>NC_139162.1:25190773-27590773 GCF_964270905.1 Leucopleurus acutus
CGTTGTTATTACTTGACTAATTCTTCTCTGTGGGACATCTTCCAGGGGTATTTGTTAACAGACTAAGACACTTAAGGTTTTGAGACTAGTTTATTTTATCTCCTTTAGTTTTAAGATCTAATGGAGCCATGGTTTTTGTCAACCAGCAATTTTCCCACCTTAAGCCCTTAACCCTACTAGCCGATAAGTAATTTCACAGTTCCAGCATAGCTATATCAGCTTGCAACGCAAGAATTTGGATAAATCTAAGACAAAGTGTGCATGAGGTAAGGCAAGAGTCATCATTATTTCACAGGTGTTTGTATTTTTCCTATTTTCTTGAGACTTGTGAATATATTTACATGACAATTTGAAAATGAAGTTTGGGCCACAATTGTTCCTAGACTGCTAAATACAGGAGGGGCCAGGGGACTTGCAGAGCTGGTAATGGGAAGCCCGACTGAGCTAACATTTTGACACTGGCTCCTTCTCAGGAGAGGCAAACAGAGAAAAAGAATGGAAAGGAAGCTGTCACTAGGAAACCAAAAAAAAAAGGAGTTAATTAACAAAAAGGTGACATCCCAACACTTGCAAACACAAGTGGGAAGAGCTATATCAAGGAATAGGAAAGATTAAATACACAGGCAAACTTGGAAATCACATTCTAATATTGCCAAAAATAAGACAAACTCATAAATAGCAATGAAAGCTGTCAAGGAAAGAACTGTCAGCAAACACTAGGCTCCAACGCCACTGTAGCTTTAAAATATGCATCCGTCCTTACAGACTTTTTCTGTAAGGACCAAGTTGGGTAAAATCCAATTCCTTTTCCATGTCTTGTCTCTTATATTAAAATTATGTCTAAGACAATGATCTGCCTTAAAGAAATAGAGATATTAGAGACGTTTAGCCCCATCTGTCTCAGCCTATTCTTATTTTGCAGAAGTTGTTTCCCTTCAGGGAGACATCTTTTTTTTTCTTTTTTAACATCTGTATTGGAGTATAATTGCTTTACATTGTTGTGTTAGTTTCTGCTGTATAACAAAGTGAATCAGCTATATGCATACATATATCCCCAAGGGAGACATCTTTAGTTGAACAACATCTCAGTGCTTGGTGCTGTACAGGTGTCTTCTCACTGAGTCCTGAGGATACACTTCTGAGGTTGACATGCTCATCTCCCTGCTGGAGAGACTCAGAGGCTCTTGCAGGTTAATTAACTTGTACTCTGTGCTACAGCTTGTGCACCACGAAACAATAGAGACTAAAGAAAAGGAAAGTTTCCTTTCATTCTGACAATTGAAAAGGTCCAATGAAGTGACAGCTTGCTTTGTGAGGTAGTGAAACTCCCCTCACGTAGGATGTATTGCTGACAAAGCCTTGTCAGGGAAACTTTTGAGGAAATTTAAACCTTTGGCAGGTTATTGCAATAGCTGATCTCTGAGGTTCTTCCAAAGGGAAGAGTTTTTTGATTCCATGACACCCAGCACTTAATTACTGCACTTTTGCGTTCCCTGTCTAACACTGACTAATATTTATTTAATAAGGAAAAAAAACACACACACTTGTTTCTCCTTCTACTTCCCCTTGAAATCAAGAAGCAGTTTGACCTGACAACTAAAAAGCTAATCATGTATCTCATTCTAGGCAGAAGTTACAATAGAGCGGAACTGCTGCAAATAATGATAATAACATGAAAATGTGACCGTACTTCAGGAATGTTAGTATTTTATTCACCGCCTCAATATTTGGAATCTGTTGTTAATGCCTTCTTTTGATCTTTGCTATAATTATCATTATTAAACACTCTACAATGTGGCAGGCACCTTTTTGAGTACATTACCTGTATTAATTATTTATACTTCACAGCCCTATAGTGTCAATTCCATTATTATCTGCATTTTACATGAGAAAGTAGAAGTAGAGAGCTGTTTAATATCTTTTCACAGCCACATAGCTAGTGATCCGTGGGACCAGTTTAGATGAATGAAGAATCTATACTCATAATCACTTCTGAGTGTTTCTAAAACTTGTACTTGTACCTGAATCAGCAGGAATCAGATTCTCCTAGCGAGCCTTTAAAAATACACAGTGCTAGACCCCAACCCCAGAATTTCTGATTCAATAGGTCTGGGGTGGAAGTCAATACTTTGCATTTCATACAAGTTCTCAGGTGGTATTGCTGCTACTGGTCCGGGACCACACTTAGAAATCTGCTGCCCTATAGGCTGCTGTCTGTTTTACTTAATTTCTCCCATATTCACTTGAAGGGTGACAGACAGCCACTAGTTAGAGAAAAGACTGAAACTAGAGATAAGGAGATGTGTGATAGCAGGGAAGACAGATAAATACTGAACTGTGCTCCCAGAGGAAGTTGTTAAATTGTTATTTTTCTTTTTTTTTAAAGAGTTGAGAGGCGTCATTAAAAAATATAATCGCTTTTCACATGTGTACTGTTGTCCTTGAGCGTTGTACCCGGAGGAATGTGACGGATTGTCCGGGTGATCCTTCGGAATTTCCTACAATAGTAGGGACTGAAGTGAGACCATAACCCAGGGCTGGGTATAATGAGTACTTTACACAAAAGCATTCTGATTGAGAGAACGCGCTGAGTCATTAGACAGGGTCAAGGGTCAAAGGAGGAATCCAGGTGCAAAGGCAAGAGGAGTCATAGTGTAAAATGTGTGATAAATGCACATGTTCACAAACACGTCCGCTCAAACCACAGCAGGAACAGTGGAACTGAAGCAAAGGGGAGAGATAACTGACCACCTGCATGATGGTATATGGCGGGGGAGCTGCTGGTCTAGTGGGACAGGTCCAGGGTCTGGGTTCATATTTCATGTCACAGTCTTTAACATAGTAGTGTCACCGTATGAGTCAGCCTGTTGGTGTTGTGTGTATTGGAGAAGAAAACACCTCTCAGAGAGAAAGTTAACTTGACTCAACCTGGAAATAATTAAAAATAAGGAATCTGAAACTGAGCTACTGAAATTTATCATTTTAAGGCACAGCCACATTGCTTTTCCTTATCCCTATGTTTACAGAACTGAGCGTATCCATCTTATCTCTCCTGGATCATTTCATTCCTAGATTGCAAGCCTGTCAAAGCACTGCAGGATTAGAGCGATAGGTGCTATAGACTCATGTGCAGAGGCAGATGGATTAGGAACACATATCTTTGCAAAGAACCATAAATTTGACAAAATTTGAACAGATCACTGTTTCATGAAAAGAACTGGAAACAGGTTAGTAAAATTAAAGTGAACCAAACTACTCCTCTAATTCCTATTATATTTGGCAATTAAGTAGAATATCCTTAAAATACATAATTAACTGAAAATTGATCTGTTTGACTCAGATGTAAAATATTTGAGAAAGAACTTTGGTTTTAAATCCTCTGGATAACAACAGTAATGAAAAAGAAACAAAATGAATATCAAATAAATGGTGATACCCTTCCATGGGCTAGGATTTTTAAAGTACTACTTTGTTTAATTTTTATGACAGCCTTTTGACATTGCTATTGTTACTGTTATTGTTATTATTAGTATTATTAATGAGTGCACTGATGTTTAAGAACATCAGTGGCAGAATCCAAATGCAAAGGTCAAAAATTCAAAGCCAAGATCCAAATTCAAAGTAGTGTTCTTTACTATTTCTCTAGCTAACTTTTAAGGTGGTTGCAAGATTTGGGGGTAAAAATCTGTAAATGCCTAGACAATTCTGGGCACACAGTATTCATTCTGTCAACAATGTCAATTATTATCATCGATTTTCAGAGCTTCACATATTTAATTAATGATACATTGAACCTGACCAAATGTAATAATCCACAAATGACATATTCTCTTCTTTTTCCATCCACTGTGTGCATGAGTAGACATGGGTATATATCTATAAATGTATATATGAAAGACGTCAGAGAACAAGTCTATGGTGCAATTAAATGAGCGTATATTTTGTTGACAGAATAATAGAAAGCTCTGAATAAGACAAAATAGAATATTTTCTAAGAGGAAAGATTGTGTTTGCAATGAAGCTTTGAGATTTTCTTCTTTAAAGATATTTGAAGAAAAATGATAAAATTTACTTAATGAGATTGCATTTATTAAGCAGTTACTATATTCCTAACAATGATATAAACTGAGAGCAAAGGCAATTCAAGGATGATATTCTTTAGTGGGAGAGAGAGAAAACACAATCACAAATTATAGTGTGAAATGCTGTGTAACAGAAATCTTCAGAGGATGCTTAACAGAAGAGAAGTGTCATCTAAAGCAGAGGATGATCAGGGAAGCTTCTCAGAGGAGATGACCCTCAATATGAGACTTTGCAGGGAAAGGGGGAGTTGGTCCAAGAAGGAAAGGACAAAAGAGTCACTTCAGACAGAAGGGCCAGGTTTAAAACATTGAGCATGATAGAGTTTGACTGATTTTTATGTTTTGCAAGAAGCTGTGGACCAATGGAACATTAGCTGGTGCTCCAGGAATTTATAACTTCATCATCAAGTTATTGCAGACAAAGTTGAGTGTCTCTTAAGTTAACTAAGCTTTTAAGTGAAGTAAGTTTAGATACTCTTCACGTGCAAATGTGAAGTAGATATATTCTTGAGGTGCAGCATGAAATATTTCCTAGTCGTATTTGGCCACGGAATTGTGTTTTGTTTGTTTTTTTTTCTTTTTGGGCCTCTCTTAGTTCCGGTGACTACAATTGCCTCCCTGGGGAGAATCTGCATTAGATAATTCCTTGAAACATGGTTCTATTCTCAAAAACTAAGATATCCTGAGGCCCTGGAAGGAGCACTGCACTGGGCTGGGAGTCAGAATGTCTGGATTCTAGTCTGCAAATAAAAAACTAATGTCAAATATGAGTCTTTAGACTTCCCTTCTCTGAGTTTGGTTTCATCATTACAAATCAAGTAATTTCTAAGGTCCTTTCTAATGAAGGTACCGCAAGGAGAGCCTCGACTTTGCTACAGTCTTTTCTAGGCATTTGGCAATCTTCCTTGTCAGAAAGTCCTTTTTCTTGAATAATTGACAAGGTTTCTATTAATAACAAATCTGCTGTTGGATTTAAGGCACACTTTTATTGTGGTGTGATTTAAATAGGCCTTTTTGAAAGGTCTCACTCTAATTTATGACTTTTTCACACATTAACCAATTTTAAATAAAATGCTGGACAAATCTGGTCAGTTTTTAGCTTTTGAGTCAAATTATGAAGCCAGGTATGATATTATTATCTGCTGTTCTTAAGGACAATTTTAAATGAGATATCACACTGGAGTAATGTTATGCCTCCCAGAAGAAGAACCTATTTTAATAATGAGATGGAATAAGAAGTTATTCACAGAGAGGAGAATGCAGTTTTATTCTAATATCTCAGACACTTTTTATTTCTGATGCTTTACTTACATCATGCAATGGGGAAATAACCCAGCTCCTGCATCCCTTACACATGTATCTGTAAATCAACACAATACATGACCAACAGCACACGCAATTTCAAACCGAACAAGAATGTGGATTGAGTGGCCAGGGTACCTCTTCATTTAAAACAGGGTTTCTTGGGCTTCCCTGGTGGCGCAGTGGTTGAGAGTCTGCCTGCCGATGCAGGGGACACGGGGTTCATGCCCCGGTCCAGGAAGATCCCACATGCCGCGGAGCGGCTGGGCCCATGAGCCATGGCTGCTGAGCCTGCGCGTCCAGAGCCTGTGCTCCGCAACGGGAGAGGCCACAACAGTGAGAGGCCCGCGTACCGCGAAAAAAAAAAAAGAAAAAACAAAAACAGCGTTTCTCACCTCAACAGTATTGACATCTTGAACCAGATGATGCTTTTTTTTTTTGGACTGGAGATTGGGGGACACCACTGCTTCTCCCTCTTAGATGCCTCCCCAGATGTGAAAAACAAAAATGTCTCCAGACATTAATCAATGACCTGTAGGGAACAGCACTGCCCCCAGTTGAGAACTACTGATTTAAAAAATATGCACATTACATCTAGCTTATATAAGCTCTCTCCCTTTCTTAGTCTCTCTCTCTCTCCCTCCCTCCCTCTCTTTCTCACTCAAGTTTTGTAAACCTGCATGGTGTTTTCTTATAGATTCTTTTATATAAAAGAATTTTAAAAAGTGTAAATACTTTTTTCTGGGTTTTATTAGTTAAGTCTTCCATCTGAAGTTTCATTTCCAGAATACAATCATGAAATATTTGCATGATTGAGATGAAAACAAGATTTTATCGATTACCTCCTTTTAGCCAGCCACACTGAATACGGAAGTTAATGTTTCCTTTCAGGTGTCCTTTCAGTGGTGGGGCAGTTGCTACCTGCTGAGGTGGCTCACTACAGAGTTTGAAAGCTCTACTTATCAAAGAGCTCCACCTTAGACTGAGCTGAAGTGTGTCCATCATCACTTCAAATGATATGCTCTGACCTGCTACCTCCACCTTTTAACCTGCTTGCCTTTGTGTTGTTTCCCACTGTTCCTGTCAAGGTAGTCTAAACCTTTACCAAAAAGCAAACAAAAAAGCACAAAAAGCTTGCCCCTTGATTATTGCAGTCGTTTCTTAACTGGTTTCACTGACTTCTTTTTTGCCACCTCTCAATTCATCAAGCACGCACATGTCCAATTCATCTTGTCTAATGGTCTAATTTTCATTCCCCGCTAAAGGTCTCCCTCACTCTCCAGAAGGAAGCTCAAACTCTAACTCAGAGGGGGACCTGAGGCAGGCTTTAATGAGTCCAGTGGGCACCCCGTGTGCCCTTTTTCAACTCTCTGGTCTCCAGTTTCCCATCCTTTTACTGCTCTCGTCTTAATGCTTGCTCCCCTCTCTTTCTTTGTCATTCTGAGCACTACACAGTGACACCTCTATTCTGATGCTTAGACTGTTCTTATAAAACTGTGCTAACTGGGAATCAAAATCCATCTACTTCATAAATATTTTCTATACTACAGCCCACAGGTTCTATGCTGATTTCTCATTTTCCTCCACCATCCATATTAACTTTATGCCTTCACCTTCCTCATGTAGAATTCCTGTCCCTCACGTTTTCTTTTCTCTCTCCCACTTTCATTTCCCTATACAAAACTAGTTGCATAATAATTGCAGAATCAACACTGCTTGATTTAAATCACCACACCGTTCCAATGTCTGGACCTGATGGAAGTCACAGAGAGGAAGAGCCCTTGCTTTTCTTGAAGACCAGAAGTGGAAAATTACAGCTTGAAGACAGTGGTTATTTTTAAGGCCCCATTGAGAAAATGTGGCAATGAATGCTAGCTGTTCATTCATGTGTACAAATTTATATAGCGGTTGCTTTATCCACATAAACATATGTTGAAAAATGGGTTGCTTTGTTTGTTTATATGCACATTTGTTTGTTTTGGAGCTTTTGGAAGAACGACGTTATACAGTTCAACCATTAGCTTGCCATGTGACCTTGTGCAAGTCCTCTGAACTATCTGAACTTTGGGGAGGAAAAAAGGTGATCATAAGATTCCTGAAACCACGTTAAACTGAGCAGCTGCACCTTTTACTCATCTCAGAACTGTTCAGTAAGCAGTGGCTACCTTCTAACCATCCTCCTTCTTCCTCCTTGAAATTAGTACTTCAGGTTTGTTCAAGCATCTATCCCTTACCTCTGTGACTTAGGGGTCAAGACCCAGTCCCAGCTCAGCAGTAAATACTGACTGTTCTAAGTAATGGTAGTGCTCTGATTCTCTTTACGGATCCATTAAATGGGCATGTAACCCTGTGAGAGTCTGCTGAAGGACTTCTGGGTAAGGTTAACTCACTCCTGCTATAAAATCCTACAAAAAGAATAGTCCTTTTTGCCCCTCATGATCTCATGTCTAGACGGGGGACTTGGATCATCTGTGGCTTTCTTGGGACAGTGAGAGGAACTGGCACAAGGGAAAATTCACACACTGTTGATGGTCAAAAAGAGGAAGAGAGAAAAGCTGACATAATGGAGCTGCTGAACCAATACACTGTGAAACCTGCCTGCGGCTGGTGCTCCCCCCCGCAAACACCCCTAGGACCTACTCCCCACTCTTTCTTTCAGTAATACAATTCACTTCAATAGTATTAGGCCCACCATTTTCACAGCTAGCTATGACCTTGAGAATGAGTCCTTGGAAACAGTGTGAACAGAACTGACCTGTTTTCAACTTGCACATTCATTACCTCTTTGAAAGGAACTTGCTTGTTCTGTACTTTATTTTGTTCCCCTCTTAGATGGGCCAGAACATATATATGGGTCCAACAGATAAACCCCCAAACATATGGTCACCTTATTTTTGGGAGTCTTTTTTCTTTTTAATTTTTCTGCAGTACGCGGGCCTCTCACTGCTGTGGTCACCTTATTTTTGATAAAGGAGGCAAGAATATATAATGGAGAAAAGACAGCCTCTTCAATAAGTGGTGCTGGGAAAACTGGACAGCTACATGTAAAACAATGAAATTAGAACACTCCCTAACACCATACACAAAAATAAACTCAAAATGGATTCAAGACCTAAATGTAAGGCCAGACACTATCAAAGTATTAGGGGAAAACATAGGCAGAACACTCTATGACATACATCACAGCAAGATCCTTTTTGACCCATCTCCTAGAGAAATGGAAATAAAAACAAAAATAAACAAATGGGAACTAATGAAACTTCAAAGCTTTTGCACAGCAAAGGAAACCATACACAAGACTAAAAGACAACCCTCAGAATGGGAGAAAATATTTGCAAATGAAGCAACTGACAAAGGATTAATCTCCAAAATTTACAAGCAGCTCATGCGGCTCAATATCAAAAAAAAACAAACAACCCAATCCAAAAATGGGCAGAAGACCTAAATAGACATTTCTCCAAAGAAGATATACAGATTGCCAACAAACACATGAAAGGATGCTCAACATCATTAATCAGTAGAGAAATGCAAATCAAAACTACAATGCGATATCATTTCACACCGTTTAGAATGGCCATCATCAAAAAATCTAGAAACAATAAACGCTGGAGAGGGTGTGGAGAAAAGGGAACTCTCTTGCACTGTTGTTGGGAACGTAAACTGATACAGCCACTATGGAGAATGTATGGAGGTTCCTTAAAAAACTAAAAACAGAACTACCATACGACACAGTAATCCCACTACTGGGCATATAGCCTCAGAAAACCATAATTCAAAAAGAGTCATATACCACAGTGTTCACTGCAGCTCTATTTACAATAGCCAGGACATGGAGACAACCTAAGTGTCCATCAACAGATGAATGGATAAAGAAGATGAGGCACATATGTAATAATGGAATATTACTCGCCCATAAAAAGAAACAAAATTGAGTTATTTGTAGTGAGGTGGATGGACCTTGAGTCTGTCATACAGAGTGAAGTAAGTCAGAAAGAGAAAAACAAATACCATATGTTAGCACATATATATGGAATCTAAAAAAAAAAAAGAAAGGTCAGGAAGAACCCAGGGGCAGGACAGGAATAAAGATGCAGACCTACTAGAGAATGGACTTGGGGACACGGGGAGTGGGAAGGGTAAGCTGGGACAAAGTGAGCGAGTGGCATGTACATATATACACCAAATGTAAAACCAACAGACAGTGGGAAGCAGCCGCATAGCACAGGGAGATCAGCTCGGTCCTTTGTGACCACCTAGAGGGGTGGGATAGGGAGGGTGGGAGGGAGGGAGATGCAAGAGGGAAGAGGTATGGGGATATATGTATATGTATAGTTGATTCACTTGTTATAAAGCAGAAACTAACACACACACACAAATTACGTTAGTGGGCAGTGAAAGCTTATGAGCCACACAAATATGCCCCATCTCATGAAAGGAAAAGTAATATAATGAAAAGAGATGGTTATTAGACTGTAGGAATTAGTCATGCAACTGTTAAAAGAGGAAAGAACATCATGACAAAATTCTGACAAAAGGAAAAGGAACACTATCAGAGTTACTCCACAGGTCTCATTATTTTGCTTTTGTGTTGTTTTGGTAGAGAATCTAGAACCTGAAGTAAGAGGAAACTTCGTAGAATTTGACAATATGGAGAAATAATGACAGAAATGGAAGAGTGAGCAGTGAAGGAAAAGTGCAGTACGATAAGTGAGACTGCCCTCATCACCTCTCATAAGAAAGCAGCATATGTGGCAGAATAAAAGACAAGTAATGCAGTACGATAAGTGAGACTGCCCTCATCACCTCTCATAAGAAAGCAGCATATGTGGCAGAATAAAAGACAAGTAATCACCTTAAAAGATTTGAAGATCTAAAAAGACAGTTAGGAAGCTGAAGCACTAAAGCACAAAACCACTTTTACTGGGTGGCATCTGCCACCATCAGACTCCTGCGCGTTGATGGTTCATTCTGACGAAGTGAGAAATACCGAACGGAAGGCCAGCCTCATCAAAAGTAAGAGTCTTATAGAAGACCTGCTCTTACATTCACTTGAAATTTCAGGGATGGGAAAAAATATATACGTTCCCACCCCGCCCCCTTAAAAAAGTAACCAATGAAAAGAATATTTGGATGCAGAGACTAGCATGAGAAGGGAGGAAAAAAAAAATCTTCTTGAGAAGTTTTAGCCACAGTAGAGCTTTCTTCAGGTTTATATGTAATCCAGATGGGACAGCAGGGAACTTCAAGTCATAAACTTGGTTTCAGGTAGTCCCAAAATAACAGTTCCCCCAGACACCTAGCAGGATCAAACCTCTTATCCCTGTATAAAAAGGCATATTTATTCCAGGGTTCAGGAACTTTGCACACTTATTCAAATTCAAGGACCAGTACACAAAGATTAACCAGCCACAGAAGGAAATAAGACAATATGAGTGAAACCAGCAGAAGGGTAATAGGGAGCAGATAACGACTTACACTGAATTTTAACTACTGAAACCATCAAACCAACATTATTTAAAAACAAGAAATTTAAAAAAGACTAACTGTATTTTAAAAAATCAACAACAAGCTTGAAAATATATGCACGGAGCAGGAAAATATGAGGTGACATAGCAAACAAGAGATTCTAGACAAGAAAAAAATCATTAAATTTAATAATTCACTGGACATGTCTGATGGTAGATTAGGCAAAGCAGAAAACAATTAGTGAACTGGAATATACGTAGATCAGAAGTATCTGGAATCCAGCATGGAAAGAAAAGACAGAGTAAACTCAAAGAGAAGTTGAAACATAGAAAACAGAGTGAGCAAAGTTGGACAATACTAGAAGAAGATATTAAAAATAAGAGCAGAAAGAATATTGAAAAGATCTCAGCTGACAATTTCCAGAGCAAAAAATGATATTAATCCTGTTTTAAAAACCTTAAAGATTTCCAAGCAAAATAATTCAAACTCCACAAACTGACACAGCATAGTAAACCAGTATAGAAAACAGATGAAGAGCAAATCTTAAAAAGAACAAGAGAAAAATAAAACACTGCTGTCAAAGAGGCAGAAGTTTGACACCTAACCTCTCAAAAGGAACACTGGAAGCCTGAGAAAGTGGAATGATATCTTCAATGTAAAAAAACACAGAAAGGGGGCTTCCCTGGTGGCGCGGTGGTTGAGAGTCCGCCTGCCAATGCAGGGGACGCAGGTTCGTGCCCTGGTCCGGGAAGATCCCATATGCCGCGGAGCGGCTGGGCCCGTGAGCCGTGGCCGCTGAGCCTGCGCGTCTGGAGTCTGTGCTCTGCAACGGGAGAGGCCACAACAGTGAGAGGCCCACGTACCGCAAAAAAAAAAAAAAAAAAACACAACAAAACCCCCCCACAAAACACAGAAAAGGACTTCCCTGGTGGTCCAGTGGTAAAGAATCCACATTCTAATGCAGGAGGATGCGGATGTGATCCCTGGTCAGGGAACTAAGATCCCACATGCCACGGGGCAACTAAGCCCACTCACCACAGCTACTGAGCTTGCATACCTCAACTAGAGAGCCTGCATGCAGCAAACTACAGAGCCCATGCGCTCTGGACCCCGCGCACCACAAAGAGAAAACCCGCATGCCACAACTAGAGAGAAGCCTGTGCGCCACAACGAAGAGCCAGCGCCACAACGAAAGATCCTGCACACCTCAATGAAGACCCTGCATGCCACAACTAAGACCCAACACAACCAGAAAAAAAAGAAAAGAAAGAAATATTTTAAAAAATTTAAAAAACACAGAAAGCAAAATAGCAAGCACCCACTTAGAACTTGAGTCTCAGTAAAATTATTCTTCAGAAGGAAAGACATTTAAGACACACACACACAAAATGAGTATTCACCATCCTCAGACCTACACTAAAGGTAATTCTAAAAAATGTGCTTTAGTCAGGCAGAAAATGATCCCAGATGAAAGAGTATCTGAATGGAACAAAGATTAGATAATTAATGTGTATATAAATATCAACTATTACAGCAAAATAATAATATTTTGTGGGATATAAATTAATTATAATTAAATACACAAAAGCAATGCCACATAATTTAGGAGAAAAACAAAAGATTCAAATTATACAAAATTTCCATGTTATTCAGGAGGGAAATAATGGCCTTAATTGACTTTAGAATTTAATAAATTAAGGATGCATATTTAATTTGCAGATTAGTCACTGAAAGTTCAGAATTAGAGGGCATTAATACCACACTAGTAAAGGGAAAACCAAATGAAGTCCTTTTCAATCAATCACAATCAAATGAGAGGGCAAGAGAGGGGAGAGAAAGAAAGTGAAAGCCTAGAATAGGTCGAATAAATAGCGCACAGTATCCAAATAGAGTAATGATTCTATTAATTATAAATATACAAGCTCTTCCACTTAAGGAATAAAGAGTGATAATAGAAGAAAAGGCATACCAGGCACACAAAAATAGATCATGCATCACCAGCAGAACTTCTTCAAAGGAAATTCTAAAGCAAGTTTTTCAAGCAGAAGAAAAGATATTTCAGATAAGAGGTCTGAGATAGAAGAAGAAATAAAGAAGAAAGCAAGTTACACATACATTAGTAAATTTAAGTAAACATTAAATACATAAAATAATAGCAATATGGAAACAATTTGACTAAGCAAAGAACAAGGATAATAAATTAAAATAACGGATTGTAGAAATGATGTTCAAGTGTTCCAACCTCATGATATTAGCTGGGAGAAGTTCCTGGTATGTTCAGATAAGGGCTTGTTTCATATCCTGTGCCTTTGTTGATGCTAAGCTCTCAGCCTGGTTGTCTCTTTCCTTCTTGACTCCAGTTATTAAAGTACTAACTCAAGCCTTTGCTCAGATGACATATCATTCCAAATTGCGCAAAATGCCTTCTTCCCCAATCCTGTAATCCCATGTGTTAAATTCTTTTTTCACACAGATTGTTCCTGATTTATATTGTTTGCAGGGACTATTGGGATGCAAGTAACTACTTCTCAAAATGCTTAGTATTTCTCATAGGAGTGAATGCATCCATGTACAAATGGAGGGATGAACATTTAGAAATAAATCCTTGGTCCAAATGGACTTCAGTAGCATAAACATGTGTCATCAATGCCTCCTAGAGGCTTTATTGTTATCTTGTCAGGTAAATTCACACACCTAAAGAATCCACACTTAAATACATGTGCTGAAGTCTTTAGTAAACTTACTTACTGCAAAAATATGTAGCAGGCAATAGCACAGCATTGATACTGTTTTTATACAGAGGTTCCAAGAACAAAGAGGTTTTATGGCTTCAAAAAATGCAAATTAAGAAATATAGAAACGCTCAAACCTACCATCCTCTCACTAAACTTGCTGGAACTCAAAACAATAGGTTTTATCTTGGATTTGGTTTCAAAGGAGTGCTTAGGCTAGCTTTTGTGTAATTCAGCGTCCTTGTTTATTCCTAATGGAAATTTAGAAAATGCCCATTTTGTCTGTGTAATGTCTTAGTCTTTTTAACTCTCGAATAGATGCTAAAGAGAATAAAAGAACACTAAATTTTCAAAACCATAAACAAAATTTCTAACCGTAAGTCAAATGTAATTAGTATTCAAACACTGGATCCCATCTAATGAGGTCATATGGAATAATACTCCTGGTTCTTTCAAGCTAATCCTTAAAGAAGACTGTTAATGAGAAAAATATAATAAAAATTAACCAAAGTGAAAGGATGAATTTAGGACCTCCTTCAGGCTTTATTCAAGAATGATTTTCTGAGAAGTTCTGAAACCTTTGGAATAGAGAAGCTGACAAAAGAAGGAGGCCTATGAAAGGTAAAAATAATTATGGAGGTAACCGGCAAAAGAGAAGATGAATGATGACTAGCAAATCAGTAGAATACAAAGCACCTAAAGCTTAAAAAGGACAAGTCATGAAGGAATATTTTCTTTTGACTTCATTGGAAGCACTTCCTGCACAGACCCTATTTTGAGTACAGTCACCAGAACTGAGTTTACAGGAATTTCAATATTAATTGGGCTATTGCTTAGTTTGAAAATATGTATAACACACTACACTTAGCACTACAAGATAATGATTCAAGATGATTCTCTTAAGAATAGTTTCCTTTAAAATTAAACCTAAACTAACAATAAGTATCTCATTTGCAAATTGCTACTTCTTAGACATGCCCTATTAAAATACATCTTGAACCTCTTTCAAACTGCTCAGCTTATACTGAGTCATCAGGACAACCTGAACTGTTGAGACATAGAGGGGTTTTTGAATAAATCAATGCTGAAAAAGAAGTATTTATTTTGTTCCTAATTTTTAATCTATTTTCTGCCTGTCATGCATGCCTATATTAGAGAGAATTGCAGAGAAGCAGCAAAATGATTGTTATCAAATAACTCCCTGATCAACACTTTTAATTTTCTAAAACAACATGCATCATCAACATCAAAATAACAATAATAAAAATAACATGGATGGTAATTATTAATAAAAATTATCATTATATTAAAATCAGACTGATTTACTAGATTCTAATTACTATCTTCTATTACCTTATTATGCGTTACTTTATAAAAATTTTTGCCATAAATCTTGTGATGCCTTATTCATGGGTAAAGCATAAGTAATTGTTGTCTTGTATACGATTTTTGAAATATCTTCTTTCAACACATATAGAGACAACTAGGGGATTACTGGTCAATACGCAGTCTCAAAAGACAAATGAATTTGAAATTTCTCCAGGGATGGAAACACTAAAACAATCTCACTGATAATTGAATATTAATAGATCTTTCACTAAACTGAAACACCACAATAATCTCAATATATATTTGTAATACATAAACCATGAAATGCTTAAAGGAAACAGATATATTTTGCAATTTTGAAAGTGAAAGGGTTACACCTTGACTTAATGGTTCAGAAATCGTGGGTTTTACAAATTAATTTCCTTCCTCAAATTTCAGGTATGAGCTCCCCCAACTGCTTCTCATGGTGTTGTTCATGACAATGCTGATTATTCCACTGGTAATTGGGTAAGAGCTAAGTGCTAAGTATGGCACTAACTCTTCCTAGGAATTTCCTAGGAACAATGATGCCCAAACCAAATCTTAAGATTTATTTTCCCATTCCCTGAGGAATGAATCTACATGATGTAAACAACAAGAGCAAAAATAACCATAACCATTCCAACTATTATTTATTAGGTATTAACTATATGCCGAATAACATCATAAATTTTTCACAACAATTTTCCAATTAAATTTTAGGGTTTCCTCCCTCCCTCCCTCCCTCCCTCGCTCCCTCCCTCCCTCCCTTCCTTCCTTCCTTCCTCCCTTCCTTCCCTCCTTCCCTGCTTCCCTCCTTCCCTCCTTCCCTCCTTCTATAGCCAGGAAGACTAAGACTAAGGCTATATTAATGAACAAGAGTTCCTGTTCTCATGTATATTCCTTTGCAAAGAGTGAGGCATGACAGAAGACAAAATATAAATCAATGAATACATAAATACAGAAAAGCATAAATACCTAAATTCACTTAGTGTATAAAGACTGGTAAGTCAACACTCTTTAGAAATTTGCCAGTAAGCACCTATCTGTGAAGGTATGTGTGAAGGGGTCATTCTTTTTTTTTTCATTTTCATTTTTTTTTTTAACATCTTTATTGGAGTACAATTGCTTTACAGTGGTGTGTTAGTTTCTGCTTTATAACAAAGTGAATCAGTTATCCATATACATACGTTCCCATATCTCTTCCCTCTTGTGTCTGCCTCCCTCTCACCCTCCCTACCCCACCCCTCTAGGTGGACACAAAGCACCAAGCTAATCTCCCTGTGCTATGCGGCTGCTTCTCACTAACTATCTATTTTACGTTTGGTAGTGTGTATATGTCCATGCCACTCTCTCACTTTGTCACAGCTTAGCCTTCCCCCTCCCCATATCCTCAAGCCCATTCTCTAGTAGGTCTGTGTCTTTATTCCTGTCTTACTCCTAGGTTCTTCATGACTTTTTTTTTTCTTAGATTCCACATATATGTGTTAGCATATGGTATTTGTTTTTCTCTTTCTGACTTCACTCTGTATGAAAGACTCTAGGTCCATCCACCTCACTACAAATAACTCAATTTCATTTCTTTTTATGGCTGAGTAATATTCCATTGTATATATGTGCCACATCTTCTTTATCCATTCATCCGATGATGGACACTTAGGTTGCTTCCATGTCCTGGCTATTGTAAATAGAGCTGCAATGAACATTTGGTACATGACTCTTTTTGAATTATGGTTTTCTCAGGGTATATGCCCAGTAGTGGGATTGCTGGGTCATATGGTAGTTCTATTTTAAGTTTTTTTAAGGAACCTCCATAGTGTTCTCCATAGTGGCTGTATCAATTTACATTCCCACCAACAGTGCAAGAGGGTTCCCTTTTCTCCACACCCTCTCCAGCATTTACTGTTTCTAGATTTTTTGATGATGGCCATTCTGACCGGTGTGAGATGATATCTCATTGTAGTTTTAATTTGCATTTCTGTAATGATTAATGATGTTGAGCATTCTTTCATGTGTTTGTTGGCAGTCTGTATATCTTCTTTGGAGAAATGTCTATTTAGGTCTTCTGCCCATTTTTGGATTGGGTTGTTTGTTTTTTTGTTATTGAGCCGCATGAGCTGCTTGTAAATTCTGGAGATTAATCCTTTGTCAGTTGCTTCACTTGCAAATATTTTCTCCCATTCTGAGGGTTGTCTTTTCGTCTTGTTTATGGTTTCCTTTGCTGTGCAAAAGCTTTGAAGTTTCATTAGGTCCCATTTGTTTATTTTTGTTTTTATTTCCATTTCTCTAGGAGGTGGGTCAAAAAGGATCTTGCTGTTATTTATGTCATAGAGTATTTTGCCTATGTTTTCCTCTAAGAGTTTGATAGTGTCTGGCCTTACAGTTAGGTCTTGAATCCATTTTGAGTTTATTTTTGTGTATGGTGTTAGGGAGTGTTTGAATTTCATACTTTTACATGTACCTGTCCAGTTTTCCCAGCACCATTTACTAAAGAGGTTGTCTTTTCTCCACTGTATATTTTTGCCTCCTTTATCAAAGATAAGGTGACCATATGTGCGTGGGTTTATCTCTGGGCTTTCTATCCTGTTCCACTGATCTATATTTCTGTTTTTGTGCCACTACCCTACTGTCTTGATTACTGTAGCTTTGTAGTATAGTCTGAAGTCAGGGAGCCTGATTCCTCCAGCTCCGTTTTTCATTCTCAAGACTGCTTTGGCTATTTGGGGTCTTTTGTGTTTCCACACAAATTGTGAAATTTTTTGTTCTAGTTCTGTGAAAAATGCCAGTGGTAGTTTGACAGGGATTGCATTGAATCTGTAGATTGCTTTGGGTGGTAGAGTCATTTTCACAATGTTGAGTCTTCCAATCCAAGAACATGGTATATCTCTCCATCTACTTGTATCATCTTTAATTTCTTTCATCAGTGTCTTACAGTTTTCTGCATACAAGTCTTTTGTCTCCTTAGATAGGTATACTCCTAGGTATTTTATTCATTTTGTTGCAGTGGTAAATGGGAGTGTTTCCTTAATTTCACTTTCAGATTTTTCATCATTAGTGTATAGGAATGCAAGACATTTCTGTGCATTAATTTTGTATCCTGCTACTTTACCAAATTCATTGATTAGCTCTAGTAGTTTTCTGGTAGCATCTTTAGGATTCTCTATGTATAGTAGCATGTCATCTGCAAACAGTGACAGCTTTACTTCTTCTTTTCTGATTTGGATTCCTTTTCTTTCTTTTTCTTCTCTGATTGCTGTGGCTAAAAATTCCAAAACTATGTTGAATAATAGTGGTGAGAGTGGGCAACCTTGTCTTGTTCCTGATTTTAGTGGAAATGGTTTCAGTTTTTCACCATGGAGGACGATTTTGGCTGTGGGTTGGGTCATTCTTCATATAGAGTTGCCAAGTAATGTCTTTTGGAGGATGTGTTATTTGAGGTGCATCCTATATGTGGCAAAGGACCAAGCCACCAGGAAGAAGAAACTTCCAGGAAGAAGGAATAGCAAATGAGAACCTTCAAGGTGAGATTGAGCCTTTCATGTTAGGGGGAATGCAGGACCAGTGTGACAAGATCAATGTGTTAAGAGCGATAGTCAGGAGCCTTACTGTATACGATTTTGAAGACCACAGGAAAAAGTTTATATTTTACTGCCAAACTGATGCATAAATGAACAATCCTTTAAATCAAAGTTAGGATTACTTCTGTATTATCTTTAATATATATTGTAATAATACTCCTAATGCTATCTTAAAATTTATAAGATTCAGGCAGAAATGTTTTATCACTTGGTGTTTCAAGCAGAGCTGGGAACAATCTCTAATCTGTATTTCTGGAAACCTAATTTGAAGGACCAGTTGAGGGTTAGGGAGTTACTGAAGTTTAAATCTAGGACAAAACCCCAGAGTTTTGGACTGCTTATATTCTTTTCACAACACAAAGCTGATCTTTTACTTTGAGTTCCAAATCAAAATTAAAAGGATTTGAAAATATGTGTTTGGAATTGATTTAAGCCCATGGGACTAGAAAATAACATTCTCTCAGTTTTACAAATATGAATATGTTTATAACATTGATTCAAAAGCAGATGATCTATGTCTAGAAAATTTATATCTCCACAGATTGCAAACCCAATATAAATTTATGGATAAAAACTATCATTGGGATAAAATATTGTACAAGTCTTTTTTTGCACATATTGTAATTCAAAAAAGATGCCAGATTGCTTGGAACTTCAAGTATTGATGTTTTAATGAGTAGACTATTTTCTCTAGTGGAGCACATCCAATTAAATTTAGTATTCAGTCATTCGCTAAAGGGACAGTCTGCAGCTTCTAAATGACTCTACTTCTCCTTTGCTTTGCCCTCCATTCCCGGATGCCAGTTTGATGACTTGTTTTCTAAGCACTGACTATCTCACTGGAATACATATTCCTGGAAGAAAATTCCAGGGTAGACCATATTTAGTAGCACTCCTAGTTTTTCTCAGATCTTCCTAGCCCTTCCTTTTTATTTACCTTTCCTCAGGTTTTAAACATTCAAATTCCTCAGGACTCAATCTTACCCTCTCTTTGTTTCATTCACTGATTTGGTTATTCACACATCGAATACTTATTCAGCACCTATTAATGTGCCAGGCACTCTGCTAGGGACTAGTGAACACCAGTAAATGAGGCAAAGATCTCCATCTTCCTGGCATTTTACAATTTATTGTGGGGAATAAGGGTTAAAAAGTAAATGACTAAATATAAAATGAACTATACATATAGACAGCATTGCTGTGAAGCAGAAAATAGCGGATAAGATAAAATGGGGAGAGGAGTCTTCATTTTGGCTAGGGTAGTTATAAAGGGCATTTGTGAGGAGGTAATATTTGCAGAGACCTGAATGAATGGGAAGCGAGACACAGAAAGATGTTGAGAAGTAACGTTCCACATAGAGGTAACAGAACATGTACATTTCTATGGCGCGATGAGTAGAACATGTTCTCCAGCAGTGACGATGTTTCTGAGGAAGATTAAGCAAAGAAGAGAAGGGTTGAGGATGCAGTCAGGAAGGTAGAGAGGGCAAGAAGAGAAGGTGAGCAGCCCCCAGGGCAAGGTCTGGAATTAATTCTGGTGTGCTAATAATGGCACACCACTAGAGGGTTCTGAACAGGAGAATGATGCACTCTGATTTTCAATTTTAAAAGATTTCTCCAGCTTCCAGGTGCAGAATATACCATATACAGGAGTTAAGGTAGAGAAAACATGCTAGGAAGAAAGTTATTTCAATAATCTAGAAGAGAAATCATTGTGGTTTAGACTAGGGTATTTATTCTGAAGCTAGGAAACCTGGTCAGTTTGCGATCAATTAGAGCCTAAGGGACTCGATTTTGGACTGGATCAAATATCTGTGAGAGAGTGATGAAAGATGAATTGGGTATGTTTGGCCCAAGAAGTGGTGATTACTGAAATGGGACGAACCTGACAAAAAATAGGATTCTGGCGTTATGGAGGTAGGAGCAGGCCTTCATGCAGAAATCAAGATATCTTCATTCTTTCTGAACTGGTTAAATTTCAGATACATATTTAATATCTACATGGAAACATGAGACAGACAATGGATCTACAAATTTGATGATCAGAGGAGAGGACTATACCCTCTTCCCTACTGAATTCTACTTGGCCTCACTAGTAAGACTTCTTTAGGTTCACTTCCTTTGGAATGAAACAATGGCCAGGGGCTTGGCCCTTAAGTTGGGACATTCTAAGAGCCTTGTCTTAGATTTAAAAAATTTACGGGATGATAAAATATGTAAGCCCAGCCTTCAACATTGAGGAAGGAAGAACTGGGAGGGAACTTTTTCTGAGTATTGAAGCCCCCAACTGTAAGCTGATGGGATACATAGATGGCCCATAAAGTCCAGTCAAGTGACTTCTTGATAGAAGATATTTGTTCAAATTGCCCTCTGTCATTTCCTTAGAAATCACAGACTTCCCTAGAAAGAAATCCATCAGAGTTCACACCAAAACTTTCATATCTCTATAATCCAAATATTCATGAGAATGCCTCTACATCCTAGAGAATTTCTTATTCAAAATGCTGTAGGTAAGTATAAAATGTAATACAGTAAGACTAAACTTATTATTTATTCTCTTTCTTCTTATTATTCAATTTTTTATAAACATTTATATACTTGGGATTGGAGGGTATTTCAAGTATATTTACCACAGCCAAGTTAATGCCTTTTAAGCCTAGAGGTGAAGAGAAAAATGATACGATTTGGAAGGTGTGGGTGAACTAACGGCGGGCAGACTGTTGCAGTAACTCCAGGTGGGACAAGGAAAAAACAGATTTTGTAGATCAAAAGCACTTCCGGAGCCTGATGTGTTTTGAAAGCTTCCTGTAAAGCAGTTTTAATATAATCCATCAGTAGTATAATTACAGCAGAATCTGCAACACAATAAAATAAACCTGTAAACCTTAATCCATTTCCATACAAATGCCCTTGCTAATGAAATCAGGAAAATGAGTAAGAACTATGTACAATGGCAGGCTGTGCTCAAAAAAGCCTTCAGTTCCACACAAGTGCTCCATAGGTCTCTAAAATATTATGCCATTTATGCAATTACAATCAGCTACTATTCTTAGGGGTTAAAGGGCCCAGTAAAATAAATGGAGATACTGCTTCAGTAAAGATGGTTCAATCAATCTGGAAATGTTTCTGCTTTTTCAGGAGGATGACATACTCTAATCTGTATAGCAGACAATGGAGTTTCATTAAAAATCCTGATTTCACAACTCATTATGTGATTGTCACATGAATGCCTCCTGTCCCAATCTTGATGGTCTGGGCTTTGTATTACCCTGGGGGTAGCGGCCACTGTATCTCACTGAAAAACAGAGACAGAACCAGCCTTTCATGTTAGTTCTGAGAACAGTGATTGGGAGAATTGTAAAGAATGCAAATTTCCTGATCAAAATGATAATTCTTTCAGGAAATAACAGCATCCAAAAGCAGGACCAACGGGGTAGATTGATGCATGGAAGAATAAGGAGATAAAAGCAATACAAATAATGAGAGCCCAGCTTTTGAATATGTTGTGCATCATTACAGACACGCTGAAAATCATCACATCCTCCCTGGAAGGTGTGAGACTTTCCACATCCAGCTCCAACCGTGGCCCAAGTCCACTTAATGCTAGCTTGCTCAAGGCAAAATACTTCCCTTCACAGAGGTTGATATTCAATAGAAGTATGCATCTATGTTTGCTCACACTAAATGACTGCACAGGGGAGGCATTTTGGTCCCTGGATAGTTATGTCTTCGGCAGCTGACCAATTCTTCCTTATAAGGCTCGATTAAATGAAGGGAGGACAGGTTGGCTAGAAAAGCCAGACACTTTGAGAGGGCAGCTGAGGTTGTATAAAGCTGGGGAAAGAGCATTAAATAACAATCTTAATATTGAGGCAGGAATTAAAAAGGGAGAGGAAACAACATTTCATAAGTAGGAATGGACAAAGACATAATATAAAACATGGATTCAAGGAAGTTATTCAGACCCAATGCTATATTTCCCTCTATATGCCACCTAGAGTAAGACAGAGACAGCAGCTGAAGGTGATTATGTAGAATGTGTCCACAACTGGAACATAATTCTAAACCCAAGACAAACCCTTTTCTGAAAGCAGTTTTCACAGTATTTACAAGGTGGCGAAAACAGGGCAAGGATTTATTCAGGAGATGTAAATTTCCTACCCCAATGAAGCCTAGGATACTTCTCACACCAGACAAGAATACTGATGCATTTTTCTCTTCTCAGTAAGAGTTTTGAACTGTGAGGTTCCTGACGGTGCAGCTACTTCCTTGGATTGTGAGGGATCTTGGCATTAAGAACATCCCCATCTATAGAATACTTTGGGCGTTAACAATAAGGCACTCATTTCTCAAGACCATTTGCTACCACATTCAGAAAACTCTTATATCAAACACACACATCTATAATACGTACAGTGTGAGATGTGGCACTCAGTATCTGACAGCTCTGCTGGGCAATTCGGAAGATTCTATGCTCAAGGCCATGCACTTACAATCAGCATGGAAAATGTAAGTTTGAAAAGATGGTTTATAACCTGGACATTCAAGATAAAAAAGAGGCGGGTAATGGATGACCCAAGTTCAGAAACTAAGGTCAAGAAGCAGGGGTCTACCTCTGCCACAGGTGGACCACTATATTCATTTTGACAACCTCTCTTCATCTTTAATAATTGTCTGGATACCTGAAGGACTATCTTGCTATGTAATGCCCATGATGTCAAAAACATTCTCTCCCATCTTGCTTATCTACATGGAACTCTACCTCCTCCTAAAAAATTATTCAACCATTAGCTCTTTTTTCCTCCTTGATTTCCATAGGGAAATAATCATGCTTTTAGCTTGGTCGCTTTTTACAATGTATGTATATCTTTCAGATGCTTATATATGGTGGTGACTTTACCAAATGGAGTTGCTCATTAACCTGGCTTCTATCTTACTGATCTTTGTCCGCTCAGCATTTAGTGCTGTTCTTGGAAGTTAGAGGATTCTCAGGAAATTTACATTAAATGTATCTTGAGGTGGACCACATAATACAAATACCAATCACTTTTCAAAGCCCATTTGTGGGACTTCCCTGGCGGCCCAGTGGTTAAGACTTCGCCTTCCAATGCAGAGGGTGCCGGTTCAGTCCCTGGTGGGGGAGCTAGGATCCCACATGCCTTGTGGCCAAGAAACCGAGCCGTAAAACGGAAGCGATATTGTAACAAATTCAATAAAGGCTCTAAAAAAATGGTCCACATCAAAAAAAAAAAAATCTTAAAAATAAATAAATAAAAGCCCATTTGTGATATTCACAAGGATGCAAAGACGAAACTGCTTTTTTGATCAATGAACCAGACTCATTCGGCGACTTCATATTCAATAATCCTGCTCATTCACGGTTCGTACTACTTGTGATTCTGTCTTTTCTCTAGTTCATGCTCACTGGGTGATTTCCCTAATGCCTAAACTTCACCTTAGTCTTCTCTCTATATCCTTTACCTTGAAAATGTCTCAGCAAGAAAGACTGTTAAGAATGTCATAAAAAATAAAGTATCGCATTACATTCTCAAGGAATTTTTATTACCGTGACATAAACAGAGCCAGTCTCTCTCCCTCATGAAAGGCTGTCTTCTCTTAAGGGTATTTTCACAAATGTCAATTCGGCTATTAACTTTTCAGTTAGAAATATGCTGTATTAAATAAAAATTGCAACAGTAATACTAATGCTACTAATAGTGTAAGTTTAACTTCATGGAATTAGTCAGTTCAAATGCAAAAACCAAACAAATAGACAAATAAAAACACCAGTTGCAGGGCCAAGTGAGAAACACAGAAGAGCAGCTAAGTTTTCAATTTGTCTAGGGCTAGAGGTTCAAGATTTCCCTGGGAACAAGCTTTGTTACTGAGTTATTCTATCATGTTAATTGAGTATCTACAGTGAAGTTATGTGGTTAGATTTCTACACAGTATCCTTCATTCAAAGTGTAACATTTTGTGTCTCCTGATGTTACTGAGAGATATTTTATAGTACAAGAGTTCAAGACACTTTTGTGACCATCCTTAAAACAAGGAGGTTGGCTAGATACCATCCACTGTTTTCTAACACTAACACTTTTAAAGTTCTAAACTGTGGCACATAATGTACTTAATTGTGATAGTGAACAGTGTATTGAAATCAGAATCACCCTAAAGTTTGAATTATCATAATAGTGCTTGCTGGAATACTTCTTATCTATATCATCAGTTAAACACATTTTTTAATTTTTACATGGAAGTCTGTGTTCTTTCCTACAAATGCTACATTTCCTTTCTGGAAGGGTGGATAATATTACAGGTAATGGTCAATGACCTCAGAAGGCTGCCTTTAAAGACACTTAAAAAATTAGCCTGCACTCGGAGTTCCTTCACATATTTATATTTATGGTTCCTGCATAATAGAATAATAATAATTAATCCAGAACAATCGCTCTCCTCGCAACTCTGCCGGCACAGCACTCTTGTTAAAAACAGAGCCATCAAAAAGTGAGAACTTTATATTTCCACAAGGGATATCAATTACGCTTCCCAGCTGTACTTCTTAAACTTTCCTCTGTTGAAATATGTGGATATTACCTTTTACTATTGATTGGGCAAAAAATGTTATTTATTTAAGTATAAGGATTATTTGAGTTGAAAAGTATAAAAAGCATTTTTCTAGAACATACCTAAAGATTTATCATATTCTCACTATAAATACATGATCACATACACATTCAGTCACGGATTTAAAAGATATTAACTGAGAACTGATTATATGCCTGGCACAGTAATAAGCTTTACAGATATACCAGTAAGCATGATGCAATACTTTTCTTCAAGGAATATATGAGAGATAAGGCAAACAATTGATATTGTTTATTAAAGAGACATTTTGTGTGTGCGTGCATGTGCATGAATGCTCACCTGAATATGTGTGTACAGTTTTCCCCCAAGGGTGCATGCCTGCTCTGTACTAATGACATAGTGGAAGATTTTTCTGTCATATGGCCTGCGTTTGATCCCATAACTCCATCCTGAATAGCTAAATGTCATTTGCTTAGTAATCCACTTTGGAACCTAATCTGACATGTAGACTATGAGGATGGCTAACCAGTGTCATTTTGCCTGTGGAAATTCCTTTATGTAACATGTGAATTTCATGCTTTATACTGATGATTTGACCAAACTATCTTTAACAGCACCAATATATGTATGCATTCTTTTTTACCATCTTTTCTCTGTGAAACTCCTTGCACAACATTAGAAACTTCTCACATTTCAGCACTAATGTGTGTCTCCTCACAACTTTGTTTGCTCTGGCAGGAAAGACATCCTTGTTATTGAGCCACTAGGGTCACTAAAAACAGTTCCTCATGTCATACCAAAGCGTTGCTTATCCATCTAGGGAGCTTCATAACAATTGCTTAAAAATTGAAGAAAATATGAATGATGACAGCTAGAATGCCAGTTGCCCATTTCTTACTACATAATAGGCATAATGCAGAATATCCAGGAATCTAACTTGAATAACAAAAGAACTAAAACTTACAGTGCTCAACAGTTTACAATGTTTTTAAAGAGACCGCTAATGCCTTTACCCACGAGTAGACAACTTTTGATGAGGGCAACCTAAGATCTGTTTAGAATCAATAATGTCTGTTACTTTCCTCTTTGAATATGAAGTTTGTAAATGTAGAACAATCGCTAAAAGTCACATCCATTACACATGAATATAGAGTAGCTGATGCCCTGAATCTATCCCCCTCCTCCCATCCCTGAAACAGCTCACTTGAGCATGAAAGTCAATTTACATTTTTTTTCAATTTGAGACATGGAATTTTCATTTCGTGTCATATTCATGAAAAAACTCATATATAACTCAGCAGGGTATTCACATGTGCTTAGAAACAATATTAGGTATGGGAATTACCTTTTGTACCATAAAGACAAAATTACTTACTGAGAAATAAGATTTTAAAGGATCTTCAGGAAGCAAAGGAGAAAAAAATAAGGTACAGAAATTCATCTGAGACTGAAACTATTGTACTGTTCATCTGCAGGCTCCTCATTCCTCCTGCATCAATTTTACATCCCTACTTAGATGCTCTTCTCTCCCAGGAGCTTCAGAGGCTGTTAGATTTTAATGAAGACATGTTGTGGAGGGAGCCATGGGACTAGAATTATGAGTTCAAATCCTGCAAACTATTTCTCAGGTACAAAAGCATGGCAAATTTGGTATAAAGGGATTATACATACACGTGCAGTTAAAGCAAATTTATTTAATGTGATACCCAAAACATTTTCTATGTTAACATAAAATCTTCAAATTATAATTCTAATGGCTGCATAATATTTTATAAAGTGGATGTACTGCTTAACTAATTCCCAGAGACATTCATATTTTCTCCCCTATTTTGTACTGTAGTAAAAACATGCTATCCTGAACTTCTTTGCATTTCAGTGTTTCTTCTTTCCTCACACTCTTTCTGTATTCAGAATATTTCTCTTGGTTTATATTCACAGAAGCATATTTATTAGGTCAAAATTTGTAAAGTTTTTTAAGCTCTGGCTTATATAGCCAAATTGCTTACTAAATGAATTACAAAAATATAGCTTTATGAAAGAGTGATTATTTCACTCTATCTTTGCAAGTACTGGCTATCATTTTTAAGCTTAAGTTAAACTAAATTGTGAACAACGTGACTGGTATATGTGGGTGGTGATACTGTAAAAACAGAACCAAAGTCTGGATTTCTCAGTAATTCATTCACCTTTACTGAAATCTTGGTAAAACCTGGTTAGAATAGGGAAAAAAATCCTGAAAGAGCTTCAAGCAAATGTCTAGAACTTTTTTTTTTTCTCACCAGCTTCAATGAGCTTTAACAGACAAATAAATTGTAATATATTTAAAATGTGCAACGCGATGCTTTGATATGCGTGTGTGTGCCGTGAAATGATTTCCACAATTTTTCTTCTCTGCAGCTTAAGATGGAGGCGCATACTGAGGACAAACATCTAAGAGATCATTTGATCACTTGGGGCTGCCTTTGCCTTTTAAACTTGTTTTTCTAATCCAAGGAAGTAATATCATAAAGAATGTTAGGAACCGAATACAATGCAAGAAGCATCTCTGAGTTTGTCAGGATGTAATACGTACATATTTAATTTTTAAAAGCTTGAAAATCAGTTATCTATACAACTGTCATGTGTTTATGCAGTATTTCATGTATTCCCTACAGTTTTAGCATATGTAGCCACGAATGTGTCTTCATGACAATAAAATGCATATTCATGACAATAAAATATCTGCTTAAACATCAGTATACACACATATGCGAAGTCAGCATGGTTTGGTGGAATAAATGCATGCTTTGGCATTATACAAATCTTAATTTAAAAGATGGTTCTGCCAGATTACCAGATTTTTGATTCTGACAGAATTCTTTAACCTTTCTAAAACTATGTGTTAAAATTTCTAGGACATGATGGGTACGTAATAAAAGGAGATAAAGCATGAAGAGTGGGCCAGATAATTCAACTGACATGTCTTATAGCTACTGAGTGAGCGCTGCACTCCAGGTCAAAGAAGAACTCTACCGTTGATGCAGGACAGTTGTACTCATGGGATTTGGATTCAACACAGTGATGATGACATATCTCTGAACTTAACTGTCACAAATGTAGGCAAAGGCAAATGTTCACAGTCCTGGAATTAAAATGCAGTTGGAGGCTACTAAAAAAATAAGCAATATCATTAGCAACTCTTCCAAACAGGATTCCACAGTTGCCACGCCACATATTTCTGGGCACTATTTCAGCCATTAACAATGAGATCACTGATGCATTCTTTGGACAAACTGGCAGGTGAGTCTGACAAATATGATTACATTGAGAAAGTAAGGTCTTAATTCTCAAGGAAGGTATTTCAGAGAGTTTGACATTAGGAGAAGAGAAAACGGTTCAGCTGAAGGGGACAATGGGGAAATGAAATAGTGAAGATGCCATTGTTCATATA
This sequence comes from Leucopleurus acutus, assembly GCF_964270905.1. Classification (NCBI taxonomy): domain Eukaryota; kingdom Metazoa; phylum Chordata; class Mammalia; order Artiodactyla; family Delphinidae; genus Leucopleurus; species Leucopleurus acutus. The sequence continues at coordinate 25,219,296 of NC_139162.1, forward strand.
CCTGCCATTCTCAAAATCTAGGGGCCAGCTGGGATTGATTGGGTCTAGAAGTCTCTTCATCTATAGTATGTGAGTCTGCCATGTCTCTCATACAAACTTTCTCCTCGCTAGAAGAAAAATATTAATCACGAATAGCAAGGCATGAAGTGGTCTCTGTCTGCTAGCCTAAAAGCACTATCTAAAATTTTAAAATACACTAAAGAGAAATTGAAAACAAACCATCCAAATGTATTTATTTGGTGGCTCCAGTCAAAGGTTAGAAGGCCTTCATTCATTCATTCGATCTTAATTGAAGGGCTACTATGTACCTGTTATTAGTCATTCAGAGATGACATGTGACCCTCAAGGAATCTCATGGTCTAGTAGGGGAGATCAACAAGATAAAAAGAAGCCCAAAGCAGTGAAATGAATACTATGATGGATGGTTTTAAAAAATGCCAATGGAAGTAGTTTAGTAACTCTCACTGGACTTTCCACTTTATGCACAACTGAAGAAGATTTTAATCAACATTTACCAAGCCCCTTACATTTGTAAGGAAAGTAGAGTCTCTTTGCTGGGGATAGCAAGTAACCAACCCCACACCTAAGAATGCTGTAGACATGAGGGAGAGACAGAGGTAATCAATTAATTATTAAAACATTTTGTATTATATTTTACAGATATGTGAAAAACACGTATTTAAAAAAAAAGAGAATCCCTTTCAGTTTTCTTCATTGGATCCTGTGTGGAGTCATGCCGTGATTCTGGTATCTCTCTGCTTAACTTTGCCCTATTTGCCAATGATATTGTTCAAATATTGTGTCCAGAACCAAATGTGATACTCTACAGGAGACCCTGATATCCCTATATGCAAAGGAGATGTAGTAGAAGAAAGAGACAGTGATGACAGGTTGATGACAACCCTGCATAAGTTACTGTGGTTGTTTTCTTCTGTATACTGTGGCTGTAAGTGCAGAATGAAGGAGAACTTTCATCTAGGACTCAAATGGCTTCCGGGAACATTTTTAAGAGGCAAATCATTTCATGCATTCTGAAGATGAGTATAAGCAGGGCTTTTGTTGTCTTTCTCTCCCTTACAGGAATGAAACTCACAATATGAAACGTCACCTGTCTGTTATTTCCTTTCCTTAAAACCTCATGAAACCACATAGGCTCAGTAGGACACATCCCATTGGTACCTACCCCACTAACCTCTCCTCACCTGTCTAATACTTTGCTGCTTCCTGCCCTTGCATCTCTCAAATGTCATCCTCACTAGAAAGTGTTACTGATGTCCGAGGTTTTTGCAAGGATTGTTACTTAATTTAAATAAAATATTATTGTATTCCTGTCCACAGATACTCATGGGCCTACGCAGATGTTGTCATCCTGATACTTTACTTAGGAAAAGAATCCTGCAGCTTTCTTTGCTGCCTTGGGTGAGGCTTCGTTTCACTGGTTGCTCTCTCTGGTTGGACAGGACTGAACTGACTTGCATAGTGTACACTGCTATATGGTCCCTCATGCTCCCTTGTCTTTGTTGTAACCAACTGATTAGAAGAATCACAGGTCTCCAAAGCTTGTTAGACAAGGAAAATTCCATTTTATTGGTTCTTGCTAGGGCTAACGTGAGATTTCTTGGCTATATTAGTATCACTTGCCTACCTGCAGAGGATGCCAATGCTAGAGGCACAGCCATGGGCTGGTATTTGGGTGGTCACTTGAACAGTAAGATCAATGGGGTTAGACCGGGGCTTAGTCAAATTGTCTCCAGATCAAACAGTGGCAGAAAAAACTAATATTATCTTTGGCTTCACTTTTGGTTGTATAATGTACAGAAGAGAGGTGAGAGTCCTGCTTTACTTTTCAGCAATCGGTATCCTCCCTGGACTATTTATCACATATACTCTAGGGACCACAGAACAACACTGGCCCATTGATGCCATGTCCAGCAGACAGATATTGAGATATCAAGAAGTGACTTCACACAATACTGCATAAGGATAAATGGAAGGAACTGAAAATTAGTCTGGAGAAGAGAACTCTTTGAGAAGATGCAATGATTGTCTTCAAATATTGGAAGGTTTGAGACTGGAAAAGAAATTGGAATTATTTGGTGTCCTCAAGGGAAGATTGGAGAATTTAATAATCGAATTCTTCTTCCAAATAAGGAGAGTTTCCTAACAAGTAGAAATCTGTAAGTCAAGAAGGTCTGAATTAATAGTCACTGAAGGTATTGAAATGGACATGTTATTGGAAATTCAAAGGTCAGAGGGTTATGGAGGTCACTAGACGACCTTGGTACACCTGGCTTTGAAATTCCATCATTCTATATTTCTAAGCTAACCTATGTCCTTATGAGCTAAATTCAAATGCCTAAATGAGATAATTTCTCCTAAATGTCATCTTTCTTTCTTTCTTCCTTATCTAGGTACCAGTACTTACTGGTAACAACATTCCAGCCAGCAATCCTCCAGAAGAAGACCCTGAGACTAGGATCTGAGTGCAAGTAGTTTACTTGGCAAGTTCAAGGAACACTGACGAAGTGACACAGGGAGAGAAGGTAGCGAAAAAATAAAACCACGTTCCTTAGCTAGCTACCTGTGGGAAACTGGAGACTCACCTCAGAAGGGAATGTCTGGGTGGCAGTGTAAAACTCAGGCTTCAGGCACTCCATGTGAGTAAGAGAACAGAAGTATTTATATACCTGTACTGTAGGTCAGAGGGTATGGGTTGTTCCAGCATGACATTAATTCCCTGAATTTAGGGCCAGGTGTCGGCTGGAGCTAAGTAGCTCTCCATGGTACTGAAAGAAGGCTCAAGCCCTGATAGGCAGATTCTGGCAAGTGGGAGGTATATACAGTGAAGTCTGATGGATATGGGCTAGGTACTGACAAGTCTTCCATATCTGCTTCCATATCTTTTCTGTGGAAGTCCTAAATTCTAACTTCCAGAATGTACCCCATTCACCCAAATAGTAGCAAATATTAACCTACCTCTCCTAGAAATACGGATTTCCTCATTGTGGTCACTCTGTACTCTTGGTTTATCAAGCCACATTTAGAGTTTTATGACAAAACAGGTACCAGGAATTGGTGTACTGAGGACAGATGCTCAACATAACGAATCAAACAGTCATAGCTTTCAAAGAGTACCTTGTCCTCAACACCATATTTTAAAAATATTCCAATGTTCTTTATTTTTCTTCTAAAACAATGTGTTAAATTAGAGATTAAAAATAAAGATATTGGGCTTCCCTGGTGGCACAGTGTTTGAGAGTCTGCCTGCCAATGCAGGGGACGCGGGTGCATGCCCTGGTCCGGGAAGATCCCACATGCCGCGGAGCGGCTGGGCCCGTGAGCCATGGCCGCTGAGCCTGCGCGTCCGGAGCCTGTGCTCCGCAACGGGAGAGGCCACAACAGTGAGAGGCCTGCATACCACAAAAAAAAAAAAATAAAAAAATAAAAATGATATTTTAAACCTTTGTGATACTACCCATTAAAGGTCAAAGAAAATAATGATTACTATTTTGGTATATTTCCCTTCTCTCTCTCATACACACACACATTAACTAAATTTACCTGAGAAAAAATGTGATTTGAAATTAGTTCCATTAAATCAAGTCAAATAGTTACACATATGGAGCTAATGTATATCTAAGCCCAAGCAAGATATGCAAACTACAAGGAGTACAATTACTCTATTGAGATCAGAATATGACCATAGAGTTCTGTTCAGAATTTTGATTCAAAGGAAACAGATGGTTAATTTCCCATTTTAAAAAATGAATACATTCTTCTGAATGCCTGGTACCTTTGCTAATATATAGTGATTGCCGAGATCACCCCTAGGAGAAAAATGCCAACTGAAGAATAACATGTACATTCTCTTATCTGTATGAGAAAATATAAACAAGCACTTACATACTCACAACTAATCTGATACGGAGATGGTGCTTCTAGAAACACATTTAAATGTTTTTCTTTTACTTTTTATTTTGAAACCCAGAGAAAAGTTGCAAAACAATACAAATGAGCTTTCCCTGACTCACTTGAGAGTAAATTGCCCCAAACCCCAAAATAATTAAAATTATTTTCTAACAAGGACATTCTCCTGTATAACATGATAGAACCATAAAAATTAGGATATTAACTTTGCTATCTTATTACCATTTAATATTTAGACATGCCAAGTTTCACCAATGCCCTGTTAAACTTTTGCCAGTTGTCCCGACAAATACCCTTCATAGCAAAACTTCCAATCCAGAGTCTTACATTGCATTTATTTGTCATCCCCTCATTAGTCTTCTCTGATCTAGAACAGTTCCTCAGTCTTTTTTTAAACTTTTATGACCATGGTTCTTTTGAAGATTATGAGCCAGTTACATTGAAGAGTTTCCCTCAATTTAGGTTTGTCTGTTTCCTCATTATTAGATTCAGGTGATGCCTCTTTGGCACTAATACCACAGTAACAATGCTGTGTTTTCATTGCATCATCTCAGGTGGCATTGAATTTCAATATATTCCATTACTGGTGATGCTAATTTTGATCACTTGATGAAGGAGGTGTTTCCAGGCTTCTCCACTATAAAGTCATTTTCCCATTATAAATAATAAGTATTGAGGGTGGAGATATCATGAGAGTATGCAAATCTCATTCCTCATCAAAATTTCAATAATCTATTCATATGTTTATGTCACTATGATCTTATAAATCATATTTATTCCATGAGTTTAATCCATTAATTTCATTATTTAATGTGATGTTGAAATTCATCCAGTTTTGGCCAGTGGAAGCCCCTTTAAGCTGGTGTCTGTGTTATTTTTGTATGCCCTCATCATTCTTACATTCTGGCATACTTTCTGGCTTTCATTTTCTAGCCTTGGGATTAGCCTTTTTTCCAAGGAGCTCTGATTCCATGTAGTAGAAAGTGATATTTAGAAACCATGATCTGGGCACTAGGTATGCTCTTTGCTATTGGTTGCCAGAGCTCACAGGCTCTTTCAGTGGATAGAGCTAGAAATACATTTATTTACACATAGACACATGTACACAGATCTCACATTTATATCTAATCTCCATTTCTTTCTTCCTATCTATCTATCTAGCTCGTAAGTTCATATCAATATCTCATCTTCCAATTCAACACTAGGGTTCATCACAGTTTCTTCCCTATTTGCATTTAAAAAACCCTTATTTGACATTGAGAATCCAGGTTCCCATAATAATTAACATACTACTTATTTATCAGTACTCAACAAGTAAACAATTTATTTTCAGGTCTCCCCATCACTCATGTATTTGGCAGAGACCCTGCTCATCATCACATCCTGGGTCCTGCTCTCCCTCCCCACTGCCCTATGTACAAACCCTACTTCTCGCCCTTCTGGACTCTTACACCCACATCAAGTAGCCTCCCTATCCCTGGCACCGATGGCCTCTTGATTTTTCTGTGGCTTTGATAAAGGCACTGTACTGTTGAAAAACCTCTTACTGCCTTAGGATGTCTGTCTTGTTTGGCCCCATCTAACAATTTTAGATAATCATCCCAGAAAGAAAAGGAAGATGGAGAACTAAAGAAGTCTTCATTGTAGTTGCCTCTAAAGAGGGGGATTGAGTTTTCAAAGATGAAAGGGTGCTTTTAATTTTTAGTATTTAGCCTTTCTTATAATTTGATACGTTTAACATGGATGATATATCACTTTTTCAATTTAGAAGATATATGAAAAGAGTTTGATGGGTGAATACATGTAATCTAAATATTTTCATTGATAAACAGTAATCAATTAATTCGAATACAGAGTTATATCCTTACCTTCTTGCTTTTAAGCTACTATGAATGTTCCAGTTCACTCTCAAATAAAGAAAAAGAGAAAGAAAGAGAGATAAGAAAATCTACAAACGGTGCCTCTAAGACTTAGTAGTGAAATATCACGTCTTCTAAATCAGCCACTCTTGAGAGGGGTGCAATATCTACTGTAAATCTTAAAGGCCTGTGCAAATACATGGTATTGTTTTTACTCTAAAGGGGAGCTAAACCATCTAGCTCATGTGGTTCTCACCATAATGGTGCAAAGCAGGTAGAGGAGATGATTTAGTTCTCAGGTTTTCAAGACAATTGGGCTCCAGAATCCAAACACAGTTCCTTAGGAATGTCACCTCTCTCATCTCTGGAGTCGAAGTGGTCTAACCCTACAATGTCACCCTCCTTATGTTATTACTATTCTGTAAGAAATGTCTCTGTAAATAAGAAACTGCCAATACCAAAAAATAAAGTGCCTAAGAGATATCTGCCATGGAAGAAACAATTTATAAATATTCATATTTTACAGAGCAATCAAGATGTTGATGTTAATATTAAAGCAGTATCTTTAATTGTATTTCAGCAAACGGATGCCAATTAGGAAACAAATTATCTCACAGAAGCATGTCTTGCACACAGTTTTGCCCTGAAGGTAAGCCGAGGGCCATGCCAGCTTCCTGAATTTTAATGCACAAGCGAACACCTCCAAAGTTATTCAAATTAAAAATAAGCATTTAGAGGGCTTTAAATTATGCCAAAAAATAAATGACAGCTACCTGCTTACTGGTAAAGGCAGAATATTTTCTCCCATAGATGGAAAAAGAAAAGCACTTGTAAGATAAAAAAAAAGGAGGGCCATTCAGGCTGTTCCTTTAGTGATGGATTTGAGATCCTCACGTCATTTCTGATAAAGCACTCAGAATTGTAAATTGCCATGCAAACCTCATTTGAACTTTCTAAACTCTCTAAAACTCCACCTTCTTAAAAATAACAAGATTTTACTTCAAATTTCTCAGTGCATATCTAGAAAAGCTCCGATGGGAAGGTCCAACAGGATAGGAAATGGGCATCAAAAGACAACTGTTCAAAAGGACCCCAGATAGGCTAGGAAATGGTTGATTTTTCATGGTCTCCGGAAACTCTAAGGCATCTAATTCTGGTGTAATGTGTCCCAGATGTTATGGCTCATAGGACAGAACAGGCTCTGTTCTCTGAGCTCGTGCTGTACAATTCACCTGTATCAGGGAGCCTTCGGGCATCCTAGGAACTAGTCCCCAGTTTGAGATTTCTCTTCATTGCCATGGCAAATTGTGCACATTCCTGACAGTGCATGGATCATGTTGCAAAGTCAGTGTTTGGCCACAGTAGTCTCCCTTACTAGGATGGAGGTATTTCATGGGAATAACTTATTTTCAGAAGCATTTCTGTGTTTTTAGTGGAAGCTAAATTATTCCTCAGTAGAGTGTAGCTCAGATCTTAGCTGGGATCTCTCTGGCTCCTTGGTTTTTATGTAAGGTTATCTGGAACACCATGTCCATGATGTGGGGAAGTCTAAGGCCTCCCCTACCTTGAGGGACGTTCCTTGGAACTTATATTTCCATAGCCCTCCTTGTTTCTGAGTTCATACCTCTGAACATGTTATACAGACCCTGACCTAATACACTGGTTTCAACACACACACAATTCACTTACCTATTTTTCCATGAAGAAAGTAGACCTTACTGAAGTACCACTGTGCTTTGCATACCCAAAATGAATTAAAATCCCATCTTAGACATACCTGTCTTAAAACAGCCTTGCCAAAATCCCAGTCATGGGTTTCCTAACATACTCCTCTGGTCCCTTTCATTTTCTCCTCTCTTTTCCTCTGTCCGCTCTACTCCCAACATCCACACTTGAAAATAACACATTTATTTCTATATCTCGTTCACATTTTTTTCTTTTAGTCTCCACGTTCTTATAATAAGCTTACCTGTAAATCAACCCTGAACACAGTTACCAAGCTATTTTATTTTATCACACAAAGACTGATACCTCACAGCTGGTAAGAAAATTTAAAAAAAAAAAATCTCATCTATCAAGAGAGTTGAGAGACATACATGAAGATCAGTCTATTACAAGGTGGTGGTGAGAGTTCAATGCATTAGAAGAATAAATAGCTGAAATCACCAACTTAGTGTATGGTTTGTATAGCTGGATAAATTCTAGGGTCTGTTTGCCTAGCTCAAATTTATATAATTGTGTAATCATCGCTTATGTGGAGGAAATGCTAATCTTCACGTTGGAAATTAGAAGTCACAGTCCTGTCCTTATCCTGGGATTAACTCATCTCTGAGTTAGGTATTCCACATCCTATAAGGTACTAAAGGCTGCTGCTGAAACCATTAAGCAAGGACTATGCTGGTTATAGTGGAGGCAGATTGAGGGCTGTTCAGGCTAAAATTATGAGATGAAAACAAAGGCTGGAAATTTCTTCCATATACATCTCTCTTCTTCTTTTTCTCTGACCATCCAATCTGTTTATTTCTAAGTACTCTTAAGAGAAACTTTTGTTTTGTTTTGTTGCTAATTAATTATTCTAGAGAGAAAGACTTCTACAGATTCTTGATTCACCTTCAAAACAGCATTCTCATGGTAGTTAACAACCTTTGCAAAACTCTGAGTTTTTAATTTCTCCCTTAAGCAGTGGATCAACCAATACTGTCTCTGGTACATCTGACAAAGTCTTGAGCTAATTTGGAAGTTCAAGACCCGGCTGTGATCAGCTTCTATCCTGATGGTGTTTCCAGCCCAATTTCCAGAGTGGGATTTATGTCGGCTCCCAGTCAGTTTTTAAGGCGCTTGCTTTGTAGGAGCACCTGCATTTAAAATGCATCACTGAAACTAACTCTTCAAAGGCCTTTCAAATTGCTGAAGAAGGGGAATCCAACCTGCTGTGGGATTAAAATAAATGAAGGCCCCAGTTCTTCTATTCTCGTCTGCACACAGACTGGTCAGGACAACCATTCCATGAGCTGTTCAAGCATATTATAAGGAAAGATCCAATGATATGTAACCCCATGCCTCTACTGGTATTTGTTTTAAACTGTGGCCTGTCTGCAACTCATCTGGATTTCATGTCCTTAAACGTGTACTAAGATAGTCGCCAGCTTTACGGACTGTGCCAGCAAGATCTTTGGAAGCTTTAAAATTAGACCTACAATTCCAAGTCTGAGAAGCTGTTTTCCTGATGATAGCCAACTGCCAACTACCCTGTCACACAGGCTCCCTTTGAGGCATAAAACTGAATGTACCAAGACGCTTGGTACTTATATTTAGTTAATTGTGGGTGCAATCAGCCAATTGAGGATACAATTAGACACTGCAATTAGCTGCTGTGGTCCCAATTATTGGAGAGAGGCAAAACAGGAAGCCTAGTCATTGCCCCTTTAAAGATGCATGTCCGTGCATGAAATCACTGATGAAAGTCATTCAAATTAATAAATCCATGAAGCCAAAGGAAAAAAATGGGAAAATAGCATAAGCGAAAACTTATTTCTAGAACAGTCAGCTAAAAACAGTATTATTTCGCATGCATGTGTATACATTTTTTATAGTTTACAAATCTGATATCAAAGCCATTTTATTATAGGCTCACTGTACCTATAAGATATCCACCTAATCTAGCTAGCAGAAATTGTGGTGTACAATTTTGAAGTAATGATAGAAAAAAGTCTCTCCCACTTGCATATACCAAGTAACTGAGGTGAAATGTTCCCTCTCTTGCTACAATTCCACAATTATATAAGGCAAAAGGGGGAGGAAAACTAACATTTATTGATCATCTCCTATGTCCCAGGGCCTTCTGTGGACAGGTGACAAGTGATATTACATGTAGTCTTCATAACAACTCCACGTGAGAGACTTTTTTTTTTTTTTTTTTTTACAGACGAAGAAACCGAGCCTCAGTAAAATTAATGGTTAGACAGAGCTCAATACCACTGAGAAAGGGCAAGCTGAAATCTCTCTGACCTCAAAGACTTTCCTCAAAATTATGGGACTTCCCTGGTGGTCCAGTGCCTAAGACTCTACACTCCCAATGCAGGGGGCCCGCGTTCGATCCCTGGCAAGGGAACTAGATGCCACATGCATGCTGCAACTAAGACCCAGCACAGTCAAATAAATAAATAAATATTTGTTTCAAAAAAAGACTTCCCTCAAAATTATGATCTTCCAAATGTGTGATTTCTTTCACGTAAGATTAGAATAATACCAAATCTAACACTGGAAGACATAGTTCGAATTGGGGTCTACACTCTCAGAAAATGTCAATCTCCTAGTACATGTTGGCCTAAGACATTTAGAGAAGGATCCCTTTACTTGGTGGGAGATCACATGGATAATGAATTAAACCTTCATAACTGTGATTCTGTTACATACATTCTCATAATTTATATACACAGGACTTCATGCTGTTGCGGTTCCTCAAAATATTTGGGAGAGGGAGGGGGACTGCGTTGATGATTTGCCAGTGAGTTCTTCTGTAGAATTTTAATTTTGAATTATGTCTTTGTTTCAGCATTTAATTAAATCCTATTTTAGAAATTCACCAAAATGGTTAAAAGAGGGCGAAAGATAAATGGTCATATGGAATTCAATGTTTTTTAATTACAGGAATCGGTTCACTTTGCAATATCAGTGTAACAATTCCTTAATGAAATTGAATTATTTCTTTTAAAATTGACTTAATTAATGATTCAATTTATATTAGATTGATTTTACAATCCAATTTTAACTATAATAGCAAAGTTTAGAGTTGCTTAAAAAAGAGACTTTTAAAAACTATTGAAATCTGAACTTCTTTGAAATGGAAGTTTATATGGAAAAAGAAAGATAGGTGTAGTTAAGACATTCAAAATTTTACTACTCTATTTTGTTTAAGGAAAAATGCAATAATTTTACATTATAATTAATTTCAGGGCTTTAAAAATCCAATTATTTCCTGAATAAGCTATTAAACTTACTTCCTTATGTAAGATGTGAACTGAACGGCTTAGAGAAGAATGGCTCTACGGTATTTAATAGGCTTTTAGTCTATTAATAAATCCCAACACTTGCAACCTGCCAGGCTCTCAGAACTGCTCACATTAAACCTGCCTTCCATTCTGCCTAAACCTAGGTGGAGGCTATAAAAGTCTGATTCTTTGTGTTTAAGAGCTTGTTCACAGTAATGGTTCACTAAATAGTTATAGAGGAGATTAAAGGAGTTAATTCTCTTTCCCAATTTCTCATAGATTCTCCCTAAGGAAGCCTGCATTGGCTGTCCCCTGGCAGTCAGCCTTCCAGAAATTTCAAAGGCTTGGAATATACCTGAAAATCTCCCAGTGGGAATAAAGTAGTGGTAACAAAGCTCATATATTTTTAATGCTCTCACCTTTAGAAAGGTCCTTCGTGTACAAAAGGAAGGTGTATATTTACTCCCTCACCAATATTTGGAAATCAGAATAATTTCCAGAATAGAATTGATTCATTTACCACTTAGCCATCATCCCTGCATTTGCTTCCTATTGCTGCTATAACAATTTCCCAGAAATTTAGTGGCTAAAAGGAACACAGATTTATTCTCTTCACAGTTCTGAAGTTCAGATGTCTAAAATGGCTTGGCAGGGCTCATTCCTTACGGAAGCTTTAGAGAAGAATCAGTTTCCGTGCCTCTTCCTGTTTCTAAAGGCTGCTCGCAATCCTTGGATCACATCCTCATATCACTCCAATCTCTGCTTCCATCATCCCATCTCCTTCCTTGGTTCTGACCCTCTTGTCTGTTTCTTTCTTTTTTTTTTTTTTTTTTGTGATACGCGGGCCTCTCACTGTTTGCGGAGCACAGGCTCCGGACTCGCAGGCTCAGGGGCCATGGCTCACGGGCCCAGCCGCTCCGCGGCATGTGGGATCTTCCCGGACCGGGGCACGAACCCGTGTCCCCTGCATCGGCAGGCGGACTCTCAACCACTGTGCCACCAGGGAAGCCCCTGTCTGTTTCTTATAAGGACCCATGATTTCATTGGGCCCACCCAGATAATCCAGGATAATCTCCTCATCTCAAAATCCTTAATTTACTCACATCTACAAGTCTATATTGAGAGCTTTCAGGGAGTAGGATGTGGACATCTTAGGGGAGCCATTATTCAGCCCACTTCAATTTCATTTAGAATCCATTTCAGATTATCAACTCTTTCCTTGGGTGGGACAGAGAGGAAGGTGGGAAAACAATGTTCTCAGTTCTTTCCTACCCCTTTTCTCAACTCCTCCCCTTGTTGTCACATACCTAAGCCTATATGTGCTTGTACTTGTACACACACACACACACACACACACACACACACACACACACACTCAGATTCATATTCACATACACACACTCACAAAATTCCTAATTCCATCCTGGAAAAGTGACAGTCTATTTTAAAGACTTGAGCTTCTCTTGAACTAAAAGGGAGCACAGACATACTTGGAAGGAAAAAAAAAGACACTGATAGTGTTTTAATACATCAGCAATTACCCCTCCTCTCTTACACACACCTTCGAAATGATAAAAGATCCAGGGAAAAAAAGCGAGAAAAAAGTGAAAGTAAAATTCCACCCTACCACATGTAGCTATCTGAAACTCCCCGGAACAAGTCTCTTTTAGTTTATAGGATTAACGTTTTGAAGCCCTAATTTGTGTATTGCCCACTTCCTTCCCCTTTCCCTTCTAATCCCATGTCTTTTGAAAGAAGCTAGAAAAGCCAAGAGCAAATTTGTGTTTTCTATCTCTTACCTTCTACCCAGGAAAGTACTGCCTCCTGAGGTCATTTAGTGGAGACGGTTCTCTCAACTTTGAAAAAGAGTTTTATTCGGTAGTAAACTATGGCTACTATATAATTCCTCTTCAGCCCAACATATGTATTGTGGTTCGAGATCCCTCTCCCCTGCCCAGTAAAATCCTCTTTTTCTCTTCCTCAAGTCTAGAACCAATTGAGAGACCAACAGACAGGTGGAAGTCAAAACCTAAACTTTGTTTCCAAAAGAGCGATTAGAAAAATGTGGTTTATTTAAAATCTGAGACCAAATGGGCATGCTACCACTTCACTCCTGAATTAAAGCTTAAAGCCAGACCACAGCAGCTGACTCTGACTGTATGTCCAGCTTATCTTGAATATGAGCAGAGCAGGAGAAAAAAGGGGCTGTGTCGGGTATGCCTGGTTCCCTCTTCTGAAGTCACCAGTCAGATGAATTATGTAATCTCTTTCCCCAGGCAACAGTGAGTGGTAATTTGGGAGAAGTTGAAATTACTTTCAGCTTCATGGAGAATTAAATGAATATAGCCCTCACTTTGGAAACAATTCAGATTGGGAAAAAAAATATCCCATTCTAACAGGGAACTTTTCTTTCCAAAAGGGATGACATGAAGTCTAAATTCTCTCAACCAAGTCCTATCAGCAAAAATGTCTTTCAAAGCCAACTATAATGAAACAATTGAAAACTGTTGTACTACCAAGTAGGAAGACAGTGAAAGAAGGCATCTGAAAAGGTGACAGAGTATGGAAATATTGGAAAGATTAACTGGTTTGGCAAAGGGATCTGCATGTTTCAGGTTAGTCAAGAGAACTAAAGAAAAAGAATTTCAGATTGACTAATAGATCCTAGCTGGGCTATAAATTCCTTAAGGGGAGATACCGAGGCTTATTCTCTTTGTGTATCTGACTAATGGCAGAGGACTGAACACATAGTAGGCACTTTATACCTGTCAATTATGTCAAAAGAATATTCAGAGAGCTTTATTTGATATGAATATTTTACTGAGTCAGAAACAAACAGTTCAGAAACTTCAAACCTAAACTGGTATGAAGTTCAGAGACAGGATGTTACGGGACGGCTTAAGAAGTAAAAATGTGAAAACTGTTTAACCTTTACAGTGTTTTAACAAGGGGGTTTCCAAATGGCAGGGCGCTGGTTAAAAATGATTATCTTACGCCATTCAAGGAAGATGACTTAAGTTTCATTCATGATTATCAGAAGAATTTACAAGGAATAACCTGAAGTTCACTTACACTCATGAAATAAGCTAGACTTAGTTTTGCTTATGGGGTTTAAATGGTTTTGTCTGGTCCAGGGATTTTTCAAGTCTGGGCTCCATTTTATTTTATTTTACCAGTTAACAGATTTTACAGGTCTTGGTTACTGCCTTCCCCCTTGGAGGCCCCAGTTTCCTGTTTTGTTTATAGTATATATTTCCAAAAGCCCTATCATATCTAAGAATTTTCTATTTTAAGTGACTCTTCTCTTTTCCCTCCCTAACCAGACCTGAAAGCAATTATTTTTGTCTTCTCCTGGATAGTTTCCTGACACATTTTTTTTTTTTTAAAATGGCTTTAACCTCATTAACAAACTCACAATGAGCCCTTTCATATACTACCTTAATGCCCAAATTTGCTGTGAGCTCCAGGAGGGACAATGCTTCTTAGGGAAACCCCGGGCTGGGTTTCAGGTATTCTTAATCCTGTCTATATGAGAAGCAAGAGTTAGATAATTTCAAAAGCATATGCCTTTAGGTTTCAAGCTGTTAATGTTTGCAAACCAGACAAACACCCTTAATATCACTGCTGGTTTATTGACACAAACTCTTCGCTTCCCACAGCTTGTAATTGAATCTCCCCACTGCTTAATTGGAAATAGAATGACTCCACAACCAGATTTGAAACATCTTCCGAAGCTGGTGGGACTCCCTTTTAAAAATAAAAATTATATCTTTAACTGTGTTAAGCGAAGACTGGTGTTCTGTTGAGTATCAGGAAATGAGTGCACCCCAGGACTGTCTGAATACAGGGCGATTAGGGGTATCTTCTGTTTTACAATGTGTGTACACGCGGCCTCCTTCCTCCCCAAAGCATAAAGGCTAAAGTGGGATTAGTCTGTACCTTCCAGAAGTCCTAATGTTTGCACTGTTCTGATCCCTTTAGAACAGGTTTTCTGTTAAATTTGCTCATATCCTTTGACCAGGAATTGCATTCAAACAAATAATTATTAAGCCCTTACTGCAAGCCAGGCACTGATCTAGGCATGAAAGATAAACAGTGCGGAAGAGACAATAAAAAGAAAAAAAAAAGCAGATAAATTATATGTTGTTTATATAATACATGTAAATATATACGTATATTCAATTCTATCAAACTATACAGAGAAAATAAACGAATCTGCCTATTTTCAATGATTTTTTAAAAAAAATTTCATTTTGCTGTAAGTTTCTGTATACATTTTTATTGTGGCAAAATATACATAATGTAAGATTTACCATTTTAACAAATGTTAAGTGTACTATTCAGTGGCATTAAATACATTCACAATGTTATTCAGCCAGCACTGTTATCTACTTTATGAAGACTGCCCTTTTGTTTTCTTTTTCTGACATACAGCATTATATTAGTTTTGGGTGTAGAATATAATGATTCAATATTTGTATATATTGTGAAATAAACTTACATGATCATTCACTGCAGCACTGGTTACAGTAATAATAAATTTGAAACAAACTAAATGATTACAAAAGGAAATGGGTAAAATAAACTATGGTATCTATGGTAAGGTATTATAAAGACAAGAAAGTAATAATTGTAAAGTATATTTAATGCCATGGGAGCACGTAAGTAGAGGAGTATAGTACAACTTAGATATTCTATTTTAAATATATGTTAATATATCAGAGAAAGACGATGCATGATAATAACCAGTGTTCACAGGGCTTATCTATATCCACAAGCGTTTGGATTTTATATAACTTTGCCTCTAATAATTTGTTTTAAATGGCTACTTTGTATTTTTGAAGAAATATTTCTTATGAAACTTAATATTATATTTTAAAACGTGGTGTGCTGCAGGCATCCATCAGCCTTCCCCAGCTGATGGGGGGTTGTGAGGTATAACTGTTATGAGTCTGGACTCCAGAGTCTCTACTTGATTTCCTATCCTGCCTCAGACATTTATGATTGTATAAACTTGGGGAAACTGTTTTAATATGTGTAATCTAACTACTCTATTAGAAAACATTATTATCCCCATTACACAAATAAGGAAAATGGTTGTGGCATTTGTTATTTTCAAAGTTTAGTAGATTGCCTGGCTTTTTTTTTTTTTTTTTTTTTTTAAATAATAACAGCTAGGGCTTCCCTGGTGGCGCAGTGGTTGAGAGTCCGCCTGCCGATGCAGGGGACACGGGTTCGTGCCCCGGCCGGGAAGATCCCACACGCCGTGGAGCGGCTGGGCCCGTGAGCCATGGCTGCTGAGCCTGCACGTCCGGAGCCTGTGCTCCGCAGTGGGAGAGGCCACAACAGTGAGAGGCCCGCATACCGCAAAAAAATAAAATAAAATAAAAAATAATAATAACAGCTAGCATTTTTTGAGCATTTACTACTTCCTGGTTTCTCGCCTCTCCTCGTTCTGTGTCCTTCCTTACTTCAGAGTCCCCTCCCTCATCTGGTCTCCTTACCTGGACCCTTGGGTTGGGTGCCCTGTCATCATGTCAATGTCAAGTCCCAGATGTTCCACGAGGATCCCACACACTAAGTCTGCAGATGTGGTAGGGTGATGGCAGCCACTCACGCTTTACCAGCTCCTCACCACGGCAGCAGAAATCTAGTACTTCTCGTCTCCATGTGGTTCTCCAACAACCTCTCCCCGACCCCACTCTTTCCTCTGTGCGTGGATTCTAGCTGCAGAGCCTTTCTTTCTCTGAGGCACATCTGCAAAATCATTCGTACCTCACAGCCTTTCCCACTGCTGGGCCTTCTGCTTGAGGCACTCTTCCCCTCGATACCTGATTGACTCATTTCTTCTGTACCCAGGGGTCAGATACAATGTAGCGTCCTTGGGGACGCCTTCCTTGAATGCACTATTCAAAATAGAGGGGGATTTGCATCATTACCCTGTTTTACTTTCATTACAGCTCTAATTGTGAACTTCAATGATGGTATTTATAATATTTGGGGAGGCAGGCACTCTACGTGTCAATCAATGTTTGTTAATTCATCAGTTAATCGGGGTTGACACCCCACATGTTGAGGGGATTTTATCACAAAATCCAAAGGAGAGAATACATTGTACCCCTCAGGAATTTGTTCAAACTCTATTCAGTCACACAGTGAAAGGAGAGCTTTTCTGGAAGACTTTTTCTTTATCCAAGCATTTAATAAGCAATCCAGCCAGAGGCCACAGAGGAAATGACTGCCCTTTCCAGGATAGCTTATTTTACATCCTAAGACTCTGCCCTAAGATGATGCGAATCTCTGCACGCTGCGGAGCACTTGAGAATGAGCCACTGTGTTTAGTAAAGTAGCGTGTGCAGGATGCTAAGGGGAGACAAATGATTGCCTTCTGTGAGACACACATGTACATTTGCAGCCGTGATAAGACCTATGATTAGGGGGCACACGTTCCTTTGGGAGCGCCAGACTAGGTTAAATCGCCCTATTAAAGAGATGTGGCCAGTCTCCCCTCAGCAAGAGACTATGGGGCTGAGATCTGAAGGGTCAAAAAGAGTTAACTAGGCATGTAGGACGGAAAGAGGCTCCAGCCTTCCAGAGAAGGGATGGCATGTGCACATTTCCTGGGCAGAAGAAATAAGGATATGTAAGCATAGCACTGACCTTAAATCTCAGTAAGAGGGATCCTGCCTTGGGCATCTCCTGGTTTAAGCCTTGAATTTCCCACATCTGAGGAACCCCATAGTCCTGGACTAACCGGAACATTAGGTCATCCTATCTGAGCTTTAGAAGGTTACCGCTCTGGTCCCTCTCCAGCTGTACTACTCTCAACATAATATGGTGTCTCCAAGGACAAGGGGACAGGTCCACCTGAATGCCCCCCCTTCTAGACCTTTTTCTAGGTATGTACCCTCCCCCCAATTCCTTTCCCTAAAGGTCCGAAGCTTGCTTTGACATCTCCTTATGCCTCTTCCTAAGTCTGCTCTTCTGAGGATGGATTACATCACCAGTGTATGCATCCCTTACCCTGAGGGACAGCAAAGCGCAGTTATTTGTGGAAGTTAAGGACAGTGGTTGGAAATACAGACTGGAGTTTCACATACATTGATGTGAGCTCCTTGTGGTGCAGAATGAAGCCAGAGTCGGGATGCGCAAGGGAACAGATCGTGGCCTGCTGCCTGGGGACTGGCTTCCCCCACACCACAGTATACAGTACAGCACTCCAAGGGGTCCAAACTCTGTAAATTTGTCCTTAGCCTTTCAGGTCATTATGAAGGTATATCTTTCATAAGATACAGCATACATATGCATTTAGTTTTCTGGTAGCCAACCTTATACCTTTTACATATTCAGACGTGCAGTATGTGACCCTCCATTTGTACCTTTGCACTGGCCTCTACAAATGATATATTTTGTGTAGGGAACAAAAGGATGGAGTAAAATAGTTCAAGATGAACAAAGGAACCGAAAGGATCATAATGCTTTGGTAGTGCTCTATTGTGCTTTAAAGATCTGGCTGGATAACTGAAGGACTTGTAACTATCACAGCTGCTTTGACTGGCCCTCTCCGGAAATTGCTTTCTGCTAAAGAGAGCTGTCTCCCCAAAAGGGCAGACCCTCACCCCAATTTAGGACAATTCAAAGGGGTCCTCTGAGATCCAGAGCTCCTTCTGGGGTTGACAGAGACCTTGTGACTGCCTCACAGCTCAACTTCTCACTCTGCCCAATCCAGTTTCCGTTGGTGTGGACCCCAAGATCACTTCCTTCATGTTCATCTCTGTCTCACAGTCACTTTCCTGTTAACCAACCAGCCCCAAAATGCTTGTAATTACTATTTTGCTCTTTCCGGGCATTTTCCATAAATTATTTCATTTAATTCTCCCAATTTTCTGATGTAGTAGAGAAATGATGAAGCTGAAAGTTACTCAGTCCATATGGCTGAGTGACTGAAGACCATACATATAACAGGGGAGCAGGAACTTCCACTATTAGTTAGCTTTTGGACCCTTCTCTGCCTATGGCAGGCACTCTTTAGAATTTGAAATTATATTTTCATTCACGATTCACTTATTCATCTACTGTTTTTTATGCCAATCAACTGTTGGGGGAGAATTAATCTGGATCTATTCAAGACTGTACTTTGAAAGTATCCATGTAGCTATCATTTCCATAATTTTTATAACAGGAAAGAAAGCAGGACAGGATGCTGACAATATCCAAGAAGAAAAAAGAAATGATGTGTTCAAAAGGTAGGAAAACACCAATTTATTTTACTAGATCCTGTGCTGAGTCCTGTAATGCAAGTGGTCCCTTGATACCCAAAAGCTGCCGTTTGGTAGAATGTTGGCAGTAAGTGCACATTGCTCTGATAAAACAGAAACCCATGGACTCACACAGGTAGCAGACTGATTCTCAGGCTGACATCAGTCCTAAACGAACTTTTTTTTTTTTTCTGTTTCGCTTCCAAGCCAAGCAACTGTTACTTTTGTTTTTCCTTTGATGGAGGAAGGAGTGGGGGAAATGTTAGGGTGATAATTTACAGGGATTTCCAATGGGATATAGTATTTGAGATGTGTTTCTATGAATTAGTAGAGGTGAGTGAAGTTTTTTTAAGTAGCTCCTATGCATAACATGCCTTCTTATTCTTGCCTCTGGGTCCAACCTTAAGATATTCCTTCTTATTGGAAGCATCATTAATCTCATCCTAATAATTCCAACTCTTCCTAAAGTGGAGTGACGTTAAGCAAATTCTTGAAGACTATCATCCTTGGTAACTCCCTCTGTGACCACCCTGTTAGGTTAATCATCCTTGCTTTGTAGAGCTTGTACTTTTCTCAAGTCTTTGCAATTAAAGTGCTGAATCCTATTTTTCCCTATTTCATTCTCAAATTGTTACATTTCTCAGAGCCTCAAACTCATCTATAAAATGGGAATACACCCTCCTATCCTAAAGGGTAGCTGTAATTATTTTAATTACTAACGTCCTGGCCATGGTAGAATCTTGTGAAATTTTAACTCTTCTCCTTCTGCACATAATTCAAAACCTTACTTATGGAAATATGCAAGGATGGCCTGGGAAGAAGAGTTTAATCTTTACAATCCAATCTCTTCTCCAGTTTCAACTGGGGAACAGCTAATAACTGATTCAGTTTTGCCAAATGCCTGAATCATGTCCCTGTTTCTCTACAGACAAAAGAGCAGCCTGAGGGATAACACCTGGTTACTAATAGCCTTTTTCTGGGAGCGAGTTAATAAAGGTACAGCCTAATGCTCTTTTTGATGAGGAAGTTTGCATTCTTACTGCCCTAAGGACCTGGCAGTCGGTCCTTAAGACAGAGAAAGAGAGAGACAGAGAGAGAGAGAGAGACACTAAAAATGAAGAATACAGGTTCATCCAACCAGGTCCTTATCATCCAAGAAAGAAGACTGGGCAAGCTACTCCAAACACCTGGCTCCCTCGTGGCTTCTGAAAACTCCTCACAGGTTCAAGAGGTGCTAGTGAGTTTTCACTGGAGTCTAACACTTTGTCTTAAACCTACTGGCCTTGCAGAGGGCTCAGTCTGCAGTGTGATGCAGTCGTGGGTACCCTGGAAAACAGAAGCTTTCGACACCGGAGAGAATGATGTACCATTCAACAAAAGTCCCCTGTCATCTGCTTTGTAACTGGAAATGAGGTGGGGAGCAGTTTCCCAAATACTGTCTATTACTGAGCAGATGTATAAGAATCAAAAGGAAAATGGTTGCCAGGGAGACAGGACACTCATGCCAACTCTGTCGCAGACTAATCATAAAACGTCTCCAGGGGGCATTGTATAGCCACAAGCACAGACAGGAACACAGCCAAGCCAGGGATCCAGATGTAGCCCTTGGAACCAGGCACAATTTCGGGGGGTGGCATCTGCCTTCTGCCAAACAGAACGTGTGTGGCCACATCTGTTCACTGCAGAAAGTTAACACACACTAAAAGCAGAAGAAAGGTTGCCATAAAATAACGATTTGGCACCTTGCATGGGGAAGATATTAAACATTAGATAACTCTTCTGTTAACCCTGAACACATTCTGCACTGCTCTTTCCTAACTCACAACTCACCCATATCCTCCCTCTCCGCAGTTTCCGTTTCTGTTCATCTGAGAACAATCGTGTTTGCAAATAGTACCAGAATAATTTACAATCTACCTAAGTGAGTATGACAGCAAAGGAGAAAGAAAGTTGGAACGGACTAGTTTCTCCAATTAATCCCATAAAATACAGCTTTTACTTTACAGCTCTTAAAGAAGACATGATATACATTTGTATCTGAGACCCTGCCATTAAGTTACTATCTCCGATAAAAAGAGAGGATGACAACAAGGTATTTTCTAAGTGTTTATGTTCACTTTCATCTTCTCTCACGTGGAATCATGAGATTTTCTGAACAATACGTTACAGTATTTTAACATCCCAAGAACTTTCTTTATGACCAGAGAAAAGTTCAATGAGGCGTAATTTATTTTTATTTATTTATTTAATTAATTTATTTATTGTGCTGTACGCGGGCCTCTCACTGCTGTGGCCTCTCCCGTTGCGGAGCACAGGCTCCAGATGCGCAGGCTCAGTGACCATGGCTCACGGGCCCAGCCGCTCCGCGGCATGTGGGATCTTCCCGGACCGGGGCACGAACCCGTGTCCCCTGCATCGGCAGGCGGACTCTCAACCACTGCGCCACCAGGGAAGCCCAATGAGGCATAATTTAAATGTACACTGTATCCAATCCTGTATATGCGTCTAGCATTTTCACAGTTTACAAGACTTTTTCACTTACTTTGTGTGTTATTCTTAACCTATCTCTAGCAGTAGGTTAGAACAGCTGCTATTCATCTTTTCTTTTTTCAGTTGAGGACACTGAGGCCAGAGAAGTTTAAAGATTTCTTCAAAGTCAAGTCAAAGAAGTAATAAGAGAAGGACTTATGATGAGACTATCATATGCATATTGCCGACCATAAATTTTTCGCTCTCTGCGTTAGAAAGACTATCCTTAGATTTTGAGGAGCAATGATCAGAACGTGTTTCTTACCCATATATGAATGACAAGAAATTGGTTGGTTGTGTTGAATTAGAACCTTCCTACTTGTATTAGCTTCCCGTTGCCCCATAATAATTACCACTAATTTAGCAGCTTGAAACGATGGCCATTTATTCTCTCACAAGTCCTGTGGGTCAGGAGTCTGGGTACAGCCTGGCTAAGCTGAGGCTCATGAGGCAGAGACCAGGGCTGCATTCTGGAGGCTCTGAACATGAACTTCCCTCAAGCTCAGTCAGATTGTTGGAATCCAGTTCTTTGAAGAAGGTGTAAGTTGAGTTGGAGGATTCCACTTCCTTCCTGGCTGTAAGGTGGGGGCCACCCTCATCTCCTTGTGGCTGACACAGCCCTTTTCACATGCCCCATCCGCATTCAAAGAGCATCTCAAACCCCTCTTAGGCTTCAAATTCCCTTGACTCTTCTTTTGCCTCCCTAGTCTGCCTAAGTCTCGTGAGATTAGATCAGGCTCAACTGGATAACCTCCATGTCTTAAGGTTAACTGACTTCAGGCTTTAATTACAGTTGCAAACTCCCTCCCCAGCAGTACCTAGACTGGTGTTTGACTGACTAACCAGGGTCCAAGAATCCTGGATGGAGAGGGACATCTTTAGAATTCTGCCTAACACACTACTCAAAATGTGGTCCTCAGACCAGCGGCATCAGCATCAGCTGGGAACTTGTTAGAAATACAGAATTTCAGGCTTCACCCCAGAGCTTCTGAAACAGCAATTTATCAAGATCTCCAGGAGATTCATATGCATATTAATAAGAAGCACGTGTTTACACTGTCGTTAACTTTTTTTCCCCTTTTTCTTTTTGTAGCAGACACTGAGTTGGCAGCAACCAGAAACAAGCCAGTCAGATTTTTTATTCCATCTTGTGTATGTCTCTTCTCTCCCTTTCTGACATGGAGAAAAGGGGTCAGATAAGGCCAAAGGCAACTTTACGGATCATGACGTGAAAGTGTAAGCAGAGCTGCGTCCTGCTGAGCCGTGGAAGGAAAGGGATTTTTTCAGAGCATTTGCAATGGAGCTTCTGATGATTTATTACGTCTTAGCCTTTAGCATTCTTACTGCCACTTCTTTGCTGCTGAGAGAGGACAATCTCGAGAATATTATGGAATCTTTCAGTGTTTGTTTATGGTGCATGGGTGAAATGTTTTGAGACTTTTAATGAAAACAGATCCCTCTGCACAGCAAAGATAACAATTAGAAGACAAAAATCAATTTTGTTTTAGATGGAGGGAATTATACACCATCTGACTGTTACGATATGCTGCATTATTTAGAATGTATCTCACAGGGGTCAGCTTTCCACGAGTGCGTATTGATTTCATGTCCACTTAGCTATAGATAGAAATGGGATCATGAGGAAATCCAAGTGCTGCTGGCCAAGGGTTTTAAACATATGCTCAGCTACCCAGCACTAATCAACATTACTAGGAGTCTGTTGAAACGATGGACTGCACCTCTACTTGGTGCCAGCATGCCCAAAAGATGGCAGCTCCTCAACCCTAGGTATAACGCAGGATGATGTAAAATGGATGTAATGAAAGAATAATGAGATCAAAGTTCTACTGGGACTACTGTAGTTAATGGCAAAATGAACAGCTGCTGAGAAAAAAGGGAAGGTCTAGATCAGGAAGTGTTTGCATTTAGGAGGTGAGTATTTGGGGAGAGGGGTAGAGGGAGGCACTGAATGCAAGAAGAAGCCACAAGACCCTTTTAACAATTCAGAGCCAGAAATATCTAGAATACATTTTGAAGAAGGGATATGATTCACATAATACATGCCATGAAGGGTTATATGCTGTATTACATTTAAACTGCATCATTTTTTCTGGTATATAATAGGTATGCTAGGATTTTTTTTCATGCTTCACATGGAGCACGACGTAAAATTTCTTTTTTGATGTCTGATTTTCTCCCTAATGGCAATGTGTCCAACACTGAAATACGAGTGTCTCTCTCATGTTAGTAGAACTAATTATTAGTGGGCTAATACTATTACATTTAACAAGCGTGTATTGAGTACCAACTCTTTGCCAGACGCCATGCCAAGTGCTATGAATATAAAAATGAATAAGCCTTTCAAGAAGCTTGCTGTCTGGAGATATAGACAGGCATGCAGACAATTGTAAGATTATATGATGTGAGTGCTAACAGGTACATGGAAATTGCTATGTGCGCATAGAAGAGGAATGGCCACATGTGGGACAAGTAGGTAGAGGGAATGAGTAAGTGTTCAGAGAAGAGAGGACATTGTGATGTGTCTTAAGGATAACAGTAGCTCATCCAACAGAGGTAGAAGAGGGATTCTCTGCAAAGTGAAATTAGTAGGTTAAAAAAAATACAAAAAAATGAGGGTGGGTATTGGTGTGGATGAGTTGTAGCAACTCTACAGATTAAGCAGATGAAATTCCCTGTTTTATAAGAAAGGAG
Organism: Leucopleurus acutus; assembly: GCF_964270905.1. NCBI lineage: Eukaryota > Metazoa > Chordata > Mammalia > Artiodactyla > Delphinidae > Leucopleurus > Leucopleurus acutus. The sequence continues at coordinate 25,243,572 of NC_139162.1, forward strand.
ATTTGAAGAAAAAGAAACAGAAAAAATAAGACTAAATGATTGTATTACAATGTCTGATAAATTACTTTATAAATTCTATTATTACGCAAATAGTCCCTCATCGTTTTAGGATTGTACCCCCATCCTGTTGGGCCGTAGCAAGCAGTACTGTCCACATTTTACAGATGCAAAAGTGGAAGCCCACGGAGGTGAAATGACCTGCGCAGGCTTTGAGAGCAAGTCAATGTCAGGGACTCCATTTCTACCATAACCATTGACCTCCTGCAAAATAAAATTCTCCATTCCATTTTTTCCTGGCTGTTGTTTTCTGGTTAATTCTCAAAGTTTCAAACCTAGATGCATGAATTAATAAATGTGGGACAGAGCACAGTGCTTGCTCCTTGCAATCAATTAATTGGCCCCTTTTCTTCTTCTTTGGATGAAACTACATTGGTGTCACTCTCAAGTAAACTCTCCGCTTGTTAAGCTGTGACACCATCAACACCTCTGCTCTATTCTCCTCGCCCATTGACCAACCCCCTTCAACTACAGCTCTACATCAACCATCCTTAGAAATGCCTTCACCAGCTTTTTGTTCTAAAATCTATAATGGTTTATTAATAATAATAATTAACGTTTATGAGAACTTAATGTGTGGTAACCTCCAGGCTAACCATTTTGCATATATTATCTTCTTTAATATCTAAAACCACCCCTCCGAGGTAGGCACTCTTATCATCTCTCTTTTTAGGTAATGGAGTAAAAGCCATGAGTGACAAGGTCAGGTTTACTTACACAATATGAAAAGCAGGGTCCTGATTCATACCGGTCTGTCTGTAACACACATGCGCTTAACCCCTAAGCTTATGCTGCCTCTGGCAGCAAGCCAGTAGCCAAAAAGGTAAAAATAAGAAATATTTATTGAATATGCAGAGTAGATGTGCCACAGGTGAGGAGTTATAAACTTTCTCTTTCTTGATTTTGATCTAGGTGAGTGAAGACAGAAGTATATCTGCTGAAAATTAATCTTTTGCATTTTGAGAAAGCAGTAGAACATTTTCAGAAGGAAACAATTTCTTCTTTTTCTCTATTTTTTTCTTTCTTTTCTTTTTCCTTTCTTCTTTTTTTTTTTTTTTTTTTTTTTTTTTTTTTTTTTTGCGGTACGCGGGCCTCTCACTGTTGTGGCCTCTCCCGTTGCGGAGCAAAGGCTCTAGGACGCGCAGGCTCAGCAGCCACGGCTCACGGGCCCAGCCGCTCTGCGGCATGTGGGATCTTCCCGGACCGGGGCATGAACCCGTGTCCCCTGCATCGGCAGGCGGACTCTCAACCACTGCGCCACCAGGGGAGCCCCCCTTTTTTTTTTTTTAATTTAGAATCTCAGAATCAATTGTTTGCTTTCCTTGGCTAGAGTCATTTTAGGGAATGGGTATCGTCATCTCCATCAACAGTAGCAAATATGATCATTAGGCTTCAAATTGCCCTTACACACTTGGTCGTTTCCTAGTGCAGCTGGATTAAACTTGTTTATTACATTACAAAATGGAATGTATTAAGTTTGCTCAAGTTCATCTCTGGAGTTTACATCAGAGTGCTGTGACTATACAGTATTTGGACTGAAGCTAAAATTGACATTTTCTTAGAATATAAAAAGATTAACCTACTTCCCAAAATAAACAAAGACTAAGAAAATCCCAATCAGCTTAAAAGTCTGAAAACAAACCTTTGACGTCATATGCAGAATTGATTATATGTGCAGGAGCTCCCATGTCTGATTCATAGCCACAGCAAGAGCTGCCCAATTATAAAATTTATTGCCCGAATCTATCAGCCAGAAGTCCTTGGAAATGTTCACAGCTGGTAGAGAGTCAACAATAAGGACCCGAGAGTTACTTACAGTAGATATAAGGAGGTGACTTCTTGCTATAGCAATCATCAGATCCTGTTTGGCCATTTCTTACCTCTCCCAATCTTTTTTTTTTTTTTAATTAATTACTTTATTTTTGGCTCTGTTGGGTGTTCGTTGTTGCACGGGCTCTCTCTAGTTGCGGTGAGTGGGGGCTACTTTGTTGTGGTGCGCCAGCTTCTCATTGCCGTGGCTTCTCCTGTTGCGGAGCACGGGCTCTAGGAGCACGGGCTTCAGTAGTTGTGGCACGTGGGCTCAGTAGTTGTGGCGCATGTGGCGCACGGGCTTAGTTGCTCCGTGGCATGTGAGATCTTCCCCAACCAGGGATCGAACTCGTGTCCCCCCAATTGGCAGGTGGATTCTTAACCACTGCGCCACCAGGGAAGTCCCATTACCTCTCCCAATCCTGATTTTATATGTAAATTGAAAATTCCACCAATTACAATTTTCTTCTATAATAGTATGCTATGGTGTAATGGTTCTCAAATGCTAGTTGTTCAAATGCAGATTCCTGGGTCCCGTCTCAGAGTTTCTATAGTTCTGGAGATGGGGCCCGCAGGCAGAGATATTACATGAATGACACTCCCTGAGTATATGCAAATGAATTCCTCACTAGGAATCTACATCCACAGGTGAGTCTGCTACCGCTGATCCATGGACTACAGTTTGAGAAATTTACATGGAGAAAAGAATAATGGCCTTGTAGTCAAAATGACTTGGGTTTGAATCCTGGGTTCTGCCATCAAGGACTCCAGAACTCGAGAAAGTCTCTTAATCCCTGGCAGTCCCAATTTCTTCATTTAAAACCAGATATTAGAACATTTACCTGGCGGGTTGTTTAGAAGATGTAAGTTAATGTATGTTGATCACTTTGTGTTGTGCCTATGCAGTTGGCTCTCCGTATCCATGGTTTAGCATCTGCGGATGGGGAGGCTGACTGTCTTCACTGTACTACACCAGCGGATACAAGGGACCTGAGCATCCGTGGATCTTGGTACCCATGGGGGCTCCTGAAACCAATCCCTCATGGACACAGAGGGACAACTCAGTAAGTACTCAATAAAACAGTCTATTTAAAATGTTTTTAGGGTAAAAAAGCGAAAAATGAGGATGGTGACAAAAACAGCCGAATTATACAGTTCACAGTAACACGCTCTCTTCTAAGACAAAAGAATGCACCCCCCATCTCAACCGACTATCTTCTCACCCCAAACACACACATACACATACATAAACATGCTTATAAACTATGTTTTAGTATCTAACAGACCGTAGATTCCTCACTCTGTTGGAAATACAGACACCTTTCTAACAAGTTCCAATTTCATGAACACCCACATAATATTTGTTAAAACTTAGCACTCACTGACTGAGAAGTGTTAACATGTTTATGGACTGCTGGATCCCTTTTATAATTCTACATCCACCTCTGCACATGCTACTCGCACCCTTTCTATCCCTGACAAAGGGGTCTACAACTCAGGCTGTGAATCTGTAACCTAATACACCTTATAAAAATTTTTTTTAAAAACACGTTAAATGGAGGTTTTGACAAAAGAAATTCAGGACCATTTCTCCACTTTATGATTTTTAAAGTCAGAGTTACTTACCATGACTAATTCAACTTAACTGATTTCAGTTTAATACAACAAATATTAAGAGCTGTCTATAAGCCCAAATCAATGCTAGTGGCCTGTATATGCCAGAGGGAATAAAAAAACATAGCCCCTGCTCTTTCTGAGCAATCAACCTAGAAGGGGATACTGTATTAAGAATATTTTAGCAAACACACATAATTAAATACACGCACCATCACTGTGGCAAATTAACACAGGATTTCAGGAGTGTATGAGTCAGAAAGAACATATGCACTTTGAGAATGTCAGAAAGCAGGGCCCTTTAGGAAGTGACAAGATGAAGAGTTAGGGACCCCCTAAGAATTTTGTTATTTGGAAAGCAGATTTCACAGTAACCACTGAAAGTTCCTTCTTCTGTCATGAGTTAAGGGCAAAGACCATGCCATGCAAATATTTCTGATTTTGTTTTTAATCTCTACTGCAGGTTTATCATCCCAACTTCATAAGCAAGGTGGAGGAAAGGAAAAAAGAATGTTTATTTCTCTTGTTTGGACACTGTAAGTCTATATAGTTCTCTTCCTAAAAAAAAAAAGTCAAACACAATGAAATGGGGATATTTTAAAAAATGATTTTCATACTTAGTAAGAAAATTCTATCTGGAGTGTCATCCAGGTATATACCTTAAAGTGACAGTGGCCTAAACACTCATCACCAAGTTCAATCCAACTATAGTTACCCAATAACATGAATGGCATACCTTAATGGAGGAAAATCAGAGAAATCTTAAATAGTAAGTAATCTGATACCATGTGTGCTCTTTTCCTCCAGTTTAACTTAAGACCTTTGAAAGTCTATGCTGCTGCATATCAATGAAGAATTTCTGACATTTTAAAACTGTAGACTATAATTTATCCTGTTATCTTTTGCTATTTAGAAATTGAAGATCACACTTTTGAGCTTGAGTATGCATAAGTCTTAATTCATTTCAAGCATCTACAGAGCCCACATTCCTTATGGAGGAACACAAGTTCTATCACGATGCAACCCAAACCCTAACTGCTTATAACTTCTCCTGCATCTTTTTTTTACCCTAGACACACACATGAGCACGCATACAAGAACACGCTGCTACTATGCCATCGTTTGCAGCTTTCTAAATACGACGTGACCTTCCACATTTCCGAGACTTTGGATATGACATTTCCTGTGCCTGTAATGCCATTTCCCACGGCTGTAATGCCATTTCCCATCCTTTACTGGCTCAGAGAATTCAGATTTAAATTCAAAACCTAGCTTAGATTGTCACTCCTATAGTAACCATCCCTCCTCTGCACTGGATTTACAGGATTAATAACAGCCTCCTCTATGTTAGTTCTATACTAAATACACACTCCTGTTGTTCTGTTAAACTATGGTTCTGTCTTGTCTACTCAGGGCTGGCTTCATGGTGGTATGACCAGTCACTCATCACCACCTCCAGAAGGGTTTATGCGTGGGGAAATAATACTCTGTAGTTGCCATTTTCAAATATTTTAATTTTTTCCTTTTAATTTGTTCTTTGTAAAATGGTCCATGGAGCTTGTGCCTGGGGCTTGGAGCTTTGGTTCGCAAGTGGTCCCACCTTCCACAGCCTCCCGGGAATAGATTCTCAGCTGTCCATTCCCTTAACCCCTGGGACCCCAGCCTGGCCAGCTTCACTCCCTAACCCTGCCGTCCGCTGCTGCCTCCCTCCACTCCCTGCAAGGGTGGAAAAGGTTGGGTGCACATACCGCAGAGCCTATTGGGAAGGCATGGAGGCAACCACCCGACACTGAGCTGACAACACCCCAGAGTATCTGGCAGGTGACAGGCCAGAAAAAAAAAAAAAAGCTGCTTCTTGGGGGGAGTGAGCCTCTGTTACCTGTATCCGGGTACCTAGCATTGCTGGCACACAGGTTTAAAGATCCTCGGGGAGCTTGCCCATCTGCCATGCATTGGGTGATGGGCTCATGAGAAAGGGGAGATACTTACCTCAATTTCCCAGACCCTATCCCTGGCTCGGACATTGGGATAGGTCTAGAGAACCTATCTGTGACGGTCCTCACTTGCTCCAGAGCACCCTCCTGCTACGGAATGGAGCTCTCCCTCCTGTCCAGGGAGCCATTCCCTTCCTCCTTCCAAGCTTTGGGAATCTGGTTTGCTTTTGCCTTTTCTGGCAAGTTCAAGGTACCCTTCAGGGATGAGCCATGTAATAAAAGTATGTAATTTTTGTGATTCTGCAGAAGGGTTACATGCTCTGATATGCATTTAAAACTGTCACTGCACAATATAAAAATGAATTGGAAAATTAATGCTCATAATTTAAGGTTTTAATATTTCTTTACTTAGAAAGGCATTTGCTAGCAAATTAAAAAAAAAAAAAAAAAGATGAGTTGAGAGGGAGAGACCGTGGAAAACAAGGAAAATGTTTCTGTGTACATTTAATTGCGTTTGTTCCTGCGTTTTGAACAAAGGATCCCATATTTTCATCTTTCACTGGGACCTACAAATTTTGTAGCCAGTCCTGTTCCTACCTGAAACTGACTTCCTTAAGAATGCAGCCCAGGCTTTTTCATTTGGCTCTTCTGTTTCTACCATAGTATCTGGCATTTGTCAGGTATTCAAAAATGCTTTTTGAGATAATTTATATTAATTTAATTTGATTTATGCTATACATGTGTGTATGCATCTGTATAATACCTGAGTATCTACATATTTCTGTTCATACATTTATATACTGTAAATTAGTATAAATATATACCATGACTATATAATGATATATGCAGCAGATAGGTATAAAATATTTAGAAAACTGATTTTTAAACATTTTTATCTTTCAGTTACCATTCTGTATTAAGAGACTACTGCTGGGCCTCCCTGGTGGTGCAGTGGTTAAGAATCCACCTGCCAATGCAGGGGACACGGGTTTGAGCCCTGGTCTGGGAAGATCCCACATGTCGTGAAGCAACAAAGCCTGTGTGTCACAACTACTGAGCCTGCACTCTAGAGCTCACGAGCCACAACTACTGAGCCCACGTGCCACAACTACTGAAGCCCGCGCACCTAGAGCCCATGCTCCGCAACAAGAGAAGCCACCTCAATGAGAAGTCCACGCACCGCAACAAAGAGTAGCCCCCGCTCGCCACAACTACAGAAATCCCGCATGCAGCAATGAAGACCCAACGCAGCCAAAAATAAATAAATTAAATTAAATTAAAAAAAGATAAAAAGAGACTACTGCTTCAATCTCTCTGAATTTAAAAGGTCATTAATCCAAATGCTAATTTACTCAATACTATATTTAAAAAGCTATAAAAACTAAATTAATATCAGGTAAGCAGATTTACTGCACTATAAGCTTTTCAGAGTGTGCCTAGTGTCAGCACATTTCTATGAGAAATGAGTCCTGTTTACACCAAACAGAACTCACTTATGAAAATCTTGGACTGACTGTTCCTCATTGTTTATACTTTGATTCACTGTGAAAGCTCAGATGAATATAAATACTCTTACAATTTTTGGTTTGTCTACTTTCCAAGTGCTTATCATTTTTTAAACACCTGTGGCTAAATGTAGACAAAAAAGAATTTGGTATAAGCAGATGTCTTCTAATATGAATTTTTCCAGAACATTAGGTTCTAAGTAGCTTATTTTTTCTGCAAGCAACACATTCATTTATTTAAGAAGTAGGAACTATGTTTAATGGTGCATGTGTATAGACACACAAACTTACACAAGTAGACACACATACAGGTAGTCACCTACACACACACTAATCACACATACAGACACACGTACACAAAAGCATATATGTACACAGAGACACACAGATATCTACACAGGCACATAAATACATATGGATTAACAGATACACACATATTGGCAGGTACACACACGTTGATGCAAACATATACACACACACAGGCAGACACACATATGTCTATATACAGACCCAAGCCCACACATGCAGATGCATATGCACACAAATACACATCCATATGCATGTACACAGCTCATACACATAAACTCATATGTATACAAACACACAGGGACATGTACATACACTCACAGATACAGACATATATACAGACAAACTCATGGACATGAAGACACACACTTAGACACACACAGACTTGAACCTCTTCTGACATTTCCCTTGGGAGCTGAACAGAATTGTTTGGAATTAAAGGATAAAAGTTGATGGGATGCTTTAACAAAGAGGGGGATACAAAAGAAAAAGAAGGAAAGAAAGACAAAAGAAAAGATACAAAATCATTACCTATACAAAATCTGCACACAAAAAAAGCTACCACCATTTTCTCTCTGATAATTAAGTAACCTTAGTTAAGCATTCAATAAGTGTTTCCTGTGTATCTATGTGGCAGGTCCTCTCTAAGTGCCAAAGTCCACATGAAGCACATATCACATTGACATGGATGAGTACATGAGCCTTGTTTTATTCTCCTAATACACTGTAAATTCATTGCACAATTACAGAAATAACATGGTGTATGATCAAAGTTCAGAAGAGGTACTAATAACTTTAAGGTAGTCAAGATATGCCCCATAAGGGCTTCCCTGGTGGCACAGTGGTTGAAAGTCTGCCTGCTGACGCAAGGGACACGGGTTCGTGCCCTGGTCTGGGAAGATCCCACATGCCACGGAGCGGCTAGGCCCGTGAGCCATGGCCGCTGAGCCTGCGTGTCCGGAGCCTGTGCTCCACAACGGCAGAGGCCACAGCAGTGAGAGGCCCGCGTACCACAAAAAAAAAAAAAAAAAAAAAAAAAAAAGATATGCCCCATAAGAAAGCTGGCCAGCCACATGTAAATCAATGAAGTTAGAATACACCCTCACACCATACACAAAAATAAACTCAAAATGGCTTAAAGACTTAAATATAAGACATGACATCATAAAACTCCTAGAAGAGAACATAGGCAAACATTCTCTGACATAAATTGTAGCAATATTTTCTTAGTTCAGTCTCCCAAAGCAACAGAAATAAAAGCAAAAATAAGCAATTGGGACCTAATCAAACTTATAAGCTTTTGCACAGCAAAGGAAACTATAAACAAAATGAAAAGACAACCTACAGACCAGGAGAAAATATTTGCAAACAACACAAATGACAAGGGCTTAATTTCCAAAATATATAAACAGCTCATACAACTCAATACCAGAAAAACAAGCAACTCAGTCAAAAAAAGGGCAGAAGACCTAAGTACACATTCTTCCAAAGAAGACATACAGATGGCCAACAGGCACATGAAAAGATGCTCAACATCACTAATTATCAGAGAAATGCAAAACTAAACTACAATGAGGTATCACCTCACACCACCGTCATCAGAAAGTCTACAAATAATAAATGCTGGAGAGGGTGTAGAGGAAAGGGAACCCTCCACCACTGTTGGTGAGAATGCAAATTGGTGCAGCCACTATGAGGAACAGTGTGAAGGTTCCTTAAAAAACTAAAAACAGAGTTACCATATGATCTAGCAATCCCACTCCTGGGCATACACCCAGAGAAACTCTAATTTGAAAAGATGCATGCACTCCAATGTTCATAGCAGCACTATTTACAATAGCCAAGACGTGGAAGCAACCCAAGTAAGTGTCCATTTACACATAAACGTATGAAGAAGATGCAATACACACACACACACACACACACACACACACACACACACACACACACAATGGAATACTACTCAGCCATAAAAAGAATAAAATAATGCCATTTGTAGCAACATGGATGGACCTAAAGATTATCATACTAAGTGAATTAAGTCAGACAGAGACAGACATATATCATATGGTATCACTTATATGTGGAATCTAAAATATGATACAAATGAACTTATTTACGAAACTGAAAGGGACTCATAGACATAGGAAACAAATTTATGGTTACCAAATGGGCAGGGAGGGATAAATTAGCTGTTTGGAATTAGCAGATACAAACCACCATTTATAAAATAAACAGCAAGGTCCTACTGTATAGCACAGGGAACTATATTCAGTATCCTATGATAAACCACAATGGAAAAGAAAATGAAAAAAGAATCTATCTATCTATCTCAAAATCATTTTGCGGTACACCAGAAACTAACACAACATTGTAAATCAACTATATTTCAGTAAAAAAAAAGATATTCCCCATAAGCCCTTATTTCTCCACTTGGCTCTATGTGTGTGTGTGTGTTTCTGTTTCCAGATCAAAAGACAAACACATATCTTGAGAAACTGCAGAAATACCTCTCCCTCCATCTGATTGTCTGTGTTTCCTCCTGTCTTTGCCATTTGAATTGGTTCCTGTCCTTGTTTTGTGGGGTTGTTTGCATGTGTGTATACCTCTTTTTATTTGGTTGTGTGTTTTTTTTTCAGGAAGATACAACATTTAAGAGGAGAAGGTTTACATAGTTTAGCAGTTAGATGTCAAAATCACAATATAATTTTAAACAAAAATATGTAGATTACAAACATTCTTCTAATGAGATGGACGGATTAAAGAGCCCAGCAAAGAGTTCACTGTCATCTCATGGGTCTTCCTTCTACCCGTGATTCATAGAGCATGGGATGTGAGTTTAAGAAGATAGAATGGTATTGGGTTTATAGAAGGCTGTCACTACAATCACATGGATTATGGTTTCTGCTACTCAGCAATGTAAATTATGTTCAGTTCTCCAACCACCAGAATACACACACACACACACACACACACACACACACACACACACACACACTCTCTCTACTTTTCAGTATCAATAGGATTCTCATTCAAGCAGTATAAATTAAGTGCTAACAATGCGTCAGACCCTTTACATCCTGAGGTTGTTCAGGCCATTAAATAAGGAAAGATATCTACATGATCCTACTGATATAAAAGGTGGAAAAACTGAAGTGCAAAGAAATTACATTTGTGGTATCTCCTGCCTACCTTTCCAGGCAAATCTCCTTTCATCATAATTTACCCCCAATCCTGTCTCCTACCCCAACCCACACACACACATACCCGTAGACTGTATCCACTTGCCCTTTGACCTACTCATACAGTCTCTTGGAACGTAAGAGGACATTGTAAATGGCTCTTTGCTCTGTCTTACTTCCTGCCACTTCAAAATCTCCCACTAATAAATTCTTCACGCATCCGCTGAAATGCCGGAAATGCCTCCACTTCTATGAAGATCTCTCTCTCTAACTCACTTCGGCAAGTTTTGGTTCTCCATCTCCCAGGAATATTCCTCCTTATTATAATTTTGCCTATTATTCAAATTTCTCTTCTTACAGGAATTGTCTGTAACCATGGTTGTCCTGCCCAATGGACTAAGCTAAAGAGCACTTTAGTTTTTTTTTTTTTGGCTGCACCAAGCGTCTTGTGGGATCTTAGTACCTTGACCAGGGATCAAACCCCAGCCCACGGCAGTGAAAGCACCAACCGAGTCTTAACCACTGGACCTCCGTGGAATTCCCTAGACCAAGCTTCTTGAAATCAAGGGCATATGATCATGCGTACTTAATGTGTAGTATAAATAAACCAATGGTATACCAAGGTCATAGAAGTGTAACTCAAGCTTGCATCTTTTTAGTTTTGGTTTAATAACTGTATCAGAATGACCTTCACACCAAATTCTTACATTGACTTCTCACTTTTCAACTAACGTTTTCTCTCCACTAAAAGGGACCTACTGTTATGAGAAGAAAGAGTCCCTGGTCTCATAATAATTCTCCACATGCTGGAGGAGTTTGAGATAAGGTCCTGGATCACATGTAATGTTACTGACCTTTACTGTCTCTGTTCTGAACATCCACAGGAATTGTCTATAGAATTAGAGCAGCTCCAAATAGAATTCTATTCATTTAGTTCCAACATACATTTTGGGGGATTAGTAGCAATAGCACTTAATTTGTAATTTTCTTGCTTTCCTTCCTAAATAGTGATCACTTACGTTAGTAAACAGTAAAATGACATATCTTTCTGTTTCTTGTCTAAGCACTAAGAAATCCTGAACCATGGCTTTACATTTAATCTTTTGTTTTGATATTATTGTGAGACATAAATTGGGATTATTGATAAACCCACAATTATTCTCCTTCCAGTATTGATATTTTGATAACTATATATTTAGGTAAATTATGTTATACCTGACCAGGGTAGACTTTTGACCCAAGATGGAACAATAACTCCCTGCTAACTACAGAGGTTGGTTCAAACTATTGGCATGAAACTCTAGCCAGGCCAATTATGTCCTGTTCTCCCTGGGTAGAAAAAGTCTATTTGTACTTGAGTAAAAATGTTTCTCTGTCTTCATATGCTATGGAGAGAGATTGGAGGTAAAAACTAGGAGAGCAGTAAAAGAAGAGAGAAATCAGAAAATGACAAAGCTGTAGCTTTGGTATGCCTGAGGTTCCATCCCTGCTCTTTCCCAGGTGATACTAAAATAAACGAGAAAATCCCCCCTTTTGGTCATAATGGCAGAAACCAAACTCCATCTGACACTTTATTACTCAGTGTGGTCTGTGGACCTGGAACACTGACATCACTTCCAAGGTCTCTCTAGAAGAGCTTCCGCTTTCAGGCTCCACTTCAAACCTACTAAACCAGAACCCGCGTTTAAAAGAAAATCCCCAGGTGTTTTATATGCAGGGAACAATTGAGAAGCACTGATATCGCTGCATTGTTTCCCTGCTCCCTGTGTTACACTGTCACTGGCTTTTTTCAAAATTCTACAAACTTTCCAACCACAGGGCCTTTGCAACTACTGTTCTCCCTGCATTGAAAACTCTTTTCTATTCCTCTTCACCTAGTTAACTTATCTTTAAACCTTAGATCTCAGTTCAGGCATCATTTTTGTCATAAGCATCTTTCTGACTAGGTGAAAGTCCCTATTATACATGTCTGTATTACAAGATCCTTTTGAGTAAATACAATGCATATTAGCTTCATGAGTCATTGATAATAATGGATTTTTTTCTTATGTTGTATTCCTAGTACCCAGATTGGTGTATATTAGATGCTCAGTATATACTTGTCAAATGAATGAATGTAGGTATGAATGATGGAAAATTTTTACAGATAAATAAGCCTGAAGCCTAGAGAAATTGACTAATTAACCTAAGATCATCTAAAAAGTGGTAGATCTAACTTTATAATCCAGGTTCCTACCCGGATGTCTCAAAACGGTATCTTTGAATTCTCTTTATTCAACTAAACTGAGAAAATTACAAACAAAAAAGATGCCAGACGGGAAGAAACCCACCTTGAAAATTCACGGAAATGAGAGAAACTCTAAAGCACCTTCTTCTCTTTAATCAGAAAGACTGATGAATATTCTACTGCTGAATGGGTGGCTTGGATAATACGAGCATATCCATTATCAAGTGATTACACTTTTGTTAGGATGTCAACTTCTTTGGCTACAGAAAACATAAAATGTAGTGGACCAAAGTGAGCCTGCAGCAGCTGACCAGCTTCTGACCAACTGGCAAGTAGAAAGTCTCTGGCAAGTGTAAACTCAGGTAATCAGCTGATATGTGCTCCATCCCTGATAGACCTCCCAGACATAGAATGAGTTCAATATATCAAAATAAACTTTATGGCATTTCTATTTGGGGGTGCAGTGCAGTTCTTATGATTGGAAAGCTTATATGAGCAGAGCAATGTAGGGAAGGGATTGTGGAAATTTAAAGCAATTGTCATTCTGGCCTGCCTTGGCATAAAGGGGATGCAAAGAGATGAAGGTATATATGTATGTATGTATGTATGTATTTCTGCAGCTTATCTGAACAACTTCTATACTATTAAACTTATCAACTGGCCCTACACCCTCAAAATTTGCCACCTCCAATAAATTATTCTTACCCTTATTATAGCCAGTATCCCAGAGGATTTCTCCTTGCCCATCTTAGAACCCCCATTTCCTGAAGTGTTTATTATTGTCCTAGCTTCTGAATTGCTCTTTTGTATCACAATAAGAGTCCCGTGTTTGTATTTCCTTTGAACTTTGATATCGTGCCACTAATACTGTTCTCAAAAGCTTTCTTTAGGCATGACTAAATTTATGTCATTTTTGGATCTATTTATATAAACATTTACTTTGTACATACAAGGTACCACACACTGCTAGATGCTGGAAGATGAAACACAGCACTCTTGTTCATCTGCATTTAATTAAATTGTGTTTAATATACATTATAGTGTAATTATAATACAAAGAGATATTTCTGTGGAAACAGAGGCTGCCTCTGGATGTATTAAATAAAGGCCTCAAAGACCCATGCCCACTAATATAATATTGCAAGTCAACTGTACTTCAATTTTTTAAAAATTGTAAAACAAAACAAAAGACCATGCCTGACCCAGGACCCTTCTTAAGTACCAGGCTACTTCCTCAGGTCTGTCTTATCTCTGTCCCCATGTCATCCATGGCTTTTTAACTTTGGGGCAACCCATTAGTTCCACCTGTGCCCACCCCTCCCACCCTTTGTTTACTTCTACCTGTATGTTTATAAAAACAGGAAATTAGAAAGCTCTGTTCCGTTTGTAACTCTCACTAGATATCAAGTATCTTGATGGAAGTGATTGCTCTCAATTCAACTTTATAACCTAATACTTTATCATACAATATTATAACCTTTATAATCTAATACTGTGTCTCCATTCAGAAGTACTCAGTAAATGGTGAACTCATTGGCTCATTTGATAAATGCAAGACAAGTTTTAAGTGTCATTTTCTTCAACTGAAACTCCAAATAGTATTAACTTTGTCATCCCTCAGAAATGAAGACATTTCTAATATGTCTTTTGGTGACGGAGAAGAAGAAGAAAAAAAAACATTTTGCAAATTACAACAACTTGACAGCTGCTCGCTAAACAATACCGCGTTAATTTTCGATGTTCCACACTTTGCTGAGTGGAAGATCCCTTAATCCCAGGTCCCATTTTGTGTCTGTCTCATTGTCTCTGTCCCCTCACTGTATCACCTGCAGAAATCACCAGTGGCTGTGTACTCTCTTAAACTTTATTATTGCCAGAGAAGTCATAGACTAGGTTAATGCAGATGTGCTTCCCAGAGGTATATTAAAGTGGATTTAAGTTCTTTATTTTGAGTGACTGACTTTGAGAAATCCCCTTCTTTATCAGTTACTACCAGAGAAATAGAACCTTTCAGGAATGACAGTAAACTAACCACATCTTCTTGAGTTCTACAGGCATAATAACTTGTAAAGAGACGGAGATTCATTTGGCCATTTATGCATAGGCATAATCAGATGACCCTGTGCGTTTGGGGCCAATAAAACAGTGTGTCACAGGTTTAAATTACTGGCTCCCAAAGACCTGCATTTTGGGAACTTTTCTGAGCAAATTAGCTAAGCTTTAGTCATGCCACTGTGATTCTTTTGTTCTGGGCTTACTGTTTCCAACATATGATTACCTTCAAAGGAAATGGAAGGGAGAGTCTTTCTTGAAGGGGCTCTTTGCTTTTCAAAAACTCAAACTGTGTTATCTTATTTTTGAAAACCTAATAACCTGCTTAAGAAAACTAAAGATATCTTTCAAATACAGAAAATGAGTGGCACAAAATATGGTCTAATAGGGAAGAGGAATGGTAATTGAAATTTAGTTAGCTCTCTGGTGAGTAAAATGTTGTTTGATATGCCCATTCTCATCCAATAGTAAATAAACGGATTGGGACAATTCATATCTTTTGGCTATACATAGCTATATTTATTTATTTGTTTATTTTGGCTCTGACAAAATTCAGATATCAATAGGCATTTTAGAAATCACTGACAAAGTATATCCGGAGTGCTTTTTCTAGGAATGATGATGTGGGCTGGGAAATTATGGGCCAAAAGGTCACTCTGATAGCACATTCCCCACAAAAGCTGAACGGCACCTCTACATCCTTAGGAAGGTATTCTCCTGGGGACTAATTAAGCCTGAGAACACAAATGATTTCAAGAAGCATGGAGATGACAAGGGCAAAAACTGGGCCGTGTTCTCTATCAGGACAGTCGCTGGGATGTTGTGTGATTTGCTAATCCTATTCAAGTCACACTTCATCAGGACTCAAAACAATAAGGAAGGGTAGAAGAAACTCTTTTTATCAATTGTTCAAGTTTTGAGTACTGTTCAAAATGAAATAAGAAAGAAGACCAGTCAGAAGGAACCAAAATGTGACTATTCATGTGAGAGAAAAACAAGAAAAAATGTAAAACAGAAGCAGGAAACAATTATCAAGCTCACTCTTTTGCAAGTATGTACGGATTGATAAAAGTATAGCTTGTAACTTGTACTCCCAAAATAAATACATCTATGTATGCGCTGTGTACAAATACGCATATATAATGTGTATATATTTGGAAAATATCTCCAAATTGCCAGCTAAAACTTGGCACTTGCCATCTGCCTCTACGAGGATCAGGTCACTAGCCACTGCAGCCGCTGACCTTCAACACGCCCTGCAAAGGAGTTCAGGGTGGAGATCAGGAATGAGGCACTCTGTGCTCTGGGAAAAACTGGCCAACAGGCCTTCAGATAGAGGTTTTCAGGAGCTGACAAAATACTATATAATATATATATTTATATATATAATTTATATTTATATAATATGCATATATAATTTGAAGAGACTCCAAAATGACAGCCAAAAGAGACAAAGATGTGCTTTTGTGCGTTCCCTTTATGGTTCATGGTCCACTGAGCCCAGCCTACCTCTGCTTTCTTAGCCTCAACTGTCACTCTAAACATGAACCTTTGCACGTGAGCTTTGGAGCCATATGGAATCATTAGTCATAAGGAACCATTTGCAGTCTCAAGTGTATATTTGTGCATCTTATTGTGGTTTCCTCTCTCACAACATGCCTCACCTTATCCATCTGACAGATGTCCACTCGTCTTTCATGAACAAAAGAAAATGCCACTTATTTTAGAGAACCATCCCTAACTCCTTCAGCCCGTTAAGGGCCATATTCTCAATCTTCCACTAGAATCTCTTTCTCTCTGCTACACATTCACCACATCTCTGAAACATCTCTGATTTATTGTTTTCAGAAACTTGGACTCTACTGACTAGGAGACACTGGAGGGCAGGCAACATGTATCACTGGTTTTTCCTCCCAAACACCTAGTACTACATTTTAGATGAGGATTCTAGATTCTAGAATGCAGTTATATTCCATAAAACATTGCTATATGAATGGGCTCCTGTATATGTGAGTTTCCTTGTAAACACTCCTCTATTTATAAGCTCCATGTTCTCACATTTTAGTTTATATCACCCAATTCATAGGCATGAACTTTTGCCAAGAAATTATAAATGATGTGGTAGTGGTGATCTGTATGAGCCTATCAATTCTTTGCCTACACAACCTCTCAGAGTTATCCTTCAAAAACAGTATATAGGTTTAATTCTTTATCTTTGACATTATTGAATTGCATCTAGAATTAAAAATAAAGAAAAGTGTGTCTTGAGAAGACCACAGGTTTATTTGAGTTTGGAAATGCTCACCAAACCTTTCACTTTTCTCTTATTGATAGTGAAATTTTTCTAACCTTAACAATCTAGACTAAGCTCAGTTTTCTTATAAAATTATAGAATCCTATCTCCTGGGTTAATAGCAAATATTTCTTTTATGTTGAATAAATACAATTTACTATATCAAAGCAGAAAGAACATTTGTAGCACTCTTTTGGTAAAGTCAAAAGTATGGACTTTATTCGTTTTTGTTTTTTACTTAAGTTTTGCTTCTCTCTAACATAATAACTTGATGAGGTATTAATAACATATGTAAAATAGCCGATTAATTATTTGGTGCGTAATGAACATTCAATAAATATTGAGTCCCTTACTCTAACCTTGTTATAATTGTTTATTCTTTTGTCCATTTATCCTTTCATGAATTTATTCTTTCATCCTTTTATCCATTCATCTAACCATCCCACAATTCCACCACCCTCCATCCTTCAATCCATATATACATTGAGCACCTTTTATATTACAAGTAACTTTGCTAAGTGCTGAGGATATAGCAATGAAAAACAATTCCTGCCCTTAAGAAGATCCCAGCCCAATGGAGATGAACTGCACATGATTCACAAAGAGAATACAACTTTTGTTATGACAGAGAAATGAACAAAGTACTACCGAGCACAAAGCAGAGTAGTGTCAGGCGTGAGAAGCGTTTGGTAAATTTAAGTCTGTGTTTTGTAGTTTGTAAACCATGCTGACACTTTACCTAAATCATTTCATTTAGTCCTGACAACAGTAATTGCCCTTATAAAATTATACTAATTTTAGAGGTAAAGAGTCTGAAGCTCAAATAGGTAAGTCACGTGGCTAAAGTCAAGGTATAAGTAGTAGTCTTGGACTTGACCTCCAAACTAGTCCCCATATGAGGATACTGTTACCTTTATGGACAAAGGACTTTAAGGCAGGTATTAACAGCACCATGGTATAAAACTGAGGGAAAGCAGAACTGTGTTCTCCAGTTTTGTATTTATATTGTCCAGAATAGAGAGAAAAAAGAACTTGAATATGCAATGATTAAGGATAGACTTTTCCCACTAGGAAAATACCTACTTTCCTGATAGCAGTGAGTAGATAACTGAATAGCAGATCAGGCAAGGCAGACTACGAGACTGTAGCACCAGAAAAGACATTACACACACACACACACACACACACACACACACACACACACACACACACACACACACACACACACACACACACACACACACGTGCAGTAATTCCTGTGGAGTATAATGAGAAAGAACAATGTGTTTGTTATTTCATCTGGCATCACTTTGAGCACTTTCCTCAAATGAAAGCAATACATTTCCATATGTCTTTTATTTTAAACTAAAAGTTATCCTTTGACCTTCTTTCCTGTCTCCCTTCCTTTTTTCTTCCTTCCTTTAAAATCCTATGTGGTAGCCATTAGGTGAGAATGAGTAAGGTAGGCTTAGGAGGGTCAGAACCTGAGTGGGTGGGAGGTGAGTAGGGAACAAGCATGGTACTGGTGGTGGGGGAGAAGGAATGGCCATGGTGGTCAGAGCTCAGGTGGGTAGAGGAGGGATTTGTGCAGGAGTGTGGTGAGTGGCAGCAGAAGCCCAGCACAGGATGTTGAAGCTCAAACAGAATGGAGTAGACTCTAAAACACTTTACTCAGGTGGTCAATATTATCATCTTCAAAGTTGGGACAAACTGAAATTGTATATCACCTGATGGTAGACAATGACAAGAACACAGCAGCATTTCTGCCATCTTCCTACCCTAAACACCATATAACATGAGTCTAATCATGAGGAAATATCTCATAAACCCAAATTGAGGGAGATTCTTTAAGACAAAGGATGTAATATCTTCAAAAGCCACAAGGTCATGGACACCAAGCAAAGAATGGGGAATTCTGCAGGTTGAAGAAGACTAAATAAACATGACAGTTATATGCAATGTCTGATCCTGGACTGGATCTTTTGCCAGAAGGACATTATTAGTATAATAAATTATACTTGAATAGAGTCTTACATTAGAAAAAAGGTATCAATTTCAATTTTATGATTTTGATGGTTATAAGATTAAAGCCTTGGTTGTAAATATTATACGATAAAGTTTTTAGGGATAGTAGTGTATCATGTCAACAAATTACTCTCCAACAGTTCAAGATAAAGACATGATGTTGTTCTTACAACTTCTTGGTAAGCTGTAAATAGCTGCAAAAAAATTTAATCTGCCATGAAGATGAGGACTAAAAGTCCAGTCTCTAAAGTGTCCTATAACCCTGGGCTCAAATTCAAGTTCCTCCTTCAGTAGCTGTGTGATATGGGCAAGTGATTTAACCTCCACACATTTATGAGTATAATATTAAGTTTCACGCAAAGATTAAAGTAATTCATAGATTTCATGTGTCGATTAAGTTCTTCAGTGCTTGAAAAGTGATTACAAGAGAGCTTGACACATAGAAGCACTAACCCAGTTTAGCTATTCTTATTATTACTATTATTACTAATTATCATCATTATTTTATTGAATGTTCTCATTCTAGGGACTTAATGAGAAATAAGCTGACATTTACAGTAATAAAAATATGGGTTCAAATTATCACTAATTAGCTAGGTGGCCCAGAGAAATCAGCTCCTTAACTTTGTGAAATCTCATTGTTTTCCATTGACATCTGTGACCTCTGCATGAGCTATAACTCGCCTTTGTTTACTAAGTCCAAACTACACTGGTCTTCTTTCGGTTCCTCAAAAACATCTGTTTCCAGCTCCAAAGAATCACACATTCTCTTCTCTCTTCCGAGAACATACCTTTGTCTTTCGCTGACCTAGGTTTACTCTATAACTTTCGAGCTCTGCTTAAAATTAATTCCTCAGTGTCTCTGATCATTCAACTATTCTCTTTCATAGGTCTCTATTTTTATGACTTACTGAAATTTAGAAAATATATTTTTCTTTTTTATTGTCTGCATCTTACTCTAGACAAAAATCTTTTTTAGATCAGTGTTTAGGTCTGATCCTGTATCCACCATTGCACACCCAAGATGTATCACAGGTCCAGCACATAGGTCTTCTCCAAATAAAATGAATTAATATATGAATGAACTGTACCAGGCACTTGAGATTTATTCTGTCAACTCTGTAGCGACCCTATAATAATAACGTCAAAATAGGTACTAATGTCACTATTACCATAAACACAATTTTGCTCCTTATCCCAGGCAAAAATAAAAAGTGTCAGTAGATCTTGAAATTTCTCAAAGAAAAACTAATTATTTTCAGGTAGTAAAAATTCAGACAATTGAGTAAAGGAACCTCACCCAAATTATGTAAGGAGACAATGCTGCATGCCAATTTCCACTTCACTCTAAAAAAATGAATGATTTTACTTTGGAAGAAAATAATTGTTTGCTGCTAAATGTAGCTGTTATTTGTGTCACATTATTTATATAAGACTGATGTGCATAATATTCCTCCAGTCCTACTATAAATTAAAACAATTCAGGAACATATTAGCTACAGACACAAGAAGATGTGTTCACAGTTGCTACACTGTTGATTCTAATAAGAATAGAATAGGGAATTTTCTCCAAGATAAAGACCTTTCATGGGAAAAAATGAACAAAAAGCCTCATCATCGCCATGCTGGAATGATGACCAACCAATAACTAAGGTATGTGGTATACAAATGTCCTAATGATTATAAGCCACTTAGCTCCAGTCACATGATCTTAGATGAAAATAATGTACAAAGAATTGTAAATGGACATTGCAACCAGAAAATGTGGTTCAAACTCCAGCCTCTCCTGTATTACCTCTAAAACGTGGGGCAGATTATTCACCAAAATAGGCCTTCAGCTACTTCATCTATAAAATGGGGATAATAATAAAACTTACCTTGTAAAGTTGTTTGAGGGATTAAATGAGATAATGTATGTAGCAAAGCCCAGTGATGGCTGTCTTGGTCTGCTAGGGCTGCCGTAACAAAATACTATAGACTGAGCGGTTTATAAACAACAGAAATTTACTTCTCACTGTTTTGGAGGCTGTAAGTCTGAGATCAGGGTGCCACCATGGTCAGGTTCTGACAAGGCCCTCTTCTGGGTGGTAGACTGCCAACTTGTCTTTGTGCCCTCACATGATGGAAGGGGATAGAGAACTCTGTGGGACCTCTTTTAGAAGAGCACTAATCCCAGTCATGAGGGTTCCCACCTTCATAACCCAATTACCTCTCAAAGGCCCCACCTCCAAATATCATCAGCTTGGAGATTAGGATTTCAACATACGAGTTTTGAGGGGACACAGACATTCAGACCTTAGCAATGGCCATATAGAAAATGTGATGAATAGTGATGATGATGATGATGAAGAAGAAGGAGAAAGAGAAGGAAAAGAAGGAGGTATGTGATTTCATTTTGGATGAAATGATTTATCCCCTTCTTAATGAGTTTAGAGCATGGTTATTGACAATACCTACTGACAGTGGTATCCGTGACTAGCCTATTATTTAGTATTAAGGGGGAGGGAAGAGGGCTTGTCTTTACTTGATGACCATGGTACAGAACATAGTGAAAATGGAGGCAAGATAAACAAGATGATAACACCAGGGGCACCATCTTAGTTTTATCTGGTCATGGATGAGATCGTCCTAGCAGGGATTAGAGTACAAGCAGAAACACCTCATCTAGAAGGACCTGTGTTAGATACCTGTTGTGAGGATGGGATGAAACGTCACAGAGTACTCCTGTATATCAGATTTTATTATTTGCACTGTTTTACTGATGAGGGAACTGATCCTTAGAGCAACAGAGCAATTTAGCAACTTACCTCTAAAAACTTAGAGCAAGCTCAATGACGACCTTAGGCCAGGAGTTTAAGGAATTGCTCAGTGATTTTCTTCTCTCATAAAACCAAAAGGGGAAACTTGATTCCTATTCCTCTAGTAGTAGAAGCCAGTGATGCAGGTGAAGAACATCAGCTTTAAAGCGAGTTTAATGGTGTGTTTGCATGAAACAAGGTGTCTCTGGGTGGAAATGCCTTTTCTGGGTGTTCTATAAAAAAGAGAACCCCAATGACCCTGGAGAACGAGTGTCTGTCTGCAGGTCTCATCAGAAGCATATGCCTGACCTCACTTCTCCAGCCAGAACCCAGACCTAAGACCATCTACTACCTCTGCTTCACTGCCACCCTTGCTTCGGGCCCCTTCGGAGCGTGCACTGACTGTTTTACTTCTAAAGGAACTCATTCTCTCTTTTTATGATGGAAATTTCTTGGAGCAAGGACTATAATAACAACAGTTACTGCTGCCACTGGTGCTGCTGAATACTGAACATCTATGTCAGGCACAATGCCGGATGCTTTAGAGACATTATCTCTAACCCATCAAACAAACCTGGAAATGGAAATTATCATCCACCTTTCATAGAGGCAAAATGCATTGTCCAATGTCATGAAGCTATGAAAACGAAAGCCTGGAGTTCATTTAGGTCTGTCTGACTCCAAACCTGGGCTTATCCAACTACACCACAATCCAGACAGGTTTATAATTATCCTAGTACTTTCTACTATCATTATTATTAGGGCAATTAAAAGCTAATATATACTTTGGTGATTCACAGTTAATAATTATTCTGTTCATCGAATGGCACCTTAGATGTATATTGTGCAATATAACTTAACACGTGCATTTTATGTGATTTACTTCATTGGTCCTGAAGGGGAGCAGAACACGCCACCCCAAAAGATGCCCCATTAGCATACAGATTATTGTGAATCAAAGTTACTTAAGAAACAGCAGGTGCAAGAAGGATACTCTGACCCTTCTTTGTCCCCCGAAAGCAAGACATGAATCTCCCACGCATTGCACAACACAGGGAATATAGCCAATATTGTGTAATAATTGTAAATGGTGTGTAACCTTTAAAAATTGTAGAAAAAAATGTAAAATAAATGATTTTTAAAGATCTCCCTTGTGAAAGGTGCCCTCCATGTTCCAGGAGGTAGAGAGACATCCTTATCACCAGAGACAGGAAATTCAGGGCCAAGAAGCCTAGAAAAACAAACCTTGTGATGTCTTCACTAACTAGCTCCCCCAAGCCCAAGTCATTTCTTCCTGAATTTTTATTATTTATTCGTCTAAAAGCTGCCTGCTTTGGTCACTACTTTAAGTCTCATTATTTGTATGAGTTCCCGTACACAGGAAATTGCATCTGTTTTGCTCCTGTTAATCTGACTTATGTCAACTTAATTATTAGACCAGTCGAAGAACCTCGAAGAGAAGAAAGGAAAAGTTTCCCTCTCCTACAGTCCTCATAGCAATCTTGTGTTTCTCACATGCAGCTTTCCCTTCCCCCAAACTTAGAAGACCATCTAGATACATTTGGATACTAGAAACTGAAGTTGTTTGTATTTATGATTATTTTTCTTGTTTCAGGGCATTGGTTGATGGGAACAATACCATAGTTGACCTAACTAAGGCTAAGATAAAAAAGCAGAAAAGTTTTTTTAAGCAGAAAAGTTTGTATGTATTCTTTCCTTTGTTAAGTTACCCTTTCCCACAGCTTAGTATCAGTTAACATCCCCTATGATAATCTATTTGAAACTTCTGAGCTAGTGCGTGTTTTCCCCCCTCAAGGGACTTATATGCCAATTTGAGGGAATTGGCTTGCCCAGATTCAACTAACAGATGTTAAGATATAGCCTTCTACTAGCCATTCCAAATTCCCTGTTATCTCCTTAATGTAAAAAACAGACCAACACAAAAAAAGCGACCTTTTCTTCTAGCCAGCTAATGGGCAGAAACACTTTCACATGCCTTAGATCAAAACTGACCTAGAGGGCTTCGCTGGTGGCGCAGTGGTTGAGAGACCACCTGCCGATGCAGGGGACAGGGGTTCATGCCCCGGTCCAGGAAGATTCCACATGCCGCGGAGCAGCTAGGCCTGTGAGCCATGGCCACTGAGCCTGCGTGTCTGGAACCTGTGCTCTGCAACGGGAGAGGCCACAACAGTGAGACGCCCGTGTACCGCAAAAAAACAAAAACAAAAACAAAAACAAAAACAAAACTGACTAAGAATGAAACACCATACACAAAAATAAACTCAAAATGGATTAGAGAGCTAAATGTAAGATTGGACACTATAAAACTCTTAGAGGAAAACACAGGAAGAACACTCTTTGACATAAATCACAGCAAGATCTTTTTTGATCCACCTCCTAGAGTAATGGAAATAAAAACAAAAATAAACAAATGGGACCTAATGAAACTTGAAAGCTTTTGCACAGCAAAGGAAACCATAAACAAAACGAAAAGACAACCCTCAAAATGGGAGAAAATATTTGCAAATGAATCAACGGATAAAGGATTAATCTCCAAAATATATCAACAGCTCATGTAGCTCAATATTAAAGAAACAAACAACCCAATCCAAAAATGGGCAGAAGAGCTAAATAAACATTTCTCCAAAGAAGACATACAGATGGCTAAGAAGCACATGAAAAGCTGCTCAACATCACTAATTATTAGAGAAATGCAAATCAAAACTACAATGAGGTATCACCTCACACCAGTTAGAATGGGCATCATCAGAAAATCTACAAACAGTAAATGCTGGAGAGGGTGTGGAGAAAAGGGAACCCTCTTGCACTGTTGGTAGGAATGTAAATTGATACAGCCACTATGGAGAACAGTATGGAGATTCCTTAAAATAACTAAAAATAGAATTACGATATGACCCAGCAATCCCATCACTGGGCATATACCCAGAGAAAACCATAATTCAAAAAGACACATGCACCCCAATGTTCATTGCAGCACTATTTACAATAGCCAGGTCATGGAAGTAACCTAAATGCCCATCGACAGACAAATGGATAAAGAAGATGTGGTACATATATACAATGTAATATTACTCAGCCATAAAAAGGAACGAAATTGGGTCATTTGTTGAGATGTGGATGGATCTAGAGACTGTCATACAGAGTGAAGTAAGTCAGAAAGAGAAAAACAAGTATCGTATATTAACGCATGTATGTGGAACCTAGAAAAATGGTACAGATGAGTCAGTTTGCAGGGCAGAAGTTGAGACACAGATGTAGAGAACAAATGTATGGACAGCAAGGGGGGAAAGCCATGGTGGGGTGGGGATGGTGGTGTGATGAACTGGGCGATTGGGATTGACATGTATACACTGATGTGTATAAAACTGATGACTGGGCTTCCCTGGTGGTGCAGTGGTTGAGAGTCCGCCTGCCGACGCAGGGGACGCGGGTTCGTGCCCCGGTCCGGGAAGATCCCACATGCCGCGGAGCGGCTGGGCCCGTGAGCCATGCTGAGCCTGCGCGTCCGGAGCCTGTGCTCTGCAACGGGAGAGGCCACAACAGTGAGAGGCCCGTGTACCGCAAAACAACAACAACAACAACAACAAAAAGAACCTGATGACTAATAAGAACGTGCTGTTTAAAAAAGAAATACAATAAAATTCAAAAATTTTTAAAAAAACAAAAAAACTGACCAACAGATTTTAGATGCAGTCTCAAAACTGAGTTCCCTCAGAGGGGAGACACCAGCTTGCCTGGCATGGGAGCAAAATGGAACATGAAAAAGGAAGAAATGTGCTCAGAGGTGGCCTAGGGAGATGTGACTCAGGAAGAGGGATTAGTGATTTCAGAGGTCATGACATGCTCACTTAAACTACTTAGAGACTTTCAAGTTAAAAATAAATATTAACTAACATATGGTGTCCATGATCACAGGTTAAATAATTGCCTTTATCTTTTTTGCTGCTCTTAATTTTTTAAATGATGGCCTAATGAAAGGAATGCAAATATCTGAATGCTCAATTATGAGAATAAGGCTGGTACCCATTATCTGGATTCTTCTGTGGGTTGCAGATGCTAATAAGCAGTCAGCATTCACTAAGGCCTCACCTTCGTATAATGAGAGATTAGTCAACTAGATTGCATTGCCCCTTGAAACTGTGCATTTGAATCATCTCTCCCTACAAAGCAGCTCTTTCCAAATGATACATTCTATAGCGGGTCAATAACTCATTTCTGTCTCCCTGAAGGTTTCTCTCCCTAGCTCTGAAGGCAAAATGAGTTACTCATAAATATTAACATTTTGTTAGTGAGGGATCCTAGGCCAATTTGAATTGCTGAGGTCGGGATGTGATTTGACTTGAAAAGAGTAATGAAGTTACAGTGAGCCCAAGGATAGAAATGAGTTTTATAGAAAGAAAAAAAAAATCTGAAACGGTGCGTAAAATAAGTGACAAACTTTGGTTTGCTTAATTGCAGTACAAATAAGGAAAATCACAATGGAGATATCAAGGCCCATTTTTATAGCCTTTAAAGAGGATACTGACCCTGCAAGCTCATTTTCTCTCCTCCAAAATCACAAGAATAGCCTTTTTTTAAAAATAAAAGAATGCCTAACACATATTAGCTGTTATTATTAACATTTCTAGGGCTCCCCTGGTGGTGCAGTGAATAAGAATCCGCCTGCCAATGCAGGAGACACAGGTTCGAGCCCTGGTCCAGGAAGATCCCACATGCCTCAGAGCAACTAAGCCCGTGTCCCACAACTACTGAGCCTGTGCTCTAGAGCCCGTGAGCCACAACTACTGAGCCCGCGTGCCAGTAGGGCTTGGAGCCCGTGCTCCGCGACAAGAGAAGCCACTGCAAGGAGAAATGAGAAGTCCACGCACTGCAATGAACAGTAGCCCCCGCTCGCAGCAACTAGAGAAAGCCCGTGTGCAGCGACGAAGACCCAACACAGCCAAAAATAAGTAAAATTAATTTATTAAAAAAAATTCTACATGTATCATTTCATGAAATCGTCACAAAAACTAAACTGAATAATTATTATTATTCTCCCTGAGACTTATCATCCTGTTACTTAACCTCCCTACAAATTGCAGAGGTGAGATTTGAACGCAGAGCTATTGGAATCCAGAGCCAGGGATCTTAACCACTAAGGCCACCTCTTAAAGTTGACATAGTATGGGGGAGAACAGGGTAGGGCAGAAATTACTCTGCCCCTTGCTTTGTAAAGGTCTTCCTTGCTGTTTAGAGAATCATTTTGAATTCACATTTCTCCCAGTTTAATGGTGGCCACACATCATTAGGCTCAAATAGGTAAACTTAACCTATTTTCTACATGCTTTTTTGGCAAAATAAGATTCTGTGTTAGACACCGTCAAAGTGGTATTTGTGAACGGTGCACATTTGATATCTCTAAATGTATCTGTATTGATGGGCTCTTTGACTACTTAATGTTTTAAGGTTATTAAACCACAAAAACTTATTGGAATAACGTTTAGGGCTGACTTAAACCCTTAAAAGCCATTAGCTGTTAACTGCCAAGTTGCTCTGAATCTCTGCATGAAATTGAATCATATTTGAAAGGTTGTGTAGGCTAGTGGCAAGATTCATAAAATGCCGACAGCTTTACATCTTTCGTCACAAACCAGGAATTCAGAGGAAGAGAGAAAAACTGAATTTGGGAGGGAAAATGGAAGTTGATTTTTCAACCAGTGTGTCTCTAGAATCTTCAGCTAATTAACCCCATTTTGCCTTCATAGAGTAAAATTGCAAGTATTCGTTTACCATTTGCTTAATTCATTTCAAGTCAAATAGTGTTCATGCTATACCTATAGAGATTGGTACAGGGGACAGAGAGATTAATAAGGCAGTGACCTTGCCCTGAAGTACCTTTAGAGTCAAGACAGACAAGCAGATGAATAAATAACATTCAGCATGGTATGGTAAGCACACCAAGAGAGGAACGCACAAAGAAGAAAGGATTGTAAGTGGGATCAAGGAAGGCTTCATGGAAGAAGTTGAATTTAAAGGCGTTACCAGGCAAGGGAAACAGCAAAGTATTTCAGACTGAAATTAAAAAAAAAACAAAAACACATAGGGGGCTTCCCTGGTGGCGCAGTGGTTGAGAGTCCGCCTGCCGATGCAGGGGACACGGGTTCGTGCCCCGGTCCGGGAAGATCCCACATGCCGTGGAGCGGCTGGGCCCGTGAGCCATGGCCGCTGAGCCTGCGCGTCTGGAGCCTGTGCTCTGCAACGGGAGAGGCCACAACAGTGAGAGGCCTGCGTACCACCAAAAAAAAAAAAAAAAAAAAAAAAGTGCTTGATGAAAATCTTATAAATTAGGTTATATAGGCAAAGAACATAACCAGCTTTCCTGGTACTGATTTGATAGGTAAGCATATTAATTTCCATCAGTGTATGATAAGAACCTGGTCTATATAAGGAACTGAGGTATGTGCAAAAACATATATATCTTGTCTGAAATACAGGTTCCCCTAAATTTATTTCCTATTTATCTCAGAGTCTTAGCTGGCATTTTTTCATCTGTAAAGTTGAGGTGAAACAGGAGGGAAGGGGTCAGGGCACAACCTTTGAAAGAATGACATAGCCATGGCACATGACGGAAACGAGTGAGAACCAACTAGGTCCAAGATGGCGGAAGATTCGACTCCAGTAGACCTTGAGCCTCATTATACGCCCATTGTAATACATTAGCATATGCTAAACGACACACCCACAGTGCCATGACAGTTTTGAGGCCAACCATAAAAGTTCAAAAAGTGGGCGGTGGCC
Organism: Leucopleurus acutus; assembly: GCF_964270905.1. Taxonomy (NCBI): domain Eukaryota; kingdom Metazoa; phylum Chordata; class Mammalia; order Artiodactyla; family Delphinidae; genus Leucopleurus; species Leucopleurus acutus. The sequence goes on from NC_139162.1 coordinate 25,272,172, forward strand.
CTATTCTTGGAAATCCCTGTCCCTTCCCCAAAATAGTTGGAATAATCCTTCCACTCAGCCTGTGAACTTATCCAGCCCATAAAAACTAACCATGCCATATTTCGAGCCTCTTGCCTCTTGTCTTCCGAGATGGCCCACGCTCTGCCTGTGGAGTATGTTTCTCCCAAGCTCTCTCTCACCTCCTGAGATGCCCTGTGGAGCGTGTTTCTCCCAAGGCCTCTCACCTTCTGAGATGGCCCACGCTCTGCCTATGGAGTGCGTTTCTCTCTAAGTAAATCCACTTCTTCCCTATCACTTTGTTTCTGAATTCTTTCATGACAAAGAAAGAACCTTAAATTCACTGGCATCAGGGGTATTTTAATGTTTACTTCCTGTGTTTGTTATGTGGATTAACAAAATAAGGTATATAAAGTACCTATAATTTAGGCAATGCTTATAATATGAGAGCTGCACAATAAGTATTTCTCACTTTAGTTAATGCTTTGGGTTATTAGAAGATGGGCCATACGATACAATAACTTCTCTTTGTCTATGGAAAAAAGGTGACTAAAATTGATTACACAACTCTCATCTTCTTCCTAATAAGTTCTGACAACCATTTGACTACATACTTGTTCCTCAAATATATATCTCATCAATGGATGAGCCCACCTCTCAGCCTGTGGTTGCGTCTTCTCTCTTTCTGTCCCCAAAATTCTGTTAAGAAATACTGAATAAAGCGTTGGACAAGTTGCTTTTTCCATTTGTACTATTGCACTTAACCGAAGTCACCCCGAGGTCCTTTTCCTGTTGTTTTGTTCTATTGCTACATTTTATCTTTTCACCAACATTCTGTGGTGCAAGGCTATCTTTTATTTACTAAGCTCCTCAAGTCTTAAGGGAAATAAATGAATTCTGTAAGAATTCTGACGATCGTTTTCCCTGGGTTCAGGCTAAAGCATGTTCTACAAATATTCCTAAGGCCCTAAAGGTTAAACAGGGCCACCTTGGTTGCCCGAGCCCAGAGCCACCATTTCATATTTTAGGATAATGGTGCTCACTTGGAGTACAGCTGCAGCAGCCTAGCTATCTAAATTCAGTAGCAAACCACCCTTGAACCTGTACCATATCACCTTCTTTATCACCTGCAGATCCCTCTCCATAATATGCAATCACTAACTTTATGTACTGTTGATATACCAACAATTTCCTATTCTAGAATATAAGTTCCTTGAAATCGATGACCCTATTAATATTGTCTAACATTTGCGTTCTTACTATGTCCCAGTTACTGTGAATAAATATTTGAATAAATAGTTGGTGAATGTAGAAATGAGGATTAAATGGAATTATATACTTAAAATAATTTTAAACTTGAAAATGCCATGAAGTCCCACATCCTTTTTGGTGATGCCTCAGTTGTACAATGGCTCTCAAACTGTACATACAGCCACCACTCCTCCCACCACTGTTCCCAAGCTACCAAGGAATACCTACTTATGCTTAATATTTTACAGACATTACCCTGTTAATCATCATAAAGTATCTATGATACAGCATTATTATTTCCTCTCTCCCTTCCATCTTATAGATAGAAAAACTGAGGAGCATAGAACATAAGAGATTTTAAAAGAGGTGGTGGGAAACAGGTCTGAAGGAAATTATCAGCTCAGGACAGGCTTAATGTGTATTTTCTCTACTAAGTGTTCTGATTCTGACTTTAAGTAATAGAACAATATTGAATGATACCTAGGTTTTTGGGTTTTTTTTTAGGGTTCTCAGACTGTGTGAAAGAAAAGATGAAAAGAATGCACACACACGCACGCACACACACACTCACGTTGTACTCATAGATGTATAGAACACAGCAGGAGGACACACAAAAAGCTAACTTTGACTCTGAGATAGGAATTAGGGCTCTAGGCTGGAAGGGATCTGATTTTTATTAGATATCTTTTGTTACTTTTCAATTTTTTTCCTCACATGCATGCATTAATTTTTTTAAGATAAAACGAAATGAAATAAAATAAAATGGAAAAGAAAGGAGAATCAAGGAACTGAACCAGATCAGTAGCAGTGAAGAAGTGATGATGGATTTAAGACTTCCACTGGAAACACAGTTCAAGTGCTTTGAGATATTAAGACTTACAAAGTTTTTTTTTTTTTAACGTATTTTTTGGAGTATAATTGCTTATACATAAGCAAAGTACCTAAGCAAAGAAGAACATTCTGGTTGAAAGGAAACCCTTCTCAGAGTCACTTTGTTAAGTCCAGCTCTTCTACCCACTGAGGAGCAGAATGTTTAGTGTACTTTACAAACGGATTTAAAAATGAAAATGACAGAATCTTGGCCAACCACATTATGCTTTATTAAATTTTTAAACATTCACCATAATTGCTGAAATCTGAGTGCAACCTGCCAAACGAGACTGAGCTGGTACAACAGTGCTAAATATCTCAGCTTTCACCCTGCGGCTGAGGAATTGTATGAATTCCCTGAAATAATGTTGGCACCATGTCCCTGTTTCATGATTTGACTTTCCTAGGGAGAGATGGCTAATATTTTTGCAATTGGTTTCTTTCTAACTGAAGTGATGGTTAATCTGATCACAAATTGCGTTTAGGCAGGTTACTCCTACCAGGCAGCAGGCATGGCTTCGCTCCTGGACCTGATTTCTGTGAACACTAATGATACATCTGTTTTCTCCTTACGTTCATTTGAATAGAACTCAAATTTGTCCAACTCCGCAAATGTGATGAAAATGTTTAAAAGGTAAATTATTTTAATAAAATGTGAATGTAAATCTCACAGCTAAGATGGAATTAAATAAATGTTATTAACGAACTTGGCCTAAGCACAATTTCACTGCATTTTAATTTGGAACACCTCAGCATCTGGAATGATCATTGCTTCAGTTCTTGTATACCAAGCTTGAACATGCCATTGCATCAAGACTATTACCCTGAAAATTGGCTTTTAAAGGCTTTTGAAAATAAAGGTCTTAAACATGCATTGTAAAATTTTATCAAATAACTCAAAAATTCTTTTCCATTAAAGTGTTTTCCCCAGTGTGGCATCTTTCAAGAGAATAAAATCCTATCATCACCACTAAATCCTTCTTAAAGTTCTCATTGATCACAGCCTTAGAACAAGATTATAAAAAAACAGTCCTATACTGAGGTAATGTGTAAGAGATTTTGGAAAACCTCAACACTCTATTTTGCATTAAATCTAGCAGGTTCTCAGGCTCATGTTCCAGTCCATTGATAAAGATGGATTATCAGTGTTCGCCTTTTAATTAAGGAAAAGCAATAACTATTGCTTTGTTAGTTGTAGCACAAATACCATAACCTTTCCTTTCCATATTAAAAATCCTATATTTGATCTATTTGTCATTTAGGTGAATAATACAACTATTGTGCCTTTAAAGAATCAAGTACTGACTTAGGAAGGAGCAATCTCCCTTGGAGTAGGATTGTGGGTTTTTTTTTTTTTTGCGATACGCCGGCCTCTCACTGCTGCGGCCTCTCCCGCCGCGGAGCACAGGCTCCGGACGCACAGGCTCAGCGGCCATGGCTCACGGGCCCAGCCGCTCCGCGGCACGCGGGACCCTCCCGGACCGGGGCACGAACCCACGCCTCCTACACTGGCAGGCGGACCCTCAACCACTGCGCCACCCGGGAAGCCCTGTGGTTTTTTTTTTTTTTAAAATCATGATTCGATTTAAAACTTTGCCACTATTGCCACTAGTTCAAAACTGAAAGAAGAGAATAGCTAAATTTTAAGTCAGCTTTTGATGGTGATAATGGATATGTAATTCTGTTTAAAGTACTTTTAATTTGGGGAAAAAAGCCAATTAGGAAGACATTTCATGCTTTAAAATTACATAAGCAGCTCTGGATCAGAAGTGTTAATGATGGCAAATCTTCAAAGATACTTTTTGTTGTTGTTGTTGTCATGTTGCAGTATGTTGGTATCCATGAGCCAAAAATCAAAGCAATATTTACTCTTTGATAAAACAATATTTTTTTCTTAGATCAAAGAATAATTTACACATGGAGCAACCATTTAACACCACTATGATCTAGTACCAAAATATAAGAAACAATTGTGTTAATCCATGTTTTAGACAGCATTTGATAGCTCTAGAATCATAAAATGAAAGCAATTAAGAAAATCATCTACTGCAACCCTGTCTTTTTCCAGTCTGGTGAAGAAATAGAGACCTAAGAATAAGTGAATTGTTCAAAGATGTATTAACTGGAGCTGGAGATCCAGATGTTGAGAAATTTCTAAAAAGCCCAGGTTTTTGTTTTCTGTTTTGTTTGTTTTTGTTAGAAGCAGATGCCAGCAGAGGATTCGATCACAAGAGATTTATGAGGAAAAAGTCCTGTGAGAGAAAAAGAGGGAGGGGGAGACTGGGTACACCATCAGACCCCAAAGCAATGGAATAAAAAGGGAAGGGAAGAATTGCGAGAAAAGACTGAGACTGCAGTGCTGTTCTCAGACAGTTTTCCTAAATCCAGTAATGAGTCCTGGAGCCAAGGCTGCCAATCAGAGGAGTCCCGTGTCTCCCAGTAGCCACCCTGTCTTAGAATCTCTGCCAGGCTCAGGCACTGGCCTGGAGCAGCCCATGGGAAGCACAGCTTCTGCATGCAAAGGCTGTGAAGGAGTGTAGAGAGCAGCCGTTGAGGCCATTAGTCAAGTTTGCTCCCTGCGGTTGGAGATCAGAGAAGGACATTTTTATGGCCACCACATTTTCCTAACCTACTGAATGTCACTTTTCTCGTATATCTATAGGTTGTCTTCTAATATTCTTCACCAGTTGTAGTAATGTTTTCTGTCCTTTAAAGAGAAGTTTTATTCAGCCGTGGGTGACAATTCAGTGTTGGAGAGAAACAAGGGCCACATTGTTAGGAGGCCTTTAGATGATGAAGAGGAAAGAGGAAAACTGTAGGTGATGGTGATGATAATAATAAATAACAACAATTGTAAGCGCCTTCTGTTCCCTAGTTATTCTAATAGTCATTTCACACGAGTTAACTCTGATCCTCACAGAAGGTAACAGTAACTCCACAAGAGGTTGTTTTGTTGTTCTTTTTCCTCTAGTTTAGAAGGAAAGAACAGACCCAGTCTCTACGCAAGGTCACTCACTCAGCTAAGTGTCAAGCCACATAACTTCTCTAAACCTTATTTTCTAATCCACAAAATAAGATAATAACAGCTACTTTCAAGAAGGTGCCATGACGATTCAATGGTACGATAACTTGGACTAAACACCTAGTATATCTACTAGCTGCTTTTACGTATGTCTTCCTATTTGCTATTAGATTACTATGGGATAGCCATTTTTCCTTACTCAGTATTTTCTGTGTATCTACCTTGCAGAAGCCCCCATAAGAATCTCAGTTATTTGTATATTAGTCTATCGTTGTCTTTGACTAGAGAGCAGTACCATAGCATAGCAGTTAAGAGAATAAATTTTGGAGTTACAGAGTCAAAAAGTCAACCTAATTCAACTTCCCTCTTTTTGACCTCTAATTAACCTCCCTCTAACTGACACAAGCTAGCTGTAATTTTTTTTTTTACTTCATTTTTCTGAAGTCTCAGTTTCCTCATTTCATATAAAGAGGGGCAATAATCCTAATCTTTCAAAGTTCTTTGGATAACATAAATTTATGCCTGAATGATATGAAAATAGGAGTTATTACTATAATTATTATGATTATATCATTTTTTAAAAAAAAAACAGTCCTAAATGGTAATGCTCTGGTGCATGGTCTAAAACTAAACCTTGAATTCCAGCCTTTTCCTCTTTTGTCTCTCTGGTAATGATAAACATGAGTGTGAAAGTCAAGAAGGTAACTGGAGAAAGTTACTTACAGGCTAGCTAGTTCACCAAAATGACCAGAAACTGTCTTTAAAACTTGCCTTACTCATGGCAGGACTAATGTAATGTTTTCTAATATAAAATTAGAAATTAGGCTCAGACCCCTAATTTGGAAAAATTAAAATATTTCGTGGAAATAAATTTTCTTGAAAACACCCTAGATTTATATGCTGAAGAAAAGCGTGGTTAAAGGAAAGTGACAGTCCAGAGACCTAAAATCCACAAATGCAATCCATAATATGATTACTTCATTTCTGTAAACTTACTTTTTTTCTTGCGGTACACGGGCCTCTCACTGTTGTGGCCTCTCCCGATGCGGAGCACAGGCTCCGGACACGCAGGCTCAGCGGCCATGGCTCACGGGCCCAGCCGCTCCGCGGCATGTGGGATCTTCCCGGACCGGGGCACGAACCCGTGTCCCCTGCATCGGCAGGCGGACTCTCAACCACTGCGCCACCAGGGAAGTCCTGTAAACTTCTTAACGTGGCATGAGGAGAACAGTATTGATTTATTTGAAACATGGGCAATTGGCTGCTCTGAAGACTTAAATATTTTTGTGAAAATTCAAATAGGCATCAAATTTTGAATAGTCAAATAGGAATATAAGGGAATGAAGCCCCAAGAAGAAAATATATGATCAGAAATGCATTTGCTTTCCTTCCTATACACAACTTTAACACCATATAATGAGAATAAATACTGAAATGAGATTCGATGCCCCCAATTCCTCCAGCTTTTGAGGGAGCTTTTCAAGGCTTCAGTTACCAATTCATATGGTTTAAGAAATATGTTCCCTAACAAAAATAACTCCAACTCCACCCCACCCCTCTTCTATACTCCTTGTATATACCTTGATTATGTTCATTATAGCACTCATCCTAAACTCTACTCATTTTATTTTTAATTTAAGTTTTATTTTATGGTCTTTACTATCGTGTAAGCTCCAGGATATCAAAGCCATTCACCTCTTCCTTACTCCTGTGTTGTCAAATACCTAGCAGACTCTCTGACACCTAGAAGAAAGTCAAACACTTTCCAAGAGGAAGGGAGGTAGTAAGTAAGAGAGGGAAGAAGGGAAGGAAGGATAAGAGGAAAAGAAGAGAGGCGAAAGCAAAGTGAGAGGCAAAGAAATAGGAAAGAACAGAGAAAGAGAAGAGAAAAATACCTCAAACCTTATCTCATATACTGGGAGACAACTATTCCCTTATGAGTCCCCATCACCACCTGCTTTATCGTTTTGTAACAATCCTAACTTCCTTTCTGGTCCTGCCATGCTATCTCAATTGCCTGTCAAGTCACACTGTGGAAACCATCTTTCCTCCATGTACTATTAATCCCAGGCTATTGTGGTAGTAGAATTTACTAAAGGTTTGCTGTGGCAGAGGGGGATTCTTTAAGCAGACAACTCTTACACTGAATGTAAGATTTCACTGTTCCTACAGACCGATGGACATTGCCCACACAGAGAATTTATCCCTGGTAACTACATTTTTTTCTATCTTTTCCATCTCCTCACATCTCTTCATTTCCCTGCTTCCCAGGAAATGCCACCTCATGCCCAGCCTAGTTTGTCACGCAGAGTCATCTAGATCTCCTTCCTCTTGGTCCTGCTTCTATATTCATTTTGCTTCCTGCTGCAAAGGTATTGCTTACTTACTCATCATTTATTTATACCTTGCCTCATTCCACAAAGGATTTGTTGTACTACAGGATCACTTGCAATAAAAAAAAGAAAAGAGAGAAAATGTAAGAACAATATGAATAAAAAATATGATTAATCCGGTTCTGTTCAACTGGAGTCAAAAATGGGGGCAGGGCAAATGAGCTAAAGTAAGATATTAAGGCCAGGAAAAGTATATCGTAAAAACGTGAGCTCTAGACTTGGGCTGAGTGATGAATTTAAAAAAAAACAGAAAACTTACTTAAAGCAAGTTTTTAGACTCTTAATTAACCTGAGCTTTGGTTCTGAGCTTCCAGGCAGCCAAAATTTAAAGGGAAACATGGCTTGTTTTATCATTCTTATCCTCAAAATACCAGCTCCTTGGGGAGAAACGCAGCTTTCCGTAACACTTAACTCTAAAATAACATTTCATGAGCACAGATATTGAGAAATAATAAAAGGAGGGCAGAAAAATTAGGTCAGAGGCAAGACTCCAGGCTTGAACTAATAAACTTATAAGAGTGACCAAAGAGCTAATGGAAAGTACAAAGGCGGGTGGATCCTAAGATGGGAGAACCAGCAGGAAACAGGTGTCCGGTGAATAGAGGTGCTCAGAGAAGAGGGAGTTTAAGTGAAGAGGCAGCGTTCTCTTTCAGCTTCTTTTGGATCATCCCAGGCCCCACTTTTCTCATGCGTCAGCTTTATGGCTAGATTCCTTGTATATACATCCTCGAGATGGTACCAACGCAGCCTCCTCACTGAGCCACGATCACATGTATTGGAAACAGGAGCAGACAGAGCTCTGGGCTAGAACTTTAATACGCCACTCACTGTAACAGCTATTTCCCTTGATGGTCTCTATCCAAAGAATAGCCCAGTGAAGGTGACATTGGCTATTAACCTATTCTGGGTGTGGGAGGCCCACATAAATGATGCCTGAATTGTTCCTGAAGAACAATTTGGGTGTGAATAGAAACTGCAAAATAGGCTCTGTCACCCGTGAGTAAAGGATCCTTATCATACATGCAGAAGTTATTCTTCAAGATTCCCTAGTTAAGTAAGCAGGCTCATAACCATGAGTAGATACATACAAGCATGATTTTTCAAACCAGTAAAACAAAAGTAACAGGCTTTACCACCGATTGTGTTTATTAAACTGCTCAGCAAGACATCGTTAATAGTCTCAAAAAACAATTTGCGTGTGCAAAGTGACCCAGAATAGAGCCTGATATGATGCCTAAACTGCTTTAAATATCCACTGAGTGTTTTTTATGAGTTGCCCTTCAAGGAAGGAGATTTTAAAGGCCTGAGAGGTAGCTTTTCTCCTGCCTGAATCACAGTCTAATTGCAGACTAATCATTGAGACATCCATGGCTTTCCAGTGAATATAGGTCAGAAAGACACATCTCAGTCTTGCCTTTGGTCTATATCCCTGAGTGCAGAAATATGGGCATGTGCGTATGTACATATACATGTCTCTATACTATATATATAGTACATACATATGTGTGCGTATCAATATACGGACACATGTATTTGTATGTATGCATACTTATGTATATACACACGTGTGTGTGTTATTTGCACCAAAACCACCTTCACCTGATTCCGCAATCATTATTAACTCAGAAAAGGGATAAAAATGATGGCAGCATTTGGACAAACTTTTTGTTACAGAACATTCCTAGTGAATTAGACTCAACGCATTGACATAACTGCCAGAGACACTTTAAATGACAACATGTCAGGAAGTAGAAAATTCATAGAAAAGGGAAATGGGAGATGAGGGGGGGAAAGATGAGGATATTTAGGAAAAGGGAAAAATCTCATAGAGTAAATGCTGTTTGGAAGTCCAATGCCCTGTGTGAACTTGTGCTGAAACATACAGCTTTGCTATAGGGAGACTGAGGGTTGAGGGACGGAAGCCCATCATGTCACTGGGGAAGCTAGAAATGGGCTACATATTAGGGGAGGGAAAAGGGCAAAGGTCAGGAAGGGATGAGCATTTAATATGCACCTGGAGATAGCCAGATGTTTGCTAGGCATTTAAAATATACTACTCCCTATAATATATATGATAAACTTCCATTCTAAAATCCTCAGTCTTTTAATAATACATTATTGTAACTTGGTAATGCAAAATCTGATCTGACCTACACTCGTTGTGTGGCAGGACATGATCTGAAAGGATGTAAGTCAATTGTAGGATTTTTAAAATCTGTCTTATTATACAAAAATTATTGGAATTATTAATATGTCTGTGCCATATAATATGGAATATGATGTACTCAATATTATCTCTCTAAACTCTAAGTTCTGAATTTTGAAACGTTTGACACCAAGAGTTTAGACTAGAGATTGTGGTCCTTTTTTAGTAACAGTAAGGCCTCGATGTGTGATAGCTATGTTTATGCCTTTTTGAGTATTTTCTCATTTATCCTCATTACACCCCTTTGAGGTAGATATGATGATCCCTGTCCATAAATAAGGCTTTTTGAGGATTATTTACTTGCTCAAGGTTACAGGGTTCATAAATATCAAGAATGTCTTTCTGACTTTAAATGTCATTCTAAATCCTGTGATTCTTATCAGAAAAGTGTCCAGATGAGCATAAATACAGGAGAAATATAAAAAATGAGGTTTAAAATCCATTTCTCCGATATCAGTGCTCAAGACCAATGATCCAATCAGTCCCAAGTCTGTTTGTGTTTTTTTTTTTTTTTTTACCAAAGCAGACAAAGAATAATTAACACTATTAAAAATGAAATACATTTTAAGAAGAATTGGTTAAATCACAATTGCAGGAGTACTAGGAATCCATATTTGGGGGTTATGAATCAGTTTTGCAAAGACAGCACCTCTCTTTGCTCTTCGATTCAGCAGTTTTCACCTTTAATTAGAACCAAATCAATAATGAATAAAGATTACAAGTGCCTACCTTCCCAAAGATTTTGACAAATGTAACATTATCACCACCCTGGCTAAAACTCCCCATTCACATTGAAGGTACTCAATAAATATATATGAATGTATCACTGTTTAATTAATAAAACATTTGTTTGGCTATACTTTGTAAAAAGTGTGTCATTAAGCCTCAAAATTTTCTTAATGGTAATTAACTGCAGACTTCCTCACAAAGTGGCTGAAAACTGTCACCACAATCTAAACCTTCCAAACTTGTTTCTCCAAGGATTAAAACAGGACTTGCTTGGGCAGCAGCCTCAAAACAGCATCTCCTCAGAAGAATCAAGTTAAAAGACAACCTGAGGCATATTAAACATGGTGAGTGTATTTGAGCAAAAACAGTTTGAACCGGGCAGTGCCAGACTGGAATGGTAAGTTGTGCTCCGCAGACAGGAGCCAGGGGAAAGACTTATACAGAGAAAGTCTGGAAGCAAAGAAAGAGAACTATTTGTTTGGCTATAGCGTAAAACCTGGTTGGCTAGTTGTGATTGGTTGTCCTTAGTGTTTTTATTTTGTAAGCTTGAGGCATTCACGGGTTTAAATTTTGGTTTATTACATAGGCCACCACAACTTGAGAGCCACCTGTGTCTATAAATTAACTACTATGTGCACACACGCACGCGCGCGCACACACACACACACACACACACACACACAGAAAGAAGTACAAACAATCCATTTCTATTTTTAAATAGAAATAAAATGGGACTGACTTTCAGAGGAAATCAAATGCTTAACAAGTTGCTATTTAAGCAGAATGCAAAGCTTTTTGTTTTTCTGGCAGTCATCTATTGTGCTAAATACATGGCATTAAGTTATTTACAAGTTATGTAACTTTTTTAAAATTTTTATTTATTTAATTTATTTTTGGCTGCGTTGGGTCTTCGTTGCCGTGTGTGGGCTTTCCCTATGGAGAACAAAGCTGGCAAACTGAAGAGATCAAAGCTAGAGAAAGGACATTCCCCTAATCAAAGCGTTTAGAGCGTAACTGTTTACCGATTAATAATTAAATTCAGATTTCATTCATTCAACAACTGTTTGCAGAGTGCATACAATATGCTAAGTACTAGGACATGCTATGGACGCGTGAAAATGAACAAAACATATTCCTGTTTTCAAAGGGTCACAAGTCTCAGTTATAAATTCTACAGACGAGGGCAAGTCATGCACACCAGGGAAGCTGTTCATTCATAGGACAATAAGTGGCAGATTAGAAGCATTCGTGATCCCAAGCTCCTAAAATACTCAATAGCAGTTCTGTTTTTTGTTTTTTTGTTTTGTTTTGTTACAAAAATATGTCTGGGGACCAGATTTAGTCTGTATAGCCTATGGGCTCTCTGGTGTCCAACGTCTGGTCTTAATATTTAAGCAAACAACTGAATATCATGTAAAAGGTTCTACGGGAAAAAGGAAAGTGTTGAACTCTCTGAATTCACTTATAAGTGTCATCCTGGAAGAAGTGATATCTAAATGCTAAAGAATGAGTAGGCCTTGCACAGGTAAATGGACAAGAGAATCCCAGCCAGATGAAACCATGTGTTCTAAGGCCTGGAGGTCAGGAGAAATCTTGGAGTACGAGGACTTACACAAGGGCTCGCCTCTGGCTGGAGCACTGAGTCTCAGGGGAGAATGAAAAATGAGGCTGTGGAGTTCAGCTTTTTAGCGAGGTTGTGTCCAGGCCTGTGTGCTTTTTGGCAAAACAGTTTAATCTCAAATCTAACGCATTTAATAGTAAACAATAAAACAAAGGAAACCAAGGTGCACCTTACAACGCTGAGTTAAGACTTGAAACTTACTGCTGTCTTGAGATTTTCTTCTGCTGGCTAAGCTTCTTATGTTTAGCACAAAACAACCTTGTCCAATGTAAGCTTGATTCCAGCAGGAAAAATTAAGATACTCTAGTCCCAGTTATTTACTACAACGGTGCTGAAATACAGATACTTGCTTAGCTGACAATACATACAGAGAATGCCCTTAGGTTTTCATATAAAACTCACTATTTGGTTTAAGCACATTTAAAAAAACTGATAGGAATCAAAATGAAACAGTATAAAGAGAGACAAGAGAAAAAAAGGGTGGGCTATTCCACTGACTAGATTTCTTCTTTCAGTAGAAGGTTCATAATAATGCAATTGACACGGAAATGTTTATGCAAAAGTTCCGATTTATACTCCATAGATCAGAAGCTCTTTGAGGGCACAGATGATTTCTAATTCTTCTTTCTACCCTCAATGTACTGAATAATAGTACTTGAAGCATACTCCTTATACATGTTCAACCAATATTTAATCAACTGAATTGAACACTGTATTATTATCCACTGCTGCATAACAAATTACGCCCAAAATTAATAGCTTGAAACAATAAACATTTACTATCGCAAAATTTCTGTAGGTTAGGGACTTGAGAATGGCTTGGCTGGTGGGTCTGGCTCAGGATCTCCCATAAGGCTGCAATCAAAGTGTTGGCTGGGGCTGTAGTCATCTCAAGGCTCAACTTGGGGGGACTGACAACCAAGTTCATTCATGTGGTGCTGTCAGGCCTGCCAATGTCCCCTCCCAAGTTCATGCATATGGACCTCACCATGCGGCTGCCATACAACCTGGGAGTTGGCTTCCCCAGAGCAAGCAATCCATGAGAGAATGTGGGAGAACACCCAACACAGAAGCTGTAGTTATTTATAACCTAATCTCAGAAACGACAGCTCATCACTTCTGCCATATTCTGTTAGTTACAAGTAAGTCAATAACCCCAGCCCACACTCAAGGGCAGGAGATTACATAGGGTATGAACACCAGGAAATGGGGTTCACGGTGGACCATTTTTGAGGTTGCCTGCCACAAACACCTTAAAGAGAAACTGGGAAATAGAGGACATTGCTACTCTGAATAAAACTGGGATACTCTTACTGAGGAAGAAGCAGATAGTGGATATGGGAGAGTGAATTACTGTAGATTGAGCAATTTTGCAGAAGATGTGACTTTACCTCATGACTTCTAAAATCATCAGTAAAATCAAATAGCTAAGGAAATCAATGAAACAACTGTTTTTTCATAGTACAGAAGCAAGTCAGGTAAGATAATATAGAAGTACAGAGGTATAGGGAAGAATAAGGCAGCATATCCCAGGAACTCAGAAATTTGTGGGAGATACAGGGAATCCTACAACTGTGGGAATAGAGCTGAAGATTTTTGTAACCAGATCTGAGGAGTATAGAGATTTCCATTGTTTTCTTAGGTGCATATTTATTGGTGAGATTCCGTTTCAACGTCTCCATGCATGGCTCCATGAGGTAATGGGCCATATTTTATTAACCAACTCAATGGAATTGGAAATTATATTTTTGGAGAAGAAAGAAAAACTGAAATAAGAAGGATGTCCTTGGTTTTTCTAGTCCTTAGAATACCGAATGGTGCAAAACAGATCTAGCGGACTGAAAGAAGGAATAAAAGAATGTGTTTACATATCTTGTCTCTGCAACGTAGCGATCACTTGTTTTATAAATGCCTTCCCTTTTGGAGGAAGTAGTTGCAGGCTACTGCATTAGACACCAGCACCTTCCATCCACAACACACACTGCCTCTTGACAAACTGCACAGAAGCCTGTAAGGGACTTGGCATAATAGGGTTCCTCAAAAGGATGGTTTGCAGCCCAATTGTCTTCTCACAGTAAGAGTTATGCGGAGAAGCAATTAGTTGCAGTCAGCAAAGTATAGAAGCAAAAGAGACAGTGACTAAGCTACCTTCATGGTAAAACACTAGAGTAGGTGCTGCTAGGATACCAGATGACTAAACCCTTAACTGTGTGTAAATGATCAGAAGAGAAACTCTAACTCTTGGAAAGAGATTCTAATTCTTAGTGAGAACTGACTGTGGCTATCAAAGTGCTGTTTCCTTCCTTTCTTCTTTTTTTAATCCCTGTGATCCTGTTAACATTAAATTCCCATCATCTAAGTTAAAAGAGTGTGGCTCCCAAGGGGGGAAAACCGCAGTGGGGTGGGGATGGTGGTGTGCTGAATTGGGCGATTGGGATTGACATGTATACACTGACGTGTATAAAATTGATGAATAATAAGAACCTGCAGTATAAAAAAACAAACAAACAAAAAACAACGAATACTAAACTTTCTTTGGGTTATTCGTATGGAAATATATTAATATAAATGTTTCAGACATTACATGAAATTCCTTAAAATCTTATATGTTCTGGTATAATGTTATGTCATAATTCTAGTTATTACTTTAAAATGTATATCTCAGAAATAACTAAATTTCCGTGTCAATTGCATTATTATGAACTTTCATCAAATCTTTAACCGTGGTCATTTTTAAGTCTTTTGTCATTTACAGACAGTTCTGGGTGTACTCTGATGCTTTTGCAAAAATGTTCCTATAAAAGGGTTTCATCTTCAAGGAATTCATGGAAAAGCCTCCGACAAGTACAGGTTTCTGGTAACTGACTATACTGCTGAACTGAATGAATAAGCATTTTCAGAACTCTAATGGAAAACCGATGAATTCATAAAAGTGCTAACAAAAGGTCAAGATGAAAAAAAAATTAATTACATGGGACTAAGTGAACTGATGAGGATGATTATAATTTTTGTGACTTTGTTTGAATAAAAAAAAAAGAAATCCCACAAGGACTCAGGCAAAAAATATACAAATCAATTGTCACTGCAAAATAAAGGAGCTGTTACAGTGGAGGATTCCTGGACTGAATGTCAATATTATGACATAGTATGAGTGTGTTTTCTGTTTGGTAATTGCAATCATTGTTGCTTTTGTTGTGGTCATCCATTTACAATGCTTGGTGTCAGTTTATCTCTTGTAAAAATAAAATACAGTGTGTGTGTGTGTGTGTGTGTGTGTGTGTGTGTGTGTGTGTGAAAAAAGTGATATGAGAGAAAAAAAAAGGATATAAGGTCTTTCTAAGGTTACCCAATTAACACTGTCTCTCAGTCTTTGTATTAATAGTCCACCTATTTCCTTGTGCATTAAACTTATAGTTATTTATAAATTCTTAACAATTGTTTTTGTGTAGTCCACAGCTTTCACAATCATTAGTTATTGTGGCATATTATTTCTGTAGTAATAAATATACATTATTTAACCTGACTGCCACAATTTGTACATATAAAACTTATAAGGAGTATTTTATATTTGGAAGAAAATGTAAAAAATAAAATTAAGCGCTTCCCTGGTGGCACAGGGGTTGAGAGTCCGCCTGCCGATGCAGGGGACACGGGTTCGTGCCCTGGTCCGGGAAGATCCCACATGCCGTGGAGCGGCTGGGCCCGTGAGCCATGGCCGTTGAGCCTGCGTGTCTGGAGCCTGTGCTCCGCAACGGGAGAGGCCACAACAGTGAGAGGCCCGCATAACGCAAAAAAAAAATAATTAAATAAATAAATAAAATAAAATGAAAAGTACAGCAAAATCAATCAATCAATCAATAAAATAAGAATAAATAAATAAAAGAGTGTGTCTCTGGTTCTTGGCATTTTGTATGTGAGTAAATATCATTGAAACCCTCTATTCATTAAGAGCAAAGGTCATGTTATATTCTTTAAAGAGAACTTTCTTTAATCTTCTTGTCTCCCAGCAAACTATTCACATGGTAACTTCTGTGTACCCCATGCTAGATAGTAAACTCCAAAAGGGAAGCAAGTATATATGTCTAATTTACTAATGTTTCTGATATAGCACAATTCCTGGAATATATTAATAGTAGGTTTTTAATAAATATCAAGTGACTGTTTAATGTATTGGCATCATTTTCAAAGCCTCATTATAAACAGGATATGAATTTTCATTCTCCCCCGCCCTAATTTAATAGCTCAAATTCCTTTAATAAATCATACATTGCAGGGCTTCCCTGGTGGCGCAGTGGTTAAGAATCCGCCTGCCAATGCAGGGGACACGGGTTCGAGCCCTGGTCTGGGAAGATCCCACATGCCATGGAGCAACTAGCCTGTGAGCCACAACTACTGAGCCTGCATGACACAACTAATGAAGCCCACGTGCCTAGAGCCTGTGCTCCACAACAAGAGAAGCCACTGCAATGAGAAGCCCACGCACCACAATGAACAGTAGACCCCACTCGCCACAACTAAAGAAAGTGCAGCAACAAAGACCCAATGCAGCCAAAAATAAATAAATTTATTAAAAAAATTATACATTGCATAAATATACTGTCACTAAAGACAAAGACACATCATATTACGTTTTCTTCTTTTTTTTTCTTTCTTTCACACCATTGATTCCTTTCTGCCTAAACAATTATGACGTCCAGAATGATACTTATGCTCAAAATTTCAGTGAAATTGAGAATCAGATTTTTTGGAGAAGAAAAAACAATACTGAAAGAAGCAAGGGAATTCTCAGTTTTTCAATTTTGCATAGGAAGATAAAAGAGCTTATGTGATTTGCTTAACCATAACCTTAGAAACTATCTCTATATAACTTCTCTTTGTAAGTAAATTCATCAGACGCCTCTAGGGCCCCTTTTCACATCCTCTCCAACTACCTTCTAAAACGGACACTGCTATAGCAAACCAACTTCCCACAGACATAACTTGGCGGCACTTTTACGTGAGCTACGTCACTTAATTCTCCATTTCTTCCCTAGGTCTTTTCTGAAAAACAGCTGCGTATATCTGCCAAGGACTCAGAAAAACCCCAGCCCAGGAGAAAGTTGACACCCTGTTTTGGAGATAGACAGATAGAGAGATTTATTGTAAGGAACTGGCTCACATGATTACGGAGGCTGATAAGTCCAAAAACCTGCAAAGCTGCTGTCCCAGTTTGAGTGTTAAGGCCAGTAGCTGCTGCAGAACCGGAAAGAACGAATGTCCCTATTCAAAGTCCTGAAGGCAGGAGATTTACCTCCTACTTAGGGGAGGGTCAGTCTTTTGTTCTATTCAGGCCTTCAACTCATTGGATGAGGCCCACTCACGTTATGGAGGACAATCTGCTGTATTCATTCTACCCATTTAAATGCTCATTTCATCTACAAACACCCTCAGGGAAATACCGCAAATAATTTTTAACCAAATATCTGGGCACCCTGGGGCCCAGTCAATTTGACACATAAAACTAACCACACATACCCCAGGGAGAAAATCTTACAGATGGTGAATGAGAGAGGAATAAATGTCCCCCTTATCCATTCTTCAGGTGAGCAATTGTGAGGCACATTTTACCTGAACTCTTAGGAGTCCCCAGCAAGAAGAAGCCCCATGACCAACTCAAGATCACCCTCCTGGTGGTTTTCCCTCAATGCCTGCTTCGCTCGCTTCAGTATTCCACTCTTCCCTACACACACCACCTGTCACTTTCTAAAGTAAGTTATCTCCACTTTCCTGGAGGAGGGAGACAAGCTAATACAACAAGATCATCAGAACACAATTCTTTTCCCCAGCCTTAGTGAGGTATGATTGACAATAAGAATTGTATGTTGTTAGATTATAAAAAAAAAATAACTATGTGAGGTGATAGACGCGTTAATTAACTAGACTGTGGTAATCTTTTCACAATGTATACATACATTAAATCATTGTGTTGTGCCTCTTAAAAACAATTCGCTCATGTATGTCCTGTTGGCAATGCAAAACTGTCTTTGATATATGATGCATTTTGGTCTCCCAAATGCTCACTACCAAAGCATTTCTTTGGCACCCATTTTCAACCATCTCCAAAGGAAGATTTACATACAGAGCCTGTAATGCCCACAGTTAGGTTACACAAACAGAACTTTAAGAAATAGATTGTACAATTCTTCACTACACTGTAAGCTTCCTGAAGGCAGAGAAAGCATCTGTTTTGTTCAGGACTAATCCCCAAATGTCAGACATGTTGAATGAAAGACCGTAAAGCTGGTAAAATGACCTAGAGGACTGGAAATCAGAACTTTCTGACCTGAAAGCCCGAGTTAACCCCCAGGCACCTACACTGCTTTTGACGTGTCCTGTAGAAAACCATTCTTTAGCTTGTTTTGACTCCACTCGTAGGTTTAGCTCCTGAACCTAAGATTTAGATTAGAGCCCAAAAGTAGAATTATTGCACCAATGAATATCTACACATGACCTGTTAAAATTTATCATATAAAACTGACCCTTAACTGCAAAATGGAAAGCAAAAATAACACTCCATGCTCTAAAGTAGTTGTGAATTCATAATGCCATGTTATATTAAGACACACTCAGGTCCATAGTCTAAGAGTAACACTAATTTATCATATAAACCCTTCAGCATTATCCTCTATTTTTAGTTGCATCATGGTTATACCTCTGGTGGGAGTATATTGCCTATTAGTACACAGACTGACCAGATTCAATTACCTCCATGAAATTTCTTTGATTTTAACAAAAGCCAATCAGAGCCTATTAGGAAGATTTGATAGTTAGTGTCACTGCACCAAATTAATACGACTTAAATTCAAATCAAAGACTTAAGGCCTCAGAGAACTGTTAACAAATTTGGCTAGATCTTTTGAAAATTTTTTTTTAAAGTAATGAGTCTTAATTATAATTTTATGAACGCTTGAAGCTCAGAAATTTTACGTTTAGAAAGGCTTACTGAAAGACTGTAGTCAATATACTGAAACAATAAATATATTCCTGTTAACAGATAGGACATGTCAAAAGAAGATAATTCTGAGATTATAACTCCATACAAACTTTGATCCATTGTATCTGCGTCCTCCTATCCCAATTACTAATTCCCATGGCTGTGGAACATCAAAGAGGCTGCACTAAACATTTACTAAGAATAAGGATTTCGGAGTCTGACTCCATGGGTTTGCATATTAGTTTCCTTTATTATTAGCTGTGTGGCCATGATCAAGATACTTAGCATCTCTGTACTCAATATAAACTGAACATTACTATCCCGCCCCCCACCAATTTACATATTGAAGCTTTACCCCGTGGTGTGATGGCATTTGGAGATGGGGCCTTGGGAGGTAATTAGGGGTAGATGAAGACATGACAGTGGGACCCTAATGGTGGGATCTACACCCTTAAAAGAGACCTAGGGGCTTGCTCACTCTCTCTCTGCAGGCTTACACAAAAGGATCATGTGAGCGCACACCGAGAAGGCTGCCATCTGCACCCCAAGGGGAGAGCTCTCATAAGAAACCAACCTTGCTGGCACCCTGATCTCAGACTTCCAGCCTCCAGAACTGTGAGAAAATAACTTTCTGTTGTTTAAGCCACCTAGTTATGGTATTTTGTTACGGCAGCGTGAGCTGACTAAGACAGTACCTCAGATTCCGCATCTGTAAAATCAGGATAGCAATAGTGTATTTTTATCCTGTGGTATTATTGCAAGAATTATGTAAGATAAGAGAACAGTACTTAATGTGAAATAAAAGATAGAATATGGTTGTTTTTGTTGTTTCTCTTTACTAATAGATTTAAGTTAATTTCTGTCTTTGAAATATGTATCAGTTTAAAAAGGAAGACAGTCTCAGAACTGGGATATTTCAAAGAGCTCTTATTTTTCCCTTGCAGAGGAGATGTGACCGTTGGCTTTGTGTTTTTCAAATTCTCAAGGATTTGAGAACACGGAGGTCTATAAATAAAATCCCTTGAGTTAAGCCTTCATATACGTCTTCTAACTGGATTTCTCTATTTACTGTGTTCCAGCAAGTCAAACATGTAATATCAGAAAAAAATATTCTGATAATGTTGAGAAGATACAGTTAAATGGAGCAGACTGAAGATGATTTTTCTTGGCATTGTGTAGATTTTCAGATGAGAAATTAGAGATGCACCATGATTACCCCAAGCAAAAAAATACACAGGGAGTTTATGTGATGTGAGCCAACTTATTCTGGAACATCAAATCTGAAACTCCTGACAAAATGGCATCAGGCACTGTTATATTCTGGAGAGGGGATGATACTGAATACACCTTAACAGCCCATCTGGTAAATGTGAATGTCATTTAGTGGTCTGTTTCCCAATGAGTGGCATACTAACATCTCAATAAAATAAGAATGCAGGCTGGGTGCCAATCATCCCATGCCTTCTCAGTTTCCAAGGGACTTGTCTCATCTGTAATAGCATAGAAAAAAGTTGCTCTTTTTCTTAATAGATAAAAATATTAGAGCATCTACAAACACAACCCAGAATACCATCAATAAAAAAATTCTGCATAGAAAGTAGAATTGGGGAAATGTTAGATGATTTTTTTCCTAACTGATGTAATAATACTTTTCTTTTTAAACTTATCTTGCTTAGTCTATCTGTTGAAGACAGAGATAGTCCAATTGCTATCACCCATTTCCTTCTCCCTTGCTAGTCTTTTACCATGGAAATTAGGAAATGCCATTTACTTACTTCTGTGGCCTCTCTTAAAGTGTAAGGAGCCATGAACAGATTGAGCTATTAAAATATATGAAGTCTGCTGGGGTAGGGCATAAAAGGAGAGACTCATTCCAGGAAGAGGGCCTTTTTTCATCATCAGCTTTTCCAGTCCACATACCTTCCTGCCTTTAAAAGTAGACCTGATGTTGAGAGCTGCAGCAGCCATCTTGTGACCATGAGGCAATGGCCCAGCCCTTACATGACAATGCTAGAAGCCTGACTTTATCAGTAAAGCTAGGGATGATCCAGTTCTGAAATGGAGACTCCCTGTGGTAGGCAGAATTTTGGCATCCATGAACTTCAACTTATGTTCTTATAAATGTGAATATATATATTACTTGATATGTCAAAAGAGACTTTGCAATTAAAATTAGTTACAGATTTTAAAATAGGGAGATTCTACTGGTGGCAGCAATCTGATCACTTTAGCCCTTAAAAGCAAAGTTAAGTTCCTCTGGCTGGGGTCAGTCAGAGAGATGCAGTGGAAGAGGAAGACAGAAGAGAGATAAGGCAGACAGATTTGAAGATGAAAAAGACTTGGCCTGCCAAGCTAGCTTTGAGTCAGGGAATGCAGGTGACCTCTACAAGCTGAGAACAATCCCTGACTGACAGTCAGCAAGGAAAGGGGGACCTCAGTCCTACAGTCATAGGGATCTGAGTTCTGCCAACAACCTGAAAGAGTATTGAAGCAGATTCTTCCTGAGAGCCTCCAGGCTAGGAAGTAAACTGGCCAATCCCTTGATTTCAGTCTTGGGAGACTCAGAGCCAAGGAATCAGATGAGCCCACTGGACTTCAGACCTAGAAACCTCTATAATACTATTTTTGTGTTTTTTCAAGCCACTAAGTTTGTGTAATTTGTTATAGCCACAACAGAAAACTAATACACTCCCCCAAAACAAAGTTATTCACTAATGTGTTGTAGAAGCTATACTATTCTAGGAAATCAAATAATAAAACCAAAAATAGTAACAAAAATGTAATAACAGCAACGAATAATGACTTAATATTTCTTCTTATTATGTGTCAGGCTCTGTTCTAGAACAAACAGGACAGAGTAGAATACCATTTCCTTGGAGCGTCTGTCTTAGTAAAAAGAAACAGATAATAAACAAATAAATGCACAAGAGAAAACTATTAATATTATATAGTTGATTAAAACTGGGTAACTTAAAGCAAATTACTCATCAGATAATACAGATTGTATGGTCAGGAAAACCATCTTTGAGGAAGGAATATCTAAGTGAAATCTGAATAAGCAGCAGCAAGGTAACAAAACATTGAAGAAGGGTAATACGGACAACTGCAAGACAGGGGTATGGAATTCAGAGTTATAAACTACTATGTAAGAAATGAATAAGCAGCAAGGTATATATTGTACAGCACAAGGAAATAGAGCCATTATTTTGTAATAACTTTAAGTGGAGTATAATGTATAAAAATGGTATACACTTGAAACTAATACAGTACTGTAAATCAACTATATTTCAATTTAAGAAGAGAAAAACAAATGGTCTGCACATTGTTTCTTTTCCAGGACTGCTTTTGTACAAATGTGTAAGAACAGACAAGCTTGCTTTTGTTTAATATAAAGATGCTGAATCAACTTGGTTAGATGAGAGAGTTAAAATATTATAAAGCTCCTAATTGTTCCGTGCTTTCTAGACATAATTGTGCACTTGTGTGTATGTGGGGTCAGGGCAGGGGACTGGGTGCTGATAATTTCTGCTCCCTGAGTATTTCTTCAAAGGCCAGCGAGGAACAGGATAATTTGGTCCAATAGTTGGTGCTCTGCCACTCCCTGGACTCTTCCCATTTGCCTAGGTATGAGGAATTGCTAATCTGATTGGCTACATACAACTGATCAAAACAACTAATGGGAGGGATTAATGCATTATAAAAAGGGAGCAGATAAGGCTTTCCTCGTTCTTCCCTTTCTTGAGCACCTACACAGCAAAGGCTTTTTTAAGCTTCTGCCAATGATTTGGTAACCTAACCTGGCTGAGTCTGTCTTCACAAGTCCAGCAGCCACCACTCCAAGTTTCTAATTCCTTCACAACGATTAGATTAATACATCAGACAGAGCCTGCACAGGCGTCTGAAAATTTAAAGGCTTGAGAGTTGGAAGTCCTGTCCCCTTCCAGACCTAAGTCTGGTCTCTAATTCAGTTTTATCAGAGAAGCTCTATACCTGAAGAAGAGAGCTGAGGAAGGTGAGATGGCATCTACAGGAGGTGGTGGCCCAACCATTACGCGGAATAATTTTACTTTTCGGGCTAGGCGTTTAACTCATGAAACTCACCGCTTGATGTCTGAGAAAGCTTTATACATGAAAACAAAGGCCAAATCCCTAACACTCTTTGATGTGTTTGTAACATATGCATGTGCTTTATGTTCCCTTTCACAGTTGCTCAAAGAGTCCACCACTGTAAGTCACTGTGTATCTAATCAGGCTAAATATTCTCTTCTGACACTCCTAATTATTTCCACATTTGTCTCCAGTACATTTTTTTATAGACCTCTATTTCTTATTCCTAGCATCTGCCCTGTCTTCTATTTTCCTGTCCAAAATCTACAGAAATGGCAATATATGCATGCTTGCACACATTTTGTTTTATACATATAGATGTACTTTTCTAGCAATCACAGTTGGTAACAAAGCTGAAAATTAACGGTGTGCCTCCGTCATCACCATCATAGCTAACTCAAAATATTCATTCAACAGCAAACAAATTCCACGTGCAAAAGGCAAGAGAAAAGTATGAAGGAGCACTTGCTTTATTTTTAAATCAGTTGGCAGAAGATCAATGACCGATGATATAAGAACCTCACCCCTACCCCTAGGGACCTCAGTGTTACTGGAGTAGATTCACAGTTCATACGCACATGCATATTTTCTCAAACAACACGTGCTAACATTATAATGACTAACCTTTTAAATGGTTCAAAGTTTTTAGCATTTGACTACACGTGTCATAGTGTTTCTCAAAATGTGAACCCTAGATCAGCAGCATCAGCATCCCCTGGCCACTTAGATATGTAAAATCTCACATCTCACTTCAGATCTACCAGATTAGAAACTCTGTGCATGGGGCCAGGCACCTGGGTTTGCACAAGGCCACCAGTACATTCTGATGCACACTAAGTTGTTTTTTTTTAATTTATTTATTTTGAATGTTTGAATTTTATTTTACCTATTTATTTTTTATGCAGCATGTTCTTATTAGTCATCAATTTTATCCACGTCAGTGTATACATGTCAATCCCAATCTCCCAATTCATCACACACACACACCCCACGGCTTTCCCCCCTTGGCGTCCATACGTTTGTTCTGTACATCTGTGTCTCTATTCCTGCCCTGAAAACTGGTGTATCTGTCCATTTTTCTAGATTCCACATATATGCGTTAATATACAATATTTGTTTTTCTCTTTCTGACTTACTTCACTCTGTATGACAGTCTCTAGATCCATCCACATCTCTACAGATGACCCAATTTCATTCCTTTTTATGGCTGAGTAATATTCCATTGTATATATGTACCACAACTTCTTTATCCATTTGTCTGTCAATGGGCATTTAGGTTGCTTCCATGAGCTGGCTATTGTAAATAGTGCTGCAATGAACATTGGGGTGCATGTGTCTTTTTGAATTATGGTTTTCTCTGGATATATGCCCAGTGATGGGATTGCTGGGTCAGATAGTAATTCTAGTTTTAGTTTTTTAAGGAACCTCCAAACTGTTCTTCATAGTGGCTGTATCAATTTACATTCCCATCAACAGTGCAAGAGGGTTCCCTTTTCTCCTCACCCTCTCCATCATTTGTTGTTTGTAGATTTTCTGATGATGCCCATTCTAACCAGTGACACTAAAATTTAAGAACCATGGACTTATAAAAAAAGTTAAAGAAGCATTCCTTTTGCATCAGTGCTAATTACAGAAATTTATTCTAATGACATAACTGTAGAATATGGAAGTGTCCAAAGATTTATCCAATAGGATGTTTATCACAGAACTGTTTATAATTGTGATAAGCTATAAATAATGAATGTTCTATAATAAAGAACAATTTCATGGGAACTATTAATGATTTGTTATTTTTTAAAAGGAGATTTGAAGCAGCATTCCTGAGAGTAACCCAATTTTCTCAAAATTATTCAAATGACTACATACAAATATCAAAACTGCTCATCAAAATAAACAAAATATCTAGAAAGCTTATCTATCTGTGGGATCATGAATGTTCATAATTTTCATCTTTATAAGGGTTTCTGTCAATGTCTATTATGAATATTTGTGTGTGCACATACGTACATACATACATATATACCTATACATATAGACATATACATACATATATGTATTTACATTTGCTTTCAATTGCAAAAGATTTAGCAAAACCTATTTATCATTCTCCATGGCTTTGTTGTCTGAATAGACACCATCGATAGCTCTTTTCCTGGTTCTAAAACTGTGAAAAATATTTTTACTTAATATGAGCATAAAATGAAAGTTTACTACTCACTCATGTATTACATTTGCTTTTTCAAAAACATTTGACACCATGTCTACTAGAGAATAATTCTGGTAACATAGTTACAATTGAGTACATATAGAACATGAGGATTCTATTGGAATTACTCCTTATGGAATCTAAAATCGTACTTTTACTTTAAAAGATGTGTACCTGAGGAAGACCCTGCCATACAGAACACATACCTGAGTTTGATGATTTATTTTGTCTGGTAAACCAATGTTTTCATTAAAATAATGCTAATTTGACAACTAAAATCCCTGAAGTCCCTTCCCCGTAACTTTCTTTGGTCTTTTCGTTTATGCACTATGCGGAAGAAAAATAGACTTGGTAGAGTCCAGTAAATGCTAATAGGTCTTGAGGTTTTCTTTTTACAGTAATTTAATCATTATCATACATTCCGATCTTTTCAGCTATCAATCTGCTTTTTGTTTAATGGAGGAATTCTTCAGGATATGGAATGCCTGTTTGAAGGCCAGTTCTATTCTATGAAAAACTACAGTTCAAGATTTTCTCTTTTCCTATTCTTGAATGTGTCTTAAGACTGGAAAGAGTGATCTCTGGATGTAACTTTAAATGAATGGATGTCTCAAAGTTCTTCACAAGTTACAAGTTTTGTTCCTAGGTGCCAGATAGATAGCTATGTGTTTCTTTTGCAACAAATAAAAGCAAGCTACTGTTTCTAAAACATCAAATAAAAATGGAAAGAAATAACTGCTTTCAAAATAAAGAAAACAGTTAAAATTCAGAGGAAGTACTTGAAGTTTTTTGTCTCTACCCCTGATCGTCAGACATTCACATTCTCCAGGATATTTTTTTTTTACTGGTCTTTGTTATAAGGACACACTCTAAACATTCTTTACATACCCAAATTACTTGATAAATCACATACATAATGAATGGAAAGCCAATCATTTGCCTTTGACATTTTGGTTTAATTTGAGAGTTTTCTTATTTTTCAAATAGAAAGAACTATTAAAATAGTTTTTAAATGGAAGAAAAACACAGTTTATCATAATCATTTTATTGATCACTAACATGGTAAGAAGACTAAAACTATCATTGTGGTATAATATATAGCAGAGTAACTAAGTATTTCTTTTTAGAAAAAATTCTGAATTGAGAGAAACCCTCCTTGCCTTACCCAATAGATATAGGATATACGAATGTAGGATACTAGAAAATGCTCAGGTAACCAACTGTTCCAGTTTTTCTGGGTATGAGGGATTTCCTTGGAAGTGGGACTTTCAGTGCTAAAATCTGGACAGTCTCAGGGAGATGTGACCTGTTGGTCGCCCTAATGGAGAAGGAAGTGGGAGTTGGGTTTGGGATTAGTCCATGAGTTTCTATCTCAGGAGTATGGCCACCTTAGAACTAAAAGATTGTAAAAAAAAAAAAAAAACAACATTTTAGGGGTACTGGCCAGAAATATCAAGAAGAGTATGTAGAATTAGCAAATATGATTAGCAGAAGGGCAGGATCTGACGTTCTCCACTGAACAGTTAAGAGTTCAAGCAAGACGGAGCAAACATTACGAGACCTTGAAACTCTACACACTTTGGTATTTTTTCCTTTATGTTCTTACTGGTGAGTGGCAGGTCTTCTCAGAAGACTGCTGGTAATGAAGTCTTGTTTTTTATTATATTTTATAATATAAAGGATATGAGTCTTTTTTCCATTCCTTAACTTTGATGTCTTAAATCTCCCTATACCTGAAAACATACTTTTCACCTTCTGTCACGTGCTGATAAGTAGGATTTCAAGGGGAAAAGTATTCACACATTCCAATTATTATAATATCTAAGGGAGCACTTTAACCTATTTTCAAAGGTTTGCCTGCTGCAAAAATGAGAGTGATTTTAATTCTCCTCTTTAGTCTAGTGTTCACATACTAATCCTTATTATATTGCCATGAAATTACAAAAAGAATACCATAACAGTTTTGTGTTTATTCTAAATATGCTAGATAAGCTGTTAGCATTAATGTGGCTGAGATTTTATTATTTTTCTTCCCAGAAAGAATGGAAATAAGTTTACTTAATATGAAATGATGGTTTCATATAACTGTTAGGATTAGGCGATGTTGAAAAGAAGAAATCTTCATAGAAAAAAAGATTGCTAAATTTTTATTCAGCTGTAGACTTCAACAGCAAGGTTGTAGCAGCTGGTCTGATCTAGTCTTTTGTGGCAATTAATTGATAGAATGCCTCACTCTGTAATCATCCTCGCCAGGCCCCACTCGCGTTTATAACATGCACTGTCTCTGACTATTCCTTCTGGAATCTCATACAGAGCCTTTCCACAATTAAACTTGTTTAGCCGTTTCATCAGAGACCCTTAAAGCATATTATGTGTAATTTGACTGCAAATGTCTACTTATAGATTCACTTAAATATACAGACAAGGGGAAACAATGTATTATTAACACACCTCAAAAAATAACTCTTCTTTATTCCTCCAACGGCATGGCATTTGGGAAACGGCAAAACTATGGAGACAGTAAACAGATCTGTGAGTTTTAGGGAATTGGGGGAAGGGGAGAGATGAACAGGAAAGTACAGAGGATTTTTAGGATGTTAAAACTATTCTTTATGATACCATAATGGTGGCTAGCTGGCATTATACATTTGTTAAAACCCACAGAACTGTACAACACGGAGTGGACCTTAATGAAAACTATGGGATTTAGTTAATAATAATTTATCAATATTGATTCATTAATAGTGACAGACGCATCACATGAATACAGGACGTTAATAACAGAGGAAACTATGTGGGAGGGGGTACATGTATCTGCTCAATTTTTCTGTAAATCTAAAACTGTTCTAAAGTTCAATCTTAATTAAAATTATACGCTCTTAAAAAAAAGAGTAAAAAGAGCTGCTCGATTTTAAGTGATTCCTGAGCTTTGAAATCAGAAACATTTAGGTTCGAATCCTTATTCCACCCTTTATCTGTGGACCTTAGACGGTTCTCTGATTCTTTGGAAAATAGGGATAACCCATGCCTCTCTTATTGTATGGCTAGACATCTGGCAAAATCTTTTCAATTCCAAAAGCCACGACCCTTTCATGACGTAACACTCCTTCAAATTAAAATGTGTAATGATGTATAATAGCATTTCCTGAAGTGACAAAAATAGTTTTGCTGCTCTACCTTTTATTCTTTTTGAGGAAGGGCTACCTACTGCTGACAGTCTTAATGCAGCTGGTGACGGTGGGATAGAGGTAGGGTATTAAGTATCTCATATTTCAATGTTGAAGTCAGAGGTGGTCTTTACTATAAAAAGTTTTAAGTTAAATATAGCCCTTTGGAAAAATATTCAATAAGACAAATTCCTTGTTGTTTTTTTTTTTTTGGAATCCAAGTCATGGTTTCCCTTCTCCGTTCTAGATAGTTGCAAATGCTCTCTCCTCTACTCATTGGTTCTTATGTACTTAAGTATAAGTATTCTTGTGGACATGCATTTTCATTTCTTTTGGGTAAAATCCTAAGAGTGTTAAGTGCTGGCTCATAGGGTAGATGTATGCTTAACTTAATGAGAGACTTCCAATCAGTTTGAAGAAAAGAGAGCTAACATTTTCTGTGTACTAAGGACCAGACACTAGGCTACGTGTTTTACGTTAATTACCTAATCTTTTAACATTGTGAGTTAGATTCTATTTTATTTATTTGTTTGTTTATTTATTCATTTTATTCTTGGCCGCTTCGGGTCTTAGCTGCGGCACTCAGGATCTTCACTGCGGCATGCGGGATCTTTCATTGCGGCGCGCAGGCTTCTCTCTAGTTGTAGCATGCTGGCTCCAGAGTGCCTGGGTTCTGTAGTTTGTGGCCTGACGGCTTAGTTGTCCCGTGGCATGTGGGACCTCAGTTCCCCCACTAGGGATCGAACCTGCATTCCCTGCATTGGAAGGCGGATTCTTCACCACTGGATCACCAGGGAAGTCCCTAGATTCCATTTTTATCCCTGATTTACAGAAGTGTAAATTGAAGTTTAGAGTGGTTAAGAAGTGTGCCCCAAATCACACTGTTATCTAGTGTTACTGTAGCATCCTAAGTATTGGTATGGGAAACACGCTCTCTTGCATAGACATTAGCATGAACAGGGAGAAAAGAAAGACCTAGTCCTTGTCCCAGATATTCTCCTGAAGTTCAAGAATTTCAATTAGGACCAATGAGACAGCCCAAGTTGTTCTTAGGAAAGTGACTGTGTGGGTCAGCGGAAGGTTTATTTTTCTATATCTTGAGAAATATTTCCATTTCTTCCAAGTTTCCCTTAACTAGTGACACGCTAAAGCCAAAGGAAGTGGATGTTGCAGGATTATTTTATTCTAGAGCCAGTGGAGCCAGATTATCAGTCTCTCCTCTGCTATTGTGCACAGCCCAGCACGCAGGGCCACTACCCTACAATTAACCTATCTGAATTAGGCTTCCAGTTACTATCTAAGGACGCCAGCAGGACCCTTTGGGTATTCTTGATCAGGGGCTGAGTTAAACACACATTTACATGTAAATGGTCTCCTTTTCTCCTTCTTCTCAGCCTGCTAATGAAATATTCTGCACTGCTGGGCAAACCATGTCACATACACATTTTGAATAGGAAAATGCTTGTGGTGAAATGGAAAAATTAAAGCAATATTACACATTAAAAAATAGCCCTTGGAGATAGCCATTTAACTTTTTCATTCCATTTGTTCCACTATTCAATGCCTATGTTAGCACCTTACCAAGTGCTGGAGGCTGCGCTCCTCCCTGGAGAAATACTTCTGATGATCGGGAACAGGGGACCTGCCCTCAGGGATTTACTGGATTTGAAGGAGCCAATCATTAAATTCATATGTATGCCAATAATTTTTTAAATTTTGAATTATAATGAATACAGGGAAAGACAAACACAGGTGGCTGTGAGACCAATTGACAGGGAAATCTGACCTAGTCCGAGGGCAAGAGACTTCCCTGAGGAAACTACAAGGCAAGAAACTGCTTAAAGCTGTCAGAATATGACTATTAATCAATGCTAGCTATTATCGAATGCTCACTATGTACCAGGCACAGCTCTAAACACATTACATCTATTATCTCTACAGATTTATGAGGTTGGTGCTGTTATTATCCCATTTTACAGATGGGGACGAGCAGCCAGGATTCAAAGCCAGGCTGCCTGATTCTGGAGTGTGCACACTGGAACACTAAATAAACACACAACTCTGTTTGCTGTTCCTTTTACTTTCTTAATATTACTTCCTACTGTAAAGTATATTTTTCTAAGTTGGCCAAATTACTATTTTATTAAAACACTTAATTTGTTCCTTGATCTAAGCCTGTGCTAAATTATTTCCTATGTGCACAGATTGTTACTTCATCAGCAAGCAAAGGTGACTTAAAAAAAAAAATCTCTCAGTCATTAATATCCACCAGGAACTGTAGGAAATGTTTTCTCCCAGCACTTCTTTGGACACCTTTTAGCATCCCTGTCACATACATGAGAGGGTGAGGTAAAGAGAAGTTTAGTGTCTTGTCCGCTATCACCTGGGTAGAAAGCCTGATGCAGCTGGGATCGGGGAAGCCAGATTTGCCCATGTTGCTACAAACCCTGGGCTGCTTCGCTGATTTTATTACTAGCGCTTCACTGGTCTCAAAAATAAAGCTATGCAGATATTGGAAAACAGCTGCATTTCCACTTCTTCGGTATAACCAACAAGCCCTACCACAGTCTAATCTTTGTATTATAAAATAAATCAATTCTGATTAAATGAATGAAATGATCCAGCAAATCCTTTCGGTTTCTTTGCCTTGATCATTGATTTACCAATCAATATTCTGAGGATTAATTTGTTTTCCTGTTATTTTGATATTGGGAATGAGCTGTCCTGAGTGTCTGAAACATACTTAGTTGTCTTGGTTAAATGCTTTGCTTTGTAAATTTATTTTACTTTCATATCCAGTTCAGTTTCCTGAGAATTTGGATGGTGTGAGATTTCCAGAGACCTGATATGAAAGTCACTAGTCTCGTTCATTTCTTTTCTTGATCTATTCCAAAACCTCTCTGTATTTTCCCTCAGTACTTAGTGTTTCTCTCTCCCCAGAACTTACTCACCTTTTCCTACTCATTCCTTTCAGGGTTTACCTTTTGATCCTCAAGAATTGTAAGGTAACACTATATACATGACAGTTCCTATTTCAAACTCAGAGCTACTGTCCATACAAATACACTCACACCTGTCAGACTACATAGCCTGATGTTGGATGAACAAAATAGATCTCTAGCAGCTCACACTGACATCTCTCTAAGAGCAGTCAGCTTTCACAGCCAGTCTCTAGAGAGGTTAAAAAAAAAATGCAGAGAGCACTGCTGGCGTCCTTCCTGGTAGCCCGCCTTCACCGCCCCACACGACCTGCCTGTTGTTCCACAAAGTATAATTTCAACTCCACGGACTTCTCTTAAGTGTTCTCTTTTGCTTGGCCTCACATCAGATCACCATCTAATCTAGCCTAGAGACTTTTCATTAGGTTTCATTACAGGATGTTACAGTTACTGCTGCATTGATGTGCTCTCCACAGAGACTTTTCACTGAATTTATTCCGAGAAATTAAGTGATCTCAAGTGCAGCAGTAGTAGCACCTGTTACGATGTCGGATTTTAAAGCCAAATAAAACTGAAAGATCATGTTTGGAATCCTGAGTATGCCAAAAGGTCCAAAGACAGTTTATTAAAATAATAACAATGATAATAATAATATTAAACAAGAGCAAAAACTACATGTTTTGAAAAAATCCATTTGTGCGTTCATTCCTCCAACAGATTATTTTGTTACGTATCTTTAATCATTGGATACATAATGGTGAAGAGAAATTTGGGGCTATTTGGCTAATCTGAATATCAGAAGTATATATATTCTTCTACATGAAGAAGGGTAAATGTTTATGTCTCAGGAGCAGCACATAACTTAGATAGAATTTTAGTAACTGGATCCCAGCTCTTTCTTGTGCGTTCCTTAGGAGAAGTCTCAGAGTATTTTCGTGTCCAAGGACCACAGACTCAATTGCAAAAGTAGGGCTGATTTACATAAAATGTAGTAAAGTTTTCCTAAGTAAACAGGTGGTATTGTATGTCATTCATCAAGCAAAACTACATAAATATTCCATTTTTATCCTGTCTTTTTCCTTTCATTTCCTCATCTGAATAGCTATCCTTTGGACTCTCACTCATGCTTTCTCTGTCTCTACTTCTGTCTCTCTGTCAATCTGTGTCTTTCTGTCTGTTGATCTAAAACAAATAGACTGTCAGTTATTTCTCCAGCAAAAAAAAAAGAAAAAGAAAAAGAAAAAAAAAGGGGGGACAGTGGGGTTTAGTCAGGATTAGCAAAGAATTGCAATCCAGGGGATAAGTGTCCACATGGCAAGGGGAAGAGAACTGTTTTATAGAGGGGAAAAGGAAGCTAGGTTGGCTACAGAAAACAAAGTGTCCATGGTTTTTCATTGGCTGACTGTTGCCAAGGAAAGAAGGAGCCCTTATCCCCGTTGGGCAGTTATCTTTGAAGGATGTGAGCGCTCCCCTTTCTGGTATCCCAACTATATTTAATTGAGGTTTCTGTTTATTAATTTTGTATTTCTCTCTTTTTCTCTGTCTGTGCTCTCTCTCTCTCTTGCTTTCCACCCCCTCTACCCATACCCTCTCCATTCCCGTTTTTTCCTGCCTTCTCTTCTCCCACCTCATCCCTCCTTTCTGGAGCTCTGCCACTGGGTCATGGAAAGCCTCTTTTTTATAAAAAGCAGTGTGTTCCTCATTCTGCTCCTCTACTTAGCGTCCTTGATCCCAGAGAGTCTCCCCACTCAGCATGACAAAGCATGTTTCTTACATTCCAAGATCCTCAGAAGACAGAGAAGCAATTTTCCTGATGGTGAAAACTGTTCTTTTTTCTAATTGTTTTTTTTTTCTTGTCATAGTTCCTTTCATCACCTTCATTTAAAAAAAAAATTATATTGGTAAATCCACAGGATTTCAACAGAATCCCAGGAGTAACTTTTTTTTAAAGATGGCTGCATAATTTTAAAACCCTTAGTAAAATGGAATACTAAGTTGGAAACCTATGGTGCCCACTTATGCAGATTTAGTTATTATTTAATAGTGAGAATACCATTTTGGGAATATGATAGGGGGTCTACAAAAATTTCTGCATCATCAGGATTTAGTGTTTGCAGTCA
This sequence comes from Leucopleurus acutus, assembly GCF_964270905.1. Classification (NCBI taxonomy): domain Eukaryota; kingdom Metazoa; phylum Chordata; class Mammalia; order Artiodactyla; family Delphinidae; genus Leucopleurus; species Leucopleurus acutus. The sequence goes on from NC_139162.1 coordinate 25,305,773, forward strand.
AGAATGCAGATGGATTTCCCTACAATGTTTTCCTGATAAATGGCAAGTTGAAACTTTTCTTAATAAAGTATCCACCCAGGAAGGGAGCATTGATTGCAAAAAGACATTTTTGTGAACTCCAATATTTGAAAATACCTGTTTTCCATTTACTTCAAAAGTAACAGCCCAGGGGCTTCCCTGGTGGCGCAGTGGTTAAGAATCTGCCTGCGAATGCAGAGGACATGGGTTCGAGCCCTGGTCCAGGAAGATCCCACGTGCCGCAGAGCAACTAAGCCCGTGTGCCACAACTACTGAGCCTGCACTCTAGAGCCTCTGTGCCACAACTACTGAAGCCTGTGCGCCTAGAGCCCATGCTCTGCAACAAGAGAAGCCACAGCAATGAGGAACCTGCACACTGCAAGGGAGAGTAGCCCTCACCACAACTAGAGAAAGCCCACGTGCAGCAATGAAGACCTAATGCAGCCAAAAATAAATAAATTAAATTAATTTAAAAAAAAAGAGGGATGGAGGGAGGGAGGCTAGTGTAAAAAAAAAAGGAACAGCCCAAATTTTCCATTTGCTCTAAAATAATCCTGTCAATTTCGGAAATAGTATAAAAACCTTAACACGTTCAGCTGCTAAGTTAACTTGTACTAAATTGAACACCGTAATCTAATACAGCAAAGATATTTTTATTTCCCTAAAGACATGCCTTTCTCATTTCCTAAGACATGTTTTGGGATTTAACAAACTTTTGGCATGGATAGAAACAAGATGGTTTCATCGTACTGTAAAGTAAAAAAACAAAAAACAGAAAAAGAAAACCCAAGAAACCTGTAAATAACTCTAAACCAAGCTGTGTGGATTTGTGAATTTTTTTTTTTCCACAGCTGGAATATTAGTTTTTATTACAGCTCAGCTGGCATGGCAAATTAAAATTCATCTGTTTGTTAAATTGCTACTTAAAATGGCTTCTACCAACTGTTACAGTTGAATATTATGTTGTTATTTATGCATTTAGTGGGAATGGTTCGATAGCATGAATATTTTAAAACAAGTACATAGAAGGTACTTTTCCCCCCATTGGTTTTCAATAGTTTACTAACTGAATTATGTTTTGAGTTCTTAGTCAAATGCAGCTTAATTTTCACTGGTGATAAGGCAGCTGTTGACTGAATTAATTAAACAGTCCTTATAGGTACATTATAGCTGTAATTCCTGATTATAGCCAAACAACTCTACTTTATTACTTCTCTGCAGATTTGCTACTTATGGAAACCAAGGGGTTTCAATGACAATTCAACCTTCCACACACAATAAGTGACACATTGTTAGCAACAACAAGGACAAAAGACCCTCCCCTTTGTCTCTGTGCATTTTACATTTATATTTTTTGAGCACAGACGTCTGCAGACTATTCAGAAGGAATTACATATCTGGTATCTGACCGTTTACTAAGCTAAGATTGCGTGTGTTTACAGCCACATTTATTTTAGGTCTTAATAAAATAAAACAAAGAAAAGCACTCAGTGTCATGGTATATCTGCATACGAAAATCAGCATATTACTCCTTCCTTTAATACCCATAATGCTAATTACCTCCTTTGGGAAACCTTTACTCACACCCCAGACAGAATAAACCATATTCTCATCTGAGTTACTCTCTATCTTCTGAATCATTCTGTTTTTTTCCTTACTAGAATGTTTTTTAAACTCTGTTTATCTGTCTGTCACAGTGGTAAGATCACGGGATGTATCCTGCACTTCATTATACATGGGAATGCCCAGCAGTTTCCTTTACTTAATAGCCCCTATCACCACTGAAATATTGAAGTAGGATTTTTATGACTTGTCTGAACCATGAAGAAAAATAGTAAAAATGCAGCTGAATGATTTTATCTAAAACTCTCTGTTCTTTTTTTTAAAAAATAAATTTATTTATTTTTGGCTGCACTGGGTCTTCATTTTTGGGTCTTAGTTGCTGCGTGCAGGCTTTCTCTAGTTGTGGCGAGTGGGAGCTACTCTTCGTTGTGGTGCATGGGCTTCTCATTATGGTGGCTTCTCTTGTTGCAGAGCATGGGCTCTAGGAGCTCACGGGCTTCAGTAGTTGTGGCTTAAGGGCTCTAGAGCGCAGGCTCAGTAGTTGGGGCACATGGGCTTAGTTCCTCCGCGGCATGTGGGATCTTCCCGGACCAGGGCTCGAACCCGTGTTCCCTGCATTGGCAGGCAAATTCTCAACCACTGCGCCACCAGGGAAGTCCCAAACTCTCTGTTCTTACCAAGTCTTGAAGTCATAGTTTAAATTTGTTTATTTTATATTTGCCACTTAAATAGCCTCTCTTTTCCTAAAAAAAACAGACCTTCATGGATGATAATTTATTTAAAAGTGAAAGTACCTTCACGTTTATTTTTTTCTTGTGATTTTCATGCTTTAACTTCCAATGAAAAGAGTAGCTTTTTATAAGCCTTAAATTGAGAAAAAGAGCTCAGGTTCAAAGACATAGGGTCATCATTTTGCTTAAGAAAATAAAAATGCAGTTACAATTAACCATTATTTTTTCCAGGGTCATCAAAATTACAATTCATCTACTATTTTACAGAACAAAGAGATTACGTAGATTGTTTCTTAAAGGATCAGATTCTTATAAGCATCTAACACTGAGAAGGGTAAAATACACATCTAATTTATAACCAATTTGTTTTCAAGTGTTTTATCCTAGGATACACCAAAAAAAGATGACAAGAAAGAAGGAGAAACCTTTATGATGGTTTGATAGCCACCAGTAAGAAAAATGTTAACCTTTTCTTCCTTTAATATCTTGCTAGAACAACATCTTTACCTGGCATTTATCCTCTTAGCTATCTTAATCATACTGTACACTGTGAATGCCAAGAAAAATGTGCATTGGCTGGCCTTAGTAAAATGTCATCTATCTGACAACCAGCTTGTGACTTAACACTCAGGCCCTGAACAATTTGATGTATTCTGTTTGTCATACTGCTTAATATCAGGGAAACTGAGGAACACAACATTTATATGACAAACGTAAGTTTATAAGAAAACAGCTGCAACAAATCACTTTGGATGAGCCAGGAACCATAACTGATAGATCTAAGAAGTGAGCTTTAGGCTAATTTGCTAAATAATGCTTATCTTCTTTATATATTCTTATAGCATATTGTTTATAAAGAATGCTTAATTTTGTTAAGTAGAAAAGGATGGTTAGCATAAATTGTATTTAATTTAAAAAAAAGAGTAACATATTCCTTAAGCCTTGGACAAATGATTGTTTTCCATATTAATGTTTTTCTACCCGTAGATAAATATTTTCCCATCCATCATATTTCATCAAATAAAGAAGTAGCAGTTCTGCTGCTTACCAACTGGGAAATACTGTGTCCAACCTGAAGGGGTTTTTTTGGGTTTTTTTCTTGCTCTCTTTCTAGGACTGAAATAAAGCATTCTTGAGGAGTTAGTTGCAACTTTGTAACTTCGTAAGTCATATAATCATGTCATAACGGAAAGATAAAAATAACATTCTGTAGTATTTGGGACAAAAGGAAAATTATTGCTTTACTAAGGAATACAATAAGTGTAGTTTGAATCCTAGGTGGGATTTTTATATGATTATCTTTAGGGTATATTAGATAAGCATCTTCAAGTCTGTCCTTTGAAGTATCATCTCTAATCTCAGTACGAATTCCTAACAAGATTTTCACATCATTTTTTTAACACTATTGAAAGAAACTGCATGTCTACATAGAGAAGAAGGTAGTGACACATATACACAGAAATCCTTTTCATGAAAACTGTCAAGTATGCTGCCATAATGGCACGATTCTAGAATGAACACGCCACAATGGCTGAGTAAAGGGTAGAGAGCATTAAGCATCTCAGGTGGCAGAATACGCCACCCCAAAATGTGCCACTTTGGCATAAGCATTATTTTGAGCTGAAGGCAATCAGGAAGAAGGTTCAAGAAAAGCTCTCTGCCTTCCCCCTATTTGCCTAAAAGCAGGACATAAATTTTGAAAGGTATGTCCCCTCTCCTCTGTACCAGGAAGGAAATAAGTTAATCATTCAAGACAACTTTAGAACTTTATCAGCTGGGAGACAGCACCAGAGCAATCCACATAATAAACTTTATGAACTAGTCTTTATCTATCATTAGTTTCCATATATTTGCCTTTTCACAATCTGCTGCCCAAGAAACTTAAAATCCTTTTCCTTTGTCTTGTCACTTCTCTAAAAAAGTACTGTGCCTCTGCTAATATACTATATAAACCCAAGTTCTAACCAGCCCTTTGTGTTACGCATCTGTGAGTGCTCCCAAGTGTAAGCGTGAAACACATGCCAAAAAACTTCTATTGCATTAGCACCTTGGCTATTCCTTGACCAAAATTTACTTCATACAACTGACAGCCTAATTGACCTACTGGAGTTTTTTTTTTTAACATCTTTATTGGAGTATAATTGCTTTACAATGGTGTGTTAGTTTCTGCTTTATAACGAAGTGAATCAGTTATACATATACATATGTTCCCATATAGCCAAGGTAGTAATGCATTAGTAAGTTATAAATGTGCTCACTGTGCTCTAGAATGTCACGACTGGAATACAAGAAATATGTGTAAGAAAAAAGACAAATATTCGGGGCTTCCCTGGTGGCGCAGTGGTTGAGAGTCCGCCTGCCGATGCAGGGGACACGGGTTCGTGCCCCGGTCCGGGAATATCCCACATGCCGCGGAGCGGCTGGGCCCGTGAGCCATGGCCGCTGAGCCTGCGCGTCCGGAGCCTGTGCTCCGCAATGGGAGAGGCCACAACAGTGAGAGGCCCGCCTACCGCAAAAAAACAAACAAACAAACAAACAAAAACAACAAAAAAAAGACAAATATTCAATATTGATGGTTGAATGAGCTGAATAAGTTAGATGACTCTCCTTTCAATTTAAGAAGTTTGCCAGTGTTTGGATACCTCTGAACAAAGAAAAAATGGAAATAAAATTTTTATTAAGCATAATAAATAAATAAATAAATAAACTTCTGTTGTTTTTTCTCTTGTGAATCGTCTTTTGTCAATCCAACTTACAAGACCTCAGCCAGAGAACCCAGAACAATAGCAGGAAAAACAATTCCTCCCTTGCAGCATCCACTTGATTAGGAGTATAAACAGCTTCACTTAAAAATAAAATGGTGAGGTCGTATCCCTGTTTAAGTTCTTCTATAACCTCCGCATCCCTTCTGATATTTTGCTGACGTTTCCCAAGTCATATCATTTACCATCCCATCCACTCATTTATTCAAAAGTATTTATCAAATCGATTTGCTCTGATAGTACTTTCCCTAACAGATCCTAGCACAGTGAAGATGGGGTTACTAATACATATTAATGTCTATTTGCAAATGGTGGGACAAATTGGAAAGAAAGGAAGAGGAGTCTCATAAGAGTAAAGAACAAAGAGATGTGACTCACTGGGAAAGAAGAAGGGGAGGAACAGGTCAGATTCAGTTTACCTAAGGAAGTAAAATAAAAATTGCGTTCCGGGCTTCATTGTTCTGTACAACGTGGTAGCCATTAGCTACATGTGGCTACTGAGTACTTGAAATATAGCCTGGGTGATGGAAGAATTAGGTTTTTAAGTGTATTCAAATGCAATTAATTTAAATAGCCAGATGTAGACAGTACAATTCTAGATATACTAAATGACTCCTCTGGTTCCATACATATGGTGCTCCCCTATTTCTTGGGGTTGCATACACCGTTGCTTTTTCCCCAAATATAAATTTGTGTGGTTAAAAATACAGTCCCGGAAACATCTGATGAAAAAAAAAAAAGGAAGACAAAAATTATGATTTAAGATCACCCATGTTTTTCTATCTTACCATTTAAATAGAGGTGTCTCGGGCTTCCCTGGTGGCGCAGTGGTTAAGAATCCGCCTGCCAATGCAGGGGTCACGGGTTCAAGCCCTGATCCGGGAAGATCCCACATGCTGCGGGGCAACTAAGCCCGTGTGCTGCAACTCCTGAGCCTGCACTCTAGAGCCCGCACACCACAACTACTGAGCCCATGTGCCACAACTACTGAAGCTTGTGTGCTAGAGTCCATGCTCCACAAGAAAAGCCACCAAAATGAGAAGCCCGTGCACCGCAACCAAGAGTAGCACCGCAACCAAGAGTAGCCCAAAATGAGAAGCTCGTGCACCGCAACCAAGAGTAGCCCCTCAGTGCAACTAGAGAAACCCCGCGCGCAGCAACAAAGACCCAGTGCAGCCAAAAGTAAATAAATAGAGGTGTCTCAATCGCCATCTTAGAGTAGGATGGAGGGAAAGGAGGAAGGGAAGATAGAGAAGGAGCAGAACAGGGAGAGAGAAAGATCAAAATCCTTTAAGTTATCTCTTGATGGTTTTACAGAACCTTGTTTCCCACTTTGAGTAAGAGACTTAATGATGTAGACTATCTAATTTATCTCTTGTCTGCATGTACCAATTTAACTTGGAAATGAAGAGGGTACAAAGGTTATGGGGCTCTAATTTTACTGATGAATTTCAAGCATCTCTCCAGTAAAAGCTATGAAGGTAGACTTTGCTGTTACACAGTTGTTCTAATGCTACCTTGAATCGGAGCTCTCCCTGTAAACGTTTTAGATTTTAATTACTCTTGTCTAGATGCATAATGATTTTTAAGGGTTTTACCTCTTTCCTCTTTTAGGTACAACCTATTGTCCAAATCAAAGCCTGAATAATGCTTTTTCAAAGCCTGAATAATGCTTTTTCAAAAACAGCAAAGTCTTTCTACAAGTTATAAAAACATTTGAAGAAGAAAACTGTAAATAAAACTTAGCTCAGAGAGACTCTAATGTAAATTAAGTTGGGTATAATACTCTGATTTTCTCTTTCAGCTTTGTAAATCAGCAAATTTCATGGGTCCGAGAACTAGTATTAAATATATTTGTTTAAACAAGTGGTATTAGGCTGTTGTATGCACAGAAGTGCCAGCTGGTGTGTGTACGTGTGAGTATGTGTGTGCAAGGAATGGTGAGGAGAAGGCAACGCTAATAAAGCCTCATTCTATCTTTGCCTGAAATGACCTATTATATTAATTAGTTTATTTATTAACATATTAAGGATTGTTATATTAACTATTATTAGTCATCAGTTACTTATTTAATCAATTCATCATTAATTAATTTATTAAGTTTTGCAGTAGATACGAAGTGTGCAGGGGTGGTGAAGCTCAGAGTCTAGCATAGAAAAATAAACATCCACGTGAAGACTGAAATGGCATGCAGTCATTTAGAAGCACAGAGGATGGTTACTCGCAACAGACGAAGGAGTAAGAAGGCCATACACAGGGGTTGTACCTGAGGAAATAAAACTTGAAGTGAACCTCAGAAAGTTTTGGGAGGGTGGGTGTTTCTAAGCATAATAAACATGTTATATAAAAGCAGAGAGGAAAGAGATTTAGAGCATGGAAGCAGACCACTGTGGCTGGAGTGTGGAATATGAGGAGAAAAAAAAAGGACAAGATGAATGTGGAGATAGAGGCAGAGACTAGATAATGAAAACCCTTGTAAGTAACTCTATAGGGCTTGGTGTTTATTGTGAAAGTCCTGTACTGTGTAGAAGATATCTTTATTTTTGCAACGTTAGCAGCATTTCTTTTAAAAAAACCCTTCTTCATCCATCTCATGGAATGTTGGTAATACCACCAGCCATGAACCATGAAAATTTTTGACACACATTTTGTGATCCCTTGGCCACCTGCCAGTGGAAGCCTCGAAGTATTAGATACGTGAGTTTGATTCAACTATTTGACTCCTACCAAGATGTTTAGTAACTTTGGGAAGTATAACTGTCAGATTTGCAAACAAATGGTATACACGTGGAAACAAAAGAATACAACTTTACAATGAGAGATAAAGACAACTTTTCTCAGAGCTGTGTAGAAAGAAGCAAATAGTTCTGCCTGAGGGGAGTCACAGCCTTACTGATGAGATACCGTTTATCTGGATCTTGATGGAGGGATCCTATCTATCTATCCATCATCTACTCTTTTTTCAAAGTAGGGAGAGTAAGCCATTCCGAAGAAGCATCACACACAAAGGCATCAAGTCATAAAAGAGATCAGCATCTAGGGCTGTTACCCTCTAGCAAATGAGGATCCGACATGAATTTTTGTAAAAAGGAATGACATATATATCAATAGATTTATGTTTTCCAAAGGTAGCTCCTGTGGAAATATGGGAACTTATTGTAGTAAAGAGAAACTGCTAATAAGGGATATGTTTTTGAGAGTAAAACTGAAAGATAAGAAGGTAGTAAACTACATTTTTTTAAAAACATCTTTATTGGAGTATAATTGCTTTACAATGTTGTGTTAGTTTCTGTTTCACAACAAAGTGAATCAGCTATAAGTATACATATATCCCCACATCCCCTCCCTCCCACCCTCCCTATCCCACCCCTCTAGGTCGTCACAAAGCACCGAGCTGATCTCCCTGTGCTCTGCAGCAGCTTCCCACTAGCCATCCACTTCACATTTGGTAGTGTATATATGTCATTGCTACTCTCTCATTTCATCCCAGCTTCTCCTTCCCCCACTGTGCCCTCAAGTCCATTCTCTATATCTGTGTTTTTATTCCTGCCCTGCCACTAGGTTCATCAGTACCATTTTTTAGATTCCACATGTGTGCGTTAGCATACGGTATTTGTTTTTCTCTTTCTGACTTACTTCACTCTGTATGACAGACTCTAAGTCCATCCACCTCATTACAAATGACTCAATTCCATTTCTTTCGATGGCTGGGTAATATTCCATTGAAACTACTCATTTTTTAAACGTTTTCTTTGTCTCATAAAAATAATATGGGCTTATATTCAACAACACAGATGTTTATACCTCACTCAGAAATTCTATTAAGTTTAATGTCATAGATTAATTCTTAGTCGACTAAAGCAGTGGCAGAGTTAGTGATGGAAATGGCCAAGTTATTGACATGTCTAAGCTTGCTGTCTTCAGGATCCATCCATTGTTCCAATATTTTAATCAGTTACTATGTATCAAGTATTTTCCTAAATGCTGGGGATACAAATGTAACGAGTCATGACCTCTGTCCTAAATAATTTATGATCTAAATGTCGCTTGTCTCACAATATAGTCCATAGACAACCTACATCAGAATCACCTGAGGAGCTTGATAAAAACACACATTTCTGGATCCCAACCCAGACCATTCCCAGCCTGGAATCTACACATGCCTCAGGTAGGTCTAATGTGTGCTAATTTTGAGGATAATTGGTCTAATGTGATGAAAGATAGGATTGGGATGTATCAAGGTTATTTCAAGCAGTACTTGGAGAAAATAGGTGGATGGTGATTCTATTCACTGAAATTGAAATCAGAGGAGACATGTCAGCATTGGGAGTAGATAAAACATACTGAAGCATTCTCAAGTAGATGAAATCAAATAGGTATCTGTCACTTAGGGAAGTGGAAATAAATAGTTGGGAGTCATCAGCACAAAGATGGTCACTGAGATTGGTAATATTACTCAAGAAGAGTGTTCTTGAGTAGAGTAAGATTTAATTTTTTTTTAAAGAATTAAAAAAAAAATCCTAAAGAAAAATCCTCCAAAGCAAGCAGAGAACAGAAAGTAATCAGTAGCAACTAAAAGAAGCAACTGAAGCATTTCAAATTACATAAATTAACATTTGAAGAGGTGGTCTGTCTTTATCCCCGGTCAGATTACACGACTCCCATGCTGGCATCAAGACAGGATTCTCCACCTTTGCCTATTCCATCATCTTCATTGGCTTTGTTATCCACCTTGATCCCTTCTGTAGGCCCAATTAAACCTTCAGCACCTACGGATCTCATGTTCTCTCAGGTCCAAAAGCTCTAGTGCAGAGAGGAGCTACTTTCTCTCAGTGAATAAAACAAGTTCTAGCTCTATCTCTCATTGATCCAAGTGTGTCACATGCCCCCCCATCAACAAATCACTAGGATCAGGGAAGTATTGATAAAATATGCTGACTGTCTTAAGTCCCTCAGAACTCATCTATAGGAGCAGCGGTAGGGTTAACTCCTAACACAAACTACAGCCACCAAATCACATGACCTGAGATTCAGAAAGAAAACAGACCTGAAAGAAAACCTGTAATAGCTTTAGGAAGTAGGAATGAAGGTTAACTAGTCAAACAGAACAAAAATGTCAACTTCATTGGGTATTAAAGTCATGCTCACAGCTCATCGTTTAAGGAATATAACTTCCTTGTCTTTTTGAAAACTAGTATATCACTTTCCTGCCTTGTCTCCCTGTTTGTCTCCCACTCACTATTCTTCTTCAAAGATCAGTAGTTTGTCAATCTAATTTCCTACTTACTTCAGTACCCTGGGAAGTCATAAATCCTAACCGGGGTCCTTAAACTCATTTAAGACCTCTATTTTGGTGTCATAATGTATACACACATCTGACTGTGAGATGCATTAAATATAACTACTCATTTCCATAATCATTCAGAGTTTTGCACTGTACTAAATAAGACTCACTGAATTTTTTTTTTTTTTAAACTGCTCTCTGGGCTTTGTCCATGGAAGAATGCTGTTTAAAGGGCAGCCTTAGATAATTCACATAGCTAAAGGTCATGAAGTTGGAAAAGGAAGAATGATAGAGTTGCTCATAAAAGAAGGCAAGTGATATGAAGCTGAGGTTATCTGAGTGTAAAGAAATCGAATAATGAATAGGAAGAGAGAGGAAGTTTGATTGAAAAAGTATATACGTATACCGTAAATATTGGGATATTATAGAGTTATTAAAAAGTAAACATCATAAAGGAGGAAAATATATTTAAGTCATGGAAAATATTGGTTAGTAAAGTACTAAAACTGCAATAAAATTGCATGCATTATATATTTTATTCTTTATACTCTCCTTTATTTTCCAGACTTTCTAAGCACATATTACCTTGAGATTAAATCAAAAGAACATAAACATCATCTGTTTGAGTGGCACTCTTCTTCACTTCTCCCATCAAAAAATTTTAATTTTATTGTTTACACTCAGATTTTTCTTCAAAACATGCACAGGTCTTGAAGCCATATCTCAAGGATTCCTATCAGAGTTAACCCAGATAAAGTCATAAAATGTACGACGGTCACTACATTATTTTCCAGGGTCAGTGATCCAGTAACTTCAACTATCCAGAAAATGTCTGTGAAGCTAGAAGGAAGGTATAATCAAAACATGTAGAAGTATGGAGAAAGCTGTTATATGTAAGCAATACGTTCCAAAATTCTGTTGGGTGTGCAAAAAAATCATAATTTGTCATTTTTCCCTGAAATATTTTAAATAATTTTATGGCTTACCTTAAGTGACTAATTTTTTTAAAGACAGTAATCCAAAAATTCACATACAAATCAATCCTAAACAAAAAGAAACAGTGATCTCATTAACGTCCATAATATGCTTAATCTGGAGGTCGACTGAAGTAATTTCTGGATTGATACCTTTTCCTTTCCCTTCTGTTCCTTGCTCAAACCCTCCTCTTATGCACTTCAACTCATTTGCCAGTTTTCAGCTAAACTGATATTTCTCACCCTTTTTTTTATTATCAATCCCCAGGAATATTTTTAGACGTATTTTTCCTGATTGTTCTCCATGAAATTTTAATACCACAGGTATTTATATATACTATATATCTGTTCTTTCACTGTTTGTGTATTTGTGCTTTATACATAACAAAAGGAAGATTGTTTTCTGCCCCAAAGAATCAATTTTCACACCCTTAGAGGGGACATCACCCTCACTGAGAACGCACGTACTACAGAGCTTCACAAAGGAAGAGCTATTGGTGTTTAGGGACATGCAATAATTCTTTGTTATACAGAAATGACCCCCAAATTGCAGAACCCTTAGCTTACGTGGATCCTGCCCAACAAATATCAGTGATATCTCTAGTAACTGGGGTAACAAAAAATGCTTCCTAAGAGAAGAGATAATGTCCTTCTAGAAGAATTCCCAATAGTGTATGTAGATACTCCTCATCCAGGAAGTAGAGCTTTACCCCTCCTTTGCTGACCTTGGACTAGATTTATGATTGGCTTCCAATGAACTGAGTAGGGAAAGAAAAATAATAGCAACTTTATAGAGGAGGAACCTGGCATACACCATGTTAACATGGGATAAAGTTTACCATCCCCAGTGATGTCATGTAGATATCATGTACCCCTGATATGATGTAAGTGCACTTTGTGATATTCTTTTATAAAAGGCATAACTCTGATCTAATCATGAGGAAAACATTAGACAAATACAAATCAGTGAGCATTCTATAAAATGTCAGATTGGGCAGTACTCCTAAAACTGTCAAGATCACAAATAACAAAGAAAAGATGAATAATTTCAGAGACCAGAGGACACTAAAGAGACATGACCATTTAAGGCAAGTAATACACTAATTTAAATCCTGGAACGCACACACAAAAGGACATAAATGGAAAATTTGGTAACAGCCAAATGAAGTTGGGAACGTAGTTAATACATGTTTGTATTAACTAATGCTTGCTTTGACAAACGTACTGTGATAAGATACTGACAAAATAGGAAATTAAATGAGAGGTATATGGAACTCTCTGTATTAACCCTACAAGTATTCTGTACATCTAAAATTACTCCAAAATAAAAAGGTTTATTTTTAAAATGTCCCCTGTCCCCACACATGCTTCCAAACACTCCCTCTGATCAATAGTACCCTGAATGGAGAAAACTATTAGACTAACCTTTTAAAAATGCACATCCAATCATGTCACTTTCTGGAAAATTCTTAAGTGAGTACCTCCCCTTATTTATCACACAAGATCCTCACTGCATCTCTTCTGATGACCTTTCCAAACTCATCTCTCTCTACTCTACCTCAGGTGCCCTTCACTTCCTTCACTACTCCTGGCTTTTCACATTTCCCTAAATGCATCTGTTGTTTCATCCTTCCACACTACCTAATATCAAGATAGTAGACATGATTTAGAAATAGATTACAATGAAGATTTGTCTGAGTTTAAGAAAGATTAAACGGGCCAAGGAGAATAGTTGTTTGTGTTCGTTTTAGTTATTCCCTGCTACCTACAATAGTCATCCTGTCTGACAGAATCTTTTTTTTTTTTTTTTTTGCGCTTCACGGGCCTCTCACTGTTGTGGCCTCTCCCGTTGCGGAGCACAGGCTCCGGACACGCAGGCTCAGTGGCCATGGCTCACGGGCCCAGCCGCTCCGCGGCATGTGGGATCCTCCCAGACCGGGGCACGAACCCGTGTCCCCTGCATCGGCAGGCGGACCCTCAACCACTGCGCCACCAAGGAAGCCCTGACAGAATCTTTTGATCAAAGATCTAGTCATGTAGATTATTGCCTGATTGAAAAATGGCCTGTGGTGCCCCAGGAATGAACCGGAGGCGAAGCAGCCCATAGTATGTACAATATCAGGCCTCACAATTCTATAGCTTGGATACGCTCATAGCACACCTTTGACAGATGGCTCTCAGAAATGATACACTTAATTTAAGTATTTGATTATTGTGATAATGAGAGGATGATAATGATCAACACAGGTTTAACCTCTCAGGCAAGGGCAACAAAAGCAAAACCAAGCAAATGGGACCACATCAATTTAAAAAGTTGTTGTGCAACAAAGGAAACCCTCAACAAAACAAAAAGGCAACCCAATGAATGGGAGAAGATATTTGCAAATAATATGACTGATAAGGGGTTAATCTAGAGAATACTGAATAGAGTAAACCTGATATTTTAATACAAGTTGGTTAACTGAACATAGTATGTCTCTTTCCTTCTCTCTCCCTCTCTCTGTCTCTCTCTCCCTCCATAAAATACTGGATGTAAATTTGAAGAAGTTACTTGTCTTGTTCCATGGTTAACTTGTTAGTCTGTGCAGAGAACTGTTTTGAAGATTTAAGAAAAAAATCATGTTGAACAACTTAGCACAGTGCATGGAACATCTTATTATCTAAACAGAGGGCTGCTATTGTTGTTAACATTATTTCATCATCATCATTATCAACGACAGCAGCAGCAGCAGCCTCTATATACAAGAGAACATACCCAAATAGTCAACTGTAGGAACAGGAATGTCTTTATTCATTGACATTTATTAAGGGCCTAAAACAAACCAGTCCCATCTTCTCTGAAAAATGTTGGGGAGGCAAGTATGGTTGGGGCAAAGAAGTTAGTCAATTATACTTGACTAATGAAAGACAATAAGAACCCAGATACAGTGGGGCTCATAACTAGAGATGCTGAAGTTCTCACAATTCTTTAAAAAACAAATACAAATATCATACCATTTAGCATTTGGACTTTATCATTTTCATATAATATGATCAGATCTAGATAGAGGATTTGGCATTCTCAGTGAGTCAGCAGACTACCCTTCTCTCCAAGTTCAGGTGCCTGCCTACACTTAATTCTTCATCCAACATAAGAACCACCCAGATATGTTTTCTGAACATTCAAACAATGTTTAGAATAAAACGGGTTTGAGGAGAAGCATAGGAGTTACTTAAATTCTAGTAAGGTACTTAAATTCTAGTAAATTCCAAGAACTCTTTACATGGATAGTGTTTATCATATTATTTACTCATCGTAACACTTAGAGGTAGAAATGAGTATCAGAAATGAGTATCCTTATTTTACAGATTAAAAAATTCAGAAGTCAGAGAGGTTCAGAATCTTGCCCAAGGACACACAGCTAACAGGCAAAGGAATGAAACTACAGTTTGTGTAACTCATACTCTGACTTCCACTCTAGCATCGCCTCCCGAACTCATAAGAGATGCCATGATTTTGATCCATTGTGCAGAATTATTGAGTCATGTAGGTGGTTAAGTATTTAAACCTTTGAGCAAAGTTCACCTGATGCATCATAATTAGCAACAGAGATTAGCTAATCAAAGTCCTAATGATAATCTAATTGGTGTAGTGTTTTACTGCTTACAAAGCTCATTCATGTAATTGTATAATTTTTTGTAAAATGGATGACATGTGGTAGAGATTTCCCCCCTAACTTTATAGGTGAAGAATTTAAGGCTCCTAAATTTATTGACTTTCCCCCAAATCATTAAACCTATAAAGAAGTAAAGTTGGGAAATGAATGAATTCTAACTCAATATCTTACGTTCTCTAAATACAGTATATGCCACTATCCAACAGGTCAAGATGATCAAAAGCAGAGTTCTTAGGAGTCCTTCCCCTATTCAGAAATGGTTTGCGGTACATTCTTTAGTGAGTAATTACCCTTTCACCTGCAATCCTAGATCCTGCTTTTGATTCTGGTCTCTTCTCCATGGAAAGCATTTTTGAAAGGCTATTGCACCGCCCTGTGAACACAGATTTGGGTTTGACTGTTTTCTTACCATATACAACCTGGAAACCTGGCTAAGGCTCCGTGCTCCCAATGCAGAGGGCAAGGGTTCAATCCCTGCTCAGGGAACTAGATCCCACATGCATGCCGCAACTAAAAATCCTGCATGCCGCAATGAAGATCCCACATGCAGCAACGAAGATCCTGCATGCCACAACTAGGACCTGGTGCAGCCAAATAAATAACTAAATAAATATTTAAAAAATAAAAGATAAGCGTATATAGTCTCTCACTGGTAATCAAGGAAATGCAAATTAAAATCGTAATGAAGATGTTTTTGTTTAGAGTTGGTCAACTCAACACATGCATGAAGTTTCTCTTCCTCAAAGACTTGTATAGTATAAATAAAGGGACAACGACAACCAAAGGCAAGCAACTGGTTTACTAGTTGGGAGGGAGTGATTAAGTGAAAGATTACATGTTGAATTCTAAGAGCTTCTCCCCAGCCTTTCCCTAATAGCTTTTGGGACACTGGCAAAAAGACTTCTTCTGCCACATTGGAGACTATAAGTATCTTGTCAGAGGAATCTAACCAGCTCCAGTGAAAAATCTAAAACTACTAGTGTCTGAAGTTACATAGTGAAATGGATCAACCAGATCACCCTACAGTGTGGCTCACATTAAACAAGCCCTTCCCAGAGCTTCCCATCAGCTTTTCACTGCTCTAGTCCTCATATGAGAAAAAGGTCAACAATCATCAGACTTGTGGAAATTTTCTAACGTAAGTATCACAAGCCAAAACAAGTAAAACAAATAAAGATAGATAGGACAGAGGGTAAAAAATGACAAAAGCTACTTGGAGGAAATAAACTATAGAAGGGGAAGAAAACGTAAAAACAACTATTAACGTCTTCAGGGAGAGAGAGAGGAAGAGATGCACAGGCTTACAGGATGGTGGTCTCCTCTGTAGTGGGCAAATAGAGGGACATCAAAGGAGCTGATAATGTTCAGTTTCTGAAGATAGAGGCCAAAACCATCATGAGGTATAGATTCTCTTTGCAATCACACTACGTGGCCAACAGAACAGCAATAATTGCTAGAGACAGAAGATAAATGAAGGGCACTTTTCATCAGTCAGATATTTTAGAGCTGGAGGGACTTCCCTGGTGGCTCAGTGGTGAAGAATCTGCCTGCCACCTCACTACAAATATCTCAATTTCATTTCTTTTTATGGCTGAGTAATATTCCATTTTGTATATGTGCCACATCTTCTTTATACATTCATCTGATGATGGACACTTAGGTTACTTCCATGTCCTGGCTATTGCAAATAGAGCTGCAATGAACATTTTGGTACATGACTCTTTATGAATTATGGTTTTCTCAGGGTATATGCCCAGTAGTGGGATTGCTGGGTCGTATCATACAGAGTGAAGTAAGCCAGAAAGAGAAAAACAAATACCGTATGCTAACACATATATATGGAATCCAAGAAAAAAAAAAAAGGTCATGAAGAACCTAGGGGTAAGATGGGAATAAAGACACAGACCTACTAGAGAATGGACTTGAGGATATGGGGAGGGGGAAGGGTGAGCTGGGACAAAGTGAGAGAGTGGCATGGACATATATACACTACCAAACGTAAAATAGATAGCTAGTGGGAAAGCAACCGCATAGCACAGGGAGATCAGCTCGGTGCTTTGTGACCACCTAGAGGGGTGGGATAGGGAGGGTAGGAGGGAGGGAGACGCAAGAGGGAAGAGATATGGGAACATATGTATATGTATAACTGATTCACTTTGTTATAAAGCAGAAACTAACACACTATTGTAAAGCAATTATACTCTAATAAAGATGTTAAAAAAAAAAAAAAAAAGAATCTGCCTGCCAATGCAGGGGGCATGGGTTCGAGCCCTGGTCAGGGAAGATCCCACATGCCGCGGAGCAACTAAGCCCGTGCACCATAACTACTGAGCCTGCTCTCTAGAGCCCGCAAGCCACAACTACTGAGCATGTGTGCCACAGCTACTGAAGCCTGTGCACCTCGAGGCTGTGCTCTGCAACAAGAGAAGCCACTGCAGTGAGAAGCCCCTGCAGAGCAACAAAGAGTAGCCCCCGCTCGCCGCAACTAGAGAAAAGCGCACACGCAGCAACGAAGACCCAACGCAGCCAAAAATTAATTAATTAATTAACTTTTTAAAAAGATATGTTAGAGCTGGAAAGAAACATGCACACATACATACACACAATTCTCTAGAGTTTATAAGTGCAGAGAAAATAAAAAGTGAGGTGAGATCAGTGACTAGTATGCTATATACAATTTTTTTAATGCTTAAGGTAAAAGGAGTGAAGGATCTGTAATCAAATGCTTGCTCTGCCAGTTAATACTTGGGTGAAATTGGGCAAACTAAATTTTCCAAGACTTAGTTTCTTCATCTATGAAACGGAATAATAAAATATGTTCTATGGGATTACTGTGAGTATTCAAGATAATGTACACACAAAGTTTGTAGCAAAGTGGTTGATCCAAAGTAGAAATTAAATCAACATCAGTTATTATTACAGTAAAATATATGGAATTCTCATTACACAGTGATGGTTAAGCCTCTCTCATCAAATATTTTTTCTCATTTTTCTTACTTTGTTAATTAAATAACCTCCCCAGTTATCTACCTATATCTATTATCAGTCAATAGACATGTATGTGTACGTGTGTATATATACATAGATATAGATATATCTACATATATCTATTGATTGATATATATCTACATATATGTGTGTGTGTGTATACTGATCAACTGATCAATCAATAGATATATATACAAGTCTGCATGGACCCCACCTTACTGTGGAAGTCAAGCTCCTGTTTCCCAGAAAGAAAATAAACAGGCAACAGCTCCTCATGTAGAGTTCTGGCTTTACAATTCTTGATTCTAATTGTAAATGTTAATATCTTACAATCAGCTTAAAGTCTTGCTTTGGTTTTGTTTTTTATCTAATATTTGCTAAATGGCCCTAATTTTGTTCTCCTGTTTTAGGATGATTAAGATGTTCTGTGGATGATCTGAAGACCTAATAATTGATTGTGTGGGAAGGAAGGATATCGAAAGGAAGAGAAAGAGGAGCCAGATTATACAAATGAAAACATTCCAAGAGCAAAGACGGCTCTGCCGCGCCAGATTAAAACATGTCTTGCAAACATTCACTTCCGCTTGAAGTTGCCAGGGAAAATGTGCCTGCGTTTTATGTCCCTCTAACGGACCCAGATTACCCTTTGAAATCAGAACGATCTGTGGTTACGCGTGTTCTGGTTTCCAGCAGGTGCCATGTCTTTTTTTCTTCATTCGGGGGTCAGATACCTGAAGCTGGTGGCAAAGTCATAAACTACAAAGCTAAATGAAAAGGCATTTGGGTGATAATTTAATTCACCCTTAATTGTGCCTAGAGCAATTAGGCCTGATGACAACCACTTTTTCAAAGAGTACAATTTGGATCCATTCTATATCATCCCAGGAGCTCCAGACAAGCTCATACGTGAACTGGATCAAGAGATCACCAGACTCTCTTTAAGCATTAGACGTCGAGACTTTTTGTTTTTATTATTATTATTTTTTAATGGAAGCCTTTCGAGGCACTGAATTCCTTTGAATCTTTGTAAATGAGGACCCTATATCCACCCAGATAGCATTAACTTCTCTCAGTCAAGGCTGCTGTAGAAATGATAATATACATAGTGACGGCAAACACTTACATCACACAAGGAACAGCGTGAAAGCTTCACGTTGACGAGTACATCTGATGCTCACAACCCCGTGAAGAAAGTATTAAGCTGTTTACCATAAAGATAGGAGAAGTGAGGCCTAGAGAGGAGAAAAGAAGTGACTTGCCCAGTTCCACAAAGGCAGTGTGACTGAGTGTACTGTGAGTTCATCAAAATCCATTTTCTTCATTTATGGGGTACTAACCTACACTTTCCAACTTTTCCTTCGATTAAGCATGGCAATGTAATTAACTTCTGGCCAATAGAATATGAGCAGAAATAGCATGCTTCCAGGTGAATATGTTTAAGAAGTGGTGGTCTGCCACATGGGGCCTTTCCGAATCCGGGGCTGAATCGAGAACACACCAAGGCCGTTTGAAAATGGTGGAGCCACAAAAGAGTAAGAGCCTGGGTCTCGAACCGACTAAAGAGTGTGCAACCTACAAACTCCCTTAGCCATCCATTACACTTTATTTAAGCAAGAAATCAGCCTTTAGAATGTCAGTGGCTTAATACAGTAAGATTTATTGGTTACTAGCTGCAATATTTACGTAAATGCTAGCTGCCTTTAGGGGCATAAACTGAGTGTTGAACTCGGATTTCGTGACTTTTAGAGAACAAGATATTAAACATTATGATGTACCACTCTAAGCCTGATGAATAAATCCTCCTCACTAGAATTCTGAACACTTGCCTGGGGAAATCAATCAGTAATTTACCCTGACTGTATATCCACTAATATATATATATATATATATACACACACACACTATTTGAAAAATCATAATATAATATTTTCAAAGTAAGGGAAAAGGGAAGTTATCTTTGTGGAGCCCTTGTTTTGAGCCCTGGGTACTTTGAGATTAATGACTCAAACAATCTGACAAATCTGGTAAGTTCTATGAACACTTATATCCCCCAAATGCATATAAATATAATATTTTGCATAAAATTCTAGGGTCCATAGGAATGGATTTAGGACTCCTGACACATGTGTTCTCATATAATTCATGCAGAAGGTTTGCCTGGTAGCAGTTTTATTATCCTCATTTTACAGATGACAAAACATAAGATACAAGTGCTAAGTGACTCGCCTAAGCTCAGACATTTGGTAGATGGCAGAACCAGGATTTAAATTCAAGACAGTTTTACTCCACGGTTCATGTCCTTTCGACTGCTTTATGATTGCTCAGTCCCTGTGGTGCAATGAAACATCACCCAGTTTCTCACAACTACCTTAAAACCACTGTTTTAAACATAAAAATTTGGAAGATATGCCAGCCTTTACAATTCCAAATATTTATTATTCATGCAATTGTGCAGTCATTGTGTGTATGAGAGAGACTAATAGAAATACTGTGACTGAGAAATGAAGAGAGATATATAGAAAGATTGAGAAAGGTACTATCTTCATAAATTTTTATGTAAGGCATTACCTTTAAATGATATTTATCTTCCTCCACAAATCTTATAGAAAGCTACTGGTAAACCTCACATGAAACAGCCTCATGTGCTTATTCCCAAAGTTCACCTACCCTCCAGACATAGGAGCAGCTTGGAGTTACAGAAAAGCACGCAGCTCTCTTTGGTGTTTTGTAACTTGGACTGAGAAGTTTCTCCTGTCCCAAATTATTTTTCCTCTTTGCCTTGATATATCCCACCCATCTTACCTAACACATACTCTGGCCAATGACCAGTCTCTTCCCCTAAATCAAAACAAAATGAATGAAACAAACCTAAGGAACCTACCATTGTCTCGTTTGGGTGGGAATAAGAACAGTGTGAAGGGCTGACATTATAATATTCCTTCCTAACCTGCAGTTTCACTTTCCATGGTTTCAGTTACCTACAGTCAACCAGGACCCCAAAATATTAAGTGGAAAATTCCAGAAATAAACAATTAATATGTTTTAAATTGTGCACTGTCCTTCTGAGTAACATGATGAAATTTCATACTGTCCAACTCTATCCTGCCTGGGAGATGAATCATCCCTCTGTCCAGAGTGCTCTCACTGTATATGTTTCTGCTCATTAGTACAGGAGTAAATATAGTACGTATATAGGAATACCTCATTTTATTGCATTTCACTTTGTTGCACCTCACAGGCCTTGCATTTTCTAAAAATTGAAGGTTTGTGGCAACCTTGCATTGTCAGATTATAGCTAACATTTTTTACCAATTAAGTATTTTTTAATTAAGGTATATCCACTATTTTTTTAGACATAAAGTTATTGCACACTTAATAGACCACAGTATAGCATAAACATAAATTTTATAGTCACAAAACCTTCATGTGACTCACCTTTTTGTGATATTTACTTTACTGTGGTGATCTGGAACTGAAACCACGATCTTCGACGTCTGCCTGCATAAAGTTTGGTACTATCCATGGTTTCAGGCATTCACTGGGGGTCTTGAAACATATCCCTCTGGATAAGGGGTTCTGTTATATAGTCTGTATCACCAGGGTGTGGCAGATAATTGCACATCTCTTAATAGCAATTATTTATCTGGGGGTTGTTAGGCTTATTGTCCCTTTCCCCCAATAGACTAATTCTCCAGGAAGACAGTGACTATCATCTCTTTTATTCTCTATTTCATTCCCCAAACCAGCACAGCTCCTAATAAGAGTAGGTACATCATATTTGTTGAAAGACTAAAATGTGATAGCTTTAGTACAATTCAAGGATTTGGGGAAATCTCTAATGATAATAGATAGAGAAAATTCTCTAGTTTGCATCATTCCTGAATGGCTTCAGCACACCTCACAATTGTGTTTCTAAGAATCTGACTAATGAAATGAGTCTGGTGGGGTGCAGGACGCGCAGGCTCAGCGGCCATAGCTCACGGGCCCAGCCACTCCGTGGCATGTGGGATCTTCCCGGATTGGGGCACGAACCCGTGTCCCCTGCATCGGCAGGCGGACTCTCAACCACTGCGCCACCAGGGAAGCCCCAAACTAACATTCTAAATTGCTTTTTCTTCCTCCTCAGGAGCAGCTGGGCTGGGAACTTGCAGAAGGGCAGATGGTGTTGCTCTGCCACACTCTGGAAGCGCCTGTCTCAGTTCCACACCAAGAACATCTGCTTCTCTCAACTCCTTATCACAGCACTCCCTCCCCAGCCAGGAGAGCAGCACGAAAGGCTCTGGCCTCCACAGAGCAGGGACATATTTTCTGCTAATTCAGAGAGAGATCACGAAGAGCTGACAGAAAATTGATTAGTTAGAACTCAGTGGTGTACACACCCCAGGGAAAAGTACCAATGGCAAACTGTTGCTGGACCAGCAATGCACCTTTATTTCCACATCTGAATTTTTTTTTTAAAGATTGAGAACAGCCTGAGTCATTGTCTCAGTGTCTTCATTATAGCCTGTATCACAGATACCTAGCAGAAAGTACAGAATCTTTGATTTGGGAAGACCTGGCTTTCTTTGATTCAAAGCTTCTTCATTTACTGACACTCTTACCTAAGATTCTCTAATATTTCATATCTCAGAGGCAGTTTCCTTGCTTATAAAATGGCAGTAAGGGGGCTTCCCTGGTGGCACAGTGGTTGAGAGTCTGCCTGCCGATGCAGGGGACGCGGATTCGTGCCCCGGTCCAGGAAGATCCCACATGCCGCGGAGCAGCTGGGCCCGTGGGCCATGGCCGCTGAGCCTGCACGTCCAGAGCCTGTGCTCCGCAACGGGAGAGGCCACAACAACAGTGAGAGGCCCGCGTACCACCAAAAAAAAAAAAAAAAAGTTAGTAAGTAGATCTGTATCATACACTGCTATGAAGATTCATCTTTTTCTTTTCGCCTATCTCATTATTCCACTAGAGACATTATTCTTGTTGTGCACACATCTCAAAATGTCCACAGACCACCTGCATCAGAATCCCTCACTGCCCTGGTGATTCTAATGCATGCTCAAGATTGTTATAAACTATTCGATTAAATAAAAATCCAGATTGCACTGGCTTGGTCACAGACAAAATGTGCCTCCGAATCTGGGAGTTAGGCTCCTTAAAAACCTCATGTAGAGTTATTTAGGATCAAGAAATTTAGGACCTTATCTATATAAAACAATTAGCATAGCAAAATATATGCTTGAGTAAAGCATCCCACATAAAAGCCTTTACAGATTTTTTTTGATATGATCATAAAATCACTTAATATGGACAGCACACACTAACTGTAACATTAACAACAATATTATACTCCTCTTGAGGCATCCTGATGGTGGTTTTCTTGATATCTATTTGCCATTAGTTGTTTTATATACACTTAGGGATATCCCTTTTCTACATTTTTCTATAAAACATGGGTAAGTTCATCTGGCTTTGTAGCAAATCATCACTGCATGATGTGATGCCTCTTTGTAATGTTTAATATGCTTATCATTTTAAAATAAGATGGGAGACTGGGGAAATTTAATCAGTGTTAACTAACAATTATATATATTCAATCTAACATTCACATAGGTTCAGAAAGGATAAAGAATTTATAGTTTCACTTTCATGGCCCAGTAGCTTACAGATGAGAGAGATCACCATCCCAGCATCAGGCCAAATCCAAGATCTATACGTACAGAACTAGTTGACAAGCAGTGTGTTGCTAACCAATACCTTTATACCAGGTCAGCAGGATTGGAAAAATCAGTCTAGGGACTGAAGCTTGGTCTAGAATAAGGTAACAATGCTGGAGGAGGAGGAGAGAAAGGGAGAAAGAGAAAAAGCAGAAGCAACTTATCATTTACTGACTTCTTAGCATCTTACTTACATTACTTCAAGCTTAGGGAAGAGGTACTATTAGCAATTTCCTTTTACAGGAGGGAACATGGGTCTTAAATTACATCACGTATTAGCTAGATTAAGGAGAAGAGCCATTATTAAAATCTGATTTTTGTTGTTTTTGTTTTCAGTTCCAAAGTAAACCCATCTTACTGTAGTAAGCCACAAACCCTTCTCAATTTTAACAGATGTAGAGAAAAAAAGCATCTCTTCAAAGAATAACGCAAATACACTGATAAAACCAAACAAAATATTAAAGTGTAAATTTTTCAGATTAAACAGCTAACAGTGACTCTATACATTTACCCAAGGGGGAAAATGGCTGGCTATATGTGGAAATTAAAAGATCCCTTTACATAGATATACCATAACAAAAGATGAGAAACTAGAGTTATTTAGGGAACACTGGTGTTTTAAGGAAAAAAACATTATAATTTGTAGTTTTGAAATAATGAATGTTAGAAGTTGAACAAATATAAGTGGAAACACAAATAATGTTAATTTGCAGACATGATATCTTCTGTATTTCATCAACTCAGACTGAACATTTGTTTTACATTTTAATATCTCTGAAATCAAAATGAGTAATATATTAGATGGCTCCATACAGTCACTCTCAACAGGGTGAAAACTGTCTGATTCCAAGGTTAAGCATTTTTTTCCCCACCGTACCCTTAGTTTTTTGGTTGCAACTCCTGAGGGCACAATTGAATAATGGCAACCCCTATATATTTCAATAAACAAACCAAAAATATCAAACCAGTTGAGAAAAGGACATGAATCTGAGTTGTCTGACAACATTCCATTGTTATTCTTTGGTAAGATCAAGAAAGAGCCAGCAAAAAAACCCTGAGATAGATGTTACAGAAAATACTGGAGTAATAAGCTTAAAGACCTGCTCCCTTCAGCAAAGCAACCATTACATTGACAAATACTGATAGAATCAATGTTTCTGGAAACTCTGGAATCTAAGCAAAAAACTTAGAGCAACCAGGGGTGTGTTTAATGAAGAAAGAGATGGCTAAATTTTGGCTAAAAAGTGATGTGGTTATTTTGCTTCCTTGCCTCTTATCCCCCATTCCCCAACTCAACAGTGGTCATAGAAACAGTGGATTGCATTCTTGATTCAGTTTGCTGGTGCCAGAAGGTGAAATACGAACCGTGTTATCAAAATATTGTGCCTAGGTATTGTGACTTGTTTGGTGATTACCTAAGGGACCAGCATAGAAGCTTGCCTTTGCTTTGCCCTCCTTTGGTGGAAGCAGCTTCTCAGACTGATGTCTATCAAAATGTTTAAAGACACATATCACTTATAACTGCCTGGGGCAAAGAAAACCATATGGGCGGGTGGCATGGAAGGCAAGAAACAGATAGACTGAAAATCCTGGGAAGGAGAAGGCTGAGGAGGAAAATACTTGGGAAAAAGGTGGCCTTTTATGGATACTGAGTATGGGATGGTCAGAGCCAGGCATGTGCTCAGAAAAGAGGTGAGAGGACCCTAAGCTTGACTTCTGGTGGATCTCTGAGGTCCGTGCAAGCAGGAGGTAAATATTAAGTCAGAGTCATAGGTATCTAGAATAAGCATTTCACAAGTGCCCCAGCTCAGAGCTAATCTGCAAGGACCAAGAGACCATTATCTTTTTTTCTTGGCTCCCAGTTTAAGGAAATCTCTGTCAAGTCACTGGGGACCGCTGAAATAATAGAACAGAGACTTTGGTGGTCTCACATGACAAGGAATAAAGCATTTGCAAAAATAAAAAAAAGTTTGGAGAAGTTACTGAACAAATGGATGGCTAAAACCATAACAACAGAAAAATCTGGGGAAGACAGGAGGAGAATTCGATTTCCAGATTTACCACATAATAATATTTAAAATTTCCAGTTTTCAACCAAAATTATAAAGGACACAACGAAAAAGGAAAGGATGGCCCAGTCACAGGGGAAAAGAAAAGAATGGACAGAAACTAACTCTGAGGAAGCCCAGACATTGGACTTACTAGAGAAAGAGTTAAATCAAAGGTCTTAAATATGCTCAAAGAGCTAATGAAAACCATGAGAAAAGAACTAAGGGAAACCACGAGAAAAATATATAAACACACAGAGACTAAAAAGAGATAGGTATTGTAAAAAAGAACAAAATAAAAATTCTGAAGATGAAAAGTCAAAAGCTGAAATGAAAAATTCACTAGGGTGATTCAATAGCAATTTTAGCAAGCAGAAGAACGAATCAGCAAACTTGAAGACAGAACAATTAATATCCAGTCTGAGAAGCAAGAAGAAAGAAAAAATGTAGAAAAATGAACAGAGACTTGGGTAACTGTCAGGCACTATCAAGTGTAACAATGTATGCATTATGGGAGTTCCAAAAGAAGAAGAGAGAGAAAAAGGGACAGAAAGAATATTTAAAGAAATAATGGGTGAAAATTTCACAATTTGATGAAATACATGAATCTACACATTTGAGAAGCTCAGTGGACAACAGGTAGGATAAATTCAAAGGAGCTACACCAAGACACATTATAATCAAACTCCTGAGAGCCAAAGACAAAGAGAAAATCCTGAAAGTAACAAGAGAGAGCCAACTCCTCACATAAAATGGATCCTAATTAAGATTAATAGCCAATTTCTAATCAAAAAACTTGGAAGCCAGAAGGCATTGGGAAGACAAATTTAAAGTACTGAAAAAAATAATCAAGCAAAAATTCTATAACTGACAAAACTGACCTTCAAAAATGGGGAAGTAAAGATATTACCAGATAAACAAAACCTGAGATAGGTCATCAATAGTAGTCCTTCCCTACAAGTAATGTTAAAAGGTGTCCTTCAGGCTAAAATGGAAGGCCAGCAGACAGTAACTAGACTAGAAGCCACATGAAGAAATAAAAAAAACCCAGTAAAAGTGAGTATATAGGAAAATATAAAAGCCACTATTACTTTGGGAAGTGGGGAGGTTGTAACTCCTCTTTTTGTTTCTCGTATGACTTTAAAACCAAATGCACAAAACAATAACTATAAAATATTTTAATGTACACACAATGTATAAAAATATAATTTGTGACATACTAATATAAAGTGGGAGCACAGCTGTATAGGAGAGATTTTGTATTCTATTGAAGCTAAATTGATATCAATTCAGACTAAACGGCTATAAATTCAGGATGTTATTTTAATCCCATGGTAACAAAAAGAAAATAACTAAGAGACAGACAGAAAAAGATATGAGGAGGGAATCAAAATAATATATTATGAAAGAGTTTTAAAAAGAAAGCAATATTGAATTAAGGAATGAAAACTGACATAAGACATAGAAATCAAAGAGCAAAGTGGCAGGAGAAACTCCTTCTTCATTAGAAACCAGTATAGATGCAAATGGAGGGACTTCCCTGGTGGTCCAGTGGTAAAGAATCCATCTTCCAATGCAGGGGGTATGGGTTCGATCCCTGGTTAGGGAACTAAGATCCCACATGCCACAGGGCAACTAAGCCCACATGCCACAACTACAGAGCTCACGTGCCTCAACTAGAGAGCCCGTGTGCCACAAACTACAGAGCCCACACGCTCTAGAGCCTGTGTGCCGCAAATTACAAAGCCCACGTGCTCTAGAGCCCATGTGCCACAACTAAAGAAGAGAAAACCCACACTCCACAACTAGAGAGAAGCCCGTGCACCACAACTAGAGAGAAGCCCATGTGCCGCAACTAGACAGAAGCCCATGCACCTTGACAAAGAGCCTGCATGCTGCAACTAAGACCCAATGCAGCCAAAAACAGTTTAAAAAAATGCAAATGGGGGCTTCCCTGGTGGCACAGTGGTAGAGAGTCTTCTTGCCAATGCAGAGGATACGGGTTCGAGCCCTGGGCTGGGAAGATCCCACATGCCGTGGAGCAACAGGGCCCGTGAGCCACGACTACTGAGCCTGCACATCTGGAGCCCGTGCTCCGCAACAAGGGAGGCCGCGATAGCGATAGGCCTGCGCACTGCGATGAAGAGTGGCCCCCGCTTGCCACAACTAGAGAAAGCCCTCGCACAGAAAGGAAGACCCAACACAGCCAAAGATAAATAAATTAATTTAAAAAATGCAAATGGCTTACGATTTACACAACACAGAATGGATAAAAAAAATACTATACAACAATATGTTGTCTTCAAGAGACTCATTAAAAAAAAAAAAAAAAGAGACTCATATCCAAGGACACAAATAGGTTGATAGTGAAAGGATGAAATAGGATATTTTATACAAATAGTAACCAGAAGAGAAGTGGAATGGCTATACTAATAAACAGAATAGAATTATAGTAAAAAAGAAAAAATGGTTAAAGAGACACTATATATTGATAAAAGGGTCTATTCATCAACAAAACAAAACAATTATAAACATATTTAAAACAAATTAAAAAGTCCAAAATATATATAAAGAAAACAGTGACAAAATTAAAGAGAGAAAGAGGTCTACAGTAATAGTTGGAGACTTCGGTAATCCACTTTCAGTAATGACTAGAATATCTACCCAGCAGGTCAATAAGGAAGTAGAGGACTTGAACCACACTATAAACCAACAAAACCTAACATACAGAGAACGCTCCACCTCCCAAGAAACAGAAGACACATTCTTCTGAAGTGTCCAGGTACACATGGAATAGTCACTAAGACCATATGTCAGGCCACCAAAGAAGTCTCAATAAATTTGTAAAAATTGAAATCATGCAAAATATCTTCTTTTACCATAATGGGATAAATATAGAAATCAATAACAGAAGGAAAACTAGAAAATTCACAAATATGTGCAAATTAAACAATGTAGTCTTAACCAGTGGGTCAAAAAATAAAAATGGAAATTTGAAAATACTTGGAGATGAATGAAAATAAAAACACAAGATACCAAAATGTATGAAAAGCAATGAACTCAGTGCACAGATGGAAATCTATATACAGCTGTAAATACTTACATTAAAAAAAAATCTCAAATCAATAATCTAACTTTACAACTTAAGGAAATAGGAAAAAGAAGAGTAAGTTAAAGCCAAAGCTAGAAGAAAGGAAAAATTAATGATTAGTGTAGAAATAAATTAAATATAGAATAGAGAAAATGACACAGAAGAAGTTAACCAAAGTTTGATTCTTTAAAAATATCAACAAAATTACCAACCTTTAACCAGACTGACTAAGAAAAAAGAGAGTAGTTGAAAAGATCTGAATTAAAAGCAGATAAATTACTACTGACCTTACATAAATAAAAAAGAACCACAAAAGAATGCTATGAATAATTCTACATGTAAAAAATGAGATAAACTAGATAAAATGAACAAATTCCTAAAAACACACAAATTACCAAAACTGACTCAAGAAGAAGTAGAGAATTTGAATAGATCTGTAACAAGTGAAGAGATTGAATCAGTAATCCAACAACTGCCAACGAAGACAAGTCTAGGATCAGGTGACTTCACAGATAAGTTCCAACAAATATTTAGCAGGAACATCAATCCATCTAAAATTAATATAAAAACAGAATAAGAGAGAGCATTACTTAATGCATTCTGTGAAGCCAACATCATCCTTACAGCAAATCCAGATAAAATGTCAAAAACTGGGAAAAGCAGACCAATATCTCTTCTACAGATGCAAAAATCCTCAAAAAATAATAGCACACTGAATCCAACAGTATATTAAAAGGACTTTATACCATGGCTAAGTGGGATTTATTCCCCACACCCAATGCAATAGTGTTTCAAAATTTAAAAAAAAATCTCAATCAGTGTAATACAGTGCATAAATAGAACAAAGGAAAAAACACACAGTATCGGGCTTCCCTGGTGGCACAGTGGTTGAGAGTCCGCCTGCCGACGCAGGGGACACGGGTTCGTGCCCCAGTCCGGGAAGATCCCACATGCCGTGGAGCGGCTAGGCCCGTGAGCCATGGCCGCTGAGCCTGCGCGTCGGGAGCCTGTGCTCCGCAACGGGAGAGGCCACAACAGTGAGAGGCCCGCGTACCGAAAAAAAAAAAAAAGCAAAAAAACAAAAAAACCCACACATTATCATCACCTTGATTGACACAGAAAGGCCATTTGACAAAATCCATCACTTTTTCATAAGAAAAATTCTCCACAAACTAGGAATAAAAACAGATTTCCTCAAACGGATAAGGAGCTTTTATGAAAAATCTCAAGCTAATATCATATTTAATGGTGAAATCTGAAAGCTTTCCCTATTATCAAGAACAAAACAGAGAGTCCCACTTTCACTACTACTACTCAAGCTTGTACTGGAAGTCCCAGCCTTTAGGTGAGAGCAATTAGGCGAAAAAAAGAAATAAAAGGCATCCATGTTAGAAAAGAAGAGGTAAAACTATTTTTATTTGTAATTGGCATGATCCTATATATAGAAAATCCCAAATAATACACACTCGCAGGTGCACACACACAACACACACACACACAAACTGTTAGAGCTAATAAATCAATTCAGCAAATTTTCAGGGTACAAAATCATTAAACTGCAAAAGCCAGTTGTGCTTCTATACTGAAAAGGAAATTAAGAAAACAATTCTATTTAAAATAACACCCCAAAATATAAAATGCTGAGGAATAAATTTAAGCTAGGAGGTGAAAGACTTGTATAATAAAACCTATAAAACACTGCTAAAAGAAATAAAGGAGATATAATTAAACAAACAAACCAAAAAACCCCCACATGTTTAAGAGGTGAAAGACTTACTATTGTTAAGATGGCAATACTACCTAAAGTGATCAAAAGATTTTTGTTTGTTTGTTTGTTTTTGCAGAAATATTAAAGCCAATCCTCAAATCCATATGGAATTATAGGGGAGTACTTGATAGCCAAAGCAATATTGAAAAAGAAGGCCAAAGTGGAGACTCATATTCTCAACTTCAAAACTTACAACAAAACTACAGTAATCATAATAGCATTGTACTAGCATAAGGATGGACATATAAACCAATGGAAAAGAATTGAGAGTCCAGCCATATACCAATATATCTATGGAAAACTGATTTCAACAAGGATGCCAAGACCACTTAATGGGAGAAGAATAGTATTTTCAACAAGTGGTGCTGGAGTAACTGGATATTCACATCCAAAAGAATAAAGTTGGACCTCTACCTCACGTTATATACAAAAATTAACTCAATAAAGATGTTAAAAAAACTTAACTCAAAATGGATCAATATTATAAATATAAAACCATAAATTCTTAGAAGAAAACATAGCAGTAAACTTTGGATTTGGGCAATGAATTCTTCTTAGATATGACACCAAAAGAATGAGCAATAAAATTTAAAAAGAGGGATAAATTGTACTTCATTAAATTAAAAATATTTGAGTGTCAAAGAAAATTATCAAGAAATTAAAAAGACTATCTACGAATGGGAGAAATAGTTGCAAATCATATATCTGATAAGAGTGCATGATCCAGAATATATATACAGCACAACTCAATAACAAAAAAGCAAACAACAGAATCTTAAAATGGGCACAAGACATGAATAGAGATTACTCCAAAGAAGACATAAAAATGCTCAATGAGTACATGAAAAGATGTTTAATATCATTAGTTATTAGGGAAATGCAAATCAAAACCACAATGAGATATCACTTCATATCCACTAGGATGGCTATAATTGAATAAAAGAAAAATAACAAGTATTGGCAAGGATGTGGAGAAATTTGAACACCTGTACATTGCTGGTGGAATCTAAAATGGTGCAGTCACACATGAAAATAGTACCACAGTTCCTCCAAAAATTAAACATAAAATTACCATATGACCCAGAAATTCCATTTCTACCTAAAAGAAATAGAAACAATTATTCAGATATTTAGATACTTCTCCACATATGTTTATAGCAGCACTATTCATGATAGGTGAAATAGCCAAAAGGTAAAAATGATGCAAATATTCATTAACCAATGAATAGATAAATTATATGTACATTAAATGGAATATCATTCAGCCATACAAAGGAATGGATACTAATACATGCCATGATACAGATGAACTTTTATTTTATCTTATTTTTTTTTTGCGGTACGCGGGCCTCTCACTGTTGTGGCCTACTCCTGTTGCGGAGCACAGGCTCTGGCTGCGCAGGACAGATGAACTTTGAAAACACTTTTCTAACTGAAAGAAGGCAGACACAAAGTTACACATTTTATGGTTCCTTGTATATGAAATACCCAGAATAGAGAAATCCATAGAAACAGAAAGTAAGATGGAACTATGAGGACTTACTGCTTAATGGATATGAGTTTTCTTTTGGGTGATAAAAATGTTTTAGCACTAGACAGAGGTGGTGGTACAGCACCTGTGAATATTAAATGCCACTGAATGTACATTTTAAAATGGTTAATTTTATGTTATGTGAATTTCACCTCAATTTTTAAAAATACAAAGTTAATGTCAGCAGCTTGGAAGCAAATCTCAGAGTTACTAGAGGTGCCCTCTTTTAGAAAATACAACATCATCAGCACTTTCGACTGCACAAAAGATGACACCAAATGGTAAAAATGAACATTAACAACTCTAAATAACTTCTCAAAAAAACTTCAAAGGGGGCTTCCCTGGTGGCGCAGTGGTTTAGAGTCCGCCTGCCGACGCAGGGGACACGGGTTCGTGCCCCGGTCCGGGAAGATCCCACATGCCGCGGAGCGGCTGGGCCCGTGAGCCACAGCCGCTGAGCCTGCGCGTCCGGAGCCTGTGCTCCGCAACGGGAGAGGCCACAACAGTGAGAGGCCCGTGAAATGCAAAAAAAACCCCAAAACCAAACAAACAAAAAAACTTCAAAGGGTCTGCCTATGAATATTAGAATGCTTTATAAATACCTTAATTCTGCCTCCCCCACACACAAAAAGATGATAGGTATAAAAAAATTGACAAAGTCACCAGGAGATTTCAATAGTAAGTTATTAACATTATTCTAAGTGATAAGAAAGCATGGTTAGAGTATAATTGGCAATGTATTTATTTATACTGGCATATAAAATAATGGTGTTTCCTACAATTAATAGCATTTTGAGTTTAGTGAAAAACAGTAGTTATAATGATATCACTACACTTTCAACAGATGCTTTTCTTACAATGGTGACCACTCATTCACTTACATTCATTAATCAAGATTTTGAATTTGCGGTGCTGAATTCAGAACATAAATGTTTAAAAGTTTTGCTGTGACAAATCTGAAACACATTTGATTGAAAAGGATTGAATCAACTTCAAGAAACATTCACTACCTTGCAAAAGTTCACCATTAAGCAGAAAACGCAAGAAACTAGGAGATTATAAACCATACACTATCGCAGGGGCAGTTAAAGGGACATTTTGGGCACAAAACAGTGATTGTCTCTTCTTAGAGATTTACAAGAGGTTTTGTAGAAGCAATAATGTTTGAACAGCATCTTACAGGACAAATAGGAGTTTTGTGTTTATCTCAATGAATAAAATAGAAAGGTCATTCCACCCAGAGGAAATTATAAGGACCAAGGGGAAAAGGTGTGAAGCAATTTATGAAGAGAGCGCAACTGGACAGGCAGAAGGGGTAGAGCACAAGACAAGGCCAGAACCAAGTCAAGAATCCTTTAAAACACTGGATTTCTGGATATCAACTTAATAATCATTTCCTTACCTAGCCCTTCTAACAGAAAGTTAAATGCTTTAGACCACGACATTAATCTTTAGTGACTTCTTTGATAAACCAAACTTGATATAGCACTAGGACCAAAGGAAGGTTTAGACTTTGGCCTGTGTCCATGTCACACTATCTTTGGAATCTCTAAATTCTCTATTAAAAAAAAAAAAGTAAAAATGCTAACCTTATACAACAGCTCCCAATTATTGAGGATATATTTTGTCCCAGGAATCATATCCAGTACATGTCCAGTACACAAGCACACACACACAAACACATACAAGGATCTTTCAAGCAATATCTTTACATGCTCACTTTAAAAATCATGAAACGTAGCCTCACAGAGGTTTGATAAAATTTGTGTCATTACAGAGCAGCAAGCCACTTAAGTCAAATGTCTAAGATTTCATCATTCATTCATTTAAATATGTATTAAGTAAACACTCTGTACTACCAATTTTGATGAATTATTTAAAGACTCTTTCATGTGCCATGTAAAATGTGTTTTTCTAATTTCCACGGGCCAACGACTGATTAAAGCCAAATGTGCCACAACCCATGATCTCAACCTTGAACCTCCTTGGTTAATTGTGTTTGTGTGTGTGTGTGTGTGTGTGTGTGTTTGTGTGTGTGTGTGTGCGCACTGTGTATAAGTGGTCAATTCAGGGAAGGGGGGATGAAACATCTATAATTTTTGCTACAATCTGCCTTTTGTTATGACTTAAAATATACTCCAGGGGATACTGTTTCATATCAGCATCAGAAATAATGCCATCTTTGACATAACCATGTGATACTCATTTTTGAGTATTCAGAAAACAATAAACAATTACACCTTTTACTTCTTTGGAAATAAAATATTGAGCCTTGCCAGTATGTCCCTTTACTGGAAAACAGAAACTCACTGAAAGCTGTAGTTAAATTACAAAAGAAAAAGAAATTAACCGTGACACATGTGTTCTTGTTCTTGATATTGATACTGACTTTTGTCCAAATATATCTAATTTGTCTTGGAATCAATGCTGTTCTTTCTTTTATCATCTGTTCTGCAAATTTGTTGCACTGCACATTTCAATTTACTTCTCCACTCATCTACCTTCCCTTTATACCATGAATTGCTTGAAAGCAAGAACTATTTTGGATTAACCTTTTTATCCCTAGACCCTAAGATTCTCCCAAGCATGGAGCAGCCTCTTGATAATTATTTGAATTGCTGGAAAGAGAATGAGAGAGTGAGATTATCAGTGAGTGACCGAGTGAACATGCTAGTCAGTATATGTTATAATTGAATGGGCAACTGTCCTTGAAGCTGTTGCCTAATTCTAAAAGGTCAGTAGCATTATTACCCCCATCTAACAAATGAAGAGTTTGAACCTCAGAGAATTTGAGTGATAAAATATCACAGGCAATTATTATTGTCAAGAAAATTATTAGGTACCAGGCATTCTGCTTAATATTTTCTACATGAGATTTTTAAGGGGGTCCCTCTCAGCCCCTTGAAATCTAATAAGATGGGCTTAAATCTAGGTGTCCATATTGTTTATTTTACAAACTGCAACAAATGCAAAAGTGAAGAGGGACATTGTTATTAAGTTTCTAGGACTACAGAATCAAACCAGAATTGTCCCAGGAAAACTAGGACATGATATCACCCTAGCTTAAATCTTATTTCATGGATAAGGATTGCCAAAAACCTCTTTGTGGTACATTAGAATCACCATGTCCCCATCTGCTTCTGTGTTCTCAATTTCTTCTATGTGAGGAAGGAACTAAGTATAAATTTGGGGCAAATATAAAGAGAAATGACATCTCCACAAAGCATTTGTTAGCAAAGCAGACTAAGTTATGATTTGGGGTAAAACTGAAAGAAATTTTATCAAAGCACAATCAAGAAGACTGAGCTAAATATTAACCAGTGAGGAGCCTTTCATCCCCAGAATGTTTTCTGGAGGGAGGTTCCCTCTCTGACCTCTACCTTCACTCTACTTTTACAGTGCAGTTCTGAAAATGTGCTTCAGATCATCTGTTAGAACTTATCTGGGACTGGTCTGGGTTGGTCATCTTGCTGGATTTGTATTCTAATCGTTGTTCTCCCTGTATACATTACTAATCTGTTAGTTACAAGTGACAGAAAATCAACCTAAACGAAAATAAACAAAAACAAATTAAAACAAAAAACTTACTGGCCACTGGGGTTAAAAAGTTCAGGATTAGGGCTAGATTCAGGACCTCAGATGACGGTATTAGGAACTGCTCTATACCCATATATGCTTCACTATCCCTCTTTTCTGTATGTTGACTTTATTCTCTGGATGTAAACTGTGTTTAGATGACTGCAGAAGCATGATCTTCAAATCCTCCCAGGTAAAAGAACATCTCATAAAGGAAACCCTCTCTCTGTTACTTTCTCCAAACGTTATGAGTTTCATTCTAGTTTTGTTACAGTCAGTCAATCACTGAATCAATTTCTGTGGCCAGCCGTATTTGGGTCTCTGTTATGCCTGGCCTGGTCACATGCTCCAGGCCTGCAGCTCCACCCAACCAGCATGGGATGGACATAGAAGAGTGTGGGGCTTTATATGAAGGAAATAGATGGTAGAAGGCACACAGCGAATGTCTTCTAAAACCTCATTTTGAGAAAATTACTTTATTCTTCTCCCTTTTTTTTTTTACATTGCTTCTACTGTCTTTTCTCTATGAACTGCTTCTCTTCTTTCCTTCCACCAAGCTATAGGGCCACACTCTTAAAGTCACTGATACTGAGCTCTGTATCCACTGAATGCAGTAGTCAGAATAAAAAGTAAATTTCTCAGTTTCATCTCTTCCCATCTGTAATACATACGAATAATGTATGTATTCGTATGTATTATAGATGGGAAGAGATTAAATTGAAAGAATTTAACAACACGGGAAGAATTGTGCAAGATGTGCACAAGGCAGTATGTTATAAAGTAGGCACTCAATAAATATTCATGGATAGGCTTCAGGTCCCACTAAACCATTTCCTCAGAGCCCCTCTGGCCCAATTAATACCTCTACTAGAAAAGGCAAATCCACAGAGTAATGCTGAAAAAAATAGATTGATTTTGTATATAGCCTAGTCTATAATCTTCAAGATGTATGTTGCTTGGAGAGGTACCTGAAGTGGTTTGTCATTCCCATCTTGTCTCTTTAGCATCGATAAGGGATGTGATAGGGAAAAGAACAGAATTTGCTACTAAATATTATAGCAACAGACATGAAGATTTACTAGAAAAACTAAGAATATCAATGTGTTTTCTAATTTTAAGAACCTCAGTCAAAC
Source organism: Leucopleurus acutus (assembly GCF_964270905.1). Lineage (NCBI taxonomy): Eukaryota > Metazoa > Chordata > Mammalia > Artiodactyla > Delphinidae > Leucopleurus > Leucopleurus acutus. The sequence continues at coordinate 25,342,598 of NC_139162.1, forward strand.
CAAGTTGGCTTTAAAGAATGAGAGAAGGTGTTTATTCTTTTTATTTTTGTTTGATGGAGGAAGGCAAACATAAAAGAAAACACTTTTCTTTTTTGGCAATCAGGAGTGGAATGTCACACAGTGCAGTTGCATTTGAGTTTACATAGCAGTGTGTCTATACTCCAGGTCTACCGTGTATTGAGAGTATGACCTGCGGAGTTTATTTCCCCCTGTGAATCTCAAGTTCCTCATCCATAAAAGGGAGGAGGTGATTATTGCTACTTCAACACAGTTATTCTAAGGGTCACATACAATATGCTACTTCCTTTTATTTTTATTTATAATAGTTTAACATAGCAGCTAAAAACACAGACTTGAGTGTTACGTTTTCCTGGTTGCAAGCCTCAGCTGTGTGACTTTTGGGAAATCGTTTAAGAAACATGTACAGTATATTTCCATTTGTGTAAAAAATGTTACTGACATATATGCATGTACATGCTTAGGACACTTTTGAAAGGATACACACAAATCTGTCAAATATTGTAGCCTTTGGGAGGGGTACAGAGTGAAAGGGGGAGGGAAATATGTCAAAAATAAAGAAATCAATTTAAAACTATAGCTAAACCAAATAACACCACCAACAAAGAGACAAATAGAGTAGAAACTTGTTAATGATTTCACATGAGACTTAAAAGGCTATTTTCTTACGTTCTTTAGCTTACAGAAAGAGTCAGACAGAATTGGGTTTTGTTGCCTCTTCACCATTACTTGCCATAACCTTGCATAAATTACATACCTTCTCTTTTCCTCAGTTCTTTTCTATAAAAATGAGAATCAAAATATCTATATCCTGAGATAATTTTACAAAGGAAAAAGATCTGTATAAAATTTTAGTATAATGACTAATAAACATCAGTATTACTCTGCTGTTAACATCGACCATTAAAATCAAGAGGTCAAGACCATAAATTGATGGTACATCTAAGGAGAACCATCTTTGCCCTCGCTTCCCTGTGAGGGAAGTCCTGAGCTTCCCTGTAATTTACTCGATGAAGTGTAAGTGGACTGTTCCTAAGGAATATCTGCTGCCAATCTGCTCCGTGGAGTCTGACTGCTGTTTCTATCTCAGGCCAGAATTTTCTGACTCATCAGCATTTGGACCTATCTAGCACTCAATGACTGGTTAACAGAGAAGCGGTAAATGGGTTCATTTTGAAGAGCTCCTTTCAGAAGGGCTCCTGCAGGAAAGCGATTTTTCTCTGGCCACCAAAACTGTCAAAATCTTCCAGAAAGTCTTGTGGCAGGAACTCTGCAAAGCACTCAAATCTGCTGAGTGGATGTTAACATGAAACATCATAAGGCACGTACTATTTTTCCTCCAGAATAGCGTCCCATGGCTTTCTTACCGCCATTCCTCCTCTCTTCTCCTTTCCCATCCTGACATGTTGGAGAAAGAGGAGTAAAACAGTGTCGTTTTTAGCTTTTCCTCTTGTTAAACACGACCTGCCTTCTCCACAGGCCAGAATAACTGGCAGCACAGGTAGCATGTGTGGTTATCAAAACCGCAAAGCGGACGCAAACTTAGAGGATGGCTTGAGGACACAGGGAGTGGGAGGGTGAAGCTGGGATGAAGTGAGAGAGTGGCATGGACATATATACACTACCAAATGTAAAACAGATAGCTAGTGGGAAGCAGCCGCGTAGCACAGGGAGATCAGCTCGGTGCTTTGTGTCCACCTAGAGGGGTGGGATAGGGAGGGTGGGAGGGAGACGCAAGAGGGAGGGGATATGGGGATATATGTATATGTATAGCTGATTCACTTTGTTATACAGCAGAAACGAACACACCATTGTAAAGCAATTATACTCCAATAAAGATGTTTTAAAAACAAAACCCACAAAGCAAATGTTTCTCTATTTTTAAAACATGCGGCCACAAGAGTAGTTATTATCCTCACTCCCCTTGGGGAAAATTTGCCCTGGAAGCAAATTTTGAAAAGGCCTGAAGAACAAACGTAGAAAATACTCCTTTGAGTAGGAAAAAAATGGCAACGTGAGAAAAAGTTACTGATGACAGAAGCTATTGCTCACAGTAAAGTTTACAATATGGAATTGGAATTGGACTTTAAACTCTGCTCTTGTGACCTTGTTATGATTAATAACTGTAAGAGGTCCTTTTTTTTTTGCAACCATTTAAAATCAGTGAGTCTCTTCCCCAGAGAGAGACTTTATTTTCCATAAAAGAATATCCCTGAATCTGCTCAGTTTTATACATCCTTGTGTGTATTTCATAGCAACCTTTGCTTTGATGGAAGGTTTATTCAGGCTTGGGAATCAGAAAACTGTGTGTTTGCATCTTAACACTGATGATCGCGGAGCTAGAGCATCTCTGGTGAACTCCCTGAGTCTCAAAAGGTTTTTATATTCAGGTAGGCACATTATTAAATTAAAAGAGAGAAGAATATATATCATATATATATATATAATATTATGAGGAATTAGCTGACATAATTATGAAGGTTGGGAAATTCCACAATCTGAAGAGCCAGGGAAACCAGTGGTATAATTCAGTCTGAGTTAAAGGGCTCAGAAAAAGAGGAACCGATCTCAGTCCAAGGGAAGAAGAAGATGAGATGTTCCTGGTTATGCAGTAAAGCAGGGAAAATGGGGTGAATTCCTGCCTCCTTGTCCTTTTGTTCTATTCATGCCCTCCATAGATTGGACAACGTGCCCACACATACTGGGGAGGCCATCTACCTCACTGAGTCCACTGATTCAAATGCAAATACCATCTGAAAACACTCTCACAGACACACCCAGAAATAACATTTAATTTGGACACCCCATGGCCAGTCAAGTTGACATATAAAAAACTAACTATCACAAATGGGCTATTGAAGCAGTGGCAATGGAGGGATGATCCCCCACTTGTTTCTAGCAACTTCCAAAGCAATCCTTGGAAGGTCTCTGAGGAAAACAGTCTGAAAATCTCTGATCCCTTTAAATTTAATCGTTTTTGTGAAAGGCTGAAAAATACTCACTCCTCAAAAAAGTCCTAATCCCTGGAACCTATAATTGTCACCATACGGTTGAAAAGAGTTTTTGCAGATGTGATTCAGCTAAGGTTCTTGAACTGAAAAAATTAACCTGAATTATCAGGTGGGCCCTAAATGTTATCAAACATTTCCTTACAGAATAGAGGCAGAGGGAGACCACACAGACAGAAGAGGAGAGGACACGTACAGAGAGGAAAGTCAGTGTGAACTTAGTGGCAGAGGTAAGAGTGAGGTAGCCACAAGCCAAGTCAGCTGGGGCCAGGGACTGATCCTATCCTAAAGCTTTTGGAAAAAGTGCAGCCCTACTGATGCCTCTTTTCTGGCTCAGCGATACTGATTTTACACTTCAACACGCAAAAAATGTGATAGAATAAACTTAGGTTGTTTTAAGCACAAAGTTTATGGTAATTTGTTAGAGCAGTCACAGGATTCTGCAATTTGGAAATGAAGGCCTATAGAAGAATAGAAAACCTCCTGAGGTCACTTAGCTAAGTAGTGATGGATTTGTGAATGGATTCCAAGTCCAGCGCACTTTCCACTTCTCTGCATGGAGGTACCTTTCCTTTTTTATCACATTCCCATCAGCCCAACTCCAATTACTATAACTTCCCCTTAGACTTGCTCCCTAGTGTTTCTTTTTTTCTTCCATCTGATTGGCCATTCCCGGTTACCTCCTTAAAAACTACCTATTTTTTTTTCAACATTTTAAGTAACAGATGCCACTTTTCATTTGCTAAAAGACCATATCTGGAAAATGCACATACTTAGAGGGAGTTGGTAAGTAATGTAAATGAGGCAAGTGAAAAATAAAGAACCGGAGAAATCATTTTCCAACTAAAACAGTAGATTCTTAGCCCTGAGTGTGTATTAGAATCGCCTGGGAGCCTTTCAAAAGGCCAGATCCCAGACTAATTAACTGAAGTCTTTGGGGGTGAGAACTAGGGATTTGTATTTTTCAGACCTCTGCAGCTGATTACAACGCACAGCCTAGAATCACCTACCTGAAGAGAAAGACTGCTACTTACTCCCAACAGGCTATCATTGTGGAGAAACGCACATCAAACCTAATTTTACCAGATGTTCTAAAATTTTCAGAGAAACAGAAATCTCCATATTTTACATGAAATCTCCAGATTTTTAAAATGTCAACAAAATTCATTTTTTAAAAAAACATTTCCTGGTTGCCATGGACTGAATATTTCTGTCTTCCTTAAATACACATGTTGAAATCCTAAGCCCTAACGTAATGACATTAAGAGGTGGGGCCTCTGGAAAGTGATTCGGCCATGAGGATGGAGCCTTCACAAAGGAGATTAGCAACCTTATAAAAGCAAGTCCAGAGAAGTATTGATCTCTTTCTCCAACACATGAGGATACAAAGAGAAGTCAGCAGTCTAGAAACTGGAAGAGGATTCTCACCATAATGGACCATGTATCGCCCTGATCTTGGACTTCCAGTCTCCAGAATTTTGAGAAATAAATTTTTGTTTATAAGCCACCCAGTCTGTGTCTATGGTACTTTGTTACAGCAGCCCCGAGAAACTGGTGAAACGAATATGCCTGTATGTCAGATTCAGCCTGTGGGCATCGTTTTGCAATGCCCACATGTACTGAAGTACATTATGTACATTATGTACATTCAGTACATTAATGTACTGAAGTACATTAACTTGTTTTGTCTTTTAAATATCTTCTTTCTACTAATAAGGTTTTATGCATATTTTTTTTCCAAGATGAAATTGGACAAAACAATCAACATTTGATTGAGTGAGTTTCTACAGCATAGAAAGAAATGCCTTCTCTTTCCAAAAAGACATCCATATGAGAAAAGGTATTAAGCCATTTGGTAATTACATTCTAAATAAATCTTACAATAAATGAAAAAATTTAAATAATTATAATATTTTGGGAAATACATTTTAAAATCCTTAGTCTAAATGAGACATAGAACTGATATGATTACAACTCTTCTTTCTGTACCAGTTATTGAAAATGAATTCCATTTCTGCAAGATGAAGGAAGTAGCTACACCCATGCCAGAAAACTGATTAAATATGTTTGAGGTAAGCAATCCTTTTGCCATCAATTCATCTTTAGAATATTCCTGACTGAATTGTCTACCCTGTGTTGTTGCAAGATGCTAAGTCATGAAAGACAAGAACACTAAGAGTTGAGGTGTATCACACTTAAAATCTAGAAGTCTTGACACATTCATGGGTGGACTTTGGGTGTTTGTGACATTTGGCCGAAAATTTTGCTCACTTTTATATTATTTTCTTCCATATTATTTTAGAAAATGAAATGAATCAAAGAGAAATCCTCTAAACAAATTTAATTTCAAAGATCAAACTCCAATATTTAATTCAACATAAGTGACATACAGAGTTTAAGAATTTTTATTATTTATATTTATTATTACATGAGTATCTTGTTTAACTAGATTCATGTAACCCTAAATGTCACCAGAGAGAAAGATTCAAATCATACTATTGCTAAATATATTAAAATAAAAGGTGGAGGTTCATACAACCCTCTCCTTGGGTTTAATTCATTTGCTAGAATAGCTCACAGAGCTCAGAGAAACATTTTACCTACTAGATAACAGGTTTATTACAAAGGATATAACTCAGGAACACCAAATGGAAGAGACACATAAGGCGAGGTACAGGGAAAGAGTGATGAGCTTCCATGCTCTCTCCAAGTCTACCACTCTCCCCAAATTTCCATGTGTCCACAACCCAAAAGTTCTCCAAGTCCCATTTTTGGGGAGTTCTGAAGGAGGTACCATTACAGAGAAATGACTGATTAAATCACCGGCAACTGATGCAACCTCCAGCTTCTATCTCCTCCTTGGAGGTCAGGGAGAGGAACTAAAAATTCCAACCCTTCAATCACATGGTTGGCTCCACTGACAACCAGCCCCCAATCTTAGTTGCTTTCCAGAAGTCCCCTCACTAACAAAAAAAAGACACCTTTGTCACTCTCCACACCACTTAGGAAATTCCAAGGGTTTGGGGAGCTGTGAGCCAGGAATCGTGGACACAAAGACCAAACTTCTATGAGAAATATATTTTGGTCACCTGAATGACCACATGTATATTTTTCGTATAAATCACAATCCTGCAGGCTACAAAAGGAGCTGCTACCCCTAGACAAAATCAGGAAGCTTCAAAATGAGAAAGTTATCTGTTAAGTTGCTAACTTGGTCACTGGCTCCAGAAACACACCTTCACCTGGTCTGTGACAGAAAAGAATGAATATACCATATCCTGCCTCTACCCACCTGACGTGTTCTAAACACAAGTCAGGTTTATTTGATTGGCAGAACCTAAACACAGTTGCACCTTTGTCTGCCAGGGAATCTGGGAAATGTAGGTTTTAACTTTTCCACCTCTACATGCCTGGAGAGGGATAAAATGTAATTTAAGCTAGTTGATTTTTAGTATCCACCTTTCTCAAGTAAAAGATATTAAATATGTGTGTATAACCTTTTCTGTAATTAAGCCTGGGAAGAAAACACAGGAATCTTAAACACATTCAGAGGTTATATTCACATTATAGAAATTCTTTGGTATAAACAGAAAATGGATTTTAATCAGACTGACAAATATAATGGAAAAAAGAGAGAGAATGAATGAGTATTGAGTCCCTATAATATGTACACTTTACATTAAGTCACTTTACTTAATGCTTGTGACATCTACATGAGATGGTAAGGACTACCCCCATTGGAGAAATGAAAAAAACTGAGGATTGGGCAAGTGTCACAACCTCTCAAAATTCAAAACACTGTCTAATTTCAAAATCCCTACTTATTCCATTTTATGACATCTCAGACCACTTGATACTCTGGGACCTTAGCCCACTTATTCTGGTGAAGTTATGGAAACACTGTCTGTGATACCCCGACACGAATTTCACTCTTGCTGGCTCAATAGCGTGAAGCTAAGTTTACATCTGGAACATAATCTGCCCTTTTGCAAATTCACTGAACAAAACCAATGAAATGTATGCATACTTCCAAATTCCCACAAGAGAATCTTCAGAAAGGTAAATTTCCCGTAAAATCATTTCACTTGTTTTGGAAATATTAATAGTTGAAAAGCAAAGCTGAAAATAACAAGAGCTAAAATGGAGACACTTGAACGTCCATGTGAGAAGATTTGCCCAAGGGACTTGGAGAGTAGGAAGTATACTAGAGAAGAGTGCAAATTTATCACAAAGTATCCTTCAGCTGAGCAACAACTACATGCCAATACCTGTGTATTAAAGTGTAGATTAGGGGACACAAACAGAGGCTGGACTCAGAGAAGGCCATTTTGGAACGTGAACATCACCAAGGTGGAAAGACCTTTGAGTATGAGGAAGAATATGGTTTCCAACATATCAGAGCTAAAATCTGAGAGAGATTTCCATGGTAAAATTAGTTAAGGAAATGCTACTTCATCCACCCTGTTTTTTCAAGAGTTGTACTCACAATCCCACAGGACTTCGTAGACCCTTTAAAATGGAAATGCTTATATTTAACAAAGTTGTCCTCAAACCGATGCGCCAGAGAGCTACTTGTGTGTGTATGTGTGTTATGCATCTGCATCTATATCCATATCTACATAATACTTGCTCACAACCTACAGGTATTATGAAGAACCTACAGTAAACAATGCTGACCTGATCCTACCACTTACCCATCAAGTAACAGATTAAATCAGATATGGTAGATGGAAGTGCTTTATAAAGGAAATATTGCAGAAAGCACATGGAGGCAAAAATTTCAGCACAGCTAAAGCCAGGTAGAAAGAAATCATATATACCTAATTGGAAAATAGAATTTTCAATATTCTGTGAGAGAGAGACAATTGTTAGATTCTTCTAACTCTAGACTTAAACCTTCAATGAAAGCACTTAATTAGACTCAGACCTACTGAAATTTCAAAACACATAGCAACCGGCAAGTTGTAAAATTTATGTTCTACTTTCTGAATAAGATTGGCAAGATAATTGATGGAAAATCAATATTAATACCAAAAGGAAACTGTCTATAGGATTTGGTGATTGCACAATATGTTTGAACTTATGAAGCAGACCTCATGGGTTTATTGAGGTTTCACTTAATTGTGGTAAATACATCTGTCAAATAATAACTTTATCAGACAAAGCAACACATAAGTAGAACCAAATGAAATTGTAGTGTCTGAAATACACTTAAAATTCACTATATTTTACTAGGGAAAAGCCCTCAACTTTTTAGGATATCAGAGGATGAAATTACAACTAGCAAGTCTTTACAAACTTTTAATTTAGGAATTTCTTTTCTTTTTCTCTTTCAGTGTACAGTTTAGATTTTCTTATTTTCGTTTACTGATTTTTTGTTAACAACTGTTCATATTTCCTTTCACATGTTTTCTTACTACTTTTCCCTCTCTGCACAAAATAGCCGGCTTTATCTCTCTGCCTCTGTCCTCAGTTCATCTCTGCATTCTGGGAGATAAGATTAGAGGCCTTGATCCCCCTGCTGTTAGAACAAGACCTCAATCTCTCACTGTCTCTATTTAATCAGGTCCCTATTTTAGCTGCCACAAAGCTGTCAACAAAAGAAAATAAGCTATCCCCCATCAAGGGGTTAAATTGGATTTCACAGTATGCAAAGGCTCTTCTGAGCAAATTCCACCTGCACCCTCCGTCAGGCAAATTACTTCTGACTTTTAATTTATTTCTCTAGGAAATGGAAAGGTATGGCATAACCAAAGTCAACAGGGAATAAAGTACAAGGTGTAATCAGGTGCTCACCAATCGCAGGCTCCCTTCCCTGTCAGCTTTAATAGGGTCTCAGAACATACAATTTAGAGAATGCATGACATGTCCTCTCTGTTCTGAGTTTTATTTTGGACTTGTCTAGTTAATGGCCCCAACAAGTGACAACTGACGTTTGCTTGATGCAATGGTGCCTGGAAGGTGTGTCTATTGTACATTAAGGTTCAGTCTGAGAGTTTGTAAATTAAGTAATTGCACTGGATTCTTGACTTCCTAATGTGTAACGCCTAAACTGGGGAAGAAATCTGATTCAAGTGACGGCATTACTTGTTTTTCAGGATTATGGTTATCAAGAAGAGGGGTGCATATTGAAAACCAGGGAAATGTATTTTTTAGATGAGGTCATTGTTTTGAGACCAGATCAGTTTAGCAGTGAATCACTAAATAATTTAAATAACATGGTTTAATATAGTACCTTTTCTAAAATTTAACTGAATGTGAAGTTATTTCTATGATTTAATTTTACAAAATCAATATTAAGGGATGGAGGAGATTTATATAAATTCATAACTTCAAGTACACATTGCTATGGGGGAAAATGGCAAACATTTCTGTCTCCAAGATCAAAGCCAAAAATGTTTTTAAGATACAAATTTAGTAAGTGTGTAGGGAGTGCCTCTTCAGTGAAGGAAAAAGGGGACAATGATGGAAATGTTCATTTTCATTATAAATTAAGGATCGGCGATTTTTCTGGCAGATTTTTTTCTGGTACTATTTAACATTTAATTCAAGCTAGCTTTGAAATAAAAGTTTATATACCCCTGTAGAGTTTATCTCTTTTTCCACTATAAAAGACTGATTAATTTCATATTCCTATGCAGCAAATTCTGAATAATGAACTCAAGATTATTCATTGGGTGGAGAATTAGGGGAAGGTTATTGAGCAGGAATAATTTTTTCAAGCGATATATAAATAAAACACTTTGAGCTGACCTATTATAATTGACTTTCAAATCTTGTTTTCATCCTCATAATGGTTTCACTGGTCATTTAAATCAGCGTTGTCAAACAAACTCTAAATTACGGATTTCGGGAGAACATGGGGTTAGAGAGAGTGTCTGGGAGTATCATAGGAAAAACAACATTCATAATACTTACTATAAATAGAGACGTGCTAGGATCACTGAAACTTCAAAGCATTGTGTTGGACCAGTACTGTTAATATGTATTTGAAGTAGTGGGGCTCTTTTAACAATGGAAATCTACAATTATCACTCCTATATGGACGTCTAAGGAGGGTGCAAGAATAATAATTCCTGGTCTAGTAAGTTACTACAGCCAACAAATCTCCACGTGGCTTAGTCTATTTTAGATGGACTTTATTTCGCTTGCAAAAAAAAAAAAAAAAAAAAAAAAAAACCAACAATTTCATCTACTGATCTCATACGTGGAATAGAAGATACATTTCCTATTGCCTATCCTTTTCTTCTTGGCCTGCTTCTTGGTCACAAAAATTGCCACCAGTTCTTAGATTCCTCATCAAGATGCTCCACCCTATGTACCAGTTTCTTTTCACTTGTCCTCACAAAGCAGAATGCTTTAATCCTGAGGCTAATGTTAAATTCAACATGGATGAAATGTCTCCACTTATGCTACATCTCTATTCTTTTAAATCTGGGTAGGATAATAAAATTAGGACACCTTACGAGTAACATGTGATAGAGAAGTTTTGACCATAAAGTTTATAACCAGCCCAATGAATGTATTTTTCCTGTGTTACATTAACAAATTACTAAACCACAATGTCCCAAACAACATTGGAGTATATGCCTATAATATTCTTTCTGCGCTGCTCTCCTGGATTATGTATAGAAGTGAGTGAGCAAACAACTATGAACAATTTAAAAATTAGTCATCTGTAGAAACAGAGTTAAATATTGATAGTATCAGGATGGAAAGGATACCAAGTATCAGAATAAGCCTCCCTCCATCTTCCCCTTGCCCAACTATGGAATAAATGTTTGCTTTTCTCTTTGAGTTTCTTCAGCTCTCTGTACAGTGATCAAGCTCTATTTTCCACCAGGTTTATAGTTAAGCCTTTTCCCTTTAAATCTGTTCATCTTGTTGGTGATCCAGATGGCAGAAAGCAATTGCACTAAGTCCTTAACTTAAGTCTGCTTGCATACAAATGGCGCCTTCTAGGCCTGATTTACATTACCCAAGCAGGTTTGGTGTGGGAAATTCACTTTCCCTGAGACTTGCGTGTGGGTCTCAACTTTCATCAAGGGGGAATCCATTAGTCTCCTTCATTTCCTGATTACTCAAGGGTTTATCAAGTAGAAGGGATTTAACTTGCCTGAAAGATGAGCAATCCATCCATTTCTCCAGATGTGGTAAATATTTCTCTTTAGATCTAACCAGAAAGCCAGGTACCTGGGCCATAATATGTTACCCTCTGACGGAACGGCTTTTACAGAATTAGTCTTTGCTGTTCTGGTCTTGCATTAAAGCGCATTTATAAAAGTAGACTCAGGAAAACTTAGCACTTACTTGTATTGAAGCCTGAGAAAATTTGTCAACAACATGTCTTCCATAATGGAGTTTTCAACCAGTGTCTGTGGCATGCTGGTGAACTGGGAGGTGTGCCAAATTATTAGTTCACTCAGTCTTCAGGGACATACGGCAAGCCCCCAGGGCTGGTCCCTTCTGGCTGAGAGCAACCTCATCTATTTATCACTGTGTACCTTAAAAATATGACATTTTCCTTTTGCTCCACGATATAAAAAAGGTTGGGAACACTGCTGCTAGAGCCTTATAACAAGAACATCAGTGAATTGATTTTCTAAGTAACTTGTTTTCTTTTGTGTCATGTAGAATTTAAATTTTGTAACTGGTCTTGTTGGTTCCTACTGGATCCTTGGAATTTCATATTTAATATTGGCAGCCCAGTTCTGGCTGCTGTAGAGGGCCTTAAAGCACAGGGTTTGAATTTTGACCTTGAATCTGTTTGTTTCATGCCTTTATATTTAATTTGTCTTCACTACAGTGTTATCCTTTTGGTGTATGGGTATATGAATGTGTGTATACCTTTGTGGGTATATCTTCGAGCATTTCCTTTTTCATTTCTTTCTGCTTTATGGTGTGTCACCATAAATCCGGTGTGGAACAAGGTGAGACATGGGAATAATATATACAAAAATATAATATACAAATATAATAGGACACATATATACTGTACATAATAATTACCAATTTATGAAAGAGAACAGTCTCAATTTCATCTCAGGTCAATTTAACATGGTAAAATCCTAAATATCTTTTGAAATAGAGGCAGTGGAAGGACTATTTCTAATCATGAAATGAAAGAAACATATGCAAAAAGTAAACTTTGGATTTTTTTTAATACAAAAACAAGGAGAACTTCTGTTGTTATTTTCAGGTAATCTGCTCAGCTAATGAAAATTTAACATCACTGCTGAGAAAGGACAGAAAAGCAAATGAAAACAGAGCAAACAGAAAAAACAAAGCAAACAGAAAAAGCAAATTATAAATAACAACAATGGAAAAATTGCTATTATTGGACCAGACATGCAGTGTTCTTTTAGGAACAGAGTTACTGATTTTACAACATGAAAGGGGAGGGAGATACAATTGTTGAGGAAAAATAATGAATCAGGAACTTTATTTGCTTGCTATTCACTTTATTTCTAACTGCCTTATGAAGTATTATTACCCATATTTTCAAATGAAGTAATTGAGGATCATGGCATCTTGGTATCTTGTTCAAGAAAAGAGCATGCATGTGGCATAGCCAGAATCCAAACCACAGTAAGTATCTGTCACCAGGGCAGTGTAATCTCCACTCTGGGAGTTGCCTCTAATACATCTACGGCCAGTCTTAAAAGTCTCGATAAGTCTTTGTGGATGCCAGTAATGAACACAACTGGCCACTTCTGTCTAGAGAGAATCATTGTGCCAATTGCCCAGCATGGGACAGGCCCCTCACCACAGAGAGCTCAGTTTGATCCAGAGTCCTAATCCAGATAGAATACAGCAGCAGTAGAAATCCAAGGATGATTGCAAACATCAAACACAAATAGAGAAGAAAGTCACACACCCTGCTTTCCAACCATTCCCAGACATAATTTTGAAGCCCTGGTAGGAATGCTCTGAAATACTTATTGGTCTCTGTACATGGTTTTCTATCTGTATATATTGGTTTGACCTTAACTCCATTTCGCTGGTTAAGTAATTATCCCTCCTTCTACTTTCCTATACTTTTTCCATTCATACATTGTTTATTGAGAACCTCCTATATATAGGCTGGTCCATTAAGCACTAGATTCAGAAACTTGTAAGATGTGGTTTCCACCATCATAGTGTTTACAATTTTGTGGAGAAATACATTTATTTGGGCTTATTTGTTTGCCACCAGTGTTTCTCATATACATTTCTGTCACAGCACTTAACCAATTATTGCAGTTACGGGTTTTTTGTTTTGCTTGTTTGTTTATGATAGCTTTTTACTTGGATAATATTAATTCCTGGGGACTCAGTAATGTGCAAGGCACTTAAGGGAAGCAGAATTTGCCACCCCAAACATGCCTCTTTGGCATAAAGATTATTTCGAGCTATCTATTAAAAGTAACAAATAGTGCACATGGGAGAAGCTCTGAAAGCCAACTAGGAGTTACCCTTTTGTAAGAGCAATTTACACTTATAATGGAAATCTTTATTTGTAAGGTTATCTCCCCTCTGTACCGGGAAGAGGAGAATGACTAACGCTTTACAAACTCTTATCTATGGACTTAATTCTGCCTAACAACCTTACTCTTGTTTACTGTGCTTTGTTTGAAAACCTGCCCCTTCCATGCCCTACCCCACATCGTGTCTTCAGCTGGAGATAGTATTTAAGGTGATGGCCTGGGCCATTTCCGCGAGTTACTCAGTTTTCCTGGGCATCTCCCATGAATACAGGAGACATGAATGTTATTAAACTTCTGTTTGTTTTTCTCCTGTTAATCTATCTTTTATTATGGGGGGGGGTCTCAGTCAAGAACCTAGAAGGTCAGAAGGAAAATTATTATTATTAATATAGGGTAACAGTATGAATGAATGCATGAATGAATGAAAAGTTAGATTGACTAACTTGATATTTCTGGAAAAGTTCAGACAGTGATGTGGTGACCTATTATACCAAGTCTCCGATGAGAATGGGAGAGGGGCTTTTAAATATTCATATGTGCCTTTATCCAAAATTTAAAGCTAAATATAGGTGCTGTGGACACGGTGGAAAGTCTATCTGGAAGGTGGAACAGAATCTCTAACGTGAATAGGGCATGTTGGTAGAGGGATGGCAGAAGGAACAATTCCTTTACCACTTTAATGTATGTTGTGATTGGAAGCCATTTAAATTTTCTGAGAAACTGTAAGACAAACAGATTGTAACTATTCTGTGCAGATGTGAAAACTGGCTTTTGCATGAGCTACCACATCTAGAGAAGGCTGAAAAGTGGACCAACTTCCAGGTGTCGTTCTAAAGCATGCGAATAACTGTGAGAATGTGTGCTGAAATGCAGGTTGCAGGCCTATTCCAGGGATTCAGCTTTATGAGATCGGTTGCATGCACTTAGATTCTATGTATCCCATGAGTATTTTCCCAGATTCCTACCTAAGTGCTCTGTGACCCCAATTTTGGGAAGCATTTTGTCATGCAGGCAGGGTCCATGCAATGTGATTAGACTGACAGATGTCCAGGGAACTCTTGAAGCAAGCCAGTAAGAAAAGGGTAGATTTCCCAAGAATATTTTCCCTTTTCAATCTTGAGGAAAAGCTGTGAGGCTTATTCTCTGCATCGCCAATGAAGTCAGTGTTTTGTATTAAAGGTTCCCTGCTGCGGAGCTAGCTCCTCTTTCCCCTGAGGGATGAGGCAAGCTCCTCTGTCCTCTTTAGGGGCTCAAGGCACCAGAGACTCTGGTGTGGGTCTGACACTCTAGGAGCTGTCAGATGGGAGTAATTCTGCTAGAATTTGAATTTGACTTTTTTTCAAAATCACTCTCTCACCTTGCCTGTTTGCTGCACGTAGTCCAGAGCTCAGTGTTTCAACCTTTCTCAATAGGAAAGTCTTTTTGAGGATCAGTGAGTACATTTGGGGTATAAAAGAGTGACAGGAAGACTTGAGGTCAGGGACCTGAGTTCAAAGCTTGGCCAATTACCACATGTTTAACATTTGCTGCTTAATACCTCCAAGTTTCCTCATCTGTGAAATGGGGATAATAAATCCACCACGGCAGGGTCAATTCATTCAATCTACAAATATGTATCGAACCGCAATTAGGGGCCAAGCACCCCAGTAGGCGGTGGGTATAGGTTGATAAATACAGAGGGTTTCTGCCTTTCAGAATTTGTGGGGAAGGCAATCAGGGTAGCTGTCGACATCCAGAAGCCCGCTTACAAATTGTGATAACTTTTTGTGGAGCAAATAAAAGGTTTGGTGAAAGATACTTTATAACAAAGATTGAAGGGTAAGGTGGGGATACTTAGGTAGAAGAACAGAGTCTTCCTGGGGAAGTAACTTAGAGGAGCATATCAAGCAAGCAAAGGGCTGGATGGAGTATGTGAAAATAGAGAAAAACGTGAGGAAGCACTTGAACTGGGGACAGCTTCACCAATAAGAGGCCAATGGCATTGGGGAAAAGCAGCAGGAGATGAGGCTTGGTGAGTTCAGCAGGGGCCAAATCACGCCTGGCCTAAGTGGCCAGAGATAGGAACTTACATTTGATTCTAATATAATGGCAGACTACTGAAGAGGAAATGTATGTTTCAATTATGAGAATTATACATGATACGAGAGTGTGCAAAACAGGTATTCTATAAATAGGTATTGTGCATAATACATATTCTATAAATAGCTCTTCCGAAGTCATGCCAACTAAGCTTTCAGTCCCAGAACATGACAGAATAACAGAACCTCATTGTTTATAGAGTTCACCACATTATTGTTTCCCATAAATTGAATGCTCCAATCTGTACAACAGCCAAGTTCTTGAACCTATACATTGAGAATAATATTTCCTCCAAGTGGTGAACAAAGAGTTAAAGGGAAGAATTTCCTAAAATAGGATTAGGGATGTAAGTGCTTAATATGCGTCGAGTGAAATAAAATATTTTGAACAAAGAATGTTTACATACACCGTCAGTCTGTACCCCATAACGAACAGAAATTTCCTCAACACATACTCTGCTGATTGGTGGTAACCTAACATTTGCTGATGAAGGAGGTACGGTTCACAGTGGTTAAGTAACTTTTTCAGTGACATCCAGCTAGTGAGGAAGGGAGCTAGGAGGACAATGAAAACCACCTAACGATTTCATGTACTTATCACTGTAAATTTCTAGACTTCAGAGTTCCTGAAGTTCTCTTTTGAAATAGAAAACTACGTAAGTAGTGGACAGAACAGGCTGACTAGGTAACTCAGTGCAAAGTTACCAATTATTGACAGCAAGTAAAAAGATTACAAAAATGAACTATTTAATACAGAAGGCAAGAAAAAACCTGAACTTTCATGGGGCTGAGAGGCAAATCACATGCATTTTAATAGAAACAAATTCAAACATGTTAAAAAGTAGTAAGGCCATCCCCGTTAGATATTCAATCTAATGTTAAACAACCTTTGAAACAGAATAGAATGACACTACGAAGGTCTCCTCCAAAGAATACCTAAGCCATCTCTCTAGTTCAGTTCATCTTTCTGGATTTAGCAAGGCAACCTTAATTTATCATCATAATAAGTCACAAAAACAGTGTTAGTAACCATGCTCTACTAATTACATCGTGAAATGCAATTAAGAAATATAGTGCAAAGGAAAATAATGCTTGAGATAGCTGAGTGAGATTAAAAAAACCAAACAAAACAAACACAACCGTTCTTTTGTCAGAAATCCTAGTTCTGCCATATATATAGCTTGGGTCCCTGTTCACCTGAACACCAGCCAGCCTTAGTTTCTTTCTGCCTTCCCTCCACCATGAAATCTAAATAATACTCACTTTTATAAGGTAATAAAGGTGAATAACACTTTTGAAACACCATGGTAGTGCTTATTTCCACACTATATGGATCTAATTCAGTTTTTAAAAACAATTCATTTAGGGAGTATGAAAAGTCATGTAAAATATAAATGTCAGCACTAAATTAAATGGATAGAATCATATAGTCTTCTGTCAATCAACTCTTTTCAAATGATTTGCTTACTGGTGTTATCGCTGGTTTCTCCCCCCTTTGCTTTTTCCTTCCACAGATATCAGAGATGCGTTTCTTTCTGAAAGCCAGCAGGTGGCTCTCTGGTGTACAGATGCAAAAAGAAAAAAAAAAAAAAAGTCACAGGTCCCAACTCCCTCTTAAATTAGTTTCAAAGTTTATGACAATCTCGAAAAGGGACATCTTGAAAACTCACATAAATCCATTGTAAACATCTCCTCAGCCCCACCTTAGGGCACCAATTTCAATGCTGAAAATGTTAGTAATTTAACTTTTGTTCAAAATTATAAGTCAACAAGTTAGAATGGATTTTTCATCATCCTGACAGCATCACAGAGGGAATTAGTTTGTTTCCCTCCTCCTTAGAGTAAGCAGTATCCATTAGAACAAGCAAATAACAACATGCAAATTAGTATAAAAAGACAAATGTGAATAATTTTAAAGTGGCCTAAAGTGGCAGAGTTTGTGTTACTGGAGGACCAGTATCAATATGTTAAATGACACATAAGTTTAACATAGATTTATTTCTACTCAGTATTATTTATATTACATTTATTTCGTAAATCACCCCCCCAAATCTTTAAGCTAAACTCCACTGAGGTCATTCTAATATACCGTAAGGTAAACTTCCAGTCCTATATCATGGATTTTAATGTAGTTTCTGATAAGTAATCATTATCCTCAAGTTTCATAGGTATTTCAGGCCACGTATGCTACTCAGTTGAATACATTCTACTAAGAATTAAGTTTGTAGTTTACAAGATATTAATCTAGGAGAATCGATTATGATATGGTACCATGGATGTCTGAATTTGAAGCACAAACTGCTGTTTAGGTAAAAGTTATTAAGAGGACCTTAATTATTTAGCTTTTTGAACATAACTAGGAACTCTGAGTTTACTGTAAATGTGGTTTATTAGGAATGAAATATTACAATTTGGAGAGTTACTCGAGGCTGGTAACTGAATGAATTAATTACTTATGGCTTTAGAGTCAATTCGTCCTTGAGGCTCCACAATCATACATGTTTTAGTATCAAAAGCTAGATGCTGAATATTAAAAGTAATTTTTTTAAAGCCTCACAGTAACCCGAGTTTGAAATGAAGCAGGTTGCCTGCGTGTTACTCTCTGTAAAAGAGAAAATCAACTAGCCTGGATTTTAAGATAGGACCCCTTTAAGAAAAGAAAAAGGAATATACCCAAATATTTGGCATTCCCATTTGTAAAAGCTGAAGTGTTACAGTTACAGTTAACCTGTTTTTTCAAGATCCGTAACCATGTTATTAAAATAGAACGCCAGCTTCCTTCCCCACCCACCAGCCCCTCTGCTTAGAACTGCTGAACGATCTTTATATACCAAACTGCTGCCCATTAATTTCCTCCTCATCAAGGCAACTAAGAATTACATAATGCATGTCTGTAAACTCAACTTTAATTGCAGGCAAAAGCCTTATTTCCACTTCTATTGTCTACAAACAAACAAAACACCAAAAAAATACAAAAGCAAATAAGTCTCAAGGGCCTCAGTTAAAATTGTAAAGGTTGTTAAATTGACTGAAGCAAGGTTGAATTGAAACCTATATAGGTCAAATTTGTGTGAACCAAGGAAGAGAAAGATTGGGGTATAGGTATAACCAGACTTCTCTCCACCCTCCTCCACCACACACACACACACACACACACACACACACACACACACACACACACACACACACACACACACACACACACCTGCCTCTTTTCTGAAATTTTATTTTAGTTTTTTACTTGTCTTGAGGGAATTCTGCGGCTCGACTCAACTGTAGTCATCACATGCTAATCTCCCCAAATTCTAAACTGCAAACAACATCCAAATTGACTGTGAATAAGGGGAAGCTTGTCTGTGCCTGGCGGGTTACACAAATTTCCTTGCACTATCCCATTCCTCCTCAGTATGCACCATTTTTCACGTGTAGGGGCTATAAAAGCCACTGTCAGTCTGTCCCCTGCCTCCTGCTGTTGGCTGTCGATCTGCTGCTGCCTTCCCACTGTGCTAAAGCATTCAGCTCCTGTCCAAGCAACACCTCTCATTGATCACTCCAGAGGGGCTGCTTCTGAAAATGCTGATTCAACTCAGTGGGGAAGATGGGCCGGGTGCAGCTGAAGGAGGAGGAATGGCAGAGCCTCTTGAAAACAACACACCTCCTAATTTTCATGGGCACAAAAGGCAATCGCAACCCCTCCCTTGCCTTTTAAGCAAACTTCTGCCGAACTGGCAAGTGATTCCAACTTGAAGTGAAACAGGGCAGGTGGAAAACCAGTTGAATGGCGTCACACACACCAACTGTTTGTTTCTGCCCTGGTGCTACTTGCATATTCCCAAGAGAATGCCAAATCCAGCTGCCTTTGGAGTCATCAAGCTCTCCTTGATTCTAAACCTGGAGAATTGAGGTTAATGAAGAGTGCTTTTGCCACTAAAAATACCTTTCCCAAAGCAGTGATTTCCTAACCCACAACTGTTTAGGATGGCATTGTTTAACAATGTTTATACGTCATAAAACATGCATTGGGCTGATGTATGAGTGTGTATCTTTAGAGGAAACCAGAATTGCAAACAAACCAAAAGAAATCCCTCAAAACAAAACAAACAAACAAAAAAAACTGCAGGGAGAGAGAAAAGAAAAACTTCTAACAGATGTGTTCACTACTAAATAGAACACACAACATGTGCTGAAAAATAAAAGAACCATTTGGCAACATAAAGTATCTTGGAATCTGTGTTAGATTTGTAACCACAGTAAAATATTGATATGGACCATAAAATTCAAGTTCTATAGCCCCATGCTTCTGGGTGACTCTGCTTTGAAAGACTTTTTGCACTGTAGAATTATTCTTGTTTATCAAAGACATTTTATGGCAAACCTGCTTTATGACATTGCATGATTGGCTCATTTTCCAAAAGTAGAGGCACAGAAATAGGAACATCTATTAATTCCGAGCAAGGCATAAATTTGACGTCTTAAGTGAATACAGAACAAACTACATAGCTTGGACCCACTGATAGGAAGATGTACTTAGGGAAAGGTGTCCAGACAAAAGCTCAATGAAGCCTGAAGCTGAGTTTTAATATTAACCTTACATTTGGTTAACATAACACGGAACTGGCTATTTTCAGAAGAATGAACATGGTAAAAGGTAGTGTCTAAAAAATTATACAATATTTAATAAATTAAATGTTTTATATAAATATATACTCTAAATGGTATGACACATATTTTAATAAAATATTAAATATAATCACATATTTTACCTATTTCATAATCATGACAATATTATAAAATATAATCTATACATAAAAAAGTTCATGTAGACAAAATAGTATACTAACTATAGTTTTTTAGACAAAGCGTCCATTCTGCTTATAAATATAACTACTACTTTAAACTTTTTTTATCTTATAGTTATCTCTATATTTAAAAATATATGTATTTATGGTGCCATTTTCTGTCTTACCAATGTTAGACATTATTAACTTCCTAATATAAAATATGAACATTCTGTCCTTACATGGACCCCTAATTATAATATTACAATTATGAGTTAAATAATAAGAGTTAAGCCACTTTTCACAGAGCAATATTCACAGTGTGGTAATAAAGTAACCATAGTATACTGCTTTGCTCAGAATGAACAAATGATCACCTCTTTCTAAAATTTGTACTTTGATTTCCATCTATCATTAATTCATCCTAAACTCCAGCAGATATGTAATTTACCACATTACCAATTTCTCCCCTCCCTTCCCATCTGACCCCCAGCCTTGACTCATCCTTCTCGAAGCCCCCTGTTTTTCTATGCCTGTATCGTGAGGCTTCTTTCTTCGTCTCATTATGACTGTCATCCTGGCATTTGCCTTCCCCTTTTCTAGGTTACTCCTTTACTTCTCTCATATGTTGCAGCTTCTACTTCTGAATCCCCTGTCTTCCCCCTTGTTGGTTTACTCTCTTTGTTTTGCTGCAACACATATTCTAGTATTTTCCTGATAAATGGTATATGAGAGAATTTCATTTTGAGAACTTGCACGCCTAAAATTATCTCCATTTCTCCTTTTCATTGGATTAACAGTTTGACTAAGCTTAGTAGTATAATTTGAATATCGGTATCTCCATGTTCAGTATTTTTGTTCCATGACTGTGTGACTTTGAGATGTTCTCTGAAAAACCCAATGTTCTTCTGTGTCACAGTGCTTTCTGAATTTGTAAATATCTTTTCTATCTCAGGTGTCTACAATTTCATGATGGTACACCTTGTTGCAGGACTTTTTTTTTTTTTATCATTCATTGGGCTGGGCCATGGTAAATTCTTTTAGTACAGAAACATGTGTCCTACAATTAGGGGTATTTTCTTGTATTCAGTCCTTTTATAGAAATTCTGGAAAGATACAAGAGAGAAAATGGAATATGGAATTTTTTCAGGTGGATATTAAATGTCCTGGACTAGTCTTCTGATTTGCTCATTGCTTTCTTCTGGATTTTGATCTCTCTTGTGTTTTACTTGCTGGGATATTACCTCAATCCTGTCTTCCAACACTCGTATTTCCCTTAATATTTCTGTGGTTTTATTTTTAATTTCCAAGAGTTTTATTTAAAAAAATTGTTTCTAATTCTTCCTTAGAGAGAATTCTCTTAAGTGACGCCTGTAACAACTTTTCTTAGCTCTCTGATGATATTAATTGCTAGATTTCCTAACATTTTCTTCTATTCTTTTGTTATCTCTGTTCCATTTCTCTTGTTATTTTATTTGTTTGGTCTTCTTCATTAGGCAACTGTCTTTATACACATGATAGTCAGAGGCCATGTGTTCATATTTAAGAAGGAGACTCTAGGTGCTTTGGTCAGACTTGGACATTTGGTGGGCTTAATCACCTGGAAGGGAAGGAATTTGTTTTTCCATCCATGGAGATTTATTTTCTATGTGTCTTTTCACTAGAAGAGCCATATTTAACCAAAATAATATTAGCTTTACTATAAAAAAGGAATTTTAAAAAAAGTTTTATTTGGACATTTAAAAATCAATAACACACTGGTCAGAATGGTCATCATCAAAAACCTACAAACAAAAATAAATGCTGGAGAGGGTGTGAAGAAAAGGGAACCCTCTTGCACTGTTGGTGGTAATGTAAATTGATACAGCCACTGTGGAGAACAGTATGGAGGTTCCTTAAAAAACTACAAATAGAACTACCACATGACCCAGCAATCCCACTACTGGGCATATACCCTGAGAAAACCATAATTCAAAAAGAGTCGTGTACCACAATGTTCACTGCAGCTCTATTTACAATAGCCGGGACATGGAAACAACCTAAGTGTCCATCGACAGATGAATGGATAAGGAAGATGTGGCACATATATACAATGGAATATTACTCAGCCATAAAAAGAAACGAAACTGAGTTATTTGTAGTGAGGTGGATGGACCTAGAGTCTGTCATACAGAGTGAAGTAAGTCAGAAAGAGAAAAACAAATACCATATGCTAACACATATATGTGGAATCTAAAAAAAAAAAAAAAAGTTTCTGAAGAACCTAGGGGCAGGACAGGAATAAAGATGCAGACATAGAGAATGGACTTGAGGACACGGGGAGGGGGAAGGGTAAGCTGGGACAAAGTGAAACAGTGGAATGGACATATATATATACACTACCAAACGTAAAATAGATAGCTAGTGGGAAGCAGCCTCATAGCACAGGGAGATCAGCTCGGTGCTTTGTGACCACCTAGAGGAGTGGGATAGGGAGGGTGGGAGGGAGACACAAGAGGGAGGAGATGTGGGGATGTATGTATATGTATAACTGATTCACTTTGTTATACAGCAGGAACTAACACACCATTGTAAAGCAGTTATACTCCAATAAAGATGTTAAAAAAATCAATAACAATAGAAAAGCTGTATTTTTTTCATATGGAGCATTGATTGTTGCAATGTTTACATTTTAATCTCAAACCAATTTGTCCTATCTCCTTTACATTTCTTTTAAACGGTATGTTTATTCTAAAAATACCTGGGGCCTTTAAGAGTGATAACACAAAACAAATATATCCCCAGAATGATTTTCTTACATTAAATATAATTAGAATTGGTGAGGAATGTCCCTATAAATATGCCAAGTACATATACATAGCACCTAGAAAGACTGCCTTGCCCAAAGAGAGAATGCTGTCATCAATTGTATGAATCAAAGGAAGGAATTATATTGAGAATTTAACAAACAAAATGTATACAAAATAGATGCTAGAAGCCATCAGTAGAAATAAACTGAAGTCTGCCTATAAAGGTATGAGTGAGTGATTTTGAAATAGCCACAGTTCCAATCAAAGTGACCTACGTGTAATCTCAGGAAGGCAGAACCAAAATGCAGTTGAAACTTAGCAAGGGTGTGTCTCAACAACTGCGTTAAATGCTGTCAGAGAAAGACAACGTGAACTAAAGAGGAGCATCTCTTGATGAAACACAAATAAGGAAAATCCCAAGAGCAGAATGTTGGTAGGAGTTGTCCACCCTAGACTGCTGAAGTGCTGAAGTGCTAAGATGGATAGATCAGGGCATGAAGAAAACTCTGCCATCAAGTTTAAGAAACTCCTGCCCAGACCTTAACATTTTGAAGTATTACAGCAGAAAATTATCTCCCCAATTCACCTCCCATTTGGAGATGTTTCTGTAATTATTCTGCCATAACTATGATGGCCCCAGGGAGACTGCACCACATCTGATCATCTGCCCAGCCCAGCAGCCTTTCTCTTCATTTTCCATTGCACAGATAAGGACAGAACTTTAAGTAAAACCTTACTAAATATTCTAATAAGTGAAAGAAAAGGATGTTAGTGGAATAAGCAGAGAAATGTTCAACTGGATTTTCCGGTTTATTAGATTCAATGTACTTAGGCTTTGCTTGGTGTTATTTATGTCTCTATTGCCATAAAGCAGAGGCCAAGTTTCCAAGTGTCAAGAAAGGAATAACAAATGCACCTACGTTCACACTTAGCAAGGAGTTTCTCCCAGCCTCTCAGATTCTTTGTGCCTGAGTATTACCTTCCCCTGGGTAACTGGCAGTGGGAATATATACCCTCATGAGGGGATTGCTCTGATATTTATACACAAGGGGTTGATCTTTTTCTGTGATATGAAAAGACTTATTAGAAAATAGTGATTCAAATCGGAAAAATGCACGTACACTTAGCACAGAACTGCCTTCTTTATAGAGATCGACAATACAATTCAACTATTTAAAAAGACATCTGTCATCAGGACTATGTGTCATGTTCTCACTGAGTGATCATTATAAATAGCCTTTGAATTAGAGGCAGGGATGTTTCATTTGCAACACAGAAGATACTCTGCTTTTCCACATACTTTTTACCATAGGGAAGAGCAATCTTGAAAATACCAGGGAGCTCAGAATTCAAATCAAAAAGATAATTTTAATGGACTATTTACAAGCTACTTTTATGGATTTTTTTTGGATTGTGCTGAAATCTTTTATGAAGTAGTTTGGTAAAATGTGCCTCTTGAATCCTAGCCATCTGGGGACAGTGACAATATTGACTTCTACTTCTTGCCAAGCTGATGGCTAAATCTTGGGTCAGAGTGACCAAAATAAAATAATGTCACCCTAGAAATCTTCTTGATATACAGTCAGTCTGCCTTCCCTAGTGATCGTGGTAAACAGCTGATTGCATCCATTACACTGTATCGAAAGGAGAGATGATGTAAAAGACACCACCACTGGACCATGTGTAAAAAAATACCAATGCCCATTTAGAGGAAGTGAGGGGAAATGTCAGCTTCAGGAAATCAAAGAAAAAATAACCAATAGCGGGCAATCCAACAGAGAAAATTGAGGCCTGAAAAATGGTCAGTAAAGACTAGTTTTCTTTTTCCTTGGGCACCCCAAAGTCAGGCTGGTGGGGTGGGGAGGGCGAGGGGACATGGACAGGGGAACCTAGCAGTCTGAGGGCAGAGGCTTCTGGCTGGAAGTCCCGGATCCCCAGGATAGAGGGAGGAGGAGAAACATGGAAGGTTGTGTAGAGCAGGCAGGGCCCCAGGAGCCACCAAAAGGCACCAGGGAGGCACACATTCCACAAAGAGGGTAAAACCAGCCCTTTAAAGATGTAGCTTCTATCCTGGGTCTCGGGGCACGCGTGCACACACACACACACACACACACACACACACACAAAATGCTCCAGGGGTCATTATTATGGTCATTAAACAAGGGAAGTCATCCCCAAATTGTTATTTCTGTGTTTTCTGTATAACAGGTGTTGGCTCAGTGGTCCTGAAGTCCATTTACTGGCAGAATAGGAGGCATGCAGGAAAAAGCACTAATGTCTCCTCGACCTCGCCAAAGGATGGCAAAGTGATGCGCTAGTGACGCAAGGTCTGTGGACAACCAAGAAGGCTGGCAGACCAAGTCTTTTAAATTGCTGTTAAATTCAAGACTGTCTTTTAGAGTCTTTTAGCCTCTGAGGCACATTCTCTCTCAGGGATCCACTTAATCTGACAGCAGGGTGACAACTGGCACAATCTGTGATACGTGGATGCCCGTGCATTAGGAACTGGACTGGAACCATCCACTCACTTTACTGAATCTACAGAAAAGAAAGTTACTGTTACAAAGTGATGGCTTCCAGCCGCTTCTGCTCAGGGCCAGCTTTGGATTAGTGGTGAGGAACTAAAAAGGCCTTAAGTAGTTTTACAAATCCCAGGAAAATGTTCTCCTTAGTTAAGTATATAATGATACATGAAGGCAGAAATGGTTTGCTTACACCAAGCGCTCATCTTAGATGTCTATGGCTCTTACTGACATCTTTGCAAGTTACAGACATTCACCTAAGAAAGATGTGAGGCCATTTTCTCATGAAGAATAACCACTTCACAGTAAACACTATTGCTTTTAGCTGTACAAAGAATTATTCAATTCATACATTTAATTTGGTCGCTTCCTTATTGCCCCCACGTTGTTGTTGTTATAACTTTTAAATTAATATGCAGTTCTAAGAGTTTTAACATTTGCTTAGATTCATATAACCACTGCCACAATCAGGATACAGAACAACTGTAACACTCCAAAGAATTCCATTGTGCTGAATCTTTTTTTTTTTTTTTTTTT
Organism: Leucopleurus acutus; assembly: GCF_964270905.1. Classification (NCBI taxonomy): domain Eukaryota; kingdom Metazoa; phylum Chordata; class Mammalia; order Artiodactyla; family Delphinidae; genus Leucopleurus; species Leucopleurus acutus. The sequence continues at coordinate 25,368,794 of NC_139162.1, forward strand.
TTTTTTAATGCGGTACGCAGGCCTCTCACTGTTGTGGCTTCTCCCGTTGCGGAGCACAGGCTCCGGACGCGCAGGCTCAGCGGCCATGGCTCACGGGCCCAGCCGCTCCGTGGCATGTGGGATCTTCCCGGACCGGGGCACCGACCCGTGTCCCCTGCATCGGCAGGCGGACTCTCAACCACTGCGCCACCAGGGAAGCCCTGTGCTAAATCTTTGTATTCAAATGTTCTCCTCATCCCAAATGCTAGCCACATCTGTTCTCTGTTACTATAGTTTTGCCTTTTCTGGAACGTTGCATAAATGAATTCATACAGTTGTCAACTTATAAAACTTCTGAGTAACAAAATGATGGAAGAGGGAATTTTATTCAGGAGTGTATGAAGATTGCAGCTCTGGAGACACAGACCCGATCATAAAACTAAGCTGTGTTCCACGAGATGAAAGCTACAGTGATGCTTATAAAGGTAAAAACCACATCTGGGAAACTTGAATGGGGTTTGGGTGACCTTTATGACTTGAGTGCAAGTTCCTGGTGGTTGGTCATTGCCTGGGTTGTCCATGGGGGGCATTCTAGGCAGGAACTTTGTCAAAAGTTCATACAGTTCTAGTCTGTGGCTTTTCTGAGAACACAGAGTACATGACTGAACCCCAGGCCTGTCATGGTTGCCTGGCTCTATTTCGTTTAGGGTCCCTGTTAGTCATACTGAGTCCATTTCCTGTGTATTTTTTTTTCCCCCAGAGAATTTTATTTTTATTTTCATGTAGTGTATAACTTTATGAGCCTGGCTTCTTTCACTCAGCAGAAGGCACCTGAGATTCATCTATGTTGTTTGTGTATCAACAGTTCATTCCTCTTTATTGCTGGGTAATATACCACACTTCATAAATTCACACGCTAAAGGACATTTTGCTTGATTCCAGTGTTTTGCTATTATGAACAGTGCTGCTATAAACACATGTATATATAAATTTACCTTTGTCTTGGATAAAGACCTAGGAGTGAGATTTTGGGGTCATGTTATAAGTGCAAATTTAACTTTTGGCTGTTAACTACTTGTTTTTATCTGCAGGTAAGCAGATGGATAGATTCCGACTGTGTTTATACATAATTACTCTATTAGCATTTTGTCACTAAATACATATTCTGTTCCAGGCAGTGCCAGGCACTGAGGACCCAGAGATGAATAATGCATTATGCGTTAAATAAATGCATGAGTGCATGAATATAAGCAGTGTATTCATTTTCTAGGGCTGCCATAACAAAGTACCACAAGATGAGTGGCTTAAAACAGCAGACGGTGTTCTGTCGTGGTTCTAGAGTCTGGAAGTCCAAAAGCAAGGTGTCAGCAAGGTCCTGCTCCCTCTGAGACCCTGAGTAAAAGCCTTCCTGTTCTCTTCCTAGCTTCTGGGGGTGGCCAGCAGTCTTCAGCTTTCCCTGGCTTGCAGTTGTAGCACTTCAGTCTCTGCCTCTCTTCTATTCTCCTTTGTTTTTTTTTAAGGACACTAGTCACATTGGATTAAGGGCCCACCCTACTCCGATATGACCTTATCTTAACTAATTACGTCTGCAAAGACCCTATTTCTGAATAAGGTCACATTCTGAGGTACTGGAGGTTAGAACTTCAATATATGTTTAGAAGGGACACAATTCAACCCTAAAGACGGGGACAAAAAATGTATTATGTGCTGATCATAGGCCAGGCATTGTGCTGGGTGGGGAATGGTCAGCAGATTAGGCAAAGCTCTGGGTCTCATAGACGCTACAGTCTAGTGGGCAAGGTAGATTTTAATACAATTATTATAAGGGATCTGTTTATAGAAGTATAGCCCTTCTTAGGCGAAGCACAGAATACTCTGGGAACTAAAATAAGGCATTCTTTCTAGGTCCAGGGTTTAGAGAAAGCTTCTCTGAAGAAATAACATTTAAGATGCCCCCAGAAGACCAAATGACATGATATTAGACACACAAAGAGGGGGAAAAGAACATTCCATGCAGAGGGAAAAGCATATAAAAAAGGCTGGAAGCTGGACAGAGTATCATATTGCAGGAATTCAGCATGAGAGTGTGAAGGAAGAGTGTCAGGGGATGCAGACCAGCTGAGAAGGACCTGATTGTGTAGAACTCTGTAGATTCTGGCTTTGCTTTTAGACCATGTTTTAAGGGCAATATGAAGTCACTGAAAGGTTTTATTCAGAGGTTGACATGATCAGAGATGTATTTAGAAAGATCCCCTGCCCTGTGGAGAATAGATTAAGTGGAGACAAAATAGATTGCAAAGGAGATAATTAGTATATTCAACTGTTTAAAATAAGATATGATAGTAACTTGGGTTAGAGTGATGTTGATGGAATACAGAAATGAGGCTGAGGTTGAGAAATATGTTGGACACTCCCTCTCTAAGAATTAGATTTAGTACAAGGGTGAGGAAAAAGGGATATCAAAGAAAACTTTCACATTTCCAGGATGAGCTACTAGGTAAGTGAAAGTGTCTTTTGCTGACTTAAGGACCACAGGTGGACATTCATTCAGATCTGGGGTGTGAGATGCACCAGGAGTCACATTTGTGAGTTTTACAGGTCTGGAAGACATACTCAGATGATTGTATTAAGTCAGTAGTTGGATATAAAGCTCTATAAATGTCTGATCTGGACACATACATTTTTGAGTCATCAGCATACTGATGGTAATTTAGCTGAGAGAATGAATGAAATCATCTAGGCAAGGAGTATAAAATTTGAAGAGCTAAAACTGGGCCCTGAGGAACTCATCATCAAAGAGTCAGGCAAAGAGGAGGTTCTGGGAAAGGAGATTGAAGGAAGCTGGCATTCTTGATGATACATACAACTCTAGAACAGGTTAGGGGTGAATGGCAGACACTGGATGCAGAGGGAACAGCAAAAACACAGGGCAAATAAGTTTAATTTGTACCATTTGTTTTTACAAAACAGAAAGAGAGTTACAGATGTAGAAAACAAACCTATGGTTACCAGGGGGGAAAGGTGGGGGAGGGATAAATTGGGAGATTGGGATTGACATGTACACACTACTATATATAAAATAATCAACAAGGACCTACTGTATCGCACAGGGAACTCTATTCAATATTCTCTGATAACCTAAATGGGCAAAGAATTTGAAAAAATAATACATACATGTATATGTATACTGATTCACTTTGCTGTATGCCTGAAACTAACACGACATTGTAAATTGACTATACTCCAATAAAAATTAAAAAAAAAAAACCCAAAACCCACAGGGCAAAGCTGCAAGAAAGTTAAGTTCAGAACATACTGGCAACTTGGTTAGTTTGGTGGAAGAACAGGATACATACGTTGATTAAGTGAGAGGGAAGCCTGGATTGTTAGGATGGGATCAAATCAAGGAAAGCCTTAGCTTGAACATTTGGCTTTTTTATCTAACTGGTGTCTTTTCAAGAAAATCTCTTTAGAACAGAGTGTTGAACTGCCCTGCAATCAATCCATGAGTGGGGGAGAGGGGGTGGCAAGGCACAGGGAATTAATTCAGATTTTATTTCATTAATGTACTTTATTTCAATAGAATAGAACTTGGTCCTACTGCAGATACTCTTTTTAGGGATGCATACCCCAAACCTTCTTCCTATTGTAAGTGGGTGGTTTCTATTTACTCACAATGAAATGAGAGTATAAATGCATAGTGTAAATACAAATGCATATTGTAAAAAAAAAAAAAAAATCCAACATTTTCTTGAAAGGCAGTCTTGAATAAAACCCAGTGAAAAATCTTAAAAAAATAAAAAACAAAAAACAAGAGTTGCAATCAACTGGCAGCTTAATTTCTAGCAGCAGAAATTAAACACATTTTCTAATTCCCTAAGGTATGGTTTTCCTATTCCATTGAACCAGTGTAGGCCACCTTGGAAATCAGTCAAGAGCTGGAATTGACTCAGTACCCAGCACAGTGACCGGAGACATTAGCTATAGTAGCAACCTAATTGTAATGTAATTCCAGTAATATATGCAGTTAGCACTGAGCACAATTTAGGGTTCCCTGCCTAGAGTTTCAGGAAAGCCATGCTGTTATTGTAATGAACCCACTGCTTTTGCTGCTCCAGTTTTAGTCCTTAGTTTCATTATTCAGGATGAGTTCTTTGATTGTTTCTAAAACTCCTCCAACAGAAAGAAATGATAATGACTCTGTATACAACTATCATACGACTTAGGAAGACTTCATAAATGTTAGTTCTTGCCAGCCATTTCATACCTCATTACTATGCTTGTTGCATGGATTATGTAATTTAATCTGCTCATCAACTCTATGAGTAGGACTATTGTTAACTTTCAAGTTTAAATAATTTGAGTAAAGTCACACCACTCGTACACATTAGTGAGAGGAGGTAGCAGGATTCAGACCTAAATCAATCTGATCCCAGAGCCTACTATTATTATTAATATATTGTATTATGACATTCACTAGAAGTTACAAGTTAATTTGCCTTGTTAATTAGAGTGTAAGTTTCTTTAGGAGTTCTATATTTGTCAGGGGCTTTGCAGACTCACCAAATAATCAATGTTTGTGTAGGGAAGGGCAAAAAAAAAAAAAAAAAAAAGACAGAAAGAAAAAAGAATAAAAAAGAGAAAAGAAGAGAAAGAAAGAAAGAACCATTGCAACAAAAATGGAAATGGCTGAGTGTATGGTGATAAATCTTTATCAAAAGATTATTTTTTTAAGGGTAAAAAAATAAACAAATGGGCTTCCCTGGTGGCGCAGTGGTAGAGAGTCCACCTGTCGATGCAGGGGACACGGGTTCGTGCCCCGGTCCGGGAAGATCCCACATGCCGCGGAGCAGCTGGGCCCGTGAGCCATGGCCGCTGAGCCTGCGCGTTCGGAGCCTGTGCTCCGCAACGGGTGAGGCCACAGCAGTGAGAGGCCCGCGTACCGCAAAAAATAAAAAATAAAAAAAAAATAAACAAATCAAAATAGATTCTGAGGTAGAGACATTTTCATTCACTTGACCATGAGTTTGTATGGTTACTAGAAAAATAATTGTAATATTTATTTTAAATTCCTGAGGTCTTAAAATACCGATTTAGACTAATCCTGGCATAATCATCTAATGTGAGAGGCTATGTAGTCTGAAATACAGAGCACAGATTGGAATCTTGGTTCTAGTATTTCTTAGCTGTGTGATCTTCCATAAATTGCTTAAACTGATCCTTACGTTCAACTTCTATAAAACAGGTATAACATCATATACTTACTAAGTTTTGGTGAGGATTCTACCTTACATCGTTTTTGTGAGAATTCTCAAAGAAGATAGATGACTTGCACTTTTCACTCTAGATTAGATCCAGATAACCCCCGTCCCTCTTTGTTCATCTAGGGTCACGTGGAATAGCCTTCCTCAGCATGGCAGAGATTGGAGATCACCACTTCCTCACCACTATGCATTTGGAAATCAAACCCCATGACAACAGAGAGTGACAGGAGTTACGGTTACATATTTTATATGTAGAAAATGACCCATATTCACACTGAAGACTCAGAATATAAAACAAAAGTGATGGTGAATCTTTATCAGGCATTATTTTGCAAAGTATTATTTCATCATCTCATAGAATCTAACTCATAGGGTGACTGTGAGGATTTGATTATTTTTCTCATTTTACAAAAGTGAAGATCAAGTATTAGAGAGGTTAATAAACGTACTCACTGGCAAAGCTAGCAAGAGAAAAAGCAGGGATTGAATCCAAGCCTTTTTATTCTAACTCCATACTCTTACCAAGGATGGAATGTCCTCTCAGAGCCAAATGTGGCCTGGTGACAAGAAATTTGGTGACAGGGACACATTTGAAATTCTACTTCATGTTTTCCCCAGATGTTTGTCTACATCTCTGGCCATGTTTTTAGGGCATTAATTAGTAAGTTTATTAGTAACCTATGCTATGTAACAAATTACCCCAAAACAGAGAAGCCGAAAACCAAATAATCATCTATCATCTCATAGTTTCTGTGGGCTGGGAATTTGGAAGTGGCTTAAAGAGTACTTCCAGGGACCTCCCTGGTGGTGCAGTGGTGGAGAATCTGCCTGCCAATGCAGGGGACACGGGTTTGATCCCTGGTTCAGGAGGATCCCACATTGCTCCTAGTTGCCACGGAGCAACTAGGCCCATGTGCCACAACTACTGAAGCCCACACGCCTGGAGCCCGTGCTCCACAACAAGAGAAGCCATCACAATGAGAAGCCCGTGCACCGCAACAAAGAGTGGCCCCCTGCTCGCTACAGCTGGAGAAGGCCCGTGTGCACCAACGAAGACCGAACGCAGCCAAAAATAAATAAAATAAAATAAATAAATTTATTAAAAAAAGAGAGTACTTCCGGCTTAGAGTCACACATGAGGTTGCAGTCAGGATGCTGGCTGGAGTTTCAGTGCTCTGAATGCTTGACTGGGCTTCCAAGATAGCTCACTAGCATGGATGACAAATTGGTGCTGGTTGTGGGCAGGTAGTCTCAGTTTCTCCCCACATGGGTTGCTCCACAGGTTCTTGACTGTCCATATGATACAGCAACTGTCTTTCTTCAGAGTGAGCATCTTTCTACCCACCATCCCCCATACACACACTCCACGATGACTCAGATAAGAAAACCAAGACAAGGTAAAGTAACTGTGTTCTCTAATACCTATCTTATACAATGTCTGGGTCAATTAAGAGAGATTAAAAACAGGAGTACGCCAAAATGGTAACAGCTCCTCAGCATGCTACACTTAACGTACATGTGCTTGTATTTATAAGATCTCAGCTGACCCTCCTAAGACTCCTGTGAACATGTATCCTTATGCCCATTTTAGAGATAGGACTAATATAGTTGAAAGGAAGAGAAGCACCTTAGATCTGGCACCAGCTCTATTAGTGACTGAGCAAATTTTGACAGAAGTTCTCAGTCTACAAGGCCAATGTTTCTCTTCACAATCTGGTAGATTTTAAGTCTATTATTTGAAGAGATCATTCTTCATATAAAAGCCTATGTGGTATTACAAACCTAAAATCTGAGACTCCTCTGGAGCCCTGCCCCCAGTCGCTCAGCTCCTTCTCTAGGATGGACCCCAAGGCTCCATCAAGTTCCTAAAGGGTCCTGGGCCCAGCTGGAAACCACCTCACTCCATCACACTCACGAAACTGCTCTGGCAAGAGCCCTGTCATCTTACAGCACAGTCTACAGGAACCAGGCAGCTCAGAATGAAACACACCATCACTTCCATCCATCACAAGTGAAAGGCAGGAAGATGACCGGATGGGTGTCCTGAGCACTTCAGTCTCCACCAACTCAATAATATTTGAGATTATTACTAATGGAAGAAGGGGAGAGTAAATGTCCTATCGTGTATAATATCAACAGCATGAGTCTGGATAGATAAGTGTAACTTTTATGAAGTTTATAGATGAGCCATCAGGAAGAGCCTTCACTGTATTTGCAGAAAGGTTTTCAAAGCCACCCCGAATAGCTGGGCATTAAGATAAGTAAAGCAAACACCTGTGCTCAAGGGAACAGCTGCAGTTGATCTGTAATGTTCTAGTCAGAGGAGACCTTTAGTTCAAAGATGAAGAATGAGGTTCTATAGCATTTACGGTTTCCCCTTGCCAGGTACTTTCTATCTGTTATTGCAGGCAAGGCCTTCATTGATCTTTTCTCCCAGCTGTTATTTATTCTCTCCCTTTTAGCTTCAGTGAAGGAGGAAGATGAAGGGCCCAGGTACTTTGTCATTTTCCAACATACCTGAACAGTGTAGCACTTTCTAAATAAGAAAACCAATAGTTATTTTCTTCAGCGCTGCCCACTACATTTTGCTACCCCTGGGAATGTAAGGGCTGCCCCTTGAACAGAGAGACCGAGCAAGCTTGGAATTGGGAATGTATCTGAGGCTTTTTGTTTTTCCTTTCACTTCCTATGGTGTCTGCACTCCGCAGCAACACTGAGCTGCTTACAGCTCCCCCAAATAGAGCATGGTCCTTCACTTCCGCTATGATTCTTTCACTTTTTGTGTATGTTTCTTTCTCTTCTTTCTCCGATCAGTTTTTTCAATAGTGGGGGGGGAGGTCCACTTTGTAACAGACCAATTAGAGCAGAAGTGCCTTTGGCATTTGAAAGGACCATATTCCGTTTCCAGATATATCACTTTCCGGATGTGTAACCTGGGAACAGATTCATAACCTCTCTATGCCTCAGTGTCCCCTCCCCCCCTTAAAATAGCAATAATAGTGTTCACTCCCTAAGATTTCTGTGAGACATAAGAGAATGCATTGAATGAGTGTAGTACATAGTAAGCACTCAGTAAGCCAGTCCAGTGTAACAATTATTGAATGTTATTTAAGTGTAATAAATAATAATAACAGTAGCAATTCAAAGCTTATACGTTTTTGCCCAGGGCACCTTCCCTGATTCCACAGTTACCTTCGCCATAGAATTATGATGGCCAATCTTCACATCTCTCTTTTCCTTTAGATTTTAAACAGCTAGAGGCAAGGCTTATGCTTATGCTAAGAACTCTGAGTTTCTTAGCGTCTAACAAAGTGCCTGCAACAGGGTGAATAAATGTTTGACTGTTTTCCTTGCTTCCCTTCTTTGCTTTCTTTAAATGCATCAGTCATTTCAATAAGCATGTACTAACTTGCCTGTGCTCCAAGCACAGAAATGCTAGATATGCAGGTATGGATTAGACATGGACTCAAGAATTTATTGTTCAGGTGTAGAAATAGGTTTAGAAATGGATAGCTTCAACACAGTGTAGTGATCCTATGACACAGTGACGCCCAGGGAACTTTGGGAATATAAAGAGAATTCCACTGCCACTGAGAGTGAAGAGGTAGAAAGTAGGATGAAGGCCACCCAGTGGAGGCGATACCCAAAGGAATCTTGGAAGCAGAGCAGGCGCTTAGGCAAGAAAAGAGAATCGGGAGAGGGCTGAGTATTACAGGCAGAGAGAATGAGCTCTGCTGAGGGAACAGAAGCACAAAACGGCATAGTGAACTTAGGCTATACGACACAGTTCAATATCCCCCATCATAAATATCAAGGAGTGACAGAAGGTGAGCCTTAAGAGGTGGGCAGAGGCCAGATCACGGAGGAACTAGAGTATCATGATGGTAAACTGCCAAAAGCCCGGGACGTACAATGAGATACAATTTTAAAACAACTGAGCCCACAGTCTTGACCAGCTATTTAATCTAAGAGGATGACCTATCTATTAACATCCTCCCCCTAAGGTGGCATAGATAGTACTCAGCCAGGAGAGCAATGAAAGTGTTGGTATTCAAAGTGCAGTTCCCATCAAAAAACACCTTACAGGTTGGAGCCACAAAGCAGAGGAAATAAAGTGCAGGGATAGCAAATTGCCTCAGTAGGCAGAGAAAGTGGAGCATGAAGTGGGAATTGTTCCTAACCTGTCTAGGTTAGCAACATGACTAGGAAGAAAAGTACATGACTAGGAAGAAAACTTACCTATGGTGAGGTTACAATGAAAATGAATCTAGCATAGTCAAATCTAGCATCCCCGTGAACCCATAATTAAGAAAGTGTGAACTCCACAGTCTTCTTTGTTTAATGTGTGGTATTCATTTATAAACAGAGACATAAATTGAATCCTCGGATCTAACTGTTAGGATGGGTATACCTAGAGTAAGGTTTTCTTCCACACTGCCTCTCCCTTAAATATCTATGATGAGCCTATTAACGAGGATTAAATGGACACTTAGAAATTCACTGTTTCTCTGGTTGAAACTGCATACTTAGTTTTAAAATTCTGTTCTGTACCATTAATAAATATTTATTCATCTTCAAGAACCTTTCTAAGTGGTACTCTGACGTCAAAAGATCTTGGGAAGAATACAGGCAAAGTTGGAGTCATGTAGTATACCTGATTTGCTAGCTATTTTTCTCATTTCGAAATTCAACCAACATAGGATAACTGACTGTGAGATAACAGACACTGTGTTATACACATTTTTACTTTATCTCAATTTATTATCACAGTAAAGTTATGACTTAGATCTTATTATCCCCAAGAACTCTGACGTGCAGAAAAGTAACTGACCCGTGTCAAAAAGCTAGTAAGAGGTGGAGACGTAATTTGAATTTAGGTTTGTCTGATTCCAAAAGCTGTGCTTTCCCAATATGTAGCATTTGATGTTACTGTGGCAGATCCAGGAGGCAAAATGGGGACAAGATAAGACTTGGAAGAAGTCCTCCCTCTGAGATTTGCTATGCCAAGAACACATCTCCTATTAGAGTAACTCTGAGAGAGCATTCAGCTACTATGCAAGTCTTAATATAAACCAGACTTCACGGTTGAGAACCACTGGTCCACCTAAGCCGTCACCATTCTCTCACCTGGACCACCGCAACTGCATTCGAATAAATTCCCTGCATTCACTCTCACTTTCCCGCCTCAATGCATTTTCTCCACAGAAGCCGCAGTGAATACCTTAAAATAGAAAATGGATAATGCCAAGCATTCCTCATCGTCTTTGTTTTCAAACAGTCTTTAATTTATAGTTCTCAGTATAAAACCAAAGTTCTTGGTTGGCAGGACCATGATGCCCTGCGATAACCTGTCAGCTACCTTCCTCTTCATACTTGTGTGGCAACCCCAGTGGCTTTCTTTCTCTTTCTCTGTTTCCTCCAGCCAGAAGGTCCTTGCACGTGCAGTTCCCTCTGTCTGGAAGGTTACGTTCTACTCAATATTCAGATATGAGTTAACTTGTCTCACTCTCCAGCAATTTCTTTCTCACCACTCAGTCTAGGTCACTTCCTTCGCTATTTACTTTCATTGACTCTGGTCCCATTTCCTCCCTGCACTCATTTCAGTCTGTACTATATTCTTTATGGCATATATGTGATGGATATGGCTCTGCAATCAGACTGCAAGTCCATATAGCAGGGATTTATCTTTTTCACCATTACATCTCAGACCTTCCCAAGAATCTGGCAGATACTTTGAATAAATGAATGAGTTTTAAAAATCAGAAATCTATGCCTACAAAAAGAGTTGTAACAGAAGACCAAGTTCTTTAGAACCAGAGCCTAGTTGAATCATCTTTGGTACCAACTAGCTATGTACACTTGGACACCAGTATTTATGTATTTAATTCTGCAAATATTACTTGAGTTACAACTTTTCCTAGGTGCTGGGCCAACCAGTAAAGATATAACAATGAGCAAGAGACATGCAGTCCCTGACTCATCGTGTTTACACAGTGAGGGTTTCAGGTTTTTTTCTTCTTTAAACTGAAATTTTTATTGAGAACACTGTAGATACACATACAGTTGTAAGAAATAATACAAAGAGATTCTGTGTGCACTCTACCCAGTTTCTCCCAACAGTAACAGTTGGCAAAACTGTAATGTGATATCACATCCAGACTATTGGCATCGATACCAGGTTGCAGTTTTTAAACTAATAACTCCAAGTGCAGAAAGGAAGAGTTCAGAAAGTGAAAGAGTTCCTAATAGTGTGAGCAGAAAGAATAAAGTGGAGAGAGATAAACTAATGATTCTGGAGACTTAGACCACATGGAGTGTCTTGTAAACCACATAAAGGATTTGGGACTGTATCTAATATGCAATGGAGACACTGTGGGTTTTAAACAAAGATGAGAATTAAATGCAGAGGGAGGAACATGGTGGGACTTCAAGAGCAGCACAGTATAACTTCCTGCTTCTAATGTCATAGAATAAAAATCTCTTTATGTGTAGAGGAAGACCTGCCCAACATAAGATACGAAGCCCTGGGCTTGCCTGGCGGCACAGTGGTTGAGAGTCCGCCTGCTGATGCAGGGGACACGGGTTCGTGCCCTGGTCCGGGAAGATCCCACATGCCGCGGAGCGGCTGGGCCCGTGAGCCATGGCCGCTGAGCCTGTGCGTCCGGAGGCTGTGTTCCACAACGGGAGAGGCCACAGCAGTGAGAGGCCCTCGTACTACAAAAAAAAAAAAAAAAAAAAAAAAAAGATACGAAGCCCTGATAAACAAGCTTCAACCTCCTCTTACTTAAACCCTTCAGGACCATATTGAGTACATTTTCAGTCATTTTCTATCACTCACTAACTTTTGGGCTGAATCCCTTATCCATACAAAGGATACCCCGTTGCCTCCTGTAGCGCAGAATATAGGAATGCCATTTTAGGACATTCTCTTGAAAAAGATGGCACGGAGTTTGGGTGAAATGCTTACCCCTATCTTCCCTCACCTCTTGTTTTTGGTAATAAAATCTGAGAAATAGTAATCTAGAAATTAAGCTCTTTGGAAGAAGGAAATATTACTATTACAATATTTTATTTAAAATAACCATTGGGAATATCAAACAGAAATAAAAACGAATGAAGTACTGATACATGCTGCAAGGTGGATGAACATGAAAAACACGCTATGTGAGAGAAACCAGACATGAAAGAACATATACTGTACATTTAATTTGTATTAAATTTAGTTCAGGAAAGGCAAATCTATAGAGTCAGAAAGTAAATTAGTAGTTGCTTAGAGACTAGTGATGATAATGAAGGCATCATAAACTGACATGATTAAAATCTAAAACTGGATTATGGTGAATGTTGAATGACTCAGTAAACATGCTAAAAATCATTGATATATACTTATAATTAGTGAATTTTGTGGTAAGTAAAGTATATCTTAATAAATTTGTTAAAAATTGAAAATTTATCCAATATAAAAATAATATAGAATAGAAAGTCGAGAGGTACCTTTTGGATGAGATATAAAGAATCATTTGTTTTGCATTCCTTACCTAAGAAAGAGCAAGGCTGTTTCTGTTCCCCTTAAGATATATAACCAACTCTGTTTTTCCTCCTACGGGAAATAATTTGTTTATTCCCATTATTCTATAGGGCATGGCTACCTTGTTTGAATGGCTTTTCTTGGGCAATTTCTATAACATAGATTTCCCACTGTTTGTCCATTGACTTTTTAATTCTTAAGTCCTTGACAGTGGGAAGTCAATATGTGTTAAAGGTTTAAAAATACCAGATGAGACAAACAGAAATTCTTTGCTTGCTGAGTTTGAGTGAAGTCTGACAGAGGTGGGTGTGTGGTTAACATTGTTGCCAAAGGGATAGAGCTGAACGATTTTCATTGAACTTTTTCTCAGAAGCAGCTAAGGCAGATGCTGCATGTCTCTGAGAAGTGCTTCCATGTCTCGGGCACAGGTGAGAAAGTGGGCACGAGGCATCATGATAATACTCTCATGTCCCCTAAAGAACCATTATAGCAACTCTAATCCACAGATAACAAGCCCTTTACAAGTATATTAAGGATTAAAATTAAGAGGAACAGCAGCATCTTGTAAACCAGTGGTTCTCAAAGTGGGACCCCCCAGAGAAGCAGTGGCAGCACCACCTAGGAACACATTAAAAATGCATATCCTTTGGCCACACTTGAGACTTAACAGAATCAGAAACTCTGGAGATGGGAGTCAGAAATACGCATATTAAAAAGGCTTCTAGGTGATTCTGACCCCCATGGTTAAGTTTGAGAACTACTGCTATGAACATAAGAACACAAGTATGGGCATCAGCAGACTTGGGTATGATTCATGGTACTGAACTAGCCTACTACAGAACCCATCATACAGGTCCCAAAAGAATATCATAAAGGTATAGAGATACTTTGAAAAGGCTGGAGTATGGAAAGCTGAATAAGCATCAACTTTAGCGACTCCTTGAGAAAAGTGGTGAGAGACAGAGAGTTGTCTTTTCTTAAAGTGTTGCAAATAAAACCTCTTCAGGTCACTACTATGATTCAGCTACTTCCTGGAGCTCAAGAATCACTTCTCTCTAAGTGCAAGCCAATGTATGGAACCAACTTCACATGAAAAAAATATCATAGGATAACCAGGCTACAGGTGAGTCTAAGAAGTCCAGAACTAGCTCTCCCAGGTTTTAGAGTTCCATTTTCACTGGTCACTAATGAGAGGTGATTCTGCCTTTAGATCTATGCTATACACTACTCAATTTCACAAAAAACTAAGTTAAACTAAAAGAACCATTTATTGACAGTGGAAATAATTATTTACTCTGTAGTCTTCTTTTAAACACTTTATAAATATATTTAATCACTGCAATATACACACATGATTTAAAATACTAAAAATAAAAGATAGAAGGAAGAACATATTATAGAATATGAAATTTTCTGCCCTTTTCCAATCAATCATCTAGATATATCTATTCCCCAGAAGGAACCAATTTTAAGTTTTTTTAAACAATTTCTTCTGGTTATTATTTGGAAGTTTCTTCTTAAACCCCCAAGTCATATAGTTTCATCAGGTGAAGGCTAATTTCTTTTCTGGGGATCATGGTAGAACCATACATCCCAAGTCCTTTTAAATTTCCTGTCACACTATCTTCTTTGGTCTCTGTCATTACCCTCCAACTGCTTATAAGCGTATATATAAAACATGGTACCAATGAAAGAAACAGGTCTTTTTATTTTTTTTCTCCCAAATACAAACCCGTAAAATTGTAAATTGCCTCTATGTTCCATTATAGGATGGATTCCTTTTGAAAGCTGCAGATATTACAATATATTCATAGTTAGTATGTTTTATGAAATGTATGCAAAAATGTACAAATATGTATCCAGAAAATATGCATTCAACTTTAAGGCAAATATTAAAAAAGAACATATTCTTGGGGTTATATTAGCTTCCTAACATTTTGCTTCAATACGTTCTTATTTGTGATCTGAGCATTTGCATTCCTCTTTTGACTGACACTGTGAAACTGTTCCAGTTTTAACAAATATTTATTGAGCACTCACATATGCTACAGTCTTTTCTAGTCCTAAGAATATAGCCAAAAAGGAATCAGAAGAAACGGTCTACTTTCAGCACCTAGAGATGTCATGGTAAGTTAGGAAGCCCACAGACTTTCTGGAATATCCTGACTCCTGACATTTTATCCAATTCCAAACCTGCCATCCATCACTGTGTTCCTACAGGCAAAGTAATTAATCTCTCTGGGTTTTTAATCCTCTGACCGAAAGGATCTTGGAACTATCTCCTTCTTTCAGGTAAACATCCCACAAATAATAAATAAAATATATTTAAAGTAGGTCCTAGGTTGTTTTAGAATGAATGAGAAGTTTTTTAAAAAGAAAAACAGGAGTATATCAAAAAGCTAAATATATACATATATGCATATATCTACACACACACACGTGTGTGTGTGTGTGTGTGTGTGTGTGTGTGTGTGTGTATATATGGGGGGGGGAAAACTAGAATGATTTTAATACCAATTGGTAACAATTGACTTTAAGGATACTAAAAGTTGCAACTGAAGAAAGCCTATAGTTACAAAGTTGCTTACAGACCATCTCCTACATTGGTATGACATGGTTAGTGCAAAGGGGTGTAACTACAAGTCTGGTTTTGGCACAGATCTTGGTGGTACTCAAGGCAGATTGCATTTGGCAAGAAGGACTTTCTTCCCTCTACTCTATTCAGAGTAAGAACCTTTAGAGGAGGTTGTATAATTTAGAAATCCAAGCCTGCATATTTGCCAACTCCTTGAGAAGAGCCGCTGGCTCTGTGCCAGTCATTACAGCGAATGAATCGCGCAGTTGTACCCACACTGCTGTGCCTGTTTCAACTGACGGGTATCTTGATGCGGAAGAAAACATGCACTGGGAAACCCCTGATCTCACGTGTTGCCCTGGATAAGGGCACCTGGGATGAGAGCAGTCCAGACAGCCTGTTTTCTAGGTTGCACCCCTCTTCCTTACTGAACGAATGCCTTATTTTATAAAAGTCCAGAGAGTGGAAGTCATATTCCCAAGGCTCAACAGGAAGGCAGCAACCTGGGACTTGACGCTAGGCCACCACAGCTTTCTCAGCTCTTCTGTAAGATGCCACCAAAACACGCCCAGAGAAAAATCTATTTGCCAATGATCAACTTCTACTATCGATAAGCCTTATTTCTCATATGCATTAAAGTATTCACAATTGCAATGTTCACTACCAGGGCCTATTTATTATTTCCACACTGATGTTTTTCACCAAAATACCTAGATGCGCCAAGATAGCAAATATGGGGAACTGACCCAGTGAAATGAAAAACGTGCACTATTGGTTTTTCAGAAATGGTGAAGCGCAAATCCTTCATTTACTCTCCGCCTTCTTTTCAGCTTTCACTTAATATCAGAGAAGCGTCCCATCAGAGCGTGAGATCCATACTGATGATTGCATAGTTACACTGCCTGCTCTGCTGTGTCTTGATTATAATTGAGTCACTTACACAAATCTGAGTAAAGGCAGGAAATCGACCATTTGTGATGAATAATTCCTGCAAATGGGATGCAAGACTATATTTTATAAATGTAGATTAGGTAATAGTTCAAGAAGAACCCTACAAGTAGGTGTATCATATTATCTTACTCAGTAACACACTCATTACATACAGTTAGGGTGACTGCACACCCCAATTTGTCGGGAACGGTCTTAGTTCACATCTGTTGTCCCCCTATTTAGTATTTGTCCCGGACAAAAATAGATAGAAATACAAATTATATGGTCATTCTGTACAAAGCACAAATAATGTATACAGCATTCAAAAGGCAGTACAGCCTTTTAGATTTGCTTAGGTCTTAGAGTCATGCAGTCCTGAGTTTAATTTTAGCTACCACTTACTGGTTGCATAATCTTGACAAAGTTTTAAACTTCTCTGGGGTTCTGCTTCTTCATAAATAAATGTAAAAAAGACAGCTCTGACTTCCACATTAAGATTGTTGTGAAGATTAACTGAATCCTGCATGCACAATGCCTGAATCTGGCATATACGGTTTTCAGTAAAAGGAAGGTATACACACATAGGTACATAAAGAAACGAGTAAACCCAATATCGTCTCTTTTGAGATTTGCCCTTGAAAAAAAATTCCACTTACATTGCAAATAAAGACAGATACAGCCAACCCCCCCCCCCCCGCAC
Source organism: Leucopleurus acutus (assembly GCF_964270905.1). Classification (NCBI taxonomy): domain Eukaryota; kingdom Metazoa; phylum Chordata; class Mammalia; order Artiodactyla; family Delphinidae; genus Leucopleurus; species Leucopleurus acutus. Next base: position 25,385,770 of record NC_139162.1, read on the forward strand.
CAACCCATCAAATAAAATTTGTAATAACTAGTTTTATAAGTAGAAAAGAACATATATATATATATATATATATATATATATATAATTAAATACTGGATAATGGTCAGGGCATTTGGCCAATCAGCACAAAGTTCCCTCTAAAACTCTGCCTGCTAACTCTATTTCTTCATAATCCAAGCCGTGCTATTCATTTCTATCCCCTTCTCTTCTTCTCTCTCCCCTTTCCATGTGCCTTGAAGGAGGCGAAGAATGACCGTTTCTCCACACTCCTGTATCAACCATGTTAGAAATATTCCCCCACCCTCTGGGATAGCTTGAGCCAACCCCCAGAGAGCAGGATGCATTCTCATGGCTTCAGTTTTCCCCCCAAATGATAAACAATACTCAGCTTCACTGAAGGGAGACCTGCAGAGACTTACTGGTCTTCAGAACCCAAGCCCATCAACCCTTAGATACTCCCTCTTCTTCAGGAACTTCTTTCTCCTTTTCTCCTGAGAAATCAATAGCTTATCACTGTTTTTCATCTGAATTCAGCCTTTGAATGGCTGTCGGTGATACTACTAATTGTATTTAAACTTATTTCCAATCTGAAGATCCATATATGTTGTTAATTATCAAATACCCATGCTGTTTTCTTTTAATTTAAACATGAAATGCCACTTGGAAGATACTTCAATGATAGGTATTTTATAATCATCCATAAGTACTTCAGATAAGGATGTATTTCTATAATGAGTCTATTGTATTTTTTATAGGTATACTTCAAAGAGTCTTCTAAACAACTCCAGCTACTACTTACACAAAACAATCGCATTTAAACAAACATGTTAGTGACTATAATTTTGAGGGTTAATATAAGTGAAATAAAAGTATTTAGATAAGACTTTTATATTCATTTTTAGATAAAATCAACCATCCTCCTGAAGATATGAAAAATACTTTTGAAAGAAAGGGAGACAGAATTATAACTATATGTATATATAGATAGATATTTATATATGCATATGTACATATATATACACAGAGAGAGTAGCCACAGAATCAACCATTAACCCTTTCCAGCCCACTAATCATCTTGTAATAGCTGGGCCAATTTCGCCCGACTTTTGCAACCTATACAGGAAGATACCAAGGTTCACACCATAAAACTCTGAGAAGGAAATTGAGAGAAAGGAGAACGGTCTTCCAGCCTGGGAGCAAAAGGTCTAGCACGACATATACAGCTGCAGAGTGTTTAGTGGTTAGGTGAGGAAAACTGTGTGACACAACTGTTCAAACAAATTAATTGACACTGTCCTTGACACCTTATTTTCCCACAACTTCACAGCCAAACCATCATTAAATCTTGTCCCATCCCCTTGCAAAATATACGACAAGACCTTGATCAAACTTGCCATCATTCCATGTTTCCTAATATGCTTTCCTGCTTCTGTTGTTAACCACCTATAGACTACTTTCAATAGGACACAGAGTGATCTTTTCAAAACAGGACGCTAAAAATACTTTCATAGCTCCCTATCTCACTCAGAGTAGAGGTCAAGGCCCTTACTGCATGGTAAACCTCCAAGTAAGGTTGCCAGATTAAGCAATTAAAAACACAGAAAGCTTGTACTGAAGCTTCAGCAAAACTTACCTTCTTGCTGTTCCTTTACATCCATGGTACTCGATGAGCGTCCATTGCCTGAGATGGAGGAGGCTGTCAGCCACCAGACTGGGGCTGAGGGACGTGTTCAGGTGTTTCCTTATCAGAAACGTCTTTCTTGACTAGCCTTATTGTAGCCTTTATCACCACCTGACAGATGAAAATTAAAAATATCAAAATATCTCCCTCCATTAAAATGTGTAGCTCCCATAAGTCAGAGAACTTGATTTCTCACTGCCACACCACTAATACTTATCGTTTGCTTCAAAGAAGGCGCCCACTAACTACTTGAAGATCAAATGTTTTCAAGAGACTCAAATATAAACAATGGCAGTATTGACAATTTCAGTGCAACGTCCAGGGTTTTATCACTAGGAAATGGAAAAGCTACAATCAGAAGCCATTAAACCTAGACTCTTAACCACTATCCTATTTTTGTTATTATGTTTTTAGTGGGAAATACAGGGTTTTTTCCCTCTCGTGTCTAGATCTTTGCTCTTTGTCTATTATTTATGAAAAAATAAACAATAAATCTCTGGGATAAACAACTCGTGAACTGAACTTTCTGTCCTTACTCCTTGTACATGATGCATTTACTTTGTAGTCCTCAATTTTCTGATAGTTCCAATGGATCAGAAAACAAGGAAACAGTGATGATGGATATTGTGTTTAGGGTAACACTGACAGCTCTCTAAAATCCAAACATAATGATTTCCACCATCTAACTCAGTAACCATTCTCATACATATCCCACCACCACCAGTCTGCCAGAAAGCTTTCTTACAGAAGAAGAGGGAGGAAAGAATTAGTATAATTCCATAATCACAATTCCAGAAGGTACGTTGTTAAACCTCTAAAGTAAATATTGCTTCAAAATATTCTAATACAAAAGTAAAGCTAAATTTTTCATTTACCAAATGAGGAAACTTAACTCACTTTAATATCTCTGTGCTTTATCTGTAAAATAGAATATTTTAATCAGTTAACTAGTTCTCTATACATTCACCTTATAAACGAGTTTAACTGATCTTAAGGAAACTTTTTCTACCTGAACATCTCCCTGAGAAAAAGAGTACTGAATTGCCCTTAAAAATTTAAATGTGGCTAACGCATTACATTACTTTCTATTAATCATTTTTGAATAACAATGACATAAGAAAAAGAAAATAATGCATGTTTTTTTACAGGAAAATTTGCTGAGGACTGGAGGGTCTTCTTCATCACTCAAGGACCGTGTAAGATAAAGATTCTAGTCTTCATGGCTATATTCATTGGAGACTATGGTTCAAACAAGATGCTATATGAAGAATGCTCCCCAAAAACTAAAAACAAATACATAAAAATTCAACTTGATTCCATCTTGTAGAAGGAAATTTTATTTTTTGTTACAAACGTGGATTGATTGATTTGCAAGAAGCTGTGCCTGGATGGAATAAGCATAATGTGAGAAGCAAGTGAACGTAGCCAAGTGAGAATGGTCCCTCAATAGACGCTGCTGGTGTCCTTCTAGGATTCCTTCGACTGCGTGACGGTCCCTATAACATAGGATTGTTTTAAGTAGTATAAGAGGTAATGTACATAAAGCTTTTCCCACAGTGCTTGACATAAATCTCACACAATAATACTGTAGTTATTTTTTATGTCCTATTATAACAGTACGTTTCTGCAGTACAGGGTGTTCAGATACCTGCTCCAATTCTTGTGAGGGCTCAGGGTCTTATTATGTAAGTCCTCACTGGGATCTCATTCCCACTCATCCTCAGCTTCTGGCCTAAACCATTTATGGTTTGTACGAAAGCCACATTTTATTATGGGCAGCAGTATGCCTGGGACCCCAGGGTTTCATAGCAGGGCAGCACCACCTCTAATTTACTAGCACAGATAACTATGGGATGCGTTTTGTGCTTTCAAAAGCTCTCATTTAGTAAATTCAGTCTTTGAGAAACTGATTAGTCTTGAACTCAAACAGTGGGAAATGCCACCATATTCCCAGACTTTCAATTTCACTTGATAAAATTATGTAAGATTTTTAATCTAACATAATAGGCTTCAGACAAAGCAGGAAATCCAGGACATCAGAAATCACACAGTAATGAGGGACTTGCTACCGAAAGGTAAGGGAAAAATTTGCTATGATTCTGATAGTAAAGGTGAACAGAAAAATATATATGAGAATCCTAGCCAGGCCAGCTAGTTCTGACAGAACAATTTTTAGTATCTTTACTTAGAACCAAAGGATTATGTAAAATGTCTTCAAGATGAATAGTCTGTTGGACAGTACATTAGAATAGTATCAACTTTGTCCACAATTTCAATATTAAGACGGACTGTAATAGGGCTTCCCTGGTGGCACAGTAGTTAAGAATCTGCCTGCCCATGCAGGGGACACAGGTTCGAGCCCTGGTCCGGGAAGATCCCACATGCCGTGGAGCAACTAAGCCCTTGCACCACAACTACTGATCCTATGCTCTAGAACCTGTGAGCCACAACTACTGAGCCCACGTGCCACAACTACTGAAGCCCGCACACCTAGAGCCCGTGCTTCACAACAAGAGAAGCCACCGCAATGAGAAACCCGTGCACCGCAATGAAGAGTAGCCCCCGCTCACCGCAACTAGAGAAAGCCCGCGTGAAGCAACAAAGACCTAACGCAGCCAATAAATAAATAAATTTATTTAAAAAAAGAGTGATTGTAATATAAAAAAATGATTTTGCAAAAATTGTGTTGGGGTATTTGAGGTCAGGGGACCACATCATCCATCTTTATATCTGTGGGGCTTAGCCTAGTTGTGCCAGACCTTTTCCAACTCCCACTCCAAGTCCATTTGCTTCTTCACCCCCTTCAATCCTCTGCCCTGGGTAGTTGATCTTCATAAATCACAACAACAGTTCTCCTTGCTCTTTGTTTCCTATTAAATTTGGCCAGTGAGGACCCCCATCAGGGATCAAAGGACTTCAGTGGGACAGTGAGGTCAGATATTTATTCCCCAGCATTTTCCCTATGAGATCACCTTGAGTTGGTTGTGTCCCAGGTCACCTGGGATTACTACTTCCAAAGGGGCATCCTATACACCAGTATTTTTCAAACATTAACATGCCTACAAATTACCTTGGGAGTTTATGAAAATGCAGTTCTAATTCTTAGGTTTAGGGTTGGACCTGAGAATTTTCCTTTCTATTTAGCTTCAAGGTGATACCAATATTGCAACTGTGTAAACCATATTTTGACTCGCAAGATATGATATGACTGTCTCTTTCTGATTTCCGATCTTGCCACATCCCTTTTGGCCCAGGGGTAGAAATATCATAGTTTCTATAAATTTGAAGGTTTTGCACTATCCCTTGTGGTCTCCTACAACCACAGTCAGACATTTAAATATTCCTTTGGCTATAAACCCCAGCTTCCTCAATTACCTAGTAGAGAGCTAATGCGACACTTGTGCTTTAATACATAGTAGGAATTCAATAAATGTTCATGACATTAATCTCTGAATAATTCTATTAGATTGTGAAGGTAGAGGTATTTTTCATGTATTCCACCATATAATGTATGTGTCAAATAACCCATAATATATCATTTGAAGGCATGAAAGAATGAAGATTTTTAATTAAGGAATTTCTTTAGTTAAAAAATCAGTGGAGACTTCAAAACTAAGTAACACGTTTCATTTTCTAATGATTTCAACATAATGGCACAGAAAATTGATATCAAGGTAAAGGAGGCAGTTACAGAATTGAAACTGCATAATTTAGAGAGAATCTGACATTTTCCCTAGGCTTGTGAACCAAATGGTAGCAAGTCATACTAGTTGGCATCAGACCAGCAATTTGGGAAATAATACGACATTTTAGCAAGCAATCTTTATAAAGCTTCTATATAATATTCAAAAATAGCTGAACTGTAACATTTGCTATCTAAGGGAACTCATTTTCCTTCAGAGTATTATTTAATTAAAATTTGCATTTATGAAAGTTGGAAATGCTAAACAACTTAATAGGCATATGTATGTATTAACATAGTTTAGGTGTCCAAATTATGTTCATCTACCAGCAAATGTCCACCTGTGGCTCATATATAGAAAGTCAAAACAGACAGACAGTTGAATGTATTCAGCAAGTACAGTGAAATTTTATTGCATACCTATTATCTGCCAGAGTCTGAGACAGATTCTATGTCTGAACTGAATTTCACATGGTTCCTCATGAGAAATGGGTCAGTTAACCCGAGTTTGAGCCTCACCTTTATCATATAAGAACTAAGTGACACTGGGAAACCACAATTAATTTGTTGAAAATATTTAAAAAGCTAGTGTATGTGAAAACACCTTTACCATGAAGTCTGCACTGAAAATGAGAGTTTGTATAAATATGTAATATACATGAGATGTTTTATAACTATGGCAAGGAAGATTATAATTAAAGTAGCAGTGTAAAGATATTTTTATACTGACGTATAAATCTTGATTTTTATTGACTCCTGCTTCTTGCTTTCTTTCATAGAAGAGACAAGGAGAAATATTTAAGGAATGTATGGCTTTTTAATGCCATCTTTTGAAACTGTTTCAATTTTTTTAATAGACTTTATTTTTCAGAGTACTTTTAGTTTCACAGCAAAACTGAGCTGAAAACAGAGAGTTTCTATATATCCCCTCCCCACACATATGGCTTCTCCCACTATCAGCATTCCGTACCCAAATGGTACATTTGTTACGATCGATGAACCTATACTGATATGTCATTATCACTCGAGGTCTATAGTTTACATTATGGTTCACTCTTGGTATTGCACATTCTATGGGTTTTGACAAATGTATAATGACATGTATCCATATTTACAGTATCATACAGAATAGTTTCACTGACCTAAAAACTCACTGTGCTCTGCCTATTCATCCCTTCCTCTCCCCTAACCCATGACAATCGTTAATCTTTTTACTGACTCAATCGTTTTGCCTTTTCTGGAATGTCATACGGTTGGAGTCATACACTATAATGCATTTTCAGATTGGCTTCTCTCGCTTAGTAATATGCATTTAAGTCTCCATCATGTCTTTTCTTGGCTTGATAGCTTCTTTCTTTCTAGCTCTATATAACACTCCTTTGTCTGGATGTACCACAGTTTATTTATCCATTCATCTACTGAAAGACCTCTCGTTTGCATCCAACTTTTGGCAATTATGATAAAGTGGCTATAAAACCACTTTATTCCATGTGCGGGTTTTGTGTGGATGTAAGTTTTCAAATCCTTTGGGTAAATACCAAGGAGTGTGATTGCTGGATCACATGCTAAGAATTTGTTTAGTTTTGTAAGAAGCTGCCAACTTGTCTCCTAAAGTGACTGTACCATTTTGCATTCCTACCAGAGGCAAATGAAAGTTCCTGTTTCTCCACATCCTCATCAGCATTTGGTGTTGTCAGTAGTCTGGATTTTGGCCATTCTAATAGGTGTGTAGTGATATCTCATTGTTTCAGTGTGCAGTTCCCTGATAACATATGATGTGGAACATCTTTTCATTTGCTTATTTGTCAGCTGTAAATCTTCTTTGGTGAAGTGTCCATTCAGATCTTTTGCCCATTTTTTAATCGGGTTATTTGCTTTCTTACTGTTGAGCTTTAAGAGTTCTTTGGATAAAAATCTTTGATCAGATATGTCTTTTGCAAATAAATTCTCTTGATCTGTAGCCTGCCTTCTTATTCTCTTGAAAGTGTATTTTTCAGAGCAGAAGTTTTAAATGTTAATGAAGTCCAGCTTGTCAGCTTTTCTTTCATGAATCGTGCCTTTGGTCTTCACCACACCCAAGATCATCTAGGTTTTCTCCTATGTTTTCTTCCAGGAGTTTTATCTTTTACATTTAGGTTTATGATCCATTTTGAGCTAATTTTTGCAAAGGAGGAAGAGTCTGTGTCTAGATTCATTTCTTTGCATGTAGTTGTCTAGTTGTTCCAGAACTACTTGCTGTATTTCAACCACTTTTAGAGTTATTAAACGATATCTGGATAAAAACCTAGGCAGTAACTTGGATCCATGCACAATTTCCTGGTGCACCATGGAGGTAACCCCACTCTACCCCCAAGGAAAATAAAATGATAGTTAGAAAACGAATTTTATTCATCTGATTGATTGAAGAAAAATTGAATATAAAGGGGGAGCATCCCATATAAAAGGAGGGGAGTCCCAGAATGATCCTTCTGAGCCACAGGATCTGACTGTATCCATCCCACTCCGACTGCGGCTGCTGTACTTGTAGTCAAACATGTGTGAAATGGGGCTGTGCACTGCATCTTCACTAAGGCAGACTGCTGTGGGAAATGCCATGGAGACTCATTTCTTCATTCGTGGCCTGGTCAGCTTGTTCCTCTGGGGACTAGAATCTATACCTTGTGGGTTGAGAGCCAAAGATAGCCAGAATTCCCTTCAGGGGCCATGTAAGATTGGGCTTCGATATTAAGTACTCAAAATGGAGACTACTAAGGAGCAAGGAAAATTTAGTGAGGTGACTTAAGCAACAAAGTATGATTATGAGTTAAAATACTCAGTATTGTAAAGATGAGGTGTCTTAGACCAATTTCCTTGAAAGTAGAGCCTAAGGCAGGAATTCTTATGAAAATCATTTACTGAGGGATTATTCTATGGAGAAATCTATAAGAAAGTGAGAAAAGCAGTGTAGACCAGGAGAAGAAGCTAAAGGAAATATGTTGGATCGTCTGGAGTCTAGTGTCAGCCTGATTCCACGGCAAGCTCTTAAGTCTAAATGGTTCCATAGTTTTGAATTACCTGGAGTTTTGTACAGTATCACTCAATTATTGGATGCAAGCTACTCCAGGGAAGGACATAGACTCTCAGACATTTCCTAGTGATTTCCCAAGAGGAATTCTTGAAAGAAGGTGCGGGGGGCTTCCCTGGTGGCGCAGTGGTTAAGGATTCACCTGCCAATGCAGGGGACACGGGTTCGAGCCCTGGTCCGGGAAGATCCCACATGCCACTGAGCAACTAAGCCCGTGCGCCACAACTACTGAGCCTGTGCTCTAGAGCCCGCGAGCCACGACTACCGAGCTGACATGCCACAACTACTGAAGCCTGCATGCCTAGAGCCCATGCTCTGCAACAAGAGAAACCACCACAGTGAGAAGCCTGCACACCACAATGAAGAGTGGCCCCCACTCACCACAACTAGAGAGAGCCCACATGCAGCAACGAAGACCCAATGCAGACAAAAATAAATAAATAAATTTAGTTATTTATTTTTTTAAAAAAAGGTGCAGTTGGAGATGTCAACAATGAACAGTGACTACACAGAGCAGTTGGGGCAAGGGTACACTCGCCCATATTGATCCTAGACAGGCACAAAGAGTCTCTATGAGAGCATCCTTGCACTACTAGATCCCGTTGCTTCTCCATTAGTGTATTTCATCCAGGCATGGTTCTGGTTGTTCACAGTTTTGGGAGAAATATACAAAAGACTGATGGTGGAAATACTCTTCTGTTCCTGCTGTGCTCCCAAAGCTATAAACTGATACATCATCCCTTTTTCCTATGACCTTTCTACTTTCTCTTCCCCCTCCTTGGTTAGCACTTCTACTGGTCTAGATGGCTTTCAAGGTGGAATACCAGACGCTCATCCCTGAGGGGCCTGAGATCCAGGTTACTATGACCTTATCAGGCTACAGTTGCTATGCTTGCCCATTTAAAGTAAATTTGGGTTAAGAACATCAAGAAATTCATTAGTGTATCACCTGAGTGCAAACATATCCCTCCCTGACAGCATTATATAATAGCATAATTACTTGAAGTATTGTAATTCCTTATTTTGTTGCCCTTCTGTACCACAGTGACCAGGTGGTGAATATGGCATTGAACTCAGTGGGACTCTGACTATGTGTTTTGGTAGGAACTGTCTCCCTCGGGGAACATGAATATCCAAGACCCACTGAGCCCACATTTGGGGAAGGAGCAGGAAGCCCTAATACCTCAAGTGATCAGTGGAAGTGATGGTAAGAATGGCCACACATACTCTCAAATCTTGTTTCCCACAGCAATTTTTCTACCTATCATATTATCTCTCTCAATACAAGGTATATACTGTATCCTGAAAGATGCAGTATAGTCAGTGAGTGACAGCACCTTTAAGAGGCAATTCCATTACTCACTTCTCCAGGGCAGCAAGTCCTATATGGCGTGGTTTGCAGTAGTAAAAATGGATCTCAAAGTTGTGTGCCCAGGGATGTTCCTCTTCGGACTTAAATTGGGTTCCTTGGTCCGAAGCAAAGTTATACATTATCTCATGTCAGCAGGTCAGAAACTCTTAAGGGCTCAAATAGTGCTTAGGCATTGAGGGCAGGAGAGGGGCACACATATGAAAAATGTGTCAATACCTGTCAGGATGTCATTGCTCTTCCTAGGATAGAAGATGTCCAATGTCATCAACTTTCCCCCAAGTGCCTGGCTGTTCTCCTTGAAGGACGGCACAGTGTGGGTCTCTTTTGCTGACAGGTTGAATACTTTGAAGTAGCAGGAGATAAGTCAGATTTGATAAGAGGAAACCCATGCCGTGAGGCCTATCTCAGGCATTCGCTGGCCAAAGGTAGTTCTTTGCCACTGTGACTACTCCATTCATAAGCCCACTGCACAAGCACCAGGGCAGCCAAGGACAGTCTTGCTAACATCAACTATCTGAGTTCTCCTATTCTCTTTATTTATTATCTTTTTTGTGTGTGTAGTAGATCCTCTCTGGTAGGCATTGACATGTGATATAAGATCCCTACACTTTGCATCATGTCCTTTAGGCCTATCCATATGCCTCATCCCATGACCTCCTAAATCCAATCTTCCAAACTTGCCCCACAGTAGTACTTAATACATTTGAGACATATAGTGACTAGGTTACTTTAAATGGACAAAGGAGACATATCAGAGAGTAGCTGAACCTTCCACTAGAAACAGGAGCAGCAAAAAGATAGTGAAATCAGCCTGGGAAATTCGGGACACTGGCATTTTTGTTTATTAATGACAAGAATTTATACAGATGGATGAACCTGCTGGGGGAATAGCACAGAACCAACATAGCTCTGATTATACTGCAATTGGCATTGCATTGGAAGATGGGGAGACCTGTTTCGGGGGCGGGGGTGAACACGGCGGCAAATGACCCAGTTTTGACATAGGCTGGATGTCTGTGAAAATGAGAAGATGATGCATTTGAGAGCTATTCAGAAAGCTGAATCGAGATAAAGTTTGATGGACATTTATTTTTGAAAAGTTCAGGGAGTTTGGGCATTATCTGGTCTCTCAGGATAAGAGTATAATTCTTTATTCAGCATGTTAAAACACCTAACAGAAAAATATAGATGGTTCTCACACCTGGTATTTACAAGATCTTACTTTCTATAATTATTATACCATATGTGTGTGTGTGTATATACATATATATATATATTTCCTAATATTATTCTTGATAACTGGTACAGAATTGTTGCACTGGTTTTTGAAAAGTGTTTTTTAGCTTCAAATATACAACCACAGCTTCAGCTACTTTAATTTTTTCTCCACTTCTGAAAGTTAATAATGCTCCTGAAAAAGCAATTAAACTAAAAAACAAAGCTTCATTTTGAAGAATAAGCAGCTTGCAGCCTGGTTTAACGCTGAGACAGCACTAATAACACAGCACTTATGATCTAAGGGAGAAAACGAAAAGTCTTTATTATTTCCCCAAACACTGGAACAACCAGGGCCTAAAGACACACTATCACCATTTATTGCATTAGATAACATGCATTTTTGGAAATGAAATGCTTACTTCTGAGCATTATATCCTCCACTTTAATGACCTGGCTAAATAGTTAATTTGATCTCCAAACATAAAGAGCTCTAATGTCATTTTAAGACTCAGAAGCCAAGTAGAAAGGTGAGAGGGAAATAGAATTAAACAGAGCCAATGAGGCAGCCTCTACTTGGAGATACATGATGGGGCATAAATGCTCATTTGACTTAACCCAGAGAAAATAATCTTTGCATTTTAAGATAGGGCTATTTTAAGAAAACCTTCTTCCTAATCCCAGCTCTGCTTTCCACAAGGCTGAGGATAAAGCAGACAGGTTAGTTCAGTAAAATAAAAGTGAAACTTGGCTTTCAACTGAAGAATTTTTTTTTTTTCAACTGAAGAATTTGTCTTGCTTCTCTATTAGCCTCAAGAAGTCAGACCCACTCTTGAAGTTGGTATACTCTTGGTGGTTTTCGCATAGAGAAAAGGCTTTCACAGCCCTTATGCCCCGCAAATAAGCATGTCTTTGTTTAATTTGACCCCTGAAATTGGAACCTGTTATCCTAGAGAGAAAGCTCCATACTTAAAGTAAAAGCCACAGTAAACAAAGGATTTATACTTAATAAAATGCCTCACATAACCCCCAAAGCCTTCAACAACAACGCTGATGGTAGCAGAGGTGTTTACTCAGCTCACCTCTTCTGATGGTGGTCAACAGATGCTTGGGCTGAGGGCTGCACTCCTTGATAGAAAACAGTGTTTCCTAATTAGCATACAAACCCTAACCCCATGTGGCACTACACTGATTTTGACAGAAAGGTATATAACACTTATTTTCTTTCCAGAAAAAGACTCAAGCTTGATGTTAAAGTCATACCTTAATCTGTTCTCACTCCCAATTTCTCCCCATTGGCTTCTTGGAAGCTTAGCTCTCTTTGAAGCCACTCTCATATTTCAGGCACTTTCTAAATACTATCCCTTCTCTCCCTACATGAGTTTAGGTATATTTTCATCCAAACAATTTTGATTTTTTAAAAGAATAAGTTTTTTTTGTTTGTTTGTGGTACGCAGGCCTCTCACTGCTGTGGCCTCTCCCGTTGCGGAGCACGGGCTCCGGACACGCAGGCTCAGCGGCCATGGCTCACGGGCCCAGCCGCTCCGCGGCATGTGGGATCTTCCCGGACTGGGGCATGAACCCGTGTCCCCTGTATCAGCAGGCGGACTCTCAACCACTGCGCCACCAGGGAAGCCCCTAAAAGGATACGTTTTTAACTTTTCTTGTAGTGCAACACTATTGTCAGCTTTTGCATATATGAAAAAGTACTTATTTCACCTACATTTTCAAAAGTAGCAACTTCTTACCAAGGAATTGGAAAGACCAGAAGAGCAAAAGTGAGAACGTGGGAATCCCTGGAGGAACAAAGAAAGGAGAGGGGAACGTTTCATGAAAATATTAAAAAGTTCCTGCAACTCCTGGACAGAAGTCCACAAGTTCCAGATTTCCACCTCCTTCTGTTTTCCAGTCAGCCTAATGTATTTGAGATGTTTAACCCCATCCGTAGGGAGGATAGCCTATAAAAGAATGAATATGAAGCTGAGAGAAACACCTGAGCTAGGAAACATTTTGGGAGAGCTATACAGTAAATAACAATGTCAAAAAAAAAAAAAAGTGCATGTGTTTAGATCCAAAAATTTCTTTCTGGAATCTCATGCATGTGCTTAGATTGCCATACATGCATGGATATTGCCAAATTATTCTATAATTTTATTATTATTAAATAAGAGAAAACCACACATATGTCTTAAAGTAGGGTCATGATTAAATTCTAGTACAGCACTCCCCAACATTTTTGGCACCAGAGACCGGTTTTGTGGAAGACAATTTTTTCACGGACAGCGTGGTGGTGGGGATGGTTCAGGCGGTAAGGGGAGCGACGGGGAGTGCAGATGAAGCTTCGCTCACCGGCCTGCCACTCACCTCCTGCTGTGCGGCCCGGTTCCTAACAGGCCTGGGGGTGGGGACCCTTATTCTAGTATATAGTCATATTATGGAATTGTATACACAGTACAGTAGCTTTATATAAGATGAATAAAAAGACCTTTAAAATATATGTTGAATAGAAACAAATCATAGGGAAAAAAGCTAAATATAGCAATGCCATGGCAAAATCTTCCCTAATCCCCACGCCCCCAAAAAATATATATACTAAACTTTTCCTTTAAATAGTTAGTTATATGTAAGGAGGGGAGTTAGGGATAATGGGGATGATAGAGAGAAAATGTTCACTTTTTATTCTCTGTAATTCCAACTTTTGAATGTTTGAAGTATACATTTATCTTCATATTTCTTATAAAATTTACAACATTATTGGCATTTTTAAACTGATGAAATTTATTCATTGTCAGTATAGGATCAATTAATAAATTTTGAATGAAATACACTCACTAAGTACAGTATCTCTTACTATTTTTCTACATTATAGAATATTTCAATAAACTTTTAAATTTGTACATAGATTTGTAAAATATTCATATTGCTATTTTTCAATTAAACTTCTTTATTTTGAAATAATTTTAGATTCACGTGTAAGTATAAGAAATCATAGAAATTCTGAGCTACTTTTGCCCAATTTTCCCTAATGGTAACATCTTACAAAAGAAGGATCTTCGGATTGCCCTTTTATACCTGCATATATTTCCGTCCTGGGCCCATGATCTCCTTTACCACTATCAGATGCTAACCTGGTCTCCATTTCTATAGTTTTGTCATTTCAAAATATTATATAAATAAAATTATGCTGTGTGCATCCTTGCGAAATTGGCTTTTTTCCCACTCAGCATTATTTGGAGATTCATTCAGGTTGCTGTATGTATCAATTGTTTGTCATTTTTATTGCTTTGGTTGTATTCCATGGCATGAATGTACCACCATTTGTTTATAAACTGCTGAGGGGTAGCTGGCTTGTTTCCAGTTTAGGACTTCAAGTATAAAGCTGCTATACACATTCGTGTACGTGTTTATGTTTGGACATAAATGACCAAGAGTGACATTCCTGGGTTACATGGCAAATATATGTTTAGTTTTATAAAAAAGTCGTCATTTTTTATTCAGAAGAGCTATATAATTTCACAATCCCAACAGAAATATGAGTGATTCCATTTCCCCATATCCTTGTCAGTATTTAGTGTTGTCACTACTTTTTATTTCAGTCATTGTGATCATGTGTAGCAATATCTCACTCTGGTTTTAATTCGCATTTCTCTAATGGCAATGCTGTTCAACATCTTTTTATTCTTTGTTATGAGCATTCTTGTCATCTGTGTATCCTCTAGGCTAAAATTTCTTTTCTGAGTTTTGCCCATTTTCTAATTGGATTATTTGTTTATTAACATTGCGTTTTGAGACTTCTTTACATGTGCTAGACGCTAGTCCTTTGTTGGATATGTGGTTTACAAATATTTTATTGCATTCTGTAACTTGTTTTATCATCCTTTTAAACATGATCTTTGGCAGAACAAAAGTTTTTAATTTTGATAAATCCAAATTATCGTTTTTTCCTTTAATGGATTGTCCATTTGGAATCAAGTCTAGAACTCTTTGCCAGATCCTATATCAAAATTTTTAAAAAGTTTTTCTCAAAGTTTTATCATTTTATGATTTACATTAAGTTCATATCCCTTTCAATTAATTTTTGTATAAGATATGAGACTTAGGTCAAAGTTCTCACCTCTCCTCCCATGGATGTCCAAATCTATTTATTGAAAGGCTAGTTTGCCTTCATTGCATTGCTCTTGCACCTTTGTAAACAATCGGCTGGACATATTTGTGTGAGTCTATTTCTGGGTTCACTACTCTGTTCCACTGAACTATGCGTATAACTGTGTGCCAGTAGCACACATTTGATTACTGTAGCTTTATAATAGGTCTTGAAATCAGGTAGACTGATTCTTCACACTATTTTCCTATTTCAAAATTATTTTTGATATTCTAGCTAATTTTTTCCAATATAAAGTTTAGAATAATCATGTCAATATGTACCAAAAATATTCCTAATATTTTTATAGGAATTGTGTTAAACATATACATTGACTTGAAGGAACTGACATCTTTACTGTGTTGTCTTCTAATCCATGAACATGGCATTTCTCTTCATTTATTTAGATCTTTGTTTTTGTTTTTTCAGCTTGGAAACTCTCTAAGGACAGTAAACTGTGGCAGTCGTGGGGCTCACATTCTTTGTTCCTACTCTCAGAGATCAATGTTTTTCTTCGTTTTAGGAGGGAGGATAAATCTGATCCCTGTTTTTCCATCTTGGACAGAAGGGAAAGTCTTCAAGTAATTTTAACTAGTCCAGGTATGTTTATTTTCAAATTGTATGCAAATGAAAAGATCAAACAAACAAGCAAAACATTTTTTAAGCAGGTAGGATAAAGATTTCACCATGATAAATCCCAGATAGTCATGATTTCAAGCATTCTTTATTAGGTTAGATTCCAATTGTCACATAAATGTCCTTCCATTTTTATTGTCTTTATAATGACTCTTACACTTAGGAAGGACACAGCCATTTTTTCTTTTTTCTCTTTGTTTTCTTTTCAACCTAGGTGCCTGCATGTTGAATTCAGATAATAGACATTAGAATTGTTGTGGTCATGGTTATTATCATTATCATGTAGAATTTACTGAGCACTTGCCTATGTCCTGGCAATATGTTACATATAAAATCATATGGGATTACAATATGAATCCTCACGTTGACCATTTCATGTTTGTAGATTATAATGCCCATTACATAAAAGAAGAAAGTGAAAGCAAAGAGGTGAAGTATCTTATATTGGAATAAAAATCCAGACAGCTTGATTCCAGAGCCTGTGCGTTCGCCGCTGTGAAAAAACTGTCTCAAAGTTTGCTTAAAGATATCGGGGAGATTTTGACTATCCTATCTGTCTGGCGTTCTGCTCATGCCTGACATATTATTCAGACCTCTAATTTTATTGACTACGTTACCAGAAAGACATTCTCACTATTTTCTCCTCAGGCGGTTATATTGGGCCATTTCATTACCAGTGGAAACCACTGACTATGCTTTTAAAGCAGTGTCTTTTACCCCAAAGACCCTACTTGGACTCTTCTTAATTAAATGATCACTATCTTAAACTTTTCAACCAAACTTGAACTAAATGCTTATGAAGAACTCTAAGGGCTAGGGTATTGTGTGTAGGTGTCCTCATTTCACACACTTTGCTTTCTCTAGTAGATAAGCCCAGATAACAACAGACCATGACTTGGACTCTTAGTCCCTTCCAAATCCATGGTTACCCTGGAGAAATTCATTCATGTTCCCAAAGCAAACCAAAAAATGCCATGTGTCAAGTTTCATGTGTATATGTATTTAGAACACAAGTAGAGTAGCAAATAAGACATAGATAATCTAAAACAGGTTGATCCAGAACTGTTAACACATGAATACATAGCCTCTGAAAGAGTCTTCCTACCACCATCGTAAATAAACTGTATTTACTAAGACAATTCCCGTGATTTGTGGGTCCCTGGTGGACGGTACTCCATGCACACAAGTAGGCGTTGATAGACTCAGTTCTTAAAGAGGAGGGGGGAACGAGGGAAGAAAGGTAATTTGTGCATTGTTAAAAGGGTTAGGACTTCTTTTTGCGTCTGGGTTTGGACTACTCTTTCCATACAGCAGAACTCTGACCTGTGCCGGGTATGGGAGTGCTACCATTGGTATTTTTTCAAGCTGCCTCTGACAGGATTTCCACTTCAAAGTCCAAAGGAGCCTATTATTGCAAAAAAAAACCCAAAATATTTTGTGGTCTCCAAGAAACAGGAGATTGATTGAGGACATTTAAAAGGTAGCAGGTAAGAAAACAATCCACTGATGGCTTAACCTGCAACCCCAATTGTATATGATATGCATTAATGAGGAAAGGTAGAACAACTGAAAGGAAACTGCAGCAACACTCCTTTACAGAGACTAGTGACCTTTTTAACGTACTTGAAGAATGATTATTCTTATTGTTTTAGCAAAGCAAGTATAAAACACTTTTTAATTGAGGCTTGCATTTAATTCCATCATTTCAGTGATTATTGCTTATTTGAAAATATGTGCATGAGCAGTACCAAATCACCTTATTTTTTTCTCATTTCCTTATTTAGCTTACAAATATGTTTGGCTCAACATGTTTGGCAAATAAATATGCCTACAAGAGTTTTAAAACTATGGTTTATTAAAATATAACACTTGTGAGGTATAGAGAGCAAATGTTAAATGTCAAGCTTCTTTTCGTTCAACAATTTTTCTAATGACAGATCGTCGGCATTTCTGATGAAGTATTTCGTGGCACTATTTATATGTATACTTCTACACAGAAAAGATTCATTTTTTTTCTTTAGTCTTTGAAGAGGTCATTTTTCTTCTCAAAAGCAAACTCAAATAATTGGACTTCCTATATTTATATGCACTGCAGTTAGTGTTAGGTTGATGTCAAAATGATAAAGACAAAAATCTGTATTTTCAGGAGGTTTAAACAAGCATACATTTCAAAGACTACATTGGGCATTTCTCTCTCTTGCACAGACAGATGATTTAAGCATGATTTAGGTTTCTGGCTGTATAATGGTGTGAGGAGACCTCTGAAAACATGCTCTGCCTTCATTGAAAGTAGTAGGAAACACTACACAGTAAAGAGATTCTGAAGTTAACATGTGACTATGAGTGGGCAATTTATAACCAACCAGTAGAGCAGGGAACAAAATGATATTTTTATTTAGAAGATAATATTTCAAATACTCTAGATGGTATATTATTTCTTAAAGGGTAAACAGAAGAAATACTGTAAATTGACTTATATTACAGATTATGCCTGTCTATATTTGCCATCTACACTGCATGATTTAAATCGACACATGTCTTCTTTCATCTGTGAAAGGACTTATTACCTTGTCCTTTCTAGGCGCATGCTAAGTTTTATTTATAGATAGTGAGGAAAATTTACAGGAGAGGTTTGTAAGTACAATATGCGATTATTTTGAGAGCTGTATCTGTCACCAAGGGGTGCTAGAGATGGTATTAATAAAGTTCCTGATTCTTTCCATTGACTTTTATATAAAAACTGAGATGTGCCTAATTAATCATGACAATGTTATTTCCTCAGGTAGTTAGTGTTTTAAGAGTACCCATAGGATGTAAATTCTGTGAAGAAAATATATGTTAATTTCATTTAAAATGGGGAATGCCTGGTATGGAAAATATTGTTCATGATTTCACTGTGAATCTGCATAAGCATGACTCTGGAATAATGGGGATTTAGAGGTGCAAGAATGGTTTCACTAACTCCAAGCCTCCACAGAATAGAATTTTTTTTTTTTACCTTTAAAAAAATTTTTAAAAAATTTTTTATTGGAGTATAATTGCTTTACAATAGTGTGTTAGTTTCTGCTTTACAATAAAGTGAATCAACTATACATATACATATATCCCCATATCTCCTCTCTCCTGCGTCTCCCTCCCACCCTCCCTATTCCATCCCTTTAGGTGGTCACAAAGCACCAAGCTGATCACCCTGTGCTATGCGGCTGCTTCCCACTAGCTATTTATTTTACATTTGGTAGTGTATATATGTCTATGCCACTCTCTCACTTCGTCCCAGCTTACCCTTCCTCCTCCCCATGTCCTCAAGTCCATTCTCTACATCTGCGTCTTTGCTCCTGTCCTGCCCCTAGGTTCTTAAGAATTTTTTTTTTTTTTTTTTAGATTCCATATATATGTGTTAGCATACGGTATTTGTTTTTCTCTTTCTGACTTACTTCACTCTGTATGACAGTCTCTAGGTCCATCCGCCTCACTACAAATAACTCAATTTCATTCTTTCTATGGCTGAGTAATATTCCACTGTGTATATGTGCCATATCTTCTTTATCCATTCATCTGTCGATGGACACTTAGGTTGCTTCCATCTCCTGGCTATTGTAAATAGAGCTGCAACGAACACTGTGGTACATGACTCTTTCTGAATTATGGTTTTCTCGGAGTATATGCCCAGTAGTGGGATGGGTGGGTCACATGGTAGCTCTATTTTTAGTTTTTTAAGGAACCTCCATACTGTTCTGCATAGTGGCTGTATCCATTTACATTACCACCAACAGTGCAAGAGGGTTGCCTTTTCTCCACACCCTCTCCAGCATTTGTTGTGTGTAGATATTTTGATGATGGCCATCCTCACTGGTATGAGGTGATAACTCATTGTAGTTTTTTTTTTTTTTTTTTTATTCTTATTTATTTATTTTTGGCTCAGTAGTTGTGGCATGTGGGCTTAGTCGCTCCACAGCATGTGGGATCTTCCTGGACCAGGGCTCAGACCCATGTCCCCTGCGTTGGCAGGCGGAGTCCCAACCACTGCGCCATCAGGGAAGCCCCTCATTGTAGTTTTGATTTGCATTTCTCTACTGATCAGTGATGTTGAGCATACCTTCATGTGTTTGTTGGCAATCTATATATCTTCTTCGGAAAAATGTCTATTCAAGTCTTCTGCCCATTTTTGCATTGGGTTGTTTGATTGAGCTGTAGGAGCTACTTGTATATGTTGCAGATTAATCGTTTGTCAGTTGCTTCATTTGCAAATATTTTCTCCCATTCTGAGGGTTGTCTTTTCATCTTGTTTATGGTTTCCTTTGCTGTGCAAAAGCTTTTAAGTTTCATTAGGTCCCATTTGTTTGTTTTTATTTCCATTTCTCTAGCAGGTGGGTCAAAAAGGATCTTGCTGTGATTTATGTCATAGAGTGTTCTGCCTATGTTTTCCTCTAAGAGTTTTATAGTTTCTGGCCTTACATTCTGGTCTTTAATCTATTTTGAGTTTATTTTTGTGCATGGTGTTAGGGAGTGTTCAAATTTCATTCTTTTACATGTAGCTGTGCAGTTTCCCAGCACCAATTATTGAAGAGGCTGTCTTTTCTCCACTGTATATTCTTGCCTCCTTTATCAAAGATAAGGTGACCATATGTGTGTGGGTTTATCTCTGGGCTTTCTATCCTGTTCCATTGATCTATATTTCTGTTTTTGTGCCAGTACCATACTGTCTTGATTACTGTAGCTTTGTAGTATAGTCTGAAGTCTGGGAGCCTGATTCCTCCAGCTCCATTTTTCTTTCTCAAGATTGCTTTGGCTATTCGGGTCTTTTGTGTTTCCATACAAATTGTGAAATTTTTCTTTCAAGTTCTGTGAAAAATGCCATTGGTAGTTTGATAGGGATTGCACTGAATCTGTAGATTGCTTTGGGTAGTTTAGTCTTTTTCACAATGTTGATGCTTCCAATCCAAGAACATGGGATATCTCTCCATCTGTTTGTGTCATCTTTAATTTCTTTCATTAGTGTCATAGTTTTCTGCATACAGGTCTTTTGTCTCCTTAGGTAGGTTTATTCCTAGGTATTTTATTCTTTTTGTTGCAATAGTAAATGGGAGTGATTCCTTAATTCTTCTTTCAGATTTTTCATAATTATTGTATAGGAATGCTAGAGCTCTCTGTGCATTAATTTTGTATCCTGCTACTTTACCAAATTCATTGATTAGCTCTAGTAGTTTTCTGGTAGCCTGTTTAGGATTCTCTATGTATAATATCACGTCATCTGCAAACAGTGACGGCTTTACTTCTTTTCCGATTTGTATTCCTTTTATTTCTTTTCCTACTCTGACTGCTGTGGCTAAAACTTCCAAAACTATGTTGAATAATAGTGGTGAGATTAGACAACCTTGTCTTCCTCCTGATCTTAGAGGAAATGGTTTCAGTTTTTCACCATTGACAAAGATGTTGGCTGTGGGTTTGTCATATATGGCCTTTATTATGTTCAGGTAAGTTCCCTCTATGCCTATTTTCTGGAGGGCTTTTATCATAAATGGGTGTTGAATTTTGTCACAAGCTTTTTCTGCATCTATTGAGATGATCATATGGTTTCTCTCCTTCAATTTGTTAATATGTTGTATCACATTGATTGATTTGCATATACTGAAGAATCCCTGCATTCCTGGGACAAACCCCACTTGATCATAGTGTATGATCCTTATAATGTGCTGTTGGATTCTGTTTGCTAATATATTGTTGAGGATTTTTGCATCTATGTTCAACAGTGATATTAGCCTGTAGTTTTCTTTGTGACATCTTTGTCTGGTTTTGGTATCAGGGTCAGTCTTTCCCATGGTTAAAATCAGTGAGGCTCTAATGAGGTCTTAGGGAAGGCTTCAGCCAAACAGAAAACCTAGAATTTTTTAAAAAAGAAAAACTGTATGCAATGATATGCTTTAGAGCTTGTTTTCAGTTTGTTGTTAGATTCATTAGTAAAGGTTTCTGGGAACTATCTGTATTTAGTAATTTGATATGGAAATCCTGAAATATGGGATACTTTACAATGTTTTGGGCTTCCTCATTGGTTTTTTACCACTGTGAGAAACAAAAGTAGAGAAAAGAAAAATAATGTCAGGTTCCTAGGACCCATTTCAATGTTACAAAACTCACCAGTAGGCCCAATTTGAAACATGACAGTACTCTTTACTAATCTAGTACAATATTCTAAGCACTTGCTTAGCACCTTCTTATTGGTAATTGAATAGTTTTTATTTCCATAATCTTTGATTTTACAATCAAATAATTCTAAACATTCTTGTTTATTTAAATATTTGCATTTAAAAGAGATGTGGAAAAATTAAACAAGAGTATTCTGGCCTCATGTTGTATAGACCAATGTGGAAAACAGTATTCTTATATTCTACATAAACTCCTGTCAAGACTCCAACAGTCGATCGAATAATTCAATTCTGAGTCAGTTTCACAGTAATGTGTGGCCATCTCTCCCCTATTTTGGTGGTTGATATCTAATATAAATAAGTACTTCCTAGTCTGTAAGCTAAGTTCAGGAAAACAAATTATGTGAAGGAATCTGGTCATATAATTATTTTTTTCTATAAGGAATTCTGAAAAATAATAAGCTGGTTTTAAAAACTGATATATCAGTGTTGTCATGTATCAATGTAAAAAATAAAAAAGATGCTAATTGACTTATAATCATCAGAAGAAATCAGAAAAGTATGCTGCCATGATATAAATGCAAATATATTATCAATTAGTTCAGATATAGTACTTGACATTTAAAGATGATTTGTCCTAATTCAGACACATTGTGTGCATTTATCTTTTTTTAAGTTGGTTCATATAAGGAAACCAATATGCATTCAGTTATATAGGATGAAGACAGTTTAGAATAAAGTCTTGTAAAAAATCTAAAGTAAAACTATAGCCAGCCCTCCGTATATAAGGGTTCTACATCTGGAGATTCAACCAACCACAGATTGAAAATATTTTTAAACATCTCCAAAAAGTTGCCAAAAGCAAAAATTGAAGTTGCCACACTCAGGCAATTTTTACATAGCATTTACATTGTATTTAAACCATATACATGGTATTTAGATTGTATTAATTATGATAAATAATCTTCAGATGGTTTAAAGTACAAGAAAGGATGAGAATAGGTTATATGCAAATAGCATGCTATTTTATATAAGGGACTTGAACATCTATGGATTTCAGTATCCACAGGTGGTCCTGGAACCAAACCCCCTCAATACCAAGGTATGACTGTATAAACAGAGATTAACTCCAGAGAAGGGTCGAAGAGTCAGGATGAAGTGAAGGAAAGTGGTGAGACAGTAAAAAAAAAAAAAAAAAAAAAAATGTAGATTAAATTTTACACCCTTTACAATGCATTAAATATATGACTATTTTACATGCATGCTTTTCAAATAAAATGTGTTAGAATTATTTTAATATATTTATTTTATAGTGATAGCTGAAATGTTATTATATGCAAATATATTTTCCCTTCAAGACATCAAAACTGAGCAAATTTTAAATGCACAATTGTATTCCATCAATCAAATATAAACGTTATTCATATTTGGCTGTATGTGTATAACTTTAACCAAGTAACAGTTCTTTTTGCTTATTTTTTTCTGTAATCTACCCAATTTTCAAGTTCTATTTGAATTTCTTTCAGAAAAAAAAAAATTCAATTCTTATTCTCCATAATACCTCCTGACTAACCTGAGGTCTTCAACTCTACCTGATCACTATGAATTTTAAGGAAGCAAAAAGATTTCTCATTCTCAGACTGATTTGATGCACATCAACAAACAGTCTTTCTTTTTCGTGTGCAAATGTTATTTCTTCAAAGGTAGGAACAGTGCCCTAACCTCCTTTTCATCTCACACAAAGCTGGGTATTCTTGTTGTTTGTTGAATAAATACATATTTAACAATTATGGCACTAGAATTTTTTATTCAGATGTGCCTATTTTTAATAGAGAATGTCTCATAAACTGAGCTGATTACTTGTTTTAGGATCCTGCAAAATGATCTTATTCTGCTTGCTTTTACAGACTTTTAACAGTCATTATTTCTTTAAGTATCAAGGAGTTAATTTTCCTCCCAAAAGATTAAAATTGAAGGAAACCCAGGGAAACCACCTTGTCTGGCTGAAGTTAGAGGTAAATGTGCAGTGTAATGTGGAGAAATCGAAAGTATTCCATGACTTCTATTAACTCTCCAACTATGTAACAATTCTGTTCACTACCCTGCACTTAGTTTTATCATGTATAAAATGGGAATTTTTGACAAATATTATTAAAATAAACTTATATTTAGAATAGTTTTAGATTTACAGGAAAATTGCAAAGATAGTTTAGCTTAAACTTTAAAACAAAAGAGATAACTAACTGCTGAACAATCATGAACAGGAAGACACTCGAACTCACCAAAAAGATACCCCACATCCAAAGACAAAGGAGAAGCAACAATGCGATGTTAGGAGGGACGCAATCACAATAAAATAAAATACCATAACTGCTCGGTGGGTGACTCACAAACTGGACAGCAATTATACCACAGAAGTCCACCCACTGGAGTGAAGGTTCTGAGTCCCACGTCAGGCTTCCCAACCTGGGGGTCCGGCAACGGGAGGAGGAATTCCCAGAGAATCAGACTTTGAAGGATAGCGGGATTTGATTGCCTTCAAATCAAACTTCAAAGGGACAGGGGAAACAGAGACTCCACTCTTGGAGGACATACAGAAAGTAGTAAGCATATCAGGAGCCAGGGGGAAGGAGCAGTAACCCCATAGGAGATTAAACCAGACCTACCTGCTACTGTTGGAGGGTCTCCTGCAGAGGCAGGAGTTGGCTGTGGCTGACGACGGGGACAAGGACACAGGCAGCAGAAGTTCTGGGAAGTACTCCCTGGCATAAGCCTTCACAGAGTCTGCCATTAGCCCCACCAAAAAGCATGTAGGCTCCAGTGCCAGATCACCTCAGGCCAAACAACCAGCAGAAAGGGAACTCAGCCCCACCCATCATCAGACAGGCAGATTAAAATTTTACTGAGCTCTGCCCACCAGACCAACACCCAGCTCTACCCACCACCAGTCCCTCCCATCAGGAAGCTTGCACAAGCCTCTTAGACAGCCTGATCCACCAGAGGAGACAGGAGAAGCAAGAACTACAATCCTGCAGCCTGTGGAACGAAAACCACATTCACAGAAAGACAAAATGAAAAGGTAGAGGACTATGTACCAGATGAAGGAACAGGATAAAAATCCAGAAAAACAAGTAAATTAAGTGGAGATAGGCAACCTTCCAGAAAAAGAATTCAGAACAATGAGAGTGAAAATGATCCAAGACCTCAGACAAAGAATGGAGGCCAAAATCAAGAAGATGCAAGAAATGTTTAACAAAGATCTAGAAGAATTAAAGAACAAACAAACAGAGATGAACAATACAGTAACTGAAATGAAAAATACACTAGAAGGAATCAATAGCAGAATAACAGGCAAAGAACGGATAAGTGACCTGGAAGACAGAATCCTGGAAATCACTGCTGCAGAACAGAATAAAGAAAGAGGAATGAAAAGAAATGAAGACAACCTAAGAGACATCTGGGACAACACTAAACACACCAATATTCACATTATAGGGGTCCCAGAAAGAGAAGAGAGAGAACGGACCCAAGAAAATATGTGAAGAGATTATAGTTGAAAACTTCCCTAACATGGGAAAGGAAATAGCGACCCAAGTCCAGGAAGCAGAGAGAGTCCCAGGCAGGATAAACCTAAGGAGAAACATGCTGAGACACACAGTAATCAAACTAACAAAAATTAAAGACAAAGAAAAATTATTAAAAGCAACAAGGGGAAAAACAACAAATAACATAAAAGGGAACGCCCATAAAGTTCATAGCTGATTTCTCAGCAGAAACTCTACAAGCCAGAAGGGAGTGGCACGATATATTTAAAGTGAAAAAAGGGAAGAATCTACAAGATTACTCTACCCAGCAAGGATCTCATTCAGATTTGACAGAGAAATCAAAAGCTTTACAGACAAGCAAAAGCTAAGAGAATTCAGCACCACCAAACCAGCTCTACAACAAATGCTAAAGAAACTTCCCTAAGTGGGAAACACAAGAAAAGAAAAGGACCTACAAAAACAAAACAATTAAAAAAAAAAAAAATTAAGAAAATGGTAATAGGAATATACATATCGATAATTACCTTAAATGTGAATGGATTAAATGGTCCAACCAAAAGACACAGGCGTGCTGAGTGAATACAAAAACAAGACCCATATATATGCTGTCTACAGGAGACACACTTCAGACCTAGGGACACACACAAACTGAAAGTGAGGGGATGGGAAAAGATATTCCATGCAAATGGAAATCAAAAGAAAGCTGGAGTAGCAATACTCATATCAGATGAAATAGACTTTAAAATAAAGCATGTTACAAGAGACAAGGAAGGACACTACATAATGATCAAGGGATCAATACAAGAAGAAGATATAACAATTATAAATATATATGCACCTAACATAGGAGCACCTCAATACATAAGGCAAATGCTAAGAGCTCTAAAAGAGGAAATCAACAGCAACACAATAATAGTGGGGGACTTTAACAACTCACACCAATGGAGAGATCATCGAGACAGAAAATTAATAAGGAAACACAAGCTTTAAATGACACAATAGAACAGATAAATTTAATTGATATTTATTGGACATTCCATCAAAAAAAGGCAGATTACACTTTCTTCTCAAGTGTACATGGAACATTCTCCAGGATAGATCACATCTTGGGTCACAAATCAAGCCTTGGTAAATTTAAGAAAATTGAAATGATATCAAGCATCTTTTCCGAGCACAACACTATGAGATTAGAAACCCGTTAACAGGGAAGAAAACATAAAAAACACAAACACATGGAGGCTAAACATTACTGAATAACCAAGAGATCACTGAAGAAATCAAAGGGAAAAATCAAAAAATACCTAGAGATAAATCACAATGAAAAGATGACAATCTAAAACCTATGGGATGCAGCAAAAGCCATTCTAAGAGGGAAGTTTATAGCAATACAATCCTACCTCAAGAAACAGTAAAAATCTCAAATAAACAACCAAACCTTACATCTAAAGCAATCAGAGAAAGAAGAACAAAAAAAAAAAAAAACCCCAAAGTTAGCAGAAGGAAAGAAATCATAAAGATCAGATCAGAAATAAATGAAATAGAAACAAAGAAAACAAGAGCAAAGATCAATAAAACTGCAAGCTGGTTCTCTGAAAAGATAAAACTGATAAATCTTTAGCCAGACTCATCAAGAAAAAGAGGGAGAGGACTCAAATCAATAAAATTAGAAATGAAAAAGGAGAAGTTACAATGGACACCACAGAAATACAAAGCACCATAAGAGACTACTACAAGCAACTCTGTTTCAATAAAATGGACAACCTGGAAAAAATGGACAACTATTTAGAAAGGTATACCTTCCAAGACTGAACCAGGACGAAACAGAAAATATGAACAGACCACTCACAAGTAATGAAATGGAAACTATGATTAAAAATCTTCCAACAAACAAAAGTCCAGGACCTGATGGCTTCACCGGTGAATTCTATCATTTAGAGAAGAGCTAAGGCCCATCCTTCTCAAACTCTTCCAAAAAATTGCAGAGGAAGGAACATTCCTAAACCCATTCTACGAGGCCACCATCACCCTGTTACCAAAACCAGACAAAGATACTTTAAAAAAAGAAAATTACAGACCAATATCACTGATGAATATAGATGCAACAATCCTCAACAAAATACTGGCAAACAGAATCCAACAACACATTAAAAGGATCATACATCACGATCAAGTGGGATTTATCCCAGTGATGCAAGGATTCTTCAATATATGTAAATCAATGTGATACACCATATTAACAAACTGAAATATAAAAACCATATGATCATCTCAATAGATGAAGAAACAGCTTTTGACAAAATTCAACAACCATTTACGAAAAAAATTCTAGAGAAAATGGGCATAGAGGGAATCTACCTCAACAAAATAAAGGCCATATATGCAAAACCCACAGCAAATGTAATTCTCAACAGTGAAAACTGAAAGCATTTCCTCTCAGATCAGAAACAAGACAGGGATGTCCACTCTCGCCACTATTATTCAACATAGTTTTGGAAGTCCTAACCACAGCAATCAGAGAAGAAAAAGAAATAAAAGGTATAGAAATTGGAAAAGAAGAAGTAAAACTATCACTGTTTGCAGATGACGTGATACTATACATAGATAATTCTGAAGATGCCACCAGAAAACTACTAGAGCTAATCAGTGAATGTGGTAAAGCTGCAGGATATAAAATTAATGCACAGAAATCTCTTGCATTCCTATACATTAAGAATGAAAGATCAGAAAGAGATATTAAGAAAACAATTCCATTCACCATTGCAACAAAAAGAACAGAATACCTAGGAATAAACCTACCTAAGGAGGTAAAAGACCTGTACTCAGCAAACTATAAGACACTGATGAAAGAAATCAAAGATGACACAAACAGATGGAGCAATATACCATATTCTTGGATTGGAAGAATCAATATTGTGAAAATGACTGTACTATCCAAAGCAATCTACAGATTCAATGCAATCCCTATCAAATTACCAATGGCATTTTTTACAGAACTATAACAAAAAATCTTAAAATTTGTATGGAGACACAAAAGAACCCAAATAGCCAAAGCAATGTTGAGGGGAAAAAAATGGAGATGGAGGAATCAGGCTCCCTGACTTCACACTATACGACAAAGATACAGTAATCAAGACGATATGGTACTGGCACAAAAACAGAAGTATAGATCAGTGGAACCAAATGGAAAGCCCAAAGATAAACCCATGCACCTATGGTCAACTAATCTATGACAAAAGAGGCAAGGATATACAATGGAGAAAAGACAGTCTCTTCAATAAGTGGTGCTGGGAAAACTGGACAGCTACGTGTAAAAGAATGAAATTAGAACACTCCCTAACACCATACACAAAAATAAACTCAAAATGGATTCAAGACCTAAATGTAAGGCCAGACACTAACAAACTCTTAGAAGAAAACATAGGCAGAACACTCTATGAGATAAATCACAGCAGGATCCTTTTTGATCCACCTCTTAGAGAAATGGAAATAAAAACAAAAATAAATAAATGGGACCTAATGAAACTTAAAAGCTTTTGCACAGCAAAGGAAGCCATAAACAAGACGAAAATACAACCCTCAGAATGGGAGAAAATATTTGCAAATGAAGCAACTGACAAAGGATTAATCTCCAAAATTTACAAGTAGCTCATGTAGCTCAATATCAAAAAAACAAACAACTCAATCGAAAAATGGCAGAAGACCTAAATAGACATTTCTCCATAGAAGATATACAGACTGCCAACAAACACATGAAAGGATGCTCAACATCACTAATCATTAGAGAAATGCAAATCAAAACTACAATGAGGTATCACCTCACAGTGGTCAGAATGGCCATCATCAAAAAATCTACAAACAATAAATGCTGGAGAGGGTGTGGAGAAAAGGGAACCCTCTTGTACTGTTGGTGGGAATGTAAATTGATACAGCCACTATGGAGAACAGTATGGAGGTTCCTTAAAAAACTAAAAATAGAACTACCGTATGACCCAGCAATCCCACTACTGGGCATATACCCTGAGAAAACCATAATTCAAAAAGACACGTGCACCCCAATGTTCATTGTAGCACTATTTACAATAGCCAGGACATGGAAGCAACCTAAGTGTCCATCAACAGATGAATGGATAAAAAAGATGTGGCACATATATACAATGGAATATTACTCAGCCATAAAAAGTAACTAAATTGGGTCATTTGTAGAGAGGTGAATGGACCTAGAGACTGTCATGCAGAGTGAAATAAGTCAGAAAGAAGAAAACAAATATCGTATATTAATGCATATATGTGGAATCTAGAAAAATGGTACTGATGAACTGGTTTGCAAGGCAGAAATAGAGACACAGATGTAGAGAATAAATGTATGGACACCAAGGGGGGAAAGCAGGGGTTAGGAGGTGGTGGTGGTGGTGGGATGAATTGGGAGTTTGGGATTGACATACATACACCAATATGTATAAAACAGATAACTAATTAGAACCTGCTGTATAAAAAAATAAAGTAAAATTCAAAACTGATCTAAAATGTTAAGAAAAGATCTTATGTAAAAAGTCAATGCTAATAAGGTATAGAGAGAGCACTGAATGTTCTTTCACTTGATGCACAGTATGTGTGTCAAAAAGTTTGTAAGAAAGTAAAATTTTCATCCAGTGAATATCATTTGATTGAATATTATTTTGACTATTGCCTTTTTTTGATTTTAGAGGTATTCTCTTCCTTAAAATGTGTTTTTGAAAATAACATTTATTTTCTTTTTACCTGAACAATCACCCTTTTTATCAATATGTGATCTAAACACGTATATCTTTCTTTTTTTAAAATAAATTAATTTTTATTGGAGTATAGATGCTTTATAATGTTGTGTTAGTTTCTTCTGTGCCGCAAAGTGAATCAGTTATACATATACATATATCCACTCTTTTTTAGATTTCCTTCCCATTTAGGTCATCACAGAGCACTGAGTAGTGTTCCCTGTGCTAAACAGTAGGTTCTCATTAGTTATGTATTTCATACATAGTAGTGTATATAACATACAGCTTTCTTTTATTCCAAGTTATCTCTGAGGGAAATTGGTAAATGTTATCATAAGTGTGTACATGTGTTTACATTTACTTCAAAATATGCATTTTTTCACATGTTATCTTAGGACAAACACCAAAATATTAGTAGTAGTTAACTCTGAGAGAAGAGAGTAAACACAATTTTTTCTGTTTGGGGAAAAAAAATTAAAGAAAATCTAAATAAGTGGAAAGATGCCCCATGATTACAGATTTGAAGATTTGATACTGTTAAGATGGCAATATCCTCATATTAATTTACAATTCATACTAATCCATACCTAAATTGCACCTGCATTTAAAAAAAAGGAAACTGAAAAGCTGATTCTAAAATTCATGTGGAAATACAAGGGACCCAGAATAGTCAAAACAATCTTAAGACAGAGAAACAAAGTTGGGTGACACACACTTCCCTATTTCAAAACTTATTACAAAGCTAAAGTAACTTATTACAGTCCTTACAGTGTGTACTGGCATGAGAATAGACATATAGGTACATAGAATATAATTGAGAGCCCCCAAATTGTCTCACATTTAGTGTCAGTTGATTTTTGACAAGGGTGCCCAGACAATTCAATGGGAGTTAAGTTTGTCTTTTCAACAAATGGTGCTGGGACAACTGGATATCTACATGCAAAGGAATGAAATTGGACCCCTTCTGCACACCAGATACAAAAAAAAAGCTCAAAAGGAAGCAGAGACTTAAATGTAACAGCTAAAACTATGAAACTCTAGAAGAAAACATAAGCATAATTCTTCATGTCCTTGGATTAGGAAAGTTTCATATATACCAAAAGCTCAAGTGACAAAAGAAAAAATAGATAAATTGTTTCATCAAAATTTGAAACTGTGCAGTAAAGGACACAATGAAGAAAGTGAATGGACAAGATACAGTGTGGAAGAAAATATCTGCAAATATTATAAATGATGAGGGAATGGTGTCCAGATAATATATTTAAATTAAAAAAACACAAAACCTGGTACAAATGGAAAATAAAAAGACACACAACCCAATTAAAAATGGGCAGAGATGGGCTTCCCTGGTGGCGCAGTGGTTGAGAGTCTGCCTGCCAATGCAGAGGACACGGGTTCGTGCCCTGGTCCGGGAAGATCCCACATGCCACGGAGCGGCTGGGCCCGTGAGCCATGGCCGCTGAGCCTGCGCGTCCAGAGCCTGTGCTCCACAACGGGAGAGGCCACAACAGTGAGAGGCACGTGTACAGCAAAAAAAAAAATGGGCAGAGAATCTGAATAGACATTCCTCCAAGGAAGAGATATACACCTGACAATTAAAGTAGTTATTCAGGAATGCAAATCAACATCACAATGAAATACCACTCCACACCTACTAGGATGACTACAATCCAAAAAGCAATGTGTTGATGAGGATGTGGAGAGATTGGTACACTGAAACATTTTTGCTGAGATTCTAAAATAGTATAGCTATTATGGAAAACAGTCTGTCAGTTCCTCAAAATGTTAAACCTAGACTTCCTATGTGACCCAGCAATTCCACTTCTAACTATATACCCCTCAAAATGAAAACCTATGTCCAACAAAAACTTGTACATGAATATTCTTAGCAGCATTATTCATAATAGCCAAAAAGTGGAAACAACATAAAAGTCCAGCAAATGGTGAATGGATAAACAAAATGTGGTTTATTCTTTCTGTCTATTATCTATTCAATGGAATATTATTCTGCTATAAAAACAAATGGAATGCCGATACATTCCACAACATGGATAGACTTTGAAGACATTATGCCAAGTAAAATGAATCCAGTCACAAAAGAACCAAAAGTATATGATTCCACTTACGGGAACTGTGCAGAACAGGCAATTCTACAGAGACAGACAGGAGATTAGTATTTGCCTAGGGCTGAGTGGGTTAGAGGGAAATAGGAAGTGAACTGCTAAAGGGTACATGGAAATAAGAGGAAAATTATAAAACTTTTAGAAAAAACCATAGGAGTAAATCTTTATGACTTATATATTAGGTAATTACTGCTAAGATATGACACCATCTTAGATAGGATGCCTTGGATATGACAGGGTTTCTTTTTGGGGTAATGAAACGTTCTAAAATTGATTTTGCTGGCAGTCATACAGTTGTGAACATACTGAAGAGCATCAACGTGT
Organism: Leucopleurus acutus; assembly: GCF_964270905.1. Lineage (NCBI taxonomy): Eukaryota > Metazoa > Chordata > Mammalia > Artiodactyla > Delphinidae > Leucopleurus > Leucopleurus acutus. The sequence goes on from NC_139162.1 coordinate 25,418,447, forward strand.
ACAATTTAAATTAGCAAATTGTATGGCATGCAAAATATATCTCAGGAAGGGCATTAAAAGTAACATTTTTAAAGGCGTCTTTATAACATAAGCAGTCAGATACATAAAATTCTACCCAGCAAATATTGGGACATGGGAGAAAGACGGGGCAAACAGATAAAATATTCTGGCTAAATCAAAAATAAATGCCTATGTTTAGGCAACAATGTAACTTATGTAAAAAATGCCAAATAAATCAGCTATATTTTCAAATTTACCCTTTTTTTTGTTTTTGAAATTCCATTTCCATGGCGTGGTAAGATAAATAGACATTTTTCCCTCTCAATTTTGTCATTCTCTCATTGTATAATAAGTTGGCCTTTACCTATTTAGTGACATAAACACAGAGCTCCAGAAACTTTGCTTAAGTAAGTAAATCTGATTTCATTTTGCTGGTGGTAACAATTCCCTTTGATTTGCAAGTTAATCTGAACTGCTCCTATAAGAATAATCTCTTGTTATTATGTGTGTCTACTGGGCTAGTTCTGTTAGCAAACCTTGTCTACCCACAGAAAATGAAGAATGAATAAAAAGAGACAGAAGATTTCAATTCATCACCCATGCCACATCATATGCCATCAAATCCCTTTTAAAGTTAAACGTTATATTTTTTTCCCTTTGGTTTAAGAACTCAAAGCAATTTCAGTGACTATAAGGTCACACTTTTGCAAATTAATTAAACCCTTTCGAAATACAGTCCCTGCTTTGGTTATGAGTCTACTTATATGGTCAAAGTTACATATGTTAATCTCACAATTTTTTAATTTGATTCTATTTTCCACATTCCTCATTTTATATACAATACAGTTTTCTTCCAATTTATATAATTTGTCAATAACTGTTGAAATTCATAATTCATACTCTGAGAGTTTCTAAATTTATTAATAGCAATGCACATTGAAATGCTATCTCAAAATATTTCTACCTGTAACCTCCCTCTACCACTGTGAACCTGAATTAATACAAAAGTTAAATTACCAGAAATCTACAAGAAGCTCTTTGTTCATGTATAGAATAGAGATATTATAACTCAATGAAATAGCTCTTTGTGAGACTCAGAATTAATGGATATAAACTGTTTATCATTATTTTGGTTTCACGTTAGATACCTTTTAATAGCAGAAATATTCTGAGCCTTTCAAGAACACACAACACTCTTTTCCTCTTCTGGAAAACTCTCTACTAATTTGAAATTACTAATAGGCTTTAATTTATGTCAAGTAAGTTGCCAGTATTTAAATGTCTGTTTACAGTGGAGTAATTTTCAGCTAAACTGTTTGCAAAACTCCATAGTCAACATGCAAGGAGGGTCAACCATCCCCCTAGAAGGCTATAGGGTTCTTTTCAACCCTCAAAAGCATTAATTCTGGTTTTAGGTACCCAGAGGATTCCCAAAGTGGTTTCTGCCAGCCAAGTCACCATGCCCTCCAGCATCCCTTCTAACGTGGCAGTTTCTCATGAAGAAAAAAAAGTTCCTCAAATTGTTAAATGAGATAATTAGAACTAGCTAGAATTGGGCTGATAATAGGCATGGGAATTTTTCAAGGGCAACCGTGTCAAAAACGTTTTTTAATACAGGTCCAGGGTTTCTGAAAACTTGTACAAAGGGAAATGTTGCCACTTTGGATCCCTGAGGAGTTCAGTCCTTTGCCAACATGAATGAACTGCATTGTGCACAAGCGATTGCTCCATTTCTAAGCAAAACATTGAAGTGGTTAGTGTCAGTCTGTTTCTTATATCTTCACAGTTAGCAACTTAAAAAAGAGAAAGAAATGAATCGCAAGCCTTTTAATGTTACACACTCAGAGCTCCAGCATGGGAATTTTCTATGTAAAAGAAAAAAAAAAAGTATGATAGCTAAACCATTATGTAAATCAGAACTTCTCAAGGCGAACAAGAAAACATTCTACAATTGTAGCATGTCATATCAGATAATTTTTCGTTGTTAGAAGAAAAGCTCTTATTTTAATTGATAATTAATTCATTACTATTATTTTTAAAAAATATTAAATACATGAATCAAAAAAGAATGAAAAGCCCTGAGGAACTTGTTGCTTTTACCACTGCACCCACTGATAATAAGAGAATGATTCTGCATTTGCAAATATCTTTGTTGATATGTATGTTGGTGGGTACATTTAATAACAGAATCAATAACAACAAAATATCCCATAAAAACACACTGTTGGGCAACAGAGTCTAGGAAAACTTCAGTAGCTTTTCTTCACTGGTGATCAGAGAGTTATAGTGTAACTAATTCTTTTAACCATCTCAGAGAGAAGAAAAAAATGTGTGAAATGAGATATATTTAAATTAAATCCTCTGATGACACTGGCATTCTTTAATGACTTCACCTCATGCTATTTCCCATTATTCCTCAGCTCTAAATCTAGCCCAGAAGATTAAGGCTCTGAGAGTGAGTCTTGAAGCTCCAACATTTCATCTCAGATCTGTTTCTCACCTACTAAACATGTCCTGTGAACCTTGACAAATCATTTAGCAATACAAGGAAGTCTCACCTTGCGAAGTCTAATGATCCTTTGTACTTTCAAGTCATACAGATATTCAAAACCTGCTGTCACTGAAGCTTATAAGAAAATGTATCCATGTTGGCCAAATACTCCAGTTCTTCTGCTTCTACAAAGGGAGACTACCGAAATGAAGGCTACAACTTTAGGGATGTTGAATTGGTTCAACAAAATATAATGGGAAATAAATAAAATTAAAATGGATTTCGAGTTCTGGTGAAGACAAGAGCTACGGATAGCCTACACATACTCCAACCACAAAAAACTGGATCAATGGATAAAATTTATGAAGCATAAATTATGCTATTTGTAGGCATCAGACAACACAAAGAATGGAAATACATGATGTAAGCTTCATATCTACCTCGGCTTCTATCTGTATGGAGGCATTTCAAAATTTTGTTACAGGGGAGTAGTGGCCAAATAGAGAGAAACAGTTTCATTGGGCAGAAGAAAGAGAGATGAGAATTTGTGGTTGTTAAATAAGCAAAGATGTGTGGGGTAGAAGAAGAGACACAGATATCTGCAGAGTGATTTCCTTGAGTCTTTGACTGAATATTAACTTCCTATTTGCAGGATGAGACTCTGTGCAGCCTGGCAGGGAACAGCTTAATTTATGGAAGTCAAACAGTCCTGGGAACAATTAGAGTTCTCATCAATCATATAAAGAGAGATCACTGAAAACCCAGACATTCAATTAAAATCCCAGAAAAGCCTTTCCTTATAAATAAAGCTGATGTAATCTTAGAGTAAGAGTTACGCCAGGACATTCCTAACAAAACCTAAAACTAGCTTCAGTGTAGTTAAGGTAATCATGCAGTAAATTAGGTGACTGACAGAACAAAACTGAAAGCTCTTACAAACGAAATCCAGATTCTGATACACCTGGGTCAATTAAAAAATTTGTAACACATACCCAGAGAAAACAGTCAATAGAAACAGACTGAGAGATGACACTCTTGTAGAAACTAACAGAGTCGTGATTTAAAGCAGCCATGTAAGTATGTTCAAGGACTTAACAGGAAAAATGAATATAACCTGAAAAGATATACATAATCAAAGTCCAAAGTGGAAGTGAAGAAAGATCTGAAAAGAAAAAGTCTTCAAATTTGACAGATACCTTAACCTACAGATTTAAGAAGCAAATCAAATCCTGAACAGCATAAATAAAAAAGATAAATCTAAACACATTATAGCTTAAATTGCTGAAAACCAAAGAGAAAGAAAATTTTAAAAAACCCAGTTGGAGAAAGATAAAAACATAAACAGGATCATTCATAAGAATGGGTGCTGAGTTTCATCAGAACAATGCAATGGAGAAGCTAACTAGATAACTTTAAATTACTAAAAATAAAAAGTCTCGGGCTTCCCTGGTGGCACAGTGGTTGAGAGTCCGCCTGCCGATTCAGGGGGCACGGGTTCGTGCCCCAGTCCGGGAGAACCCCACATGCCACGGAGCGCCTGGGCCCGTGAGTCATGGCCGCTGAGTCTGCGCGTCCGGAGCCTGTGCTCTGCAACGGGAGAGGCCACAACAGTGAGAGGCCCGCATATCGCAAAAAATAAAAATAAAAAAGAGGTACCAGTGAGGTTTGTGCTTTATACAGTTACCACAATTAATATAAAATTGTAACTGAAGTTTGAACTATGTTGTTGGGGGAGTGTTATAAATCAACTAAAACATGGTGTCTTTGTTAATTCAGTTGGCTATAACAAAAATACCATAGAGCGGGAGGCTTAAAAAATATTTGTTTCTCACAGATCTGGAAGTTCAAGGTCAAAGAACTGGTAGATTCAGTGTCTGGTGTGGGCCTGCTTCCTGGTTCATAGACAACCTTTTTCTCTCTGTGTCCTAATATGGTGGAAAGAAGGCTGGCTAACTCTCTGGCCTCTTCTTAGAAGAGCATTATGGCCACTCACGAGGGCTCTATCTTCATGACCTAATTAGCTCCCAAAGGCTCCACCTCCAAATAGCATCATACTGGGACAAGGTTTCAACAACAGTTTCGGGGGGAGGGGACAGGTACAGACATCAGTACACTGCACATGGTAACAAAATGTGTGCATATCAGAATCTTATAAGGTGAGGACTGTCTGTGTGTACTTATCAAATGACTGACATTTTCCACTTCTACATGTTTTCCCAAGAGAAATGAAAAGGTAGACCCACTTAGATTTGTGTACATGAATCATCACTGCAGCATTATTCATAACAGATAAAAGCTGCCAGTAAACCAAATGTCCATCAACGCCTGAATAAATAACAAATCGTTGTATATCCATACAATGAAATACTACTCAGCCATAAAAAGTAACAAACTATTACTGTATGCAACAACATAAATGGATTCTAAAATATTATTATGTATCAAAAAAGTACAACACAAACACTATACACTATATGGTCCCATTGATATGAAATTATAAGAACACATGTAGTAACAAAACTTATCAGTCATTACTTGGAGTGAGGGAAAGTTATCAAATGCAAAAGAGCACAAAGAGCTATTGAAGGAATTGTCCTACATCTTGAATGTGAAAGTGTTTACATATAATTACTAAAATTCATCAAACTGTACACTTTGAATATCTATCTCTCTATCTATCCATCCACACACACACACAACTCTATGTATACAACACAGAGACATGATACCCCTACACATATAAATATTCCATTCCAATATGTATTTCTCAGAATCAAGGACTTATACTACATGATAACAGAAATACCAGAATCAGAATGTTTTAATAATACCTAAAATTTTAATAATATCTAATCCCAAACTTAATTGAGATTTTATCAGTTATTGCAATAATTTTCTTTATAGCAAAAGGAAATTCAAGGTAATGCTTGCATTCAGTTGCCACTTCTCTTTAATAAGACATATATATTAAAACCTAGCACAGCCTCTACAATACAGAAAAACATCAGATGCAAGGTAAATAAGATAATAGTGGAGATAAAATGAAAACCTAAAGGTACCTGATTAATCCAAAAGGAGGCAGGGGAAGGGGGCAGGGGGGTGTGAGGGAGGGAAGAGAGAACAAATGGAACAAATAAAAAATAATTAGGTAGATAGTGGATTTAAATCCTGTCACATTGATAATTATATTAAATATAAATAGTCTAAACCTGGAAATTAAAAAGCAGAAATTCTCAGAATGGGTAAAAATAAAATAAAAAAAAAATGAAAAGACCCAACAATATGCTTAAAAGAAAGCTTCTTCGCATATATAGGGACACACAAAGTAAAAGGAATAGGATGCCAAAAAATATATTATGCAAACACAGAGTATTAAAGGCTGAGGTGTCCATGTTAATATCAGACAATGCAGACTTCAGCATGTATATGAACCTAATAGCAGAGCTTTAAAATACCTGAAGCAATAACTGTCAGAACTTAAAGAAGAAATCCACAATTATAGAGTTCGATATTCTTTCTCATTAATTAATAGAAGACCAAAAATAACAAATTAAATAGAAGAATTGAACAATACCATTAACCAGCTTTGACAGACACTTATTGAATATTTGACCTAACATCTGCAAAAGATATAGTCTTTTCACATGTTCAAGAAACATTCACTAACGTAGACCGGATGGGTCATAAAACCAGGTCACCATAAATATAAAAGGACTGGAATTAGAGAATATCCTCTGACCTCATCAATGCTAAATTGGAGATCAATAACAGAAAGTTATCTGGAAAATCTCCAAGTATGCATATAATGTTAAATGACTTACAACACTGGTTCCAAAATAATTCAACTGGGAAACGAAATTCAACAAATAATTCTGGAATAACTATATTTCCATGTGTGAAAGAAATGAACCTCAATTCCTATTTCACAGAATACACAGAAGTTACTATAAATGGATCATATACTTAAACATAAAATTTATAGAGCTAGGGGCTTCCCTGGTGGCGCAGTGGTTGGGAGTCCGCCTGCCGATGCAGGGGACACGGGTTCGTGCCCCGGTCCGGGAAGATCCCACATGCCGCGGAGCGGCTGGGCCCGTGAGCCATGGCCGCTGAGCCTGCGCGTCCGGAGCCTGTGCTCCACAATGGGAGAGGCCACAACAGTGAGAGGCCCGTGTACCGCAAAAAAAAAAAAAAAAAAAAAATCCTGGGAGTGTTAGAATTTTTCTTTCTAATAATATATTGGAATCAGAGACACCCTAGGTTCAGGTCCCAGTTCTGACCCTGACTGAGTGCAAGTTCAGTACTCAATGCCTCATTTCTTCATCAGTTTCTGTATCACTCAGGGTAGTAGGAAAAAAAAAAAAAAAGAACTGACATTCAATTTGCGTAACGTCAGGCCATTTTTATAAAGGGGTTATTTTACAAAGGTATAGGCAGTGTAATAGGAAAACCACAGGCAATCTACCACCTCAAAGCAAGGAACAGTGGGTATTCTTACACCCATATAACTGAAAGGTAAGAGGGGAAGTGAAACCAAAACCTTGAAGAAGAATGACCATCTAAAAGCCATCTGACAGGAGCCATCACCATCTGTGGAGGAATGCAGCCAGCCTGAAACGGCACCGAACGGAGGCTTCCCAACTTCACTCCCTTCCTTGCCTCCAATCTTCAGCAGGCTCCTCTCACTGGCTGAACTCAGCCAGAAACCAAGTGACCTTGTTGACGTACTCCACTGTTTCTCAAACATTAGCATGCAGCACAGTTACTTGGAGAGCTTTGGGATACTGTGATTTATAATAAGAAATATATGTTTGACCTCCTCTAGGAGCTTTCCAGAAAGCTCCTAAAACTCTCGGAATTTCCTAAGTGCTCGGAGCTATACAGGTGTCTTTCGTCATGTTACTGAGGTGACTTTTGGAAAGCCCCTAAGGATCAGGGCTAGTTGCCAAGAGAAACAACCAGGTGATTAAAGGGTTGATATTTCAGTCCCAGCCCTCTGACCTCTGGGGAGGGGAGAGGGTCTGGAGGTTGAATCACTTGTCAGTGGCCGATGATTTAATCAATTGTGCCTGTGTAATGAAGCCTCCATAAAACCCCAAAAGGTCAGGGTTCTGAGAGCTTCCAGGTTGGTGAACACGTGGAGATTGGGGGAGAGTTGTGCCCTGAGAGGGGCCATGGAAGCTCTGAGCATTTTCCCCATAACTTGCCCTATGCATCTCTTCCATCTGGCCATTCCTGAGTTACTTCCTTGTATAGTAAATGTGTGATCTAGTAAGTAAAATATTTCTGAGCTCTGTGAGCTGCTTGAGCAAATCAATCAAACCCGAGGAGAGGGCTGTCAGACCCTCTGATTTATAGTCCTTCAGCCAGAAGTACAAGTAACCCTTGGACTTGCGACTGGCATCTGAAACCCAGAGTGGCTCCAATCTACAACAGGTTGGTGAGAAGCACAGATTGCAACCCGGGAACCCGGGCTTGCAACCGGTGTCTGAAGTTGGGGGTGGGGGTAGTCTTACAGGATTGACCCGTTATCTGTGGGATCTAATGCTATGTCTAGCCGATTGCTTGGTAGTGGAGGGGGGTGGGGACCCTGCTCTCCAGTGGAACTGGGTCCAGGAACTCAAAATAGCATTAAACCACATATTGTTCTTCCTCAGTTCAGATTTTCTGTTTCAGTAGATATGAGTGGAGCTCAGTAATTTGAATTTCTATGGAGATCCTGGTGATGTTGATGCTGCTGGTCTGGGGAACACAATGAGAATGAATGACGTAGTTCATATGGGTCAGGTTTCCAGGACAAACAATATGGTGGAAAAAGTGACTGGAGGATCTGGAGTTGGGACAAATAGAAGATATCTAGCAAAGGAGACGATGAACCCTCGTACACGGTTGGTGGGAACGTAAACTGGTGCCGCCACTATGGAGAACACTATGGAGGTTCCTTAAAGAACTAAAAATAGAGTTACCATATGATCCTGCAATCCCACTCCTAGGCATATACCCAGACAAAACTATAATTCAAAGAGATACATGCACCCCTATGTTCACAACACCACTATTTACAACAGCCAAGATGTGAAAACAACCTAAATGTCCATTGACAGATGAGTGGATAAAGAAGAGGTGGTACATATATACAATGGAATACTACTCAGCCATAAAAAAGAATGAAATGATGCCATTTGCAGCAACGTGTAGGCAACTAGAGATTATCATAGTAAGTGAAGTAAGTCAGAAAGAGAAAGACAAATCCCATATATCACTTACATGTAAAACTTAGATATGACACAAATGAACTTATCTAGGAAACAGAAACAGACTCACAGACACAGAGAGCAGACTTGTGGCTGCCAAGGCAGACGGGGGTCGGGAAGGGATGGATTGGGAATTTTGGATTGGCAGATGCAAACTATTATATATAGAATTTATAAACAACAAGTTTCTACTGTATAGCACAGGGAACTATATTCAATATCCTGTGATAAACCATAATGGAAAAGAATATGAAAAAGAATATGTATATATGTATAACTGAATCACTTTGAGTACGGCAGAAATTAACACAACATTGTAAATCAACTATACTTCAATAAAATAAGTGTAAAAAAAGAAGATATCCAGCAAAATTCCACATACAGTTGACCCTTGAACAAGAGGGGTTTCAACTGTGTGGGTCCACTTATACAAGAATATTTTTCAATAAATGTGTACGTGATCCTGGACTGGCTGAATACATGGATACAGAACCATGAATATGAAGGGCCTACTGTAAAGTTATACTCAGATTTCCGATTTCTCAGGGGTCAGTGCCCCTAACCCCTGCTGGCTCAAGGGTCCACTGTATATGGAACACACACAGACACACGTGAACATTAAAATATCTATTGATCAATTAACAACTACTTTTGCGCCCATCAATAAATTTGTTAACAAGGCCCCTATCCGCACTACTTCTACAGTAGAGAAGAGCAGAATAAACTCTTTCAGCCATGAATAAGCAGAATCTGCATATATGTTATTGGCTAGAAGGATTGACCTCTTTAATATCTCAGAGTTGTTTAAGGTAAGTTAAGACTATCCTAAGAGATAGGTGTTCTCCGAAAAATCTTGATGACTCAGGATAAAGAAGGAAATCACATTTTCATAAAGCAAATTTATAGTTTTTGAATACCTGGTGTGTTTTAAGAAATTTACATAAATGAATTTGTTTAATCCTTCTAACAATCTCAGAGTAGATATACTGGCACTAATTATTTTTTTCACTGTACAATTTGCTAAATAAAAAAAAGGAAAAAAGGTCTCTATAGAAGAGAATAGAGTATTGCATTGTTATAATTTATCTTGTTCAATGTATCCTGTGAAATTAGTTTTCAAAATGTATTTTCGGTTTTAATTTGTCACCTAAAGCTAAACTAATTACTTCCACTTTTCCCTTTAATGCTTGAGTATCTACATTTAAGATGTTTTGACGTTATTTTTCTGTAAATGGCTCCACCTATAATTTGTCAATTTGTATTATGAACTTTTAAATCTTTTTTTCCTATTTTGTGGAGAGTAGCTAATAATAAAATGTACTTAATGTTGACTCCTTAATTAACAGGTTTCAAGCATCATATAAAATAGTTCCTCAGTTATGCCTTCTAAACATTCCCTTTTTCTTCTTTTCTCCCTTCCTTCCTTTCTTCCCTCTCTTTTCTTCTCTTCTTCCCTTTTTCTCTTCCTCCTCTCCTTCCTTCCTTATGTATGTATTTATCATTTTTATCGTCTGCTTCCCTCCAATATAAGCATCTTGTAGTCAGAGAATTGAGTGGAGATAAATATTTTAATGCACTAATTGTCAGGCACTTTTCAAAGCACTGGTGATACGTCCATAAAAAGGGGAAAAAAACACTAAAATTATACATATGTCTTCTCATTGACCCTATCAACAATCCTATGACATAGGTATTATAATTTTTCCCACATTACAGGTGATAAAATTAAGACTTGGATAAGCCATGCTACCTGCCCAAAGTCACATAGCATAGAAATAGAGAAGCTGGGATTCAAGCACAGTTCTAATATTTCCCTAACACGGCTAGTAGGGCAAAGTGATTCACAGGCTTGTCATAAAATCATTCATGGAATTGTTAGTATTAAGTCAACATTTCTTTTCCATCAAGTCCAAGGAAATTCAGTTATAACAGAGGCATTTACTATAGTTACATTTTCATCATACCCAACACAGCTAATATTCTATATAAAATTACTACCATGAATTAACTACGTCTGCAGAAAATGGGATTGCATGTAACTACTGATTTCCATTCACAATAAAATAAGCAAATTATCTTCACCAACATAAACGCACCATAAATTGTTTTGAGGCATAAGGAAGAGATGAATTTCTGAAAGAAATATGGACCAGATCTGCCAACTTATTGAAAATGATTAATAAAACAAGGGCATCTAACTGCAATTGGAAAATGTTATCCTCTTAATGGTTACATTATTATTGGGTAGACCGATAATCCTCTTTGCTGATGTTCCATTTCTGGAGTATTGACAAATTTTACACATTTTAATACCAAAACATCATCAAATTTATACATAGAATGATTTACTGTTTTCAAGACCAGATCTGTCATAATGAACTGCCATCCATGAGTGTAACGTAATAACATTTTAATTGAGAGAAGGTGCTTTGGCAAATAAAGAAGAAAGCTATTTTTCTTTGGATATTTCTGAGTTTGTTGATGATTTTTAGCTGAGTGTGCTTTCAATTCAGAAGACTGTTCTAACATATGGCTACTTGCATTTAATCTTAATGAGTGAAAATAACCTTTACTACGTGACATTTTAAATCAAATAGAATAATCAGCCTAATTTGAGCATAGCACTTTATAACTATTATCTATTACATTCTGCATAAGAATACAACATCTGCATCACAAAATGTCACAGATAATAAAGGTGGTGATCATTTTATTGTAAAACTCTTATGTTATCTAACAGAAAGAATCACTTACGTTATACAGCCAATTCTAGTTAACTAGTAGCACTTAAAATGTTTGCAAATGAAACTTTCACTGAACTCAGAGTAGCTACCAGTGATTTGAAAGATTTTCCATTCAATGAATTAAACAGTATGTGACCCCTTTTTCACATTTGTGCTCATTTAACTGAGACATGCATGCTAAACTTGTCACTTGGCTAGTATTTTTCTAGCTTTGGCTGTGTGATTTCCCCCCACAAAAAAAGGATGTGTCTCTATACCTACTTAGCAAGCACTGTGTTAAACACCCATTTAAGACAATTCTTCTAGGGGTAGTATTTTTTAAAAGTACACATATCAAAACATTTTGAAATGTTTTCATCAATTTAAATGCATATCAATATAATGCCTATAAACTACTAAAGTATGACTATTTCAATAAAAGTCAAAATATTATTTCAAGTTATTGTCCTTATAAAGTGAACGATTTGGAAACAGTGCAAAAGCATGACTCTTTCAAAATAGTAAATATGCATACTGTTGGGAAAATTTGTTTAATAAAAGCATAATTTCATAACAAGAAAATTAAATATATTTATAGAAATCAATTTCATTTTGTAAAGTCAAAAGAGATACTGTAGAAATTTACATATTTGTTTATTTCTTCTTTTAAAATTTGGATTATCTGGACACTGATACAAAGAAGAGGTTTCTCTTCTGCATTATTACAATAATTACTAAGCATTTCCATTTTATTTTTCATGGTAACCTTTTTCTTTGGAAGAGGGGAGCTGGATTCACTAATAAACAAAATATTTTTTTCCAAATCTCTATTGTACTTGGAATTCTCCCTCTTTATTCTCACTGTATACACATTTCCAAGCTTAGGAAAACTTGCCTAATGAAAAATTTATTTTTAGCCACTTATTTGTTATCTTCAGCCTTCAAAGCCTTCAAAACTACTGCAAGGTCTAGAAGTAAGACAAAATCATGGGATGTAACACTTAGCAATAAGAGACCTTATTGAAACAAAGTATTTGAGCTTAATTTTATTTATCTGCATAACTAGGTCAGAAATAATACCTACCTCAGTGGAAAATCTAGAGGACTGATTGACAGAAGGTAGTTAAGCAACTGGTATGCTGGTGGTTACTTCTGCAGGAAAGTCTCTGAGGTCAGAACTCCTAACTCAAGATAGTTTTGTGGAAGCAAAAGACATGATTGCAGAGCAAAGTGCTAGGTTCTAGCTCTACTGTGTCCTAAACTAGACTTCATTCATAATATTATTGTTTTTAGGAATATGTGTTATAATTGACCTAATTTCGTATTGTTTGGCCCTGTATATTTGATGAGAGTCTAAATAGCAAACACTTAGTTGAAAATTTAAGGAACAAATCATTGTGTACTAACTATAACAACTAATTTTGTGGCTTGATAAAAAATAATTTATTGAATTAATATCTTTTAAACAACTATGTATGTGAGATACTATGCTGGACACCAGGGGTAAAATTGACAGATAAACCAGATGTTCTTCTGGACCTCTTTGTTTCTGAATATTGGTTACCAGTTGTCTTTCTCTTTGAAAGAGATTTCAAACAAGTGAGTGACACAGATGTAGTATGCCTTATTTCAACCAGCAAAAATGTACATTACAACTTGGTGGGCAATAAAGAAGCTGGCTTTAAAACAAATTATAAGTGTGGATACCACACCTTATAGCTCATTGACAACCGCATTCTACACAGGCTTTGTAATAGATTTCACAATGGGACCTCTCTTCCGGAGGCATCTTTGGCTGCCCTGATCAAAGTCTCGGATAAAATTATGGAAGCCACACGCATGTTGATTTTAAATCAACAATAGGGCCAAGTTCCAAAATAATTTCAACAAGCTATAGTGAAGAATGAAAAGCAGCAGGAATGCATCTAACAGATGAAGGGCAAGCCTTGCTTTTATGTTTAGTATCCCTCCTCCTCATTGTACATGAACGTCATGGAAAACTTCCTTTACATCACCGCTTTGCGTTAAGTCTGGAACTTTCACTGAACTCACACTTGGTTTGGAGGGACTTCAAATCAAATATAGCATTCAGAGAACACATGTGCCTGTCACCTTCTTAGCTCTGAAATTCACTCACAGTTCCAAAATATGAAAGAAAGTGATGGACCCGATTCCAAATCCTGGCTCTGCTAGACTACCTCTGTGACCCTGTTTGAATTACTTAAGCTCTCTAATTTCCCAACTAGAAAATCAAGAGTTCGAGCCCTGGTCCGGGAAGATCCCACATGCCGCGGAGCAACAAAGCCCATGCGCTACAGCTACTGAGCCTGTGCTCTAGAGCCTGTGAGGTACAACTACTGAGCCTGCGCGCCACGACTACTGAAGCCCACGTGCCTAGAGCCTGTGCTCCGCAACGAGAAGCCACCTTAATGAGAAGGCCGCGCACCGCAATGAAGAGTAGCCCCCAAAGCTTTAAGCTTTTGTCAAAATTGGAGAAGATAATGACCTTAGTTCTGCAAGTATACATCTGTATGTATATAACTATTTATTGGGCATCTCCTATGGCTTAGATACAACTTGCTTATCTTACTTGGTATAAACAGAAACAAAATCAACAAGAAAGTGAGTTCAGGTTCCTGAAGTCCTACAACTAGTAAAGCCAGAATTGGAACATAAATGTGACATCCAAAGCTACAGCCAATTTAGAAATAAATAAAAATCTTCATTCATTCCGAATAAAGCGAATATGGGGAAACTGTCTTTTTCAGTGCCTCTGCAAAGCGATAGTTCTTCAAATACTTGTCTTATTCTTAGTGCTTCTTTATAAGAGCTAATAATTCTACTTTCTGAAGCAATAATCATAGCCCACTCTAAAGATTTTTGGTTTTTTAACAATTAGAGCTCTCCAGTATTTCTATGGACATCTTATAATGGGAAAAGTTCCGCATCACTGGCCGTTTTCAAGGAACAGACTTTTATAGCTTATTTTTACAAAGGAAAAGAAAAAGACTATTTCCTTTGAAAACATACCAGTGACTTTTTGATGGATGACATTGAGGAGTTGCAAAGAAACCTTTCTGTCATATGTTTTCTTTGCAAACAGAAATTTTACTGCCGTGTTTTCCCCACAGCCCTACTTCAGGAATCTCTGAAAGTAGAACAGCTGAATGGCAGGAAGACATCGTACTGCACACAATGAAAGGAAGTCTGAGACAGGATAAAGGTTTCATGTTAAAAACTAACATAGAGATGCCCAAAGTGGTACCAGCCAGGTGTTACGGTAGACAGAACAGGAAGCAGGAATTCATGTTATTTTCTAAGAGGAGAAGTGGGGAAAGGAACAAGTATTTTAAACTGCACTATGTGCTAGAGACTGTGCTAAGCAGTTTACCCATATTTTCTAGTTTAATTCTTCAAAAGCTGGAAGGTAGGTATTATATTCTTTAACATAAATAAAGAAATAGGAAGGAAGGAAGGAAGGGACCTTAGAAAACTTAACTAATATGCTTAAGTCAAAGCTAAGGAGGAATAGAGCTGGAATTCATGCCTAAGTACGTCTGACTTCAAAGCTCATGCTTGTTCTCCAATATCAGGCCTTTTCCATCCCATCAGCTGGTTCCGACACCTCGCCATCAGAGACCTTAGATTTATCATTTGTTAATATTCTGCTTCTCAGCTGTTTCATTTCAGTTCTGCTCTCTGACCTTAAATTTGGAAGAACTTTTTGGATTTGGATAAGCTTGTACTTCACCATGCCTATTTTTTCTGAATTCTTATTTAATCGTGTGAATCTGGAAAGTAACCAATACTTGGTTTACATTCCTATTGTAATCTCTGCAAATGACTTAATTCTAGTTAGCCTTAACTAAAGCATCAGGGAAGAACAATCCTTTGCCATTGCTTTGTAAAAGGACAATTCTGCAGACTCTCTGGGGATTCTGATGACTGGAAAATTATTTTATAATGAAAAAAATAGGAATTCACCACGATCAACATGAACTATATGCTGTTTGCCCGCGAGCAAGAGAAAAAGTCGTTAGCGTGGTATGTTGAGACAAATAGGGGGATACCCAGGAAAGAGAAATAACACATGCTCATCCAGAAGAGCGGATGCTCAATATTACATCCAAATCTGGAAGGATTAACTGATTATTTCGCTGTTTAAAAAAGTTACAAAGTGAGAATTTTTGGTTAATCTTAATATATTTTTCTTAATATTCTTGGAGATTAGGAAGGAAACACATTTGACTTTAAGGTCAGGCTTATATTTGTATATTTCCTATCAGCTAAAACTGCACATGTGTTACAATAATAGTTGTAAGTTTAGGAGTAAGTCTTGTCTCTAGAGAAACAAGTATACCTCTGAAATTTACCTTAACACAACTGAACTCTAAAAGCACGGAGAAAATATCTGCACTTTGTTATTTCTTATTTTTAACATAAATGCAATGCACACAAGAAAAACACAAGCCATAATTATCATAGGTGTAAGCAAGTGCTTATATTTTATATAAAATTAGAGATTTTATATTTTGTGAAAGACAGTTTTAAAGAAATGTGGTAGTCCTTTCCCCGCCCCCCTTTGTGTATGCTTTAAGATGTCAGTAAATTTCATTTTGATACACAGCATAATTTCACTAACATGTCTTGCAAGCATTTCTGTTGACATTCTAATATGATGAATAAAAGCAGCAATACAAAAATGACGATCACTTAGTCTCCCCAAATTTTAAGATGTTAAAATATTTCTTAGACTTTTAAGAAAGATGTTTTTCTGAAGCAGCTATTAAAGTCTTCTGAAAATGCACCGCTGACCTTTGCAATATTTGCTTAAGGTTTATAAAGCACTTTCATCTTCTGGGATTAGAGACACTAAAGTATTTGGTGGTTTTATCACCGTATTAGCATTAATGACTATTATCCAATCCTTCGTCAAAATAAGGATGGTGCCCAGTGTTCTCTGTTGATTTTGTTTCCTTAACAACATATTTTATAGTGGAAAATAAGGAACCTTTTTTTCCTACTTAAAAAGAACCAATCTAGTACTTCCCTGGTGGCGCAGTAGTTAAGAATCCGCCTGCCAATGCAGGGCACACAGGTTCGAGCCCTGGTCTGGGAAGATCCCACATGCCGTGGAGCAACTAAGCCGGTGTGCCACAGCTACTGAGCCTGCACTCTAGAGACCGCAGGCCACAACTACGGAAGCCTGCGCACCCAGAGCCCGTGCTCCGCAACAAGAGAAAAGCCCTCACACGGCAACCAGGACCCAATACAGCCAAAAATAAATAAATAAAGTTATTAAAAAAAAAAAAAGACACAGATCTAAAAAAGAGGCAGTTTGTGAGTGACAGTTTGTAGGATAAAACACCATAATCAGTGAAACTGTATTATTTAGGGAAACTAGATTCCTTTAGTTTCTGGTGGCTGCTCTAATCATCTGAAAAAAGTAACAGTATGCAAATGCTTGCTCCAGAGTTTGACAAGGCTGTCACTTTCCCTTATCGGACATAGTACTTTATCACAACGCAGTGGAAAGAAAGGGGGAAATGAGGTGGAAAATATTATTCTAGGAGTTTTAGGGTACTTTCATAGAACCTACAGACAGCTGTTAAAACTATTGTATTTAACAGCAAATGTGGGTAATGAACCATAAAGTGAAATATGTAAGGCAGGGAAATATTTCTGGTGATGCATATGCTCTAACATAAATTTTACTTCTGTATTCAGTGTTAAAGAGTAGGTTGAGGCTATGTGGAGACGTGGATCAGGCAGTCAGCACTGCCACCTTGTTTACACAACAGAGCTTGCATAGTACTTTCTGAAGAGTTGCAGGGCTGTCTTGTGTCATGTAATAGTGACTGTGTAATTCATCTCCTCCCTCCTTCCCACCTTCTCGCAGTTCCTCCTTCCCTCACTCTCACTCTTTCCCTCTTTGCACTGGCTGCCAGGAAGCACAGGGTGTAATATACCGAATGTATGACTCAGCTCTGCCTCTCAATACAATTATCACTTTTCACAATATCCGTCTTTCTATTTTTCTGTGAATATCTGCATACCATGTACAGTGGCATGAAAGTGATTTTATTATAATCCACTTCAAATACCTTGTAGAGAAGCAGATTGTTAATTCTAAACAAACATGAAACAGGTACGAGAGTTAAATAATTAATTTCAAAGAAAATTCAACCAATACAGCAGGGTGGTGATGTGATTCTTCTTATCTTACTCTCTTGGGTAACTAATATAGAAGGAGGGTGGTGCCAACAATGGAAACATGCTAAGTTGTGCTGGAAATCATTGCTAACAGTGTTTCTGGGCAAATACAAGAGTAGCAACATGAGTTGTATTGATTAAATAATAATTTAATAGCACAGTTTGCTCTGTTAAAGCTTTGTTAGTATTTTTCCTGGCACTGTCGAGGGAAAACAGAATTTTTTTATTACAAAATTGTGCCTACCGTTTGGCTATGTGTTTAGCTCTCTAGACAATATTTTGAAGTCTGTGTGAAATAAGCATTTAATACCACAAAGACCACTGAATTGGAAATGTTTATTGTGGTATATAAAATATCCTCTTTTGTTGTGAGTTTTACTATAGATGGCTGATTCTGGAGTTTTCTTCTCTTGTCATTTTTGTTTGGAGTAGTTTTTTTTTTTTTTTTTTTTTGAAATATTTGTTGTGAGGGGTTAGGGGACAATAATGATTTTTCTAAAGGGTTTGCTAAACCTAAAAACAATGAGATGGTAGGATAAAAGAGGTGACAATGTTCATTCTTAAGCAAGTAGAACTTTTTTCAAACAGGTTAGATCACCTATGAAAAATAAAAGTGTATCACAGGAGTCACTGCAAAGATTCTACCATGTGGAGGAAAGACGGTGAGAAAATAAAACATCCCCCATATTACCAAAGACTGAGCTTCTTGGCCAAACAGTTGGCCAATCTTTCTTCTCTCAGAGAATGTGGAAGGCGGGGCACATATAACACCTTCAACTTGAACTCAGAATAAAACTTGATTCAACAGTCTTTAAATGCTTTGTGGTCTAAATGAGAGGAATCTGGAAGGAAATGACACTTCAAAATCAGAAGCATGTATCTGTCTTGAAAAAGTCAGAAGCTTGAATTCTCCTCTGGGGTGGGCTGTCATTTGTTCCTGGAAATCTGTTTGAATTGCCCTTTTAGGGGCACAAATGTGAAGGCAGCCAGCTCCTCTGAGGGAAGATCTTATATTCTATCAAGCTCATTTGTCTTCTGTTGCTACCAAAAAAATGTGTGTGTGTGTCTCAATGGTGTACATAAATATCCTGAGTCTTTTTTTGTTTGTTTTTGTTTTACTTTGTGATAAATACAAATGCATGTATTTATTTTTTATTATTATTATTACTTGCGGTACGCGGGCCTCTCACTGTTGTGGCCTCTCCCGCTGCGGAGCACAGGCTCCGGACGCGCAGGCTCAGCGGCCATGGCTCACGGGCCCAGCCGCTCCGCGGCATGTGGGATCTTCCCGGACCGGGGCACGAACCCGTGTCCCCTGCGTCAGCAGGCGGACTCTCAACCACTGCGCCACCAGGGAAGCCCTACATGTGCATTTATTAACTAACCATTTATTAGCAAGCAAACATAAGAGTAAAAATGTATACGGTCCATTCTTAGTGTGACCACATATCGATACTTCATCTTTCAAACCCAGATATGTTTGAGGGTAAAATAGGACATTATTAACCATTATGCTGGGGCAGCAGTCATAACCTAGGGCTGCCTTGTCTGTTTAGTTACTCTAACTTTGATCTGTCTCTAAGCTTTCATTTGTGATGCAGTCATCATCATCACCACTTGAAGTAGGTTTGAATGAAGCAAATGCCAAGACTCCAGCGGCAAACTTTTGTCACCCTTTCAGCTGACAGAATCCAAAAAGTATGACTGGACGCGGCTGGTTCAGGATGTAGCCCGCCATCACGCCTAAGGCCTTACTAGAACCTTACAACTTGTTCAAACAAGGATCAAGGATTTCTCTAAACTGGTGCTCTTCAAATTAATATGCATATGAATCGCCTAGGAATCTTGTTAAATGTTTAAGTACAGATTTTGATTCTTGTGGTAGGGCCTGATAGTCTGCATTTTTGACAAGCTCCCAGGTTATGTTGACTCTGCACACTCCACCTTGAGTAGCAAATCCCTAAATTATTATAGCTAATTCACAAATTTTATTTCCGATTTTGTCACTGAGCTCTCATGTCATCACACTACTTAACAAGATGTTACTAGATTCACCAATAAAACTCCATGTCAGATACACAGAAACTAATTAAAGCATGGCTTTCATTGATGATAGACAAGCATTTCAGGAAGGCTTCTGTCATCTACCTATGGAATAAAAGAACCTCAAAGGAATGACATTTTAAATGTTATGTCTTGTCTATGGGCTGTTTTAAATCTTCCTTCTTCCTGGAAATAATCTGATTTTGTTCTTGTTTCTCTGATCCCTTCTTCTCAACAAATAATGTGCTCAGAATTCTTCTTCCTTTGTTTGAAGAAGGTAACTTTCATCCATCATCTTCAATCTCGGTTCTGAGGTTTCAGGACTAGCTATATCCTTCTCACTAGAAAAATTTATGACAAGAATTCAGACAGCTCAATGTTTTGATCAGTCCCCTCAGATGATTAGTTTTGTCTTGCGGGGAAAGAGGTTAAGAACAGAGGGAAATTGGAGGGGTGAGGGCGATAGGAGACAAGACTGTTTATCGATGTGGGTGAAGGCACTGACAACTATCTCCTTGTTAAGGCATACTATCTGCAGACAACCTTTGCATCTATTATAAAACCTTGTTTGTGACTCTGCCCTGTAGTGGTAATGTATGGTATGTAGGTCTTCCTGGACATGCTGCAACTAGTCCCGCATGCCTAGAAAGACCTGCGTACCATTCGATATATCCATTTGCTTCTCAAGAAGGGGAAACACACATGTGCAAGCTCACATAAACTGCGAGATATGGTACATAGAGTCAGTGCCAGGAGAGTTATTAATTTTCTTATTTAGCAAATATTTATTCATTGTAAAAAGAAATAACTCAAATATTTTCATTCCTGGTAATTCACAATAGTATCACAATAAAATGAAAGATGAAATAAGTCAAGGGATTTTAAAGATTTGGCAGATGGACCTCCCTCATTCCAGTTCTAGTTCACCGTCAGAATTGCAACAGAGTATGAGTCTAGCCTGCCCATTAAATCTTCATCTAACTATCATCAGAATGTTTGACTCCCCCAAATGTACCTTGTCTGCTCACTTTTAACAGTGTACCTGGTATTTCCTGTTTTTTAGCTGAGGTACATTGATGAAGTCCTGTGAGGACTGAATTGTCTATTTCCATTCACTGTATTTTCCTTGCCCACCTGGTCATCCTTGCTCACCTGTAAGAGCCATAAGTAGTCGCTTGAATATGTTCCCATTATGTGTATATTTCTGTCTTTGTTTAAACGTTTTTAATATATCTTTGTGTAACGCATCATAATAAAAATGAAAGAGTTCCCATCAATCAATTCTCCCTACTAATCAAATCTGCTACTGCAAAACATTATCATTTCTGAAGCAGAAACAGACTATTTTAAAAAACAGATGAAATGAATAAAAAGAGTCATTCATTATGTAAAATTAAGCAAATTCTTAATAATTAACCTCATTTCCTTATGAAACAGTTTTTTTCTGCATTTCTTACTTGAATTAATAAGTAAAAAGGAGGCAGAAAGACTAATATTCATTGCATGCCTAACTGCTAGGGAGGGTGAAATATCCCCTGCTGAATATTTTTATTATGGTAATTGATTATTATGATTAGAGATTAGAAGACATTTTCCAATAATATCTTCCACTTATTGCCCTTTCTCCTTCACAATTATTCCTTCTGTTGAGCATTTGTTCCATAAGCACAGGTGATATTATTTGCACCATTTTGAATAATTATATTTATTACCATCATCTTTACCTTTATTTTTCGAATAATTTAATGCCATTTATTAGTACTTTCAACATTCCCATTACCATTGCACTTCCGAGACATAGTATCTACTATTGTAATTAATAACTACAAAAATTAACCTAAGTACAACACACAGTAAGCATTGGGTGTCACAAAACAGTTTGACACCCAATGCTTAGATGACTTTTCTCAAGTGCCTATGTCACCTCTAAGGGTAAAAATCAAGCTGAGTTAGTCTTACTTTAGAGAGTAACTTGGTTCAAGTTTATAAAATTCATGTGCTGAAAATCCATATATAGACATGTTTCCAGATACATGATCAACATTGTTATTAGACTATGTGCATGTATTTATATGTGATATGTATGTGTTTTATTTCTTCCTTCTCATATTGTCTTTCCTTCTTTTGTCTTGTCTCTTTTCTTCTTTATTTCCTAAAACCAATATCTCAGGTTTAGCCTACTTGACTGACTCAACATTGCCCAGATCAGTGATTTCTAAACTTCTTTCATCAGGTACTCATCAGTAAAATATGGAAACATTTATCACCAATTTAAATATATTTATTTGTAAATAATATACATAGACTTCTATATTAAAATATTCTATCTATTATAAAACATGAAGAAAATAAAATATTTTAAAAGATGATAAATATATCAATTCTAACATTTTCTTTCCACAACCCAATAAATTACATTTTTCGCTTCACTTCGGCTCGGAAGTTCATATTTATTTCATTTCTGAACTTTAGCTTTTAAGATCTAAATTGAAATACATGATACCAAGATACTGCCCTAGTCCTACCTCCTACCCATCTTTCATCATCCCAGATAAACATGTTTTCCTTTCCATGGGCTTTGACATGGGTCAGGGGCTAAGGGGAACCTTCCCTGTGTGACCCTCAGCACCAATAACCCTTGAATAAAAGGGTACTTGGCGGAGATCTCTTAGAATATTTTCTGCTGTAAAAATGTTTTCCATGGCTTGATCAAACAGCCAGGACCTAAAAAGATATGTGTTGTAAATAAAGGGGATATTTGTGTTTTCTCTCTTCTGCAAACAACCCAGAGTAATTCTTACGTCCAGTGACAGCTATAGAATTTAGCAAAAGACTTCTGAGAAGGTAGGAAATGACCTCATTGAGCAACCTTTGGAAAAGTGGTTTCCTTATACTTTTCTACCAGATGAAAAATACGATTAATGGAATACCTCAAAAGAATATCTTATTTCATATTCTTTAAAATAAATAATTCATATGCATTAGCTTTCTATAAATGTCATAAAATAGGTAAACTTTTAACCATAGATGCCTTAAGTGCTTTTATTTTCTACATAAAATGACATTAGTCTGAAAATAGAACAGACTTTAAGAACAAGGTACTTCAAAAAAAGATCTTCCTCTGTGGTAAGTGCCGACAAAGAACACATTTTACATTAATTGGTTGTCTCCATCCAGACCATCTGTCTTTCCAAATGTAATGAATCCTGGCATTCTTATTGGTATGTACTGAATAGCTCAAATTGGGTCTGAAATAAACCCTGTTTGAAGTCTCGTTATAGGATCACCTTGTGAGTTGTGGAACAAATGTTAAGAGCCTTCTAATCAGACTCCCTCCCAGTGAAAAACTGAAGTTCAGGTGCATATAGCTGGAGCCTGGGCTTCACACGGATGCATTTTGCATTTGCATAGCAGTATCACACATTCTTCTCTCATTATACGACTTGTGCACGTGTATGTGCCATTATGTAACGTGAGTGCCTAGAATTTTAAATATGACATTAAAATTCACATATGCCTTTATACTGAGTGTTTCACTGGTTTCTGACAACCTTCTACCAGATGCAGGCAAGCACCATTAGCTCCATTTCGTAGATGAGAAAATCGAGGCTTAAAGGCAGTGCATGATTTAACCTGTGACTATTTCTCCTATGATACTCTTCCCTTTCACTCTGTTGGCGTTAGCTATCTTGGTCATCTCCTATAGGCCAAACTCCCTCCCACACTGGATCTCTGTAATTTATGAAAGAGGAAGAGAGAGAGGAAGTTACCACTAGGCACTTGAACCTCATCTTAAATGTCTCATCACCAAGAAAATCTTTCATTCTATCTCAGACCAGCTTAAGTACCTCTATGGACTCCTACACTTTTTAAAAAAAATAATTGTAATTAAAATGATACACATATAAGTATGATCCCCCAATAGAAAGTAAACTCCAGGAAAACAGAAACTTTGCATATTTTGCTGGTCAAATTCAGCAATGATATTCAATTTCTAATACTGATTGAGCAGTTAATGAGCAGGTGCTGTGCTAGCAGCAAAATCCTATAATCATGAACTGGGAAATATGAAGCTTCCTCTCACTTAGTAGCCCTTTCCATGCTGCAAGCAAAACGGAAAACGTAACAGTAACTAAACTCAACCAACATTGTTGCATATTGTGGAACTAGTGAGGCACTTGTGGAATTAGTTAGGGCTGGGATTGATTGATTAGTAGCTCATCCACACTCTAGGGGGTAACATGAGACCAGTAACTCTGTAGTAATTCTGTAGCTATTCATAGAATCATATATCAGAAACCGTCTATTCAGATGCTTTAAGAATTTTTCAGCACTTTGAAAACAGGAATACATGCATTGATTGTATAGTCATTTGATAGATGATAATTTTCTCCCTTCTGAATATATATACATATATATGTATCTCCAACAAGATAGTTGATCATGAGGTGGAAGGTAAAAAATCTAGTTTGTGAATGGCAATCATAGATAAGGCTGGAGACCTCCTCAATGAGGTTTTAAAGAAACCTCAAAAAACTTATGGCTGTTTTAATCACAGTAATAAATCACTGCAGTGAGAAAAACTGTGGATTACTTCACCACAGTCCCCAAAACAACAGGAAAAACTCCACTGAACATTCCAAAGCCTAAAGGAGAGGATCAAAGAGGCTAAGTTTGTAGATTTACCCATGGTTTGGCCAGACTACTTCCACTCAACAGTTATTCAGTTGTTCTAAATTCTTCGCTACCAATATCACTGCTACCATCCTGTTCAGAAAAAGTAGGGCTAGTCGAGGGGATGTTGGCCTTTGGGAGAGGGCAGTGATTGTGAACAGAAAGGCTCTCCCTCTATCATATGCCAAATGCTGAATTCTATTCTGTGACTTAATGAGAAACGAAACAGACCTGGGCACTATCAACACAGAGTTTATAGTCTCAAGGATTAAATGCAGTAAATCACATATTATGACCTAATCTAATCAGTGCCTATGAGAAACATACTATCAAGAAGGTTCTGATTGCGCATGATATGACAACCAGACTTAATCTGGAAGCTCAGGGTATTTAAGAAGCAACTAGAATAAATAGGAGTTATCTAGGTGAAAAATGGAGAGGGATAGAGAACATTCTAGATTGTGGAAACAGTATAGGCAAAGGTTTTGAAGCTCGAGGGAACACAGCACAAGAGCATGTAAAGCCTCAGACATTTTCCAGTCACTTTACATATACTATCTCGTTTAATCCTCACATCTTCCCTAAAGTAGGCACTGTTCTTTCCCCTGATGTCAAATAAGGAGACAGATGCTTAGTGAGAATGAGTAACTTGCCCAAGGTCACACAGCTACTGAACTCATATTTGAATGCAGATCTCCTATTTCTGATGGAGACTGCAGTGAAACTCAATTGAAATACCAAGTTTATTAACAGACAATCAGGAAGCTTCCTGGGGAAGTTAGGCCTGAAAATTGGTCTGATGAAAGATAAAATTTAAGCATCTAGATAAATCAAGTTATTCTACATCTAGAAAGTCCAAAATAAATCCCAAGGAGCTTTTGTTCATTATTCATTTGTGGTATGAAAATCAGGTAATGGTATTAGAAATCAGCCAGCAGCCTACACTTGCCTTACAAGTAAAGACTAGCTTTGAAATTATTTAAGAAGGCTGACAGATGCGTCGAAATTATTCAACCCGTTTTAAGTAGAGAAAAACAGACACCGCATTCTATTTATTTCACTTCTACATGTAAAACTCATTCTAAATTTGACTACAAGAAAACTGCCTTTGAATATAGAGCTATTTGTTCCAAAATGCCATGCTGGCACATACAGTTTCTATCAAGTTTTTCCTCTACACAAAAAGAGCAACGATGAAGTGGACTAGATTCATAGTGACAATTTTTATGTTTTCTGGTGGTTGACAACTGCTCAGAAGATCGGATACCATAGGAAAAATTTCAGCCATCATGGCTATATGAATTGTCTAAAGGCTTAAAAACATAAAGGCAGAAAAAAATTATAGGAACATTTACCTTTCAAAGTAATAGAATACTGCAGTGACGTTCCCAGGTATCCCAGAGACAAGTGGTTTTGAGTCTCACTGGCTAGATAACTCCTTTTGTAACAATCTATGATGAGATATTGTGTGTCTCTTTAAAGCCTCAAGAAGGCTTCCAAGTCTCCAGGAACCAGAAATTGAGTATGACAGGCTGTATTCTGTGCTGCTGGTGCTTCCTTAAAGTCATGCCCAATCATGTTTCAGACAGACTTGTAACTTCTTAAGAAGTCCCACTAAGGCTTGCCTCCATTATCAGATACTGTAGTCCCTGAGAAGAGGATAGTTGCGGGACCTACACACTGAATTGGTAATGTCAGGCTCCCATCTTCCTGATGCTCCTGGAAATGTGGTTACAAATAGGTTATAAAACATCTGGGTAAACATTTCCAAGTCATGGTCATTCCTTTCCAAAGCTTACGGAGATAAGATGTCAGCCATGGTGACTAAACTCCATTTAAAGCATAAATCCTCATTGGACTTAAAAAATAACTTAATTCATAGTGTTGCACACACTAAGGGGATTTTTAAAACTCTTCCTACATAAAGTAACAGTTTTACATTTTCTGCCTTTTTATTTTTTCAAATTAGCTGTCTCTTTCTTTCCATGTGAAATATTCTAACTCCCCTCTCTCTGTTAAGATTCTCTGGACACAAGCAACAGAAACATAATTGGGCTGGCCTAATCTTTTCAAGGAATTGATTGAAAGGACACTTGGGAGGTCACGGAATCAAATGTAAAGCTGAACACCTGGATTTTTAGAAGAATAATGGTGTATTGAGAGATATTACTAGCAGGTACTCATGCACAATCTCTTTGTAGCATTAACAAATGCTTTGTAGCATCTGCTGTTTATCACGATACTGAGAATTTATTCCAGAGATTGTTTAATGTGGGTCATGAACTCATCTTGGTTGGGAGGTGGAGGGAAAGCATTATTACGAAGATCTCCACAGGCACAATATAGAATGTGGGATGGAAGTTTCCCAAACGATAAATGAAGTGCTATTGCCAAAGAAGGGGACAAAGGAAGCAAATGCTCACAACCATTGTTTTGATTTTGTTGGTATGGTTTCAGGTTGCTTTGTTTGTTTGCTGTCATGCTGTTAAACTCATATTTCTTTTTTCTTTTTTAAGCTGCTACAAAACACTGTTCAAATGCCCATCTGTAATAATGTGAGTACAGTGTGTTATATTCACAAAAATAAGTGAAGCTAACTCATAGTGTTAAAAGGCAGGATTTTGATAACCCTTGAGGAAAGGAGAATAGTGACTGGAAGAAAAGATGAAGAGGTTCTGGAGACATTAGTCATGTTCTGTTTCTTGAACTGAGTGCTGGTTTCAGAGACTGTGGTTAGTTTGTGAAAATCCATTGATCTGTGAAAAAAAAGAATCATTGAGCTGTAAACTTATGTACACTATTTGGTAGGTACATTACCTGAGCCAAAAGGAAAATTAAATAATATAGATCCTGTCTTTAAAAAAATGATATTGAGTCAACCATAGACTTTTTTACATTAATGAACGTAATGAATCAAATGGAGAGAATGTGGAGAATGAAAGCCAAAGGACATGAAATGGATGAGCCAAAGTCACAGAGGTAGATCTTTCAATGCCCACTCCTCTCCTTTCTCTATGGTTATACACCATGGAATGAATCTCACAAACTTCTATACTTCCCATTGCCCAATCATGCATTTCCAAAGGAAACAAAATTAAAAACTCAAATTCTACAAGGTAACAATTTTATTCACTTTCTTGTCCTCAGTGCCTAAAACAGTGCCTGGCATTCAGTCTGTGCTCATATGCTATGTGTTAATTGTATTTTTTAGTTAGAGAAACATTTGTCAAAGTCTGGTCTCTGCTATGGGAGATTCAACCAAATGAATATATATTGTTTTTCTTTACATGTCAGCAACTCAAGAAAATTCAGTTTGAATAGGGTCCAAGGTCAGAATAGCTTCTTAAAAAAGATGAAATCTATTATTTGGTTTTCTCAAAGAAATTTTAATTTTAAAGCCATCAACAATTTCCCAAGGTTAATCATCTTCCTCGAGATAATGATAAAAGTCAATGATCAAAAAAGGTTACAAAGCAAAGAGTGTGTGATTTTCCAATTATTACCTTATGTGATTTTTTTTGCCTTTTCTTTAATGATAAATTGTATTTAATGTAATTTGGTTCTTTCTCCTGACACTTCAAAGTTTATCAAGTGCTTTTGTCACGCCTTTTGACTTTTCTTTTGCTTTTGGATTGCTTATTTCTGATTAACAGAAGCTTGAAAATCTCTTGTTCGGAAGTCAATCAGAATGCAGCTGTTTCATAATGGTACAGTGAACAGTTGACACTTTGCTGGGCTAACATCTTCTCGACAAATTGATTACCTCTACTGCACATCAATCACTTGACATAACCAAAATAAAGCCAGCTTAACAGAACAATATCTCATGATAAATACTTTCCCTTGAAACTTCCCATCTTTGCCTCCACACATATATTGATAAATGATGTTTCTTCACCTTGATGCTCTTTTTCTCGAGCAGGAGGCCCATTGTCCTATGACAGCATCCTACTGCATTCACTACATTACCTAGATGTTTAGGGCAGTTTTCAAAAAGAGACTTCTCTGTCTCAGTATATTGCCAGTTAAATCAATAAACACTGAGAGAGAGCCCAGAGTTTAGCAAGGCAGCTGCTTGCCCTCATCCAATGGAACTAGGTAACAAGACACCTGTTTCTTACTTTCTGTCCCCTTTATAGCCAAGAGCAAAATCACAGGTTAACCGGGATGCTTGCCTTTCTTAGCCTGTTTCACAGGTCTCAGATGAATAAGAACTCAGTCTGAGCTTCCATTCAGTGATTTCTTCCCTTCATGGAGTAATAAGAACGATGTTAATCTCTTCAACAATTTTAGAAAGACAGCTAAAAGCGACCACTGGAAATGGCACAGGCTCCATATGGAGGTTTATACTTTTTCAGTTGCCATACTACTGCTTTGTAAGTCTGTTTTTGTTATCTTCTAAATGAGTTAAAAGTCTTTTCTCATATAAACTCTGTATTAGTGTGCTCTTGCTTTAAAAAAAAGGCTACCTCCAAAATCTGTAGATTTAGAGAATAAGTATTTATTATTGCTCAAGAGTCCATGGGTCATCAGGGTTGATTTGGGCCAGGCTCAGTCATGTGTCAGCACTCAATGGCAGATCAGCTGGGAACTGGCTCATCTAGAATGGCTTCACTCACAGGCCTGTTGATTGGATGGCAGTCAGCCAGGGCAAGGGGGTGACAGGGCTGCTTATCTTTCATCATCCTACAGACTAGCTTCAGCTTATTTACATGTCAGTGGTCAGGTTCCCAGGGAGTAAAAGGAAGCACATACCAAAACATTGCATCTGACACATTCTGTTGGCCAGAACAGATCACAAAGCTGTACAGAATCAAGGGATGGGAAATACATGCCACCTGTTCATGGGAGGAGATTCAAAGTCACAGTCCATGAGCCGCAGATATAAGGAAAGGACAAAAAATTATAACCAATTTTGTAATCAATGTTTGCTAAATTCAAGAGCACCCAGTCAAATATATTTGCATGAATTTTAAAAATTATTACCCACTTTAAAATTTCAACTAAATTTTTGAGAAATCAGTCCAATCAAATTATTTCATTTATACAAACATGTTTTTGAATTTCACTGACGGATTTGTTTTAATTATTGGATATGTGTTAGGTGGAAAACAACATGTATGAATTTGAACACATCACCATAAATTTACATTTTGGTGGCATCATTTCAAAGCAACTTTTAACTGCACTGTCATTAGCATTAGATGTTTAGGATCTTAATGAGCTGTACCTGAGAATAGAAATGATAATAATATACATGCTATATCAAGTAAATCTTCCTTGGTGTAAAGTCTGAAATGTTCATACATCATATAAGGCAAAGTGAATGTCATATCTGTTCAACTCGATCAACATCCAGGTGCTTTTGATTTGCCTTTAATAAGGCAAAGAAGCATGTTATAGTCAAATCTTTATAGCAAGATATATCATAAAGGAACAGTTTAAAAGATTAATATTAATATCAAGGAATTTAGAAAAATTAATGTAAGCAAAAAACATGCTTAAAACTTTTGTTTTATAAAAGCACTAAAGAGCTATATGTATGTAAATATTTGTAATATGTAAATGTATGTAAAGAACTATTAAAATATCTGATATCCATCACTCAATACATAGTAGTATTTTTTTCCTACAGTTTAGCATAATATTCATTTCTTTTTGGAGGCTAGCATGTATTTTTGAATGAATTCTGTGAACAACATACAAATATCACTGGGGCACAATTCTGGTATTTATTTTTAACCAGTAAATATCCTCACTGGCTATAACAGCCTGACATTTTATAATTTAGCAGCTTTTACTCTTACTTGTGCAGGCTGCCTTATTTTCTGTCAATTTGCCCTTTAAAGGGAGGTTGTTTTCAAATAGAAAATGTACTATTACATTAATAGATGAAAAATGGTTGTATACTATTATTTCAAATGTTTATGGAGTACTAAACAAACTTTTAAAAAATGAGAAATGATGTTAACCCCAAGGTTCCAATAATCTACAAGTGAAGATACAAGAAGCCAACGTATATAAGGAATGCAGCATGAAATAATTGTTTAAATAAATGCTTAAAACTTAATTACTGCTTTCCGTATTTCAGTCACTTTTTACTTTAAGCTGGTTTGTAAAAACTTCAAGCATTAATATTGAATTTTCATGGTTCAATACCATGAGTAGTAATTCTATAAAATGTGTGATAAATATCTGTTTCTTACTTCATTCTATCCTCTGAGATCAAGTCATCAGCAAACAACAAAACCAACTTTCAACAGGGAGACAGAAATTTTCTGTAGGCCAGAAAGACAAATTCAGGACATCACCATATCTGTCACCATCCCAAACCTTCTTTGCCAACCTAACTGAGGGTATACAGAAAGGAAAATATATAGAGAGAAAATCACTAGAGGGGATTTTATAGTCAGGCTGGCTTGAAGACATTTAACTATGCTGTGGAATTGTTGTGAAGATTACATTTATGTAATAGTTACAAAGCGTTTCAGATAGTATGTAGCAAGCGTGTGCTCAAAACACAAAATCATATTATCACTATCATTAGCAACATCATTATAATCTCCATTATTATCTTTAAAATATTTGCACTGACTTTTATGATGTCAAATTTCTAACAAAAATACTATGAAAAGCATTTTAATTGATCTGTTCTATCCACAGCTAAGTTTTACTCCTCACTACACAAACGTTTTAACTGAAGCTGACATAAGGAAAGAGTTTTTTGAGTACATTACAATCATAAACTAGCCCATGAAGATTCAAAATGATATCACATCTTCAGCTAACGCTTTCTGTGAGCTCAGCTATTTCCAAAGCGTTAACACAAATTTCCAAGCTTGACACAGAGGTGAAGTTGTTTTTTCAAAGCAAACAGCAATACTATATTCTCTGGCTCTTTCGCAGAGACATTTACTTTAGCAGTCAGAGTTCTATATAAAGACCCAAAGTGTGGGAAGCCCCTATTCTATCTTCTGACGTCTTCCCTCTTGAGCACCACAAATATCCTTTCTCGGGGATAAAAAATGGGACACCAAGAGGTGATGAAGACACCTCTATTAAGAGGTGACCACTGGTGTGTTCTTAGGTGTAAGGCGCTTTAAGAGATGAAGCTATACTGATTGAACTTGCTTTGCACAGTGTATACAAGGAAATAGAGCTAAGAAGAGAGACTTAATCAATACTGACTAAGGATGATAATTTGAGAGGTGAAGGAAAATCTATGAGGATTTCTTTGGAAAAGCCTGAACCATCAGAAACAAGATATCAACTTAGAGCTTAATCTGTTGTAACACATTTATAACAAAATAACTTTTCAAAGTACTCCACTATCATGTCAGCATATATATTTTTTAATACCACAGCAAACTGGGCACTATGCTTGTGGCTTGAAATATAAATGTTATTAAGATACTCATTCTGCTCTGGAGGAACACCCTTACAGGGGAATCGTCTATGTTAGTGTTTTCTGGGATGCTTATGTTTTTCTTTTTTGTTGTTGTTTTTTTTTGTGGTA
The DNA here is from genome assembly GCF_964270905.1 of Leucopleurus acutus. Taxonomy (NCBI): domain Eukaryota; kingdom Metazoa; phylum Chordata; class Mammalia; order Artiodactyla; family Delphinidae; genus Leucopleurus; species Leucopleurus acutus. The sequence continues at coordinate 25,450,361 of NC_139162.1, forward strand.
CACGGGCCTCTCACTGCCGTGGCCTCTCCCGTTGTGGAGCACAGGCCCCGGACGCGCAGGCTCAGCGGCCATGGCTCACGGGCCCAGCCGCTCTACGGCATGTGGGATCTTCCCGCACTGGGGCACGAACCTGTGTCCCCTGCATCGGCAGGCGGACTCTCAACCACTGCACCACCAGGGAAGCCCGATGCTTATGTTTTAACATATTCAAGAAGAATAAGAGGAAGTGATTTAAGTTTAAATATATGAATGAAAATGTAAGCCCAAGCTTCATGTAAATCAGATCAAGGCAATTACTTATGGTCTACTCATCTGACATAAAAATGCATGAATCCATTAAAAATGTATATATATATACTTACATTTTTAAAGTTGTGTTAAGAACACCTAACATGAGATCCACCCTCAAATGTTTAAGTATACAATACAGTAATGTTCAGTATAGGAACAATATTGTACAGTGGATTTCTAGAACTTATTCATCTTGCACAACTAAAACATTTTTTTCAACTTATAATGAAAAAGAGTGCCTTTGGAATCAAGGACAAAATCTTCACACAAATAACCAAATATTTATCAATAAGTGTTTTCAAGGAATTGATCAAAACCATGAATTGTGCATATTCAAAACAATAATGTACTAACTAGAGTGCATGGGACTTCAGTGATTTAAGCACAAGCCCTTTATCTTTTTTCAGTGCTTCTCTAATGTGTTCAAAGACTATCACACCTAAAGCAGCCTGCACTGCTAAGGTACATATTCATGATATAATTCTACAATGATCACACTGATATGTTCTCTTTTTAGAGAGAATTTATTTTTAATTTATTTTAGCAACATCTTGGTAAAGTTGGGAGTGTCGCATAATTTAAATCTTTTCAGAGATGAGAACCATTACTACACACTTTACTATGTACAACTTACTCTCCTCTGTACATAGTTATATACATACAACTAGTTCACTAGCTAAAAACCTCATATGCTTTTCCACATTCTCGTTTCCAAGTAAGATGATCATATTTTCTGAATCCAAATTTATAAAGCATCATGAAAAGCAGTTAAAATGTTGTCTGTCTTGTAAAATCAGGCTCACTTTTCTCTGTTGACTGAAGAGCTTTACTTCACATGACACGTGTACTGTTTGAAATTATACATAGGATTTATTGCCACTCGTAAATTTGATTTAGATAGTTTCTAAAATAATTTCCGTATCTTTAATGAGTTTTGTAAATCACCTCTGAGAACACACAGACTAATATTCTTTGTGATGCTACTAGAAGAATGATGCTCATAAAAGGAAGCTATTCTAATGAGTGAATTGTACTGCAATATTCTTTTCAGTGTATGTGTTCCCATTATTTTACTCAAGCAGGCAACAAAGAGAATCTCTATACTTATCGTGCAACACAACAGCAACACCTGGAGAAAAATGAAGACTGACAGTTAACAAATTGTAAAGTATCGGGTATGGTAACATGAGCAATATTTTATCAGGACTGAAAATAATTCCTCAACACTATAGTAGAAAGGGTTTATATAGTCATTCATAGCAGTTAAGCATATAATTGTAACAAACACTGAAATCCAGTCAACATAATCACTGTCTCTTAGTTGTCTAGGGTTAAAAAAATAAGAGAAAAAAAAAAACTATGATGATATTAGAAAATATTTTTGTTCAGGGAGAATTATTAATCAGAAAAAAAATGTCCTCCACTGAAAGAAAGAAAAAGATGTTCTTACTAAAGTGAATAATTTTTCTATTAATTATCCCCATTGAGATTTCCTCAGTGACACATACGTAAATTAAGTTTGGAATCTGAAAAGTTCTTAGATTTATTCAGTACCAAAGTACTATCAGAAATGTTTAGCATTAATGTGAACTGGAAAATTAGACACCCATAACTTGTAAACCCCAAGTTGAAATTCTGATACAAAGAAAATTGGTGAGGGAGTTATATTAAAACATTAAACCTGTGGATATGTGAACTCTTAAATATTTACTTTCTGTCTTCTTGGCAAACCCACCTCAGGTACAAGAATAGGAGAGTCAATATTCTAGGTGTACACAAACAGAAAAAGTTTGATGAAGCAGGTATCAAAGAAGTTCTTTAGGACCCTTTTGAAACAAAGACACCTCAATAAATGGCTTTTGTTATATCCAGGTCCCTATATGTTTCTGACTGAATATGAAACACTATCCTGGGAATGTGTTTGAGTCTGTCTTCTATTATCATAGAAGTTGACAACTAATGGTTTTAATAACCCTTGAATTACAAGTCAAGATTTTATGACAGGTAGACATTGCATCTTATGTCCTGAAACTAAATGTCAGTTATCCTTTTAAAGGTAACTAATATCTGACATCTGATGTTTATTTAGAACATATGTGAGCATTCATATTAAATGATAAAAGTGCCATTTATCTTGGGCTTTCTCTACACAGCTGAGGAAATGAGGCAACTAAAGGGCTCACACAGTTCTTTCATTTAGTATTTCTCTTATGTAAGTTTATTTATTTTATTTATTTACTTTTGGCTGTGTTGGGTCTTTGCTGCTGTGCGTGGGCTTTCTCTAGTTGCCGTGAGTGGGGGCTACTCTTTGTTGCGGTGCGCGGGATTCTCATTGCGGTGGCTTCTCTTGTTGCGGAGCACGGGCTCTAGGGACACAGGCTCAGTAGTTGTGGTTCGCGGGCTCTAGAGCGCAGGCTCAGTAGTTGTGGCGCACGGGCTTAGTTGCTCCGCGGCATGTGGGATCTTCCCGGACCAGAGATCAAACCCGTGTCCCCTGCATTGGCAGGCAGATTCTTAACCACTGCACCACCAGGGAAGTCCTCTATCATTTAGTTTTAAAAGTAAACTTTTATTGCTTATAAATCCCTTAAACCATAAAGTATACTCTGTGCTGTTCTTTCCAAATGCTGAAATAATTATTTTTAAAAGGATAAACGTTCATTCTAAAGGGCAAAGTAATTAGGAAAAGAAAGTGATATACAAGCCGGCCTTGGGGTTGGCTGGCAAAATGAAGTGTGTTGGGGAATGGAGAGCCAGGAATATAAGCACCCCTTCAGGGCTGGTTGAGGCTGTGACTGTAAATGTGGGAGTAAAACACAGAGTGAGTCTCAATGTATACTAATAATGTTGGTTCAGATGGAGTGGAGCCTGGGGTATTATTAGTATCTTGCCCATCATACTACTCTAAGGAAGGCTTGTGCTAGCAGTCACTACTGGGGGGGTGGTTCAACATTAAAAGACTGAGGAAGATATCACATTGATCTTAACACGTAAGTATAGCCACCATTCTTAACTTTTTCTAGGGTACACAAAGATGGTTGATATTTGTATCTATGAAAAACAAATTTCATTAATGTATCCACTAATGTGCATATTAGCTATGTCTCCATCATTTTTCTCCCCTATTCAGGAAAGTATTATAGCAATATAAATGTGTGAGAGTGACTTTGAGGTCCTACCTAAATGTCCATCGACAGATGAATGGATAAAGAAGATGTGGTGTGTGTGTATACACACACACAGACACACACAATGGAATACTACTCAGCCATAAAAAAGAATGAAATAATGCCACGTGCAGCAACATGGATGGACCTAGAGACTATCATACTAAGTGAAGTAAGCCAGAAAGAAAAAGACAAATATCATATGATATTGCTTATATGTGGAATCTAAAAAAATACAAATGAATTTATTTACAAAACAAAAACAGACACAGAAAATAGACATAGAAAACAAATTTATGGTTACCAAAGGAGAAGTGGGGAGGAAGGATAAATTAGAAGGTTGGGATTAACATATACATACTGTTATATATAAAATATATAACCAACAAGGACCTGCTGTATAGCACAGGGAACTATACTCAATACTCTGTAATAACCTATAAGGGAAAAGAATCTGAAAAAGAATATATCTATATCTATCTCTGAATCACTCTGCTCTACACCTGAAACTAACACAACATTGTAAATTATACTTCAATAATAAACAAAATAAAATAAAAACAAAAAATAACATACAGTGTGGATTAAAACTTCAAGATAAGTAAAGCTGTTAAAAAAATAAATGAGTGAGAGTGACTTAGAGGTTTTACTTGCTTTTGTATTAGTTTATTAAAAAAGAAATAATCTTCTAACATTGGGACTGCTACCACTAATCGTCACACTTCTCAAGGTCCACCTTACTAATAAATAATACAAAGGCTGTAAATCTTTTACAAGAAAGACGGTCCTGTTTGGAGAGCTACCAAAGAGGTGGCTGGTTACTAAGGAGCAAAAGAGGAATCCAAATAACTAACTGTTGTGATGGCAAAATCAGAGGGACTTCAGCAGGCAAATTAACATCTTGCAAAGTTAAGCTATAAAAAGAATTGTTTACGTCTCAAGTTATATACGTTTCATCTTGAGCACTGTGGTTGGATCAGTGCAGTGCGTAGAAATGTTACCATATTTTCTTCCCAAATATCTTTGGTAGAAAGGAACTGTCTACATAGCTAGAAACTAAAGGGTTCAAGAGGGAGAGCATTGAGCAGGTATCTAAAGGATGAACTTAATAAGGACACTGGGATGAAATTGATCATGATGCCCAGTGCTTAGGAGAAGGTCTGGCACATAGCAGGAATAAATACATAGGAAATCTCAGAATTTTAAAACTGGACAGGACCTATTAGAATTCCTACATCAGCCAAGTCATTTAAAACCTGGAGAAACTAAGCTTTTTAATTATTTTTTTCTGAGACTCAGAAAGGTAATTATAACATAGTTCAAAACTTAGAATGTGGAATGCATTGGTCACTTATTTATTCAATGCACCTGAGCAAATTATTTAAATTCCATGAGCCTCCCTTCTTCAATGGTAACAAACAGCTACTTTAAGTTCTAACGTGTAAATAAAGAGCTTAACAAAATGTCCGACACATAGGGAGTATTCAATAAATGACAGTTGTAGTGTACACACACAAAGTCGCTAACAGACCACAGGATAGAATTTATGTCTCCCGCATCCATCAGTACTAGTCAATCTGTTTCCAAATTCGAACTGAACTATTATTTATTGAGCTTTCATGCATGGTGAATGTCAATTTCATATATGTTATTCTTGATAGTACATCATGCTTCTATCAGAATTGGTGTATAACATTAAACGGTACTACAACCAGCTCATTTTTTCCAGTAACAGTCCTTCTATTATAATTTCTGAACATTCCAATTTATCAGTGTTAAAGATAATTTCCTCCCCTCATAAAATATTAACATCCTTTTCTGTGTGACTAAGAACTGTCTTCAAGCAACTTCTTCCTGTCATTAATTAAAAGAATGAGCATTGTAATATTAAATGTGTAATTCTCTGACAAGCACTCAAGTGTTTGCTGAGAAGTACCTTTCTACCAAAAACATCTGGAAAATAATATGGTAAATTAAAAATCTGATACTTTAATATACTACACGGTAATCCCCAAGGCTAGGTAGGCAAAGTGCCAAACTGGCAAAGCTCTTACTCCTGGCGTGGTGCCACGGCTTCCTCATTTTTCTTTTCTCGATGCGTTATACGAGGAGTTTGCACTGCTTTACTTATCAGACGAGTAAATGATAACAAACACATTCCAGCCCAGGTTAGCTTTTCTGCTTGCAGTAGACAGTGTCTCCCTCAGACACAGCTATCATAAATATTTTAGGTACTCCGATAGACTTGGGAACAGCTGTAGTTAGTAAAAGCAGTTGCATGACTCCTGCCCCAGCAGTAAAAGTAAATTGTTCCTTCTCATTGGTTTTATGTCGTCTGCTGGAAGCATTTTAATGGGCATTCAAGTCCCATTCCAAGAGGCTGTAGCCCTTTCCTTATTTTTTCCCCTGTCTCAACTTTATGTTTTCAGGGTGTTGAATAGTATGTTAAGAGCCTGAAGCTTTAAAACTCAGCCATCCCATACTTTGTGAAATGAGTTACTTGATCTGTCCAGGACTTCACTGTTCTGATTCCCAACCATATGATGTTTCACACTTTGTAAAGGACTGTCGTATTCCTAACACCTTGATTCTCAGATGTACACCATGAAGGATTACTTTCCCCACTTTTCTTTATGAAAACTGAAGCTCAGAAAGCTAAGGGATTCTTCACAAAACCAAGAGACAGATTATACAAGTGTACTTATGAAAATGTAAAACTTGCAGGAGGATAATCATTCTACATATTAGACACACATAAGTGGAAAAACAAAGAACTGAATACAGATCTCGTGACCCCACATCTAGAGATCTTTCTGTGGCAGCACCTTGGATCACAAAAGCCAGGTAGGAGGAAGGGAAATAGTACATGAAAACAGCATATGGGAAGACTTTCATATCATAGTCAACTATTTCTCCTCATCAAGTCTCAGGTAAGTATCACTGAAGAAGACAAAATGATTTTTCTTTGATAGAAACAAAGCAGTCTTCAATGATATCTTACCTGTATTGTACTGCAGGAAGCTTACGAGGGAGTGCTCTCTGGAACAAAAGGAAGGGTGTAAAAGAAGTAGAACTGGGTAGTGGAAGAAGCTGAACTCAAAGGCTGCAGTCCTCGAAAGAGAAGCCTTAGCTAATCTCAGTCAACACTCTCCTAAATTAAGGGCAAGGGCCTAGGACTTTGTACCTCAAACTGACCTGTCATTGGATGTAGTGTGATTCTGCGAAGGGGCATAACCATGAGCAAGGCCTTTCTGTGGCTGAAAGTGAGCCAAAGAAAGAGACTCAGCTGTGAACTGTCAACAGCCAACATTCTAAGCAGATGGAAGAATGAATGTCTTGGTTCTAAAGGGGAGTCTGGGTGGCGCACAATAGTGTTTATATTAGCCTATAAAGCCGTTCTATACTCTTGTCTACCTGAGACAAATCCTAGTTATCTTTCAAAATGCAGGCCAAGAGTTACTCCCACCATCACTGTTCCATTATATCATTTTATGTCTCTAGAATAGTATCTATCACAGGCCTCACCCATCTGTGAGTTGCATGAAGATAGGCCCTGTATCTTATTTTTTACTCTCTCTCCAGTGCCCGGCACAGCACCAGGCTATAACAATTAATAAATGCTGAATTAAAAATCCACATCAAGCCAGCAGTATGCAGGGTCCTCTCCTGAATGCTTTCTTCCTTTCAATCTTGATGATGTAGTGGAACTTAAGTCATATACATGTATAACTAGAGAAGATCTGTTGATGTTCTGTCCTGAAGTTCTTGCATGAAACATTTTTTTGAGGAAGGATTTGCATCATTTATAGTCCAAGGAGGAAGTGAAGTAAAAGCAAGAGAGACAGCTGCAATAAAAATTGCACACCACTCACAATTAGGAGAGCTAAATTCCAGCCCAGACATTGCCATGTACTAGTCGGGAGAACTCAGACTGTACTAGATCTCTGTGTATTATGATTTCCTAGAAAATAATTGTGTGTGACTGCATCAGAGAATATCTGAACTAAAAGGAAATTTGTAGAACTTTTCATCCTTATCCTATAACACCACAATGAAGTGAAAAACGTTAAGGGTGCTCTACAAAGAAATGCCTTTTTAGAAAACAAAATTTTAGTTATTTACAGATGAGACGGAGGTGTGCATCTATTTTAGGCAAAAGGAAATGAGCAAAAGTGAACCTCAAAATTTTTAGGTATATTCCCTAAGTAAGTTCATATGTGCAGAGGCATAATTTAAAATTAAAGACTAAATATTTTAATATTTTTAAACTTTTTTTTTCCTAATATTATCTCCTAGAAACCTCATCATTTTCTTATTAGTTCATCTGCCAGGTACTATGGTCAAATCTACAGAAATGTACCAGCCCACACAGTTACTAGACTGGGTCTCAACAGTAGTTTTTGCTGTCAACCAAAGATATTTTAGAGACTGATTAGAATGTTATATTTTAAACACCAGCTATAATTCTTGAATTTTGTTTTTTTCTTGAAGAGATACATGTCCATGACTCTAGAATTTTACCAGAGGAATCTGTGAAATGTTTTTCTTTGATTTCTTTTGTGACCTTGTTTTTCTCCTAAACCACATGCCATTGCATTTTGTTTTTAAAGAATCAAAGGGGATTTTCCTGTGTTGAAGATTGCTGACTCAAGTTTAAAAGATAAAAGAGTTTACTCTAGGTTACTGTTGGGAAAGTCAAGCTTGAAATTGAGGTATGGGGTGCAGTAATCCTGGAAATGAGGAAGCTACAAGAGGGGGAACCACAAACATATGAAAATAAATTGCATCAAGATTACTGACTGAATCTTCAACTGTGCCTACCAAGGAAAAGATTTCAAGCAAAAGCATAAATTAAAAAGCTGAAAAATAACTTAATAGTTTTACCTATTTCCACCATACAATTTGGGGTTTGATTCCAGACAATTTAACCGGTTAATAAACCAATTAATTCTCTTCCGAGGAAGATAACACAATCCAATACGTCTAAAATGTTTTATTCACAGTGTTCAGTATGCAATAAAAACATACTAGATATACAGAGAATAAGAACTGCGTGGCCTTTAATCAAGAGAGAAAACAGTAAGTAGAAGCTGACTCCAAAATGGCACAGATATTGCAAACTGCACACAAGGACTTTAAAGCAGCTATTATAAATACGTTAATAGACTTTTAGCAAAGATGGTCATGAATGAACACATGAACAATTTTAGCAGTAAAATGGAAACAATTAAAAGATAAAATTTGAAATGAATAGTTCATTTGCACAGCTTAATAGCAAAGTTGAGGTAATAGAGGAAAAGGTCAATGAATTTGAAGAGAAATCAAGAGATATTTATCAATTTAATAAAGACAAAGGGAAAGATGAAGATAAATGAACAATTCCTCAGTGATATGTGGGATAATATCAAACCATCCAGCTGCAAAGAAGATACAGAATGTGATAGAAAGAGGGAGAATGTGATAGAAAAATATATAAACAGTGGGAAATACATAGATATAGGAATATCCAAACACACACCCACACACACACCACTCCCACACACATTTTCCCTTTTTTTTTTTTTTTTTCCCCACTGAAAGGGATTAAAGATAAGGACATATCCTTAGCAATGAGCACACACAGCTTTCAGATCCTTTTTTTAAAATGCACCTCTTCTCTCAAATGAATTAGAATCCAGGTTGAATCCAGGGTTGGGTCAAGAAAGTTAACAATAAACTTGGTACTCTTGATGTGCCATAAAATAATGAATTATATAAAGAAAGATAAACACACGTCCAAATGACACAGTAGACAGCTGAAGAGACCTCCACTGGCCAAAACTGAGACAACTTATGCATCAGAAAAAAAGAGGAATGGATTACTACTGAGTAATAAATAAAATCCATGATTTCATAATAATAAAGTTAAATAAATGAATAAATAAACAGATAAAGAAGAAAAGAAAACTTTTCCTTACAGATGAATGCCAAATAATAAATATAGAGGGAATGGTATATTTGGAAAATCATCAATGGATGCTAAAACTACTGAGTGAGAGTTTGATAAGAGAGGAAATAGTTTAAAAATATCTCCCCACAAATGACTTATTAATTACAAGGGGAAAGTGTAACTTTATAGTAGAGAAAACTCACTGACACACCAAGCAATCAAAGTTAACATCACCAATACTGTGACTAGTTGGCATCATGTGCTTTATGATATGATACACTGAAAGGATACAACACTATTTCTGTGTTATTCCATCAAGTAAGGCAAATGGGGGAATCTAATAATTAAGAGAAATCAGACAAATCCAAATTTAGGACATAGTTTAAAATAATTATCCACTTCTCTTCAAAATTCTCAAGGTCAATAAATGCAAAGAAGAACTGAAATGCTTTTCCAGATTAAAGAAACTAAAGATGTGTGAAGACTAAATATGATGTGTAATCCCAGACTGGACCCTGAACTAGGAATGAAATACCTATACAAATCATTACTGGGAAAATTCACAAAATGTAAATATGGACTATGTAATGGTATTGTGTCGTGAATTTTCCAAATTTTGACCACTGGACTGTACATTTATAAGAGAATGTCTTTTTCTTAAAAATTACACAATGAAGTACTTAGACAAAAAGGTGCATGATATCTATAACTTCCTCCCAACTATCTTTTAGAAGTTCTGTTTGTGTGTTTGGGTGTGGAAAACTAGATAATGTAGCTTAGTTTTATTTGCATAACATATATTTTACATGCACAGTCACACACAGAGAGCAAAAAAAGGAACTGGTGAATCTGTGTACAGGGTTTACAACTTTCCTATAGGCTTGAAGTTATATCAAAATTAAAAACTATAAACAAAACGTGATAACATGTAAAATATATCTATGCATTAGTATGTATTCTGTAATGTTGACCATAGCTCTATTCTGCACACAAACATGGATGAGTTAGCAAGCTTTTATTTCTAGATAATTACATCACTTAGTTTCAAAATCAAAGACAATGGAACAATAATGGGTACAATGTTTTATTTCCGTGTTCTGTTATTCAAAAGTAAAATAATTGATTTAAAAATACTTTCTACTGGCAATCCGTATGTAAATCCATATTAGTAAAGATTTAACTCAACAAGAATGACTACAGTGATATAATATAGCACATGGCTTTTAGCTCATCCTTGTTCACTTCAGTATTAAAGGACTTTTATTCATTTGTAAGGGCATCTATGGTACATTGATTGCATTTATAAATAACATAAAACTGTTCAATCCACTAATCTATTTAACTGGCAGGCATCATGGGTCAGATTTAACTAAATTAACTGTAAGAAGGTCAGATTAAATAAAAATAGATGTACACATACAAGGTTAAAATTACTGACGGAATTATATCATGGGAATTTTGACTGAATTCATTTCAAAGTGGCTTAAAAGAGTTGCCCTCTATTTGATTTTATTCCTCCAGGCCTTAGATCATGCAGCTTAGGTTTACAGAATATCCTGGACATCACACACATCAAGCTTCCCCTTCTAGTTGTCCCGATAGTACCTATTTTCTTTCAAGGCTGGGCTCAAACTTTTCTTTTTTCAAAGATATTTCATTAGATTCTATAAGTTAGCATTAACCATTCTCACCCCTAGTACCCACAACATCCCCATCATATATGTGAACCTCCATAGAATCTAACGAGAAATCCACATGCCAAACTTCAGTGACTGTATTTGTGTATAACTCCTTTACTGGATTGTAAACCTAAGGACAGAGGAAAGGAATATTTTTCATTATTTGTCTATCATGGTCTTTGTCATACATGCCAAATAAGCTAATGCCATCTTATGCATAATGTCCATAAGCATCTTAGCATAATGTCTGTATGCTAGCAGGCCCATGGTGAATAAGCTAGACAAAAGACACCAAGAATGTCTGGTTCAGCCTGTAGTCCAGCATGGCAGTTAAGAGCATGGGGTTGGCAATCTAAAGTACCTGAAATCGAATTCTAGCTCTACTGCCTAATAGCTAGAGGGTATAGTGCTAGTAATCGAATCTTTTTGTGGGTTTGTTTCCTCATTTAAAAATTTGGAATAAAGAAAAATATGTTATTCTTAGAGTTGTGTGGGAACTAAATATATTAGCAGACACAGCGGGTTTAGAAAAATACCTGGCACATAAGTGCTTCATAAGTGCTTGCTATTACTGCTATACCGTGTATGGATAAAAAACTGATGGTATGTAGGTGTTCTCTAGAGAAGGCATGGCTATCTTGAACCATGCCATATGAAGAACTGTTGAAAACGGTGTAATGCTTATTCTAAACTCAGCCGACAGACCAGAGCAGGAATCTTGCTTCTACTGTTTGCTAGCCAGGTGATATTGTGCAAATCTCTTAACTTCTCTGAGTTTCATATCTACTTTGTAGACTAGAACTAATAGCGAGAAGAGAGAGACGATGGAGAGGACAGAGAAAGGAGGAGAAGGCGCAGGAGGGGGAAAGAGAAAATCTGCCCGCAATCGCAGTAAGGAAGGAAAAGAGAGAATAGAGTGGAGTGAGAAAATGAAACACTGAGGAGAAAAAGAGGCTGAAAAGCCATGGAATAAAGTGAGTGAAAAATATCTTGGGGTAGTGAAAAGACAATATGAGGAAAGTTAAGTGTTCAAGTTGAAATAGATGCATTTTAGGGAAGTAAACCTCTCTTGTAGGCCACTATCGTCACAGAATACCCAATCTTGAGCAAAGCATTTAGGTTCAATGGAATGAAGGAATTGAGGAAAGGGCTTAATTCTCTATCTTGATTAATGAGGTTTGGATCAGAATGACTGTATACAGAAGAACAAACGCAAAAAAAAGCACAGGTATCCCCTGAGAATGCCCATGACCCATAAAATCCCAGAAATACTGGTGGCTGATGTAAACTTCTATAAAACGAGGGATGGTGGTTGACATACCATATGAAAATCTCAAGGGATCAGGAAACCTCACCTGTCATCTGGACACACTGTATTTGAAGGAACACATGATGCTGTAAGAATTGCCTTTAAATACTGGAATTCAATAATACCGGCAAGAGTCATTTTATTTAATTTTTCTCTTAATGTCTCCAGAAAGCATAATGGAGAACAATATTTACAAAAGTCAAATATTGGCCAACTTCAGTTCATTAAAATGAAGACTATTTTGATAATTACTCTGTACAAAATTATTAGGAGATTGGAAACCATCTGTTCCATAACGTGTTTAAACTGAACAAAATGACCAATGACCACTAGTTGGCATTACTACAGAGGGGATTTAAGCCGGAGAGAGGAAGATGAGGTAGCTGATCTTTGGGGCTCTTTCTAAAAATAAAAACAAGAACATAGAAAAGAGAACAAAACAAAGGAGAAATCATTAGAAAAAGGGGCGGGGACATAACATTTAGTAATAACTGATTTTGACTTGAATGTGATTTTTTTTTAATTTATTTATTTTTGGCTGCGTTGGGCCTTCGTTGCTGCGCACGGGTTTTCTCTAGTTGAGGCGAGCGGGGGCTACCCTTCGTTGCGGTGCGCAGGTTTCTCATTGCAGTGGCTTCTCTTGCTGCAAATCACAGGCTCTAGGCACACAGGCTTCAGTAGTTGTGGCACGCGGGCTCAGTAGTTGTGGCTTGCGGGCTCTAGAGCGCAGGCTGAGTAGTTGTGGCACATGGGCTTAGTCGCTCCACGGCATGTGGGATCCTCCCAGACCAGGGCTCGAACCCGTGTCTCCTGCATTGGCAGGTGGGCTCTTAACCACTGAGCCACCAGGGAAGCCCTTCAATGTGATTTTTAAGAAAATAAATTAACTCTAAATGACATGGGAGGAAGTCAAGAATCCTAATTTCAGAAAACTTTGAAAATAAATAGCTGCAGGAAGTAATAGTATAGTAGTGGGATAATAACATTTGAAGCAGAGAGATGTTTGTAGCCAAACAATGCTCTTAGGGCTGATTTTGTAGTCTGAATATGAGGCTTGAAGCTGATTTTGTAGTCTGAATATGAGGCTTGAAGCTAATAAAGCAGAAACGAACAACAGAAAGATGTGAAATGTAAAAGTGGGAGCTGTCATATGGGTCTATGACATGTGGCCAATTTCTACATATTTCGGAAGACACGCAAAATTTTACGTATTCACTATTACTCAACAAGTATTTTTTGGACACCAACTAAGTGTTGTAGTTGAAACGAAGAATTAAATGTGAATAGATTTTCAGAGTTTACTGAAGATAAATAATTAAGCACACAGTCATACTGTTGTTTGGTAATAACAAACGTATTTGGCTTTTTACCTTAGAGGTTTTAGAAAGAAGCACTTCCTATTCTCCCTGTTTTCTTACCACTTGACTATTATTTATCATCCTTTCTAAATCCTCTTGCGGATTAGTCACAATACAATAAAATATTTTTAAAATCCTACTATTTATTTCCATGTTTTTTTGGACTCTGAATTTAAATAGCTTTTCTACCTCCTTAAGAGAGATTATTCCATAAAACTTCTATTCTCATCTATTTCTGTCTTTCTATTTAATTTTCTTCTCCCACTTACCCTATCAGAAAATAACCATAAACACCTTTCCACCTTCTCAGATTTCCACATTCTTTTTATTCTTCAGAGTGAAAGCTTATTTCAATACTCTTGTTCTGCTTCCTGCCACTTCTTAGACTGACGAATATTATCTAATCTTTCAAACTTTAAAATACAGATCACTTTTTCAGGGAGGACTTTTATGACCTCTAGGCTACGTCATTCTCATTTTCCTCATGTTCCAGCTATGCCCAACACTCACTGCTCATTTCATTGCAACTGCTTTGTTAAAGTTTGTTGTCTGCAGTAGGCTGTCAGTGACATCAAGGCAGGCACTACCACCTTAGTTATGTTCATCCTCTGTGTCCTCATTATCACTGGATATCACATACAACAGCCTAGTGTTTATTTGACAGATGATGAATAAATGATTTAATAAATGGATAGATGTATAAAAAGATGACTTAATAAATGTAAATCTACCAGGTACCAGTAGAATTCTACATTATGTAGAGGTAGAATATAGAAATGAATGGGATATTGTCCCTTACCTTAAGATGCTAAAAATTTAGATTGAGAGATGCACATGTGAATGACTAATACTAAGTTAGGGGAATAAAACACACGCTATTTCAAAAAGCATAAGTGAAGTGCTGCTGCTGGAGGTTATAAAGGAAGGAGTGAGCCTAACTGGGAGCATCAGGCAAGGTATCACAAATAGGATGGGATCTGACTTAAGTCCTGTAGAAAGAGTAGGAAATTGATAGATATGGAAGCAGGGAAAATACTGTCCCAAGTGGTAGAGGCTTAGTCAAAGATGACATCATCAGGTCTTGTAGTCTAGGCTTGGTTGGAGTAGATGCCCATGAAAGTATTTAATCAGGAAAAACATGGACATGGGACAGAATATGAATAGTTCTACCAACTGGGCTAAAGAGTTTTGAGTTTAGTCTGTAGGAAATAGGGACCCATAAAACGTTTTTTGAGAAAATTAATAATCAGTTTTTTTAAGAACAATAACTGGAAATAATATGGAGAGTTCCCTACAGAGATTTGAAAGCATCTGAGTGAAACGCGAGGCTATTTAAATAACAATGGCAAGGGATGACAATAAATGTAATGCCATGGCAAATGAATCTATCAATATGAAGTTTATACGCCCTATTATACTTGAATGACCATCCTCAATGTATCTGTAACAGGCACATCTACTTAGATGTAAGATTGATAAGTTTATACAGAAAGCACCAAAGGGAACTTACTAAAATTTATATCTGAAAATCAAATTTGAAAGGAGACATGTACTCAAACACAAATTGAGGCTACTGAGCTATTAAGGTATTTATCTGTTAATTAAACCAATATTATGTTTATACATATATCTATAATTTATATAAAAGGAGGTTCTATTGTATCAAAATTTGCCTTTAATACTATCATAACTTGTCTTGAGAACAACAGCCCATAAACTGTAATGACATGTTACATTTGTAGCTTGAAAATTTTAGTGGCATATATATTGATTTGGGAACTTATTTATTTAACTTTTGATTGTGCATGTTTTCAAGGTTTACTGGGGAGAAAAAACTAAGGAGAATGTGACTGAAATGGCTGTATTTATTTTGAGGTCCTGGATGTGTTTATCTGTTTGTTTCATCCTGATTAAGCTGCAGCTTGTGTTAACCTTGGTGGATGCATATCTTTTTCCTGATTTAATTGCAATTGCCTGGAGCTTCAGTCTGCATTAAGTGCCGTGACAGCTTATAAAACAACAACAAAACAAACCAAAGTCAGCTAGGGAGGAGGAGACAAGAAGGAAAATGAGAAGTGGGAGATTTTCATCTCACTGAATTTCACTACGTAAGTATTTATGTCCCCCTCAAGTTCATATGTTGAAGTTATAACTCCCAGTGTGGTGATATTTGGAAATGAACCCTTTGGGGAGATAATTAGGTTTAGATGAGGTCAGGAGGGTAGGATTCACAAGATGGCATAAGTGCCTTTCCAAGGCGGGAGAGGGGAAGAGACGGAGAGGGAGAGGGAGGGAGATCTCCCTTGAGTGCAAGTCCTAAGAAAAGGCCATGTTAGGCCATAACAAGAAGGCAGCCACCTGCAAGCCAGAAAGAGGGCCCTCCCCAGATATCAAATCTGTTTGCACTTTGATCTTGGACTTCCCAGCCTCCAGGACTGTGAGAAATAAACGTCTGTTGTTTAAACCACCCAGTCTACGGTATTTTTTTTTTTTTGTGGTAAGCGGGCCTCTCACTGCCGCGGCCTCTACCATTGCAGAGCACAGGCTCCGGACGCGCAGGCTCAGCGGCCATGGCTCACGGGCCCAGCCGCTCCACGACATGTGGGATCTTCCCGGACCGGGACACGAACCCGTGTCCCCTGCATCGGCAGGCGGACTCTAAACCACTGCGCCACCAGGGAAACCCCATTCTATGGTATTTTGATTGAGCAGCCTGAGCGGGCATACTGTATAATTTGTTAACACATATTTCCCTTTCCAGAAGCTGTCTTTGTCTTTTTTCCCTAAGCATTTTGGTTTTTATCTACAGAACAAGGTAAGAATGTGATGGTAAATGATGACAGATTTTCTAAATCTTACTAGCTGTAAAAGGGGAGAATAGTTTAATTTACATATAAAAACTTAAAACAGCAAAAATATTTCCTTTTGGCTTAGACAATTAAAAGTTAGATTAACAAAACGAATAATTATTTGGGGGTTTCCAGTTGCTTGTATGTACTCTTTTGTGCCCTGTGGAAACTTGTCCCTGAGGATAGCACAGGTCAGGCAGGTGAAGGGTTCATTTTTAACTGGGAAACATTCTCATATGAGGCTGGAGAAACAGCCTGGTCAAGGTGAGAACTAACCAGAAAAACTCTGGGAGAGAAGTTAAAGGGGAAATTGAGACAGATGCCACTAATGGTAATTAAAAGGGTGGGAAAAAAGTGTTAAAAGGGGAGAAGATAAGCGCCCAGGTTAGAAACCGGAAGGTTTCGGCGCAGCACAGATTAGGTTCAATGCACTGTTCTCAAAGAGGGTCAAGAAGGACTAACTCAAAGGGAGACCAGAATTTCCCACAAACCTGGTGATCCAGTACAGTGGGGCTCCACCCACATTTTCACATAAAAGAATCACTGATATTACGTCACGTGTTTTTTGAAAGCATAATTTGGCAGTCCTGACCCCACCCTCACCACCCCACCAATCCTTTTTGAAATCCTTTCCTCCTTGGTTTCTGTGATACTGCATTAGCCGGGGTTGTCGTCTCCCTTCTAGTGGCTACTCTCCTCCTCAGACTGCTCATATGAAAGTATCTTTCGAGTTATCAGGTCCAACTGTGTTTTTTCCTTGGATCTTAAGAACAGGATAACCAACTGTCTATTGAGTGGTGCCTTCTGGATGCACTGCGGGCACCTCAAAATTAACGTGCCAATAACGAACTTCTCTGTCGCCAAACCAACTCCCTTCCTTGATACCTGAAGCTTTTTCTTTTTCTTTTTTTTTTTCTTTTTTTTGCGGTACGCGGGCCTCTCGCTGTTGCGGCCTCTCCCGTTACAGAGCACAGGCTCTGGACGCGCAGGCTCAGCGGCCATGGCTCACGGGCCCAGCCGCTCCACAGCATGTGGGATCTTCCCGGACCGGGGCATGAACCCGCGTCCCCTGCATCGGCAGGCGGACTCCCAACCACTGCACCACCAGGGAAGCCCCCTGAAGCTTTTTAATAGCATCTTCAGCACTTATGACAATATTCTCATCATGACTTTTTGGCCCCTTCATCTTTCTAGCTTATCACATCCTGGCCCTCCTCTACCACTTAAGTTGAATTTCAGTAGCAGTTAGCATAAACAGAACTGAGCTATAGACAAGGATTCTGTTCCCCCCCAAATCCAAAATTCACAATGATTTACATAGTTTGAGATGCAGATTTCATACGTCTACAGAATACCCTGTGAGTGTGGGATTTGAGTTTCTTTACTTAGAAATATTTGGTTTACTTTATTTATCTGTATGAAAGATATGCTCAGGATTTCCCTCCGAACAATATTTCATTGTGTTTGTTTTCCTTTCTCTTTTCTGTGTGAATACCACATTATTATCTCTTCTGAAATGTCTGGATTCTAGAACTGTGTTAATTTGTGTTCTTTCCTAATTTTCTGGGAACTTCATGATCTCTCAAGAAGCAAAAAAGAATCTAACGTCTTATTCTGAGGATTTCAGCACATTTAGTCCCGTTTCTCTGGAGGGTACATCCCCAGTATCATCAATCCCACAGTCACTCTGAGAGCCATGAGGTAAAGTCTCCGGCGTACTTTGCTCCAAAGTGTTGGTCCTCAGGACCTACTCTTCTGAGAGCAGTCAGATAGCAGCCTGTGTTTACTAACAATTTCCACTCCAAGTAATCGCAAACAAATCGGCTCTCTAACCTTAAATAGTTCCTCACCTGAGTTAATAAGAGCTACCTCATAAGCAACCGCGAAGGAAAATGAAGCACTAGATATAGAGTTTCCCATGGAGTTCCTGGGATACATTAGGTACTAGACAGTTTCTGTGGGCGGTGATTATCAACACTGCTGTTGCTAGTATAGTAGGTATGCTATAAGAAACGAGATGCAGAAACATTGATATCAGCAAGCAAAACTGCTCAACAGCAATTTGACCTATAATGTAGTCGAAGTTTTATTATTATTATTGTCATTAAACAAAGTCAAGTGTTCATAAGACATAGACATATGCTACCACTTAGCACAAGCCAAACCTACTTTTGCATTATTAATACCCACCAATTAAGACTCATTTCATCGTGGCCTACTTGTTGATAAATTAAGATCTGGGTCATTTAGAAAATAAATGTAAATTTATCTTCACTTGGTTTAAGAAGACAATGAAGCATGCATGCTATTTGGAAAGGTTTTTATTTAAAACTGTTAATATTTAAGATTTAAAAGAATGTAATGAAGTATAACAATTTAGAAAGCTAAGGGGAAAAATCCAGATAAACATCCTTGCTCTGAAAAGGGGGGAAAATAATCTTTAGTTGGCAGCCTGTATTTCTACCTGCTTTGCATGACTGCTTGGTATGCAGGTACCAGGTCACAGGTGGAAGACATTGAGGACCATCATGCAACGTAAATGTTTATAAGATATCATAATCACTGGCACATCTGTGGTAAATAATTTTGTGAGGTGGTGCATCACAGATGCTGAAAATGCTCAACAGAGAAAGCAAGAAATAAAACTTTTCTCTCTTGTTTTTTAACCTGCCATTGGACGGTACCCAATTTACATGTTTCACTGGTTGGAACAGCCGTTTGTAAGTCTGTGAAGCAGAAGTTTGTCTCTAATGTGTTCTGCTTCTCCCCAGCCACCTCCCCAGCTCCCAATATCAGACACTCAGGATCCTCAGGGACCATATTTTCTTTTATCATGTTGTCTCCTATTCTGAGAAATACCTTGTGCTTAGGTTTTATTTTCACAAAAACAAATCAATTAAGTATTTTCTTAAGTCAAAAAGACATAATTAACAAGTTAAAAATTTCACAATTCATTACTGTAATATCTAAAAGTTTTTGCAAAATCTCCCAGCATTAAACCGACATCCAATTTGCCCTCCATGTTTGTGGATTCTGCATCCAAATTCAACACACCTCGAATCTTTTTTGCAGAACACATGGATACAGGAAGGCCAACTGTACCACACCATTTTATATAAGGGACTTGAGCATCTACGGATTTTGATATCTGCAGGGGTTCCTGGAACTAATCCCCCACAGATACCGAGGGACTACTGTATTTATTATTACCATATCACAAATTAGTTCATTAGCTTCCTTAGCTGTCTGTTTTGCACCAGTTTACCTTATTGGTACCCCAGAAAGAAACCCGGTCCAAGATTAACTGTTCTAACAGATCTGGAATTGGCCCCAACCACGTGAGAGGAAAGATTCTCTAGAGACCAACATCTGAGTTAAAGAGTACCTGCTTTAAAACATATTCTTATGTAAGAAAATTAGAAAACCATGCATTTCGACAGGCTTATTGTATTCTTCTTTCTGCCACCCAACCTCACAGCATTTATGTTATTGAAATGTTTGTCTTATACTAATAGGTAAAATTGAGAAAGATTCTCTGAAGTGGCAGCTGTACTACAAACATAATTTTAAAGGACTGTTTTCATTATAATCCGTAATATTCCCCTGGGTACTACCGGGTATTGGAGAAATTGGAACACAAATAGCATGCTTCTGAATACATGCTTTTGTTCTTTGTTTTTCCCCTTCTTCCCTCAATGGGCACTGAAAAGGCTCATGATCTCTGCGGTGGTTAAGGAAGGGTTGGAATCCAATTTATGGCTCACCACTTCCAAGTGTTGAGGTTTTTAAGACAAACATTGTGAGTACTAGTGTCACTCTCATTTTTATCATCTCATTCGAAGTCTCATTTTCCATTTGTTCTAACTTCTTCATCTAACTTCAGGTTTTTGTATTTTTTTTAATGTGTTTATGTATAAGCAAGTGGCATAAACATAACACATTTTCAACTTATTACAAAATAACCAAAGACTGCCTTGGCCTCTTCCATCTCTTCTTATCAAACAAACATCCTGAATGATAAAAGTTACTGTAACCACAGAACCAGCCCAAACTGGCCCAGTACTCTATTTGTAAGAAAATGCTGGGTTGTTTTTCAGAGATAACTGGACAAAAAAGCAAGTCATGCAGCTGAAGCCAGAACTGAGGAGAAAATGTTGACCTCAAGTAACAGTCAGAACCAAAGTTTCTCCCTGCAGTGGAACCAAAGGACCGGACATGGCCAGAACCTGAAGGCAGGAACCTTTTCCGAAGTGAAGGGTCTGCTGTCCAGGAAGATCTGGTACTGAAGCCCCCTTTACCACACCTCACCATAAACGGGCAAGTTCCAAAGTCCTCCAATCGAAACCAACCCTGCCAGCACTTCCACAAGCCAACCCGCCCACCTCTAACTCATAAAAGTTTGATGGAACCCCAGATCAGGGAGACAGATTTGAGCTCTGCCTCCTGTCTATTTGCTGGTCAACCCTGCAATGAAATTCTTTGTTATCTCAAAAACTATTGTCAACATATTGGCTTCTATGTGCTTCAGGCAGCAAACCCTTTGCTCGGTAACATGACCCCCAAAATCACCCTCTGGAGAAATAAGATCAACGACATAACAAAGAAACTGTGTCTTGGACATGGAAAGTCTCGAAAATAGATGTCGTGCATGTCTCAGCCAGATCTGATCACATTTAATTATTATTTATTTTTCCCCCAGCTCTTAAGTTAAAGTTTGAAACTGAACTCACTTATGGGTCAGAGGTACTTACAAAGGAATTGGCAAATACTTCACGGACCAGAGAGGTTGCGTATTGATATAGTTTTAAGAGAGAGAGGAAAAGCTTTTCCCCATGAACTCAGTGAGGAGGAAACACAGCCTGAAGCTATATCAACAGGGAATTAATGAGCCACAGGACATAAAGTCTAACAGAGAACAAAGCATATTAATGAGCTCAAGGCTCATGTTCACCCTCAATCAATTAGTCTGAGAAGACCTACCTCATGTCCCTCTGATTCGCCTTCAATGAATCATTCACGCTGCTGCTTGCGGGTCACAGCCTTCCCCACTCCGGTGCCTCATCACCTAGAGAATAAAGTCCAGATTGTTTGTCTGTCACTCAAGACCACCCACAAGGAGTCCAAAGCAACTTTCTAGTCATCATACACCTTCTTACATTCTCCAGTCATACATTTTGCCGTGTTGCTGTCTGAATAAATCATTCGGTTACAAGTTCCTTTGGATTTTTTGGTACAGATTGGTCTATTATCCCAAAATATCCTTCCCATCGTGCTCTGCCTCTGTTCAAATCCTACTCATTCTTTAAGACACAGCTCAGATATAAAATCCTCTCTGAAGCCTATCTACGTATTTCAGTCTGCATCTTCATCTATGCAATTAACACTTTGTGGAAAATAATGACTAGGTTTTGGGGTGCCCAGCACTTCTATAGACAAAGAAACTAAGCTGAAAGATTAAATGGGGACAATATTAGTGTTTACTTCAAAGGACTGTTTGGAGAATTTAATATGACAATGTATAAGTCATTAGTACTAGATAAATATTAATTGCTTGGAAAATATTTATGTTAGCTAGGAAGTGACAATTTATGAACTCTAAACGTGGGCTCTCTGACTTCGAGAGTAATCTTGTATAGGTGAGCATACCTGTGGTGAGGTACTATGGTACTCCACTACTATAAGCTCTGTGTTTTCAGGTTGGTTTATTTACTGTCTTGGTCTCTTAGAGACTCACTTCTAACAAATGAACATTCTGGAGCTCTTTTATTCTGTGTTTCAGAGACAACTGTGAGACCCATCTGAGTCTGAAGATGGAGATATAGATGGTCATGGAAGAAAAAACTAAGTAGTGAGGAGCCTGCAGTGCTTTACCAAGCCACAGTGACTGGTTAGCACAAGACAGAATTTATCAGATTTGTTTGGAGTTTTGACTTTGCCATATGGGTTCAGACAAAACTGAAATGCAAAACAGAATTCTAAATCATTCAAAGCTGTGAATGGAAATTGCCAAGTTTTACAGTCTCAACTGTGAGGTGGTGAGACCACAGGAAGAAGAGAGGTACTCTAAGGAAACAAAATGATCTTTCTCTTTCACTCACATAAGCGCCTACTATGCAGAAGACATGCGCTCAAGATGATGGGGAAAATAAAGACGATTTGGTAGATTTAGTGATCTGAAAACTAAGTATCATAACGACAGCTGAGTTTTTATAGGTCTCTGGGGGCCTTATCATGAGCCTTACATGCAATCTATTAAAAGCACAGCCATCCATCCACACATGTTCATATATACTTCCCTTGTGAAAATTATCAGGTGATACCAGGCTCCACACAATGACAAACAAAATGATTTTTTTCATTATCAAAACCATAAACTTTTAAAACTTTCAGTAAATATATCTCAATCTTCTAAATATATATACATAACACATAATTTCTAATGTACAGATAAACATGATTTATTTCAGTTTTAAAACATTTTACTATAATAAACTAGTGAAAATAACATTCTTTTTTAAACATTCGTTAAGTGGCACGACTAAATATACCTAGCTTCTCCATTTATTAATTGAGCACTTAATAAAGTCTTTGCTTTAAAAGAGTTTTAGAAAATTTGCCAGAATATCAGAGAGCATTCCCATACACCCTATACACAGTCTCACCTATTGTAAACACCTCATATTAATGTGCACATGTATCACAACAAACCAATATTGATGAGTAATGATTCACAAAAGCCATATTCTCTTCAAAGCTCCTCAGGGTTTTTTTTAAAGTATATTTTGAGATAACTGTAGTTCTACATTTGCATGTAGTTCTATAAAATAACAGAAAGACCTTGTGTATCATTTACCCAGTTTCACTCAACAGTAATACAGTCATACCTTGGAGATACTGTGGGTTTGGTTCCAGACTACCACAATAAAGCAATAAAAATATTGCAATAAAGCAAGTCACACCAATTTTTTCGTTTCCCAGTGTATGTAAAAGTTCTGTTTAAACTACACTGTAGTCAAGTAAGTGTGCAATAGCATTATGTCTAAAAAAAGTATATACCTTAATTAAAAAATACTTTATCGATAAAAAGATGCCAAAACAATTAAATAGTAACATCAATGATCACTGGAAGTGATCACCATAACAAATATAACAATAATGAAAAAGTCTGAAATATTGTGAGAATTACCAAAATGTGACACAGAAACACAAAGTGAGCAAATGCTGTTGGAAAAAGGGCGCCCATAGACTTGCTCGATGCAGGGTTGCCAAAAACCTTTAATTTGTAACAAACATAATGTCTGTGAAGCACAATAAAACAAAAAGCAATAACACAGGTGTGCCTGTATCTTGAAAATCTGTAGAACAACATCACAACCAGGATATTGACATTGATATTCGAGATACAGAACATTTTCATCACCACAAGGATCCCTCCTGTTGTTCTTTTATAGAGAGAACTTAGAGGGAAAGGTCTGCTTAATTGTTTTTGGCTTGTTTCTGATCTTAGAGGGAAAGACCTACTTAGTGACCACCTAAGATCAGAAACAATTGTCTTCACCATTAAGTATACTGTTAGCTGTAGAATTTTTGTATGTTCTTTACCAGTATGAGGAAGGTTTTGTATGAGGAATATGAGTATGTAGAATAAAAATGTATGAGGAATAAAAATATTCCTATTTTTAATAGTTTATATCATAAATGGATGTTGGTTGAGTTTTTTCAAATACTTTAACTGCATTAATTGATTTCATCAGGTGATATTTCTTCTTTAGCCTGTAGTATGGTGGACTACATTGTTTGATTTTCTAATATCAAACTAGTCTTTTATCACTGATGATGGTATATAATTCTTTTACATATTGTTACGTCTTATTTGCTAATATTTTGTTAAAGATTTTTGCATCTGCATTCATGAGGGATACTGGTTTACAATGAGTTTTATTTTTTTTTGTACTGTACTTCATTGATTTTTTTACCCATGTAATACTAACTTTATAAAATAAAGTAGAAAGTGTTTCTTCTTTCTTATTTCCAAGATAACACTGTGTAGAATGGGTGTTATTTCACTCTTTATTTTCTAAGTTCTTGAGGTTGGAGCTTAGATTATTCATTTATGACTTTTCCCCTTTTACTACACATGTATTTAGTACTATATATATTCCTCACAACACTGTTTTCATCCCATCACCATTCCCCTTCAGTGATAAGATTGTTTTAAATATTTTCTCTATAAACATTAGAACCACATCAGACAGTGTTTAATTTTTGCTCCAAAAGTCAAACATAATATAGGAAATTCAAGAAGACAAGGAAAATATTTACTGATTTTTC
Organism: Leucopleurus acutus; assembly: GCF_964270905.1. Taxonomy (NCBI): domain Eukaryota; kingdom Metazoa; phylum Chordata; class Mammalia; order Artiodactyla; family Delphinidae; genus Leucopleurus; species Leucopleurus acutus. The sequence continues at coordinate 25,475,274 of NC_139162.1, forward strand.
ACTCTTTCCATTGTTCTTTCTTCCTTTCTGATGTTCCAAAACTCTTTCTTTCACCATCTCCTTTCCATTTAGAGAAATTCCTTTAGCCATTCTTCTAGGGTAGATTTACTGGAGACAAATTCTTTTGATTTTCCTTCATTATGAGAATGTTTTCTTTTCCCCTTCATTTCTAAATGATATTTTGCCTGAAAACAGGATTCTAAGTTGACAGTTCTTTTCTTACAGTACTTGAAAAATGTTGTGTCACGTCCTTTCAGCAAGTGACACTACATTATTAATCTCTTATGAGAAAATCACTGCAATTTGAATTATTTGTCCCCCATAGATAAGGTGTAATTTCTTTCTGTTTTCGAGATTTGCTTGTCTTTATTTTTCAGAAGTTTGACCATAATGTGTCTTGGGATGGGTTTATTTGGAATTATCCTTTTTGGATTTCTCTCAGATTCTTGAATCTATAAATTTGTCTTCTGCGAAATTTGAGAATTTTTCTGTCATTTCTTTTTCAAGTACTTTTTCAGCCCCACCCTCTTTTTCTTCCTTAGCTTGGACTCCAATGCCATGGATATTAGATCTTGTTTTATTCCCACAGGGAATATATCTCTGAGGCTCTTCTTATTTTTAAGTGTAGTTTCTTCATGCTGTTCAGATTGTGTAATTTCTTTTGTTCTAATCATCAAGTTCATTGATTCTTTGGTCTCCTCCATTTGGCTGTTAAATCAATTTATTGAGTATTTTATTTCACTTACTGAATTTTTCAGTTATAAATTTCCATTTGGTTCTTTATATCATCTACTTCTTGCTGAGAATACCTAGTTCTTGCTGTGACTATTTTTTAATTTGTTTCAAGTGCATTCATTATTACTCATTGAAACATTCATATACGACTGCTTTAAAATATTTGTCACATAATTTTGATATCTATGACAGATGTTAAAGATGACAACTGTCATCTCAGCATTGGTGCCTACTAACTGCCTTTTTTCATTCAGGTTGGGATCTTTCTGATTCTTGGTAATACAAGTTATTTCTCTACTGAAACCTAGAAATTGTGAATATGATGTTATAAAACTGTGGATCTTAATTAAATTTCTGTTTAGCTGGCTTCTTTTGACATTACCACGGAATGGGAAGAAGTGGTAGTACCTCATTACCGCCAGGTAGATACAGACATCCAGGTTTCCCACATGGCCCCCAGTGATACCCAAGGGAGGGAACTCCTCTTTACTTCTGGACAGGAATGGGCTTTCCACTTCCTCACTAGGCCTCCACTGATAACTCTTAGCATGGGTGATGTAGATGTGCCTTGTTACTTCTCCCCATGTGGCTTCCATTCACACCAAGGTTGGGGGAATGGCCTTGTTGTTGCTGGGCAATGGTGAAATTCCTAATTATCTCATAGGTCTCCTTGATACCACCCTCGTGTGGAGAGTAGGAGGAAGAGCACCCCATTAATGATGAGTGGGAATGTAAGTTCAGGCTTCCCATGTGGTTTCTCTACGAAGGAGAAAAGGGTGGTCTCATTATTCATTGTAGGAATGAAAGTTATAGCTCCCAAATCAGTCTTCTCTAACACCATCTCATCAGTGGGGTTAAGGTGCCTTACTACAGCCAGGTAACAGTTCCTAGGCTCCCCACTAGGTCTTTACTAGTGCGGGTAGGAATGGGGCCATGGCTTTTTCAAAGACATTTGGCTGAAATAAAAGTATCGTAGTTTAACTTTTTTTCCTCTGTTTTGTTGGGCTGCCCCTTCATTTTGGTTTTTTAGCTAGAGATAAAAGGCTTTTGTTTGAACCCCCCTTTTTTTTTTTCTTATGCCCATTGGCATTTCCAGATTGCTGGCTTTTTCAGCTCCAAGTCTGGGAAATATGAGACAAAAAGAAAACCCAAGGAATTCACTACCATGTCATTCCTTGTGTCCCAAAATTCCTAGCCAGTCTTCCTTTTTTCTAACTTCCAGAGTCTTCCTATGTTTCTTTTATATATAATAGCCAGGGGTTTTAGTTGTGTGTAGCAAATGAAATAGAGTAAAGTACATCTATTCCATCTTCCCAGAAGTGGAAGTCCTCTCGTTTTAAGTATTTCTACTCAAATTACACTACTAATTTTTCCAATTATACTACTAATTTTTCCAATTATATTAGGCTCTGGAAAATTTCAGAAATAACCATATACATTTGCACCAGGCATTCCTGGGTGTAGATGATGGTTTTAAGCTTTGTCAGTTTCCTAACCTATAACATGAGGATAAAAGCATCTTCCTGGCAGGAGTCTAGTGAAGAATAAATGCAATTATGTATGCGGTATTTGGCAGAGTGCCTCACACACACTCACTCAAAAATGGCAGCTGTTCTTATTTTTATTGCTAATAGGCTCAAAATCAGATTTTTCCATTAAAAACCATGTGATCTTAAACTTCATATAATTTTTTTTTTAATACAGCAAAATGATGCCATCTATACCATGAGACTGCTGTTGGTTAGGGTAGAAATTCATGGAATTGATATAGGTAACCTGGAGTCAGAAATGGAGAGAAGGTTTACCATCAGAATGTTAGAAACATACCTTAATTATAACTATACATTTCAGAGTCCACCAAAAGTTCCAGTCTGAGAATCAGAATGAAGAAAGACAGCTTATGCACGTAGCCTTATGATAAATGACTTCACCCTGAGAGGATTCCACTACAGTACTGGAAGTGCATTCTATTATGGCAAAAAGGAAAATGTCAAAACCTTTCCCGGATTTGAGGAGAAAATGTGCCTCATCATATGTCTTGATCAGTCCTTTTATTGAATCTCTGAATATTGACCAGCCTTGTGCTACTGTATATGTATTTCTTTCCAAGGCTTAGGTAATGTTCTAAGGACCTAATCTTGACTATTTCTGAAATCTCAGGTTTTACCCTTTTATGTTGAAAAGTCTTATACCCTGATCCAGTTCAATCTACCAGGCTGAGAAGCCAATATTCAAAAGCACAGATCTTAGGAAGGACCTTGGAACAGGTTATAGGCTGCCAAGCACTCTATGCTTTCTGCCCAATGCCAGCCCAGGAGTAATATTAAAGGATGTGCCTATTCCCCACCTACCCACCACCCCACCCAACTTAGGGCTACAATTGTGAATCACAGTTTTGAATGGATCCTACTATAAAAATCAATTAATTCAAATGGTTGTGAACATGGTTGATATTTTGGTTACCTGGAAGTGAACAGAAAACCCCTTTATTTACTACAACAATCTTTTGAGAATTCTAGGTCACAGAATTCAACATTTCTCTGAGAAATTAGGATGAGGAAAAGCTTATCAAACTGGGCTCTGCAGAGTGAGGATCTTTCCAAAGTAATGTGCTACCAGGACACACATTTATTGGGCATTTCTTTTTTATATTTCTTACCCGCCACCTCTTTCCATCCTCATAACTTACTTTGAAGTGAGGTCTGTGACCTCTATTTTACAGATGAGGCTTGTTGAGGTTTTAAGACTTGCTAGAACCAGGATTTTCATTCCGGTCTCTCTGCCTTTAAGTCCTAGGTGTTTTCAATTAAATCCACTCTCTCTCTGGGCTATTCTTCCTCAGTTTAAGTTCTGGTCCAAATGTCCCATCAGCCAAATTGATGTTTTCAAAGACACTGTGAAAGAAGCACAGTGCATCCCTGTGGCCAGCATAGTGAACAGCAGGGATTGAGCTTTCGGATTTCAAGAAAAGGGAAAATGTAGCAGCATGTAATAGTGGCAGCCTTGAGAACACTTGAAATATGTTGTTCCTAAACTAAGATTTTGGAAACTAATAAAAAAAGGCAACTTCTCTTTTAGGAGGTTCGGTTTTGTATTAACTTTTTGGTTTTCTGTTTGAGTTTGTATATGTGTGCATTTTGCAGTATAAGATTTTATTTTTTTATCATTTCCCATATGACAAAACATAGTATGAAAACTTTTATATGCATAATCTCATTTAATCGTCACAGTGGCCCTGTGATATCAGTGCTATTAATTACCACAACTCCTTACTCTATAATGGAGGAAATCAAACTTCAGAGATGCCATGTGACATGACTGGTAGTGTACAAAGCTAAGATTCCAGCTCAGGACTGTCAGCCCCAAGCCTGGAAATTTAATTACTCTCTACATTCCTATCACCAATTTTTTCTCTTTATTCTTAATGGGAAAGATGAAGACAACACGGGTATTTGAAATTCTAATAAAATTAATCAAGAGTTTGCTCATGTATTTGATATAATTGATTACTGATGACATCTCTTGAGCGTCAATTCTTACGTAGATGTTGGATAGCTTAACCCAAGACAAATACACACCTCCTGAAGCCCTTCAAAGCACCTACAAAGACTTTTTAAATTCTTGCCTTGTTTTCTTTTACCCATCTGTAGCAGTTCCAGGCCAGACTCTCAGAAGATTCTTCTACCCTTAAGTGGAATACACCATTGGAATCTATGGAATTCAGTAACTTTCTACTAATAGACTTTTGAAAACATTTTGTCATTGTTCCACTGGATGTTTTAACTGTTTGTCAAAACAGGTAAAATTCTGTTCTCTTTCAGAGAAGGAAACTGAAAGACAAACTCTCCTGTGGGCACACCTCGAAAACAACCATCTCGAGCAGCTGCATTTACTTCACCTTAACCATGCATTTATGGGGATTTCAGGCGGGGCTAGGACTACTCAGTCTAGACCTTCATCACTCTGAACCTCATCCTCAGACCGGGTGCATCAGCAATGCCTGGGAGCCTGTTTAGAAATTCAGGATCTCGGTTTCTACCCCAGACCTACTGGATCAGAATCTGCATGATTTTAACAGTCCCTTAGGTAATCTGTCTGCAAATCAAAGTTTGAGGATAGGTTTAGACAGCCCTATCTACCTTATGAGTTTCACTATTTGGCCTACCTAACAAACATAAATAAATCCACAAAATGTAATTTGATTGCTATTTTTCTTTTCATATAGGAACTCTGGGATTCACACGCACAAGACTCTTAATCTGTTTTCTGCAAAACAGTGGGGAGGGGTAGGGAGAGATGGTTAAGATGCCACACAGATGATTATTTCATGGACCTTCAGCATTAGTTATGACATTCATTTTCTATGTGATTATGAAGTATGGTCAATCACAAGATAGTTTATCCAAGTTGGTAAGGTTGATACAGAAGAATTTCATGACTAAACACTATTTTATTTTGAAGATACTCTCTAAGTATGCACTTGTCTCTTCCTCAGAAACCAACCAAGTGTATTTCCTGTAATAACAGGGTAAAAGCAGGTATGGGACAAATGTTACAGAACTGAGGAGAAAAGAATGGTTTAAGAGTAAAAATTTTGGTTATTTGACCAATGACTCAGGTAAAATTAAGGTCAGCAGATTAAAATGGGGACACAGAATTCAAAGAATCATAGACTGTAGAAATGTTTAAGCTGAAAAGAAGCTAAGCATGCATTTCCTTCAAGACCCTCGAATGAACTAAGTAACCCAGATTAATCAAGTGCCTTGCCTGAAGACACACAGCCCATAAATAGTAAGACTGTCTCGATTTTCTAGGCTATCAGTTCTGTTGTTATGGAAACTATCCACTTTCCTCAACCGCCCATTTTATTGCCATATACATACTGAAAAATCAAGTAACAAATGAATAGCTGACCAATTCAACAAGACACAAAATATCACTTGGTAATTTTTTTTTTTCCTTCCATCATTGCCTTATTTTGCCTGGCTTTGTCATTCTCTTTGTCAAGTTTTCGTTTTATGTTTTGATTTCCCTTGTTTCTCCCTCTGGTGATCTTCCTGGACATCTCTTCTATTTCATGAAAAGCTTCTAAAGAAATGTGTGTAAGAGTTTTTGCTGAAACAACTATTTCAGTCAAGAAGATAGCCATAGCAACTCCTTTTGGTAATCAAGAGTATTAATAAATTCAGTTGATTCTGCCACATTTTAGTGCAGGGTATGGATCAAATACTGTGCAGTGTGCTTTACATGCATTTCTCCATTCAATCCTCAATCCCATTCCTATAGCTAAGGAAAATGAAGGTCAGGGAAGTCAATCATCGTATGTCCTTGGGCTATTCACTTAAGTGGTGCATTCAGAATTCAGACTCAGATCTTAATCCACCCATAAGCGCATCCTGTTTCGTTGCAAAGAGTACCTTATGATTTTCCATTTTAAAAAGTAGGCTTCAGCAAACTACTGCAGGTTATGAATTTATAAACAGGTAAGAGAAACGGTGGCAGTAGATGAGGCTATCTCCATTTTCTTTGACCATTTCCATCGTATTAAAATTTTAAACATTAATTACTAATTAGACAAATCTAGATGGTAATCACAGAGATTTAATTTACCCAATATCATTTATTGGAGGGTGAGATTTGTCACTTGGAAATGATAATTAACTCATCAAAAATGTTTTGGGATTGGAAGGAAAAAAATTAAAAGGAAGTACTCAGGAGTTACGCTAAAAAAGGCATCTGAGACTCTCACTGTTACTGAATATATTGGTGCAAGGCAAAACAGCTTTCCAACAGGTATCATGTTTGTGGTTTAGAATTCTCAGTAAAGAGGACACAGTACGAGAAAGATCTTTGGATATTTTAACACCTTAATGTAACTTTAATGCTCTGTGAATGTTAGTTTCCTAATGCGTAATTGGAATAGCAAATTGATTTTCAAAGGCCTTTTTTTCTTGTTTTTGCTGTCTTCTATGGAAGAAATATATTACTTCTATAATAAGTGTTTTTTTCTTGTCTCTCTGCCTCTACAACATGAAAATACCATAGATAGACACAGAGTAATAAATTTTATTAGCGATGTTACAGAGCAAAGAAATGGTAGCTTTTTTTTTCCAATGTTTATTGAGAACTTCAGTGTCAAGAGTTCAGATATTAATATTAACAAGAGTACTGAGTCTATCAGGAAAGATATATTTTCAGTTCCCATCAGGCTTTATAAAATCACCTACATAGTACTAAGCAAACCATCAGTTTGCAAGGGATCTAGGTCTGACTAGATGATGTGACAAAGGCTCAAATATTTCATGGGCTTGGCTTTAGTTCCTTACAAAATATTCTACAGGAACCAGAAATTTTTAATTGAAAAAAATATAACAAAAGTCATCTTTAAACATGAAAATTTTTAAAAATATGGAAAATGAATAAGAAATGTGTTCTTAAAAATCCCTAGGTACACGAGGGCTTCTCTGGTGGCGCAGTGGTTAAGAATCCGCTTGCCAATGCAGGGGACACAGGTTTGAGCCCTGGTCCGGGAAGATCCCACATGCCGTGGAGCAATTAAGCCCGTGCGCCACAACTACTGAGCCTGTGCTCTAGAGCCCGCGAGCCACAACTACTGAGCCTGTGTGCCACAACTACTGAAGCCCGCGCACCTAGAGCCCGTGCTCCGCAACAAGAAAAGCCACCGCAGTGAGAAGCCCACGCACTGCAACAAAGAGTAGCACCCGCTCGCTGCAACTAGAGAAAGCCCGCGTGTAGCAACAAAGACCCAACAGAGCCAAAAATAAATAAAAATAAAATAAATTTATTAAAAAAATCCCTAAGTACACGAATTATAAAAAATGACCTCAAATTGTTATTCAAAATGTTCCTGCTCCCAGTTGTGGCGGTAGGATAGTCAATGTCTTTTTTTTTTTTTAAATACATCTTTATTGGAGTATAATTACTTCACAAAAGTGTTAGTTTCTGTTGTACAACCAAGTGAATCAGCCATATGTATACATATATGCCCATATCCCCTCCCTCTTGAGCCCCCTCCCACTGTCCCTATCCCACCCCTCTAGGTGGTCACAACGCACCGAGCTGATCTCCCTCTGCTATGCTGCTGCTTCCCACTAGCTGTCTATTTTACATTTGGTAGTGTAGATATGTTGATGCTAGTCTCACCTCACCCCAGCTTCCCCCTCTCCCTACCGCCACCCCATGTCCTCAAGTCCATTCTCTATGTCTACGTCTTTATTCCTGCCCTGCCACACTGCAGTTTCCCAACAATGAAGTTCAAAGAGCTCTTTAAATAGTGGTTTTTTCATTATAAATTTTGCATGTAAACACTTTGCATGCTCTGATTTAATGAGGCCATTCAATGCTTTCTTAATACTACTGAAACTTTCTCCCCCAGGACTCATTTAATTGCTCAGAAATATCTTTGATTCATTTGCATTTACTAATTCAGGGAACCATGAGGATATTTTCTGAGCCCCTATTAAATTTCTACCAGTGAGCCCTGGGGATACAGCAATAAACAAGATAAATGTGGTCCTTGCCTTCACTGAGCTTGTAATCCACTGGATAAAACAGATTTTTGAGGAAGTAATTACAAGAACAGTGAATTTAACAAAGAAGTTCAAGGCACAATGCAAGTATAAATATTTTATACATTATAAAATGAACGTATGTCAAAGTTTTTATATAATGTGTTAACTAATGAGAGAACTAGAAATTAGTTCAAATGTGAATTTACAGAGATTTATACTCTATATCAGATGAAATTTATTTCATTATTATGAACAGGAATAATTTGCATTGCTCTGGACAGAAAGCACTAATATTACTATCAGTTTTCTTCTAACTCTACATAGTTGTGAAATAGACTAGTCTACGGAACCAAGTAACCCCTAGAGGGTTCACCAGGTAATGTCCAGCACTCCTCCTAAAGGATACCCCATAATCCTTTTTGCCTATTTCCAAGTCTTTCACAGTTTGCCCTGGTAGCTTAAAAAGGATAACCTAGATAAAAGGTTAGTAATAATTGGGACAAGGATAGTTACCACATCCCTGTAAACCTTAACTGAAAGGCATAATATGAACACTGGAAGGAGTAGTAGAATCTCAAAGCAAAAGAGAAACAAATTGAAACACAATTTTAGAACATATGTCACCTTGCTTTGTTTCCACGAAAGGTACTGACAAAAATGCATGCTTTCTTATGATTCAGCATACTGGCCCATACCTTTATGTTAACGATCTTTATCTATTAATATGGAGCTACTCACTTTTCAAATACAGTCTATGATGGTTAATTTTATGTGTCAACTTGACTGGATTGAGTCACAGAATGCCAAATATCTGATCGAATATTATGCTGTGTGTTTCTGTGAGGGTGCTTTTAGATAACTAACATTTAAATCAATAGACAAAGTAAAGCAGATTGCTCTCTCTAATGGAGGTGGGCCTCATCCAATCAATTGAAGGTATGAATGAAACAAAAGACTGACCCTTCCCTGAATAAGAGGTAATTTCCTCTTGCCTGATTACCTGAAGCTGCGACATTTTTCTGCCTTAGAACTTTAACAGAGACATAAGCTTGTTGGGTCTTGAGCCTGCCAGCTTTCAGACTGGAATTATACCATCAGCTCCCCTGGATCTCAGCTTGCTGACTGCAATCTTTGGGTCTTATCATCCTCCATAACCATGTGAGCCAATTTCATATATATATATATATGCATATAGACCATAATGGAGAACTGCTTAATATCCTCTTGAGTATGAGGTAAAAGGTTGAAACTTCAGTTCCACCTCTAGAAGATGGCATTCAAATTTTTCTGTGTTTATCTATATATGTCTTTTTTTATATTTTTGTTTATATTGAATGGAAAAAGTATACATCATGAATTTAAATTCATTTAAATTTAGATTTTTAAATTTATATTTTTGTTTATTTATATTGAATGGAAAAAAGTATTCAACATCATGAATTTAAAATTTCTTGAATGTTGAATGTGTAGCCATTAAAATAATGTATGTAACATAGTTAAATTCAATCATTCTTCTTTAGCTGGATTTTTAGGTTTACTAAAATTACTCGTATTAAAATAATACTGCAACAATATCCTTATATGGACATATTTGCTCCTATATCTAATAATATATCTGTAAACCTATTTTATTGATAATAACTAGAACAAAAAGATTGTGGACTTTTAAAGGACTGTATGCATAATTTTTCCAATTAACCTTTTGCAGCTTTCTTTTCTTTTCTTCTTTCATCTTTCTTTCTCACTTTTTCCAACACTAACTAGAGTAGACTTTTATTAAAAAATAAAAAGCACACAAAATCTCTCTTCTTTCTACTAAAAACAAGTGAAGCTAAAAACTTTGTATGGAGTATATATCAAATTACTAAGTTGTACACCTGAAACTAATATAATATTGTAAGTCACCTAGACTCCAATTAAAAAAAAGTGAAAATGTCTCAACTTAATGATTACCCCACCTCCTGTCATGATTAGGGTCTAGTGGGGAAAATGCCCTTTAAGAGAACATTTCTTCTCCTTATCTCTGTTGGTGGGTTGAAAGAAAATCATGGAGGATATGAATGCTAATAATTTAGAAGAATCCAGAAGGGAGAAATATATGCTACTTAATTTAAAATGCAAGAAGTGGGGGCAAAGCCACCAGATACCCTTCGCTAGCAACAGTCACGTCATTTAAATCATTCATGCCATAGAAGAAAGAATACAGACCATTTTATTATACTCTCTTGAATGGGATCTTACAACCTCAATCACTTGAGAACTAACTCTGGGAGGCATGCGGCAAAAAAGCAAGACGGCACGCTGTCTATCTTTAGAACACAATTTTTAAAAGAATTCTGAGACAGCAAAACAAATTAATACTTGGTATATGCAACGCTTGTCCGTGCTTCCTTTTATGAAGGCATTGACATGGCAACTTTTTTTTTAATCATTTAATATGTGACACCCCTGTGATTAAAGGCAGTCAGTAATGCACATGTTCTATTTGGTTATAAATTAAAATAATGGGATCCACATGTACATTTTCTAGATGTTAAAGTTGATACTGATTTCTTTATTTATCTTAGACCAGCCATCCTATCTTCATTCTTTTATCCTTTCTTAGTGTATGGACTCAATGAGTTGCATTGGAACAGCACAGTTAATTTTGTTGGGCCCCATTAATACCTCATGCTCTCTTTTTACCAAAAAATGATTAAACTTGACTTATAATATTAAAAAAGGGAATTGAGCCAAATAAGAGAAGGGTAATTGTCTAGCAACCAGGCATATAGTATTTATTAGATTAATTACTCAGTATTATTAAATATAGTTCTATACTTCCTAGAAACCAACATTAAGAGGAAAATTTGTTGAATTATATGAGTCTCATCTTCTAACAGGGGGCAGTATTATCTGGTAATGTGTGTACGTTTGCTAACAGTGAAGCCTAGAAAAACTTACTAAGCAACACTTACTTAAGAAACATTAGATAGTGTGATGGTCTAAATGTTTGGTCCCCCCAAAATTAATATGTTAAAATTCTAACCCCCAAAGCTGATGGTATTAGGAGGTGGGGACTTGGGGAGGTGATTAGGTCATGAGGGTGGAGCCCTCATGATTGGGATTAGTGCTCTTATAAAAGAGATCCTGCAGAGGGCTTCCCTGGTGGCACAGTGGTTAAGAATCCACCTGCCAATGCAGGGGACATGGGTTCGAGCCCTGATCTAGGAAGATCCCACATGCCATGGGGCAACTAAGCCCGTGCACCACAACTACCGAGCCTGTTCTCTAGAACCCGTGAGCCACAACTACTGAAGCCTGTGCACCTACAGCCTGTGCTCCGCAGCAAGAGAAGCCACCGCAGTGAGAAGCCCATGCACTGAATAACCCAAATACTTCAGGGTGCATTTCCTAACACTAGAGATAACCTCTTATGCAATAACCACAGTAGAGTAATCAACTTCAGTAAATGTAGAGTTGATACAATACTTTTACCTAACCTGGTGTTTGTTTTCCAGTTTTGTCAATTAGCCTATCAGGGCTTCCCTGGTGGCGCAGTGGTTGGGAGTCCGCCTGGCAATGCAGGGGACATGGGTTCAAGCCCTGCTCCGGGAATATCCCACATGCCACGGAGCAATTAGGCCAGTGCGCCACAGCTACTGAGCCTGTGCGCCACAGCTACTGAATCCCGTGTGCCTAGAGCCTGTGCTCTGCAACAAGAGAGGCCACTGCAGTGAGAAGCCCACGCACTGCAACGAAGAATAGCCCCCACTGGCCGCGACTAGAGAAAGCCCACGCGCGCAGCAACGAAGACCCAATGCAGCCAAAAATAAATAAAAATAAAATAAATTAAAAAAAAATTAGCCTATCAATATTAAACTCTCAGTATAGCAACCTGGTATATCTCTCCATTTATTTACGGTTTCTTTAATTAATCTCAGCACGGTATACATGTCTTGATCATACTTTTAGAAATCTATTCCTATGTATCATATTTGGTTTACTTATGTGTTAACTACTAGTATATACATATACTATTGGTTATACTATGCTGACTTTGTACTCTGTGACCTTGCAAAATTCATTATTTTTAGTAGCTTGTTGGTCAGTTTATTAGAATTTTCCAAGTATATAATCAAGTTGTCTGACAATAAAGACAATTTTGTTTCTTTTCTTCCCATCTATATACCTTTTATTTCTTTATCCTGTGCTTCTGCACTGGCTAGATCTTCCAGTATAATGCTGAAAGAAATGGTAAGGGAGGATATTCTTACCTTGTTCTTGATCTTAGGTCAAAAGCAATCAGTTTAACACTGTTAAGTATGATGTTAGGCATTAGGATTTTTTTTTAATATGTTCTTTATCAAGTGGAAAACATTCCTTCTATTTGTAGTTTGCTGAGAATTTTATCATGAATGTGTGTTGAATTTTATTAAATGCTTTTTCTGCCTCTATTGAGATAATCATATGGTTCTTTTCTTAATTTTGTTAGCATGATTATATACCTTAATCAATTTCTAAATGTTGAATCAAACTTGCATTCCTTGAATAAACTTTACTTGGTAATGATGAATTATCCATTTTATATAATGCTGAATTTCAACTTTTTACTATTATATTAGTTTTTTGCATCTGTGTTCATAATAGATATTCGTCTATAGTTTTTTCTTTGTTGTAACAGTTTCGCTTTTGGTATCACAGTTATGGTGGTCTCATAAATAAGTTAGGAAGCATTCCCTTTTCATCTATTTTTTGATGAAAAGAAAGGTAATATTCTTTTTCAAATGTTAGGTGGAACTCATTAGTGGAGATATCTGAGCCTGACACTTTCTCTATGAAAAGGTTTTTATTTATGAATTAAATATTTGTCTTAGATATAACACGATTCAAGTTTTATATTCCTGAATTAGTTTTGGAAAAATCATGTCTTTTAAGGAATTTGTTATTTCATCTGGGTTGTCAAATATATTGACATAAAGTTGTTGATAATATCCCTGAATTATTCCTTTTATATCTCAGGATGTTGAGTGATAGCTCTTCTTCTACTTCTAGTACTGATAGTTTGTGTCCTCTCATTTTCTTGATCAGTCTAACTAAAGGCTTATCAATTTTATGGATTTATTTAAAAAACAAATGTCTGTTTTTACTGATTATTCTTATTGTCTGTTCACTTTCTTTAAATCAATTTTATCTTTCATATTTGCTTTCATTTACTGACTTTCACTTTCACTTGCTCTTCTTTTTCTAGCTTCTTAACAACAAAGATTATATCAGTGATTTTGGCTACTTTTCCTGTTTATATTTAATCATTTAAATCTCTAAGTTTCCTGTAAGTACTGTTTAGCTGCATCTCACAAAATTTTGATGTTCTGCATTTTCATTTTCACTCAGTTTCAAAATATTTTCTAATTTCTCTCTTGATTTCTTCTTTGATCCATGGGTTATTCAGAAGACTGTTGTTTAATTTCCAAATATATAAAGATTTTCCAAATATATAAAGGTTTTCCAAATATCTTCCTGTTATTGATTTCTATTTTCATTATGTTGTGGTAAACGAAGATATTCTGCATTATTTCAATCATTTTAATTTTGTTGGGACTAATTTTGTGACCAAAAATGTACGTTATCTTGGTAAATTTATGTGAGCTTTTGAAAAGGATGTGCATTTTTTATTGTTTTGTGGTATTTCTATAGATCACACTTCAAGTTAGTCAAGTTAATTAATGACATTCATAGGTCTTCAACAGCCTATAAATGTAAATTATTTAACATTAGTTACCAGTAGTCATATCTTCTACATCTTTATTCTTTTTCTGTCTACTTTTATATCAATTTCCAAGAGAAATATATGAAATATCCACTATAACTGTAGAGTTGCCTATGTCTCCTTCCTCTTCTATCAGTATGCACACCACGGATTTTGAAGCTCTATTACTGTGTGCATACACATTTAGGTGAATTAACCCCTTTATCATTATAAAATGTAACATTTTATTCCTGTTTCACTCTGGCTGAAGCAAATATGAATGTCTGACCCCCCCATAGGAGACCCTGGAAGCCAGCTTATAGATCCCTGGTTGCTCTTTGTCTATCGCTGAGGAAATTTCTTCAACACATGCTCAGCTTATTATTCAGCAAGAGAGTGAAGGAGTCCCCAAGACATACTTCTAAACCTCATTCTCGGCCTAGCTCCATTCTCTCCGATACTCTACAAATTTCAGCTGCCTCAGCCTCAGAAAGCCCACTGTACTCTTTTTGGGTTTCCCTTCCCAGAAGCAAGGTCTACAAAGTGCTTCTAGTATCAGAGTCCTACTTCCTACTGCCTTCCACTTTCTGACAGTAGTTGTTTCACATATTTTGTCCTGTTTTCTGTGTGTTACATCAAGAGGGAAGTTTGGTCTCAGCTACTCCATTACATCTACAAGAGGAAGTCTCACTAGCTTTTTTATGTTTCCCCAAAGCTAAACTTAGCTCCAATTTCATAACAGAAACTTTCCTAGGTACTGTGTTACAACCAGGATACTTAGAACATAATGAGTATAACTGATCTACAGGTAGATTCAAGGTCTCATCTGCCTATGGAACACACATAAGAAAACTGTAACTGATCATCAAATTATTTATTTCCATCAAAGAAACGAGTAATGTGACATTTTTATCCCATTAATAATACTTTTCAAAACAGCTCATGTTTCAGATAGTTAATAATAATAGTTATGTTTAAAATAGTTAAAATAAGTCTGTGGCTTGAGGTTTTCAATAAAGTAAAATAAAAATTAGCTGTGTTCTCTAAGATCGAATAAATTACCTTTTACAGACACACATCTTAGAAGTTTCTGAGCAAGAAGAATATAAAGTATATTCTTAAATACTCATTGCTATAAACTGCAAGATATATAGAGTAGGTAGATTCCTCTACTTAGCAATCACGGTATAATGATTAAGTGTTGTTTTTATTACAATGAATAATAATGAAACTGAGACTCACCCAGTGAGATTCTATGATTTTGCACACAGACACTTTGTGGCAAAACCAAAGGTCATCAAGTGCTGAGCAGTCATCAGACTGAGCAGTCATCAGACTGAGCAGTCTGGGTCTTCCTCCTATGCTGGTCCTGCTACAATGCACAAGTAACATTGCGCATCATGTATATCAAAGTCTGCTCAGAGTATATCTACCTGAGAGTAACAGTTTTCATTCAGTTAATTGACCTATACACTTATTTTTGAATCAATTCCACATTTGAAATAGCACTGCATTTGACAAATAACATAGTAATTAAGAATTCAGTCTTTGGCATCAGATAAATTGGTGTCAAATCTTACCTCTACTACTAACTTGCCCAATGTCACACAAGTAGAAATTTTCTAAGCTTCAGTTCTCATTTATTAGGTAGAAATAATAATACTGCATAACTCATGTAGTTTTGCAGAGAATAAATGAGTTAAACTTAGTAGATGCTCAATAAATTTGTTCAATAAAGGCTCATGTGTAAAAAGCGTACTGATAGTGAATATTCATTGAATGGTTAATACAGGTCAGTAATACACAATATTTTGGAATTCAAAATATTTTAAGTGTAATCTTATGCAGTTCATTTTTCAAAAGGTAACATTTAAAACACAAAATAGGAGGCAACTGTAAGGAAAGGCCACTGTTTGACAAGATGGCCCATGCGTTAGCATCAACTTGGTGTAACTCAGCATTCTAGAGCCAAAGACACAATCTTTGTGCATGTCCTGAAGTTGATATGCTTTATAGAGACACTGAATAAATATATTAACTGTTATTGTTATTTTTGATGATTAAAACCTCGCCAGAGAGCATTCTACAACTATGTCTTATAAGCTTCCAGGGATGGCTTACCTTCTCCTCTGTGCCCTCTCACCACCTTTCTATTTTAGGCTAAGATCTAGCAGTAGTTTCTTGCTGTTGCTAGAAACGGGGTGTGTTATCATTCTTTGTTGATTTCCTTAAAACCTGCTTATACTGTATATATTATCTCCAGCATCTCTCTTGAATCATCCCTCTTGAGCATGCCATCATTCTTCTTTTGCAACCTGTACTAATACATACACACTCTCAGTTCTAATTTTGTCTACAAATTCACAAAGTTCACACAGTTCTTTCTGTCCTGTGGCCCTAAGAACATTCTATCTATATATCTTCTTCCTTTCCTCATCCCTGGATCTCCAAGTATCTTGCTGACCAAGACCGTTCTTCTTGCCAACTAAGACAAACTCATCCGCTTTATGGATTTTAAGTTGTTTATATTTCCACCAGGAAGATAGAACATACATTTCCAAACACACATTACCACATGCAAACTTCCCTACAGAATATACTTCCTATATATACTTATTAGTTTAAAACTCTATTTTAAAATAATACATTTTTATTTTGCTCAAAATCTTAAGGCATGGGCTTCCCTGGTGGCACAGTGGTTAAGAATCCGCCTCCAATACAGGGGACATAGGTTTGAGCCCTGGTCCAGGCATCTCACATGCCACAGAGCAACTAAGCCCATGCACCACAACTACTGAACCTGCGCTCTAGAGCTAGTGAGCCACAACTACTGAAGCTCGAGCACCTAGAGCCCACACTCTGCAACAAGAGAAGCCACCAAAATGAGAAGACCGCACACCGCAACTAGAGAAAGCCCACACACAGCTAGGAAGACCCAACACAGCCAAAGATAAATAAATAAAATAAATTGATAAAAAAAAAAACTTAAGGCAAATTTAAGTTTGTTTAGCTTTTTTTTTTTTTTCTGGTACTCTTGATATCTGCAAATTAATTTTTTCTCTCTGCATGCCCATATAAGTATGTAGGTAAAGTTTACTGTTTCATAGTTTCAGTATCCAAGTGTTTTACAGTATGATCAAAGAGCACAAGAGTAGCTGTTGTATTACATCATACAACAGAGCCATTCATGTGCAACTAGAGATGATTCACTGGATTCAAAAGTATGAAGTGATTATAACTCTTGATTGCAATTGAGAATGATGTGACAAACACGAAAAATGATTTATTCTAAGGAGAAAAATAATATTGCATTGGTTGTTACAAGTTCAGAGGTAAAAGGATGGCATTTTATGCATGGCAATATATTTACAGTTTAAAGAGATTGAATGCTATACTGACAGTCAATACCTAAGCTGTCATCCACTCGTCACTGAATTGCAACATGTGGGAGACTGGGAACCAAGGAAAAAATTCAAGTTCAAACAGAGTAGGCAATGCTCGATGGCCACAGAGATTCTCTTTCTCTTCAGCACACTTAAATGCTGTTTGTGAGGTGAAAAGACCTGTAAAAGTTATCTCCTGTTCTGGAGTTCAATCTCAAGTTGTTTGTGGTTGAAGTGACATTATGTATGCCTTTCATCAGAGTTATTATCAAACAATATAAAAAGTTTCTTTTCATAGGTTAAATTAGTTGACTTGAATAAATTCTTTAAAATATTTCAAAAACTCTTAATTTATAAGATAATGACACTTTACAATTAACTTATGCCATTAACAATGAAAATTATTTTGCTATCAAAAGATTACTAAAGCACTTAATAGATATCACATATGGCTTTGCACTCCATCATCCTTGTACAGGAATTTAACCATTTTTGTAAGATCTATAATAATTTATCTGGTTTTGCTCACCATTACAACCTTAATCCTAGGGCAGTGACTGGTACATAGAAACCATTCATTAGACAGTTGCTGAGTAACATTCTCTGACATATATCGTAGCAATGTTTTCTTAAATCATCCTCCAAGGCAATAGAAATAAAAGCAAAAGTAAACAAATGGGACCTAGTCAAACTTATAAGCTTTTGCACAGCAAAGGAAACCATAAACAAAAAGACAATCTAAGAACGGAAGAAAATATTTGCAAACAATGCAACTGACAAGGGATTAATTTCTAAAATATAAATACAGTTCATACAACTCAATATCGAAAACAAACAACCCATTAGAAAAATGATTAGAAGACCTAAATAAACATTTCTACAAAGAAGACATACAGATGGCCAATAGGCACATGAAAAGATGCTCAACATCACTAATTATTAGAGAAATGCAAATCAAAACTATGAGGTATCACCTCCCACCAGTCATAATGGCCATCATCAAAAAGTCTACAAATAATAAATGCTGGGTAGGGTGTGGAGAAAAGAGAAGCCTCCTACAATGTTGGGGGGAATGTAAATTGGGGCAGCCATTATGGGAAACAGTATAGAGGTTCCTTAAAAAAACTAAACATACAGTTGCCATATGATCCAGCAATCCCACTCCTGGGCACATATCCAGAGAAAACTCTAATTTGAAAAGATACATGCAACCCAATGTTCATGCAGCACTATTTACAACAGCCAAGGCATGGAAGCAACCTAAACGTCCACTGGCAGATGAATAGATAAAGAAGACGTGGTATATAGACATATACAATGGAATATTACTCAGCCATTAAAAAGAATGAAATAATGCCATTTGCAGCAACATGGATGGACCTAGAGATTATCATACTAAGTGATGTAAGTCAGACAGAGAAAGATAAATATCACATGATACCACTTATATATGGAATCTAAAAAAATGCTACAGGGAGGAGCTTCAAGATGGCAGAAGAGTAAGACATAGAGATCACCTTCCTCCCCACAAATACATCAGAAATACATCTACATGTGGAAAACCTCCTATATAACACCTACCAAAGGCTGGCAGAAGACCTCAGACCTCCCAAAAGGCAAGAAACTCCCCTTGTACCTGGGTAGGGCAAAAGAAAAAGAAAAAACAGAGACAAAAGAATAGGGATGGGACCCGCACCAGTGGGAGGGAGCTGTGAAGGAGGAAAGGTTTCCACACACTAGGAAGCCCCTTCATGGGCGGAGACTGTGGGTGGCGGAGGGGGGAAGCTTCGGAGCCGCAGAGGAGAGCGCAGCCACAGGGGTGCGGAGGGCAAAGTGGAAAGATTCCCGCACAGAGGATCAGTGCCGACCAGCACTCACCAGCCCGAGAGGCTTGTCTGCTCACCCACCGGTGTGGGCGGGGCCTGGGAGCTGAGGCTCAGACTTCGGTCAGATGCCGGGAGAGGACTGGGGTTGGCGGCATGAACACAGCCTAAAGGGGGCTAGTGCACCGCAGCTAGCCGGGAGGGAGTCCGGGAAAAGGTCTGGAGCTGCCGAAAAGGCAAGAGACTTTTTCTTGTCTCTTTGTTTCCTCGTGTGCGAGGAGAGGGGATTAAGAGCGCTGCTTAAAGGAGCTCCAGAGACGGGCGCGAGCCGCAGCTATCAGAGCGGACCCCAGAGATGGGCATGAGATGCTAAGGCTGTTGCTGCCACCACCAAGAAGCCTGTGTGCAAGCACAGGTCACTATCCACACCTCCCCTCCCAGGATCCTGTGCAGTCCCCCACTGCCAGGGTCCCGTGATCCAGGGACAACTCCCACGGGAGAACACACAGCGCGTCTCAGGCTGCTGCAATATCATGCCGGCCTCTGCCGCCGCAGGCTCACCCCACACTCTGTACCCCTCCCTCCCCCCGACCTGAGTGAGCCAGAGCCCCCGAATCAGCTACTGCTTTAACCTGTCTGAGGGAAGAAAAGACGTCCTCAGGGGACCTGCACGCAGAGGCGGGTCCAAATCCAAAGCTGAACCCCAGGAGATATACAACAAAGAAAAGAAGGGGAAACTTCTCCCAGCAGCCTCAGGAGCAGCGGATTAAATCTCCACAATCAACTTGATGTACCTGCATCTGTGGAATACCTGAATAGACAATGAATCATCCCAAATTGAGGAGGTGGACTTTGGGAGCAATGATATACATATATTCTTCCCTCTTTCTCTTTTTGTGAGTGTGTATGGGTATGATTTTGTGTGTGATTTTGTCTGTATAGCTTTGCTTTTACCATTTGTCCTAGGGTTCTGTCTGTCCGTTTTTTTTTTGTATAACTTTTAGCACTTGTTATCATTGGTGGATTTGTTTTTTCGTTTGGTTGCTCTCTTCTTTCTTTCTTTTTTTTCCCTATTACTTAAAACTTTTTAATACTTATTTTTTATTTTAATAACTTTATTTTATATTATATTATTCTTTCTCTCTCTCTTTCTTTTTTTCCTCCCTTTTATTCTGAGCCGTGTGGATGACAGGCTCTTGGTGCTCCAGCCAGGCGTCAGGGCTATGCCTCTAAGGTGGGAGAGCTGAGTTCAGGACACTGGTCCTCAAGAGACTTCCCAACTCCACGTAACATCAAACGGTGAAAATTTCCCAGAGAACACCATCTCAACACCAAGACCCAGCTCCACTCAACGACCAGCAAGCTACAGTGCTGGACACCCTATGCCAAACAACTCGCAAGGCAGGAACACACCACCACCCATTAGCAGAGAGTCTGCCTAAAATCATAAAAAGGCCACAGACACCCCAAAACACACTACCAGTTGTGGACCTGCCCACCAGAAAGACAAGATCCAGCCTCATCCACCAGAACACAAGCACTAGTCCCCTCCACCAGCAAGCATACACAACCCACTGAACCAACCTTAGCCACTGGGGGCAGACACCAAAAACAACGGGAACTACGAACATGCAGCCTGCGAAAAGGAGACCCCAAACACAGTAAGTTAAGCAAAATAAGAAGACAGAGAAACACACAGCAGATGAAGGAGCAAGGTGAAAACCCACCAGACTTTACAAATGAAGAGGAAATAGGCAGTCTACCTGAAAAAGAATTCAGAATAATCATAGTAAAGATGATCCAAAATCTTGGAAATAGAATGGTGAAAATGCAAGAAACATTTAACAAGAACCTAGAGAACTAAAGAGTAAACAAACAGTGATGAACAACACAATAAATGAAATTAAAAATTCTTTAGAAGGGATCAATAGCAGAATAACTGAGGCAGAAGAACGGATAAGTGACCTGGAAGATAAAATAGTAGAAATAACTACTGCAGAGCAGAATAAAGAAAAAAGAATGAAAAGAATTGAGGACAGTTTCAGAGACCTCTGAGACAACATTAAACGCACCAACATTCAAATTATACGCGTCCCAGAAGAAGAAGAGAAAAAGACAGGAACTGAGAAAATATTTTAAGAGATTATAGTTTAAAACTTCCTAAATATGGGAAAGGAAACAGTTAATCAAGTCCAGGAAACACAGAGAGTCCCATACAGGATAAATCCAAGGAGAAACACGCCAAGACACATATTAATCAAACTATAAAAATTAAATACAAAGAAAAAATATTAAAAGCAGCAAGGGAAAAACAACAAATAACATACAGGGGAATCCCCATAAGGTTAACACCTGATTTTTCAGCAGAAACTCTGCAAGCCAGAAGGGAGTGGCAGGACATATTTAAGGTGATGAGGGGGAAAACCTACAACCAAGATTACTCTACCCAGCAAGGATCTCATACAGATTTGACGGAGAAATTAAAACCTTTACAGACAAGCAAAAGCTAAAAGAATTCAGCACCACCAAACCAGCTTTACAACAAATGCTAAAGGAACTTTTCTAGGCAGGAGACACAAGAGAAGGAAAAGAATTACAATAACAAACCCAAAACAATTAAGAAAATGGGAATAGGAACATACATATTGATAATTACCTTAAATGTAAATGGATTAAATGCTCCCACCAAAAGACACAGACTGGCTGAATGGATACAAAAACAAGACCTGTACTTATGCTGTCTACAAGACACCCACTTCAGACGTAGGGACGCATACTGACTGAAAGTGAAGGGATGGAAAAAGATATTCCATGCAAATGGAAATCAAAAGAAAGCTGGAGTAGCAATTCTCATATCAGACAAAATAGACTTTAAAATAAAGACTATTACAGGAGACACAGAAGGACACTACATAATGATCAAGGGATCAATACAAGAAGAAGATATAACAACTGTAAATATTTATGCACCCAACATAGGAGCACCTCAATACATAAGGCAAATACTAACAGCCATAAAAGGGGAAATCGACAGTAATACAATCATAGTAGGGGACTTTAACACCGCACTTTCACCAATGGACAGATCATCCAAAATGAAAATAAATAAGAAAACACAAGCTTTAAGTGATACAATAAACAAGATAGACTTAATTGACATTTATAGGACATTCCATCCAAAAACAACAGAATACACTTTCTTCTCAAGTGCTCATGGAACATTCTCCAGCATAGTTCACATCTTGGATCACAAATCAAGCCTTGGTAAATTTAAGAAAATTGAAATCGTATCAAGTATCTTTTCTGACCACAATGCTATGAGACTAGATATCAATTACAGGAAAAAATCTGTAAAAAATACAAACACATGGAGGCTAAGCAATACACTACTTAATAGCCAAGAGGTCACTGAAGAAATCAAAGAAGAAATCAAAAAATTCCTAGAAACAAATGACAATGAAAACAGAATGACCCAAAACCTATGGGATACAGCAAAAGCAGTTCTAAGAGGGAAGTTTATAGCAATACAATCCTATCTGAAGAAACAAGAAACATCTCAAATAAATAACCTAACCTTACACATAAAGCAATTAGAGAAAGAAGAACAAAAAACCCCAAAGTTAGCAAAAGAAAAGAAATCATAAAGATCAGATCAGAAATAAATGAAAAAGAAATGAAGGAAATGATAGCAAAGATCAATAAAACTAAAAGCTGGTTCTTTGAGAAGATAAACAAAATGGATAAACCATTAGCCAGACTCATCAAGAAGAAAAGGGAGAAGACTCAAATCAACAGAATTAGAATTGAAAAAGGAGAAGTAACAACTGACACTGCAGAAATACAAAGGATCATGAGAGATTACTACAAGCAACTCTATGCCAATAAAATGCGCAACCTGGAAGAAATGGAGAAATTCGTAGAAAAGCACAACCTTCCCAGACTGAACCAGGAAGAAATAGAAAATACAAACAGACCAATCACAAGCACTGAAGTTGAAACTGTGATTAAAAATCTTCCAACAAACAAAAGTCCAGGACGAGATAGCTTCACAGGCGAATTCCATCAAACATTTAGAGAAGAGCTAACACCTATCCTTCTCAAACTCTTCCAAAATATAGCAGAGGGATGAACACTCCCAAACTCATTCTACGAGGCCACCATCACCCTGACACCAAAACCAGACAGATGTCACAAAGAAAGAAAACTGCAGGCCAATATCACTGATGAACACAGATGGAAAAATTCTCAACAAAATACTAGCAAACAGAATCCAACAGCAGATTAAAAGGATCATACACCATGATCAAGTGGAGTTTATCCCAGGAATGAAAGTATTCTTCATATTGATGCAAATCAATCAATGTGATACACCATTTTAACACACTGAAGGAGAAAAACCATAGGATCATCTCAATAGATGCAGAGAAAGCTTTTGACAAAATTCAACACCCGTTTATGATAAAAACCCTCCAGAAAGCAGGCATAGAGGGAACTTACCTCAAGATAATAAAGGCCATATATGACCAACCCACAGCCAACATCATCCTCAATGGTGGAAAACTGAAACCGTTTCCACGAAGATTAGGAAAAAGACAAGCTTGTCCACTCTCACCACTATTATTCAACAGAGTTTTGGAAGTTTTAGCCACAGCAATCAGAGAAGAAAAAGAAATAAAGGAATCCAAATCAGAAAGGAAGAAGTAAAGCTGTCACTGTTTGCAGATGACACGATACTATATAAAGAGAATCCTAAAGTTGCTACCAGAAACTACTAGAGCTAATCAATGAATTTGTTAAAGTAGCAGGATACAAAATTAATGCACAGAAATCTCTGGCATTCCTATACACTAATGATGAAAAATCTGAAAGTGAAATTAAGAAAACACTACCGCTTACCATTGCAACAGAAACAATAAAATATCTAGGAATAAACCTACCTAAGGAGACAAAAGACCTGAATGCAGAAAACTATAAGACACTGATGAAAGAAATTAAAGATGATACAAACAGATGGAGAGATATACCATGTTCTTGGATTGGAAGAATCAACATTGTGAAAATGACTCTACTACCCAAAGCAATCTACAGATTCAATGCAATCCCTATCAAACAAATTCAATGCAACCCCTATCAAACTACCACTGGCATTTTTCACAGAACTAGAACAAAAAATTTCACAATTTGTATGGAAACACAAAAGACCCCGAATAGCCAAAGCAATCTTGAGAAAGAAAAACGGAGTTGGAGGAATCAGGCTCCCTGACTTCAGACTATACTACAAAGCTACAGTAATCAATACAGTATGGTACTGGCACAAAAACAGAAGTATAGATCAATGGAACAGGATAGAAAGCCCAGAGATAAACCCACACACATACGGTCAACTTTTCTTTGATAAAGGAGGCAAGAATATACAATGGAGAAAAGACAGCCTCTTCAATAAGTGGTGCTGGGAAAACTGGACAGCTACATGTAAAAGAATGAAATTCAAACACTCCCTAACACCATACACAAAAATAAACTCAAAATGGATTAAAGGTCTAAATATAAGTCCAGACACTATCAAGCTCTTAGAGGAAAAAATAGGCAGATCACTCAACGACATAAATCACAGCAAGATCCTTTTTGACCCAACTCCTAGAGAAATGGAAATAAAAACAAAAATAAACATATGGGACCTAATGAAACTTAAGAGCTTTTGCACAGCAAAGGAAACCATAAACAAGACCAACAGACAACCGTCAGAATTGGAGAAAATATTTGCAAATGAAGCAACGGACAAAGGATTAATCTCCCAAGTTTACAAGCAGCTCATGTAGCTCAATATCAAAAAAACAAACAACCCAATCCAAAAATGGGCAGAAGACCTAAATAGACATTTCTCCAAAGAAGATATACAGATTGCCAACAAACACATGAAAGAATGCTCAACATCATTAATCATTAGAGAAATGCAAATCAAAACTACAATGATGTATCATCTCACAGCGGTCAGAATGGCCATCATCAAAAAATCTACAAACAATAAATGCTGGAGAGGGTGTGGAGAAAAGGGAACCCTCTTGCACTGTTGGTGGGAATGTAAATTGATAAAGACACTATGGAGAACAGTATGGAGGATCCTTAAAACACTAAAAATAGAACTACCATATGACCCAGCAATCCCACTACTGGGCATATACCCTGAGAAAACCATAATTCAAAAGGAGTCATGTACTACAATGTTCACTGCAGCTCTATTTACAATAGCCATGACATGGAAGCAAACTTAGTGTCATTCAGCACATGAATGGATAAAGAAGATGTGGCACATATATACAATGGAATATTACTCTGCCATAAAAAGAAACAAAATTGAGTTATTTGTAGTGAGGTGGATGGACCTAGAGTCTGTCATACAGAGTGAAGTAAGTCAGAAAGAGAAAAACAAATACTGTATGCTAACACATATATATGGAATCTAAAAACACACACACAAAAAATGGTCATGAGGAACCTAGGACCAAGACAGGAATTAAGACGCAGACCTACTAGAGAATGGACTTGAAGATGCGGGGAGGGGGAAGGGTAAGCTGGGACAAAGTGAGAGAGTGGCATGGACATATATACACTACCAAATGTAAAACAGATAGCTAGTGGGAAGCAGCCGCATAGCACAGGGAGATCAGCTCGATGCTTTGTGACCACCTAGAGGGGTGGGATAGGGAGGGTGGGAGGGAGGGAGATGCAAGAGGGAGGAGATATGGGAACATATGTATACGTATAGCTGGTTCACTTTGTTATACAGTGGAAACTAACACACCATTGTCAAACAATTATACTCCAATAAAGATGTAAAAAAATGAAAAAAATAAAATGCTTTTAGTGAAAAATAAGTAAATAAATAAAAATTTAAAAATGATACAAATGAACTTATTTACCAAACAGAAACAGACTCACAGACATAGAAAACAAACTTACAGTTACCAAAAGGGAAAGGTGGGGTACAAATTAGGAGTTGGGGATTAACAGATACAAACTACTATATATAAAATAGACAAAAAACAAGGTTCTACTGTATAGCACAGGGAAATATATTCAATGTATTGCAATAAACTATAATGGAAAAGTATCTGAAAAAGTATATATATATGTATTTTATATATATATACATACACACATATATATATATATAAAACAATCATTTTGCTGTACACCAGAAACTAACACAACACTGTAAATCAACTATATTTCAATAAAAAACAATTTGAAAAATAATGAAGAGGGACCTCCCTGGTGGCACAGTTGTTTAAGAATCTGCCTGCCAATGCAAGGGACATGGGTTTGAGCCCTGGTCCGGGAAGATCCCACATGCCACAGAGCAACTAAGCCTGTGTGCCACAACTGCTGAGCCTGTGCTCTAAAGCCTCTGAGCCGCAACTACTGAGCCCATATGCCACAACTTCTGAAGCCCATGCACCTGAACCTCGTTCTCCGCAACAAGAGAAGCCACCGCAATGAGAGGCCCATGCACCGCAGTGAAGAGTAGCCCCCACTCGCTGCGACTAGAGAAAGCCAGTGTGCAGCAGTGAAGACCCAATGCAGCCATAAATAAATAAATAAATAGTGAATGAACTGATCAATTGTGAAAATTATAAAGTTTCTTCTCTCTACCATCTCCCCTTTCCCCCCTGAATTTCTCCTTTCCTTTCTCTAGTACTATTAATGGGTTAGGGAGAAGTGAGGGGAGTTGGAGCAGAAAAGGGAAAAAAAAAAAGAAATTAATCATTTTTAATGATAGTTATTTAGAAAATTTTATTTTTATATTTTAATATGGGGGCTATTACATGAATTAACTCTGGCATCAGTAAGTGAACTATATCCCCCAAATGGAATAAATGTAAGTAAATAAATCCGTATATTTGATGAAGCAGATACTAGTGAAGACCTGAATCAAAGGAGGCAGAACCAGCATGTCAAACCAGACTAACGAATATGGAGGAAAAACAATTCCTTTAAATAAAGGGAATAAAACATGAATACACACACACACACACACACACACACACACACACACATTCATACACATTAATTCAAGGTTATTTGATGAATCTGAATATATTTCTCTGATGAGATATTTAGATAAGGATGGATTTACTCTTTTTTAATGGAACCCATATAAGAATCTCGTTAATTCAGAAATAAAAATAGAGACTGTAAAAACATTTTTCATTCAGGGAGAAAAGGAGGTATGGTGTAATGCAAATACCTTTGGATCTAGAGTCAGACAATCTGAGTTCAAATCCTGACTTTATCATTTACAAACCATATGACAGCGCTCAGCCTACCTTCAAGGACTATTCTGAAAATTGATACTAATACATGATAACACTAAACTTGTTTTGTTCCATATTGAAGTTTTCCCTGTGGGAAACTTTTCTTCTAGGAAATTCAATTCTATTTTGAATCTGTGTGTGTGTGTGTGTGTGTATGTGTGCGCGTATGTGTGCGCGTGTGACAGAGACAGAGAGAGAGATATCTGGGGATGGATTTCTCTTGGTTTTCTTGCTGGCTAAGATGGGAAGTAAAGAGGAGAAAACAGAGATAAAGAAAACTTCCAACACCCACAAGATGCCTTGCTAGTAAGTGCAAGTTTTAAGTGTACAGATGGAGCACCTGCTGACAAATGTGATCTTTCCAATATTTATTTTGAAACTAAACATCGCAGTACATAAAAATCCTGAAAAATTTATTTTTTGAAAACATAAGCATTTAAAACAAATATGTCTCTTGCTTCAGTGACGACTCAATAGCCTAAATGTTATAGTTGCTTTTAAGTGCCAAGAAAGTTGGAGAAATAAAAGATAAAATTATAGTGACTGCTTCCCTCATGAAAAGTCATTCTTTTAGTAATTCAGTAAACAAAGACACTTATATAATCCCGTTCATGTGCAAAAAATACTTTAGGACAAAAATGTCTTTGTGATAAGAATTAATTAAGATCAGCCATCTGGTTTGAGGAGTATTTCTCTAAAATTAAAAAGGAAATAAGTATTCTTTAATTGTTTTTAAAAAGCAACAATCATTAGAGATAGAAAATTAAATAATATTATTTTGAGTAATTTAGGCAGAAACGTGTATGTTTAGGAAAGACAGGAGTAACCTGGCTTGGACAAAAACTAAATCTCTATATCTAACTATCTATATGTCACATGTGGCTTATATTATCATTGTTGTAACTTTTAACTTAGCCTATCAGATGGAATATTTGTGGCTTTGAAAACTTTCGTGTTTAGAATTAATCTTGTATCCCTCTCCTCTCCAAACCCCCCACGAAAGTAACCTTACAGAGCCTTCTGTGTTTTCTATCATTTTAATCATATATTTCTTGAATTCTATTGATAGTTTCAGAGAAGAATCATTGAAGAACCTCCATTGTAATGAAGTTCTTCTGTGCCTTAATTTTAAGCCTTCATAACACTGCCACATTATTCTAATTCTATTAGTAAAGATAAATATGTCTTTCAGAATGATGGTGATGTTGGTCTGGTGTTGCACACATACTACACTTGAATATATTTTTGGAGTATGTTTATTGTTACAAACAGGTAAGAGTATAGTATCAATAGCTGGTTCCAAAAACCTATATTCTTTCCAATCCATCAAATAGACCTGGGCATTTGTCAGGTCTCTATATGTCATTTACTAGCCATGTGGCCTTGGACTGTTTCATAGGACAGTTAAAAATGAATTCCTGGGGCTTCCCTGGTGGCGCAGTGGTTGAGAGTCCGCCTGCCGATGCAGGGGACACGGGTTCGTGCCCTGGTCCGGGAAGATCCCACATGCCGCGGAGCGGCTGGGCCCGTGAGCCATGGCCGCTGAGCCTGCACATCCGGAGCCTGTGCTCCGCAACGGGAGAGGCCACAACAGTGAGAGCGTACCGCAAAAAAAAGAAAAAAAAAATGAATTCCTGTATTATTTCTTATGGTAATCTTGCTAGATGTTTATAAAACGTTTACCACAGGGAATAGCAAGGAGCTACTCAATCAACAGTAGTCCTACAATAGGTTCTTAAATAGACCTTTGAAGGAAATTCACAGTCGTATTTCAGGTCTAAGTTGGTTAATCGTTCATAAAACATGATTGTGATGAGAAGCACATACACATTTATGCAGGCTCTCTAATTCAGAGGAAGACAGCCATAACTTCATTCACACTATTTTAATTACACATAAGGTTTTAATGCTTATGATACTATTAAGAAAATCCAAATTCAATACCTACTTCTACAAAGTCTAGCCAAGATTTGGAGGTAAATGAGTTGGCTATTCTGGAGACGTGATTTTTTTTTTTTTTTTTTTTTTTTTGGTTTTTAAAGAGAATTACTCTTCCTCCATTTTATTAAGAAATAGGGAGATGTGATTTTTATTTATAAGTTTGTATTCCAAATAATGATTACCTGGCAAATTTAACAGTTCTCAGCGTCATTAATAGAATATATGATTTACTGAATAGATGTGTTCTGTGACTTTAGAGGTTTTTTTCTAATCTACAGAATTTTCTTTTTAAGAATATTGAGCTGGTGAATGTTTGTTCAGTGGAATCAGGTTATGAGATTTCTGGCATTGTGCCAGATACATGGATATTCCAGGTACAATTGACAAATAAATATTCACTGGAAGTGTTTGATGTGTGAGTAACTGAAGTGGTATGATGGGAACTGAAAGCTCTGGAATACATTATTTTCATTGCATCAGGTAGGAACCAGTCAGGAAACAGAGATTATATCATTTATTTTAACAAAGATTTATTTTTTACTATAAACTATTGTTAACCATCTGTTGACAAACTGAAAAGGAAGAAAAGAACACTAAGGCTTCACTTTAGGAAGCAGCTACCTTCCCTAGGGATGAGGGGTCCAATGGAGGAAGCTGGAATTATTAAAACTTAGAAGCTTAAGACTGGGGTCCTGAGGAACTGAGACTCAGGCCTCTGAGCGAGGACACTGGCCAGATGGTACTATGTCTGTGAGCTCAGAGGAAGGAGCATGTGGTTTGGATCCAGGTAGGTATCAATTTGTTGGTCTCTTGCCTCTGAAGAGGGGGTGATGAGGCTGATTCTGCAAGTATTAGAAAATCTTGCAGAACTCGCGTGCCACAAAAAAAAAACCAAAACCAAAACCAAAAAAAGTACTTATCTTCTCTCTTAATTTATGTCGCAACCTATAAAGTACCTCAGAATTTGGCAGAGAAGATTAAATGAGATAATAAATGAATATTAGCACTCTGGCTCTTAGTAGGTCTTTAATAACTAAAAAGAATTATTATTAAATTTTATTTTAGTACTTTGGCCAAGGACTATATTTTTCATTTTCTTTTATTTAGATCCTCTGATTTTTGATTCTCAATATTTAGCATGGTTATTAGTTGACCTTCTGCAGTAGAATAGTTCAAACATTATAAAAGAGGTTAACCTGGAGGTTTTCCCTTTCCTGAAATGAATACACTGTCTCCCGAGAATCTTTAATTGAATTTCAATTGGTTAGTATCCTTTTTCAATTTAACATATATTGTAAGATTTGGGTATAGAATAAAAGTCAATTCAAAACTAAAAATGAACCTATCATTTTTAGTTTACTATCTCATTTTTCAAATATATTTACTTTCATAAAAGTATTTTAATGCTGAAAAACACGGGCCTCTCACTGTTGTGGCCTCTCTCGTTGCGGAGCATGGGCTCCGGACGCGCAGGCTCAGCGGCAATGGCTCACGGGCCCAGCTGCTCCGCGGCATGTGGGGCCTTCCCGGACCGGGGCACGAACCTGTGTCCCCTGCATCGGCAGGTGGACTCTCAACCACTGCGCCACCAGGAAAGCCCAGAACCTTTATTCTCAATCTGTGTTTTTCACTTTGTAAGAAGCAAAGGTATCTGCTCTTTAAAAGAAACGCAGGCCCTCTAGTTGTCTAAAGAGATTTTGCTGCATTGAGATTATTTTTCATCGCACACTTTTCTTCCAAATTCAATCCTGCTCTATGACACTGAAACTTTTTTAACGGCTTTACTGAGACATAATTGATAAACAAAGAACTGCACATATTTAGTTTGCACAATTTGATGAGTTTGGACATATGAAACACCTCTGATACCATCACCACAACCAAGGTAATAGATATATCCAATACTCCCACAAGTTTCCCTATGTCCCTTTGTTTGTTTTTTAAGCTTAATTTAGGTTTAACTGATATACTAAAAAACCCTGCACAATTTGATGAGTTTGGATACATTGCATACACCCATGAAATTATCACCACAGTCAACTTAGTGGGCAGATCCATCACCAACAAAAGTTTCGTTGTGCCCCTTTTGTGTGTGTGTGCTAAGAATACTTAACATGAGATCAGCTCTCTTAACAAATGTTTAAGTGCACAATACAGTTTTGTTAACTATAGTCACTGTGTTGTAAAGCACATCTCTAGAAGTTACTCATCTTGCAAAACTGAAACTTTATACCAATTGAATGACTCCCCATTTTCCCCTCCTTCCAGTCCATAGTAACCACTGTTCTATTCTTAGCTTCTATGAGTTTGGCAATATAAGTGGAATCATGTAGTACCCGTCCTTCTGTGATTGGCTTATTTCACTTAGCATCATGTCCTCCAAGTTCAGCCATGTAGTCACAAATGACAGGATTTCCTTATTTTTAAAGGCTGAATAAAATTCTATTGTACATATATACCACATTTTCTTTATTCATTCATCCATCCATGCACATTTAGGTTGTTTTCATATCTTGCCAATTGTGAATAATTCTGCAATGCACATGGGAATGCAGATATCTCTTTGAGATTCCTGATTTCAGTTCTTTTGGGTATATAATCAGAGGTGGGATGGATCACATGGTAATTCTTTTCTTAATTTATTTGAGGAAGCTCCACACTGTTTTCCATAGTGGCTATAGCAAGTTGCATTCCTACCAATAGCGTATAGGGTTCAAATTTCTCCACTTCCTCACAAACACTTTTTATCTTTTGTTTTTCTGACAGTAATCACTCTAACAGATGTGAGGTGATATCTCATTGTGGTTTTGCTTTGCATTTTCCTGATGATTAGTGATGTGGAACACTTATTTTCATATACCTATTGGCCATTTGTTGTATGTCTTTGCAGAAATGTCTATTCAAGTCCTTTGCCCGTTTGTAATTGGGTTATTTACTTTTTGCTATTAATTTATATGAGTTCTCTTTATATTTTCAATATTAATCCCTTATCAGATATATGGTATATGAATATTTTCTCTCATTCTGTAGGTTGTCTTTTAGCTCTGTGGATTGTTTTCTTTACTGTGCAGATGCTTTTTAGTTTAATGTAGTCCCACTTGCCTAATTTTGCTTTTATTGCTGGTGCTTTTGGTGTCACGTCCAAGAAATCATTGCCAAGTCCAATGTCTTCCAGTTTTTCCCTTATTGTTCCTTCAAAGAGTTTTATAGTTTCAGGCCTTATGTTTAAGTCTTTAATCAATTTTAGTTGATTTTCTGTGAATAGTGTAAGTTAAGGGTCTAATTATATTCTTTTGCCTGTTGATATCCAATTTTCCCAATACCGTTTGTTATCATAATCTTGTCATCCTTGTCAAAAATCAGTTGACTGTATATGTGAAGGTTTATTTCTGGGCCCTCCAATCTGTTTCATTGGTGTATAAGTCTGTTTTTATGCCAGTACTATGCTGTTTTGTTTGCAATAGTTTTGAAATATAATTTCAAACCAGGAATTATAATGCTTCTAGATTTGTTCTTCTTCCTCAAGGTTTGTTTGGCTGTTCGAAGTCTTTTGTCATTCCACATGAATTTTAGGATTGTTTTTTCTATTTTGGTAAAAACTATCATTGGTATCATAATAGATATTGCACTGAAACTGTACATTGCTTTTGGTAGTATGAACATTTTAACAATATTATTGTATATCCCAATCCATGAACATGGGATGTCTTTCCAGTTATCTATGTCTTCTAAATGTCCTTCATCAGTTAGTTGTAATTTTTAGTGTGCAAGTTCTTCACCCCTTTGGTTAAATTTATTCCTAAGTGTTTTATTCTTTTTGATGCTGTTGTAAATGGGATTGTTTTATTTCCATTTTGGATAGTTTCTTTGTGTTGTACAGAAGAACAACTGATTTCTGTATGTTGATTTTGTATCCTGCAACTTTGATTATTAGATATAAGGATTTTTTGGTGGAGTCTTTAGGATTTTCTTCATGTAAGATCATATCATCTGCAAAGAGAGATAATTTTACATCTATCTTCCCAATTTGGGTGACTTTTGCTTCTTTTTTCTCGCCTGATTGCTCTGGTTAGGATTCTCAGGACTATGTTGACTAGAAATGATGATATTGGCCATCTTTGTCTTGTTCCTGATCTTAAAGGAAAAGTTTTCAGTTTTTTATTGTTGAGTATGATGTTAGCTGTAAGCTTGTTATATATGGTCTTTATTATGTTGAAATAAATTCCTTTTTTTATTTTTTGCGGTATGTCGGCCCCTCACTGTTGTGGCCTCTCCCGTTGCGGAGCACAGGCTCCGGATGCACAGGCTCAGTGGCCATGGCTCATGGGCCTAGCCAATCCGTGGCATGTGGGATCCTCCCGGACCGGGGCACGAGCCCGCGTCCCCTGCCTCGGCAGGTGGACTCTCAACCACTGTGCCACCAGGGAAGCCCTAAATTCCTTTTATACCTAGTTTATTGAGGGTTTTTATAATAACATTGTGTTGAAAATTGTCAAATGCTTTTTCTGAATCTACTAAGATGATCATGTGAATTTTATTCTTTGCTCTGTTAATGTGTATCACGTTAATTGATCTGCATATATTGCACCAGCCTTTCAGCCATAGGACACATCTCACTTGGACATGGTGTTGGATCCTTTTAATGTGCTGTTGAATTTAGTTTCTGAATATTTTGCTGAGGATTTTTGTATCTATGTTTATCAGAGATATTGGCTTATAGTTTTCTTGTAGTTTCTTTGGTTTCAGTATCAGGGTAATTCATCTCCACATTTTCTATTTAGCCTTTTATTATTTTTATCTTTTTGTTTAACTTATTTATGTATTGTTTTCCTAATTTTATTTAGTTGTCTATCTGCATTCTCTTGTAACTCATTCAGCTTCTTCAAGATGATTACTTTTATTTTCTTTGTCATTTTATAGATCTCTATTTAGATTAAGTTATTGGAGATTTTGTTCTTTTGATTATACCATGTTTTCCTGATTCTTCATGTTTCTTGTAACTTTACACTGATGTCCACACATTTAAAGAAAGAGCCACCTCTCCCAGTTTTTTAGGTATTGGTTTTGACTGAGAGACCTTCACCAGTCAGTCTGCCTGTAGATTCTGGGCCTTTGTTACTAGTTGCCCCAGGAGTCCAGTCTGTTGTTCTTGTTTTCTGGAACCCATAAACTTCTGCCCCATCTGATGCCTCACTGTGTCAGTTTCTTCAGAGCTGCGTGTTGCTAGCCCCTCAAGCAACAAACTGAAAGTCTGGGGCTACTGAAACTACACTCCACTCCTCCCTCGCTTTTGGATAAGAAGTCTCAGTTTTGCACTGCCTCCAATACTCACAGAGCTAAGTCAGCTGAGGAAGTGCCCTTCCTCCAGCTGCTGCAGGCAACCAAACTATGGTGGTTCTTTCAGTTCTCTGTGTGCAATGAGACAGAAGCCTGCCCTCTGGGAGTCCTCTGAAATCCCTAGGACACTGGACATTCACTCCATTCTCTCTCTTCACCCTCCCTTGGGAGTAGTCGAGCTCTTTCTTGGTGCTGAGTCTTAATGGCTTGGAGGAGGGCCTGACATAGGTAATGATAATTTGCTTTCTTACTCATTTCAGCGCAGCTTGATTTTGTTCTTGTGCTCATCTGGGATACTACAACTTCTTAACTGGAATATGGACTGCTTGTAAGGTATTTTATTCCTTACATTATTACATCAGTGTTTCTGTGGGAGAACAAGGGCTGGGACTTCCTATTCCGCCATCTTGCTTAAGTCCCTCTGTATGACAATGAAATTTACAGTCTGTGCCTAACCACTCTTTTGGGAAAGGTGAATCAACTCCAAAGAAGAGGAAAAGTGTTTGGAAGCATTGAGAACCATCTTTATGAGGCATATTTGTATTTTATATTGCATGCAAATAGCCCAACTTTTAAATTGTATGTCATTTCTTGGTTTGTGCAATTGCCAGGTGCCTTTCCTAAGATACAGGATCACCAAATCTTCCTTTAGGCAGATTTGTTACTGAAGAGATTTAGGTTACTTGAGGTACAACAAAAGAAGACTCTAAGTAAAATATCTGTTATGAGGTTGAGCCATCATATATCATGACATTTGCATGTAGAATAATGCATAAGACCTCAAAAATAGAATGTTACTATAGCCTTCATCAACTCTGTTTTTCTCTTCTCTTAGTCCACAAAAATTGCCTGCTGGCTAGTCTACTTGCCTCTAGCTTTGACCTAGTTACATGAACATTGCCTATAGGACATCTAGCCTGTAATTTCTGAAAAACAACTATAACCATGTCCTTTTTTTTTTTTTTTTTTTAAATATATGATTCAGTGCTATGTGATTCCCAATGGGAGACAGTCTGTCCTGCAACATGGGTCTACAATGTTTCCCCAGTGTCTGGTCTCTACTAATGTATCCATCTCCCTAGTTTTATCTCCTACCACTTCAATATTACTCTAAAAATATAAAAAAGTTAGAGCTCCAGAATCGTCCTGCTGCTCACTCTGCCTGGAAGTTCTATCCCCTACATATCTGTTACCTTACTTTTCCACTTTTTGCATCTTAACTCCTGCTGTTGCAGTAAAAATCATTTAGGCCTCACTTCTTCCAGAGAGTCTTCTCTGAATCTCCCAAGATGAACTGAGTGTCTACCATTGATGTTTGACATAACATGGAAACTTCTAACTATGGTAAATATTGTGAATTTGTCTGTTTTTGTTTGTTTGTTTACTCTGGACAATATGCTTCTTGAAAAAATTAATTGTTTTACATTTACGTTTGTTTTCCTGCCCCCCGCACAATGCTTATATCCTAAAAGTCATTTAATAAATGCTTGCTTAAGGATTGTATCTGGTAGGAAAATGATTAAGACTCAAAAATCAGCTTTCAAGTCCTGTTTATTCTATCTGA
Source organism: Leucopleurus acutus (assembly GCF_964270905.1). Classification (NCBI taxonomy): domain Eukaryota; kingdom Metazoa; phylum Chordata; class Mammalia; order Artiodactyla; family Delphinidae; genus Leucopleurus; species Leucopleurus acutus. The sequence goes on from NC_139162.1 coordinate 25,511,632, forward strand.
CAAATAGGCTACCCCAGTATTACTTTTACCTGTTTATTAGATTAATAACATAGCCTCCTAATTGACCTACCTATTTCTCTCCACTTGTCTCTGGCTCATTACGGCTATCACTGCAGATCAACCTCTAAAATCACAAGTAAAAAGGCACTAAGTGTTCAAGGTTCTCTACGTTGGGCTAAAGCTGTAGAGAATCACTTTCAGATATTCTAAATGAAATAAAATAAAGCACTGATTCCTTACTTGATTTTCAAGATACTCCATGGTATTATCTCAACTTTTCTGAACATATTCCCTCAGTCTCCAACTTTTATGCTTTCATGTGCATTTTCCCTTGACCTGAAATCTCTGTCTGTTATCTGTTAGGCGCAATGGGACAAATTTTGAAATGGAAATTCTAAATGAAGATATCAGTATTTGTGTAGCTAGAAAAATGAGATTTCATTTGTCAGCAGAGAGAATTCTCAACTGAGAGTACGTCTGGTGACATAGAGTGTGTTACCTGATTGCCTAGGACAACTCTCCTGATTTGCCTAGGACTTTCCTGCTTTTAGCTTTGGAAGGCCCATGTCCTAGGAACCTCCTCAGTTCCAGGAAAACTTATGGTTGCTCCCTCTACAGCTAGCTGATATAGACATTCTTATAGATCATTGAGTGGCCTTAATACAGAATTTGAAGATGTGTCAGATAGTGAAGAGTAGAATGACTTAACTAGGGAAAGACTGACGTTATAATGATCACGTAGTAAGGTATTGTACAAATACAGTCCCAAACAGTGAAGCCATTCCACAGGTAGAATATGAATAGGGACTTCTGTTCAATAGTCAACAGAATTTGATGACTCACTAAATAAAGGGATTGAAGAGGAGGAACTACAACCCTGGTAAGTTAGCTAAGAATCTCATTAAGAAATAAGAACTGTCATCAAATTCTTGTTTCTTGCTGAAGTTGAGCAGTCTAATATCCCCAGGACATTGAGGCAATAAATATTATTCAAAAGAAAATTGTGGAAAAATGACATTTAAATGGGTTACTGAAATTAACATATCAGATTATATCTTGAGGTAAAATCAGACTGTATCAATTTTAGAGCTGTAGTAGAGAACACGCCACAAACACATCTGAAGAATGTGCCAGCATAAAATGCTGAGCCAGATAGGAGCCAGAAGAGAAGTGGCATAGCTAGAGAAAAAGTACTCTGAATCCTACCTTTCTGTCCCAACAAATAATTACAGTAATAAAATAATAATAAATGTTCAATAAAAACAGTTGTTAAGCAGGTCAAGCAGTGCGCTGAGCACACATAAGTTATTTTACTTAAACCTCAAAAATCTCTTGGAGTTAAGTATCTACTTGAGATTTTATTTGGGATATTTCCATTTGGGAAGATGGGAAAGGAACAAAAGGGACAGGGATCTTGGGAGAGTATGAGATGCAAGACTTCCTTGCTTCAAGGTGCACAGGTCTTACCTCAACCACAGTAGAATCAGAGATGCAAGCCAGTTACTAAGAAAAAACCCCGAGATTAGGAGGCGGCCATGCCAGAGACAGATGGGCTATTATCTCCTTAAGTTTAAACTATGGAAAGTGACTTAGAGAAATCAAGTGTATCAGCAGTGATGTCTGGGAATAACTTAACAGACAAAATAATAATTTTTGAATACTGAATTGGATTTCAAAATGTTACACTTTAAACAATATCTCAAGGAATTTTGTTCTTATACATTAATTTTGAATGTATTTGTATTGTCCTACCTCACCTAAATTTTGCATTAAAGGGCTGGAACAGTAAAGACTTATAGTCAAACCAGTAACAGTTTAATAGTCAATAACGTAGTTTGATTTTTCATCAAAAGACTATACAGTTTTTTTGAGGAAACTCTGATAAGGAGTTGGGCTGAAATATTACTACTGAAATATAACTATAGAGACAAAGACATTTTCCTTTGAGTAAGTGCATACTGGATGTGTAGAGAAAGGTTAAGAAAGAATACAGCACTGTGTATTTAGGACTTCATGCCTTGAGAAGGTTAATAAGATGTAGCTCATTTATACATTTCCTTTTTTTTCAACTAAGGGAAAATCACTTATCAACATGGTTTCTAAGTCACTTCCAATATCTGTCACTAGGGGTACATCCTTCCATCATTTATGTGTAACTTTTTCATCTCATACAATACAACTGAGGCTGAGAAGTAGTTTTCACAGAAGACCTAAAAATAATTTGACATTTTAAGTCTTGAGAATAAAAAAAAATATGCTTATTCTATGAATGAGAAGACTAAAGCTAAAATCAGAGGACACTTCTCAATCAGAGGACACTTCTCAAGACTAAAGCTAAAATCAGAGGACACTTCTCAATTTTCCTACAAATCATTTTTAACAAATATTTATAGAGTAACTCTTATGTTCCAGGCATCGGATATATAGCAGTGAGCAGTGTAGATGTCGCAGTAGACCTCAAGATGCTTATTGCCTGTATCACTTAATTATGGTCACAATAATGCTGCATAACATACAAATCCAACCATGAAATCTCAGCAGCACATGACGGTATGCCTTTATTTAGCACACCTATTTGGGGATTGGCTGGAAGTTTGCTGATGTAAGTGAGGTTCAGCTGAGAGGCTCTGCTAGTCTTGAATGGATTATCTCACACATCTCAACTGACTGATTTTAAAGTCTGCTGATTCTTTTTTTTCTTTGCTTACTCAAATAGGCTGAGCTCCTCCAGTGAAGTTTTCATTACAGTTGTGCTTATCAACTCCATAATTTCTTTTCAGTTCCTTTTTAAAATAGTATCTTTCTTTTTATTGATCTATTTGTCGATACATTGTTCTAAAACTTTCTTTTACTTCTTTAGATATGATTTCCTCTAGTGCTTTGAACATATTTAGAATAAGTGATTTAAAAGTCTTGGTGCTGACGATAGTCTGCTATCGAGGAGGAATGATATGATGGAAATAGAACTGCACTTGAAGGGATCAAAGCCCAAATCAAACATTTCACCGCTATCTCCTTTTGGGTAAGTTGTTTCACTTCCTGGTGAACTTTATTTCCTTACCCATAGAATGGAGACAATTATACAGGGTTATTGTGAAGCACAAACAAATTACTCTATTTGTAAAACTTTTATAAATGGTTAAAGCATTATGTAAGAACAAAAGACTCTTATTATGCTGTAAACCTGAGTGTGATATTGTCCTGCTGGCTTTATTGACCAAAAATTTTGTGGCTTGACTGTACGTAAAGAGAACTAGGGAAAGATTTTACTAACGGTTTTTAGCACCAACACACCAAGTTCAGAATCATAGCCTAGACAGACTGCTACAATCTCATAAAAAGATACAGGATTGCAGGGATGTGAGGCTGGTGCTTTTTGATGCAGTAATTCGCAAGGGTATGCTGACCACGCACGTAGGATTTAGGGATATAGCAATTTACTTCTGGATTATTGCATAACCTGGACAGTGTCTTTGATTTATCATCATTATTACATTATAATCATTTTCTATCTTTAAAATAATGATGAATAATAAATGTTAAAACACTATGCGTAATTACTATTTAATATTATTTATAATTATAATTTATAGGTACTATTTATTACATATACACATTTCTTTATAGTTTTTTACTATTAAAACATAATATTATAATCAGTTAGTATTTACTTTTTGTGATTACTATAACAATTAATATTATCATTTATTAAGTATTATGTATCTGCCAGATCCTCTAATAAACAGATAATCCTTATAACAACCCAGTTAGATATCAATTAATACCTGCAATAAACAGATTTTTAAAATGGAGATGCCAAGAAGCTTAAGGAGTATATACAGTAAATGACCAAGCTAAAACTGAACGTGGGTTGTCTGACTGCTAAGTACATGCTCTTGAAACAGCAAGACAAGAGCTGTTTCTCTCGCTCTGATTATATTTAAACCAAATCCCCTTGAAGTGATATAACACTACTTTTAACAGAATATTATTTTCAATAGTTAACATTTGAAGCTGATCCCTATAATTTATGGGACACTTTGACATATAGCCCCGGGGAAATACTGATATAGTGAAATAAAATCAACTGGGAATATATCTGAATATTCCTGATGATGTTTCCACTTAAGCTCTCTATTAGTTGGTAAAGAATTTCTCAAGGGATCCCTGACCCTACTTAGTGTTCTTCAGATTGCACAGGAAAAAAAAAACCAAAGAGCATCTCCCTTCCCCGACACATAGAGCCAAAATATATAGCCCCATTTCTCTGTGGGTTTAAAGGAAACAAAGAAATTCAGGTGTTGAAATGTTGGTTTCACAGGGATCAGTTTCAGCATACAGTGTATTTTGTCACTTTCATTTCACTCCACCAACACACAGACAGGCATGCCTGTGTACACATCATATTTGGAATCAATCAACCTCTTGATAGCACTCAGGGATTCAGGTCTTTTCCCTGACTTTTATTTTTAACTTTAGTAAAAAACACGCAACATAAAATTTACCATCTTAACCACCTTAAGTCTACAATTCAGTATATTAAATACATTCACAGTAGTGTGCAAAAGATCTCCAGAGCATTTTCATCTTGCAAAATTGAAACCCTGTATTTATCAAACAACTACTCCCCATTTCCCACCCCCCCAGCCCTTGGTAACCATCATTCTACTTTCTGTTTCTACAATTTTGACCACTTCAAATACCTCATGTAAGTGGAGTCATACAGTATTTTTCTTTTTGTGACTGACATTTCACTTAGCATAATGTGCTTAAAGTTCATCCATGTTATGTCATATGACAGAATTTCCTTCTTTTTTTAAGGCTAATGCTACATTGTATGAATATATCATATTCTGTTTACCCATCCATCCATCAATGGACAACTCAGTTGCTGTCAATTTTTGGCTATTGTGAATAATACTGCTAAGAACATGGGTGTGCAAATATCTCTGACACACTGCCTTCAATTATTTTGAATATATACAGAAGTGGGATTGCTGGATCATATGGTAGTGCTATTTTTAATTTTTTGAGGAATCTCCATACTTTTTCCCACAGTGGCTGTACAAATTTATATTCCCACCCATAGTGTACAAGGGTTCCCCTGTGTGTGCTTGTAAAGAATGTGTATGCTGCTGCTGTTGGATTAAGTGTCCCATAACGTCTGTTAGACCCATTTGGTCTGAAGTATGTTCAAGTACAATGTTTCCTGTTGGTTTTCTGTTTGGATGGTCTATCCATTGCTGAAAGTGAGGTACTGAAGTCCACTACTATTATTGCATTGTTGTCTATTTCTCCCTTCAGAACCTATTAGAATTTGCTTAACATATTTAGGTGCTCTGATGTTGGGTAGGTATATATTTACAATTGTTATATCTACTTGATGAATTGATTCTTTTTATCATTATATAATGAACTTCTTTGTCTCTTGTTACTGATTTTGGCCTAAAGTCTATTTTGTCTGATATAATTATAGCTACCCCAATTTCTTTGGGATTCCACTTGCATAAAATATCACTTACCATCCCTTCATGTAAATTTATTTACAATTTCTTGATAGTTCAGGTTTTCTTATATCTCACTACCTTTGAACCTCATTTACCTTTTTTCCTGAATGCTCACTCTCTTCCTATATTCTCCTGTGATTATATTTGAGTCAGATTTAATGTATGCCAAAGGTAGGCTTAGTGCTTCCATAGCTTCTTTTTCTTTTCTTTTTTTTTTTTTTTTTTTGATTAAGGATGAAGCCTCAAAACATGCTAGGTTCTAGTGACAGTAGCATCTTTTCTCACATTCTGGCCTAGGATTTATCACTGAACGCTCTTATTATTTCTTTAGACATTAATTTCCAGACCTCTGACTGATTAAGGTGAGGAAAAAATCCAAGCTTACTTTTATAACTCCATTGTCTATGAGAATGTGAGCTGACTGATAGAGAATCATACACTAACACAGCATTAAATCTTGCTTTCTAGAGTTGAGAAGTTCCTCGAGCCAGATGGATGTCACCTGTTTAAGCTAAGCTGAGATTGTGAGTAAATATTGCCCAACGTTTTGCCAATTTAAGATTATTAAATTGCTGTGGATTTCCACAGTCAAGACTATACCAGTTACGATTTCATACATAACAAAAAGCTATCTGGTTATTATTCCTCCTAGCTACTCTGATAATGGGATATATTTGCCATGTATAATGCACATTTCTTTTTATTGTGGGTGGGAAAGGAATATTTATTAAGGAAAACTAATAAGAATTATAAGAATTCAGGTTTATAAACATCAGTGTTCCCTAAGTTCTGTTAGTTTGAGTGAGCCTCCCTAGGTCTGATGAACTCTCAATTGTCTGACCAAGCCCTTGTCAAGCTGAATTTGGGGTGCAGAACAGAGCCTGGATCATAGACTACCAATCAAGGTAGTTTGTCTTCTGGGATGGGCTTAACTGTGTGGTCAGCTAGCATCATTTCTGTGCCACGAGGGAGAATTCCTGCCTTTCCACACCAAATCAAATCAACTATTGGTGACTACTTGTAATAAAAATAAAATCTTAACTTCTTTAGTTTAAACTTAATTAATTCTCCTGTTATCTTTATAAAACACTGGGATAGACCAAAAAATTTTTTTCTTTTATATACAGAAATACATAATATTCCCCTTTCTCTCTATAGATATATAGAGAGACATATATTACACATGTCACACAGCACCATTCTGATATTAACTTTCAAGATCTCTTTTCTAAAGAAAACCCTAGAAAAGTTGTGGCTGAGTCAATGGGCTCTATCAACATGACATCTTTGACCAATGATTTCTAGAACAGTTCTGATTCCTGTTTCACATTTCATTTTGTGTCTAAGTCATTTGTTTTCTCTACAATATACAACTTATACACTTACTGTAGGGCTATTTCAATCTCTGCAACTACAGACATTCAATGTTTATAAATTTAAATGAGAAGTTTTTTAATTGAGGTATAGTTGATTTAAAATGTTGTGTTAGTTTCAGGTGTACAGCAAAGTGATTCAGATATATATATATATATATATTCAGATTATTTTCGCTGAAAGGTTATTACAAAACACTGAGTATAGTTCTCTGTGCTATACAATAGGTCCTTGTTGGTTATCTATTTTATGTATAGTACATGTTAATCTCAACCTCCTAATTTACTCCCCTACCGCTTTCCCCTTTGGTAAGCATAAATTTGTTTTCTATGCCTGTGTGTCTATTTCTGTTCTGTATATAAGTTCATTTGTATCATTTTTTTTTAGATTCCACATATTACGAAGTTTTCAATGGCACTCACTCAGCCTGTTGCAAACTGGTTACCACAAATAGCTATGCTGAGCTGACTTCCCCATGTTGGTCTAGAAAATGCCTGTTGCAATTTATGTTGCCCTGTGCTTGAGTTCACAGTGTTCTGAGAACCCTCTGACGGTGAAGTGGCTGCTGACTGGAACAAGAATGACTGGAACAAGAATGACTTGTTCTGACTGGATTCTGACTGGAACAAGAATGACTTCCAAGTTGCGTGAGACCTAAAAAATGCTCCCCAACTGAACAGAAGATACTGACATTTACGTTCTTCCTGCACTGCAATATCAAGCATGCTGTGTGGTGGTAGCTCCCTGTGGCTTTGTTGGACAGTCATTTTGTGCTTTCCTCTCTGTAGCAGACCCATTCTAGAGTGATGTTTAACTTTTCTTTGGCTTATAAATGCCCAACCAAATGGAAGGATGGATGGATGAATTATTCCAGACATGAGCTGACAATATTTGCTTATATGTTCATCCACTGCTTTATTATTGAGCTTAATCATGATCATATGTGTAATCTTTCAGATTTCAAATAAGCCCCCCTTTTCCTCCAAATTACATATTATGGGAAAGGGTTTCATCATCTTCAAATAAGATATGCCAATCACCAGACAATAACTGTAAGTAGAAATTCACATAAAAATGACAAATATCTGTATTTAATAAAAGAGAACTAGAATCTTAGAAAAACAGAGCACCAAGGACATTAAAGATTAATCTCCAGGAATTTAGTGCTGAAATAACTGAAGGATAATATCACTATTGACTGAACTATATAATGTCCTTAGCAAAAAGCTTGTCAGGACCAACATAATCAAATACAAAATTGATACAGGGAATCCTGACCCTACATCTCAAACACCACACTGAGCCTTTCCCATCCAGAGGAAGGTAATTAATTAATTTCAGCTGGAGAATGTCTGCCTGTCTGTAATTAACAACATGTGTACCTACCACACTCTCATCCTCCACTGTGTTAAGGATGTGCAGAGTGATTAGTGAAGCCAGGTTGTCAACATGCCTCCTGGTTGTTCCTTCTTCCACCTCAAACTCACTCAGCCTCCCACCCTCACCCCACATTCCGTATCATGTTCTCAGTGGGATTGTCTTTTTAATCAACTAAAGCATAAATGACCTATTTTCTTCATTTTCTTAAAAAGACAGTTTTATTCTAAGTTCACATGTTGAGTTCTAAACTAAACCTCAGAGTAAGTTTTATTTTGGTTTATTACTACAGAACCTGTCAAAATGCTCGTAAAATGCATATTCCATGTATTTTGTCATGGTTAACTTTTTTAAACTTGTGAAGTACTTGAGAAATGATATTTATAGGTACATAGTACAGATGCTACATGCTTGCTTTCTTCAAGATTTTTGGCCTGGCATCTCTACAATGTAGACAGCTCAATAAAATAATCAAGTAAGTAGAAAAATCAAAGTGTGGCACATACGAAAGGGCATAAGATTGGCATTAAATCAGAACTTTTAACTGGCTTTGCTACTTCTCAGCAGTGTGCCCTTGGGAATATTAGTTAGCTTTTCCTTAATTTCCTTGTTTCTTCCATGAAGAGAAGATATAGATTGCTAACAATATGGTGAACACATCATTATAGACGTATTTAAGTATGTCTCTTAAATATAAATGTTTATGAATGGACACTTCACCAAAGAGGATACACACATGGCAAGTAAGCACACAAAAATATGTTCAATATCACGAGTCATGAGGAAAATGCAAATTAAACCCATGATGGGACAGCACGACATACTTATTAGGACAGCTGAAATGAAAAATCAGTGACAATACCAAATGCTAGAAAAGATGCAGAGAAAATGGCTCTCTCACACATTGTGGATGGAAATGTAAAATGGTACAGCCATTCTGAAAAACAGTTTCACATTAAAAAAAAAAAGGAACAAACACGTACTTAATTTATAGCCTAGCAATTGCACTCCTGGGCATCTATCCAGAGAAATAAACTTTTGTCAACACAAAAACATGCACATCCATGTTCAGGGCAGCTTTTCTATAATAGCCAAACACTGGAAACAACCCACATGTCCTTCAATGGGTGAACAGCTTGATGACCTGGGCCATATCCATTCCATGGACTACTATTCAGGAATAAAAAGGAACAAACTCTCAATACACACAGCATGGATGTATCGCAAGGGAGTGATGCTGAGTGAAGGTGGCCAACACCAAAAAGTTACATACTATATGATTCCATAGAATATTCGTGAAATGGGAAAATTATAGAAATAGGCAGATTAGTAGTTTTCAGAGATTAAGGATAAGAGAAGGTAAAGGGGATGGGAGTGGATATAAAGGTGTACCATGGGGGATCTTTGTAGTGATAGTATCTGGATTGTGATGGTGGTTACATAAATAAATGTATGTGTGTCATAAAATCGTATAGAAGGACTTCCCTGGTGCCGCAGTGGTTAAGTTCTGCGTGCCAATGCAGGGTACATGGATTCAATCCCTGGTCCACGAAGATCCCACATGCCGAGGAGCAACTAAGCCCATGTGCCACAACTACTGAGCTTGCGCTCTAGAGCCATGAGCCACAACTACTGAGCCCACATGCCACAACTACTGAAGTCCACGTAACTAGAGCCCGTGCTCTGTAACAAGAGAAGCCACCACATCGGGGCTTCCCTGGTGGCGCAGTGGTTGAGAGTCCACCTGCCGATGCAGGGGACACGGGTTCGTGCTCTGGTCCGGGAAGATCCCACATGCCGCAGAGCGGCTGGGCCCGTGAGCCATGGCCGCTGAGCCTGCGCCAAAAAGTAATTTAATAGGTAGGGTTCAGAATGTCCACAAATGCTTTGACACTCGTCCCATTATGAGGTGGAGTCCCTTTATCTTCCCACTGAATATAGGTTAGCCTGTGACTGCTTTGAGAAATGGAGTATAGTGAAGCCAGTTTTGTTCTTAGCCTTTAGATGACTAGCCACTTTCCTTTGCTGGCTGGGAGCCCTGAGCTGCCATATAAGAAGTCTACGTACTGGGCTGAACAGACCATATGAAAGGACTTTGAGATTATATGGAGAAGGTGAGTGGCCTGGCAGAAGCCAGCCTTCAAATCACCTCTGCCAAGCACTAGCCTGCTTATACCCTCCAAATCGGACCATTCACCAGCTGACTGTCACTGAGTTCTCTCTCTACGGCATGTGGAGCAGAAATATCACCCTGCTGAACCCTGTAGGAAATCAGGAAGCACAAAATCAGGAGATATCTTTAAATGTTTATTATTTAGAGCTGTTACATCTTGAGGCAGTTTTTTTTAAGGCAGCAATAGATATCTGGAACAGAAATAATGGCTGAGAATTTTCCAAAATGAACAAAATATGGAATCTTTAGATTGAAGAATCACAACAAGTCCCAAACAAGAGAAATAAAATTAATCCCTTCCTAGACTCACTGTTGAAGACAGCAGAACAAGAGCAAAGTGAGGTCTTTAATAAAGCAAAAAGATAGATTATACACAAATAAACAATTCTAAGACTGAAAACAGATTCCTTAATAGAAACAAAAGAGATGAGAATATAATGGAATGACACTGTCCAAGTGATATACCTGTTAACCTAGAATTCTACAATACATTCTGCCAAATAATCATTCAGGATTAAGAGCAGAATCAAGACAATTTCTGCCCTCAAAGATTGAGAATATTTTCACTAAAAAAGCATCTCTGAATGAACTCCTAAAGGATATATTTCAGTGTGAAGGAAACTAAACTCAGAAGGAAATATGGGTACATGAAACAACAAGAGAAAACAAACAGCAATAAATATCCATCTGTGGGAAAAACACAAAAAGTGACAAGTAAAACTAAACATCTATTTATATGTTTCCCAAGGTCACCATTAGCAGGGGAGCATTTACGCATGGTAATTACTAGTATTGTTATTTTTTCCCGACACTTCCTGCTTGACAGAAATCATACTTTATCTCATGTACACTTCTCAGCAATTTAAAGATGAAGTATAAATTAAATTCTTCATATAACACAGAAGAAAATAGGCACTAAATAAATAACTCATCAGAATTTGAACAGCTAGTAAACTGTAGAGATGGAGTTTGACCCAGTGATTGCAGATAGTGAGCAGATTCTCTCAACTATATAACCTCTTGTGTATTCTTTCAGGCCCTTTTTTTTTCATTGAGTGTGTTTCTTTTAAGCAACTTACATGCCTTATCTCTACTGTTTCCCTTTTCTCACTCCCAATAACCCCCCATTTTTCCTTTCCTACCAAACACCACTGATAACATACCAAAAATTGTTCACTCTGAAAAACCAGAATTGCCAGTCACTGAAACTACTTTTCTATGACAATGATTGTGAAAAAGTTAATTATAAATGACCCTGCATATGAATCCTGTATATGGAGCATAACTGTCTCTATCTGAAGGATGGAGATGTTTGTTCTTATGTACCTAGCAAGGGAAGATTGCTACTCTCATTTTAAAGTAGAAAAATGAAGCTTAGACAGACTATGTAACCAAACGAAGATTAGGAAGCTATTAAAAAAAAAAAGAGAGATTCGAAACCATGTCCAATGTCTCTAAAGATACTACATTATTTACCACCCAGGATGACTACCTTAGGTTGGGAGAGCCTATGATGTCTGACATTGGAATTTGCTACTATAAATGATTTTTTAAATTTTATTTTATTTATTTATTTTTGGCTGTGTCGGGTCTTCATTACTAAGCACGGGCTTTCTGTAATTGCGGCAAACGGGGGCTACTCTTCGTTGTGGTGCACGGGCTTCTTATCGTGGTGGTTCTCTTGATGCAGAGCATGGGCTCTAGGCACGCGGGCTTCAGTAGGTGCAGCACGCGAGCTCAGTAGTTGTGGCTCATCGGCTCTAGAGCACAGACTCAGTAGGTGTAGCGCATGGGGCTTAGGTGCTCTGTGGCATGTGGGATCTTCCCAGACCAGGGATTGAACCCGTGTCCCCTGCATTGGCAGGCAGATTCTCAACCACTGCCCCACAAGGGAAGCCCTATAAAGGATTCCTGATGTCTTGTTAGGAAGACATGATGTACCCAAGTGAAAACAATTCCAAATGGCAGTAGCCAATATTGATTCACTGATCACTTAAAATTTTCTACTCCATGAAGTATTACTTCATACAGATGCAATAATTGGGCACATCTCTGGAATGTGGAGAAGATGTGACTCATGTTAAAGTCAAAATCAATACACGATTGGGTTGGGATTCAGGCTACACACATCCTTCCATTAATTTTTCCAAAAAGAACAGTGGAACTTCTGACTAAACTAATAAAAGTTAATTACAGTGGTGATGTTGTTAGAGGGAAAGTGGAGCAGGGGAAGGAACCCTAAACCTGGAGGAAGGAGAAAGGGATGTAAATCTAATAAGACTCTTCTACTTGCTACTTCATTGTTCATTCTGAGCTTTATTTCCTTGGCTTATATTGTACAAAATGGCTCCTATACTTATAATTTGTGTGAATGTTGAAGGACAAGGTAAAAAGTGAGAGAATGAAGATGAAAACACATAGCATAGATCCTAGTACACTGTAGTTATTTAAAACATCACATGAATTGTTTATTGACTGAATATTAATTATACTGTTTGAGAAAGAAAGCTAGTAAAGAAAACAAATGTGGGCATAACGAATATGGGCATTAAAACAGTCTATTTTAAGAATTGGGCATTTACCGCCATAAAGGAAGAGAAAAATGTACTTATTAAATTTTGTCATACTGTTTTTCCTATTAATTTTAATTAGATCCTATTAAATATTTTAGGATTCCTTTTAATGGTTACCACACTTACTATTTAGATGTATTATTAATTGTAGATGGAACTTCCCTCTTGTTAGATTTGTTGTCTTTTGAGGAATTTTGTTTCACTTAAGTGTTTTTTCTAATGTAGATCCCATGGCATGTCCCCAGAGAATACACCAAAATGCTGTAAATATGGTGTACAGAGTACAGGTATTTCTCTCAATGGAGGCTTTGCTCTGGATACTGTAACTCTGGTAAGAATAACTCTGAATGAGTCAGACATCTAACACCATTTTATAGCGATCAACAGAAGCTGGAGATTTAACACTGGTCATTGAAATAAAAATTATCTCCCTAGAGAACTAAGGAATGTTCTTCTCCAATGATGGTTTGTGCATTGCTTCTTTATGACCTCTTCAAAAATAATCCATCCAAATAGGAAACTAGTCCATAAAAGAGAAGTACTTAAGTGTAAAAATGATTTATGGAGGCTGAGGTCTAAATTCCCATCCCATATATAGAGATGGTGACAAAAAATACACCTTAAGACTGTGGGAAATAGTTGAATTAACAAGTGATCTGCTTATTGAATTTTTTATTCACTTCTTTTTCTTTCATTTGTGCATTTTTCACAGTGGACTGGGGTATCAGAAAAGGATTCCTGAAGGAAATGACAAGCAGGCTTTAATGAGGGCAAAAAGGAAGGAAGGGAGGGAGGGAGGGAGGGAAAGACATTCCTAATTCCTACACCAAGAAGCAGTTTGAAGTGGCCTATTAACTTGAAATTCCAGAAGTGGAGAGTAATTTAGACCTGGTGGAAAAAGTATCTTTGATGAGTGGATAGAAATAAGGTCAGAGAGTTGTACAGTGATACATCATGGAGGGAGTTCTGTGTTAAATTACAAAGTTTGAAATTTATTCTGAAAATTACAAAGAGCCATTGAAAGTTGATGCATAAGTGTTCTAATTCTGCTGTAATAAATTACCACAAATTTGGTGGCTTTAAACTACACAAATTAATTAATTATTTTTTTTTCCATTTTGTATCAGAATTTGTTTTATTTTTCATTGGAGTATAGTTGATGAACAATGTTGTGATAGTTTCAGGTGTACAACAAAGGGATTCCATTATACATATACATACATCTATCCTTTTTCAAATTCTTTTCCCATTTACATTATTATAGCATATTGAGCAGAATTTGTTTTTCAATTGATTTGTATGACATTCTTTATATATTCTGGATACTAATCCTTGTGGATTTGCAAAGTATCTACACAAATTTATTATCTAACATTTCTGGAGGTCCAAAGTCTGAAATCAGTCTCATTGGCCTAAAGTCAAAGTGTCATCTTGGCTGGTTCCTTATGGAGCCTCTGAGAGGAGAATCCATTTTCATGCCTTTTTCGTGTCCTAAAGCCTGTTTGCATTCATTGATTCATGGTTCCTTCCTCACATCACCCCTACCTCTTGCTTCCATCATCGCGTCTCCTAAGTCTGATCCTCCTGCCTCACTGTTATAAGGACTCCTGAGGTGACTGCACCGGGTCCACCTGCATAATCTAGGATAATCTCCCCATCAACATCCTTAACTTAATCACATATATTTTTTTTAATTTATTTATTTAGTTTTGGCTGTGTTGGGTCTCTGTTTCGTGCGAGGGCTTTCTCTAGTTGCGGCAAGCGGGGGCCCCTCTTCATCGCGGTGCGGGGGACTTTCACTATCACGGTCTCTCTTGTTACGGAGCACAGGCTCCAGACGCACAGGCTCAGTAGTAGTGGCTCACGGGCCCAGTTGCTCCGTGGCAATGTGGGATCCTCCCAGACCAGGGCCCGAACCCACGTACCCCGCATTGGCAGGCAGACTCCCAACCACTACGCCACCAGGGAAGCCCTTAACTTAATCATATTTACAAAACTCCTTTAACCTCGTAATATCCTCGCAGGTTTGGGGAATTAGGACATGACTATTGTCGAGAAGCAATTATTCAGCTTACCACAAATTATAAACAGAGATATGACATGATAAATTTTGTACTTCAGGAGGAACTCTCTGATACAGTAGGAGTTAGTCTGAAGAATAATCAGTCTGGTGGAAGGAGACCAAGGGGCAGTTGTTGAGCTCCTGATGAAAAATGGCTTATTCCATATCTCTTCATGTGCAACATTTGGCTCTAAGACTACTGTGTCCCATGTCCTTCACAGGAGCAAAGGCCCCTGTGATGAAGAGCAAAAACATGTGGAAGGTGCCTTTTAACAGAACACAGAAACTCACTGGATAGGGAGAGAAGTGAGGAGTAGAGGTAAGGAAGTGATTAAAGTCTCCAAATTTGAATCACCATTCATAGAGATGGGAACTTTAGGAAAAGAGAAGAGGAAGAAAATAAAGAATTCATTCAAAGACCCTATTAGCCTATAGAGCATCACTGTGCAAATTGGGAAAAGATGCCCCTTCTGGGCAGATGCTGTCCCACAGGCACATGGCTGGGTCACATGTCCATGCCTTTACAGAGAGGAAAAGGTGCCCCTTCCTCCCAGCTAATGCAGCTCTCTGGCGGGACACAGGAGGAGCATGCCGCAGACCACAGCCATAGTTGTCCTGAGCTGTTTTGTACATGATAAATATAAAGCATCAGTGAAAACTGAGGTGGAGTTATCTATAGGCACCTCTCAGAAGGAAAGTTAAAAAAAAAATCTGGATGCCAGTTTTATATCAGCAGAAAAATAATAGATGAAGGTATAGAGTGGCTGAGATTGTACAGGCAGCAAAGAAAGTAACATAACTTCAAGAGGCAATCCAGTTTAAAGAGAGAATGTCCAAAATCACACCATCATTGCTACCATCAGAATGGGACAATCTCTTGTTGCAGAGACAGTCTAGGTGAATGTTTACTGCATTCGATCAGTGTGTATGACAAGGCTAGACCTTTAACATTTTGCTTGTCTGTATTTTTACAAAAATATTGATGTATTAATTATTAAATATAACTAATTTTGGGGCAATAATAAGAAATGGAGCAGAGCTAAATTATTTGATATCAGCAAAAGGGAAGATTAGTAGAAGGGCAACTGGGGTATATCAACCATGGGTGAAAACAGCTAAAAAATCCTTTGCTGCATAATTAAACCAAAGTCTCTTAGAAATCTCTGGAAAGGAAAAGAGGCAGGAAAAAAAAAAAAAAGGAAAAGGGAGAAAATAGAAAATTTTAAATTAAAATATTTTGATTTTTTTAACCAACTTATTTTAAAAATGAATTGATTTCATGAAACGATGCTTGATCTTGATTATTTGAACCTGTGAAATGTTTTGACAAGGGAAATGCATTTTCTTCAGTTCTATTTGTGGAATTTAGTTATCTGTTCAATGTATGCATTTCACTTAAACTTCAGCTGATTTGAGACACCCAACTCTCCCTTGGAAGTCACTTGGCTTTTCTCATAAATGTGTAATTTTCAGCTCGAAGAAACATTTGCACCTTCAGGGAGCAATATATTCTCTTCTCCCAGTAGTTGCTTATTTTATTTACCCTGTCAAGTAGCCAACAAGAACATTTTCTCATACTGTACAGAGGATAAGTGAAGTTCAAGCATTCAGCTTGCCCAGCTTTTAGAGGAAATTAGAAAATACTTTCTAGCAAAGTAACTAATAATAGTTCTTATTGAGACATAGGCCACCTGTTTGGAATTATCAATCAAATCAGCTTTTATAATAAATACCTATTATTTTCTGAAATACAATGCATTACAAAAGTGTTTGCATTTTTCATTTGGCATCTTGGCAAAATGTTGGAAGGAGAGTCTAACTCTTAGAGCATACCGTTGTTAACTGTCCCATTTTGGAGTAACCTAAGCATGAAAAAGTACAAGTGCTTTTTCCCTTATTGGTCATTTAGTGACCTGCATAAAACTGAATATGGCAAGTTCTGATTCTTTGGATTGTTATTTGTTGAAAATGTGCAGAAATGAAGCTATCAGAAATGCTTCCTTTAAATGAATATTGAATAGAAGCTAGTGGCATCTTTCCAATAAAGTAATTTCTTCCTTAGTTAGACTGGGTTTAGTTAAAGGGGAAATCCTACTTCAGTGCCATTTTTTTCCTCCCCTCATTTATGCCCAAAGCATATTGTATGCAGAGATGTCATGCCATGGGCCCAGTAATAGTTCTGCTATAGACAGTTTCCACCTGACTGCATTTCTATTACTGCGGATAACCTTCAACTCATGAACAGAATTCACAATTTATAAGGAATATAGAAAAAAGAAGTCTTCCATATAAATCCAGAATTCTAACTGTGTGAGGTATGGATAAATGGCATAACTTTAAAAGTGAGCGTGAAATCCTTCTCAGTGCGATCCTTATGGGAAGGATTACTAACTTGCTGCTCATCTTGAAAGTTTTCCTCGATGTGCTATTATTTTTCAAGTGTCATATGTTTGCAAGACATTTCTCTGATATTTCCCCCAGGGCATGGAGAATAAGACTTAGTTTGACTAGAAGAGGTTGAAGATGAGCAATCTAGTTTAGAAACAGGGCCTGTCAAAGAAAAAAGGCTGGTTATTTTTGTTAACCTGGATCAAGCAGACCAGAGATTGATTGAAAGAATCTGGCTCGATGAATAAGCATTGAAGAGGTGCACTACATTTCAGCAGTATCCAGGAGCTAGCCACTGAAGACCTGGCTTTTATTGTTGACTCTGTTAATAATGTACTATGGAAACTTTGGCAAGTGAATGAACACATCTGTTCTTTCCTCCTTTTCCCCATTTGTAAAAAAGTGGTTTGAATTGCTTGATCCATAAGATTCTCCTCAACTCCAAGCTTCTCAGTTTGAAGGAGGGGCAGAATTAGTGAGCTTATGATATAAGGAAGGTATAAATTCTCTGACCTCTTCCCTGTCCTTCCATGCATGGGTATAGTAGCACTTACACATGTCTGCTTCCAGCCAGAGGAAAAGAAGGAAAATAGTCACTAGGTCCTTTTATATCCATATTTTAGAAAAGTGAAGGTCTATACAAATTGTCCGGGCCTGCCAGAATTAAGAGTATGTCTTATTATTGCATTGGGCTAGCTTTAGCTGTAAGTTTCATCCATCCATTCAAGCATCCATCCATCTATCCTTCATCAATATATCCACTGAATCAATATGTACTGTCTACTTATTTTCTGGCTTGTAAGCACTAGAAATACACTGGTCAACAAGACAGGCTTGTCCCTTTTTCAGGGAATTGAGTGGGCATGTGTTACAAACACACAATCAGTTAATTACACATATGAAAAGTGTTATTTAAGAAAATACAGAGAGTAATAACAATGCCTAACAAGCAGCTTTGTTCTTCATATAAGAACAGACCTGATTATCCTCACACAAACTAACTTCTTTATTCAAAGGAAGCTAGAGATACAAGTTGATTAAAAAGTCAAGGATGAAATTCATTTTTCAATGTTCAGTCATTTGATCTGTTTGCAAGATCATTTTATCACAACATAAACACTACTGGCTTCTGAATAACAAAGAATTAAATTTATAAAACTCTCCATACTGTTGTGACCTCCACAGAGGTCCTGGGCAAGAGTCTGCCCTTGCAAACTCATCCAGAAGTACCATAACCTTTAATATCAAATTGGTATTCTAAGTACACGAAGGCAATAAAGAAGAACAATAACAACTAAATCCTGAAGGAACTAACGGAATCAGCCTTTATTTGGCAGAGAATGGCATGCAATTATAGAGCTATCAAGACTCCAAACCATAAATTTAATTAAGCATAAAGATGGGTGAGTACTGAAATACTAATGAGAAAACTTAGTCTTCCTTCTAATGAGATTATGCAGTTATGACCCAAATATCCCATCCTAGATTATATCAACTAACCATCTGTCCTGGTTTATCTGGGACTGAGGGATGTAGGACTTTTAGTGCCAAACCAGGAAAGTCTTGGGCAAACCGAGGAGAGTTGTTTTCCTACGTATCTTCTATTAAGTAATAACAATGTAAGACTCCTATTATGCAAGCCTCTAAACTTCTTCAGTTCATGCTCTCAAAGCACTGGCAAGCCATGAATCATGGCCACCCACCCTTTGGAAAAGGGTATTTTAGAATCCACTAATCTAATCTGACTAATCTGTCAACAAAGTTATGTTCTTAGCAGGGGCTATTTTGCCCAAAGTAGTACCAGGAAACAAACATGTATAAGCTCTAGTCAAGGAAGTTATTTATTTCCACCATGCAAGGTACCTGTTCTTTGCAGAATCATCAGTAAACAGCAAAATATATCAGCTGGCTCTCACACCTGTGCTTTAACTGACACTGCGGTCAGTGATTCTAGCTCTATTACTGAGTTATCTCCATTCAAAGTTACTTAGCTAGAAATACCACCATCATTTGACATTTCAATGAGCCTCTGTTTCCTCAGTTAAAAGAAAAAGTTTGATTGTCATAGATGAAACAGTCTACTGTGCCGAGAGTTGGGTTTGGTAGACAAAGATAACAGTGGAAAGTTGCCAGTGTAAGTGCATTACACAGATACATGGAGGGCCTCATTTCATTTTCCACAAAGCCCTATGAGGTATGCATTTTTATATCACTTTCTTTAGGCATGACTGACATGTAAAAAAGCTATGCATATTTGATATTTAAAACTCCATGAGTTCATGGATAAATATACCCCCATGAAAACATCACCACCATCAAGGCCATAGAGATATCTATCGCTACCCAAAGTTTCCTCCTGCCTTATTTATTATTATTAATAGAAGTAGTAGTAGTAGTAGTAGTAGTAGAATATCTAACATAAAATTTAACCTCGTACCAAATTTTAAGTATACAACATAGTACTGTTAGCTACAGGCACTATGCTGTATAACAGAATTCCAGAACTTATTCATCTTGCATAACTGACACTTTGTACCTTTGACTATCACTTCCCCATTTACCCCTCTCCTTAGCCCCTGGCAATGACCATCCTACTCTCTGCTCCTATGAGTTTGACTATATTAGATTCTACAAGTAAGTGACATCATACTGTAATTGTCTTCCGTATCTGGCTTATTTCACTTAGCATAATGTCCTCCAGGTTAATACGTGTTGTCACAAATAGCAAAATTTCCTCCTTTTCTGAAGGCTGAATAATATTCAACTGTATGTATATACCATATTTTCTTTATTCATTCATGCATCCATGGACATTTAGATTGTTTCCATACCTTAGCTATCGTGAATAACGCTGCATTGAACATGAGGGTGTAGGCATCTTTTTGAGATCCTGATTTCAGTTCCTTTAGATAAATACCAAGAAGTGGCATTGCCAGATTGCATGGTAGCTGTATTTTTAATTTTTTGAGGCATATTCATACTGTTTTCCATAAAGGCTGGACCAATTTACATTCCCACCGAGAGCGTACCAAGTTAATCTTTTCTCTACATCCTCACCAACATTTGCTCTTCTAAAAATAGGTGTGAGGTGGTATCTCATTGTGGTTTCAATGTACATTTCCCTGATGATTGAGACCGAGCACTTTTCATATACTTGTTGGTCATTTGCACATCTTCTTTGGAACAATGTCTGTTGAGGTCCTTTGCACATTTTTTTTTTTTTTTTTTTTTTGCAGTACGCAGGCCTCTCACTGTTGTGGCCTCTCCCGTTGCGGAGCACAGGCTCCGGATGTGCAGGCTCAGTGGCCATGGCTCATGGGTCCAGCCGCTCCGCGGCATGTGCGATCTTCCTGAACTGGGGCACGAACCCATGTCCCCTGCATTGGCAGGCGGACTCTCAACCACTGCGCCACCAGGGAAGCCCCCTTGGCACATTTTTTAACAGTTATTTGTTTTGTTTTGTTTTCTTGCTATTGAGTTGTAGGACTTCCTAATATATTTTGGATATTAATCTTTTATCAGATATATGGTTTGCAAATTTTTCTTCCATTGCATAGGTTGTCTTTTCATTCCAATTGTTTCCTTTGCTGTGCAAAAGATTTTAGTTGCATATAATCTTATCTGTGTATTTTTGCTTCTGTTGCCTGTAGTATCCAAAAAGTTTTGTGCTTTGGCATCATATCCAAAAAATCATTGCCAACACCAATGTTAAGGAGCTTTTTTCTGAAGTTTCCTGTAGAAGTTTTATGATTTCAGGTCTTATATTTAAGTCTTCAATCAATTTTGAGTCAAATTTTGTGTATTCTACATGTGGATATCCAGCTTTCCCAACATTATTTACAGAAGAGAATACCCTTCCCCATTTTGTATTCTTGGCACCCTTGTTGAAGATGAGTGGACTGTATATGCATGCGTTTATTTCTGGGCTCTCGATTCTATTCCATTGGTCTATTTGTCTATTTTCATGCCACTATGGTACTGTTTTACTTACTGTAGCTTCATAATATAGTTTGAAATCAGGAAGTGTGATACCTCCAGGTTTGTTCTTTTTGTTCAGGATTGCTTTGGCTAATGGGGGATTTTTGTGGTTCCATATGAATATTAGGATTGTTTTTCAATTTCTGTGAAAAATGTCACTGGAATTTTGATAGATATTGCATTGAATCTATAGGGGGTGTGAGTAGTATGGGCATTTTAACAATATTAATTCTTCTAAATCATGGATATGGGATATCTTTCCTTTTATGCATGTCTTCTTCAATTTCTTTTATCAGTCTATTATATTGATAGATTTCAGCAAATAGATCTTTCACCACCTTGGTTAACACTACTCCTAAATATTTTACTGTTTTGATGCTATTGTAAGCGTGGTTGTTTTCTTAATTTCTTTTTCATATAGTTCTAACAAATTTTTGGCAGTGTCTTGAGGGTTTTATATATGAAAGATCATGTCATCTGGAAACAAAGACAATTTTACTTCTTTCTAATTTGGGTATCTTTTAAATTTGGAGACCTTTTCTTTTCTTTTTTTTTCTAATTGTTCTGGCCAGAACTTTCTGTACTATGTTGAATAAAAGTGGTGAGAGTAGGGGCCCTATCTTTCTTCCTGATTTTAGAGGAAATGTTTTCAACATTTCACCATCGAGTATGATATTAGCTGCTGGTTTATCACATATGGTCTCTATTATTTTGAAGTACATTTCTTCTATACTTAATTTGTTGAGAGGTTTTTTTTTTAAGCTCGAAAGGATTTTGAGTTTTATCAAATTATTTTTCTGCATCTATTGAAACCATCATGTGAATTGTATCCTTCATTCTGTTAATGTAGTGTATCACATTTATTGATTTGTGTATGTTGAACCATCTTTGCATCTCAGGGATAAATCCCACTTGATCATGGCATACTCTCCCTTTAATGTGCTGTGGAATTCATTTTACTAGTATTTTGTTAAAGATATTTGCATCAGTGCTTATCAGAGATACTGGCCTATAATTTTCTTTTCCCATTATGTCCTTCTCTGTCTTTGTTATGAAAGTATTGCTGGCCTTGTGAATGAGTTTGGCAGTGCTCCTTCCTCTTCAATTTTTTGGAATTGTTTAAGAAGGACTGGTATTAATTCTTCCTTAAATGTTTGGCAGACTTCACCAATGAAGCTATCTGATAATGGGCTTTTCTTTGTTGGGAGGTTTTCATTATTAATTCAATCTCCTTACTCATACTAATCTGTTTAGATTTTCTATTTCTTCATAATTTAGTCTTGGTAGATACTATGTTTTTAGGAACTTATCCATTTCTTCTACTTTACCCAGTTTGTTGGCATATAGATTTAATAATAATCCTTCATGATCCTTTGTATTTCTGTGGTATCAGTTGTAATATCTCCCCTTTAGTTTATAATTTTATTTTGAAATTCTCCCTTTTTTTCTGAATTAGCCTAAAGATTTGTCATTTTTTTTTTTTGTCTCTTCAAAAAAAAAAATCAACTCTAGCTTCACTGATCTTTTCTATTGGTTTCCTGTTTCCTATTTCACTTATTATCACTCTGATCTTTGTTATTTATATCCCTTTGCTAACTTTAGGCTTATTTTGTTCTTTTTCTAGTTCCTTGAGGTGTAACATTAGGTAGTTTACTTGATATCTATCTTTTTCCTTAATGTAGATTTTTATCACTATAATCTTTTCTCTTAAAAGTGCATATAAGTTTTAGTATGTTGTGTTTTCTTTTTTATTTTTATCAAGATACTCTTTTATTTCCCTTTTGTCTTCCTTGACCCATTGGTTGTCCTGGAGTGTGTTATTTAATTTCCACTTATCTGTGAACTTTCCAATTTTCATCCTGTTATTGATTTCAAATTTTATATCATTGTGTTCAGAGAAAATACTTGGTATGATTTCACGTTTCTTTAATTTGCTAACATGTACTTTGTTGCTTAAAAGATGATCTCTCCTGGAGAATGGTCCATGTGATATATATCTATCACAAATCATGTACACACGTGCCCACGCACACACACTCACATATATACACTTCAATACTGAGATGAATTATTTGCTAATTTCCTCATTACTCTCACTTTTTAGAGTAATGGTCAACGTATTCTAACTACCTTTCAGAAAATACTTAGGAGTTATCAATATAGGTAATATTTTCAAAGCAAGAATGGCATATAATAGAAATTTTTGTTTATAGCCATGTTTTAACCACCAAAATCAGCATTGTCTTCAACGTAGCCACTATGTTTTTTAACACTTCTGTTTTGTTCTAATTTTCAGAACTTAAAATTTGTGATTTTCCCCTGAGTCTCTGAGTTTAGCCTGAAAGCTGGAATAATATTTCTTAGCTCTAAAAAACAATAATGTGCCCAAAGTTTTGCTTAGTCTGAACCAGAAAGTCATCTCTGGGCAATAAGTGAAATGACCACACTGGATAAAATGGAAATCAATTGAGCTTAGGTGTCATGTCATCATAGGTGATGGGGTGAGAGCAGAAGGACAATATGTAGAGAAGGGTTAATTTTCAATTTTTAGCCTCCTCAACAGAATCAGTAGACATGACACCTTCTCATGAGAAACAGTGGCTCATTGTAACAGTTATCCTCAAATAAGGGGAAACATCAGAATCTCTACCAGAAGGACAGGAAATATCTGTTGAATCTCTGTCCTACTGCCCATTCTTGACAAACATAAATTTCCTGTAAATTAGTTAGATAAACAATCCAAGAATCAGGATTTCTGAATTTTATCCACCTCTGACAACTTACATGGAATAGGAGACACAGGATTGTCACATTTTTCTAGTCTATGTTTCCTTCGAAGAGTTTTGTTGATGAAACTGATATGCAACTCCGTGATGTATTTCTCATGCCAACTTACCTCATGAAATTAAAATTTTTTAAATAAGAAGAATAAAATGATAGCTTAAATGTACTTTTTGTTAGTAAGAATCCACCTGACATGGTATGCACATGTGACAATCATATATTAGAAGGGATATAAAAATGGTAACATTTCCATGGAAATGACCAAAATGATAAAGAAAACACCAAGTATTTGAGGGTTTGAAGGAGGAAGCAGTGATGTTTAGATCTGAATGAGACCTGTGAGGTGGCACATAATAGATTTCATTAACGAGATACTTGAAAGGGGTTATTTTCTATTTACTAGTCCTTTAACTTGATCCAACAAGACAAACCAGTGATTGGAAGATAAAAGACATTACTTCCAAAAATTTCCAAATGTCGTCAAGAGTGGAACACAATATCTTACACAAGAGTGAGTTTCTATCATGTAAGTACTTCAAGCAAGAGACTGTTAAGTAAAAGATTTCTAAAGATGTTTTGGACTTACGTTCACAAGGTGTGTGCCATGGAAGAGGAGATACAGGTTACGTTAAACAGTGCTTCTGAAAAAGAAAAAAATAATCTGTCATTGAATATGATTGAAAGACACTAGGTTAAATGAAATTAGACTTTTTAAATTGTAGGACTTAACAGAGCACTTCAAATAATAATGTGCATTCCTAGACAATGAATGGGGAGGAGGGGGTGTGGATAAAAACAAATAAAAGAAATGATGTATCTGAGATCTCAAGATGTTATTTTTGCCCTGTTATCGACCTTGCTCAAAACTATTTTAAAAACCATTGCTATGCAATGTATGCTAAAAGAATAAAAATAAATACAGATAAGTTATGGGAGATAATCACCATATTGGTATTTAATACAACATGAATGTCTAATATTTTATGAGTGCATGAGGTTATGCCAGAACCACAATATAAAGAGCAGTAAATGTGGTGGCATTATCTACACATATTTACCCAGCTGGCAATGAATAAGTAACTGAGCATGAGGCAACCACTATGAGTCAATTTGAGAGACCCTGGGGTAACCCATTCATTTAACTAAAGTCGGAATAATTTTAAAAGTAATGAATAATTTTTCTACCTCTAATGGGTCAGTTGATTTGTGCCAGCCCATGACCTGTTTGCCTTCAGATCTATTCCTTACTCTATTTCTGCCGTTCTCTGGGTGACAGGCAAGCTGATTTCTGCAGACTCCCAGGTCAGGTGACTTTTGGCTGGGTTTAGCCAACAGGAGATGTTGGTGAGAGATTGGAGGGCAGGAAGGATAGAAGGTCTAGCGATTTCCCTTCTCTTTCTCTGCCTCAGGCTGGGTCTGTGTAGTATAAGAATTACCTTGGTGATTCTAGCCCTTCGGATCTGGTAACGGTGCCTTTTCCTTGGTTCATCCTGCCTAGGATGGCAGAGGTTTTTTGCTTTTGCTAATCTCTGGATTATACCAGAGTTTTCTTTTGGCTTCTTAGCAATGCTATCACCCATATAACAAATTCCCAGCACTTTATTTCCTGTGACTTATGTACTTTCAGTGGTTTCTGTTTTCCTGGTTGGACTCTGGTAAATATAATGGTTTTCTACATTACAGAAGCATTTTTTTAAATGTTAATGCATTATTATTTTCTCATAGGATTCCAAAGATGGAAAGGATCTTGGAGACTGCTTAGCCAAACAGTCAGAATGCAGTGTCTGATAAAGACAGGGAGAGAGCCAAATGGGTAGGGATGTGAAAAACTCTCACCCTTGCTTCAACAAGATCATTGTAACTATTTACCTGTTTGCAGGTATTGATTCTATATCATAAAAAAAGGTGTTGCATTGATATAGTTGTAAACCCTAATATTGCAGAAAAGGCCCAGGTAAGGGTTGACTTTTATTTTGTTCAATTCACTACATCCTTTCAAATTCATCAATCTTTTATTGAGCAGATCCTGTTTTCCATCCCCAACCCCCGGCAAGTATCGAAAGGGACTCTACCTACACTGTTTTGCTTTATCTTCCCATCAACTCATTGAAGGTGGAGTATTATTCAGAAATTGAGATTGAGAAAGGTGAAATATCTTGCCTATATCTCTATAGTAAATAAGTATCCAAATCAGACCTAAACCCCAAATTAATGTCTTTCCACAACACAATCCTGTTTCCCTTGATGATTAAATGCTTATCTGATCTTAGAGTTACAAGAAGAGTTTTAGAGAGTAAAATGATGAGTTTAATTGTGGGGATGTGAAATAAAAGCAAGTGAATGTGCCTTTCAGCAAGAACTTAATCTAATGCCTGATCTAACCCTGATATAGTAACTTTTGCCAACTGTTGTTTTTGTTTAAACAGTGTCTTATAAAATATTCCATTCCCAAGGTACAGGATGAATATTAGCATCTATAAACTTTCCCCTAGCCTACCACTTAGAATACACCTTTATCACAAATTATTCCACCCAAGATCCTCAATTAATATTAATATTATAACCCCCATCATCATCCTCTCCAAAATAATTCAGTGTACAAGCTTTGTCTAATGAGGGAAAGAATAGAAAAAAATCTTTAACAGATTCGCATATGGGCGGGAAAAACCAATTAAAGATTATCTCTGAACCAGGACCGCCAATATGAGATGAGATGCATAACTAATCAGCCCAAGAAGTACATCACGTGAAGTGAGGAAAGTGTCATTGTGAGAAATGTAACAACAGTCTGATGTGCATAATTCACTTTTCCCATGGAGCCCTTGCCCATCTGCTGTGACTTAGCTGAATATCAGAAGATGCAAGGAGGCCATCACTCATTAACTCACTCAGCTCCTTCAGGGCCTGGCTCTGCCTTCATTTTGTTTTTATTCTTGCACTAAAGACTTGGAAACCATTAATATTACTCTATGGGTTTCTGAACTTTCCAGGCTAGGATCTAATCAGATTCTCTTCTAAAGGGAGCAGAGGTCTGAAGTTCTTTATACACAAAGCAAAGAGTATCTAACATTTGTTAAAGCTCCAAAGAACTACCTTCTCCCCAGCTATGATGGATTAAAACCATGAACACACAGTCCTAATTCTAATGTTCTCGGAAACAATCCTCCCACGCTTTATTTTTCCTATGTCTGCCTGGGCTCAGGCAGGTTTTTGACACTAAGCACTCCCAGTCAGGCTTTGGAATCACTGCTTGAAAGAATTTCTAAACTTTAAGACACACATGGAATGCGTAGATGATTTTAAGCTAATTCTGCATGATATGAGTTATTTATTTTAAAGATGTCGATCAAATGATGCTTTGATTTGAAATGCCCTTAATTATTCCTTAGTATTTTAGGAGTAGTGTTGTTTTTCTCTCATTCAGTCATGGATTCATTTGACAAATATATAATGAATAGCTTTCTATGTCAGGCCCTGGCATAGGCATTAGGGGTTCAGTAAACAGTAGGACCTAGTTCCTTTCTTTAATACTTTAAGTTCTGGTAGGTGCTTAGTATTGGCATTAATATCATAGTAAGAATGTTCATTATTCTGGTGCATTATTTTGCCCTTTCAGGATGTCCTTCTTTCTAAACCTCTACATCCTGAGTCCTGTTTCCATTCCTTAAGCTCTGTAGCTCTATCTAAACTAAATTCCATCAGAATGGTGACTGTGTCTGATTTTGCTCACTAGCTGTTTATCCCCAATCCCTATAGTGCCTGTCACATAGGAGGCACTCAACAAACATTTAAATTATTTATTTACTGAAAAAACTCTGTTTTATCAAGCCAAATGATATCCTATTTCTCTGAACTTTGTTCCACTCAGACAAACCACTGGTATTAGATGCTTCTAAAAATGAACAAAATTTTTAGAAACTAGTTGAGCTTATAAAATATACAGTTTACAAGCAGAGATATGTCTTAACCATGTTGGTGATCCCTTCAGTCTTAAACCCATACAGTTAGCAATCCCCACACTTTGTTTGACAGGAAGATTTTCAGTTGGCCAGTGTAAAATCAAATGGCACTAAAACTACTGTGGACTAAATGCCTTTTTAGTAGTATTTTTTCTTTTGTTAAAAATTAAAGACAATATACAAATATGGGATATTTGAGTATCAGGATTATTCTCTGTTATACATCTGCTTGATTTGAACATTACTCTTTCTTTGCAGTTTTAAAAATAACTATTTTTGTTAAAAATTAAATTTTAGAAGTGTACATTTGGGGAAATGATGAATATATAAAACTTTGTAACTATCAGCCAGACCAAATTATAGAATACTTCCATCAACCCAGGAAGTCTTCCCTCCAAATATCCCAAAGATGGAGTCACTCTTCTATTCTAATACTTCATATAAATGAAGTCATACAGGAGTATCAGACAGGTAAATTGAAAAAGATACGTTAACATTACTCTCTTAACGTTTTATTAACAATTTAGAGCTTTATATCCAATGGATATTAATCAGTGGACCCAGTTTGCACGTTTTTTGGGTAGAAATGTTAGAGTGCACAAAATTATTTTTTTCTCCATTACCATTCTGACTAACCTATTTAAAAATTTTAAATAAAAACAAAAATCAATACTGGTCTTGAAAACAGAATAAATATACTTTTTAAAATGAAGGAATGGAAGAGTATAAGACAGCCTCTAAATATCTTTGGGTAAAAAGTGGATTTAGCATTATATCTGGAAATATAAAACTTATTTCTTTTCATTAGGGAGTCTTACTTAAAACTAGGATTGTTGGGCAGAGTACAACCCTGTGGGATCCAACAGGACAATGGACAAATGTTATGACTTAGGTATAATTTCCAAAAGCATTAAAAAGTCTTTAGGAACTACTAGTAGTATGCAGAAATTCTGCAGTTTGAAGGGTTAAATTTAAATATGTCTACCAAGATTCTTAAGAATGTAAGCTTACCTGCAGTTGGCAGGCTGCAAGTTTTGCTTTCCTGCCAGAAATCTTAATCAACTGATACTGTTGACATCGTCCAAAAACAATAAGCAAGATTAGTGGAAGTTACACATCCTACTCATTATTGCTTTGTTGAAGAGTCACTCAACTGAGAGAACAATATTATAGGACTTATTTACACTGATGTGAATCATTTCGTCCATAAACAAATGAGCAATGACCTGTTAGTCCAGGAGATTAAAAGCTAAGCAGATGTTTCACAAGAACAAAAATTAGTCTAGGGGAGGAAACAGAAAGCAAATTCATGTTAGCTATTGGCTTTCAAAACTGAACAATGTTAGACCACTTGAGTTTGTTGAGTGGGACAAGGGAACGCAATTGCTATTTTTGCTAAGGACCATTTATAAAGAAGTTTCAAAGATCCTTTTTAAAAAATTACTTGCTTTTTAAACAAGGAAGCAGCTACTAAGAAAATGGGTCCTCAAACAGCTCACCTCCAACTCTGTAAAAGACTGCCAAACATCTCTTGTGCATTGAAATTTATGGCTCAGGGATTGATTTCACTGGACTTTACACAAATCTTTGATCCATGGACCCATTTTAGTAGGTAATGCTATATCCTGTAACTCTATTTATCCTATTAGTCAGTGAAGGGGAGAGGAAATGTTACCAGGATGTCAGAAAAAGATGAATAACTGGAAAGTGGAAGTTCAGAGAGATCAAGAAAGTCAATCTGGTAGCAGTAACGTGATTAGAGTAGATGACTCAAAAGGGACCTAATGCTGGTGATTTTAAATGTACTTATTTACAAAACAGAAATAGATTCATAGACATAGAAAACAAACTTATGGTTACCAAAGGGGATAATGGCGGGTGGGGGATAAATTAGGAGTTTGAGATTAACATATACACACAATATATGAAATAGATAAACAGGAACGACCTACTATATTGTGCAGGGAACCATACTCAATATCTTGTAATAACCTATAATGGAAAAGAATCTGGAAAAGAATATATATATATATATATATATATATATATATATACACACACACACACACACATTAACTGAATCACTTTGCTGTACACTTGAAACTAACACACTGTAAATTAACTATACTTCAATTAAAAAATGAAAAAAAGTCAAGCTGGTAGTAATAATGTGATTAGAGTAGATGATTCAAAAGGGACCTAATATTGGTGATTTTTTGCTTACTATCTCATGAAAAGGACTTTACAGCTTTGTAATAAGATGCCCTGATTCTGGACCTCTGAACCTGCAAGGATTCAGTGACTTTCCTATTTAGGACCCTGTTACATGTCAGGTAGCCACTTAGGTCAAGAATATTGCTGGTTCTGGGCTGAGGTGAAGATCAAATGCAATGATGATGTTTAATCTTGGAATCTCACATGCTTATATTTTTAGAGAAAGATAGCTAGTCTTTAATTAACACTAAATCTTGATAATACAGCATTCTTTTTTTCAATTTGCATGATCATCATGCACATTAGTTAAATATTACAATCTTGATTTTGCAGTTATGAAATTTAAGGTGCAGAGAGTTTAACAAAATTACTGAAGTATAAGTAACTGGCTTCAAATTCAGGGGTAAAAATTCAAGTAGGTTTGAGTTTAATCCAGTGTTTTTTTTCCAAAAATCTAGTATTAAAGGACTTATACATGGTCAGTCTCGATGTAAATCAAATGTGAAGCTTTTCAAATCATACATATTGAAACTCCACCCCTATGACACCCATGTGCTATTATAAATATGCCACATTCTAAAATGTTTTATTTTTCATTAAAGTTGTGCTGGCTTAGTGTTCAACATGTTTCAGATTGTTTAACCTAGGCAAACTGTTTGCAAATCACCTAACTATGCAAACTAGTACAATCACTGGAATGGCCCAATTAAGAACATACTATTCTTCTCAATGTAATTTAACTATGCATGAATATTAGAAAATTTTGAATGCATCTGCTAATATGCTGATTATATAATCAATGATACTGATCATGTAGTAGGATAAATTGCCATTGACTTTGAACTGCTTTCAAATTCCCCAAACATAAATTACCATAAATTTTTCATTTGAATTTTGTTTCTAGAAAAAGCAACAGAGACTATCATTTTGTCTATGTAGTTATTTGTAATTCACTGACTACAATTAGTGTTCTTAATATATCAGATGAAGTCTTTCAGCTGAAAATTTTCCATAAAAGGTATCTAGAGCAGACTGTATCCTACTACACATTATGTGCATATCCCACACCTGACACATATGCTCATTCCTCACCATTTCTGTCCTAATAAGTTCTCTGTTACTTGTACTACCATGCTCAAGCATCACATCCTTAAAAAAATATCTTTCCTGCAACTACAGGTCATGGTACACAATCTGTGTGTGACACATTTTCATGGAAAGAAGGAAGGAAAGAGAAAGATATAGTATTAAGAACATCAATTCTACTGCTAGTAATAATAGCAGCTAACATTTATTGATACTTATTCCATTAAGCACTTTATATACAGTAATGCTGTCAGTGACCCCCAATCAAACCACCAGGAACATTGCCTGTGGCTGAAAAAGTCAGTTAATTACTCATAGCAAAGGAGAATGCACAGCATGGGAAACAACAGGATAGCTCAGTGAAAGCATGTTAAAAAGGACTTATTATAGGATTTATGCTCTGGTTGAGCTGGGGCGGGTCCAAAGAAGTGGGGACACCTACTGGTTTGGGTGATGTCAGAAAGCAGGAATCATTCTATAATTGTATATCTCATTAAATCTTATTTGCGGGGCAGGTGAACTAAAGAAAAGCTAATGCTGGTTTTGGTAAAACAGCAGTAGCCATTCATACCACCTAGGAGAAAGGTTATTTGGTATATTGTGCCTTGGACAAATAGTCATAATTGGTCAGTTTTTAGACGTGACTGTGGAGTGGTCTTTTGTTTTGATCCATCATGACCACAGAGCGGCATTCTGATGTTGATAATCTATGTAATTGCTTATGTTCAACAGTGCCTGGCAGTGAGTGCGGGAACAGCATGTAGTAACACAAAAGCCTAGCTGATAGTCGCGGGCTAGCTCCAGATGTCAGGGACTGCTTTTCTCTTTCTTAATGCTAGGCCATTCATTTCATCAATAATTCAATCAGTTTTATGCTATTACCGTCTCCATTCTATCGATGAGATAAATGAAAGTCAGATGGGTTATGTAACTTGCTCAAGGACACAGTGACATTAATAGGACCCATTAGTTGAACATTAGGCTGTCTGCTTCCCTCATTCCAGAGGCCAAACCATTAATCCTACACTAAACTCTCCATTAATAGACATGAGAGAATTATTCTATTTTTCTCCCTTTGAGTCAAATTATTACCCTAAGAGCTACAAACATTAAAAATGTTTCTAGTCTCAACCCAGTGATATTGCCCAAACATTTCAAATGTATTCCTTCCCTCTTCCCTCACAATTCACAATGTTTTGGCTTGTAAAGTGGTCAGTTTGCTCTGTTGAGTCACTAGGTCTACTCACTCAAAGCATATTATTCTCATGCCTTCAGCTGAAATACAGAAACCATATAAATGTTTACAGGCTGAGCCACCTAAACCCATGAATAGGTAAAGCTTCTTATTTATTTTTTTAACCCAAGGAGATGAGCAGCAAAGCTTTCTTGAATAATCCCTGAAACAACCTCTGAGATCGCTTCAGGATTTATCTGGCTCACAATCCCAGTCATAGCAGCCCCGTAAAGCTCAGCAACACGATGGGACTCTCATGACTCCCTTTGATGCAGACTCGTATTCAGCTGTGTTCTACTGTGAATTCAGGCAATCTGGGAAGAACTCAGAATCGTATAACTGCACATTTCACACTTTTAAGACAAAAGGGAGTTGAGAGCTTAACCCAAAATTTGTTTGATTTATTTTTATGTTGATAGATATGTAACATTATGATAGTTACAATTATATAATGTGATAATCATGTTGCAGAAGGTCTATATAACGTTAGAGATAAACTACCAGTTTTACAACAATAACTACAAATTCTTTAACACTCCTCTCAATGAGAGATGCGGTAAGGCCCCTCTCTTTGAATTTGGACAGGTTTGTGACTGCTTCGGCCATTAAAATATGGCAGAAGTGACACAAGGTGACCTCTGAGGTTACATTATAAAGGCCATGCAGCTTCTGCCTTGTTTGTTGGAAAACTCATTCTTGAAGCCCTAAGCCCCCATATGGGAAGTCCAGTGAGTCGTGAGTCAGAGATTGCCCAGACCGACAGATGAGCCATCCCTTCAGAGGAACCAGTCCTGTGAATGAAGCTGTCTTGGGTCCTCCGGACCATTTACCATGATAATACCACTGCGAGATATCTTACAACACCATGTAGGATAGAAGAATCACCTAACTGAGCACTGCTCAGATTTCTAACCCTAAAATCATGACATACAATAAAATAGTTATTGTTTTGTCATAGTTTCATACACAGAAGTAGATAACTGGAACAATTTACCTCTAAAGAACTGAAGATTGCAAGGAATTTCACATGGCTGGAGAAATGGCTAAAAAAAAGAGACCTGTCTTTCTGGCAAACTCAATTCACCATGAACATTATGTGATTTTTTTTTCCCCCCAAAGTATTGAAATCTGGATATGGTTGAGAGGCAGACAAATATTCAAATATTCCTTTAAATTATCTGGTATAAAACACACAAACTATTATTTAACTATTCATTCACTCAATCAGTGAACCACTCTTCACCACAGAGAATAAATTTTGACTTGGATTTTACTTGGTGGAAGGTTTAAGCAGGAATTATTAGGGATACATTAGGTTCCTAGATCTAATCCCTACAGTAGTAAGACACAAATACATACCATTTCTCCTCAAGGATTTTTTACTTTAGAGAAAAAAATACACATTTAAAAAAAAAATTCTGGTATTTTTGCGACATATTTCCAGTCCTTATTTTCTAACCTGTCCAGTCATCTATTTCAATTTCTTGATTCAAATATCAGCATGGAAACACATTTTAGTATGATGGGTAGTCTAAGGAATGATGAACATAACAAAGTGATTTAAGTTAGTAAGAAGTGATTTTGATGTTAATACACACAAAAATACTTAATTTAAGAGAAATGTTACTTAATAAATATTGAATTGCCTAATTTAAAATATAATAAGTAACAAAGGTTTGTATCAGTAGATGTCATATTGAAGCCATATTTTCATTTCATACACTTTTTGTCAAGTGTGTCTAGTATCTTGGTAATTAAAACCCTGCAAAAAAAAAAAAAAAAACTCTGCAAACTCTATTTGTCAGTGTCCACTAAATGAGTGCATTGGAAATCGTGATTGACCTCATTTTTGAAGTTCAGGTTGTAAAACATATATTTGGAGATAGGTCCTGAAAAAGCATAATTTTATATCTGACTACTAGTTACTAAAAATGTACAATCTCTTATAAAATTATAATATTCTATCATAAATAATCAAGATTTTTATTGAATAGTTTTATAATCATTCCTATGGTTAAAATATAGGGGTAAATAATACATGAAGTATTTAGAGACCCGTGAGGAAACTGCAAATATAGCAGGACTAATGCTGAAACAAAAGGACAATTGGACTACTAAAAAGGCCAGGGGAGGAACTGAAAGATATCTTCACACAATTCATTGATAAATTCTCCAAGATTCATAAAGGGGGGCATGTAGAGAACTCTGTAGCTACATATACTTATACACTGATGCTGTGGACAGTCATTCACATAGACCAGATCTTTTCCCACAGGTGGCCCTTAAAATGATTTTAGGTAGTAAGATAGCAAAATATAAAATAAAATAAATCCCATATTGAGAAAGCCATTTTCCTTTTAATCCATCTTTCACTCCTTCTGAATACACTGACTCAGTTTGGTGCTGGTATGTCCTGAACACCATTCTAAAACTTGCTTCATCTAACAAAGAGTAGGTTTATGGCACAAAGCCTTCACAAAATAATACTATCTTATTAAAATGTAACTGCATAGCTTTTTTGTATTTGTTTTTATATTTACCTTATTTTTTTTCAAATGGCAGCAAAGTAATACACTCATAGTAATAGATAAATAGTCTTTCCAAAATGCTGAAAGGTACACAGTAAGATTTAATGAGGTATATGTGGTCACTGCCTGAGCTTTCTGTTCCGAATGAAGACATGTACCTATAAAGTCTGAATCTGACTGTACAACCAAATCCACCCGAAATTTTGTAGTCTATAAATTTGGTTGTCTAGATACTAATCCTCACTGCTTTACCGCTACTCCCTTGTCAGAGTTACTATCATCTCTCACCACAATTGAATAGCAAGAGCTTCTAACTCATCTGCCAGTTCCTACCTCTTCCCCTATCTGTACTCCATTCTCAAAACAGCATCCAAAGTGTCCCATGACAAATGCTATCAGGTCTCGCAGCTTCTCTGTACAGAATCCTCCAATGTCTCCCTATTTTACTCAGTTTGAAAGTCCATCTATTTGCAATGTCCTATTAAGGTCCGGCTGCTGGTTATTTACTTGACCTCATCTATTACAAATCTCATCTTGCTTCCACCCACTGGCAAAAAGTATTCCTAAAAACATTACGTCTCCAAGATGGTTGACACTAATACAAATATTTTTAGTTAAACTAGATTCTGCTAATAATTTTATTAGATGTAGTTATTTCATTTTTAATTTCTGAGATAAGTATACAATTCCTTAAATACTTAACGTTTTCTGCAGTTTGAATGAATAATTTCTGATCTTGAAAATATTAGTACAGTCTTTAAAAATATTAACCATTTATATGTCCCATTATTCACCAGTTCTCAAATTCCAGGCGTTATTATTCCTTATCGAAGGCCCAAATCTTACAGATTAGAGCCAGATTTAAATAGCCCAAATGACAGGATGCTGAAGCAAGCAGGAGAGACATGCTGATCACTCATGCACTCCATTATTACCATGCTCCCAAAGCTCTGTTTTCTATTTCACATCATGTAACAGTAAAAACGTCGCAATGACAAGGTAATAGAAGGATGATTAGCTTTAATGTACTCCCTTTCATGTTTGTAGTTAGAGCTAATATGAACTAATTTATACCCTTAGATATTTTTCTTTTCTGTGTGTTTTGTAACAAATGTGAAAATTGCTGGTGTAACTGCAATCAATCAACTGAGATAAATGCAAGTTGAGCTCCATGACTCCTTAACAAATTTTCATAAGGCTACCCCTTTTGGTAAAAATTGTTAGTCATTTCTATGTCAGCATAAACACTGTAGAATCCTAGGAACTCCAGGTTCTGGTAGGTGACATGGATTTTTTTGATTAAACAAGTGAAACAAATAGCAACAAATCGAGTTGGCAAACAATTGGATGGTACAGAACAAAGAAATCACACTGCATTTTATCATCTTGTATTTGATCTTAAAACTGCATTTTATATTATCAACAGTACAGCTAATCAATATTTTGAAAGAACTTGGACAACTGTAAAGTGGTATAGGCAGTCAGTTCTGAATAACTCTAAATGAAATGTACCCAAAATTATTCACTATTTTTATTTAGTGTTCTATTTCTGGATATCCTTTAAATACTATGAAATATAATTAGAACGACTAATAGAATCTTTATCAAATTTGATGATATACTTAATATATCAATAGTGAATGCTTTGAGTCAATTTGCAAGGTACATACAAATACAAATTTGCTCAATGCTTTGACTAATGGAAGTCACATTTTAGACAGATAGATACAGATAGATATACATACAGATGTATAGATAAATAGATATATATAGTCCTATATTGGGTATAATCTAAGCACATACACTATCTAGAAATGCTTATACCTCAAAAGCACCTAGAGATGCCTCAACTAACAGTGCTTGTTAATTTCCCATGCTAACACAGTTCAAAACTATGGTGGCTTGATACTGAGATGCTAAGTATGGTTCCTGGGGAAGGAGCTTGGTGGTGTCATTCTCCCCACTTGAGGTGTGCACTGTCTCTGTAACAACGAGCTGCAAAACAAACACTGAAAGCAATTTTTGCTTTTCACCTTTTTTCATAAAAGTGAAAACCTTCTTCAGATTTCTTTCAGTTAGCAAAAACTGGTATTAATGTCGGTCTTTCATAAAAGCAAATTGGCATAAAACAAACCTTAAAAAATTGGGGGGTACCTCTATACAGAAGGAACTGAAATTAGGTTCTCAAAGAGATATCTGTACTCTCCTGGTCACTGGTGCTTTGTCCACTATAGCCAAGACATGGAAGCAATCTAAATGTCCACAGATGGATGAATGGATAAAGAAATGTGGTACGTGCATAAAGTGGAATATTATTCATCTTAAAAAAAAAATAAATCCTGCTTTTGTGAGAATATGAACAGACCTGGAGGACATTATGCTAGGTGAAATAAGCTAGACAAATACTACATGATACAACTTAACAAGAGAAATCAAAACTAGTCAAACTAATTGAAGCAGAGAGTAGAATGGTGATTTACAGAAGGTTGGGGGAGGGAGAAATAAGGAGGTGTTAGTCAAAGGGTACTAACTTTGTTATGCAAGGTAAATAAGTCCTAGAGCTCTACTACATAGCATAGTGCCTGTAATTAACAATACATATACATAGTTAAAAATTTGCTAAGAGTGTAGATCTTATGTTAAATATTCTTATCACAAAAATAATAATAATAAAGAAAGAAGGCAGGAGGAAACACTTGGAGGTGATGGTTTAGGTTGTGGTGATGGCTTCAAAGATGTATAGTTCTCTCCAAACTCATCAAGGTGTATATATTAAATATGTAGAACTTTTTGTATGCCAATCATACCTCAATAAAGTGGTTTTAAAAATGAAAAGTTAAAGCAAAAAAGTGACAGTCACAGGAAATCACCACTGTAATCCTGACTGCTTAAATGCAAAATCCATTCCTCTATGAACAATTCATGATTTCCCTAGACAGGTAAAACTCTCCTTCTCTAAATTCCCATGTCATTTTATTGGTTGATTTTGCCCCCACAAAATAATAGCTTTTCATAGTCACAAAAATTGCTAAAGCAATCCACACTTCATTTCCATTTAGTCTTCAGGGCTATCTTATTTTAGGATGAAATTATTGATATAAATAAATGTGGTCCCAAGATATATTTTAAAAGGTTAAATATTCTCTATAGCATTTTTTATACTCAATTCAGGGGATGAATCAATTTCTTTTTTAGAAATATATATTTAAACCACATTTAAATAGAAAATTTGGCGCTTACATAAATTTTACAGGGGTCTGAAATGACAGAGCACGTCTCAATATATTCAGATAAATTTCATTCCTTAGTGTGGCAGTTGTTAGCATCACTCACCAAATAATTCTGGTTCTCTTTCCAGTCACATAGTAGGACTGCATTTCCCTGCCTCTTGGAGTTCATGGGGCCATGTAACCAGCACTGGCCAATGAAGCTATGAGTGGAAATAATGTGTATGACTTCTAGGTGGAAATTCTAGGAGTTAATGTGCAATTATTCCCGTTTAATTTTTCTGCCTTTGCAATCATGAAGGCACACCCAGACACTGAATCAAATTCACACTGTGTCTCTGAATGAGGATGATGTAGAGGTGAGCCCATCAGCTACTCTGTGCTGTTAATGTATTGTAAGTGAGCAAGAAACAAACCTTTGTCATTTTAATACACTAAGATTTTTAGAGTTGTTTGTTACAGCAGCATAATCTAATGCTGACTGATACATTTATTATTATCATTTTTTCTTAAAAAATGGAGAAGATATATATGGCTCATATTTTCTGGAGCAATAGGTTACAAAAATAAAGTTAAAATATTGAATGCATATAATTAAACAATGAATGATGTGATATGCTCTATTCCTTCAAAAAATCATTTCACTAGATTGGAGGGCATGTAAAAATTATCTGTCAACAACTTGTCACTTTGATCACATAAAAAAGAAAGTTACTCTATGAAATCCTTTAATTTGAAATGTTTAATTTTTAATTTTACCCAGAATCCTGTCTGCCATCCTTGGTTATGACACCAATCAAAAAATTTTTTAAATTATACTGATCAAAAATAGAGATTATGATAACTTGACAGCCGAAGGCACCTACCTTTTAAAACTGATAAAAGTTCAAAAAGTTGATAAGTATGTTTGAAAAATGCACAAGTTCTGCAATAAATATCAACTTAGTGGAAGGAAATTC
The DNA here is from genome assembly GCF_964270905.1 of Leucopleurus acutus. Lineage (NCBI taxonomy): Eukaryota > Metazoa > Chordata > Mammalia > Artiodactyla > Delphinidae > Leucopleurus > Leucopleurus acutus. The sequence goes on from NC_139162.1 coordinate 25,551,055, forward strand.
ACTTTGCAGTTTGCATACTAGATATGCCAATATAAACTGCATTTGAAAGAAATAAGACCATGAGGGTTGGAAATGTCTGTTCCCAGTCTCTTCACTGTCAGGTGGGTCCATATGATAAGTTCTGGCCAATAAAGTGTGAGCAAATTTGATGTACATTATGTTCAGGTGGAGGAACTGTGATGCCTATGGTTAATTTCTTAGTCTTTCTTCCCAGCTCTTAGTCTTTCTTCCCAGCCTCCTGGTCCAGGTAGGGCAGGTGAAAGATGGCATAATCTCTGCCAGTACGGCACTATCTCTTGTGATTCCCTTGTATGTTGCTAACACCTTAGCAAACTGCCTCTTTATTAAACATTCCTTGAATTACACTAATTTAAGTATTCCATCGGCTTCTTGCTAGGCCCCTGAGTTATAGAATCAGACTACTGCCCAGAGGTTTATGTAGAAAAGAACACCCCTCTTTCCTCCAACTGGCTTATGATAAACATGTAACATCAAGAAGAAATAAACCTCATATATTAAGCCATTGAGATTTGGGGATTATTTGTCAAAGCTCCGTAACCCTAAGCCAAACCTTAAAAATACACCTATCAGGGGCTTCCCTGGTGGCGCAGTGGTTGAGAGTCTGCCTGCTAATGCAGGGGATACGGGTTTGAGCCCTGGTCTGGGGGATCCCACATGCCGCGAAGCAACTGGGCCTGTGAGCCACAACTACTGAGCCTGCGTGTCTGGAGCCTGTGCTCCGTAACAAGAGAGGCCGCGACAGTGAGAGGCCCGTGCGCCGCGATGAAGAGTGGCCTCCGCTTGCCGCAACTAGAGAAAGCCCTCGCACAGAAACGAAGACACAACACAGCAAAAATAAATAAATTAATAAACTCCTACCCCCAAAATCTTTAAAAAAAAAAAAAAAATGCACCTATCAGACTAGATAAGGATTCATCTGTACCTGTTTTTCTAAGAACTCCTGACAAGAGAAACTGGTAAGTGAGTGGACACAAAAGGAAAAAAAAGCCAAAAGGAGGTACAATTTTAGCATAGTGTTAGTCCGGTTTTTCAGGGGGATTCTGGAATGTGACACCTCAGAGTTGGGAGCTTGGAGCTTGAATTTCATATTGAGTCAAGGAGCTTGAATTTCATATTGAACACTCACTGATCACTGATAAAACTTTTCTTGCACCTGTGTATGTGGGCAAGCTGCCAAAGGTCATCTTCCGAGTAAGTGCTCAAAAACTAGTACAGGTAAAAGGAGCCTAAGGGGATTTGATACAGCATAAGCAGTGTCCAACTAGAACAACTTTCAAAAGAGAACACGGTCTTATCAGTCAACATTAGTTATAGTCTGTACCTTATAATCAAAAGGAGAAAGAACAATGGTTATATTTATAAAGATTCAAGGAAATTAAAAATATATGATCTCAAAAGAAAAAAAATTATGTAAATTAGTTTTGCAGTTTTCTGCTCTAAATTATATAATCTGGAAGGATATCTTGGTCAATTCACTTCTAACACTTTAGGTCACTTACCCCAAAATAGTGATGGAAAAACAGTATCAGGTGCTATATATTCAAGAAACTTTATTATTTCTCTAAAGAAAAAATGATTGTGGGACTACTACATACCCACGGGGAATACAAGAACAAATATAACAAATTCTATTTCCTCAACCAGCATACATTCTAGTGAGGGAGACAGAAAAGTACAAACAAATAGAGTTATAATACATTATCGATGGTGAAAAATGTTATGAAGAAAGTATCAGCAAAGTAAGAGAAAGGCCATGAAAAGAGTTGGCTATTTTAAATAGCAAAGTCATGTTAGGTCTCTCTGATCAAATAACATCACCTAGGAACCTAAGCAAATTGAGGGAGTGAGCACTGAAGAAATCCGAGAGAACAGCATTCCAGGTAGAGCAAACCTCAAAATCAAGTTCCCAGAGCCTACAGTAGGTTTATTGTGTTCAAGGAACAATAAAGGCCAGTGTTCTGGTCATGGCTAATGGAACGAGGAAGAGAATGTTGGAATATACAATTGGAGAGAACCAAGGCCAGACCATGTAGGCCCTTGCAGGCCAAGGTGAGGTTTACTTCTGTATATGTGTGTTATTGTTTTCTATTGTAAGCCACTAGAAGACTATAAACACAGGAGTTGCATTAACTGATTCTAGACATAAAGAGGTAACAAAAGCTGAACTTAATCTCCCACTGTAAACAACTAGAAAACTGTCTATTATATATGAAAAACCTGGCTCCACACACTGGACAATAGGTTGCACAGAACTGTGATCCCCAAAAGAAAGGAAAGGTAGTTGAAATTGTCCCAGTTTGCTGCCTGGATGCAATGCCTTAGACTGTATTCACAGAGACGGGGAAGACCATAAACAAGAGCCTGGCAGTCTCAGCGAGTTCAGTCACTGGAGACCAGACTTTAGGGAGGCTTATGAGACTGTAAGTAGCAGGGCAGAGCTCGGGAAAGGACCTATGCAGAAACACAGCTCCAGACATCTATTACATAAAGTTTTCCTTAAGTCTTTGCTGAAAACTTAGCTATATGTACATTAAGTAAAATTCCACAAGCCTTGGCCAAAAATACCAGCAAGCTGTAAGTTAAAAATTTGTAAAAGCTCACATAAGGCAGGGAGTTATGCAAAGTCTAACCATCCAGAGAGTAGAGTCCTTGGTGATCAGCCAGGCCAGTTGGTGGAGACCTCAGGAGAATTGTATCTCAGAAATAGGGCTTACACATGCCTGGAAACACTCTAGGAAATCTTAAAAACAGGGTCAAGTTCATAAAATTTATCCAGAATAATTTAATTGTCAAAATTAACTGCCAAAACAGCAGCATAGCATTCATAAGATCCAGCCTCCTATCAAAATATTTTATACATACCAAGAAGCAGTAAAGGTAACTATAGCCAGGAATAAAATCATTCAACAGAAAAAGACACAGAAATGACTGACAAGGATGTTAAGTAGCTATTATAACTATGAACAAGTATTCCATTAAAAACATCAAGCAAGAGAGAAATTAAAGATATTAAAAAATGGACTTCCATAGATTAGAACAACATCTGAAATTAAGATATCACTGGATGGGATTAACAGCAGATTAGATGTTGCAGAATAAAAATATCAGTGAACTTGAAAACACAGCAGTAGAATCAAACCAAATGAGACAAGGAGGAAAAAAAAAAAGAAAGAATTTAAAAAGCCTCTATGACCTGTGAAATAAATAGTCTGACAGACATATGACTGATCTCCTAGAAGAAGCAGAGAGTCTAGGAAGACATCAAAAATATTCAAAAGGGCTTCCCTGGTGGCACAGTGGTTGAGAATCCGCCTGCCGATGCAGGGGACACGGGTTTGTACCCCGGTCCGGGAAGATCCCACATGCCGCAGAGCGGCTGGGCCCGTGAGCCATGGCCGCTGAGCCTGCACGTCCAGAGCCTGTGCTCCGCAACGGGAGAGGCCACAACAGTGAGAGGCCTGCGTACCGCAAAAGAACAATAATTATAAATAAAAAAATAAAAATAAAAAATACAGTGACTAAACAAGTTGCAAATTTGATAAAATATAAAAGCCCACAGATCTAAAAGTCTCAATGAACTTAAACAGGATAAACATACACACAAACATGCCAAGATATATCAAATTGCTGAAAATCACAAATAAAATCTCAAAAGCCACCAGAGTGGGGAAAATATGTATTATGTACAGAGGAATGACTACGTGAACAAATGAAGACTTTTTTTCAAAAACTATGCAAACCTGGTGACCATGAATGGAAGCTTTAAACAGCTGAAAAAAGAAAAAAAAAAAAGATGAAGACCTGTCCATCTAAAATTATTTATCCAGCAAAGAAATATCCTTTATAATGATTATGAACTCTAAGAGAATTTGCAGGGATGGAACTGTTCTATAATGTAACTTATTTCTTCCCCCCCCCCCCCCGCACCACATGCCCCATACTCTTCACTTTTCTCTACCTGTTCTTTACCCCAAGTGGCTGACCAGTTTGGACTTCCTTGACTTCTGACTTGCAATTAGGATCAGTCAATGAAAAGCACAGGAAGGAAATTCAAGGGAGAGGAGAGGAAAGGATGGTTATTTCTCCAACTCTGTTTCTGTAAGTTCTCCGAGGCAACATCTCTATCTCACTTGTTTAAATGTTTTAATCCATTCACCTACTGATGGACATTTGGGTTGTTTCCAGGTTTTGAATATTACAAATAAAACTGCATGAACATTCACATACACTTTCCTTTTTTTATATAGGACACACAGTTTTACTTCCCTTAGGTAACTAATGAATAAATTATATAAATAACATTTGTATTTATTTATAAATATTATCATTTATAAATATTATCCTGTATAATTTATAAATATAAATAAAATGAATGGAATGATTATGTTAAGGGAGGTATATGTTAAAATTTTTAAGAAAGTTCCACATTTTTGTAGCATTTTACATCCCCACAAGCACTGTATGAGCACTCTAGTTCCTCCATATACTACCACTAGATATGATCAGTATTTTTAATTTTAATCATTCTAATAGGTAGGTAGTAATATTTCATTGTGGTTCTTATTTGTATTTCTTTAATGACTAATAATGTTGAACATCTTTTTATGTGCTTATCTTCTATCCATGTTTGTTATTTGATGAAATGTTTAATAAAATTATTACCCTATTTGTTACTTTTGTTGTCGTTTGTTTTGTTTTCCTCATTATTGGATACTGAAATGTCCTTTTTTTAAAATTTATAAATGTATTTATTTATTTTTGGCTGCGTTGGGTCTTCATTGCTGAGTGCGGGCTTTCTCTAGTTGCAGCGAGTGGGCTTCTCATTGCAGTGGCTTCTCTTGTTGCAGAGCACGGGCTCTAGGCAGGCAGGCTTCAGTAGTTGCGGCACGCGGGCTCAGTAGTTGTGGCTTGCGGGCTCCAGGGCGCAGGCTCAGTAGTTGTGGGCATGCAGGCTTAGTGTGCCACAACTTCCAAAACTATGTTGAATAATAGTGGTGAGAGTGGGCAAGCTTGTCTTGTTCCTGATCTTAGTGGAAATGGTTTCAGTTTTTCACCACTGAGAATGATGTTGGCTGTGGGTTTGTCATATATGGCCTTTATTATATTGAGGTAGGGTCCCTCTATGCCTACTTTCTGGAGGGCTTTTATCATAAATGGTGTTGAATTTTGTCAAAAGGTTTTTCTGCATCTATTGAGATGATCATATGGTTTTTCTCCTTCAATTTGTTAATATGGTGTATCACATTGATTGATTTGCATATATTGAAGAATCCTTGCATTCCTGGGATAAACCCCACTTGATCATTGTGTATGATCCTTTTAAAGTGCTGTTGGATTCTGATTCTAGCATTTTGTTGAGGATTTTTGCATCTATGTTCATCAGCGATATTGGCATGTAGTTTTCTTCCTTTGTGACATCTTTTTCTGGTTTCGGTATCGGTGATGGTGGACTTGTAGAATGAGTTTGGGAGTGTTCCTCCCTCTGCTATACTTTGGAAGAGTTTGAGAATGATGGGTGTTAGCTCTTCTCTAAATGTTTGATAGAATTCACCTGTGAAGCCATCTGGTCCTAGGCTTTTGTTTGTTGGAAGATTTTTAATCACAGTTTCAATTTCAGTCTGTTTGTATTTTCTATTTCTTCCTGGTTCAGTCTTGGAAGGTTGTGCTTTTCTAAGAATTTGTCCATTTCTTCCAGGCTGTCCATTTTATTGCCACAGAGTTGCTTGGAGTAATCTCTCATGATCCTTCATATTTCTACAGTGTCAGTTGTTCTCCTTTTTCATCTCTTATTCTATCGATTTGAGTCTTTTCCCTTTTTTCTTGATGAGCCTGGCTAATGGTTTATCAAGTTTGTTTATCTTCTCAAAGAACCAGCTTTTAGTTTTATTGATCTTTGCTCTTGTTTTCTTTGTTTCTATTTCATTTATTTCTGATCTGACCTTTATGATTTCTTTCCTTCTGCTAACTTTGGCCTTTTCTCTGTTCTTCTTTCTCTAATTGCTTTAGGTGTAAGGTTAGGTTGTTTGATATGTTTCTTGTTTCTTGAGGTAGGATTGTATTGCTATATACTTCTCTCTTAGAACTGCTTTTGCTGCATCCCATAGGTTTTGGGTCATCGTGTTTTCATGCCATTTGTTTCTAGGTATTTTTTTATTTCCTCCTTAATTTCTTCAGTGACCGCCTGGTTATTTGGTAACATATTATTCAGCCTCCAGGTGTTTGTATTTTTTACAGTTTTTTTCCCTGTAACTGATATCTAGTCTCAAAGCATTATGGTCAGAAAACATACTTAATACAAATTCAGTTTTCTTAAATTTACCAAGGCTTGATTTGTGACCCAAGATATGATCTATCCTGGAGAATGTTCCATGAGCACTTGAGAAGAAAGTGTATTCTGTTGTTTTGGGATGGAATGTCCTATAAGTATCAATTAAGTCCATGTTGTTTAACGTGTCATTTAAAGCTTGTGTTTCTTTATCTTCATTCTGGATAATCTGTCCATTGGTGAAAGTGTGGTGTTAAAGTACCCTACTATGATTGTGTTACTGTCAATTTACCCTTTTATGGCTGTTAGCATTTGTCTGATGTATTGAGGTGCTCCTATGTTTGATGCACAGGTATTTACAATTGCTGTATCTTCTTCATGGATTGATCCCTTGATCATTATGTAGTGTCCTTCTTTCTCTCTTGTAATAGTCTTTATTTTAAAGTATGTTTTGTCTGATATGAGAATTGCTACTCCAGCTTTCTTCTGATTTCCATTTACATGGAATATCATTTTCTATCCCCTCACTTTCAGTCTGCATGTGTCCCTAGACAGCATATATACGGGTCTTGTTTTTGCTTCCATTCAGCCAGTGTATGTCTTTGGTTGGAGCATTTAATCCATTTACATTTAAGGTAATTATCGATATGTGTGTTCCTATTCCCATTTTCTTAATTGTTTTGGGTCTGCTTTTGTAGGTCTTTTCCTTCTCTTGTGTATCCTGCCTACAGAAGTTCCTTCAGCACTTGTAGTAAAGCTGGTTTGGTCGTGGTGAATTCTTTTATCTTTTGCTTCTCTGTAAAGGTTGTAATTTCTCCGCCAAATCTGAATGAGATCTTTGTTGGGTAGAGTAATCTTGGTTGTAGGCTTTTCCCTTTCATCACTTTAAATATGTCCTGCCACACCCTTCTGGCTTGCAGAGTTTCTGCTGAAAGATCAGCTGTTAACCTTATAGGGATTCCCTTGTATGTTATCTGTTGCTTTTCCCTTGCTTTTAATATTTTTTCTTTATATTTAATTTTTGATAGTTTGATTAATATGTGTCTTGGTGTGTTTCTCCTTGGATTTATCCTGTATGGGACTCTCTGTGTTCCCTGGACTTGGTTAACTATTTTGTTTCCCATATTAGGGAAGTTTTCAACTATAATCTTTTCAAATATTTTTTCAGTCCCTTTCTTTTTCTGCTCTTCTTTTAGGACCCCTATAATTCGAATGTTGGTGCATTTAATGTGCGTTTAATGTTGTCCTAGAGGTCTTTAAGACTGTCCTCAATTCTTTTCATTCTTTTGTCTATATTCTGCTCTGCAGTAGTTATTTCCACTATTTTATCTTCCAGGTCACTTATCCGTTCTTCTGCCTCAGTTATTCTACTATTGATCCCTTCTAGAGAATTTTTAATTTCATTTATTGTGTTGTTCATCAGTTTGTTTGCTCTTTAGTTCTTCTAGGTCCTTGTTAAACGTTTCTTGTATTTTCTCCATTCTATTTCCAAGATTTTGGATCATCTTTACTATCAGTCCTCTGAATTCTTTATCAGGTAAACTACCTATTTCCTCTTTATTTGTTTGGTCTGGTGGGTTTTTACTTTGCTCCTTCATCTGCTGTGTACTTCTCTGTCTTCTCACTTTGCTTAACTTACTGTGTTTGGGGTCTCCTTTTCGCAGGCTACAGTTCTTATTTCCTGTTGTTTTCGGTGTCTGCCCCCAGTGGGTAAGGTTGATTCAGTGGGTCATGTAGGCTTCCTGGTGGAGGGGACTGGTGCCTGTGTTCTGGTGGTGAAGGCCAGATTTTGTCTTTCTGGTGGGCAGGACCACGTCCAGTGGTGTATTTTGGGATGTCTGTGAAGTTATTATGATTCTAGTCAGCCTCTCTGCTAATGGGTGGGCTTGTGTTCCTGTCTTGCTAGTTGTTTGGCATGGGGTGTTCAGCACTGGAGCTTGCTGGTCGTTGGGTGGAGCTGCATCTTAGCGTTGAGACGGAGATCTCTGGGAGAGCTCTCACCGATTGATATTACGTGGGGAGGGAGGTCTCTGGTGGACCAATGTCCTGAACTCGGCTCTTCCACCTCAGAGGCTCAGGCTTGACCCCCAGCCGGAGCACCAAGACCCTGTGAGCCACACAGCCGGGTCCAGGTACGTGGGGAGTTTCTTGCCTTTTGGGAAGTCTGAGGTCTTCTGCCTGCCAGCATTCAGTAGGCGTTCTGTAGGAGTTGTTCCACATGTAGATGTATTTTTGATGTATCTGTGGGCAGGAAGGTGATCTTCATGTCTTCCTCCTCCGCTATCTTTAAGGTCCTCCTGAGCTTGCCAAACTTAATCCTAACCCAAAAGTTATGTTCTTCCCTCTGCTTTTAATGTTCTTCCCCAAGGGCATAAGTGGTCCCTTATACTGTATTCAGATCCCTGTTTACATATCACCATGTCATGAGAATAACTGTCATGTGGCCAATAGGGGATGGAAGGGGGAGAGTAAGATTAGATTCAGAGAACTTTCTTACCTCTAAACCACTCTGCAGATTTATTTGCTTTTAAGAACATATCACTATATTATATTATTGTTAATTAAATTTTCAGTATCCTCTAACAAGAAACTAGATCTGTCTTGCCCTCTACTGTATCAGCTACCCATAGAATCATGCCCAGGATATAGTGGGTACTAACAAGTAGATGTGGGATACAGACTGCCAACAAACACATGAAAGAATGCTCAACATCATTTATCATTAGAGAAATGCAAATCAACAATACAATGAGATATCATCTCACACCAGTCAGAATGGCCATCATCAAAAAATCTAGAAACAATAAATGCTGGAGAGGGTGTGGAGAAAAGGGAACACTCTTGCACTGCTGGTGGGAATGTAAATTGATACAGCCACTATGGAGAACAGTATGGAGGTTCCTTAAAAAACTACAAATAGAACTACCATACGACCCAGCAATACCACTACTGGGCATATACCTTGAGAAAACCATAATTCAAAAAGAGTCATGTACCAAAATGTTCATTGCAGCTCTATTTACAATAGGCAGGACATGGAAGCAACCTAAGTGTCCATCAACAGATGAATGGATAAAGAAGATGTGGTACATATATACAATGGAATATTACTCAGCCATAAAAAGAAACGAAATTGAGTTATTTGTAGTGAGGTGGATGGACCTAGAGTCTGTCATTCAGAGTGAAGTAAGTCAGAAAGAGAAAAACAAATACTGTATGCTAACACATATATATGGAATCTAAGGGAAGAAAAAGGTCATGAAGAACCTAGGGGTAAGACGGGAATAAAGACACAGACCTAATAGAGCATGGACTTGAGGATATGGGGAGGGGGAAGGGTAAGCTGTGACAAAGTGAGAGAGTGGCATGGACATATATACACTACCAAATGTAAAATAGATAGCTAGTGGGAAGTAGCCGCATAGCACAGGGAGATCAGCTACGTGGTTTGCGACCACCTAGAGGGGTGGGATAGGGAGGGTGGGAGGGAGGGAGACGCAAGAGAGAAGAGATATGGGAACATATGTATATGTATAATTGATTCACTTTGTTATAAAGCAGAAACTAACACACCATTGTAAAGCAATTATACTCCAATAAAGATGTTTAAAACAAAACAAAACAAAAAAAACAAATAGATGTGGGAAAGGAAGATATATAGAAGAAAAGGACTTTCAAAACTAGGTTTCAAAAATGCCTTTAAAAACCTTTCTCTCATTTTCTGGCCTTAGGTCATTTGCATTCTGTTTTGAATATGCATAAATTAGTTTCCTTACTGGAAGTTAAAATGTTACTTAGTTTGTTCTTTGGGAAATAATAAAGTGAGTTGAAATTGAGATGGCATTTGATCATTATTCCCTCTCTTGAGTTCTTCTAGGGAGGTGTATACACAAAGGATGAAGCAAGGCAGAGTAAAACTTTATTACTGGTTGACATTCTGTCCCCACAGCCCTGTGAAGAACACTTGTGATATAGACTGGAACAATTAGAGAAATCATTTTTTAATCTGCTTGGAAGGCCTATGCAAACCAGAATAAAGAAAACCAAAAGGCTGGGCTTTGTTCATTTCCACCCCAAAGAACAGACATAATTATCAAGTCTACATTGCAGAGAAAGAGAAGGACTGGACAAGAGTACAACTGCAATGGTTGGTTAGAACTGCTTCTTTTTTAAGTGTGTTTTATTTTTTATCACCATCACAGACCATGGTTACTATCCCCTTGTTTAGCTGTCTTCTTGAAAGGAAGAAACCATTTTTTAAGAGCAAGGGAAATTGCCTTCTGCCCCTCCCTCCCCCCCCAAATCCAGAGATTTTTAGGCTTTCTCCCTATTGGAGCAAACTGGACAACTAATAAGTACCTACTTTATGGCACAGGGAATTCTACTCAGTGCTCTATAATGACCTATATGGGAAAAGACACTAAAAAGGAGTGGATATATGAATAATATATATATATATGACTGATTCACTTTGTTGTACACCTGAAACTAATACAATACTGTAAATCAACTATACTCCAATAAAATTTTTTTTTTAAATTGCATCTCAGTAAAAGTTTTTTTTAAAGCCTTTAAACTGTGAAAAGATAATAGATTGGTGAGCTATTACCAAGGTTAACAATCTCATGCATCTCTATTTCTTTACATGATAAATGTTTAAAACGGACAAGGGTGTGGGAGTGGGGTGGGGTGGGGTGGGGTGGGGGGGGAATGACTGGAACTTCTCCCAGAGAAGTAAGGCAACAGCTTTATTCAGTGTTTCCTTTAATTACAAAATCACAAAAGGACATAAACACAGAAAGTAAAAGATGATTAGTAGCATGGGCCCAAGCTCCTCCCTCATGTAAAGAGGCTCTTTCTAGTATCTTTGAATAAAATGAGAAACTGAGTATGCAGACAATGGCCAGACCATATGTGACAATAGAACTTGGCCTACAATCTCTACAGCAATCATTCCCGAAGGCCAAACCACCACCTCTTCACAATCAACCCAGAATGGCTAGAAATTAAGTTCCAACTTCCCTATTTTTGCCTCTGCTTTCAACACAGAACCAACCAGAGAAAGCCAAATATTCTTTCTAAATCAATCACATAATTTGCCTCATTTCTAGTTAGCCCACCTTCAGCTTCCCCATGCCAACAATTTCCAAAGAACACCTAAAGTCTTCCCTGTTTTTCACTATACAGCTCTCCCACATCCCTGCCTGATTTTTTTTTCTTTTTTTCTATATATTTATTTTAACATCTTCATTGGAGTATAATTGCTTTACAATGGTGTGTTAGTTTCTGCTTTATAACAAAGGGAATCAGCTATACGTATACATATATCCCCATATCCCCTCCCTCTTGCATCTCCCTCCCACCCTCCCTACCCCACCCCTCTAGGTGGTCACAAAGCACCCAGCTGATCTCCCTGTGCTATGCGGCTGCTTCCCACTAGCTATCTATTTTACATTTGGTAGTGTATATATGTCCATGCCACTCTCTCACTTCGTCCCAGTTTACCCTTCCCCCTCCTCGGGGCCTCAAGTCCATTCTTTATGTCTGCGTCTTTATTCCTGTCCTGCCCTTAGGTTCTTCAGAGACATTTTCTTTTTTGTACATTGAGTCTCTGCCAAACTCAAGCAATGGCAATTGACTCCCTCACTATAGTAAGCTCTGAAGAGTTTCCATTTGGGTTTTCTTCCTTTATTTCCACAAAGTAAGACAGGCATAACCTTTATCCCCATGTACAATGAAAGGTGATAAATTTCTGTAACAGTATTTTATTTTCTACAGTATTTTTTACCTTGCTGATAAGGATTGGTACCTTGAAAATCCTTTAGACTTTCATGAACTCCCTTGAACCATAATAAACTTAAAATCAAAATAATAAATAAAATAAAGGTTCACATTATTATTAATAAACATCAAGAGGAGAGAGCTCTATTGCTTTGGTAGGTTTCCTGATTTTTTTTTTTCCTGTTTGGTAGGATTTTATCACCCCAAGATGAAACCAGAGGGAATGATGGAAAGGCTGATACAGGAGATTCTCCCGTGCTCTTTCCCCTGTGACCACTACCAGCTTCTTAATGAGCAAGATTCTATAAAAGGTTCAGGAAAGAAAAAAATAATCTGCATTCCTTTGAACACTCTCCCTCTTATCTCCTACATCAACAGCTCCACAATCTCTAACCCCTTTGTAAATACCCTCCAAATTCCCAATTTTTCTGTCATATCAGGAATGAATGTGTAGATGCTCAGTTGCTTTCTAAGTGATGACAGGACAAAGGTGCCACTTCAGATCCTGTGAGAAGAACAATTTTAAGATAACCAAACTTTCCACATGGGTAAAATGAGCCTTCTCTTAGTATAGAGCTAGAAACCATGCTAAATGCTTTATTTATATCATCTAATTTAATCCTCACAACAGTCAAGCTGGGTAGTTATGGCTTCTTCATTAAAATGTGGATAAGGGACTTCCCTCATGGTCCAGCAGTTAGGATCCACACTCCCAATGTGGGGGCAGGGGGCCCAGGTTCGATCCCTGGTCAGGGAACTAGATCCTGCATGCCACAACTAAGAGCCTGCATGCCACAGCTAAAGGATCCCGCATGCCACAACCAAAGATCCTGCAACTAAAGACCCGGTGCAGCCAAATGAATGAATAAATATATTTTTTAAAATGTGGATAACACTGAAAATGGGACAGGTTTGGTAACTTCCTATCTATGAGATCATGAGACAGCAGACTTGCTGATATTTCAAACCATGTCTCCCTGACCCCAAAGACTGTTCTTAGTCAATACTTACTCAGTCCTAAGCATATGGAAAATATTCTTGGAAAGGAGCATATTTTAGAGACATATGCAACACGGTAACACAACATTTTTCCACATTTCAGCTCATTAAAACAAAAAAAAATCTCTTCCAGGGTAGCTAGGGCATTGTTGAAGACACAGACCTAGTAACTGGGCTTCAATTTTGTTTTACCATATTCTATCTCTTCTGATTCAACAGAAAATTAAGTCAATGTGATTTTTTCATTAAAGCATACTGTAACATGGATTGGAAAGGAAAAAAAAAATACTGTTTCAAGTGACTTGAAAAGTCAAGGTCCAGCTTTCTTAGCTTAGATTTCCTGGGGGCGGGGGGAAGAGCCTGAGGCAAAGCTTCAGGTAAAATAGGGTCTGGATTATAACCCCAGGCTGGCAAGAATGGGGGAAATGCAGTCAGTTGAGGAAGAGGTAAAGCAAGGCAAAGTGGTCCGTTACTGACTTAACCATGTCAGGATAACTTTTCAGCTGTGTGTGGAATCATACTGTGCCTCACAGTCTACTGGGAAAAGTAAAAGAAGAATGTATCTTTCAGCTGTTTCCCATCTTCTGCAACTTGTCTGTCCCAGTGTCCCCCCCCCCCCCAGGGAACTAACATTCCCAAACTTTTGGGCTTGGCAACCTGACCCCCCAGGGTTGCCTCTGGGGAATCCATTTTCCAAGCCCCATTGTTTAGTTCTTCATCTGAAACCAGGAGTGAAGGTAGTATCTATTGCCTTCATAGCTACAGTTGCAGTAGATATAGGAGTTACAGCCCTCGCAGCTTCCACTCTGGAAAGGTCCAATGATGGTCAACTGATACCTGGCCCCTCTACTGGGGCTGCTGAGACAGCTGGTGGTCTCAATAAACAAGGAGACTAATGGGATAAGTGCCTAATGTTCAGGTAGTGAATATGTATGTGTGTTATATGTGGGTGTACACACATGAACACCCAGGGTGGGGTGGGGAGGGGTGGGCAGAGGGAGCTAAGAGAATCGCAGAAGGTATATAAACTGAGTCCCATAGAGCCACTCCTTCAAATCTGCATTCAGTATTCCTGATGCTTCTCTATTGCCTAATGAGCAACACATGTGAATTGAGTTTTGTCATTTTCAAAACAATACACAAATTGTAGAATATATTTTAATGAAACATACCAAAGTAATCCATCCTACAGACTTTACTCACCTATTAGTTTATTTAATAAATCCCAACAATTCACTCAGCATTCATTTATTATTAGGTTGTACTCTAGGAATTGGAGTTACAGCAGGGAATAGACAAAAATTTCTGTCCTGGTAGAGCTTAAACTATTAAGATAACTATTAAGATAGTGTCAGCTGGTGATAAATCTTATGAAGAAAATCAGATAGTGCAATGTGCAGAAAGGGGAGGGATAGAGTTAATTTAGGTTGGTTTTAACTGAATACCTAATGATAAGAAGGAGACAGTTAAGCTAAATTGAGGGTATGGGGGGATAAGAAGTTTTTGAGGGAAAACAAAGTGCAAAGATCCAACAGTGAGAATAAACCTGGTATGTTTAAAGAGAAAAATGGAAGGCCCTTTTTCCCATCCTTCTTTGCTAGTAGAGCCATGGAGTTCAAGTTCACATGGAAAATGACAACTGTGCTTTCCATGTAAGAATAAGGAACATTCTTTCCCAAGAATGTTACTGGGGGATGAAGGGAGCAGGTGTTGTAGTGGAAAGTAATCCTTTATTTCCTCTAAAGGATGGCTGTGATATAAATGCAAGAGAAATTTCAAAAACTTATTTGTGGCTCCTAGAAGATAAATTATAGTAGGGTAAACGTTGATCAGCCATGAGGTGCGTCCAATTTTTTACCTCATGGGTTTTAATGCATAAAAATTGATGCTTTCATGAAAAAGGGAAAATGTCCTTGGCCATATGAACAAACTTCTGACACAAAATTGTCCTTGTATCTAAAGGGTAAAACTTTGAAGCTTAAGTCTTGCTCAGTATTTAAGCCAAAGGCTAACCTGACTGCATTTCTTTCAACGTAAGTTTTAAATTCAAAAGACAAATACAAATCAAATACACCCATAGACAAATGCATACAAGTTACTTTATCTGCCCCCCACCAAAAAAAAAAAAAAACCTCTGTGTCTTATTTTGCAAGGTGTTCACTGATCCTCAAGCAAACCCTAGGAGGAAAGATGAAGGTGGAGAAAGGAGAAATGTAGCTGCCTTGACTCACCTCTCCACAAGTTTACAGATGCTTATATAAACCAGTGCTATATAATTACATTCTGTTTATCAAACTGACATTTCATTACAGTGGTAATACCAAGTGCTGGCAAAGATGAGGTTTATTTATTTTTTTTTAACATCTTTATTGGAGTATAATTGCTTTACAGTGTTGTGTTAGTTTCTGCTGTATAACAAAGTGAATCAGCTATACATATACATATATCCCCATATCTCCTCCCTCTTGTGTCTCCCTCCCACCTTCCCTATCCCGCCCCACTAGGTGGTCACAAAGCACCGACCTGATCTCCTTGTGCTATGTGGCTGCTTCCCACTAGCTATCTATTTTACATTTCGTAGTATATATATGTCAATGCCACTCTCTCACTTCATCCCAGCTTACCCTTCCCCCCGCCATGGCCTCAAGTCCATTCTCTATGTCTGTATCTTTATTCCTGTCCTGCCCCTAGGCTCTTCAGGACCTTTTTTTTTTTTTTTTTAAGATTCCATATATATGTGTTAGCATATGGTATTTGATTTTCTCTTTCTGACTTACTTCACTCTGTATGACGGTCTCTAGGTCCATCCACCTCACTACAAATAACTCTATTTCTTTTCTTTTTATGACTGAGTAATATTCCATTGTGTATATGTGCCACATCTTCTTTATCCATCCATCTGTCGATGGACATTTAGGTTGCTTCCATGTCCTGGCTATTGTAAATAGTGCTGCAATGAACATTGTGGTACATGACAAAGATGAGGTTTATTTGATAGTATCATTCGCTGATGTAATAAGCATGATCTCTCTGGAAGTCAATGTCTATCAAGAGCCGTAAAAAACTCATAGTAACACCAAATTTACTAGCCTTGATTCTTAGGGAAAATTAGATTTGTTGAAATATTTCTCAATATGTTAATGATAACAGTATAAAAAATCTTTGAAAAATTAAAATGTAAAGGAAGTAACAGAAATGTGTAAAAAAAAGGGGGGGGGGGCGGGGAATTTAAATAAATTATGGTATAGTACCAGGGTGGAAATTTTGAAAAATAATGTCTTTTGAAAACAAAATTTTTTTTTTACCTAGGAAAACACAGTACTGTATTAGGGAGGAAAATTGGGAGCAATGCCATGCTGTGTTAGAGATCTTCAGACAATCACCAAATTCCGTGCTCCCCTTTCTACAGGAAAGAGTTGTCATTGCTAAGTGACTGCTGTGCCAGTTATTATGCTTTCTAGCTTCTATTACATCTAGATGAGTCCATGAGGCATTTGATTGTGAAGACATTAGAAGAATTTATTTGTGCCACTTCCAGCCAAAATTTCTTAAGAAGAGGATGTATTTCTTCTTTACGTTTTTTTTAACTCATTTCTTGGATGGAAGAAAACAATTACAATGTTGTGGAAGATGGAGGTGGAGAAGACACAAAATAGGAGCCTGGGTCTATGTACCACTCCATAAAATAGAGCCTCCCAGAGACAAGGAAGAGTCAGACTTGTACACATAGAAGAAATAACCTTCTGTTATGTCAAATCTTTGTGTATTTTGAGGCTATTTGTTTTAGCAGCTGGTGTTACCCTAACTAATTCAGAAATGTACCATCTACAGTGAAAGTCACATATATATGTGTGTGCACATGCTCTTAAGTGTGTAGTTCTATAGGTTTTAGAAAATGTAATATGCACTCATTTAATCTATTTAACCATTCATTATACCAGAAAGTCCCCTTGTGCTTTTTTCTTGTCATTGCCCTCTCCTAAATAAAAAACAAAAAAACCCTCACTGTTCTGATTTCTCTCACCATAGATTAGACTTGTCTATACTTAAAATTCATATAAAAGGTTTTTTTTAACATATCCCCATATACATAACTTTAAAAAGTAGTTTATTTTGAGATAATATTACATTCACAGGGGAGTTGAAGACATTTTATGAAGAGTTCTTATACACCCTTCACTCAACTTCCCAAAGAGTTAATACAGTACGTGACCATTATGGGTTGAATATCTGTGCCCTCCAAAATATGCTTAAACCCTAATCTTCAATATGATGGTATTAGTAGATGGGGCTTTTGGGATATAATCTGGTTATAAGGATGAAACCCTCATGAATGAGATTATCAGAAATGTAAAGCCATATATGTTCTACATGTGAACGAAGAAACAGCAAGTGTCAGTTTGCAGCAAAAAATAAAAATAAAACCAATATGAAATATGATTTCAACTTATTCCTGGTACCTAGCTTTAGCCCTGCCTTAAAATACTAGTCAAACTATTGTCCTCTTATAATAAAGTATGGTTTTTTGCCAAAATCAGAAGTATGTATTTTTTCTAGCTTTAATATTATTGGCACATAACATAAGGAAGTTTAAGGTGTAAAATGTGATAATATGATACATGTATATATTGTGAAATAATTATGACAGTAAGGTTAGGCATCACCTCCAACTCCATTCATAATCACCATTTCTTTGTGTGTGCTGATAACATTTAAGATTTACACTCTTAACAACTTTCAAGTATGTAATACTGTATCGGGTTTTTTTTAATATAAATTTGTTTGTTTGTTTATTTATGGCTGTGTTGGGTCTTTGTTGCTGTGCATAGGCTTTCTCTAGTTGTGATGAGTGGGGGCTACTCTTCGTTGCACTGCACAGGCTTCTCATTGCGGTGGCTTCTCTAGTTGTAGAGCACAGGCTCTAGCTGCATGGGCTTCAGTAGTTGT
Source organism: Leucopleurus acutus (assembly GCF_964270905.1). Classification (NCBI taxonomy): domain Eukaryota; kingdom Metazoa; phylum Chordata; class Mammalia; order Artiodactyla; family Delphinidae; genus Leucopleurus; species Leucopleurus acutus. The sequence continues at coordinate 25,569,068 of NC_139162.1, forward strand.
GGCGTGCAGGCTCTAGAGTGCAGGCTCAGTAGTGTGGCGCCCGCTTGCCACAACTAGAGAAAGCCCTTGCACAGAAACAAAGACGCAACACAGCAACACAGCAAAAGTAAATAAAGTCTTAAAAAAAAATCTCATTGTGCTTTTGATTTTCTCCCTGATAATTAGTGATGTTGAACACCTGTTCATTAGAGCTGTTGCCCACCTGTATGTCCTCTTTGGAAAAATGTCTATTCAGGTCCTCTGCCCATGTTTTAGTCAAACTGTTTATTTTGTTGCAATTGAATTGTATGAGTTCCTTATGTATTTAGGATATTAATCCCTTATCAGACATATTATTTGCAAATATTTTCTCTCATTCTATAGGTTGCTTTTCATTTTGCCGATTGCTTCTTTCGCTGAATAGAAGCTTTTTCATTTCATGTAGTCCCACCTATTTTTTTGTTTTGTTTATGTTTGTTGCTTGTGCTTTTGGTGTCATATCCAAAAAAAATGTTGTCAAGACAAGTGTCAAAGAGCTTTTCTCCTATGTTTTCTTCTAGTAAATTTAACAGTTTTTGGGTCTTATGTTTAAGTCTTTAATTCATTTTGAGTTAATTTTATTGAGTTGTGTTAAAACTGGGGCTCAATTTCATTCTGTATGTAGTCATCCAGTTTTCTCAGCACCATTTATTGAAGAAACCATCCTTTCCCCACTGAGAATATTTTACGCATTGACAATATCCTTTGTCAAATATTAGTTGTCTGTATATATATGATTTCTGGGCTCTCAAATCTGTTCTGTTGGTCTATGTGTCTATTTTTATGCCAGTACCATACTGTTTTGATTACTATAGCTTTGTAATAAAGTATGAAATCAAGAAGTGTGATACCTCCATCTTTGTCCTTCTTTCCCAGGACTGCTTTGGCTATTCGGGGTCTTTTGTGGTTCTATATGAATTTTAGGGTTTGGTTTTTTTTTTTCTATTTCTGTGAAAAATGGCATTGGAATTTTGATAGGGATTGCATGGAATCCATAGATGACTTTGGGTAGTACAGACATTTTAACAATATTAATTCTTCTCGTCATAGACATGGGATATCTTTCAATTTATTTGTGTCTTCTTTAATTTCTTTCATCAATGTCTTCCAATTTTCAGTGTACAGAGCTTTTACCTCCTTGGCAAAAGCTATTCCTAGGTATTTTACAATTTTTGATGTCTTTATAAATAGGATTGCTTTCTTTATTTCTTTTGCAGATAATTTGTTGCTAGTGTATAAAAATGCAACTGATTTTTGTATGTTGATTTTGTTACCTGCAACTTTACTGAAATTGTTTATTAGTTCTAACAGGTTTTTTTGGTGGAGTCATTAGCGTATTCTATATAGAAGATTATATCATCTATACAAACATTGACAATTTTACTTCATTCATGCCTTTTCTTCCTTCCTTCTTTCCTTTTTTTTTTTTTTTTTTCTAATTTCCAAGTTGCTCTGGCTAGGACTTTCAGTACCATGTTGAATAGGAGTGATGAGGATGAAACAAGACAAGAAACCTTGTCGTGTTTCTGATTTTAGCAAGAAAGCTTTCAACCTTTCACTACTGAGTATGACATTAACTGTGGGTCTGTACAATATGGCCTTTATTATGTTCAGTTACATTCCTTCTATAATTGATTTGTTGAGAGTTTTTCTCATAAAAGAATGTTGAATTTTGTCAAATGCTTTTTCTGCATCTATTGAGATGATTATATGATTTTAATCTACCATTCTATTAATGTGGTATATCACATTTATTGAACTGTACATGTTGAACCATCCTTGTATCCCAGGGATAAATGCCGCTTGATCATGGTATATGAGCCTCTTAAAGTAGTGTTAAATTTGGTTTGCTACCATTTTGTTGAGAATTCTTGCTTCTATATTCATTAGGGATATTGGCCTGTAGTTTTCTTCTCTTGTAGTGTCAGGACATGTAGGTATGTTTTGCTTTCTGCCAAGAGTCTAAATTAAAACTCCATTGGGTTTTCAACTTTATTTATGTACTCACTACATACTTTTATTATATTTAATTATACTAATTTAAGTTATAATTAAAATTTAAGAGTAGTTATTAACAGAGACTTGGCAGTAATTATAGTAATAAAACTATTTTAGTTGAGTATTTGACCTGTTTGGATGCCTCTTGAGCTCATACTCATTCTGTGATTTACACATGATGCATTTCATTGTAATATACTAAATAATGACTGTTTAGATGCAAATACACTTAATGGTGCAGTATTTTTTATTGTCTTTGTCTTAGTTAAATATGGATCCCAGGTCATTTCTAATGGAGGGCTAATTTATATCACTAGATTTTCAAAAGAAATCTTTATCCACTGGAAAAAAGTCCTCACCTACCCAGAAGTAAATATTTTCTGCATTTTGGTTAGAAAATGATCCCAAAAAAGTCATCAAAACTGATAAATCTTGTCTTTATTAAGCTAGATGACTTTTAGAAATAGCACTTTCTAATCCACGTCTACTCCCATGTAAATGATATCACTGAATTCTCAAGGTTTAGCAAGTTCAACTAAAAGTATAACTTTTGCCTTGATTCTTCTTGAATCTTCTCAGATTACTTAAAACTGCTTTCTACACTAAATAAACATATAGAATAAAAAAAGCATTTGCCTTCCAAAAAAGAGTTTTAATGAAACCTGAAACATGTATCCAAATATCATAGGATCAAATATTCTTATAATTGTAAAGAAAGTAACAATAAAACTTGGGTTGATATTCCATCTTTGTAAAATTTACTCTAAAATGCTACCCATTCTTACATTAAAATACTTTTGCAGAGCAAAACTGAACAAACCCAGGCTGTGATATTTAGAAATATTTTATTTTTCTCTCTTTTCATTGCTTTTGCTCCATGTCCACTGCAATTCATCCAAAGTTGAACTACTGCTTGAAGTCAAATTGAATGTCTGGAGTTGTATTTGAATGTTTGGAGTGACACTTTGAATATGTTTGGATATCTATAGATTTATCTGTATTTTTTTCTCTCCATCCCCACTCTGCAATTTTTCAATCTTCCAACACAAATAACTACTAAATGCCTTATTACTAAATCCAATAAAAAACTGAGTTTTCTCCCTACCCATCAGCAGCATTTGACATAGCTTTTTCTTCCTCCTTGATGAACTCTCATTACTTGGCTTTTAGAACAACATAGAAGACTCTTCATTTTCTGCTCATCTCATTGCTGATCCTTCTCTGTCTCCTCTAATCGTCCCTATTTCTGTCCCCAACCTCACAGTGTAAAGTGTTTGAGAATCAATCCTTGGTTATCTTCTCATCTTTACCTGTACTTATTTCCTGGATAAGCTCATCTACTTTCTGAAAATTCCATATATATCCAATGACTCTCGTACCTGCTCGGGCAAAAACCTCTCTCCTAAACTCCAGATTCGTGCATCCAATGGCTTACTCAAAGGCCTACCATCACCATTTGAATGTCTAAAGACATTGAGAATTTGATTTACCCTGTACTGGACTCCTTAAATTTCATCCAAACCTGCTCCACCTACATCCTTCCTCATCACGGCTGATGGCAAACACCATTCTTCTTTGTTGCTCTTCATAGTTTGTCCAGGTCAAAATATTGATATTATGTTGACTCCTTTTCTTCTCTCATATTTTATATACAATATGTCAGCAAATCATGTTGACTCTATCTTCAGTATATAATCAGAATTTGACTACCTCTAAGCATAGCCACTCACCTTTTGCATTTGAATACAAATTATAAACTAAAGAGTTCTGATGTAATAGAGATGTTTTACAATAGTTGGACATATTTTGGGGAAACTTCGACTGATTATATTGTCATTAAGAAAAAAATCAACACTTGATTCAGCAAAATGTTGTCCACAACACTCAGGACATCAGACTTCCTTGCATATGGAGCACTTCTTAATAAAATCACTGAAATAATTCAATGCACTGGCTTACTTGGGTAAGTTCCAACACAGATTAGCTTAACCAAAAGTCTACTGCAGCAAGAGAGGGAAAATAGAGCGCTGGGTGGAATCACCTTGAAGGCCTTTGCTTTTGCAGTGTGAAATCCTAAAGAACTAAATAAGCCACGGAGTCAGTGACCTGGGTTTGAATTCTACCACTTCTGCAGTTTGTGCCTCTTTGGGCTAGGTTTCTCCACTCTGAAATGTGTGCCTTCCCTGCAGTAATCTTGTGAGCATTGAGATTAAGTGCCTAGAGAAGAAAGCAACTGGCACAGTTGCAGGCTGATGACCGGAATCAAACACTGTTTGCCTCATTTGTCAGCGTTTGTCACAGGGAGCACGAGGTAGATTATAGGGCTTTGTGTAAACAGGCATGGAGCCATGATGAAATTATTTCTAAGAATACATAAAAAGCCTTGCCTGAACAGCCTAACGTGCTTTTCAGCACTAATTAACTTGATTGAAAACTTGTCAAATGTTTCCCTATCTCTTTGTATAAACACAAGAGCAACTGAGAAAGACAACTTGAATGCAGTCAATAAAAATATGAAAAAAAATGTTTTAAGAATATAAAAGTATTATTATGTTCTCTGAAGGTCTGTTACTTAGTAATATTGAACCGAAAGCAAATCTGTTATTAGTTGATAACATTACTTTTTTCCATAACATTTTGTTAGAAATGTAAAACTAGACTGAGCTGACAACCTTATTTTAAAGATACTTTAAATACGAAAATGTCTAAAATTTTATTATGCACTCTCTTGATACAGGAACATATCTTTTTTTTTTAATGAACTTCTTTTTGTGTTAAATACAAATAGAAAGTTAAAAAAGAGATGCCCAAATACAATGCTACTGTAAAACGTTATCACATGATTATAGAAACAGTGTAGCTTTTGAGAGCTTCCTAACTTCAATAAAGAGACACAATGTGACCAATATGGAAACACTCGTTAAAGAAGGTAAAATCTATCAAACAGCACTACTCTGATTCTAACAAATTCAGACTTAATGACATATTTAGAATACGCTATTACTGTTCATTTAAATATGCTATTACTGATATTGTTTCATCAGGAATACAATTTCTTGCTCAGTATTTTCATGCCTAAGTGACCTCTAAATTGGTCTGCTGCACATCACCTCTAATGCACTTACAACAATCTACTCCACTCAACCGTTTATAGAGACTGAATGACACAGAGATGACAGATGAATCTTCAGAAACACAATATGCTTCCTTTTTCCTGTGGTATTCTTCCTCTCTGTCCCCTTCATCTTTTGCTTTTCCTTTCTCTTTCCATCTCCCTGTCTCTCCTGTACTCTTTTCTCTTCCCGCTCAGCATCCACAAACACTTTTCCCATACACACCCAACTAAGATCGAGTCGGGCACTGGAGTGGGATGATCTGCTGTCTGAAATAATAGAACTCACTGCTCAAAACTGTGATTTATGAGCATAGGAGAAGTGAAATATCTCCAATTGTTCTATTCCAAGGGGCATTCAAATCTGAATGTATAAAGCCAGGAAATACCACAGTTATCGTTGAAGAGTGAAAGGGGGCATGGATTCTAAAGTCAGATAGACAGCTTAAGTTCAGATCCTGCATTTCATTACCTGTCCAGCTGGAGTAAGGGATGTGTCTTTGCAGGGCTGTTGCTTAATATCTGGAAATTGGGGCTAAGAACAAGTTTTATTCCATAGACTTTTCACACAGATTATTCATTTATTTAAGAAGTATTTATTGTGTTCCTACTCTGACTAGATATTGCTCAATGGGCTGGTGATACAGCAGTGAACAAAACAGACAGAACTCTTGCCCCATTGGAGCCTACAGTCTGTTTAGAGGAGGTAGGGCCTCAAAAATATATAATATCCTATAATAAATACAGGAAAATACGGGGTGATGATAAATACAATGAAGATGATGCTATGAAGTGCTTAGCAGCATGGTTGGAATGTAGTAAGTGCTCAGCAAATATTCAGGGTGGTTTTCAGAGAAGTTTATCTGGCGGGAGGACAGTATCCATCATGAAATGAACATAGTCCTTATTCATCTTAGCCCCGGGCTGAAAACACAGAGACAATGACTGCCTTGAAGCAAGGGAGAATCAGTCAGCTGCCTGGACATAGGGAAATACAGCACATTACTTCTCCCGTCTATGCAGCTATGTACCCTCCAGCCCCCAAAGGTGAAAATAAAGGCCATTTTGTTCTGCCCACAAAATAGTGTGTTCAGTGCCAGAGAAAAAGAAAGTTGTTATTTAACTCTGACAAGGTCCCTAATAAAAATAATACATAAGGATCTATTGATGTTTTTCATGGTCAGTTTTTTTGTTTTCCTTGAAGTTTTATGTTTACCATGCCCAAGTAAAAGGGGATTTATTTTAGATTCTGACACGTTCCATCAAGGAGTCATTTCAGAGGTTCCTTGGAAAATAAGTGCATGGCAACCAGATGACCTGTATGTTCACATAATTGCACACTAGCTGCAGGAAAGGGGAGCAAAGCCCAGTGAGGCCTGGGACTGCCTCCCCTATAAAGAAGCAAGTAAAAGAGCAGCTTAGAGACATGAGAGGGACCAGCAGAGAATCCTGAAACAGAAGAACACCCAGTTAAAAGTCAGAGGCTCATGGCCGCTGGGCCTGTGCGTCCGGAGCCTGTGCTCCGCAGCGGGAGAGGCCACAGCAGTGAGGGGCCCGCGTACCGCAAAAAAAATTAAAGAAAAAAAAGTCAGAGGCTCATGCTCTATAGACCACTTGGCATGTGTGCATGTGTAATTAAACAACAAAGCAAAGTAAGACTTGATATTTGGGAGGCTGCCCTATCTGTCCTTTTACAGGCCGCCTCTAACAAGTTCAGAGAAATGACAACATTAAATGGAGAGATGTGCACTTATACTTAATTTGTCTTTGGGCCATTAGCCCCAAGAATAGCAGTGTTCAGGCTGTTTCATGCCTGATGGGCAACACCATGGAGTTACTCTATGAGAAAAGCCCAATTCATTTCTCTAATTTACGTGTTTTAAAACTCTGTGCTTACTGGTTCAATCTAACAGGGCATTTATAACACAGTAATTTCCATTTATTTGGTCTGTATCTGCCAGATTTATCAAATCATTTGGAGGGTTTAGTATTATATAATTTTAGTCCTCCAGAATACAGCATGGCATGCCACTACCGACGGCAGATTGCTTTGGGGATAAAAAATATATACATCACTTTACAAATAATATATAGCGTTGTGTATGTGTTTAAGTACTCATCACATATTGCCTTGGGATAGAAACAGGAAATAGTTGCAGCACTTTGCTACAGGCTGAAGATATTTGTAAACCATGATTATAAATTTAACACATGCTGCTGGAGTCAACGCTTATCTGTGCTGAAGGCTGAAGGGGGCCTTGCGGGACTGCTGCTTAAGAGTTACAGGATTTCAAATAATCATAGTTGGCCCCAATTTTGTCTTACTAAGTCTATGGGCACAATTCCCATCATTTGTCCCCACCAGATTTGCTTGGATTATCCCCCCAAAAGTCAAGAGTTCTTGGTATATCAAATAGTATCCTTGTGATTCAGAGAGAAATTACCTGAGTATCACAGGGTTACTCTGAGAATGAAACAAGATTAAAGTGTCTAGCACATGGGAAAGTGATTGACAACTGATGGACATATTTGAGGAATAGTAAGAATGCTCATGTGTCTGGAATATAGTGGGTCCAGGAGAGCAAGGGGCAGAGAAAGAACTGCCTATACACATTTTGTAGCGAAGACCGATACATAATGGATACTGATTGGATGCTTTGAGGAAGGAATGAAGGAAGAATTTAGGGAGGATGAAAGAAAGGAAGACTGCTTATTATTGCCATGAGTTCAGATTATAAAATGTTAAAGCTGGTCTCTCTCACTTCCAGGCCAAGTCCATTTTGTTTCATCTCACTCTCACTACCCACACTCTTATGATAGCATTGTTTATTCGTAATTCTAAGATAGGGTAACATGTTTGAAATACCACAGCCCTGTCCTTACATAGACAAGGGTTCTAATTCCATTTCTGTGCCTTTCTAGCTAGATGTCTTTAAACAGGTTCCTTTCTGAATTTCTTCTAAGATTGGGCTAATAATTTCTGCACCTTAGGATCATTGTGGGAATTAAATGAGAGCCCTGAGTAGTATGAATACTTGCATCCCTAAAGACGACAGACATGAGGCAAAGTGGCACAGTTACCTGCGCACACACACACACATTCCATGGAGCTTTCCCTTTGTGTCACTCCTCTTTCCTTCCACAGATGCTCCAAGCCTCCTACATTACTCACAAATAGTCAGTAGCAGGGCGCATTGTTCTGAGCTTTCCGTTTTTCTATACATTCTTCAGTACCCCAGTTGTGCCTCATTTTTCATAAGGCACTCATCTCCAGATTTGGCCGGGCTTCTATATCCACTGAGATTACACAATCAAAATAAACTCAGGAATGTTTTTTTGTCTTATATTCCCCCTAGGAGTACTGAAATCTGAACAGATGTCGAGCCCTAAATGAACCCAGCCAGTCCATTCTTGGAGGCCACTGGGGAAGGACTGTTGTTCCACCGCAGGATTCTGGCAAAGAGCAGAGAATAATCCTGCGTATCCCAAAAAGAACAACGGAAACTTTGTTTTTGAATCCTGCTGTCCTTGCAAAAACCTTTCAGTAATTTTTCCTTCTAGATAACACATCTCTTTGATAAAAGTTCAGTTCACATTGTGGTGGGTCATTAAAAGGAATTATTTATCTCTAATACAAATATTAGTCGTTTGCTTTTTTTTTTTTCTTCTTGGTCACTAGAACATAACTGGTGCTTATTTTAAAATAACTTGATAAATGTAAAGAAAACATTTGGGAAACATCTGCTTATTTGGATTGAAAACACTAGTATGTCTCAAAGTATACTTAAAAATTACTTAAGGTACTTGTTTAAATGGTAGAGTCATGGCCCCATAACCCATAGGCAGATTCAAATCCAAGAATTTGGAGTCAAAAGCAGCACACTGCAATCATTTTCCAGGTGATGCCTATGTAGACTTTAGTTAGAGTTCCACTTACGGGTAATCAATGTGAATAATTCAGAAAGAATTTGGATAACATATAGTTTTCCTGCTTTTCTAAGAGCCTTAAATCATTGCTAGTGCAGTATAAAAAAGGACATTTAACATTCACTGAGCCAGTGTTCTGCAAGGCATCTGCTATGCAGTTCATTTACTCTTCAGAGAAAAGCTATGAGAAAAGCTTTATTATTCTTCCCATTTTCCACATGAATCAATAGAGTCTCAGAGTGATTAAGCCAGTGAGAGGTCGGTCACACAGCTGGTAGGGGGTAGGATGCATCCTGGCCTGCCTCAGAGATAACTCTGGTCCCTGAGTGACTGAGTCCTATTCCTCTTAACAAATCCTTACACAGCACCCTTTAAAAAATAGGATGCTTGGTCCTTCACTTAATTTATATTCATCAAACTGAGTTTTCAGTAGTTACAAACTTTTATGACTTTTTTTCTGTTTATTACTGATAATATGCTTTTCCTACAGTGCCTTGTAGTTAAACCCACATGTTACTGTCTGGCCTCTTAATAGAATGTACTTATTTGCACAATAAGTTCCCTGTACAGTTGTTTATTTCTTGGCCCAGCTGCAGATTAATTATAATGCCCATGTTTATGTTCTTACGGGTGCTGTTCTAAAATCATTTTTAAGTCAGTTATTAAAGATGTTAGATGACATAAAAACGGTTGGTTTTTTTTTTTATGAAAAAATCTCATTTAAAATTCCCAAGTTCTAGCTCAATGATAGAAATTAATTTCATGCTGTGAGGTTGGGGATAATTTACGGAATCTAACAAAGATAAATAAAACATTGTTTTTCCCAAAATACATGTGATTGTTTTAAGAAGTCAACAAATTCAATTAAAATAAAAAAAACGCTACTACACAAGTCCTGAAATAAAGGGACTGCTGTATTTAGGAAACTACTAAAGTTTAGTATTCCAAATGTGGTCTATTTGAGTTCAACCCCTCTTTTCACCATATGTGGCAAAAGACCTAAAATTGAGGTCCAATATTATGTGCTGTGTCTTGACATCTGGTGAAATTGAGAAGTTCTTAAATGGCTTGACTACAAGTTTCCCTACCCACTCTGCTCCAGGAAATAAGGCCCCTTAGACAAAAATTCCTCTTTTATTGAAGAATCGAGTGCAACCCCTGAGTATTAGGCTTTAGTCCTTTGGCAGCCCACGGAATTATTCAACCAAACCAATCACATACTCCCCACAGGAACTAGAGGGCACTCCATCCTTTTTTTTTTTTTTTTAAACATCTTTATTGGAGTATAATTGCTTTACGTATAAAGATGCAGATGTAGAGAATGCACTCCATCCTTTTAATGCAACAAAGTCTGCCTCACACAGCTCCTGGTTGTTCACTCCTTTGCCAAGGGCAGTCCTCATGTGGCCCTGCATGGGTGAGGTGTCCTCCTTCCCTAGGCTGTGCAACTAATAAACTAATCATCTCATCTGTCCAGCTACCTTGCTAATGCTTCGGCAAGAATCCCTCCCTCACCAAGGGTGTAAATAGAAGGCAATTAGAGCGCCATGCCATCCTTTGCACTTGTTATGTTCAGAACCTGCAACTTCTATGAATCTAGCTGGGATCTTCATGGTAGAAGAAGTTAATAGGGAATACTGATATTTTGAAAAAAGATTCTATAGGTCAGACTTGCTTAGCCAATATGGTGAGAAGCCTGTTCATTCAGATTGGCAGTAAAAGTCCAGAGAACGTTGGAAGGGGAGTTTGGAGAGGAGTGACATGCCAGTTGGGGCTTTCTGCTAATATTACTCTTAAAGAATAACTTCCTCAGATCTTACTCTATCACTGCTGCCGCCAGTGAAAGCATCTGCTAAATTTCTTATTACTGGAGAATTATGGAAAATAGACAATTGACATAGTTGTAAGGACACAAAGTATTTCAAAATGCACTAAAAATTACTGAAAGAAAAACTAAAAAGAAAGTAAAGGTCACTTATAACTTTACTATTTACAATTATATATGTTAATAAAAGGAAGTTCTATCCTTCCACTTAAAACCCCCAGCTCCAATGATTTTATGCACAGCCTTGTTTTTCTCATGTCTTCATAAACACATGTACACACATACATACATATCTGTTCTTTTACTTTTTCAAAAGTGGAATCATTCTATTTATATAGTTCAGCAAGTTGTTGTTTCTGTTGTTTTCAGCTCACAATATATCACAGTTATATTCTCAGGCGGGTAAATATTAATAATTCATTATTTTTTTTTTTACTAATTGCTATTCCATTATTTTGGTGAACTAAAATTTAACTAGTACCGTATGTCAATGGAACATGCAGCTTGTTTTCAGTATTTTGCTGTTACAAATGAAATGCACAGACACTGAAATTAAATAAATTAAGATTTGAGTCCCATATCTGTCACTTACTAGGTAGGCCATCTTATCTCGGGTAATTTTCTTAACCTTTCTGAATTCCATTTTATTTTAGATAAAAAATGGGGAATAAAATAACTGTCCAGCATTGTTGCAAGGATAAAATGCAATCACGTGCTTAAATAAACACTTATAATCTATGTAACAATTTAATAATTGTTTAATAATCATCTGAGCATGATTTAGAAATTAGAGGACTACCATAAAATATCCTCGATATTTTTTTAAATAGTTCAGACTTTCCTTAACTTTAGCCATTGTGTAACTGTTATGATTTTGCCATATTCATGAGTTACATTCACTCTTATTTATGAAATATTATATAAGTCAATTTATTTAAATTTTAAAAGTGAGTTGTTGTAGGGTAGAAACTTTATATTTCTGTCATGAAATTATGAATTTACACATAATCACAATTTTGTAATAAACATAAATAGTAATAAAAATATTAAATACATTCTATATTAGTCAAGGTCCAGTCAGAAGACAGAAACCACAGTGGAAATTTGAACAGGAAAACTGTAATGTAAAGAAATATTAACTAGTAAAAGTAGTTAACTACTAAAAGAGACTTTTAATTTTAAAAAAGTATTCTAACAGCAACTATAAGGAAAAGCTACCACTTCTAGGGCTGAGGGAGAATAATCAACGAAGGAGCTAAGCAAGTGGCAGAGCCCTGGCCTCCAAGGCTGAGATACTGATCTCCTTGGATGCAGCCTTCTGGAAGGTGGAAAGGTCTGTTGGTAAGATTTGGGGCAGAGTTTGTGCACAGGAAGCCAGCAAATGAGGTGATCCGTGGACTGGAATTAGTCCACCGGAAGCTGTTCACTTGGGTGCCTAACAAACTTCCTGGAGACCGAGTGCCACTGGGTCCTGCACACCACTGGCAGCCACAAGAGAATGAAAAAGGAGGAATCAAGAAGAAAAGCCTTGTAGTACATGACGTTTTGAATTATGGTTTCCTCAGGGTATATGCTAACACATATATATGCAATCTAAAAAAAAAAAAAAGGGTTCTGAAGAACCTAGGGGCAGGACAGGAATAAAGATGCAGACATAGAGAATGGACTTGAAAACACGGGGAGGGGGAAGGGTAAGCTGGGACGAAGGGAGAGAGTGGCATGGACATATATACACTACCAAATGTAAAATAGATAGCTAGTGGGAAGCAGCTGCATAGCACAGGGAGATCAGCTCGGGGCTTTGTGACCACCTAGAGGGGTGGGATAGGGAGGGCGGAAGGGAGATGCAAGAGGGAGGAGATATGGGGATATATGTATATGTATAGCTGATTCCCTTTGTCATAAAGCAGAAACTAACACACCATTGTAAAGCAATTATACTCCCATAAGGATGTTAAAAAAAAAAAAAAAGAAGAAAAGCCTTTCTGTGCTATGCTTTCCAGTATCCCTCTAGCATCCTCTGTGGAAGGAGTCCAACACTGCACCACCTGCCAAAGGAGAAATACAGGTTCTAGCTGAGATAATAAATCAGGACAAAGAAGGGTAGATTTGCAGCTGACAGGAGACTTAATAACTTCTGTACATGTTTTCCCTTACTGTCTAAGATCATCTGATGTAGTCCCAGGAGGGAATGCACCATGTTGAGAAACACTGACATGGAACATTGCATTTTAAATATAGTGTCACATTTATTTTCACATATCACCTTAAAAACTCTATGAAGGTAGATAGTATTGATGGTCTAGATACAACTCTACTTTATAGATTAGAAAACCAGAAAGCAACGCATTACCTAAGATCTCTTATTTAGCTACCGGTGTAACAAAACTCCTCTCTCCTGATGTTCAATATGGCTTCTTGCTAGATATTTTACATTCTGAAGCAATGAAATGTAACATGCATGCTTCTCGTTTCTTTCAAAGAATTAACACTTTCAAAGCGTTTAGCTAATTTACTAAATTTCACCTCATTTCAAATTAGAGAACAGTAACCAGGCGTTCAGTTGGAATGGACTATAACACTTACATTAGATTTGAATAGATCAGGAGAAAGATCTCATTTGGATACCAGCTATCCTAGGGTGTGATTTTAGGTTTCAACTTTAACCACTGTTTTGCTGTGTGACTTAGAACAAATCACTTCCCCCTTTCTCTGAGTCTCATTTGCTTCATCTGTAAAGAATAAGGAGGATATTTATATATTCCCAAGCTTCCTTATAATTCTATTATTTTGGAAGGAGGATCAGTGACCAGAGTTTGGCAACGGGCTTTGGGACATACAGAATTTCATCAGCAATCATTCTACTCACTTCTTTCAAACTGTATAAACCTCATCCTTTCCAGGATAAAATCTACGCATCTCAGTGTGATACACCAAGTTTCTAAGACTTGGCCCATATTTTTTATTCCAGCCTCCATATCCCATCTTTTTTTATTTTTGTACGACTCCAAATACCGTACTAGTTCCATTTCTAACGGTTTCTTTGCATATTCTCACACTATAATGTCCCTTCCTCACTTCTCCACTTGAATAGTTATTCCTTGTTCTTCATCATCCAGCCCAGAGCTCATCTCCTCTAAGAAGCATGTCACTCCTCAGGCCTGGGCTAAGTGCTGTGTGTGATCCACCACAATGCTTTACAAGTTTCTCATAACTCTAAACATTTGTCTGTGGATAAGTGGAAATTATTTAAATGTCCCCCTCACACATCTGAAGGCAGCAGCAAGAACATTATATTTTTATCTGGATCACACTGTAATAAAAATAAACTGAATGCTTAACATTTTTCACTCCTTGGTTGTTCATACCTTTTCTACTTCCCACCACTTTAAGAAAACTTTGCAGAACATTATTTGTATTTACATGTGCCCCCAAAAGTCTGTGTTAATGTCTGATCAAGAGTTATCCAATCCAGGTGTCAAATGATTTATTTTGAAATGGTTTTCAGCATCCTTGGCCAAAGTCTCTGCATTTGTGGATCTAGGTGTTAGTAGCACTATAATATCAAAGTGTCATTTCTGGTCTGAAAATGCTTCACTTCAGCCACAAATAAATATTGTCAAAGGCGATTAACTGTGTCGCCTTAATAGATGAGGATGTTCTCCCTGCTTGCCCTTGCAGGGGTGCTCACCTAGAAGGAATGTTGCTTTATAAAGGAATGGAAAGGTAAACAGGCAATCTGGCAGAGAAAAGAGTGAAGCAGACCATTAGCTTACTCAGTGTTCAGGGCATGGTTTTTTGTGGGGTTTTTTTGTTTGTTTGTTTTTTTGCGGTACGCGGGCCTCTCACTGTTGTGGCCTCTCCCGTTGCGGAGCACAGGCTCCGGACGTGCAGGCTCAGCAGCCATGGCTCACGAGCCTAGCCACTCCGCGGCATGTGGGATCTTCCTGGACCGGGACACAAACCTGTGTCCCCTGCACTGGCAGGCGGACTCTCAACCACTGCGCCACCAGGGAAGGCCCTCAAGGCATGGTTTTTAAGTTAAGTTGAGGTTCAGCAGTTTGGCATTTCAGATATTGCTTAACTACCTGGAAATTGAATTAGACCCAAGTGCTTTTTTTCTTAGTGACCCAGGAATTTCTTAGGTGAGAAAAGGGAAAAATAGAAAAACAAAAACAGAAGGCTGCTTCCAAATCTTCCCATGCTGAACACCATTCAGAATGGTTATTCCATATATGATTTGTATTAATCAAATGCACTCATGTTATAAAGTTTAAGGTACTTGTGCTATAATTAGGTAGAATATATTTTTCTTAGCCACGATCCCCAGCTCCACACACACATACTCAAAAGGGAGTCTCATTTCCAACCTTTAATAATTTTAGTTTAATGATTCTATGGTATTTATCCCTTCCTTAAATTCTGGGGTGCACAACTGGATATTTTTATTTAGAACTTAAGAGGATGTCTAGGGTGACAGGAAAACACAAAAAGATCTGTTGAATAAGTGGTTTATTTTAAGAAAAGGTAGAAAGTATATAACCTGAGTTTCTGTAATAAAAATTGCATTTCTTGGGCTTCCCTGGTGGCACAGTGGTTGAGAGTCCGCCTGCCAATGCAGGGGACACGGGTTCGTGTCCCGGTCTGGGAAGATCCCACATGCCGCGGAGCGGCTGGGCCCGTGAGCCATGGCTGCTGGGCCTGCGCGTCCGGAGCCTGTGCTCCACAACAGGAGAGGCCACAACAGTGAGAGGCCCGCGTACCGCAAAAAAAAAAAAAAAAAAAAAAAAAAAAAATTGCATTTCTTGAATACAGGCTTGGACCAAGAGTTAACAGACACAATTATTCCTGTAAGCAATGCTGTAATGTGGTGGAAATCACATGTGTAATGGAAATTTGGTGAGTTATCCTTATATCTTCATCTTTTGTGAAACATTCATTCAAATGAAGGTGAGAGAACTACAGGCTAGATTCCTAAAGTCCCTTCCAATTTAACTCCCCATTTTGTCGGTGAGGAAACTGCTATCTGGGGAAGTGACTGAATTTTCTAATGTCAGTTAGATGAGCAAGCTCAGGACTGACTGAGGTCTTCAAAGCTCCAGACAGACACACTTTTGTGTGTTCTCGCTCTCTCTCTCTAATTTATAGGAAACTCAGCCCTTTCTATTGATTATTAACAAGAGATAAAGTGCAAATTTATTAATTTAATTATAAAAATTGAGGCAGTTTGCACAAGTGTAAACATTAATACAAATTAAATATAAATACAGTAACAAAGTAAAATTGAATAAAGCAGGTATGATGTCAGTATACAACAGGCTTATTATAAAGTGTGATTCAATTGTTCAACCAACAAAAACTTGGCTCTGGGCATCTACTGGCAAAAAAAAAGTTAAACTAGAAGTACTTCAGTGTTTATAAAATAAACACCAAAGGTTTAGTGAAGGAAGTGCTGAATTTCTTAGTTCTAAAACCTGAAAGACAGACTTCCCTGGTGGCTCAGTGGTTAAGAATCTGTCTGCCAATGCAGGGACACGGGTTTGATCCCTGGTCCAGGAAGATCCCACATGCCATGGAGCAAGTAAGCCCATGCGCCACAACTACTGAGCCTGTGCTCTAGAGCCCGCACTCCACAACAAGACAAGCCACCGCAATGAGAAGCCCGTGCACTGCAGTTAAGAGTAGCCTCTGCTCGCCACAACCAGAGAAGGCCCATGCACAGCAACGAAGACCCAACGCAGCCAAAAATAAATGAATAAATTTATGAAAATAAATAAATTAAAAAAAAAAAAAAACCTGAGACACATTTTGCAGTTTTCAGTCTGGTGTGTAAGGAGTTAGGAAGTTATCACTTGTGTCGTACCAACAAGAAAAAAGTTGAACACACTGAAAATCAATAACTCTTCTTAGGTCCAGCAAAGAATTGATGTCACAAGGCAAACTTCTGCCCCACAGATTGGAGAGAGAGATTAGTGAATGCAGAGAATCACAGCTCACTAGCATAAAACCCCAAGAGTATAAACTTTCACAGGAACCATTACCAGAGTACAGAAAAATGACACCATAAATTGCCAGATGTTAGAGGATCAATGTGCCCAAGCTTGAGAATTAAGGACACCAGGGGCCCAGTCTTGGAGGAGCTCCTATACTTCTGTGAGTTTTATTCCAGGAGCCTTACCAGGTTCTCACAGTGAAGATCTGAAGGATGAGGGAACAAGTTATCATTCTGAAATAGAACTTATTTTACCAGAGCCTAACCAACCTTGGGGAAGAGAAACACCCAACTCCAACTTCTGCTAGCCTTCCTATCATATCAAAGGGGGAAGAAAGAAGCATTTATGAGGATCACAAACCAAGGGCACAAGTTCACTAAAAGACTGACACCTGATAAAAAGACTGTAGAATGTGTCCCCCTCTACACAAACACACACACACACACACACACACACACACTACTACTACTACTACTACTACCACCACATCAATAAAGCTTCTGTGCAATAGGAGAAACAAAATCAAGAACATCAGAGGAAGTTTTAGCTTCTGATCCTTTAGCAAACTGTAAGAGCAGCCTAACTCCTACTCAAATAAACATAAAACCTCACACTAGCAACTCATTTACCTCAGATCCTTTTGCCCAGTATATCATGTAGAAATTTCAACAAAAAATTAAAAAGTAAAATAAAAAACAAAAAAATACAGTTTGAAGAGACAGCACAAGAAACAGCACCAGATGAGGTATGGCAGAGATGCTGAAACGATCATACTGAGAATTTAAAAATTTTTTGACTAATATGCGAAGGGCTATAGTGGAAAAAGTGTACAACATGCAAAAATGATGGATAATGTAAGCAGAAAGATGGAAAGGCTAAGAAAGAATCAAAAAGAAACACCAGAAATAAAAACACCGTAAAAGAAAGGAACAGTGCCTTTGATGAGCTCATCAATAGACTCGACACATCACAGGAAAGAATCAGTGAACTTGAAGAAATATCAATGGAAATTTCCCAAAGTGAAATGCAAAGAGAAAAATTGTATATATAAATGGCAGAATCAAAGAAACGAGAACTAGGGAACAATTACCAAAACTTAAATCAAACCACAAATCCAGGAGGCTCACAGAACACCAAGAAGGATAAATACCAAGATAACTATTATACACCTAGGTGTATCATATTCAAACTGCAGTAAATCAAAGACAAAGAGTAAATCTTGAAAAAGGTAAAGGAAAAACAAACAAAATAACACCTTACCTATAGAGAAACAAAGATAAGAATTACATTGGCCCTCTCTTCAGAAACCATGGAAATAAGGAGAAAGTGGAGTTAAATATTTAAATTGCTGAAAGAAAAAAAAAAAACATAATTCTGTATCCAGTAAAAGTATCCTTCAAAAGTGAAGGAGAAACACTTTTTCAGAAAACAAAAATTGAGAGGATTTGTCACCAGTAGACCTACCTTGCCAGAAATATTAAAAGAAGTTCTTCAGAAATAAAGAAAATAATATAGGTCAAAAACCTGAATCTACATAAAAGAAAAGCACTAGAGGAGGAATAAATGAAGGTAAAATAAAATATTTCATTTTTATTGTTTTTAATTGATCTAATGGATGACAATTTGTTTAAAGAATAATAACAAGAAAATACTTGGTGATTATACCTTACGTATAAGTGAAATAAATGAAAAAAATTATAAGAGGCAGAAATTGAGAATACTTTGTTATAAAGTACTTGCACTTGTTATAAAGCACATGTCAAGGGCAAGTACAAAAGCAAATAAAAACAGTAAGTATAAATGATGGGATGAGAGATAAAAAATTAGGTTACATAAGATGTAACCATCTTTCTGCCAAAGATGGCAGAAAACAAGTGGAGGACAAAAAAAGGAACAAAGAATAAGGGCAATGAATAGAAAACAGTAAAATAAATAAATAAAAGTTATATTAAAAAATCACTTAAAATATCAATGGTCTAAATGCACCAGTTAAAAGACAGAGACCCTCTGGATTAAAAAAAGATAAAATTGTATGTTATGTACAAGAAACGTACTGTAAATATAAGACACAAATAGATTTAAAATGAAGAGGTGGAGGAATTCGTACCATTCTGACATTAATCAAAGGCAAGTTGCAGTATCTATGTTAATGTCAGACAAAGTGAACTTCAGGGCACTGAAGATTATCAAGGATTGAGGAACATTACATGATGACAAAGAGGTCAACTATCCAAGAAGAAAAAACAATCCTTAATAGGTATGCACCCAACAGCAGAGCATCAAAACACATGGGGCAAACGTGCAGTTGATTGAACTGCAAGGAAAAATAGATGAATCGTCTACTACAGTTGCACCTTTAAATACCCCTCTATCGTTATCTGGCAGATTCAGTGCACAGAGTATCAGCAAAGGATACAAGAGAGCTGAATGACACCAATAATCAGCTTGATCTAACTGACACCTATAGAATCCTTCATCCAGCAGTAGCAGAACCCACATTTCTCTCAGTTCTAGCAGAATATTCAACATAGACTACATTCAATAGGCTATAGAACATATTTGAACACATTTAAAGGACTAGAAAGTGTATGAAGTGCGCTTTCAGGCAATTATGTATTTTAACTAGGAATCAAATCAGAAAGATAATTGCAAAACACCAAAATACTTAGAGATAAAACAGCACACTTTGAAATAACACATGGATGACAAAAGAAGTCCTAAGAAAAAATCTGTAAATATTCTGAAATAAATGAAAATAAAATAAAAATAATAAAAATTTGCAGGGTGCAAGAGAAAACAGTGCTTAGAAGGAAATTTACCCTTCATTCTGTCAATGTAAATCTTTCACATTTATTGATTGGTGTTATTTTGAACCATCTTTTTAATTCCAGGGATAAATTTCACTTGATCATTGTATATGGTCCTTTGAATTTGCTGTTGAATTCAGTTTGCTAGTATTTTGCTGAGGAATTCGGCATTTATGTCTGTTAGGGGTATTGGCCTGTAATTTTCTTTTCTTACACCATCTTTGTCTTGCTTTGATGTAGGGGTAATAATGGCCTCATAAAATGAGTCTGGAAGCATCCCCTGCTTTTCAATTTTTCTGAAAGAGTTTGAGAAGGACTGAAATTAATTCATTAAATGTTTGATAAAATTCACCAGTGAAGCCATCTGGTCCTGGGCTTTTCTCTGTTGGGAGGTTTTTTGATCCTTTTCAGTTCTGTGGCATTTGTTGTAATTTTCTCCTCTTTCATCTGATTTTATTAATTTGGGTCTTCAACAAACATTTCTTCAAAGAATACATACAAATGACCAACAGGATAATGAAAATACTCAAAATCATTATCAGGGAAATGCAAATCAAACCCACAATGAGATACCACCTTACATCTCTTAGGATGACTATTATTTTAAAAAATAAAATAAAAAAGCACTGGAGAGGATTTGAAGAAATTGGAACCCTCGTCAACTACTGGAGGGAATGTAAAATGGTGAAGCAGCTATGGAAAAACAGTACAGAGGTCCCTGCCCCCCACAAAATTAAAAACAGAACTACCATATGACCCAGCAATCTCACTGCTGTATATATATATGCTCAAAAGAACTGAACTCAGGATTGCGAAGGGATAGCTGCACTCCCCTGTTCATTACAGCCTTATTAACAATAGCAAAGATATGGAAACATCCTAACTGTTCATGAATAGATGAATGGATATGTACATACAACGGAATATTACTCAGCTATGAAGAAGAAGGAAATCCTGCCATTTGCAACAATACGGATGAACCTAGAGGACATTATGCTAAGTGAAATAAGCCAGTCACTGAAGGACAAAATACTGAATTATTCCACTTCTATAAAGTATCTGAAATAGAGAAATTCACAGAAGCTGAGAACACAATAGTGGTTGTCAGGGGCTAGCGGGTGGGGGAAATGAGAAGCTGCTCAATGGGTATAAAGTTTCAGTTACCCTACATGAATAAGGGCTAGATATCTGCTGTACAACATAGTGGCTGTAGCTAACAACATGGTATTGTGCCATCAAAATCTGTTAAGAGGACAGATCTCACATGAAGTGTTCTTACCATTAAACAAACAAAAAAAGAGATACAAGCAGACATGTTGGATATGTCTACTACCATGATTACGTTGATGGTATAATGGGCGTTTGCACATACCTAAACCCATCAAATTGTATACATCACATATGTACAGATTTTGTGTATCAATTACACAACAATAAAGCTGTTAAGAAAAAGAAGGGTATTTATAACATCACATGCATACATTAGAAAAGAAGATCTCAAATCAATACTCTAAGCTTCCACATTAGGAAACTATAAAAATAAATATTAAAATGTATATCATGAGATATTAAGCCTCTCTTATACAACTGTATGATCTCAATTCTAGCATCCTTAAGATCCCGTCCCATAAAACTCTCCTTTTTTCCACTGGTCCATGCTGGCTAGATCTTGCACCTCCTTTGGAGTATATTCCTTTTCTTCCCCTAGCAGGCCCAGGGGAAGATTATGTTGTGACATGATCCAGTTTATACTGGTCTGATGGTCAAGAGGGAAGTTAGAGTAGACCCTTAGATGTATTATTTTCATGGTCCTGCTGGCAAAGTCCTCTGCAATTTTGTCAAGAAAGGGTAGAATTCTCTCCTTAACAGGGCACAATGGATCATTTCTACATATTTCTGTAAGTCCAGAGCATTGTGAGGCATCTGAAGAGTCAAGATTTGGGGATGCGTTAACCAATGTGTCCTCATCCTATATCTTTAGAGCATCCTGGTCTTCCAAATCAAGACGCTGATCCTGGCATAATAGACTTTGGGAGCTGGAGATTAACTTCCTCTAATATTCTGCTATTCTTTTAATTAAGTCCTAGGCTTGACCTGAGTTATTTTCTGCTCCTTGATTGCATGAGATGAGAGTTTCTCAATATCATGCTAACAATGTTTTCTGGATTCAAACTTAGTCCTTCATCCATCTAATTCCATTGTCCTATAATTACTACCTCTATCCCCCAATTTGTCACCCCCAATTTTTCAAATACCTGAGACCCTGCCCTTGCCAGCACACATTCCTTCACTAATGGCTTATCCATTTTTACCACAACTGAAAATGTCTATAGAAATTTCTATAGCATAGAGCACATATGCATATAATATATAGCATGGTGCTATATGCCAAAGGAACTATCCATACCCCGTGTACTACTAGTAATGGGCTGATTATTGCCAGGTCTTTGGTGGTTAGTCCAGCTCCAAAATCCTTTGTCAGAGCCTGTTTCTTCTTGGCACCACCTGTCTTAGGTCAGGTTCTGGGAGACAGATTCTAAGAAGATTTGCATGCAGGAAGTTTACAGGAAAGTGATGGAAGTAGAGCAGACAGAAGGCTTGAGCAATTTAACTGCAATGTATTCATAGCAAAAGTATCACCTGATTCCATGGGGAGCTCTGGAGTTGGGATGAGCTTTCAGAGTTGTCATACCTTCAGGCAAAGAAACCAGGCATGTTTACTCCCATAATGACCAATCAGTGGGTATTTGAGTGTCCTTGGGCAAGCGGTATGACCATGAAAGCCCATCTTTTGGGCTGAGGGCAAATTCCCAGAGACAAATTCAGCTGTCAGCTGACACCACTCCAGGTAGTTGTAAGAATGAGTGTGTCATTCCTGAAGGGAGAGCTGTACATAACCACTAGACTACCTTGTCAGATTCTTAACTATGCCTGTTTAACTGATACTTAGTTTTGTATAGAGACATTAAAAATTAGATTATATTTGCATGTGCAATATTTGTATTTTTGGACAAATAACTTGACATCTCCAGGAATCAAAATTTCCATATGAAATATAGAAACGTTAGTATCTTCTCTAACCTACTTGCCAGCACATTAATGCAGGGAAAAATGAAATCACGAAGATTTAAAAACTGTAAGACTATCTAAAGATGACTCATATAAGCTCCTACTTTTGCTTAAGCCTGAATCCATGCCTGTTTCTCATGTCCTCATATAACATGGAGTCAAAAGTTGTTATCTGGGTGAAATTTGATGTACAAAATTTTCCTTGCAAAGGAAGGATGTAACTATTAGAGGAGACATGTTTTCTCATGTTGGTAAGTATAAGCACAAATTTTACTTCTACTCTATCAGGCAAAGACCAAGTGGAAGGTGTACATAAGTACATGGACATAACCAGCCAGAAGATTCATGCCGGCAAGCAACCAACAGATTCGAGCTTCCATCTTACCCTCAGGGGAACTGCTGAAACCATCTATTGAGGAAATTACCAGACAAGGCATTCTGACACACTGAACAAGAACCTAAAAAAGAACTCTTTTGTTCTCCCCCCCCCTTGACTTAGAGGTCAAAACAAAACAAAATAAGTGCCCTCTTCCAATCCACTCCAGGCCATTAAAAAATAAGTAAAATAAAATTGTTCCATCCCATGCCAAGTTATGCAAGTGTTAGAGATGACTCAGAACTCAGAATCACCCACACTGCTTGGGTAGAATGCCAGCAAAGCAGATGGGACAGCCTGTAAAGTACCTTCAGATGGTCCCAACCATTTATTGCATCTGCTTTTATGATGTGAATAAATGGGAAAAAATGTCTTTGGCTTTGTAGATTTTTATTGGTTTCAGAAATCAGGTTATGTCATTTTAAAATCTGTCTGTGGAAGGAACTTCGCTTAATTAAATCCTCCCAGTAAAGACTGGATTTAAACTTCCAGTGTTGACTGTATTGTAGTGATGTTGTTTACACAAATCTCTGAGAGATTTGCTTTCAAGATCATCTGTTCCTTCTGATGAAGCAGGCTTTCCTGACACATCTGCTGGCCATCCTTTGATCTTGAAAGCGACTGGCCTAAGGAACAAAGCCATTCCTAGAGTATGACAGGTCAGTAAGATGGAAAGACAGATATTACTGACATGGAACCTCTGATTAACTAGTATTAATATGTATTTATGTTAGGACTTCTTGTTATGAGATATGATATTTTTTCTTTAAGTCCTTTTGCATTGAGTCCAGTGTTACATCTGAATGGAAACACAAAGGTAAAGGAATATACATTAGAAGGCATTATTTGTGATGGATGTTTAGGTAGAAATGGTATTGAACAAAAACACCAAAAAACCTGAGCTATAGATTATACTCTACCCTTTATTAGCCATGTGACTTTGTATCAGCTACAGACTTCCCTTGCTTAAATGGGGATAATATCGTGTCGAAATTTTGATTAAAAAATATAAGTGAATGTGAAAAAAATAACTTTGAAATTATTAAAGGTACTACATAATATGCTATCTAAAACGTAACTTTCCAAGAGTTTATACTAAAACTTTAACACAGAGATTTGTGCTGACAGAATGACTCCCATGTGTGATATGTGTGTTCGATGACATGATTTCCCATAAATAAGTGAACTGACACTTTTATGCCACATCAACAGCCACCAGCCCTTCATACATACTAATACAATTGGAGGTGATAACTTTGATTGGAAAAATTAAACACAACAGACAAGTAAACAAAAATTTCCAGAACAATGTCTACATTACAAAATCACCTTCAGGACATGAGGGAATTAAAAATCCTTAATTTATAAAAATCATGGTGGCCTGGTAACTTTGATGGTTTGCATTTTGATTTTTCTTTAAGAAAAAAATGACAGCAAATTCTTAAACTCTTCCAATTAGCTGGTGTAAACTGGATGAATTTATCTCAAGGGAATGTTTGTCAAATTTTTAAAGATAAATTACCAGGCTTATCTAAAGAATCACTTTTTTTTTAAGAAATGATAATCTATAACAACAAGCAATCAACATCATTCCATTCAAATTACTCACCAGATGTCTCAAAGTTGACCCACACTTTAAGGTAAATAATAAAGCTGGCATAATACATGTTTTTAGGTAATTTTTATTGACTTTTAGAATGTCAGTGATGGGAAATTTAGAATAAAGTTTATTCACACACAACACCATATTTGAACTTAGCTAAGGCTTAGAAAGGATAAAATTCACCATTTATTGGTGATTTATCATGTGGAAAGGACTTGACACCCATGATCCAAGTGAATCCTTGTAACAGTTTATTATATCACAACCATTATCCTAGTCTTACAGATGAAGACAGTCAGATTAAATAACTAATTCAAGATCACCCAGCCAGTAGACAGGAAAGAAGAAACTCAAACTCACAGTTATATGACACCAAAGTTCAAGGTCATAGCCATTACTCTAGGCAGGCTTGGAAGTCAGGAGACTTGGATTTTAAATCAAAGGGAAAAGACTCAGCTGTTTGAATCAGACATGTGGGCTTAGATGCTCTCTCTGTGTCACTTGATGCTGAGCTTTGTGTTTCTCCCCCATGTTTGTTGGATTGAAATAGGACTGAAGAGATAACTGTTGGCTTATAAAATTCTAAATTAAGACAGAAAACCTACAATTTCCAAGAGAGACTGAAATACTTTACTCACACTTACGTTAGTGAGGAACTATCTGGCACATGTTGGTAAAGCCCATGGTGAAATCAGATTATCCATGTGAAATATTTTAACCAGATGTTTAATAATGGGTTACGTTTTATATGGAATGTTAAGCTCAGTAACTTTTCTGTCATGTCACTGCAGACACTGGCAACAACAGTGGAGCAAGGGCTAACCCAGCCAGCTGACTCTTTTGTATTACTCAGGTACTTTGGTAAAGGCATGGAGGTTCAGTGTTTCATAAAATTGAGACACAGGTTCCAAGCTTACTTCAATTGCTTTGTTCAACAATATCATCAATAATAATAGAATTTGGGAGAGCTTAGGAGGTCCAGGCTCTGCGCTCAATATTTTAGGACGTTGGCTTATTGAAATCTTACGAAGTAGGGACTACTGTTACCCCATTTTACAGATGAGAAACAACAGTTACAGAGTTTGCACAACTTGCAAATTCAGTCACAGAGTCAATGGAATCAAGATTCAAGCCCAAGCCCATTGTGTGTCAGTGCCTGAGTTCTCAACCACTGCAACATTTTTTGAAAATTATAAACATCATGTGGAACATGATTGCAATTCCGCTCTTGCTAGTATTTCTGTTCCTGTCATTATCTTATTTGATCCTCACAGCAACTTTGTCGAGGAGGTATGATCAACTGCATATAGCAAAGAAGGACGCTGAGGGTCACAGGACTGAATGTATCCATGTAATACATCTACTGCTGCCTGATATCCCATAGAAAGATATTGGGAAATGAACGTGTCTTTCAAACAAATCTCCATTTTTTTTTCCCTTGTAGAAAAAAAATGCACATACCACACACACACACACTCTCACACACACACACACTCACACAGAGAAAACATTATTTTGGATACATTTTTATAAGCTATACGTTGTAATTATGTAAATGAAATTGTCATAAATTTTAATCATGCTAAAAATGCTCTGTTTTGTATAAGAAACAGAGGAATAAATACTCATTAACAATGAAGGCCTCAAGAACTGAAATGAAATTTTACTTTGAGATAGGAAATTGGTATAAAAAGAAGGATGCGTTAATTACACTATCCACTCTTCCCACCCTCTCCATTAAAAAATAATTTGTACAAGTAGTCATCTTTAAAGCCAAAAGTAATTTTAGAGGAAAAATAAATTCTATACTGTTTAGACTTTTAAAAGCACCAAGCCTCACCAAGTCTGTAGGTGTGTATGAACTCTCCTATCAGCCTAGAGAACCTCCTCTTTCGCCCTACTGGGTCTCTGGAGTATTGAGGGGGTGGGTAGTGGCAGAAAAAATTGATTATGCTTTGTGTATTCACTTATGTATGTCTTTGCATGTGTATACAGACATAGGCATATACATATACATGTAGAATCATTTACATAAACACATATTTTGTGGTATTCTTGTGTGTTGTAATAATTAAATAAATTTTGTGTCCTAAGATCTTTCATCATAGTGAATACTCAACACTTTGGTTCCCTTCAGGCAATCCTTCATTCCAGGACAACCTGTAACTGCCTTCAGGTTGTGGCTATATTTGTTTAGTTAAAAATAACTGAATATCTCTGTACAACTTCACAGCTATCCTGGCCAGGAACTGGCAGAACCAGTAATGTATAAAAATGCACAGGATACATTTATTTGTTAGAAGGAACATCAGCCTCTTTCAACCTAATTCAGTTAATTAGGTGATTCACTTCCCCTTGACTTATACTGCTTTTATATGCAGGGAAACTCAGAGACATGACTACTAGTACTAACAACAAGAGCAGAAAAATTAGTACCACATATAATACGCTAATACTAATGATAGTATTTAACAAGTAGCCATTTATATGGGCCAAGTTCAGTGCTAAGGGCTTCATATCTATCTTTCTTTTCATGCTCACAGTAAGCCCAAGAGGTAGATACTATTATAAATAACTTTCTGATAATGACATTGAGTTTGGAGAAGAATGAGTAATTGGCTCAAAGCTACACTGTCACTGAAGGTCTACATTCTGATCCAGAACTTGCCAACTTTCCGAACTCCCTTAGCCCTCAGATTAACCCACTTTCTCGTGGTTGGTATCTTCCATTTCTTCCTCCACATCTACTCCTCACACATCCACACTCTACCCTATTCCAAGACGAGCTGACCTAGGGGTACTCAGCCAAAGCTCCCCGCATCCTGTGTTTGCTGTTAAATCCAGTCCACCAGGAGCACCAGAAAGAAAGCAGAGAGGAAGAGCAGAGAGAAGGCGGGCTTTCATTTTCTTGCCTCCACAAGCTGCTTCAGGCTAGCTGAGATCTGTCCGGTGACTTCTTCTGCCCAGAATTCTCTGTCCCCAGATCTGGAAAACTATTCCTTCCCCTCACTCCTCCAGAACTACAGGTACTAATTCCAAGGTTCTGTACTGCCCTCTGTGGTTTCCTTCACCAGCCCACACCTTTGAAAATGGTTCTCTTCAAGAGTGTGGAGAAAAGGGAACCCTCCTACACTGTTGGTGGGAATGTAAATTGGTGCAGCCACTAAGGAAAACAGTATGGAGGTTCCTCAGAAAACTGAAAAGAGAGTTGCCACATAATCCAGCAATCCCTGGGCATATACCCAGACAAAACTATGATTTGAAAAGATACGTGCACCCCTGTGTTCACAGCAGCACTACTCACAATAGTGACGGAAAGGCATGGAAACAACCTAAATGTCCATCAACGGATGAATGGATAAAGAAGATGTGATACACAACTACTGAGCCCACATGCCACAGCTGCTGAGGCCTGTGTGACTAGAGCCTGTGCTCCACAACAAGAGAAACCACCGCAGTGAGAAGATTGCACGCTGCAACGAAGAGTGGTTCCCGCTCGCCACAGCTGGAGAGGGCCCGTGCGCAGCAGCGGAGACCCAGCACAGCCAAAATAAATAAATAAATAAATTAAATTTATATATAAAAAAAAGATGTGGTACGTATCTCCAGTGGAATGTTAACCACAAAGAAGCATGAAATAATGCCACTTGCAGAAACACGGATGGACCTAGAGTTTATCATACTAAGCAAAGTAACTCAGAAAGAGAAAGACAAATATCCTATGATATCACTTATATGTGGAATCTTTAAAAAGGTATAAAAATGAACTTATTTAAAAAACAGAAACAGGGCTTCCCTGGTGGCGCAGTGGTTGAGAGTCCGCCTGCCGATGCAGGGGACACACGGGTTCGCGCCCCGGTCTGGGAAGATCTCACATGCCGCGGAGCAGCTGGGCCCATGAGCCATGGACGCTGAGCCTGCGCGTCCGGAGCCTGTGCTCCGCAACGGGAGAGGCCACAGCAGTGAGAGGCCCGCGTACCGCAAAAAATAATAATAATAAAATAAAACAAAAAAAAAGAAACAGACTCATAGACTTCGAAAACAAACTTATGGTTACCAAAGGGGAAGCGGGAGAGGGATAAATGACTTTGGGACTAGCAGATACAACCTACCATATATAAGACAGATAAACAACAAGGTCCTACTGTATAGTACAGGAAACTATATTCAATATCCTGTAATAAACCATAATGGAAAAGAATATGAAAAAGAATATACATATATATATATATATATATCTGAATCACTTTGCTGTACACCAGAAACACAACACTGTAAATTAACTATACCCCATTTTTTTAAAAAAGGTCCTCTTCTAATTCTCGATTACTGATCCCAGTTGGAGTGTGCCATTTGTTCCCTACCAACATCCTGACGGATGCATGCTTGTTATACAATCTGAACACAGTTCTTTCCCTTTAAAGTGCTTACCATTGTTCACAATTACAGATTAGAGCAGAA
This sequence comes from Leucopleurus acutus, assembly GCF_964270905.1. Taxonomy (NCBI): domain Eukaryota; kingdom Metazoa; phylum Chordata; class Mammalia; order Artiodactyla; family Delphinidae; genus Leucopleurus; species Leucopleurus acutus. The sequence goes on from NC_139162.1 coordinate 25,598,257, forward strand.
AAACATTTATTTACTACTTAATTTGTTTCCTGCCTGGTCTCTATTAAGGCAGTGACTATGTCCTCTTTGCTCAGTCTTGTACCCTTGGTGCCTAGCAGAATGCCTTGTGCTCAGCTGGTGCCCCAAATATTCATTGACTAAATGATTGCCTCAAGGTATGGAATAGGTAACTTATATGTTATCTCTGTAATTTATTGTTTGTCTTTTAGAAAGAACAATATATATGTGTATGTATGTAGGTGTATGTACATATATATACACACACACAGAGACAGAGAGAGAAAGAGAGAGAGAGAGAGAAGAGAGACACTAGTACACCAACCCAAAGCTGGTTGTTAAGTTTCTTCACTTAAATTCATCAGATAATAAGTATTTTGGACACTTAATAAGTAGAATATCAGCAGGCATGCCAACCCAGAAACCCAATCTCCAAGACAATACAGATTTTTTTTCCTGCTAAATGGAGTTGAATATTATAAAGGTGACAAAGGACTGAGAGATAACCAGGCTAGCAGCTTAAAATGTCATGTCTCTACCAGGTTTTGAAGCAGGCTTTCACAGTGTTCTTTTAAAAATATTTATGAAGACATGGAAAAATAATAAAAATCACATCACAACAAAAGACTGAGTGACAAATACATAAATACATTCTAAGCTGAATTTTCAAATGGCATCAATAGATAGAATGGGGGTGAGAACATCATGGTTTTGGTAACAAATATTGCTCAGATATAAAAAGCAGAAGGATATAATATTTTATACTTCAACTCTCCATCCCCTCACACAGATTCCAGGGCCCATAGCAAACAGAAAACTGAACAAACTTCTTCCTCTCATTTTTTTGATGAAACATCTAGAACCTATAAAGAAAGTAACAGAAAAATCAACTCCCTTCTTGATTAAAATAATCATAATAACCTTAGTAAAATAGTCATAAAAGTAGCTGTTTAATGAAAAACAACAACCAGTACTACATTTATAGTGTAACAGATTCTGTCTTATTAAAATCAGGAACATGACTAAGATTTTTACGGCTCTACCATTAAACAATGTTCTTGAGATTACATCCAACACACTTAGCAAAAACAAAAACCAACCAAAATGAAAAGGATAAAAATTGGAAAGGATACAAAATCATTCTTCCTTACAGATGATGTGCGTATCTGCCAAGAAAACCATAGAGAAGGAACTAGAAGTCTATTCAAATAGCTGGGTCCATTAAGGAGGTCACTTATGAAAGAAGTGTACAGAATCAATCAAAACTTACAGGGACTTCGTTAAGAATTCGCCTGCCAATGCAGGGGACATGGGTTGGATCCCTGTTCCGGGAAGATCCCACATGCTGTGGAGCAACTAAGGCCATGCGCCACAACTACTGAGCCTGTGCTCTAGAGTCCATGAGCCACAACTACTGAGCCCTCGTGCCACAACTACTGAAGCTCGCGCGCCTGGAGCCCGTGCTCTGCAACAAGAAAAGCCACCGCAATGAGAAACACGAACACTGCAACGAAAGTAGCCCCTGCTCGCCGCAACTAGAGAAAGCCTGCGCTCAGCAATGGAGACCCAACACAGCCAAAAAAACAAATAATCTATAAAAAAGAAACTTACGGAACTTTGCTGAAGGCAAAGAAAAGAAAAAAAAGTATTAGAATCCTTACTGAGGTATATTAAAAAAAGAATGTGGAGATAAAATGCAATACTATAATGTTAATTCTACCTTGTTTGAATTAACTTACAAGTATTTTTCAATTCATCTGGTAATTAATAGTTATTTTTAGAAAAATGTCTTTGTTATGGTAATTAAAATCCTGAAATATCTGAGCTTCACCATAATGAACTTTCGAAGTCTTAGTCTTAAAAGTATAAAAGGCTCGGATGGTTGAAACTGCAGAAAGTAAGGTGAGCTGACTTCCTCGCTTTCTGTGGCTGTGAATCAAGTGAATCATCCAGTGGGTGGATGTCTCCTTGGGTGTCACAACTTTGGATTCCGTAATCAATCACCCACAGGGTCCCATCTGTTGGCAAGGCATCACAGGAAGAAGAGCAGGCATTTCATTCTCCAAACGGCTGTGTGAAGTTGAAGCTCTCCACGCTTCTCAAAGGGAGGATGCATCCACCCATAAGGTGATGCCACTAGATGAGGTTGGACATGAGTACGGGGCGGTCTGACATGAACAGTGTCAGTGTAAGTAAAATACGTGCCTTTGTTGTGTCCCCAGTACTTCTGAAGTCTGAAAAACATATTTTCTTTCTACCAAAGGAGATGGAAACCTCCTTAACACAAAAGGAAAAATAGAGTTTTATTTTGCTTTCTTCTCCAGCCTTCTTTTCTTCTCGTATGAAATGAAGGTGCCCCAGAAACTTGTAGATTCCAAGACTTATGTGGAACTTCAAGTATCTGTAAGTCATTAAATGACTGCTTTGTACCATACGCACCTTCCATGCAATGAGTCTGTGAAGCAGAAGTGCTTAGCAATAGCCTTAGAATCAGACTGATCTGGGCCAATCTCAACTCTGCCACATTTTGGTTGTGTGGAGTTACGTACAATCCACGGTAAGCATTTTTATAGCCATGGTTCTCTTATTTGTCAAATAAAGATAGTATGGCTTACCTCAGAGGGTTGTTGTCCGGAATAAACATGATAATGTATGCAAAGAGCACAGCACTTTACAATAAATATGAGTTATCTATTTCAGTAATTAAGTTGTTCGAAATAAGTAACAGTAATCTATTCTTCAAGAGAAAAATGTATTCTAATACTATTTTGAATGCCTTCAGTTGTAAATATCCAGAAAACTCAATGAAGGATAGTTTAAAATTACAGAGAATTTCATGGATCATGTAATTTAAATATTCAGAGTCAGTTTAGTTATAATTTGATCAAGGTTGTGAATTTTCGTTTTGTTTTTTTTTTTTTTTTTGCTATTCTCTTGGCTCAACGTACTTCCATTTTTCAGCTAAGCACTCAAAGTGGCTTCCCTGATGGTTGAAAATGGCTATCGAAGCCCTAAACTTCATGTCTTTGTGTTCCACAATGTCCAAAAGGAGCTCACCATGTTTAAGATTCTGAGAAAAAGTGTTAATGTTCCTCACAGCTGAACTACAATTGAAACCAGCCAATATATCTAGGGGAAGCAATTGTAGCAGTTGGCTAAGATAGATTAACTGAACCAAAAGTTGTCACAAGTAGAATATGATTAACCCACTTATTCCAATCATGGCCCTTGTCCTAGAAGTAGAGGTTAAAGTTTAGAGTAACTTCTAATCTTTTGTCCAGGGACAGTTAGGAGGGGACGGAGGACTAGAAATAGAGGTGAATTATATTCTTCAAATAGATTGCATATTTCTGTATTAATAGGACAACGTTTTCTAAGACCCTGTCACTGACTTCTCTCATTTGCAGGACTAACATGCCTTGATATTTTTAGCTTGATGTCTGGAGTTGCAATCATGCTGAGTCCTATTCTCAGGCTCAACCGTTACTGAGTTGCAGGATCTTCAGCAAGTCACATCTGATCTCTGGGCATCAATGTTTTCACTTGTTTAAAAAAAAAAAAAAAAAAAAAAAAGAAGGCTGGATTCGATGACTTAAAAATTCTCAATAGTTTCAGGGGTCTCAACGAACCCAACACATTTCTCTTATAAGTAGGGAAATGGCTGTTAAACAATCTCTCAACTTCTATTCTGGAAATTACACAAACTAACTCAAGTTCCTTTTATCTTTCCTCACCGGTACTATTTTCTATTCCTTTAATCTTTCTGTTGATATTCTATGGGCCTGCTACAATTTCTCCATATCCTATTCTCTATATGAAATCTTTAACCAGAAAAAAAAAAAAATCTTAGCTATCAGTAATGTCTCCTAAGTAAGGAGAGATCTCTTCCAAGCAATTATTTTGAAACTTGCTTGTGTATTTAACAATATTTTATTCTTGAAAATTCCCAACGTAGACTATTTTGGCAGGTGCTTAAAATGTTCTGTTGCTTTTTGAGTTTACCGTTATTTTCATCTTTGTAAGATTTAAGTACAATGAAATGTACAATTCTTATTACATATTCACTGAATTTAAACATGAATCTACCTATGTAACACACTCCTTATCAAAAATTAGAATGTTATCATCCCATAATATTCCTCATGCCCCTTACAAGTCAAACAACACTTACATGGCTCCACGAGTTTTGCACTATAGATTGAATTTGTTCCAGAACTTCACATAATTAAAATCATGCCGTATGTGCTCTTTTGTATGAAAAAAACTATCTCTATAATTAAAATTCAATTAACTATATTTGTGCATGTCAATTACTGGATTCTATATTCTGTTTCATGAATCTGTATGTTTATTCTTTTGCCAGTAACACACTGTCTTGATTTCTGTGACCTAGTTATAGAAATACATCTTGAAATCAGTTAGTGTGACTCTGCTTTGTTATGCTTTCAAGCTTGTTTTGGCTCTTCCAGTTCCTTTGCCTTTCCATATATACTTTAGGATGAGCTTGAGGAGGCCCTGCATGTCAGTTTTATAGAAACGTTCCCAACATGTGAGAAGGAGACTTGGGAGAAAGTCTTACATCATGCTGTGGATATGTGGGGTAGTTGTGCCCACTTGGCAATTAAAAATGCAAGTTTGGGGCTTCCGTGCTGGCGCAGTGGTTGAGAGTCCGCCTGCCGATGCGGGGGACACGGGTTCGTGCCCCGGTCCGGGAAGATCCCACATGCCGCGGAGCGGCTGGGCCCGTGAGCCATGGCCGCTGAGCCTGCGCGTCCGGAGCCTGTGCTCCGCAACGGGAGAGGCCACAACAGTGAGAGGCCCGCGTACCGCAAAAAAAAAAAAAAAGAAAAAAGAAAAAAAATTCAAGTTTGAACAGTGGTCAGGGTCCTAAAGTTGGATTTTTACAGCATTCTCCAGGAATAAAGAGATAAGATTCTGTGTAATTCTCTAGACTCAATTCTCTCCACGGCTGAGTCCAACAGACATGAAGCTTAATGCTCCAGAAATACTACAAACATTTTATTTCCCCCAAACTTTATGCTGCCCAGTACCCCCTTCACTTTTCCCATGCTGTTTGCCTTCTCCTATGACGGCTTAGTTATACTCGACTTCTTATCAAGAGCCTGTGCAACTTTTAATCATCAGTTTAAATGCTTCCCTTTCTCTGACAAAATTCCAAACTTACCCTGACTGATTCTTGTTCATTCTCCTTCTTGGTTCTTATTTTGCTCTGTAAACACTGGGGTTGATGCCATGCTGCATTTGAATTATTTGCTTTTATGAGTATTTCCCCAATAGACCTCAATAAGTTAAGGAAAGGCAGAGTGCTAGTATTTTTATCTTTTCATCCCTGATTCCAAGCAGCACTTGGCACACAGTCTTTACTTGGAAACTTTTCAAAGATTCTTTTATCTACCAAGAGTTTTCTGTAAACAATATTACAATTAAAATGCCACAGCAGATGTTCCTGGGGCAAAAGTAAGGTAGGAAAGAGGTTAAGCAAAACCTGAAAACAGAGAATTCCAAACCAAACTGACACCCAGGTTATAAGACACTGAATCAAACAGGCAGCACTTTCCCATTATAGCCATTTCTGCCCAATTTATAGAGTTTTATATTTACTGTAGCTTGTTTCCCTCTTGGGGTTATTCATGTCAATGTGACAAGGTATCATAACCAATGGTTTTGCTTATTAGGTAGTAAGATTTTTTAATATTACTAGTTATTTGCAATTATTTTCCTCTTTTCATATTCGCCATTATAACCTCAGCACCTAGCAAAATGTCTGGTGCATAAGGAAGACCCCATTTCCAGGCCACTGGAAATGATTATCATGAGGTACAATCGTTTATGTTATTTCTCATTTGAAATTTAAATTTTAGTATTCATTTAACTAGCATTTATTAAAATCGTTTGTTAATAGAGTTTGAAGTATAAACTCTCAAAATTTGTTTAAGTCAAAAAATATCAATTTAATTACTTGTATAGTTAGGATTTGATAATGAAAAAAGATCAAATATATAACCAGATTTTTGAATCAAAAAGTATTTTTAATATTATAGCATTAAATTATAGTTACCATTATTAGTCATATTTATTCATGAGAGGTAATTTGATATCTTACAAAATAAGCCAATACATGGTATAACCTCTTGCAGTCTAATTTTTCATGGATGAGCTCTTGCATATTTTATATCCTTGGAGGTTATATTTTAGCATAGTCTAATTACCACTTTCCCTTTATTTCTATTCAGTTTGATACAACCACTTTGCCTAAAATAATTTAATATTCTTATGAATGAGACAGTGTTAAAACTAGCCTGTAACATCAATTGCCTTTGTTTATGCCAACAACTCTAGTGAATTAACAACTAGAATGTGAGAACAAATGGCCCTTAGAAAGAAGTGAAAAAATATTCTGCACAATTTTTATAAGATTTTTGAATAATTTTAAACATTTCTAGTTTGAATACCATACATCTGCACTACATATCAGAATCCCTGGTAATCTAATTAATATGGAAGTAAAAGAACGTTTTTATCCTTTTTTTCCCCACTGCAATCTTACCCATACAACCAGGCACCATGCTGCCTGATTGGTCCCAGGTGCTTTGGGCAAGACCAGACGTGCTCGATGAAACATCATACGGCATTTCCGCAGGCTCTGATGCCTCTACAGAGACCCTCAGACAGCTGGCCTGTGCACAAGGGAAGTTATGAACACAATTCCTGAAGGTGGGTGCTTACAGCTGAATCGTAATACTGACTCATACCAGGCATGCTACCTTGGGAGAGTTAGGTCACCTCCCTTAGCCTCAGTTTTCCAATATCTAAAACCTACCTCATATTATTGTCCAGATATGCAAATTAAATGAGATAATCCATGGCAAGTAAGTATTTCAGCCTGGCATGTCATATGGTAAGAATCCAAATATTATCAGTTGCAGTATTATGATCAGCATTGGTCTAAATTTTAGACTATTATTTATTTATTCTAAAATCAATGATACTCCTTGCATTATATCCCGCATCTTCGGGCAACATAACTTAACAGAATTTAATAGATGTACAGGATCTATTAACTTTGGGAACCAGATCAAGACTTTCCAAAAGGCCTATAAACTTTATAAGACTACACAGGATGATCAAAATACTTGTTCCACGTTTTTCTAGATTTTAGACTCAGCCCTAGCATTAGCAGTTGATAAAATGACATCCACTGATATTAACCATAAAAAGCCATGCTTGCATTAAGACATCGGGAACAACTTAGAAAGCAGAGAAAGGAGAAAAGAAAAATGTGCTCACAGTCACTACCTTCCATTTCATAGCTGGTTGCCTTACTGGGGGAAAAACAACCTGTAATCCATAATGGTCCAAAGCCATGGAAATAACTATTCACAAAATCATGATTGTGAAACATCGAAAATCTATAACAGACATTTGTAATTTAATTCTCAGGATGTTCTTGCTAATATACTTACCTTGGCTGAGAGCAGATTCTGCCTCTAGCAAATGTGGGCAGTACTTCAAGATGGCCAGAAACATACTGATTTGCAGAATTCATGTTTTGGTCTCTATCTATCATTGCAAACATTCTCCGTTAAATATGGGCATTAGCCCCACTTCTGCACAATGATTTCATCGTGCTAATGCAAGAGAACAGTGCTATAATCTGTAATGTCTTCAGCAAACAACCCTAATCAAATAAATCAAAATATATATTTCTTCTCATAGCTGGACTCTGATCTATTCATGTGCTGACTTAAATACTCACTCTAGGACTCTCAAATCTGATTGATGATGTCTTTGAACAGTTTAGAAAAGGATAATCAACCACAAAGCCCAACTTGAAGCTGAGCTGAATCTCAAAGCCTAAACATCTAATGTGCTTTGATTTATCCTTGCTGAAAGGCTTAAGAAATCCACACTGTTTATGTATGTATCATCATTCATAGGCTTAAAATTTAATTTTCATTACCCAAAGTGTTTCTGTTTGCGGACAGTGCTCCAACTTAGCACCTGGACTTCAATAAAACTTTTTAAATCAGGTAAGGATTTGATCATCCTATGCCATCATTTGATAAATTTCTCTCAATGCTAAGAACTACATTTTATATGTTCCCAGTTTTAACTATATATGATTTATTGGTAGCCATGAATTTTACCTTGCAATCACTGAATAACCGGTAATAATTCACTGAAGGCATGGCCGTAACATTCGAATGCAGGGTTTTCTAGAATTCCTATGAAACAGACATAATTGTGAAATACCTGTCACATAATACATGTTGGACTGGGGACAGCAGAGGATTTTAAGCTTATTGAGGGGCTCAATTAAAGATACCCGAATGTCATATATTAAGATATCATAATTATAATTTCAGATTCTTCTTCTTTGTTCTCAGCATATTCGTTACACAGTAATTGAGAAATTCTGCCTATTGCATGTTTGCATAAAAACATAAATTTACCTTTCCAGAGAACATGCTAGACGTTTGATATGTGTAACTAGCAAATTTTACTTTCCTTACGAGCTTATTATCTCTGGTTAAGAAAATCAGACAAATAAGTGGCCTAATTCTTACTTTCAGCTACCTGAAAGATGATTTGGAAAGAAAATTGCTTTTCACTGTAACATTAATGTTATTGATGACAGGTTAGAAAAACGAGAATTATTCTACTGGGAACTACAGATTGAAGTTGGTAGTTATCAAAGCTCTTATTAGATGCATGAAAGGGCTAATGAGTTCATTTCTGAACTGCCTCATTTTCCCAAAGACAGTGAGTCACCAGAAGACTAGTAACAGACACAGTCAAAAAGACAGAGATGGGGCAAATGTAGATTCGTGTGCTGCCCAGTGTTTGGACACATATAACTCACAGGACGCTCTAGTCCCATGTCAAAGATGGGGCCCCAATCAAATATTCATATAAAATACTCCTGTCACTATAGACATGCCCATTCTCATACATCCTGTAGACAGCATTAGAAGATTCTAATTCCCCACTTTTGGGTGACAGTGAGATTGTACTTTCAGTTCACTCTCCTCTTGGCAATCATGAAGATTTTTTCCCCCACTACATTCCTACCACTGGGTAGGAACTCAAAAAACATTGCTGAATGAAAAATGTTATCACTGATGACTGGGAAAATTTAGATGGTTCAGAATTTCCTATTCTGTACCATGATTTTCCAGCTCTCAAACTTGCATAAAGATACAGAATTCAGTGTTATCTGTCAAGCAGTGGTCCTCTGTTACTCTGAATTAAAAAAAAAAAATCACCTAAACCTGTATTATGCATACAATACTTGAAGGGTATACCTGACCTGTTTGTAATATCCAGCAGCAATTAATTAGACTAAGGCAGGGAAAGAATAATACAGATATCTGAAAAACACAAGATACATATTGGGATGAGAATTTACCATTTCCTTTAAGAAAAAAATGCTGAAGTTTCTATACTTAGTAAAAAAAAAAAAAAACTGTATATATATATATACACATATATATATATAAAATGGTAATAGTCGCCATTCTGCCCATCACTGTGTTTTGCCAGCAGTTATAAGAGTCTATCTATCTGAGGTGTTAATACAATGAAAATACAAACACCTTCCCTGGTGGTCCAGTGGTAAAGAATCCGCCTTATAATGCAGGGGACACAGGTTCGATCCCTGGTCAGGGAACTAAGATCCCACATGTCACAGGGCAACTAAGCCCGCATGCCACAACTACAGAGCTTGTGCACCTCAACTAGAGTCGAAGTGCTGCAAACTAGAGAGCCCACGCATTCTGGAGCCCGCACCACAACTAGAGAAGAGAAAACCTGCATGCCACAACTAGAGAGAAGCCCGCACACCGCAACTAAGACCTGATGCAGCCAAAAATAAATAACTCTTTAAAAAACATAAAAGAAAATACAACCATTTAAAATAAAGAGCTCACTCAATCAAAGCTCTTAAATCTTTAGGCTGAAAGTAATCTTAGAGTAATATAGCTCAGTACTGTACTCATGGCAGGTCTTCCCTTCTAAAAAACAGTTTTTCCAGTGGTTACCTCGTTTCTTATGTATACTTCTAAAGAAAGGGTAGATCACATTTAGTGGCCTGTGCAACTTTAAATGCTTTTATTATCATCATTATCATTAATAGGTGTTTCTACCCCTTGGACTAACCTGAAACCCACCCTCATATTGTAATTTCCACATATTTTTTGCCCACTTGGCCTGTGCAGAACCACCTACAGATACCAGTCCCACTCAGCTCCAATCAAAAGTCTCCAGTCTCTTCAAAAAACTATCCTTTTTTTCTCCCAGTCTGCTACTTTTACTACATCCGCTGGCAACACAGGGCACAACCAGGACTATAATCAGATTATACTCTTTTGTCCCCAACATTTCATACCTTAGCTCACAGTTATGAAGTTTAATGGACACAACCTAATGCAGAATTCACACCGCCACTACTGAACATGTAAAACTGATAAGCTCTTTCTCTCAATGTCAGATTAGCAAAGATTTAAATGTAAGTCACCTAATCGCCATGGCTGCAGGGCATCTTCCTAGCTCATCTCCTGTGCCTTTTGTGTACTTCCCACACCAATGTGGGATTGTTTTCAGTTGACCGCAACCCCTTTTGCCTTTTCAGAGTCCCTAACCCACACACAAGCCTCTCTTAGTGTGCGTCTGGCTGATGGCAGCATTTATAAAGGGAAAAGGAAAATCGATTTTGTCCCCTTCCCCTCTTTCCTAGATATGTTAGGCATCATTATCACCATCACCATCACCACCACCATCACCACCGTCATTTATTCACCTTAATTTTAAGCTAAATGCTTGGCAGAGTCAGTTCTACAAAAGTATTATTATTCTCCTTCTAATAACAAAAAAAGTTCAGAGAAATGGTCACCCGTCTAAGGTCACACTGCTAGTGAGTGGGACAGCTGTTTTACAAACGCACATTCACAACAGGAAATATCAGACTTTCTGTAACTATGTATCTTCAGCAAAATGTGGTATGGCCAGACTTCGTGATTTTTGCAGTCTGGTGTGTCCATACTCTTTCTCTGCCTATTAAAAAAAAAAACATAAAACAAAAAAAAGCTTAGCTGGCTCATTTATCAAAGTAATATTTTTCACTATGTGGTTGTGAGGACTATGCCGTACTCTGTCACACACTTAGCATATTATAATGATGCAAAAGATGTTTACTATTATGTCATCTTCTCCTTTATTCTGATACAGTTTTGTTGGTTGCCTTTATATTTTTCTTCCCCAAGAAAGGAAATGGTCTGGACACCCTCCCTTGCATATCCACAGACACACTGATGATAGTCCTTCCTGTTTACAATCATTTCCTCCTCCATGCCAAGCAGCGGCTAGAGTCCCACATTCATCTTTTCTTTCTGTTACACAAATCCCACACATATTCAGGACGTATATAAGGCAGGTGCCTCAGTACGGAAAACTTCTGCGTTTTGATTTCTTAGCACCCTAAATATTCAGTGTGTGACCCAGTGATAGGGGGGATTATGGTTGAAAATCGGCACTTCCTAAAGAGACCTAGATATAAGGACAGACAGAAAATAAGATATGAACTTGCAGTGTAATATGCTGACATGTGAGGAAAAATTTGCCCTGAATACGTATGGATACCACATTATGATTCCAAGAGTTGATAATGCTTCTTTCTACAGTACCGTTGAGGATTTACCTAAAACACTTTCCCCAGTTCAGCTCAATAACGCCTGTCATCCTTTTCCTTTTTAAAAAATATTTTCCATTTAAGGTGCTTAGTAAAATACCTCACGATGTTCAACAGTGAAGGTATTCCAAATTGCTTCTTATCTTAGTGTCCTTTTTTTTTTTTCACTTCATTCCTCATTCCGCACGCTTCCCAGCAAAATGTCTTAAGCAAATCAAAGGAAAATTTTTGGATGCAATTTTTCACCCTCAGAAGCCCCACGTCTTTCTGTAACATTTTAAGGGTAACCTGGTGAATAACACTGATCATATTCTACGCATAAAAGAACATTCACTGAACATACTCTTTGTTTCCCAGAAAACATCAAAGATTTAACGCTATCAAGTATTCTGTACTCTGGGACACCTGAATCAGTATGATGCTCTTATATTCAGGAGAGATGTCTGCAGTTGAATAACCTATTTATAAACAGCATTACATATTCTACTTAATGTTAGTTCGCCCTTCATATAAACTTTACTGGGCTAAGAATGCATGATAACACCTACATATCACCATCATGACTCCCTGCATGCCACTCTGACCCTTAGGCCATGGTATGTCACCTCTTACCTCTTTTTCTCCCTTTCCAGTGAAAGAGACAAAAGCATTTGCAACGAGTGGCAATTCGATGTGAGTTAACCAGTCAGCCATCTTTAAATTATTATGGATACCTTAAGTGCCTGTTATCTGAGAAACCTGAGATGTCAACACAAACATAATATACTTCTCACCCTCACGTTGCTTTCGGTTTAACAGGAAACACAAACAGGTGAACAAATCATTCCAGACCCAGATGAGAAATGCTAAAGGAGACACAAACAATGTGTAACGGACTCATCAAGAAATGAATGGATCACTGTTCCTGCTTGGAAAGCAGAGGAAGTAATATTAGGGAAAACTCTAGAGGAGAGGGGAAGATAGAAAAGAATGTATAGTATTTCCACAGACACATCCCACGTTCTCTCTCAGAGTTTCAGCTTTCCACAAGTACAGTATGCAAAGTGCCCTTTCCAAAATTAGGACCTTTTTTTTTTTTTTTTTTAAAGCATCAAAGCATGAAAAAGCACTGCTGATGATATAGATGTAACACTTCACCATTACTTATCTGGAATAAAATGACGGTCAGGATGTATCTGTAGCCAGGAAAACCTAGATTCTGGAATTTCTGTCCTGTAACCTTGGACACACTACCACAGCTCACTAGAAGATGTCAGACAAGGTAATATTTAAATATAATTAGATGCCAAAGAGGCAGAGCAGTCTGTGGAGTCATAAAGACCTGGGTTCAAATTCTTGATTAGCTATTAAATAGCTGAATGACATGGGCACAGCTTCCCCCCACCCAAAGAAAGTGATAATAAAACCTGCTCTACAGAATAGTAATAGACTAGAATCCTGTATGTAAAGCACTTGGAACAGTGTGCACTGTATAAACAAGCTATGCTTTGGTAATGCTTACCTTTTACTACTCGTAGCAATAGTAGCTGCATCAGTGGCAACAGGAGAGGGGAGGAGTAATAGTAATGGCTACTGTGAAGAACAGTTTACTATTCCAGGATTGTGAGCACAGATATCTTCTTAATAAGATTTCATTTACAACTAAAATACTTTTTAGCTCTACTAGTAATTCTGTTACCTATCTAATATTTTTCTGCTGTGAAAAATAAAACCTGAGAGGCTCTTTGTAGAGAACAAATATCCTCCAACCACCAGAGTTAAAAGGACACTCTTAGCTCAGGAGTATTTATAATCACAATTCTGATTATCCTAAGACAGAGTCCAGGATTTTCCCCAGCCATCCCACTCGGTGGAGCCATGTTTGTCCATCCAATGATTTCCCAGTATATCAAGGAGATGCCACTCTCTGGTTAGGGTGGATTTAACCGTACCTTACACAGCGTGACAGAGAACACCAGGACTCCTAAGTGCCTTAGCAGAGCTTCCACCTCCCAGGCAACTAGAAGGCATGTCCTGCAAGTCTCCGGGACAGGCAGTGCCTGGGCACACTATACACTGATGACAGATGGGGCTGTCCCTGCTGACAGCCAGCCAGCCGCCTCCGGCAAACGAGCAGTGGACGAAAGATGTGAGACTAAAAACTAAACCTGTCGTCTTGAACCGACGGAAGCTGTGCATTTTCAGTGCTTTTGAAAGAAAGGTGTGGCATGTTTGCATCAGGTGGTTGGTTGTTGTATGTGTAAACGTTTACTTCTAGGAAAACTGAGCTCAGTGGAAGTGGCAAAACACTGTGAGTTAACAACCTACATTGATGTCCACATGCCAACACCCCAGTTCTGCCCAGACGTGGCATGTATTTATGGGACGTTAAATATGTCAGGTACTGTACTTAATATTTCACACAAATTTCCTTGTTTCACCTTTCTGACACAATAGCGTAAAGGTTAAGCTGGGGTTTTAAAGTTCGAGCGCCCCAGTTTAACCAGGATCTGTCACTGATTAGCTTCTGTGATTTAGGGTAGGTTAATTCTCTTGTTTAAATCACAATTTTCTCATCTCTAAATTGGGATAAATAATAGTATTGTTTTGTAACCACTCTAGAGAAATAGGATGGACCCTCATCCAAAATTTGTTTCAGATATTGAGACTGAATACCCCCCCACACACACACCAAGAGGATCTGAATATATGAAAATGTTTATTACTCAAAGAATGAGTCTTTCTCAGGAAAGCAGAACAGGTTCCCCAAGCTGGCCCTAAGATGGCTTGAGAGATCAGGGAAAGGAGATTGGCTTGGAGTTTTTATGGTGGTGAAGAAGTAAGGCTGGAGTATACGGGTTCCTCCCATTGGAACTTCCTCCTGGCACCTAAGGAGGGTGCACCCAGCCTTTACAGCTTGCTCAGATGTGGGGCAGAAGGCGAAGAGGAAGAGGCGCAGCTTAAAACCTATTAGCAGTCAAACATCAAAAATGGAATCTGTTTCTTTATTACAAGTGGTTCTTATGAAGATTTGCTGAAATAATTAATGTTTAACTCTTTATGCCCCGTCAGGCACAAAACAACTGGTCAACTTACGTTACCTATGTATTGGTGGAGGCAAAATCATTTCCATTTTACAGATTGGAAAACTGAGGCTCAGAAAGTAACATGACCTACGTTGTTTAGCTGACAAGTGGAAGAGCACAAATTCCAACCCACCTCTTAGGAATTCTAAACACTGAACTTTTAAATACAATACAAACAAATGCTCACCAGCACTGCCCAGAGCAAAGAAAAGAAGAAAATACTGATTCAGTATTTGGTTTAGTAATAATTCATTATTTGCTTCAATACACTCAGTGCACTCAGAACATTTTATATACATTATATATAATATATGTAATGCTGTACTATATGTATATATAGAGAGAATATTGTGTAGTGCTTCAGTTTAAGCTTTGTAATAGGTAGTGTGGCCTGAGTTCTGGTATTTTCAATTACACTGAGTGACTTAGGTTTGCCATATTTAGTAAATATAAATACAAAACACCCAGTTAAACTTGAATTTCAGAAAAAAATCAATACTTTTTAGTATAAGTATGTGCCACGCACTATGGGATCAGTGACGTACTGCTTGGTCTGGGGATATCACTGGTAGAGATGAACATAAATTGTCCAAACCCTCTACATTTTCTTCTAATTTCCTTTCCAAATGAAGATGTTACTCTTTGGGACAATTAGGACTCCTAACTTAGCTGTAATTTAAAACCTACAAATGTTCATGTCCGTGTACTTCTAAACGTTCCCGTTTTTTATTGCTTGTTTCCATTTTAGAGCAGACAAGCAAACCCATACATGTACACAGTGCAAGTAAACAGAATTGCTTGTCATCCGGGGAGCTGGTTCCAACCAAGCCTGTGGTAATTAAGGAATCACATTATTTTAAGACTCAAAAGGCAAATGGTTGATTCTTTTTTTCTTTCTTAGGGGAATAGTGATTTACATTTTGTAATAACTAAAAAAGCTATCTTGGGATGGAGCAAAAAAAAAAGTGAATTAAATGCAAATGCTCAGACTTTGATGAGGATATTCCCTCTAACATAGTCTGATTTCTTAGCCTGGAGTCAAAACCCCTTTTGGAAGAAATACGCATGACTCTAGGATTCAAGCCAGCTTGGCATCAGAAGTCCTTCTGTGTGATTTGTTTTATCTGCCAGCAGCTTTGGCTCCTCAGAGAAGGAGAGAAAGGGAAAAAAGAAAAAGAAAAATAAACCAAAAGCCCAAACTTTCTTTAACTGCTTTCTCCTACCTGCAGGGAAAGCCTTAGTTTGCCTTTTCAGACACTTTGCTCTACTGTAACTATATGAGGAGGAAAAAGAATAAGGGCAGAAAAAAAGCCTCTAATTGCTGAGTACAAAATAGCTGTGAAGGGCTTCCCTGGTGGTGCAGTGGTTGAGAGTCCGCCTGCCGATGTAGGGGACACGGGTTCGTGCCCCGGTCTGGGAAGATCCCACGTGCCGCGAAGCGGCTGGGCCCGTGAGCCATGGCCGCTGAGCCTGCGCGTCCGAAGCCTGTGCTCCGCAACGGGAGAGGCCACAACAGCGAGAGGCCCGCGTACCACAAAAAAAAAAAAAAAAATAGCTGTGAAAAAATAACGTCTATGGTTTATAAGGTAAAAGGTGGGGATTGGAGCTGCCTTCTCGACCAGAATCTCTACTGAGAGATGCCAGTTCACTGAAATCTGACATTTAAGTACACTAATACACCATCCTAATCTTCGTATTTATTTCTCTACCGCCATCATGCCTTACTCCGTATCCAAATTTCTTTCCACTCTCTGTTTCAGTCGTCTTGTCAAACTGATGAATTTCTATCCATTTTCCAAAATTCATCTCAGGGGTTAGCACCTCATGAAAACCTTCACTATGTGAAGATTCATATGTCCAGCTAGATGTTTTCCCAACCTCTTCCACGGCACCATATACCATCAATCTACCGCTTACCTCACATTGTTTATCATATGCCCCAATAGATTATGATCACCTTGCAGGTCTTATTTTGTTTTATATCCTAGCACCAGTATAGAATGTAGCTAGATGTATTTATTTAAGTGTGCACATGTGTGTGGTTGCTACTTTTTTTTGACAAGGGTCTTATGCTTCATATGAATTGGTAAGGCCCATCAGAATGCCTATAATTTCGCCTGCATATGTAGTAGACATCGTTGTTGCCCCACCCATAGCCCCTCGCCCTCACAGTTCCGCTGCAAGCTGACCTGACATCCGGCCGGGGACATCTGTATTTCTCTGCTATAGATCTCACACTGGCAGCTTGAGCCTGCTTTTCCCACACTAGAGGTGGTACAAGAAAATGTCTCCTCCCACTGCCACCACAGCCCTTGTAACGGGATGAATTGTGTCTCTTCCCAAACTAATATTTGAAATCTGAATGTGACTATATTTGGAGATATGGCTTTAAACATATGATTAAGTTAAAATGGGCAGTTAGGGTGGCCCCTGATCCAATCTGACTATTGTCCTTTAAAAAAAAAGGAAATTTGGACACACACAGAGACACCAAATAAAAAGCATGTGACGACACAGTGAGACAGCTGCCACTTTCAAGCAAAGGAGAGCAGCCTTGGAAGAAACCAAACCTGCCAACACCTTGTTCTTGGACTTCCAGCCACCAGAACTGTGAGAAAATAAATTTCTATTGTTTCAGACACCCAGTCTGTGGTACTTTGTTATGGCAGCCCTGCCAAACTATTCGAGTCCTCAACCAGTGAGGTGACAGGAGTTGACATTAAAATGTCCCAGGTCCCTCAAATCCCGGTTGGAATACTGAGATGTGAGTTCTATTCTATTTCCTGGGGAAAAAAGTTTCAATTAGCTACAGTGGTCACTAGCTTGATCACGTAGCCATCATTGGGCCCTTGCCTTCTCAATCTTGCTTTTAAGATGGCACTGGTGTTTCTCAAGATCTCTTCCCAGATAAACTCCTTCCCTGGCTCTTTCTCAGGGCTGCTTCTGGTGGAAACCACCTAAGATAACACAACCAATTCATAAGTATCTATTTTATAAATACTTCACTTGGTTCAGTATGATTGATTAAGCAACATCTCCAAAGTGTGAGAAACTGCTCTAAGTAAACAGAAAAGACTATTAAAGGCTCAGAATACCTGAGTTTTTCTTTCCTTTTGCTAAATTTTCAGAAATTGACTTCTTCACTATTCCACACCCACAGAATGTCATTTTATGAATGTATGAATGATGTGGGGAAAGAAAAGATTTAGGAAAGGAATGTTAATTCAGACCACTTTTACTTAATAATAATTGTAAACATGTATACACGCACCTAAAAAAGAGCCTCGAAATACATGAAGCAGAACCTGACAGAATTAAACTACAGCAGCTGGAGACCTAAATACTCCACTATCAATAATGCATAGAACTAGGGAGATCAACAAGGAAAGAGCAGATTTGAACAACACTGTAAACCAACTAGACCTAACCGACATTTATAGAACAATCCACCCAAACCAGCAGAATATGCATTCTTCTCAAGTGTATGTGTAACATTCTCCAGCACAGACCATATGCCAGGCTTCAAACAGGCCTGCACTTTTTTAAAAGAACTGAAACCATGCAAAGTATATTCTCCCACTACAATGGAACTAAATTAGATATTATAACAAAAAGAAAATAAAAAGATAACCCATATAATGAGAGAAAATACTTGCAAATCATATATCTGATAAGGGACTTATATCCAGAAAATATAAAAAACACAACTCAGAAATACAAAAGACAAATAATCTAATTAAAAAATGGGCAGAGGAACTGAGCAGACATTCCTCCAATGTCATGGGCTGAATGTTTGTGTCCCCCAAAAATGCATACATGAAAACCCTAACCCCCAGTGCGATGCTATTAGGAGATGGAGCCTTTAAGAGGTAATTAGGTTAAGACTAGTTCATGAGGGTGGGGCCCCTATAATGGTAGTAGTGCCCTTATAAGAAGAGGAATAGACAGGAATGCTCACTCTCTCTCCACAGGTATGCACTAAGGAAAGGTCATATGAGGACACAGTGAGAAGGCAATTGTCTAAGCCAGGAAGAAGGCCCTCACCAAGGACCAATCCGTTGGCACCAGGTATTATACTTCTAGTCTCTGGCACTGTGAGAAATAAATGTCTGTTATTTGAGCCAGTGCAAGCTAAGATATGCAAAGTATATACGAAGATGCTCAACATCATTAGCCATTAGGAAAATGCAAATCACATTGAGATACTACTGGGTTGGCCTAAAGGTTCGTTTGATTTTTTCTGTAAGATGGCTCTAGTAGCACTTAGTTGTCTTTAACTTCACTCGAAACACTTTTGTTAAATTGTATGTGACAGTTGTCATATCAGCGTGCATTTAAAAAGAAGACATCAAAATTGGTGAAGTTTTGTGTAGCAAAACTTCAAGTACTGATACATACTACAACATAGATGTATCTTGAAAGCACGCCAAGTGAATGAAGACTGTCACAAAAGACCATATTTTTATGATCATATTTATATGAGATGTCCAGAACAGGCAAATCTTTACAGTCAGAAAGTAGATTATTGTTTGCCTAGGGCTGCAATAGGGATGCGGGGGGGAGTAAATGCTAATGGATACAGGGCTCTTTCGGGGTGATGAAAATTTTCTAAAATTAGATTTTGGCAATGATTGTACAACACTGGACATATTCCAAAACCCACTGAGTTTTATACTTTAAATGCATGAACTGCATGTTATGTGAATTATATCACAATAAAGCCATAAAATTTGACAATTTTAAATTTGTTCAAGGGATTGAGCAAAGACTCGAATGAGACTTCAGGATTTTGTGACATAAACTATTGACAATACGGCAAAAATATTCATTACATGCTCCATAAATAATAAATGCTTATTATGTAAAATATGAAAGGTTTCATCACTTGGGAATATTCTCTCTATAGGTCTCTGCTCTAGCTTCTCTTTTCTTTCCCTGGATATCAGATTCATAAGTGATGAACAATAAGGTTTGATGAAATAAATAACAGAGGTGAAATCACAAAATTCCTCAAGTTACTGGAAAAATCAAATAAAACAAAAAGAAAATCAATAACTCCGTTCAATCAGAATAATTTATATTCAACTGTGTCTCCTTTCCGCATTTTCATACCACCTTGGTAAATGTTTACCTAAAAAAAATGTGTCCACATTTCTAAGGTTCTGGATTGCCTTTTAAAAAATACACAAACATGAAAAATAAAGATAAAAACACACAAACATGACATTTACCATTTCAACCATTTTTAAGTGTACAATTCAGTGGCACTAAGTGCATTCACATTGTTGTGTCTGAACTGCCTTCACAAAGGCTTTAGCGTCAGCATTTGACATACGGCAATGACAGAAATACACCTAAGTTAACCAGGGATCTCAATTTTCCTGGGACAGATTTTGTTTATATCTGTTTCTCCAGCTCAATTATTAATAGTGCCTTTTTTCATCCTGTAAAATGTCCTAATTTGGAAGATACATTTTATCATCACCATATACCCATACCTACTTCTCTCCTGTTTTCTTCTGACTTTCTGCTATTTCTTCATCCTGGAACTGGACTTTGGGACTGTCCATCCGGCAAATCACTACTCATCATTGATTCTATTCAGGTCACTTGGTCTTCGCTACCTTCTTTAAACTCTCAAAGATCTAACCCCTCCCTAGTCTGTGTCTCCTCTCCATTTTTTATGTAAGTTTACTAAGGTAATTAGGTCTTTCCCACCATGCTAGAAAGGCCTCCAAATTAGAATTATGCCTAAAAAATCAGTTTTGCACTCTCTACTTCTTATACAGTGCATGACACTGAACAGACTCAAATGCTTATTGAATGAATATTTAATGATTTATGTTTTGCACGTCTAATTCTAGAGAGGTGGTGAATACGCAACAGTATTTCTCAGAGGATTCCTATACAGTGTTTGATTACCTCTTAAATAACCACACACACACACACACACACACACACACACACACACACACACACACACACACAAACCTCCCTTCCCCACGGCTACTGAATAAAGAAATAAGCTACTCATAAAGCTTGTCAAAGTACTACTTCCCACGGGAGAATTTTGCACTTCTCTCTCATTTATCTAGGCATGTGCTGAGGCTTTTGACCGATTTAGCATAGATAAATGACCCATGATGTGAAATTTCCCAACAGTTTAATAATGCATTTAACTCAAAGTGACATTTGCTTGCAGCTGCCTTGAAGCACTTTGGAGGCGATATATGTCTCTTTGAAATGATGGATGGTGAGGACGCATGCCTGCATGAGAGAGCCACCACCCATCTCCCCTAGGGAAGAAGTGAGGAAATCCTCTTTGAATTGCCTGCAGCAAATCCAGAGCTTTTGAGACAATTTAATATGTACATTTTCCAGTATCATGTACCGTTATGACCATTAGATTAATCGTAGTATGAAGCTTTTTGTATCCTATATAATACTTTTTTTTCTGTGATACATTTAAAAGGTACTGATTTCACCTTACAAAAGATCAAGAGCAGAACTTCTTTACTTATTAAAAACACTTTCATAATCCACATAATTTAGTTGTGGCAAAATTGTTTTGCATGTTTTTAAAATCATATGCCATGGAAGAGAAATTTTTGCCTTGTTTTTGTTAAATTCAATGATCACTAAGTCAATAAATCCAAACAGGTTGTTCATCATGTTCAATATTATAGTTAAAAAAGGAAGATGAAAGAGGACGAACTTCCTAATTTGCGACTGCACTTTCTTTCTTAGAAAGACATTCCACATTTTGTGTAACAATATCTGTTATGTGGTAAACATTAAGAACAAAGAAGTTTCCTTTTTTCTTATCACATAATCTTATGTAGACATATTTATAACTTTTTGGAGGATACAATAAGTAATGGCAAAATGTTTTGAACTGTTCTATATCTATAAATTGTTTTATTCAACCATATTTTTTTGAGCATTTATAAGTGAACCCAGAAATGCTGAAAGAAAGAATAACATCAATGAAAACAATCCTTAGGGTGCTTTCTTTGTTTTATGGACTATTTATTCTGATAGAAAACCTGTAAGTCTCACAGTTGAATCCACTCTGAAAACGATGTTTTATGATATTGTAGCAATGTGAGAGAGGAGACGAACAACATGATTTAACAGCATGAAGAGAACAAATGGGCATTAACTGTATCATTCCAGCAGAAACACTCCTAATATCTTAACTGAAGAAGGGTAAGCAGAGGAAATGGCAGGCCAATTACAGTGATTACAGCAGCTGCAAATATGTGTGGCTACCTTCATGCTTCAATGGTGCTGGAATTATGTATCTAAGAAATGCTATATGCAGGCAACCTCATTCTTATTTCAATCCTGCTGTTTATTTCCTGCCATTTTAACACACATTCTTATGCGTGGAGTAATCCTATATGTTATACCACATAATGGGGTACCTGTGATGAACTCCCATCAAAGTAATGGAAGTTTTAAAAGATCATTTTACACATTTTTCTAGTTTGGTCAAAATGCAGTCAGTCTTTATAAAATCAATTTGTGCTAACAGGGCGCTTTCACAAATGTACCTGCCTACACATATATCCACTATCTGACTGTAAGGCCTGGGGTGAAATTGTGAAAGAATGATCAAGGGTGACCTGCCCATAATTATGCCGTAAGACTGTATGTCCTTTACCATCTCTGTATGAGCATATAATTGGGAAATATATGGGTACTTATATGGGTAAAATTACATGGGTGTTACATGGGGAACTGTATGGGTATTTCAATGTTAGGAAGATGTTTCACTTTTTACCTTGTTATTACTGTTAGTATCCATTAAATATACTAATTTTGTACATGTGGACATAAGAAATGACTGGTTGAATTTTCTGGTAAATTAGATTCCATAAAGAGTTGATCTCTGGGACAGAATCTTTTAAAATCGTCTCCTCTCATTCCCATCAGGTAGAAGTCACTGGTCGTCCATATTTGGGACATGCACTTTCCTCTTTTTCTCCTTCTAAACTGCACTTCAGGAAAATAACTCTGATGTGCAGAGGATGACCTGAAGGTACCAGACTGGAGCTGGAGGCAGGGGTCCTGGAGAGAGGATAGTACTACTCATTAGGGGAACACTACTGGGATAGATTAAGCCAGATAAGATGAGGGTCTGATGCAATAATGCTGAGAGTCGGTGAGGTACCTAAGGAAAAAAAATGACCAGAATTTTGTAATTAATAAAAGTGGGGCTGAGGAGAGACTGAGAAATCTAGAATGATTTCCATACACTGATTGAGTGAGATGGGGAATAGTGACACTTTTATTGAGATAAGGAATACAACTGGAAAATCAAGATAGTTTTAGATGAAGATAATGAGTTCAATTTTGAACATGAGTTTAAAGTAGCAATGAAATATTTTTCTGCAAAGACTAATGTTCTCTCACTCCCAAGAAAAACAGGGAAGGTTAAAGAAAAGAGCTAGGGATTCTTCTGAAGGCTAGAAAATGCATCTACAACTTCAATCATCCTTGAAATATTCTGAGAGCAAATTATTTACGCTAAGACAACGACTTCTCTTCACCACATAATTATTCCTCTGATCTTCTTTAATGGAACATTTGGTTATCCTAAAAAATATCGTATTTTGGTGTTTTAATTAATACCAACACATTATTGCTTAGCTAGACATTTAAACAATTTTTAAGTAATTAGATTTGGAATATTGAAAGCTTTCTGGCAATTAAAGTAATAATTCATTTCTACTCACTTAGGCACCTGGAGTGTGCTGAAAAAAGGTAATTATATTCATTGTACATTTACATGCTATGCATATCCTGGTAAGCATTCTGCAGGAAAGTGTTACAGGAAGACACAGGTGCTTAAATTAATAAACATTAGGAAATCAGCGAGAGAATTTAACTACACTAGTTATTGTTTCCAAACTAATTATTTAGTAATTGAATATCTCTATACACCTGGCCCCAAATCAAAAGATTCCATGACCTCATGGGGTTTGACCTCATATTTGATCATTTAATATCAAATTTGCATAGTACAGGGCAGTGAACTGGGTAGTTGTTGGAGGGCAATATAAATTTCCCTAAGCTCTCCACAAAGTTCACAAATCAACACATTCACACTTGTAAAACAGGGTGTAATTAATTGTTAAGAAGCCTCGTTAGTACTTCAGACCTAAGAACAAACAAGGTTTGTTGCAGACACTAAGATCCCTGGCAGAACTTTTGAAAGAAGTATTAACTGAGTGATTACCCATGGGCTTGACATAATAATCGTAATATTCTCAGCTTTGGGACAATACTGTTCCCTTGCTTTAAGATCTGTCCAAAGGCTAGAACCTCCGGAGGCCTTTTATTTTTACCCTCAGTATTGGCATTCTGAAAATTTCAGTGTGTTTGTGAGACATTCCAGGGGATTCCTTCCACAAAGTCAATACTACTTCACTGCAGCCAAAGCAGTATTAGGGAATCTATGTACAGCTCTCCCCTGCCTAGGATTACTAAAAATCTTTTTTAAATGCTTACAGTAATGCTTCTATTTCACATTACATCATTAAAAAATTAAATAGATGAATGAATAAATGAGTAACTAACTGACTGAATGAATGCATTGATGAATGAATGCATGCAGTAATTTTCTGATTCTGCAACAGTAGTGACAGTGGAAGTGGTGACTACTCAATTTTTTACCCATTCATAAGAACTCCAAAACTTTCGGAGTTAACTCATCTCCATCCCTAGGCTGCCATTCACTGGAGTATACAGAGAAAATCACCTTTATGACCCTTTGTATTCAATCTTTCCCTTTAGAAGAAACCATCATTCAACTGTAATAGCTTTGTTTTTCATGTTTTTGAACTTTATTGAAATGAAAATCATATAGTATGTATTCTTTTGTGTCTTTCTGCCTTTTTTGCTAAAAATAATATTTTAGATTAATTTATTCTATTGTGCCTATCAGTACATAACTCCTAATTGCTGAGTAGTATTCCATTGGATGAACACACCACATGTGTTTATGCCTTCATCTACTCATGGGTATTGGGGTTTTCTGTTTCTCATTACTGAGTAAAACTTCTATGACTATTCTTGTACAGTATTTTGTGGATGTATGTTTTCATTTCCTATAAATATCTAGGAGTGAAACTGCTACATCATGGGTTAAGCGTCTGTTTAAATGGATGAGAAACTTTCAAACATTTTTACATTGTGGGTGTGCAACTTTTGCTTTCCCTGGCATCCTCCCAACAATTAGTCTTATCATCATTATCATTCATTGTAATAAGTATGAAATGATATATCAGGTAATGAGATGACTGATGAGTCTGAGCATCTTTTATAAGTACATTGGCCATTCCTTTATTCTATATGAAGTGTCAATTAAGGTCTATTTTTTATCATTACATATTGTATATTTGTCTTTTTATTTAATTCTCTATAAGGTATCTTATTTGGATAGAAATCTTTTCAGTTATATTGCAAATATTTTCTTCTACCTTATGGTTGACTTTTCAATTTTTTAATGGTGCTTTTTGAAGATCAGATCTTTAATTTTTTTATTGAAGAAAAATTCCCATAACATAAAATGAATGATTGTAATGTGTACACTTCAGTGACTTTTAGTATGTTGACAGTGTTGTGCAACTGTCACTAGTATCTAATTCCAGAACATTCTCATCACCCTCAAAAGAAACCCAAAACCACTAAGCAGTCCCTCTCCATTTTCACTTCCCCCAGCTATGGGAAACCACTAATCTTCTCCCCGTCTCTATGAATTTGCATATTCTCTACATTTCAGATAAATTTTATGGTCTCTATTTTATCTTATTTTTATGATTGAGTTAGCACTATTTGTCATGACTGTGAAATATTTACTTATCTCAAGATGGTAACGTTTTTCTTCTAGAACGTCACAGTTTATACTTAGGTCTATGAATCATATTGAATTATTTTTTGTATGATGTTAGAGAAGGGTTGCTATTGAGTTTTTCAACATACATACCTAGTTGTTTCAGCTCCATTTCTTGAAAAGGCTACCTTTCCCCACTGAAATTACTCTGTTACCTATTTTTATGAAATAGGCACAAATATATATTTGAATATATTTCTGGGCTTATTGTTTCATTTCATTGCTCTCTATTTTTATGTTTATGCTAATAGCAGGCTGTCTCGATTATTATAGCTTTATAATAGTTCTTAAAGTTAGTGTAAATCCTCCAACACTGTTACACTTTTGTAATTTTTATTTTTATTTAGTTTTTGACTGAAATATAGTTAATCTACAATATCACTTTAGTTTCAGGTATACAGCATACTGATTCAGTATGTTTATGGCTTATACTCTATTAGAAGTTATTATAAGATAATAATTCCCTGTGCTGTACAATGTATCTTTGTCGCTTATCTATTTTATACATAGTAGTTTGTATCTATTAATCTCATACTCCTATCCTGCTACTTCCCCTTTCTCTCATGACACTGGTAACCACTAGTTTGTTTTCTGTATCTCTGAGTCTGCTTCTGTTTTGCTATTTATATTCATTTCTTTTATTTTTTTAGATTCCACATATAAGTTATACCATATAGTATTTGTCTTTGCCTGACTTATTCCACTAAACATAATATTCTCTAGATCCATCCACATTGCTGCAAATGGCAGAATTTCATTCTTTTTTATGGTTGAGTAATATTCCATTGTATATATTCCATTTTACACACACACACACACACACACACACATCTTCTTATCCATTTATCTCTTGAACAACACAGGTTGCTTCCATATCTTGGCAACTGTAAATAAATAATTCTGTTGTGAACATTGTTGTGAACATGTATCTTTTTGAACTAGTGTTTTCACTTTTCCTGGATATATACCTAAGGAGTGGAATTCTGGAATGGAATCTAGATCATATGGTAGTTCTATTTTGTGCCAATACCATGCTGTTTTAATTATTGTAGCTTTGTAGTACAGTCTGAAGTCTGGGAAGGTGATACTTCCACCTTTGTTTTTCTGTTTTTGTTTTCCTCAAGATTGCTTTGGCAAATTGGGGTCTTTTGTGATTCCATATAAATTTTAGGATTATTTGTTCTTTCTGTGAAAAATGTCATGGGTATTTTGATAGGGATTGCATTAAATCTGTACATTGCTTTGAGTAGTATGGCCATTTTAACAATAATTTTCCAATCCAAGAGCATGGGCTATCTTTCCATTTCTTTGTATCATCTTCAGTTGACTTCATTGATGTTTTATAGTGTTTAGAGTTCAGGTCTTTCATCTGTTTTTAAGTTTATTCCTAGGTATTTTATTCGTTCTAATGTGATTTTACTTTCTCTTTCTGATACTTCATTATTAGTGTATAGAAAAGCAACAGATTTCTATATATCAATCTTGTATCCTGCAGCTTTATTGAATTTATTTATTAGTTCTAATAGTTTTTTGGTGGAGACTTCAGGGTTTTCTATAAAAAGTATCATGTCACCTGCAAATAGTGACAGTTTTACTTCTTCCCTTCCAGTTTGGATGCCTTTTATATCTTTTTCTTGTATGATTGCTGTGGCTAGGACTTCCAGTACTGTGCTGAATAGAAGTGGTGAGAGTGGGCATCTTTGTCTTGTTCTAGAATTTAGAGGAAAGGCTTTCAGCTTTTTACAGTTGAGTATGATGTTAGCTGTGGATTTGTCAAAAATTGCCTTTATGTTGAGATATTTTCTCTCTATACCCACTTTGATGAGAGTTTTCATCATGAATGGATGTTGAATTTTGTGAAATGCTCTTTCTGCATCCTTGAGATGATCATGGGATTTTTATCCTTCCTTTTGTTGATGTAGTATATAACATTGATTTGTGAATACTGAACCATCCTTGAGTCTCTGGAATAAATCCAACTTGATCATGGTGTATGATTATTTTTATATATTGTTGGATTTGGTTTGCAAATATTTTGTTGAGGATTTTTGCATCTATATTCAAATCTGGACTTTTGTTTGCTGGGAGTATTTTTATTACAAATTCAATTTCACTACTAGTGATCAGTCTGCTCAAATTGTCTGTTTCTTCTTGATCCAGTCTTGGCAGGTGTTATATTTTTAGAAATTGGTCCATTTCTTCTAGGTTGTCCAATTTGTTAGCATATAACTATACTTAGTATTCGCTTATGATTTGCTGTATCTCTGTGTTATCAGTTGTTGTTTCTCCTCTTTCATTTCTTATTTTGTTTATTTGGGTCCTCTCTCTTCCCTTCTTGATGAACCTGGCTAAAAGTTTATCAATTCCTTTAACATTTTAAAAAAACAGCTCTTGGTTTCACTGATCTTGTGTATGGTTTCTTTGGTCTCTATTTTATTTATATATTTCCTCTCCGATCTTTATTATTTCCTTCCTTCTGCTGACTTTGGGCTTTGTCATTCTTTCACTCATTCCTTTAGGTGGTAGGCTAGGTTGTTTATTAGGGATTTTTCTTGTTTCTTGAGGGAGGCCTGCATCACTATAAACTTCCCTCTTAGAACTGCTTTTGCTGCATTCTACAGATTTTGGAGTATGGTGTTTCCATTTTCATTTGTCTCCAGGTATTTTCTTTTTTTTTTTTTTTTTGCGGTACGTGGGCCTCTCACCGCTGTGGCCCCCCCTGCCGCAGAGCACAGGCTCCGGACACGCAGGCCCAGTGGTCATGGCCCACAGGCACAGCTGCTCCGCGGCACGTGGGATCCTCCTGGACTGGGGCACGAACCTGCGTCCCCTGCACCGGCAGGCGGACTCCCAACCACTGTGCCACCAGAGAAGCCCTCCAGGTATTTTCTGATTTCCTCTTTAATTTCTTCATTCACCCATTTTTTTTCATGGTGTATTGTTTATTTTCAACATGTTTGCTTTTTCCCATTTTCCTTTTGTAATTGACTTCTAGTTTCATACCACTGCAGTCAGAAAAAATGCTTGATATATTTTCTATCCTCTTAAATTCTATACAACAGAACATGAATAAAAATTTATTGAGAGCCTTCTTTGTGTCAGGCACTCTCCCACGTGCCAAGGATACAACAGTGTACAAAACACTCCAAGTCGGAGCTTCCGTGGTGACGCAGTGGTTGGGGGTCTGCCTGCTGATGCGGGGGAAGGGGGTTCGTGCCCCGGTCCGGGAGGATCCCGCGTGCCACGGAGCGGCTGGGCCTGTGGGCCACGGCCGCTGAGCCTGTGTGTCCGGAGCCTGTGCTCCGCGGCGGGAGAGGCCGCAGCGGTGAGGGGCCCACGTACCGCAAAGAAAAAACAAAAAAAAAATCACTCCAAGCCTTTCTTTCATCAAGCTTGCAGTTTAGTAAGAGAGGCAGCTGGTATGAAATAATACAAATGGGTATATAGCATAACGTCACATGTTGCTTGGAGTAAAAATTTAAAGGGTAAGGGAATAGAGAGTGACAAGGGTGACATCCAGAAACTGCTCCCTGAGCAGGTGTTATTTAAGCATAAACTCAAGGGAAATGAGGGTGTGAGCCATAGAGATTTCTTGGGAAGAACTTTCCAGGCAATGAGGCTGAAGCAGGAAAATGTTTGTACCTTAAGAGGGAGCAGCAAGCCTGGCAGGGCTGGTGAGGATCCTGTGAGAGTAAGAGTGGGAAGACATGAATTTGAAGAAGAGGACAAGTCCATGCATGCCTTGATGAGGACCCAGGTTCCATTTTATCGCTTTGGGAATCCTTTTTTCAGCAAAGGAGGACCATGATTTTAGCTTTGCAATGAGAGCACACTGCCCCGCAAGAACCACAAGTGTAACCTGTTTTTTCATCCTGTTTAACTCCCCATTAGAAGATGAAAAACAAGGCTTACTCTAAGACTGAAAATAATTCACAATTTCACATTATTATGTTTTTCACTTAAATATACATTTAAACTCTTTAGAGGGTGATTTATGCATTACTTCTGTTGTGGAGAGTTTTCTTCTGAACATTTTATAAATAGGCAGGCTAAACTAAAGAAAAGTTCTTAGCTCTATTTTTAGGCAGTGCAGTGCTTGGTCTGCTGCTTAAAATTGGGATTCTTTTTTAGCTAAGCTGTAACTTTCCATTCATGGGTCAGATGGTCATAGATTCAAATGTGAGTCTATCACATACTACTTGTGTAATCTTGGACAAATTACCAAACCTCCCTTTTTCCTCTGAGTAAAGAGACTATTAATACCTATACCACTGTACTGAGCTAGCACACTGCATGACACATAGTAGGTGCTTCTATCACCTCACATTGGCCATCATCAAAAAGTCTACAAACAATAAATGCTGGAGAGGGTGTGGAGAAAAAGGAACCCTCCTACACTGTTGGTGGGAATGTAAACTGGTATGGCCACTATGGAGAACAGTATGGAGTTCCCTTAAAAAACTAAAAATAGAGCTACCATAAGATCTAGCAATCCCACTCCTGGGCATATATCCAGAGAAAACCATAATTCGAAAAGATACATGCACCCCTATGTTATTTGCAGCATCATTTACAATAACTAGGACATGGAAGCAACATAAATGTCCATTAACAGAGGAATGGATAAAGCAGATGTGGTACATATATACAATGGAATATTACTCAGCCATAAAAAAGAATGAAATAATGTCATTTGCAAGCATCATGGATGGACCTAGAGATTGTCATACTGAGTGAAGTAAGTCAGATACATAAAGACAAGTATATGATATTACCTGTATGTGGAATCTAAAAAAAAGGGTACAAATGAACTTATCTACAAAACAAAATAGAGTTACAGATGTAGAAAACAAACTTATGGTTACCAGGGGGTAAGGGGGAAGGGATAAATTGGAAAACTGGGATTTACATATACATACTACTATATATAAAATAGATAACTAATAAGGACCTACTGTATAGCTCAGGGAACTCTACTCAATACTCTGTAATGGCTTATATGGGAAAAGAATCTAAAAGAGAGTGGCTATATGTATAACGGATTCACTTTGCTATACACCTGAAACTAAAACAACACTGTAAATCAACTGTACTCCAATAAAATTTTTTTAAAAAAGAACTTTTTCTTCTCATTCTAAACCTGCTATTTTTCATTGCATCTGAGTGGCAGGCATGGTTTGATCAGGAGTCACTACGAAGATTTGTTTGAATTGCGAATAATAAAGGCTGACCAAGGAAAATGATCAGGTATGCAGTGATCACCCTTATCTTTTACCACCTGGAGCAATGTGTGTTTAATATGGCCAGTGTCTGACAAAATATTTTGATCAAAGTCTGAGTCAGAAAGATTAGTACCAGCTTGAGAAATGAGCAGTGAGCTTACAGGACCGGATGGAGATGCAGCTTTCTGTGGTAGCAATCAAACATTATCCTTAGAGTTCTGTAGCTGGACATACCTCACTTTTGACCGATGGTGTTGTGAGGGATCTTTCACTTTAAAAAATGTATTTACTTACAACTATAGGATGTAATTTAGGACATTTAGCTTTCTAGTCACCAACCTACATGGGAAAGTAGTTAATTTGCAAGGCAGGAGAGTTGTCATCTCTGTAATCTTGGAAAGAACACAGAATTTACAGCAAGACACTGTGGTTCCAATCCCAGTTTTGAGTCCTTCATTATGTGTCTCATCTCAACCTGCCCCCACCCCACTGTAAAATGAAAGACTTGGAGTCCCTATCTATCACTGAGGTCTCTATAATCTGTCGAATTCTAACGTTCCACATCTATAAGAATTTTTTTTTAAGTTACCCAGGTAACATGCAAAAATAATTTAGGATGCTCAACCCTGTGGTGATATTAAGATGCCTAGAAATTCCTTCTTTAGGCAGTGACATCTATCAAGAAGGATGACAGCTCTGAACAGCAGTTAAAGCAAGAGAGAATTTATCAACCTTCCTATTAACTGCAAATTTATAGGATGTTTGAAAGTTGCAAGAGAACTCTTAGGGCCATGTTAACGAGGTGGCCTTTAACTTGAAAGAGATCTGTAGCTGAACTGTGTCTTTGAGACCTGGTATTTTAATGAGGTTTCATCCAATTTGAACAGAGGCAAGGAAGGCCAGCAAAAATGCCATGTCTGCTAGACACTTGATGATTTTTGTCCTAGGGAGGAAAGGTTGGGCTATGTCAGAGCCCACACACTTTCAGCCATTTATCTGTCCCTTCCACTACCCCAAGGCTTTCATGCTTCCCAGGTTGCCTACTTCAGGTTCTCCAAAGTGCACCAGTATCTAAGGATAAAGAGGTAATGGACATATCCAAACTTATGACACTACGTTACCAATTCATTTACTTTCCTGACATTTCAAAGTGATCTTCTACCTTTGTGACCTTTAGAATAGATTATTTATGTAGGTATTTCAGAAAATGTACCGTGCATTGAAATTACTGAAGTGTTTTGTGGGCTGGTGGGGGCACAGGGAAGCCTCAAGTGTAAGGAAAATAGTGTTCCTCTTTTAGTTGCTTTTGAAATGGCTTAAATCATTCACAGAATAAAGGTTACACTAATAAATGTCTCATTTGCTTTAAATGCTCTGAAATGTGAACACTTCTGTGGAACACATAAAATCATATATGGTAAATGGGCTGTGGTGAGATACAGTGAACTGTAGTCATTTCTTTTTGAGTTGCTCTTTAATCCTCCTTCCCCTTGACCAAGTTTCAAATTGGTGTAGAGTAGGAGTGAGGCAGGTATTGGTATCTTTGAGGTTGGAAGTAGTATGGAAATGTGGTGATAGATCTGGTTTTCCTTACTAGCATGGCACAAAGGGATGCTGTGAAGTGCATGTGCTGTGTTCTCCAACTTATTCTTCCATCATTTTCCTCCATGCTCATTACCAGTAAGGAATACCAAACTATCTACGGTCCCCCAAACATGGCATGCCTTTGTGCATGTTTTGTCTAAAATATTCATTTCTTTGTCTACCTTGCCATCTTCCATTTACCCTTCAAAACCCAACTACTCTAAGAAGCCCAACTGCTACATAGCCAATCAACGTTTTCCCTATATTAACTCTGCATCGGGGGTGTATTTTCACACTGTACACGGTAATGCTTAAACACATGGATTCAGAGGTCAGACTGTCAGATTACAAACCTTGGCTTCACTGTATGTTTGTTGTGGAATCGTGGGTGAGTTTCTTAACCTATCTGTGCCTTTATTCATATGAAAGAAAATGAAAATAAAAATGATCAATTCCACATGGTTTGTGTAAAGATTCTAAAGATCTATACATCAAAACATTTTAAAGCACTACTAGGTACAAAGTGTTCAATAAATGTTAGCTCTTTGTCATCCTATCGCCACATTACATATATCACACAGAAAAAAATATGTGAAACCTTCTATATTATTAGTATCTTAACTGGAATATAATGGCTCTTCTGTGCCACTCTAATTCAACACCATGTTGCTGATTCCTTGGCCCTGTCTGGCACCAGTTCTGTCTGACTCTCAGCCCTCATCCAACTCAAGGAATGATGACTTCAATTTCTTGCTTTTTTATGCAAAGGAGGAGTCGATCAGAGAATATCCCTGTTTTATAGTTTTCTCTAAACATTATAAAATGGAGTTTTAAGTCTTTGGAATGTTTTGATTATACCACAGTTATTCTAGAATCAAATGACTTACATCTTCCATGAAATTTGTCACCTCTCCAGTAAAAATAAACTAAAAACTAAAAAACTAAAAAACATTAGTCTGTAATATTTTTCATGCATGCATCAATTCAACAAGTTGTTCAAAGATCAGATACTGTGCTGAAACAGTGACTCACAACAGGTGCATATAGTAAGCCTAGGGCTGCATGAGGCCCCCTTTGTTACTTAGCAGAAGTCCTGTTTTAGGAAACAAAACAATAATCCAGCAGAAAGGCAAGCTGAGCTACGAGATAGAAAACAAAAGAGCTTTGAATACACATCCAACTATGTCACTTCTCATTTCTAAGCCCTATTAAATAATAATAGTTATCACTAATAGTAAAACCAGTAGCAGCAGTATTTTGCTTATACTAATTTAAGTAGGTTCTGTAAGCTTACAATTAGAAGAATACTGTTCATACGCCAGATGAGTTTCCCCATCTGAAAAAGGGTCATAATACTGCATTACGGTACTAATCAAAGGATTGGGTTCTTTTATTCTTCAAAGTACGTTCTAAGTGCATACCATGCTCCTGATGGCTCTTGAGGCACTGGGATACAGTAGTGAAG
The DNA here is from genome assembly GCF_964270905.1 of Leucopleurus acutus. Taxonomy (NCBI): domain Eukaryota; kingdom Metazoa; phylum Chordata; class Mammalia; order Artiodactyla; family Delphinidae; genus Leucopleurus; species Leucopleurus acutus. Next base: position 25,632,197 of record NC_139162.1, read on the forward strand.
TACAAGTAAGGTCTGTACCCTCATGGACCTTACATTCTAGATGTATGGGATGATGCATGGGCCTGGCACATGGTAGAAATACAATAAAGATGGATCCTTTCCCTTTTACTCCTTCTGACATCATCTGGGTAACCCAGCGCCTTTGTTAGGAATCCAAAGAAAATATAATCTGACATTTAGGAAAACAGGAACTTTCACAGCCATGAAGGTAGAGGATATTCTAGAACACAATATCTATCTTCAATTATTTGACAAAATTCCACAAAGCAAGCTATTAAAATGCCTTATAGGGTAAAAAAAAAAAAAAAAAATCAAGAACAATTAGATGCACTCATTGTAATTTAATATAAGAAATTCTTTTAATCAGGATCATGTCTTCCATGGGGTCAGGGGCCATGTCTGTTTTTTCCCCCATATACACTAAGCCTAGGACAGCAGGGACACATGTTAAGTTTCAACAGATTTCTGTTGATGAAAATAATGCAGAATTGGCTGACTGAGTAAATGAATGATACAAGATAAGCTGTCTCATACGGTTTGTCTTTCCATTCACTTGAGCTTTTCAAAGAATCTGTGCAACCTCCCCACTAAAAGTCCTTGGCAAATAGAACACAGAATCTGATTAGGCTAAGTGACATGTAGGGTCCTGTTTGCCATTCAACGCTCAGATCCTTTTTCTATGATTCTATACTTCATCATGGGTTAGGTTTTTTTTTCAATTTGTAACAAGGAGCTCCTCTCCATTTACATCAACATTACTGTGTTCTGCTCTATTAGTCTCTTAATCTCTTTGCTAATTCCCATATGTTGCTGCATCATTTAATTAAGGGCTACACTGCCATGTGGCTGAAGCTCAATGTCCTTTCCTGCCGGGAGCATACTCAGGCTTGTGGGAATGTAGAGGTTCTGACTCTGTCTGAATTTTAGAAAACCTGGACTACTTTACATTTCTGAAATAATTTTTTTCTGAGAGAAATTCATGCCTGTATCCAACAGAATCAAATTCCTGGAACTGTTGATATTCGCTCTTTCCTTTTTTTCAAATGGGGAAAGTAGGGTAAACTCTTCTTCCAAAATATTGATATTATGCTTTATAAAGTACTTCATGGATTGGTAGGAAGAGACATTAACTCAATAAGTGGCTTAGTCCTTACTAATTGCATGACTTTAGGAATGGCCATAGCTTCTCAGAACTTAAGAATTCTTGCCATTGAAATGAGTTTTGCTTTACCATTTAAAAGATACTTTGCTAGCTCTTTTTGAAATTAAATCTACAATAATTCACAAACCATCCTGTAAGGTAGGTCTGAAGATGTATTTGCATTGTAATTTATAAAGATTTATTTTACAGATAGGAATTTAATATAATCTTCTAAACTGCATAATATAAAATGCTCTGTAAATTCTTAGAAAAAATTTAATAATTCACTACAAAATCCATAAGAATTACCTAATCTACATTAATCCTACCCCAAAAAGATCTAATGAAAGGGCTCATGATTTTTCTACACACAGATAAGAACTTTTTTCTTTTTTATAGGGTGCTCTATAAAATCAGCCAGGAACAGCATCTATTGTGTTTCCACGACATTTCCACTACTGTTTTCAACATTGAAGAAAATGAACACAATATATAAAGCCACCGAAAAAGACTATTTCAAGCCATATTAATAAGGGAGATGATTATTTTATGTATTGCTCAGGCTACACCTGGAATATTGTATGCCACTTGGGTTAATCCCAAATTTAGAAAGTGACTGTTTCTTGACCACCTTTAAATGTTTTTAAAGGACCTGAAAATCATGAATAATAAAACATGTTTGCAATAACTGACATTTAACCTGACAAAGGAAAAACAAATCCTCAAAAGGATATGACGGACTTCTAGTTTAAGCCCCAACGTGTAAAGAGCTTAAAAGTCATCATACCATCTTTACAACAAGAAAAAATTGTACAAACTGAAAATCATTGACCTTAGTTGAGGCCATTTGTGAATGGAATTTTCAAGACAGACCACTACTCTGAAGTCTGGAGAGATAGGCAAATCTAGAGAATCAATTCAAGATCTGCTTACATGGAGTTTAAGGTGGTGGATTTATAAATGGGTAGTAACACTTAAATGGTAATTTTGATAAAGTGCTGGAGGCTGAAGGTAGACTAGTCTTAGCGAGGTCCCCACACTTTCATAGGCTTTACCCCCAGAAACCTCACTAGGTTCTCACGGTAAAGATCTGGGGGAAATCCCCACATTGGTCTGGAAGGAGGAGTTAAAGAATAATTATTATGAATATGCCCAGAGCCTCCTCTTTAGTTCTCCACGGGTAAAGAATCTACCAGGACCATGTTGTAGAGCCATGGGGAAAGGTCATGAGTAAATCTTCAATGCATATTGCTAAGTGAAATAGTCTACTCTGAAAAAAGCTACATATTGTATGATTTCAATTATGACATTCTGAAAAAGACAAAACTACACAGATCACAAAGAGATCAGTGATTGCAAGGGATACAGTGGATGGGGGGAGAGGAAGGCTGAACAGATTAACCACTAGGGGTTTTGAGGGTGGTAAAAGTCTTTGTATGCCACTGCAACCATGAATGTGAGTCATCCAGCGTTTGTCAAAACCCATAGATCTTTACAAAATGAACAGTTAACCTTATTATATGCAGATTTTCAAAAAATCAATTGAGAGGCTGGGGAATTCCAGGATGGAATACACAATGTGACAAAAAATTCATTATAGATATATAAAACAACTTCACTGAAAAGGATGGATGGTAGAATAAGTTACTGACACAAGTAACTTTGGAAATGAATGCAGTCTATAAGACTAAAGGCAAAAGAAACTGTAAATACCGTATTCTAGTTGATTGTTTCCCATAGACATATGGGTTAAAAATTCTAAAACCACTGTGCACAGTACTGGAATTAACCAATTAAGTAAACAGATGAAAAACAGTGGGAGCCGATTTTCTCACTGTTGGAGAGGAATATTACAAATAGTAAAGAAAAGATGACAAGAATGATCCGTGTAGTAATGAATTAGAGCTGGAGATACCAGAATGAACTCATGCTTAGCTAATTATAGGTAAAGAAATATTTACAGATATGTGTATGTACATGGATAAATATACACACATATAACTCTTTGCTTTGTCAGCTGAGAGGTCCTAGAAGTAACAGCACCCCAGTAGCAATGAGCTCACCTAATACTCAGAACATGGTTTCTAATACCATTCTCCAATACAAAGAATGAGAGTTCCTTGGATAATTCCTTGGAGGCTGATTCTAAGATTGGGGCAGGAAATATATAAGAGAAGCTTGGAGAATCTTATAGTGTCAAAAAGTAAGAAAGTAATACATACACATGCATACAAAATAATTGAGGTATGTCAAAGGAACATAGGAACAAGCTGAAAGAACTCCCAATGACCAAAGCTGGAACGATTTGAGCAACACAATAAAGTAGTAATGGGCTATAACCCAAAGTATAAGTATGAGACCATACTGATATAAATAACTGAATAAATAATAGAGAGATAGACAAATCTCCCATTTACACAGAATTCCAATCTGTGTAGACTTTTCACCTTTAAGTCACTTATTAAGTGCTGACTGCACATAACACCTGCCTTCCAAAAATTACAACGTGAAAAGGGAGAAAAAAAGAATAACTTTTCAGTGGAGGAACCTGCCAAACACTAACAGACAGGTGATCAATGTTAACATCAACCAAAATAAGTCACATTGAAAGTATGTACCTGTATTAATCAGGGTTCTCCAGAGAAACAGAACCAGTAGAAGTTGAGAGAGAGAGAGAGAGAGAGATAGATAGATATAATTATAGAAATTGGCTCATGCAATTACAGAGGCCAGGATGTCCTACAATATGCCATCTGCAAGCTGGAGAACCAGAAAAGCCAGTGGTATAATTTAGTCTGAGTTTGAAGACCTGAGAAGGAGGGGAACTGATAGTATAAGTCCCAGTCCATGTTGAAGGCCCAAGAACCAGGAGTGCTGATGTGCAAGGGCAGGAGAAAATGGATGTCCCATCAAACTCATTCTTCCTTGGCCTTTTGGTTCTACTCAGGCCCTCAATGGATTGGATGCTTACCTGCACTGGTGAGGGCGACATCCTTTACTCAATTTACTGATTCACTTGCTACTCTTCTGGAAATACCCTCACAGATACACCCGGAAATTTAATGTTCTAACAGCGATCTAGGCATCCCCTGGCCCAGTCAAGCTGACATATAAAATTAAACAGCACAGTACTCTTGATATGATGTAATGAGAATGAGATTTTACCTCTCTGGTCTTCCTTCAAAAATCCATAACCTCAGTCTAATTACGAAAAAAAAATCATCAAATCCCCATTAACGGATATTCGACAAAATGCCTGACCAGCAATCCCCAAAACTATCAAGGTCATCATAACACAGAATGTCTGAGAAACTACCACATCAAAGAGAAGCCTAAGAAAATATGACAAGTAAATGTAATTCGGTATCCTGAATGTTAGCTCAGAACAGAAAAGGGACTTTTGAAAAAAGTGAGGAAAGCTGAATAATATATGGACTTACGTCAATAATAATGTATCAAGTTTGGTTCATTAATTGTGACAAATGTACTATACTAATGTAAGATGGAGAAACTGAATTTGAATAATTACAGAACTGAACTTGAAGTGTATGGGAAGTCTCTGTACTATCTTTACAATAATTCTGTAAACCTAAAACTGTTCTAAATTTAAAAGTTTGTTTAGAAATAAAAGAATATGGCAGCCATCTTAATATATTGGAGAGATCTCAGATGAAAACACTTGGCTTCATCACTGCAGTCTCCCACAATGGATTTAACTTAGCATGTGATCACAGTCCAGATGTTGACTCAAAGCAAAGAAGAATCACAACAACAGAAACAGTAACATCACACATAAACACACGCACGTGCGCGCACACACACCCCGCTAACTCTATTTAGAAAAGTTTGAACTAAGTGGTAGTGAGATAGTCAAAGAATTCAAAGAAAGACTGGATGATTAACTAACAGTGATTTTGTAGTATAATTCTAGCAACCTACAGATGTTATATTGTTGTCTACAATGGCCTCTGGGCTGGCCACTTGTTTCTGTAAATAAAGTTTTATGGGAACACATTTTAAATGTATCTTCTATGGCTGTTTTCATACTACAATGGCCGAGTTGAGTAGTGGTGACAGAGTTTGGCCTGCAAAATATTTACAATATGGACTTTTACAGAAAAAGTTTGCCAACCCACGCTTTCGACAACATCATCAATCTTTTGAGACCTTAAACACCATCATTCCACTTTCCCACCTTCTTCACAAGATCCCAGCTTGTATGCTTATCCACTATCAGTGTTCATCCACATCCACTCTATTTAAGATGCTGCTTAATAAGCTGTTCTCTGTAGTATGTCCTATCAGCTTAACCAAAGAGAAAGCAAACATTGCTTCCAAATAAACAATGATGATCACACAAAAGCATAACATCAAATGTCTCCCTGATTTGGTCTCTAAGGACAGGTGTAAAAGTGAATAAGCAGATAAGCAGTGAAGCATATGAGATTACCATATGCAACATTACCTGCAGCATATTGTTTTTAATCCATTTCTGTACCTCTGACCCCAGACCTCATCTCCTACCAATGGTAGAAAGGCAATATTAATGCTACAAGACACGTGGCTTCACAAACACAGAAAATGCAGCTGTTCATTACTTGCTTCCAGCTTTTCTAACAGAAATTTGCCTCTTTCTTCATTCTCTACTCTCTTCCTTCTTCCTTCCCATCTCTCTCTTCCTTCTTTTTCTTTATTCCTTCTTTTCATTTTCCTTGTAATACTTTCATTCATTTTGAAAATGTATTGCATATAAAAGTGATATCCAGAAGTCAACAAGATAGAATTTCTTCCTTAAGGAGCTCACTTTCCTTTGGAATAGTCTGAGAGTTACTCCAAAAAAACGTATTATGTCATATTAAGTAGTATAATAGAAGTATAAATAAGGAGCTAGTATGAAAGATTCTTAGAGAAACTGATGCTTGAGTAAGATGTACTTTTTTTTAATTGCTTCCTCCTACCAGGACCAGATATTTGGCCTTACAGATTTAACACAAAGGCATCACGACTATTTTCCACATATAAGAAGAGTATAGTAGAAACAGTAATAGTAAGTATGATTATTCCTTACGTTTGTATAGTACATAGAAGCTCATAGTCACTTTTATATTCGTTATATCCAAAGACAGCCTTCTGGGATATAAAGGATCTAACAACCACGAGTCAAGTATATTGTATACATGCAATCCTGCTGCCATTTTATTCCCAAATCTCTATTCTAAGATGCTGTTTCCCACTGACTCCATTCTCCCCTAACATTACTTCTCAGCCTGAGGCTCTTTACAAACTCCACAAGATCTGACATGCAAGTTTAAATAAAAATGTGCAGGGCTTCCCTGGTGGCGCAGTGGTTAACAATCCACCTACCAACGCAGGGGTCCCGGGTTTGAGCCCTGGTCCCGGAAAATCCCACATGCCGCGAAGCAACGAAGCCTGTGCACCACAACTACTGAGCCTGCACTCTAGAGACTGCAAGCCACAACTACTGAGCCCACGTGCCACAACTACTGAGCCCACATGCCACAGCTACTGAAGCTGGCGCGCCTAGAGCCCGTGCTCCACAACAAGAGAAGCCACCGCAATGAGAAGCCCGCGCACTGCAACGAAGAGTAGCCCCCGCTCGCCGCAACTAGAGAAAGCCCGCATGCAGCAACAAAGGCCCAACGCAGCCAAAAATAAATAAATAAATTTATTTTAAAAATATGCAATCCTTTCCGTAAATTACAACACCTTAAAAATATAGCTGTTATGCAATGGCATGGCCACTTGGGAAGTGTAATCAAGTGAGAAGAAGTAAAAAGTATTAGGTAATTTTTATTATTCCTCCTTCCCAAGGGTCTCAAATCCAGAGCAAACCATCCTCTCTAAAATACTAGAATTGTATTTCCAAGAAAAATAATGTGAAAATATGAATATTATTTGGTAATAAACTTTGCTCCTGTATCTGCAATTTCGGATAATTCTGGCCAGTTCACAGTAATTCTTGGATCCTCTACGCTCTTCAAAGTTGTAAATATCAGGAGTCTTAAGTGCCCCATGAAGATCGACATTGGTTAAAAATGTCTTTCCTGAAGATATCTTTATTCTTTCATTCTGGTTTCACTGTGATCTCCAAATATTAAATTTTAAGTGCATTGACTGGGATAAAGTGTTAAGGGAACAATTTATTTTCTTTACCTATAGACATGGGTGAGAAAGTGTCTTTTAACTTTCTCACCGTAACAGCTTTTATAAATAAATAAATTCTTCATTTAGCCAGGGAAATATTAACACTACTATGTTTAACATCTAAACCATGCATGGAACATGATCAATGAGACCCATTTTTCCAGCATATTAAGACAGGAAGAATATCCTTCATAAAAGAAAACTGCTTTGGCTACGTTAAAATCTCCCAAGTTCGCTCATGTTCTTTCTCCTCTGCTTTTCCAAGTTACAAAGGGCAAGACTCCGAAGTGCCTCATGAAAAGGAACATTTCTGTTACTTCTGTTAAAAATTCTCTCACTGGATAACTTCTTGCTTAAAAGTATGTTAATTTCCTCTGCCCACAACTGAGCATCAGGGAGAAGGCAAAAAGAGCCCAGGATTTCTAAAATCCATGTTGCAGTGGGCAGACACCGAAGTTGATTATCCTTTCTACATTAGAAAATCAGTTTTCCACCCACGTTGTTGTTGTTTGTTTTAACTCTCACACTACTATCACATTCACAACACTCCCGACCCAAGTTGTGTGAGGGTTTTCTCTTACCAAGAAATTATCTTCAACCACAGCTGGGTTTCTTACAATTTAACTCAAGTCTGACACTATCTACCCCGAGACAGTGTCAGATCCCACAGGTTAAGGGCTTGGACATGACTGCTTCCACCCCACTTCAGAGGCCAATCACAAGTCCAGGTTGTCACCTGTCCCCCTCCTCAGGTTTAATTTGCTATAGTGGGTCACAGAACTCAGGGAAAATACTTCCTATGTTTACTGCTTTACTAAAGGCTATGAAAAGGATACAGATGAAGAGCCAGATGAAGAGGTCCATAGGGTGAAGTTTTGGAGAGTCTCAAGAGAGGTGCTTCTGTCCCCATAGAGTTGGGATGTGTCACCCTCCTAGTACATAGATGCCCTCACCGACCTGGAAGCTCTCTGAAATCCATACTACTGGGATTTTTATGGAGGCTTGCTCACAAAGGCATGATCAAACATTAGCTTCATTTCCAGCTCCTCTCCCCTCTTTAGACAAGTGCAGGGCTGTAGGGCTGAAAGTTCCAAGCATCTAATCATGGCTTGGTCTAGGAGCCCACCCAGAGTTGCCTCATTACAACAAAAAGCACTCCTATCACTCAGGAAATTGCACGGATTTCAGGAGCACTGTGTCAGGAACTGGGGTCAAAGACTAAGTATCAGATAGAAAGCCCAGAAATAAACCCACACACCTATGGTCAATCAATCTACAACAAAGGAGGAAAGACTATACAATGGAGAAAGACAGCTCTTCAATAAATGGTGCTGGAAAAACTGGACAGTTACATGTAAAAAATGAAATTAGAACATTCTTTAACACCATACACAAAAATAAATTCAAAATGGATTAAAGAATTAAATGTAGGAACAGATACTATAAAATGCTTAGAGGAAAGCATAGGCAGAACACTCTGACATAGATCTCAGCAGTATCTTTTTGGATCTGTCTCCTAGAGTAATGGAAATAAAAACAAAAATAAACAAATGGGACCTAATTAAACTCAAAAGCTTTTGCACAGCAAAGGAAACCATGAACAAAACAAAACTCCCACAGGATGGGAGAAAATATTTGCAAACGATGTGACCAACAAGGAATTACTCTCCAAAATTTACAAATAGCTCATGTGGCTCAATATCAAAACAACAACAACAGCAACACAATCCAATCAAAAAATGGGCAGAAGACCTAGACATTTCTCCAGAGAAAACATACAGATGGCTAAGAGGCACACAAAAAGATGCTCAACATCACTAATTATTAGAGGAATGCAAATCAAAACTACAATGAGACATCACCTCACACAGGTCAGAATGGCCATCATCAAAAAGTCTACAAATAATAAATGCTGGAGAGGGTGTGGAGAAAAGGGAACCCTCCTACATTGTTGATGGAAATGTAAATTGGTACAACCACTATGGAGAAGAGTATGTTTAGTTTCTTTAGGTTCCTTAATAACTAAAAATAGAGCTATCATAGATCCAGCAACCCCACCCCTGGGCATATATACGAAGAAAAACATGATTCAAAAGGATACATGCACCGCAATGTTCACTGCAGTGTTGTTTACAATAGCCGAGACATGGAAGCAACCTAAATGTCCACTGACAGATGAATAATGAAGATGTGGTACATATATAGAATGGAATATTACTCAGCCATTAAAAAAGAATGAAATAATGCCATTTGCAGCAACATGGATGGACCTGAAGATTATCATACTAAGTGAAATAAGTCCAACAGAGAAAGACAAACATCATATGATATTGCTTATACGTGTAATCTAAAAAAAAAAACTGATACAAATTACCTTATTTACAAAACAGAAACAGGCTCAGAGAACTAACTTATGGTTACCAGGGGAGAAGCGTGGTGGGGAGGGATAGATTGGGAGTTTGGGATTGACAGGTACACACTGCTATATTTAAAATAGGTAACTAACAAGGACCTACTGTATAGCACAGAGAACTCTGCTCAGTAATTTGTAATAACCTAAATGGGAAAAGAATTTGAAAAAGAATAGATACAGGCATATGTATAACTGAATCACTTTGCTGTACACCTGAAATTAACACAACATTGTTAATCAACTATAATATAAACATTTTTTTATAAAAAGGAGTTTACAAGGGTTTCAGAAGCTTGCGCCAGGAACCAGGGGCAGAGGCCAGTATGAGTATTTTCTATTATCTCACACTTTCCTAATGGGGTGTGTCTCTTGGATATTCATTTAGAACTGTGTCCCTGCTTTTGCCACAATTATGATAATATTGCCATTAGATTTCTTAGTTTATAAAATACTTTCAGCAAATTTAAAATGTTAGTTACTAGATATAGGCACACTAAAAGATGCTAAGAAATTTTAAGTGACTTGAAAAGAAGTAACAGATTAACACAAAAATTATTCCAGAGAATTTTAATGTGAGGGATCCTGAAAGAGCAAATCCTTAAGGGTCCTATACCAGCATCATTCTCTAAGGAAATAATACATTATTGTTGTTTGAAAAATTATCCTGAATTTGACTGAAGGGTTATAATTGTGATGTATTTTATTCTCTTTATGTTGTTTGTATGTGTTTACTAAAAAATACCTATTTTAATACTTATAAACTTAAAGTGATCTTAAAATATTAATGTTCAAAACATTGCATTGCAACTTTTAATTACCTTTTAGGTGCAATGTACTGTGTACTCAGTGACAGGTACTTTTAATGCACTATCCCAGTTACTATTATTATTATAAAGATAAGTGACACATGTCATGTATTGAAGTTGAGGTCCATATTTACTAAATATTTAAAGTTACACAAATAATAAATAACATATCTGAAAATAAAATTCAAGTTTTCTGGTTTCAAGTCTAGTGATCTTTTTCTCTTTATCACATCTGCTTCTGTAAATGTTTTCTTTACCCCTTTGAAAAAAAAAATTCTATGTGAAATTCCACCTATTTATGGATTTCAGAAATTCCAAGAGAGCACAAACTAAAGTATATTATAATGATGCTGTGAACATCCTTATAAACTTATTTTTGTTAACTTTGAATTAGTTACTAGAATTAGAATGGATAAAAGGGTATGTGCATTTTAATCTACTCTTTGTTATGTATTGCTAGTTAGTCCTCCAAGAAGATTTAAACTTTTAAAAAGAAAAATATTTCAAGTGCATCTTGCATTGTTGAGGTACTCATCGGTTTTTTTTTAACAACTTTATTGGAGTATAATTGCTTTACAATGGTGTGTTAGTTTCTTCTGTATAACAAAGTGAATCAGACATACGTATACATATATCCCCATATCCACTCCCTCTTGCATCTCCCTCTTACCCTCCCTATCCTACCCCTCTAGGTGGTCATAAAGCACCGAACTGATCTCCCTGTGCTATGCAGCTGCTTCCCATTAGCTATTGTACATTTGGTAGTGTATATGTCAATGCCACCCTCTCATTTCATCCCAGTTTCCCCCTCCCTGTGTCAAGTCCATTCTCTACATCTGAGTCTTTATTCCTGTCCTGCCCCTAGGTTCATCAGAAACTTTTTTTTTTTTTTCAGAACATATATGTGTTAGCATACGGTATTTGTTTTTCTTTTTCTGACTTACTTCACTCTGTATGATAGACTCTAGGTCCATCCACCTCACTACAAATAACTCAATTTCATTTATTTTTATGGCTGAGTAATATTCCATTTTATATATATGTGCCACATCTTCTTTATCCATTCATCTGTCGATGGACACTTAGGTTGCTTCCATGTCCTGGCTATTGTAAATAGCGTTGCAATGAACATTGTGGTACATGACTCTTTTTTGAATTATGGTTTTCTCAGGGTATATGCCCAGTAGTGGGATTGCTGGGTTGTATGGTAGTTCTATTTTTAGTTTTTTTAAGGAACCTCCATACTGCTCTCCATAGTGGCTGTATCAATTTGCATTCCCACCAACAGTGCAAGAGGGTTCCCTTTTCTCCACACCCTCTCCAGCATTTGCTTGTAGATTTTTTGATGATGGCCATTCTGACCTGTGTGAGGTGTTAGTGAGGTACTCATCTTTGAAATATGTTCCTTTTGACAAATCATCCTACTAATTCCTAGGAACAGATTAAAATTGATTTAAGATCCAAAGTAATTGTAATTAGGCCAGGGAATGAGCCATGACCCCAATTCCTTTTTTTAAATCATTCTAGCCAAGAATAAAAGATAACTCTACAACTGAAAATAACAACTCACAGATTCAAAGCTCACATCAAACCTTTGCTACATGTCAGACCCTGTGTACAAAATGATGTGCTTGACTTCAAGCCCACATTACATCTGTGGGCTGGGTAGACGGATTGCAATTTTGGCTACAATTATTCTTTTACTTTGTACAGGACTCTTCAAAGTGTAACACTGTGACTCCCCCCATGAAGAGGTAGAGTTTATTTCTTACCACCTTGAATCTGCATTGTCCCTGTGTCTTGTTTTGACAAACAGAATGCGACAGAAATGACGTTGTGCCAGTTCTGAGCTGGTACACCAGCTCACTCTTGGAAACTAGCTTTGTCGCCATTAATTAATTGGCTAGCCTGCTGGATGATAAGAGACACATAGCCCAGTTGCCCCATCACCCCAACCAACAGCCAGCCAAAACAGAGCCACAGATGCATGAGTAAACCCAGCCAAGATCATACGACCATCTAGCTGAGTGCAGCTCAGACTTCTAAACCACAAAACCAAAAGCTAATATTTAGTGGCTGTTTTAAACAGTTAAGTTTGGGGGTTGATAGTTATACAAGAAAAGTTATCTGATACTTACAACATCTTTCCCACAAATTTTAATTAAGAAGAGACAGGAAAAGAACTCCTATATCCAAGAGAATAGGAATTTTTTTTTTTTTCTGTATAGGTATCTGATCCTTTGATTTGATCCTTGAAGGAGAATCTGAAATTAAAAACCTGATGTTTATAGAGTATTCCAAACAAGTGAAAGAACCATCCCACAGTTATCAATGTTGGAGGCTATTTGTGGGCATTATTAAAAAGATGGAGCATTTTATACCAGAGGTTAAATCCCATTCACGGTATTAACTGTAGGAGCATGGTACGGTTCTGTTCCTTAGTTTTCACATCTTAACTGAGGATGACACGTAGCACTTGTATCGTAGAATTACTGTAAGAATTAAACAAATCAACAGACGCGAAATACCTAAAATAGCACCTAGTATGTAGTAACTATTAGCTATTAGCATCAGATACCAAGTTTAGAGTTTGTTATGTTTACCTATCTGATTCTGTATATACGTGCATATGCATCCATGTATGTGAGCTGAAGGTAGCCAAGCACAAAAGGTAGGAAAAGAAATGTCTGGAAAGACAGAAGCATGAATACAGAATTGGCATATGTGGCTATGCATCTGAATAGTGATTTGTAGTTTACAAAGAATTTTCACACCGTCGTTTTATTCACAGCCAAAGAAACCAAATAATTCAGCAAATATTTATTAAGTAACTTCTATATTCCAGGCATTGTATTAAATAATGCTTAGGGAATGTAGGAGCAGCTATAAATAACATTAAATTTATGGACCCTGAAAACCTTATAACTCAGCAAGCTTCCCTCTTTACATTTCCCAACAGGAAGTTTAAATTTAAAAATTCTGCCCAATTCTACCAAGTGTACATCTTTGTGTATTAACATTGTCCCAGTATAAAATTATTCTCCTACTATTACCCTTTTATTTTTCTAATACACTAAATTAGTGACTTTTTTTCAGCTTTTTCTTTTTCGAAGGAGGAGAAAACAGACACACAGTGAAAAAAATCCTTTACAAAATCAGTCACTCCTACATTCCTTTGCTTTAGGATGTGAGTCACAAAGCTCCGTTCAAAAACAACTTTTCATAATCACAAATCTATAGACTGAACTGACAGGAGACTCAAACAAATTGGCTTGCATTTATAAAGTTTGCCTCTGCACCTTTCTTGTGTCAGTTGCTCCCTACTGTGTCAATATATTGATATTTTAAAATCTGCTTTTTGATTTTTATTACTGATTTAAGAAAGGGTTTCTCAACCTCAGCACTATCGACATTTTGGATATAGATGGTAAGGGGATTTTCCTATAGAATGTTTAGCAGTATCCCTGGCTTCTGGCATCCACTCCTTTCCAGTTGTGACAAGCAAAAATATTTCCAGACATTGTCAAATGTCCCCTAGGTTTAGAACCACAGATTTAAGGAATGAACTTTGTGGCAAAATGTTTTTGTTAAGAGTTTGCTTCATTCATTTGTTTATTGAAAATATTTGGGGCAATAGCATGGAATAAGCTAAGAGCCTAAATGACCTCACAGCTGACACAATGAGTAAACACATGAAATTATAAAGTATGTCATTGACTTTCAAACTGTAAAATATAGAACCAAACTGTCTCCAGAATGACCAAGTTTATAACCAAACAGTGGGAAGTATATTCCCTTTTAAAGAAACATATATGTCTCATTAATTATTATACCAACAGGAAAAAAATCCTATTTATTTAGCAAATAGTGGAAAGAACTATATATTTTTATTCAAGATTTTCTCCTTTTATTTACAAAATACCCATAATTCAATTCTGCTGAGTCACTGCATTTCATGTGCAATAACACCATTAAGTTAATATAACAGATATCTTTCAAACTGTCAAACATTACAATTAACTGAGTGTTTTAAAAATAAGATTAAATTGTGACTTATTTTGAATTATGGCTCAACAAGCTAATATTCTTTTTTCAAAGACTGAGTATTGACTGATCATGGTAAATAGTGATTACAAGATAGATTTTTTAAAAAAGACTATCCTCGGGGGGAAAATGTGATATTTTGTGTGCTATCTTTGAAGCAGTTCTCAGTCTTTTGCATGGAATGAAGTATATGTTTGCTACATCCAAAATATAAACCTGTCTGTATTTAATAGAGGTTGAACAAAATGCCAATTTTCAAATCCCTATCAAGACTTACCAAGGGCTCTAAAATCTTTTAATATAATAATTTTTGATAAATTTGTAATAATTTGTTTTTACCCACAGGAAAGGAGACTTTAATTTTTAGATATTTCAAGCAGAAGACTCAAAATAGTAAAACTACTATTAAATATTCTAATATCTGAGTAGATCAGCGTTTGCCTCATAAATGCAAAAATCCCTGAAATGCACTCATATAATGCATATCTATTTGACTTGTAACCTTATGACTTATATTACAAATCTTACTATAAAGATACTGAACTTGAATATATTAAAACTAGCATGAAAAAAGCTATTCTCTAATTTAGATATTGCTTGAGCTCTGATGACCATATATAACTCATTATTCTAAAATGGTGGGAGTGGAAATTATGTGGTACTCTTTAACCTTCACTAGGTTTCAAATCAAATTTAATCTCCAATTCCTGATGTACTGCTTACTATGGAAATCAACATAGGCAACTCGTCTAATCCCTACCTTCATCTAACTGCCTTGTCTATAAAGTGGGGATAATTAAAATAATCCATACCTATCACTTTGTTGCTGTTCTTTGTTTTAATTTGTTGTGTATTTTGCTTTTGCTTAGCTCTATCCTAGGAAAATGTTGAGCGTATATTAGCTCCACTAAGTTTTCATATGGGGAGAACCAAAATTTGATCTATGACCCAGCTTGCTAACATTCTTGGTATATCCCTGGTATTTGTAGACAAAGGATCCAATCATTCTAATAAAAATAATATGTAAGAGATTTTTGAGCTTCTGACCTCCGCAACTGTAGGATAATAATGTCTTGTTATTTTAAGCCACTGAGTTTGTGATTTGTTATGTCAGCAACAGAAAACTAATATAGATTTCTGTTTATGCTTTTTCCCAAAGATATCTCTTTTGAATCCACCCTCCTTTTCTTCACATACTTCCCTTGTATCCTTACACTTTAAAGAAAGCAAGCCAAGTTTTTAGCTTGACATCCAGCACAATCCAACTCTTGGTTTCAGCCAAACTTTCTCATCTGATCTCTCAGTGTTTCTAAATAACACTATAAACATTAGAGTTTCATCCGAACTACACTGATCTTTTACTCTTAAAATTAAATGCATACACAGGATTTTGTTATTATTGTAAAAGAGAAAAATACCTCAAACAAAACATTTTGAAAGGGCATTTCTTGGTTTATGTAACCGAAAAATCCAGTAATAAAGCTTGCATTAATCAAAGCTATATCCAGATCCCTGAATAATATCTTCAGGTATCTGTCACAATCCTTTGTCTCTATGTGTTTCTGTTGACTTTCTTCTCAAACTTTCTTTTCAAGATAGCACCAGGTTTGCATTCTACAGATATTGCAAACTAGTAGAAAGAGTACTTTCTGAAATGCTCCAACAAATGCATCAAATATGGCTGCGATTTAGACTCAATTTCCCAGAAAGCAGAGATCGAAACAAGGATTAAAGTGCTAACACCATTTTTTTTTTTAGAGGTTCAAGCTAAGGCAATGAAGGTAAGGGAAAAACACAAGTGAGATAAATAATGATGTGCTACATCGCACTACAAGGCTTTAACACACTACTTATTCTTCAGAATGTGCTGCAGAGCGACAGCTGCAGTAGTCCCAGTTGGCATATTCACTGGGCACATGAGACTTCCCAACGACTGAACGGAGAACCCTTACCTGTGACTCATAACAAGAAAAAGAATGTGGAATCTGCCTATTTCCCATTTTCTATCATTTGATGTTGCTCTCACAAAGTCAGATCCTCTATCTCACACTATGGTATTTACCCAAATCTCACAGTGGAGTGACAACCTGCACAGTGAGTGTTTTCAATCTAAAAAGAGATAAAAGAGAAGAATGTGGTTAAGGGAATCTGGGGAACACACTGTTTATATATCCAAACAGGCTCTTAATGGTCCAACTTGGGTTATGTGCCTATTTCTGAACCAGTTGCTCTGAGGGCTATGGAGTTTTGACTGGGAAGCCTTTGGCCACATGTCTATCCCTGAAGCCAGAGATGGGTGGGTATCTGCTCACATGTAAAAAATGTGGATTTATAAGATCAAGTGTGCTATTATTGCAAAAAGGGGTAAAGGATGCCGGACAGGCTAAAGCAACAAATATCAACCTCTCAAATCTCTAAGTCAACAATAACACCTAAAACTATCCTTCAAGATTCACTATCAACGCTTCTAAGAGATCTCTGAAAATGTCTCATGACGACTCAATACGTACAGTGTTATATCGCTCACATCAACTCATCACTCACTGTTTATCCTATAATATTTTATATCATGTAGTAGACTTTAAGCTCTGGATGTGTTATATAAGATTTGTTGAAAAACATGTAGATACACACACACACGGAGAATTTATTTATGTATTTTTAGAAAATATTTATTTAACCTCATTACATGCTAGGCACTATTCTGTACAAAGAAGAGTACAAAGCCATGACTTTCAGAAGATCTTTGTCTAGAAAAAAATTTAAACAGACCATTATAATTTGATTTGAAAAGTTACTATAATACTACATACTACACATACTGCATGATTCAGGCCCTCAGCAGGAAACTGAGCCCAATCTAAGAAACTATATATAGACTACATATACATGTGAGCAGGGTTAAGCGGTGTTGAGGTATCCATAGACTAGCAACAATAGGAATACATTCCTAAGATGAAATCATCCCTAAGATGAAAAAGAGCAAAAAGAGGAAATAGAGCTCTGTAAAACAGTGTGAACTAGAGTCATGGAGGAAAAACTGACAATGGAAAGGGGTCATGGTTGGACACACCTACGTTTAAGGAACAAAGCTTAAAACATGTAGAGATCAGGAAAAAAGTCCCCTTTTCCCACTGACTCCTTTCTTCTCCCATCTTGCAAGATTTCCTCTGGGTACGTCCCATAGACTTAGCCCAAATAGGTGCTCAAAGGTAATAGTGGTGAAAGTGGGAAAGCACTTGGAGTCAGGCCCCTGGTCACTGGGCAGGAAAGAAAAGGGTGAACAATGGATCTGGGTACCTGGAGTGATGGCTGGGCAAAGGCAGAAGAAGATGAATGCACACTCACTTTGGAAAAACATGGAAGAATGTGTGTGTCTGAGTGTGTTTAAGTAGCAGGGAAGGGAGACCCTCAGGGAGGAGACTCAATGGAAAGATAGCAAAGTCATTCCAAGTGAAGACAACTGCACAAAGACGTGAGAAGATCTGGGATGGTATGATCAGAGTGCCTCCAGGGCACAGGTATTGCCTGGAGGAATCTGGAAAAGTATCCATAACCGATACCATATTTCCTCTTTATTTCTTGAAGAGCCGCAAATACAGGCAGCTGTTCACTGAACAGTATTGTTGAATGAATGACCAAATGGATTAACTAACGTTTCCCTTATGTTGATTTCTACACAAATCAAGAATGACAGGTCTGGGGACTTCCCTGGTGGTCCAGTGGTTAAGACTTCACCTTCCAACACAGGGGGTACAGGTTTGATCCCTGGTCAGAGAGGTAAGATCCCACATACCTCACGGCCAAAAAAAACCAAAACATAAAAACAACAGAAGCAATATTGTAACAAATTCAATGAAGACTCTAAAAATGGTCCACATCAAAAATAATCTAAAAAAAAAAGAATGACATGTCTGGTATTTCTGATCATCATAATACAATTCTGGTATATACTCTCTTGTGAAATATGTCTTGATAATCCGACCTCACTGACTGGATTACCATTTTTATAGCATTTTTTTCATTGTTTGAAATAAATAATTCACTCTGGGATGGAGATATTGAGTAAAACTTTATACCAAGATTTGTATATGATTTTTCTGGTAGTATCTTAAATTTCAAAGGAATTGGAGAATAAGTAGCCTTTGTAATTACTATCACCTTTATTTAATTAAAATGAACTTCAGAAGTTTACAAAATAAAGCCTAAAATGTTGATAATTATTAGAAACAAAATAAAAATTGAAAAAAAGAACATATAATCAATATTTTTCCATTCCAATACCTACAAAGTGCATCGGTTCTGATAGATAATCCAGTGTCTTTAAAGTCAACTGAAGAAATAAGAACTATAAACTACTTGAGTTAAGTCCCTTTAGGACAAACTGACATTTGGTGCTACCCTATGCAAACTCTACACTTATCAGCTTAGGCAGATGTCATCATCACAACAACTTTTCTTGAGTTTTCTAATGCACTTATCTCTAAGACAAGAGCATTGCCATTTCATTTAGCCTTCACAATGATCCTGTGAAGAAGGGACTTTTATAGGTGAGGAAACTGTTTCAAAGAGTTTGCATAAAAATAAACATATTAAACCGTGGAGCTGATATTCAAACTGATATCAGTCCACACCCTGAATCGTTAGGCTTTCCTGAATACATGGTATACTGTTTTTCTAATGGAAGTTCTTGACTTATTTATACATGTCTGTAAGGCAACCAATCTTGAGGATCTAGTTCAAATGTTCTGCTCCCTGAAATCACTGCCTACTGCCCCAGCCAGAAGGGACTGCTCTCTATCTTTGAGTTTCTATGCTTTGTGATTTGAGCATAATTAATATTTGTTTTGAGTATACCATGATAGAGGCTGTATTTTACAACATTTCTATTGAAAAAAATGCATTCAGAAAAGCAAAAATATAATATACAACTTGATGAATTTCTACATAGGAAACACACCCTTGTAACCAGCACCCATACCAAGAAACAGAACATTACCAGAATAACAGAAACTCCTTTTTGTTCCTTTCCTACTCCTATCCCCTAAAATAACTGTTACTCTGATTTCTAAGAGCATACACTAGTTTGGGGCAGGTACTACTTTAAGTGCTGTATATATAATTTAACATTCACAACCATTCTAGGCACAGAGAGAGAGAGTAAATAACCTACTCAAAATAATACAGCTGCTGAATAGTGCAGAGTTAGGATGACAGGGGCAGAGAGAAAGAGAGAGAGATTGGAGGATAGTGTGCTGTTGGGAGAAGGATGGGACCATAAGCCAAGGAATGCAGGAGCCTCTATAAACTAGAAGAGACAAAGAAATGGATTCTCCCCTTGCGTCTCAAGGAGTACAGCCTTGTTAATCCATAGATTTCTGACCTCCAGAACTATAAGATAAGAAAGATATGTTGTTTAATGCCACCATGTTTGTGGTGATTTGATACAACAGCAATAAGAAATTAATCTCCTTGTGCTAAAAATTGTGGGAAAGAAACTCAGATGTTCTGATTGCATGGAAAGAAAAGAAAGAGAACCTCAGATTAAAGTAGAAAAATAATTTAATAGCTGGAATAGTTTAAGAATTTACATCAATTATCTAGAAAGAAATTAGATAATAGAATTCACTCCTTTATCCTTTATTGTATTTGAATATGATAATGTTCAATTGTATGGAATGGTAAAAATTTTATATAATTTCCCTGGCACAGACTGGTTAAATCAATCTCCAGTTAAATAAAACATTGTCATCTTCACATAAAAGCTTGTATTGAAGAACTTCTGCAACATTTACTATAGATTAAAGTATGTTCTTAATTTATTTTCGCAAAATCTAAAATTTTAAGAGTGAGGAAGATTTACAGTGTGCCAATTTAGGCAGGCATGTGTGTATGTTTGTGTGTGTGTGCTGAATCACCATCTGGTTCCATGTTAACAAGAGTTACTCTGAGTAAACAAAAACAAAAAAACCTTAACAAAATTTAGAATTTAAATGTCATGTATTCTCCTATATGAAATTCTTTCAGTCAACTAAATTTTAGAGGTTGCAAAGTGTCACACTGGGGCCAGTTATGGAAATAACTTGGTACAGAATTGGAGTAGGCAGAACCACAAAGGTTAGGGTAAGCATGTGGTAAGCTGAATAATGGCTCCCTAAAAGATGCCCATGTTCTAATGTCTGGAATCTGCGAATGTTACCTTCTATGACAAAAAAGGACCTTGCAAATGTAAGTAAGTTAAAGATCCTGAAATAGGGAGATGATCTTGGATAATTCAGGTGGCACTTAAATGCATTTACATGTACCCTTATAAGAGAAAGTCAGAAGGAGATGTGACACAGAAGAAAAGGAGAATGTGGCCACAAGCCAAAGAGGGCCAGCTGTCACTGGAAGCTGGTAAGGCAAGAAAGAGATTCTGTCGTAGAGCTTCCAAACAGAGTGCAACCCTACTAGCACCCGGATTTCAGCCCAGTTACACTGGATTTCAGACTTCCGGCATCTAGAACTATTCTAGAATACATTTCTGTTGTTTTAAGCCAACAACTTTATGGAAATTTGTTACAGCAGCTGCAGGAAACTAATTTAGATTTCAGTACCTGAGAATGGGGCACTGCTGTAACAAATACCTAAAAAGTTGGAAGTGGCTTTGGAATCAAATAATGAGTAGAGGCTGAAAGAAGTTTGAGGTACAGGATGGAAAAAGCTTACCGCCTTAAACAAACTGTTGGTAGGAATATGGGCATTAAAGGCTCTGTTGGTGAGGGGTCAGAAAGAAAAGCATGAAAAAGAAAGAATATATTATCTTAGACAACACTTATACTGTCATAAACAGAATATTGGTAGAAATATGAACGATAAAAGCACTGCTGCCTGAGAACTCAGAAGGAAATGAAGAACATGATTTTGGGAACTGGAGAAAAGGGCATCCTTGTTATATAGTGACAGAAAGCCCAGCTGAATTCTGCCCGTCAACTATGAGGAAAGCAGACCTCATAAGCAATTAACTTGAGTATTTACCTAAGAATTCCAAGCAATGTGTTGAAGGTGTGGCTGGATTTCTTTTTGATGAAAATAAAATAGATGAGGAAAGAGATAAATTGAGAAAGACAGGGCAAACAAAAAGAAAGCAGGTCTTAATGATTCAGGAAATTCTCAGACTATCCAGATTGCAAAAGATGTTAAAACTAGGAAATTCACTGTTAGGAAAGTGTGCTCTGAAGAGAAAGCCGTAGGTATGGTTGGGCAACCACTAGCTAGTGCCTCAAAAGGATCAAAAGGTGAGAGCATCACCTCACACAGAGGGTTCTTTGAAGAGATTAAGCCTATGACTCATGGATGCCCTCAAGTATCTCAACAGAAGCCAAGAATAAAGATGAAATTATATACAAAAAGATCCAAAAACCAAACAAACAATATTCATCAGGTTCCTTTTAAGTTTTATTCTCCAAGCCAGCAGTTTTTTTTTTTTTTTTTTTGCAGTACGCGGGCCTCTCACTGTTGTGGCCTCTCCCGTTGCGGAACACAGGCTCTGGACGTGCAGGCTCAGCGGCCATGGCTCACGGGCCCAGCCGCTCCGCGGCATGTGGGATATTCCCGGACCGGGGCACGAACCCGTGTCCCCTGCATCGGCAGGCGGACTCTCAACCACTGTGCCACCAGGGAAGCCCCAGTAGTTTTAATATATATTATTTTATTAAAAATCGATATCACCTTTGCAAGTAAAGTATAATTGTTCCCAATTTATATGTACAAATATATCCGTTTTTTGGTTACAAGCAACAGAGACCACTGCAATTAAATTAAAAATGGAAGTTAGTGAAAAGTTATCAGGCAGCTCATAAAAGTGAAGGAGAAAATAAAATATGACATTGGAAGGAGAAAATCCAGGTGAGTTTTGGGCAACCAGGACAAATAGATAATGCCTTCAGGAAGATTCTACCAGAATGAATCAGTTCTAAATCTTTTCTATATTTGCATCACTTTGCTCAGGAGTTCATTTCCGTGTAGGGAGAGGCTGGTTGACTTAATTCATGTGAAGAATTTACACCTTGCTCCTCATGAGGGCAGAATAACTGAATGAAAAGTCCCATTAAGAACATACGCAATGGGAAAGAGAAGTTCCCAGAAATGAAGGGAGATGCTAAAGGAAAGTAGAATGGATGCTAACCAGACTAAAAACACACAGGAAAAGAATGTCTCCTTCAGTGATGGCTAGAGTGTCCCACTGTCTTTCCCAAAGCTGTCTATCTAGGTCATAGCTGAGCCCTGACAAAGACTACTTGATTTAAATTAGAGTCTATGCATCTATAACATAGCTGCTAACCTTCTCCCAGGGGGTTCAGTTCTTCCATATATACAATGAGGAAATAAGGTATGTATAACCTCTAAGGGATCTTCCAACTTTTGGTGTCCTTCTTATATGATCCAGCTTGTTGCTTTGAGGCACTGGATGGTTTTTTATCATTGACAACAGATATATTCACTTCATTCTTATTTACATAGATGGAAACTATGTAGTGGCAAGGTCTCTTCAAGGCTGGAATACTTCCTTAATAACACAAACAAAATTGCATATGGTATCAATCTTGTCCCACTGACTTGACTGTAGTGATTTAAAAGCTTTCATTCTTTGAATTCAAAAATCTAATTTTTA
The DNA here is from genome assembly GCF_964270905.1 of Leucopleurus acutus. NCBI lineage: Eukaryota > Metazoa > Chordata > Mammalia > Artiodactyla > Delphinidae > Leucopleurus > Leucopleurus acutus. Next base: position 25,655,419 of record NC_139162.1, read on the forward strand.
ATGCACTCTCTGTCAGCTGTCTTCATGGATTGTAAATTAGTTTCTGTCATCCTGACAGACTCTCAGATAAACTGAAACTTAACTAGGGAAAAAGGATAAAATGATAAAAAACAATTTGGTTCTGACTAGAATAAACGTGATATATATTTTGGTTACTTTCCCTCTAAATTGTCATTGGTTTCTCTGCAGTGGTGAGCTGATGAGTCCACGTGATGATCAACTACTTCTGTAATTTACTGTCTGACAACAGATTGTAAGCAAATTGCCAGGCTGACTTTGAGTGAACCCATTAAGCATTATTCCTTTCAAACACACTGACCTGAAGAAAAGACTCAAATCATTTTATTCACCAGCATAACCTAAAATTACTGAGCATTTCAGCTATTATTTCCTCCAAGTGTTCACTGTAATTGGGTGAGTAATCATTTTACTTGAAAAAAAAAATCCATTAGGTTGACCAAAGGTGGGTGAGAAGGCTATATTGTGGTTCTCACTGGTAAAGAACCAGAAGACAGGGAAATTCAGCTAGGGAGAGAAGGGGCATGAGAGAAGGGGCATGACCTAGGGAGAGAAGGAAGGATAGAGTGGGGAAGAGAGACAGAAACACAGAGAAATTAGGAAAATGGTATTTAATGACATAGGAAAGTGTGACTACCCAAGGCTTTCTATATTAATACTCCAAAGTGCTGGGTTCTCTCAAAATACATATAACCATCCACATTTGTAAAGCAATTTACTACTTAAATGTAAAGCCACCTCCCTCCTCAGAATCTCAAAATACACTTTAAGTTACAAAGAGCTCCATTTACAGGTGGGGAACCTGAGGCTCCATGAGGACAAGTGATTTAATCCACAGCTGGTTGATGGCAGAAACTACATCAGAACCAGGTCTCTACCTCCTCCACCCAATGTAATTTCCATCCCACCTCACTGCCTTTATACCAGAGTTCCTTAATTCACTTCCACCATTCAATTAGATCCTTCTTTCCACAGAACTTCCTTGAGAAAGCTTTTGCTGTTGTTTCTGAGAATCTTCTCCACCAAGTAACCCTATAATCTTTGAAGACAGCCTTAGATTAAGGCTCTGACATTTCTGGACTCTACAAGGATGACTACCACCTTTTCATACTGGTTGAGGCGATAAAGACTTTGTCCACTTTAACCTGAAGAAAACTACTTAACTGGCAGAGAAGAAGTGTTGTGTGGGCACCCTCCACTTGGGTACCCTTCCTTCTAATACTTAATTGGCTATCTGTCATTGGAAACACAGTTAAACCATTTAGGTCCCATGTCTAAAATGAGAATAGGAATATCATTCCTGTAAGAATTATATGAGCTAATGCATGGAAAAGCATGTTGCCCATGTAAGGTATTACTATTAATGAGATAATTCTCCAAAATGAGGACTAATGTTTACTTGAAACAGTCTGTGTGATGACTGAGCCTTGTGCAGAAATGGGGAGAGTATGTGGCAGAATGCCTATAGCAGATACTATTAGTACCTCACCCATGTCTCGTAGGGACTCACCAATCCCATACTCACTGTAGCTTCCTAAGGCAACCACTGGAGGAATTTCTCTGGCCTGCTTGGCTAGTGACAGTGACACCAGGATTGTAGGATCTGATATCCCCAGAGAATACCCCTCAACCGAGAGTTGAAGGACAAATATTCCAGATTCTTCTCCCCTTAAGTGGAACAATGCTAAGGAATTGCTTTTTAACTATAATGTTTGTTGTACTAGAGTGTCAATAACCTTAAAGAAATAGGTCCCGAAGAAGGTGAAGAAATCAAATGGAAAATTTTTTATGTTTACTCTCTCCCCATGTCCTCCCTTTGTGACTGTCTGCATCACTGCCTTCATGCAGAGTATGTGGACATGCCAGTTAACTAACCATGGCATTTTATGACCCTATGAGAGGAATAAATGTCAAGAATGTACAAATATTAGGACACTTTCCTCTATAAGTCATAGCGCTGAGGGCTTCCCTGGTGGCGCAGTGGTTGAGAATCTGCCTGCTAATGCAGGGGACACGGGTTCGAGCCCTGGTCTGGGAGGATCCCACATGCCGCGGAGCAACTAGGCCCGTGAGCCACAACTACTGAGCCTGTGCATCTGGAGCCTGTGCTCCGCAACAAGAGAGGCTGCGATAGTGAGAGGCCCGCGCACCGCGATGTAGAGTGGTCCCCGCTCGCTGCAACTAGAAAAAGCCCTCGCACAGAAACGAAGACCCAACACAACAAAAATAAATAAATTAATTAATAAACTCCTACGCCCAACATCTAAAAAAAAAATAAAATCATAGCGCTGAACTCACTGGCGGTGGTGTAAATCTTGAAAAATCAAAGAAGGTAGCCTCAGGATCTTCTCTTGTATTTTTTTTAAATGGTTGATAGGATGAAAGGAGGGGCAACTAGAGTAAAAAGATGGAAATTTATTTCCATTCCAGAGACTATCAAATCTTTGTAAAATATTTTCTTTATTTTGTCTTTACTTCAAGCTTTAACTAATTCATTGCTTGACTCAAGGAACACATTAAATGTATACGACAAATATCATTAAAAATCTTCTGGTCTAGTGATCTATTTCAAAGGTCAATTGTAAGTCACTACAGTACACTAAGGTCATGGAAGCAAAAGGAATGTATCCTAATAGTCACACCTGTATCTGTAAATCTAACTTCACCTGCATATCTATTTATCTACCTTGGAACATAATTATTATTCATGCAACAAACAAACCAGCTCACATGCACACATACACACACAAATGTACATATATACATAAATGTATGTGTGTGTGTATATATATATACATACATACGTATATAAAAATACACATATTTATGCATGTTTGTGTGCATGTGTCAGTTTATTAGTTATTAATTATTAATTACAGAATTAGTATACAGAGAAGCCCACATGTTTTGGAACCAGACTGCTTGTGCTTGAATCTCAGTTCTGCCACTTATGATCTGGGTGACCATGAGCAAGTTACTTAATCTCTCTGTGCCTCAGTTTCCTTATTTTTTTCCTTAAAAAGGGATGACAATTGTACCTGCCTCTTAGAGCTATTCTGAGGATTAAATGTGTTAATATAGGTACATATAGAGCCTAGCAAAGAATAAGGACTATATCAATTAGCATTACCTTCACACATATTCTATCAACCTATATTATACACACATTACCCACATATATATATATAAAAATATATATATACACACACATAAGAATTCATCCATATATGTTGCTGAATACTATACAGGTATAGTATAATTATTACATGCATGTAGCATAATGAGTAGACAATGTGATTTTGGTGATGATGTTGACTATTCCCATTAACAGGCAATCCCCCTCCTGTGGTGAGTTAAGCAGGGCCTCACTGGGTGCTCCATGATAACTCCAACCCTGAATAATTAAAAGCCCTCCTAGCACCACTTGAAATACATCTTCTAAAATCATTATTCAATTCTCCCCTTACAGGTCAAATTATTTGCTTCCACTTTCAAATGAAGTTATCAATCCCTTTAAAAGAAATAAAAAACAAAAATAATAACATAAATAATCATAAGCTGTCACATTAATTGGAGTCATTTCCTCCTGGGTGTCTCTAGATAGTATATTCCTTCCCTGATCGGCTCGCTGATCTGAGATTAATATTCAGTGCACCCTGCAGTCACTCTTTTCCACAGAGTTCTGATAGGGAGGATCTAATAGAAGAACAAAGAGAAAATTCAACTATTTGGTGTCGTGGCTACCCAGGAACTCCCATGCCATATTATTTCTAGGAAGGACTATAAAGATTTCCATTACACACTGTTGAAATCATCGTGTGTTGGGATAATTACAGGAAAATTAGAAAATAAAAGGACAATAGAAAATTTAAATCCTACCCATGCTCACGTCTCTGAACTCATCGCTTCTCCCTCACTGCCCTGAGTCTCTTCACCCAAATGACACTGTCAGACCCCAGGTGGTATCTTTGCCTAGCACCCCCTGTGAACTCTGCATTGATTCTAGTAAATTCAAATATCTGCTCCTTATTGGAAAATGTTAATGCTGGATATGTATGTGTCAGGATAACCGCAGGCTTCATTTGGAGGAAAAAAGGCCAAAGGGAACTAATATTTATGGAGAGACGACTATGTTTCAGACATTTTACTTTGTGTGCTTTATCTTACTTAATCCTCAAGTCTTTGAGACATTATTATATTCATTGCATAACTGAGGAATCAGAAGCTTAGATAGGCTGATTAATTTGCCCAATTCCACATACTGACAAACCACACAGGCAGGATTTGAATCCAGGCCTATCCTACACCAAAATTCATGCTGTTCTACTTTTACGGCACTGCTGATGTAACAGCAATTTAGGGCAAAAAATCTCATGGCTGGATTCATTGAATATAGAAACTTTCCCATGACCATTTCACAGAAACTCATTTTTATACACAAAAAGTAGCTAAATGTAGAACAGTAGTATGGATTATGTTCTTTGACGTATCTCCCATCAGAGGCAGGGTCTGTGTGTCCTCTCCTTGAACCTGGATGAGGTTGTGACTATTTCAAGCCATAGAGGATGGCAGAAGTGACAAAAAGGATTTCTGAGAAGGGCCATAAAAGGCATCTGAATTTCCCACATGTTTGCTGAAACACTTACACTTAGAGCCCTGAATGGCAATGAGAAGTTGGACTTCCCTGGGGCCACCATGTTGTGAGGAAGCCACGCCAATACGGATGCTTTGGTGGAAAGTCCTTGTCTTTGAGCCACCCCAGCACAGAATCCAGACATGTGATTGAATGTAACTCCCCAGCCCTGTCATTTTCCCAGCAGAGGACCTAAACATTTTAAACACAGATGGGCTCTACCTTGTCTGCTGCCTGAATTCCTGACCTGAGAATTCTTTGGGCATAATAAATGAGTTATTTTAAGCTAGTAAATTTTAGTATGCTTTGATATGCAGCAAAATAATGGAAACCAACAGCTGAGCTATAAAAGTATGTAAGGCACAATTCTCAACATTGCGAAGAAAACAAAGCTGAAAGTCATTGTGGTCCCTGAATACAAATCTACAAAGAAAAAGACATATACGCTATTATTTCTGATTCTAGAACGAATCCAACAAAGAAGGAAGTTTCTTTCAAGTTAGTTCGTAAAAATGAAAAATGAGTAATACTTTGAGAGAATCAGAAGTACAATAATGTTCCAAAAAAAGGAATCACGTGAACTAACTTCATAGCCTCTTTTTAGAAAGGACACTGAGTACAGAATTATCAGACTATTTAATCTTCGGGGAAACGTGAGAAGTCAGATAAAGCTAGGTCATTAAGAGTTTTTAATATCCTGCTTGGGAGTTTCCATAGATAAGGTAGATCCTCAAAGATACTGAGCTTTACAAGGACATTTCTGATGGTATTCAGAGGACAGATTGGAAGTCAAGAAACAGATGATAGGAAAAATAATTAACAGATTTTTTTAATATTCTGGATCAAGGATGACAAAACCCAAATAAAGTCAGTATTCATGAGAATATAGAAAATGGGAATGTACAACTAATTTTTTTGTTTGTTTGTTTTAGGGGAAAAGGAAGTGATGCAACCAAAGAAAGTGAGGAAATCATGAAGCACCTGGTACGTCACAGTAGAGGAAACGCATGGTGATAAGAATATGATTTTAAGATACATTCTGTATATTTTAATAACAAAGAAGTGTGTGTGTGTGTGTCTGTGTATGTGTGTGTAAAGAAATCCAGTCACTGCTGATACAAGGCAGAGTGCATTAGAGATTCCTTTCTATTTAACTTTCCTTGAGCCTCTACAGTACATGTGCACTGGGCTTTTGTGTTCCTTTCACATTTACTTCTAGACAAAACCCTTGGAAATGTATTAGTACATTTCCCATCTACCCACATTCTTTAATGCAATTCAATTTCACTTAAAATCATCATTTTTCAAAATGGCTTAGTTAATATAAAATTTCTGCATTTTCCCACCTCAGTTCCAATAAATTTTATAATTATTAGCCTAAAGGAGGTGGGGTGGGGAAGGCAGGGAACTGAAGCAGGCTCTTTATTACATGCTTTGTAGGACTACATGTGATCGCCTAACCACTGAAACACATCTGCCATATCTTATACTCCTCACATGTCTCATTCTATACCTAATATAATCATATCTGATTATTTGTCATATATGATCATTAAGTAAAGTACTTAAAGACTGGTGTTCTTACTATAATGAGGCTATAGAGATGAAAAATAAACTTTAAAAATTATGAAAATAGAGAAAGAAAATGAAATAGAAGAGTGTAAAGGTAAGAGAAATGCATTCATTCACTCAACAAATACTTACTGAATATTTACTATTTGCCAAACACTGTTCCAAGTGCTGAGAATGCAATAGTGAATAAAATAGGTAAAGTCCCTGCCTTCAGGGAGCTTACACACACTTGGAGAGAAAGTGGAGAAAATAAGCAAGTAAAATTCAAGTATATTAGTTATATGTACTTTGGCAGACATTCAGTAGGTGAAAGAGGAGAGGGACTTCTGGAGAAAACAGTAGGGATGGCATGACATTTGATCAGTCAATCAAATAAGCAAATGGAGGTGAGAAATGAAAATGATACAAATTTCTGGGGAGAAGGCATTTCAGGCCAAACAAGTAGAGTCCCTGAGGCACAAGCATGCTTGACATATTGGAGGAACAGCAAGGAAACCTCGGGAGAGGAATGATCTAGCAATGAAACAAAGATTAAATTAGAGAAATGATAGGGAGTGAGAGGCTGTCAGATCATAAGTGGTCTTCCAAGTCAAAGAAGCTTGGAGAGAATTAAAAGAAGCCTGGACTCATGATCTGGTCCTGTCTCTGCTACTGCCTAGCTCTGAAATCTTAACAAGTCACTCAACCTCTGAGCCTTATTTTTCTCTTGCCTTAAACAGAGATGATATTGAATTACACTCATTTCCTGTAGGGGCCAAGTGAGATAATGCAATGTAATGCTAGGAAGTGCTTAGCACGGCGTCTGAAAACAATGGGAAAAAATAATGTTATTGCAGTTATTTTAGATAATACATAATGAAAACCTCAAATATACTACTTTTGCGAGTGGGATGGTGGGGTTAGTATCCTAAATTTTTCAACTATAACATATCCTGAGGATTCTTTGACTACAAGAGATGAAAAACTGTTCAAGACAACTGGTAAAGGAGTTTTGGAAATGTGATGAGGGATGGCGAGGATTAATAGAAGTGTACTTTTGTACCTGCATCCTCATACCTATGGCCTCTCCATGACTCACTGTGCCATGAAGAAAAAAGAAAACGTAAGTTGCAATAATAGTTTTTCAATAATTATTACTGAATCAATAATAAGTAAAAGCATTGGCTAATATGTAATTAATATTAATAGTATTAATAAATAAGATTCAATGATAAATAGTTATTCTTATCTCTGTCAATTCTGTTTAATACTTTGTTAGAATCTGAGGAACAGCAAACATTTCTCTTGGATATTTAAAAGAAGTGACCATTTAACTAGTTTTGGATTGCATATAATTTTTCCACCTTTCAACCACAAGTTGAAGCCCAATCTTTGGAGTTTATGATTTCTATTCAAGATGGTATCACTCTAAAAACTTAGCTGGCATTTGAAAATTTTCCTAATTTTTAGGAATGTGGATCAAGATAATTTTTAGAATCAAGATCAACCTTAATCTTGACGTTTTTGTCTCTCTATGTGTAAGACTGGAAGCACCTAACCATTGATTTCTGCACTACATTCAAGGGCTAGTACACCAAGTGGAAAGGGGTTGAAAAGGAGAGGAAAGCTATCTGTTCTGAGTATTGTCCAAAAGTGAGGTAATGTCCAGAGGCACACCAGCTCTACCCTTCCCACTCCAGGCAGAGAATCTCATCACCTAGAACAGTCTCCCCAAATAGTTTGCGAATCCCACATTTCCAGGAGTTCCCTTTACTTCTGATGTATTTCTCTGATGTGCTTTTCTTTGAAAAACTGAACTTAGATATCTCTCTTGCTTCTCTGTTCAATGTCTTTGTATTTGAGACAGGATAATATCACATCCTTGTTAAAAACCTACTGGGGATCCTTATTGCCTAGAAGAGTACTTCCCAAAACTGTTCTGGGGGGCATCTTCAGGACCTACATAGAAAAAGTTTTCTTGGTCAAATACATATAGGAAATGCTGGGTTAAATCAAGGTAAGCAGATTTCTGACTGAAAGAATTCTCGGATCTTCTTAGTGGTAAATGTGTGTTTCAATCTCCCAAGAGGAAGATATACAGTCAAAAATCTTCTAATTTTATGTACATTGATGAATGACATTTTTGAGATGGCTACTAGGTGTTCTGTGAAATTTAGGTTGGGAATTTCTTAGCTTGGACTTCAAGACTGTCCACTATCTGGTATAATTTACTACTCCATTCACATTTCCTCTCACTCCTCATAGCAATTTCCATGCTTTGACCACATAAACTAATGCCTATTCCTTGAAGACAGAATGTTTTTAATGTTCTCTGCCTCCATTCCAGAGGGAACACTGACAAGTAAACAAACCATTTGGATATAGAGACTATCTTAATGTCTTTTCATATCAAACCCATAGCCTAGCAAAGCCATTAGTACTTGATTACTAGAATAAATAATTGAATCAACTGATACAGCTATAGATATAGCCAAGCTAAAGATTACTCTTATTCCTCATATTTCTTCTTTCTCATTACATGAGTATCTAATTTTCTAGACAACATAACCAAGATCATTTCATTTTGATGAAAAATTTTTATCATCCATTAAGTAAGAATAAGCATTCTTTTGTCTGAAAATGCACAAGCTTTCCTATGAGATTCGATTAGCATTTTTCTCCAAAATTAGAGATTATCAGTGCAAATTTATTACATTTATTACGTTTCCATATTTCAAATTTCACTGGTGTGAACCCACTGAGGGAAATTATAGTATGTAATAATAATAGAAAAATAAAAGAGAGAGAGAGAGAAAGCCGAGGAGAAAAAGGAAAAGAGAGGGACACACTTGTGAACATCACACAATAGATAAAATAAACAGATTCCCGGCAACTTAGTGAAATATACACAAATGGAAAACAGCATAAAATTTGATGCCCAAAATTACAGTTCTACAAATTTAATTCAAGGAAATAAAAACAAGTGTGCAAATATTTCTATACATATGACAAATGCTCGTTGCTTTACTTGTAATAGGAGGAAAATGAAGACCACAGTGTTGTCCAACAATAGAGCATTTGTTACATACATGATAGTATTACATTCTATGGATAGTTTAGATAGTCATAAAAAATAATGTTACAGACAAAAGGAAAAGACAACCTGCTGAATGGGAGAAAATATTTGCAAATGATATGAACCATAAAGGGCTAATATCCAAAATGTATAAAGAGCTCGTACAACTCAATATCATAAAGCAAAGAACTGAATTTTAAAACGGGCAGAAGACCTGAATAGATATTTTTCCAAAGAAGATATACAGATGGCCAACAGGCAGGTGAAAAAATGTTCAACATTACTAATCATCAGAAAAATGCACATCAAAACCACAATGAGATATCACCTCCCACCTTTCAAAATGGCTATCATCCAAAAGTCTACAAATAATTAATATTGGTGAGGATGCAGAGAAAAGGGAAACCTAATAAATGGTTGATGGGATTGTAGATTGGTGCAGCCATTACGGAAAACAGTATGGAAGCTCCTCATAATACTAAAAATAAAAGCACCATAGGATCCAGCAATTCCACTTCAGGGTATACATCCAAAGAAAACAAAAACATTAATTCAAAAAGATACATGCACACAAATGTTCATAGCAGCATTATTTATAACAGCCAAGATATGGAAGCAAACTAAGTGATGCATATATAAAGAAGACACAAGATATAAACATACACACACAATAAAACATATTATATATATACACACAATGGAATATTAGTTATAAAAAAGAATGAAATTCCGCCATTTCCAACAACATGGATGGACTTAGGGAGTATTACCCTTAGTGAAATGAGACAGAGAAAGACAAACACTCTATGTTATCATTTCCATGTGGATCTAAAAAATAAAACAAACAAATGTATATAACAAAACAGAAAAAGACTCACAAATACAGAGAACAAACTAAGTGGTTACCAGCGTAGAGAGGTTGGGGAGAGGGGAGAGATAGAAGTATGGGATTAAGAGACACAAACTACTATGTATAAAATATATGAGCTACAAGGATATATTGCACAACACAGGGAAATACAGTCATTATTTTGTAATAATTTTAAAATGGAGTATACTCTATAAAAACATTGAATCACTATGTTGTACAACTGAAACTAATATACTGTAAGTCAACTATACTTCAGTTAAAAAAAAAAACTTCAAACCAGTTTGAACTTCACATGCTTTGGGGAGATATCAGAAATATTATCAAATGAAAGAACCTATTCAATTCAGAATAGCATTAAAATAATCAACTTTTAATTAAGGAGCTAAAACTAAAAAATATATATTACAGAACACTCTTTCAAGCTCTGTTTCAAAGAGTCATCAGGGGATTGCTGGTTCAATCCTAACCTAACAATTTAAGTTTATAGGTGTGCATAGTCTGTTTCTCAGAAGGGCATAACTTTGAGAGACATCTGGACATTCTATAAATACGAAATTGTTCTGCACACCTCCCTTTAGTGTCAAGACAGGCACAAGATGAATATTATTTTTCTCTCTCCCCCTTTCTTGCCTCAGGATTCCATAAACTGAACTGCTGAGATTCTCTGGGACTGTTTTGGAAGTAGAAGAAGGTTATTGTCAAGTGAACTGTGTCTGTTCTGCTTCATGGTTCTGTTTGCAGACCTGAAGCAGATGTGCAGGCAAATTCAATTTACCTTAATTCATCCCAGTTAATTAGCAGCTGGGTTACTCCTGGCTCCAGGAAAGCAAGAGAATGACAGTATAACAGAGTGTCTGTCCTCTAGAAACAACTTTCCCCTCCGGAAAGCTACTTGATCAATAGATAAATCTTACTATGTTGACACCAAAAGGGACAGACTTCTAATACCAGTTAATTCTAAACAAAACCACTCTCCTCAGCTTCAAGAAAAACTTGTGTCTTATGTGAATATATGTTGTATTATTGGAAATGGCAGATGCACTAAGACATAATCCTCTAACCAAAGTTGAGAATTAAGTTCACATTTGCAAATTCCCCATCATCTAGGAAATTTGGGGGGAGCAGAAGGTCTTATGGAAATTAATCTAAGGTAGAAGGGAGTAAAAACGATCAGGTATAAATCTATTATACCATTATATTAATTAAGTATAGAAATATCACGCCTTAAGAAGCATCACTCTATTTCTCTTTTTAAATTTATTGTGGTAGAATGCACATAACATAATCTTAACCATTTTTAAGTATATAGTTCAGTGGTAGAAAATACATTCATAATGTTGTGCAACCATCACCACCATCCATTTACATAAGTTTTCATCTTATAAAAGTAACACTCTATGTCCATTAAACAATAATCCCTCATTTCCCTTCCACTCAGCCCCAGGTAACCACTATTCTACCTTTTGCCTCTGTGATTTTGACTACTTTAAGCGCCTCATATAAGTGGAATCATAAAATATTTGTCTTATTGTGACTGGTTTATTTCACTTAGAATAATGTCCTCAAGGTTCAACCATGTTGCAGTGTGTGTCAGTTTCCTTCCTTTTTAAGGCTAAATAATATTCCATCGTATGTATATAACACATTTGCCTATCTATTCATTGGTCAATGGACACTTTGGTTGCTTCCATGTTTTAGCTATTGTGATTACAGTGCTTACTGAAAAGGCATAAATGTGCATAAGCTCATAATATAGTAGCTAATATCAGAACCCATGCTGGTTTAAAGAAATGAGTCATAACCACTGAGTAACCAGACAACAAAAGTTGGAAGTGACTTGGAGGAAAAAAACTCTATAAGACTGTCAGTCAACAATATATATAATCCTCAGTGATGATGCTAAAACCCTGTGCATGTGTTTTTCTTCTATTATGTTCCAGACACTGTGTCAGGGGTGTGTGTGTGTGTGTGTGTGTGTGTATTATATTCTGTTTACCTTTGCAGACACTCTATTAAGTAGGTATCATTATCTTTATTCAGGTTTTTTTTAAGAATAGCTCAGATATAAGTTATGATTAACCCCAAAATACTGAAATATGAATCAGTTTGATTCATTTGCACATATTACAGAAATAAATTTTCACAATAGGGAAATAACACAAGGGCAAATGCTAGAGAGTCAAGTTTGTACTAGTGCAAATTATGAAATTTAATTAAATAATCCATAAATCATTGAAATGCAACTATCGACAGAAAAAGGCTTTTTTCCTTCCATGTTGAGTGTGTTAGAAAAAACATACATCTTTGAGCGACAAAGGAGAAAAACTCTGATGAATTAGGTGTGAGAGATATCTGTGAAAAGGGCCTGAACCCAAATTCCCTTCTAGTTCCCTTTGAAGCACTTTTTCTCCTGAAATCAGAAATTACAGACAATTCGCTGTGAGAATGTCTTGTAATAAGAAAGACTATAAGGGTTCCAATCAATGGAAACATACTGAAAGAAAAGACCATATGACCCTACCTGGAGACCTTGGCAAATGGAAGCAGTATTTATTTATATATTATTGATAAGTTAAAATGTCTAGGTTATGTATCTTTTAACTGATGCTCAGCTTTCAATTAAATAACTTGATTTGATTAGGTCCCATAAAAGGAACAAAAACAAATCTATGGTTATCAAAGGGGAAACGTTGGGGAGAGGGATAAATTGGGAGCTTCGGATTAACATACACACACTACTATGTATAAGAGAGATAAGCAAAGAGGACCTACTGTATAGCACAGGGAACTCTACTCAATATTCTGTGATAACCTATATGGGAAAAGAATCTGAAAAAGAATGAATATATGTATACGTATAACAATCACTTTGCTGTACACCTGAAACTAACAACACTGTAAATCAACCATACTCTAATAAAATTTAAAAAAAAAAGATAGTGGTGGGTGGGTCTTCTCAATCTATACTTCACTATCTAATTTTGATTTTAAAAGGTAATTAAAAATTAAATTTAAAAAAGGAATTCAGGGCTTCCCTGGTGGCGCAGTGGTTGAGAGACCGCCTGCCGATGCAGGGGACACGGGTTCGTGTCCCGGTCCGGGAAGATCCCACATGCCGCGGAGCGGCTGGACCCGTGAGCCATGGCCACTGAGCCTGCGCGTCCGGAGCCTGTGCTCCGCAACGGGAGAGGCCACAACAGTGAGAGGCCCGCGTACCGCAAAAAAAAAAAAAAAAAAGAAAAAACAAAAAAGGAATTCAGCTTTACCTATATCAGACTGTTGAGTACTTAATGAGACAATGCACATATTTCCCATAGAACAATTATCTAGCATATATTAATTATCCAATCAATGTTGGTTATTATAGTTCTAATAATGGCATTAGTAATAAGGATGATAAAGCAAGATACTTAAACATAGACATGTAAGAATATTTAACTTGTCAGTTGAAGATGCAAATAATTTCGACAGGACAGGTAAGTTAAAAGCTACAAAAAGGCAGGCCACACATTGCCCTAATAAGAACATTTCTGCCCGTATTTGGATGGGCTTTCTCAAAAGTAGTAAGTGTTGTGCTATAAGAAACTCACTCATGGACTAGATAACCCTATGAAAGTGATTTTAAAGAAGATGGTTTGGGAGCCCTGTGTAAGAATCCTGAAAGGGTTCCTCCATATCTGAGCATTAATCATTTCAATGAGTTCCTTTAGTTTCCTCCCTTGACAGAGGTGATCCATCAGCCTTGGGGACCAAAGGCTGCTAAGCATATGCTTTTGCCCTTTATAAGCTCTTAAGGATACACAGACAAACACAGGCAGCAGTAAAAGTGACTCAACTTCATACTTGGATCATTTATCTTGCAACACAAGATGTATTGATTTGCTAGGGTGGAAGTGAGGGGTGGAGGACTGATTCCAGAATTTGTAAAATATGAATACAGGAGCAATGACAAAATTGACAACAGTTGTTAAACCATCCTAACCATAATGGATTTAGCTCGATAAAAAAGCCCAACATACCTGGCCCAATATCTGCCCAGCAATGTCAGATTTGCTTTTGTAAAAAAAAAAAACAAACCATCATCTTCCCTCCAACCAAAAAATACAGAAGACTACTGGGATATTCTAGAATCCACATACAAGTCTGAGAAACTTATTTCAAATTTCATCTGACCTTTTGTGAGTGCAGCTACCACCAGCATTTGCTGATTTTTCTGCCCAAACTTAGACCCCCAAAACACTTCTAGTGCTATGGACAACACCTTTAGAATTTCAAAATGAGTCAAAAGTTTAGGCTTCAACTTCTTCGGAGTGTGACTTGTCATAACACGGAAAAAGTGCTTTGTGAATATTTAAAGGAAGTTCAGATCTCATGTATATGACCTGCCTATTTGGGGTTTTTTTAAATGGCTGAATTTTATCAGTATATCTGAAATTAAGATGTCTCAGTGTTGATCCCAATGGCCGTTTTCCTGTACTCAACAATTACCTCTGAAAAAGTGGGAAATACAGCCAGTAGATAATGTGAAGTGCTAGACATTTTTCTACTTTGCTACTACCTCGCTATATATTGGGTGGAATTTATCAGCATGAAAATCTTATATCTAGAACTCTGTAACATTTGAGTATGTTGAAACACATATCTGCCCATCTTTCCAAATTTTAATAAGCATTTATAGAACACCTACGATATGCCAGGTACTGTGTACTGAGTGGCCAACAAATCAGAAAATTCCGATTCTCTAGAACCTTGAGCTAGCAGAAACGACAGCTATTAACTAAGGAATTTAAATATTTCGTCTTCTTTTTTAAACGACATAATTGTTAGTTTTAGAAGGTATTAACAAGTATCATCATGTTCACATTTGTATCAAAGGACCTGGTTCCTGACATGTAATTGATGCAAAGTAATTATTTGATCAATAGATGAAATATATTTCTGAGAATATATAGTGGGGAGTTATATCAATCGGCTCTGATAGTCTGATTTCCTAAAATATCCATTATTTCACTAACTAAAATTTTTAGCATACATCAAGGTGCAGAGGAACATGAAAGAAGGCATGCACCACATACTGCTCCTTGCCAACTGCTCCACCTTTGGATACTCAGCCAGATAACATGTAATCAGCTTTCCCCACTGCAGGCCATGCTGACATTGTTTCTCCTGTAAACATGGGACCTTGGAGAAGCATGTAAAATCTTCCCACATCGCTGCCTCCAGCATCCATCTGGAAACCGATGGTTTCATGTTCTTGGTGGGCATCCCAGATGTATTCTGTCACTCCGTTAAGATATGCTTGTGTCACTTGCTGACACCACATAAATCTCTAATGTCACCTGCACTTTCCCTGGCTATTCTTTCATGAGCACTTTCCCCTCTCCCACCATCTCCACCTCCAGCTCTGCAGAGAATTAAATGCAAGGCATGTGTAATGTGTAGAAAGATGTCAAATACTGTGAGGTGAAAAAGATGTGTAGAGAGAAGTCATATACAGATAATGAACAGCAACTTGCCTTCATACCATTAAAAGCCTGGCTTCAGTGGGCACCAATAATTATTTCACACTATTATAACCTCATGTTACTATGGCTTACATAGGTAGGAAAAATCATGTTCCTAGACTGTTATACTTTAGGGGACTACATTGGACAGGAGATTTTGTTTAGGTTGGATGGGTTTCTTTTAATAATAATGACTGATAAAATCTCAATTATTCATTCATCAAACATCTATTGGACTCCTATGTGCCAGTCAATGTGCCTGGGACAAATTCCGCACGAGTAACTCAAAGAACTTTGATAGAAAGAATAATCTACATGATAATTACTACAATTTATCACAAATCCTATAAACAAATAAGTGGAGGAAGCTATGCAAATACATACATGTAAGGGCTCCTAAACCAATATCAAGGGTTGAGGAAAGATTTTTCTGGACAAACGAAAGTCTAAGCTAAACCATACAGGATAATTAGGAATTGGCTAATTATTTATTTACCCTATAATGATATATTGAGAACTTTGGCAACATGCAATATAATATTCCAAGCATACTAAGAGTAGAAGAAGAGAGTGCAGAAAAAGACAATGGCATTGCATGGAGAAAAAATAAGTACAAACTAATGAATGTTTCAAGCCTCATAAAGCTTGTGAATGGAGGAGTCATTCACTGGTGTAAGTAATGCAAGACGAGAAACAAGTTTGAGGAGGATAGTTTTATCTTGGACTTTAATTTGAGGAGACGGGTCATTTAAATGTAGTTAGTTGGTTCTAAGTTCAGAGCAAAAATCAGAAAACATTAATAAAAGTGAAGGTCACAGATGAGATCAAAAGTCTCCCAAATTCCAATATTTGCTTTATATTCTTCTGAATAACTAAATTTAATTCACTATTGAGATGGTCCCTCATCCTGTTCTTCCTAGTACCTTAAATCTAATGAATTATTGGTCTTACGCATTCATACAGTTGCTAGGTCCAGGCACTAGGAACGTAGAGATGGATAAAAATTAATTCCTGTCATTGAAAAGCTCAAGAGGATAATCTATTCAATGTGTTTTTCTCAAAAATTATTCTTTGACAGTCAGCAAATATTTCCCCAAATACTCTACCTCTCTGAAATATTAATGGGAATTTTTGAAGAGGAAGTATTTACGGTCAAATACATTTAGGAAACTGCTTTTTTTTAGCCCACTCTTGTTGACTCACAATTCAATTGGCATTATAACAGTGACAAGAAAACCTAAAGCAAAGAAACTTGCTTAACTTAGTTTATTTGGTCATGAAATCCATTGTTATTGCTTCTTTGTGTGCCTTATATTAACATCACATTAATAACATTCCTCATTATTTGTCTCTCATGCCAATTTACACTAATGTACACCCTCTAGCTTGTATGTTTTTCATCTCCTTCCAGCCACTTAAATAACTGGACTCTCAATCCCACATTTTCCCAGAGGGTTTTTTTTTTAATTAATTTATCTATTTTTTAATTTTTGGCTGTGTTGGGTCTTCGTTGTTATGTGCGGGCTTTCTCTAGTTGCGTTCAGCAGGGGTTACTCTTTGTTGCAGTGTGCGGGCTTCTCACTGTCGCAGCTTCTCTTGCTGCAGAGCACAGCCTCTGGTTGCAGAGGCTTCAGGAGCTGTGGCATGTGGGCTCAGTAGTTGTTGCTTCCAGGATCTAGAGTGCAGGCTCAGTAGTTGTGGCACATGGGCTTAGTTGCTCCACGGCATGTGGGATCTTCCCGGGCCAGGGCTCGAACCTGTGTCCCCTGCATTGGCAGGCAGATTCTTAACCACTGTGCCAACAGGGAAGCCCTCCCAGAGGGTTTTATGACAAACTTTTTAACACACCAAGCACAACCTCGATTGGGAGTTTGAAAACATCCTTCCCCAATAAACTTTGATTTTACCAACAGCTTGCAAAATTCTGTATTGCTACATCCCAGGGAGAGGACTGGGGTTGGCTGTGTGAACACAGCCTGAAGGGGGCTAGTGCACCACAGCTAGCTGGAAGGGAGTCTGAGAAAAAGGCTGGAACTGCCTAAGAGCCACGAGACGACTGTTTCAGGGTGCGTGAGAAGAGGGGATTCAGAGCACCACCTAAACAAGCTCCAGAGATGGGCATGAGCCACGGCTATCAGGGTGGACACCAAAGACAGGCATGAAATGCTACGGCTGCTGCAGCCACCAAGAAGCCTGTGTGCAAGCAAAAGTCACTATCCACACCTCCCCTCCCGGGAGCCTGTGCAGCCCACCACTGCCAGGGTCCCGTGATCCAGGGACAACTTCCCTAGGAGAACACACAGTGCCCCTCAGGCTGTTGCAACGTCACGCTGGCCTCTGCCGCCGCAGGCTCGCCCCGCATTCTGTACCCCACCCTCCCTCAGCCTGAGTGAGCCAGAGCCCCCTAATCAGCTGCTCCTTTAACCCCGTCCTGTCTGGGCAGGAACAGACACTCTCAGGCGACCTACATGTAGAGGTGGGTCCACATCCAAAGCTGAACCCCGGGAGCTGTGCGAACAAAGAAGAGAAAGGGAAATCTCTCCCAGCAGCCTCAGAAGCAGTGGATTAAAGCTCCACAATCAACTTGATGTACCCTGCATCTGTGCAATACCTGAATAGACAACGAATCATCCCAAAATTTAAGTGGTGGAATTCGGGAGCTACTGTAGTCTTGCGGTTTGCTTTCTGCATCTAATTTATTTCTGGTTTTATGTTTATCTTAGTTTAGTATTTAGAGCTTATTGTCACCGGCAGATTTGTTTATTGATTTGATGCTCTCTTCCTTTATATATATATATATATTTTTTTTTTTTACTTCTTCTCTTTTAGTGAGTGTGTATGTATCTTTGTGTGATTTTCTCTTTATAGCTTGCTCTTACCATTTATCCTAGGGTTCTGTTTGTTTTTTTTTTTTTTTTTTGTACAGATTTTTGCACTTGTTATCATTGGTGAATTTGTTTATTGGTTTGGTTGGTCCTTTTTTTATTACTTTTTAATTTTATGTTAATAACTATTTTTTTAATTTTACTTTCTTTCTTTTTCTCCCTTTTCTTCTGAGCAGTGTGGCTGACAGCATCTTGGTGCTCTGGCTGGGTGTCAGGCCTGAGCCACTTAGGTGCGAGAGCCAAGTTCAGGACACTGGTCCACCAGAGACGTCCCAGGTCCACATAATATCAAACAGCAAAAGCTCTCCCCGAGATTTCAATCTCAACTCTAAGACCCAGCTCCACTCAAAAACCAGCAAGCTATGGTGCTGGATACCCCATGCCAAACAACTAACAGGAACACAACCCTATCAATTAGGAGAGAGGCTACCTAAAATCATAAGTTCACAGACGCCCCCAAAACACACCACTGGACGCAGTCCAGCCCACCAGAAAAACAAGATCCAGACTCATCCACCAGAACACAGGCACCAGTCCCCTCCACCAGGAAGCCTACACAACCCACTGAACCAACCTTAGCCACTGGGGGCAGACACCAAAAACAATGGGAACTACAAACCTGCAGCCTGCGAAAAGGAGACCCCAAACACAGTAAGTTAAGCAAAATGAGAAGACAGAGAAATACACAGCAGATGAAGGAGCAAGGTAAAAACCCACCATATCAAACAAATGAAGAGGAAATACACAGTCTACCTGAAAAAGAATTCAGAGTAATGATAATGAAGATAATCCAAAAGCTTGGGAATAGAATGGAGAAAATACAAGAAATGTTTAACAAGGACTGAGAAGAACTAAAGAGCAAACAAACAAGTATGAACAACACAATAAATGAAATTTAAAATACTCTAGAAGGAATCAATAGCAGAATAACTGAGGCAGAAGAAACAGTAAGTGACCTGGAAGATAAAATAGTGGAAACAGCTACCACAGAGCAGAATGAAGAAAAAAGAATGAAAAGAATTGGGGACAGTCTCAGAGACTTCTGAGACAACTATAATGCACCAACATTTGAAGTATAGGGGTTCCAGAAGAAAAAGAGAAAACAAAGGGACTGAGAAAATATTTGAAGAGATTGTAGTTGAAAACTTCCCTAACATGGGAAAGGCAATAGTCAATCAAGTCCAGGAAGGACAGAGAGTCCCATGCACGATAAATCCAAAGAGAAACACACCAAAACACATAATAATCAAACTATCAAAAATTAAATACAAAAAATATTAAAAGCAGCAAGGGAAAAGCAACAAATAGCACAGAATGGAATCCCAGTAAGTTTAACAACTGATTTCTCTGCAGAAACTCTACAAGCCAGAAGGGTGTGGCAGGACATACTTAAAGTGATGAAAGGAAAACACCTGCAACCAAGATTACTCTACCCAGCAAGGATCTCATTCAGCTTCGACGGAGAAATTAAAACCTTTACAGACGAGCAAAACCTAAGAGAACTCAGCACCACCAAACCAGCTTTACAACAAATCCTAAAGGAACTTCTCTGGGGAGGAAACACAATAGAAGGAAAATTCCTACACTAACAAAACAAAAACAATTAAGAAAATGGTAATAGGAACATACATATCAATAATTACTTTAAACATAAATGGATTAAATACTCTAACTGAAAGACACAGACTGGCTGAATAGATACAAAAACAAGACCCGTACATATGCTGTCTTCAGGAGACCCACTTCAGACCTAGGGACACATACAGACTGAAAGTGAGGGGATGGAAAAACATACTCCATGCACATGGAAATCAAAAGAAAGCTGGAGTAGCTATACTCAGATAAAATAGACTTTAAAATAAGGAATGTTACAAGAGAGGAGGGCCACTACATAATGATCAAGAGATCAATCCAAGAAGAAGATATAACAATTGTAAATATTTATGCACCCAACATAGGAGCACATCAATACATAAGGCAAATGCTAACATTCATAAAAGGGGAAATCGACAGTAACACAATCATAGTAGGGGACTTTAACACACTACTTTCACCAATGGACAGATCATCCAAAATGAAAATAAGTAAGGAAACACAAGCTTTAAGTGATACATTAAACAATATGGACTTAATTGATATTTATAGGACGTTCCATCCAAAAACAACAGAATACACTTTCTTCTCAAGTGTTCATGGAACATTCTCCAGGATAGATCATATCTTGGGTCACAAATCAAGCCTGGGTAAACTTAAGAAAATTGAAATCATATCCAGTATCTTTTCCAGCCACACCACTATGAGACTACATATCAATTACAGGAAAAAAATCTGTGAAAAAATATAAACACATGCAGGCTACACAACACTCTACTAAATAAGCAAGAGATCACTGAAGAAATCAGTGAAGAAATCAAAAAATACCTAGAAATAAATGACTATGAAAACACGACAACCCACAACCAATGGAATGCAGCAAAGGCAGTTCTAAGAGGCAAGTTTATAGCAATACAATCCTACCTCAAGAAACAAGAAACATCTCAAATAAACAATCTAACATTACACCTAAAGCAATTAGAGAAAGAAGAACAAAAATAACCCAAAGTTAGCAGAAGGAAAGAAATCATAAAGATCAGATCAGAAATAAATGAAAAAGAAAGGAAGGAAACAAGAGCAAAGATCAATAAAACCAAAAGCTGGTTCTTTGAGAAGATAAACAAAATTGATAAACCATTAGCCAGACTCATCAAGAAAAAAAGGGAGAAGACTCAAATCAATAGAATTAGAAATTAAAAAGGAGAAGTAACAACTGACACTGCAGAAAAACAAAGGATCATGAGAGATTACTACAAGCAACTCTATGCCAATAAAATGGACAACCTGGCAGAAATGGACAAATTCTTCGAAAAGCACAACCTTCCAAGCCTGAACCAGGAAGAAATAGAAAATATAAACAGACCAATTGCAAGCACTGAAATTGAAACTGATTAAAAATCTTCTAACAAACAAAGGCCAGGACCAGATGGCTACATGGCTTCACAGGTGAATTCTATCAAACATTTAAAGAAGAGCTAACACCTATCCTTCTCAAACTCTTCCAAATTAAAGCAGAGGGAGGAACACTCCCAAACTCATTCTACGAGGCCACAATCACCCTGATACCAAAACCAGACAAAGATGTCACAAAAAAAGAAAACTACGGGCCAATATCACTGATGAGCATCGATGCAAAAATCCTCAACAAAATACTAGCAAACAGAATCCCACAGCATATTAAAAGGATCATACACCATGATCAAGTGGGGTTTATCCCAGGAATGCAAGGATTCTTCAATATACGCAAATCAATACGATGCACCATATTAACAAACTGAACAAGAAAAACCATATGATCATCTCAATAGATGCAGAAAAAGCTTTTGACAAAATTCAACACTCATTTATGATAAAAACCCTCCAGAAAGTAGGCACAGAGGTAACTAACCTAAACGTAATAAAGGCCATATATGACAAACTTACAGCCAACATCGTTCTCAATAGTGAAAAACTGAAAACATTTCCACTAAGATTAGGAACAAGACAAGGTTGTCCACTCTCACCACTATAATTCAACATAGTTTTGGAAGTTTTAGTCACAGCAATCAGAGAAGAAAAGGAAATAAGAGGAATCCAAACTGGAAAAGAGAAGTAAAACTGTCACGGTTTGCAGATAACATGATACTATACACAGACAATCCTAAAGATGCTACCAGAAAACTACTAGAGCTAATCAATGAACTTGGTAAAGTAGCAAGGTACAAAGTTAATGCATAGAAATCTCTTGCATTCCTATACACTAATGATGAAAAATCGGAAAGAGAAATTAAGGAAACACTCCCATTTACCACTGCAACAAAAAGAACAAAATATGTAGGAATAAACCTACCTAAGGAGACCTGTATGCAGGAAACTATAAGACACTGATGAAAGAAATTAAAGATGATACAAACAGATGAAGAGATATACCATGTTCTTGGATTGGAAGAATCGACATTGTGAAAATAACTATACTACCCAAAGCAATCTACAGATTCAATGCAATCCCTAACAAACTACCAATGGCATTTTTCACAGAAGTAGAACCAAAAATTTCACAATTTTTATGGAAACACAAAAGACCCTGAATAGCCAAAGCAATCTTGAGAAAGAAAAATGGAGCTGGAGGAATCAGGCTCCATGACTTCAGACTATATTACAAAGCTACAGTAATCAAGACAGTATGGTACTGGCACAAAAACAGAAATATAGATCAATGGAATGGGATAGAGAGCCCAGAGATAAACCCACACACATATGGTCACCTTATTTTTGATAAAGGAAGCAAGAATATACAATGGAGAAAAGACAGCCTCTTCAATAAGTGGTGCTGGGAAAACCGGACAGCTACATGTAAAAGAATGAAATTAGAACACTCCCTAACACCATACACAAAAATAAACTCAAAATGCATTAAAGACCTATATGTAAGGCCAGACACTATCAAACTCTTAAGGGAAAACACAGGCAGAACACTCTATGACATACATCACAGCTAGATCCTTTTTGACCCACCTCCTAGAGAAATGGAAATAAAACCAAAAATAAACAAGTGGGACCTAATGAAACTTAAAAGCTTTAGCACAGCAAAGGAAACCATAAACAAGACGAGAAGACAACCCTCAGAATGGGAGAAAATATTAGCAAATGAAGCAACTGACAAAGGATTAATCTGCAAAATATACAAGCAGCTCATGCAGCTCAATATCATGAAAACAAACAACCCAATCTCAAAATGGGCAGAAGATCTAAACAGACATTTCTCCAAAGAAGATATACAGATTGCCAACAAACACATGAAAGGATGCTCAACATCACTAATCATTAGAGAAATGCAAATCAAAACTACAATGAGGTATCACCTCACACAAGTCAGAATGGCCATCATCAAAAATCTACAAACAGCAAATGCTGGAGAGGGTGTGGGATAAGGGAACCCTCTTGCACTGTAGGTGGGAATGTAAATTGGTACAGCCACTATGGAGAACAGTATGGAGGTTCCTTAAAAAATGAAAATAGAACTACCATACAACCCAGCAATCCCACTACTGGGCATATACCCTGAGAAAACCATAATTCAAAAAGAGTCATGTACCACAATGTTCATTGCAACTTTATTTACAATAGCCAGGACATGGAAGCAACCTAAGTGTCCATCAACAGATGAATGGATAAAGAAGATGTGGCACATATATACAGTGGAATATTACTCACCCATAAAAAGAAATGAAGCTAAGTTATTTGTAGTGAGGTGGATGGACCTAGAGTCTATCATACAGAGTGTAGTAAGTGAGAAAGAGAAAAACAAATACCGTATGCTAACAAATATATATTCTAAAAAAAAAAAAAAGGTTCTGAAGAACCTAGGGGCAGGACAGGAATAAAGACACAGATGTAGAGAATGGACTTGAGGACACAGGGAGGGGGAAGGGTAAGCTGAGACAAAGTGAGAGAATGGCATGGACATATATACACTACCAAATGTAGATAGGTAGTGGGAAGCAGCCACGTAGCACAGGGAGATCAGCTCGGTGCTTTGTGTCCACATAGAGGGGTGGGATAGGGAGTGTGGGAGAGAGACGCAAGAGGGAGGAGATATGGGGAAACATGCATATGTATAGCTGATTCACTTTGTTATACAGCAGAAACTAACACACCATTGTAAAGCAATTATACTCCAATAAAGATGTTTTAAAAAAAGAGGTTTCCCAATAGGAAAAAAAAAAAAGAAATTCTGTATTGCTTTCTCCAAGTTTCCAAAGCCCTTACCATCTATATATTAATGTTTTCTCTAAATCCAGTTTAAATCTAATAACTTTTTGCAATCATCTAAGCAATAATATTTGTGACATAATGGGTTTGAGATCAATTGCATTTGCTAATACACATTAAGTTAAATACATATTTTAAAGAAAGTTTATGTAGTACCTAAAATCATCTCACACTCCACAAGTATCATGGGGAGAACATTTTGAGAAACAGTGAATTAACTAATAGAAATTCTCTCTTTTCTGCATCTACTTATATATATGCAAAATACTAAGATTTCTGGAACAGTTGGACAATAAAATTCTAAGTTGAAGAAAAATGTGATTTTAAAGTCAGTTTCCGATATTCTAGACAATTCACGTGAAATGAAAAAGGTTATTGGTAATTAACCAAATATTTCAGTAGGATTCAATAAAAACAAATCTATTATCATGTGTTGAAGGCAACCTTATTGGGAAAATGTATGTCCTGAAATAAAGACCGTAATGAGAAACTGAAAACAATCAAACAAAACCCAAATAAAATACTTAAAAATTCAGGCAATGGAATTGTGGTTGACAAATAAGTAACCTATATTTCCAATGACATTTGAAAAATAAACAGAATCCTTACTTTCCAATAGCAGCCTAAGAGAACTGATTCAAAGACTGATGTGGGACCCTTGTTTGTGGGACAACACGGTATGCTAGAAACGCTCAATAATTATAATGTCTACATCTCAATAGCTTTATGTTATCATCACTTTGGAGTACTACTATAAAATATTTTTGTTAAGACACATTGTAAAAATTGGTTGATTTTGGTTTCTTTGGGGAGAGTTGAAACCCTAAATGGTAGAGCCATAAATGTGCAGAGATGATACTTCAGGAGAAGAGAACTATATGGTCCTATGAAGAAAGTAGTCCAGGACTATCAGAAGTTAAGTGAGTTTTGTGAGCCTTCTTGAACTCACAATATCACCTTTTCAAAAAAGGTGAAGATGCAATGTACTTTTTATATGCATACAACATTAGAAATACTAGAAACATTGGGGGTACACGTATTAACAAGCTGGCAATTTTCTGTCCATTACCTCCACCACCACTACCACTCTAAGAGCTACTGCTAATTAACTTCTATTAAACACATTATCTGTGAGCTATTTTGCTAAAACTTTTATATGGTTTCATTAGTCCTTAAAGTAATCCTACCATGAAGTTACACTATTATCTTCAATTTCATATATGGACACTGAAACTTGTAGAGACTGAAATACTGAATGATGGATCTACACAACACATAAGCAATGGCTAACATAACATTTTTTCTTTGAAGCAACTTCGAGGGCAACGTTTTTGAATAAATGTAAAACACAAAGTTCGGTCCCTGGCATATATTAGGTGCTGAATACATTTTAGTTCTCTAAAACTCTATCAAATAAACTTTGTATAGTAAAATAGATGGTGCCTATGCCTTTGTGCATTTCTCTCATTGGGCTTGCTGAGTCATTGACAATTATTTAAAGTAGATAGTATAAGTTATTAATAAAGGGAATTGTGATTTTCTCATGTCATACAGCTGGTACGTGATGAAGCCAGAATGAAAACCAGGTTTATGAATTTCAGATATAATGCTCTATTTGCCTTCAATGTAGAGGAAGATCTCACACCCCTTCGAATTTGAGGTGAATTTTTTTTACCCTATAAGAAACATAGGTGAATTTCAAGACACACTTAGGATCATAAAGAATGGGAACAGAAAGAAATGATAGGTACAATGAATAAGAGGAATGATGATACCACTTTAGGCATGTCAATCTGCTAGGAAAGCCCACAGTTTCAGAAAAAGTGAATGGGGAATCTACCCTATAGCAGCAGCTTCGGAAATGAAAACTGGATTGTAAAAGTGTCTTACATTTCAACTAAGTGTTCAACATATATAAAATGGAATGCTTGCAGGAGTTTAACAGGATTAAACCAAGGATCATACCAAAATGACAGTTCCACTTAAAGGATGAATTGTAAAGTCACTAAAGTACAGAGGGAGGTCAAGCCACAGCAGGAGTTTATTGCTAAAGGATTGATGAAGTGACATTTTCCAATAAAGGGAGACAACAATCGTTTTGAAAAATAAAATCAGAAGTATATTCAGGGCTCATGGGAAAGAGTCAGGTAGTATTATCAGGAATCTTTTAAAAATCACAAACTATTTTATTTAATACGTGACCAAACATCTCAAAATATCCCTACTTAAATTCACAAATACAATCATGTATTAAGACAACATTACCCTCATTTTAGCCCACTAACAGGGTTAGTTGTTAATTAGTTCTGTGTTCCAAAAAATGAACAATAACTGAAAAATTATCTAATTAGTATGCACAAAAACTAACCAAAGAATTTTGCTTTGAAATATAAAAACAAAAATGGAAATAATTACAAAGGATGCAACTTATTAATTATGGACACATTTTATAGCATTTGTGTCTAAAGATTCAAGTATTACCTCTGCCTTAGGATTCCTGGGTAACTTTTCACTGACTTTTGAGACCCTGGGTAACTTTGCATAAAAACAGTCATTAAAAAAAAAAAGTTTCATTTAGGACTTTTTAGTTCAGAGTTTTAGGTGCTAAGATGTATACCTAAATTGGCGTCATCACCAATGAAATAATGAAGGTGAGAAGAGATGTATGAACATCGCATAGAATCTACAGGAGATAACAGATGAATCCATACAAGGAAGTGAAGTGACTATCAAGGCCACGTTACTCTAAAAGCAAAACTGCCACTAGTTGAGTCAATTCCATTTGAAAAGTAAATCATGACTCAATCTAAAGGATTCCCTGTGCTGACTATTCTTGACCTTATTCTAATATTACAATACCTTGAAAATATTTTCTGTATGCATGGACTTTAATTTTAAACTACATGGGGATAGGACTGTAACAGTTTTGCAGATCTTATTTTCTTAGTTCACATCTGTATATATTCTTGTTAAAATGTGACTGCTTGTTTGTCCCACTTCCTCAGGGGGACTTTCAAAGAGTTTTGAGCTACCCTGGAACAAATACAATACTCTGGGAATACAATATTAAAGAGTTATGTGTAAATGGGCAACCAAATTTTAGGTTTGGTTAACAGTACCTTCAATACTTTGTGACTAGTCTTGCAAAAATCCCCAGACATAGAGCCTAGGTTGTGGAGCGTATGTTTTCGCTGGCTTTACTGGTGGCTGCTTCTGGTTAAGGTCAAGACTTACTGATAACATAATCAGCAGAATAAATGGCAGCACAGATAATAATAAAAATCATCAAGCTCAACAAGGGCTATGCAACCCATATTTGATATTAATACATTAAAGTGGAAATCTGTCATCTGAAACCCAAGCACTTAAACCTTCTAAGTCACTTTAAAGAATGAAACATTACTGAATAAAATATAAATTCCTCTCTGTACACTCAGTAAAGCAATTTTCTTTTTAAAAAAGCATACAATTACGGGACAAGTAGAAATATAAAAGAAAGATGGGCTATTCAAGCCACTTTTTCACCCAAAGAACATAACAGGGCTACTTCCTCAGTTGATCTTACTCCTCAGGTATTTCTTATGTTTTTTTTGTTTTTTTGTTTTTTTTGTTTTTTTCACGCAACTTGGTCCCTTAAAAACAGCCAACTGCTTCATATGGGATTCAATAGAAGAAAAAGCAATGTGTTTCCTTATTAGAGGAAAACATTCTGCTGGACTCGTGTGGGAATACTTTGTGTCTATTTTGTACATTATGAATAATTTAAAGTCTTTTCAAGGGTAACTTTCACCCTACCTGCTGACACTGGGGCCACTGTTCCTTGTAAATCAGTAACTATATACAGTCATCCTATCCTGGATTTATGATCTTGAGAAAGACATTTACCTTCTTGGACATTAGTTTCCTCATCTGCTAAAGGAGATAAATTTTCTTTAAGGTACCTTTTAGTGGTAACATTCTGTGATTCTAGGG
Source organism: Leucopleurus acutus (assembly GCF_964270905.1). Lineage (NCBI taxonomy): Eukaryota > Metazoa > Chordata > Mammalia > Artiodactyla > Delphinidae > Leucopleurus > Leucopleurus acutus. The sequence goes on from NC_139162.1 coordinate 25,683,773, forward strand.
AATACAGTTCAATGCATGGAATATATGTAAAAACATTTTGCTCAGTGAAAACTTACATATTTGTATATTCTTATTCTCAGAGCCACTACCCTTGAAGAGTCTCTTTCTTCATCTCCTACTTCTTACCTCACCCAAAAGCTGCCCCATGGTCAGGGAAGTTAACTGTCCATTTAAGAATGTTCCAATATCAATACTTTAAAATTTGGTTATCGTCACTTTTTTATTATAACCTCAGTTTCAAAGTTGAAATATATAAAAAGCAAATAATTTGAGAATGTGACTCACTGTTAAAGGTATCAGCAGAGTTAGTGTTAAGTGATGACAAGTTTCCATTTCACCCGCTTACTTTTGCTGCATCAATTAACAACACCTGGATGACAAGATGTGCACTGACTTCATTGCTCACCCCAGCATGCTGCATGAGCCCATCGAATCAGAGCTACTCCTATTAGATAAATGAGCAGTACACATAGGTGCATGTTATAAAACATGAATCACGTAGAGCTGTGGGGTTTTACCAAGTGGTATGCGTGTGGCTTTGTTTATGTTTTTCTTTTCTTTCTTTTCTTTTTTTTTTTTACTGTGCAAAGATGGGAAATGCACAGACTTCTCAACGACTAGAGTCTGAATAACTTTCCAAACAGTACTTGAACCCTTACTTTAAAGTCATCCCATCATATTTTATAGCCACTGTTGCTTCCATTGTTTATTTTCATTTTTAAATGGTTTCCAGTTTTGTTTTTTTTTTTTTTTTTTTGGCGGGACGCAGGCCTCTCACTGTTGTGGCCTCTCCCGTTGCGGAGCACAGGCTCCGGACGCGCAGGCTCAGCGGCCATGGCTCACGGGCCCAGCTGCTCCACGGCATGTGGGATCTTCCCGGACCGGGACACGAACCCGTGTCCCCTGCATCGGCAGGCGGATTCTCAACCACTGCGCCACCAGGGAAGCCCTCCAGTTTTTTAAGTGTACAACCTGAAGTTTTGCTGGAAGTTAATAAATTCATTCATATCTTGAAAAAAAAAGATATCAATGTAGATGAGATCATTTAAAACCAACAACTGAACTCACAGATTTTGCATAATGTGGGGGAGGAGGAGGGAAGATCAAAACAATATGTTTTCAGGCCAAATGGGTCACTTTTACTCATAATGTACAAATGTTTGTATTATGCCCAGGAACAGCAGGTATCTTGTAGAACAAAAAATATCAACTATAAAAGGATGAGTTGTAACAATTCATATTTTCTAGTCTCAAAACACAGTCTTTGATCCTTAGTATCAAAAGGACACTTGATTTTTATATTGTATATTTTTCCTTTTTTTTAACCTTAGCTTCACTCTACTTTTGATGATAAAAACCTTTAAGATAATGATTTGTCATAGCCACAATCTGAAAGTATTCAATAACACACAAGTACTTTGGATTAGATTTAAAATATTTTTAAAACACATGTATCACCTAAGAAAGGCATTTTTTTTTTTTTTTTTTTTAGAGAGGATAAAATGAAAAATTTGAAAAAGAAATTCTAAAGGAAATTCTTTTAGGATATGTAGGCAGAAAGGACTAACGCCTGTGTACTCTTCTTGGTGTTATTATTTTCTTAATGGGATTACATAATGTGCTGGGGTCACAATTAGAAGATCCTTTAGATCCCCTGCAACCGTACATATGACTTAGTGAGCAGGGAGAACTATCAGCAAAATGGGATTCCAGGGCCTGGCTGCTCTCTTTTTTTTTTTTTTTTTGCGGTACGCGGGCCTCTCACTGTTGTGGCCTCTCCCGCCGCGGAGCACAGGCTCCAGACGCGCAGGCTTAGCGGTCATGGCTCACGGGCCCAGACGCTCTGCAGCATGTGGGATCTTCCCGGACCGGGGCACGAACCCGTGTCCCCTGCATCGGCAGGCGGACTCTCAACCACTGCGCCACCAGGGAAGCCCAACATCTTCATTTTAAAAAATATTTTCTTTGATACACACATATATTCATTGTAATGTTACCTAACAGTCTGTGTAGAATCATTGTATCTTTCCAAACAAAAACAATGCATGTCCTTGTCGGACAAAAGTATACTGAGTATAACAGGACAGTTATTAGAAATGGAATAGCTTCAGAAAATTTGTATTACATATTTTCTACATTAAAATACATATTTTCTGCTTGGCTCATGGAATGGTTTCACTGATATAAAAAGTAAAAGATTTTAACATAATTTTAGGCAGTCTCTTATTTAGTTTTGTTGCATAAGAAAGATAGTATCTGTCAAGTCAGGTCCATGAAACTGAATTATACTAAAAGATATACCTTCTCTTCCTAACTAATTATAAAAGGAACCAAAACTCAAAAAAAACCATATTTGTCATAAAAGATATGCATCCACACAAAATTTTGTAATAAATCATCCTAGAAGATTATTGGAAATAACGTGAACTTCAGAAAGACTAAAATCAGAGCGAAGCCTGAGGTCTTCTTATGTTTTACCCATCAATTGGATATTTCCTCTATTTTCTATCAACAGAAACGAAAGTAATCTGGCTGTTTATCAATAGTAGGAGCCAATTTCTATTTCATCAGAATTTTATGTAGTACAAATAATTGACAGTATCAAGCGACTTTGATAAGAACACCTCTAGGTACTTTCAATTAAGCCAAAATAGAGCATCACATTGACAGACTCAAAGGTAACCAGCGAGTTGGACTTTTACCAAATTTCACCCAATGCAATTCACCACTGAAGTGGCAAAGTACGCAATAGTGTCAGTGGGATGTGAGATAATGCTACTTGAAGTTTGCTTTTTTGTGAAATAAAAGCATGTATACAAAATTTCATTATTTCATATGAGAAATGCCTATGACCATATTAGAGATTATTTCAGAAATAATGAAGAAAAGGCAATCATTTTTCCACATCAATATTTTACTTGCTAATATATGACAGACACTGTTCTGCATTATGTACTACTTTATGCTTGCATTGGTACCATAATTTTTACCATTTAAAAAAATTCTCCATCCCTTTCCTTCAGTTTTACTCCAACTTTCTGCTCTTATCTTGTTCCTTTCCTATAGAACTTTACTACTTTATTACTCTATGAAGTAGTTCCTTGAGTTCATTTCCTAAAACAATGATCAGATTATAAAATTCTGAGGGCAGAGACTGTCTCCAATTCATATTTGTACCTATTCTACAGTAACTGTTATTTTATCTTGGAGAACTTAGGGCTTTATAGTTACATCAGTTTGCTTCTACTGCTTAAAGCATCTCCCAAAATAATGGTTTACAAAAAAAATATTCAGCTTATTATATGGGGGGCTGGGATTTGGGGCTTGGTTAACCTAGGTAGTTCATTCTTCTGGTCCTTGCTGGGCTCACTCAAGCATCTGCAGTTAGGTTCCTAGGCAGTTCTGCCAGTTTTGACTGGGCTCTCACACGACTGGGATGATGACTACCTGAACCATGTGGTCATTCATCCACACAGCAGCCTATCTTAGATTAGTTCTCAGGGTAACAATGAAGAGACCAGAAGTCTTCAAGACCTCCAGGGGCCTTAACTCCAAATTGGTACAACACTGCTTCTGCTTCATTCTCTTGGCTAAAACAAATCACAGCCCAGATGAAGGGGACTGGAAAACAGACTCAACCTTTTCAAACAGGATCTGGGGAGTCACACTGGAAGGGCACAAGTACGGGAAGAGGAAGAATGTATGGTTATTTCTATAGTTTACCACAACAGTTTTACTATTTTTCAAGATAGCATGTCTATTATTTCATATATTTTTTCTCAAAATAGGTAGTTTGAGAATTTACAACCATAAATGCTACTTAACATTTAATATGGAAATCTCAAATCATGCACTTAGAGAGCTGGATAGGAAATATATTTCCTAAATCTTTCTTTTCAGATGAAAATTGATGCCTGACAAGCGTGCATGACTCGCATACAGTCAATGGCTAAATCAGCCCTAGAGACCAGGTCTCCTGATCTACTCCATTTCTTAGCAGACTACACTACAACCATGCTGATGTTAAAAAGTTATCTCTAATATTTATTTTCAGTTAGAAATATTTCAAAATATACTTATTTTAATGCCAACATATCTATCATCATACCATAGCTGGAATTTACTTAGAATTGACATATTTGATGGTCTTTTAAAAAAATTAATTATTCCCAAGGAGCCTCACTTTGCGTACCTGCTCACCAGACTTCTGTTGTCCTCATTCAAGTTTTTCAAATATGTGTATTAAACATTCAGATACAAGCGGCTAAACAGACACATAAGTGCTGTTTGATTTAAATGGCCCTAATTAATACTAAAAAATAGTTAACATGCTATATATTGTAATTTTAAAGAAATTGTGTGAAAATGATAAATTATATATAAAAAGCTAAATATTAACTGCTTCCCTTATTCATCATACATTTTCAATGTCTCAATATCTCTTTTCTATGAATTCTGTCAAAAATGAAAGTCAGATGATGTCCGTAAAAAGAAGGAGAAACAGGCAATTTCTAAGCAAACTGCCATGTTTGCATGAGTAACTCCAGAGAGTATAGTATTTAAAATATCTAACATAAGAAAGTTATAGCAGTAAGCTCAATTATATAGATGAAAAATAGACAGCATCGATATGGACTAAAATTTTTTATTTGGAGCTCTCTAAAAATATGAACGTAGGAAAAACCCAAAAGATCTACTCACTACTTCTAAATTACCAGAAGGAACTGTTTTGGCCAATCATTTATTTATTCATTCCTTTTTTGTCCATTTATATTTCCATTATTTCTATTCAAAATCAACCGTAACCATACCTGGCCCATGTGCAAGGCATCTGAATGTCAGGGACTAATAAGATATGCAAATCACATGAAAGACTAAAAGATAATAATGATATCACCAGTTTACTGATGAACAGGTTGCCAAGGCTCTGAACTCTGAGTGTAAGGACTATGTTTATCTTCCTCCACAATGAATCTCTAGTGCTGAAGAACAAGAGCCAGGCTCATAGCAGAGATTGAAAGAAGGCTTATTGAATAAATAAGTAATATGGCTAACACTAAGTTAGTATCGTTCAATATTACAACACATCGGGACTTCTCTGGTGGTCCAGTGGTAAAGAATCTGCCTTACAATGCAGGGGATGCAGGTTCAATCCCTGGTCAAGAACTGAGATCCCACATGCCACGGGGCAACTACGCCCGCGTGCCACAACTACTGAGCTCACATGCCTTAACTAGAGAGACTGTGTGCCACAAACTACAGAGCCCACGTGCTCTGGAACCTGCACACCACAACTACAGAGCCCCAGATGCCCTGTAGCCCGCACGTCACAACTAGAGAAGAGAAAACCCACCGTCACAACTAGAGAGACGCCCACACGCCACAACAAAAGATCCCGCATGCTTCAGTGAAGATCCAGCCTGCTGCAGCTAAGACCCGATGCAGCCAATAAATAAGTAAATAAATAAATCTTTTTTTTTTAAACGAGATTACAACATATCACATGACTCAGTTTAGGAACTGGATTAAATCAAAATAAACATTTTTGTATTATTATAACAAAAAACAACTGAAAAGTATTTTTCCTTTATAGTCATAAACACTCCAAGCTTAAAATTTCTTACTTTATTTATCAAAGAATCAGAAATTAACTACTAGACCTATCATTGAGAATGAGTATGCAATTTATTTTACAAATATTGTTATCACTCCTTTTCTCTATAAAAGTCTGCATAATCATTTTACTATGTTAGAAGATATTTATCAAAATGAAATAAATGTAATTTTAATAGTGAGAATAAATTCTAACACTTCAATTATGTGAGCTGACTCTTAGAATCAGATAGTTTGCAATATTATCCTTCTCTTCCATATTTGATGTATCTACTCCATGTGCTAAACAGGAAGGACCTCGTATGCTTACCCCAAAGTTATGAAGTCTTTTTCCATTTAATCCAAGTACAAATCTCTAGGGAAATTACCAAAGAAATTCAGCATACCCAAACAGGTGAGAGTGAGAAAATAAATATCATAACTGCAATGAGAAGTAGAGAATTTAATGTACTGTAAAGGAGGGTGTGAATTAACTAGCTGATTTCAAACTGCTAAGTTAAATCTATATTATCTGTTTGCCTTGCAATAATTTAGAGTCTACAATTGCCTGGAGGTCACCTTTGAGAAAGCAGAGAAAATCAATACATTTCACTATAAGTTAAGTAGTGTCATTTACTTCTATTAAATAAGGCCTTCATGAGTTAAGGGAAAAACACACACACATGACAAAACAACCAAGACCAACAATGATTTTTTTTGGTTTGAGGATACACATTCCTTATATAATTCTTCCTAGCTAACAAAATATTTCTGACATCCTCTGACATGATGTAGGGGTGAAACTAGCAGGGCTTCTAGTCATGGTGCTAACATTAGGGTGGTATTTCCAGGGGTAGAAATGGTAATCCAAAGTTTAGGAATAGGAAACCTCAAAGGATTAATTGAAAGTTTTGTCCTAGGAAATCGGGAGGATCAGAGGAGAAGGAATCTGACAAGAACATCTATATAGCCCAGAGAATGGGCATAGCATGAGTAATGAAAGACTAGGTCAAAATGATCAGAAGCCAGGCAGATCTTGCATCAGAGTCAAGAAAGATGATTAATAATAAATTATTACTAATAAATTAATTACTTATTTGGATTCAACTAAGCTCTTATAACAAGGCAGCCCTTGTGCAAAACTGGGCAGATAGAACAATGAACAAAGCTTAAATGTTAACTCTCCCAAAGTTTTCACTCTTATATTAGTGAAATTCACACAAATTCCTGCGGAATTTTGATTACCACAAAATATGATATTGAAATGCTGAATTAAATTCAAATCCTAGTAAGTAGTTTCGTTATAGAAATCCCACTTTCACAGTAGAGCTTTCTGAGACTTGGAGTCTGGCTACTTTCTTTAAATATGCTAATGAACTCGCCCTCATAGTTCTATTCATTGAAAATTAATTACAATAGAGTTCGATCTGACAAAATACATGCTACACTCTGTAAGCCTTAATTTATTCTGTTCAGAACCACACTCATTATCAACAGACTGACTTTTTCAATGACTTTGGATATGTGGTGATAATCTACGGCAGAATATTTTCACAAATCCATTAAAATTTAAAAACATTTTATTCTGAATATAAATGGGAAAATGGACTAATTGATTCAAAGTAAGGTAATGGGATTTGTGCTGTAGTTAAGTCACAGAACTTAGATCTAAAGAGTCCTTCAGTTAATTCCTAACTTATCTATTTAGTTGGAGTGTAAACTTGAATAATTTCTGAGATGTAGCCCATGCAAATGAAAACTGGTCAAATCTCTTTATAGCAAAATTCTTGCTTGTAGCTGCAAAGCAACAGCACATTCTTTGGGAAGACTGCATAATTAGAACCAAACCCTTAAGCTGTCAGATGCCCATCATATCACTTTGTATGTGTTATGGGAAAGCCAGAGAAGATATCATAATTTTTTTTAAAAAATTAAGTCTGTGGAAAGACAAAGTGACTCAAGTGGAAAACACTCAGCCCATTCTCACTGAATACAGACATGAAACAACCAGAATCCCCATTTATAGTGATATGCTGGAAGAGGTTGAAGCCAAACCATAAAAGTCCCAAGAGACAAGAAAAATAGTTTTCATTAAAGCCAACAAAAGAAACAAGGTTTTATCTTTTTCTTTAAGGAAGATGACTGATAAATTTAATTAAAATTTAATAAGATAAGCAAAATAAAATAACAAATAACAAGGTGGGAAAAATTATTTGCCACTTATATCACCACAAAGGATGGATATCCCAGATATATAAGAAAATAAAGAAGAAAGAATAAGAATAGAGAAGAAAAGTGCCAAAAATGCCTCAGAAACTCTGGATGGTTCAACTGAAGAGAAACACAAACATCTCTCAACCATCTGAAAATATGTTCAACTTTAGCCACAAAAAAGATTAATGAAAATTAATACTTTGCTAGGATAGCTTTTCTCTCCTATCAGATTGGCAAAATTCCAAAAGCCTGACAACATACCCTGTTGCAAAGCTGTGGGAAATAGACTTCTCATACTTTGCTGATGGGAATACAAAATGCTAAAACTGTTGAGGAAGGAAATTTGGCAATACCTACAAAAATCACATATTCATTTACTATTTGATGAAACTATTACACTTCTAGGAATCCATCCCAAAGGTAAAATGGCTAAAATACTAAAAAGATATACAAACCAGGCTATTAATCACAGCAAACATATAAATGGGATACTGACCTATCAATATACTACATACCTGAGAAGGAAATGAGGAATACGGTTGAAAACAACAACTGAGTATTCTTTAGGATGTATTTTGAAGTGAAAGGAATCAAAATAGAGTGAATACGTGTAGTATGCTCTATATGCATACATCAATTATCTTTTATCTGAAGAAAGCAATTGGAAAAATGAACTATAAAATAAAAGTTACGTTTTAGGAAAGGGAAGGAGAAAAATGGAGGAAACAGAAATAGAAGCCAGACCTTTATAATACACATATCTTCTTTAGTAGACTTGACTTTGGAACTCTGTGCACATTTTACATAATTATTCTACAAAAAGTAAAAACAGCTTCTAAAAAGTAAAAATGGCATGGATCCAGTTGTCAGCATAAGCACATAGGGAGAAATTGTTTAATTTTTCTACACATCCTAGTAGAATATACGCCTCTGGAGAAAAGAACTGCACACACATAAATAAATAAATGAACCAAACAAACTCTTTCCAGTAATCATATTTTTAGCAATTATGTTGATATTTTTATATATGATATGACATAAAGAAAATGAGTAACTTCATTGTTAATTGGAATTTTCACCATGATTAAACAGCAATGTGATACAAGGTGGATGAGAATAAGTGAAAACTTGATTTGGAAGTATCACTGTGAACTCGTAATTTACATTAAAATTAAAAAATACACTATGCTTGTACACTGAAAATCCCAGAAATGAAGACAAAGCCAAATACCAATAAGCACCCATGGTGTGTAGATGGATTGTTTTCTTTGAATTTAATTTTATTTTTTTATAAGGCAGGTTCTTATTAGTTATATATTTTATACATATTAGTGTATACATGTCAACCCCCATCTCCCAATTCATCACATCACCACCACCACCCCGCCGCTTTCCCCCTTGGTGTCCATACGTTTGTTCTCTACATCTGTGTCTCTATTTCTGCCTTGCACCAGTTCATCTGTACCATTTTTCTAGATTCCACATATATGTGTTAATATACGATATTTTTCTCTTTTTTTTGCGGTACGCGGGCCTCTCACTGTTGTGGCCTCTCCCGTTGCGGAGCACAGGCTCCGGACTTGCAGGCTCAGCGGTCATGGCTCACGGGCCCAGCTGCTCTGCAGCATGTGGGATCTTCCCGGACTCGGGCATGAACCCGTGTCCCCTGCATCAGCAGGCGGACTCTCAACCACTGCGCCACCAGGGAAGCCCGATATTTTTCTCTTTTTGACTTACTTCACTCTGTATGATGGTCTCTAGGTCCATCCACGTCTCTGCAAATGACCCAATTTTGTTCCTTTTTATGGCTGAGTAATACTCCATTGATTATATGTACCACATCTTCTTTATCCATTAGTCTGTTGATGGGCATTTAGGTTGCTTCCATGACCTGGCTATTGTAAACAGTGCTGCAATGAACATTGGGGTGCATGTGTCGTTTTGAATTATGGTTTTCTCTGGGTATATGCCCAGTAATGGGATTGCTGGGTCATATGGTAGTTCTATTTTTAGTTGTGCATTTTTTTAAAAATTTATTTCTTTTATTTTTGGCTGTGTTGGGTCTTTGTTGCTGTGCATGGGCTTTCTCTAGTTCTGGCAAGCAGGGGCTAATCTTCGTTGCAGTGTTTGGGCTTCTCATTGTGATGACTTCTCTTGTTGCGGAGCACAGGTTAGTTGTGATTCTGGTGCTCTCGCAAGTGGGAGTGAGTGCACGTCCTTCTAATCTGTCATCTTGAACCCTGTTCCTGTAGACTGATTTCTAAATACCTTTTCCTACTAAAAGAAATCAGGATTTTAAGAAATTCTGATTACTGGTCTAGAGCAGGAAATATAAAATGTGAGCCTGGAACATTTTGTCTTACATGAAAGCAGGCAAGCTATCAAAGGCTAGCTAGATTCTTGTCTAGATCTAACTACCATTCTAGAGGAATATTAGGGTGAATCACATAAAAGTGCCATGTTGCACAACAAAACCAGATAAATATTGACAATTTCATATGACTGGGGCTACTATAAGGGGTAGGGAATCATATCAAGTAACACTACAGAAATGTACACATTAAAACATGAACTGTGCAAAAATCTATAGGACTAGTAACCTAATTTCTGTGTCAAAAATATGCAAGAACAACAATTAGGGAAGCCTATAGAACAAAAGAGAAGAGAAGACATCAAACAATTACAATAAATAGACCTTACTAGCTAATGTTCAAATGAATACGTCTTTAAAAATCAGGAAATGTGAAATTTGATTGAATAATGATTACATTAAGGAGTTAAATATTATTTCAATTCAGTTAAAATTTAATATTTATATTTAATATAAATTAAATATTAAATATAAATATTAATTAAATCTTATTTTCAAGGTCTGATAATGATATTGCAATTATTTTTTCTTAAGAGTTTTCTTTTAGAGAATGATACAAAAATATAAGAAATTATTTGCTTCAAAATAAGGAGTGGAGGATACTGTAGTAGATAAAATATGCATGAAACAAGATGGGTGTCAAGTACATCACATTTATTAGACTCTCTTCTCTAATTTTGTATATATTCAAAATTCTTTGTTATAAATATCTTTAAAAACAAACGAGGGATTGGGTTTTTGTCCACTTTCTTATGGATAAATAGAAATCCTTATAAGATTTCCATGATTTTGATGAGTAAGTACTTTGGGGAACCAAGTAAGAAAGGCAACTACGATTTATTGATTGCTTATTACATTCCAGAAACTGTGCTTGGAAATTTGCATATTAACTCAAAGTAGGTATTATTTCAATGTTATATTAAGCTTTATTTATATTAAGATCATAAAATAAATTGTGTTAGTAAGAAATAAGATGATTGAATTAGATTTGAATTAAAAACACTGTGGCTACTTTTCAATGTCAAATAAGCTGACTCAGGTATATACATTTCTGATACATAACTGTCCAACAGAGGAATGGATAAATAAGATGTAGTACATATACACAATGGAGTATTACTCAGTCATGAAAATGAACAAAATGATGCCATTTGCAGCAACACAGATGGACCTAGAGATTGTCATACTGAGTGAAGTCAGTCAGACAAAGACAAATATCATATGATATCACTTATACGTGGAATCTAAAAAAAGGGTACAAATGAACTTGTTGAGAAAACAGAAATAGAGTCACCAATGTAGAAAACAAACTTATGGTTACCAGGGGCTAAGGAGGGGTAGGGATAAATTGCGAGATTGGGATTGACATACAGACTACTATATAAAATAGATAACTAAAAATGACCTACTGTATAGCACAGGGAACTCTACTCAGTACTCTGTAATGACCTATATGGAAAAAGAATCTAAAACAGAGTGGATATACGTATATGTAAAACAGATTCACTTTGCTGTACACCTGAAACTAACACAACATTGTAAATCAACTATACTCCAATAAAAATTGTAAAAAAAAAAAAAAAAAAGATATTGGAACTGCCATGTTCTTGGAAAACAGTGGGAAGTGAAAATGAAATACTAACTTCCACATGATCCAGGATATGGGCTGGGGTAGAAGGAGCACAAAAGAAAACAAAACATTCCAATCAAAAGCTGATGGACATGGGGAAGTAAGGATTGGTTTTTCCTACTCACCATTCAGCCATTGAATAACTAGATTGTTCTGAGTATACATATGATTGACAAGTTATTGAGCAGGTAATATTTACCTGTCTACTATATCTACACATGCACACACACACACAAACACACACTCCTCATTTAAAATTTTTAAATGCTAAAATAATCTTAATCTTAACTCCATATGATATTCACTGTTAACATTGTTCCTTTTGCTAGTCATATCATCGATAAACAGTGATATGATTAGGGAGTACTGTGGCTCTATGAGAATTTGGCTTGTTACTTATTTTCATTAGGTCATAGATAACTCATCTGTACAAGGAGAAAAATAACAATTGGCTGTAGTGTGATTGTGACGATTAACATCTCTAATGCACGCAAGATTCCTGCCATGAAGTGGCATGTCCCTGATAACCTAGCGAAGTGTTTATAATTAACACAATTAATGGACCTCAGGTCAAAGCCTGGCTCTGTCATTTAGGAGCTGGGGGCTTCTAATGAAGCAAGTTACTGTCACCCTCTGGGCCTCAGTTTCTCCACCTGTAAAATAACTCCTCATAAAATTGTGTGAAAGGCTTCAATGAGTTAGTATAAAATAGTTAAGTGCTCATTTCAGTGTCTGACAAATGGTGCTCAGTGATGGTGATTCTCCTTCATAGGCTTTCAATAATAATTTACTAATATTGTTATAAGGAGTTTTATTCTGCTTTTTTCAATAAACACAGCAATAACATTTACCATGCTATTGAGAACACTTCATAAATGTCCTTCTTACTGGAAAAAGTACAATGTTGACAGGTGGCGACGTAAGCAAGAGGACAATTATCTGATGGAGAGACATCTCCCATGCGTTTTCATGAGCAAGAATTCCTGGGTGGTAGGTGGTGCTCAGTTCATCATTTTGTCAAACTTTAAGGCTTCAAGTTGTCCAGTCACAGCCAAATGCTTATATTAATTTTGTGCCACTTAATTTTGCTAAATGCAGTGTACCCTTTCTGTGTCTGGCTATGTACATGGAAAAGCTTTTCTCTCCTTGAACATAATTGTCCATCAGGAAAGGAGTTTCATTTTGGCTTTTTTTTTTTTTTTAACTACAAGGACAGATATGCTCCTGAGTGACAGTTAAATTTGTTGAAGGTATTAAATTGCTAATGCTAATGCATTTTACAATCTTCTGAACTGATTTAATATATTAGACTGCCACTCAAAGTTGAAATAAACAATATCGCACTCTTAGTCGGAAATCATTCTGTCAGATCTAGAGGCTTTCAAAAATGCCCACCTATGTTCAGAGTTTACAAACACATTTTTATTTCTCTGTGGGCTGCCCCAAAAACCAATGACATAAAGACTTCAATTTGCATCTCTTATTGCAGAGTTTGGAAGTAACATGGAGCCTTAATAAACACCTGGCTGGAAATCTGAAGCTGGGAAATAATTCTCCTCTTACGGAGGTGAAGATGCTATTTCACATAAGGGAAAAACATTTAAAACTTATTGTCAGCTAACTTCACGTACTTGTCATGACTTCATATGTATTTCTCAGGTTTGAATAGAGTACAGTAGGCATACACAGGCAAAAAAAGCCTACTGAATAACCACAAAAACCTAGAGAGAGATGATTGAGATAAAGATTACATACATATAATACATATATGTTATGTATTTTTTCTATAAGGACATGTCTTAGCTGTTAAGAGAAAGTATTTGACTCAGCTTAGGTCAGGAATAGTAATAGCCCAGTAACATTGCATTAAATTTTTTTCAGTGTTTTATATAGTCTACCTCACTTTATTTTCACAGTGAACTTGGGAAAGTGGGTGGGGGGAGTATTATTCCCTTTCATAAAGGAGAAAACTAGAAATTCCAGTTGGAAAAAAATGGCACACCCAGACTTATGTAGGTATATTGTCAATGGGGTCAAGATGAACTCAAATACTCTACCTTACGTCGTAACTTCATTTTTCTTTTCATGTGAAAAAAAAATGAGCATTTTTAATTACAAGTGACGCTGAAAATATTTTCGTATACTTATTTTTATTGTCTCTTCTGTGCTGTGAACATTTTTCAGCTTTATTAAGGTACAACTGACAAACTGTAAGGTATTTAAAGTGTACAATATGATGGAGTTTTTTTTTGTTTGTTTGTTTTTTGCGGCACACGGGCCTCTCACTGTTGTGGCCTCTCCCGTTGCGGAGCACAGGCTCCGGACGCGCAGGCTCAGCGGCCATGGCTCACGGGCCCAGCCGCTCCGCGGCATGTGGGACCTTCCCGGACCGGGGCACGAACCCGTGGCCCCTGCATCGTCAGGCAGACTCTCAACCACTGCGCCACCAGGGAAGCCCCAATGTGATTTAATATATTTACACATTGTGAAAGGATTCCTCCTCATCAAGCTAATTAACACATTCATAGAAACGGAGAGTAGAAAAGAGGCAAGTGAGGTAAATAGGGAGTGGTTGATAAAAGGGTACAAAAGTTCAGCTTTAAAATAATGTCTGAGGATCTAGGACATAACATGGTAACTGTAGTTGTTAACAAATTGCATTTATACATTACAGTGTTAAGAGAGTAGAAAATGTTTTCACCAAAAAAAAAAATTCTGACTTCTTTTTGTATCACAGTGAATGTCTTTCTGAGATGAAAATATAATTAATATACATGAATTTGGATGAAAGCGATAATGAAAATAGGTAAGTTGGAAATCTGTTTTGGGTAATGTAAACCAAAATAGATTTAAGCAAAAGAAGTAGTTCCAAAAAAATGACTGCATGCAGTGGGACTGAAAGAAAGTAGACAATGGCCCTGTCCTAAGGGAGCTTAAATTTTGAGGAAAGAAACAGAAAACAGATAAATATCAATACCTGGCATTATAGTATAAATATTATTAAGAAAAATAAAAGAGGGTCAAGGGATAAAGTTTGAAGAAAGGTGCCATGTCAGAAGGAATAGAGAGGGATGGCTTCCCTGAGGAGAAAAACTTTTCAACAGAAATAAGAATAGTTTGAGAGAATCAATGAGGTGAACACTGGGGAGAAAAATGCTGTAAAAAGAAGCTACAGAGGTGACTGATAGGATGGAATCTTACTGTACTGCTCATTTATTGATTTTATTTTCAGAACCTACTTTGAAAAAAAGTAGGCAAATAGAAAGGAGGAATCAAATTAAACACCAGACATTATAGATGTATTTTGAAACTGCCATGGACTGTTCTGAATGCAGCAAATCCTCAATTTAATTTACCATCCTGTTTTGTCCAATCCCTAATTCATGAAAATGCTAAGCCTTCCACTGGAAAGGTGGTCTTAATGCAGAGGGGGTCACCAGAAAAGGCCAGCTGGCTGCCTTAGCTGGGACTGCATTCATTACCACAGCTCAGTATCTGATCTGGTCTTGCAAACTCAGCAATGCTTTTGTCAATTCAGAAAGTAGTTCTCTATCTCTCCCTCTCCCCTCCCTCTCTCTCTCCCCCCTTCCCTCTCTCCCTCCCTCCCTGCATGTGTGCATGTGCGTTGAGAGACCAGAGGTGGTAGGATAGCAGCTCAGTCATCAAATGCATGCAGTCAATGAATAAAATTAGGGCAATTTATTGCTGCACAATGAGAAAATTAATTGTCCATTGCAATAGAATGTTTTTAAACACAGAGAGTAAAGTAATTATTTCCTACAAAATACCTGACACTTAGTAGGAGTTTAATTAAATTCTGGTTGAGCTGGATGTCCTTGTTGAAGGATGTACTATGTGATTAGCCACATAATAATCAGAACAATAATTGTGAACACGTTTCAGAGCAAAGAGTTTTCCACTGGAAAACTTGGGTAGACTGATTCATGTAGTTATACAATATGGACAGCCCTGACAGTTGCAATTCATTTTTTAAAACCAAGAGTTAATTTTCCCTCTACCTTTGCTGGGTCTTGACCAGATAGTATTGAACAATACTAACTGGTTCTCTACTTGCTTATCTTTTCTCGAGACCTCACTGCTGACCACATCACTCTGGAACGTCCCTATTCCTTCCCCAGATACGTTCACACTTTCTGTCAAGTCTCTCTGAGGACCAACAGCCACAGAGCCTTTTACAGGAGACTGACATGTTTCTGATTTAATCAATTCTGTGCTGATTGAGGAGCCCTTTTTCAGAAGGCTTTCTTAGCTCCCTTTTTTCCAAATGGAAGTATATGGCAAACCTTGTTAAAAAAAATAAATTATGTTTAAAAAATCCTCATATAGACAGGAAATAACTTATCTTGAGGCCACTATTCTCATGAAGTCCTGTTAATGCAAATGACTAACATTCACTAAATAGGGCAGAAAAAAGTCTGTAAAACATCCCCTCCCTTGTCTACTGCCTTGTAGGAGGATCCTTCCTTGAAATGACCAGCTGTGCTGAAATATTTGTTTAAAAACACTGTCATAGGGAGTGATGTCAACAAGATGATGGAGTAGGAAATCCCAACACCCCGCCCCACTGAAACACTGATTCAGCAACGATGCATGGACCGAAGTCCAGAATTCAGTTAAGAAGTTATAGTATCACAGAAGAGCAAACAGCTAAGAACAGCCACAATGAACCAGGAAGGAAGAACAAATTCACTATGCCCACATCAGCCCCTCCCCTCAAGTCCCCACAGCTCAGTGCTGAGAGAGATTGCCTCAGCCTGTGACTTCTCCCCCAGGGAGAAAGAGTGGAGTGTGCCTCCAACACACCAGGACTTTAGAGGAGCTACCCAAGAGACCTGCTTCTGTCTCACCTCATTTTGAATGCTGAGGGAATGCACACAGTTTGAACATCTGAAGGAAGCTAAGAACGAAGGGAAAGGAAGAGGAGTTTACAATAGTTGGCATGGCTCTGTGAGACAGAGAAAAAGTGTGCAACACTGAGACTTCTCCCCCTAGGAAGAATGGGGCAGGATGAAGTGTGCATCCAACATCCAGGTGCTTCAGTGCACTGCACGAAGGAAATGGGAGAGGTGACTTACTGTGGCCAACATGGATTTGCAAGATTAGGAGAAGGAACACAACTTTGAGACTTCTTCCTCACAGTGGAGAGAAAAGAGTGGAATGTATACGACCACACAAAACCTTTGAGAAGCACCTGGAATCTCAAGCCAGGATGACTGGTGAAGACCATTCCCTATTAAAGCCAGCTTGTAAAGAATGGGACAGGTAGAAGCTCATTTCAATGCATAGGCATTAGTGTAACACTAACAAAGAACATGAATAATCAGGAAAATAAGACACAAGCAAGGGAACAAAATAAATCTACAGTAGCTGACCCTAAAGAAACAGATCAATTGCCTAAGAAATCAAAATAATCACCTTAAAGTTGTTCAGCAAAGCACAAGAGAATGCAGATGAATGAAATCAGAAAATGGTATATGAACAAACTAAAAGTATCAGCAAAGACATTAAAAACCATAAAAGAGAGAGCTGAAGTATACAGTAACTGAACAGATAAAAATCAGTAGAGTGCTCCAAAGCAGATGTGATCAGGCAGAAAAGAATCAAACTTGAAGACAGGTCATACAAAATTTTCCTGTCAGAGGAACAATGACAACAACAACACAGGAAAAAAGCGTGAAGAGAGCCTGAGGGACTGATGGGACAGTATGAAAAGAATATGTGCATATTAAGGAGTGCCAAAAAGAGAGATGTGTGCAAAAATTACTTACAGAAATAATGGCTGAAAACGTCCCAAAACCTAGGAGAGAAATAGACATCCAGATTCATGAAACATAAAGAATCCCAAATAGGAAAAATTCTAAGAAATATTCAGTGACCATGCATTATCAAAAGTCAAAGACAAAAAGAATTTTGAAAGCACCAAGATAAAAAAGACTCATCAAATACAAAGAAGCCCTCATAAGATTCTCAGTTTTGGAAAAAGAAACCTTGAAGGCAAGAGGGAAGGGGAATGATATATTCTATTCTAACTATTAATCAAGAATGATATGTCCAGCAAAACCATCCTTCAAAATGAAGGAGAGGTAAAGAACAAAGAAAAACTAAGGGACTGTATCAACACTATACCCTTTACCACTTACAAGAAGTGCTAAAGGGAGTTCTTCAAGTTGAAGCAAAAGATGGTAAACAGAGCCACAGTAAAACATAAAAGTACAAAACTTGCTAGAAAGGTAAATATATGGACAAATACAGAATACTATAATACTGTAATGATGGTGTGAAAATCACTTAATTTTAATACAAATGTTAAAATGCAGAAGTCTTAAGAATTACTATAATTACAATTTTTTTAAATAATTGATTAGAGTAATAATGATGTAAAACTATCAATAACAGGCTTTTAAGTAGAGGTAAACATGCACATTTACTCAGAGGCTACTTTTCTGTTTCCAAAAGCTATGTCAATGTGATGGGATCTACACATTTTGTTAATTACATGATTAGATGTAATTATGGTCAATTTTTAAATTATTAATGGATATATAATATAAAAAGTGTCAATTATGACATCAATAACATAAGGTAGGGGGAGAAGTAAAAATGTAGAGGTTTTTTTTTTTTTTTTTTTTTTTGCTGTACACAGGCCTCTCACTGCTGTGGCCTCTCCTGCTGTGGAGCACAGGCTACAGACGCGCAGGCTCAGCAGCCATGGCTCACGGGCCCAGCCGCTCCACAGCATGTGGAATCCTCCCGGACCGGGGCACGAACCCGCGTCCCCTGCATTGGCAGGCAGACTCTCAACCACTGCGCCACCAGGGAAGCCCAAAATGTACAGTTTTGTATGTTATTGAAGTTAAGTTTTTAATCAGCTTAAAATAGATTATTACTCTAAGATGTTTTATGTAAGCCTCATGACAACCATAAAAATTACTTATAGAGAATAAACAAAAAAAATATAAAGGAATTAAAGCATAGCACTATGAAAAAAAATCAATGAAACACAGGAAGACAGCAAGGGAGGAAAACCGGAGCAAAAGAACTATGACAGACAGAAAGCAATTAACAGAAGTGGCAATAATAAGTCCTTCCCTATCAATAATTACTTTAAACACAATAGATTAAACACCCCAATCAAACGATACAGACTGGCTGAATGAATAAAAATAAAAACACCCAACAATATGCTGTCTATAACAGACTCACTTTAGATTTAAGGAAACAGATAGGCCGAAAGCAAGGGGTATAAAAAAAGATTCCATACAAATTATAACAAAAAGAGAGCAGGGGTGACTATACTTATATCAGACAAAATGAACTTTAAGTAAAAAACTGACACAAGAGACAAAGAAGGACATTATATAGTGATAAAAGAAACAATTCATGAGAAAGATGACAATTATAAATATGTGAGCCCAACATCAGAGAATCTAAATATATAAAGCTAACACTGACATAACTGAAAAGTAAAATAGACAGCAATACAATAGTAGAGACTTCAATACTACACTTTCACTAACGGACAGAACGTCCAAACAGAAAATGAATAAGGAAACAAAGGACTTCAACACTACAGAACAAACAGACCTAACAGACACATACAGAACATTCCACCCAACAGCAGCAGAATACTCATCTCAAGTGCACAAGGAATATTCTCCAGGATAGATCATATGTTAGGCCACAAAATAAGTCTTTACAAATTTAAGAAAATTTAAACAATATTGAGTGTCTTTTCTGACCACAATGGGATAAAACTAGCAATCAATAAGAGAGGAAAGTCAGAAAATTCATAAATATGTGTAAATTAAACAACACACTCCTGAATAACAATGGGTCAAAGACAAAAATCAAAAAGAAAATCAAAAGGTATCTTGAGACAAATGAAAATGGAAACACAACATACTAAAACTTACGGAATACAGCACAAGTAGTTCTAAGAGGGAAGCTTATAGTGATGAATGCCTACGTTAAGAAAAAAAGAGTTTCTAAATAACAACCTAACTTTGCACCTCAAGGAACTAGAAAAAGAAAAAATTTAGCAGAAAATTAGCAAAAAGATGGAAATAATAAAGATTAGAGCAGAAATAAACAAAATAGAGAAGAGAAACAATAGGAAATATCAACGAAACTAAGTTGTTCTTTTTAAACAAAATTGACAAACTTTTAGCTAAACTAAGAAAAAATGAGAAGACTAAAACTTTAAAATTTAAAAACAAAAAAGGAGACATTACAACTGAGGCCACAGAAATAAAAAATATTATAAGAAATTACTAAATAAGAAAACAATTATATATCAACAAACAGGTAACAAGGGAGCAATGAATAAAGTCCTTCAGACATACAATCTACCAAGAATGAAACACGAAGAAACAGAAAACCTTTACAGGCAATGAGTACAGAGACTGAATCCGTAATCAAAGATATCCTAAAAGAAATCCCAGGACCAGATGCCCTCACTGGTGAATTCTATCAAATATTTAAAAAAGAATTAATACCAATCATTATCAAACTCTTAAAAATTGGAGGGCTTCCCTGGTGGCGCAGTGGTTGAGAGTCCGCCTGCTGATGCAGGGGACACGGGTGCGTGCCCCAGTCTGGCAAGATCCCACATGCCGCGGAGTGGCTGGGCCCATGAGCCATGGCTGCTGAGCCTGCACATCCGGAGCCTGTGCTCCGCAACAGGAGAGCCCACAACAGTGAGAGGCCCGCGTACCGCAAAAAAAAAAAAAAAAAAAAAATTGGAGAGCAGCGAACACTTCCAAAAACACTTTATGAGCCCAGCATTACCCTGATAGCCAAGCCGACAAAGATACTACAAGAAAAGGAAACTACAGACTAATGTTCCTGCTGAACATAAATACAAAAACCCTTAACAAAATATGACAAATCAAATTCAACAGCATATTTAAAGTATCATACAATGACTAACTGGGATTTATCCTTAGGATGCAAAGACAGTTCAATATACACAAATCAATTAATGTTACATACCACATTAACATAATAAAGGGTAAAAATCACATGATTGAGAAAGAACTCTGGGAAGATAGTAGAGTAGGAAGCATTAGGAATCTGAGTCCCCACTGAGACAACAATTGCACTAGCAGAATCTGTCTCATGTAACTATTTTGGAATTCTGGAGTCAATTGGAGGCCTTCAACTCCCAGGGGAAGGCTTGGACCTGCCCCATGGCAGACAGCTTTGCACACGTCCTGGGGTACTATACACAGAGTACAGGAGTCAGGGTGGGCAAAAAAGGACCCTGTCCTCCAAATATTGAGGATATGTGCTATGACTGCTACTTTTATCTTAGAGGTGCTAAGAGGCCAGCAGCCATTGTTGCTGTACCTCCCCTGATGGTTGCAAGCCACACCCCCTCTGAATGAAGTGACTTCCAAAAGACTTAAAAAGCCGGCACCTTCCCATACCCTCTTCATTTTCTTTTTTTTTTTCCTTTTTTAGAAGTCAGACATTAAAAACTGGTACATTGAAAACCAACTGAATACATGGGGAAAACTATAAAGTTACTTTGTTATACCCAGGGAAAGGAGTAAGCTCAGAAAAGACTTTAAGTTTACTCATCAAGCTGATCCTTGGCACACAGAACACAAAAACAATAAACAAAAACAATAACAAAATACCAAACACTGGAAAAGTAGGAGAATCTTTTTCCAGATTTATATTGTATTCAAATGTCCAGAATTCAATAAAAATCACAAACCATACATAGAAACAGGAAAAAATGGCCCTTTCAAAAGAAAAAAAGAAAACCAACAGAAACTGCCCCAGAAAATACCTGATGGCAAATTTACCAAAGACTTTAAAGAAATTTCTAAAACATGCTAAAATAACTAAAGGAAAGGTAGACAAAATTAAGAAAATGATGTATGAACAAAACAGAAATATCAGTAATGAGACAGAAACTTTAAAAAAAGCAAAAGAGCTTCCCTGGTGGCGCAGTGGTTGAGAGTCCGCCTGCTGATGCAGGGGACACGGGTTCGTGCCCTGGTCTGGGAGGATCCCACATGCCGTGGAGCGGCTAGGCCCGTGAGCCATGGCCGCTGGACCTGCGCGTCCGGAGCCTGTGCTCCGCAACGGGAGAGACCGCGGCAGTGAGAGGCCCGTGTACCGCAGAAAAAAAAAAGCAAAAGAAAATTCTGAAGCTGAAAAGTACAATTGAAATGAAAAATTTACTAGAGAGACCCACCAAGAGATTAAAGAAAAAAGAATTAGCAAACCTGAAGATAGAAAAATGGAAATTATCAAGTCTAAGGAACAGAAATTGAAAAAAACTGAAGACACAATGAAAAACTATCCATGCTCATGGATTGGAAGAATTAATGTTGCTGAAATCCATACGACCCAAAGCAAACTACAGATTCAATGCAATCCCTATCAAGATTCTAATGTCATTCTTTACAGAAATAGAATAATCTTAAAATTTGTATGGAACCACAAACGACCTTGAATAGCCAAAGCAATCTTGAGAAAGAAGAATAAAGCTGGAGGCATCACACATCCTGATTTCAAACTACATTACAAAGCTATAGTAATTAAAACAGCATGGTATTACCATAAAAACAGACACACAGATCAGTAGAACAAAGAGCTCAGAAATAAGCCCATTCATAAACAATCAATTAATTTACAACAAAGGAGCCAAGAATATACAATGTGAAAAGGACAGTCTCTTCAATAAATAGTCTTAGGAAAACTGCACAGCAACATACAATAGAATGAAACTGGACTATTTTCTTATATCACACACAGAAATAAAATGTAAATGGATTAAAGACTCAAACATAAGACTGAAACCATAAAATTCCTAGATGAAAACACAGGTGGTAAACTCCTTGATAGGTCTTGGCAATTATTTTTTTTAAAGTTGACACCAAAAGCAAAAAAACAAACAATTGGGACTATACCAAACTAAAAAGCTTCTACACTGGAAAGGAAATCACCAACAAAATGAAAAGGCAACATATCAGATGGGAGAAAATATTTGCAAATCATATATTTGATAAGGGTTTAATATCCAAAATATATAATAACTCATACAACTCAATAGCAACAAAAAACAAAACAAACAAAAATATCAAAAACAGGCAGAGGATCTGAATAAACATTTTTTCCCAAGAAGACATAGAGATGGCCAACAGGTACATGAAAAAGTGCTCAACATCACTATCATCAGGGATATGCAAATCAACACCACAATGGACTATCACTTCATACCTATTAGATGGCTATGCCAAAAAGACAAGACATAATAAATGTTGGCAAGAATGTGGAGAAAAGGCAACTCTTGTGCACTGTTGATGGGAATGTAATTTGGTGCTACCACTATGGAAAACAATATGGAGGTTCCTCAAAAAAATAGAACTACCATATGATCCAGCAATTCCACTTCTGGGTATTTATCCAGAAAAGCAAAACCACTAACTCAGAATGATATATGCACCTCTATGTTCATTGAAGCGTTATTCACAATGGCCAAGACACAGCAGCAACCTAAATGTCCATCAAAAGATGAAGGGATAGAGAAACTGTGGTACATATACACAATGGCATATTATTCAGCCATAAAAAGGAAGGAAATCCTGCCATTTGCAACAACATGGATGGACCTTGAGAGCATTATGATAAGTGAAATGAGAAAGAGAAAGAAAAATATCATATGACCTCACTTACTTACGGAATCTAGAAAACAAAACAAAACAAAAACCAGATTCGTAGATATAGAAAACAGATTGGTGGTTGCCAGAGGTATGGGATCAGGGGTTGGAAAAAATGGGTGAAGGTGGTCAAAAGGTACAAACTACCAGTTATAAAATAAATATGTCCTAGTGATGTAATGTACAGCATGGTGACTATAGTTAATTATATTGTATTGTATAGCTGAAAGCTGCTAAGAGAGAATCTTAAAATTTCTCATGACAAAAAAATTTGTAACTATGTGTGGCGATGGATATTAACTAGACTTATTAGGGTGATCATTTCACAATATATACGTATATCAAAACGTTATGTTGTATATCTGCAACCAGTATTTAATGTTATATGTCAATTACATCTCAATATAAATAAGTAAATTGATAACAATGAGATGTCATCTCACACCTGTTAGGGTAGTGTTATCAAAAAAAAAAGTGTTGGAGAGGATATGGAGAAATCGAAACACTGGTATACTTTTGTGGGATGCATAATGGTGTAGCCACTGCGAAAAACCGTATGAAGCCTCCTCAAAAACTTTAAAATAGAACTACCATGTGATCCATCAATTCCATTAGTGGGTATATATCCAAAAGAATTGAAATTATGATCTGAAAGAGATTATCTGTACTCTCATGTTCCTGGCAGTCTTATTCACAATAGCAAAGATAAGGAAATCCATCAACAAATGAATGGATAAAGAAAATGTTACGCACAGTGGATTACTATTCCACCTCAAATAAGAAGGAAATTCTGCCATTTGGGACAAATGACCTGTTAAGTGACGTAAGCGAGTCACAGAAGGACCAATACTGCATTATTCCACTTATATGAGGCATGTAAAATAGTCAACTCATAGAAGCAAAGAGTAAAATTGAGATTGACAGTGGCTAGTGGGAGGGGAATATGGACAGTTGTTGTTAAGTGGGTATAAAGTTTTAGTTATGCAAGATTAATTACTTCCAGAGGATCCGCTGTTCAGCATAGTTTCTAAAACTAACAATGTATTGTGCACTTAAATTTGTTAAGAGGGTAGATCACATGTTAAGTGTTATTACCATAAGAAAAGGGTTTAAAGTAATTTGGAGATGAGGGATATCTTTATTACCTTGATTGTGGTGTTGGCTTCATGGGTGTATGCATACGTCCAAACTCATCAAACTGGATACATTAAATATGTGCATTTTTATATCAATTACACCTCAACAAAGCTGTTAAAAAATAACTTCATGAAAAGCAAGGTTGGATGAAAGTTAAAATTCTCTGAATACCAGATACGTTTAAGAAACTGTGCTTAGTAAAAAAAATTAACACGTGAGCCCTGCCATCAAGAAATACATCCCTGTTTGTAGAGATAAAATAGCTACATAAGACAAATACTTAAAATACCAAGCACAATGGTTAGTAGCTCCCCACTGTTGTGAAAGGCAACTCCAAATTTATTAGCACTTATTCAGCAAATATATATTGAGTAACTTTTATGCTTCAAGCATTGTGCTAGCTGTTGGGGAATGCAACGATAATAAAAACATAGTCTTCTGTGATCTGGTCCTTGAGTACCTCTCCTTCCTTGGCTTGCCACTCTTCTCCTAAAAATGCCTTCAGCCAAACTGAGCAATTCCAGTTTGCAGACTCACCCAGCTCTTCTAAACCTCATATATTTGTAAACATTTTCTTCTCCACAAAATGTTCTTCTTGCCTTTTCTGCCTGGCAAACATCTTTTTTATTCAAGTCCCAAGGTCTCTGACTCACCCAATATTAGTTATTGCCATTGTTTTATCTCCTCTTGTCTAGTACATCTATTATTAATGTCCACTGTTTGCTCATCTGTCCGACTCTTCTTAGATTCTATATGACTTGAAAACAAAGACAATTCTGTCCTCATTTCTGAATCCTCAGCTTCTTATCCAGTACCTAACATTCAATACATGCTGAGCAAATGTTGGCTGAAAGAATTAATGAATATGTTATACCAAAAATAAATGCTGTAAAAGTTAATAAAAGAAAAGGTTCACAGTTGGATGGGGCCTGTGGTATGATGGTAAATGTTTTACAACTGCCTCCCCAGGAAACCAAAGTATCATAGATTTATAATGTTTGCTGATTTTCATGGTGTAAATCTCCCACTACATCTGATTTTTATGCTTTGTCCCTGTACATGGAGCTGGGAAGCAGTACACACCACTGTATAGTATTTCTACCATTCTTATATAATATTCATAAATAAAACTCAGAGTATAGATTACAGTAAAATAATTAGGAAGTAATGATTTTTCAGCATCTATTACTTTGGTTTCTAGTATAACTTAATTAATCATGAGTTTATATAGTTATTTTTAAGTCATGGTCATGTTTAACAATTGGCTTGCAAAATTCCTGAAAATTTTACAATCGACTCCTGCAAGTTGGTATGAGTCAGTGCTAAGTGCTAGCACACCACTAAATGAGGCATTATAGGCAAAGTAGTAAGACAATTTTATAGAGGAAGTAGCACTTATTTGTTTATTGTGAAGCAATTATTTCAAGAAGACAATTAAGTTGGATGGAGAATATATGATCCACAAGGACACTGATTTTTGTATGTTTAATTCAGTGGTTTATCCCTGGTACCAAGATAAGTGCTAGACACATACTTAGTGCTCATAAAATATTTGTTACGTGAACGAATGTTCAATAGAAAGTACATTTCACAGGCCTCTTAACTGCAACACTAAGTCAAATTAGAGAGACCTCTATTGGTAAAGGGCAGCTAACTGAATCCCACTCACACAATGTCCACATGTTACTTGCATTTAAAAATGAAGAACAGTGATGAGAATCCTGCCCAAACAGAGACCTCAGTCATCTGAAAGTGATGGCCTATGTTTAAATATGGTGGCATAAAAAGACAAGAAAAGCTGGTATCACTGAATACACCTGTGAGCCGCCCAACCAGTGACAGAAACCATGCACTTTGGGATTTCTTGCTCTATGAGAAAAAGAATGCACTGTTTGTTTAAGCTATGCTAGGTTGAATTTTTTATTACTCGCAGCCAATATCTAACTAATATATCTAACACAGCCTAATGGAGAACTCTTTCCTGGGCACGTGTAGAGGAGGAAAAGGTTAAAGTGAGCAGAGCTGGTCTGCAGCCCAGAGCAAAATGCCTGGGATTTCTGAGCAAAATACAAACTTCTCTTTCTTCTGGGCTTAGGGCCACTTTATCATGCATGAGATGGTAGCTTATGCAGCGCTTATGAGGAGCTGGAATACAAGCGACACATAAACAAACTGCCTACAATAATGGAAGAATGTCATTGCAGATATTTGACGTTCCCTGTACAGTTTGGGAAACTGATAAAATCATAATTGTAAAAGAGACATTCCATATTGCCAATCCAGAGCTGCTTCTTGCATGCAGTCTGGCACATACGTCTTACTCTTCGGCACAAGCAGAAGGAATGAACAAAAAGAAAAGAGCAATTTCCCCACCGTAAATTGAAAAGTCTGCCAACCAGCTAAATGATCTGCCATCAATCAGTGTTAAATTCTCCTTAGCAGCAGAAGATTCAAGGGCTAACAATTACTGAGAGATTTCACATAGTGACTAATGATATATGACAAACACATTTAAAGTCTGCATAGACCAGCACCAGTTTAAAATGTAACATGAATAATAAATAATTTTAAAGAAATCCTAGCACGCAAAGTAAGATATAATCTTTTCAGACATAAATTACACAGAGAATATTATAGTTCTAAGAAAGGCATTTTCAAACTGACCAAAACAAAGTCAAAAGTGTAATTCATTCAGAAGGGAACTATATTTGATGTTTTTGCACATAAACAGATTTTCAAAGTGTTAGGCAGACACGCTATAAAACAGTGGTCACTGAAGTATGACCAGGAAAAATCTCAGGTCTCTGATCATTTATAAATGACAGTGAGGATTCTGGACAGACATAAATGCAATAGGACAGGCTTTCTGTTTTCCAAGAAATACAATTTTTGTGAGAATAATAAGAAAATGCTTTCCTTTTTTTAAACCAAGCTGAGCTACAAACCTGGAAGAAAAAATGTATAGATGCAAGGTGGGCAGTAAAGGATTTAAACATAAAATCCCCTTATGCTTATAAGACACTGGTATTTGGGAAGCAGGAAAAATAGCACTGTATTTGGAAACCTGAATTTGAGAGTCTATTCCCAAATTTATCACATCTCAGTTTCCCCGTTCATTTCATGTAAAATAACATGACTAATCTCACAAGACAGTTGAGATGGGCAAATAATGAAGTATGTGGAAAAATTATTACAAATGGTAAAGGATTATTCACACATTTGTGTGACTGTTCTATTATTTATTTTAAATCTAAGACAAAATGAGTGTGTGTCAGAAGGAAAAACAGTGGAGTGGAATGGAAGCACAGTGTTCTTGCCTGTCTTTAAAAAAAATAAAAGAGCTTTTATAAAGTACGTAGACAACCACCACCTTGTTGAAATTAAGCTCCTGGAAGTTTTGAGAACTATGGAATCTATATAAAACAATCAACTAAGTAAAGGCAATTTTTTAATCATGAAAACTAAATTTTGTTAATTCACTTCCCAAATATTAACACATTTAGTCTTCAATCAAGTGCCATTATTCACAGGTGTGCCATGATGAACTATTTTTCCTTGATTGGATTTTAATTATTGTTATCAACAAGAGTTTAAAATTTTTTGACAAAATTAAAATTTCCATATATTAGTTTGGTGAACAGTGAATATACAACTTCCTCATTCTGAAGCAGTAGGGAGCAGGGAACAACACGACTAAGATTGTATTTTGTCATATAAAGGAAATTAAACGCCCCTGATTGTGAGAGCACAAATAATAAAAAAATAAGTCTACTGACTGAGACATTTAAGAAGAACATACAAAGTTTTAAAATATCTTTGACCTCATCTGGCCCTGACAAAAGGCCCGGGATGTAGAATGGGCTATCACTCATATTTCCTTTTGAAAGATGAGAAAAATCAATCTCATCAAGTAATGAAATGTTTTTTAAAATCTCCCAGCCAATTCGTAAGAGTGGAATAAAAATTCAGGTCCTTCCATGCTTTTCTGAGCCATACTTTTTGCACCCATCCCAGTAATGTTCAAGACAGCACCCTACTTTATCATCTGAAAAAAAAAGCATAAATCGGTAAAAACAATACTTTTAAATATTCTTAAAATTCAGTTTTACCTCTTAAAATATTCAGAGTGACTGGAACTGGATTGATGAAGTCATTTAAGTCCATTGTGCTCTTGTTTAAGTTACGCATTATATTTCATGAACGTTATTTTTTTTTGCCAGAATAGTACAAACTTATAAGTAGTTTGGTAGATTCCAGATTTCTAAATTATTGTATTAGGGGAAAGACACTTGTGTATTGGGTATTTTATTAAGCAGAAACAGGACAGGTTATTCTGTGGCAACAAATAACCCCAAACCTTCAGTGGCTTAACACAACGAGTTCACTTTTTGGCCATGCAAAGATCACAGGGTCCTGGCCAACCCGCTAGGGAGTACCACCTACATGCTGCATGGGAAGTTCAGGCTGCTTCTATCTTATTATTCCACGACCACTAAAGCAGGGGAAGAGTGAGCTGGAGATTCCAGTACTGGAAACTAAAAGCTTCTACACACAGTTCATTGGCCAGAGTAAGTGATATGTTGAAACTCAAGGGGGTTGCTCTGAACTGAGTTATGTCCCCTTCAAAATCCAAACCCCCAATGCGATGGTATTTGGAGATGGGGTCTTTGGGAATTAGTTAGGTTTAGATGAGGTCATGAGGGTGGGACCTTTATGATGGGATTAATGTTCTCTGGCTCTCTCTCCTTCTCTCTCTCTCCATGTCAGACAACATAGGCCATATGCATATTTCGTGTATATATGTATAATTAAATTTTTAGCCTGATGTTTAGTGGAATTTTTCCAAGGTCAGATGATAGTAAGTGTGTATCCCAAAGGAATAAAAAGTGCTATCACAAAAAAAGTTTTCAAATATTAGATAAATGTCTTACTGTATAACTGATAGTAGACAAAATAAATGGGAGCTGTTGATAAGATCAAATATCATAATTTTTTCTTTATATATTTAATTGCATTTAATTTTTATCATGACCCTTTATTATGAATTAATGAATTAATGAATTAATATAATGAATTAATGTCATTCCTTTCAAAAATAAGGAAACTGATACACATAGAAATTAATTAACCTGTCCATGTTCACACAACTACAAACCAAGACTCAGACCAAAGTCTGAGCTGTTCTATTGCCCCATGCTGCAAGGCAGGTCTTAGCTTTTACAGTAATTTTTTTTTTTTTTTGCTTCTCATATATGCATGTCTTATTTTATGAATGCTTATATTCCAAGAATAATATAATCTTAGGCAGTAAAAATGAAACTTCTCATATTATTTCGGTTTTAAAGAAAACAAAAATACCTCAAAGTACAAGGTTTGCTCAGTTTAGTTGATCACTATAAAATCAGATAATATGAGAAAGGAGTAGACTGCTGCACTACAGTAAGACTTCCATGTCTGAAATTAGCAGATGGCAGCCACTGTAACCTTCTCCTCAACTCCATCTGCAGCAGACACAAGTGTTATGCTAGCATATTTCTGTTAAGCTATAGGACAGGAGCAGTGTTATCAATTCGCTGTAATTGTTCCATGATTCAGCAGTTGAGACACTTAATGACTCCCATGCATATACCAACTCATATAATTTTAAGAAGGGTCTAGTGTGTGGACCATCTGTTACAATAAATCCATGGTGCCTTGAGACATCAGTAGATAATGATTGTGATGCCCCTGGCTTGAGTAACTAGGCTGTACCTTTACTGAAGGTGAAACATACAGAAAGACTGTGTTGGAATTAGGTCTGCTGAGGATTGTACATAGTTCATTTCAATTCATTTATGAGACATTAACAATAAAAAAGAATCCTGCTACTGACCAATAAACGGTGTTAACATTTTTCAGTCTATCAGGTGAAGACATGGAGGTATGAAGTTTCCCAGATTCAAACTCACTGCAGCATCCCCTAAGTGTAAAGATATCCTAACTTCTTTTATATGCATTTGAAAGAGATGTACAAATATGACATTAAAAACCTAAAGCAAAAGACCAATGTAAACCCTTGGTCAATCATATATTAACTTCCTGCGAAGTACAAGACACAGTATTAGGCACTGATCTTGTAAAGATGGGCATGTCATGATCCATGCCACCAAATTGTTCACGGTCTAAAATAGGACACATAATTGTGGCACAGTAATACAAGTGCTACGGTAGAGCTAAGCACAGATTATTATTGAAGTGTAAAAAAACAATAATCTATCCAGACCAAGAATGCAGATGGAGGAAAGAGGCTATCTATCCTAAATATTAAATCTAGGAGATGATGCAATTGGAATGGAAGCCCTGAAGGATCTGCATCCTTGCAGTCCACACACGACATGTGATTTCTTTCAAGCAATACATAGTCCATGTACCCTTCAGATTTTCACTGAAGATTTGAGCTTTAAATTAGTTACCAAGTAACCCTGGCAAAAGCCAAGCTAAAGTCTCATGCAGTGGTAAGGGAATGCAAATGACATGCATTTACTCTGATCTAGAAATCCGATTTCTAGGAACTTACTGAAAAATACGTAGGCAAAAATATTAAAAAGATATGCACAAGACTATTTACCTCAGCACTTCTGTGACAGCAAAATACTGGGGGAAAAAACACAAATATACATCAATAGAAGACAACTTCTGTAAACTACTGTGTAATTACACATCAGAATATTATGGAACTATATACTGTAATACAGAATAGCTCTATAAATAACTATGAAATGATCTCCAGAAAATACTGCAAAATGAAAATAGGAGCAATAAAGAGAGGAATATAACGATACTATTTACTGATAAGAGTATTCTCACACACATACATGCAAACACACACAATGACCTCTTCTTTTAAATGGAAGCATAAATCATATAATGCAATACAGATTATGTATGGAGTGGACAGGAACTGAATAGAAAGGGTCAGGGATAGACTAGTCTATACTACATTGAATACCGTGTTTTGGTCTGACTGTAAAACAATGTAAGTATTTTACATTATTACAAAACACAATTTAAAAGTCTTGAAAAAAAACAGGAATAGAATTAAACAAGTGAACACATAACTGTGTATCACATTTTCAGCAAAAGAGAGGAATTCTTCCAAGGGCCTATAAAACACAGGACTGGGGCTTCCCTGGTGGCGCAGTGGTTGAGAGTCTGCCTGCCAATGCAGGGGACACGGGTTCATGTCCCGGTCCAGGAAGATCCCACATGCCGCGGAGCGACTAGCCCCATGAGCCACAATTACTGAGCCTGTGTGTCTGGAGCCTGTGCTCCGCAACGAGAGAGGCCGCGATAGTGAGAGGCCCGCGCACCGCGATGAAGAGTGGCCCCCACTTCCGCAACTAGAGAAAGCCCTCGCACAGAAACGAAGACCCAACACAGCCATAAATAAATAAATAAAATTTAAAAAACAAAACAAAACAGGACTTTTACAACAGGTTCCTAGTGGGGTATACCTTAATGCAAAATGACTACAAACAAAATCCCAAAGTGCTTTTTTAATAATCATATTATAGGTGGTACTGTACATATTGTCATTTTAATATTGTTCTGTAGGTGAGAATTATAGGACCAAGAAAATGGGTATATATGTTGATGTCACTGAAAACCAAGTTTTCAAATTGGAAGAAAGGAGATAAAAATATGAGATCAACGTAGATAAAAAAAACCTTTATGGTCCTGAAATTTAACAGAAAATATCAGTATAAACAAATGACATATTTTATCTTAAAAACAAAATAAAATTTATATTCTAACACTGCCTACTGAAAAAACCTAGTAACCATAAGCACTTCTAAAGACTTAGTGTGGTCTCTAAATATCACTTCCTATTACAAGGAACAAGCCTTCCATAAAGAAGCAGCTCACTCCAGCTCTAGAGTAAGAAATACCAAGATGACCATGGATCAGAGCAGGGAAGCTGCCAAGGAAAACAGGTTCATGAGGAATCAACTTGCATATGGTACCACTAGCCAAACACAGGACAATTAAGCACAAGTTAATACATTCAATGCATTGAAACACATGGGTATCTCAATTCTTGAATTCATAGTGATTCTAAAACACAAGTAAAACTCTATTATTTTTGGAGGATGATAGAGAATCAGCACCATTCTGAAAACTGATCAAAGAGAAAATTCAAGTGTTTATCTTTTCTTCCTTATAAAATCAGAAGGCGAACATATACGTGTGTGTATGTATATACGTGTGTGTGTATATATATATACACACATACATCCCATATATAGATATATATCAGATAAGCCAATAAAACCTATTAACTATTCACTCCAACAGTTTCTGGTTCCAAAACTATATAGTCCATCAATTATAAAGCTACATGTAAGAACTAGACTATACTGCCTCCTCATATACCTCCATTAAAACTGCAAGTAAAGAGCTCTGTATCAACTTTATGGACCCTCTCAGTGAGGGTGGATGCATCTCTTCAGATATTTTGCAAACCTGTTCTCCAAAACATGAACTTTTAAAAAAATATTGCCCAGTAATTTATGCATAAACACAGATGCAAATTCCTGTAGGAATACAGGATTAAAAAAATAAAAACAATATTGTCTCTATCCTTATGACTAAGTAGTGTTTATTAATATTAATAGCAGTAACAGTAATAGAAGTTGTAGTGGTATTTCAAAGTGAAAGCCACCTGAGAGATTGAGTTTTTAATTATGTACCATATTCTTAGCAGGCAGATAAATTAGTTATAATACACTATTAAAATCGTTTAGAAAGAGATTATGTAATAGTCTGTTCAGGCTGCCATGATAAAATACCACAGACTGGGTGGTTTACACACAGAAATTTATTTTTCATAGTTCTGGAGGTTGGGAAGTCTAAGATCAAAGTGCCAGCTGATTCAGTTCCTGCTGAGAGCTCTCTTCCTGGCTTGCAGACGGCTGCCCTCTCAGTGTGTCCTCATGTGGTGAACAGAGAGAGTGCTCTGGTATCTCTTCCTCTTCTTATAATGGCACCAGACCTATTGGATTAGGGCCCCACTCTTATGGCCTCACTTAACCTTTATCATCTCCTCACAGTCCCTATCTCCAAGCACAGTTACATTGGGGATTAGGGCTTCAACGTATGACTTTTGAGGGGACACAAATATTCACTCTATAACAAATAGTAAAGACAAAAGATATGTAAATGAAAAATATAAAAATAGAATAAGAAAACCAAGTCCACAGAAAAAGGGCAACATGCCAGCTATAGAGATTGCAGTGGCTATCAATGAACATCGGATTCTGAGCTTCCTGGCAGTCAAGGGGAAAAGGGGAATATGATTTTCATATTACTTATCCTTATCAAAATAGAGAAAAAACCTATTTCCTCAAGGATTCTCTACAACTGAATTCAAGGGCATCTCGTAAGTGGGACTTTAGAGGGGACACAAAGATATAATGAAGGCTATGCCTCAAAAATGTGAACATTCCTATAACTACAGTCGACTCTTGAAAGACAGGTTTGTACTGGGTAGGTGTACTTATACATGGGTTTTTTTCTATAGTAAATACTACAGTACTATACCATGTGTGGTTAGTTAAACCCATGGATGCAGAACCGTGGATACAGAGGATCCGCAAATACAGAGTGTGAACTGTAAGTTATATGTGGATTTTTAGCTGCAGGGATGGTTACTGCCCCAACCCCCCTGTGGGTTAAAACTCAACTGTCTTTTTTTTTATATATAAATTTTATTTTATTTATTTATTTATTTTTGGTCACACTGGGTCTTCGTTGCTATAAGCAGGCTCTCTACTTGCAGTGCGCAGGCTTCTCATTGAGGTGGCTTCTCTTGTTGTGGAGCATGGGCTCTAGGCGCATGGGCATCAGTTGTTGTGGCACGTGGGCTCTAGAGCGCAGGCTCAGTAGTTGTGGCACACGGGCTTAGTTGCTCCACGGCACGTGGGATCTTCCCAGACCAGGGCCCAAACCCGGCTCCCCTGCATCGGCAGGTGGATTCTTTTTTTTCTTTTTTTTTTTTGCAATATGCAGGCCCCTCACCACTGTGGCCTCTCCGGCTGCGGAGCACAGGCTCCGGACACGCAGGCTCAACGGCCATGGCTCACGGGCCCAGCCACTCCGCGGCATGTGGGATCTTCCCGGACCAGGGCATGAACCCGTGTCCCCTGCATCGGCAGGCAGACTCTCAACCACTGCGCCACCAGGGAAGCCCAAGGTCAACTGTATTTCTTAATTTGAACTTAAATAATGCTCAAGGGCATGGCACACATAAACCAAAAACAAACAAAAAATGCAGAGAAAGTGGTTCCCCCAATCCCCTGAAGAAGAGAAATACAGAATACGAAGTTTTAGGTATTAAAAGCTGCCACTTTTCTTGGCTTGCTTTTCCTAATGTAGTTTTCCCTTTTCTTCTGACTCTTTCTTAACCTGATTTTGACCTGTACCTGTACAAACAGCTTATGAATATCTTCAATTCTTACTACAAGTTGCCTAAAAACCTCTTTGGAAGTAGTCAGGTTTAAAAAGGCAAATAAACAAGGACATTCCCACCATCTTATTGGAGAGAAAGAAATTGCCCCTTGCTTTTGAATGAACAAGGCAAAAATTTTATTCAAGTCTCCAGGCTGAAGAGGAAAAAAATCAGAAAATTAATGAAATGAAAATGAAACCCAAAAAGAAATGCCTGGAGCCTTAGAAAGTGCAGAGTACAAAGGGACAGCAAGAGCCATGAATAGCAATGAGGTTCCAACTACACTGATATCAGGAGCTATTCTTCTGTGTCCATTTAACCAAAGCCTCAAGTCACCTCCTCTGCCTGGTGAAAGAAACCCAATCTGTTCATTCTTCTCCAGAATTGAAACATTCAGTGACATTGGAAACTGTGTTACCAGCAACCTAAATTTGATTTTTTGTGTGTCACTGGTCTAGATTCATGCCCATTTTGTACAGACAACCGTAGACAACAGACAACTGTAGACAACAGACAACTGTAAATGCTAAATTGAAAAATGCTCCTTAAAATGTGAAAAATATATTGCTAAATTACTTCATATATATTTGGCTTGCCTCATGGGGAGTGGTGTCTTTTACAATAATGATCGTTATGGTTATTATTAATTACTTTACCTGTAACAATTAGCCCAGCATTTAGAAAGAGTTCAAAAAGGGGTAATTATTTTATATATTTCACTTAGCACTAGAAATAAGTCTATGGGATAAATATTATTTCCATTTTACAGATAAGTAGTACACTGAGGTTTATGGGAGCTATGCAATTTGATAAGGGTCTGTCAGCTAATAATTGCAGAGCTGGGAATGAAAGAATTGAACCTACTCTGTGTGACCAGAGAGGCTGAGCTTTTAACCCATAGGTTCACTCAGTTCTCTGAAGCACACAGGTTTAAGAAAAAGATACAATATAAATTTATTATTCAAGTATCTCAAATATTGACTGAGACAACCATGGGGAAACCCCAGGGCTTAAAAGAAAACTACATTATTATCATTAATAGTAACTATTATTAATGATAATAATAATGCTCATAAGTTTTGTTATTAAGTTAACATTTATAGCTGTGATATATATACATTATTGCCACTTACACATATTTTGCAACTAAGAACAGAGCAGAGATGTAGATGGTCCAAGTCTGTAGTGTTAGCAAGCAGCAGGGCCAAAAGTATTAACACACACTTAATCAAAACTTCCTACAGGGAAAACAGTGTCCGTGGGTTAATCTCTGTCTTCTCTTAGAACTGGGCATGTACTCTTGATCAGTTGCTCAGTACCAATGAAATTCTGTTTCTTTGTCATGTGATTTCTGTAACAGTAACTGCCTTGCACTTGCTAATTATGGTACATACTTCGCCTGTGTACTCTTGTGCACTATACCTGTACACCCCTCCATTAGAATGCAACCAACCATGTGGTTTTCAACAACTGAATTGAGTACCTAGGACGCTAGATCATGGCAAGCAAAAAAGAAACAGTTCCTGCCTTCCTGAGGCTTAGAATCTTAGAGACATTTACATTTGTGACTCAATCACACCACAAAGTATGAAATTATTATCAGAAAAGAGCTGCATGGGGTTGTATGTATTAAGGAGAGATTTTCCATAATTCAAGGTCAAGGTAGGCTTCCCTAAGGAAGTTAAGACAGGAGCTTGACTAAGAGCAAACTCTATGAGACAGGTATATGCCAAGCGGAGGAAAGCATGTGTGTAAAGAGCAGTAAATGTTTCCAGGCAATGTGGTCTGAGGAAGCATGACACAGGGGAGGGGCTGCAAGAAGGTCTGGGTGATTGAAGCAGAAAACAGGGTGAGAGGTCTGAGAGGAGGCTACCAAGCTGCATAGGGGCCAGACCATGATTGTATTACAGGCTGTGTTAAAGATTTCCATTTTGATCCCAAGAGCAATGGAGGCCATGGGTTGGTTTTTAACCAGGCAACTGGCATATCAGGTTTGAATTTTGCAACTATCATTCTGGTTGCAAAGCGGAAAGAAGTCTTAGAGTGAAAGCAGTGGGAACAGGCTTCGGTGCAACATCTTTAAGAAAATGGGCCAGGTCTTATGCCTGCATCCTCAGCGACCTGCACCATGCCTAAAAACTAAAAGAATACTAACACTAATAACTGATACAACGTGATAAATGCAGTCATGGAGGCATGCATTGGATACAGCAGAGGGAGGATGGGGTGGGAGTAATCAGCTCTGATACAGGGCATAATAGTTGGACTCAGCTTCTGAGTTACATGGGTGAACCTGTGTGTTACTACTGGCACTGACACTTACAATTGTGTTACGGATTTGTTAAATTAACATTTGTTACGTGGAACACAAGGAGCTGGATGGTGAGCATCGATTCAGAAACAGACCACAAGAGAAACTGAAATAGACAAGGGTATAGCTCACAGATCCTGGAGGAAGTACATGCAGGGCACACCTCAAGGGCCCACACAGAGAGGTCAAGGCAGAGTGCAGACAGAGAGACAGGACGTGGGGCAGACGCCTTTATTAGGACCCATGAGTGGAGTGCTTTGGGATTCCCAGGCTAGGGACAATACTGATCAATTCAAACTAGAAGAGTGGGGTTTGGCACAGGGGTCTTATCTAAGGGGTCCGTAAGGCATACAGGCACTGGCAGTCAGGGAAGACTGCTGATCACAAGGGCTGCTGGGGAAGTCATATCAGAAACATATTTGCTGTGACTCTGGCTGATATCTAGGGCACAGGCTTGCATGAGGGGGTTAATGTCAGTGTAAGGTCCCTGCAGGCCATCTGGCCAAACAAAATGCAAACCAAGGTGGCAATACTATGGACTAACTTAGCTGAACTCTCAACACTGTGTTAACTTTGGTTAAATTCTTGATTTTTCTAAGTAGCCTTATTTTATAGATGAGAAAATCCAGTATATAATTCATAGGGTTGTTATAGAGATTAAGTAATATAACTTAAAGTGCTTAGCAGAGTACCTGAGAGGTATTTAGCAGTCAATGAATGACAAACTTTTATTTTGTTTTAATAATCATTTACTTTTACTATTACCTACAAAAGGGAAATAATTGATATTGATGAATGAGAAAGAATTCAACATGTGGACAGTAGGAATCCTGTGTCTACAAAAAGATGAAAAACTAGCATATACAGATGAGTATTTTTAATACCAAAGAATCAATATGTTATTATCTAGTACATGCAAAAAATCAGGAAGCTGTAATAAGCTGAGTGGCATTTGCCAATCAACTATGAAGGTTCATTAAAACTTCACAAGGTTAAAAAATAATAAAAAGAAACATGCTGAAAATCAAATCTGAATCTAGGTTTGACACCTGCTGCCATGATTCAGCTACTAAAACCTGCTGCTTCTTTTTTTCCATCTGTCTCTACCTTGTGCTCCAAGAGTTTCGTGGTGATGAGCATCTTCAGCATTTTCAGAGCTCTTCCTTCTCTCCATTCTGATTCTGCCCTTTGCCCCCCAAGTAGTAGGACTCAGGGCAAAAATCCTCACAGAGCAGTTTGCAGTTTGACCTTCAGTGTTTCAATTCAACTTTGCCTTTTCTGGCAAACACCAGTTTACATGGAGATAGTGTAATGGTTCCACCCAAACGCACGCCGGCTATGGAAGTGCACCTCCCCATCCCCATGGAGCTACCACCAGTGTCCCCGGGCTGGCATGAGCAAGCACTGTGTGCAAAGATGCTGGGAGTCCTGATAAGTAGAGGGCAAGGAAATGCCAGCTGTGCCCTGGATTTACAGCTCAAGATCATTCCCCACATTCCCAGTTGGGTTCAGGGGTGGGAAGGGAAGGAGAACTTATTCTACAGTGCCACTTGCCCAGCACAGTAATTCTAAAAAGAAATAGGGAGTGATTTACCATAAGAAATAGTTAGTGCTAGGTTGTATTTAGTGACAATGACAGATGTTACATCATTAGTTTAGAATTCTGTAACTGCACCAAAGAAACCAAATAAATAATGAGTAAAAAGAAAAAAAATTGTGTCGTTTCCTAAGGACCTAAATAGTTGTCTATTGCAAACAACTCAAGGTTGGAATTTGTTTCTTATTTCTCCTCACAGCTGCTTTTTATTTCCAAGTGTGACTTCACTTAAAGTTTTGTCTTTTTTCCTGCATAAAGACTTCATAAAAGCTTAAAGGGCTAATATATTTTGGTGTGTATATGTTAAATATTAATGGCAGTTTGTTCTGAGATTCTGCCTTCCCCACAGTCTTTAAAAGCTGAAGACTGGGGCTTCCCTAGTGGCACAGTGGTTGAGAGTCCACCTGCTGATGCAGGAGACACGGGTTCGTGCCCTGGTCTGGGAGGATCCCGCGTGCCGCGGAGCGGCTGAGCCATGGCTGCTGAGCCTGTGCGTCCGGAGCCTGTGCTCTGCAACAGGAGAGGCCACAACAGTGAGAGGCCCGCGTACCGCAAAAAAAAAAAAAAAAGCTGAATTATACCAAAAGTTATGACATTACACAAGAGGAGCAGCAATCTTCCTCATAATGAAGTCATTTGTTCATCAGCCTTAAAATATTCAGTGGCTTGGTTATGCCTCCTTTTCTCCCTCCCTCCCTGAGGCAAGAAAGCATTAGAAATGCAAAGGACACACCTGGCCATTACTTAGCACACATTTTAGTTCAGTTTTCCCCCCTTGATGCCAGACTGTTCAACATAATTATATTAAGAAAAAAAACTGTAACCCTTTTCTCTGAGAATTAAGTGCATATTTTAATGCTCAGTAGCCATTGGTGAGAGGAGCTGTTTAATATCAGAACAAGTGGATCACGCGCTGCACTGGGCATGGCTTTGGTTGGACGTGCTGGGGGTGATATGTGAGAAGGGAGTGTTGGGAGTGCCCACCTATCAAGCCCTGGGTCATTTAGAACAACTTGTTCTCTGCCCTGAAGAAGTCAATATCTGTAAGTATTGCAATAAACTCCTGCAGATTTGCAGGCATTTACTGAGAGTCCACTGTATCCCAAGGACTTTGCACTGTGCTGGAACAGTAAATATGAATAAAGTGTTGATATTCTTGTCGGGATTCTACTCCCCAGGGAGAAGACGGCCATGTGCCAGGAAGACCAAAGGAATCAAACTAACTTATTCATGAAGAGGAAATATCTTGGTTTATATAACTTAGAACTCCAAAGCCCATCTTTGGAAGACAACCACTCTTGCAATAGGTCTGGTCAAAATCCTGTGTGAGGCTTCAGGGATGAGGTTAAGCCAGAGGGCTCTTATTAGTCAGGTTTAGGACATCTGCCCAGCCTTAAAGCAAATACCTGTAGCCGTGGATTGACAGTCCTACCAGGGAAACATGACATGAAGAAATAAGTAGACATTTTCCAAAGGAAGATTATGGATCTATAAGCAAAATAAAAACACTGGATAGTCCCAAACCACAATGCCCCCTTTAAGAATACCTAACCCATTCAAAGCTAGACAGAAACTAAGATTTCCTTAAAGTTAAGGCAGACAAGTCAATATAGGCAATACTCACTATTAAGTCATACATTTGTATAACACTTTATATTTTGCAAAACACAGACATGCAGTATAGCAGCCAATGCTTGCAAAACTGAGATTCATACTGAACACATAAGGCAAGTAAGTCATATGCTCAAACCACAGAGTTAAATATTCCATAATTCCCAACCTCCACTCTATTGCTATGAGGCTGACCCAAGGAGAAATGAAAAATATAATTCACTTCACTTTCCTGGGTCTCAGTTTCTTCTATGAAGTGGGAAAATACAATGACATCTAAATCAATTTCATGAAGTTAGATACTAGCATTTAGTCGATGCATCATATAGATGAAGTAAATGTCTTTATAAAATGTTCTATAACAACATTTGTCATTTAATAGACAAATACGCTTACCTTGCTCTATTGTATTATTTCCATTATATCCTTGTAAAACATATCTTATTAATCCTTCAATTCCTAGTACCAATTATGTCCTCATTTAGCCCTTAACAAAATAAATGAGGAATGGACCGGCCAGATAAATGGATGAATTAAAAAAAACAGACAAACAAAAAAACACTTGCTTTGATTCAGCATCCTACTACTATTTTCTTTGTTACATGGTATTTACTAAAATTAGAGGCATGAGTAATCAATTTTTTTTTCAAAGGAGAAACAACTAGACCTTGGAATCCACGGATGGGCATGTGATTTTACTGCAACGACTTCTTCCAGGGTACACCGCCTCTGGGTACCTGAAGCCTCACACTCAGAGGCTCTGATTTTAGAATGCTTAAAATTAGAATTGTCACCCAAACTGCCACTCAAGAAATGGGTATAAAGACTCCTGGCACTGCGCTAAAGATCTGGTCCTGACACAAACACGAAGCACAACTCACGATCAACTGCCTATCATTGAGCCTGATCATTTGCAAATGCTTATGAGAGCAATTCCCTTGTTAGGTAAGGGACCCTGCATGTGTGATAGCTCATGCATGAGTTCTGTTGCCAGACTGGGGTATTCTGATGCCTGAGGTTAAGTCCTGGCTCTGATAATGTGAACTTGAAAATTTGCTTAAACTCTGTGCCTCCTGAAGAATAGTACCTATCACATAGGCTTACTGTGAGGATTAAATGAGATGATGCATACAAAATACAGCGACACCGGGAAAGTGGAGATTTCTGCAGGGCAAGGTCTGGAAATCTACACAAAGTTTTTATGCAACTCCCTGGTAGGACAAAATCCTAAAGCTTACTCAATTTCAGCTGCTATGGATGTTGACAGAACATCTAGATACTAGAGGCTAAAGCATGCAGCCTGAGGGGCAGCGCTGGGTGAATTTGGCATTTAGGCCCTGCCAGAACGGAGAGATCTTGGTAACACACTGTTAAAATACCCGGTACTCGGTTAAGATAACAGAAAAGTCATGACTTTGGAATATGGACCATGCTTAGGAGTAAAACCTAGGCTCCACTCACTCCCTCAAAGCATAAAAACAAGTCCTACCATAATCATCTGGGAGACAGGAACTTGAAGACTGAGTTTCAACAAGTTTGAGTGGTTTGAGAAACACGTGTCACAAACTGTCACTGACAAAGCATGAGACCAAAAGCCTGTATAAGTTTATCAGGCAGTAATCGAACTGACTGCTAGAGAGTTAACATTCTTCAGAGGAAATTTTCAAAATCCAAAGTCTCTTCAATGTATTAACCAAAATATTATATATCTTTAGATATACAAAGCAAGAAAAATGGGATTCATAACCAAGAAAACAAATCAACTGAAGTGTAACCCAATGGTACGGATGTTGGTATGAGAAGACAGAATACACAGCAATTATTATGAATCTACTCAAAGCACCAAAGCAAAGTGTGATTTTAAAGAATAAAGAGACAGGAAATCCCATCAAGAAAAGGGAAAATTTTAGAAAAAAGCAAATGGATTTTTCTCCTTTATTAAGATAATGAGTTTTTCACTTATATATTTTTGTCCCCAGTATTTCCATCTGTCTGAGCACCAGTCTCTCATATAAATAGATGCAAAAGTCTTTAAAAGAATGTTAAAAAAAAGAAATATATGAAAAGAATCATATACCACCACAAATTAGGGTTTATCCAAGAAAGGCAAGTTTGTTTCAATATTCAGAAACCAATTATTATAAGTCACCAGACTAACAGAATAAAAGAAAAGTTGTGTCATCATATTACACCAGTTGATGAAATTCAATAACCAATCCTTTAAAAATAAAGCCTCTTGGCACACTGGAAATATACTGAAATTTTATCAACTTATAAAGACCATCTATGAAAAATCTACTGACAAAAACTACACTAATAGTTAAAGACCAAATGCTTACCCTCTAAAATTGGAAATAAGAAAAGAATGTTCACTCTTATAACTTCTATTCAATATTGTACTAGCCAGTGCAGTAAGAAAAGGAATGATATGCTTAAAGATCGGAAAATAGAAAGTAAAACATAATTATCAACATAAAACATATACCAAAAAACTGATAGATTTAATAAATCTATAAAGATTGCAGTATACAAAATCAATATACAAATCATTTCTGTTTCTATATACTAGCAAACAATTGGAAAATGAAAAATTAATATCTACAGTAAAGTACAAAAACTAGAAATTAATTTACCAAAAAGTTTAAAACAAACCTTTATGCTAAAAACTAAAAGAGAAATAGGGAAAAAATGTATTGCTGAAATTTTTTAAAGTTGAAATAAATTAAGAGCTATCCCACG
This sequence comes from Leucopleurus acutus, assembly GCF_964270905.1. NCBI lineage: Eukaryota > Metazoa > Chordata > Mammalia > Artiodactyla > Delphinidae > Leucopleurus > Leucopleurus acutus. Next base: position 25,727,157 of record NC_139162.1, read on the forward strand.
TGTATGGATTCAAAGGTTCAATACTATTAAGATGTCCATTGATCTATAGTTTGAATGAAATCCAGTTGAACACCCCAGTGAGCAATTTTGCCAGAAATTGCCAGACTGGGTCTAAATATTTTATATGGAACATACAAAGGACTTAGAATAATCAGAAATACTTTGGGAAAAAAAATGAGATTGGAGGGCTTACCCCTCCCTAATTTCACTAGTCATTGTAAAACTTCAGTAATCAATACAACATGATATTAGCACAAGGATATATTTAGATAAATGGAACAGAATAGACCCATTCATAATCAATTGATTTTTAACAAACTCTTTGACATATCATAACAGTTCAAATCATACAATTCATCTATTTAAAGTGTAAAATTAAATGAGTTTCACTACATACGCAGAGTTATACAACCATCAACAATTAATTTTAGAACATTTTCATCTTCCCAAAAAGAAACCCCATACAATTAGCATTCATTCCCCCTTTGACCCCATATCCCTCCCCAAGCCCTAGGCAATAACTAATCTATTTTCTGTCTCAATAGAGTTGCCTGTTCTGTACATTTCATATAAATAATACAATATATGGTGATTAGCTTTTTTAACGTAGCACATTTTCAAAATTTGTCCATATAGTAGCACATATCAGTACTTCATTCCAAGTAATATGCCATTTTAAGTATATATCATGTTTTCTTTATTCTTTTATCAGTTGGATGGTTTCCAGTTGGGGGTATTATGTATAATGAATGTTATGAACAATCCTGTGTAAGTTATGTGGACATATTTTTCATTTCTCTTGGGTATCTACCTACGAGTAGAACTGCTTGATCATTCTTTAACTCTGTGTAACTTTTTGAAGAACTGCCAGACTGTTTTCCAAAGTAGCTGCATCATTTACGGTCCTACCAGCACGAAGGCTCCAAGTTACCTACATCCTCACCAAATCTTATTACTTTTTTTTTTTTTTTTTTTTTTTTTTTTGCAGTACACGGGCCTCTCACTGTTGTGGCCTCTCCCGTTGCGGAGCACAGGCTCCGGACGTGCAGGCTCAGCGGCCATGGCTCATGGGCCCAGCCGCTCCGCGGCATGTGGGATCTACCTGGACCAGGGCACGAACCCGTGTCCCCTGCATCGGCAGGCGGACTCTCAACCACTGCGCCACCAGGGAAGCCCTATTACCTTTTCAATTTTAGTCATCATAGAGGTATGAAGTGGCATCTCATTATGGTTTTGATTTTCATTTCCCCAATGTCTGATCAATTGATTTTTGACATAAGTAATCAAATGGCTAAATGATAGGCTTTTCAAAAAATTGTACTGAGATAACTTTATTCATAGACATACACACACACACACATGACGCTTATGTCACACCTGCAGAAAATTTTAACTTGAAATGGAACACAGACCTAAATGTGCAAAGGCTAAAACTATAAAACTTTTAGAAGAAAAGTGGTAAGCAAAGATTTCTTAGGACAAAATAGCACAAATTATTATTTTTAAAGCACAAATAAATATGCAAATTCAACTTTGTTAAAATTAAAGCCTTCTGTTCTTCAAATGATAAAATAAAATCCTACAATTGGAAAAACTGTTCTTTAGAGATATGTCAGATCAGTGGTTACCGGGGCAGGTAGGCATAAGGAACCTTTCTGTGGTGATGGTCATGTTCTCTGTCTTCATCGGGTGGCAGTTATCAAATGTATACATTTGGCAAGAATCATATACTTTACATTTAGAGTAATTTTATTCTAAGGAAATTATACCTCGATAAAGATGATATTGTAAAAGGACTGTGAAGCAGTGATTATGCTCCCAGCACTGTGTTATGTGGCGGGTATACAATGATAAAAGAAACATGAAGCCTCTGCTTTCATGGAGGTTGTAATCTAGTCTACTTTCGTGTTATCCAGGTTATTTATTCAACCTCAGAACAATCTTGTAAGGACATATGGGCTTGAATTATTCCTTTTTCAGAAATGAGTAAACAATAGCTCAGAGGTTTTAAATGAATAGCTAAGATCAAAGACATGTCGTTGAGTGCAGAAGGACGAAAGCCCACCTTTTCTGACTCTAAAGACAACCTTTTTTCTACAAACTATAAAGTGACATCTTTTATTATTTCACAAATAGTTACAGAACACACACAGACATACCCATACGTCGCAATAGCAGCATAATTTGTAGGAGAAAGCATAGTTCTGGTAGACCTATATCTAAAGACCTATACCAGCTCTACTTCTTTCTAGTTTTATTACTGTGGAAAATGTACTTAACTTCAAGACTCAGTTTCTTCTTCTCCAAGACTGGAGTGAACTACCTGTTTATAAATGCCATAGCACATACAACTGATTAACCAACGTGGTTTTAGAAAGTTCCTTCCCTACTTTCCTTCATGCTTATAAAAACACACAGGAATATGTATACATTATGGCAGTTTTTGATAATAAAAATTCCTATGTGTGTGCCTGTATCTGTAGGAGCATTTGTGTTTCTGTATCTTTGCAGTATACATTTTATACTGAGTGTAACATACATTCAGATCTATATATAAATATCTACCTTATTCTTTCTAATAGCTACATGATACTTCTTAGCAATGACTTGACATTTTCCCCATTATTCTCCTTGAGGAAGAAGTTCCAAAATGTTTTATTTGGAAGTGGGGAGTGCTATAAAAAAATACTGTAGATTTGTATGCACACCACTGCATTGGTTCTACTGATTCTGTAGGATGGGTTCTCTAAAAGAAGTGAACTGCTAGCTGAAGAGTTATGCATTGGTAATATTTGTTAAAATGACCAAACTATTATCTAAAATATTTGTAGCCATTCAAATGCATTCTCACAGCAATGTGTGACTATAAATAGCCTGTATTCTTGTGCCCTCTATGATGTTTATCCCAAACAAAGAAATTTCTATTTGTCATGTTCTGCCCATCCAAATCCAGTGCCTCTGCTTCCTTTGTCCCAGGCAAGTGTGATCATGTCATAGCTGGGCTGTGGTAAGCCACCGCTGAAACAAGTCTGGGCTCTGAATAGTAACTGTGCCAGGGTCCACGGCGCAGGAACAGCAGAAGCACGCTTTTCCTCCACTCCAGCATCTCGCGTATTTACCCTTTTCCACACGTCTGAGCTAATGACTCTACTGATGTGGAGCAGAGGATTACACTAAGCCACTCTTTGTAATGCTCGCTTGACTGAGAATGAACTCAGGATGAAATGATGTTTGTAATGTTTTTTCAGGAATTGTAGGCCATTGCAATAGAATTTTTCAAATATTTATATTGGGCAACTATCACCTGTCAGTCTCTCTGTCCATCCATGTCTATCTAGAAAACCCTGCTCTTTTGTCCCACACTATTTTCAGACGGCTTACAGATATAACCTATAACCAGATAGGCTATAACCTCACTCAGAGGTATGGAACAGGATTCCAAATGAGGGTGTTGATATTATTTATCAGTTCCACTGGGTTTACATTCAGTCCTTAAAGCATCAGCCGTAGACTAATGCCCCTTGTTCCTTGTCCCCTTTTCTCTTTTCAGTTTCTGCTCTGCTTCACTCCCTTAAAGATCCTAACTTAACTTTGAAGCTATTATTTACCACTGAGATTGTTAGGACTCATCCTGGCTCCATCCTAGGATGGCAACAGCTCATCTTTCGTGAGGAGCATCTTCAAACCTCTACCTTGCTAATAAAAATCATTCTATATAGAAATCTTAAATAGCCACTGTTATAAAATACCTCTCTCCAGCAGGAACAAGGATGGGTGGAACAAAGGTGGGGAAAAAATCTGGAACATACCACCTGTCCACAGGTAAACATGTCAGAGTCCCCAATCTTGAGGTGCTCAACTTCTAGTAAAGTCAGAGGCGTACATAACTAGCTTGAATGATACCTGCTAGAATGGGATGAGGTTAAAGAATAGGAATAAGGAACACAGGGCAACTTCATAGCACAGGAAACTATCTTTCCTTGACTGGACTGGAGAAGGCTTCACACAGGAGTTGGACCTTCAAAGATGGGTCAGACAAGAAAAGGCCAAGCAAAGGACATCAGTGAAAGCACAGATGCTGTAACGTATGGCACTTAGAAGACAGCACCACTTTGTAAACATAAACTGTAATAATTAGAGCAGTTTCAATTCTAGAATTGAAAGACTAAAGTTCAGACTCCACTGGAAGAAATCAGAGGATATTTTGTTAAGATAATAATGAGTACATTTTCAGTTTGTCATTATTTCTCATTTTCCAGCTCAAGCCCAGTGCACACCCTGAATCTTAGTTCCAAAGGTCTCTGCACACAGAAGAGAACGATGGGATATTTATAATCAGGGAAATAAGCCACTTGGGACATACAGAGAGTGGCAATCCTGGGCATTGTTAATTCTGACCCTGTGGCCAGAAAGTCAGAGGACACCAATGTAGGCATAACCAGCCCTTCCAGCTTAAAACCCATAGGGGAATATCTTCATAATCATCAGGGCCCCTGTGAGCCCTTGGTTTCTTGTACATGTGGGAAGGTGCCTGGATGCCTGGTCTGTTAAACCAGGCTCTATCAGTTCCGAGTAAGAAGAATAGGGTTATGACAGGTGACAGACCCAATTGCTGTTAATGCCAATAAAAGGACACATCTGACTTTTCTTACAATTAAGCCAATAGGTCCCTCTTGTTAACACTGCATTGAGGAAAAATGAAAACAATAACAAAAGTAAAATAAATATACACAAAAGTGGAGGGAATAGTCATCTGCAAAAGAAGACCTTTGCTCAAATGGCTTATTTTGGTAACTAAAGTATGAATAATTGGATCAATCTGCTTGCAAAAAAAAAAATCAAGTGTGAACTCAGCATTTTCCCCCAGATAATGAAAAGGACAGGCAACAGGAGCCATTATTAAACACTTCTAGTTAGACAAGCTCACAGCAATTCTAGGGAAAAAAATGTCAGAAAACAGTTTTTCAGCTTCAAGCGGTAATTGCCAATAGATAAAGAGTGTGTAGGAGATAATGAGCTTGGAAGGACAGAGCAACGACACAGCTATATATCCACAGGCCTAGCCCTTGAGACCACTTTATATGTTCACTCCACCCATGCAAATTTGACCTCGTGTTTCTTCCTGTCTGCTAAAAAGGATGACTATTCATTTCCCACTTGTTTTACTCTATGGCATGTGTGTGTATGTGTATGTTTGTTTCAAAGTCACGAGTGTATGCATTTGAACATGTGTATGAAGATACAGGTATTAAGTGGAAAATGGGGAACAACATCCTATATGGGAAATGAACATCCAAGAAAATCAAGTCTTTGATACATTAAGACAGGCTACGTGTTAACACTACTCCAATATACCGTTGTACTGAGATCAGCTTTTTCTTCCTTTGCCTCAAGTCTCATACCAGGTCCAACTTTCGTTAACCCAGTTTCTATCTGTGCCAGGACTCAGAATTAAATGGGCTTAGGCCAAGGCCCTGGAGCGGGAAGGATGTACAGATGGCCCCTCACTTAACAGTTCAACTTAAAGTTTTTTGACTTTACGATGGTACGAAAGTGATACACGTTCAGTGGAAACCATACTTTGATCTTTTCCTGGGTTAGTGATATGCTGTACGATACCCTCTCATGATGCTGGGCAGAGGTCATGCCACAGCTCCTAGTATGCCATATATATGATCGTGAGCCATAATAAATCATTTGTTTCTCACCATAACTCTAATAGGAAAACATTCTACAGAAGAATGCAGAGATCAAAGACATTTATAATAAAAAATGAGAAAGATAAACACTCATCATTGAATATAAAATTATTTACTATTAAAATAAATTAAATTAAAGTAAATTAAAAATAATTTACTATTATTTACTATATAAAATTATTTACTATTATGGGCAAAACAAAGCCATCAGAATAACTGAAGTTCAAGAGATTATTGATTTTTTTTTTTTTTAATGAGCCATGGTGGCTGAATGATTTTGCAATAGTACTTACTATAGTACTTTGACTTGGGGTGGTGGGATTTTATTTTTCAGGCACAGTTTTTTCCTGTGCAAAATTAAGGTTATAGGTTTGCTGTATGGTAGACAGGATAATGACCCCCAAAGATGCCTACATGCTAATCCTCAGGACCTGTGAATGTTATGTTACATAGCAAAGGGGAATTAAGGTTTCAAATAAAATTGATTGCTATTATTTCAAATAAAATTGAGATTGCTAACCTTAAAATAATATTATCCTGGATTATCTGGGTGGGCCCGGTGTAATCACAAGGGTCCTCAAATGTGGATGAGGCAGGCAGAAGGGCCAGTGTCAGAGTGATGTAACATGAGAACCAGACATTGCTGGCTTTGAAGATGGAAGGGAGCCAGGAGCCAAGGAACACAGGCAACCTCTGGAAGAAGCTGTAAAAGGTAAGGAGATAGGTTCTCTCCTAGAGCCTCCTGAAGGAATGTAGGCCCACTGAGAACCTTGACGTTAACCCGCTGAGACTGATTTTAGACTTGTGACTTCCAGAACTGCAATGGAATAAATTTATGTCTTCTTTAGCCATCAAGTTTGTGGCACTTTGTTACAACAGCAATAGGAAATTCATACAAGGTCCAATGATCTTTACAAGGTTAGAGTGGTGATTGCCTCCAAACACAAACTAATGCATTCTTTCTCATTCTCATTAATATTCATCCTCCCTCCCTCCCTCAGAAATCTTTGAAAACTCCCTCCACACCACCTAGCCTTGTTTTACTTGCCTTCTTTATCCCTTTTCTCATTTTAGGTCTCCCTTCTTTCTGCTCTACATTGATTCTATTTATATTCCATTTTTTAAAAGTCAATAACATCTGCCTTGGTTTCGCTCATTTTTTTCTCTTATCCATTTCTCTTGATAAGTCTAAGTCTCCTCCAAACACAAAAGATAAAATAGTCCTGAGGAGGAGGAGAAGTTGTAAATATCAATATACATTACTCGTATTTATTTCTCTCACCACAATACATTTTCTGAAGACCCTAATTTAAAGCATGGGATCATCATGCCTACTTCACCAAGATCATACAGGTTACCACTAATTTATAAATTATTTCTAGTAATATAGAAAATGTTCAAGTATAAAAGCTAAATGAAAGCAATTTCAGTTGAGGTGCAATACCTCGAAATCAACCTTTTCAGCCCTATCGAAATTCTTTTTTATTCACCACATAGGTTGTCTATTAAAAAACCAAAAAGAAAGAAAACCAATATAAAAGGATTCAGAAGACTCACCCCAGCTTTGTAAATAATGCAGTTTGAATATACATGAATTAGCTATTCACTTGAATTTATCAAGATGCAGAGGTAGCTGAAAACTACTCCTGTTTCAAACACAGCTCAATGTGCACTGAAGAAAAAAAGAGATGACTCAAAGTCTGTGGAAGCCCATCTGAATAAGCATTCAGTATAAACTAATAGCAGCTGGGAAATAAAATGCTTTTGGTGCAGATGGGCAAGTGTTCTACAGAAAACATTATCCTTTTTTTAATAAAAGGTTTTTTCTCGCTTTTAATACAAACATAATCATAAAGAAAATTTCAAAGAATTCATTGCAAATTATGCTCTTAGAAAAACCCATCAAGTTTTTTAATTCCCTCTTATCATGTGTGTGTGTTTTCTATAGAAGAAAAATATAACCAGTACCACTAGGTTAGGCTATAAAAGTTTATTCCCAAGCAGTCATTTGAGACTCAATAGTGTTCTCCATGACTTGACTTTTTATCTGGCAAGCTAAAGTATATGTAACCCATAATATACTGAAAGTAGATTTTATCCAAGGAAATAAAAAATGTTGCAATTCTGGGAATAATAAAATTAATAAATATTTTGCTTTCTGATATATCAATGATTTTTAAAATGTGGAGTATACTAGATGCCTCATATTTCAAAACATGTGTGGAACACTGCTTAGCATTCTATATTTGGAATGTTATGAGGTGTGAGTGAAGGAAATTCCTTCACGTTTAAGGAATATTAATACTCCAATCCCATAACTTTAGCTTTTCCCACAATAACCTCTTCCTGGAACAAAGCAAAACATTGTGGCCAAATTCCAAAAGACCCTCTAAATATACCAATACTTATGCATTCAGTAAAGCTTACTGAGTGCCAACTAAGCATCAAGTATCATGTTGGTACTTTCCTTACAATAGCCTTATGAATAGATTATCATCCCCATTTCACAGATGAGAAATTGGGACATTTTAGTCACAGCTAATTTTCCTTACACTCATTGTATGACTCAGAGTTGTGTGTCATCTCGTTTATTCCTCATAACAATCTTCTAAGGTCAGTACTTTTCTTACTTTTCTTACTGTACTGAGGAGCAAACTAGAACTTAACAGAATTTAAGAAACTGACCATAAGCATTTTAGTGATGTAGCCAAGAGTCAGTCCTGAATTTTGTTTGATGTCACATCTCAAGCTCTTAACCTCTATGTTTAGGTGATTTCTCAACAATGGAAAATGACTAAGACGTAAAGTTGGGGTTTGAACCTACATTTCTTACTCCAAAGCCTAAATGATTGATTTAGTGGAGAAGGTAAGCTATATGACCCAGTAATTATGATGCAATATGAAAAGTGCCATAATCAATGTGTGAGAGGTTAAGGCAGGGTAGGCTTTATAAATCAAGTTTATTGAGCTGACATTAAGATGAATGTAAGTTAAACAGAAGTAAAGGGAATGGCATTTCAGCAGAGGGAAGACAGTCCTAGCAGCACAGGTGCATGAAAATAGCATATGTATTCAGGGAACTATGAGACGTCAATAAAATGGAAACACAACGTTCATACTGGAAATGGTGGAAAATCAGACTGGAAATATAAGTGAAGATCAGTTCGTACTCCTCTCATAAAGTTGGGGATACATTTCTGTGAAAAAAAAGCAGCCAGTTTATCTGGCTAGAGCCAATGGTTCCTCACCTGCATTTTGAAGAGCATTTTGAAGGACAGGACAAATAATGCCTGGGTAAGCATTAGAATCTGAACTGAAGAGTACCTATGAGGCAAGATTAACTTTATCAGAAATTTGCTGGAATGTCAAAGAAAGACTTGATTGGTTCACATGAAAACTGTCAATTTAGCGAGAACACAATTTAGAGAGGGAAAACGTAGCTCTGCTCACTGACGCATGTGCGAGATGAGATGCTGGCAGTGGAATTGTGTATATATGATAATTTTTCTATTGCAGGGCAAGGGAGGCCGTCTACCAGAGAATTGCAGCAATTAGATGAGGAAAGTGATTGTTCCATAAAACTCAGCTACGACGTTACAGTGGAGCTAAGAGAAATGAAGAATAAAGAGTATTTCCCAAATCAGAAAAGATTGTTTTATTGTCTATTTTACAAGCATAGTTAGGATGTTAAATTGGAAGCAAATCTAGCTGGAAAGCAGTAACATTCCAGATTTGGCCATCAAATTAATTCTATCATAATGGAACGTGAAATTTGACTGAAATGAAGAGGAATTGGATTTAGGTTGCCTATGCTGGTGGCTTTCAATTATAATATAATCCACTTCCTTTTGTTAAACATAAAAATAAATGCTGAGCAAACAGAGGCAACTAGTGAACACGAAACATAAAAAGAGTTGCCAATCCAGAAATTTACAAAGCTTACCTGGGAGGGCATCAGAAAAATGAGATTATCAGAATTGATCATATCCAATGTCATTTACAGCTCTACTGTAAATGACTGTAGCCATAAATTTAGGTCTTAGGAGGGAATAACATGTCATAGCATGCAATAAAATATTAAAGTTGGCAGTTTTCTTCTTTATTAAACCTGTTCTAGATGATTCCTGTAATGATGTCATGCTTGCTCTCCTGCTTTTGGCTATGCTTTCCTAAGATGAAAAGAAAGTGGTAAAATTATAAGTAGCAACCTGTGTAGCCTTTGTAGCCATGGGAACCGTTGGAGCATCTAGGATGTTCATATTACTTACTTCATGTTTTAGCCCTTGAACACGGTATAGGAAACCTATTACTGTTTTCAGGTCTTTTCCCTCTATCAGCTTCTCTCCTTGAGAGAGTATAACTGGCCATATACTTACACATTCTATTTTGACTTCCCCGTACAGGAGTAAGTGATAGAGGAAGGCTGTCCGACCTCATCCAAAGATCACTTTTCAGACCCAGGGCAAGGGAAAAAGAAGCATCAGTTATGCCCTCTGTTATAACTTTTTGTACTGTTAAAATGTCACATGTGGGCAGATGGCGTTAAGTAAAATATATTATTATAATTAAATTCACTTGTTTTGTTTTTCTGTAATACGGTTAACTAGGCATTTTTAAATTATATGCTGCTGTGCATTTCTACTGAACAACGCTGATCAAGACAACCCACAGAATAGGACATTGGCCAACTATCTGGTGACACCATGCTTACTGTAGCTCAGGAGCAACAAGTGGCAAGTATGCTGGATGCCCTGGTAGAACACACAATCTCTAGAATTTGGGAGCGCCTACAAGGGTTTAGGAGCCTGTTACATTGGTGAGGTTCTTAGGAGTCCAGAGTTCTGAAGCATGCTAACATACCCCCTCCAAAGTAAAGGGTGCTTACTGCACCTGGCACCACCTGTCTCTAAGAGACATGTACAACAGTCGTCAGGCCTCTTTCACACTTCTATACAGGGATTATTATTCTCATGAGCTTACCGGATGACATGGAAGGATGTTAATTTTGAGTTAGTCTAAGAACAAGAAGTAGCTCTGTATTAGTCTAGTCTATAGTAAGAAAGCCCTATAGCTTGGTCCATACAACCTGACAGATCCCATGTGGTAGAGTTAGTACTGAGGGATCAAGTTTGTATCAATAATCTTCCCCTTCACATTTTCCCAGAAAAGGGAAGCTGGGCATGGATGGATTGAATTTAATGTGAAAAGCAAGTAGATCTGATTAATTCAAGGGGGTGAACTGTATTAGATGCTTTTGGTACTTGCCCAGATACCCTTCACTGCGCCAGTGCACTCACCCTTTAGGTGTTATGTGTGACTGTCACAAAATGCCCCCTACCTGCAGAGTTTTCCTTGGATGAATGGAGCTTCCTTTCCCAAGACATCACACTCCTTATAGGGACCAGTCAGCTACCAACAACTGACTAAAAAGGGGAAAAAATGCTAACACCCCTTGCCTCAAGGTGGGACTATCTCTGCGGTACAAATAATGGTCCAGACCTCCCCAAGACACAAGGTTTAAATTATTCCCAGCCACGTCTATATCTTTGCTTAGCTTTTTCCCCGGCCATACCCTGCTTTTCTTACCTGCCATATGCTTTTTCCCTTTCCTCTATTCTCTTAAGAGCACTCTTTTAATAAATCCCTTTAATAAAAATTCTAATCTTAGTCTCAATACCTTTCTGTTGTTGGACAATTAAAATACTGTCTATTGCTCAGTTTGTGCATCTACTAAATGAGATAAGAGAGGTAAATCATCCCGCAGGGGCTCACATTTCTCATGGGCTTGGTTTACTCATCAGGCAAGTCACCAACCTAGACCAGTACAAGTGCTAGCCAAGGGGGAGGGAAGTCTAGAATGGACAGTAGACAAGGAACATAGTATCATTCAATCTATATTAAGTTATAATTTTTGTTATAATTTTAAAATAATGAATGTTAGAAAGGGGGCACTAGTGGTAATTGTGAAGATATTTCAGGGAAGGCAATGTTAGAGCTTAGTTATAAATGAGTAGGGGTTAGCTAGGAAGAAAGAAGGAAGGGGGAGGATATTACAGGTAATGAGAATAGAATAATCAAAGAGGACACAAAAACAGGTATGTGTGCAGTCTCATCTCACAGTAGCTTAGAGCAGAATTCACCATTTGTGCCATGCAAAACAATATTTAAATTTAGGTTTTACAACATGGAAACTTCTTAAGCAGGAGAAATGAGATTTATTCTTCTCCTTACTTTCATACTGTAAGTAATATCAGAACAGAGACTGTGTCCCTGTTATTCCTGTTTCCCTAGTGCTTAGTAAATAACATTAATTACTCTGGGTTCTTGCAACTGTTCTATACATCCCGTTCCTAAGTAATTTCATATTAGGCCATAGTTAAAAAAAAATACTGTGTTATCTCTGAAAACTTTAAAATTTCTCTCTTTCCCTGACCTCTAACTTGAACTCTATATTTGTAGACCCAACTGCCTACCTGATATCTCTACATCAACGTCTAATAGGTATCTATTTGTGAAATGGATGAATAACTACCTTCCAGATGACTTGTTGAGGATTCCAAGGACTGGCACATAGTAGGTGCTCAACAAAATCAAACAAAATAATGTAGTGTGGTTCCAGAAATATTAGCCTGTATTCTTTAGGAATGGAGCAAAAACAAAACCAATATAAAATAGTTTAAGACTAAGAAGGAATTAATTATTTTAAATGTGAATCTTGGGAATTCCCTGGCAGTCCAGTGGTTAGGACTCTGCACTTTCACTGCTGAGAGCCCAGGTTCAATCCTTGGTCAGGGAACTAAGATCCTGCAAGCCACGTGGCCAAAAATAAAAAAAAAAAAAAAACAAATGTGAATCTTATCCTAGTGTATGAACACTGTCATCTATTTTAAATAATGAGAGAAAGGACTTGTGTGCATGAGTATGTGTGTTTGTGTGTGTATCTGTGTTTGGGGAAATTTGGCATCACTGGAAAGGAAGGAGACAGAACTAACACATAGACTTGGCAGGTAGATGAAGCATTTCAATCTAATGTAAAGAATACTAACCTGGAAATTGAAACACTGAAAATGAAATATTTGGTGAAGCACAGAATTTCCTCTTTTAAAATATTACCATCCAAGAAGATGGAACAGATGTACCTTTCTCTGTTACTCCTGCTAGATATAACTGAAAACGTGAGCATTATAGATAAAAAAAACATAAGACTCTGACATGTGGAAAGAAAAAGACCAGTTACGGACCTCAGAACTCAAGGAACAACATAGTGGTGAGTTCCCTGGGTTTTGTTTTTGCCTCACATATCCAGAATTTGGGGCTTAAGAAATCAGCAAGCAGAAAACATCAATGAGTTCTAACAACAATAACAAAAAGCCTCAAATGACAGATGTAAGCCCTAACTTATCAATAATTACATTAAATATAAATGGTCTAAAAACACCAATAAAATGATAGATTGGAAGAGCAGGGTTTTTTTAATATAGCCCAACTCCATACTGTCTACAAAAAATTCACTCCAAATATAACTATATAGGCATATAAAAATATAACTGTATAGGCACATGAAGATTTAGAAGATGGAAAAAGATATATCATGAAACATTTATCAGTGGAAAGGAGTGGCTGTACTAATATCAAATAAAATAGATTTCAGAGAAAAGATTACTAGAAACAGAAAGGAACACTAAAAAGGATAAAAGGGTCAGTTCACCAAGAAGACATAGTAATCCAAAATGTGTATGCACCAAGCAAAAGAGCTGCAAAATAGGGGAAGCAAAAATTGATAGAACTGAAAGGAGGAATAGACAACTCTATAGTTATAATTAGAGATATGAATGCCCTTTTCTAAACAATTGATAGAAGAACCACACAGGAAATCACCAATTCAGCAATAACATCAACCTATAGGATCTAATTAATATATTCAGAACAGTCTATCCAACAACAAAATATATATTCTTTTGGAGTGCACAGAGCATGTAACACGTTAGATTATATTCTGGACCACAAACAAACCACAAAAATTTCAAAGCAATTGAAACCATACAGTATGTTCTTTGACAAAACTGGAATGAAAATAGAAATCAATAACAGAAAGACAGCAGAAAAATTGCCCAACAATTGGAAACTAAATGCACTTCTCAATAATCCATGGGTCAAAGAGGAAGTCAAGGGAAATTAAAAAAAAACACTGAACTTAATAAAAATGGAACTGAATACAAATGAAAATAGACCATATCAAAGTTGTGGGACACCTCTAAAGCAGTGCTGCAGTGAACATTTATAGTAGTAAATGTATACATTAGAAAAGAGGAAAACATCTCCAATTAGTAATCTAAGTTTCTACTTGAAGAACCTAGAAAAAAGCAGAGCAAGGTGAGCCCAAAGAAAGCAGGAAGAATAAATAAAGGTAAGGGCAGAAGTCAATGAATTGAAACTAGAAAAACAACAGGCAAACTCAGTAACACAGCTGGTTCTTTGAAAAGAGTTTTAAAGACTGAAATACCTCTAGCGAAACAAAGAAAACAAAAATTACCAACACTGAGAATGAAATGGGCATATCACTATAAACAGTGCCAACATTAAAAAGATAATAGGGAATACTAAGAATTCTACATATAAATTTGACAATTTAGAAGACATAAACCAGTCTCTCAAAAAACACAAACAACCACAACTCATTCAATATGAAACAGATAATTAGAAAAGCCCTATAAATACTAAGAAAATAGAATTCATAACTAAAAGGCTCCTAAAATAGAAATCTCCAAGCTTGGATGGTCTCATGGGACAATTCTGCCAAATACTATATTTAAAAAAGCAGTGGGCTTCTCTGGTGGTGTAGTGGTTAAGAATCTGCCTGTCAGTGCAGGGGATATGGGTTCAAGCCCTGGTCCAGGAAGATCCCACATGCCATGGAGCAAATAAGCTCATGTGCCACAACTACTGAGCCTGCGCTCTAGAGCCTGCGTGCCACAATTACCGAGCCTGCATGCCACAACTACTGAAGCCTGCACGCCTAGAGCCTGTGCTCCGCAACAGGAGAAGCCACTGCAATGAGAAGCCCCGGAATGAGCCTGCGTACCGCAATGAAGAGTAGACCCCACTCGCCGCAACTAGAGAAAGCCACGCACAGCAATGAAGACCCAACGCAGCCAAAAATAAATAAATAAACAAAGCAGTGACACCAATTCTAAATAATCTCTTCCAAAAAAACAAAGAGGAGGGAACACTTCCAAATTCATTTTATGAAGTTAGTATTACCCTAATACCAAAACCAGAGACAGTACAAAAAAAGCAAACTACAGACCAATATTCCTCATGAACATTAGCAAACAGAATTCAATAACACACACAAAAAATTATACACCATAACCAAGTAGGGGTTAATCCCAGGAAGAAAGGCTCACTTAATATTTGAAAACCAAGGAGTGCAATCCCCGTGATTTTCAGACTAAGTAAAAAAATATATATATGATCATATCAATACAGAAAAACATGTGATATAAGTCAATAGCCATTCATGGTAGAAGCCCTCCAAATACATAGTGAGTTACTTCCTCAACTCAGTAAAGGGCGCATAACCTATAGCTAGTACTATCCTCAGTGGGAAAGACTGAATGCTTTCCCTCTAACATCAAGAAAAGGCAAGCACGTTCCCTCTTACTACATCAACACAGAGATGGAAATTCTGGCCAGTTCAACAGGTGGGGAAAAAAAAAAAAAGCAAAGAAAAATGAAAAGAAAATAAAGTACACTTCTATATACTAACAATGAACATAAGGACACAACATTAAAAACAATACCACTTCCAACTGCCCAAAACATGAACTGCTTAGGTGCAAATAAAAACATATCCAAGACTTTTATGCAGAAGACTACCCAACCTGATGAAATTAAAGATCTACATAAATGGAGGGACATGCCACGTTCTAAACTGAAAGAGTCAACATAGAGAAGATGTCAAGTCTCCCAAATTTACACACAGGTTTGATGTAACTTCTACCAAATTTCAGCATAATTTTCATAGATACAGATAAGATTATTCCAAAATTTATACGTAATGGCAAAAAATTAGAACAGCCACAACAATTTTGAAAGAGAAGAATAAATTGGGAGGAACTGTTCTACCTGATTTCAACTGTTGTTATACAGCTACAGTAATTAAGACTACGTTGTGCCACCTCACACCAGCCAGAATGGCCATCATGAAAAAGTCTGCAAATAAATGCTGGAGAGGGTGTGTAGAAAAGGGAACCCTCCTACACTGTTGGTGGGAATGTAACCTGGTACAGCCACTATGAAGAACAGTATGGAGGTTCCTCAGAAAACTAAAAAATAGAGTTACCATATGATCAAGCAATCCCACTCCTGGACATAGATCTGAACAAAACTATAATTCAAAAAGATACCATGCACCCCTATGTTCACAGCAGCACAATTCACAGTAACCAAGATGTGAAAACAACCTAAATGTCCATCGACAGATGAATGGATAAAGATGTGGTGTATATATATACACAATGGAATACTACTCAGGCATAAAAGAATGAAATAATGCCATTTGCAGCAATATGGGTAGACCTAGGGATTATCATACTAAGTGAAGTCAGAAAGAGAAAGACAAATACCATATGATATCACTCATATGTAAAATCTAAAATACGACACAAATGAACTTATGTATGAAACAGACTCACCAACATAGAGAACAGACTTGTGGTTGCCAAGGGGGAGGGGGTGGGGGAGGAATGGAGTGGCAGTTTGGGGTTAGCAGATGCAAACTAGTATATATAGAATGGGTAAACAAGGTCCTACTGTATAGCACAGGGAACTATATTCAACATCCTGTGACAAACCATAATGGAAAAGAATATAAAAAAGAATCTATGTATATGTATAACTGAAACACTTTGCTGTACAGCAGAAATTAATACAACATTGTAAATCAACTACACTTCAATTAAAAAAAACACTATGTGGTATTAGCTGAAAGACTGACACATTGGTCAATGAAACAGAATGCAGAACCCAGAAATAGACCCACATAAATATACCCAACTGATATTTGACAAGGTACAGAAATATTTCAACAGAGGAAAATTAGCCTTTTCAACAAATGATACTGGAGTAACTGGACATCCATAGGCCAAGAAGAGGGGGCAATTTCAACTTCAGTCTTACATCTTAAACAAAAATTTACTGAAAATAAGCCATGGACTTAAATGTGAACTGAAAACCTATGAAAATTTTGGGAAAAAAAAAAGAAGAAAATCTTCAGGATTTAGGGCTAAGCAAAGAGTTCTTAGACTTCCCACTAAAAGCACAATCCATGAGAGGAAATTTTGATAAGAGTTCATTTACATTAAAAACCTGTGAAATACCATGCTGAGTGGATAAAATGACAAGCTACCCAAGTGAGAGAAAATGTTTGCAAACCATATACGTGACTGAGGACTAGTATCTAGAAAATATAAAGAACACTAACAACTCAACAGTAAAAAGCAAACAGCCCATTAGAACCTGGATGAAAGACATGAAGGAACATTTCACCAAAAAAAGATACGTCAAATAAGTACATGAAGATGTTCAACATAATTAGCCATTATGAAATGCAAATTAAAACCACAATGAGATCATTGCACACTGATCAAAATGGCTAAAATAAAAACTAATGACAATCCCAAATGATGACAAGGATGTGAAGAAAGTGGATCACTCACACTTTGCTGGTAGGAATTTTAAATGGTACAGCCACTCTGGAAAACAGCTTGACAATTTCTTTTAAAGAAGCAAATATGCAACTACCATAACTACCATAAATGCATTCTTGGGCATTTACCCCAGAGAAATGAGAACTTCTATTCACACAAATACCTGCACACAAATGTTTACAGCAGCTTTATTTTAACAGCCTAAAACTGCAAACAACCCAGATATCCTTCAACAGGTGAGTGGCTAAACAAACTGTAGCGCATCTAGACCATAGGATAATCCAGCAATAAAAAGGAATAAACTATTGATGCACATAAAAAGCTGGATGAAATTCCACAGAATGATGTTGACTGAGAAAAAGGCAACCCCAAAAGGTTACCTACCTACATTGATTTGACAAAGTTATAAGTAAAGAGAAGATTCGTGGTTTAACAAGTTAAGGAGAGACGGGATGAGGACAAGTAGGTGTTCTATAAGAGCAACTGAGAGATCCTCGTGTTGATGGAAATGCTATGTATCTTGGACTCTGTTAATATCCTGGTTGTAGTATTGTACTATGATTTTACAACAGTTTACTATTGAGGGAAACTAGGTAAAGGATACATGAGCTCCTCTGCTTTATTTCTTACAACTGCAGGTGATTCCACAATTATTTCAAAATAAAAAACTTAATTAAAAAATATTTGGGGGCTTCCCTGGTGGCGCAGTGGTTGAGAGTCCGCCTGCCGATGCAGGGGACACGGGTTCGTGCCCCGGTCCGGGAAGATCCCACATGCCGCGGAGCGGCTGGGCCCGTGAGCCATGGCCGCTGAGCCTGCGCGTCCGGAGCCTGTGCTCCGCAACGGGAGAGGCCACAACAGTGAGAGGCCCGCGTACCGCAAAAATAATAATAATAATAATAATAATAATAATATTTGAGACTTCCCTGGTGGTGCAGTGGTTAAGAATCCGCCTGCCAATGCCGTGGACACCGGTTCGAGCCCTGGGCCGGAAAGATCCCACATGATGCAGAGCAACTAAGCCCGTGTGCCACAACTACAACTGCGCTCCTGCGCGCCTAGAGGCCGTGCTCCACAACGAGAAGCCACCGCAATGAGAAGCCCATACGCCACAACAAAGAGTAGCCCCTGCCCGGCTCAACTAGAGAAAGCCCGTGTGCAGCAACAAAGACCCAACGCAGCCAAAAATAAATAAATTTCTTAAAAAAAATAAAAATTAAAAATATTTAAGCAAAGTCCAGATCAATAGCAATCGTGGTTGCTATAAGGGAGGTTAGCACAATGGGTCATGATTGTACTAAAAAGGCCTGTGATGTTCCAGCCAATACGAAGGTTCATAAGGCAATCATTTTATGAGCAATCAATTCAGAGTAATTTGAAGACTCAAGAGAAATTACTTTCTTTGGCATCATATTTGGAACATAATTTTCATAAATACATGCTGAATGAGCACATGTTTCATTTTACGAATTTAATTGAACTACACGTATCTACTGGAAAACTATCTTAAATTATAAAATATATAATTATTTTATAAAGCGTTGGGCATTGACCAAGTGTCAGCATCATGATTAGTCACTTTGTGTAAAACTTTTCATCTGATTTTTACAGTTATCCTTTGTGGTAACCCTGGTAACTTTATGAATTAAAAAAACAAGTTCTAGAAGTTTAACTTTTCCAAGCTGATACAACCTTGTAAGTAGCAAACCCTAAATTTGAGCCCATGCTAATCTTGCTACATCCTATAGACAAGCACACAGCAGCTCAATAATAAGAGATGTCCTCTTATAAGCCAGGATGGTCATGAAGAATAGTTAGTATGCAGGTAAATAGAAAGAATCAGGAAGCACTCCTGATGGATGGACCAAAAATGAGGGAAAAAAAGGAAAATCAAAGATCTAATTGGAGGACAATGTTTGTACTGTGTGGCATGAGGAGAGCATTCGCACAAAGAGAAGACGGCGATGAGCAGGCAATGGCAGTTAATTGGCTCCTGTGTCCCACGAAAAGCACAGTTCTAATTTTTTTCAGAGTGGCAAATGCCTCAAACAGGACTCATTACACTCCCCCCAGATCCACCCTTCTCAGCATTCTCTATTTCAAGTGTTCCCACCGTTTATCCAGTTGCTCACGGCAGAAGCCAAGAGCTAAGCTTGACACTTTTTCCTCCTGCAACTCAAATATCCCATCATTAAATTCCGTAGGTTTTACCTCCAAAATTTTTTTCAATTCCATTTCTATATTTTTATACCCACTGCCCAGTTTCTCTCCTCCTGGGCTGTAAGATCCTTGATTGAATTATGTATGTGTTTCCTATTTACCTGTAGCACAAAATTTGTCATATAGCAGGCAGACGCCCCACTGCTTCTGTGTACTTCCACTGTATCAAGGTACAATTCTAAACACACTTTTAAAGCATTCTCTGTTCATTTGTTGTTGTGAAGATTATTGCCCCTATTTTGTAGACAAGGAAACTAAGGCTTAAAGGTTAAATTATTTGTCCAACTAATACAAGTGGGATCTGAAGTGAAACAGACTAACTCCATTAACTAGCACTCTTAGCCCCAAATGACATTGCCTTTGCCCTGCACCTGTAGGGCTCATCTCCTACATCACCTTCCCAGAGGACACAGAAGGGCTTCCTAAGCCTTTTGGCGGCATCCTAAACCCAAGACTCTGACTCTTTTCCTTTAGGATTTTGATCCTAAATGAGAGATCAGCTAAGAACAAAAAGAATTTTGGCTTTGAGAGGCATCATTCAACCTGTGCAAGCTAATAAAAATGCCTAAAATGGCTTACAATAATCAATATCATGACAACCATGAAAATGTGTCACTCAGCTCTCCTGCCGCAGGAGCCCAAGATGCTACCCTTCTGATTCTACCACCTATTTATGTAACTTGCCCAAAGTCAGAAAGTTAATAGGCACAATAATAGTCTGACTTCACCATACAGGTGACGGCTACGCTGAGGCAAGTTGAGACAACCAGGATTAAAGGAGGCATTCACTTTCAGGTGGATGCAGATGCCAACACTGCACTTGCATAACCCTGAAGATGAGTGCCTCCTTAGATGCTCACCCTCAGTGCCTCTTTGCCTTATCCTAGTCCTGACCCTGTCACAGTCCAGATGGAAAGATCAAACTTGCAATGATGGTTCCAGATCCTCTTCTTCCAGGGTTTCCATGTTGAATATATCTATGTACACAACGGACACAAAATGAGCGCTATCTCTGGTTTGAATCTTCAAGCTAATCCACCCCTTCCCTGGTTTCAATTGAGAATATGTGGATACGTGAAAGGTCATGGACTCCATCTCAGTATCATTAGTCCAATCTTTAAGATACCCTGTGACACCTCAACTTTCCCAAATACTCTCCATCTGCTTTCTCTTTCCTCTGCCTTGTTTCTCTTCTCTATGACTGTGATGGTGATTAACTCATACCCACTGCCTACTCCAGCTCTGGCTGGGTCAAAAATGGGAAGCTTTCCTTTCTTATTGTTATTTGAAATCAGGGGAAGAGATCTGTAGCAGTGAACTTTTCTGTTGTTGAAATAAATTACTCAAATTCACTCTCCTTAATATTTTTGAAGTGTCTGATTTAGTGGCACCCCATCATCCATATACCCTAAATACTTATTTCATTACATATATGAATACATATTTATTTATAGATCTGGTTACGGATGCAAAAGTTCTATAACCTTAAACATTTTTCAAGTGGTTA
Source organism: Leucopleurus acutus (assembly GCF_964270905.1). Taxonomy (NCBI): domain Eukaryota; kingdom Metazoa; phylum Chordata; class Mammalia; order Artiodactyla; family Delphinidae; genus Leucopleurus; species Leucopleurus acutus. Next base: position 25,748,294 of record NC_139162.1, read on the forward strand.
CTCCAAACTGAAATTACAAAGCTAGGGACAGAAACTAATGTCTCAACGTGCTCGTTGCAGATAATAATCTTTCCTTAACCAATAAAATGACTAGTGAAAGAAGGGTTTCTTAGGCACAGTGATGTTGAGTATATTGTGATGGGAAATTTAAGGTTCATGGAACCATCCTTCCATTTCTTGCCCCCAGTCTAATACCAAGTGTCTTCAGTTAGATGCTTTTATTATTAAAGTCTTTTTTCCTTTGGAAATTGCAATTCTGAAAGGCTTACGGTATTTTTTTTTAATGGCCTAGCAGTTCCAACTCAATGATATAACATCATGGCTTAATATTTAGCATAGAATATCGAAAAACACCAGAGGGGATAATTAAGCTTACCAAATGAGACACTGGAGTCCTTCATGAGCCAGCAGTAAGATGAAGACTACATTATTAAACTTACATAACAAAAGTTCCAGTCCTCAACTCTAACTACTTGAATATGTTGGCTCCTTTTGGTCATTTTTCATTCTTCAAAGGAAAACAGCCATGAAGTTGATACAATGCAGAAAAGAAAACTTTACATATTGGAAGGAAAGTAATAGCACTCTTATCTGCATTTGCCTCAATCAATTATGCAACCTCAGGAACACAATAAATGCACATGGACTGTTTTTACATCATTAATATTCCAAAATCAACTACATTATCATAAATTTCCTTTACTTATCTCAGAATATAGTCTCCAAAGACTGTAGTCTCCATGAAACAATTGTCCATCTGGAATTCCTTTGGCCCCCTAAATGAGGCTAGTTACTTTTTTCCTATGAGGAAGCCATCCCAAGTTTGATTCCTTTCACAGTCATGTCTCAAATGTCTATTTCTGAATTTATTTTGTTGCAAGCTTACAGTTAGCATTTGACAAAACTTTTACCTTTTTTATACCCACAATAATTTGACAAAACATTGTTTACCTTTTTTATACCCACAATTTGACAAAACATTTTTTTACCTTTTTTACACCCACAATAATTTTGTCCATTTTCAGTGTGCCAAACCTGAAAGTGGGCGCATCACATCTGCCTTTTTATTTTATTTTCCCCTTATTTTTAACACTAACTTTTCCTCTTCATTTTCTACTTGCTCCACAGGGATTCCTGAAACAATTTACAGTGGCTGCAAACCCACAGCATTGCCTCACAATTACTATATGTTGCTGCTTTGGGATTCAAAACTTATACCTCTCCCTTAAAATTTTTAAAAATACCATGAGATGGAACGTTTTTCCATGGAGACTCAGTTGTATAAATCATTCTGTGTATATCTCAGGTCATTATGGAATTCTTTGGAAAGAGGCTGTAATTTTACCAGACTCTAGTGTTTTCTATATATACAGTTTATTAGAAGGTAGAACTGACAGTAACAATATAAGCCTCCAGAGATGTCTAGGGACCATGTAGAGGAGGTTGACAAGAACTCTGAGGGCTAGAAATTTTGTCTGTGAAAGAAAATTTACATATAACCCAGAGGTTAAAGGACTGTCTCTTTCTAAATAGCCTAAGGGCAATAATTATATCAACCTTCCTAAGTACCTTATGCTCTCAGTGCCTAGTATATTCATCCATTCATTCATTTAGCAAATATTTTCTGAGCAGCCCCAAGTCTGAGAGCGCACAAAGACCAAACGTCTCATTTCCAAAACCTTGAAGAGAATGATCTGTGATCCTGTCATTCACCCTTTGTCAGCTTGATCCAGTAAACGTTGTTTTTTTTCCCTCAGCTTGGCATTCTTTCCCAATTCTAAACCGTTACCCAATAATATGAATGCTAAATTTCAGGGAAGTTGCTCACTTTTAGGCCTAGTGCTAGTCTTCCTAGAATGTTCTTCTCTTAGTGAGAAATACCACCAAGAGAACTGAAAATGTGAAGAGAAAGACTGTTTGCTCTCTTCCCGGAAAAACCTAGTAGACAGTCCCCTCTAATATGTAAGAATCAGGTCAAAGCAGAGTATTTTTTGAGTGTACCATATGTCTACCACCCTGCGAGGTCTTAAGAGGATTCTAAGAGAGGAATACTCATTCAAAACTGTTTTCTCTCCCAAAGAAGAATGTAAATAATTTGGGAAGTGATGATAATTATATGAAGGGAATAAAGGATTTAGCTGATGCTGATTTTGTCTTCTCTAAAAGCTACAGAACTTATTCTTTAGAGGTTATATTCAAGCCATGTTTTAATAGTGGGTAAAACTGAGGGAATCGGAATATATGAAGCTGTAGGAAAAAGATAGTTTTGTTTTAGTGGCACTAACGAGTATTAGATGTTATGATTTAGCTGAGGTTGGATCCAGGTTTCAGAGTTTCAATTCCAGGAAGATCAAATGGTACATGGACAAACTCTTCACTCTCCTCCTTAGAAAAGAGCAAAGTCTATTCCAGATGACCCATGTTCTCCCCCAACATTGCCATGCTCCCCTAGTAAGCTCTACTCTGGTCATGACCTTCATGGAAGGAGATAAATAGGAAGAGTGCAAACAAGCTCCAGGATCCAGCTTTCCAACCACAGCTCTGTGTTTCTATTGTGAGTCTAGACAAAGTTCTTAGCTCCTTTAGCTGATGCCAACATTTCAAGGACAAGTTTTGAGTTGTTACTCTAGGCTTAGCCTTATGCTGGGAAATGTCAAAATACATAAATGATATTGCCGTTCCTACCCTTCTAGAGTTTACTTCTGAATAAAGGAGATAAGATATTTATAAAAATAAAGGCAAACATGAATCACACACCAAGGTGATATAGACAGACAGATGCTCCAAAGTTGTAGGTAATCTGAGTCCAATAACAGACAATCAAGAGAGAACTCTAAGAAGCCAAATCTGTTCACTGAAGCCATGAAAATCAGGATGATTATGTATATGTAAAAGGACTTTTCCCTTCAAAGAAACAGGCTGGGTGATAAAGCTGTGAGTGTGAAGAATCATCAAGTATCACATGGATTTTTTTTCCCCCCTCATTCTTACATTAACACCCGAAATCCCTTCACTGAGCACATATTTCAACAGCTACGCAAACAAAGTCAAAGTCATGTGTCTAACTGAATCTTCAATATCCAAGTCAATACCTCACAACTGCCTTTCAGTTTGTACCCCAAGTCTTGTTGGAAGCTGCTAATGGTGAGGACTGCTACTGCAGAAGGCAGGCAGTTGTCACAAGTTAAAAGCACTTCACTTCTGACATAGTCTAGCGGAGGCAAAAATGAGCTTGCTCTTTAAAATCGCTGTGACCATCTCCCTCTCAAGTTGCTCTTTTTTTATATATAAATGAATCACTCTCCAGGGATCGCTGAAATGAGTAAAGCAAAAAATCCCCAGCTCGCAATTTCTACAGAGACCTGAATTCATCCTAGGGACTGCTGACTTGACTCCTTGCAGGGAAATAAGGAAGCCCGAACATCAGTACTAAGAGATGTTTGGCAGTTAAATTTAAGAACAGGAATGGCCCTCAAAGCTTCCAAAGTCTCAGGGGAAGGTTTTTGAACATTCCACTCAACACTTTGGAATTTTACAGTATCAAACAATGATCCAGAGCCTTCCTGAGACATCTACATCCTACCACAGCCTGTGGAAGAGTTATTTAGCTTAACAACATTTATTGACTCTGAACAAGGGTGATGATTAGTTTTCATTCCAGGGGTGAACCAGCGGTATCACCTAATGGCTACTTGTTCTGTATTCAGTAAACTACGTCTGCCTTGGAACTGGAACAGGTAGTGATAGGCATCATACTCTGGTTGTCCTATGTGAGAGATTCAGTAATTCAATGTGCCCAATACAAAGGCAATACAGCATTTGGAGATAGGACTTTAGGAACCAAAATGTCTAGGTTCTTACTACTTTCTACATAGTTTTTCTAAGCTGGCCTTTCCTCATTTGTAAATGAGGATACTTGTATTTTTGTGCCAGGGTTGCTGCAGATTACATTAGGTTAAGGTAAAATAAAGCACTCAGAACGGCACCCTGATGCACTGTGTCAAACAGTATAATTATAATTGTTCCTTTTCTTCACTATTGACATCTTTAAAATTTTACAGTTCAGCTTCTCAACGCAAATAAGTCGTTGTGGCTCTCTTCCTCAACACAGTTGCCATCATTATCATCACCTAAATTTACATTTTCAAAGCATTTTACATTTATTATCTCATCAAATATTTACTGCTTGAACACCTCCAATAATAAGAACAACAAGACAGTCTCATTCACAGATCAGCCCTTAGGTTACAAGATAATTCTTCCTTGTATTGAACAGATACCTGCCATCCTCTAAGTTTCACTTATCAGTCCTTGGTTTCTCTTACCCAGATTAAAGTCTGATACCTCTTCTACATAATAATTCTTCTGAAATCTCAAGGTAGTTATTATTGCTTCTCTAAGAAGTTACACAGAATCATAGAAATTCTCTCATGGCCCTTGTTTTAAAATGCATATTAGAGGCACTGTCCCTTAGACTCAGCAATCGGTTTTTTGCACACACTCAGAATTCTGACACAGCTAGTCCTAAGATCTCACCACCGAAGGACTGAATAGTTTGTTGGATATCTGTAATTCACCTAAGCAGGTTTACTCCCCCTACCCTCTTCACCCTGCTCTGTGTTCTTGGAAGGTGAATCTGGACTATATCGATGCCTCTTTGGCTTCCTTTGAGGTTCACATGACTGGAAGCACCAGCCGGAGGTCATGGACTCCCTCTCGTGGGTCTCTTCGGGCTGGACCAAAGGACAGCTCCTGTCAGGGGTCCCAGCTCATTCTTTCCGATTTCCAGGGATCACGTGTTTCCACTGTACCTTCAGATCTCTGGATGAAAAAGACACCCTGTTCTTACTATTCCCAGAGAGCTGCTCTATACCTAGTGATTTCCCTGCACCCTGTCCCTTCTTTGTAAATGGTAACTTGATTAAACTCTCTGTGAAACTAACCAGTTAGATGGTGTTATTTCTTTCTTGCAAGTTTCCTGGCTGATACACTGGTTTAGACAAAGCTGTTCAAATCCCCTCTTCTCTAAGAATCATAAACTTGGGGAGCTTAAGATCCCAAAGCCTCAGTTTCCTCACTTTGAAATGAGGTAAGAAGACCTACATCCTGGAGGAGTCACAAAAATTGAGTACATGTATACGTGAACTGCTTAACCAAGAGCCTGGTGCACAGTAAACACTCGATGTAACTTGGCAGAACTGTTGTCATTCTTTTCCAGTCTAAATTGGACTTTAAACCCAGAGAGGCTACAGGTGAATTTACGAAACATAAAATAATTATATCAAAGGAGGAGATATATAATTACAAGGTAAATAAATAGTTTAAAGGAGATTTCAATCAAAGAAATTAGACAAACATTTTTAGCTCAAGAAATTTCTGAAGCTACAGAAGTCCTTTCCAAGTAAATATTAGATGAGAATTTAGGAATACATTTCATTAAGGAGAGTTAGGATTCTAAATTAGAAATATAACAAGCTTTAGCTGATGTTTTAAAAAGTCCATTAAGATAAGAAGATCCCCAATACTAGTCATATTCATTGATTTAGTTTGATGAAAGCCAAAGATAAAAATGTAGAAAAAAATAAGGATTAGACCAAATCCCATATAATCTCTCCAGTAGGATTACTGGCGTGTGAGGGTTTTTTTCTCATCTTAAGATAGCACCTTGAAAATTCTGGGCTTACTGGGAACAAGAAGATAACATGAATCCTCTCAAATTTATTTAATTTTTAAAAATAACCCACATTGGCTACATGGGAAAAAGGCTTAGTCTGAGAATAAACCCTGGGGCAACACTAGGATCCACATTCATCGTAGTCTCTGCCAACACCATATCATTACTACAGGTTCAAAGCAAAATCAATAGCAAATCATTTGACTTTGTAATAGCAGAAACACAAGGCGCCACCAGTTTAATCAAAGAAAGCTGTCTGGAAAGAGGTAGCTACATGCACCACGTTTAAACACTGAAGGATTTCAGCATCAAGTGAAATAATTGTCTAAAATCTAGCTTTTATATTTGTGTATTATTTAGGCAGCTAAATGCCTTGACATAAATCTTAGTATTTGACAAATTACCTCTCCAGAAGACCATGTGGGTTGTTTCTGCTTTTATAAATTTGTCAAAAGCCAAAGGAACAATAACAACCACCCACCAAACAAGGGGATATATATTTCTCTGAACTGAAAAAGGTACTTTTATGTGCAAGAATCTCATACATGTGAGCAGAGATGGGCCCAGCTTCTGGCGGCTTTAGCAAATTATTAGCTACTCGCCTATCCCTATTTTGATATTTAGTTCAAATTATTATTTAGTTCACTCATATGATTGAATTATCTTTCTACTGATGCTGGAAAGAAAAGGAAGGGAAGGTTAGCTATCGGGTGGGATTGGCAACTGCCATTTACAGTCTTGTCTGGATTTACAAATGGGCAAACCGGTTAATATCATCAAGAAAAAAAAAAGCTCGAGTGCCACGAGATACTTGTTTTCTTATCTGCTGAGATATTCCCATAGAATCTCCTCAGATCACAAACGTAGGGTGGACCTCCCATCCTAAGCATTAAGACTAGAAAAGAGGAGGTGGGTGTACTGGTGTGTGGAAAATCATTGGAAAGGTTATATATTTCACAAAATAATAAATTTTAACTTCAAAGAACTCGAGGTAATGTGCAATTCTTTTTTTTTTTTTTTTTTTTTTTTTTTTGCAGTACACGGCCCTCTCACTGTTGTGGCCTCTCCCACTGCGGAACACAAGCTCCTGACGCGCAGGCTCAGCGGCCATGGCTCACGGGCCCAGCCGCTCCACGGCATGTGGGATTCTCCCGGACCGGGGCATGAACCCGTGTCCCCTGCAACGGCAGGTGGACTCTCAACCACTGCGCCACCAGGGAAACCCCTCAATTCTCTTTTAAGATGAGGATGCTGAGGTCTGGGGAGGTCCGTGACCTATTAAGAGGCTTATATTTGTTAAAATAATTAAAGCACTTGATTAGTCTAATTCATTTATTTCTCTTTACTCCAATTGCTCTTACCCTCTGATTAAATTTTTCTTCTCATATGCTAAAGGCATTTGCTCACCATAAAGACTTAGAATATACCAATTATCTTAGTGTGGCAGAGTAGATTAATAAATTTGCATTCTGCTTTTAGAAAACAACCAACCAGGCAAAGCATCCAGTTCAAAATTTATGCCTGAAAAAAGTAAAATAATAAAATTAAGCTATGAAAATCCAAGGTAGTTAGATAGCAAATTTTAATCCACTGGTCTAAGGGATGAGGTGGTGATTATATCCACTTGCTAGGCTCCTAGACAATACACAGGTTTTGAACATGCACTTTGTAGATTCATTCATTTATCCCTGCAATCATCAACCATTGTTGGAACTGCTGTCCTCAAGTCTAAGATGAAAAAGATTACAAAACAAGGGCTCTGCTCAAGGAGATCCAAGTCTGTGGGGCTTCTTGATAAGACCTGATAATGTTTCCACTTCAGAAATGAGGAAGCAATAAGAGGAAGGAGCTAGATGCAGTTTCATAGGGAGAGGTGATTTTTTTTTTTTTTTTACTTGTTTTTCACTTATGTTTGAGAGACATTTGAAACTCTCCTTTGGCTATTATCACTAACTTAATGCCATGTGAAGAACGTTTTTACAGTATTTGTGAGGATTTTGAAGCTCCTGGTCTTTCCTACTATGGAAGAATCTGGCTCATTCCTAGAATACTAGTATTAGTAAGTATAACACTAATATTTATTAAATGGCTACTCTAAGGGTCCCTCATGTGTTAATGCACTTAGCCCTCACCACAACCTTGAGAGAGAGTTAAAAAGCATGATCTGTGCCATTTTAAAGATGGGGAACCTGAGACACAGGGTGCTTATATAAGTCCCTAAGTCACCCTGCTAGATCAGAGAACAACCAGGATTTGAACACGTGTTCTCTCTCCAAAGTCTATTTACTTCGCCGTGACATCATGCTGCCTTCCTATGCTCCTTTTGTTATTAAAGTGGTTAAGAGCTTGGGCACCAAGTCAAGCACACAGTTTCAAATTTTATTACCTCTTAAAAGTATAACCTTCAGCAAGTAACTACCCCTCAGCTTACCTATCTGAAAATGGTGATTCAATGTATACCTCCCTCAATGGATTGTTACGAAAATTAAAGAAAACCGTATGAAGCCACTGATGTAGAACCCAAGTAAACACTGAATAAATGGTAAAGCTCTTCTTATTGCTATTGTTAACTGTGAGACGTGTTAACAGCCTAAAAGCAAACAGACTTGCAACCACCCAATAAAGTGAGGTATATAGCAATGGGGGCACAGAGGAAAAAATGGATAAATCTGACAGAGACCACCAAAGGGCATGGGAGATTAAGTGAAATAGGAAAGGAAAGGACCACCTGCTATAGGAAAAAGAATATAGAGACTACTTCTGTCTTATAACAAATGGAAAGAAAGTTTAAAGAAAAAAAAAAGGTAATACAGCTGATAAATTAGGATCTGTTATAGACTGACTGTGTTCCCCTAAAATGCATATGTTGAAGCCCTATCCCCAATGTGATAGTATTTGGAGATGAAGCCTTTGGGAGGTAATTAGGTTTAGATGAGGTCATGAGGGTGAGGCTTCATGACGGGATTAGTGTCTTTATAAGAAGAAGAGAAGCCAGAGCTCGCTCTCTCAGCTGGAAGGTGACAGTTTGCAAGCCAGGAAGAGGGCTCTCACCAGAGCCCGACCATGCTGGCACCCTCAGACTTTTAGCCTCCAGAACGGCGAGAAAATAAAATTCTGTTGTTTAAGCCACCCAGCCTCTGGTATTTTGTTATGGCAGCCTGAGCTGACTAGGAGAGGGTCAAAAATCTGGAAGGCCAAGTGTAACTGAAGAGATGGTAAGAGTATGACAAGTAATCTTGACAAGTAATCTAACACGTGGCAGATGTATACTTTAAACATCCTGTTACTGTTCTAGATGTGTTAGCGTATTACCTCTCTTACAGTAAAGGGAGCTGAGATGAGAGACAGGGAAAGTTGTTTTGTTTGTTTTTAAGATACATATGATACAGATGGCCAGGAGAGTGAGGAACCTAATTCACTAACACGGTAGGGCAGAATGATTTGTTTAAATTGGTGCCTTCTATTTTTTCCTCCCTGTTTTCATCTCTTTTCGTTAACCAGCCCTTTGTTCAAGTCCCAGATGTTGGAAGGGTAAAGAAGCAGCAATCTGAAGTCAGTGGCCCTTGAGACCGAGCTGTATAGCTCAACGTAGCAGGCAGGGTCCCTGCAGCAGTATGACAGTCCACTCAAACTGGTCCACTGAGAAGCACTTAATGAAGACTGCTTGTTAACATCCAGGCAGAATTTAGGGAAAACAACCATGATTAGTGCAGTGCACCAAGGCTAGCAAAAGTGTGGAACTATTACCATTCTTAGGCTTTCAAATAGCCGAACAAAACACAGAGTAGGTAGCTTCATGGAAGATCTTCCCAAGAGGAGCTGCGGCCTTCAGTAGAGTGATGTAGCCAACCCATAGTAATTCAGCAAGGGCAGAACTGGGGGAATAAATACCTTAATCTCACTTCCCTTCCATCCCATTCTCTAATCTCCTGCCAAAACATCCATTGATAGCAGATGCTGGCCATATACATCAGGCTTCTAGGATACAGAGCAGGGCAGACAGGGGTAGAAAGTGGATTTGGAGGGCAAATAGAAGATAATCTACCACAGGAAGACAGAAAGAAGGGGGAGATAATAGCCCACTGAGAAAAAAGATACTGCTGTAGGTTCCTTCAGCTCCCTGACAGTAGGGGAAGTGGTCCCTGCTTCCTGACAAGTGCCTCAAGGAAACTGCAAGATTTCAGAGTGGAAGTCTGCCTGCAGGCCTTAGCTAGTCAGATCTTAAACACAAGGCTTCAGAGTCCGCCAAGAGTGTGGCTTAGGAGTCCAAAGGATCAGGAATGTGAGACATCTAGGGGCTTCAACAATGAGAATATCTTTTCCTGTCTTATGGTGCAGAGAAGGTAAGTCATTTGCTCAGATCACACAATCATCAATTGGAGAAACTGAGCTGTGTCAGTTCTGGTTTGAATGACATTTTTTTCCCCCTTGTACCAATATGCTTTAGAAACATAAGCCCTCTGGCCTTTATCTTCGTTTTCATAAAAATATTTTTACAATAATTTATATAACCATATCCTGTTTGATCAGTTGAAAAGACTCAGTGAAACATCTACGAAAGTGAGAAATGTAAATTTGGCTGTCTTTCAATACTGTCAGCCTCATTCCCCAGAAAGAGACAAGTGATAAGTGTGGGTAAATTACATGACATTTTCTTCCTAATAAAATTATTTATCTGGATACTGTGAATTCTTAACTGAAGCAAAAGGATTCAAAATACTTTTTGGCAGCTGGATTAAGAGATAGATTCTTAGATTTATGATCTACAGATTAAACCTTAACAGGATTAACAGATTTGTCCAAATAGTACTCTAGGCTTCTGGAATGGGGATGAGAATAGAATTAGAAAACTTTGCAGAAGTGAAGATATTTTCTTTGGGAAAAAGCATTGAATATTTAGAAAAGGGCAAGAAAGATTATTGGGTATCCTTTCAGAGGAGTGGGGACCCTCTGGGGATTATCTGATTCCATAGGATAAGCACCTTTGATTGTCTTTCAGTTGGCTTGTTTATACTCCTCTATAGTGGTAGGAGTTGTAGAAAACTGAATGTCATGCAAATAATTATTGTCCACAGCAATAAAAATGAATGTTGTCTAGTAAAGATAAAATCGATTTTCCAAACTGTAGAAAAGATGACTCCAAACATTACATTTTATCACCCAATAGCCTTTTAGCCAGTTTTGCACTTATTAAATTCATTTCTGCATTCCTATTTGCCTGATTATATCTGTCTTCCAAATTCACCTGTGAACCCAGTTTTAGCATCTTCCTGGTTCCCCATTAATGTTACATACATCTTTGACAGGTTTTCATTTTACATATTTTTATAGTAGTCATGATATAACCTTCTTATAAATTATACTTTAAAATTTTATGCAATCACTTTAAAGTTGTTTAGTGATTTTTGAGTAGCATTTATTTTTATTCAACGGGTACTTATTGAGTGCCTGCTTTGTCCCAGCTAGTGAGACTCTGGGGACACAAACAGTGAAGAAGACAGCAAATATTCCAGCCTTAATAGATGTCACAGTCTACTGCAGATGATAGGCAGTGGAATAATTTTTTTAAAACGTACAAATAAAATTCTGGTATATGTCATGGAGGAGATAAATACTGACTTTTAAGGGCAAATAATAGAAGAACTAGACCTGGTAAGGCAGTTCAAAATGATGTTCCTACTGTTTTGAGCTGATATCTGGGGAAAAGTTTCTAAGCCACTGTGAGGTAAGGATGAGTATGAAGGAGGATATTTCCACATAGAGGATTTAATGCACGTAAAGACCTAGGCATGGAAAAGGAAAGTCACTTTTGAGCAGAAAGCCAAGAATAATGTGATGCGAGAAGGAAAAAACATAAAGGGCCTTGCCGCCCATGTTAAATATTTTGGTCCTAAAAATACGAATTGTATATATATGCTTAAAACTCTACAGTAGATTCCCATTGCTCCTATGATTAAGAGAAAAATCTTTCTAGCAGTACAGGGAGGGTGGAACAGAAGGGAATAAAACAGATGTGGAAAGTGTGCTTTTGTTTGGTTTTGTTTAATGGGAACACTTTATTGGATTTCACATAGGATGAGTAAAAGACACTTTGAGATTTTCTAATGGGCACTGATGTAGGTCATTGTACAGAAAGGTCAGCCTGTTAAAATGAGTTAAGATGAAAACTGGATGTAACGAAAAGAAGGAATCCAGTGTGGACACATTCAGGAGCTCTGACAACTTCAATATTTGACCTATTAATCCTACATGTAGGCGATTCTTCACATATTTGAAAGATTTGACCAATTCAAGAGCTGAATTTGAAATTATTTGCTGTTGTGTAAACAGCGAGGCAGAGAATGAACTCAGCTGCAAGGAAGCCCTGTGATATCAGCACTATCTTAAAGGGCACAGTACACACAAGCAGGAAGCGTGGACAGTGTAAGCATCCCCTGAGCAGTTTTAACGCAGGTTGGATGACGCAATGCAAGGTGACTTGGAAGTCTCTGTTAATACAAAATTAGCTGTGGCATTCCTCAGTTTGAGGGAGTGAGGATTATTCAATCTTCTAGTTTCTCACAGCTTCAAATTTTTACACCACATTAGAGCTTCAAAAAGTCATTTGGCCTGAGTTATGTTATACAAGTTCCCCCTAAGCATGCTTTTGCAGTTTTAATAATCTTGGCCTTGGCCACTATACACAAATATATATTCTTGATTACTGTTGATATAAAAAGGCTTTGACCAATATACTGGCACTGTTCACAAAACCAAAGTCAGTGACAACATGGTCCCCTTTGTGTAGAAATTTTCCTTCCTTTTTCTTTTTTTTTTTTTTTTTTGGCCACAACATGCAGCTTGTGGGATCTTAGTTCCCTGACCAGGGATCGAACCCAGGCCCAGGCTGTGAAAATGCCAAGTCTTAACCACTGGACCACATGGGAATTCCCCAAAATGGTCCCCTTTGAGAGGATATCTTAAGTTCTTTTCCAATTTCTTCTTCAGATAAATGTCTGTCTGTCATTTCAAAGAATAAGGAGAACTACTGAAACTAAATTTTTTTACTTTCCCAAAACGAAAGTTTAAAGACAAAACCAAATTACCATTATAGTTATTAACGTGGACTAAATGGTTTGTAAAACAATGATATAAAACATATCAATAATAATGACAGTTCTTAGTATAATACTGATTACTAGACATATGGTAAATAAGCTTTAATCTTTATTTGTATTTGTTTATTTACAAGTAAATACTGGTCTTGTTTATAATGTGATTTTACTAATTTATCAACATATTTATTGCATGCCTTCCATGTGGCAGGCTCTGACTTAGGTTCTGAGAATTTTTTAAAAAAGAAAAACGGTCTGATACATAGTTCCTAACTGCAAACATTTTAAATTTAGAACTGAGTTCCAGCTGCTGGAAATGGGTGAAATAAAAATTAATATTTTGAAATATGATTTAAGGCCACTTCCTCTTCTTATATATATTACCCAGAAATTCCTAACCTTCTAAGAATTTCTGTTAGAACTCCAGATTCCCTTCTCTCCCGAATAAGGGCCAACTTATTAAAATAATTCAAGCAAGGAATAGAAATCAAAGAGAATTAATTGGATATTCCTTAAGTAGTATATAGGACATATTGAAACCTTCTAAAAAAACAAAGCCTTTAGTGCAAATATTATCTATCTCTAGGTAAGGAAATGAAGATTCAGAAAGGCTAACTGTCAAATGCCATGCAGCTTGTTAGTTCAAGAGCTAGAATGTAAACCACATCATTTCTTTTCAAAGTCCGTCTTGCTTCTCCTACACCATGTGGTCTTATGTTGCTATGAAATTATTTTTTAGGGTTCCTTTGAGGAAGATAATGTGGAATCAACAAACATTTTAGTAAAAAGTGGCCAGCCGCCTGCTTTAATCTCATGTGTCATCTTTTCTTTCAGTTATAGCTGTGGTGATATTGCCTAGAGCTTCTGACCAAATACCGCAACAGCTCCTAAAACAAATCACATTATAGGGAAGTCTGCCTGTTTTGAGAAAGCTGTTCAGATGATCCCTTACTAAAAGGAAAATTTACAATCATGGAATCCCCAGACACTGCAACTAAAAGCAGTGTCTACAGCCCTGTTATGGAGAATTATGGTTGTTTGAAGTGCACTGTTAACTGTGAAGATGAAATTGATCATGTCTTTTACTTTCCTGTGGCCTTTCCCATGTTTTTTTTTTTTTTTTTTAACAGGTTATGTAATTTGCTAGACCAGTCTCTCTCACACACATACCAATCTAAATGTGTTCATGCAAACACTCTTTATACTAATATTTTCTTCCTTTTTTCCAGTCCAATTATCTTAGATTATAATTGACTCATTAGTGGGGAATATAGACAAATTATCTGAAATCCCTCTGGTCTAGAATTGTGGTTTGCTCGCTAACATTTTTTTTTTTTTTTTTGCATGGTACGCGGGCCTCTTACTGTTGTGGTCTCTCCCGTTGCAGAGCACAGGCTCCGGACACGCAGGCTCAGCGGCCATGGCTCACGGGCCCAGCCGCTCCGCGGAATGTGGGATCTTCCCGGACTGGGGCACTAACCCGTGTCCCCTGCATCGGCAGGTGGACTCTCAACCACTGCGCCACCAGGGAAGCCCACTAACATTTTTTAAAAGCCTGAGATAATAAGTGTTAACTGAATGAACAAAGAAATGAATGAATGCATCCTTTTGGATAATGTAACGTGCAATGTCAAGTCACTGAGCAATTTAAATCAAGGACAACATGATTTGATTTATGTTGTAATTATGCTATATTTTAAATTCACTTGAAGTGGGGTGACGATGGTAGGAGTGAAATACTAGAATATTATAATAGTCCAGGTGAGAGAAATAAGGAGCTTGAGGTAAAAATTCTTGTTACGTATAAAATCCATTATTAAGAATATATCTTATAGTTTCTATGTGGTATGTGTAAATTTATCTTCATGAGTACCACCAAGTATTTCATGGTAGATAATTACACCCCCGTTTTGCAGAAGAGGCAAATGAGGCTCAAAAGTTTTAAATAATTGTCTCAAGGTCTCACAGCTAGACCTCTGATCAAATTCCAGCTCTGCTGCTTTCTGCTTCAATGCTGAAACCCTTGGCCTGTCAACTGTAGTTAAGTGCCTACAGTAATTACATAGGAATGCATACTAAACCCGAGGCCGGAGACCTCAGCAAGGGCTAGGTTCTGGTCCACGTAATGATACTCTTGATAATTTATTTAAACTACATATATTATCAACACTTTCAGACTTCCTTGATGCTAAACTCATTTTGAGGGACCATCTCAGATTACTTTTCAGTCCCCTGAGAAGCAGTTAGGTTGGCCTTGATGGGGCTGAATAGACTATTATTCAAGGGACACTTTTACCTGACTGTGGCAAGCAGAATAATGGCCTCCCAAAGATGCCCAAGGAACCTAATCTCTGGATCCTGTGAATATGTTGCACTACAGGGAAAAGGGGAATCATGGCAGCAGATGGAGTTAAGGTTGCTACTTAGCTGCCATTTAAATAGAAAGATTATCCTGCATTATCTGGATGAGCCTCATCTGATCACAAGGGTCCGTTAAAAGTGCAAGAGAGGCAGAAGACAGAATGAAAGTGATATATTACAAGAAACACACGACTGGCTGTTGCTGGCTTTGAAGAGGGAAGGTGGCTACAAGCCAAGGAATGAAAGCAGCCTCTAGAAACTGGAAAATGTTAAGAAACAGAGTCTCCCTAGAGCATCCAGAAGGAACCAGCCCTGCTGGTACCTTGACTTCGGCCCAGTGAGACTAACTTTGGACTTCTGACTTTCGTAATTGTATGACAATAAATTTATTTTGTTAAAAAATGAGAGTTTGTGGTAATTTATTACAGCAGCAATAGGAGACTCAGACACTGACTCTGATAAAACTGTTTAAAATGAAAGATCTATTTCCTAGGAAAAAGCACAATGCAACAGGCTCAGTCCCTTACAGGCCTGCATTCAGCCTATCTTCTACAATCCACCATCACCACCCCAACTTGCTGAAAAGTGACTAAGCTAAACCCAATGGTTCGTCTTTCTGGTATCAAATAAGAACATCTGGACACAGGTAAGGAGAGATTTTATTCACAAAAAGTATTCTAATAAGGAAAGGAGGATTATAGCAATAGGGAGAATGCTCTGGCCATAACATCTGCAAGGATCTCAAAGGTCAGACAGAAAAGGGTTTTTCTTTTATAGGGAGGAGTAAACAATTTTATTGATCATATCTTCCTATTCTGCATTTTTGATGCTTTGTTATCTTGAGGACTTGCTGATCTTGCAGAGACTGGCCCAACTAGGGCTAGCCAGTTCCTAGAGATAGTAAACCATTTGCCTGCTAGAGAGTGAATGCCTTTCATATGCAAACCAACCAACGTAGAGCAGAGAAGACCCTCGAAGGCTCTGGGGCTGGTGAGCAAACAAGTGTGGTACCCACAACTGAGCCTACTGTGCTCACTGCTTTTCTCATCAGTCATGGAATTTGAAGGTCTGTTTTTTTCCTTGATCTGAGCTCACGCCCTCTTTGCATTTGAAGCTCTCCCCTTTATTTGGGCTCTATTTTAAGGTTTTGTTCTTGCTGGTTAGGGCTTTGCTCTGTAACCAAGTACTCATTTGACACGTTGGTCTCGCTTTTGAGATCAGCGTTTTAACCAAAGTTGGCTGAGAAGCCATCAGCCATTTCTTCAGGAACAAGGGCTGTTTCACTGAAACTGTGCTAGGTTTTCACCCTTCTGTCCATTCTTTTGGAATAGGGGCTGTTCTCCAGACACTGGCTGAGAAGCCTTTAGCCTGGTTCCTCTCGGACCAACCTATTTCCTAAGAACTGGCTGGTGTTAGCTTGTGGGCTGCTTGAGTTGAAAGCTGTTTGAAATGAACTGCTTGAGCTATAAGCTATTTGAAAATTATTCTTTGACACTGGAGAAAAACCGCTGAAAAATATGATCCCAGCTATCTAAATATTTTAAGACACCCCCCCCCAACACACACACACAGGGACTCTGGCTGATTTTATGTTTAAGAACTGCAGTCCTTCCTCATGCACATTTCTAACTAAATGGACCGACCTGACCTGTCCAAAGGCAATTTAAAATATCAATGGTCATTATGGAGAACTTTTGAAATCTTCCAACTTAATTTTCTTAAACTCAAACTGGACTACAATTGCTCAAAATTTTCCAGCACTGAGTGGAATGCTTACTTTGATTAGTGTTTCGAGGCTTCCAAATGTTATCAGGGGCCAAAATCGTCTCTCCGCAAAATAAGATGTTAAGCTGAACTGAGGCAAACACATAATTAAAGATAAAATGGCTCCTGAAGGCTCAGCCTCTTCCTCCTCAACTGGTCTCACACTCTGCCTCCAGTGTCATCTTCCTTCTTCCCTTCTATGCTGCACATGCCTCCACTGTACCCTCAATTCCCCCCACGCTAATTCTCTCGCTAAACTCCCCCTGTTCTCTCAAACTCTCCCCACTCCTTTTTCCTCTGAATTTATCAGAAACTGTACCTTTAAAATTAGCTTTCTGAGGATCCAAAAGCTAATTCCTTTCATTTCTTATATTCTCTGGATAAAGCTGAACTGTGAGCCAGTCAAAGGTTTTCCCAAAGTAACAAAAGGTCCTCACAGATTCGCTGAGGAATTTAATAATATAATCATTCAAATTTATCAAGCTTGTTTCTCAGCTAGTTCGTATGCTTGTCCGTGAAGGACAGGGTCAGCAATTGAATGAAAACCATTAATTGGGTAAATACTGAAGGGTCCCTAGAATTACAACCAGAGGACCAGCCCACTAACTCATATGATCAGGCTTCACCGATCACCAGACGACTTCACTGATCAACTCCTAGAGCTTTTCCAAAGTCTGTTGACTGGAAAAAAAGAAAAAAATTCAGGCTTGCACACACAAATCTGATAGACCTGTTCATGAGTATTACAAGTGACCTCGGTTTGTAAAGTAAATTCTGGTCTTCCTTCAGATGTTCATATTATCCAGGCAGCTTTTAACTCTATGTTTATTAACGGGCTGAAACGAGAACTTTCCCTTCTAGTAAAAAAAAAAAAAAAAAAAAAAAAGGACCAGGATGGAATGGGAAACTGTCCACTGCAGAGTTAATGTAGCAAACCAGCTTTCTTACACTCTTGATGAATCACCTCAAAGGAAGATGGCTAAAATTCTTAATCTTATACTTCAACTCCAGTGACTAAAGGCTCCTAAATGAAAGTAAAACCCTCCTAGTTTCTGCTATTATTGCAAAGAGCCAGGAAATTAGAAAGAGATTGTTACAAATTCAAGTGCTTCAGGTACCTCCAGCCCTCTAACTAGCTTTCCCAACATCCTCCCAATTCTCAATGATGGGGCTCTAAGGAACAACAGGGGCTCTTCCCAATCCTCCCTCTTAATCAGCTCGGAGGAACATTTCTCCAGAGAGGGGATGAATCTCTTCCAGTCCTAATGGACCTGGAGTCATGCTTTCAGTGCCTGACCCCACTACTATAAAGCAGCCCCTGCCTCAGAGTACCAAAACAGCTCAAATACTGGGGCTCTCTAATGGACCTCAAGAGGTTCCTGCCTCTGAATGTTTTCCCTTCTTTCTAGACCCTTTGATAGATACACACCCTTTTCTCCTTAGTTCCTATGCTCCTACCCATCGATTAGGCCGAGACTTAGAGAATTATGAAAGGTGAAAATAATTCAAGAATTTGATAATAGTCAAAGTAACCAGCCAGGTGAATACATGTCCCTTTGATATCTTTCGTTTGTTTCATCTCTGACAGTACTAGAGCTGATTCTTGAAAAGCTAGCGTGTGTCCCTACTGAATCAGCTGTCACCTTCCTTATGAGCAAAATCTACAACCGATATTGGCAAAATTCACAGCACGTCTCCCATCAAGATTCAAATAGACCCCTCACCTCTTCCCACAATTAATCAATACCCTATAAGTAAAGAAGCTCTTCATGGCATAAAACCCGTAACAGATTACAAGACTCAAGGCCTCACCATCCTTTATACAAGTCCCTGTAACATTCGTATTTTACCAGTGAGAATCTAAGGGCAAAGGATGGAGGTTGTCCAGGACCTCCGGGCAATGAACAACATTGTTATCCCGCGACACCTGTTGTTCCTACCCTCACAAGTTACTAACACTCATTCTCACCAAAAGTAAATCCTTTACTGTAACTGACTTATGCGGTACATTCTTTAGTATTTCAGTTGATGAAGCTACCCAATATGTTTTTGCTTTCACTTGGGAAGAAAAATAATTCACCTGGATAGTAAAGCCTCAGGGTTTTACTGAGAGGCCTTCTTATTCCTTGCAAATCCTAAAGGCTGATCTGGATGATATAAAGTTCCCTAGAGGTTCTATTTTGCTGCAATATGTGGATGACTTGCCTCTTTGCTCTCCTTCTCAAGCCTTCTCACAGGAAGACAGTATCCACTTGCTAAAGCTTTTAGCCTTAGAGGGACATAAAGCTCGCCAAAGAAAAACTGAAGTTTGCCCAAACCCAGATTCAATATTTAGGATATCTGAAACCAGAACAAGGCCTACTCCCAGATACAGATAAGCTTCATGGTGTCCTAAGTTTCCCCAAACCCAAAACTAAGCACCAACTGTGAGGTTTTCTTGGGCTAATAGGTCATTACTGAAAACTGGATCCCAAACTTCTCTCTTACAGCCAAACCTCTATGTTTTACTCATCAATAACAAGCCCAACCCAATTTTATGGGAAGAACTGAATGACATAGCTTTTAAGGTCTCAAAGGAGAGTCTGATGAACCCACCTGCCGTTGGGCAGTCCAATGATCAGATCCCATTCTTCCCCGTTTATATACGAAAAGGAAGGGAATGCTTTTGGGGTATTCACCCCAAACACAGAAACCACCATCAACTCATAGCCAGCAACTGGACCCTGTGGCATGGGGATACCATGCCCTTAACCACTGCCCTTTTGCTTAAGGCCACCAAGAAAGTGATCATGGGATCCCCTTCAACCAGCTGTGTCCCTCATACAGCAGAAGATCTTCTGAATTCTCAACACACTCAACATTTCTCCAGCTGCCTCACCTACCATGCAGTCCCTTGGTTAACTGGTCCTCACATAACTCTTTTACACCGTAGTAACCTTAACGCTACTACTCTTTCCTCCATCATCAACAAAGTCCCTCACGACTACTTAACACTGACAGACCACATCCTGACTCCACCTGGTATCTACAAGAAAGTCCTCTGGGTAACACTGACTTCTCATGGTTCTCTGATGGTTCCTATTTAAAATGTGGCAATGGCAAATACTGTGCTGGGTATGCTAAACTGCCAATATTTACATTGTTAGTATACGTGCTTTTGAAGGAGCTCATGATTTGGGGATGCTGTGGGAGCAACATGATTTTCTTACGTTCAGCAGAAATAAAATTTTAAATGGCCCCTATGTTTAGCAGTTATAGCGTGCAATACTTTTACCTGCCACTTGAGCTATTATTAAGATTACGGGGCATTCTCAACTTCTCTCCGGAAGTTTAGAGAGATCATGTTGCTGCTATTTCCACAAGGAATGCTGCCCTTCAAGGGGCCAACAGCAGCCAAACCTCTGTCATGGTCCAAAGGGATATTTCCCCAAATGATAATTTAGAAAAACTGGCTAGAGAAGCCCAACAATTGGCTTCAGAAAAGGAAAAACAAGATTGGAAATTCAACAACTGTTGGTTTGATAAAAAGAGAAAGCTCTCGTTTGGACCAAATAACTCAGTCTTACTGGAGACTCTAAAATTCCCACTCCTCACCACTGTACATGCATGAAACCATGGTCTACTAACTCATTCATGAGTTAATATTCGTGGGGAAAAATTAGCAAACCTACAAAAAGTGCCTACCTCACTTCTCCCACTTGTCTGAAGTACAACCCAGGGAAGCCTCTTCACATGCTCCCAAATATTCCAAACTGCCTAACTGACCATTTGAGTTCTGGTTAAGTGAATGTCATACAACTTCCTCCTCCATCTAATGGATAAACACGTTACAGTCACAGTTCATGTTTTCACACTGGGCTCAAGAACCTTTCTTTGCAGATAGGCTACTGCCTCTTTTGTGGCTAATGTCCTTTTGGAAAAGATTATCCCCACCTGGGGAACTCCTCTCAAACTTCAAAGTTATTGAGGAACCCATTTTACTGGCCACGTGTTTCAACAAGTTTGTGCTGTTTGGCCAGTTTTACAACACTTGTACCGTGTTTACACCCTCCCTCAATCCTCTGGTTTAGTTGAACGCACTAACAGCATTAAGACTCAATTGGCAAGATTTGTAGAGGTCCGCCAAGTACCCTGGCCAAAAGCATTTCTGTTGTTCCTTCTAAATCTCAGATCCATTCCTTGTGGAAATCCAACTCTCCTCTCACCCTTCGAGATCGTCACAGGACACCTAATGCATTTCGTTCCTGCTTCTTTTCACCCACAACTGACAAAAGGAGAGATACTCCAATACTGCAAAGGCCTAATTGCTTCTATTAAAAATAACCATGTTTTGGTGGAGCAATCTTTTCACAGCATGCTCTCGGGGGACAAAAACCTTAAGCATCATACCTTGTAAACCTGGAGATTTTGTCTGGTGGAAAGGACACCTCCAGAAGAACCCTGCTCAGCCTTACTGGAGAGGCCCCTATCAGGTACTGCTAACCAATCCTTATCCCACCAAACTTCAAAGAATAGACCCTTGGATTCATGTGACACACCTGAAGAAAGCAGAGAACCCTGACTGGAACTGCAAATCACCTAGTGGCCTGAAAATAAAGATTTCCTGGAATTGAAGCAGATGATAACTGATGAGACAGCTTTCCCAAGATATCCAGACCAGGGATGTTGGAAGTTTATTGCCAAACCTTTGATGATGACATAACACTTTAGATAACCTCTAATGCCTATGACCTTGATAAGATATGGACTTTAGATTAAAAGTGCTCAAGAGTTCTCCCTCCTACCCCCTCTTTTACTCAAATGTGACTTCAATAGGTTTACAATCTGTGTACTTTTTCTCTGATGTGAGACACTACACTTAGGAAAGGTCCTTCCTGGCACTGAGGGACAGAAGCTGCTGAAACTAGAAAACCTGACTCTTGATCAACAGTGCTTTCAGGGAAAGGTCTTGATCAAAAGGCGTAAGTGTAAAAAAAAAAAAAAAAAAAAAATTAATAAACAGAAACCTCAACCAAATATAGTCAGGGGACCAGAAGGGGGAGATCTCATGCCCTGCAACAATAGCAGACCCCAAAGAGGAGAAGAAAGACCCCTCTTCCTTCCCAGCAAGGACTCAGCCAGTTAAAAAAACATGGACTCTTTCTTTACTATAACCCTCCCAACTTTCTTTTTCTCTCTGTAAAAGAGCTATCCTTCCCTTGCCATGCAGGGACTTGCATGTGGCTCACCATGGTTGCAGACACAAATAGCAATTCTCTGTTGATCCCCAATAAACCCATTTTCGCTGGAGAAATATCTGGCAGTTTATTTGCTGTAGGTCAATAAACCCATGTCCCAACCACCTCCTTTATCAGGCTCCCCTCATAGGACTTATACTCTGGGCCACTTACCCCAGGGCCAAGTTCCAGACAACTAAGAACAGCCTCCATGCCCCAGAGCATGCCAAAATTATTCATACTAGCCAACTCTAAACCTGTTTACCTACTCCACCCATTCCTTCCTGCAGAAATCACTATAAAGTCTCTTATTCACTCACTCTGCCTCCTGATTGACCCTGGGGCTTCTCTGCATGGCCCTTCATGGCATATCATGCTTTTTGTTTCCTGTTTCTAAGGAGCTGTAAGTATAAAAAACTTCTTGCAATGACAGTAAGTTACATGTCTGTGTGTCTCACCATACTTGATTAAAGCAAATGCTGGGCACTCTTTTAAGACAAGAAGGCTAGAAAGAATTGGATGTGAGGGAGTGATGAGTGTGTTGCATGACTGGACAGTTGATCAAGGACCATTTAAGTGGGGACCATTTAACTTCAACTAATCATTTATGAGACAAAGGATGGGAATTTAAAGGGTCTATAACTAGCCTTGTTATAGATATATAAAATTTGAAGATAACTTCTTGTTTAAATCATATGGGTAAGAGTGGATCTCTGCAATAAACAATTTCCAGAAACACAAAAAGGATGGGGGAGATTTCTTGACTGTTCCTGTCTTCCAGGAGAACAGGGCTCAGGTAAGGTTCCATGATGTCACTAGCCTTTTTAGAACAGAATTCTTATCATGGCAGGTCATATTGTTTAACTTTTTTTTTTTTTTTTTTTTTTTACTTTTTTCTCTACCCTTGTGAGCTTTAACAGTGCTTTTGGAGTGGGACAATATAAAATTTGAGTGTCAATTATAAATATTGTTTGAGATTCCATTAGACTCAAAACCAATTTTGCTGAAACAAATAACTTAGGGTTAATACAAAACAGAATAAAAATTCCTTCATATAGTGATTATTGCGCTCTGTCTCAAAACACTTGTGGAATATTAACTCATTCTACATGTTATCAGACTGGGCTTCAAAACGTTAAAACAACCTAGATCATTACTGAGATTCTTCCAGGGTCTAATACAGATGATTCTAAGATAAAGATGCCTTTATGTTTCTAAGTCCCTGACCCATTAAATTCCACCATGGTCTGTCTCCGTTCCATAGAACACTATGCCTCAACCCCTACCCTACTGAGAAAGGGACAGTTGGTAAAGGGGAAGAGGTTGAGAAAAGAGGATGTGCAAAGAATTAACTCTGATGTATGAATTTGCTTCCTACAGGGTCTCAATCACAGAACAGAGAGGAAATCATAACATAATAAAATTGCATTCATGCATATTCACTTAGAAAGAATTGTATTTAATATTAACAATATCTTAAGTCGTCATGATTTAGCTAATAAACCAGCAAACAGCAATTCATATTGGAATTGTTTGACTTCCTGTCGAATAGCAGCATTCTTGTACATGTAGAAAGAGTGAGATAAACAACTTAGCTGAGAATTAATGAATTAAGAAATACCTGAAAAGCTTTGTCTATGATCTGGGTTATTGGAAGAACTCCAAGGAGTAGTCTTGATTTTGATTAATATTATAATTTATCTAGTTAAGGAAGTACCTCATAAATACTCATGAAGCATTTTATTAGATGACTGTAAATACTTAAAATCTTATTTTGCAGTCCTTTTCATCACAAAGAAAGAGGAACAGTCTGTGAGCTGTATATCATTTAGCCTTGTTCATTGACAGCCAAAGTCACACTGTTTTAAAAACAAGATGTTTCAATACTCACGCTGCCTTTGCATAAAGTTGGTGTTCTTATAGATCTGCCCTTGTACTAATGTGATATATAGAACTTAATTCTGTGATGACACATGCTCTCCTACACCCTCTAGTGGCACATTTTCCCCAAGGGCATCCCAATGATGAGCTAAGGACAGATAGGGTCTATTTACAGCAACTCAGTGGACATTTGATGGCCCAATATATGCCAGCAGCTTGGAGAGAGAAGGGCTAAAAGCAGTATCTCAAACCTACCTCACAGGAAGTAAGGCTCTGCAAAACTTTTAAAACTTTCATCCATCTGCCCTTCTCCACTTTGCAATAACCATCCTCTCTCTGCTGTCCAAACCGTACCACCACTACAGCTAGTGCCCTCTGGTTTCTCCTCTCCATAGCTACACTCTCATCATCATAACAGTACACATCATAACACAACAAAGCAAACACTTTCATTCATCTATCAAAGGGAAAGGAGTAATGACTTTCAGTGATGCCGCCCATCTACAGAACAGGTGCACTTTTGATATGCCGGAACTTACAGATCTTCCCAATCTCCATTTACAATCCCACTTCAATTTCATGGACATTTTCATGCCAGTGATACTTCTGTCCAACATCCATTTATAAACAAGCATGTATTAGTTGAAATTCATCTGAACCTTTTTTTTTTTACTCAAGCCTTTTTGGGTCTTCCACACACTTTCCACATTTTCAAGCAAATATCCATAAAATCTCTGCTTTCTCAACTCAATCTGATCCACTAAGCCCTATAAGAAACCTGACCCTTCCACTCAATCCAATTTGTTCACTGTATGAAAAGTCTCTATAGGTTCTAGGACCGATTTGAGAAATTATCCAGAACATTCCTTCCATCTACAAGTTTCCCCAACTTGCTTTGTCCTAACCAGCAACTGAGAATGCTTATTCAAAATATAAATCCCAAGGATTGACATCCACAAGATGACAGGAATTGTTTTTTTTAAAAAAACCATCCTCAAATAGAACACTGATTTTAACATCCACCCCTACCTTTGTAGGAGTCAAGGAGTCCAGCGGAGAAGTTTCAGCACACCACCAAAGCAAAAAAAACCCTGAAAATAAATGCATTGAAGAAAGTGAGAACAGTTTCAATTTACCCATATCAGTCCTCCCCCAAGGGGACACATCTCAGTGCCAAGAGCAATTTCTTGGCTCCCAGCAATTTCTCCTACATGGGAAAGTAACAGTGTAGTGAGTGCCTTGCTTCCCTGGCTATGTGAGATACTGCCCAAGAGGCACCCTTCTTTCTCACCCAAACCAGAACACTAAGGTGATCAGCACCACCAAGGGACTGAGAGAAGCTAGGAGCACAGTAACCAAGACACAGAACTCAAAGGACTTTGAGTCCTATGACAAACTCCATCAGGAAGATGCCCCATAAGCCACTTGGGACACCTTGCTTACAGGTCCCCCCAGCTGGCCCATGGATGCCCTTGAAGCTGTCTGCCTCACTCACCCGAATCCTCTTCCCCACCACCCACACGGCGGGCTCCCTAAGCATGCGCTGGTGGATTATGAATGCGAGTTTTTGCAGAGGGCTTGTGAGCACGTGCATAAAGTCAACCTGACTGCAGGACTGGAAGAGGGCACAGTTAGGGCACCACCCCCAGGGAGAACAAATGGGAGGCTCTCAAGCACCTGGCCTGGCTTTCCAGAATTCAGAGAAGGCACACAATTTTAGTAATTCACTCCCAAGAGGGAACAACAGATGTAGAGCGGGTGATTCCATCGAGAGCCTCAGAAGCCTTAGCCAGACTGGTGAAACTATTTTTCTCCTGAAGCCAGTCGTCAAAGAACAGAGGAGGTGACTGCTCCTTCAGTAGAAATCATAAAAAAGAACCAAATAAATTCTGGAACTAAAGAATACAAAGAGAGCAAGCTTAAGAGTTTGTGAATTCAAAGGTAAGTCATTTGAAATTATCCAGTCAGAGAAGAAAAAAAGATGGATGAATAAAACCCTGCAATTATTTACTCTCATTATTCCACGACCCCTGCCCTGTCCAGGTGATGACATTATTTTGGAACTACTGGTTCACACAAAAGTGTGGTTGCTTGTTGTTATCGTTTAAATAATGTTGGAAAACCCATCACACCAGACTTCCCTCTGGGATTGTGGTTTTCAATTTTTTTTTTTTTTGGTCTCATGAAAATTCTACATTCTTAAAAATAAATGAGGACTCTAATGAGGTTTTGTTTATGGGGGTTGTATCTGCTAATATTTAATGTATTAAAAATAAAATAGATAAAACAATTTAATTTATTGATTCATTTAAAAATAATAAACCCATTACATGTTAACTTAAATAACAACCTTTATTTAAAAAGAAGAGTGAGAGATGTGGTATTGTTTTACATTTTTTCAAATCTCTTTAATGTCTCATTTAATAGAAGACGGCTGGACTGTCATATCTGTTTCTGCATTCAGTCCATTGTGTAAGTCATTCTGGCTGAAGTAAATGAAGAACATTTGACCTCACAGAGATAGGTAGTTGAAAAGAGAGGGACCCCACTGACCTCCTGAAAAGGTCTCAGGGAACCCCAACCTTCCCCAGACCACTCTTTGAAAACCTCTAAAAACAAACAGACAAAACCTGTTTAATATCCTTTAACCAACCACTACTAAAGCTATTGGAATAACCACGGTTATTGAACTAAGGACATGCTATGTTGGGTTTGAATTTCAAAATCTTAATTAAGGTTTATTTGCCTTTGTTATTGTTTCCTAAATGGCTTTCCTCTTTAGGCTTGAGTTTGCTCCAGGACTAAGTCACTTAACTTCTCTAAATGCCATTTAGTGTGTTCCTTTCCCCATCTCTACTTTCCTGGGTATAGCAGAGGAGTCTAAAAAACAATCGGTGCTGCCCCTCTATTGGTGCCACAAGTGGGATCTCCCCAGCCATTTTCTTTGCATCCTGTGACAGTTCATTTGTAGTACATTCATGCTTTTTAGTTCTCTCTTGGGGAAACATCTCAGCTAGAAACTGAAGCATAAGGTGTGTGTGCACAGACACAGACACTGTTGTTTGCTATTATCTTAGGAAGATGTAGTAGAAGTAAATAAGTTTTATGGTGCAAATATTTTACATTCTGATAAATACAAGGCACTTCCTACTTTATCCTTTTCACATCGACATTCTTACCTGAACACTCTTTCCATAACATAACTAATCCAGAAGTGGTGAGTATAAATTTTGTAGATTAAAACAACAGTATGTCTAATTACATATAATTACCCAAACCATTATCTGCCACTACCAACATCCTTTGAAGCACAATTTGGAAAATCTATTCTAGACTATACCTAGGAGAACTGCTATTAAGATAGTGTTGGAAATCTCTAGTGGGTCACTGAATGCTCCTGAAATCATCTCATTAGCAAGTTCTAAACTATCCCTCCAGATTCTACATTTCTACTTTAAAAAAATGTAGTGATCCATTTTATATAGACAAATTGGGTAAAAACTTACAATAATATTGAAAAGCATGCGGAACATAGAATAGATAACAAATTACTAATTTGGTAATTCTTGCCAAAACACTCTTAATTTTGTTCAGTTTCTGATAATGTGTTTAAAAAATAAGCAAACAAAACTTAACAAAATTAGAAAAGATGCCCAATTCGCAAATAGGTATAAGAGGAAAGAAAAATATATTCCTCCTACTGAGAAAAATTTTCTTAGATACCTACATATGAATGACATATCAAAAAGAAACTATGAAAGACAGGAGAGCAAACTGAGATTAGTTCAATTAGTACGTTGATTATTTCATGCAAGGCACATGTGTACTGAGGGATTCAAAGCAAAATAAACTATGGCCTGTGACCACCTGGAGCTTATGATCTACTGAGTAATATACGACTTTACACAACTCAAATTGCCAAATCAGATTACTACTATTATTGCAAATATTAAAGTATACTGAGTGAATAAAGAGGAAAAAATAAGTAATTCCAATGAGTTCTAAAATACAGTTTAGAGAGAAACTGACATTCAATTAGTTTTTTATAAAACAGACTGAAGTGTGACCAGTGAATCTTCTAAGTTAAAAAAAAAAGATGGGACCAGAGGTAAGAATATAAGAAAACGCAGGGTATGTTTAGGTGTATTTGGGGAAGTTTCTGCTTCAAAGAATTGTTGATTATAGTCAATGCACTATAAAGCATATTTTCCCTTATGACCTGTATTCACTCAGAATTAGATTAAGGTCTTTATAGGTCAGAAGTCATTCGAACTCAGTACGGATGAGCAGCTGTGGAAAGTTAATAACTTGCACAGATTATTTATGATCCCACTGAAGTTTCTTTAATTAAGCGAACTTTCATAATCCCTTTCTAATGCCTTATCAACTTGATTTTTATCTATGTAACCACTGGCTGCCATAGACCAGGGGACCTGTTATGAGACTCAAGACGATACCAAAGAATTTTAGACTTAAATGAACAATTGATGGCTAGCTACCCACTCAGCAGTGGTTAGGGCAAGAATTGGTCTGACTAAAGCTTTCTATCCTGAGCTTCTGGTACATAATGTTCCACTCCTGGAACTGGATCAGTTGTCCTAACACTGCTAGACAATCCTTTGCCCCGTCCAATGCATGGACTTAGAAGAAATCGTCTTAACCTCTTGACTCTACCAGGCCATCATCTGTACATCCTTTTCAGATTTAGTATATTCTCCTCAGGAGGCCCAATGATGCCCTCTATCGTGAGTTTAGTAACGTCTGGCAAACTTTTTCTGTAAAGAGCCAGATAATATCAACATATATTTAGGCTTTCCAGATAATAAACAGTTGGTCTCTGTTGCAACTGCTCAGCTCTTCATTATAGCACAGAAGCAGCCACAGACACTATATAAATGAATGGATATAGTCAGATTTCACCTGGGGGCTGGCTGTAGTTTCTGGTTCCTGCACTAAGGTGTCTGATTTATGAAGGGAAACCTTATAAGATCCTGGTAAAGCAAAATTAAGAGGGAAAGAAAAAAAAAAAAAAAACTATAAAGGTACAAAGAGGGGCTTCCCTGGTGGCGCAGTGGTTGAGCGTCCGCCTGCCGATGCAGGGGACACGGGTTTGTGCCCCGGTCCGGGAAGATCCCACATGCCGCGGAGCGGCTGGACCCGTGAGCCATGGCCGCTGAGCCTGCGCGTCCGGAGCCTGTGCTCCGCAACGGGAGAGGCCACAACAGTGAGAGGCCCGCGTACCTCAAAAAAAAAAAAAAAAAAAAGTACAAAGAGGAGGTACCACAAAGAACTTTTAGCTGCAAGCAACTCATACTCGAGAGAGAAAGAAAAAGAAAATACAATTAATACGTGTTCGGCTGCAGCCCGCAGGCCTGCACGCCTTGTAGTTGCCCAACCCCGAGACTAAACAAAGAGCCCCTAGACAGTGACAGAGACATAAACGGTTTATGAACTGGGGGGCTCTTACATACCCGAAGGAAGGTCCTGGAGCTACACCCCACCGTGTGAGGCAGACTGCGGGCAGAACATGGCGTCAGCCTTCATTACTCAAGGGAGGGGCCAGGGCAAGGACGCTACCATTTATAGGGGGAATTGGCATCAGATGCGCTCAGTTACCAGGGATTAACTAGGCCCTATAATTAAGAGGATTGGATAGTCATGTGAGTGAAGCAGGGACTGGTCGAGCAGGGGACGTACAGTGAGCCAGAGAACAGCCACGTTGAACGGCCTGACCATACAACAGGTAACACAAGCAAAAGAGAAAAAGTCATTGTGCCTCATCACCTTCATTTCTATGCCTCAAAACAGAGTTTGCCAAATACCCCCATCTTAGATTTACCTGGGAGTCTCTTTAGACATGTAATCCTCAGGCTGTAACTCAGGCCTCTTGAATTAGGGTCTCCAAGGTGGAAGATTACCATGTTTAACAAGATTCCAAGGTGATTCTCATATATGCTTAAGAAGAATTGTTGTATAGCTTCAATAACTTTCTCTGCATTCTTTAGCTCCCTAATTGTTAACTCTTCCCTTTATCACTGCATGAAGTCTCAGTGAAGAGGAGAATGTATTATCAGCTCCCTTTGAATTGATGCCTTGGTCTGTAGCTTCCTAAACTTACTCTCACCCCTTAGACATAGGTCTTTGATTCTATTCACTGTATTTAGGGATCACCCCCACTAGCAGACACACCTGATGCTGATCTCCAGACCCAATCAAGATCAGAAACCCATGCTTTTCACTTAATAGGATTCCTCCTGTTATATGTGGGATGAGCATTAAGGAAACAACTTGTATCAAGATTCTTAATAACACTGCTTTCCTATGTAAGTCTCTTCAAAGTAATACAGTTTGGATTCTGGAAATGTCCCACTGGCTGAAAAAATATCAGGAAAAAATAAAACTTCTAGACAAACATGAACTGTAAAACATAACAAAATAAAATCCTTAGAAGGGAATGCTTTCAGTTTTAGGCTTGAGGCAAAAACAAATGTATATCCAGTAAAGAGACAGGAATTCTGTCTTATCCTACCTTTAAGTCAACAACAAACTTGCAATTTTGGACGACCTCAGATGTGTTATTTTTTTTTTTTAATAGACAATCACCATGTAACTAGACACTGAGGATACCAATTTAGAGACTTGGCAATTTATAGAAAAGTGAAATTATCAAGTGGATGGAATCTTAGATAATATTTTTTGAAAGAATTGACAAAAGACTTATGAATAATGGTAAATTTTCTCATAATCTGGTATCTTCCTGCCAAAGTGAATTTATACATTCTTTTAAGCCAATTTATTCTTAGAAGCAAAGTTCAACACAAATTGGGCTGAAATTTAATTTCCTTTTGTCCTAGGGATGGATTTGAGAAGTGACTTTTGTTTTCTTTGATTTCAGAATAGCTTTGAATGATTTCCTCTTTAAGGATTCAGAAATGGCTTTGCAGTCTTCTGTTTCTTTGTTAATCCCGGAAGACTTGTGAATTCTATGTTTGTTTTTTTTTTCGCTGTACACGGGCCTCTGACTGTTGTGGCCTCTCCCTGTTGTGGAGCACAGGCTCCGGACGTGCAGGACCAGCGGCCATGGCTCACGGGCCCAGCCGCTCCGCAGCATGTGGGATCTTCCCGGACCGGGTCACGAACCCACGTCCCCTGCATCAGCAGGCAGACTCTCAACCACTGCGCCACCAGGGAAGCCCGAATTCTATTATTTTTAATCTCATTTTTTTTCTTGTCCACTTTTCTCTGTTGGACTTTGGGATTTATGCAAATCTCATCAAAAGTGGACCATCCTGCTTAAGAATAACACTCTTTTTTTTTTTTTTTTTTCCTACTTCTGTTTCAGCCCGTTTCTTGATCCAGTAACTTTTGGTCCAGAAGCTCAAGTTCATCTTGAAGAAAAGTTATTTATTTCTCAGGAGATATGATTATATTATTTTTCTCTGTCCTCAAATGACCTGTTGAAATAGATTTCTGGGGACTAATTTATATTAGTTCCAAAGTATGACTCTGAGAGCACGAGCATTAATTGAAAGACTATTTTTATCACCTTATGCTCTCCTTTAAAAAACAAATGACATTTTTCCTAGATTTAATTCAACTTTCACTTTTGACTAGGATATTAAATGTCAGGAATTATACTTCTGTATGTATGTATGTTTAATAATTCTCTAACGAATGCAATTAATATCAAGAGAATCAGGTTATAATGCATTTCCTTTAATACCACAAAATTAAAAAGTCACTTTTAATGAGGTAGAAGGTGCCTGGAAGTACGTTAGCCTTAAGCAATGAGTAGCTCACAAATACACATACCTATAAAAAGCAGACATTTTTTGAAGGCTATGAAAGCAAACCTTTAAATAATTTGGATTTAAGGTATACGGCACAAATGCGTCAAAGAATTATGACTGATTTACAAACCTTTAGCTTCAACTAGAAAAAGTTATAACTGTTATGCTAACATTTGTCCAGTGATTACTAAGTGCCAAGCATGGTGCCCATTTGATTTAATAATTACAAAAACTTTATGTAGATATTATTATCCTTAATTTATGTAAACTGCCCAGAGTCACACATCTCATAAGTGGTCGAGCCAGAATTCAAATTCAAGTATTTTAATTCAAAAACTTCTATCTTTAGCCCCACATTATACTTAGATATATCACAAGGAAAAACATTTTTTTCAATTAAACCAGTGTTCCTCACAACTCTACCCATCTCCAGAGCTGAACATGTTTGTCTGCAGGAAAGGATTCTGATGATGGCATCTATACCAGATCAAGGTTTGTCACATTCACACTTGGTTAGATAAAGAGTTCATTCTCACCAGGATTCTGCTTTGGAACAGCTTTTGCATTATAAGATCCATTTTATCTGTAGAACTATGATGCTACTACCTGCTCATCATCTTCTTTGGACTTCTCTTCCAAAAAAATCAATAAATTCAACAAATATTTATTCATGAATGATTGAAAAATGAACTCATGAAATAACCAATGACTACTCAAATGAAAATATCCAAAATGTATATACCCAAATCAAGGTAACTGGAGAAAAAATTCTGGGTAGGGTATAATCTTTTCTTCCTCAAAAAGTAAAACTACATTCTATCATTTCATAGCTCAAGAGCCCTTCTTTCTGCTCTCCTTATTCACACGCACATACATACCCACACACCTGTCCACACGCACGTGTCAACAGGTGCTCAATCTTAGGGGAAGTTCTATTCTATGCAGGGAACTGTGGCACACTATGTGCCACTGTAGGGCATGTTTCCAGTTTATGTTTATATTTATATATTTCTGGTGTGAGGAGTTCTAGCATCTACTTCCACCAAGAACACCACTACTAACCTCTGCCAGAGCAAGAGAGTAGTCATGTTAGTAGAATTCTAGGATACAAAGCATTGAGATTTTCATTTCCTATTTTCTCCCCTGAAAGTGGTGGTATGTCAATTCTTTAAAGTCTCTTTGATATTTAAACATCTGATTTATCCTGATACATTTAAGAATTACAATAAAAGGTAAAGTTTCTTAAGAATCCTAGAAAATCACAAATAGTCTGCGTACCATTTAACCACTGAAGACATTTGGAAACTTAGGTGCAACCAACCATGTTAACTTGCTTCATGTTTATTTGTGAGGTTTTATTCAAATTATCTGATAGACGAAAGCCTAAATTTATCAACCTCAGGGATTAATCTGGTGCCATTGGAGAGAAGGAAAAAAATTAGCCACGAATTCCATTCATACTCCTGTATGCAGAATTCCTGTGGGAACACATTCTGCACATCCAAGTCAACCAAACTCACTTTGAGGTCAAGGACTACTTCAGGTGAGTTTCAGCAGAAAGAATTTTGCCATCTGTTTGATATATTATTCATTTTAAATAGTCAGAGAATTGCAAATGCCAACAGAGGCCATTAGATTGAATGCAAGCCCTCCTATGCATATTCAAACAGCTTTATATATCCTTCATGAGCCAAAACAAAGTGACTAAATGAGAAGGTACAGAGAATAGACCATGGTGAACAAAAGGATGCATGAAGTCTTCCATGTGAAATCTAAATAACATTAGGCCATGGCAAGATCTTCAAGGTCAGGTATAATAAAGAAATTTAATTTTGTACCAGGTGTACTATAATCTTCTAAAAAGTTTTTTTCTATATATGAGTTAAGCTATGACTTAAAATGTAATTTTTGTCAGGTCTTCAACTTGTAATGTGCCAAAGGATGCCTTAAATTTTTCAGTTTTAAGGCCTTCCAAGAGATTTTATATCTGGAAATATTTTCCGTCCTATATTATCCTCAATTCAATAACCTCAGATATCCGGTTAACAGAAGAATGAAGACTCTGGCCCAAGGATGCACTGCTATATATGTGTGTATATGTGTTTGTGTGTGTGCACGTATATTCATATGTGTATTTATATGCATATATATTTTTATATGTTTTAGATTAATGTATGTGATTAATAGATAAAACCACAAATTCAATATAACTGGCAGAATAACTCTCTTAAAGACTGTCTTCATAAAATAGCCCATTGTATATAAAATATGACAGTTGGATTGTATATTAATTAGCCACCTGTAAGGAGGATAATACATTTGTACGTACAAAGCTAAAGTGAACACTGGATCTTAAAAAAAAACAGCATCCTTAAGCAATGAAATACGTATCTTCGTTTGTTTCCCTACTTAACTATTTTGCTCTCTGATCTCCTCATGAAAATTTCCAAGTCTACAGTTTGTACTTTTTTCACAAAGGGGCAGTAATGCCTGTAAAATCATTCCAGGTCAAAGTAGACCACTTTTTCTCACTTTCCTTACCAAATATCAACTTTCTTCTTTCAACTAAAGTGGTTTTACCATATTTTATTTACTTCCTTATCCAAATATTATTTGTCTAGCAGTCTCAAACCTATGGACCCACAAGAAGTAAAAAAAATAAAACTATGGACAGTGAAAATAGTTGTCTCAAATCCATGCAGATGGACTTTGATGCATTCATGCAGAAGCTTATGACGCATCTCAAACATTCTTTGGGCCAGCTGTGAATAATGGCAACTAAGAGCACCAGGAAACTAGAAATATCCAGCATGCTGTGCTCCCTGAGAATAGAAGCAAATCCACCCTACTGAGCGATTAACCCAACAGGTGTTCCAAATTATGGAATTAGAATTCGTAACAATGTTGACCCCAGTCTGTGAACAACTGAAAGAATTTACTGAGGAATTGTGTGTTTGATGCTCCACTGTAATCTCAACCTCTGGAATAGTAAGCATTCATTAATTTATTTAGCAAATATTTATTGACCTCCAGTAACAAATAAAAGACTCTGTCTTAGGTATATAAGACTCTGTCTTACATTAGAATGCAGAAGAGTGTGCATTTGTGCATGCATAAACGTGTTCATGTATATGTACATACATATATACATATTACATGTACATCTATATATGTATACATATATTTGTGGGTCTGTTTGTTCTGTGATGTTAAATATTTCTTCTTCATATAGAATATAAAGAAGAGATAAACATCTGTCTCACAAAGAAAACACTGTTTTTTTCCTTTCCTTTCTGGTGTTTTGCTAATGCATTGCAAAAAATCAGCAGCCAAACTCTTGTCTAATGTGAACCATTAGTGTTACTTAAATGATTTCCTGAAGTTCCGTCTCCAGGATGATCAGTGATCTCTAGCTTGTTCCCTGCTTGCTTCTAGCTGGCAAGGTTTTTCATGATAATTACGCTCTTGCCTTTTTAGCTTTCAGCAACTTTAGAATTTCTGCACTAATTTATCTCTGTTTGGGATGTAAATTGCATGATATCAGTAATAGCTATGATTATAGATCTGACAGTACTTTCAAATCCAGTCTCAGGATTTGGTCTGATTTAGCTGGATTTCTGGGTGTCCTGCACTGTCTGCTTGACAAGTAGCCTATGTCTAAGCTGTCCTGGATCATGTTCTCTGATAGATGTATTATTCCTATAAATTGAAATAGACTTACTTCTTTCTTGCCAGAGAGACTTATTTTGAAGTGTCATGGCTTCTACAAAGGACCCATGTGCTCAGGGAATGAGACCTTCTGTTTAAATAGGAACAAATATAATGCTTGCTATAATTGTCTTCCATTATGACTTATCTGCATTTTTTTTTTAAATCATGGGTTCTTACACAGAATTTGAAGCTACAATTTCCTACCCAATGCCTGAATTTCCTCTGCTAATTCTCCAACCAAAGGTCATGCAGCCTTCTGCTTGACCACCGTCTGTAATGGGGCAGCATTCTTTTCCTCGCAGGAGACAATCTGTTAGGCTATTTCCAAAGATGAAATCGTTAGATTGTAATTCTTTAATCAAATGAAAATGTGCCTTCCTTTATGACTCAGGTTTTTCATTCTAGTTCCACACAAAATACATCCTACCCCTCCATTCCAGAATAAATCTTACTTCACTTGGTTAAGCACGACCTTCACTGAGAAACACCCATTGAATTGCACCCCAGTCCTCAGCAGGATAGGCAGACCCTCCTCAGAGATAGCTAACTGGGGAACAGGACCACAATTTAGCACTTACGTTACAATTTAGTAGAGAAGCCATTGGTACTCTGATACTTTGTATGTCTGTTAAAACTCAGAGAAACATATAAAAGGCCTGATACTTGGAACTCTGGTTATACTCATTATCTCCTTTGTCAGAATTTTCCCTTCAGCAAGTTCTTAAGTGAGCATAAGAAAAAAAATTTAAATAAATAAACAAGAACATCCATCATCTAGGTGGGCTATATCAGGTGCCCTAGTGAAGCCATCAGAGTTCTGTAGTCTTCATTTTTCACCTCGACTTCCTCAGTGTGTGAGTTCAATTATGTCAAGTGCTTCTTCCATGCAGTCAGGGAAGATGACCATTGGAAACTCCATGCTCACAGCCTGTGACCCCAGCAAATGCACTCTCTCTCCTATTGTCCAGATGTTACTACATTGCCTGAAAGGACCCTGATTAGCCCAGGCAAAGGACATGGAGCTACTGGACAGGCCCAACACAGCTGCATGGGATGGAGAGGGAAAATTCTCAAAAGGAAAGAAATCTGGGCAATCCACCTAGCTCCATTACAAAAGGGTGAAAAATTTTAGAATACATGAATAAACAAGCAAAGACTGTCACCTGTGTCTCATACAGTCCTGAAATCTGGCTTTGGTAAACTAGTGGGAAAAGTGAAACTGCCTTTTTCTTTTTGGAAAGTTTGACAATGGACAGCAGCTCAACATCTGTAGAAATCCCATTGTCCTTTAGTCTCCTGACATAATACCAATCTCATTTCTCGCACCTGAAAGACTTTCCATTCAATAAAGTCAAGGAGAGAATAAAGAGTAAAGCGGTCAGTCTCAAATAATAAAGGAGCTGGAAGATCACAATTTAGCAAGCCTCTGGCATGACAAAAATCAAGACCAGACGAGTGTGCAAGCAAGAATCTGGAGGTTAGTACAGGATTACATCAGAGGAGGTTTTAAAAAATTCCATGTATGGCATTAGGGCCATACGTAACACATAGGCGTCCCTATTACATAGGGACAAAATTAGTTTCCACAGAAGGATTTCTAAATATTTTGTATTCTACCACAATATGTCTATCTTCCCCCATCCTAAACACTGGATTCTTTTAATCCATAAAAGGTGATTTGGGTTCATACACCACACTCTATTAAAGTATATACACAGAGCTAAGCCTAGGAGATAAGTGCCTTAGGTACCTGACCTGGTCTTTGCCATCAACAGTACTTCACTCAGCGATTGGCCCACAGTATTTGCTCAGAAAGTGTTAAAATAAGACTGAAAATCTTGGACTAGTTGACTTTGAAAATCCTGACCATTTCTTAGTATCTATAGTTCTATTTGTGCAATAGTAAATCAATCCATGAAATTTGTATCAGATCCTTTTTACTGTTTTGGTTTCTGCTTTGTTTTAGAAACAAAGCACATTTTCAGAGCTACAAATTGGTGAAATATATTCTAATGCCATGCTATGGCCATGTTTAATTTTTCAAAGAATTCCCATAACATTTCTTCCACGAAGCAATTCTATCTTTGTAGTAGATATTATTGTTGTGTTTTTCAGATGATGGAATGGGTTCACTGTTGGGCCTTAGGAAAACTCCTAAAACTGAATTTCAGTGATTCAGTTGGAACTTACTTCACTCTCCTCTTCCAATTTCTGACTGGGAACAATGTTCAAATGCCTTCTCTGCGTATAATATAGGGAAAAAGATACTGTTGACAGAAAAAATACTTCCTGTCTAAAACCAGTGCCAAACAGGAACAATGACAAAAAGAATGCCTAATTATTTAAAGTTTACTGCTTCGTTTAAAAGCCTTTCTATTGTACAGGATCCTTTTAATTACTGCGGTGAACTGCTATCTCCTGTGATCTTTCACGTACACTGCCATCTGTTTTTAAAATATCTTATGATATTGAAATAACATTGCATGTAATTTGCTGTCTTTTATTCGGTCTACCAGGACAATGTGAAGGACCCCACACAGTGTGACTGCGAATCTCAGGGCTTTCTATGAAAGAAGGAAAACGAAGTCAACTACAAAAACCCAGTATGTTCTCAAACTTCACCTGGACTGCAGCATCTGGATCAATAAATTATAAAAAACAGTCCTACCACTAATTAGCTATATGACATTAGGTAAGTTAATGTATTGTGCTGATTTTCAGTCTTCTCACTTGTGTAAAGAACAGATAGGCTAGATGAAAACCAAAGGACTTGTGGCCTCCAATATCGTGGAGCGTCGCCTAATCATCTCTAGGAGCTCTTGCTCTGCCTGCAAACACACACAATTAAATCAAAGCTTTGTCATCATCACAAAATAATATCTTTGCTCAATACTTAATTCCAGGCTTGGTTTTACAACATCCAGACTTTCTTTGGCTGCTGAAATAATACTATAGTGGAAAAACATGAACAAAAGTAATCCTAATGCATTGCACAAAAAAATACTCATGTGTGTTATTATGTTAGTACGTTATTGTACATGTTTATGTTATCTGGCATGATGGAGCATAGGGAATCATTAACTCAACAACAATGGAAAC
The DNA here is from genome assembly GCF_964270905.1 of Leucopleurus acutus. NCBI lineage: Eukaryota > Metazoa > Chordata > Mammalia > Artiodactyla > Delphinidae > Leucopleurus > Leucopleurus acutus. The sequence continues at coordinate 25,786,884 of NC_139162.1, forward strand.
TCAAAACTCAACTATATTGAGTCCATAAGGTGAAGGAAGTTGGGCAAATCCAAGCTTATGTCTTATTAGAGCTTACAGCTTTGCCTTGCACATAGTAGATGATATATAAATATTTACATGGAATTTCTTTAGAATTTTATGATTTCATGATAATAATTATTTGAGTGGAAGAGGTAAGTTAATACATAACAAAACAGTGCAGTCTGCTCAGTACCTGATACATAGCAAAACTGAACTTTTAATTAATTAATCTATTGATTTGAACAAAGAAAACTTGTCAAAATATTTTTCTAAAAGACCTAAGTTTTTATTTCCATCTGAGATTATATTATGAACATTTAAAGGAAATAATTGAAAAATACGCAAAAGATATATAGATAAGAATGATCAACCCAAGGATTAATAATAGCAAAATATTTGATAGGTTGTTAAAAATTGGGTTGATTATGGTAATCATGGGGCATCTACATGATGCATTCTTAAAAGGGTAATAATATACATAATAGTTAAGTAAAGGAAAACGTAGAATAGAAATTGTATAATTATTGCCTGACACTTATTTAAATTTATTTCTAGAAATATGACATAATTTGTTAAGATAAATACATTAATGTTTTATGTATAGTAAAATATTTGGTTATTTTATCATATAAATATTATATTTATTGCATTTAACAAAATTAATATATTATATATAATAAATAATATATAATAAAATGAAATACTATGTGACAAACTAAAATTCTTTAATATTAACAGCTATCTCAGGTTCTAGAACCATGGGAAGATTTTATTTTTCATAAGCATTATAAATTTTCCCTGTATAAATATTAAAAATAGATTTTTTCCCCTATTCTTTTTTTTTTTACATACTTTTGTTTTAATGTTAGTACTACTACTCATTATTTGTGGGGCTTAAACAACTCAAGTTTTCTTCTGTTTCTTCTCCATAAAATGCAGGAGATGCTCAACTGAAAATTGCTTGGACCAATGATCTAATCAAAGATGTGAACCAGCCTAATGCAGCAGGCTCATCACCCAACCATTATACAATTCTTGTGGAAACACAGACTGAAACACCGTATTAATTCCAGAAGAATGTTTGAGCTGCACAGGTAAACCATCCATTCATTATAAGGCCCTTTAATGCAGAAAGAACAAACTTAAATGTCAACAAAAAATGGAAAGCATTGCAAGGAATGCCGAAGATTGAAGCGAGCCCTAAAGCAAAAGAGAGGCCATAGAATTGATGAGGAGTGTGGACGACTGGAAAGTACACCTTCCTGGTGTCCAAATGGTACAGACCCACGTAGCTTCCATGGCCTGTTGCCAAGTGGAAATGTGGGTTCTGCACTGACAAATCATTGACAAGAAATCCAGAATTTTTGGTAGTTTCTCAGTGCTGACCACCAACTATGTTGGTAACTTTTGTCTTTGCTGTTATTTTTAACACCCTGATGGCCATTATTTTGTGTTCAATAATGTAAGACTAGTAACACCAGAAACATGGGAGGGGATGAGAAAGAGGATGTTTACTAGATATGGAAGCACAGAATCCTAAAGACTTGTTTTGACCAAAACAGGTACCTCCAACTGAGGGACAGTCACTCTCAGGAAACATCACAGGGAAGGAGTGAGTAGAATAATAACCCTGACATCACTGCCCTCTCTCCCTCCATCCCCTGGACCTCCAGCCAGAACTCCCCATTAGCCAAGCCCAAAGATAAGCCAGAGATGGAGGGGGCCCATTGATGTGGTCATACAGGTCAGCCCGCTGGGCAGAGAGCAAAGTGAGTAAGAGAATCCTCATGTAGAGAGGATATGCAGGCCAAGAGAGGATATTTGGCACAAATCCTAAATTACTATTCATAAAGTATTAAAGCCAGAGTTTATCTCAAGAGTGCTCTGTACCTTTCAGTTAGCCCACATTTTTTCATTCCATCCAGGATATTTGTAACCAAATACAATCATCTGCTGAAGTGTAACCAAAGATAAACTAATGTATGACTTTGTAGCACCACAATCTAACAGGCTGTTAAACAGCATGATCGAATTAGAGGTCCTGAAAATGGCATAACTAATGGCACTGTCTTGGAAAAAGAAAAAGTAGTGCTAATGCAGAGGTTCATGAAATGTGTATGAACCGTATAACATATTCATGCCCTATTACTGAGAATTTCAAAGTGTCTCACTGCTCGAGATAATAGGCCTCGATTCAATTCAGTCTGATGTGGCATGAATTTCATGCGCTAATTAGTAAAGCATTTCTTAATGATTAAGGGGGAAAAATCAGATAACATTTGATTGGAAACACAACTGTCAGAGATAAAACATAGCTACAACTAAGGTTAGAAGGAATGCCATACATTTTGAATTCAGGTGTCTTAATTATGACAATTAATGATTATATTCTCTCTATAAATGAATTCAACCAACATGGTAAGCATATGGTAATTAAAGTGCTTTTGTAGTGCAGGAAATTTAAACAAATGACATCAATAATAATCGTGTCCTTTCTTGCATTTTAAGTTTAGTTTCCTATCAAATCTGTTTTCTCTGTCAGTCATTTATGAGTTTTATATACTGTTAGTACTTTAATAACAAGTATACTTCTAGGAGTTGATATCTGTTAACATTGGATTTCTGGCAAGAATGTAAATTATTTCCCATTCATTGAAGTTATAGATAGTGAATCCTGCTTTCTATCAGTGCTATGGAAGTTTGTTAAAAATAGTGTCGGATTATCAGACTACAGTGCCTAGAGTTAATAAAAAATAGACCATTGACCCAGTAGATATAGGTTAATATGGATAGCATTACATAAGGATAACTACATAAAATTTGATAGGTCATTTAAATTCTGAATATTCTGAGTGTAATCTAATCACAGGAGATGGTTTTAAAGGCTCACATTGTTATTGAAAGCGTTTTCACGCTGACACATTATTGATCCAGACTTCATCGCCTCTTGCCTGGCCTGCTGCAATAACTGCCCTACCTCCATGACCTCACAACTCCATTCCTACACACGTTACCTAAGACTTTTTCCTCACTTCAGTAGATACTAAAGAGCCTCCATGATAAGACGCCAACCTCTTTTCCAGCCTCATCTTCCACTTTTCTTCTGTTCGTGCCTTACTCTTCTGGTCAATTCACTTGGTCATCTGTAAGTCTTTCACTCTTCTGCCACCTTGGAAGTCCCTTCCTCCTCCACCTGATTTGCCCCCATCCTCTGGAAAGATGTTTGCAGACCTTCAGAAAGACCGTTCAGAAATATCTCTCTGGAATCGAGATATCTCTGATTTGAGTAGCACAGTAAACATATTCACACTTTGCTTCCACACAAGACTATGATACTTGAGTATAGGTGTCCTTTTCTCTCCTCAATGCTTGGAACATGTTTTGACATAAAACAGATGTTCAAACAATATCCTCAGCAGTAAGATGGGTCAATCAATTGCCTATAACTTGATAAAACAAGAAAAGCACCTTTAAGGAATTGTATTATTCACTAGTCAAGAATACATGCTGAGGTTTATTCGTTTATATTTAGAAGAGTATGAAACTCATTGCATATTGCTCCCATGTGTTGTTGGACAACCATCAACTACTAATCTACTAAGAAGAGAAGAGAATTAATTGCTATGGGAGGGGGAGGGGAGAGCAGGTGACAAGGTGATGATGATAAAGAGATTATGCCCCCAAGCCCCAAAACAAATTTATCTGTAAAAACAAAGAAAAAGTCTAGCTCACAAACAGTCTGTCTGAAACAAGAAAAACGGAAAGACTAAAATTTTATTTGTTTGCTCTTTTGCAAAGAGATCCATTCTTGATTCTGGGTGGTCCAAAAAGAGTCATAGAGAAATAGAAGCTGGTCAAAGGAATGGAGAGACTATTCCAAAGCTGAAGAGAAAGGATGCTGTGACCCTATTTCCTGACGCAGAGCTAAAATTTAAGTAACCACATAATCAAATGAACATATCCCTCAGTTCAAAGTGTAAATTCATTCATTCTTCAACAGAACTTTTGTTGATTATCTAAAACCCTGAGTTGAAGAAAGTGTTTCTGTCTGAAAATGTATCAGGCAAATAACCAATCAGGGTGGATCCCAATGTACAGTGAGAGCCAAAGTTCCAGTATATTCTATGTGTGAAAAATGGGACTCACGTAGATATTCGAGTAGCCATAAGGGGTAGAACTGCAATTTCTCCATTTTCTTTCTATTCCACAGTAAATGTTATCTATTATTAGAATGTTTTCATATGCAAACCACACTAGTCTGTTACTTCAGTCAGGCTGGCCTAAGCCACTACTAAATCCATAATTCCTAAGTCTTGACGTTCAGTAACTATACTTGTTTTTAGCATGTTTCACATGCCTTTACCATAATCTTGTACGAGAGAATAATATTTCTAACTCGATTTTGGAAAACCAGTATAGTGTGCACAAACAATAACTTATAGAATAGCCCACTTCCCCACTTTCAATACAAAGTCTACAGAGAGTCAATACTGATTACTATCCTTATATGGCATGATGATTCTCATGGGAGAGCAGTAATGGAGACGGGGGTAGTTGCGATTTATCTTTCAACTGTTCCAGTAAAATACCTGTTTATTTAAATCGACTTCTTTCTTGTCATTCTGTCTGAATGCAGTACAATTTAACCATAGTAGCAATAAGTGCCGGATTTTTGCCACAAAAATTTCATTTTATACTATATTATTCATTAAATGAATAACTTTAAGGTGATAGACATTTCTTCTACTTGTAAGACTTTTCATAAAGCTAAATCTACAAAACAAAAATGGGCCATCAGATGCATGTTGGAATATATGGCTACTGTTACTGGTACATAATTTTAATACAATGGAAGACATGTCTATGAGCACACAGAATCCAGAACCTTTTAGCAAAGGTGCTTCCAATTCAGAAACAAAAATAAATGCTGATTTGTACCGTGTAGCATTGAGGCCAAAGCTAATGCAGCTCAAAAGCCATCCGTGTTGTGTAGGGAAGCAAGGATACGCATTTCTTCAGGCATTTGTGACAAGACTGCCAGTATCCTGACCTCATATGCATGAATCCTATCAAACTGATCACTGAATACATTTTTTTTTCTTGTAGAAAAATTCATAAACCACAGAATTCTAAAAATTAAGATGTATCGGTCTGGTGTCTTTTTCTGAAAATAAAAAATTAAAAGAAACAGGAGGACAGACAAAACCAAAGTCCTAAAACAAAGACACAAAAAATTGTTGTTTTCTTTCTTTCCTATGAAGCAGCTTCTATCTATTGAGGTTGCTTTGCAAAGAGAAAAGTATGAGTTAGGGGCCAATAAATTGTGTGTTTTCCCAACTCAGTTCCTCTGCCTTTGCAGTAGGAATATCCCCTGATAGCTAAAGCCTTCTAGAGGCCATAATTCTTGTTTTCCCACTCCTACACACTTTTACATAAAACAAGAAAGACTGCCACTGCATGCACTTCGGAGCAGTCAAAACGTAGTCCTGGGGAAGTTATTCTGTAGTTTTCTAACTTTCCCTTATCTCTCCTCTGCCGAATCACAAAGTACACATGTTCGGAATTATCGATCTGTCGCAACATCTATCTGAGGCAATGTGGGTGGAAGAGGTCGGTGTTGCCTTGCATGTTTCACTTTGTGATCATTAGTGACACCATCTTCCTCACTTTCATTTGCTTCCATAATGCAATTGAAATCTTGTGCCCTTTCTTGCCTGAAAAATAACTTTAAGAAATGCTTTGGGAAGATTGGTTCAAGATGGCAGAGTAGAAGAACATGCACTCACACCCTCTTGTGAGAGCACCAGAATCACAACTAACTGCTGAACAATCATCAACAGGAAGACATTGGAACTCACCAAATACGATACCCCACATCCAAAGACAAAGGAGAAGCCACGGTGACATGATAGGAGGAGCACAATCACAGTAAAGTCAAATCCCATGACCACTGGGGGCGTGACTCACAAATTGGAGAAAATTATACCACAGAAGTCCACCCACTGGAGTGAAGGTTCTGAGCCCCACATCAGGCTTCCCAACCTGGGATCCAAAAATGGGAGGAGGAATTCCCAGAGAATCTGGGACAACATTAAACACACCAATATTTGCATTATAGGGGTCCCAGAAGGAGAAGAGAGAGAGAAAGGACCCAAGAAAATATCTGAAGAGATTAAAGTCAAAACTTCCCTAACATGGGAAAGGAAATAGCCACCGAAGTTCAGGAAGAGCAAAGACTCCCAGGCAGGATAAACCCAAGGAGAGACACACCGAGACACAGTAATCAAACTGACAAAAATTAAAGACAAAGAAAAATTATTAAAAGCAACAAGGGAAAAATGACAAATGACATACAATGGAACTCCCATAAGGTTAACAGCTGATTTCTCAGCAGAAACTCTACAAACCAGAAGGGAGTGGCTGAATATATTTAAAGTGATGAAAAGGAATAAGATAAAACCAAGATTACTCTACCTGGCAAGGATCTCATTCAGATTCAACAGAGAAATCAAAAGCTTTACAGACAAGCAAAAGCTAAGAGAATTCAGGACCACCAAACCAGCTCTACAACAAATGCTAAAGGAACTTCTCTAAGTGGGAAACACAAGAGAAGAAAAGGGCCTACAAAAACAAGCCCAAAACAATTAAGAAAATGGTCATAGGAAAATACATATCAATAATTACCTTAAATGTGAATAGATTAAATGCTCCAAACAAAAGACACAGGCTTGCTGAATGGATACAAAAACAAGACCCATATATATGCTGTCTACAAGAGACCCACTTCAGACCTAGGGACACATACAGACTGAAAGTGAGGGGATGGAAAAAGATATTCCATGCAAATGGAAATCAAAAGAAAGCTGGAGTAGCAATACTCATATCAGATAAAATAGACTTCAAAATAATGTTACAATAAGGGCTTCCCTGGTGGCGCAGTGGTTGAGAGTCCACCTGTCGATGCAGGGGACACAGGTCTGTGCCCCAGTCCGGGAGGATCCCACATGCTGCAGAGTGAATGGGCCCTTGAGCCATGGCGCTGAGCCTGCGTGTCCGGAGCCTGTGCTCCGCAACGGGAGAGGCCACAGCAGTGAGAGGCCTGCATGCCACACAAAAAAAGAAAAAAATAATAATGTTACAAGAGACAAGGAAGGACACTACATAATGATCAAGGGATCAATCCAACAAGAAGATATAACATTTATAAATATATATGCACCCAACATAGGAGAACCTCAATATATAAGGCAAATGCTAACAGCTATAAAAGAGGAAATCAGCAGTAACACAATAATAGTGGGGGACTTTAACACCTCACTTACACCAATGGACAGATCATGCAGATAGAAAATTAATAAGGAAACACAAGCTTTCAATGACATACGGCCAGATAGATTTAATTGATATTTATAGGACATCCCATCCGAAAACAGCATATTACACTTTCTTTTCAAGTCCACATGGAACAGTCTCCAGGATAGATCATATCTCAGGCCACAAATCATGCCTCGGTAAATTTAAGAAAATTGAAATCATATCAAGCATCTTTTCCTACTACAACACTATGAGATTAGAAACCAGTTACAGGGAAAAAAAACTAAAAAAGAGAAACACATGGAGGCTAAACAATACATTACTAAATAACCGAGATCACTGAAGAAATCAAAGAGGAAATCAAAAACTACCTAGAGACAAATGACAATGAAAACATGATGATCCAAAACCTATGGGATGCAGCAAAAGCAGTCCTAAGAGGGAAGTTTATAGCAATACAATCTTTCATCAAGAAACAAGAAAAATCTCAAATAAACAATCTAACCTTACACCTAAAGGAACTAGAGAAAGAAGAACAAACAAAATCCAAAGTTAGCAGAAGGAAAGAAATCATAAAGATCAGAGCAGAAATAAATGAAATAGAAACAAAGAAAACAATAGCAAAGATCAATAAAACTGAAAGCTGGTTCTTTGAGAAGGTAAACAAAATTGATAAACCTTTAGCCAGACTCATCAAGAAAAAGAGGGAGAGGACTCAAATCAATAAAATTAGAAATGAAAAAGAAGTTACAATGGACACTGCAGAAATTCAAAGCATCATAAGAGACCACTACAAGCAACTCTATGCCAATAAATTGGAAAACCTGGAAGAAATGGAAAAATTCTTAGAAAGGTATAACCTTCGAAGACTGAAACAGGAAGAAATAGAAAATGTGAACAGACCAATCACAAGTAATAAAATTGAAACTGTGATTAAAAATCTTCCAACAAACAAACGCCCAGGACCAGATGGCTTCACAGGTGAATTCTATCAGACATTTAGAGAAAAGCTAACACCCATCCTTCTCAAATATCTTCCAAAAAATTGCAGAGGAAGGAACACTCCCAAACTCATTCTACAAGGCCACCATTACCCTGATACTAAAACCAGACAGAGATACTACAAAAAAAAAAAAGAAAATTACAGATCAATATCACTGGTGAATATAGATGGAAAAATCCTCAACAAAATACTAGCAAACAGAATCAAACAACACATTAAAAGGATCATACACCATGATCAAGTGGGATTTACCCCAGGGATGCAAGGATTCTTCAATATATGCCAGTCAATCAATGTGATACACCATATTAAAAATTTAAGGATAAAAAACATATGATCATCTCAATAGATGCAGAAAAACCTTTTGACAAAATTCAACACCGATTTTAGATAAAAACGCACCAGAAAGTGGGCACAGAGGGAACCTACCCCAACTTAATAAAGGCCATATACGACAAACCCATAGCAAACATCATTCTCAAAGGTGAAAAACTGAAAGCATTTCCTCTAAAATCAGGAGAAAGACAAGGATGTCCACTCTCACCACTATTATTCAACATAGCTTTGGAAGTCCTAACCATGGCAATCAGAGAAGAAAAAGAAATAAAAGGAATACAAATTGGAAAAGAAGAAGTAAAACTGTCACTGTTGGCAGATGACACGATACTATACATAGAGAATCCTAAAGACGCCACCAGAAAACTACTAGAGCTAATCAATGAATTTCGTAAAGTTGCAGGATACAAAATTAATGCACAGAAATCTCCTGCATTCCTATATACTAACAATGAAAGATCAGAAAGAGAAATTAAGGAAACAATCCCATTCACCAATGCAACAAAAAGAATAAAATAGCAAACCTACCTAAGGAGGTAAAAGACCTGTACTCCGAAAAGTATAAGACACTGATGAAAGAAATCAAAGATGACACAAACAGATGGAGAGATATACTATATTCTTGGATTGGAAGAACCAGTATTATGAAAATGACTATAATACCCAAAGCAATCTACAGATTCAATGCAATCCCTATCAAACTATCAATGGCATTTTTCACAGCACTAGAACAAAAAATTTCACAATTTGTATGGAAACACAAAAGACCCCGAATAGCCAATGCAATCTTAAGAAAGAAAAACGGAGCTGGAGGAATCAGGCTTCCTGACTTCAGACTATACTACAAAGCTACAGTAATCAAGACAATATGGTACTGGCACAAAAGCAGAAACACAGATCAATGGAACAGGATAGAAAGCCTAGATATAAACCCACACACCTATGGTCAACTAATCTATGACAAAGGAGACAAGGATATACAATGGAGAAAAGACAGTCTCTTCAATAAGTGGTGCTGGGAAAACTGGACAGCCATATGTAAAAGAATGAAATTAGAACACTCCCTAACACCATACACAAAAATAAACTCAAAATGGATTAAAGACTTAAATGTAAGACTGGACACTATAAAACTCTTAGAGGAAAACACTCTTTGATGTAAATCACAAAAGATCTTTTTTGACCCACCTCCTAGAGTAATGGAAATAAAAACAAAAATAAACAAATGGGATCTAATGAAACTCAAAAGCTTTTGCACAGCAAAGGAAACTATAAACAAGACGAAAAGACAACCCTCAGAATGGAGAAAATATTTGCAAACGAATCAATGGACAAAGGATTAATCTCCAAAATATATAAACAGCTCATGCAGCTCAATATTAAAAAAACAAACAACCCAATCAAAAAATGGGCAGAAGACCTAAGTAAACATATCTCCAAAGAATACATACAGATGGCCAAGAGGAACATGAAAAGCTGCTCAACATCACTAATTATTAGAGAAATGCAAATCAAAACTACAATGAGGTATCACATCACACCAGTTAGAATGGGCATCATCAGAAAATCTACAAACAACAAATGCTGGAGAGGGTGTGGAGAAAAAGGAACCCTCCTGCACTGTTGTTGGGAATGTAAATTGATACAGCCACTATGGAGAACAGTATGGATGTTCCTTACAAAATTAAAAATAGAATTACCATATAACCCAGCAATCCCACTACTGGGCATATAGCCAGCGAAAACCATAATTCAAAAAGACACGTGCACCCCAATGTTCATTGCAGCACCATTTACAGTAGCCAGGTCATGGAAGCAACCTAAATGCTCACTGAGAGACAAAAGGATAAAGAAGATGTGGTACATATATACAGTGGAATATTACTCAGCCATAAAAAGGAATGAAATTGGGTCATTTGTAGAGACGTGGATGGATCTAGAGACTGTCATACAGAGTGAAGTAAGTCAGAAAGAGAAAAACAAATATCATATATTAATGCACATATGTGGAATCTAGAAAAATGGTACAGATGAACCGGTTTTCAAGGCAGAAACAGAGGCACAGATATAGAGAACAAATGTATGGACACCAAGGGGGAAGGGGGGGGAGGGGTGGTGGGATGAATTGGGAGATTGGGATTGACGTGTATACACTAATATGTATAAAATGGATGACTAATAAGAACCTGCTGTATAAAAAAATAAATTAAATAAAATTCAAAAAGAAAAAGAAAGAAATGCTTTGGGACATCTAGCAAGGAGTTCACTGTTTTCCTATTCATTTCCTAGAGATTACTTCTATCATGTGCTTAAGATGCTTCTAGCAATGCTAACTGCACAAGGTTGAAATATACTGGCCAATGGACTAAATTACAGCACAGCCCATTTTCGAAAGGGTAGCTTATCACTTCACTGGGCAAAAATACAATTTAAACATCTTAGAAGTGTGGTTTTCAGTAACATCAGCACCAAATGGGGTGTTGGGAAATGTAACTGAACCACTTGAATCTTTTTTGTTGAAAAGTAACTTGAATGCCAAGCTTTAGGAAGATTACATTTTACTATTCTCTCAATGTGAGTAAGAATATACAGCAACTGCTGTTATTACAGCAAATAATAAACATTAGTCTTCAAGAACATAAAAATAAGCACAAACCAAAGCAATGTTAACCATGAATAGAGTTTATCTCATCCCTTCCTATGTATAATTCCCTGCAGCTTTTTTTTTTTTTTTACAGTACGCGGGCTTCTCACTGTTGTGGCCTCTCCCGTTGTGGAACACAGGCCCCGGACGCGCAGGCTCAGCGGCCATGGCTCACGGGCCCAGCCGCTCCGCAGCACGTGGTATCTTCCCGGACCGGGGCACGAACCCGCGCCCCCTGCATCGGCAGGCGGTCTCCCAACCACTGCGCCACCAGGGAAGCCCTCCCCGCAGCTTTTGAATAATAATGGGGACTATGATGGTAGAAAGTGCTAGCAAGTAGTAGTGTCTACACAGGCTTTATACAAAAAGTTGTGTGTGCACTATTTTTTTCAATGATCACTTTACAAAACCAGAGAGCTGTTGATATAATGCTAAGAGATACAAGAAAGAGGAGTAATGGGCATTGTCCAGCGATTGAAGGCTTTATTCTCTATTCAATAACTGAGCATGGCTTTGAGTCATTTTGGTTCGGGGAAGAGGCATGCATTTTCATCTTTATGTGAGCTAGTCATAATATAAATATGTTAACCAGAAGCATTATGTTATGGGAATTCTGCCAGTTGCTGAGTATGTCTATTCCAATTATGCATTCCAGAACTGGAGAAATAATGTCATCATGGGTTCAGAGAACCACTGAACCCACTATGACACTCCATTGATCACTTGGCCTCCACAAGCACCAGTTCCAACGGATGGACCAAGTGATATCTTAGGTCTCCTGGGATTGGTGTCAGTTTAGAACCAGCACCCATTAATCCCTGAAGAATCTGATTATTTCCTTTTCCCCAATGCCTGACAAAAAGCCATATAGGTCCCTTTGGGGAAGGCTGGGAGTGATACTAACAGTATACACTTTTGGTGGTGTAACAGGGTCCTTTCTCCAGGGCATTCAGCCTCTCCTTCATTCAGGGGATTCTAGGTTTATAAACTGGTTCGAGTCTGGGAATTGATCGAGGGGCTGTGACACTGTTTTGATGATTCAAGTTAGAATTTAGTTCATTTGACTTAGGATACTTCTTTTTAGACAGTTCAAGTAAAAATTTAGTAGGCTACCCATCTATTTCTTTTCTAGAGACACAATGATAAACTAGTTGATGCCACAGGTCTTTGCAAGTCAGACTATTGTGATTACTGTTTGGACTCTGCTGTCCGTTATGATAACCACACCCACCTTGTCCTTGGCGATTAAGTGCTACCTCTTGGCCCCTGCCACCCTGGAATCCAATTATCCCTATTGCATTTAAGGATCCCAGTTCAGTGACAGTGGTTCCCACTGCAATTTCTGACCTACAGAGAAGAGTGACCACAATGCTCTGCAATGATGCTGGGCTCCCCTCACAAATTTATTTCTCACAGTCGTGGTGAAAGGTGTGTCCTCTGGACCCTCCCAGGGTGGGTGAGCAGGTCTGACATGATAAATCCACTCTAACATTCCAATCTCCCTAAGCCTTCGGATCCTTTCTACCACAGTATACCAGGGCAGTTCTGGAATTTCAACTTCATTTAGTATTGGCCACTTTTTGATCCAGGTTTCAGTCGAACAACCAAATAAATGTTAGCATTCTTCCTCACCCTTTGAGCTACATCGAATCTTAAATTTCTGCTTAGTGGACCCATATCAGTAAGTTCAGCCTGATCCAACTTTTTGTTCCTTAACTATTATCCTACATCCTTACTATCCATCTCCACCCATATTCTCCAGATCTGTGCACTAAAAGAAGCTTGTGTGTATATGTTTAGTGTACATGTACATGCTGCTCAGTTAAGAAATGAAATATAGTGATAGTCTTTTTAAAAAATTCCCCTTTGTGTTTTGTGATGATTCTTAATATTTTCTATTCTTATGTCCTTTTAAGATGAAAATATTGGGAAGATTTATATCTGACAGGTGTAGTTTGGTTTGAAAACCCATCTCTCCATGTGTGTGTACCTGGGGGGTTTAAATAAGTTTTATTGAAAACACTAATCTTATCCTTTTCATAATTAGCTCTCCTCTGCTTTATGAATCCTTGATGAAACTTTTCTTTTTCTTTTAATTGCTATTTTAATACTTAACAAATTAATTCATAAAAGTAAAAAGTACAAATAGCCAATAAGATATGAAAAAATTAAAGTAATTCTCAACCTTACTAACAAACATGTTAATACCTATGAATAAATATAGACACCATTTTTTCCTTCAGATTACACACATGCACACACAGAATGACAAAGTGTAGCAAAGGGAGAACTCTCAGGCACCAATGGCTGAAATATAAAGTAATACAAAATTCCCAGCAGAAAGGTGGCTCTTTTGTCATTATTTTATTTTGGTATTTCTGTAAATATTTTATTCAATGATAATCTTTGCAAATGTATGGATAACGTCCAAAAATTAGGGAAGAGTAAAAAAATGTCAAGTAAATCCATATGGTGTAATATAATGCTTCAAATATAAAGCCTATCTTAAAAGTTTATACAAAAAAATGTACAAATCTTCATGTACAAAAATAAAATCATATATTTCATGCAGCGTTCCAAAGAAAATATATTAATATGCATGAAAATACTGGATGATATATATCAACATATTAATAGTTGTTGCTTCTGGGAACTGAAAATATTAGTAAGTTTCTTTTTCTTTTTAAAGAAATCCATACTTTTTAATCTTCATGTTTTGCAATGAGCATATATTGGAAACAAAGAACTAAAAGCAACCTTATATTGGAGACTTCTGTTATTTATGTTGTGTTTCAGAATTTTTATCCTGAACTCTTCTTTTAAAATTTTCTATCCATTTGAATTTAATACACAAATTATCCAAGTTTTAGCTTAGGTTCCACGAAAAAGCAAAGTTTTCATATGGGTAGTTTAATTTTGGAAATTACCCCAAGGAACAGGATTTAGGGAATTGAAAGAGGAAAACAGGAAGGAGGAAAAACAAATTCGTGAGTGTGATATGGATCTGGTTACCAATGTGAGCAACTAGGACACACACACTAAAAAGAGCTATGGAGAATGCACCTCGGGACTCCCCCCAGTGTAAAGAAGAGAGTATTTATATACTAGTACCTAGTCAGGAGTTATCTCATGCAGAGTTAATTCCCTCATATTTCCAGGTTTGGATACTCAACAGAATTACCATGTGTAGCTGTTTGCTACAGCAACGTCTGTAAAAAAGCTGGGCCAAGGTCGTGAAAGGTGGAGCATGAGATCATTTTCAAAGATCCCTCTAGTCTATTGCTATTACTAGCTATGTGAATTTAGGCCTATTAAATCTGTTTCTGAGATTTAAACACTAATATCAGTTGGTTATTTTACTTACCTTGTATGGGTTGTTGTGAAGATAAACTTTTACCAATTTTTATTAAAGAACTGAACCATGCTTTACAAGCATTTCCTTATGCTGTTAATTAGCATATTCTTCAAGATGACAGATGATAATTATTAAAGATCTTGTAGTTAAACATGGTTACTTCTACACCTTGGGAAAGAACAAGTCTGCCTCTATGAGACAGGTTCAATAGGGCACGACGGTCAAGGAAAACTTACAAAGAGTAGTGAGGGAGAAGAGAACCTTCCCACTGACCATCAACCAGATAAACCCTTCAATCAATGTTAATCAGATGCCACAAAAGGATGCTCTTAAAGCAAATCATCAGTGTTCCCCAACGATGCAAAAAAATTCAGAAAGGCTATCTGTAACTCCTCTATAAGTACGGTTTGAGTACCTACACACACACACCAAAGAATATGACCCAAGAATCACTTTCCTGGTAGCTTTTTCTAAGGAAATAATACAAAGTAAAGCTTTAGCTATAACAACATCAAGTTAGCAATAACTTCAAAGTTCAAGGATAAGGGAATTAATTAAGTTATTCTTCCATATGATAAAATTTTAAGCAAACACTAAAATTATGATTTCCAAAATAATATTTATATCACAGACACTGTGTTTTCATAGACACATGAAAAGAAACTATAAAATGACACATGTGATACTATTTCAAATATGCATAAATCTTTCCTATATACGGGAAAATGATGAGAAAAAATGAAGAACTGAAATCAAGAAACAGGGCTGATCGAGGGTGTATTTTTTTAGTTTTTGTTTTAATAGTTTACCATTATTCATTTTTATAGGCATTATAGCATAGTTGTTAACATGGGATGTAAAACCAACTACCTGAATTAGAATTTTTTTTTTTTCCATTCACTAAATATATGAACTTGGGCAAATCAATTTCTCTGAGTTTCTATTAGTTCCTCTGTAAAGCAAAAATAATAAGACTACCTTACACGTAGGGTAGGGAGAGCACTGAATGAGCTAATGCACGATAAATGCTTGGCACAATACCTAACCCATAATACGTGCTCAGTGAACATCATCTAGTTTTATTACGTCGGAAGGTGAATTCATTGTAATTGTTTCCATGAACACCTTCAGCCAAGCATAAAAATTATAGTGATAATTTCCAAAGATTATTGCATCGTAGCCTTCTTTTCTTAAAAATTCACTTTGAAACAGAAATGTATGTATGCTGGTAAAGAAAAACTAATTAACACCTTTTGTTACATGACGAGGTAATAAAAATATTGAGAGTTAGCTATGAGGGAAACAATGTAAATATTTGAGATGATTTAACCTTCCCTAATCAGAGTACAAATTTGCAAATTTGCACTGCAAATGTTCTTAGCTATAGATTTTGATCTGATGAATTGAAATTTTTCATCTTACTGTTAGCTGAGCGATTTTAGTTCAGGAATATTGTGACCCCCTTTTTTTTTTTAAGATGTTGGGGTTAGGAGTTTAGTAATTTATTTATTTATTTTTGCTGTGTTTGGTCTTCGTTCCTGTGTGAGGGCTTTCTCTAGTTGTGGCAAGCGTGGGCCACTCTTCATCGCGGTGCGCGGGCCTCTCATTATTGCGGCCTCTCTTGTTGCGGAGCACAGGCTCCAGACGTGCAGGCTCAGTAGCTGTGGCTCACGGGCCCAGTTGCTCCACGGCATGTGGGATCCTCCCAGACCAGGGCTCGAACCCGTGTCCCCTGCATTAGCAGGCAGATTCTCAACCACTGTGCCACCAGGGAAGCCCTTGTGACCTTTTTGTAGGTACACATACAGGATGAGGTAGGACAAGAGCCTTGCTTCCAGAGATATCCGCTACTTTAAGTTATTGTTTATTGTATTTTCTTCATCTAGTCAGAGCACGTGCCAGACATGGACAGCAGAGTCAATATAGAGGAAAGCAGGATCTCACAAAGGCGCCAAACTCAGAAAGGTGAACGTAAGTTGCTTCTTCTCAGCTACATACGTGGCTCCTCATCTGACTCAGTTTCCCTAACACTTTGTCCTTAAGCTGATTAAAAATAGAATGATAGTAGTTGGTAGGCAGAACCCACTGGATCTGAATGCCACGGACTGATTCCCCAAAGTACAGGTTATGCTGAGCTCTCCTGTATGGTAGGTGGAATGCTGATACTAAGTGTGCTGACATTTCATTATGAGTACCCATGCAAAGCAAAAGGACGTTTCCTAAGGCATGGAAACATCCTTCTTCTCACTTCTTGATACAGAATAATGCACTGTCTCTCTCATTTTGTTGGTGGCTCAATTTTGTTCTACCTTCACCCCAAATTCATTTATCTTTGGTTGACTAAATAACAAAAAAAAGATCTGAGTGTTACTAGGATATACCATATGGAAAATAAAAGCATCCAAAATAAAGGCTCTGGAATACTTAGTTTGGTTTACCACTAACTTAAGCACTTAATAGCTCAGAGTTTGGCAAGTTTATCAAAATTCCCTTTGCCTCAGTTTGAGCATCTGTGAAATGGTGAATCATATTTACCAAAAGGCTGTCATGTGTATTAAATGAGATAATATAAATACAAAACTGGTATGCCTACATTATATTCATTACTAAGTAAATTAATACTATTTCTTTATAGTATTGTTGATTATTTATACCAGTGAGTGTTGGAAAAGCATGGACCATTCTACACAGCTCATAAATAAAATGCATTAAATAGTAACACCAAAATAATTTATTATAGACAAAAGTCATAAACAGTCTACTATTTGTGGTATTAGGATAAGAGGGAAATGGAAGAAAGCAAGCTTGCTAGAAAAGCATTTCCTTCATATAAATCCTAGGGGAAAATAATCCATCTACCAAAGAAATGTACTCCATTTATCAGGAAAAAAGATAAACTGATTTCTTTAGAAAAGTATTTTTGCAAACTGTTGCTTCATCAAATTAAAACCTACAAACGCTTGTTTATAAAAGAGTACCTAACAGAATAGCTTCTATCTCAATATTTTAAACAGTTCCCTTCTAAGTGAAATGAGCCATTCACAGAAAAACAAACACTGCATGATTCCAGTTACTTGAGGTATCCAAAGTCAAATTCATGGAATCAAAGAATGGAATGGTCCTTGCCAGTGGTTGGGGAGAATGGGAAATGGAAGGTTACTAAACAAAGGGCAAAAAGTTGCAGTCAAGGGACTTCCCTGGTGGTCCAGTGGTTAAGAATCTGCCTTCCAATGCTGGAAACTCGGGTTCAATCCCTGGTCGAGGAACTAGGATCCCACATGCCGCGGGGCAACTAAGCCCACGCGCCTCAACTAGAGAGAGAAAACCCGCACACCACAACTAGAGAGAAGCCGGTGTGCCGCAATGAAGAGCCCATGTGCTGAGTCCACGCGCCACAATGAAAGATCCCACATGCCGCAACGAGGATCCCGTGTGCCACAACTAAGGCATGATGCAGCCAAAAAATAAAAAATAAAATAAAATAAATAAATATTAAAAAAGCAAGTCAAGCAAGATGAATAAGCTCTAGAGATCTGCTGTACAACATCGTACCTATAGTTAACAAAATATTATACGTTTAAAAATTTATTATGAGGCTCGATCTCATATTAAGTGTTCTTGCCACAATAAATTGTTTTTAAAAATTAAAAAGGTGTACTAACATAGCTGCCAAATCAATAAAATTTGGTCCCAAAGTCAAGCATCTGTAAAAAAAAATTTCCCTCTCTTACCCTATTCTTATCAGCTTGTCATCAAATTATGTATAGTATTTATGTTTAAAAAATTTTTAAATCTGATGTTATAGATACACAGATTTATTGCATAATTTTTACATACAGCTCTAGTGAAGTTCTCTGTTTTGCCTAATATTTTAAAATATTCTTTAAGTTTCTTCAACAGTCTGGCCAATGAATGGTATATTTTGTTAGTCTTTCCAAAGAAGCAACTTTTTCTGCTGATGCTCTCTATTGGTTTGATTATTTTTCACTATACAGTTATGCTCTTAACTTTAATTTTTCTTTTCTTCTACATCTTTAATTTACTTTGTAGCTGCTATTATAATTTCTTGAGTTGGATATATTAGAAAAGAAGAAAGTTTGAAAATCAGTGAGCTGAATATTTAAGGCTACATATTTTTTTCTCAGAATCACCTTTACTGAATCTCTTTCTCTCTCTCTCTCTCTTTTTTTTTTTTCACTGTTCCAGGAAACACAGTGGACAATTGCCATATCTCCAATAGGGCTCATACAGTAAGTCTAGGTCAGAGACACCTCCTGTTCAAGGAGTTCTTGGACCCACAGTGACCCTCGTGAAAAGGATTAAACAGCATCAGAATAAAGAGAATGTTAGTAGTATGTGACCTAAGCAAGCTTTACTGTAGTTGACAACAATAAATTCTTTTAACCACATGGGTGTTCTCTTCCCGTTTTAACCATTAGAATGGCAGGAGCTACATGAAAGAGTTCAGGGCATATTGGAAATAGCCAAAAAGTAGTATTTTAGGTTGTTTTCATCTAGAACTTAAAATAGAAGGATCAAATGATCAATGTTGAAATTTATAGCCATATTAGTCTCTGCCTTTTTGATCTGCCCCCATGTGCCAGGTGATACCCGACCCCTTAAACTGACTAAAGTTTATCATCTGTACTACTGTGTTCAGTTCTTAGTGACCCCGTTTGACTCCACATGCTTACTGGCAAAGTGTGGGCATTTGTGTACATGCTTTATATAAATTATCATTTTGTAAAATTTACTGAATTATAAATTTAATGACTGGTGCTAAGTAAACTGAGACTGTGCTTTCATTAATCTGGACATTTAGAAGCGTCACCTGAGATAACAACCCTGTCAGGCAAAATGTCTAAAACAGCTGTTGCTGCAACTGATATTTTGAAATTTCATGGTTCCTGGATGACTGAAACATATATTACAATATTTCCAGGCAAAATGTACAAAAGATTAAAATACATTGGCATAGACTAAAACAACCCGCTACCATTGAATGAAACATTCCTCTCCCAGCTTTGTGTAACTTACAAATTTACTGACAAGGCTTCCTAAACCATCCTCCACATTATTGATTATATTGTAATGAAGACAAAGTGTCTGTTACTTGCTTGGTGTGTGTCACTTAGGAAGTGTTTCAGTATTCATCAGTTTTCAGAATTCATCACATATTTTTGAATAACTGCAATTACTGTTCCAGAGAATACAGTGAAAAGTCTTCCTTTTACTAAATTTCATATCTCCTGAATACATTCTTGTTTCCATACTAAATAAGTTTGTTTCATATTAACTTTCCCTTAGTTTGTTTCATATTAACTTTCCCTTATGTGAATGAATTCCAACACATTCACTATACAGGTGTGTGTTATTGAATGCCCCTTGAATTTGCAGTGACTTACATGGTTTGGAGCTATGGCAGGACCAAATCACCCCCAATACAGATTTCCAAGGGACTATGAATATCTCTATGCTAGAAATTTTTTTAACAATAATAGTGTATGCTTAGTTTATAATTGGCTCATGTCTAAAATAAAAAATCTGTGTAGGTGCTACTACACAGATTCTGTCAAATCCAAGTTTTATCTACATTCTATTTGAGTAAATTGTATTATATGATATAAATGGAAGGTTTATTCATCTTGATGGCATCTTATTCACATACAGGCTAAATACTGCTATACATAATTATTGATTACAAATGCCTTTATACTTTAGTAGTAGATGCAATTTAGAGGTTCATATTATCCACAACATTAAAAGGCTAAGTACTCAAGGACTTAGTAACTTAACTTCAATTTCTTCATCTATAAAATGGGCTAGTAATGATTTACTTACACCAAAAGGTGATCTTGAGTAAAATAATTCATGGATACAAAATTTTAATAAGACTATAAATGAGGTAAGCTGTAAAGTTTAAATATTTTTTAAAACATTATTCTAAATCAAGAGTTAGGGAGCTTTTCTCTGCAAAGGGTCAAAAAATAAATATTTTAGGTTTTGTAGGCCATATACATATATTATTTTTTTTAACCCTAAAAAATGTTAAAAGTATTCTTTACTTCCAGGCAGTCCAATTTGGCCTGGGAAATGTAGTTTGCTGACCCCTCTGCTCTAGGTTACCTCCTCTATACATTGCTTTTTCATTAAACCATATTATTCTGAGTTCTTTAAATACTAAGCAAAACAAGTTATATTATATACTTTTTATTGTAAAATATTTACACATAGTCTTTATGATAGGCAGCTTTACTATAACCAGAGCAAAAAGAACTGAGTTTAGAGCGTGTTTTTCTTAAGAACATCTATTCACATGAAAAAATGCCACACAATCCCCGAAGAGCCAAATGCCTATAGCTTTTGCTCTCAAGAAAAAAACTGGTCCTAAGGGAATCAATAGATTGAGCATTCAGAGTGAGATCTGAATATGAAAACCTTCAGTAGAGCTTCTCTTTCCTGCTGTGTTTTTTGTTTGTTTTGACTTTCAGAAAACTATCCAAGATACTGAATTACATCCATCTATTTCCTTCTCTAAATTAGGGAAGCAACTTTTCTCTCTCTGCCTGGTAGGTTATAGTTGACTGCCTAAATCCTTGCTAAGAGTTAGTAGAACTCTGGATATAGAAAACAAACTTATGGTTACCAGGGAATAAGGTGAGGGAGGGATAAACTGGAAGACTGGGATTGACACATACACACTACTATACATAAAACAGATAACTAATAAGAACCTGCTGTACAGCACAGGAAACTCTATTCAATAAATACTCTGTAATAGCCTATATAGGAACAGAATCTAAAAAAAGAGTGTATAACTGATTCACTGTGCTAACACAACTGAAACTAGCACATTGTAAATCAACTATACTCTGATAAAAATTTAAAAATTTAAAAATAAATAAAATTTCAACCCCCCCCCCTCAAAAAAAAAGTTAGTAGAACTCTTTCTAACAATTTACCATCTATTTAATCTATCTAAACCCCCTTCCTCCCTTGTTTGGTTCTAGTCTGAATAAGAATAATTTAAGCTTCTCTGCCTGAATCCATTAAACTCATTTCCAAGTATGTACTGCATTATATTAAAACCAAAACAATAAAGATACTATAAGTATATCTTTATGGTGACATCAAGAAGCTCATATCATTATTTTCAAGCAACAATTAAATTTCACAATTTTGTGAATGGTCATTTCTTATTTAGGCATTAGAGAAAGTCAAAGGAATTGCATTTCCTGCTATTCTCATGGTTTTAGAGCTATGACAGGACAGAATCATCAGTACAGATTGCAGCAGCTTAAAAACTATTCAAACATGCAGAATTTACACACCCAGAATGACTCACAACAAAACTGTAGCAGTACTAGTTCAAAGAAATTATTCTTGCCTTCTGGGAGGAAAATGAGGATGAAAGAACTTGATGGGCATTATAAAATGTAACAAATAATGAGTGACATAATATATCCTCTAGTTCAACTGCTTAACATTTCAAATTTAACTAAAAATTTAAACTTAAACTTTCCAAAGTGTTTTATCTAAAGAGCCTTTTAGTCAAACCAATATGGTTCTGCTCTCACTCTTGGGAAGTCAAGTAACCTCTGACCTCAGCATCCCTGTCTGCCTCTGCCACATCATGATTTGGGGAGGATTAAAAGGCAGAATTGACTCATCTAAAAACACACAAAATATATTCTCAATCAATGTAAACACTCCCCCCTATTTCTCTTGATGTCATCATCTGCAAACTCATAGAATAAGCACCCTCCATACTGGGGAAAAAAGGAAAACTATAATATAATGCTGAGAAAAAAATCTCTCTCTAGTGAGAAGAGTATTAGTTTGGTAGCTAGGAATTCTGATTGTCTATTTCTAGGGCTGATGTTTGCTGGCCTTGGGAAAATAAACCTTTCTCTTTCTTTGGAACTGAGTGACTTCATTGGTAAAATTAAGGTGTTTCACAAAATACTATCTGAAATAGACTTTACTGATTTTAATGTTATTATGGCATATTGTCCTCTGTATATTCAAAGATAGGCTTTGAAACAGTAAGAGGCAGGTTCAAATTCTGGAGCTGTTGATTTGTTCATAAATGATCTTATGCAAATTAAAAAACTTCTTTGAACATCAGCTACTTATTTTCTCTTAACTACTGTTTTCTCACTGATATAACTGAACTAATATCCCATTACTGTTTAATAGGTATATTATTTTCAAAGACAATAGTATATATAGCAGAGTGTTTGGAAGACAGTAGATGCCTAATAAATGATATATATGATGAATCTCAAGACAGAACCCAGGTATTCACCCTAGACTCCCCCCACATCCTAACCCCCCCCCAACACATTATAGAGGAGCAACCATTCTCATCATTATGCCAAGACACCTGGCACCTAGAAAAAGTCTAGCAGTTAGCATGATCTTCAAGAAAGGTAATACGTGGCATGTAATTCCACCCTTACTGGCCTCACAAACAGATGATAGTGTCCTGTACTGGGGTGAGCTCTCACAATACCCCTCCACACAGTATACCAGAGGATGTTAAAATACAAGTCATAAGGAAAGGAAACTCACATTTTACTCCCACTTCACAGCCTACCTGGCTGGCCAGGGTAAGGAATACCCTAGTGATGGAAGTAAACTGAAGTTCTCTAGCCATGAAGTAATCTGGCACAAGAACCTCATTTACTACTGTGGGAACTGGGGTCCAGTGATTTCGCGTAATTTACTCAAGCTCTCATAAACACTGGAACTCATACTAGAATCCAGCTGTCTGTATTTTCAGTCTAGGGATCACTTCATAGTGTACATAATTTGCTCTTATTGTAGTAATAACACTGTCCCATGTCCTTCAATATAGCAATGCAAGGGAATAACAGAGAAACATCGCCTCTGTGGCCAATAAAAGGAAAAGCCCTGGTCCTGGTGCCCATTAACACCACGATATAATAAGCAATTAGTGAAATGTTCTTGTATTTCAAGGACCTGCAACTATAATTATATTCACAATGAAAATAATTAAACTTATAAATGTCATCTGCTCAACATCTTTAGTTATAACTCTTATCATTCAGTCAACTGTTAATGATAAATTCAAGGAGTTATCAACTGTTCTTTTGATGTGAAAGAACCTGGAGAACATTGACAAAACCAAGGTTCAGGGAGAAGATGTAATGTACCCAAAATCACACAGTTTATAAGGGGCAAATCAGTACCAAAACCCTTTCCTCCAAAGCCGTGTCAGCTTTTGTAAATAAACACATGTCAACCGTCATCCAGACATCCACTGATGCTCCTGAGACCACCTTGGCCATCGGCAGGGAGCGGGTAACCTCAAGACATCCCACTGAATCCGTACAGCAGCTAATAAGCTATTAGAAATGGAAGAAATTAAACCCATTAATAGGTGGCATTGGAATAAAGTCCAGTTTTTGGTTAATATTCTTGACATATACATCTCTATCTACCCAGTGCCTAGCACTAATATATTTCCTCTATGGCATCAGTAATATTTTAAAAGCTAAGGGATTCCTTCATTCATTCAAAAATGATAAGTGAATTAAAAAAGATCCTATTCTGTGAAATAGCCAGGAATCCTAGAATTCGTATCAACTTCTCTTTGGAAAAATGAGTAAAACTAACAAATAAACTTGGATAGTTCTTTCTGATAGTGACGTGTGGACACCTGGCATCTATTCCTGGCTTAAGTCTACTCCAACTTTCAGCATATAATTCACTTATGCTCTCTGGGCCTCAATATCTCCATCAGTGAAGTAAACAGGTTTTTTGAGCAGATGACTGATAAAGCCCACTGGCCCTTTCTTTCTAGATGCATGGAATTGCAGGGCAAGGAAGATAAACTACAACTCACGTATTCTGAGAAACGCCTAACGGATGTTCTTTGTTGTGACCTATGGCCTTAAAAAATGAATCAAAGTCCTCCTCCAAGCTAGTCAGTTTGGGATTGTTTATTTCTACCTACTATCAATATTTAATTTGGCATTTGCTGGATTTGGGGTGTCCTGGTCCTCAATCCTTGCCAAGCCTAATGATTACACAGAGGAAAGATTATGGAAGCCTGGAATGGCATTAAATAAAATCAGAGAGAATTCAAAGGGACTCAAGGATGTCAACTTCATGCCTCTTCAAATATGAAAAGCACTTAAACTTGAATCTTTCCACTCCAATGACAGTCTCATTTGATTCTACAAACCTCTGATGAACAATATTTTACCACCATGTCCGTTGCCATTTTAAGTTTGTTTTATGTCTGCTTTTTTTCTAAGGTCAGACCTAGAGCTTCCACTCTGGTTGGTCTTCTAACTTATGATCCTCAGAGTTCAGAAAGGTGTTGGTCAGGCCCCGTAGATCACTGGAATTGTCTAGCCACATTTACGAGCTCTGGAGCCTCTCCTTGCACAAAATCCTAGAGTAGTGATAAATGACTTGTAGTTTATCTGCTGAGTACTTTGGTTTTATATTCCCAGTTCTAGCTTTACAGAGTTTCTTTCTTTTATAAAAAGAATGTGTCACTTTGCTTCTTGTAAGTCATTGCGTTTATGGTGCAACTTGCTACAAGGTAATGTGCAGAGGCAAAAGAGAAGTCATGGTCAGACATAGCAAGCCTCAAATGAAGTTCATATTCTGTTTCTGCAGCCTGAGTCCCCCAAGAAACATCACTGAATCATGAAACGTTGTTCTCTCTCATGTTCTTTTTAAATCTTCATCTTATGTTAACTGCCTGGAGACATTGAGACTATATAGTGTTGTTGTTTTCTTCTTTTGTAGAAATGCCTAGAGGAGAAACATTCTTTGTCTTCAACCACTGTACGTTGATTTCACATCTGCCTACAAACACACTATACCCCCAAATGTTATAATCCTAATTATGACTTCCAGCTATTATAAATATTTCTCTTTTAAAACTAGTGATGAGTGACATTTTAATTTTTTTTTCCAATAAATTTGTATTTTACCAAACACTTTTTCAAAGACTATGGCATGCTATGTATACATGAAGGTGGAAATGCCACACAAATATGTCTAGCTTGTTGCTGGGCTACACAGGTATTATTTAGAGAAAAGTTTACTCTAGAGATGTCATCCAGAGAATTTACAATTCTTGGTGAATTTGACCAGTTGCAAACGACTACTCCAGGGAATTCATTTACCCCTAAGGGTGGAGATACTAAAAGAGGTCCCAGAGGTTAATGCTATTCTGGGTGATCTCCCCTGCTCAATTCCAGTTAATGGTATGGCTATAAAAACCTTTGGGTGACTATTAATATCTAATGACGGAAGAAGAACAGCAATTCATGACAAGGTTTAGTTGATGGCACTTTTCACATAGAAGGATAGGAATCTTTAACAAAATGAAATTCTTTAACACAAAATGGCAATAATGGTTAATAGTTTTGTGGCTATTTTAATTCATGGATATAGATAATAATGAAATTTCAATGTAATATTTTCTTCCCATTACACTTCACTGTCTACAACTGATAATAACATTTAGCATATATATTACTTTTCCTAATTAAATTGAATTGAATTTATTGAGCAGTCACCATGTGAAAGACTCTGCTGGAGGAGGGAGATTCAAAGATGAAATGACCAAATTCTAATGTTCCGGAGACTCAAAGTTAGAGATGCAAATAGACATTTTTACAATAAAAATCATTTGATATTTATTTTACAATAAAAATTATTGAATGCCTTTATACCATGTGAGAGGTGCTATAATAGAAACACCTTTGCCCTTAAGGGTCTCTCTTTCTGGGCTATGGAGCTAATAGTAGGGACACCACAGAAGTATCAATGATTCATTGAAGGCTTCTGGTAGAAAATATATCTAACAGAAGCTTGAGGCATGTGTAGGGCTTTCTTCCACTACCCTCCATGCCCTATTCACCTAGTTTAAAATGTCTAGAAGGAGAAAGCGCTGTTAATGAAAAAGTTTTGAGAGACAGGAAATAGTATATTCAAGCCGAAAGACTCTGTGAAAAAGCTTAACGGTAGAAAATGTTTTGAAGAATAACCAAAAGTCTGTTGTTGTAGTCACACAGGTTAGACATAGAGTTGAGCACTGTGGGAGATAAGGCCTTCAATATCAGGCTAAGGAATCAGTGCACCACTCTGATTGAAGAACCTTCCAAGGAAAAGCAAGAACTACATTTAACAATGGAAATCATCACAGCAACAAGAACCTATGCTGTATCACGCCCATGGGCTTTTCTTTTAACCTGGGGATCAGGATGCAGGTAAAACTAGAGCATATGGAATGAAGATAACGGCAGTTCTGCCAGGAAGATACACGCTGACGCTTCTGTTGAAAAAAATCCAAATCGAGCACAAAAATATATTTCTATAACAAGCCCTTTTGAACCGAACATGTGCAAATCTAAGTTTACCAAAAAATAAATAAATAAAAGAAGTATGTCCAAAGTGATTACAGCAGTTCAAAATGATATTTCACTACAAAATGAACCACAATAGCTTCCTTCTGAACACTAAATCATTTTTAAGGACATAGATACTCTATTCAGAAAGGAACTTAAATCCCACTTTCACCATTGCCAGCTTTGTGAAAATAGGCAAAACAACTAACCTTCCTTTTCTTCTGTGTTATTTCTGATTGTTATTTTTCCAGAGGTGTGATCTCACTCTGGTCTGGCTGTGTTCCGACAGGTCTACCAGGGAAAACAGATGATAGACTAAGAAGTTAAGGGACTTGTTTTGAGAGTTCCTCAAAGTTACAGTCCTCTAAATAAGGAATCACTTGGACTGCCTGTTGAAATAAAAATAGTATCCATACCACAGACCTGCTGAGTGGAACCCACAGGGTTGGAGCCCCAAGTAATTCATGTGCTGCTCCTCAGCTAGTAAATGACCCACTTGAGATGTGAGCCTTTTCTGGCCACATTGCCAGAGTAAAATGTGATTGAAAACAATCCCCACTGTTTAATACATGTTTTTGAAGACTACATATGTAACAACTATAGTCAGTTTGGATATTCCAGAAGGCAGATGCCAAGAAATTTGGGGGGAGGGGAGTTGATGCCCCTGTAAGGTACAAGAGAGAAGGAGCTGGAATGGGCTAGGAGAGCTTTCGGACTACAACATGAAAGGAATGAGGGAAGGGGAAAAGATGGGAAGAGACTCAGAGGGTGGTGCAGCTCTGAGAATGTTTCGTCAGCCCCTCAGGGAACCCTGGCACAAGGACAGCCCAAGAGCAGTTCTGCACTGAGCAGAAATGACCATGCTCTACTACCTGACTATGTGCCATTACTGGCTGGGAGCTGCTGGGATGGGTGTGGCCTGGGCTAGAGTGCTACAGTGGATCCCAGAAGCTATCAGCTAACTGCACTCTTCATGGCAGGTTGTTATTATTATCATCATAATCCACAAAGTGTGGATCAAATCACACAACCAAATTGCACACAGTGATTTGGAATCATGTTGCTCTTACAATGACCTAAAAGTCCAGTGCACATCTTGCTTAAATGCACATATATCTTCCTGCCAGTTCATTTTAAAATTATATTACTTGATAAGGGAATTAGGTAAGCTTCCTTCTCTATTGGGTCTTCTAAAAAATATGTTGTATTGTCTCTTTCATTAACATTTTCCCAAGCCCTCTCCTAAGTATAGACAGCACTTCTCTCTCTAGTGCCTCACCTGAGTCATGCATCACTTTCTACCTTAAAATGGTAGATCGGTCCTTCTTGGCTGTAAGTTATATAAAAGCAGAATCCAGTTCAAAAATATCTCTGTAATTCTCACCAACCATTACAGGGTGCCTGGCCACAGTAGAAGCTCAGTAAACATCTGCTGAAGAAATGAAGATTGTTATTTTTCCAGAGGTGTGATCTCACTCTGGTCTGGCTGTGTTCCGACAGCAATAAACCATGTTTAACCAGGTTCTTGTGAGGATGTTTGTGTAGACAGTATATAGTAAGTTGACACAGCCATCCCTGAATAAAACATTCAGGCCTTTTGATGTTTCTTTATACATATGCTTTTTATATTTAGTATTTTGGACTACACTTCTTTTCTATTTTTTTTAAATTTCACTGCATTTAGGACTTTATAATGATACTTTGCAAAAAGTGAAAGATGAATTGCTCTCCAGCCATAAAAGACAATGAAGATTTCCCTTAGGGATTTCTCATTATGGAGAGTGAAATGCAGACCTGTTGCAATACTTCCATGCTGTAATAAATACTTGACAAGCCCAAAAGTAAGTAAAATATGATAGAAAAGAGGCTTAGCGCAAGTTGGTACATTAGGGCTGACTTGCCTATCTTGGCTCTCAAGCAGATTAGTCATGAGAAGTGAATGGTGCCACGCCTGCATGAATATTTCAGGAATGTTTCTGCATCTAAACATAGATGTTTAAATATGCCAGTAATTATCAAGACTCTGCATGTGTGGAGCCCTCTTCTCCTCTGCTCCCAAGCAAATAGTACTACTTCAAGGATACGGAAAATAAATTAATCCAACAAGGACTTTAACCTTCAAACGAACTCCTCACCATTAAATTTCTGCTCAAGAAAGACAGTCATAACCTTCACAAACACGGCTTTTCATAAAATATTCTCTGCCAAGGATTTCACATCTCCTAATTCTTCAATTAAGGATCTTTGTAAATAGAGACGTCCCCCATATTTTGGCTAGAAATACAGAGATTTAAATGCAGACCTCTTTTAAGTTCACTCTCTTGTGTACAAGTATTGAGAAGGAAAGAAACACATTGGAATACGATTTAACAAGTGAGGGGAAGTGTTTCTCTCATTTCTTAAAGTTTTAGTTTAGGAATTCTGAGAGCTCATCGAAAAAAAAACCAACAATGAGAAATTGTGAAGCAAGAAAAGTTTTTATTGCCACCTTAAAGATCATTTTAGTTATGCTTTCTGTTGTTATTCTCCGAGAAGAGGAAGGGCTGAGCTGACATAGACTCTTTTTTTTTTTTTTGCGGTACGCGGGCCTCTCACTGTTGTGGCCTCTCCCGCTTCAGAGCACGGCCTCCGGATGCGCAGGCCCAGCGGCCATGGCTCACGGGCCCAGCCGTTCCGCAGCATGTGGGATCTTCCCGGACTGGGGCACGAACCCGCGTCCACCGCATCGTCAGGCGGACTCCCAACCACTGCGCCACCAGGGAAGCCCGACATAGATTCTTTAATGCACACATTATCCCAGAGATAAGATCTTGTAACACCCCATAGTTTAAGTACACCCTAATGATATTTTTTTTTCTTTCGCTGTTTATCTCTAGTTATTTTTATTTTTTCTAACATTTTTATTGGAGTATAATTGCTTTACAATGGTGTGTTAGTTTCTACTTTATAAAAAAGTGAATCAGCTATACATATACATATGTTACCATATCTCTTCCCACTTGCGTCTCCCTCCCTCCCACCCTCCCTATCCCACCCTCCAGGCGGTCACAAAGCACCGAGCAGATATACCTGTGCCATGCGGCTGTTTCCCACTAGCTATCTATTTTACGTTTGGTAGTATATATATGTCCATGCCTCTCTCTCGCCCTGTCACAGCTCACACTTCCCCCTCCCCATACCCTCAGGTCCGTTCTCCAGTAGGTCTGTGTCTTTATTCCTGTCTTACCCCTAGGTTCTTCATGACATTTTTTTTTCTTAGATTCCATATATATGTGTTAGAATACGGTACTTGTCTTTCTCTTTCTGACTTACCTCACTCTGTATGAGACACTCTAGGTCCATCCACCTCAATACAAACAACTCAGCTTCATTCCTTTTTATGGCTGAGTAATATTCCATTGTATATATGTGCCACATCTTCTTTATCCATTCATCTGTTGATGGACACTTCGGTTGCTTCCATCTCCTGGCTATTGTAAATACAGCTGCAATGAACATTTTGGTACATGACTATTTTTGAATTTTGGTTTTCTCAGGGTATATGCCCAGTAGTGGGATTGCTGGGTCATATGGTAGTTCTATTTGTAGTTTTTTAAGGAACCTCCATACTGTTCTCCATAGTGGCCGTATCAATTTACATTCCCACCAGCAGTGCAAGAGTGTTCCCTTTTCTCCACACCCTCTCCAGCATTTATTGTTTCTAGATTTTTTGATGATGGACATTCTGACTGGTGTGAGGTGATACCTCATTGTAGTTTTGATTTGCATTTCTCTAATGATTAATGATGTTAAGCATTATTTAATGTGTTTGTTGGCAATCTGTATATCTTCTTTGGAGAAATGTCTATTTAGGTCTTCTGCCCATTTTTGGATTGGGTTGTTCGTTTTTTGTTATTGAGCCACATGAGCTGCTTGTAAATTTTGGAGATTAATCCTCTGTCAGTTGCTTCATTTGCAAATATTTTCTCCCATTCTGAGGGTTGTCTTTTCGTCTTGTTTATGGTTTCCTTTGCTGTGCAAAAGCTTTTAAGTTTCATTAGTTCCCATTTGTTTACTTTTGTTTTTATTTCCATTTCTCTAGGAAGTGGATCAAAAAGGATCTTGCTGTGATTTATGTCACAGAGTGTTCTAAGCCTACGTTTTCCTCTAAGAGTTTGATAGTTTCTGGCCTTACATTTAGATCTTTAATCCATTTTGAGCTTATTTTTTGTATGGTGTTAGGGATTGTTCTAATCTCATACTTTTACATGTACCTGTCCAGTTTCCCGAGCACCACTTATCGAAGAGGCTGTCTTTTCTCCACTGTATACTCTTGCCTCCTTTATCAAAGATAAGGTGAACATACATGCATGGGTTTATCTCTGGGCTTTCTATCTTGTTCCATTGACCTATATTTCTGTTTTTGTGCCAGTGCCATACTGTCTTGATTACTATAGCTTTATAGTATAGCCTGAAGTCAGAGAGCCTGATTCCTCCAGCTCCATTTTTCGTTCTCAAGATTGCTTTGGCTATTCAGGGTCTTTTGTGTTTCCATACAAATTGTGAAATTTTTTGTTCTAGTTCTGTGAAAAATGTCAGTGGTAGTTTGATAGGGATTGCACTGAATCTGTAGATTGCTTTGGGTAGTAGAGTCATTTTCACAATGTTGAGTCTTCCAATCCAAGAACATAGTATATCTCTCCATCTATTTGTATCATCTTTAATTTCTTTGCTCAGTATCTTATAATTTTCTGCATACAGGTCTTTTGTCTCCTTAGGTAGGTTTATTCCTAGATATCTTATTCTTTTCATTGCAATGGTAAATGAGAGTGTTTTCTTAATTTCATTTTCAGATTTTTCATCATTAGTGTATAGGAATGCCAGAGATTTCTGTGCATTAATTTTGTATCTTGTTACTTTACCAAATTCATTGATTAGCTCTAGTAGTTTTCTGGTAGCATCTCTAGGATTCTCTATGTATAGTATCATGTCATCTGCAAACAGTGACAGCTTTACTTCTTCTTTTCCAATTTGGATTCCTTTTATTTCTTTTTCTTCTCTGATTGTTGTGGCTAAAACTTCCAAAACTATGTTCAATAAGAGTGGTGAGAGTGGGCAACCTTGTCTTGTTCCTGATCTTAGTGGAAATGCTTTCAGTTTTTCACCATTGAGGACCCCCCCCCCCCAATGATACTGAAACTGCATTTTTGTAATATTTCTTGAATAATAGGAGGAAAAAGAAATTCTCAAGTCCTTGATTCTGGTGTTGTAATGAAATGTCACACAGAGAAGTAGCCATTTCATTAAATGAGGAGTTGCACTGATTTCTTTCCAAGTGAGATTATAATTCATTATCTATTATCAGAATATCAAACACAATTTAGAGTGAGATTATAGTTCCCAATCTAATAACTATCATTTCTTTATCATTAGAATTTTAATAGTTAACTTCGTTTTCTAAGCAAACAAATATCTACAATTAGAAACGTGATGAAATATGAGGATATTCTGGTGCTTTAGAAGTAAAGAGCTTTGGGTTATAATAGAAAAAAATGTCAGTGAATGGCAACATATCTTAAGGTAAGTGTAGGGAGTTTAGAACACGATAC
Organism: Leucopleurus acutus; assembly: GCF_964270905.1. NCBI lineage: Eukaryota > Metazoa > Chordata > Mammalia > Artiodactyla > Delphinidae > Leucopleurus > Leucopleurus acutus. The sequence continues at coordinate 25,819,543 of NC_139162.1, forward strand.
CTAAGTTGAAGTCTTGGCTCACCCACTCACTAGCTACATAACTTTGATGCTTGGAGATATTAAATACATTTCTCATTGTCTAATTTATAAAATGGCTGCATTTCTACTTTATTCAATGGTTACTGCTAAGTTTGGATGACATGATTATTAACATGCCCGAGGCAAAATAAATATCTAATTAAATGAGTGTGTTCTCCAAGCACTTTTCCTATAATGAGCTTTATAGTTAATAACACACAGTTTATCACATCATAAAACAAACATTCAGTTCAATCTGTGATTTTCCATAGAGGACCTGGTTTTCACAAAGGCAAGAGGAAATTGTTTAATGTCATGAAATGAGTGAGTGGCCAAATGAGCATTAGGAAACAGACACCACAATCACTGTTTTGGGGCTCCCATTCCTCACTAAGCTACACCTTTCAAATCATCCTTCAGGACTGAGAACCACTAGAGAAGGGGTTACTTTTCAGGCAGAGACTACACGAAGAATGGCGAGCCTTGTTTCAGCACAGAACGCTGATTGTCACATAAAAGAGTATGTCTCTGCCCCTTCATACTTATTAACTGTGGACTATCAATAGGCAACTTAGTAAGACGATTAATTCTTTTTAAAAGTATTCTTTATACTGTACTTTAATTCTTTAGTTTGACTATGCACAATAGAACATAGTAATCAGGTGGGAATCTTTTGTAACACCAATAACTCAATCAACTTGACAATACAGTCATAAAATTTTTGGAGTGAGGAAACCCTGGAATGATCATTACATGGTGTTATCATGGAGATAGATACAACATAATTAAGTGAACTAACTGCAAGGCTGGAAGTAAAACTCAGTTCCCACATTTCTAAATTTGGTGATTCCCTGCCAAAACCTCCAGCTTTCACAACATCTGGATATTAATATAAATAAAAATATGGCAATAACCGCCCCCCCCCAAAAAAAAAAACCCTGAAAGGGCATTTCTCTTACCTGTGAATTTTTTGAAAAAAAAGGTGTATTATTTTACATTGGTGTTCCTAAGTATAAATCACCTTTCTTTGTAGTTCTACTCATATTATTACCCTCAGACACATTTGTTCCCCTGTTTCTATTTGTTGGATTGTTAAAAGTCATTACTAAGTGTTGGTAGCCTTTGTATATATTTTCCACAACCAGAGGCAAGGTAGGTGTGAGAGTCTTTTAGGTAGTTACCTCTTCTTTCCAGACTTAGTAATTGGAATATCTGTTAGATCATGTGGGTCTTGATTTCTCTGGCCAAGAAATCTTAGCCAAATTTTTACATAGACAATGGGTAGCAGTAACTTTGAAATAATTATACTGAGGCTTAAATGAAGAACATGATACCAAGTTATGGCACTCAATATTTTATAATCTGTACAAATAATTCAGCCAAATCAGTACAAAGTTACATATTTGACTACATCTTGTTGCTCCTCCATCCCTACCCACTCTTACAGAGTGGCAAAATAGTGCCTTACACTGCAATCTAATTTAATATGATACCATCAGCTTTTACAGAAGAATGCTACAAAGAACTGCGTTAAGGAACTCACCATGGTTGTTATCTCAAGTTGGTTGAGAACATGGATGGCAATGCATTTCCTGAGACCTGTCAAGAGAATATCCCACCTCTTTTGACCATCTCTTCCTGAACAGTTCATTTTTTTACAGCCTAAATATTGTCAGTGTAATAACCTACCAAATTCCTTCAACATGGGTTGCTTAAAATCTCAGAAACAATAGTAAATGTGTAAAACTTTCACTAAACGATACTTGTATTATATTTTGTTCTATTTCTGGTTTGACTTTAGGTTGCTAGTCTTGTTATTTTTCTACTTTCTCACCTATTTCTAATTATGTTGCTTTGATATATTTTAAATATCCTCATAAGCTCTCCTAAATCCTTTTTAGAACAAAGTGAGGAATAAATAACTAAAACTATGAGCAACTTCACATGTGCAGAATACAATGGGAGGGTGAATATTCATAACATAAAATTAGGTTTTCTTTAAATAGAGTCTATGTCAAATAAATTGGGCTTTTTACTTTTCTGTTGGCTTAGCTGCCACCTCTCTTTCCTCATTAGTTCAGTGAGGCCCTTACTTTTACATCTTTCTCTTGTAACTATCCCAGTGTTGATTAAATAGTAGATATCTATCTCTGTCTGCTTAGTATCAACATATCCCTGAAAATTAAATCATCTAAAATATCACAAATTCATCTACTGAGAAATTCAGCACAATCTTGGATAACAAGTTAAAATAGTAAGAATGTCACTATTTTTGATGCCCACATAACTTTGATTGGACTAAGATCATGTGAGATGTAGAAAAATAACAGAGAAGACTTCAACTAGGTAAATATTTTAGCGAGCTAATCAGACTCTGTGTGTGTGTGTGTGTGTGTGTCTGTGTACGTGTGAGAGAGAGAAAGAGAGAGAGAGAGAGAGAGAGTAGAATCTGCACAGGTTTGAAATGGCAAATTAGGAAGGAAGAAAAGTAAGAACAGTACAGTAGAGGAGAAATAATTAAAGAAAAGGAGATGAGTAAGAAGTAATGGGTCTTCCTTCCTTTCTTTCTTATAAATTATGGAAACAGAAGTGAGGAATTATGAACATAATTATTCTTTGGAGTTTTACCACACTCGACTAGGACTGACAGTCAATGTGGATAATTATATTTTCCATAATTTCACTTTATTGCTGGAAAGACATTTTCTATGCCTTTTCATATATTAAAGCATTTTCAGCAGTTATATTCTCTTGGCACACAGATAGTTGCTCAGGCAAATATAAAAATAAAACTATTGCCATCTATTTATCTGTTTACATTTTGTCCTGTCTTTTAGATTCTGAACGCCCTGAGATCAGACCTTTTCATTATTCATACTTATCCAAACATAGTGCCTGGCTCAAGGTAAAGCTTCTGCTGAATACCATAAATAATTTACTCAAAATAGTCCCTGTTTTCAAAGATTATACTTGGAAAAGAAATATTTAGGCAATAAAACAAGAGGAAGAAAAGGGTGCTAAAAATGGGTGGTGGTCAAATGGAGGGTGTACTCTAAGAGAACACCTCAAAATGACAGAATCGTGTGGGTTATAATCATACAGAAGGCTTCATGGAAGCGATGGGATATGTACTGGGATGAGAAAGTATTTAGAGAAAGAGGAACAGACTTCCACATCATGGGGAACATATTTTGATTCAACACCCTGCTGTGTTCCCTTTGTGTGTCAGAGCTTGTGATTGCCAGTAAGAACACACAGGAATGAGAGACAGACTGAGTCAGTGCTTACAGCTTAGTGGGGTGTGTAAAGAAGCAACTAGGCAATGAAAATACAGTGTAATGAGAGTTACTGAGGAGGAAGTCCAGTATCCCCTATGAGTATATGGGAAGGGTCTCAACCTGGAGATAAGAACAATCTTCCATGAGTAACTACCTGTTTGGTGGAGACCTACAGATAAGGAGTTTGCAAAATAAAGGTGGGAAACTGTGTCAGTTGTACCAGCCTGGAAAAAAAAAAAACATAAAGAGAAGACTGGCAAAAGATGTGGCTGAAGAAAGCCAGAACATAAAGGATTCATTAAGCCCTATAAAGAAGTTTATGGTAGAAACAATAGTGAATCATTGAAAGACTGTGATCAAAAGAATAACACAGTAAAACAAAATAATAATAATATTAGATATAGTAAAATATAGAAGAATTTGAATAGATTAAATTATCTAGAGTAGAGATTATCTGGAGTTCTATGAAATCAGTAAAGTGGAGTTTGATTCTGAAAGACTTTGAGAGACAAGTTAAACAACGTTTCAATCTCTTACCAAAGACTCTAGAGAGCTCTGATTGCTCATTAGCCAAGACAGGCTAGTGTATTCCCTATATGTGAGGCACTTAACAAAGCAGATAGTTTTTAAAATTTTGTTTCTACTTTATTATGTGCTGTCGTGTACTGGGCAAGGTCATTCAGGGAACCAGGCTCCCCATCTTGAACAGGTATCATCTAGAAAAGGGACAGATGATGTTGGCTGTGGGTCTGTCATATATGGCCTTTATTATGTTGAGGTAGGTTCCCTCTATGCCCACTTTCTGCAGAGTTTTTGTCATAAACGGGTGTTTAATTTTGCCAAAAGCTTTTTCTGCATCTATTGAAAGGATCATATGCTTTTTATTCTTCGATTTGTTAATGTAGTATATCACAAGGATTTTTGATACTGAAAAATCCTTGCATCCCTGGGATAAATCCCACTTGATTGTGGTGTATGATCCTTTTAATGTATTTTTGGATTTGGTTTGCTACTATTTTGTTGAGAATTTTTGTGTCTACAATTGGTTCTGGGAAAACTGGACAGCTACATGTAAAAGAATTAAATTAGAACATTCTCTAACACCATACACACAAATAAACTCAAAATGTATTAAAGACCTAAATGTAAGACCGGGTACTATAAAACTCTTAGAGGAAAACATAGAACACTCTTTGACATAAATCGCAGCAATATCTTTTTGAATCTACCTCTTAGAGTAATGAAAATAAAAACAAAAATAAACAAATGGCACCTAAATAAACTGAAAAGCCTTTGCACAGCAAAGGAAACCATAAACGAAACAAAAAGATAACCCACATAATGGGAGAAAATATTTGCAAACGATACTACCGACAAGGGATTAATCTCCAAAATATATATACAGCTCGTGCAGCTCAGTATCAAAAAAACAAACAGCCCAATTAAAAAATGGGCAGGGGCTTCCCTGGTGGCACAGTGGTTGAGAGTCTGCCTGCCGATGCAGGGGACACGGGTTCGTGCCCCAGTCCGGGAAGATCCCACATGCCGCGGAGCGGCTGGGCCCGTGAGCCATGGCCGCTGAGCCTGCGCGTCCGGAGCCTATGCTCTGCAACGGGAGAGGCCACAACAGTGAGAGGCCCGCGTACCGCAAAAAAAAAAAAAAAAGGTCAGAAGACCTAAAAAGACACTTCTCTAAAGAAGATATACAGATGGCCAAAAAGCACAGGGAAAGATACTCAAAATCGCTAATTATCAGAGAAATGCAAATCAAAACTACAATGAGGTATCACCTCACACCGGTATGGCCATCATCAGAAAGTCTACAAACAAAAAATGCTGGAGAGGGTGTGGAGAAAAGGGAACCCTCCTACACTGTGGGAATATAAACTGGTACAGCCGCTATGGAGAACAGTATGGAGGTTTAAAATACTAAAAATAGAGCTACCATATGACCCAGCAATCCCACTCCTGAGCATATATCTGGAGAAAACCATAATTTGAAAAGATACATAGTTCACTGCAGCACTATTTACAATAGCCAAGACATGGAAGCAACCTAGATATCCACTGGCAGAGGAATGGATAAAGATGTGGTACATATATACAATGGAATATTACTCAGCCATAAAAAGAATAAAATAATGCCATTTGCAGCAACATGGATGGACCTAGAGATTATCATACTAAGTGAAGTAAGCCAGACAGATAAAGACAAATATCATATAATGTCGCTTATATGTGGAAAAAAAACCATAGATACAAATGAACCTATTTACAAAACAGAAACAGACTCACAGACTTAGGAAACAAACTTATGGTTACCAAAGGGGAAAAGTGTGTGTGTGGGGATACATTAGGAGTTTGGTATTAACAGATACACACTACTATATATAAAACAGATAATCAACAAGGACCTACTGTATAGCACAGGGAACTCTACTCAATATTCTGTAATAACCTAAATGGAAAAATAATCTGAAAAAGGATATATGTATAACTGAATCACTTTGCTGTACGCCTGAAACTAACACAACATTCTAAATCAACTATACTCCAATATAAATTTTTTTTTTTTAATGTTTGGAACAATACACAGCCAAAAAGAAAAAGAGAGAGAGAAAGAAAGAAAAGGGACAAATGTAGGGTAAGGAACTGGCCTCTTCCGTGCTTCCATTGAAGTACCCTCTGTTATTTTCATGGGTAGCCCATTAGCCAGAACTAGTCATGAGGACCTACCTACATGCAATATAGGTCTGTTTATATACGTGTTAACTTGCCCCGCTTCCTTCTTAGTGTATATAACGTTTAAGTTTCTGATCACATAGCTCTATTTACAATTTTGCATTTCAAATGTGGGGCAGCAAATGGAATGTTCGCTGAGCACCACTGTCCCTGTTGCCGCAAAGGATGAAGATGTCAAGGGTTAGCTTCGGGTGTAGGAAAGCAAAAAAAAAATGTAAAGAGATTGATTAGAAGCAAGACATTGTCCAGAAAATATGTGCAACAGCACAAGTGGGAGATGAGAAGAAACTGAACTAGAAATGGAGCATAAGAAAAATGAGAACGGTGCCTATTCTTACCATTAGAAAGTCTATTCAACAACGCACTGAAATTAGGAAGTTTGCTAAATAAGCAGTACTCTAGTACATCCTGACTTATATTTTTTTTAATGCAGATCTCTAGAGATACAGATTTTTATCCCGTGAAGCAAATGCCCATTTTCTGAAATGACTGAATGTCAAAACAGAACATTTCATATTAATGGCATGAAGTGAGAGCACTGAATGAGTCTATCAGAGTACAGCAACCTGAAGCATGTCAGAATTGAAAGTTTGAGAATCTAGCCTCTAAGAAAAACAGTGCAGCGTTTGTAATATATAAAAGCTTTTTGCTCTGTGGGAAACAGTTATTAGCGAGGGCAGTCTGAAAACATACTGTTAGGAGATTTGGGAGTCGCAGTCCTTGAAGGGAAGATTTACTCTGGTCAATTTTACAATTTATGCATTTTTGGTGGTTGTGATGTATGAGTCACAAGGGTAATAAACTTCTAATAGGTTGACGTAAAGTTAAGCATTTCCCAGTATTTCTATTAATTATCTGTGAAAGAGAAGAAAGAAAATTAATGCAGAGACATAAGCTGGTCTTTGAACAAAGAGGGATATGTTTTATTATGATGGTTTTGGCTACAGTCCTTTTCAAAATGGGCAAAGGACCAAGAAATATTTAAGCAGATTAAAATTATAAATAGAGCAATGTGATCAGTAACTTAAATGTTATATACACTAAGAAGGAAGGGTAGCAAGTTAACATGTAAATAAACAGAGCCAGAATAAGATCTAGAAAACGTCTAGCTAACCATAAGTACTGAAAAGGCTTCTCTAAATAGGAGAATTTATATTCTGTTAACAGCTAGAAAATGCATTTGTTTCACAATTTTTTCAAAAGAAATACAAGTCCCAGTAATTTAAAAAGTATTCTTAATTTCCATATGCTTACGTACGGAAAAAGAAAACTAGAGCTTAGAAAATAATCATTGTGTATTCACTGTAGCATTCTTTGAAACAATGAAACATAGCAATAGTTGAAATGTATATTAACTGGAAATGGATAAATATTATATAACATATCCGTATGATAGAATATTTGGCATCAGTTAAATAAAATCAATAGATCTGATCTATTACCAAATATCAACATGCACTAGAGGTATCAGTAGAAGTGAAGAGACCTCATTTCACTCAAGCAGATCATAGTATAGGAAATAGAAAATTAAGTTTATGGCTACAGTATGGCATCAGTCATAGAAGTATGTCAGGGATGTGTGGTGGTAGCACATGAGAGCATGAGGACAAGACACAGGAAAGATAATTATAGGGATATAGTGAGTTGAGTCTTGAAATGTGAATATGGGTGTATTGAACACCTCTTGTATAAAACTTTATATGCTCTCTTTTTCCAGCCCCTGCTGGGTGACAAGCCTATCCCAGGTAAAATCGGAGAGCACCTTGCTCAGGCCTCCGCTACAAAATTTTTTTTCCTGCCCTTTGTTTATCAGCAACCCCAGCACCTTCTCTGACTCCTTCAGGTGTGTTGCTGCCATAAATCTGCATGGCACTCCCACACGAGCCACTCAAAAGGACCGTAAGTAATGCAGGTGGGCCATACTTGACTAATGGAAGCTGGGAGACAATTGATAAATGCTTCTCCTTTCTGTCTGTTATGAGAACAGACACAGATGAGCAAAGGGGAAAAAACAGTACATCCAAAAGAGCTGCAAATCATTCACTTTTCTTGAATCTAGAATATGATAAAAGTGTGATAAGAGACTCATTCAAGTGCCTGATCATGAAGAGCCTTGTGTAGCATACAACAAAACTAGGAGTCGATCTCATCAGCATGGGATTACTACTGAATGGTTGAAATCTGTGTGACAATATGAAATGTCAATTTTTTTAAATTCTTTTAGTTATGTGGATGTGAATTTGAAAGTAACATCACCAAAGATAAGAGACAAGTTAGATACAATTCTTGATCCAGAAATGAAATCATTAAAACTTAAAAAAAAAACCTCAAATCTACAGCTATTATTGGATCCAAAAAAAAAAAAAAAATGACAGTTCTTAGTACTCATGACATTAAGGATAAAGGAAAAATTTATCACTGCTGTTTTTGTTTCCTGAAAGATGCCATAAACTCATCTGGGAAGATCCACTTTCGTTAGGAGATACAAACACATTTACACATACATACACACATACGTTTGCAAGTTTGAGTTAGAGGTAACCATGGCTACTCTGGTTAAGATTGCAAGTAGGCTGACACAAATAACATGGAGTTGGACTGCAGAAGAGAAGTCTGCTTTGGAAATATGAGTTAAAGCATTTTTGTTGTGTTTCACTATCAACAGGCAGTTTGACTAGATGGAATTGACTCCTGCAAAGAATATGTAAAGGGAGAAGAGGAGCCTGACATGGGGAAAAAGATGGAGATTTCCTACTAGGTGAGTAGGTGGAAGAGGAATCTCCACCTTTTGAGACTTATGGATAAGTCTCAAAATACATAGTCACAAGAGAACAGAATGGTGTGTTAAAGAAGCATAGTTCAGAAAATTTTATAAGTCACTGAGAAAAATCAGTGTCAAACACCACAGGGAGGTCAGCTGAGAGAAAGTCTGAAACTGATTCACTAAACTATACCAAGAAGAGTCCACAATGAGTGTAGACTCATTTTAAGTAGATTGTAAGGAAAGTAGAGAGGTAAGCCTAGGCTTGGTTACACTTTTCTGAAAATTCTTATAGAGTTAAGTTACATTTGTAAAATACTTGTTGCTAAATGTAAGAAAAGATTGGATGATTGAACTGGGGATAAGAATGTCTTTCTTACTGTTAGAAGCTGCTAGTGAAAAGTCTAACACATACTTGGGTATAGTAAATGTATTCTTTTAAATTAATGTGCAAAACTTTTTGCGCTTAAACCCTGTGCCTAATGTCACCTGCAGGAAGAGAATAGGCTGAACCTAAAAGCAGCATTTATCTTTATCAATCACAATCTGTAATTACTATACACAAGTAAAATTTTTTTTGTTTGCTTGCTAACTTGCTTTAGGAAACACACAGAAATGCAAACACCAAGATGAAAGAAGGTGATAACTATTGAAGAAACAAGAAGGTAATTCACTTTCTTTTAACACAGAAGCCAAACAGTCAATATATTCTGAATGTACCTTGGAGGGAAAAAATTTTTCTCAGGCATCAGATAATCTGAGATTTATTTGAATATCTTAACTGCCTAGTAGAAAATCAATGGTTTTCAGAAGAGAAGTAAAAACTTTGTGTTTATGTAACCAAACAAATTGCAGCCCAATGGTTGTGATTAACTCAGGCCACAGTTTTAGCATTCTTGTGGCTTACTATCAGTTAATCGGCTCCAGGATTCACATGTGTTAAAAAGCGAAGAATGTATGAAAGTGAGATGATAAAAGTATTTTAGGGAAAAAAATTAAATTGCGTAATTGCGTAATGGTGCAGGACAATTACATTTTACTATCTGCTAGAGAAAGAGAGTGCAGCTACCCAATTAAGGGCTGAATAGCTGGGTAAAGGCAGCCTGAGATTTAGACACTACCTCTGACAGAATCTGTGAGATGCTGGGCAAATCCTTCACACCATCACTCCATGGAAGATATTGTTAACATCTTCATTATACACATGAGGATGCATCTATAAAAGGTAGTGTGGTAAAAATTAATATCGGTACTGTTTATCGTTATTATTGTGGTGGTAGTGTACCAGCTTTCAGTTAGCATCTGGAGTCCAGCACACATGATGACATAACATCAGGGTTTAATTGGAACTAACTTTTTGGAATTACACATATTCTGTTATAAGTATTTTAAACTGCAAATGTCTACAATGGTTTCATAACTTTTTCAAGAAAAACTAGAAAAATGGCATGTAATTTCCTTTGGGCTCTGGCTCTACCTACTCTCCTATCATTTCTATCACCATATTTCATATGTGGAGACCTTTGTGGAAGTACAAGAAAACAATGAAAATGGAGTACAGCGTCTCCCCTGCATCTGCCTGGATTTTCTGCACTGGAATGACTGTCTCTACTTCCTGAAAGCCATTCAGCCCTGCCTGCCAGCTGGCCTTGGCCAGTTGAGCTACTTTTGCACTGAATGCTCGGCGACAGAATGGAGTGTCACAGGTGAAAGTAAGTTTTTAAAAGGAGGAAAAAGAGAAAGATTCATAGAGAAAGAAAAATGAAGAAAGTAAAGGAGGGAGGTATGAAGGAAAGAAGGAAGGAGGGATGAGGGGAGGGAGGAAGGAAGAAAAAAGGGAAGTGGGAAGAAGGAGAAAGGAGCAAGGGGGGAAAAGGATGTGACTCGACTAACTGGAGCCATAGCGTGAAGGTGAAGACCACAGAGCTTCAGACGAAGACTGATTCCACTTGGATCCAAGCCAAGGCCTTTTTGCCATCCTAAATGCCTCTCCATTATCCATGCTAAGCAACTTCCTTTTCTGAATTACTCAGAGCTAAGTGAGAATGTGCTTCAAACTTACCAGCCATAGAAAACATGCAGTTAAAATATATTCAAAGGGAGACAGTATGGAAGAGAGCAGTGCAGTCGAATACTAAATTGACACAATTGTTACCATGCTTTTTTTTAAAAGCAGTTATTTTAGATCTATTTCCATTACCACCTCCATCAATTAAAAATTATGTATACATCAATTTTCAAGTAACCTCTGCTTTCGAGGAACAAAGAAGATTAATTATACCGTGCCACCACATCCCACTACCCTGTCGTCTCCTTACCACAGCAAATGAACACTAAACAGCCCAAGATTAAAATCAGAAATAAAATATATCAGAAACATCTTCTTTTAAGTCAGGACACAAAATAAAGATTTCTGTTGTGTTGGGAGATATAAATGCCAGTTTTCTTGCTATTTACAAAAAAAAAAAAAAAAATGCCCATGAAATATTTTGTGAGCATTATACTGGGAGCCAGGAGACCTCACTAGGCACTATTCTCCATTCTGTCATTTGTTCCGTTTTATTTTTATTGTACTTATACTTGAGTGAATGTGTTACTCTAAATATATAATCACTCAATATTTTCAATACATTTTGCCCTCAATTAGTTTCCTCAAACCTCTGTGGAAAATTACGTTAAAGTTTAGCTTCATCCAAATTAGCGTCTTCCTAATAGAAGAAACTTGGCCTTAGAGTACATGCTGCATGGACATCCCAGGGGAAGCAAAGTTTATGAAATTTATCTTATCCTCATTAATAGCCATGCTGAGATATGGAATCTACATATATTTTTAAAAATAGCAAATTTTCAGAATTCTTAAACCACTTATCAGGAAATCCCTCTTCTTTTTTGTGGCTCAGTGGTCATCTAGCAAGTAGGTTTTTAATTGTTGTTCATGTTTATTTGTTTGTCTTTCCACATCTCTGTCTAATATAACCATCATCTCCATAGATAACTTGGCACAGAAAAACTGGGACAGAGAATAATCTTCTTAGAGGATAATCTCACTGTAGTATCATAAAGTAGTTGAATAATAACATTGAGATATGGTCTTATCTGAGGTTTCCTTTCTGGAAATAGTCATCCTAAACCATGTAAAAATTGAGAAAAAAAATCATTACCAAGGAGCTTTCAAAGGGGTCTAAGAGGCACGCTAGTCTAAGGAGTTTGCACTATACGCAAGGCTTACAGAATTGTCACAGACTCGAATGCCCATTCATTGTTCAATCCTAGTCTTAGATGATGCCTTCCATACACATGCCTTCCAATTCAAAATTAATTATGTTTTCTATTTCCTTGATTTCCTTACTTATTTGAAATCATTTGAGGACAAGCAAATCGAATGGACAGCAGATTGAAATGAGTGCCAGAATATTGTTTATATTAGGATATTCCATGTGGAAGCGACAGCCATTTATTCAGACCTCTATTACCTATTCAAATTGAAGTCATTTGGAAAATTGCCCTCTCCCTTTATTTTCCTCCTAGTTATGTATGGGAAAAGCATAACCTCAGCAACATCATCCACTTCTCAACTGTGTTAGAGAAATTTTGGTAGAACTTTTAATGACAAAACAATGAACTCAGTTATCTATAATCCTGAAAATATTCAAAAATTGTTCCACTATCCTGATGGCAACATATGCACACACCTCAATATGCACTTACACATGAATACAGCATCAATATCTTAATGTGATAATGAAACCAAAGTGGGGAAAATCAAACAAATTAGCTTACCAGATATAAAATTGTTAAAATAGCTCAATTTACTCATTTTATCACTATGGAAACGAAGGCACAAAGGTGAAATTGCTTACTCATGTTTCAGTTCACTGTCAGAGAGTCAGGATAATAAAAGTAATCAAAATACTGCCACAAAGCAGGTTTAGAAAGTTGCAAAGCTATGAAAGGTATTTTGACATCATTCTCTCATTTGTCAGTGCCAATCATACTTGTACAAATTGTAAGAAATTGTAAAGATCTTTAAGGAAAAGATTAGATTATCAGGTTTCTAGAAGTTTTAGAATATAATACAACCATTGGTAGCTCTTAGGTAAATTACCTAAATTAGTGATTAAATAAAAAGTTGTATTTCTTATGCTTATCAAAACTGCAGAATTGTTCTAAGATCTACATTCTGCTAGGAAGGTTTCTGCTATTAGCTCCATAGAAATTTGCAGTTTGAGATTTTTTTTGTTTTCTCTCTGGCTTTTAATGTTTACAGAACTCCTCCACTTTTTAATTTAAAACATTTTATGAATAGAAAAATAAAATAAAAATACAACAAACATGTATATGTAGATTAATAATGTAAATGTATAAGACTATGTAATAAAAGAGGTATAATACAATTATGGTAATTACCTATCTGAGAGTTTTGAGATATGATTTTCCTAGAAGAAATATAATTTTATTTGCAAAGAAGCTGAATTCAGATCTTATCAAAAAATGTAATTTTTAAAAGATAAAAAAGGTTGAAGAACTTGTCTACACTGGATACAGTTTTGCGGGGTATTTTTTAATTTGGAAATTCCAATCTTTGTAGTATATATGGCATTCACTGAGTTCTCCCAGTCTGTCTTCGGCAATGAAACAAGCAAAACTGCATCCTGCTATCAAACAGAAAAACCTTCAAAAAAGAAATTAACATTCCAAACAGAAGAAAGGGGAAGTGTTTACTGAGACTTGTTTTTGAATTATTTATATTTCATGATTTGTGCATCCCATGAGGGGATTCAGAGCATTGCCAAGAAAATATGGGAACACCTGCCCCGAGAGCTGTGGACAATGATTCACTAAACTTAATGATAAAATGTTCCGAGACTCAGGATCAAATGCCATTTCCTATAATTTCTGGTTCACAGTTTTGCTTTAGCAGTACATGTTTTATCCTTCAATGAAGTGGAGGCTTAGAAAAAGCAAACTGACTCTTACAAAGAGAAATGTATCCTCAGAAATTTCTACTCAACATATTATCAGCCTAAACATTTTCATCCAGCCCTCAAGGCTGGGGACTCTTCTTAGTAACTGAGAAGACGAGTCCATAAATATGTATTTATTTGTATACCCACTTATTATATATCTCCTCCACCAGAATCGACATATGGTTGCTAAAGTTAAGAATCCTGTCCTATTTATTGGGCTTCCCTGGTGGCGCAGTGGTTGATAGTCCGCCTGCCGATGCAGGGGACATGGGTTCGTGCCCCGGTCTGGGAAGATCCCACATGCCACGGAGCGGCTGGGCCCGTGAGCCATGGCCGCTGAGCCTGCGCGTCCGGAGTCTGTGCTCCGCAACGGGAGAGGCCACAACAGTGAGAGGCCCACGTACCACACACACACACACACACACACACACACACATACAGAATCCTGTCTTATTTATCTTGGTAGTGTCTGAAACTAGAAAAGTTGGTATTCAAAAATATTTGTTGAATGAATGAGCAAACGTCATGTTTACCTGGATAAGCTAGCTATCCAAACACCTCTAACAATACTAAAGCTACATAAGGGAGGACAGCAATGTGATTCTAACATGAACAGGGTTGGAGGAGGGAGCAAAAACAAAATTTAAAAATAGTGGCTGGAAAATCACCATTGGGATTTATGAGATGTGGGCTGTATTAGGTGTTTCAGAACTTAGCCTGTGAAAGTGAGCACTGTAGCATCCCCTGTACATGATGTTTGACTACTTTGGGTTGAAAAGTACGGAAGCATGAGTTTACCACAGAAGCAGAATGATTTCCAACCGTTAGAACAGTTATTGTCACAAACCAGGAGAGAATATATTTTGGTCAGCCCGGGGGAACACTAACCATGTCAAATATAAAAGTCCCAACAGCTTTGAAGAGAAACAAAAGCAACCTTATTACTCCTGTTTCTATAATTCTAGAAACGAATGTTTCCGTTAGGAAATATGCACTATTGAAATGCATCCCTCTCCCTGAAAACTTCATTTAGACAGTTAAAATTGGTATTTAGTTGTTTGCCCAGATAGATATTTCATATTGAAAACACAAACATTTTTGCTTGGGATATTACAATTTAATAGGAAATATTCAATAACTTCTCCTGATAGGATAATGTGACTGTTGCTTAGTGATATTTTAATGTAACTTTTTATTTTAGTTAAGAACACATTCTCATGATTCGGAAAAAAAAAAATCTTTTTTTTCCACATTGTATTTTGTTGCTTGTCTCATTGAGGATGCTTAAAGAAAACCTAGACTATTTATTTACTGGCTTCCAAATTGTCCAGGCAAACAAAAGCAAGAACTCTTAATGACAACAGTGCACGTATCGTCAGGATTTCACTTTGCTACAATTTATGCCCTCCACAAATGTCTGGCATCCTAGACTAGAAAACACTTAGGTTCTCACTCCTACCACTGTCTGATTATCTTTGCAAGAACTTCCCTAATACTACAGGGGAAAAAAAAAATCTCTAAAAGCCTCAGAAATTTTATCTCCTAGTAGACTCTTCATTGGCTATAAACCTTAGCGTTAGCTTCTACCAATTTGATCTTATTTGGGATTGCTTAATTGTTGCTTCCTTTTATATAATACAGTTGTTTTCAAGAAATATCACATGTTGCAAGTGAATATGGCCATGGCTAAATGAGGTTTACTGTAAAATAATAATTAAGTTTCATTTTTAAAGTACAGTGTCACTTCTGATTTAAAAGAACCATAGCGTAGAGTATCATGAAAGCAAATAACTACTGGCATAACCTAAATAAATATATTCTTAAATCTATAAGGTACATTGCAGTTGGAAATATAAAATGTGAAGCTGTCATCACTGAGGCCAATGATAACCATTTCAAACTTTATTAACATGATTAGGATTTAAAATTAGATATAATTAAATTAATAACAGCATCTTTTACTTAATTTTAAGAATAAAGCTTTAATAAAATCAGTATGCATTCTAATTGTTTATTTACACAATATTAATATTCAGGCAGAAGGATCGCTAAAACACAGTTAATTAAATATAAATTAATGTGGTAGAATATTTAATTATCTTTTCTACACCTCACGACTAATGATTATGTAAATGCCTTGCATTTAATCTTGTTGCCAGGAAATTAACTTAATGGCCTTCAACAAATGAACATTTTGTATGCATTACAGGACACTTTATCTAAAATTTAACTGCATGGTATTAGTTTCAGATAATAACATGATTACACAATTTAAAATGTAAATGTATGCGATACTTTTGCCCCTCCCCCCACCATTTTTACAAAGAGGAGACTAAAATTGTTCAAGTGTCATTTAATAACCCAGGTTCTGACATGTGAGAGATTTCCTGCTTATCACTGAGGAAGCCAACTCCTTTTAAAGGAAACACTTCCAAAGAAAAAAGACAAGTCCCTTTGCAGTGGACAGTTAAATCAATGATTTCATACAATGCCACCTTTAAAAGTAAATTACTTTGGATGTCAGAGGATGGCAGGGCCATCAGCACTCTGAGTGGTTTCTCCAAGCTTTGGGGATTCTCTGAAGTGCCAGCACTTTGGGATTTGTTAACAAAATCTCGGGACTTGTAACCCTCTCAAAGAACTGAAGCTCAGAATAATTACAAGTCTCATTAGATATCACTAAAAATATGGGAGACAGAGATTTAATTTTCCAGAGTAAGATCCTTGTCTTGAACAATTTTTAGACATTCCAATACCTAAATGAATAGAAATGATCTGTCCTACACTGAATGGGAAATCTCACAGAGGGAGTGACGTGAATAGCCAGGCAGCTCTCGTCTCACTGACTGTAGCAGATGCTGTTGTGCCCCCACGTAACTCCTCGTTCTTACCCCTCAGAGACTACCAACCAACCGACAGCACCAGCATTTCATTTCCTGAGATTTCTCTTTTTTTCCAACAGAGACCACTTTGCTGCCTACCTGGCAGATCAAGTGACAAGGTTTGGGATTTAATCCTCCCCATCCCAGCAGCCCTCAATCAATTATTAGAGTTGGTATATTAATGACCCGGCTACCTTGCTTACCCCTTGAGTGAGATCATTTGGTAGCATATGTTTTGCACCGAGACTCAGAGTTTCCTATTGGAATGAAGTTCTAGTTACCTGTGCAAAGTGGCTTGATAATGGACCCTTTATTGCCTCTCCTTCTCTCCTTCATTTCCCAATTCCCTTACCGGTGTTTATTTCACTTCTCAGATAAATTCTATGCATTTATATTTTAACTCAGCCTCTGTTTCTGGGGCAATCCAAACTACATTAAGTCTGTTTGGGGGAAATCAATGCAGTCTGACATAGGACTGAGATCAGGACACTAAAACGTGGCATTAGGATTAGTAGAATATCCAGGAATTTCTAAGTGTATTAGATCACACCCATTCCTTCCTCACTCAGTCTCTGAATGAGATGTATAGAAAAATATTACATATTAAGATAGCTAATAGTTGAGGGCTTATTACATATCAGACATTTTTAAGTGCTTTACACATATGACCACATTTGTGTCTCAAAAAAAACTCAACAATATAGACACTACTATAACGCCCCCCAAAATTCCTTGCTTGTAACAACAGCTAGTTTATTATATCTCATGATTTTTTGAGTTAAGAATTGAGGCAAGTCTAGATCAAATAATTCTCTTGTTTCTCATAACGTTGATAGAAGTCACTGGCTGTATTCAGTTGAAATATGGGCTGGTCTAAAGGGTCCACAGTGGTTTCACTCGCTCATCTGGCACAGTGGGAAGAGTGGCTAGAAGGCTGGGCTCATTTGGAATTATCAACCAGAGCACCTTCACCTGGCCTTTCCAGTGTGGTGGGCTCATATAATAGTCTGACATCTTAATGGTAACTCAGAGCTCACAGAGAGAGGACTCCAGGGAAAGGAAGTATAAGCTGCCAGATCCTTAAGGCCTGGATCTAGAAAGTGGCACTGAGTCACTCCTGCTGTGCTCTATTGGTCAAAGGAGTTACTCCTCAGGTTCAAGGGGAGGGGGAGAGAACTTGCAGCCATGTTTAATCTTCCACATTAGGTTAAGTAGCTCACCTGCATAATTAGTAGAGCCAGATTTCAACCCCCAAATGCTAACTTCAAAGCCTAGATTCTTAAACACCATGTTTTCTTTCTTCCTATATAACAAAGAATAAGAAATGTAGAAGCAAATTAATATATTTATTAATATCTGAGGCATTGTATCCATACTCCAACTCAGAGAATTCTTATAAATTGAGCCACAGGTAGCATGATGTTACCAATACTGGGTAAAAATAACAGCTAGCATAGAAAGGGGTACCCAGCACAACATGCTAAATGCTAACACCTTTTTATTTTTTTTTTCAGTTTTCACTCCAAACACAAAGCAAAGTGAGCCAAAAACGCAAAATATAACTAATTTTCAGATATTCTTCCTTGCGCTCACATCAAAACTTTGCACTCACACCAAGATGTATATACATGTATACATATACACACATATATATACACACATACACAGACATATACATAATGTGTGTGTGCACATATATATGTCTCTATATATATATATAAACATAGATTTCACATACTCCGATGAACATGCAGTTGTCTTTTTCATGTCTTTCATGCAAGGGCTACTCAATATAATATTACATATTTCAATGTATTCAGTAGGCAGTTATTAAGGGTGAGTCTAATTTTTAATGGATCTTATGCTCACCATTAGTTGTTGTGTATTCACATCTAGAAAGCATTTTATTACCAGCTGAGGTATCCTACAAAATAAGCCACCTTTCCCCAGAGCCTGCCTGCTTAACCATGAGATGCCTTCAGTAGTTAGAAGTAGACATCTCATTCTGCCTATTTCAAGGCCTTTGCTGTATTATGACCATACTCCTTAGGTCTCCACATACCTGGAGGGATGTTTCCCTTGTTTATAAAAAAGAGATAAATGCCAGATGATGAGATCAGTAAATCTTTTCATGCATTTTTTAGATTTATGATCACTCATTTCTCAGAAAGTCCCAGGAGTGTAGGCTTCCAAAGTTCCAAGTTTATAATTCTAAATATGCTGTACTAACAGCAAACACTTTTCTCTATTGGAGAAAAAAGTAGCTTATGCATGATTTCAATATGATGGCTTTGATTTACTGCTTTATTGCTGCAGCTATTCAATGAGATTTCATAATAGAATTAATATATGTACTATATTTACTATATTAAGTATCTCAGTCATTTTCCTATATTCTATATGAGATATAGTCTATAGAAAGTCTATAAGGAGGCTAATTCAAATTACAAAAAGACACAGCATTCTCTAATTTCTAGTTCATGGATTCATTCACAAAATATTCTAAAACCTTCAGAGTCACCTATTATATTCTGATGCATACAACATGAATTTATGTCTTGCAACTTGGTAATGGTTCTAAATGGTTAACTACCCTAATTAATAAGTAACAAGAAGGTTGCAATTCCCTCTATGTTTTTTCTATCATACAAGTATTATTTTATACTTGAATCTCTGCACTGAAGGAATCTGAAATTTTCAGCTCCATGTAAAAATCCTCCATTTAGTTTTCATCCATATGAAACTACATTTATGCATAAGAAAATCCTACATGTTCTCTTTCTAGAGCAAAGCTGGAAATACTGAGGAGATAAACATCTCCTCTGCACTCACTCCACAAGCAGGAACCAAAGAAATATCAGGCAACAAATCACAATCTATTTTTTTTCTTTTTTAAAAAAAATTTTATTGAAGTATAGTTGATTGACAATATCATGTAGGTTTCAGGTGTACAGCACAGTGACTCCGTTATACATATATATATTGTTTTTCAGATTATTTCCCCTTACAGGTTATTACATAATACTGAGTATAGAAACCACAGATATTTCCATTTCATACTATGGTAGTTGTAGATATCTCCCAACATCATTTACTCTCTTGCTGCTTTAGACTTAGAGTAGTTATGAGACTTGTGGCTAGATCTTATTTTTTATTTTTAATATAATTTTTTTACACACCATGTTCTTATTAGTTATCTATTTTATATATATTAGTGTATATACGTCAATCCCAATCTCCCAATTCTTCCCACCACCACCACCACTCCTCCACTTTCCCCCATTTGGTATCCATACGTTTGTTCTCTACTTCTGTGTCTATTTCTGCCCTGCAAACTGGTTCATCTGCACCATTTTTCTAGATTCCACATATATGCGTTAATATACGATATGTTTTTCTCTTTCTGACTTACTTCACTCTGTATGACAGTCTCTAGGTCCATTCACGTCTCTACAAATGACCCAATTTCATTCCTTTTTATTGCGGAGTAATATTCCATTGTATATATGTACCACATCTTCTTTATCCATTCATCTGTTGATGGTCATTTAGGTTGCTTCCATGACCTGGCTATTGTAAATAGTGCTGCAATGAACATTGGGGTGCATGTGTCTTTTTCAATTATGGTTTCCTGTGGGTATATGCCCAGTAGTGGGATTGTGGGATCATACGGTAGTTCTATTTTTAGTTTTCTAAGGAACCTCCATACTGTTCTCCATAGTGGCTGTATCAATTTACATTCCCACCACAGTGCAAGAGGGTTCCCTTTTCTCCACATCCTCTCCAGCATTTGTTGTTTGTAGATTTTCTGATGATGCCCATTCTAACCAGTGTGAAGTGATACCTCATTGTAGTTTTGATTTGCATTTCTCTAATAATTAGTGATGAAGAACAGCTTTTTATGTGCCTCTTGGCCATCTGTGTGTTTTCTTTGGAGATATGTCTATTTAGGTCTTCTGCCCATTTTTTGATTGGGTTGTTTGGTTTTTTTTGGTTTTTTTTTTTGTTTTTTTTTTTTGCGGTACGCAGGCCTCTCACTGTCGTGGCCTCTCCCATTGCGGAGCACAGGCTCCGGACGCGCAGGCTCAGCGGCCATGGCTCACGGGCCCAGCCGCTCCGCGGCACGTGGGATCTTCCCGGACCAGGGCACGAACCCGTGTCCCCTGCATCGGCAGGCGGACTCTCAACCACTGCGCCACCAGGGAAGCCCTGTTTGTTTTTTTAATATTGAGCTCCATGAGCTGCTTATATATTTTGGAGATTAATCCTTTGTCTGTTCATATGTTTGCAAATATTTTCTCCCATTCTGAAGGTTGTCTTTTCGTCCTGTTTATAGTTTCCTTTGCTGTGCAAAAGCTTTTGAGTTTCATTAGGTCCCACTTGTTTAGTTTTGTTGGAACCTGCTTGCTAGTATTTTGTTGAGGATTTTTGCATCTATATTCATCAGTGGTATTGGCCTGTAATTTTCTTTTTTTGTAGTATCTCTGTCTGATTTTGGCATCAGGGTGATGGTGGCCTCCTAGAATGAGTTTGGGAATGTTCTTTCCTCTGCAATTGTTCAGAAGAGTTTGAGAAGGATGGGTGTTAACTGTTCTCTAAATGTTTGATAGAGTTCACCTGTGAAGCCATCTGGTCCTGGACTTCTGTTTGTTGGAAGATTTTTAATCACAATTTCAATTTCATTACTTGTGATTGGCCTGTTCATGTTTTCTTCCTGGTTCAGTCTTGGAAGGTTATACATTTCTAAGAATTTGTCCATTTCTTTCAGGTTGTCAATTTTACTGGCATAGAGTTGCTTGTAGTAGTCTCTTATGATGCTTTGTATTTCTGCAGTGTCCATTGTAATGTCTCCTTTTTCATTTTTAATTTTACTGATTTGAGTCCTCTCCCTATTTTTCTTGATGAGCCTGGCTAAAGATTTATCAATTTTGTTTATCTTCTCAAAGAACCAGCTTTTAGTTTTATTGATGTTTGCTACTGTTTTCTTTGTTTCTATTGCATTTATTTCTGCTCTGACCTTTACGATTTCTTTCTAACCTTTCTAACCTCTAACCTTTCTAACCTTTCTAATTCCTTTAGGTGTAAAGTTAGATTGTTTATTTGAGATTTTTCTTGTTTCTTGACATAGGCTTGTATAGGTAAAACTGCTTTTGCTGCATCTCATAGTTTTTTGTTGTTTTGTTTTGTTTTGTGGCCATGGCTCACGGGCGCAGCTGCTCCACAGCATGTGGGATCCTCCCGGACCAGGGCATGAACCCATGTTCCCTGCGTCGGCAGGCGGATTCTGAACCACTGCACCACCAGGGAAGCCCTCCCATAGGTTTTTGATCGTCGTGTTTTCATTGTCATTTGTCTCTAGGTATTTTTTTTATTTCCTCTTTGATTTCTTCAGTGATCTCTTGGCTATCTAGTAACATACTGTTTAGCCTCCAATGTGTTTGTATTTTTTACATTTTTTTCCCTGTAATTGATTTCTAATCTCATAGCATTGTGGTCGGAAAAGATGCTTGATATGATTTCAATTTTCTTAAATTTACCGAGGCTTGATTTGTGACCTAAGGTGTGATCTATCCTAGAGAATGTTCCGTGCGCACTTGAGAAGAAAGTGTAATCTGCTGTTCTCGGATGGAATGTCCTATAAATATCAATTAAATCTATCTGGCCTTATGTCATTTAAAGCTTGCATTTCCTTATTAATTTTCTGTCTGGATGATCTGTCCATTGGTGTAAGTGAGGTGTTAAGGTCTCCCACTATTACTGTGTTACTGTCAATTTCCTCTTTTAGAGCTGTTAGCAGTTGCCTTATGTTTTGAGATGCTCCTATGTTAGGTGCATATATATTTTTAATTGTTATATCTTCAACTAGGATTGATCCCTTGATCATTATGCAGTATCCTTCCTTGTTTCTTGTAACATTCTTTATTTTAAAGTCTATTTTATCTGATATGAGTATTGCTACTCTGGCTTTCTTTTGATTTCCATTTGCATGGAATATCTTTTTCCATCCCCTCACTTTCAGTCTTTATGTGTCCCTAGGTCTGAAGGGGGTCTCTTGTACCCAGCATATATATGGGTCTTGTTTTCATATCCATTCAGAGAGCCTGTGTCTTTTTTTTGGAGCATTTAATCTATTCACATTTAAGGTAATTATTGATATGTATGTTCCTATTACCCTTTTCTTGTTTCGGTTTGTTTTTGTAGGTCCTTTTCTTCTCTTGTGTTTCCCACTTAGAGAAGTTCCTTTAGCATTTGTTGTAGAGCTGGTTTGGTGGTCCTGAATTCTCTTAGCTTTTGCTTGTCTGTAAAGCTTCTGATTTCTCCATAGATTCTGAATGAGATTCTTGCCAGGTAGAGTAATCTTGGTTGTAGGTTCTTCCCTTTCATCACTTGAAGTATATCATGCCACTCCCTTCTGGCTTGTAGAGTTTCTGCTGAGAAATCAGCTGTTAACCTTATGGGAGTTCCCTTGTATGTTATTTGTCGTTTTTCCCTTGTTGCTTTTAATAATTTTTCTTTGTCTTTAATTTTTGTCAGTTTGATTACTATGTGTCTCTGCGTGTTTCTCCTTGGGTTTATCCTGCCTGGGACTCTCTGCTCTTCCTGAACTTGGGTGGCTATTTCCTTTCCCATGTTAGGGAAGTTTTCAACTATAATCTCTTCAAATATTTTCTTGGGTCCTTTCTCTCTCTCTTCTTCTTCTGGGACCCCTATAATGCGAATGTTGGTGCATTTAATGTTGTCCCAGAGGTCTCTTAGGCTGTATTCATTTCTTTTCTTTCTGTTTTCTTTATCTGTTCCACGGCAGTGAATTCCGCCATTCTGTCTTCCAGGTCACTTATCCATTCTTCTGCCTCAGTTATTCTGCTATTGATTCCTTCTAGTGTAGTTTTCATTTCAGTTATTGTATTGTTCATATCTGTTTGTTTGTTCTTTAATTCTTCCAGGTCTTTGTTAAACATTTCTTGCATCTTCTCAATCTTTGCCTCCATTCTTTTTTTGAGGTCCTGGATCATCTTCACTATCATTACTCTGAATTCTTTTTCTGGAAGGTTGCCTATCTCCTCTTCATTTAATTGTTTTTCTGGGGTTTTATCTTGTTCCTTCATCTGGTACATCATCCTCTGCCTTTTCATTTTACCTGTCTTTCTTTGAATGTGGTTTTTGTTCCACAGGCTGCAGGATTGTAGTTCTTCTTGCTTCTGCTGTCTGCCCTCTGGTGCATGAGACTATCTAAGAGGCTTGTGCAAGCTTCCTGATGGGGGGCACTGGTGGTGGGTAGAGCTGGGTGTTGCTCTGGTGGGCAGAGCTCAGTAAATCTTTAATCAGCTTGACTGCTGATGGTTGGGGCTGAGTTCCCTTTCTGTTGGTTGTTTGGCCTGAGGCGACCCAGCACTGGAGGCTACAGGCTCTTTGGTGGGGCTAATGGCGGACTCTGGAAGTGGTTATGCCAAGGAGTACTTCCCAGAACTTCTGCTGCCAGTGTCCTTGTCCCCGTGGTGACCCACAGCCACACCCCGCCTCTGCAGGAGACCCTCCAACACTAGCAGGTAGGTGTGGTTCAGTCTCCTATGGGGTCACTGCTCCTTCCCCCTGGGTCCCGATGCGCACACTACTTTGTGTGTCCCTCCAAGAGTGGAGTCTCTGTTTCCCCCAGTCCTGTCAAAGTCCTGCAATCAAATCCCACTAGCCCTCAAAGTCTGATTGTCTAGGAATTCTTCCTCCTGTTTCCAGACCCCCAGGTTGGGAAGCCTGACATGGGGCTCAGAACCTTCACTGCAGTGGGTGGACTTCTGTGGTATAATTGTTCTCCAGTTTGTGAGTCACCCACCTAGAGGTTATGGGATTTGATTTTATTGTGATTGCGCCCCTCCTACTGTCTCACTGCAGCTTCTCTTTTGTCTTTGGATGCAGAGTATATTTTTGGTGAGTTTCAGTGTCTTCCTGTCAATGATTGTTCAGCAGTTAGTTGTGATTCTGGTGCTCTAGCAAGAGGGAGTGAGCACATGTCCTTCTGCTCCTCCATCTTGAACCAATCTCCTCATTCTTTTATTTCTAAGAATTCCAACTTCTAATTTCAAAGATATGATTTTTTAGGTGACAATTTCTCATTTTTTTCAGACTTCTGATATCCAGAACCATAAGATAATAAGTTTATATTGTTTTAAGCCACAAATTTGTGGTAATTTGGAAAACAAGTACCTACCAAATATTATGTTATATGGCTTTCTAATTAACCAAGTACCATTTATAAATTATCATATCATTCTGGACTGCAAAGGCAACTTTATTCTAAATGAGATGACCATATGTGACTCTATTTCCAGACCCTTTATTATACTTCAATATTCTCTTCATCTATCTTTTCACCAATATAGCACTTTCTTAATAACTGTAACGTTACAGTAAGTCTTAATATGTGGTAGTGTAAATCTGCAAGCTTCTTCTATGATAGTTTTTTGGTTTTTTTTTTTTTTTTTTTACCATTTTGGTCTTTTGAAAATCTGATAATAAAATTTATATGAAAATTTGATTTCAACAATAACAAAGAATCCTACTGGAATTTTGACTGAGATTGCACTGATTTATAGAGCAGTTTGGGGAAAACTGATATCTTAAAAATCCTGAATTTCAGATCTATGAATATGGTATACCTTCCATTTAATTTAGGTCCTCCTTGTTTTTCCATTATAATGTTTTTCTCTTTCTGTGTGGATATACTACCAACTGGACTTGTACTTACCTTGTGGGAAAGTTTTTAATTTCATATTCAGTTCTTGAGATGTTTTTCAATTTTTTTGTCAGTTTTGGCATCAAGTGATGGTTTTCAAAGAATTCATTTATTTCCTAAATTTAAAACTATGCTGGTATCAAATTATTCATTATTGTCTCTTATTATAATTTTCTTATGTCCCTTTTACATCCTCAGTAATGGGAATATTTTTTCCTTATTTTTAGATCAGCCTTTCCAGTGGTAATCGTGATAATGGTCTTTATCATTATCTCTCCCCTTACAAAGTAATAGAAATACTATATAATGCAGACCATCATGTTTAATAACATTAGCTAAAGAGAAAGCAATGTTTACGGAATATGATGAGATCATCGTTCAAGTTATTAAGTTGCTATTAAGTAGTATTTTTGTTTGATTTGAACAGAAAATATAACCACTATCCTAATAAAGTTTATAAATATAGCCTTGTTAGTATATAAGAGCTTAATTTCAAATTTAAGAATTTATACCACATCAGTTTAACATAAGGCCTATATCATCAGTGATCAATAAAAATGCACACACTAAGAAAAGTACCATACAACAATAGGATATGCACGTTGGAAAAATATCTTTTAAAAGGCTGGCTTAAGACCTCAATTATTTGTAATACTTACAAAAATTCTGCAAAATTTATATTCTTTTGTGGTAATTCATCTCAGAATGATTAAATCAAATGCCCAAGTAAGAGGGTCAGATTATGAACACTGGCCCATGAGAATTTCAAGCCTGTGTTATCTCATCTATGATACTGTTCTTCAGATGAGCAGATCACTTATCAATCTGAAATCTTCCCATGTCTATAGATTTTTAAACTATCTAACTAAAAGTTATCAAAATGGAGAAAAATCTTAAAGATCTGTTAGAAACCCAGTAATGTTTTGCTTTAGATATTTATTTTTCATTATTTACACCACTTTTTAGTATTATTACTATTGCTCCACTGGCATTAGATATTCTTCATTTTGTCAATATCTCTGCAGATATACATATATTGCTCAATCACTTTAAAAAAAAGAGAGATGGGGTGGAAGTAGAACTAGAGATTCACTGTAGTCACCTCAAATCTCACCAATTCTCATTATACAAATCTTGCATTAGTACAGGATTAAGTGAAGGACTCTGCCTTACAATGTATTACCAACCATACACAATGGGAGGGCAGTTCTATTAAGCATTTGTATCTTACTAATAATGAATATAATGCTATGCTAAATGAATGATACCTTCAAAGCATTTTAAACAAACTTCCTAAAATCTTTAATGCTTCGTCGAAAAGAAATACTTCATTTTACTAATTGGATTGGTGGGATTTATCTATGCTACACTATGAATCTCAACCTATTGTTATTAATCAATCACCATAATTACAGAATAAAGTTCTTCATTTCCATTTCTTTCATAAAAACAGAAAACTTTTAGTATTTACAAACCCTATCTTGTTATTTTCATCTGTGAAAACAAGTGACTTTTCAACATATTCCAGAAAATCAACATATAATGTATATTATATAAGAACTTAAATTAGGCTTTGTAGGAAATTGAGTAACAGTATAATTTTCTTTACTCACCTTAACTTCTGGCCAGGAAAATCGGGAAAAATGCTGGATTTCCTTGGCAGTCTCATGGTCCACTTTCTATCCTTGGTGAAATTGCAATGCAAACCTAACAGTTCTTGACTCTGTCCTCTTTGCAGACCATGTGAAGGTGACTCTGGGACCTAGACAGAGGAAGTACAGGAGGAAGGTGATACTTTTTCTACCTCGCAGGTACTGAAAAAAAAATAGCTCAATATATTCAGAATTTTTTAATGTATATAAAAATGTTTGAAAAAAAAGATTCCCCTTATACAATGGTTTAAAACTTGGTCAAACTAGGATCTACAGACGAGCAGAGGAGAGGAAGAAGGAAAGAAAAGTCTGACCGAGGTTAATCCTTAGGAACCACTCAGTCATGTGTTATAAGATTCAATACCGACTGAATATTCAGCTCTGTGTTACTACAACATGATCATAGGAGACAGAAGGGAAAAGAGAGAAATATAAGCACCAATTCCATTGCAATCTAGTAAAATATTAGTTTTTTTTCAAATATAGACATCAGGTTAATATCTCTTTAAATTACATGGTTTTAAGTACATGGCTCCTTGAGGCCAGGTAATAATTGTCACAGCGTTAGCAACTCACGTTAAGAGAAAAAACTGTTTCCTTCATGTTTGACTCTCAGCATTTACTAGAGAGTGTTACAAATAGGAAAGGTTTCTAAAAATCTGTTGAGGACACAGATCCAGTCCCAATTCTACAGGTAATAATAATTGTGTATGTTGAGAAGTTGAAACAAATTTCTCCTAAATTCAGATTTCATTCAGCCACTAATTCCCAATTTATATATGCAAAGGCTCATTGTTTCATTAAAGACCAAAGGTAACACTAAAATGTATAGGAGTTTGCTACACAGACTGGAGCCTCTGTGTTCCTCTTGTCTGAGTTGGAAAGTAAATGTAAAACTCCGATATTCTGCGTTCCTGAAGCTGGGCAAAGCAGTGGGGGTTTCAATTAAAAACCACAGGAATGGAAAGGGATATGTCAATAAAACCACAGACTTGTACGTATGGCATACTAGTTTGCAAACAAACACAGCAAGCCTTCCTGGAGTATGAGTCTATTACTGTATGTTTAAACTGAATGTATGATGGCTGAGGTGACTATCGCAGCATGGTTTTCCCTCATTTCATGTACAGGGGAATGCAGACTTGCATCCTTGGTTCCTTGTAACAAATGAAATGAGGAAACTGCTTAACTGAAGAACGCATCACCAAAGTGGGAAAAGCTGAAATGGTACTAAATCTGCCTTTTAAGTACAAACATCATTAAAGGAAGAGAATCTCAATGCTGAACTGATATGCAATCAGTAATGGTGGAAAATTAGTTTTTTCAAATATAGACATCAGGTTAACATGCATTTAAACTACATGGTTTTCACTGTAAGGTTTCTACAAACAGTGTCTGACATTAGAATATATTTGTTGAGTAATCAATTGGCTATAGAGGAGTACAATCAATACATAAAAATATTACATATTTTACAAGGATAAAACCAGAATAAAGGCAGTCAAGTTGAACAGAGCATAGGCAAAGTATTTAATTTATAATTCACGGTACATAGCTGTGTATTTTTTTAAAAGATGTGATGTGTTACAAATATTTAAGAGAAGACAGCTATGTGGGAAAAACTGGATAGTTTACTTGGTTAATTAATTAGGCTAAATGTTGCTTAACTTTGCTACCAGTTAACAACTGGTTTCAAATATATTGGCTTCTCATTATGCTTGAACAATTCATGAAATTAATCTTATTGACTACCTAGTGCATTCAGAGACTGTTTGAAGCTCAAAGAAAAATCCACGATATTTTTATGTAAGGATTATCTATTTGACTCTGACAAAGAATGCTTTCTTTCCACAGAAAACATGTTTATTTTGTCCATATTGAAGGATAACAGAAATAAAAGTCAGCTTTGTTTATTTTCCAACATTTTGATGCTTACCTTATTGCACAGTCTAATGAAACATGGTGGTAGACACAGCACTTACTGTGGGGTTTATTTTATGGAGGGTTTTATTCCTGAGTAAAAGATAAAAGGCTGGGGATAAAAGTGAACATACTTTACTTTCCAAGCTTCCTATATATTGTAAAGGATATACATTGTGATACTTCAGGAAATTCAAAGATTGTGAGATGTCTTGCACTTCCTAAACAATTAATTTTTATGAATTATAAATTTCAAAGAGTTTGATAAGGCTTAATCCTAAATCTCTTGGTTATCTTATCAGTCAGTTGTGGGGTCTTCTGATTACTATAATGATAGAGCCCAACAATTATGGCATGTGTTATTTTGAAGTCAAAACATAAATGTACATGTGTAAAATGGAGCACAGCATCCTTGTACTTGAAAATATAATTAGAGTGAATAAAAACAGAACATAGGATAAGTTTTATCATAATCCCTTACTCACTGCTATGTCTCCAATGTTTATTCAGTCCAGTCTCTGACACATAGTACAGGTTTTATAAACAGCAGTTGGGAAGATAAATAAAGATAAATAAAAGAATTAACAAATAAAAATAGATGTTAAGTGGAAACAGATCTAAAACCTAGATTTTCTAAAATGTGCCTTCCTCTGCTTCTTTTTTTAAATTTTATTTAGTTATTTATTTATTTTAATTCACAAGACATTTTATTATATTCTTCTTCCTTTTTTTTAAACATCTTTATTGGAGTATAATTGCTTTACAGTGTTGTGTTAGTTTCTGCTGTATAACAAAGTGAATCAGCTATACATATACATATATCCCCATATCTCCTCCCTCTTGTGTCTCCCTCCCACTTTCCCTATCCCACCCCTCTAGGTGGTCACAAAGCACCGAGCTGATCTCCTTGTGCTATGTGGCTGCTTCCCCCTAGCTATCTGTTTTACATTTGGTAGTGTATATATATATGTCCATGCCACTCTCTCACTTTGTCCCAGCATACCCTTCCCCCTCCCCGTGTCCTCAAGTCCATTCTCTATGTCTGCGTCTTTATTTCTGTCCTGCCCCTAGGTTCTTCAGAAACATTGTTTTTTTTTAGATTCCATATATATGTGTTAGCATACGGTATTTGTTTTTCTCTTTCTGACTTACTTCACTCTGTATCAGACTCTAGGTCCATCTACCTCACTACAAAGAACTCAATTTCACTTCTTTTTATGGCTGAGTAATATTCCACTGTATATATGTGCCACATCTTCTTTATCTATTCATCTGTCAATGGACACTTAGGCTGCTTCCATGTCCTGGCTATTGTAAATAGTGCCCTCTGCTTCTTTTTTAAGGAAGCCTTTGCATCATAAAAATCATATAAAATGCCTTGCTCCCTCAGGCACTACAATTCTGAGACAGCATCACGACCAAGCAAATGAGTTTTCACGAAGAGCACCATGTTAGAAATGGACACCATAAAAAATAATCAAAGTCCATATTTTCACAGGATAAATAGTAATACAGGACACTCAAAAATCAGTATTTCATCTTAAGAATTATAAATATTTCTTTGAGGATCTGTAGTTGCTGCAAATTATTTTTTTAAAAAAAGAACAATTATGATTAGCCTTTATTCTTAACCTACTCAAATATATTATTAATAAAATATCAAATGTTTAATACTGAAATTCCCTAAATGCTGCTTCATTAAAATGGAGGCTTATAATAGATTATTAAAAAACAGCACAAAGCATAGTGGAGTAGCTATAAGTAGTCATTTACCTAATGTAATGTGTATACAAATTAAAAGGTTAAAGTTAATAAGAAGCTGAGAAAGCTAAACAAATTAAGACATAATGCATTTATCATTTGCTAAATTGTTTGACATTTATTTAAAATAAGGAATCTCGCTAAATCAGCTCCCAACATAAAAAAGGCCTTTATGTATTAAAATATGTCAAATAAAAATTTTAAATGTTTTCAAGCTCCTAATATAAACACTGTGATTGACACATTAGAGGATACAAAAAATATTAATAATAATAATAAACTGACCATAGTTGAACTGCTGCTATGCTTCAGTAAAGTTAAACCATTTTTAACATCTCCTTACTTCATCTCACACTAACTCCTGGATTGTCTATTTTAGTGTCAATACAGACAGCAATAACTGATGTCTTGGGGCCAAGGATAGGTACCTAGGAGGACATGTACCTTGACTCATAGGTACTCATGTACCTGTGAGTCAAAACCCATTTGAGCCCAAGGTTCATACTTTTTCTCCAAACTGAAATTGAGTATACGTGAAAACTTGCACACACACACACACACACACACATATACACACACAATGCTGTATATAGCACTGTGTCCTAGAAGAGCTATGAAGAGATTGTATCAGCAATGGGAAATTATGGGGGTTTTTTTGGTCGAAGGATGAAAGAAGGTTTGATGGAGGAGATGGCTTTTGAAATGAGCTTAAATGTATCAGTAGAATTTCACTGGCTCAGGTTACAGAAGACACGGCAGGCAAAGGTAAAAAAACTGAGACAAATAAATCAAAATTTGTGGAAAAATAATCTAGGCTATTCAAATTGTTAACTAAGTTGCTAACTAAGTAGCATTTAGAATGCTGCTGGCATCTTCCTCTTTCTTCAATACCATTCCCAAAATATTAATTAATCTTAGGCCCTTATATAAAAAGGGCCGTTTCTTTGAAGCATTTGCTATATAGGTATACAAAATAATAAATACAAATCAAAGCACAATTTTGATTTAGCATCCTAAGAAGCTAACATTGCATTCCCTCTAAATTAAACAAATAAACTAAAATACTTTGTTTGAGCCTATTAAAAAGTTAGACTGCATAACTTGGATAGATATTTAACATGTATATTTTTAGCTTGCACTATATTATTTTATATACTTTTGTATAGTATGCACAGATGTATATAATACATAAGGGATATTTACACTATTATTTTGATCTTCAAAGATCTCAAACTCATACACAAAGGTCAAGTTTAAAGTTGGTATCTTCCATAAATTAAATATAAATGTGTCTATCCATACTTGGGCAGTTATACACAGAGTTCAGGAAAACAGGATGTACATGAAAATAATGAATTATTTATAGACAATATTAATAATCTAGAGACATTTTTTACAGATACATAGAAATATCTGACTCAGCCTCAGTCAGTTAGCTGAGACATGTTTTATAACATATTTTTATTAGTAACAGAAGAAACATGAAGAAATTTATTTACTATAAGCACATGATATAAATTTTCTAAAACCAATAGTATTAAATAAATTAGTGGTAATTACTATGGGTTTAAGATTGACATTACTGATGGAGTTTAGACCTTCCTCAATATGACAACCTTCAAGTGACAGAATCTGGAAATAAGGTAAATTTGTCCAAACTGCTTTGGGGTTTGTGGGCATAAATCTTGCCATATATACATAAGTATACATGTATATACACACACATATGTACATATGTATTACACATACAAATATAATTTATATAGACCTAATTTAAAATAGTTAAATTAGTAACAACAGTAATTAATGAACATTTCAGAAAACTCATAAAACAAAAAAACAATCTATAGAAATCATTATTATCCATCAACTCCAAACATACAGATAACAATTAATATTTTGGAATATTTTCTTCCAATATTATTCTCTCTCTATATTTACAGTACTGAATATCTATAGCTAGATGAAAAGGAGGCTTTCAAAAATAAATCAGTTACATGAATATTGTAAAAGTCATTAAATACCCTTAAATATTTTTTAAAGCATGTCTACATTTCAAGTATTGAATTTATCAAAATGTTTCATTATTTTCTCAATTATTATTTATTTAAATTATTGTTAGTCACAGTTATAAATAAAGCTGTGACACATACTATTTTTGACCATTTCTCTCATTACTGAATTCCTCAAAGTTGAATTCTTGTATAAAAGTGTCCTGACATTTTTAGAGCTCTTGATGAAGAAGGAATATAATTTTTATAGCAGTTGATATGGATTTAAATTATTTGAATGATGGGTGTTTATTGAGAGACAACTATTTCTCTTCAAATCTATCAGAATATAAGGTCAAAAATTAACTGTGTGTAAAAGTTTTATTAAAACATAGTAAGTCCAATAAAACACTTGTATTTTTTGAGCAGTACCTTTCTGCACTTTTTTGAACTTTTTGAGTAGTACTTTTCATCACTGTATTGTTACTCTCAAGCTGACTTGGATTTAAGATTCATATTGCTGGGTCAAAAAAAAAACAAACAATTTTAGTAAATAGAATTAATTTTGAAAATGTGAAAGGGTTTGTTACCACAAATATAAATTAGTCAAGTTTAATATTTTATATAAATATACCAACCATGTTCACGTTAGGTATCAGACCTAAATAATTCTGTTTGAGAAAACTGTGTGCCTACCAATATCAAGCCTTCATCTGAGACTCCTGAGGCACATGTGGCATTCATCGCCAGCAACCCGCTCACAGACTAGTGATCACCCCCTTGCCAGCTGGCTGGTCCCATGGATGAATAAGGAAAAGGTTTTCATGACTGCCATAGGAGCAGTGAGTTGGCAGGGAGCAAAGTAATCTTCAACAGCCAACTGGCACCAGGGAACTCCTTAACTCTCAGAGGGTTAGCCATGCAGAGCTTACTGCCAGGAAGCCTACATTTGGAAAGGCATTCTCCCAAAGAAGCAGGCAGAGCACTCCCTTCATGAAGAACTGCCTCATTCACAGATTCAGCACCTCAGAAAACGCTGAAACCGGAAAAGCTGGCATTGCTCCTGAGGTTTACTTGCTTATTACATTGACTCATTTATTTGTTGACTTTCAGAGTATTCAATTTTTAAAGATATTCAGTAGAATTCCTACCTACCAAGTGGTAGACCACCTGAGTCAGTTTGTTTTGAACAGCCCTGTTTTGTGATTGTGGTCCTAACTCATTAAAAGCGCCTCCATTCATTCCCAGCAGGGTCCTGGTTTAGATGATATAGGATATGGTCACTCAGCTACTAACAAAATACCTAAATTGAGTTTTGGGCCAAAATAACTAAAATGACCAAAGTACCGATGCTCAATAAGAGAATAAGTGAGATGACAACCCTGTGCATTTTTTAAATTTTAGCTTTTTATTATAAAAAAATCAGATCTTTATAAGATTTAGAAATCTTATAAAATTTTATGAGTATAAATAATATATTATGGACCTCCACATACCCATCAACCAACTTCAACAACTATCAACTTTTTTTTCCTATTCTAAACTTTAACTAAATAAAACATGACTTCCTTGAATTCTCGCTCTATCACAATGTTAAGGAAGTATTTACCAGAGTTTATTCATGCAAAACTAGTCCTGGGAATTGTTTCAAGAGAAAGAAAAGAGTTATATATTAATCCCCTGCTTTTCACAACAAATGTTAATGCTGCTACCAAATCTTTAATAGGCTAAAGAAAGTATGTTTATGTGTGTTGGATATAGTTTTCATAAATCAAATCACACATATTAAGATCCTACAGAATTAGTGTTAACCTAAAAAAAAAAATAGTCAACTTGTAAACATAACCAGATTTTTTTAAACCACTGTCTTTGGAATGATACAGTTTTATAAAATTAAATCTTATCTAACTACCTAGGCCTCTGGGCAATCATATCAATGTATGGTTTATCTGGGACCAAGGAAAATAGCACCTTGGGAGAAGTAAACCTGTGTTGTTCTTCACGGGTGCAAACCCCAGAGAATAAGCCTAAATTTCTGTTAATGCACTCATCTACCAATCCAGTTATGAAGCACCTACTGTGTTTTTTAAGTTCTGTGCCAGAACTTCAGTGAAAAAGAAACATCGCCCAGTGGGGAAAGATATTACATGCCTATTGTCTATTTAGTTGTTCAAGTGCTTTTCATTCATTCCTTAATCATTCACTAATCATTTGTCGAGTACCTACTATTTTCAGGTCTCGTCTAAGTTTTGGGGATATAATACTGAGAGAAACACACAACATTTCTGTTCTCATGGTGCTTTCATTGTAGGTTGACTGGGGACAGCAGGCAGAACACAATGAGGAGAAGCACCAATCTGACCAGAGTGGGAAGATGTTGCAGGGAGGAAGCAAGAGGAGAAATTCCTGGATGACATAAACTTGTTCTTTAAAACAAAGAAAAGTTAGGTATGGAAGGGGAATAGAAATAAAGGAAGTCAAAAGATAGCATTTGCTAAGATTAGAAGATGGGAGAGTGTCTGTTCTAAGACTTTGTTTTACTTGACACCTCACTTATAAGTACTATGGATAAGTGTTTTGCTCTTGTTTCCAAAGTCCTAGTACAAGACTACTCATGAAATACTTTTGACTAGATTTCTCTAAAAAGGACTGCTTCTTCCAAACAAACAAACAAACAAAAGCATGCATTGGAGATATGAGTTGACAAGGGATTTTTCATAGTTCTCTTGGATTCCGCATCTTTCCTCCTCCCCCTAGTAATCCTCACTTCTAAGACAATAGAGTCAGCCTCATCTTTCTGTGGCCCACACTCACCATATTATCTTTAGCCATGATGACGCCACAGAAACAGACTATATTCTGCCTTGTTCTGTTCAATGGCCATTTTGTTTGGTCCCTGTTTACTTCTGCCCATATGGTCACCAGCCCCCTAACCCTCCTTTTGTCCCAAGACCTGGACTACTTGTGTGTCTCATAAAAGGGTATTTTCACCTCAGGGCTTTTGCTTCCTCTGCATGGAGCTCTCTTCCACCTGATATTCATATAGTTTGCTCTCTCATGCCGTGTTGGTGTCAGCTAAGACATTGTTTTGTCAGTGAATGTTTCCTGACCACGCAAGATAAAACAGCAACCACCATTTACCTAATCACGCCTACCCTACTCTAGCCTTTTCCTTTCAATTATTATTATATTACATTCTGATACATGTTTCTTTCCCTTTTTTAACAAAATTATCTTCCCACACCAGGCTCTATACTCCATAAGGAAAGGGACTTTGTCTGTTTTAGTCACTGCTGAGTCTTCTCTACATAAAACAATTCTTGGTATAATGTAGATGCTCACTGAACAAACAAGCCAATGAATGAGGGAAACTATGCCAACCCTAGATGGTATCATGCTTTTTCTTAAAGCATTCCAATATCAAAGGGTCAGTATTAGGGAGGACATTGGTAGCAAACTGATAGAGAGTAAAGAGTTTCTATATTTGATGTTTTTAAATGACATGGATTCATAGTTGGTCCTTTCCATTTGGGCTTGCTGTGATTAATTAAATGCCCAACATGAAATGGGAAACCTTGTTGGTGTCAACCTCAGTTTCCATATCTGCAGAAGAAGTTAGGCTTAAAAACTACTATAAAATTAGAAAAGCTGTAACAATACTTCGGTTGCTAAAATAATGTCACCAGTGAATCCATTACTGTATGTGGAGTAAAATAATAAACCTTCCTTCAGGTTGAACTGTCAAAGTACAAATCTGCAGGAAGCCTCTCTTGATGAAGAGTGCAGCTCTTTTCCTCAGATTAAATTGGAAAAGTGATAATTATACCTTTCATGCATTCCAGATTTTATAGGACAGTTTCATTGTAATATCCACTTGCAAAACTGTGTGGAGTGAGGTGGTGTTAAACAGCACATATTTTTAATTTAAAATCCATTAGCATTCCACATAATTAATTAGAATTTTATACTCCAGTGACTTTTGGTTCCCTACAGAAAACTGAGCACACAGAATATAATTTGATTTAATTTTTGGTTTAGGTTTAATCTACCTTAAACATTTTTTTAAATATCTCGGGGGAAATTTTAACTACTTAAAATTTTGTGTTCTTTCTTTAGTAAACTCAGCATTCTATTCTAATATTCTTTGATGTGGGGCGGGGACGAAGCTTAGAAAAGTATAGGTAAAGCAAAAATATTTAATGCAAGTATTTAGAATCCAAAATACAGAGTACATAGCCTTGCTATGGTAACATACTTGGGAGAAATGAGAGGTTGTGAAATTCTGCCTGTCAATTTCACACCCTTCTCTTCTTATGAGAATTATGGAACTGTATCTCCACACAGGTCTTTTAAAGTTTCAGTCTATGCCACTAAAATGATCTCTCACAAAAGGTATCACATGTATTTTACATTCTTACAACACATTTATTGTGGCTCAGGAGGCCAAGTACAGGCTCATAATTCCATTCCATAACAATTTCCAAGGGCCATTTTCTGTGGGTAAGTTTCCAGTTGGATTATTTATAACCACGGAATTAAATCACAAGGTTTGGAGCGCCTTAGCCTAACTTCAAACTGCTTTACAATGATTATAATAAATATTAGGTCTTTAGAATTCTTTGTTCAGTTTAGTGGGGTAATCAATTAAATTTTCTGTACATTTTCTTTTTACTCTAATGTTTTCTTTAATGTCTTGCCCTCTTTTAACCTTATCCTATGCCCTTTTATCTCAAAGACTGACACATTCATATAGTATTTGTTAGATATGCAAGTAGATTTATTTATCATTCACCTGGATAAGGTTTTTCAAACTTCTTGCATTATTGTTACACTAAGTAGTCTTTCAAACATTTAGATTGAGTAGGACCATTTAGCATTTACTAAAAACAATTACAATATTGTGACATACTTTCTACAAATGGCAATGCAGTTCAATTCAAAACAGTGGTAATAATAAGCTATTAAATAAAACACACATATACACACAAGTGCACACACATATACATACATAAAACATACAGATTTAATTAAGTCTATCAAATAACAAGCTTTGAAAATTTTAATAGAACACCAAGGATCTGTTGCTTCTTCTGTTTTACAACCAGAGATTTGAATACTATATTTCATTTTAAAATATGTTTAAAGTAGTATAAAGCAGGAGATACAGTGATCTTTTAGGTTTTCAAATCTTGGGGGGCAAAATAAGATGTCATTTAGTCTCCAGATCCAAATTTGAATGAGATACTTTCCAGATATAGACATTTTACAGAATTTAAACTCATTTTGTCTTTAGGTAGAATTAAAATGTTGGCTCATTTATACACATATAATTTTAATCTAAATGGTGGATTTAGGCTTATTTTGACTCTTTAGAAATGTGCCTTCAAATGTAGGGTAAATCTCGTTCGATCTCCATCACAAACATTTTTTTAATATTAAGATTTGACGTATTAAACATAAAATATTCTGAAACACAAGTTAGTTAAAATTAGACAAGATCAGGTTACTATACGGGAAAACGCTATTCATTGGTTTTATGTCATAATGTGAATATGCTAATAACTACGGGAATAATTGACACTGGAGGAACAAATATAAACACGTTTAATGAGGTTATTGATTTTTTCCCTCATAAATGTTCTTACACACTTTATATTGTAAGCATATCACTAATGATGGATGTCTTTTCATTAGAGTTGGCATAATAAAGATGACAATTAATCTTTAATGCATCTGTTAGTGAAATTTAATATAGAAAAATTAATAAAGCAAACTTAATTTCATTGCTGACTCTATTATTAGCATTACATGTATTAGCAACCAAATTCACCAATATGAACATTTATCAGGCAACTTGGTTAGGAAAGCTATGATAATGCTAAATCACTATCAGCCTAGTCAGGAGGAGAATAAAACAGTTCCTCAGAAAATAAACCAAAGCCCACAGTTTGAGAGTGTCGTAATCCTATAGGACTCATTTCTCCTTTGATACAGAGCATTCACGACAGCTGTACAAAGGTCAGCTTGTTGAGTAGTTTCCTGATTGGCATTAAATGAATTGGGCTACTATGGACTGTCTGTGAAGTCCTCAACAGGCTTCCATTGGACAAGGATTGTAGAAAGGGAATTCTTATTTCTATCCACTTACACCACCAATTGTAATACACTGTCTTATTTAAGGCGTCTTCCCTCTGGAAGATAGGTATTATTCTCATCTATTCTATAGACGAGAAAACCAAGTGTCAGAGAGGTTAAGAAATATTCCATCAATGGATAGAGCTCTGATTCTAAAACAACTGGGTCTCACTCCAGTACGTCTGGTCTTTCTAACTTGAGAGGCCTGTGGCCTTGTTTTGTGTAAATTGCATTTGAGCAAAATGACACATGTTTTAAGATTCTGAAATGGGATGAAATGGTCATTTTATGAAATAAAATGTTAAGCCCAGAAAACTTTCCTCGTGTGATTAAATCTAGCTCAGATTTTATTCCGCACCAATTCATTCAAAGACATTTTTAAAGTGTCTGTCAGGTAAGCTTTGCATCTTTTTTCTTCCTCTACACAACACATGATACAAGTACCCTCTGGTCTGTCATTTGTAACTATTATATCTCTAGAAAAGCATTTGTTTTAAACGGATGATTTATCACTAATTTTCAACTTTCTACACATATAGGCAGAGGATCTGAGAGAAGGCAAGTAGAAGAAACAAAACAACAGCCCAGTTTTCTGCAACTAGGGTGGTATAAAATCTTTCAAAAGGTAGCAAGTTCATCAGAGGCACAAAAAAATTTAACATATTCCTGCCATAAATATTTTTGAAGAGAAGACTGAAAAAACACAAAACAGCAACAACAAAAAGAAAATGTGTGTCAGTAATATTCCATTTTATCTTATAATGTTAAACCAATTACCTAAAAATTCTCCATCTTTATCAATCATTTATTAAGGCCACTCATTTATTCATCTGGTTTGTGCATTAAATATATGTTCAAATAAATTATACAAACTTGTGATCCAGAAAGAGGGTTGGGAATTAGAGAAAGCTTAAAAGATCACTGAAGTACATCTCCAGACTAACTGTCCCTAGAGCCTATACTGACTCAAAGCAAAACAAAACAAACAAACAAAAAACTGCACAGAACAAATATTATGTGATTTAAATTATGGCTCCATCACTGATGACCTTGGGAAGGTACTTCATATGAAGAAGCCATTTACATTTTTTAACAAGTAGAGGGCTACACATATTTAAAAAAATAATTATAAAGGTCAACTATTAGACAAAGAAAACCCAGAGAAAGCAAAGAAAACAACACTTACTAAAAAAGAAACTAAAAGAACATTAAAAACTAAAAACTGGACATAAACCAGATATATCTGTCATGTCAATTAATATTAAAACCGTGAGAATATCTATGAAAACTTTCAGATTGGACACTATGGAAAATCAAAACCAGAAAAATTTAGGGGAATAAAAGCAAACAAAAACAAAGTAGGGCACTTGACAAAGTAGAATTCAGGCCAAAAATAAGTAAATAAACTAGACTAAGAAAGACAATTTATACTGGTGAGAGTACAACCTGCATAAACATATAACAGCTATGAATATGCATAAGCTAAATGAAGCAGCAGCAGTGGTGATAAAGCAAAAACTGTAAAAGACATCAGAGGGAAATACATAGAAATATGCAACAAGCAGGAAGCTTTAATTCACAGATATTGGACTATGAAATATCGAGCGCATAAAATTAATTTAATAAAAGAACACTTAAAATTTTTTTAAATTTAACAAATATACATTAAATTTTCTTCCCTGAAAATAAAGAATGTACTTTATTTTCATATGCCCATGGAATAGTCACAAAATTGATCATATATATTATGCCACAAATTGTCGATAATTTTCAGAAATGTGTAAATAAAACAGTATTCTCTAATTGGATGCAATAGAACTAAGACAATAAAAAAGCCAGAATAAGTCATCCCTACCACCTGGCAGAAAGAGAAGTATATTACAAAACTAAGTTAGTAAGAATATAAACGAAAGACAGTAAAACAGATTATAATATTAAATATAGTAGTTAATAACAAGCCATGAGATACAGCTAAAGAGATTCTCAGAGGAAAATTTGTAGTCTTAAATTTATATGTCAGTATTAGCAAAGACCTTTTTCTTTACATCAATTAGGGAGGAAAAGGGAACTAGTAAGTAATTTTATAAGAGTGATGTTTTGAATGGCTACCGTAAGGCTACAGATTAAAAAATAACTGTACATAAATATTGTACTCTAGTTTTGTTTCTCACAGAGGTATGGATTAGTAATTCTGAAACTACTTTATGTATATATATACAGTCATCCCTCAGTATCTACAGGGTATTGGTTCAGGACCTCCCACAGATACCAAGATCCTCAGCTGCTCAAGTTCCTTATATAAAATAGCTTAGTACTGCATATAACCTCCTCCCACGTATTTTAAATTATCTCTAGATTACTTATAACACCTAATACAATGTAAATGCTATGTAAACAGTTTACTAATGCACATCGAATTCAAATTTTGCTTTTAGGAATTTTCTGGAATTTTTTTTCTAAACATTCTTATTCACTGTTGGTTGAATCCACAGGTACAAAACCTGTAGATATGGAGGGCCAACTATACTAAGATTGAATTAATGAATACTGATATATATATATATTCACATATAAATATGAATTCACACTGATATTACATAATAACTATACATATACATATGTAAATATATGAATATATATAAATATATACTTATATAAATGTATATATGTAAATATATATATATTTTTGTATATATATGTAAATATATATATATAGCAGTTGTAACAAATTGTAACAGGCTTAGTAACGTAAAACTACACAAACTTAGAGTTCTGGAAGTCAAAAGATCAAAATGGGTCTTACTGGGCTAAAATCAATGTGTCAGCGGAGATGCATTTTTTTTTGGAGGTCCTAGGGAGAATGTGTTTCCTTCCTTTTTCCAGCTTTAGAAGCTACCTGCATTCCTTGGTGTATGCCCCTTCCGCCAACATCAAAACTAGTAGCACAGCATAGTCACATCTCTCTCTGGCTCCTACCTCGTCTGCCTCCATCTTCCACTTTAAAGGACACTGTGATTATATTGAGCCCACCTTGATAAACTTCTTACTTTAATATTAATTATTTTCCCTTGCCAGCATGTAACCTAATATATTCATAGCTTCCAGGGATTAGAACATGGATATTGTTGGGGGGGGGGGGGCAGGGGCATTATTCTGCCTACCACAAAACCTAAACTCTTTTGCAAGAGAACTCTACCAAAATTTTAAAGAGCAAATAATTCCAATGCTTTCTGAACTGTTTCAGGGAATAAAAAGAACTGAAACAATTATTTCTTTTAATCAAGCGAAACAACATTGATACTTAACTTGGCAGTGTTAGCCCGCAAAAGATGATTACAAACAAATCTCATCTCTGATAATCAAAACAAACATCTTAAATAAAATATTAGCAACTGGAATTCAGTAGCACATCAAAAGAACGATACATCATGACCAAGTGTTACTTATCTTCTTATACAATGAAAAAGTATTTGATACAGCTAAACGTCTATTCTTTACTTTTAAAAACTTTCAAATATTAATATTATTGTGATAAAACATATAGTAACCCAAAAGATAACATTAAACTTAACAAGAAAAAAAGAATAAGACTATGAAGTCTTAAGTTGGAAAAGAGGAAGTAACTGTCTTATGGTTTATAACTGAAAAACTCAAAAGAATCAACTAAAAGGCCACTGTGAGAGGAATAAATACGCAGACATAGAGAACGGACTTGAGGACACGGGGAGGGGGAAGGATAAGCTGGGACAAAGTGAGAGTGTGGCATGGACATATATACACTACCAAATGTAAAACAGATAGCTAGTGGAAAGCAGCTACATAGCACAGGGAGATCAGCTCGGTGCTTTGTGACCACCTAGAGGGGTGGGATAGGGAGGGTGGGAGGGAGGCAGACGCAAGAGGGAGGAGATATGGGGATATATGTATATGTATAGCTGATTCACTTTGTTATACAGCAGAAACTAACACACCATTGTAAAGCAATTATACTCCAATAAAGATGTAAAAATAATAATAATAAAAAAAAATGAAAACCACTGTTAGGAACAAAACTTGGTAATGTAGCAATGTACAAAGTTAATATTTCAGATAGTAGATTTTCTACAAGCAAACACAAACAGCTAAAAAACTTAAA
Source organism: Leucopleurus acutus (assembly GCF_964270905.1). Taxonomy (NCBI): domain Eukaryota; kingdom Metazoa; phylum Chordata; class Mammalia; order Artiodactyla; family Delphinidae; genus Leucopleurus; species Leucopleurus acutus. The sequence goes on from NC_139162.1 coordinate 25,862,513, forward strand.
CTAAATATCTAAATTTACAAAATAAATATAAAACATGTGAGGATATATATGATAAGAAATGTCTGTACACACAACCAGCTAAAAAACTTAAACTGAATATCTAAATTTACAAACTAAATATAAAACCTGTGAGGATATATTTAATAAGAAATGTCTCTATGAATTATATGGTGAAAAAACTAGCACATATGATAATTATATTTATTGAAAATATATAATGATTTCAATTCTCTCCAAATTGACTGCAATAAAACAGTAATCTTTTATCTTTATGTTAACAAAAGGAATTAAAATTCTCATGGATCAAAACCACAATGAGATATCACTTCACACCCACCAGGACTGTTCGAACAAAAAGTCAGAAAATGATTGTATTGTTGAAGATATGGAGAAATCAGAACCTTTATACACTCCTAATAGGAAAAGAAAATGCTGTATCCACCCCGGAAAACTATCTGGAACTTCCTCAAATAATTTAACATAGAATACCACATGACCCACCAATTCATCTCCTAGTTAAATGAAATGAAATGAAAACATATACCCACAAAAAATAATTGCACATGAATATTTATAAAAGCATTACTCAAAGTAGCCAAAAGGAGGAAACAACCTAAATGTCCACCAAGTGATGAATGGATAAACTGTGGTATACCCATACAATGGGATATTATTCAGCCTTAAAAAGGAATGGAATACTGATACATGTTACAATGTGGATGAACCCTGAAATTGCCTGCTAAGTGAAAAAAGCCAGTCACACAAGACCATATATAGTATGATTCCATTTGTATGAAATGTCCAGAATAGGAAAATCTATAGAAACAAAGAGTAGATTGGTCATTGCTTAGGGCTGTAGAGGGATGTGTAGACAGGGAGGTGACAGTTAAAAGGTACAATGTTTCTTTATAAAGTGATGAAGATATTCTAAAACTGACTCTGATGATGGTCACACATATCAGCGATTATACTGAAAACCATTGAACCATATACTTTAAATGGGTGAATAGTATAAGAATTACATTTTAATAAAGCTGTTAAAAATTCTTATAAAAATGAACAAGCAAAAATGGCTAGGGAAAAAAACTCTAAAAATGAAAAGCAATAAACATGAACTCAGTCCAATAATGAAAAAAAAAATGAGACTGTGGTACCACTCATGAACAAGAACAGACAAATGGAGCACAATATACAGAGCGAAGTCAAACACCAATGAGGATGGTATAAATGTTTTAAGGGGTATAATAAATCCGTGGGAAGATATGGAGTATTCAAAAACTATGTTTGAGACAGCTACTTAACTAGCTGGGGGGTAAAAATTGAATTGACATATAACATCAAATACCAACATAAATTACCAAATATCAAAGATTTCATTGTAAAAATAAAATCAGAAAAGCAATAAAAGAAAACTTTGGATTTCAAATTATCAGAAAGACTTTTTCTAAAAGTAGCTCATAACACAGAAACCATGAAAGAATGAATCAATTAAAATTGTATTTTATAGTTATAATTATATTTATATAATATATAATAATCATACTGTTATATTTTATATATTATTATATTTACATTATATATAATATATAAAATTGTATATTTTAACCTTCATGGTTGAAATATATAAAATGAAATTTTAAAAACACTGTCATAATACAAGTGACACACCAGGGGTATTACTTGCAAATCACTAAACAGAAAAAAAGAGCCCCTAGAAACTAATAAAAATAAAAACAAACATTTCTTAAAACTGGGGAAAAAACTATAAACAACCATGCACGAAAGATAGAACACTGAATGGGCCCTTAATTATGAATGGATGCTCAACCTAACATAATAAGAGAAAGAAAACTTTAAAACAGACTCAAATAACACATTTTCAGATTAATAAATTTCTTAATGCTTGTTAACACACAATGTTGGCAATGTAGTTGGAAATAAACCTTAACACGTTTCTGAAAGGACTGTAACTTGACAAAACTCCCAATGCATGAAGTTTTTTCATTCTGAAATGAAAAATTCTTTAACTTTTAACAATCAATTCTACTTCTTGCAAATAGTCTCTCGTATGTGAAATAAAGCATATGTAATTATTCATTCTGGCATTGCTGTAATAACAAAATTTTGGAAATAACTCAATTGTCCATCAATAGGGCATAGGTAAATTGGGGTACACCCATATAACACAGGATTTTTCAATCTTAGCATTATTGATATTTTGGACCAAATAATTCTTTGGAAGGGGAGGGGCTGTCCTGAGCATTGTAACATGTATAACACCATCCCTGGCTCGTACCCACTAGATGCCAGTAGCACACCCCACCCCCAGTTACAACAACCAAAAATGTCTCCATACATTGCCAAATGTGCCAAGTGGGACAAAATTGCTCCCTCTCATTGAGACACACTAATATAATGGAATACCACACAGTTATTTCTAAAAATTGGAAGTATTCTAATGCATCAAATTAGAAAGACATATAATATATATTTTGTCAAGTTCTACCATTTTTGAATATAGGTTGGGAAAAAGAAAATATCCATATTTGCACAGAAATGCTTTGGAAGAATTCAAAAGAAACAAAACAGAGGTTACCTATTGTTGGAAGGTGGATAGATGGGTGACAGATAGGGAGGGGGATGTTTTTTATTTTAATTTTTATGATAGATTTAATTAACCACGGGAATGTTAAAATAAAAACACATTAATCAAATTTGACAAATGCATTTGAGTCTTTTCCATTAGCTCTGTCTTAATAATCATCCTTTATAAAGGTGCTGGACCTTGATTTCCCTCTCAAGCTACTGAGAATCTTTAATTAAGGGGACAGATTTTCTTTACCTGTACATTGGTTTGGGTGCCTGAAATAGCTGCACAGTCAGTCATGTTTTAATGTCTTGAGAAGGGGAAATTTTAAGGAAGTGGAAATAGTACTGTAGTTTGCTTCTTGTTGTTCTGATAGTTTTTCAACTGGGAAAAACTTTTCAACAGTTTTCAGTTTGGGATTTTTATTTCAGTTTTCAGGTTTTTACAACAGTTGAAAAACTGGGACCCTTCTGTGAAGACCTGTGGAGTGTCAATCTTATCAGCGTTCTCCAGCTGCTAGCTGGGGAGTGATATCCTCTTTTAGAGGCATGGAATTACAGGACTTCAGACTACCAGGGCAGTCCTTCAGGACCGCCACTGTCAGCAGGACTGGACAGGCCCCACCTCCAGATGCCTGATGCACAGGAAGCAAAGCCATCCCTCTTCATATATTAATGTGATTGTCTATGGTTTGTTGGGCTGCTCCTCCAGGAAACCTTATAGTCCATGGATTTGAACACAGTCTCTTCCAAAGAGGTAACTTTGGACCAAATAAGCAACTCTGGATTCTACTTTTCAAATCCTGTCCCATTTCTGAACCGCAAATAACAACTTCCTGTACCTGTTCTTCATTCTGTGGAACTTATGGATTTAGATGAATGGAAAATTCCCTCCAGAAGATTTTAAGTGACTCATAGAAATTTGGGAGAATTAACATAAAAACACATGAAGCAACATTTTTACACAAATTGTGCTTAGCCCAACTCTTCATATCACAAATAAGGAAATTCAGTTGAAGAGGTTAAGCAACTTAGCCAGGACCAAATAACTAGATAACCTGATGCTAAATCTGAGATGCTTGCTTAAAGCAAATATCCATTTGAAAAATATGTACTTGGTATTCTGAACTAGAACATAGGAAGGCAGTTCTCGATTGCATTATAATGAGAATGGAGATTAGAACTGAAACCAGGGGGAAGAGGGCATTCATTAAGAGAATATATAGAAAGATCAGATCACTGACATGTGAATTTGCAGGAATGCCCACAGTTGAAGTATGAATAGAAGAAGAAGACAACTTTCCCTTTAACTTTCCATTTCTTCTGACTTTAAGTGCTATATAGTTTTGTTTCGTGAAGAAAGAAAGGAATGACAATGTCGTAAGTGGAATAGAGTTTATTTCTCAACTCTCCAAAGATGTCTCTTTCTTAGACTTCTATTTCAATCCAATAATTTCAGTATTCTCCAACATATTTTATATGGGCACTGTTTCTGTGGAATATTTATTGAAATTTCTCTCCAATTAACTTTGTTAAGCTTGATATTTTCAAAATCTAAAGGCTTTGAGAAATTTTGAAGTAAAGCAACCTGATAATAGGCTACTATTTCCCACTCTGAAATTCACTAGTCTCTTTGACCACAAACCCTTCCACCTTGTGTTTAGCAGAGTATCTCTCAGAAATAGAAATTTATGGGCAAGCCTTGGGTAACATCACTCCAGCTCTCTTCCCACGTCCAGGAAAACACTAAGAGTCCTGGAGTTGATACACATTGTGAAAGTCTCCTCACTGGGGCTACTGTCTCTCCTTCTATCCATTCTCCATCCTTCCCTACTCTGTGCCTAAGGACCCATATTGCTGAGGACTGCATCACCGGGGTTTCCTCACCTCCTGGCTTCTGTACTGAATTAGCTAATATGAGGCATCCTCCAGGAGAGTCAAAAGAAGGAGAAGAGAGAACAACTAATTTGTTCCTCATTCCCTCCCTGCATCAGTGCTGCATCTCTGGCAGCAGCTGAGATGCTCCACAACTATCCCTCTGCTAAGCAGCCCTGTGGCCACCACTATTCCAGCTCTCACTGGGCTCTGGTGTCATCATTTTCTCCCTTATCTCCTTCCAGACCTTTGACTGTCCTGGTGTTATTAGTTTCTGAATTCCTCAACATTCTTTGTTCCCTTAATATCTCTACATTTGAACCAACTGGGAAGAACTCTATTTTATGCTGAAACCCTAAATATTAAAAGTAGGTTTTTTTCTACAAATTTCAAATTTGTACACAAAAAACGCTGAAGAACATTTATGCTTCCTGTACTTCTCAAATTAAATATATACAAACAATAGTATAAAACTAATGTTAAAATATCGATGCTATATGCAAATATAATCATATATTTTTGGGATAATGACTTTTTCTTTGATTTTTTTTAACATCTTTATTGGAGTATAAGTGCTTTACAACAGTCTGTTAGTTTCTGCTTTATGACAAAATGAATCAGTTATACATATACATATGTCCCCATATCTCTTCCATCTTGCATCTCCCTCCCTCCCACCCTCCCTATCCCACCACTCTAGGTGGTCACAAAGCACCGAGCTGATCTCCCTGTGCTATGCGGCTACTACCCACTAGCTATCTGTTTTATATTCGGTAGTGTATATCGTATATGCTACTCTCTCACTTTGTCTCAGCTTACCCTTCCCTCTCCCCGTATCCTCAAGTCCATTCTCTAGTAAGTATGCATCTTTATTCCCATCTTGCCCCTAGGTTTTTCATGACCTTTTTTTTTTTTTAGATTCCATATATATGTGTTAGCATATGGTATTGTTTTACTCTTTCTGACTTACTTCACTCTGTATGACACACTTTAGGTCCATCCACCTCAATACAAATAACTCAGCTTCGTTCCTTTTTATGGCTGAGTAATATTCCATTGTATATAGGTGCCACATCTTCTTTATCCATTCATCTGTTCATGGACACTTTGGTTGCTTCCATCTCCTGGCTATTGTAAATACAGCTGCAATGACTATTTTGATGCATGATTCTTTTTGAATTATGGTTTTCTCAGGGTATATGCCCAGTAGTGGGATTGCTGGGTCATATGGTAGTTCTATTTTTGTTTTTTTAAGGAACCTCCATACTATTCTCCATAGTGGCTGTATCAATTTACATTCCCACCAACAGTGCAAGAGGGTTCCCTTTTCTCCACACTCTCTCCAGCATTTGTTGTTTCTAGATTTTTTTGATAATGGCCATTCTAACCGGTGTGAGATGATATCTTATTGTAGTTTTGATTTGCATTTCTCTAATGATTAATGCTGTTGAGCATTCTTTCATGTGTCTGTTGGCAATCTGTACATCTTCTTTGGAGAAATGTCTGTTTAGGTCTTCTGCCCATTTTTTGATTGGGTTCTATGTTTTTTTTTTTTTTTTTTTTTTTTTTTTGCGGTACGCGGGCCTCTCACTGCTATGGTCTCTCCCGTTGCGGAGCACAGGCTCCGGACGCGCAGGCTCAGCGGTCATGGCTCACGGGCCCAGCCGCTCCGCGGCATGTGGGATCTTCCCGGACCGGGGCACGAACCCATGTCCCCTGCATCGGCAGGCGGACTCTCAACCACTGGGCCACCAGGGAAGCCCCTATGTTTTTTTAATATTCAGCTGCATGAGGTGCTTGTACATTTTGAAGATTAATCCTTTGTCAGTTGCTTCATTTGCAAACATTTTCTCCCATTCTGAGGGCTGTCTTTTTGTCTTGTCTATGGTTTCCTTTGCTGTGCAAAACCTTTTAAGTTTCATTAGGTCCCATTTGTTTATCTTTGTTTCTATTTCCATTTCTCTAGGAGGTGGGTCAGAAAGGATCTTGCTGTGATGTATGTCATAGAGTGTTCTGCCTATGTTTTCCTCTAAGAGATGTATGGTGTCTGGCCTTACATTTAGGTCTTTAATCCATTTTGAGTTTATTTTTGTGTATGGTGTTAGGGAGTGTTCTAATTTCATTCTTTTACATGTAGCTGTCTAGTTTTCCCAGCACCACTTATTGAAGAGGCTATCTTTTCTCCACTGTATATTCCTGCCTCCTTTAACAAAGGTGACCATATGTGCGTGGATTTATTTCTGGGCTTTCTATCCTGTTCCATTGATCTATATTTCTGTTTTTGTGTCAGTACCATACTGTCTTGATTACTGTAGCTTTCTAGTATAGCCTGAAATCAGGGAGCCTGATTCCTCCAGCTCCATTTTTCTTTCTCAAGCTTGCTTTGGCTATTTGGGGTCTTTTGTGTTTCCATACAAATTGTGAAATTTTTTGTTCTAGTTCTATGAAAAATGCCAGTGGTAGTTTGATAGGGATTGCATTGACTCTGTAGGTAGCTTTAGGTAGTAGAGTCATTATCACAATGTTGATTCTTCCAATCCAAGAACATGGTATATTTCTCCATCTATCTGTATCATCTTTAATTTCTTTCATCAGTGTCTTACAATTTTCTGCATACAGGTCTTTCGTCTCCTTAGGTAGGTTTATTCCTAGATATTTTATTCTTTTTGTTGCTATGGTAAATGAGAGTGCTTCCTTAATTTCACTTTCAGATTTTTCATCATTAGTGTATAGGAATGCCAGAGATTTCTGTGCATTAATTTTGTATCCTGCTACTTTACCAAATTCATTGATTAGCTCCAGTAGTTTTCTAGTAGCATCTTTACGATTCTCTATGTATAGTATCATGTCATCTGCAAACAGTGACAGCTTTACTTCTTCTTTTCCGATTTGGATTCCTTTTATTTCTTTTTCTTCTCTGATTGCTGTGGCTAAACCGTCCAAAACTATGTTGAATAATAGTGGTGAGAGTTGGCAACCTTGTCTTGTTCCTGATCATAGTGGAAATGGTTTCAGTTTTTCACCATTGAGGATGATGTCAGCTGTGGGTTTGTCATATATGGCCTTTATTATGTTCAGTAAAGTTCCCTTTCTGTCTACTTTCTGTAGGGTTTTTATCATACATGGCTGTTGAATTTTGTCAAAAGCTTTATCTGCATCTATTGAGATGATCATATGGTTTTTCTCCTTCAATTTATTAATATGGTGTATCACGTTGATTGATTTGCATATATTGAAGAAGCCTTACCTTCCTTGGATAAACCATACTTGATCATAGTGTATAATCCTTATAATGTGCTGTTGGATTCTGTTTGCTAGTATTTTGTTGAGGATTTTTGCATCTATGTTTATCAGTGATATTGGCCTGTGGTTTTCTTTCTTTGTGACATCCTTGTCTGGTTTTGCTATCAGGGTGATGGTGGCCTCGTAGAATGAGTTTGGGAGTGTTCCTCCCTCTGCTATATTTTGGAATAGTTTGAGAAGGATAGGTATTAGCTCTTCTCTAAATGTTTGATAGAATTTGCCTGTGAAGCCATCTGGTCCTGCGCTTTCGTTGATTGGAAGCTTTTTAATCACAGTTTCAATTTCAGTGCTTGTGATTGGTCTTTATATTTTCTATTTCTTCCTGTTCAGTGTCGGAAGGTTGTGCTTTTCTAAGAATTTGTCCATTTCTTCCAGGGGTCCATTTTATTGGCATACAGTTGCTTGTAGTAATCTGTCACGATCCTTTGTATTTCTGCAATGTCAGTTTTTACCTCTTTTTCATTTCTAATTCTATTGATTTGAGTCTTCTCCCTTTTTTTCTTGATAAGTCTGTCTAATGGTTTATCCATTTTGTTTATCTTCTCAAAGAACCAGCTTATAGTTTTATTGATCTTTGCTATCGTTTCCTTCTTTTTCATTTATTTCTGATCTCATCTTTATCATTTCTTTCCTTTTGCTAAATTTGGGTTTTTTTTAATTCTTCTTTCTCTAATTGCTTTAGGTGTAAGGTTAGGTTGTTTATTTGAGATGTTTCTTGCTTCTTGAGGTAGGATTGTATTGCTATAAACTTCCCTCTTAGAACTGCTTTTGCTGCATCCCATAGGTTTTGGGTTGTCGTGTTTTCATTGTCATTTGTTTCTAGGTATTTTTTGAATCCTCCTTGATTTGTTCAGTGATCTCTTGGTTATTAAGTAGTGCATTGTTTAGCCTCCATGTGTTTGTATTTTTAACAGATTATTTCCTGTAACTGATATCAAGTCTCATAGTGGACAGAAAAGATACTTGATACGATTTCAATTTTCTTAAATTTACTCAGGCTTGATTCGTGACCCAAGATATGATCTATCCTGGAGAATGTTCTAAGAGCACTTGAGAAGAATGTGTATTCTGTTGTTTTTGCATGGAGTGTCCTATAAATATCAATCGACTCCATCTTGTTTAATGTATCATTTAAAGCTTGTGTTTCCTTATTTATTTTCATTTTGGATGATCTGTCCATTGGTGAAAGTGGTGTGTTAAAGTCCCCTACTATGATTCTGTTACTGTTGATTTCCCCTTTTATGGCTGTTAGTATTTGCCTTATGTATTGAGGTGCTCCTATGTTGGGCGCATAAATATTTACAATTGTTATATCTTCTTCTTGGATTGATCCCTTGATCATTATGTAATGTCCTTCTTTGTCTCTTGTAATAGTCTTTGTTTTACAGTCTATTTTGTCAGATATGAGAACTGTTACTCCAGCTTTCTTTTGATTTACATTTGCATGGAATATCTTTTTCCATCCCCTTTTTCAGTCTGTGTATGTCTCTAGGTCTGAAGTGGGTCTCTTGTAGACAGCATATATACGGGTCTTGCTTTTGTATCCATTCAGCCAGTCTATGTCTTTTGTTTGGAGCATTTAATCCATTTACATTTAAGGTAATTATCGATATGTATGTTCCTATTACCATTTTCTTTATTGTTTGGGTTTATTATTGTAGGTTTTTTCCTTCTCTTGTGTTTCCTGCCTAGAGAAGTTCCTTTAGCATTTGTTGTAAAGTTGGTTTGGTGGTGCTAAATTCTCTTAGCTTTTGCTTGCCTGTATAGGTTTTAATTTCTCCATCAAATCTGAATAAGATCCTTGCTGGGTAGAGTAATCTTGGTTGTAGGTTTTTCTCCTTCATCACTTTAAATATGTCCTGACACTCCCTTCTGGCTTGTAGAGTTTCTGCTGAAAGATCAGCTGTTAACCTTATGGGGATTCCCTTGTGTGTTATTTGTTGCTTTTCCCTCGCTGCTTTTAATATTTGTTCTTTGAATGTAATTTTTGGTAGTTTGATTAATATGTGTCTAGGAGTGTTTCTCCTTGGATTTATCCTGTATGGGACTCTCTGTGTTTCCTGGACTTGGTTAACTATTTCCTTTCCCATATTAGGGAAGTTTTCAACTATAATCTCTTCAAATATTTTCTCAGTCCCTGTCTTTTTCTCTTCTTCTTTTGGGACCCCTATAATTCGAATGTTGGTGCGTTTAATGTTGTCCCAGAGGTCTCTGAGACTGTCCTCAGTTCTTTTCATTCTTTTTTCTTTATTCTTCTATGCAATAGTTATTTCTACTATTTTATCTTCCAGGTCACTTATCTGTTCTTCTGCCTCTGTTATTGTGCTATTGATCCCTTCTAGAGAATTTTTAATTTCATTTATTGTGTTGTTCATCACTGTTTGTTTGCTCTTTAGTTCTTCTAAGTCCTTGTTAAACATTTCTTGTATTTTTTCCATTCTATGTCCAAGATTTTGGATCATCTTTACTATCATTATTCTGAATTCTTTTTCAGGTAGACTGCCTATTTCCTCTTCAGTTGTTAGGTCTGGTGGGTTTTTGCCTTTCTCCTTCATCTGCTGGGTGTTTTTCTGTCTTCTCATTTTGCTTAACTTACTGTGTTTGGGGTCTCCTTTTCACAGGCTGCAGGTTCGTAGTTCCTATTGTTTTTGGTGTCTGTCCCAAGTGGCTAAGGTTGGTTCAGTGGGTTGTGTAGGCTTCCTGGTGGAGGGGACCTGTGCCTGTGTGCTGGTGGATGAGGCTGGATATTGTCTTCCTGGTGGGCAGGTCCACATCTGGTGGTGTGTTTTGGGGTGTCTGTGGACTTATTTTGATTTTAGGCAGCCTCTCTGCTAATGGATGGGGTTGTTTTCCTCTCTTGCTCGTTGTTTGGCATGTGGTGTCCAGCACTGTAGCTTGCTGGTCGTTGAGTGGAGCAGGGTCTTGGTGTTGAGATGGAGATCTCTGGGAGATTTTTGCCATTTGATGTTACATGGAGCTGGGAGGTCTGTTGCGGACCAGGGTCCTGAACTTGGCTCTCCCACCTCAGTGGCACAGCCTGACGCCTGGCTGGAGCACCAAGAGCCTGTCCCCCACATGGCTCAGAATAAAAGGGAGGAAAAAAAGAAGAAGATAAAATAAAATAAAGTAAAATAAAGTTATTAAAATAAAAAATAATTATTAAGAAAGTTTTTTTAAGTAATACAGAAAAAAAAAAGAAAAACAGACAGACAGAACCCTAGGACAAATGGTAAAAGGAAAGCTATACAGACAAAATCACACACAGATGCATACACATACACACTCACAAAAAAGGAAAAAGGTTAAAATATATATATATCGTTGCTCCTGAAGTCCACCTCCTCAATTTGGGATGATTCGTTGTCTCTCCAGGTATTCCACAGATGCAGGGTTCATCAAGTTGATTGTGGAGATTTAATCTGCTGCTCCTGAGGCTGCTGGGAGAGATTTCCCTTTCTCTTCTTTGTTCGCACAGCTCCCGGGGTTCTCCTTTGGATTTGGACCCGCCTCTGTGTGTAGGTCGCAGGAGGGCATCTGTTCTTCGCTCAGACAGGATGGGGTTAAAGGAGCAGCTGAATCAGGGGCTCTGGCTCACTTAGGCCAGGGGAAGGGAGGGGTACGGATGCGGGGCGAGCCTGCGGAGGCAGAGGCCAGTGTGACATTGCACCAGCCTGAGGCACGCCGTGCATTCTCCCGGGGAAGTTGCCCCTGGATCACGGGACCCTGGCAATGGAGGGCTACACAGCCTCCCAGGAGGGGCGGTGTTAACAGTGACCTGTGCTTGCACACAGCCTTCTAGGTGGCGGCAGCAGCAGCCTGAGCGTCCCATGCCCGTCTCTGGGGTCCTCACCGATAGCCATGGCTCGCGCCTAGCAGCGCTCTGAATCCCCTCTCCTGGAGCACCAGGAAACAAAGAGGCAAGAAAAAGTCTCTTGCCTCTTTGGCAGCTCCAGACTTTTTCCTGGACTCCCTCCCAGCTAGCCGTGACACACTAACTCCTTCAGGCTGTGTTCATGCAGCCAACCCCAGTCCTCTCCCTGGGGTCTGACCTCCGAAGCCTGAGCCTCAGCTCCCAGCCCCGCCCACCCCGGCGGGTGAGCAGACAAGCCTCTCGGGCTGGTGAGTGCTGGTTGGCACCGATCCTCTGTGCGGGAATCTCTCCGCTTTGCCCTCCGCACCCCGGTGGCTGCGCTCTCCTCCGTGGCTCTGAAGCTTCCCCCTCCACCCCACCCGCAGTCTCGCCCGCGAAGGGGCTTCCTAGTGTATAGAAATCTTTCCTCCTTCACAGCTCCCTCCCACTGGTGCAGGTCCCGTCCCTATTCTTTTGTCTGTTTTTTCTTTTTTCTTTTGCCCTACCCAGGTATGTGGGGGAGTTTCTTGCCTTTTGGGAGGTCTGAGGTCTTCTGCCAGCGTTCAGTGGGTGTTCTGTAGGAGCTGTTCCACATGTAGATGTATTTCTGATGTATTTGTGGGGAGGAAGGTGATCTCCGCCTCTTACTCTTCCGCCATCTTGAAGCTTCTCTGGGATAAATAATGATTTAATTTTACAGAACCCCTTTTCTAAAGAGCACTTTTTTTGCTCTTTTTGCATTTGTACTTGTATTTTTTATGCAGTATAACTTAATAAAGGACTTGATATGATTGCTGACTATTTCTAAGGGACACATTGAAATAGCATTTGTTTTTAATCAATATTACAAATGCTTGTTGAAGGGAGACTCAACCTTTGCATAAAGTTCTTCCATCAATTTGTCAACAGTATTTAAAAGTTTCTTCAGCTGAAAAGTACCATGAAATGCTAGAAAAAAGGGAGATGAAGGCCACTTATAAGCTAATAAGGCAGCTTCTTAGTAAGCATTGTTTCTATCATATAATTATCCTGGTGGGTTTTTACAGGTTGTTTTAAATGGTTTAGAGCAGCAGAGTCTGCCACCATTCCCAGAAGGTGTTTCCATGACATACATCCTTTGTTGGATATTTTCCCTTGAAATTCTGCATTAGTTCTTAATGATGCATTAGTGTTCAGTGTCATTTGTTATTGTTTCCTTCCTGTGTATACATTCTACACGCTTGCTCAGGAGAAATTAATGAAAATAAAATGTCACCATTCACATCCTATAGAGAACTCAAACTTGCTGTGTGCCTTCTCTACATAAGGTGTCATGCATGGATTGTTTCTTCATGCATTCTCACTTATTCACAAAAACAAAGCCTCTCAGTTGTCACTGGACATGTGTGTCTCATCCTGCATCTCACGTTTTACAATTGCTTCTTCATGTATATGGGTTCCTTTCACAAAACAGGACTTGGTAGAAAATGATGTTATAAGAAAGTTACATATTCAAGCATTCATAAGTAACAGTGTTTTATCTACAGTGTGATTAATTGTTTAAATATAAGTTGAAGACTATTTTTAAAATATGCTAGCACTGAAACTAATGAACATTTGTAAAATTTATAGGTTCGGCGGGAATCTTCCACAATAGGTTGAGAGTATTATGATCAGGAGCTAGATAAATAGCACAATATATGGAACATATATATACAGAGAGGAGACAGCTATCTAGCTAAACAGCTAGGTAGCAAGATAGATAGAAAGATAGATAGATAGATAATTGATCTAGATATAATGGTATATATAGACAAGGTATTAGTTGTAGTAGAAAAACAACGCCAGTCTTCTAGTACCTCTTTGAAAATGTGTGTTTGAATCTGGTATGAGTCTAATGTGACAATTCTCTCAGGCAGAAAGAATTATCTCCTCTCTGCTGCCATAGGTGAAACTCACCACACTGTGTTGAAATTATATATTTACAGTATTTATTTGTCATCATACTGAGCTCTCGAAGCCCTGTATGGTGTCTTTGTGCCATGCCTGAAGAATATAAAGATGATGGTTGATGACACAGGGTACATGAAAGTAAGTGCTGTGGGATGATTGAGGAGTCGTCGTTAACCCCATTTTACAGATAAAAGAAATTGGAACTTTAAGCAGTTTAACTAGTTGCACCAAAAATCACACAGCTAGTAAAAAGCAAGCCAAGATTGAAAGCCAGAGTTTTGTAAGTGATTTTTGTGGTCAATATGACTATTTAAAGAAATAGTGTTCTACGTGTATTAGGATCACTTGTTCCTTCTCCTCTACTTCTTCATTATTATATTAGACAATGTTGTTGAGGGAAAGAATGCATGAATAAACAAAAAGATGGATGACTGAGAGGCTTGCCCAAGGTACATAACTTCTCTGAACCCATTTCCTCACCCATCAATTGGAGCCAACTACCCCCTCATTGTCAAGCTCACTGGACTAACAGCTGGTGTGCGTGTATGTGTGTACATATATGTGATATATGTGTATTAATATGTAACTTACCAAAATCTATCTCATGTCATTTGATGGAAAGAATATAACTATTTCCCAAGTTGAGTTTTAAGAATAAATTCCTATTAGTATCTCTTTAAATACTGATTTACATTTAAACACTTTTGACATCAACTTTGCTTTTTAAAAAAAAAAAAAACTTGCTTTGGTATATGCCTTTACTCTTTTAATTTAGAATAAACCTGAAGCTATAGAAGTTACCTGAACTCTCAAATATTCTTTAGTTCCATCTGAAAAGAATGCTTTGGAATAATATGCAATTCCTTTAAATTCATTATTTTTTATTTTAAAATTGAGGAAAAGGAATAGAGCAGGTACTGATGTGCTCTTAGTCATAAAGACAGTTGGCAGTAGAGATTTTTTTCATGTATTCTCTAGTATTTCTTGTCACATGTTAGAAATATGACTATAATAAGAGTTTCATATCGTCATATTTTGTTGTCCCAATCTTTAGATGTGACTCCTTAAGATATGCCTTCATTTCAATCTCTATTTTATAAGTTAGGAAACTGGGGCTCGAAAGCATTAATTTTTCACAGGATTGTTTTGAGGATTAAATGAGAAAATATATGATGAAAAATAATCAGTGCAGTTGCCTGACATCTATAGACAGTCAATAAGTGTTTGTTTTTAGGATTAGCCAATGAAAAGAAATTAATGAGCTATAAAATTGTAGACTCGGTGATGAAACAGCTACACACAGGATCTCAAGTCTTGATGTCTCCCTATAAATTCCTCATCAAAGGAGAAGAATTAGGCCTGGGTATCGCTGTTCTGACAGGATTAATAGTGGAAACTAAATCCACTGCTTGCTTTTCACTCTGGAAAATAAGGACCCCACAACCAAATCAACAAAACGAAACAACAGAAACAAGAACAGTAACTACAAAAAAATGCCGGAGCATCACACACTCCTCTCCACACTTTCTCTTTTTACTTTAAACAATTTTACATACTTTGAAAACTCTGACTTCGTTTTCCTTTTCATACAAATAAAAATAATTGTGCCTTGGTTCCTACCCAGCTTTCCCTTTAGACAACAGGTGCCTGGGAACAAATGAGTGGGTAGAATATCTAAGAAATAAAATAAAGGTCATTAGACTTTCTTGATTATTAATATTATCTATCAATTCTACTATATTCAGATGTCATAAAAGTGGATTTTCTCATATTTGTGACAAGTTCTTCAAAACTGTGTCTTCAGATTCCTTCAGCTGATCACTGGCCAATAGATTCCCTAGTTCTCTAGCATTCCATGACACAATTGTTTGTACTTATATATTTATATAACACAATAAACTAATGCCTTCCTTATAAAAGTTCCTATTGTGTTATCTCTTCCATCTTGAATTTTTGCAGGTAGTATTTAGATCCAATCTAAATATTTTGACTTTCTCCTGCTGCTTATCTAAGAGTCCATACTAGCATTTTTGGATCCCTATACAAGTAGAGATGAGGAAGAGATTTCATTAAGCATGCTGACAGTAATCAATGGATAATGGCTGCTTTGACTGTGAATTGGAAAGTATTCTGAGGCCAGTGAAAATGAATGTTATAATCAACCAGGGATGCCTGCCAAGGTTAGGAGAGAGGGGAATGGCTTTCTGCAGGCTATTTCTACCTAAAGAGCTGAGATATCAAAATATATAATGCATGAAGGTTTCCCCAGATGCCATCTATACATGGTCAGCTTATGCCTTCTGTGGCCTGATTTCTGCAATCATCTATCCCATCTCCCACTTTTTAAAAAGTCAGACACAACCAGGAAGCACCTCAGTCAACACAAGTCCAAATTTTGAGCACTTAAGAAGTTCTTCCAAAGCCAAATGCAAACACCAATACTGTTTGATCATATAATTGAAGAAATAAAACAAGTGGATAGTGGCATATAAGAAAATGAAGAACAATCAGATTACTTAATGAGAAGAGATTCTATAGATATTGACTATAAGATTCAAGAATTATCAAATGGAAAAACCCACACACAGACAGATCCTCTGTTCTTTCCACACAATGAGAAAACTCAAAATCAGAAAATATATAAAAATAGATATATATTAATCCAGAAACTTAATCCTACTTAAAAACATACAGAAGAATCACTTTAAGAGCTATTCCTTTTAACAAAGCTAAAAAGTTAAGTGGTACAAATGATTTTAAGAATAGAAAGCTTTTTTTTTTTTTTTGGCGGTACGTGGGCCTCTCACTGTTGTGGCCTTTCCCGTTGCGGAGCACAGGCTCCGGACGCGCCGGTTCAGCGGCCATGGTTCACGGGCCCCGCCGCTCCGCAGCATGTGGGATCTTCCCGGACCGGGGCACGAACCCGTGTTCCCTGCATCGGCAGGCGGACTCTCAACCACTACGCCACCAGGGAAGCCCAAGAATAGAAAGCTTTTAAGAGATGACAGTAAAAATGATAAATGATGATGACGATTGTAATCCCAGACACTATACAAAGTGCTTCTCATGAATTACTCAATTTAATCAACACAACTGAAGAAGCAGGTATCATCAATAACCCCATTGTACAGAAGAGAAAATTTATCTGATACACTTAACTTGCTCAAGGTCACAATGCTGTAACACAGCAAAGTTGGGACACTACAGCTGACTTAAACTCCGGATTCATAACTACATGGTACTGGCACAGCAACAGTGCCATAGTCACCGCTGATAACTTTTACCTTCGTCTGAACTCAGGTCAATTTCCTGTACTACACATAAAAAGGGACTATGATATTAAGCATAGCAGTGTAGCAGTATAAATCCTGAAAAAAGTTGCATTTGTAAAGATCCAGAGACAGTGGCTTTTATATTTCCAATCCCCTATACCTCTGTCTTTCTCAGTAGTTTTATGATCTGCTTTAGCAGACAGCCCCTCAGCAAGTTTGCAGGGTAATTTTTTTGAATTGATCTCATTTATGCCTGCCCGTTTCTTGCCAGCAACAAATCTTGTAAAAACACTTAGCATTCCAGGGCTTTTCACATATAACTCATCTAACTGAAGGTTTAAGAAAGTAATTCACAACACAGCTCTCTATCAAAAGAGGTAATCATTTCCATTTTGGTCTTCATGTAAGATATAATAATTCTGTAATTTATGGGGCCACAGAAGCTCTATGACTTATATCATTTGCAGCATAATGTGATCTTCTCTGATTAATAGCTGCCATTTATTCAGAGACTGTGCAGGATACTTTATATTTATTGAACATTCTCATTTAATTCTCACAACAATTGTAGAGGAAGCTATCATTATCTCCACCTTACAGTTTCAGTAACAATTGTAGGTCATGCAGCCAGTAACCAGAGCCAAGACAAATCTGAGGAACATTGATTATTCTGTCAAACAATAAAGGGGTAGGAAAGTAGAATGAAGGTTGGGTACTATCTGTCTCACATTAACGTTTGCCATTTTATAATTTATTTATTCACTCAACCTTTACGAAGTTTTATCTAGATATAAAACACAATGGGATTATTGAATTATATGTCTAATGAGTGGACTATTTAAAAGGTATCACCACCCAGAAAGCAGTTGCTCAGCTATATGGCTGCCACAGTGATTCGCAAACCTCCATGCCCTGTCTATCCCTCCCATCACTCTAGACCAGGGTTTCTCAACAGTGTCATTGTGGACTTTTAATAGCAAAGAAATCCTTGTTGTGAGGGCTGTCAGGTGCCACTGTAAGATGTTTAACAGCATACCTGGTCTCTACCCACTAGATTCCAGTAGCTCTACCCTCCCCAGTTGTGACAATAAAAATGTCTCCAGACATTGCCACATGTCCACAGGGGAGCAAAATTTCCCCAGTTTGAGAAGCCTAGGCTAGTCTGAAATTTCATCTAACATGTCTTTGTAATATTCATCATGCTTTTTACATTTAACAAACAATTATATCTTCTTTGATTAAACATAAGCTCCTTCAGTGTGTAGTCATAACCATAATAACTACACTATGTGGGACCTAGCAGATTCTTAAAGAAAAGTTGGTTGTATGAACATATGGAATGACCAAACTCAACTAATTTATTTATTAAGATACTATTTTGAAAAGACGCTTTCATGACTTTTTGGACAGCCAAACAGGATGTATTTCTTTTGGTCAGACCTGTCCTTAAGGCAAATAAAATGTAAGACATAAAAATCAGAGAGACTTGCTAACTTTTGTGTTCATCTAAAAATATCTGCAGAGCAAGTGGCTTTGACTTTCCTGACAGCCATGTATTTGACATCGATTCTCTACACTGGAAATATCGAGACTCTTAAGGTCATCTTTCAGGTCTCCTATCTCCAAAAGGGAATTGGAAAGCATTTTTCTCAATGCAACAATGTAAAATTTTAATAGTAAATTTTATATTAACCATATTGCTTCTTCAATCACTCGCTACACTGTAATTGAATCAAGGTCAGAGAGAATCTCCAGTTTGTTTGTTTACCATATTAAGCAATAAATATTATGGAGTGAAACTGCATAAATGAATGGAGAATAAGAGATACACGTTAAGATAAGTAAAAGGAAAACATCTTTCCCATTATAACTATAGATCTTAAGGAAGTCTTTACCCTGGACAAGTTGTACAAATTTAAGCTACACCAAAATCTTTTACTCCAGAAAATTTGTAATTGTCTGATCCATAATGTAATATTTAGTTCAAATTAAAATATTTTGCATGTTTACTTCTCTGATAAGCATAAATTTGTTCCATAATATATAGGTAAGAGAAACACTAGTGTTTGTTGGCACTAAGTTAATTCTTGAAAAGGGCAAAACAGATTTCCAAAATAAATTATGCTCCACCCCATGTCCACCTTGCACTCACTTGAGACCTATGGCCTTATGTGGTAGAAGGAACAGATGTACCAGAGCCAACACAGATGCCATACAAGCATGCTTATAATGCTGCCTGGAGCAACAATGACTGCCACATATGCCTCTAAAAGAGGCCTTTCATACTACCAATAAGCTCAGTCTCACAATTTCTCATCAAACCTCCTAGGAAATACCACCTAGAGTTCAGCTTCTATAAGGAACCAACAGCCAGTTTTCAACAAGAGCATATGAATAAATAGTGCAGGGATCTACACCATTCTTGAACTACCTCTACCATACCTCCTTGCCAAAACAGCTGCTCATATCTTCTTTACTCTTTAAAGACTTCCTTCTCCGAGATGGGATACATCTGTCTCTCTTACCCTTGGGCCATCCCTTCTAGGATTATCCAATATCATCAGCCATTAAATTGCAGGGTTTTAATATTTTAAAGGTGTGTTAATTCTCACTGGGGACAAGTGTAACTTCACACCTCCAGAAATCAAAAACTTCGTTCTCTAAAACAGGAGAAAGAAAATTTTCCTCTCATTATCTTAAGCATCTTACAGCATCTAAAACCAAAAACCAATTCATATCTCAATGGATTATCATGTGATACCTGTTATGAGCTTTGTAATGAGGCAAATAACCAGATTCTTCATTTTATGCTTATCAATATTAGAATTATTAGTGATATAAAGCACAAAATTGACCTGAAATCCCAAAACGTAAAGCAGTGAAATGAACACAAAATTTGTGCCACTCTTTGGCAGTAAAAAATGTCTTCTCTATCTTTGAATGGTGGAAATTATTTAGCAATTTAGAGTATCGCTATAATTTTATATTTATTACTAGCTGACATATATATTTATTAGGAAATTGTGTAGTTCCACTTTTCTCCAGGACTATAAAATTATTTTGTCATGGCTTTCAAGCATCAGTTTATCCAGTATGTGATAAAGAAGAGTGATTTTTAATACATTACTAAATATCACCTTGATATATATCTTTAAATTAGAAATTAATGCTGTATATAGTTGTTTGTGATATAGAATTGAACATGGCAATGTTTTCCATTCTAACGGTATATTTCAAAACAATATAAATGCTATTTGTGTTTTTCAAGAAAATATTTTCCATGTAACATTTGCTATTACCAACTACGAAGAACTGAGAATGCCTGATTCTAGAATTTCTATAAAGCAAGGCTCTGGGAATTTGATCAGTATCTTAGAATTACATTCAATATGTAAGTAATAACTTAGTTGTTTCTAGATGTTACCTTAAGAGACAGCAAAAAAAGCAGAAACCCAGAAAGCTGATCAAAACTTAACTGAAAAAAAGACTGGAAAGTGTCTATCCATAGTTTGCATTTTTATTGAAATGAAAATTATTGGAGGTACAGAGATAATGCCTTTCCATGCACTTCTGTCCACATTAATTAGCAACTTAAAGGATACAATATGCTTGTGTATAAAATGTGTTTTAGAAAACAAGAAAATTCCTTATATAGTGTTCCTCAAGCTAACAATGGAAATGTGGTTCTCACACTACCCATTATTATTGCCAAGAACAGATATGCTTCTGAACACAACCCTGGAAGTGGTGGTCTATATCTCACTGGTGTATTTATATAGCTGTTGAAAGAACGAAACAGAATATGCTATTGATACACTGTCCACACCCTATGGATGGAGCTAAGAGTCCTTCACTATAGCCTTTGCTGTTAACTGCACATATTTCTGGATCACCAAATTTACTCAAAGATTTTTTACAAAAATAATAAACAGGTTAAAAAAATAAGGACATTTATGATAACATGTATGGTAATTATGGTAAAATTAGCAGTCTGAAATTTCATGCTTTTTCTTAAATATTAATTTAAAAACAACTTCTGTTCACAGTGAGCCAGTCTACCTTCTGATTCAGAAGCCAGAATATAGGATTTTTGTCAGCTAACTCCACATGATCTTAACTCCATTTCTCATTAGCATTTATTTCCTCATTAGTTTTTTTTGAATTTTATTTTACTTATTTTTTTATACAGCAGGTTCTTATTACTCATCAATTTTATCCACATCAGTGTATACATGTCAATCCCAATCCTCCAATTCATCCCACCACCAACAACAACCCCTGCAGCTTTCCCCGCTTGGTGTCCATAAGTCTGTTCTCTACGTCTGTGTCTCAATTTCTGCCCTGCAAACTGGTTCATCTGTACCATTTTTCTAGGTTCCACATAGATGCACTAATATATGATATTTGTTTTTCTCTTTCTGACTTACTTCACTCTGTATGACAGTCTCTAGATCCATCCACGTCTCAACAAATGACCCAATTTCATTCCTTTTTATGGCTGAGTAATATTCCATTGTAGATATGTACCACATCTTCCTTATGCATTCGTCTGTCGATGGGCATTGAGGTTGCTTCCATGACCCGGCTATTGTAAACAGTGCTGGAATGAACATTGGGGTACATGTGTCTTTTTGAATTATGGTTTTCTCTGGGTATATGCCCAGTAGTGGGATTGCTGGGTCATATGGTAATTCTATTTTCAGTTTTCTAAGGAATATCCATACTGTTCTCCATAGTGGTTGCATCAATTTACATTCCCACAACAGTGCAAGAGGGTTCCCTTTTCTCCACACCCTCTCCAGCATATGTTCTTTGTAAATTTTCTGATGATACCCATTCTAACTGGTGTGAGGTGATATCTCATTGTAGTTTTCATTTGCATTTCTCTAATAATTAGTGATGTTGAGCAGCTTTTTATGTGATTCTTGGTCATCTGTATGTCTTCTTTGGAGAAATGTTTATTTAGGTTTTCTGCCCATTTTTGGATTGGGGTGTTTCTTTAATATTGAGTTGCATGAGCTGTTCATATATTTTGGAGATTAATCCTTTGTCCGTTGATTCGTTTGCAAATATGTTCTCCCATTCTGAGGGTTGTCTTTTGGTCTTGTTTATGGTTTCCTTTGCTGTGCAAAAGCTTTCAAGTTTCATTACGTCTCATTTGTTTATTTTGGTTTTTATTTCCATTTCTCTAGGAGGTCAGTCAAAAAGGATCTTGCTGTGATTTATGTCATAGAGTGCTCTTCCTATGTTTTCCTCTAAGAGTTTGATAGTTTCTGGCCTTACATTTAGGGCTCAAATTCATTTTGAGTTTATTTTTCTGTATGGTGTTAGGGAGTGATCTAATCTCATACTTTTACATGTAGCTGTCCAGTTTTCCCAGCACCACATATTGAAGAGGCTGTCCTTTCTCCACTATACATTCCTGCCTCCTTTATCAAAGATAAGGTGACCATACGTGTGTGGGTTTATCTCTGGGCTTTCTATCTTGTTCCATTGATCTATGTTTCTGTTTTTGTGCCAGTACCATATTGTCTTGATTACTGTAGATCTGTAGTATAGTCTGAAGTCAGGGAGCCTGATTCCTCCCGCTCCGTTTTTTTCCCTCAATACAGCTTTGGCTATTCGGGGTCTTTTGTGTCTCCATACAGATTTTAAGATTTTTTCTTCTAGTTCCGTAAAAAATGCTATTGGTAATTTGAAAGGGATTGCATTGAATCCGTAGATTGCTTTGGGTAGTATAGTCATTTTCACAATATTCATTCTTCCAATGCAAGAATGTGGTATATCTCTCCATCTGTAGGTATCATCTTTAATTTCCTTCAACAGTGTCTTATAATTTTCTGCATACAGGTCTTTTGTCTCCTTAGGTAGGTTTATTCCTAGACACTTTATTCTTTTTGTTGCAATGGTAAATGGGAGTGTTTTCTTAATTTCACTTCCAGATTTTTCATCATTAGTGTATAGGAATGCAAGAGATTTCTGTGCATTCTGTGCATTATCCTGCTACTTTACCAAATTCATTAATTAGCTCTAGAAGTTTTCCGGTAGCATCTTTAGGATTCTCTATGTATAGTATCATGTCATCTGCAGACAGTGACAGCTTTACTTCTTCTTTTCTAATTTGGATTCCTTTTATTTCCTTTTCTTCTCTGATTGCTGTGGCTAAAACTCCAAAACTATGTTGAGTAAGAGTGGTGAGAGTGGGCACCCTTGTCTTTTTCCTGATCTTAGTGGAAATGCTTTCAGTTTTTCACCATGGAGGACGATGTTGGCTGTGGGTTTGTCATATATGGCCTTTATTATGTTGAGGAAAGTTCCCTCTATGCCTACTTTCTACAGGGTTTTTATCATAAAGGGGTGTTGAATTTTGTCGAAAGCTTTCTCTGCATCTATTGAGATGATCATATGGTTTTTCTCCTTCAATTTACTAATATGGTGTATCACGTTGATTGATTTGCATATATTGAAGAATCCTTGCATTCCTGGAACAAACCCCACTTGATCACTGTGTATGATCCTTTTAATGTGCTGTTGGATTCTGTTTGCTAGTATTTTGTGGAGGATTTTTGCATCTATGTTCATCAGTGATATTGGCCTGTAGTTTTCTTTCTTTGTGACATCCTTATCTGGTTTTGGTATCAGGGTGATGGTGGCCTCATAGAATGAGTTTGGGAGTGTTCCTCTCTCTGCTATATTTTGGAAGAGTTTGAGAAGGACAGGTGTTAGCACTTCTCTAAATGTTTGATAAAATTCGCCTGTGATGCCATCTGGTCCTGGGCTTTTGTTTGTTGGAAGATTTTTAATCACAGTTTCAATTTCAGTGCTTGTGATTGGTCTGTTTGTATATTCTATTTCTTCCTGATTCAGTATTGGCAGGTTGTGCATTTCTAAGAATTTGTCCATTTCTTCCAGGTTGTCCATTTAATTGGCATAGAGTTGCTTGTAGTAATCTCTCATGATCTTTTGTATTTCTGCAGTGTCAGTTGTCACTTCTCCTTTTTCATTTCTAATTCTATTGATTTGAGTCTTCTACCTTTTTTTCTTGATGAGTCTGGCTAATGGTTTATCAATTTTGTTTATCTTCTCAAAGAATCAGCTTTTAGTTTTATTGATCTTTGCTATCGTTTCCTTCATTTCTTTTTCATTTATTTCTGATCTGATCTTTATGATTTCTTTCCTTCTGCTAACATTGGGGTTTTTCTCTTCTTCTTTCTCTAATTGCTTTAGGTGCAAGGTTAGGTTGTTTATTCGAGATGTTTCCTGTTTCTTAAGGTAGGATTGTATTGCTATAAACTTCCCTCTTAGAACTGCTTTTGCTGTATCCCATAGGTTTTGGGTCGTCGTGTCTCCACTGTCATTTGTTTCTAGGTATTTTCTGATTTCCTCTTTGATTTCTTCAGTGATCACTTCATTCTTAAGTAGTGTATTGTTTAGCCTCCACGTGTTTGTAGGTTTTACAGATCTTTTCCTGTAATTGATATCTAGTCTCATAGCGTTGTGGTCGGAAAAGATACTTGATACAACTTCAATTTTCTTAAATTTACCAAGGCTTGATTTGTGACCCAACATATTATCTATCCTGGAGAATGTTCCATGAGCACTTGAGAAAAATGTGTATTCTGTTGTTTTTGGATGAAATGTCCTATAAATATCAATTAAGTCCATCTTGTTTAATGTATCATTTAAAGCTTGTGTTTCCTTATTTATTTTCATTATGGATTGTCTGTCCACTGGTGAAAGTGGGGTGTTAAAGTCCCCTACTATGAATGTATTACTGTTGATTTCCCCTTTTATGGCTGTTAGTATTTGCCTTATGTATTGAGGTGTTCCTATGTTGGGTGCATAAATATTTACAATTTTTATATCTTCTTCTTGGATCGATCCCTTGATCATTATGTAGTGTCCTTCTTTGTCTCTTGTAATAGTCTTTATTTTAATGTCTATTTTGTCTGATATGAGAATTGCTACTCCAGCTTTCTTTTGGTTTCCATTTGCATGGAATATGTTTTTCCATCCCCTCACTTTCAGTCTGTATGTGTCTCTAGGTCTGAAGTGGGTCTCTTGTAGACCGTATATATATGAGTCTTGTTTTTGTAACCATCCCCCACTATTATTGTGTTACTGTTGATTTCCTCTTTTATAGCTGTTAGCAGTTGCCTTATGTATTGAGGTGCTTCTATGTTGGGTGCATATATATTTATAATTGTTATATCTTCTTCTTGATCTGTTGATCATTATGCATTGTCCTTCCTTGTCTCTTGTAACATTCTTTATTTTAAAGTCTATTTTAACCGATATGAGTATTGCTAATGCAGCTTTCTTTTGATTTCCATTTGCATGGAATGTCTTTTTCCATCCCCTCACTTTCAGTCTGTATGTGTCCCTAGGTCTGAAGTGGGTCTCTTGTAGATAGCATATATATGGGTCTTATCTTTGTATCCACTCAGAGAGCCTGTGTCTTTTGGCTGGAGCATTTATTCTCTTCAATTTAATTATAATTAATTATTGATATGTATGTTCCTATTACCATTTTCTTAATTGCTTTGGGTTTGTTTTTGTAGGTCCTTTTCTTCTCTTGTTTTCCCACTTAGAGAAGTTCCTTTAGCATTTGTTGTAGAGCTGGTTTGGTGGTCCGGAATTCTCTTAGCTTTTGCTTGTCTGTATAGCTTTTGATTTCTCCATCAAATCTGAATGAGATCCTTGCTGGCTAGAGTAATCTTGGTTGTAGGTTCTTCCCTTTCATCACTTTAAGTATATCGTGCCACTGCCTTCTGGCTTGTAGAGTTTCTGCTGAGAAATCAGCTGTTAACCTTATGGGAGTTCCCTTGTATGTTGTCATTTTTCCCTTGTTGCTTTCAATAATTTTTCTTTGTCTTTAACTTTTGCCAATTTGATTACTATGTGTCTCGGAGTGTTTCTCCTTGTGTTTATCCTGTATGGGCCTCACTGAGCTTCCTGGACTTGGGTGGCTATTTCCTTTCCATGTTAGGGAAGTTTTCGACTATAATCTCTTCAAGTATTTTCTCAGGTCCTTTCTGTCTCTCTTCTCCTTCTGGGACCCCTATAATGAGAATGTTGTTGCGTTTAATGTTGTCACAGAGGTCTTTTAGGCTGTCTTCATTTCTTTTCATTCTTTTTCTTTATTCTGTTCTGCAGCAGTGAATTCCACCATTCTGTCTTCCAGGTTACTTATCCATTCTTCTGCTTCAGTTATTCTGCTATTGATTCCTTCTAGTGTAGTTTTCATTTCACTTATTGTATTGTTCATCTCTGTTTGTTTGTTCTTTAATTCTTCTAGGTCTTTGTTAAACAGTTCTTGCATCTTTTCAATCTTTGCCCCCATTCTTTTTTTGAGGTCCTGGATCATCTTCACTATCATTATTCTGAATTCTTTTTCTGGAAGGTTGCCTATCTCCACTTCATTTGGTTATTTTTCTGGGGTTTTATCTTGTTCCTTCATCTGGTACATAGCCCTCTACCTTTTCATCTTGTCTATCTTTCTGTGAATGTGGTTTTTGTTCCACAGGCTGCAGGATTGTAGTTCTTCTTGTTTCTGCTGTCTGCCCTCTGGTGGATGAGGCTATGTGAGAGGCTTGTGCAGGTTTCCTGATGGGAGGGACTGGTGGTGGGTAGAGCTGGCTGCTGCTCTGGTGGGCAGAGCTCATTAAACTTTAATCAGCTTGACTGCTGATGGTTGGGGCTGGGTTCCCTCCCAGTTGGTTGTTTAGCCTGAGGCAACCCAACACTGGAGACTACCTGGGCTCTTTGGTAGGGCTAATGGTAGACTTTGGGAGGTCTCACGCCAAGGAGTACTTCCCAGAACCTCTGCTGCCAGTTTCCTTGTCCTCACGGTGAGCCACAGCCAACCCCTGCCTCTTCAGGAAACCCTCCAACACTAGCAGGTAGGTCTGGTTCAGTCTCCCATGGGGTTATTAATGGCTCCATCCCCTGGGTCCCGATGCACACACTACTTTGTGTGTGCCCTCCAAGAGCGGAGGCTCTGTTTCCCCGAGTCCTGTCGAAGTCCTGCAATCAAATCCCGCTAGCCTTCAAAGTCTGATTCTCTAGGAATTCCTCCTCCCGTTGCTGGACCCCCCAGCTTCGCAAGCCTGACGTGGGGCTCAGAACCTTCACTCCAGTGGGTGGACTTCTGTGGTATAAGTGTTCTCCAGTCTGTGAGTCACCCACCCAGCAGTTATGGGATTTGTTTTTACTGTGATTGCGCCCCTCCTACCGTCTCATTGTGGTTTCTCCTTTGTCTTTGGATGTGGGGTATCTTTTTTGGTGAGTTCTAGTGTCTTCCTGTCGATGACTGTCCAGCAGCTAGCTGTGACTGTGGTGTTCTCGCAAGAGGGGATGAGAGCACGTCCTTCTACTGCACCATCTTGGTTCCTTTCCCTCATTAGTTTTTAAATGGCTTTAAGTCCTCAGAAGATGAGACATAAATCAATTAATAAATATTTTATCTATTCCTCTTTATTTTGATCTGACTCCATAATCACAAGGAAACCTTCTGATTTCAAAATCTGCCTCACAGGAACTCTAAAGATATCTCTGTAGAGCGATATCTAAGATATAGAAGTTCTAAGTTTGTATCCCATTACATATATGTGGTACAGCTTCTCTGTGCTACCTATCTGGTACATTTTATCCATGTGCCACTATGCTTGTAAAATACTATAGTTCATATTCAGCTTCTCTGGCCCAGCCCCAACCCAGTGTGAATCAATGTGTCATCTGATGGTAGAGTATTAAAATAAGCCATTGGTTCAATGCAGCTACAGAATTTTGAAATTATATGTCACTTAAAGATATTTCAGTACAGATAAAAACTGTTTAGAGGCCCGGCCAGAAAGAGAATTATTTAGTGTAGGAATACTGGAAATCCAGAGAAGGATCTGAGAAAAAGTTAGAAATCCTGATTTTGCTGCTTTTTATACCAAATGCTTTATGTGACATTGTGGATTATTATTGGTTTGTTTAGATTGTGGGGTTATGCATTTACAAAGGAACCATAAGCATCTGAAAGACAGTTAATGTAGAATCAAGTCCAGAATAAAGGAATAAGTAATGGAATGAAACAGTGATAAAAACTGAGAAATAATTAAAAATTATAAAAACAAACACTTAACAAACACTTAAAAAAACTCTTGCTTTTTGCCAATTAAATTCAAAGAAGTAAATGGAGAGGAAAACAAGGAGAGAAAGAAGAGACTACCTTCTGGGAAAAGTTTATACCATTTAATTATATATAGAGGGAAGACGTTTTACTTCATTATTTCGTTGGTACTTTTACCATACAAGGAAGTGTTCCTTTTCTCTATAAGTATACTGGTAACTCCCCTTTGCTTACAGTATAGGTTGGGTAGGAATAGGCTCCCTGTTCTCCTTAAGCACCATGGAATATATTCAAACCATCTTTCTTTCATTTAATGAAGACCTAAAAACTGAATGTCACCTTCTCACATACAGTATGCAGCTCACTGATAATAGCTTCATTTGGCATGAATCAATTGGTGGACCAAAAAGTCCTTACTTTTCAGTAACAAGGTACAGAATTTTTAAATTATCATATAACATGTTGAATTATTCAATAAATAACCATGAATAATTAATGCCATGAAGTATAACAAAAGTCATCACAGCTGGCTTTGCTGAGAGTTTCCCTCAGAAGATAGGTGTTATTGATTTTCAAAAGAGAGAGTCAGAACTGGGAGCCCAAAAGCAGTAAGTGAAGCAATTTTTATAAGAAGTCTACACATGAATAAATAATAGCAGAACAAAAGAGTCACCTCGCTAAAGAAATACTTCATAGCAGGCACTGAAATAATGGTATAGTGAATGTACTTCTTCAAATGTGTTGAGTGATCATGGAACCAAAATGAGTTTCCAACTAGAAAGACCTTGGAGGGGCACCTTTTGCACCAGAGAAGTGAATGCTGACCTATCATTCACCAGTTGGACTCCTACAAGGTAATGCTTTGGGGATATAATTCTAATTCCTCTTTGTTCACAGTACTTTGTTATTCTCAAAGGTAACTTCCCACGGGTGGTGCTGGCGGAGGAGGACTGTAGTGGATAAAACCCATGAGCTTCAGTTAACATTTTACAACTATATTCTATGATATGATAATCACGCCAGTGAGACCAGTTACCACACATTTTGCTCCACGAAGCATTAAAAGTCCACTTGCCTAGACAAGAGGTTTGTGATATATTCACTCTTAATGAAATTCTAAGATACGAAAAGGAGACAGACATCTGAATCAGACATATGCTTGCACTTTACAACCGCGTGAACCTCTTCAATTCATTACGTTTAGCTGCTTAGATGAATAGATATTCATGTTAACGTTCAAGCCAAACTATTATTCTAACTTAGAAAATGGATCAACAATAATAATAGGTAACAATTTATAGCATTTGCTTTATATCAGACAATGTTACAAGCCAGAGTTTGACAATTTTTTTTCCTGTAAATGGCCAGATAATAAATATATTAGGCTTTGAAAGCCATATATAGCCCCAGTCACAACTACTCAACTCTGCCTTTGTAGAGTGAAAGCAGCTATACACAAAACATAAGCAAATGAGCATGACTGGATTATTTATGGACACTGAATTTCATGTAATTTTCATGTATCAAAACATATCTTATTCCTTTTCAATTTTTTTTCGATCTTTAAAATATGTAAAAACTGTTCTTAGTTCCTGGTCCATAAAAAAAACAGGCAACAGGCCAAATCTGGCCCACAGACTAATTTGTCAACACTTTTTGTAAGTACAGGTGTACACACACATACACAGCCTGTATTCCTCACACACACACACACACACACACAGAAACACACACACATACATACACAGCCTGTATTCCTCACAACAACTCTATAAAGTAGCACCATTATTATCCCCAATCAGAAGATGAGGAAATTGTGCTACAAGGATATTAAGCAATTTGTTCAATCCTGTAGCAAATGAATGGAGGAGGCGGTATTGAACTGGCTTCAGAGCTATGTTCTTAAACACTCTGCTAGGGTTTCTCCTCCCTGGAGTGTGCAGACAGCACTTTATTTCTTTCACTTGTGAAATGTATTGAAAAATATGTTATACTCACATGATGTCTTCTAGTGCTTGGCATCTGTGAGTAACCAGACCCGGGACTTAACTTCCCCTTTAACCCTTGCCTGTATTTTGCCTTTGTAAGTGGTCAACAGTACCACCACCTGAAGTAACCTGAAATATAGTGGGCACCCCAAAATATTTATTGAATTAAAACCTTACAGTGCCTGAGAAACAATTCTGGGTAGAATGAAGGGCAACAAGAAGTTTAAGCCATGCCCTGGCTGATGGGCTCTACTCAAAACCAAATAAAACAAAAAATGCCACCCTACAACAGTGAAAAGCAAGCCCACCCAATTTTCTTTCATTTTAATATCTGTGAGAATGCCAGAGAAGATTAAACTTCTTCCTTATGTAATCAATTGCAGATTTGGATATTTGATTCAACTAATTGTTCATTTCAGAGTTGATTATCGTTTTGGAAGATGACAACTATTTCTTAGTGATATTATCAAACATGAGAAGTACAAATGCATTAAGAAAATTAAATCCAGCAAAGTTATAGAGTCTAAATGATATTCAAGCAAGTCCCTTGCTTTGTCACAAACTGCAAATTGCCTGGCTTATAGAATCAATTATGTCTCATCTCACTGGCTGGTACAAGAGCATACAGAATTAATTATATGAGTGGTGTCACTCACAGTGATGACCATGGCCTGCGGAATTTGTTCTTGGTAACTTGGCCTTTGATGTTTCTAGTTAAGACCAGAACTTTGGAAACCAGAAAGGAGACAGTCAGATTAATAGGCACATCATCTGACAGCACAAAGACAAAAATAAACTTAAAATATGTGGAAAAACTGATTCCTGATAACGTCTCAGAAACTTACCCTAATATCTTCCAGCCCTTTCTGAGATGGGCTTAATTTCTGCACTTTTGATATAAGTCCTTTTCCTCCTCATCTGTACTCAGTACAGAAGGGAAACAGCTGGTCACCCCTCTCATTACAATTTCCCTCAAATATATGATGGCAGTAATTAAGTCACATTTCTACATTGCGTTCTCAAGACTCAATAATTCAGGATACTAAATTGTAACATAAAATTCTTATGAAATTACCACATTTCTAATTTTAGCCAACTAAATTATTACCTACATTAAAACCTGGATTCCCCCCCCCCCTTATAATGGGTAAGTCTGTTTAGCAGAAACTTTCTCTCATGTGTATTGTGGCCCCAGATGTGACTTTGGAATCAGATATCCATTCACTCTTTCCGCAAATACTACTGACATGAGAAGTGCCTTTTGTGTAACAGGCATTACGTTACACACTGGAAATATAATACAGAAATCATGAATTAGTCTGTGTTGCCATGAAGCTTGCATTTGGTGGAAAAGAAAGGAAAGAAAAAGTAAATAATTGCACATTGTCACAAATTCTATTAAGTCAATAATAAAGACACCAAAATGAAGAAAGAACTGTGATACAAGGGGAAGGAGGGCTCAAAATTCCAATTCTGCTACTCACTTGTTTGGGTAAATTACCTAATTTTTCTAAGCTTTCACTCCTTCATCTATAAAACTGGTAGAATAATATCACCTCCTCCATAGGGTTGGGTTTTGGATTGAGATAATTATTATAAATGCACTTGGGGCCATGCCAAGGACTTTCTAAGAACTCATTAACAATAATGATGATTGTATCAGCTAACATTCATCATCATTATTTTAAACATGGAGACAAAAGTCAGAATGACCATCTTGGTCATCAAGAATATATCTGGAGGCTTATGCTTCAAAGGAAATGCAAACCTTCATATATTTAAAGTATTTATACATAAATTATCTCACTATTGTTACACAAATGGGTAGGTTATATACATAGTATGTAAAAGGTAGGTCAAATTGTTATAAAAGTTATTTCCATTCACTTAATAGATTACAGAAAAACATTCTCAAGACTCCACTGTGTGCTCTGGTGAGATAGTCACAATGTCTACCCTTAAGCAATTTACCTCCTGTTCTGGATAAAATGACCAATAAATGTGAAATAAAAGTAAAAAAAAAACAGCCTGTATTTGAAATAAATCATCTCTATTCTTTAAACTATAGTTTTACTATTGGTAAAGTATGCTAGGGTATTTGCTAAAGGTTACAGTCATTGTCGGCATTAAAAGCTCAACTAGATCTCAAGCATCCAGATGACTAGCTCATATTCTCCTTGTTCTTTTCTTCCTAAACCAGCACTCCAAAGCCAACGCTCATTTCTAGTGGAGAAAGTTCAAAGTTGCAATATAAGTTTAAACATTCACTGAGTATATGACTTTGAGAAGAAGTCTCTAGGACTCAGTTTTCTCATGTACAAAAAAAGAGTTTAAAAATATCTACATTAAAGCATAAAAGAGATAAGGCAATAAAAATACCAGGATATGGTTTTTCACTAATAATTTCTCAATAAATATGAGCCAATTATTATTCAAAATAGCTTATCTATTCATATTCTTCAAATATAAAATGTAAACAGCAGTACCTATGGCATAGATTTTGTACAATTAAAGGTTGATTTCTGGAACTTCCCTGGTGGCGCAGTGGTTAAGAATCCGCCTGCCAGGGCAGGGGACACGGGATTGAGCCCTGGTCTGGGAAGATCCCACAAGTCGCGGAGCAGCTAACCCTGTGTGCCATAACTACTGAGCCCGCACACCTAGAGTCCATGCTCTGCAACAAGAGAAGCCACTGCGATGAGAAGCCCGTGCAGCGCAACGAAGAGTAGCCCCTGCTCGCAACTAGAGAAAGCCTGTGCGCAGCAACGAAGACCCATGCAGCCAAAAATAAATAAAGAAATTTAAAAAAATATATAAAAAGGTGATTTCTGTGGTGAGAGACAAAACTCAACATTAATAACAAGAATAGACATGCAATATCCACAGTAATAATTACATCAGTTTCCTGAATTATTTTCGATAAGACACTAGCCTTAAATCCTCTGTGGAAAGTAAAATCAAGCCTGGTCTCCGTCTTTGAATTTACAATGCACAGCAGCACATTAGACTCACTGACCAGTGGAATCCCAGTACCAAGCAGAAGTTGCAGAGATAGAAATATTTCTACAAGTTAGAATGGTAGAGCCCCCACTAGTACATATTCATAGCTCTGTAGGGAATGTTGCAGTGACAGTGTAAGCATTCCAATGCAGAATTATTTAGGGCTTTACATTTTACCAGTGAGATCATAAAGGCATTAAAGTGCATTAAATATGTTATCTTCACATGTTTAGATGCATTACACTTTATCATCTCAAAATAAAATCGGAAAATTGCCTGCTCCCTTAGTATAAATTAATAAGATGGGTGAAAGGGTTTCCAGAATATCAGCAGTATAAACACATTGATTCAATTTGAAAGTTGCTATGGATGTTTTCTTTTCTATCATTGCTCTGAAAACTAATGCAAAGCAATGCAACAGGCCTTATCAAAACTGGAAAACACAATGTTAGCCTCCCCAATATTTATTTATTCTGTGGCAACTGTTAATGCTAGAACTGAGGCTGTTATAAGGGAGGGCCAGTGGGAGTATAATTAAAATGATTAGTTTAGAAACGAAAGCTACATATTATGAAGTCTTAACTGAGTGGGGAGGTGAGCCTGAGGGCAAAGTCCAGGGTCACTGTCCTTCTCAAGAGAAACACTTCTAAGAGGGGAATACAGCCAAGTCAGAAAAGAAAATATCAAAGCTAGCACTGTAAAATATGAAAACAGAAAATTAGAGAATCAGTGTGGACAATCAAGGGAACAGAAACAGAACACCATATTGGCATTAGTAGCTTGAATTTCTAAATGACACATTTCTAGCTGCACATCTTCTTAGTTGTACGTGAGTTATCTGAAAAGCACTTCTAAGCACTAGTCAGTAAAGCTGATAGGACAAAGGGAGCACAGGAAGCATCAAATGCAGTCTTAGTTCTCCATGAGCACTGGAAAATTTGCTGAGTTACAGGCATTCACCTTCCTCTCCACTATCCTGCCCCCCTGGAGATTCAGAGTTAATCAGTACTGACTCATCAGTGTTCATTTATAAATTCAGATCAAGAGGGAAGTTATAAATAAAAGACTCATAGTGTGGAAAAGGAAGGAAATAATCAGCAAGAATATAGTTCTTCCTCTGTGACCTCCCAGACACTCTGGTAATTGCCAAAAGATGATAATTAAGTTGATGCATTTTGCGAAGAATTCAAAATAAACATTAAAAACTAATTTGGGACTTTTATTTCTGGCAACATAGCACATTAGGTATGTGGAGAAACCACCCCACTGTATGATAGCTAAAGGTGCTGAATAACATATTTCTAAACTGCTTTTGCCTTAAATAAAGGGAAATCCTCAGCATCTAAAAATAGAACATGAGTTGTAATCCATAGGGGTAAGACAAGGTTTTAATAACCATATCACGAACACAAGAGGCAAGGCCCCAAATCCACATAACACAAAGAGAAGATCATAAATCTCCCACATTGTGCTGAGTCTCCATGTTTCCCAATCTTCTGTGAAACTGTAAACTGTGAAAAAATTTCACCCCACAAGGGGAACTGGTAGGAAAATGATCCAGAATCTAACTTCAAGCAAAGAATTAAAACAAAATCTCCTATGAGAGTGCATAATCATTCACTGGCCACCATTTGCCTTTAGACCTAAATTCAAGCAAAGGATTCAATTTAAAGGATTCAGGTTGACAATGCTCCCAGGTATCTGGAAAAAGGAAATTCAAATGATCTCTGGAAGTATACACTAATAATCTAGGACTCAGGAAGCACCTACATGTAAAGTTCCAAGGAATAGACACTCATAATTAAAATGATAAAACAAATACTAGATACAAGGGTCCACATGTAACAGTTACATGCAGAATATATTTAAGGAGCTGAAACTGGAAACTGGAAATATGAGATAAGAAAAAGAGACAATCAAAAATGATCATTCAAGTTGAAGAAATAAAAATAAAAAGATTATATATGATACACACACACAGGGAGATTTAGAATAGAAATTCTAAATGGCATAAAAGACACATATGGAAAATCTATTAACTGAAAGACAGAATTATGGAAAATATCCAGAATAAAACACAGAGAGACAAACAGATAGAGATGTGAAAGAAAATGTGAGACAGGTAAGACAGACTGAGAAGTTCTAACATAAATGCCCATTCCAAGTTCTAAAGTTGGAAGTAAAGATAATATGGGAAGCAATATTCAAATAAACAGTGGTTAAGAACTTCCCCAGACTGACGACAAAGAACCTCAGATTTTAGAAAAGTATCTATCTTAGCAAGGGTAATAAAAGGAACTCCTAGCTAGAGAAGAAAAAGACAGCTGGTTAAAAAAAAAAAAAAGACATCTGATTAAAAGTTGCTTATGCAGCAGCATATAGACTCTTGAATTATCATTCAAAAATCAGAGTGATCTTGAGATAGTCACACACACACATACACATACACATACACATATGCATATATACATACACGCACGGAAGCTCATCCAGATTGAAGAGGCCTTGAGAGCAAGAATTTTATGTGCTGTGTTCAACTTTTTTTAGTTCTAAGTAGGCAAAAATCATGAAACAAAATATTAACAAGCATCTCATGGACTTTCCTAGTGGTGCAGTGGTTAAGAATCCGCCTGCCAATGCAGGGGACATGGGTTCAAGCCCTGGTCTGGGAAGATCCCACATGCCACGGAGCAACTAAGCCTGTGTGCCACAACTACTGAGCCTGCACTCTAGAGCCCACGAGCCACAACTACTGAGCCCATGTGCCACAACAACTACATGCGCCTGGAGCCCGTGCTCCGCAACAAAGAGAAGCCATCGCAATGAGAAGCCTGCACACCACGACGAAGAGTAGCCCCCGCTCACCCCAACTAGAGAGAGCCCGCGTGCAGCAACGAAGACCCAACACAGCCAAAAATAAATAAAGTTATATATATTAAAAAAAGCATCTCCTTAAATTACTGGCATCCTCTAGTTGTTAATATAATCACTTATTAAAACATTTTAAAAAGATATTTGGATGTAGTTTCTAAAGAAAATGTAGTCTATCAGTTAAGGACACTTGAAAGCAAAAGCTAATAAGATGTTCTGAGATCTGGGGTTGTGAAGGCCACTTAAAGAAAATATTTTTTATGGACTTACAACTCTTCAGAATCAGCTCTGGCTGGAGTAGCTCTTAGAAGCACTTACTCTTTCCCATAAGTCAGAGAGTGATGCTTCTTTGTCAAGCAGAGTACCAAAAGGGCATTTTTGTTCCCCTCTGTATTTGATGGGAAGTTAACACAGACTGACGGCAAGTCATCTGCAAATGCTTGACTCTTTTATTTTCAGTTTTCCTGTGTGGAAATTGCCCATATTTTGTCTGTTTGCTCACATTCCATGCCATTTTGAGTATCTGACACTATCCTCGAAACAGTTAATGTCCAAAAACTATGGAGCAATTTGACCATTTTTCAAGGCTTTATCAATATTTTACCACTATCAGTTCTAAAGCAATCATTACAAATTAGTTTAGTGTGCCTAACAAAAATCAATTATGTCAGAAATAATTATATAGTTATAATATATGGCTGGTCCTGGAATTTTTAGTCTTATAGATATCATCACACTGGAAATATTTATACCAAAGAAATATACCCCTTGTAAAAATAACAAAGGTATGTGGCCCATAACTCAGAAAAGAACTATGAAATTTATATGAAACTGTTCCTTAGTCTTTTTATTGTCATTGTTTTTAGTGCTTATCATGTTCAAAAAATGTTTTGGATATCATTCTTGTTCTTCATTAAAGAGGGATTTACAAATAAGTGACGCAAAGTTAAAAAGAAACTTCTAGTCACTGTCGTTTCTTCTTCTAAGTTTAAGAAAGAAGCAATTTGGAAGAAATGCTGTGATCTTATTTTACATTCAGTCGCTACCTAAAATTTTGGAATTGTGATATTATCAAAACTCTTTGCTGGGACTTCCTGGGTGGCACAGTGGTTAAGAACTCACCTGCCAATGCAGGGGACATGGGTTCGAGCCCTGGTCTGGGAAAATCCCACATGCTGCAGAGCAACTGAGCCCGTGCGCCACAACTCCTGAGCCTGTGCTCTAGAGCCCATGAGCCACAATTACTGAGCCCACGTGCCACAACCACTGAAGCCCACGCACCTAGAGCCTGTGCTCCGCAACGAGAAGCCACTTCAATGAGAAGCCTGCACACTGCAATGAAGAGTAGCCCCTGCTCGCCACAACTAGAGAAAGCCCATGCGCAGCAACGAAGACCCAATGCAGTCAAAAATAAATAAAAATAAATAAATAAATAAATTGATTTTTAAAAAAACTCTTTGCTTATTACTTTGGGGCTCATAAATGATATTCCAACAGATTTATGAGGGCCAGACTGAATTCTAACTAGGGAATATATCTGAGGCTGAAATCGTGCGTGTGTATGTTTGCACATACATTCCTACCCTAGTCTATAAGTCAAGAGCACTGGCCATTGATCCCTTCTTTAATGCCAATGTCTGTAATGATTCTGACCAGGTCTTAACCATTTCTCTGTCTTGATTTTCCCATCAATACAATAAAGGAAATAAGACATAACCTCTAAATCATACCAGTGAGTCTCACTCCCAACATCTTTCATAGATATTTTGGTGGAGAAAATTTCTAAAATACTTGGACATAATATATTCAGTCCTGGAAAGAAGATAGGGAAAAACAGGCACATTCATGCACTTGTTCTGACCTTTAAGGAAAGCAAATTTATAATAGATAGAGATACACAAATCTCTATACACTTAACACAGTCTATGACGCTATTCCTAGGGTTCTATTCTGAGGAAACAACTAGAGATGTTGTTAAATGTTTATTACCATATTGTTAATGTTAACAAATCACTGGAAACACATTTTTAAAACTACCACTAGAAAATTCATCCTAATACAAATAACCAACTCGATCAGATCCCTACCCAAAAGTATCAGAAAAAAAATTGATAAGGAAATTTAATCAGCCAAATCTATAGTAGATATGGAGTACTAGACATCGAAGAAGAGCCAGAAAGATTCTAAAAGGGGGAGTAATGGAGGAGGACTTGCCTTATCAGATGTCAAACTGTATTTAGAAAGACATGAGCATTAGAACATGTTGACTTTGGCACCAAAAATAACTGAGCAGTGGAAGATAAGAGATTCTTCGAATGTAGTTGAATACCCACGGAATTCATCATATGATAAAGATGACACTTCAGGCAATAGGGTACAGATGAATCTTTCAATAAATATTGAGGAGATAACTGGATAACATGTTAGGGCTCATGTTCTGTATTTCTATTTCTTGCACCCCGAAATAAGTTTTAAAGTTTATTAAAATTTAAAGTAACAAAACATTATTACTAGGAGAAAACATGCCATTGAAAACAAGTCCTGAGCAGGAAAGGCTTTCCAACCAAGACACAAAGTCTAGAGGCCATAAAGAAACATACTGTAATTTGACTATGTTTTTAAAATGTAAAATAAATAATAAAGTAAGGAATTTTAAAAGATAACAGTTCTAACTGTAATTTCTATAAAACATAGATAACTAACAAAAATGTAAATGAATACATCAGAAAACTCTGGAGAACAGGAGTGAAGGGTTCACTGAAAAAATAATAAAACACATTTAAAGAAAATTAAATTTTTCTGAATGAAGTTTCCTTTGTAGATTTGACTTTGAAAACCATATAGATGGTTAAACAATTGAACAATAAAATCAAGCTTTTAAAAATAAAAACAAAATTAAACAGAAGTCCCTAACTCTGTGTTGATTTGTTGTTTAGACCATCCAGAAAGGAATTATTGTGTCTTTAAAACAGAGACTATACTCCCATAAACATAGAGTTAGTATTCACACCAGGATGACAGGGCTAAGTCTATGCCTTTTGGTTCTACCACCAAGGTTGTCATGGCCTGTCTGTACAAATCAAGGACTCACAGATCATCCTCTGCACACAGGTGCCCGGAGCCTACCATTTGCAGAAAACAAATGCTTTTTCTGCATATATTAAGATTATCATATGTTATTTTATCCTTCATTCTATTAATGTGGTGTATCACGTTTGTTGATTTTCATATGTTGAACCATCCTTGCATCCCAGGGATAAATCCCACTTGAACATGGTGAATGACCCTTTTTATGCTGTTGAATTTGGTTTGCTAGTATTTTGTTGAGAATTTTTGCATCTATGTTCATCATGGATATTGGCCTGCAATTTTCTTTTCTTGTAGTGTCCTTGTCTGACTTTGGTATGAGGGTAATGCTGGCCTTGTAAAATGAGTTTGGAAGTTTTTCTTCCTCTTCAAATACTGGAAGAGTTTGAGAAGAACTGGCATTAATTCTTTTTAAACATTTGGTATAATTCATCCATAAAGTGATTTGGTTCTAGGCTTTTCTGTTTGGGGAGGTTTTTGATTACTGATTCAATCTCTTTACTACTAATTTGTTCAGATTTTCTATTTCTTCATGTCTTGGTAGGTTGAAGGTTTCTAGGAATTTATCCATTTCCTCTAGTTTATCCATTTTGTTGGGGGATAATTGTTCATAGCAGTCTCTTATGATCCTTTGTACTTCTGTGGTATCAGTTGTAATGTCTTCTCTTTCATTTATACTTTTATTTGTTCTCTATCTTTCTTCCTTGGTGAGTCAAAAGGTTTGTCAATTTTGTTTATCTTTTCAAAAAGCTAGCCCTTAGTTCTGTTGATCTTTTCTACTTTTTCTTGTCTCTGTTTCATTTATGTATGTTCTGATCTTGATTATTACTTCCCCACTTCTAACTTTGGGATTATTTTATTCTTTTTTCTAGCTCCTTAAGGTATAACATTACATTGTTTATTTGGGATCTTGTGTTTTTCTTAAAGTAAGCAATTATCACTGTAAACTACCCTCTCAGAATTGCTTTTACAT
This sequence comes from Leucopleurus acutus, assembly GCF_964270905.1. Lineage (NCBI taxonomy): Eukaryota > Metazoa > Chordata > Mammalia > Artiodactyla > Delphinidae > Leucopleurus > Leucopleurus acutus. The sequence continues at coordinate 25,902,369 of NC_139162.1, forward strand.
CTCATAGATTTGTGTATATTTTGTTTCCATTTTCATTTGTCTCAAGATATTTTTTATTTCTCTTTTGATTTCTTCCTTGACCTATTGGTGTTCAGGAGTGTGTTAACTTCCATGAATTTTTAAAATATTTCAGCTTTTTCTCCTGTTATTAATCTCTAGCTTCATACCTTTGTTGTTGGAAAAGATACTTGATATGATTTCAGTCTTCTTAAATTGTGGCCCAAAATATGATCTACCCGGGAGAACGTCCATATGCCCTTGAGATGAATTTGTATTCTGGTGCTATTGAATGGACTGTCCTATATAAGTCTCTGTAGTGTTATTCAAATATTCTCTGTTTCCTCATCACTTTTCTGTTTGGCTGAACTATTCATTGTTGAAAGTGGGGTATGAATTCTCCTACTATTGATGTACCGCAAAAAATACTGTCTTATTCTCCCTTCATTTCTTTTAATATCTGATTTAAATAGGTGCTTCAATGTCACATGCAAATACAGTTACAATTGTTATTTCCTCTGTTATTTACCCCATCATCACTATATAGTGACCATCTTTGTCTCTTGTGAATGACTTTAACTGAAAGCCTATTTCATCTGATATAAGTATAGCCACTCCTGCTCTCTTTTGGTTACCATTTGCATGTAGTATCTTTTTTCATCCCTTTACTTTCAAAATATGTGTGTCCTTAAAGCTGAAGTGGATATCTTATAGACAGCAAATTTGGATCTTGTTTGTAATCCATTCAGCTATTCTTTATCTCTTTTTAATTGGAGTACAGTTGTTTTACAATGCTGTGTTAGTTTCTGCTGTAAAACAAAGTGAATCAGCTATATGTATACATACATGCCCTCCCTTTTGGACCTCCCTCCCACCCACCCCCCATCCCACTCATCTAGGTTATCACAGAGTACTGAGTTGAGCTCCCTGTACTATAAAGCAGGTTCCCACTAGCTATCTATTTTACACATGGTAGTGTATATATGTCAATCCTAATCTCCTAAGTCTTCCCACCCTCCCCTTCCCCCTCTGTGTCCACACTTCTGTTCTCTACATCTGTGTCTCTATTTCCGCCCTGCAAATAGGTTCATCTGTACCATTTTTCTAAATTCCACATATATGCGTTAATATACAATATTTGTTTTTCTCTTTCTGACTTACTTCACTCTGTATGACAGACTCTAGGTCCATCCATATCTCTCCAAATGACCCAGTTTCATTCCTTATTATGGCTGAGTAATATTCCATTATGTATATGTACCACATCTTCTTTATCCATCCGTCGATGGACATTTAGGTTGCTTCCACATCCTGGCTATTGTGAATAGTGCTGCAATGAACACTGGGGTACATGTGTCTTTTTGAATTATGGATTTCTCAGGGTATATGCCCAGTAGTGGGATTGCTAGGTCATATGGTAGTTCTATTTTTAGTTTTTTAATGGCCGTCCATACTGTTGGAGGATTTAACCCATTTGCGTTCAAAGTAGTTATTGATAGGTAAGGACTTACTATTGCCATTCTGTCAGTTGTTTTTTCTATTCTGAGTTCCTTTGTTCCTTTCTTCCTCTCTTGCTGTCTTCCTATGTAATTTGATAAATTTTTGTGGTAGTATGCTTTGATTTATCTTAATCTTTTGTTTATCTACTATAGGTTTTTTTCTTTGTGCTTATCATAAAGCTTATATAAAACTTCTTAAAGTTATAAGTCTATTTTAAACTAATAACTTAAGTTTGATTGCATATAAAAACTACACTCATTTCTTCTCTCATATTTCATGCTATTGATATCACACACTCTTACTTCTTCTCTCGCCACATTTTATGCTATTGATGTCACACTAGCATCCATTAAGAAATTATTGTAGCTACAGTTATTTTTAATAGTATTGTCTTTAACTTTTAAACTAGAGATAAAAGTGATTTATGCACCACTATTGCATGATTAGAATATTCTAAATGTGAATACTTATTTACCTTTAACAATAAGTTTTACACTTTCACATGTTTCTATGTTGTTACTTAGTGTCCTTTTGTTTCAACTTGAAGAAATCCCCGTAGAATTTCTTGTAAGGCAGGTCTAGTGGTGATGAACTCCAGCTTTTGTTTGTCTGGGAATGTCTTTATCTCTCCTTCATTTCTGAATTACAGTTTTGTTGTGTGTTCTTGGTTGGAAGTGTTTTTCTTTCAGCACTTTGAATATGTCATGCCACTCTCATGTGGCCTGCAAGGTTTCTGCTGGGAAATCCGCCTATTGCCTATGGGAGAGCCCTTGTATGTGATGAGTCATTTTTCTCTTGCTACTTTCAAAATCTTCTCTTTGTCTTTGACTTTTAATAACTTGATTATAATGTGTTATGGCCTTTATTATTATAGTAACTTTGATTCCACAGATCATGGAAACAATATAAGAGACTGACCTATCCCTAGTTATGTTTTTTTTTTTTAAATTATACATCTATGAACATAACAAATGAATCCAGCAGCCTCACTGTGAGACAGACTGAGAACAATACTCCATTTATTAACAAATTTCCATGCATGCTCTTCTATTTAGGAGCCATGTCAGGCTCCTTCCGGACGTGCTGAAGGGAAACCTGTCCCACGCCTCTCTCCTAGCTCTTGGTGGTTGCTGACAATCCTTAGCATTCCTTGATCTATAGACATATTACTCCCATATCTGCCTCCATCTTCACATGGCATTCACCCCTGTGTCTGTGTCCACATTGCCCTCTTCTTACAAGGACACTATCATTGGGTTAAAGCCCACCCTAATCCAGTAAAACTTCATTTTAACTTGATTACAGCTGCAAAGATTATTTCCAAATATGATTACATTCACAGGTTCCAGATGAACATGAATTCTGGGGAAACACTATACACACAACTAAATTCACAAATTTAACACTGTAGACTGATACATACATAGATACTACCCAAACCCCTATCAAGATAAAGAGTATTACCATCACCCCAAAATGTTCTTTCATGCACCTTCCAAGTCAATCCCTATCCCTTTCTCCCACAATCAACTACTGTGTTATTTTCTACAGTTAAGCTGTTCTGCCCGTTCTAAAATCTCATGCAAAGTCTTTGTATTTAAACTGTTTATCTTGAAGGCAGTATGGGTTTGAATCTATTTATCCCTTAATTCTGTCAAGTCTTGCATCCCATATATGAAGCTCTGTTCTTAGATGCATATGCATTTATTATTGTTAGTCCCTCTGATGACTTGAAAGCTGATCTTTCTAACTGTATAAAATGTCCTTATTTATCACTGGTGATGCTCTTTACCTTGAATCCTATTTGGGCTGATACTCCTATAGTCACTCCAGTATTCTTAAGCTACTTACATGTGTATTTTTTCCCATCCATTCCTTTTAATATATCTGTGTCTTTATATGTAAACTATTTTTATCTTATAGGCAGAATAAAGTTGGGCCTTGAATTTTTATTCATTCTTAAAATGTCTACTATTACTTGGAACGCTTTGTCCCTTACATTTATTGTAATTACTGATATAGTTGGATTAAGATCTATATTTTTATTTTTTTGTTTCTTTCTTTGTCCCTTTTTTTTAGTCCTTTTTACCCTTTCCTAACTTTTCCCCCATTATTTAATTAATATTAGAATTCCATTTTCATTTATCTAATGGATGTTTAAGTATGTCTTGTTACATTTTTAATGGTTCCTCTATAAAATTTCCTGAAGATCTGAATTTCATCTGATATAATTTCCCTTCAGTCTAAGAAACATCCTTAAGCATTTCTTTGAGTACAAGTTTGCTGGCAACATTAGTTTTGTTTTGTTTTGTTTTTAATTATTTATTTATTTATTTTTGGCTGCATTGGGTCTTCATTGCTGCACGCGGGCTTTTCTCTAGTTGCGGTGAGCGGGGGTTACTCTTCATTGCGGTGCACAGGCTTCTCATTGCAGTGGCTTCTCTTGTTGTGGAGCACAGGCTCTAGGCACACGGGCTTCAGTAGTTGTGGCATGCAGGCTCAGCAGTTGTGGCTTGCGGGCTCTAGAGTGCAGGCTCAATATTTGTGGCGCATGGGCTTAGTTGCTCCATGGCATGTGGAATCTTCCCAGACCAGGGCTCGAACCCATGCCCCCTGCATTAGCAGGCAGATTCTTAACCACTGTGCCACCAGGGAAGCCCCAAATTTTCTTAGTTTTATCTAAAAATGTCTTTATTTCATATATTGAAGGAGACTTGCATTGGATAAAAAATTATGTCTTTTTGTTTCTTTCGGTACCTTAGAATGTAGTTCCACAGTGTTCAGACTTCCATAATTTCTGATGAATTATTCAAATTACTACTCAAACATTATGAAATGTTTCATTTTTCCTTGGCTGCTTTCAAAGCTTTTCAGTTTACCTTTGATTTTCAGCAGTCTGTCTATGATTTGTCTAGGTGTGGTTTTCTTCATCATTTGCTCACTTGATGTACACTGAGCTACTTGAATCTGTAAATTTATGTCTATCTCTAAATCTGCAAAATTTTTGGCCATACTTTCTTTTTGCCAAGATGATTTGACAACTTTGTACATTTTTATTCAAAATAATGGGAGATATCAGAATTTGGTCCTTATCCTGTCCTTACTATAGTTTCTGAGATATGGGTCAGATGGTTGAGGTACCACATCTGAATCTTATATTTCTTGGCTTTGCTTCCATATTTCAAAGAGTATGAAAATATACTTTTCTCCAACACTTTAGTGTTCAGTAGTGGTGACTCTTTCTGTTTTCAAACTCTTGTTTGTTTGATTAGGTATTAGGGGAGAGATTGAGACATTTGGTTTTTCACTTTTCTATTTTACCTGGAAATCTCCCTCTGAGATATATTTCATGAAAAAAACAAAGTGCTAAAATATCTAAAATGCACACACTACTATGTAAAAATAAAAATAATGTTTTTAAGTGTATATTTATAAGAATACAGTATATATATATATTTACAGTATATATAAATAATTTTTCTTTGGAAACATAGTAAAACCTGTATAATTACTGAATAAGGAGAGGAACTCGGTTCAGAGTCTAGAAGAAAGCCTTTCATTTTGTAGCCATTTTGTTCTACCTATTTATTTATTACCTTGTGCATGTTTTATTTTCACAATAATTTAAAACTAAAAAGTTCCATGTACAAAAAAAGGGCACCGAGTACCCTAATTTCCGCTCAGTAAACCCTGACAGCATGAATTTGTCTAAGCCCAGGAGCTAGGGAATGTCAGAAGGCAGATGAATCCTAACTGGCTCAGGCTGTAAGTACAGAAAGGTGAAACAATGCTTGTCATCTGGGAAATAAGGTTTGAAATACTGACAAAACGAGAAACCTTACTATTTTTTTTAGAAGGTATCAAGATACTGAGTAATTGTGATGTTCCATTATATGTGCAAAAATTAATAAAGAGAAACCACATTTAAAATGGAGTCAGGAAGCCCTGAACAGGGAGCCTTCATGCACACAGGGTCTGTTGTAGTTTACTTTACAATTCTACTTTAATACTCCAGCAAGAAGAAGGAAGATTTTCAGCAACAGCCCAGCCAAGGAGAGGTGCAGTGGTTCAGCCAATGAAAAGAAGTTGCCACCTAAACTCTTACTTTCTTCCAATGAACTTTCATTTAGGACAGCTCCTCCGAACGCCCCTCTTTTCTCTATAAAAGCATCCTTTGTTCTCAGTATTTGCCCATAGTCCTCCATAGCTTGCATTTCTTGAATTGCAATTTCTCTGGCTATTCCTGAATAAATGCATTTTGCTGGTGAAATAACTAGCTATTTTATTTGTAAAGTTGACATATGCTTCCAGAGCATCTCTGATTCCCATCTAAGAGGAACAGGGTTACAAAGAATATTTCTGATGGCCTCTGACTCTCCCCAAGTGACATACTCTCTGCACTTGACCTACTTTGAATTGTCTGTAATATAAGAGAGCCAAGATGCCTTAGTGGTTCTTCAAAGTCCAGGCAACTATTAAAACCAAATAAAATTAGCTGGAATTGGAGATTTCCTAAGATCAAAAACTCCATGGCTCTGGAGATACTTTTTTTCAGACTTAAAAAATCATGACTGTTTTTTTTTTTTCTTTTCAGTTCTGAATAGGCACAGGTTCTGGATTCAAATCTCAACTCTATTACTTTCAAGCACTGTTGTATGATGAATTACTTAACATTTCTACATTTGGGTTTCTTTATCTATAAAAATCAAAAATATAGCAACCATTTGACATGTTTATGGTGAGAGTAAAGCATAAAGTGGGCATAGTTACTGTCACAGAGTAAAGTGACAGTAAAAGTTGGCAGTTATTACCATTAGCATTAATTTTGGAAATTGTTTTCTATAGGGAAAATTACCTGAATCTTAGACATATATAATTTTCACATTTCTTTCAAATGTGGATTAGAGCTGGTAAGATGGCTTCATTTTCAGTTTGTCAACTCTAGATTTCTACCTTATTCATAGTTGAAGGGAATGTAGCAGATGACTGGTGGCTTGTATTATTAGGTACCCCCACTGGGAGAGTCCAGAGTCTTGGTGATGGTTAATGCTAAGTCTGACATCCAAGGCTTTCAGCAGTTATCACTGATGCCATAATGCTCTGCTACTCAAAACTGCTCCAGGTAAGGCAGCTTTTAGTTTTCTCACGAAATGCCTAATAGCTTTGGGAACCACACATCCTGGACAGGACAAATTGCAATATTTTGTTCTACTGTCCATATGAGTACACTCCAACTTGCCAGGTCATAAAACATAAAAATAGGGACATCATACTGATAGCCTAATATCATGGAGAAGGGAAATGATAATTTATTGAGAACTGAAAGAATTATTGACTATAATTTATTGTGCCAGTACATTTTACATGTGTCATCTCATTTACTCTTCATAAGAATACTTAAAGGCAAAAATTATAGCCCATATTGTATAGAAGAGGCAACTGATCATGAGAATGTTTGTGTTTACTGTCATACAGATGGTTAGTGTCAGGACTGAGATTCAAACCCAATTTTACATGGTGGCAATATTTTTTATTCTTTACGTATGTGTGCTGGGAAGATATATATAATTTTGGACCTGTTCCTGATTGTACCCAGAGTAAGTTGTGAGAGTAGAAAATGCACAAAACATTCAGTTTACTTCCTTGGGTTTGATAAGGGCTAGAGTCATCATAGTCTTTGCCGATCCAAGCCACTTTCTTTGGATATTCCTATCAATCAATAAGGTATCTGTGCACACTGGAAAACTGGAAGCCTTTAATGATTAGCTTGGTACTACCAGTGCTCAAAATATAATAATAACAAAAAATGCATTAATTAGACCATTTTCAAAAGAATGTTATTATCCCGATCTCCTAAAAACGTAATTGTGGAAGCAGATGCCACGCAGTTAATGATTAACAGAGCCTTTGCTTACCAGCAATTATTTTTTTTCTCCCTGGAAGCATACTGATTAGCCAAAGACACTCAGACTCTGGCTCCCATATAGAGGGCTGAGTCTCCAGCCAAGTTTCATGGCAACTCTGTAAATAACAATATGTCCCACAGACCAGATTCCTAGCCTGCAGGCACCATTATATCACATTTCCCAGCTCTGTGCATTGGCAACTGCCCATAGACTCAAAGCTTGGAAGAAAGTCATTTGGAATTGGAAAGAACTTTCTGGCTTTGCTAAACTACTACTTTGAATAAGTGAGCAAGTCGCTGTAAGTACTATATTTCTAGGTAGCCAAGGGATCTCCATTACTCTGCGGCTATTGGTATTTTAGTACTTACTAAAAAAAGCCAGTGCTTCTATGGACAACTCTTTGCAAGTCAATTAGCCTGTGGATGTCACCTCCGGAAAAGGGGGAAATAACAGACAGCAACTATGGTTGCCTTGAAAGTTTATTATTAACATGTAAGAAAGTACTAGCTCAGTCTGGGACATATTTGTGTAAAATTAAATTTTTCACATTGGGATGATGGATTCTCTCTTCAAGCCTCAACTTCCCAGGTTCCAGAAGATGTAGGCACTGAGGAAACCCAATTAAACTTCCAAGATTTTAGTTGATTTTGAAAGCCCTACACTTACACTACCATGCCTTGACTGTTTCTTCTGCCTGTCTTTCTCCATATGTCTGCTGAATTGCATTCACCCTGATGGTGTATATTTATAAAGTGCTTCACATGTTTCAGTTACTGTGCTAGGCATTACTTTCACACTTCATCCTAAAATCACCTCCTAAAGCTCAAATGCAGACACCCTTGTTGCCTTCTAGGACTGAATCAATGTCTTCAGAAATACACACTATTACCATATAAGGTGAGCTTTACACTAATGAGATCAGTTAACCAAAGATGTCGCCCTATCCTGCCATGTCTTACATTATAAGGAAACCAAGGACAAAGGTTTTAAATGATTTATGTATTCTCTCACAGTGGGCTGGGCCAGAATTAGGACAAGATATTAGGTCTCCTGACTCCAATTTCTGACACTCATTAAATGCATAGAAAACACAAGAAATGCATTTACCATTTTGTCCATCTGAAATTGAGTATTTGTGAGGGAGTAAGTGGGGGCTATCTATGCCACCATTTACTTCTTCCACTTGATAATAATCATCTAGGGAACAGTAGCAAATTTTCTTAAGGAATTTCAATCTTCTTCTAAAATGACCGAATCAAAAGATTTAATTTCCAGCCTTCTGAGAATTTATCCAACCATGACAAGTCGATGTATAAACAGAATACCAATATCAGAGCCCCATATTGTCTCCTTGTCTAAACATGCTTCTAAAGCAGAAAGTTTCCCTTTATATGAGGTTTAAGTGTCCCACAGGCATTTTGTTTAAAACCAGGAGGTGGAATTCTAATTAAATTGTACCACTTGTCAGCTGTTTCCAAGAGGCTTGATCACATTGAAGGGAATGTCTGTTATCTTGTTAAGGATTAAAATTCAGATCTGAGTTATGCTTAATTCCACTGGCTAGTTACTTCCAGTTTCCAGTATATTTCTTAAAATCCACATTCTGATGTCTACGCCACATTTCAGACGACTGCTGGATAGCATCGCCAAGGTGTCTCATTGTACAAAACTAAAAAGATCATCTTTTCTTAAGTAATTTAGAAACTCCCTGACATCCTCCTCCAACAATGGGAAATTCTTGGGGATTCAAGTTCAAAATTGTAACGTTCCCTTTGCAAGTAGGAGTCAATCTATCTTCAACTCCTATCACTTTTACCTTCATAATCTTTTCCCACTTGATTACCCGTGAGTCCTCTGCACTTGCTATCCAGTGTAAAGTAGTCTAGTTTAGCAAGAAGGGTCTTCTGTCTGGATCTCAGCCTTTTGTTTTTTCTTTTTTCTTATCCAAATTATGTTTTGATCCTTTCCCTGTCAAAAACACTTAGTGTCTTTCATGTGTCTACAAAACAAATTCCACAGGCCTAGGCTATCATTCAAAGCTGACAACAGTCAGGTACCAAATTACACTTGCAAACTTTCCATCCAAATTCCATTCCTTACCACCCTCCATTTCCACCAAATGTTCTCCTATGTCTATGGTATTCCCTCTGGGATAGAGTGCTTTCTTATCTAAGGGCTCTAACTAGTATTTATTCCTCCAGATCTAGCTTTAAGAGAGTGTTCCCCAAACCAGCAAGTCCAGCCACTGCACTCACTTTGCACCCCAAAGTGAAAATTATCTCATCTAAATCAGAACTACCAAAGTTCCCTTTTAGGGCAATCATGGATTCATTTGTTAAGAGAATGGCTTTTTATGCGTGTCCCTTGTCTTTTTAAATACAGTCAGAGCCTTGAGTGTAGGAAGTATCAATCATCAATACCTGCCCAAAGGACAAATGACTAAATGGTACTAATAACAAATGATTGTAATTGCTGACATATGTTTATTATTTCCTGTATGTAGGCACAGAACCATTTCACTGAATTATCTCTAACACTTTCTGAAGTAGGTGTTGTTATTATCTCTACTTTACAGATTAGGAAACAAAGTTAGAGAGTTTAAGTATCTGACCATAAGTATTAAGTATATGACAACAAAATATGTATCATTTCCATTCCATTTCACTGCCTTATTAGGACAGCAGAATTTTAAACCCAGCCATCTAAAAGCCTTTTTCAGAATGGCAGGGTAACAATTTAAAAAAAAAAAAAAAATCCCCTGGCGAGTTGTCATAGGATTACTTCTTCTCCCAAGGCAACAAGGATGGAGAATATGTTCTTTTGTCAAATGTTACCCTGCTACCTGTGGATAGCACACCCACCCAGGATGACAGCAGCAGTCTCTTCCATCATTTCATTTCACTGCTCACAATGGACAGCTCCACATGAATTTGTAGAAAAGCTCAACATACAAGAATATGTTTCCCATACCAGGATATAGATAACTAGATAGCTGCAGACAGCTAGTATGTAGCATCTTCAATCCCAGGGCCTTGTCTAAAAACTACCTCACGGAAGTCGGCTCTCCTGGTAGTCTAGATCTTCCTTAAAGAAAAAGGAATTTGGATATTTTAAAACAACTCTCACTTCTCAAAAATAATCTAAGTGGCTTTTTAAAAACCTTATTCTATAGAAGTTTCTGTCAAATAACATGATCTTATGATAACATTCAGAATTTTCCAACAAACATTTAAAGAGAAATTGCAAAGAATCTTGACCTTTACAAAGTGGACGAACCAAATCCATACTGTTAGTGAAAATTTTCTCCCATTAAATTTATAAGATGTTTCCATTATCTATTACATCTTTAAGTCTCCAAAAGACAGCTATGTAGAAAAAGAGGATCTACAGAGACAGAGCTTTTATAATATACTGTACTTATCTGTAATTAGATAAGATTTATATATCACTATGGGTTTATTCTCATCATTCTAAATCTCATGAAAAAGTAAATAAAGAATGAATAATTGAGGTATCTATAAAGTGACCGGCATCTACAAGAAAGGTTCAAGAGAAAACTACTGATCCATTCATACAAACATTTAGTGAGTACGTGGATACTAAGAACAGAAAAAAGAGCACAGTTCCTGTCCTGAAAGATGTTTACATAAATAGGGAAGAGAGACATAAAAATGGAACATTATGAGCATGTCTTGTAAGGGTAGAAAAACATGGAGAAGCAGACTGTTTCTGTCTCTCAAGTTCAGTAGCTAAGTTCTTTGTGAAAGAGAATTGCTTTGGAACCGGCCAACGTTTAAGTGAACATTTAATATGCTGTGAAGATGGGGTAGCAATAACCACTTTTCTTAAAATGAAAATATGAACTCAGAAATATAAAACACCTTCTTAAAATGGAAACTAGCTTTTAATCAGTAGATTTCCTCTTCCAGCTAGAATTCTTAAAAATATTTAAAATCAGATTGAATGTTTGCTATAAGCAGTCCTTTCTTATTCTTGAATCCCAGGGAAAAGAATGTAAGTACCATCCTTCGCTAGACTTCAAGTTTTGAAATACCTATTAGGAATCCTTATATTTGAGTTGGTTTTAAGGTTTGTTTGGATAACTGCCTAAAGTGACAAATCAATGGCTAGTATGAAAATTAATGATCATTCACAAATGTGTTAGTTAATGAAATCGATCCATGATAAGCTTATTAAATTTCATACTTTGAATCTATTATATTCCCATTTATAAAATCCTTTGTGAAACCCTTGGTATTTAAGATGGGAAATTAATTGTTTCATCTTCCAGCTGAAGCAGCTTATGAATAAGATAGTTTTGACAGTTTCTTGAAACTTCAATACAATTCAAAGGTTTTGGGTGTTGTCTTTGTTTTCTGTGATTTCTAGACACTGTGACATAAGATTTTCTTATTTCATCCACTAAACAATCTCCTGGAATTACTCTTGTTTTACTCACGAAGACAAAGAATCCTAGGTTAATGCTTTCGAAACCCCAGAGCTTCCACAGCTAGTAAGGAGGAAGAAGAGGTTGAGAATTTCCACATGGTGGAGCGGGGCGGGGAGATAGTTGAACTGGAGAATGAATAGGAATTTTTAAATAGTTTAAAGGGGATTAAAAAATATTCTAGTCAGAGAAAACATGTGTGAGCAAAGCTCTAAAATATAAAATCTTAAAAGAAGTAGATATTTTTAAAAATTCCTAAAAGACTATTATTTCAAAAAATTGAGGGGAGGGCCATCAGCTGTGTGTCTATTGAACAGAACTTTGACAGAATTGTGGGGGATGATTGGATGTGGGAGATTCCAGTGATACTAGGACAGAATAGGAAAAAAGGAAGGTATCTCATATCCTTGAGACTAGCCATATACCCCAGTTTGCCATGGGCAGTCCCAGTTTACACCTATCATCAGGTGTTATTATTATTATTAGCACCCTTTTCTCTCTCAAAAGTGCCTCTGCTTAGATGATAAATTATACAGTCACCCTACTAATTAACAAATGAATAGAACATATGGTAATGCTCACTGTTCTGGAATCTCAAGCAAATCTCACCAAGCCACCTGTCTTTGTCCTTGATTTAGGGACACATGCAGTCTGGTGTCAGAGGTATCACTGCCTCATAGGAATTATTAGAAACTCAATGCAGAATAATGGCTACAAAATAACAAAATGTCATCAGAGACCATGAAAACTTTAAAAGGAGTGAGGTAGATACAGTTCCACTCAACACGCCCTGGACAGCTCCCTTCCTCAACCAGAACAAAAGCAAGATGTAGAAATGAAATGCAAATTTGCCTTTAGGAGAACAAACTCTTAAAAGGTGCAAATGTGCCAGAATAAACATTTTAACTTCTAGAAGTAGCTGGGGGAATTGGGGGATGCCTTTAGTTTTTATTTTGTTACTTTGATAGATAAACAGGTAGGTAGGTGGAGTTAAAAATTCAAAGGTAGGGCTTCCCTGGTGGCGCAGTGGTTGGGAGTCCGCCTGCCGATGCAGGGGACCGGGTTCGCGCCCCGGTCCGGGAGGATCCCACATGCCGCGGAGCGGCTGGGCCCGTGAGCCATGGCCGCTGAGCCTGCGCGTCCGGAGCCTGTGCTCTGCAACGGGAGAGGCCACAACAGTGAGAGGCCCGCATACCGCAAAAAAAAAAAAAAAAAAATTCAAAGGTAAAATGATTATCTGAATAGAAAGATGATGTTTTTCTTTTGTGTTATTTCCTATATGAAAAAAATGCCAGTATATATTATTGCTCATAAGAAAGGAAAAAGTCACTGGGTATTTAGGGAATTTTATTGTCTCTCCTTAGAATGATACAAAAGATAGAAGCCATCTCCTTCGAAACTCCCAATATGTGACATAGATATGGCATGAATGGCATGGCAAATATGTTAGATGGAAAATCATGGCTTTAAAACATGTCTTTGCCCTTTTTCCTTCAAATAAGTTCCATATTCAAGTACTTTTACGCCAAAGTTTCTTATTTGGGGATATACGGATGCACTTGAAAACATGTGACAACCTCATGAAAGTGTCCTGAAAATTCTGTGGTCTGTGTTGTAAATATTTTTTTTTTTAGTATTTGAGAACTACTCTTTCAAATGAACATGAACCATGATAACAGCTTATACAATAGGGGATTTAGACAGGATTCTGAATATTGTCCAACATGAATACAGACAGGATGTGATTTTTTTTTTTTACAAAGATGAAAAAGGAATAAGACTATCCTAATAAAAGTATCATGGTCTAGAGGGAGGGGGATGGACTTTCAGATTCAACAGCATATACCTATTTGCCTCACAAACCTCAGGTTCCCATTTCATGGAGGAGAAAAAATAGTACATTTCTAGTCATTCTTTTCCACAAATATTCCCCCCCTTTGCGAGGGATGCATAAGTGAGTCAGTTAATGAAAATGGAAAATTTAGGCTTCCTGCTTTCTAGCATAGTTTATGAAATTAGCAAGCTTACTTAAGAATGGAATGATTAAGGAATCTGTGCCAAACAAGTTCTAAAAAGAACTTTTATATCTGTGAATAAAGATACTTTTCCTTCCTCAGAGGTGGAGGGAGTTTGTCTGAAAATACATAATGACACATACTAGCTAGCTAGAGCACAGGACTTGTCACTTATAACCTTATTTTAAATTAATTAAACTATCAGTCTTCTTTTGTCACTCTAGAAAGAGAACACAGTCACTGTGCTTGTTCTGGTCAGTTCTTAATAGGAAGAATGTGAAGTCATTTATCTTTCTCAGGGTCCCCTCGGCTGTATCTACACTACTTTCCTACAAATGCCTGAAGATTTTTAATTCAAACTTACATTTAGCAAGATATATAGCAGCCTGTTTGACAGCAATTGGGACACACACCACGACAAGTTCTATAAAGAATGTTGAGAGTCTTGCCATAAAAAGAGCAAGTGGCACCTTGCTGCTTCTAACCCTCAGAAATTAAGATTTAATACTGCTTGATGTTTGAACATCAAAACTCAACCCAAACTTGTAAAAGTTGCTCTCATTTAATTTTTGGTTTTGCTTAATAGTAGAAAGTATTTGGAATCAATTTAACTCAGTCCTGTTTCAAACCAAAATTTTATTACTATCTCAATTTTCCAACTAGATCGCTTAGGGTTCTCCTGGAAACTAATTTCCAGATGGCCTTTTTTCATTCTTGGTCTTGAAGAAGAAAGGTAAGTTTCTTAATCTCAAAGAACCCTTATCTTAGTTTGCAAATCACCAGGAAGTCAGGAAAAAAATTTTCCAATATCTCTGTGCGAGTACTGTGTTAGGGGCCCATGTGATGAGGAAAAAAAAGGAGCAATAGTCATAAGAACTCAAGCATTTGTAATGTAATGTTGAAAAAATTTGGTGTCTCTCTCATATATATACATATGTGTATATATATATATACATACATATATATATATAATTTTAGACAATATATATAAATTTAAACTATCTTTGTCTACATAAAATCTTTCATTTCACAAAGTTAGAAGTTCTTTGAAAATATATTTTCAACAAAGGACTTATATCCAAAATATATAATTAATCCTTGCTAATTAATACCAAAAGACAGGTAACCCAAAAGAAAAAACTTGAATATATACTTCATAAAAGAAGAATATATACTTCATAAAAGATATTTGTGGAAAAGATATTCCCTGGTGGCGCAGTGGTTGAGAGTCCGCCTGCCGATGCAGGGGACACGGGTCTGTGCCCCGGTCCGGGAAGATCCCACATGCCGCGGAGCGGCTGGGCCCGTGAGCCACGGCCGCTGAGCCTGCGCGTCCGGAGCCTGTGCTCCGCAATGGGAGAGGCCCGCGTACCGCAAAAAAAAAAAAAAAAAAAGATATACCAATAAACATATGAAAAGGTACTCAGTATCATCTTGTCAGGAGCAAATGCAAATTAAAATCACAATGAAATACTGCTTCACACTCACCATGAGAACTAAATTTTTAATTTTTTTTTAAGATAAAAAATATAAACTATTGACAAGGATGTAGAGCAATCAGAACTTTTATATAATGCTGGTGGTAACATAAATTTGGAAAAATACTTAGCAGTAACTGCTATGTTGAATATATATATAACTTATGACCCAGTAATTCTACTCCTAAGTATAAACTAAAAAAAAAAAGTACAAATATGCTCACCAAAAATACCCTAGTACATGTTCATAGGAAGGCTACGCAAAAACTAGAAAAACCCAAATGTTCATTAACAGAAGGGCTAATAAACTGTACTGTGTTTGTACGATGAAATGACCTACAGCAAAGAGAATCAAACATCAACAACCACATGCAAAAAAAAAAAATTAAGGATGATAACACCATCTATACAAAGTATAAAAAGAGACTAATCTAATCTATGCTGTTAGAAGTCAGGATAGTCAAGATAGTGTTTATGCTTGGAGAGGGGGAAGGATTAGTGACTCTAAGAGACCACGATGGCGAGCAGTGTTCATGGAGGGCTGGTTTTTTATCCTGGGGCTAAATACATAGGTGTGTTCTGTTTGTGCAATTTCAGTGAGCTGTATATTTATAATATGTGCATTTTTGTATGTATATTTAAAAACATTTTTTAAATTAAAAAATAATCACTCTTTCTTGACTTAGTTTAGATAAAGCGTCTGAATACTAGCTTGATAGTTGGGTAGATATATATTTCTACTTCATGAGGACAAAACCAAAGCCCTTAGACCAAAGAATTTTGCAACCAAGAGAGGAAGCTTGGCCAAATATTAGCTCCCTCATTTTGAATAGTTTTAGGTAGGCTTTCAGGGTTCTACTAATGTTAATATTAATAATGATTCAGTTTCTAACAAAATTTGCATTATGCATTTTTTATTATACTCAATTACGTCCACAGGGCATGGCATGCTGGCATCTGAACTACTAGAAATGCACAACATTAAAAAGTGGGACTTTTGGGGTCAGAGAAAACTTGTTTTGAATTCCAGCTCTGCTGTTGGCACACATTAGGATATTGTGCAAAATTACTCAAACTCTCTGAGCTTCGCTATCCCCACTTCTAAGATGAGAATAATTATCTATCCACATGGCATGTGAGAGTTAAATGAGATAAATTATGGAAAAGAGCCCAGGACCTGGCTTTTACTTAAAATCTCAAAAACGGTACATATTTTTGCCATTAAAATTATTATGTATATATTATGTATAGTCCATTAAAATTATTATGTATTACTCTAATTTCTCTTGAACCTGAGTTTCAACCATGTTTTAAAATAGGGAAAATAATAATCACACACAAACACACACACACACTAACTTGTTTATTTATTCAACAAAGTTCAATGAGCATCTACTATGTTTGAGCACTGTTCTGGATGCTGTAGATAATAGCTATGAATTCAAGAGACGCAGTCCTGTTCTATGCACAAGTTTTAAATCTGGGTATGTACGCTAAAAATTGTGATTTGTCTAATATAAAGTATGTTTCACGTAACAAAAGCAACTGCTGAGAAACCACTATATTGAATCATCAGTCTATTTCAACAACCAGAACATTTATAAGCACTCACTCTCCTGTATAGATTTAGGACTTCAGTCTGACACTGAAATAGTATTTGTACCTCAAGATTTAACTGTTAATCTTACTGTTATATATAATGTAACAAAATATACCATATTTTATAAATATGTTAATATATATGTTAATATTAATCTAGAGTTAAATATATTATACATATTATATAATATATATAAATATATAACACAAAACATTATACAGCATATAACATGATATATTAACACATATGATAATATATTATATATAATACATATGTGTATATATATATATTTGATTATTAATTAATCTAGTTCTAGTAAGCCCACGAAGAAATGATCCCTGACACTTATCTACTGCCTTGATAACATCTGTCTCCTGTTATTACTCTATACACATAATAGCACAAAGCCTAGAACATCATGGGCATTGTAAATATTGTTGAGCAAATGTAACATATTTGTGCTGAAAAACAACAACATGATAGGTCCTTAGCTTAATTTCCAATATGCATCAGTATCCTCTTCTGTAAGAAAATGAATTCAGTCTTGATAAATTCTGAGGTAGCTTCCAAAATTGACATTCTGGTATTAAGATGTTTTCCTACTGAGATATAGGCGAAAGATAGTGTTTTGGCTGGAGAGTCTGATTTTGCAGATAATCAAGTTATTTGCAGTCTAACTCTATTTTACCTGGGATAACTTCTGCCATGCTGGAGATAGGTGAGGTGGGTAAAAAGAGGCTTTTCCTAAGATTTTGCTGAGATGTGAAATGCTAAATAACCATGATACTAAATCAGAAAATTAAACAACCCACAATTTAGCATACACCTGTCCTTTTTATTTTTACATCATTCTTTCTGGAGAAAATACAGTATACAAATACTGAATAGTTTATAAAAAGAATGTGTTGCAGTGGATTTTTTCCAAATGCTTACAATGCCATCTAAATTCTGATAATCTGTTGTAGGCTTTTTAAATAACATGTCCAGTATCATGTACCTATAGTAATATCATAAGCAGAAAATATTAACCATATCAAAAAACTGTAATGAAAAAAATGTATATGGTCACGTCATCACAAATATTTTAAATACTACATAGCAAGGATGTTATATGAAATCCACTATTCATTGGTTTCCTCATACATATATTTGAAAATGGAATGGTACTGGTTGTCCTGGGAATTCATGTCATGGTGTGTTATGTAGTTCATAACTTTCTGCTCTGCCACACTTTTTTGCCTATAAAGAATTCTCTAATTGGATTGTCAGTCACTTATACATTACCTTCCGCCTACCTGGCAAATGACATATTCCCTTTAACCATTTTTCTTTTCCATTTCTACCACTTGAATATTGACTGCCTTTGGCACTCTCTCTCTCACATGCATAGCATCCTTCCACTTATAAATAGCTTTCTTCTCTTACGTTAAAATAGGGTCTAAGATCTAACTGTGTAATACTTGAGATTATTCAGTCAAGAATTGTTTAAAAGCATATAAATGGTATGCTCTCTCTCTCTTTCTCTCTCTCTCTCTCTCTCTCTCTCTCTATATATATATATATATATATATATATACATATACATACATATATATATATATATATATATGCATATATATATATATATATGCACCACGCCACGAGGCTTGTGGGTTCTTAGTTCCCTGACCAGGACTGTAACACGGGCCCTCAGCAGTGAAAGTGCTGAGTTTTAACCACTGGAAAGCCAGGGAATTCCCAATGGTATGCTATATTTAACAGGGCAAACTAGCATTTAGCATTTTTGAAATCTCTAATAATAATAATTGCATAATGTGAACCGTGAGAAGGTTCAATTTGATACCTTGAGTTATTTCACTTTTAACTCTCTCTCATTTCACTGTGCTTTGCTTTATTACACTCCACAGATATTACATTTTTTACAAATTGAAGGTTTGTGGCAACCCTTCATCGAGCAAGTCTGCCAGCACCATTTTTCCAATAGCATTATTTTTAATTAAGGCATATATATTGTTTTTTTAGACATACACTATTGCACACCAATAGACCCCAATATAGTGTAAACATAACTTTCATATGCACTGGGAAATCAAAAGATTCATGCGTTTCACTTTATTGTGACATTCGCTTTATTGTGGTGGTCTAGTACAAACCCCACAGTATCTCCAAGGTATGCCTGTGTATCTAATAACATAAGACAAATCTGGAGACTCCTAAAGCAAACATCGCCCCCAACCGTAGTTATTCTCATTCATTTAGGATTAAACTCATTACTTAGTGTCATCATTTTCAAATAAATGTCTTCAGAGTATACCTAAAAGAATAAATTAGAAATTTAATGAATAAGTACAGAACCAAAAAACTCATAAAAAATGGTTCTGAGTGGTCAAAATGAGGTAGCAACTGATTCAATCGGTTTATTGAAATTGTAAAAAGTTCATGTAAAGAACTCTGGTGAGTGCTGTTGAGAGCCAAAAGATGAATAGGTATGGAACAGAATTTGCCCTCAAGGAAAAATGTTATCTTTTGAGGAAGACATGTACACAGGCTGCAGAAATAAAATATGACTAATAATGAACAAATTCTCTATGTTAAAAGGCAGAGGTTAAAGACCAAAGAGTGACCTTCATGAGGAAAGTCGGTATTTGTGCTTAGTTTCAAAAGACAACTGGAATTTTATGGGAAGGGAGAGGAAATGCACTGAGGCAAAAGAAACAAGAGTAAGCCAATACATGACAGTGAATACTGCAGAGGGGTCTACTTAACCTGTGTGAACAGGACTACAGAGTATTAGAGGTTAGAGTAGAAGGTAAAGCTCTAAGTGTGGACAGGGACAGAAAGTGGAGAACCTTACTTTCCAAACTATGGATTTTAGCCATTATTTAGAAACCATGTCAAGACATTGAATGTTTTAAAATCAGGAAGCAATGTGTTCAAAATGGTGCTTGGATGGATGAATTCAGGAGAAAGTCCAGTTAAGGAGACACTTCAAAGTTCTAGGGCAGATACTATTGTTTGAACTAGGCTAGGTGTAATTGAGATAAAGAAAACAGGGGTGTACAATAATAGAGTGAAATATATTGAAGCACCATTCTAAGTAAAAAGTCATGGCCAGCAGAAGACATATCTCATAAAGGAGTGTTATCCAAAATATACCCAAAACTCTTTAAACAGCAAGAAAACAAACAACCCAAGTAAAAAATGGGTCCAAGACCTTATAGACACCTTACCTAAGAAGATATACAGATGAAAAATTAGCATATGAAAAGATTTTCCAATCACACGTCATCAGGGAAATGCAAATCAAAATAACAGTAAGATACCACTGCACAGCTATTGGAATGGCCAAAATCTGGAACACTGGCAGTTTCTGACAAAACTAAACATACTCTTACCATACAATCCAGCAATCATGCTCCTTCCTATTCACCCAAAGAAGTTGAAATCTTAGATCCACACAAAAACCTGCACCTGGATATTTATAGCCGCTTTATTTATTATAATTGCTAAAACTTGGAAGCAACCAAGATGTCCTTCAGTAGACGAATAGATAGGTAAACTGTGGTACATCCAAACAATGGAATATTACTCAGCACGAAAAAGAAATGGGCTATCAAGCTATGAAAAAATATGCAGAAACGTTAAATGCATACTACTAAGTGAAATAAGCCAATCTAAAAAGGCTACATACTGTATGATTCCAACTATATAACATCCTGGAAAAGACAAAACTTTGGAAACAATAAAAAGATCAGTGGTTGCCAGGGGCTGGCAGTAGAGAGAAGGATGAATAGCTGTACACTGAGGATTTTTAGGGCAGTAAAAATACTGTGCATGGTACTTTAATAATGGATATATGTCATTACACATTTGTTCAAACCCACAGAATGTACAACACCAAGAATAAACCCTAATGTAAAATATGGACTTCGAGTGATAATGCCATATCAAGGTAGACTCATCAGTTGTAACAAATGTGTCACCCTGGTGGGAGATGTTGATAAGCGGGAAGCTGTGCATGTCTGGGGGCAGGAAGCATGTGGGAAATCTCTGTACCTTCCTCTCAGTTTTCCTGTGAACCTAAAAGTGCTCCAGAAAACAGTAAGTCTTCACTTTAAAAAAGTCATGGC
Organism: Leucopleurus acutus; assembly: GCF_964270905.1. Lineage (NCBI taxonomy): Eukaryota > Metazoa > Chordata > Mammalia > Artiodactyla > Delphinidae > Leucopleurus > Leucopleurus acutus. Next base: position 25,923,442 of record NC_139162.1, read on the forward strand.
CACTTACTTGTGGAGCATTTTTAAGAAGTAAATTTGGCCACACTGATGAATCAAGATATGTAGTCAACTACACCCACTGCTTGCTCATCCTTTCAAAATTACTCTTAAAAAAGGAGCAAGTATTCTAGCCCTTTATTTCTTTAGTGTCACTGTCCAGCATGTAGAAAATATGCTATATCCCTGGAGAAGTTTCAATATATGTGACTTATAAGCTGCCTGTGACTGACTCCATTGAGGCACGTTACGTGGCTGCCTTGGTGCTGAGACTAGTCTGTAAGAAAGAACTGAAGACATTTGGGGAGATACATTGACAAATGTATGCATAGCAACACACTAGAGATGATTCAGAATCTGGAGAGGTTAATTTTAGGATACTTGCTAAATAAACAGTCTCGTAGGCTCCCAGAGTATGTGAGCATGAAGAAGAAATTCCAAGAGATTTGGGGCTTGATTATAATCTCACAGAAAATGCCATTCCCCTCCTATGCCTCATTGCTATGACCACAAATAAAGGCCCACTAAGTAGATATATATTATAGGGGATCTATAAAAAATTTGCTACTTATAGACCACCTGACCCCTTTTTTTTGGCTATTTGAACCCTGAAACACAAAAATGTGAAGGGATTTGTAAAACCTCCTACAGCTACTCAGGGGCAGAGCTGGGAGCAGAATCCAGGGCTCTTGGTACCATTCCAGAATTATTTTCATAGAACGCATAGGCATTTATACTTCCAGAGACTCTTGGTGTCAATATATAGGTTTATTCTTATCTTTCTGTCTTTGGTATACCCTAGAATCTGACTTCCAAAATGTAGAAATTCACATTCTTCTCAAAAGATAATATACTCATTGGAATGATGACTCTCTTACAAGGGGTGTATCTGCTGGGCTGACTTTGATGATACTAGGTTACAATGATTTCATGGAAATATTCTTTCTCTGATTCAGTATTTTAAAGTTTTGTTATGATTTGCCATTTCCGAAGGGTCCTTTTTTTGTTTGTTTTTTTAATTTTATTGAAGTATAGTTGATTTACAATGTTGTGTTAATTTCTGCTGTACAGCAAAGTGATTCTGTTATACATATATATATATATTCTTTTTCATATTTTTTCTATTATGGTTTGCCACAGGATATTGATTATAGTTCCCTGTGCTATATAGTAGGACCTTATTGTTTATCCATCCTGTATATAATAGTTTGCATCTGCTAATCCCAAACCTTCCCTTCCGATATTTGGATTGGCAAATTGTACTGCATCCATTTCAGAGCTAAATGAGAAACAATGCAGACATTTAAGCATACTCAAAAGGGGTTATTCTTTTGGAAAAGCAGCACTAGAAATTATTTCCAAGTGCTTTGAAACGGGAAAAAAAAATTCATGACCATAAATATTGCATGAAACCATAAAAGAGCATAATGGAAAAGTAATGCTCAAAAAGATCTTTCTCCTGAAGCAAAAGTCAAAACTAAATTTTGATACATGGTCTTATAGCTGCTACATTGGATCACTAGCACTTAGTGAATAGATCTTTGCCCATTTTTCATGGTTCACTTTAGTTTTCAGGATAGACATTTTCATATCTTCCCTCATACATCCAGTCACATATTTCAGTTCTGGTAGAGGGATGGCACAGCCCACAAACCTTTCACTGAAGAATAATTAACCTTTATTTGGAAAAGTCTTTACCTTTGACCCAGTTTGTGGTTTGCTCAAGGATCTTCATAGGTAATGATCATTCAACAAGCCAGAAGGTAGGTAAATAAATCCTGAAGATCAACGTGATGACAGATGCAAAGTAATCAGTACTTTATACAAATGTTCTATCAATGGATTAATAAATTCAAATAGGATATCAGAATTGTGGCTCTTGTAAGGTAATAAATCATTTGTGTTAATAAAGATGAATATGACTTTAATAAAGATGAAATGAAAGAATAATACTAGATTTTGCTTACTGTGACTTTTATCTATTTCAATCATAAAAATCAGGACTAAAAAATTTCCAAAAGTGACTGTGAAAAGGAGGTAGGAGTGACTCTTCCAACTGAGAGATTAGAAAGCTATAATGGTGTGATTTCTAGACAACTATGCTCCAAATTATTGTGTAAGAAAAATAAATAAATAAATAAAGACTACCCCCCTTGCTTTACTGCTTAACTGTCAACATCTTTATCAACTCTTTCAGAAATGTGGCAGCATAAATAATTAATTTTTATTATGTTGTTCCTTCTACTCAAAATAATGCTCTATAGAAATTGTGGAATCTACAGTAAAGAACAAGCATTGAAAAACAAAATAGACACCCCTCTCCCCCTCAAGAAAGACACTGTTTTTAAGCCACAATAAAGCATGCAGCTATCAGCCAAATTATATAAAACGACCAATGTGTGTATGTGCATGTATACATATATATATATATTAATGGCCATACTTCATTAGCCCATAGAAGGTAAATCCCAGGAGTTACTTTGTGTAATAAAACATTTTTCAAAGTATGCTATATATTAAAACATTTTTAATGTTCCTGAGAGCAAATAACTTTGGAAATGAATGAGTTAAACAACATTAACTGCAGAAATTCTAGGAGTGTTCATATACTAAAGAAAAACTATGACCCTCAAAGAGAGGGCAAATCTGAATCAATTCCCTCAAATGAAATCAATCTCTCTCTTTCTCTCCTTCCCTCACTTGTTGTACTAGTCAGGGTTCTCCAAAGAAACAGAACTAATAGGATATATATAGATATATATAAAAGGAGATTTATTAACAGGAATTGACTGAGATGGCTATGGAGGCGGAGAAGTTCATGATCTGCCATCTGCAAGCTACAGAACCAGGAAATCCAGTGGTACAATTCAATCTGAGTCGAAAGGCCTGAGAATAGGGGGCCGATACACCATCAGGTATGAGTCCAAAAGCCTGAGAGCCAGGAGCATAAATGTCTAAGGGCAGCAGAAAATGAATGTTTTAGCTCAAGCAGAGAGAATGAATTTGCCCTTCCTCTGCTTTTTTGTTTCACTAAGACCCTCAACAAATTGGATGGTGCCCACCCACATTGGCAAGGGCCATCTGTTTTACTCAGTTCATGAATCTAGCGGTAATCTCTTCTGGAAACATCCACACAGACACACCCAGAAATAATGATTTAACAACTATTTGGGCATCCCATAGTCCAGTCAAATTGATGCATAAGATTAAACATCACACTTGTAGATCAAGATTAATTTTTGGAAATGTAGGTTCCACCAAAAAGTTAACCATTTACCAGAAGAAATGGCTATATGACTTGGATATATAGGAAATGACTTGATTTTTTAAATTATTATTGAAATGCACGATATGCCTAGATAGAATGGTGTCTGAAAGACAGAACATCCTTGACTACTATTCTCTGTCTACTTCATCATGGAGACACCTCGGGCCTCATAGTAATAGCTAGTCTAGAATTTTCCTGGTCAATTTTCTGTCATGCCAGTAACCAGGAACAAAGAATACTTATCTGAATGTTTTGGATACTATTGATAATTTGAGCTATATACTTGTCAATGTGATTAAGAAATTATCCATTTTCTACTTCTCTGATGCTTTAAACAAAACCTTTGCCCAGAGATAATAAGCATGGGCTGTCAAAAGTAATTCTTTGGCACTTTACTTATTTTACTTCTTATCAATGAGAACAGAACAAAAATAGTTGTATTAACTTAGAAGAATTTTTGACTATAGACAGAGTCTCTAGGATTTATTACTGAGTATCTCTCATTAGTTTTTTTTTTTTCTCTTCTAGGAAAATAAAAGAGTGGATGATAATATTTTTATAATCAGTCTTAGACTTCAGTTTTAACTTTTACCAGTACTCTCACACTTAACTGAATTATAAGTAATCTCAAATGTTTTGGCTCAGAAAAAGTTTTTCAGTTAAACCAAATAAATTTCATCTATGAGATGCGAAGACTGTGAAGTTTGGGCAATAAAGAGTTAAATATTTGTAGCAGATCTTTTTTCTGAGATCTCTTCTTTGTAAAGATTTAAGGGTTCTCTGAGAGAGTAAAGGTCTCCAATTCCTTCTCTATCTCTTTATGGCTTCCTTTTCAAATCTTTGACGTAAGCAAAATAAAAGGAAATGACAGGCTTTCAAGCTATTGTCTTACTACTTTAACACAAGTCCCACACTTCAAATTTTTTAAATGATCTTACGTATCTCAGTGCCATAGAATTTCAAACCTGAGCCTCTGCCTTTCAGAAGGTAAGCCCATTCTATCTTTTTCTTTTTTTCCCCTTATCATTTTCCTCCATGCCGTTTTAACCACACTGCTACGTAGTTACAGTGTGTTCTTTCAATGTCTTTACTCTAGCTCCTTCCAGTGGTAAATCACAAATGTGCTGCAGACAGCAGAGATCTGGAATCATTTTGACGTGGCAGGAATGCAGTGGTGAGTAAAGTTGATCCCCGTACTTTACCCAGCTTCTCTTGCTTCTGATTTAAAATTGAAGGTGAAATTCTAATAGAGCCTGAATCTAGATCTCATGTTTATACAGAATGTGTAAAGGTACTTGGCTCACTTGGGTGTGGCATTTCTCAACTGTCCACCGTAGGAATTTCTAAGATGGGTGGATGAAAATTTCCAAACCTCAGCAAAAATCTAGCACCACAATTCCATAAAGCACATGATATACACATTTCCACAAACTGAAAGTTCCTTTGGGCTCTAGAGAGAACAGTGCTCCGTAATAATAGCAGCAGGTGTTTTTACTAATGATATTATCATAGCATTTTTGATTGTTTTAATTAAACCCCAAATATTTCTGTTGGAAAAATAAAGGACAAATGGTTTCTAAGGAAAAATAAAGTGTTTTTAAGGATGCATTTTAAAAAGGGAGGAAAAAGGAAACCGCATGTTGTCTCATTAAGCAGAGCAAGTAATGCCTTAATAAAGTCCAACTGGAAGTTTAATAATTGAGAAAAAGTTAAACCATTAGGATAAGAGTTGGTAAACATGGCCATTGGGAACAAAGTTTAAAAGATTTATTAAATAAAGAATATCATGTCCTACCTCTAAACCAATAAGGGACACAATATGTATGTTTATCACACTAACATATTTTTGTTAAATACATGTAAATAGATGAATGTTAAGGTCTGTGATCAGTTATGTAAACATACCTTTATCATCAATATAGACCTTTATCATTATCAATGATGATTCTGGGACCAAGCCCCCTCTCATCTGGCCCTTCCAATACTGTCCACACGTGACTTTCAAGGTTGCTATACTCATCTACATCAAGCTAGAAAAAGGGAGAAGGAGACTAAAGAAGGCACACCTACTTTCTCACAATCTTGGCCCTACACACATCTCTCCTACTCAGATTCTACTGGCAAGAGTTAGTCGTGTGTCCTCACCTAAACGCCAGTGAGCTGGGAAATACAATACCTGGCTGGGCAGCTGGTTTCTGCAGCAACTCTAAATTATGAGAGAAGGAATATGAATGGGGAGTTGTAATATTACACATAATTCAAATTTTAATTAAACAGGCAACAACTATCAGTTTCTCAACAAGTTAAACAGAATTACCGTATGACCCAGCAATTCTACTACTAGATATATACCCAATAGTTTGAAAACAAAAGTTCAAACAAAAACTTATGTAAAAATGTTAAGAGCAGCACTATTTACAACAGCCGAAGTGTAGAAACAACCCAAATATCCATCAAAGGATGAATGAATAAACAAAGTGTGGCACACCCATAATATGGAATATTATTCAGCCATAAAAGGGAATTAACTGCTGACACACGCTACAACATAGATTAATCTTGAAAACATTATGCTAAGTGAAAGAAGCCAGACAGAAAAGGACGTATATTACATTATTCTATTTATAAGAAATACCAACAGGCAAATGTTTAAAGAAGGAGAGTAGATTTGCAATTGCCAGGAGCTTGAAGAAGGGAGGATTGAGAGTGACTTTTTAGTCCGGGGGCATTTTACCACAATTTACAAAGAAAGCGTGGCTTACTGAATCAAACCTCAGCCTATAATATTTTATTATACTTAAAGACAAATATTAGCATAAAACCTCAAGCAAAGAAAGTAGTTGCACTCTTCCTCTTTTTTTATTTCTTTGGAATTTCATATTTTTTTCTTCCTTCAATCTAACAAATATGTTTGAATAACTGTTTGGTTCCAGTCACTGGTCTCTGTGTTCATCCTTACCATCCTTACCTAAGGCCTGGAAGAGTTCCAAGGTATATTTAAAGAGGACACAGACCCCAGTAAAGATGGATACCAAGAAAATCTCATCAATCACCAACATGGTAATGATACTATCTTATAATCCACCACAAATGTTGGGATCCTTAGTCTGTTTCGTCATTAAAGATACCTGACCACTGCAAGACCACTGGTGTGTTGATGCTACGGTAATATTGTTTTACAGCAGGTGTAGAATTGACAAATGACACCACACTCAGAGTTCAAAAAGTGGCCTTGACAATCTGAATCTTACTGAACATCTGAACATTTCTACTCTCTAGTCTGTTTGAGGATTCTGCTGTTCTGGACTTTAAAGAAAACAGAGTCATCCCATAACTCTTCATGCAGATGGATGAATGTGGCATCCTAAATGATACATAACAGAATTATCAAAATTCTCTTTATATTTGGATTTGCATTTTGATCTTTTTCTTTATTGTCACTGCAAATTTCCTTTCCTAATCATATTTTAGCTAAATGCAATGGTAAATGTGGTTTATCTTCTCAAATGACAGATGACAAGAAGCAGTCTTCAGTGATCTGATTGAGATGTTAAACCAGTTGGATTTAAGGTTAACTGAAAAAAAGCCATATAACCTTAGAACTAGAAGGGCCCTTGGGAATAATTTAATTTTACCTCTCTGTTTATATATAACAGCAAACTAAAATCCAGATTTGTGTATTTTTATTCATCATTTATAGAGTGACCATACTTTCTGACTTGGACCTGCTGTCTCAGTATAATTAATAATAATACCTCCTTTCGTTCTCAAAGATCTCCTGGTTTAGAAGATAAATTAGATGTTTATCTAGTCTCTATTTCTTTTGGTACTGGGGATCCCTTAGATAATACTATACAAACTCAGACCATGTATTCATAAATATTGCATAGATATACATACATATAACATTTGAGTCAAATGTATCAGCAACTTCAAACTGAGAACCTTTGATATAAATGACAGAACCAATAAAACTATACTGATCAATTCCTACGCACCTCTCATGTAGCTAGGTAAGCAGTGTTGCCTATTAAATCTCCACACCCCAATGAGATAGGTCTTTCTACACCCATCAGACAGGAGGCTAGCTAAGAGATACCATGATGTGAGTAGTAGAATTGGGACTCAGACTCTAGTCTTCTAATCCACTGACCTTTTTACCAAAACAGGTGTAGAGTGTAGGGTCCCACAAACTCTTAGTTTATACCCTGGCTGACAATGACTAGCTACGTGACCTCAGGCAAATTGATTAACTCACTTTGCCTCATTTTTCTAATTTGTAAAGTGGAGGTGACAGTAGAAGTACCTACCTCTTCCTGATCTGTGAGAGTTTAACAAAATAATATACCAGCAGTTCTTGGAAGACTACCTGGAATATAGTAATCCCTCAATAAACGTTAGATATTATTATTAAGCAACATTGCTTCTGTGCAGTTACACAAATATGACTAAGTGAACACAATTACTGTTCAATTACATAATCCAAAAACCAAGAGTTTGGAAATAATGGAGAATATAACAAAGTAGGAAACTATCTTCCCAGTACACAAATATCCTCAAAATACTTTATCCTGTAAAAATCATGATACACATGAGAGACAGTAGAGAGGAGACTGAAGAATGGGAAACTATGAATATGTTCCTAGTTAGGTTCAGAAAACTTCACAGAGCAGTTTTAGAGAAACATATGAAACCAAATACCTTATATATACTATTATCACACCATGTTTCCTACAAAAACCATCAGCAACTTGAGTGGACTATCAATCTTCAAAACCTGATAATGCGATTTCATCCTTTCTTCCTAAAATTATTCCCCATCATGTGGAGGCACACTGTAGTTATATCTTATTCTACAGATTTATTCATTTCAAGGTACAGTCCTGGAGGTAGATGTCGGGGACTTGAAGTATTCATTGGTAGTAGCTTACTTATTTGTCTACAAATAATGAACTAACACATTTTTTGGCCAAAGCTAAGTCTCTATTTAAATATAAGACCAGCTTCCTTATCATAGTCACAGAAAGGATGCATAATGGAAAGAAGTGAGATAATGTTCTAGTCAAATTATGTCCTTATATATTCATACAAAGTCTTCATTTTCTTCAAATGCCGGAATGTGACTTTGAAATTTTTTTCTCAGTTGGGACCCTTATTTGCAATAACACAAGCTGAAATTTAAATTGCTTGGGCTAAAAAGGGGCTTTACTGATGGACACAATGACTTTGAGGAAACTAGGAAGTGCTATCTTTTTCTATGTTATTTCTACCTCTCTCCTGCACTTGCTTCATTCTTCTCTGAAAATTTTTCTCCTCAGATTATCCAGTATAACACCGAAAACACCTCCCTAATTCCTATTTCATATTATAATATACTTTCCTCAAAATGAATTCCTATGAAAGAAAAATTCTACTAATGTTAGCAACCACAATAAATAAGCAGATGGAGATAAGGGAGAGGGACAGTTTCCAGAACAACATGATTAAAGAAATCTTTTAAAAATTCCTTTCTACTACAGATTTCTTTGAAATGCTTTATTTCATACACAACTGACCACAATAATGGTTGAATCCATGCCTAAGAGTTAATTACAACTTTCTCTTCTTTGAAATCTTTTGCACCTGATAGAAAATGTACTTTCTTTAGTTTCAGTCTGTGTCTCATTCACAGGAAATCATACTCTTAATAAAAAGAATGTTATCATACAAATTGTAAACAGTTGTCCAAAATGAGGAATCCTAGTGATTAAACATAAATTAAAACAGCAGGTCAAGTGAGCTGAACACTTGAACACTTTGTAAAACAAGGAGGGTAAGTGTCTCCTAGGGAAAGGTTTATCTAAATAGGAGGTGATGAGGAAAGACATTTGTGAGATCCTGAGAATTCTGCAACCTAATCATTCTTGCTAACTCTTTGTTTCCCAAATCCTGAAAGGATATGGTGATTCACCAAGCAAGATTAAAAATAAAATTTTAAATAATAAGATGTATCTTTGGGTATGGTGTTCCAATAAAGGTTAGTGTTCCCTGGAATCCACATTAAACAGACGACTATGTGACAGCAATTCATCCAAGAGTTTTCGTCTCCTCATGAGCAGGCAGAAGAATAAGCTAACAACTCCCTAAAAGTAGCTCCTGCCAGAACAGAGAAAGGAGCAAAGCGTTAGGGGAGGACGTGTGGGGATGAGCGTTGCAGTCTTTGGATGTTGAGCAGGTCTTCACAGAAAAGGTCATGACGCGCAAGCAAGTTCCTTGTAATAGAAAGTTTCTACAAAAACAAGGCGGTAAGATTCAGTCATGTAGGAAGAATACCAAGAAGGTCTGAAAGCACTTGGCCTGCTTGAGAAATGCCTGTTTGGTTGGGGCTGGCAGAGTCCAGCATATAAGAAATAGGATAATAACCGTAGATGAATAAAAGAAAGATTTTTTACTTACTCATTTTTCATTATATTCATCTAACAGATATTCATGTGGTGCCTCCCCTTCCAGGCACTGAGTTAGTCCTTAAAAATACAATGGTGAAGAAGGCTCAGCTCACAATATGGTAGGAGAACAAGAGAGGCAGATAAATGGCCATTGTCCAATGTGTTTGTGCTGGTAGTAGAGAAAGACGTCAAAAAATCTACGAGGTACCGAGAAAGGGGCTACAAACCCAAGCTCGGGTCAGGCTACACTTCAAGGAAACACGTGACCTGGGCTTTGAAGGAAGATTCAGCTCTCACTGGTCCAGTGGCGCCTCTTGCTGAAAGACCAGTAGTCTCTTGTATTTGACATTTCACATTTAAAAACGCAAACTTCACAGCGCCTAAGTCTTACGGAGTTCTAAAGAACTTGAGCTGAGGAAATATTTCAAGCGAAATATCAGGGCTCCAGAGCAAAGACTTTAGAACTTTATGTACCATATCCTGCATGGTTTAGTTCCTATGCCTAAAGAAATCAATAATTGCTGGACTTGGCTTCCTTTCTCTTACTCTATTTAGGTTTTCTGTTTACTCAACAGATATTTAATTCAGCTCTCTATACCTAGGGCCTAGCAGAGTGCCTGGCATATGGTAAAATGTAAATAAGCAACTTTTGGTCCCTTCTCTAATGGAAGTTACATTTTAGTGGGGGCAGGGAGAGATGACAGGCAAGTAACGAGAGAGCAAATAATTCAAAAAATGTAGGATAAACTTTGATCTAAAGGAAACAACAAGGTGCGGTGCTAGATGATTACAGGGCGTGGGCCTCCTTTGGATACAATAGTTGGGAAAGGCTTCTTCAGGGAGTTGGCGTTCAGATTGGACCCTGAGGACTGAGAAGAAGGCAGGCAGGAAAACCACACAGGGAAATTGTTCCAAAATAAGGACTAGCAAGAACAGTTCAGAGACAAGATTCTCTACGCTCAGGAAACTGTCAGAAAGTCATGTGGCCTGAGCAGAGTGAGCAAGGGGGAGAATGCATAAGACGGGATAAATAAACAAAGCCTATAGAACATGGAAAGTAATTCAAACACAATTCTGGGAACTTTGAATGTCATTTTAAAAGCAGCAGGAAACCACTGAAGAGCATTTAAGCACCTTCAAGAGTTACCGTTGTGAAACATAATGATTATTGATCAAAAAATTAAGAGTTCATTTAAACACAGTAGTTTGCTTTTTAAAAGCAATTACTCTTTCTAGTAAGTCTCATGAATGAAGTAGCACTTAGAATAACCCTTGGTTTTACTACGGACTCCGTATGTGTATGAACACTCATGACTGACAATTCTGAAATCTGTGCTCACATGCCCCATGAGGCTGTGTCATAATTTTAGTAGTCACCATGGTGATTTAACAACCCTTACCAAAGTGAAAAAGACGTTGTCATCCCCCGTGATTTCTTGTGCTCTCAACACTGACAGTGTTAGGCAGGGGGAAACAATCCCCAGTTTAGAATCGTCATGCAGACTTAGCCCCTCTTGGAATCTATGATGTTGGTTGTTTTCACGCCTCCAGACATTAGCACTAACTCTTTTGAGCAGCCTTTGTCACTGTAATTATAATGACCACAAGCTGCTAGCATATAAGGACAAGGCTACACAAGAAACTAGTTTCTCCCACTCTTTCAGATGTTCCCAGTATAACAGCATTCATTCATTCCTTCAACAACAATTTTAGGGTGCTGTTCTAGGTGCTGAAAGCTGAAATTAAAGCAAACAAAATCCCTATTTTCTTGGAGCTTACATACTAGTTTGGTAGGAATTATATTTCCACATAAATATCTCACACTTGATTAAATAACAACCTCCTGAAAATTATTAGTCACCTCTCTTTTTCTTAATAATAAAATTGTTTTCTAGGATCCAAGCACTCAGCTCAAATTAGATCTGCTTGTGCCTCCAAACTGAAAAGGGGAACAAAGGTTTCTGATCTTAAGGCTAAGGGCTCTGGGTCTAACACATCTGGAAAGATGATACAATCATCTAGCCAATCGCAATGCAGTCTTTTTACAAATAGGCAAACTGAGATTCTGAGATTCTTTATGAAATTTACACACCAAGATGGTAACTTTGAACCACGGAGATGGCCCTCCAGCATTATTCCCACCACTTCTTAAAGGAAGCTCTTGGAATCCCCTCATTTTACAGTCAAAGAGGGAAAACTCAGAGAAGTACGGCAACTTGTCCAAAGGCATACATGTTTAAAGGAACACAGCTAGAAATATGACCCAACTTCTCTTATTATCAGTCCAACCCTCTTTCCACTGAACAAAAAGATCATCTTTATATAGGTGCTTATTTTGCAATATGATCCCTTCACCATGAAGTTTCTTAACTTATACTGAAGGAATTTCATGGGATTCATCCCTGAGAATGTCAACTTCTCTTGAAATATTGTAATAATTTTAAAAGATGGTCATAAAAACTGATATAAACAGGAAAAAAAAGTTAACTACAGTAAACAGAAGGCTGAAGGGATGACTGAATGGCTAATACTGAGAAGCTCATCTTACTGGCTGCTAATCAGTATTAATTACAATTAATCAATATGATTTAAATAATAATGTGTTTTAATAAACAAGCGCTGTCCTCTACTTAGGAATAATAATGCTAACAGTAATAGTAAAACAGAGCACTAAAACCTATATGTGTATTATTTCATTTAAAGGTATTTTAAAAGAAAACTGCTATTCACTCATCAAGAGAACAGATATTTTTCCCAGCCATAAAGGTCAGATGCATTTTGAGTCCTACACATTCACAGACAGAAAACCAGGCATATGCTCAGAGACAGGCTCAATACAAATTGAGATATTTAATTCACGTCACAGGCTGTACCCTTAATCCTGGACAGCCTAAGAGCTGGCTTCCTTAGCCCCAAGGCAGAGAGTTTATAAAGCGGAGTACATGACAAGAGACAGGCAGCAAAAAGCAGGAGGCTGAAGATCGTCAAACCCACTGGATATTTCAGGTTCTACCTGAAAATGTACACGGGTGTAGTCAGTGCCGATGCTTCGTGTCCATTGGTGGGGCAAAGGCCAATGTGACTATAACACACCTCTGCCATAAAATCCAAACTCTAGACTCTTGAGGTCCCTAAAATTTGGCCAGATTATTGAAAAAAGCAATCTGTGCAATGGATTTATTACTGTAGTGTTTCTCAGAGAATTTTACACACAATGTACTGTGAATCTCCAGGAGTGGGATATGCTATTCAGTTTCCAAAACTTATGTGAAATAGATTCCTTTCGTTTTATGACACATCTTAAGTAGCAGGGTGTTTTATGGATCCTTAAAGGATATGTGGACATAATAGATTCAACAAGCCTTCAATCACTAAATGCTCACAATGTTCCAGGCAATGTGCCGTGTGACAGAGCATTTGTTAATCAATTAATACACTAATCAACGAGAAGGGCAGGAGCAGAAAAGGTTCAGTAATACTCTTTGGCATCGATGGGCCAGAGCTGAATCCCAAGTACTGATACTCAGGGAGAAACCAACTGCCCTTTCCTCCATCTCTTATCTGCGTGTAAGGTAATTTCTTCCTTTTACAGGAAAGTTAGTATCATTGATGGGAAATCTAATTTCTGAGGCAAGCAGAGGCCTCCTACATTCTAATGCAAAGCCTGGCAGTTGTCTGAAGAAGGAAGCCTTTGGCCTTTCTGGCTGTAAGTTTCAAAGAGCTTGATTAGATATGACAACATTGTTATTGGTCGAGGGAATTGTACAGACCCTGTGCACAAAGAGAAACATTCTAACTGCACTGAGCACCTCCAACACTGATTTCTGGGCTTTGTGGCTTTAGGTGTTTATGCTCCCACCCTTGCTGGTCTAAGTCTTAACTGCACAACTGCAGCATCCCCATCGCCAGGAGGCTTGTTAGAAATGCAGATTTCAGGCCATCATAAAACCGACTAAATCAGAATCTGCATTTTCACAAGATCCCCATGTGATATGATATACATTGAAGCTTAAGAAACACAGCTTCATGTGACATTTGTAGGGGCTCCTGAGAAGCATCTTCTTTAGAGAGCAACATTTCACCCTTAACAGCTACATGACCTTTGGCAGGGAAGAGTGGTCAGGACATGGATCTAGGTTTGCCTGACTTCCAAACCTCTGTGCTTCTCACTATGAAATGCTGTTGCCCGCTACTTAGTATCTAAACTCTTGAGCCTTTTCTCTCCCATTTGTGAGATGAGGACAATCCTACCCAACTCATGGAATTTGTGGTGAAATTCCTGAGATAATATATAAAGTGCCTCATCCAATGCTTTCTTAGTAAATAGTGGTTATTGCTAATGATAGAAAAGAAAGGTGGTGATAAAAAAAGGTGAGGAGAAGAAGAAAGAGGAAGAGAAAGGGGAAGAAGTAAAACAGTGATGTGTCTTAGAGGCAACTGGGAAACACAGCTGTCTTGAACTGAGACTGGTGTTGAAAGTAAAGGTAAGGAACAAGAAAAATAAGCAATGAAAAGATGACACGTCCTTACCTCTACCACTCTAACCAGACTCTTCCTACAAAATCTCATGTCTTTTTTGTGTGTGACGTGGAAGGAAAGCTCAATACAACTTTAGCTCGGTAAGCGGTTCCTAGGAAGGCAGAGAGTAAAGCAAGCACAGCCCACTATGTCCAAGGAAAGGAGTCAACCTGGACTGAAGCAGGGGTTTCAAGAAGATGCTGCATAAGGAGAATTAGCAGCCCCTCCTGCAACCTACAGGCAGACGTGTCCCAGGCATTGTTGAGAGGGAATACAAGGAAGCAAGATGTACTGATCATAATTCTCCTTCCAAGAGGCAGAAATCCAGTGTAAAACAGACTAAGCAAAAAAGGGGCTGTTATTAAAAGGAAAGTGACCGATGACATGGTTTTAATCTGATTCAAAATCTCCCCAAAGGTAATCAACCGCGCCTTTTCCTGGGATGCCCCCAGTTTGGGCACTGAAATTCCCGCATCCCAGAAAATCCCTCAGTCCCAGGCAAACTGGAACAGTTGGTCACTGTAGCTCAGTTTTTTAATACTGACCTATTCTGATTCAGTATATGAAAAACACTGCTCTTAATTATTTTAAACTGGCTTATTATAAAAATAATTCAAACCCTTCTATCTATTATCTGTTTATATATGTACATATCTTTCTCTCTCACTCTCTTTAAGATCATTTCCTTAAGGAAAACAAACACCGGCACACATCTAGAGGCAAAACCAATGAGCTAATTGGGGGAGAGCAATATTATAACTTAGACACATTTACGCCATGTTTTTATTATTTTCCTGTTAGTTGCAACCCTCATAGCTTTCAGGGACAAACACCAAGACCAACCTGAAAACCTTCTAGCATGTGCAGAACAAAAATATCAGGCTAGAACAAATAAGCAATTCTGGTCTGGGAATGCAGTCTGGGATTTGCCCTTTCAAAGGGCAGCAGTCTAACAGCTTGTTAGTTAGCCTTTTTAAAGGCCAGCAACCAAGAAAGTAGACCACTAGGTGTGGGTCACTCCACAGAAAACAAGCCATGTCCCTATGGCTATTTGCAATGCAACAAGAAGCTGTGGTCCAGGAGTACAGCCAGTGACTTTCAGTCAGGGGCACCAGAATGGAATTCCAAAATATTGCTGTAACTCTAGAAATGCTTGACCTAGGAGCACCTTTTTAGGATTATATTGCAAGGAAATAAGCTAAATAACCAAGAAAAAGATTTATGTACAAAAATGGTAATTTCAGGGTTGTTTAGAAATGTCTATGAATACACATACATAGACATTTTTAGCCACAACAGAACGATTACATAAACAATAGTATGCCTATATAATAGCTAAGACAGAAATAAAAGTAACAATAGTTGAACATGGTAGTGAGCTCCATGCCTTAAATAGCCTATCTCATTTAATCCTTACAATAACTCATTTAGGTAGGCACTTTTTCCACCCTCATTTCATTCATTAGAAGACAGAGGCTTAAAGAGATTAAAATGAATTGCCCAAAGTCACACAGCCCATAAGTTGCAGAAGGAGGATACATACCAAGATCTTTTGGATTCCAGAGCCAAAATGTATCTGCTCAGCAATACTTTAAAATAAAACATTCAAAATATGAATACAAAGTAAAACGAATATTTTTCATCCTTTGCAATAAGAGTAGCATCTGTTCTAGCCCAAACTCTATGTATATTTTAGCAGGATGCATTTGGTTCCTGGAGATAATTATTTCTTTTTATTAAACATAGTATTTGAGCAACAACAATGACTAAAAGCCATATATCGGAATAGTAAATATTTTAGCTGAATTAATCTAAAATAGCTGTCTACAATGATGAATTTCTAAACCTAATTTTTACAGTTTCTAATTCCTCTGCCCTGCAGAGGCATGTGCCTCTGGATTTTATTTTACTCTCCACTTATCCTCTGTTTAGAGGATATATTATTTTTAAATAAGAAGGCAAATGTTATCTGAGCAAAGGCTAGGGACACATTCTGTGCTCTTAATACAAATAATTTTAAGCAATTTGACAGATAGAGTGCCATTACATCATTTTAGATACTAATGGGCATAATAACTCTTCAGCTTCCTACTGAAAGAGAGCTCTAAAGTGAGACAACTGAATGAAAAGAAAATGTCAAGTTATATATGGATTCCATTGCTATTTTATGACACCCAGAAGGAAGGTGGTCCCTTTGTGGAACTATATGTCTAGCTTTTACTGAACAGCATCTTCTTCCACGTCTTCAGAAAACCTACCCAGATTTTACTTGGAAACCATCCTTTTTCATATTAATGCACAGGGCTCAGTGAAGCTGATACATCCTCAGTCTAAGAGGTAACCTTGAATAAACAGGAACAGAGACGCAGACGAAGAGAACAGACATGTGGTCACAGGGTGGGGGGTGGGAGAAGGTGGGACGAATTGGGAGATTAGGAATGACATATATACACTACCTTGCATAAAACAGATAGCCAGTGGGAACATGCTATAAAGCACAGAAAGCTCAGCTCGGTGCTCTGTGACGACCTAGATGGGTGGGATGGGGGTGGACGGTGGGAGGGAGGTCCAAGAGGGAGGGGATATACGTACACATATAGCTGACTGACTTCATTGTACGGCAGAAACTAACACAACATTGGAAAGCAATTATACTCCAATAAAAAAAAAATTTTTTTAAAGCCAACATAATCAGAGCCTCACATCCCCTAGCCACAGACAATTCAGGATATACACTTGACATGTGGCAAGCCACTCAGAGCCAATGAGACTCAATTCTGGGACCTATGCTAAAACATTTAGGGAAGAGAAGATATTACTCCTCAGAGCTTGCTAAATGTATAGGACAGGTTGGAGCTGCTGCAATGCCTTGTCTCTAAGAGGTTACCGTCCATACAGTTCCCTCTATGGCATGTGTCTAAGAGAAACCCTGATCACAGTAGAAGGACTATCTTATCAATTTAATAATCCAATTCAGTAACAATAAAATAAAGTTATACTTTGGGGGGAAAAACTACCCTTTAACCAATATAAATTATCAATTTATCAATAAATATTCAAACTAGAGATTTTCTTTTTTATCATTGCTCTGTCATGTAAAAACCCTAGTGAATTAACAAACAAGCATCAAAACCCTTTTTTATCTTTCTCCCTAGCATCCACACTAGATTGTATTTATAGATCTGAAAACTCATTTTGTATAGAAGTTGTCAAGTGTTTGCACTGATCTGCAAACTTAACTCAGAAGTTGTTTTTGATTTTTTTTTTGTAAAAGCAAAACTAGAGACACAGAGGGCATTAGAGGCCATCTAGCCCTTTGGGAAATTTGCCCAAGTCTCACAGTTAACTGATGCAAAGAAAATCCGGTCTTTACATCTGCAAGCCAGTGTTCTATCTATAATATTACAAAACATTTTATCCTATCACTGAAGCAATCATCTTAAATTAAATATAAAGATACCACCTACACAAAAAACATACATTGTGAATGTGTTTTAATTTTTGTAAAACACACAGTTCTGTCATGTACTTGGATGCCTCCTTGAAGTAGAACGTGTTCCCTCTGCTTGCAACACACATCATTCTTCTCTCCTTGGAGAACTATGAGTCCTATTTTGGATTTCAACTCAAATTTTGCTCCTTCCTCTAACTCCTGCCAATAAAACATGTTCATCTGTTATCTTATATAATGTTTTGTGCAACAGCTATTTATGGATGGGCATGTCTTCCTACTTAGTAATGCAAACCAGTGTGTGGAACATAGTAAGCTCTGTACATTTGTTACCTATTAATAATAATATGCTATAATTACTATATGTTAGGAACTATTCTAAATAATATAAATACACACAGTAATTGCATTTAATCTTCATTATAGGAACTGTTATCAACATCCCCATTTTATAAACATGAAAACTGACGCACGGATTATGGAGCTAGTAAGAAGCAGAGCTGACATTTAAGCCCAAAATGTCCAGTCCCACTGTCCATGATTTTGCTGCTATAATATAATGTCTCAATGCATACTTTTTAGTGTATCATGTGATATCCAGTTCAAGATCATGAAATTTATTGTGCATAATACAGATAATGAATTCAATGCAAAAAGAAGTTGACCTGTGTAGGAAATTTCTTACATATTCTCTGAGAAGTTTGAATGTTTAGTTGGCATATGGTTATTCATACTAGCTGACCAATCACTGTTTGTCAGACAATGGATTCATGGATAAACAAATGAAACCCACAAAAGCTGTATAAATTGAAAAAGAATGCTAAAAAGTCATTTAAAATCATGACTGAAAAAATAACTGTTACATTATCAAAATTTCAAAATTCCTTGCTTTTGTAGCTGCTGTGCATTACCTGCGTAGGAAAATGAGATCACAAAGTGTCAGAACATTACAAAAATGTAAGTCCTGAAGCTAATTCTTTGCATCATGGGGTTAGAAAAGTTCCTTATTTTTTTGCACTTTAAATATTTAATCTTCTCCTTAAAAATATCTCATTGGTCTAGCATAAATCCATGCTGAAATGGTACACTAAAAAGTATGTCAATACAATAGTAAGTGTTCATATCATTTCTTTAGATATCATTCAATGAGCTTTTTATAGATACAATTTTCTGATTAAAATTAAGCTGATTAAAAATAAATTAAAAGTAAACATGCACAGATTATTTTCTGTTATGGTCTTGATTCAGAGGTAGAAATGGGAATGCCTTATTTTGTTCAACCTGATGCTTTCCATACTGGTGGAACCTTTATAATTAGATGCAGCAATTGGGAGTTTTTGGTTCACTGAACTGCAGACAGGGGGACCACTAATGGTTATTTGAATCAGATAACATTTTTAATACCCAGATGTGAACTTTCACGGTTGTGACCAAAACCAAATAGCTGACATCTTCATGCCCGCAACATCCCAGGTAGAGATGTTATTCAATGATTTCAGGGATTGATGTAAAGTTGCTGGGTTATATATGGAGTCAAAGCAAGGATTTTACTTTAAAGTCATGGAAAAAAAAATTAAGCTTTACATACACTCTTGCCCTTGGATACACACATGTAGACAGACACACTCTCATAGACCTTGAAATTTAAAAATCTGTGCACTCTCCTGTCACACTGATAACTATAGGTCTCTGTCAATATTACAAAGACTGAAACACTAGGAACAGTATATTCCATGTCAAAAATAATTGCTCTTTGGATGGTCACTGGGAGTTAGAAACTTGCCTGCTACAGCAAGTCGCATTTATCTCTAAAGTATGACTGTGAGTATCAGACCCTTGAAAAGTCAATTTGACACAATAAAACTTGTTTCTGGAAGTATACAAGTATATCAAATTATGGCAAATCAGCTTGAATCCATATACCTCATATCATTTTTCCCTAGAGGCTATTTTATTTTCCAAAATAATTTCTTTCCATTCATTCACTGACATAAATGTAGCACATGTTTTGGTGGTTCTTGTTATTGCTGTTGATGTTTCATCCCAAGTGATGTATCTTAACATTAGAATTTTTAAAAACAATGGAATTTATTGGCAGAATATCACAGATATTTAGAATCATAAGGAACTTTATTGATTATGAAGTTCAACCTCTCTACACACTGGTTTGGTTTTGCAAAGTCTCTGCAATCACACTTTAAAAACAAGAGTAAGCATGTTCTTTAGAGCTTAAAGTACTGTGTCAAGAATTCATAACCCTCCCCCTTCTTCTCCGAAGTTAAATAATATTTAGCATCCCACTACTGGGCATATACCCTGAGAAAACCAAAATTCAAAAAGAGTCATGTACCAAAATGTTCATTGCAGCTCTATTTACAATAGCCCAGAGATGGAAACAAGCTAAGTGCCCATCATCGGATGAATGGATAAAGAAGATGTGGCACATATATACAATGGAATATTACTCAGCCATAAAAAGAAACGAAACTGAGCTATTTGTAATGAGGTGGATAGACCTAGAGTCTGTCTTACAGAGTGAAGTAAGTCAGAAAGAGAAAGACAAATACCGTATGCTAACACATATATATGGAATTTAAGGGGAAAAAAATGTCATGAAGAACCTAGGGGTAAGACGGGAATAAAGACACAGACCTACTGGAGAACGGACTTGAGGATATGGGGAGGGGGAAGGGTGAGCTATGACAAAGCGAGAGAGAGGCATGGACATATATACACTACCAAACGTGAGGTAGATAGCTAGTGGGAAGCAGCCGCATAGCACAGGGAGATCAGCTCGGTGCTTTGTGACCGCCTGGAGGGGTGGGATAGGGAGGGTGGGAGGGAGGGAGACGCAAGAGGGAAGACATATGGGAGCATATGTATATGTATAACTGATTCACTTTGTTATAAAGCAGAAACTAACACACCATTGTAAAGCAATTATACTCCAATAAAGATGTTAAAAAAAAAAAGATGGACTGGATGAATGCCCTCTCAGCAGAGCAATTAGGATGACAAAAACCGTCCTCTTCCCTGACGACAATCATGGCCTCAAGTTTCAACAGTTCCTGTGTCCTAATTACTGCCAAGTAGAGGTCAATGTCCACTCTGCCGAGATTAATACTGCGGTTTTGGGTAGACATTCTTCACAACCTGAGCAGGCATGCTTAGTTGCCTCATCCAGCCTGTGAATCGGTGCAGACAGAGGAGGGCCCCAGTCTACTGTGCGTATCAGAGAAAAAGGATGGTGTTCATATATTCGTGACACCAAACAGACACACACAGTGACCATGCATGTTAATGTTTAACAACCAGCTCTCCAGAAGGAAGTGGGGAGATAAAGTGGGGAAGTTGAAAGGAAGAAAAGATTTTGTGGTGTTTGCCAATTTCTGTGTTGTATAACCTTCTTTTAAAATCAATCTTTACGGAGTATAGTATACTTCTACCAGCCTATTTCAAGCTACCAACATGGTATCTATGGGTGTGCAGAACAAGTAGCTCTGTGAGCCAGTGCAAGCCAAATACACATCCAATAATTCCATGAATGAAATGGACCACTGTAGAAGGGCTACAGAGAAAACACTGCTCGAATATTAGTTCAAGGAAGCATATAGTAAGAGTATTTTTCCTTGACAGGGAAGTCAGTGGAGGAGTAGCAAATGCTACTGTTCTTTCCCACCTCCTTCCCAACCCCCAAACACATCCTGTCCCATGGGCATTCACCGCTTCATTATATGCTAATAGCATGCTACTGCGAACACCTGCGACTGTCCAGCTAAGGGATTTCTCTCAGCCCACACGTGGGGCACACAAGAAGTGCCAGGGACTTAATGCTCTTGAGAGCAGCCTTCAGACCGTGACAGGTAAGAGCAGGAGGGTAAACATTCCAGTTCCATTGTCCTCAGGTGGGACAACTCTGAAATGCGTCCCACACCATCTCCCAGGAGGGCCTAGCAGGCTTGAGCCTCAGCTGCCCATCCGTGTAACCTGCTCATTAATGCTCCTTCCCTTCATGGTGAGCCCTGTACCCTCTCCTAGTAGTTCTTCCTAGAATCACCTCCCAATTAAACTACTTGCACTCCAAATCTTTGTTTCTGAGCCTGCTCTATGGAGAATGAGCCAAACACTGTAATCTTTTCTAAAGAAACAGAGATCAACCTGAAGGAAGAGTAGGGCTCAAATAATACAAGAGTGGGGGGAGGACCTTCCAGGCGAAGGGAATAGCATGGGAGGATACACACGCGCACATATTTCTATAATGTGGCATATGCATTTCTAAAACTCACCATGCTTTGCAAAACTGCACAATAAAAACTGCAGGGTTTATGGGAAAAAACAGAATTAAGGACAAAACCCTCAAAAAATTCACGAGTGGCACACAACAATTACAGGAACCTAGTAACAGTGGTAGCATGGTTCTATACATGTTAAACGGTTAAAAATACATAAACCATTTGTGAAAGTGGCCATGAGAAAGATTGAAGCTGGTGACTTATTCCAAGCAGTGGAAGTTTATCAAAAGTTGCAATCTTTTGCAGATTTAAATCCTGGAGCATGTGATTCTGCCTTTAAGAAATATGTTCTTGGAGGGGAGTGGCGGGGGGTGGTGGGGAGACGGGGCAAAATTGGAGAAGGGGATTAAGAGGTACAAACTTCCATCTATAAAATGAATAAATAATGGAGCTGTAATGTACAGCATAGGAAATATACTCAATATTGTAAAAATTGTATATGGTGACAGATGGTAAACAGACTTATCATGGTGATCATTTCATAATGTATAAAAATATCAAATTACTATGTTGTGTACCTGAAGCGAATATTGTATGTCAATTATAATCTAAATAAATAAACAAATAAATAAAAGATTTGTCTTTTGAGGCATGCATTTGGAATACATATCTATTTCTTCAAAATTGATAATTCAATCCAATGAATACCTTCTCCAATTGACTTCAGTTAACTGAGGAAATTCCTTTGGGGGCTTTCTCATCTGCACTCACAGCTTAACCCAAGAGCTGAAGGCTTTGGAAATTTTTGCAATGTTTGAAGCCACCAAACCAGTCACGACTAACCCTAAAAGGACCCACTTCTGCAGGATTAGATGACTTCATTTAAGGTTTTCATATGTAGGCAGTGCTTTCTCTTTGATTGTGAGAAAAGTTGTTCTGGATTTCTTTTTGTTCTGTCTTTGGTCTGACATCCATATGCTTAACAGTCTGTCCATTTCTTTTAATCCCTTTAGGCCATGTTCTTATTGACTTCACAGGACTTGAAGTCATAGACCTTTCTTTTATTTTCATGGCATTATCTCTGATAGTCCCCAATGTGGATTCCTTTATGCCTGTTGCTCAGAAGTTTTCACATGTTCTCTCATTTCTTAAAGCATTCCTTTTGCACACACGGCTTAGTGATGTTGACCCAGGACACTAAAACACCTTTGGGATGTTGAATGAGTGTTTTGATTTTAATGGAGAAAAGTTCACAAATACAAAAGAAGAGCAAAACACAACACTGTAGGCTGTCATAGGCAGTACACCAAGGTAGCTGGTAGATGTTTGAGGTAGGTGTGTATGTGTGTGCATATATTTTGTATCCCCACAAAACACAACATTGTAGGCTGTCACAGGCAGTAAACCAAGGTAGCTGGTAGATGTTTGAGGTAGGGGTGTGTGTGTGTGTGTGTGTGTGTGTCTGCACATTTTTTGTATCCCCGCACGGCTCAGGTCAGCTCAGTGTCATTTTTTGCATTCACCTAGTGTCTCTCACAAATGAAATAGCACATAAATAAATGGGAAATTCACGCCATGCTCAAAATGTTCCCTAATATATCAATCATGTTGGAACAAATTCACATTTTCAAAACAGGTGTTTTAGCAGAACTGACTCTGTGTGTGTGTGTGTGTGTGTGTGTGTGTGTGCACGTGCGTGCGTGTGTGTGTGTGTAATATAAAATAAAGTGCTAATTGAAGATCTGAGTCAACAAAATAAGAAAACAACATGCCACCTGATTTCTCTGCTAAAATGTTCTGTCCTCTTTAAATTTGTTTGTATTAGGGAAATCTTTCTTGTTTTAAATGATGACAGAAAAGGGGATATGCCTGTCGTCTGCAGTACTTTGAAACTGTTAAAGAGAGATTAGAGATATATACCAAGGGAAATAAAAATATCAATATCTCTGGTAAAGTTGAACCCTTTTCAATTTGTCCAATATAAGGACCAATGTTTGGATAGCATCTTAGAGCCAATTCCCTGGAAGCGGAACATGAGATGGGGATTCATGTTCAAGTGATTTATTAAGGGAGTCCTCTCAAGGAGAGACATGTAAGGAAGGGAAGGAAGCAGAAAGGGAGTGGGGAAGAAGCTAAGTAAAGATGTGGTTTTAGGTTGGTCTAACATCAGCCTCATACCCCTGGGAGTTCTAGAGTATAAATTCCACTGCAGGGTCTGTCCCATCTTGATCTGCAGCAGTCACCACGGGCCATGGGAGAGGGGACCTAACTCCCAGATACCTCTAGGAACGATAACCAAGTTACCTCTAATGACCCAAGAGCAGTCCTCCAAAGAAAGCTGTGGCGATGAGCCATTAGCGGTAGCTCCTACAGCAGCTGGCAGATGGACAGATCAAATGGATAAAAGGGACCTCGGAATATCTGAGCAGTGTGCCGACAGTACCTGCTATAGAAGGGAAGCACTATTTTTGTTTTATTTTGGTCGCGCCATGTGGCATGTGGGGTCTTCGTTCCCCCACCAGGATCACACCCGGGCCCCCCGCAGTGGAAGCGTGGGTTCTTATAACCTCTGGTCTGCCAGGGAAGTCCCAGGAAGCACTATTTTTGAGGGCTATGTGTCAGAATCCAATACGTCCCAATTACCTTGTATGATAGACATTATCATCACCATTTTACAAATAAATTTGAGACTCTTAGCGTTTAAGCAATTGATTCACTGCCACTCATTAGTTAATGTGAGAGTCTAGTACACAGTCTTTTTAACCCATAGCTCACTGCCTTTCTCCATAGTAATGTTAATTTACATATGTTCTGTTTTGAGATTTTCTTATTTGCCAGGTTAGTTTGGTGTTAACCATAGAAATCTTCCTTTATATGAAAGCTCAAGTAGAAACCAATATACATGTGAAATGAAAGTCACTCTTCCTGGATCTCCACCCCAGCCTGCCCGTGGTGGCACAACTAAGGGGCTATCACAACCTCACTGTATTATACTTTGTTGAGAGACAATTCTCCATGGGTTTCTTGTGTTTCTCCCATCTTCCGAGCAAAGGCATTGACATCTTTTATTCTGGACTATCCTTGCAAAGACATTTATATAGCAAACAGCCTGGGAAATAAAGATAGTGTCTCTCTGGGGCAGAGGATGGATTTATTTCCTGAGCAGACAGCTTCCGGAGGCAAAAGTTGGGCAGGTTTGCTAACACCTCCCTTTATAAGATTGCATGTTCTCCTCAGCTAGGATTTCTTGACTGAGATACAGACCCACTTTGTGTGTGAGCATACCCCTCTGCATTGCCCCATGGCTTCTGGGTACAAGGGAAACCAGTATGAACATGAAGGTCATGTTGCCTGCCATGCTGTGACAAAGTCTTTTGTCTCTGAGGAGTCTTGTGTCTTCTGCCAACATCTATGAAACTGTGACAAACGAACTTGTTGGCTTACATGGAGGGTAAACTCTCAGACCCTCCCCAGTTCCTGACATATCCCACTTCCTGTTCACATAGGTCATACTGAAATAATACTCATAACCAGAATTGCCTAATGAAGCAGTTTCTGAATTTGAACATATAATCCAGTTAGAAATCGGTGCTCACTTTCCCCTAGGATATTCCAAACCAAGCTGGCAGCCAAGGAAGGACCCATGCCTTTGACAGTCAGGTACCCATGCAGGAATGCCAACAGCTCACTGATGTGCCATGGATGTTTCCATATGAAACAACTTGGAACAAAGCTGGCAGACAGAATGGTGCTCTCACAAGCTGTGAAGGGCATTTGGCCATTTAGGCTACTTATTGGAAGTAGTGAGAGTTTGGGTTTAACTGGATTGCCTGGTGTTTCTTCTCTGTGTGAGTTCCCTTTATAAAATCACTGCACAGTGTGCTTTTGAGAATAAGAAGAAATGCAGATATTCTAGGGTCTGTTACAAATATCAAGACAGGAGCAGAAAGTACAATATTCACGAAAGCTAGGAAAAGTTACAGTGAATGCATATATAGAACATATACTATATTAATATTTACTATATTCAATATTTAAAGCATTACATTAATTGAATTCAATGTCAAATATTATTATCTATACCTACAGCTCTGCACAAATGTTGCTGTTGCTTATGAGAATTTTTAAGAGATAACAGTACTTTACATGTGTACTTTCATATATATGAAATTATACAAAATGTCATATATCATATATACAATATCTTACTTATTCTTCACAATAACCTTGTAAAAACTGCTATCATTTAGAGTTTTTATTAGTGAGGTAGTTGAAAATACAGATTTTGTATTGATTCCATAAAAACTGTTGATGGTTTGCTAAAATGAAAGTCCCTTGGGACTAAAACAAGAATTTTCTTTTTTAATTTTTTTTGAAGTATAGTTGATTTACAATATTGTGTTACTTTTAGGTGTACAGCAAAGAGATTCAGTTATATATATATTCTTTTCCATTATAGGTTATTACAAGATATTGAATATAGTTCCCTGTGCTATACAATAAATCCTTGTTGTTTATCCATTTTATATATATAGTAGTGTGTGTCTGTTAATCTCAAACTCCTAATTTATCCCTTCTCCTTCCTTCCCCTTTGGTAACCATAAGCTTGTTTTCTATGTCTATGAATCTGTTTCTGTTTTGTAAATAAGTTCATTTGTATTTTTTTTTAGGTTCCACATATAAGTGATATCATATAACATTTGTCTTTCTCTGTCTGACTTACTTCACTTAGTATGATAATCTCTAGGTCCATCCATGTTGCTGCAAATGGCATTATTTCATTCTTTTTTATGGCTGAGTAATAATCCATTGTGCGTGTGTGTGTACGTGTGTATGTGTGTGTGTGATATATATATATATACACATACATACCACATCTTCTTTACCCATTCATCTGTCGATGGACGCTTAGGTTGCTTCCATGTCTTGGCTATTGTAAATAGTGATGCTATGAACACTGGGGTTCATGTACCTTTTTGAATTAGAGTTTTCATCTTTTCCAGATATATGCCCAGGAGTGGGATTGCTGGATCGTATGGTAACTCTATTTTTAGCTTTTTGAGGAACTTCCATACTGTTCTCCATAGTGGCTGCATCAGTTTACATTCCCACCAACAGTGTAGGAGGGTTCTCTTTTCTCCACATCCTCTCCAACGTTTACTATTTGTAGACTTTTTTGATGATGGCCATTCTGACCCGTGTGAGCTGATTCTTCATTGTAGTTCTGATTTGCATTTCTCTAATAATTAGCAGTGTTGAGCAGCTTTTCATGTGCCTGTTGGCCATCTGTATGCCTTCTTTGGAGAAATGTCTACTTAGGTCTTCTGCCCCTTTCATGATTGGGTTGTTTGCTTATGAGAATTTTAAGTTAAGTATATGATTGTCTTCCTTTTCAGTTTGTGGAGCATGTAGCAAATAAAATGAATATTCATATAAATATAAATATTGTAATAAATATATAATATTGAATATTTATATACAGATATAAAAACATAAGTTGATATAAGTCAATATGCAATAATACTAACAGTTAATATAAAATATCAAATAATACATAAATAGAATAATAACTCACTGCAGTTGATATAAATAAAAATATTAACGGATCATCTACCACATGCCTGGTATTTTGCTAAGTTTTTTACCTACATTCTCTACTTAATTGTGACCACAACCAATGAGAAAGCTACTATTATTTCAAACAGTTTCCAAATAAAGAAAATGCATCTGAGAGATGTAAATTATGTGATCTGCCTAAGGACACATAGCTAGGAAGTGGCATACTTGGTATCCAAATTTGGTCCTCTTCAATTCCAGAATCTAAGATTTTAAGCACTTCTTCACAGGATTTGAAACATGCTCAAACACTGTAGCTAAGATAATCAGTGATATTAATATTAATAATATAAGCATGGAAACATATATAGGATAAAACTAGTGTAGGCTACTTCTCTCTCGACTTCAGGCGCCCCATCTTTAAGAGATAGGAATGGATTT
The DNA here is from genome assembly GCF_964270905.1 of Leucopleurus acutus. Taxonomy (NCBI): domain Eukaryota; kingdom Metazoa; phylum Chordata; class Mammalia; order Artiodactyla; family Delphinidae; genus Leucopleurus; species Leucopleurus acutus. The sequence goes on from NC_139162.1 coordinate 25,951,327, forward strand.
TATAACCTGTAAAGGTCATTTCTGGTTTTCATCTTCTGAGATTCTGTGCCATTTGTGTCTCCTCTATGTTGATTCAAGTTTACAGGTCCTCACTTCATCAGAACTTCAGTGCTTATTCACTGCCTCCTCAGATGGTCTTCATCAAATTCAGCCAAATCCCCTTCACTCACTGGCAGGTCTCTGCCTCCATGCCCTTCATGTGCTCAAGCCCCAAATGATGAAAATAAAGTGCCCTTTATAATTTTTCCAAAGGAGCTTTTTTCCCTTATACTTTGAAAGGAGAACTTCTTTCTGGAACTGCTTTGGTGGAAGGTGTGGAGTGTTTCTGAACAGATGCTGCATTGTCTTCAAGGAAAGGATTGGCTTTGTTTATCTGGAGACCACTGTGACCCTGATCACAAGGGGTTTCTTGCTAAGTATACTATGGATGTTATTTCTAACACAGGGAGAGTCAGCATGGTGACCCAGAAACATGAGGGAACCCCAGGGGAGGGGCTGTGAACAACTTTCTCCTTTGTGATTTTCATTTTTCATTATGTTTGACATTTTTGAAGCTGCGCTTTTTAAGAAATACCAGTTTTAGAAGAACAGACTGCGGATATATTTCAAGGAAATGTGGAGCAGTCACAAAACAACACAAGTACAGTAGAAAACGTGCCCATTTGAGATAAGAAGTGGTGTGTGCACAGGGCCTCTTATTTTCTGTTAGCCAAATGAAATGTGCAGGCATTGTTCTTAGAACTTTGAAAAATAAATAATCAAATCGCATCCGCCTTTTGTTTGTGTTCAAATGTCTGTGATGTTAGCTGTCAGCCCGGTGTTTGATGTTTCTAACTGCAGAATAAATCGGAAGTACCTCTCACTTTCAGTATTATGATGGAACCTATGCTCTCTGTATTAGCAGAGCTAAAACATATTGGTCTGGCAATTTCGTTGTGGTACTGTTGCCATTTTTTCCTGCTTATGGATATTCTAAAACTTGACAAATAGGAAGACAGTTATTTACCTTTAAAAAATCTGTTTCAATCATAACCACTTCTTTTCATAGGGAGACTTTTTTAAATAATGAAAGGTTAAAACTACCAGTCCATCCAGGGCATGGAAAATCTAGCAATGATTACATCCATTCTTTTATAACTTTATTCAATGACCGATTATTAAGCACTAAGTTCTACCACATTCCTGACATTGCAGTAGGAGCTGGAGAGAAGAATAAGAAGAAACCATAATCTCTACACTTAAGGCAGAGCTTCCCAGCTAATGTGCAGCAAATGGATTACATGTGTGCCATGATAAGCATCATCTTAGCCTTCAGAGAGACAGGAATGGCCAGAAGTTGACAGGCTTTCTCGCCAGTCACCTTCTCCATAAGCAAACTTTTCTAGGGATCTTGGGAGGCTGGCCTTAGCAGTGGTGTCTGACTGTCCTCTTCCTCCAGCCCACTGAGTTAGAAGATCCAATGTGTATCATCTAGCGCTGTCCAACATGGCAGGCTGAATGTGGCCAAGGAGTTCCTCTACCACCTGGGCAATCATGTCAACAGTCAGATACACATGTGTTATTGGACATCTGGAAACTGTGTGAAGAGCAGCTAAACAAAACATGGTCCAAGGCGTCCGAAGACCATGGTAGGTGGCCCAAGGTGTGGTGTGTTGATGATAAAGAAAAGGTACAGAGGCCAGGCAGGGGCCTTTGTAAGGAGCAGCTCCAGACAGTAGGCCAAACACTATCTTCTCGTATTTCTGCTATTTCTATCCATTTGCAGCCCATGTGTTTTCTTTTGTTGCTATTGTTTCAGCACATAAGCTAACTTCCAGATGACTGTTTTAATAACAGAGATATACTCCAGGAATTACAGCCTTGTCATTGTTTTGAAGTATTTGACATGAAAGAGTTTAAATTCTAAACCCATCCCCATTATCATAACTTGTTTCAACATTACATTTAGCTATGAAAGATAAGGAAAAGCAGTTCAATTCCTTAAATATAATGTCAACAGCTGTAAATTTCTGAATGATTGCAAAAAAGATGTTAATGTGTTATCACTTATGGGAACAGAGTTTCTCTCCTACTGACAATTGCCAAGAGTTTGAGGAGGTCAAGTAGCCATTTGAGGAACAAACGTGATGGGAAAAAAATAGAATTAGGACTTCTCGCTGCTGGAAAGATGGGGTAGAGGCTTTTTTCCTCCTTTTCCCCCAATGAATTACAACTAAAATCTCTTGACAATATGTATAAAACAAACTCTAAAAGACTCTGAAAGGTGGAGAGAAGAAGTCAGACTGACTAGGGACCATGGGACTTAAGAACAACACAGTAGTGAACTCACTGGGGGCGGGGTGTGGGGTGGTGGTGGGCTCATGTATCCCAGGTTTAGAGCTGAAAAAGTCAGCAATCCGGAAGTGCCAAGAGGCACAGATGTGAAAAACCTCAACAAAATCCTACCTTCTCCAGCCAAAGGACCAAGAAAGGGTAGCGTAGCAACACAGAAGCTTTTAGATGAGAATCACTCCACTCCAACCAAACACTTGTCAAAACAAAAACTGCACGCAACAGAGTTAAACAGTTATTCAAGACTATTGCAGTAGAGGAGAGAGACTAAACTCAACTCCACTTAAAAAGCAGGAGATTTTTAAGTGCTGGGAATAAGGCAGTGGAAAAGTACTGGAGGTTGTTGGGGAGAAGCTGATGAACGGGATGTGTCCAGCACATTGTTATTGCTGACTCTGCAAATGTTCTCATATGTACTTAGGTAATCTGTGTTCAGTAATTGGCAACCGACCACTAAAGTTAGGTTCCTACTCTGTCACAGAGACTCAGAGATAGAGGTACTATCTCCTTCCATATTTACATTTCAAAAAGATGGTTCCAAGGTTCTTGAGAAAGACTTTAAGTGGGTTGTAAAAGTGGCTAGAAGCTTTTTAAAAGATTTATATCTAAGAAGCAGAGAAAGGAATTACAAGTTTTCTAAAGTAAATGCCATAAGGAAAAATAAGTCACAGACCTATAGGCAGAAAGAAGGCTGTATATAGTTTGGACAAGCTGAGGGAATTATTAAAGCTATCTCAGTCACACCACAGGAAAAAAAAAAAGTGTCATGTGACCAGACTCTCACTTATGCAAGCAAAGGACAAGTGGGAAGCCAAGACTTCCACCCATGCACGGTTGTAATAGGTTGCCCACCACCTTTGTCCTGGTGGTGCCAAATAAGGTCAAGTACAGAACCAGGACTTCCGTTTCCATCTCATAGTAACAAGGGACTCCTCCTCCTCCCCACTGGAGTAGCTCAGAGGGTGCTTAGTGGAAAATTAAGACTTCCACAGCACCCAGTGGTAAGGGGACACCACTACTGTGGAGACTACAAAGAGCCGGAACTCCCACTGCTCCCCAGCCGTAACAAAAATCCTCCACTTTGGGCTTCAGTGAAGGACAAGCGTAGAACCCAAATTTCAACCTTCACCTGGCTGTAACATAAAGCAGCAACCTTGCACTTTTAATGTTGGAGGGGCATCACAGAAAGCCAACGAAAACAGAAGGTTTAAATAAGATCCAGTCTCACAGAATAATACAAGAAAGGAAAATTGCTCACAATATTAGGAACAAAGAAGATTTCAAACTAAAAGGAAAAAGACAACCAGTAGTGCCAACATCAAAATGACAGAGATGTGAGAATTATCTGACAATAAATTTTATAGTCATGATAAATGCTCCAGTGATCAATTATGACTTTAAAAACTTTTAAAAATAGAGTCTCAGTAAAGGAATTAAAAGTTTCAGAAGAAGGAGGACCTTCAAGATGGCGGAAGAGTAAGACGTGGAGATCACCTTCCTCACCACAAATACATCAGAAATACATCTATATGTGGAACAACTCCTACAGAACACCTACTGAATCCTGGCAGAAGACCTCAGACTTCCCAAAAGGCAAGAAACTCTCCACGTACCTCAGTAGGGCAAAAGAAGAAAGAATAAACAGAGACAAAAAAATAGGGATGGGACCTGCACCAGTGGGAGGGAGCCATGAACGAGGAAAGGTTTCCACACACTACAAGCCCCTTTACGGGCGGAGACTGCGGGTGGCGGAGGGGGTAAGCTCCGGAGGCACGGAGAAGAGCACAGCAACAGGGGTGCAGAGGGCAAAGCGGAGAGATTCCCGCACAGAGGATCGGTGCCGACCGGCACTCACGAGCCCGAGAGGCTTGTGGGTGCCGACCGGCACTCACGAGCCCGAGAGGCTTGTCTGCTCACTCGCCGGGGCGGGCGGGGGCTGGGAGCTGAGGCTCAGGCTTCGGAGGTCAGACCCCAGGGAGAGGACTGGGGTTGGCTGTGTGAACACAGCCTGAAGGGGGCTAGTGCACCACAGCTAACAGAGAGGGAGTCCGGGGAAAGTCTGGACCTGCCTAACAGTCAAGAGACCAAGAAGCCTGTGTGCGAGCACAGGTCACTATCCATACCTCCCCTCCCAGGAGCCTGTGCACCCGCCACTGCCAGGATCCTGTGACCCAAGGACAACGTCCCTGGGAGAACACATGGCACGCCAGCGTATACTGCAGCAGGCTCGCCCACATTCCATAGCCCTTCTTCCTCCTGGCCTCAGTGAGCAAGAGCCCCCTAATCAGCCACTGCTTTAATCCCCTCCTGTCTGGGTGAAGAACAGACACCAGAGGCCGACCTACATGCACAGGTGGGGCCAATTCCAAAGCTGAACCCCAGGAGCTGTGCAAACAAAGAAGAGAAAGGGAAATCTCTCCCAGCAGCCTCAGGAGCAGCGGATTAAATCTCCACAATCAACTTGATGTACCTGCATCTGTGGAGTACCTGAATGGACAACAGATCATCCCAAAATTGAGGCGGCGGACTTTGGGAGCAACCGTGGACTTGGGGTTCACTGTATGCGACGGACTAGTTGCTCATTTTTATGCTGATCTCAGTATAGTTTTTAGCACTTGTTATCACTGGTGGATTTATTTATTGGTTTGGTTTCTCTCCTTTTTTTTATTACTTTTTAAATTTTTAAATTGCATTTTAATAAATTCTTTAGTTTTTATTTTAATAACTTTTTTTATTTCATTTTATTTTTTCTTTCTTTTTTTTTCTCCCTTTTCTTAAGAGCCATGTGGCTGACAGGGTCTTCGTGCTCCAGCCAGATGTCAGGCCTGAGCCTCTGAGGTGGAAGAGCCGAGTTCAGGACACTGGACCACCAGAGACCTTGCAGCCCCACGCAGTATCAAACGGCAAGAAAGAGTTGTCCCAGAGAGCTCCATCTCAACGCTAAGACCCAGCTCCACTCAACGACCAGCAAGCTACAGTCCTGGACACCACATGCCAAACAACTAGCAAGACAGGAACACAACACCACCCGTTAGCAGAGAGGCTGTCTAAAATCATACTAAGTTCACAGAGACCCTCAAAACACTCCACTGGACGCAGTCCTGCCCACCAGAAAGACAAGATCCAGCCTCATCCACCAGAACACAGGCACAGGTCCCCTCCACCAGGAAGCCTACACAACCCATTGAACCAACCTTAGGAACTGGGGACAGACAACAAAAACAAGGGAAACTACAAAGCTGCCACCTGCAAAAAGGAGACCCCAAACACAGTAAGTTAAGCAAAATGAGAAGACAGAAAAACACACAGAAGATAAAGGAGCAAAGTAAAAACCCACCACACCAAACAAATGAAGAGGAAATAAGCAGTCTACCTGAAAAAGAATTCAGAGTAATGATAGTAAAGATGATCCAAAATCTTGGAAATAGAATGGAAAAAATACAAGAAATGTTTAACAAGCACCTAGAAGAAATAAAGAGCAAACAAACAATGATGAACAGCACAATAAATGAAATTAAAAATTCTCTACAAGGACTCAATAGCAGAATAACTGGGGCAGAAGAATGGATAAGGGACCTGGAAGATAAAATAGTGGAAATAACTACTACAGAGCAGAACAGAGAAAATAGAATGAAAATAATTGAGAACAGTCTCAGAGACCTCTGGGACAACATTAAACTCACCAACATTCGAATTATAGTGTTCCCAGAAGAAGAAGAGAAAAAGAAAGGGACTGAAAAAATATTTGAAGACATTATAGTTGAAAATTTCCCTAATATGGGAAAGGAAATAGTTAATCAAGTCCAGGAAGCACAGAGAGTCACATACAGGATAAATCCAAGGAGAAAAACACCTAGACACATATTAATCAAACTATCAAAAGTTAAATACAAAGAAAACATATTAAAAGCAGCAAAGGAAAAACAACAAATAACACACAAGGGAATCCCCATAAGGTTAACAGCTGATCTTTCAGCAGAAACTCTGCAAGCCAGAAGGGAGTGGCAGGACATATTTAAAGTGATGAAGGAGAAAAACCTACAACCAAGATCACTCTACCCAGCAAGGATCTCATTCAGATTTGATGGAGAAATTAAAACCTTTACAGACAAGCAAAAGCTGAGAGAGTTCAGCACCACCAAACCAGCTTTACAACAAATGCTAAAGGATCTTCTCTAGGCAAGAAACACAAGAGAAGGAATAGACCTATATTAACAAACCCAAAACAATTAAGAAAATGGTAATAGGAACATACATATCGATAATTACCTTAAATGTAAATGGATTAAATGCTCCCACCAAAAGACACAGACTGGCTGAATGGATACAAAAACAAGACCCATATATATGCTATCTACAAGAGACCCACTTCAGACCTAGAGACACATACAAACTGAAAGTGAGGGGATGGAAAAAGATATTCCAGGCAAAAGGAAACCAAAAGAAAGCTGGAGTAGCAATTCTCATATCATATAAAATAGACTTTAAAATAAAGACTATTAGAAGACACAAAGAAGGACACTACATAATGATCAAGGGGTGGATCCAAGAAGAAGATGTAACAATTGTAAATATTTATGCACCCAACATAGAAGCACCTCAATACATAAGGCAAATACTAACAGCCATAAAAGGGGAAATCGACAGTAACACATTCATAGTAGGGGACTTTAACACCCCACTTTCACCAATGGACAGATCATCCAAAATGAAAATAAATAAGTAAACACAAGCTTTAAATGTTACATTAAAAAAGATGGACTTAATTGATATTTATAGGACATTCCATGCAAAAACAACAGAATACACATTTTTCTCTAGTGCTCATGGAACATTCTCCAGAATAGATCATACCTTGGGTCACAAATCAAGCCTTGGTAAATTTAAGAAAATTGAAATTGCATCAAGTATCTTTTCTGACCACAACACTATGAGACTAGATATCAATTAGAGGAAAAGTAAAATCTATACATGGAGGCTAAACAATACACTACTTAATAACGAAGTGATCACTGAAGATACCAAAGAGGAAATCAGAAAATACCTAGAAACAAATGACAATAGAGACACAACGACCCAAAACCTATGGGATGCAGCAAAAGCAGTTCTAAGAGGCAAGTTTATAGCAATACAATCCTACCTTAAGAAACAGGAAACATCTCGAATAAACAATGTAACCTTGCACCTTAAGCAATTAGAGAAAGAAGAACAAAAAAACCCCAAAGTTAGCAGAAGGAAAGAAATCATAAAGATCAGATCAGAAATAAATGAAAAAGAAATGAAGGAAACGATAGCAAAGATCAATAAAACTAAAAGCTGGTTCTTTGAGAAGATAAACAAAATTGATAAACCATTACCAGACTCATCAAGGAAAAAAAGGAGAAGACTCAAACCAACAGAATTAGAAATGAAAAAGGAGAAGTAACAACTGACACTGCAGAAATACAAAAGATCACGAGAGATTACTACAAGCAACTCTATGCCAATAAAATGGACAACCTGGAAGAAATGGACAAATTCTTAGAAATGCACAACCTGCCAAGACAGAATCAGGAAGAAATAGTAAATATGAACAGACCAATCACAAGCACTGAAATTGAAACTGTGATTAAAAATCTTCCAACAAACAAAAGCCCAGGACCAGATGGCTTCACAGGCGAATTCTATCAAACATTTAGAGAAGAGCTAACACCTATCTTTCTCAAACTCTTCCACAATGTAGCAGAGGGAGGAACGCTCCCAAACTCATTCTATGAGGGCACCATCACCCTGATACCAAAACCAGACAAGGATGTCACGAAGAAAGAAAACCACAGGCCAATATCACTGATGAACATAGATGCGAAAATCCTCAACAAAATACTAGCAAACAGAATCCAACAGCACATTAAAGGATCATACACCATGAACAACTGGCATTTATTCCAGGAATGCAAGGATTCTTCAATATACGCAAATCAATCAACATGATAGACCATATTAACAAACTGAAGGAGAAAAAACATATGGTCATCTCAATAGATGCAGAGAAAGCTTTTGACAAAATTCACCACCCATTTATGATAAAAACCCTCCAGAAAGTAGGCATAGCGGAAACTTTCCTCAACATAATAAAGGCCACATATGACACACCCACAGCCAACATCGTCCTCAATGGTGAAAACCTGAAAGCATTTCCACTAAGATCAGGAACAAGACAAGGTTGCCCACTCTCACCACTCTTATTCAACATAGTTTTGGAAGTTTTAGCCACAGCAATCAGAGAAGAAAAGGAAATAAAAGGAATCCAAATCGGAAAAGAAGAAGTAAAGCTGTCACTGTCTGCAGATGACATGATACTATACATAGAGAATCCTAAAGATGCTACTAGAAAACTACTAGAGCTAATTAATGAATTTGGTAAAGTAGCAGGATACAAAATTAATGCACAGAAATCTCTGGCATTCCTATACACTAATGATGAAAAATCTGAAAGTGAAATCAGGAAAACACTCCCATTTACCACTGCAACAAAAAGAACAAAATATCTAGGAATAAACCTACCTAAGGAGACAAAAGACCTGTATGAAGAAAATTATAAGACACTGAGCAAAGAAATTAAAGGTGATACAAATAGATGGAGAGATATACCATGTTCTTGGATTGGAAGAATCAACATTGTGAAAATAACTCTACTACCCAAAGCATTCTACAGATTCAATGCAATCCCTATCAAACTACCACTGGCAGTTTTCACAGAACTAGAACAAAAATTTCACAATTTGTATGGAAACACAAAAGACCCCAAATAGCCAAAGCAAGCTTGAGAAAGAAAAATGGAGCTGGAGGAATCAGGCTCCCTGACTTTAGACTATACTACAAAGCTACAGTAATCAAGACAGTATGGTACTGGCACAGAAACATAAATATAGATCAATGGAACAGGATAGAAAGCCCAGAGAGAAACCCACACACGTACGGTCACATTATCTTTGATAAAGGAGGCAGGATGGTACAGTGGAGAAAGGACAGCCTCTTCAATAAGTGGTGCTGGGAAAACTGGACAGGTACATGTAAAAGTATGAGATTAGAACACTGCCTAACACCATACAAAAAAATAAGCTCAAAATGGATAAAAGACCTAAATGAAAGGCCAGAAACTATCAAACTCTTAGAGGAAAACATAGGCACAACACTCTGTGACATAAATCACAGCAAGATCCTTTTTGACCCACCTCCTAGAGAAATGGAAATAAAAACAAAAATAAACAAATGGGACCTAATGAAACTTCAAAGCTTTTGCACAGCAAAGGAAACCATAAACAAGACAAAAAGACAGCCCTCAGAATGGGAGAAAATATTTGCAAATGAAGCAACTGACAAAGGATTAATCTCCAAAATTTACAAGCAGCTCATGCAGCTCAATAACGAAAAAACAAACAACCCAATCCAAAAATGGGCAGAAGACCTAAATACACATTTCTCCAAAGAAGATATACAGACTGCCAACAAACACATGAAAGAATGTTCAACATCATTAATCATTAGAGAAATGCAAATCAAAACTACAATGAGGTATCACCTCACACCAGTCAGAATGGCCATTATCAAAAAATCTAGAAACAATAAATGCTGGAGAGGGTGTGGAGAAAAGGGAACCCTCTTACACTGTTGGTGGGAATGTAAATTGGTACAGCCACTATGGAGAACAGTATGGAGGTTCCTTAAAAACTACAAATAGAACTACTATATGACCCAGCAATCCCACTACTGGGCATATACACTGAGAAAACCATAATTCAAAAAGAGTCATGTACCAAAATATTCATTGCAGCTGTATTTACAATAGCCAGGAGATGGAAACAACCTAAGTGTCCATCATCGGATGAATGGATAAAGAAGATGTGGCACATATATACAATGGAATATTACTCAGCCATAAAAAGAAACGAAATTGAGTTATTTGTAGTAAGGTGGATGGACCTAGAGTCTGTCATACAGAGTGAAGTAAAGCAGAAAGAGAATGACAAATACCGTATGCTAACACATATATATGGAATCTAAGATAAAACACAAAAACTGTCATGAAGAACCTAGGGGTAAGATGGGAATAAAAACACAGACCTACTAGAAAATGAACTTGTGGATATGGGGAGGGGGAAGGGTAAGCTGTGACAAAGCAAGAGAGTGGCATGGAAATATATACACTACCAAATGTAAGGTAGACAGCTAGTGGGAAGCAGCCGCATAGCACAGGGAGATAGCTCGGTGCTTTGTGACCACCTAGAGGGGTGGGATAGGGAGGGTGAGAGGGAGGGAGACGCAAGAGGGAAGAGATATGGGAACATATGTATATGTATAACTGATTCACTTTGTTATAAAGCAGAAACTAACACACCATTGTAAAGCAATTATACTCCATTAAAGATGTAAAAAAAAAAAAAAAATCACACAATTGCACACAATCCAGTATTTGTGATCCTAGGCATTTACCCCAGAGAAATGAAGACTTATGTTGACACAAAAATTTGTTGAGAGATGTTTATAGTTGCTTAATTCATAGTAGCCAAAATTTGGAAACAATTCAATGTCCTTTAATAGGTGAATGGCTAAACAAACTATAGTACACCCATACCACGGAATAATATTCAGTAATAAGAAGGAATGAACTATTGACATATATAACAACTTGAGTGAATCTCCAGAGAACTATGCCCAGAAAAAAAGAACCATTCCCAAAAGGTTCCATATTGTATTTATAAAACATTTTTGAAATAACAAAATTATAGAAATAGAGAACAATTTAGTGGTTGCTGGTGATTAAAGATGGGGTAGAGTGGGAAGGAAATGGGTCTGGCTATAAAAGTGAAACATGATGACTTCGTGATGATGGAAATGTTCTGCATCTTGATTTATCAATATCAGTATCCTGGGTTGAGATATTGTACTGTAGTTTTGCAAGATGTTATTATTGGGTTTCCCTGGTGGTGCAGTGGTTAAGAATCCACCTGCCAATGCAGGGGACATGGGCTCGAGCCCTGGTCCGGGAAGATCCCACATGCCGCAGAGCAACTAAGCCTGTGCATCACAAGTACTGAGCCTGCACTCTAGAGCCCGTGAGCCACAACTACTGAGCCCGCGTGCATGCCTAGAGCCAGTGCTCTGCAACAAGAGAAGCCACAGTAATAAGAAGGAGCCCGTGCACCACAACAAAGAGTAGCCTCCACTCACCGCAACTAGAGAAAGCCTGCACGCAGTAACAAAGGCCCAACGCAGCCAAAAATAATAAATAAATAAATACATTTATTTAAAAAAAACATGTTATTATTGGAAGAAACTGGGTAAAGCGTCCACAGGATCACTCTATATTATTTCTCACATTGCATGTGAATCTACAGTTCTTTCTTTTATCAGATTTCTGTTTTGAGAATGTTCTTTAGCCGTTTCTTTTTTTAATGGTAGGCCTGCTGGTGACAATTTTTGTTAGTTTTCCTTCATCACACATTGTGTTTATTTCTCCTTTATTCCTGAAGGCCTATAATATGAGGTACTAATTAAATGTTTGTTAAATAACCTCTGTGCTCTGTGTTCAGGGTCCATATATTCCATGGTGCTTGTGTCACCTACTGATATTAGATGCAGAAACAGTTGATCTAGTCTGAGTTGTAGCAGCCAGAGATGATGTTTAATGGTGATGTAGAGTATCATGGCATCAGTATCTCAGGTCTGCATGATAATCGGGTGTTTGCTTATTCCTGTCAGGGTGTCTCTCTTCCTATAAAATATCCACCGCCACCACTTAAGGCAGAAGGCTAATGGCACAGAATGGAAGACAACTGCTCAGGACACTCAGAACACATATATTAGAGAGCGGTAAAAAGCTGTTCTGTGTGTCCTGGGCAATTGTCATTGTCCTTCTATTCTGTGACATCAAGTCATTATTTTCAAATGCATTGTTAATTTCCTTGTTTTCCTAGAGCACTCATCAGAAAAGGCTCACTTTTAAAGGTTATGAACAGACGCTGAGATTAAGAAACCTGAAATAATGAAAGACTTCTAGACCCAGACAGGGGCGCCTCCAGTTTCTAGGCAGTCTCTACTCCCCACCAGGGAAAAAACAAAGCTTCATGGCTTAAATAAATTGGCAAAGGCTGAGTAAAAGATTTCAGGTACCTAAACTAACTAAACTGACTACAATGACATGAGGCCTTAAAGGTCTAATTTCTTTTTCATTTAAGGAAAAGATGATTATTCTAAGAGGCTGATGTATCTGGAAATGTACAGGTCATGAAGGTCATTTCAGGAAAAGACCTTGACCCTACATCCCCCCCATTGGCCATATACCTCACCATGGACAACTGCAATCAGGTCACTGGATTTCAATAATCTCGTTTTTTGGTGGTGTTGTTTTGGGGCTTTGTTCATTTAAATTTTTCTCCTCCTCTTAATCCTTTTTTCTCCATCAAATTTTTACTGAATTTTTGCCCTCTGTAACAGTGAGGATATGGCAGGGAAACAAGAAATTATATAAGAAACCTTTCTAGGTCTTTCAAACAGAGGAACTTCATTCAAGGAAACTGGTTATCTAAGTACTGGAAGAAATAACGAGTCAAGGATGATGGGGAAGTGACTCAGAGTTTATCGAGAGCAGGAAGCTGCTAATGACAGGGGAAGTTGGTGACTTAGAGCCTTAGAAGCCAGGTCCATCCTGGGAATGAGAACTGTAGTAAAGTTCTACATGGAGGGAAGGGCTTTCCTGTGGGAGCTGGAACCAAAGAGGAGACTCAGTCACTGCTGGAGATAACACCAGAAACAGAGAAGAAGGAAAAATGTCCCAGTTGTCCCCTCCTCGTGCCCTCCAGTATTCTGCCAATGTCTACCATTGTGCACACCCATCCAGAGGCCAGAAGACAAAGAAAACACACTTGCCTGTGACAAAAACAGAGCAAAGGAAGGGCAGGCAATGAATCTGAGAGCAAAGAAGCAGCTGACCTGTAACCCTTCATTTACCTATCTTCAACGTGATAATAAAATATTGGCAAATCTATTTGATAAGATCTTAACTATGTGAATCGTCTATGTCTCAGTTCCCAAAGGTGTGTTTATCTATCCCAAGAGTAAGATAATTTTGGTGATTCTCACCATCTCCTTTTTTTTTCTTGCATCTTTATGCTGTTGTATGTCAAAAAGCCACTACATTGTTTCAAATAACTCTGGGGACTGGGGAAATTCTATGGAATTGCTGCAAACAGCAAACGACTTGTTCAGAACAGGTCACTGTCCAGAACTTCCTAACCAGGGCCAGTGACGTTGCTTTTTAGGCTAAAAGATAATCACTATTAAGAATAGGAAACTCAAAAAAAAAAAAAAAAAGAATACGAAGCTCATTAGCCTGTTGCAGACTTTGTTACCTAGATCTCTGAGACCAAGCCAAATACTGCCCAGGATGCTAAACCCAGGTCACAGTCAGTGTGACAGCAAAATACTTCAGGATGTTGAAAGCTACTCATTTCCTATGATCTCTCTTATCACCATAACCCTTAGTCATCAAACAGGGTAATCTTCGCAGTAAATTCTTTTCTTCTATAGCTCTGCTTTTCTGATCTGCTCCTTCTGGAACTCTCACTCTTGCGTTCTAAATTCCTTCTCATCCTCAAATTTCACAAATTGCTTTCCCTCTTTCCTATCTTAACAGAAATGTGGTCCTCACTCAAGTCTTCTCCCGTGTAGACCAACCACATTCCCCCAGCCCTTTGGTTGGAATGGGAGAATATACTTCTATCTTCCAACTAGTGGATCATCATTCTTCTTCTCTGACTGAAGCTCATCCTACCATCTCTTAGCAACTGCACCTCATTCCTTACAATTTGTTTAAGGCCACTGCCTTAGGATCCCAATCAACACCCATGAGCTATCTCTTTTTATATTCCCTGGGGATTTCAATATCCACGAGTATGATCTATGCCAAATCTGGTCTTGGTATTCAAATGACCTCTCTTCTTTCTCCTTATAGACACACTCCTCCATCACTTGCACTTACCATGTTGTTTGACACTTGCTTTTCTGTGCATGTATTACGTATCTGCTACTACACTTTCAGCTCCTCAAGGAAAAGGACTTCTCTTATTCATTTCTGTATCCCCCCCAACACCTAGTAGCTCTCCCAGCACATGGTAGCAACTCTATAATGAAGTGGGCTGGAATCTCTTATTATATAAACAGAGTAAACAGATCAGGTAAGCAGACATAATAGCTCCTTAACAAGATAAAATTAATTCTTTCTGTGTAACAGGTTATACTCAGGGGAAAATAAAGTTCATTATTTTTTTCTGTCTTTGTAAAATAACAGCTATGTTCTCCCTTTTGGTCACAGAGGAACTGATATGACTGTTGGTTATAACAAGAGAATATTTCAGAAACAAGAGAAAAAACTTATTGGATTTTCTGACTATTCACTTTCAATAAGATCCTCTCCAGCCACCTTATTAAAAAAAACAGGGCTTCCCTGGTAGCGCAGTGGTTGAGAGTCCGCCTGCCGATGCAGGGGACACGGGTTTGTGCCCGGGTCCGGAAAGATCCCACATGCCGCGGAGCGGCTGGGCCCGTGAGCCATGGCCGCTGAGCCTGTGTGTCCGGAGCCTGTGCTCCGCAACGGGAGAGGCCACAACAGTGAGAGGCCAGCGTACTGGAAAAAAAAAAAAAAAAGAAAAAGAAAAAAAAAAACCTATAATGGAAAATAATAGCAACTTCATGTGATCTGTTAGGTGTCTACATTTTCCCCTGGTAATTACTGTAAATATCTCAGATCACTTCTGTAAATGGTGTGTGGGTAGGACGGACCCACTGCACAGATTGTTTGGCTCTGGAGATCTGTTGAAAACAATGCAAGCTGATGAGTTACCGTGGACCCCTGCTGCACACACTGTGCTTGCTGGGGTTTCAACTAATGGTGCTTGTTAAGGATCACTAACATCTTGGCAAGGATGTTCTAACAGTAACACCTCTTCTAAACTGAAGTGCAGAAAAAAAAAGTGGCAGTTCTAGGAATTGGAAAAGGTGATGTTTTGTTAATGTGACTTTTGGGGTAATGAGGAAGGGCGAGGTTGTCTTACATGCATCTTCTTTTATCTTTGTTTTCCGTTCCCAATAAATCAGACATAAAGTCACATCTAAGAAAAACTAGCAGCTTCTATTTGTTAAAGCATTAACATGCATTATCTCATTCAAGCCTAACAACTACCCCGTGCAATAGGTGCGATCATTATCTTACTGTCATTTTACAGATGAAGATGCAGAAGTTAAGTATCTTGTCTGGGGACATCCAGTTAACAAGTGATGAAATCAGGATTTGACACCAGGTTGCCTACCTTCTCTTAATCTTTAAGCTACACTGCCTCATGGAAGAGGTATCTATATCATTTGCTGACTGTGACATTAGAAATTTGTTCTTAAATCCAGCCATCCACCTTGCACCATTCTATGGAGATGTGCATTAAAAATTACATCGTTGGAAAACAATGATATTCTCAGGCCCTGCAGAAATCCAGGCAAGAATCTATACATGCCACACTTGCTGCTCCTGGCATTAAATGTGTTCTGTTGGACCCTTCATTCAAATAATACATTCAAACTTTCATTTCTGGTTGTCTAATCTCCCCCACATGCAGTTATACACACTCAACTTACATATCTGAGTGCCTGCTAATGCTTCAGGTGAAACACAGTTCCCCACCAACCTAACTGCATTCCCTGTGCTTAAGACACAGCCAGGTATATAGTACTCACTCAATGCACATGTACTGAATGAATAAACAAATAAATCTTCTCCTTCCCAGATTAAGAAAGAAGATTCTTGTGCCCAATCCTAAAACAACATACTATGCTCCTTAGCTACTGAGATAATTTTCCAACCTCTGATTTAACTTGCAGGAGTTCAATGGTAATTAGTATATAAAAAATAATTTGTGTACATAATATTTAACTTGAATTATCCTGTACTGAACATTATGCACACTCCTGATTCATTTAAACAAAGTTATCAAATGCATTTTTTTCTCTATCTCCAAAGTAATCCTAAAACCTGACAAGCCAAATAGGCCTTCCCACTTATTTATTTTTAATCAGAACCCTCAAGGAACCAACATACTCCCAGAGTATTTTATCTTATATCAGTAATATCTAAAGTCCCTTTCAAATATGAGATTCCAGGAGATTTTATAATCAACAACTCTAATTTTCTCCTTTGAAAATATAGAGTATGAGAATTCTAAACACATAAAATTTTTAAAATTAGTTTTCACTATTTGTGAATGGGACTACGTTAACCACTGGAGTTGAATACCTATTATATTTTCTAGGCATTGTGATGGGCACTTTCAAAGCAATGTCTTGTTTATTCCTCATAAATATTCTAAGGTCCAGATATTTAAGTTGTCAGAGCCTTTAATGACTCCCTCTCTGCCTACAAGTTCTCACAAAGGCTTGAATAAAATATTGTTCTCACTTTCCACCACTGTCTGTAGCCATCTTTCCAAGATCCGTCTCATGAAATAACTTCGTATGTTCCTGATAACCTTTTCAGTTCTTTTGTTCTGGATCAAGATTTTACTTTCGCCTTGCTACTTTAGCTTAATGTTTTATTCTATTCTTTTTACATACTCAAAAGTTCCCTAATTATTCATTCATTCACATAATATTTGATGCCATACTCTGCATCAGGCATTCTGCTAGTTACTTGGGATGCAATGGTGCATAAAAACACACATGGACACTTCCCTCTTGGAGTTTACAGTCTACTGAGAGAGAGATGTACTATTATAAAGTATCATAAAAATAAATGTAAGATTGCAATTCTGATTAATACTGAAAGAGAAGTTTGTGGTGACATGAGATACAAAAGGATATCTGGAATGTCCAGTTCCAGTAATGGTGGACTAATTGTAGCAGATAGAACTCACTTAATATCTTCTTGAAGGCATGAGAACTATCAAGGCACCAAGCCTTAAGGGATTAGATACTATAGAGAAAAAAAATTCACTGAGGTGAGCCAAAATTCTACACATTTTCCTCTCTGGAGGTTTCCACTTATTTGTATGTGCACAGGTCAAGAAAAGCTTAGCAGAAATCAGAAGCCAAGAGGTGGAAGAGTTGACAGAGCAACTGTGATTGGGATATAAAGCTGGCATATAGGTCCCAACAAAAGAAAGGCACTAACAAATACCTCAGGCATTCAGTTTGGAACCCCAGAGGACTACACCCCAGAAGTAAGGGTAAATTCTCAAAAGATCAGGCCCTCCAGAGACTCAAATCCAGCCTGGAAACAGCTCAACCTTTGTTGAACTATGGTGATCTGCTTATACTCTCACCAGTAGGTAAATGAAGAACTTCTTCAATTTTTCATGGTCAATAACCAGCATTCAGTGAAAAGTTAATAGAAATTCCAAGAGATAGGAGTAAGAGGAAAAAAATAACCAACGTAAGAGATTCACAAGTGATCAGATATTGTAGTTATCAGACTTAAAATAATTGATATCTTAAAGAGATAACAAAATGAAGAACATGATCAGAGAACTGGAATCTATTAAAGAATAAAATAGAAATTCTAGATGCAAACATATAATTATTGATCTTGAGAACGCAATAGAATGGGTTTAACAGCAGATTAGACAAAGGTGAAGAGAGGATTGGAGATCTGGAAGATAAGTCAGACTATTCAGTCTGAACCACAAAGTGAAAAGGAATGAAACATACATAAAATAGAGTAAAGAAACATGAAAAGGACTAACACATGTGTAATTGAAGACCCAAAAGGGAAAGAAAGAAAATGTGCAGATTTTAAATAAATAATGAGTTTTCCAAAGCTGATGAATGTTACCAAGCAACAGATATCAGGCACTATAAACTTCAAGCAGGGCAAATACACACACACAAACACACACAATTAATACACCTTGGTAAAATTGATAGAAAGGAAAAATAAATTCTTACAAGCAATAAGAAAAAAAAACCTCTCCCACCAGAGTAAAATAAAGACAAATAGCTCTATTTCTCTAGAGAAATACTGGTGGTTGTAAAGTGCTGAAAGAAAACAAAACTGTTCATAATAGCCAAAAATTGCAAGCAACCTGAATATCTGTCAACAACAACAAAATAATTAAAAAGTCAATTACAGCATTTTTTTACATGCAGCATACACCAATTAAAATAAATGAACTAATGCTATGGATGAATCTCATGAACAAAAGGTTAAGACAAAAAGAAAAGCAGATACAAATGAGTTTATAATTCATGATTTTATTTATATAAATGTTATTTATATAAATGTTATTTATATAAATGTTATTTATATAAATGTTATTTATGTAAATTTTATTTATATAAATTTTATTTATATAAATTTTATTTATATAAAATTCAAAAATAGACAAAACCAATCTCTGGTATTAGAAATCAGAAAGGAAGTTCTCTTTGAGGAGAAGGGGTTAGTGACTAAGGTGCCATGATGAGTGTTTCTAGAGTACTGGTAATATTCTCTTTCTTGAACCGAGTGAAACTGATTTTCTTCAAGCTATAAAATTATGATTTATGTCTTTTTTGTATTTATATTATAATTCAGTAACTTAATTGACATAGAAAAACAAACAATGGGGTAAGAGCTCTTCTCATGTTAAAACCTGCTCTGAAAAATAGGATGTGCAGGCTTTATAATCATTCAGTCAAGACAGATTTTACACTAATTTCTTTACACTACCACCACTAAAAGGTATAGCCTCCAAGGAAACCTGAAATGCCACCTATGCCACATTCTAATATCAATTGTGCAAAAATACCTGTATAAAATTTTAAAAGTCTAATACCAATGTCAGTTTTTCACACTCCTCCCCTTACTCTTTCATCTGCTATTGCCTTCCACTCAGACAATTGCTGAACATAACGGGGAATTATAAATTAAACTCTTAGGCTCGAAGCAAATATTATGAAAGTTTATCTCTAGATGAAATGTATTCTTCAAATTCAAAGGCAAAGTTTCTCTTTGTTAAGTTACAATGGACTGAATACAGGGAAAATTATGGGAGATCTATATTATCTTAGAACATATAATAAAA
Organism: Leucopleurus acutus; assembly: GCF_964270905.1. Lineage (NCBI taxonomy): Eukaryota > Metazoa > Chordata > Mammalia > Artiodactyla > Delphinidae > Leucopleurus > Leucopleurus acutus. The sequence continues at coordinate 25,970,742 of NC_139162.1, forward strand.
GAAAAAGAACTTTATTCCTTAGCCTGAAAGTATGTATTTTAATTAAATATAAAGTTTCCCATTATTATACTTGGAAGTTAGCTCTTGGTTAAGAATGTTGGAGGATTTCTTACATAGATATTAAATATGCTGTAGCCTAAAACTGGAATAGTTGTTACCAAACTGCGTGATCCCAGTTATCCAAAAATGGGCAGAAGACCTAAATAGACATTTCTCTAAATAAGATATATAGATTGCCAACAAACACATGAAATAATGCTCAACGTCATTAATCATTAGAGAAATACAAATCAAAACTACAATGAGATACCATCTCACACCGGTCAGAATGGCCATCATCAAAAAATCTAGAAACAATAAATTCTGGAGAGGGTGTGGAGAAAAGGCAACCCTCTTGCACTGCTGGTGGGAATGTGAATTGGTACAGCCACTATGGAGAACAGTATGGAGGTTCCTTAAAAAACTACAAATAGAACTACCATATGACCCAGCAATCCCACTACTGGGCATATACCCTTAGAAAACCATAATTCAAAAAGAGTCATGTAGCAAAATGTTCACTGCAGCTCTATTTACAATAGCCAGGAGATGGAAACAACCTAAGTGTCCATCATCGGATGAATGGATAAAGAAGATGTGGCATATACAATGGAATATTACTCAGCCATAAAAAGAAACAAAATTGAGTTATTTGTAGTAAGGTGGATGGACCTAGAGTCTGTCGTACAGAGGGAAGTAAGTCAGAAAGAGAAAGACAAATACCGTATGCTAACACATATATATGGAATCTAAGAAAAAAAACAAAAAATGTCATGAAGAACCTAGGGGTAAGACGGGAATAAAGACACAGACCTACTAGAGAATGGACTTGTGGATATGGTGAGGGGGAAGGGTAAGCTGTGACAAAGTGAGAGAGTGGCATGGACATATATACACTACCAAACGTAAAATAGATAGCTAGTGGGAAGCAGCCGCATAGCACAGGGAGATAGCTCGGTGCTTTGTGACCACCTAGAGGGGTGGGATAGGGAGGGTGGGAGGGAGGGAGATGCAAGAAGGAAGAGATACGGGAACATATGTATATGTATAACTGATTCACTTTGTTATAAAGCAGAAACTAACACACCATTGTAAAGCAATTATACTCCAATAAAGATGTAAAAATAATAATAATAATAAAAATAAATAAAATATATCTGTAACATCTATCCATGAGACAATCTTGAAAACAAAACAAAACAAAGACTAAAAGGGCCTCTTAAATCATACAATCACTGAAGTGTTAGGAAAAAAGGCGGACCCTGTGGCAGAGTATGTCCGTGACGTCTTCATAGAGCTCTTTGCCCATGGAATTGGAGCCCTGTAAAGCAGTACATGGCCCTGTATCTCATACTGAAAAGTAAATATCTCTTTGTAGCTAAAAATAAGAAACAAGGACTTAGGTTGACACTAAGACCCTATTCCTTGGCTAAACTGAAATTGTATCTTTTAGCATCTCTTGGCTGTGTTTGAATTCCAACCAAAAACTAACTTCTCTATATGTAATTCTTTCCTACAAGTTGTTGGAGGAACAATTACTGAAAGTGCTCTAACCCAACAGTGGAGAAGTACAGCCCATGATTCTGCTGGATGTATAAAACAGGACACATAAAAAGAAAATCAGTAATCACCCAGACTGTGACATACAACCAGCGAAAAGCTGATCACTCCAGAGTCTTTTCTCCAGCAGCATTTCTGTGGACAGACAGTCCCAAGGAGCAGCTTAGGCAGATAAGGAACAACCTGGGAGGCCACAACAGCCCGTCTGGAGCACCTTGAACAGTTAACTTACGTTGTCCGTGCTCCAACAGTGCCCTTTCAGCTAAATGTAATAAAGCGCCACCTCTTTAAGTGACAGGGAGTCGGAATTGTTACTTCTGCTTTAAGCAATGAAAAACAGGGAGAAATCAACCTACCTAACATAGAGCAATTTGCAAAGAAAGTCTTAAATAGCCACCTACTAAGTCAGCTGTAACCCGAAATATTAACACTGATTTTTGCTACATGTTGATCTCTGACATGAAGATGATTTTAATTTGTTGTGCTGTAACATATTTAGCAAATTCCCTTCAATTTACAATTCCCTTTCTAGAAAAGAAAAAAAAAAAATAACAAAGTTTAAACTTTTAGCAGCCAGCCCTTAAAAATATTTTAAATGATTTTTATCCTTGAAATACTGCCTGCATTCTCTCTGTGAGATACTTTTCTTTCCTCACCAGATTTGGGAGGGCCGGAAATTTAGTAGACCATACATCAAACAGGTGACACCTATATATCAAAATTGAGTCTGGTTTCACCCAGATAAAACCTGCATCTAACCCAGAATATTTCTCAGTTTCTCATGGAAACTGGGAGACTGATTTGTACTGCATTTCTCATAATTAAATAGTATTATCTGCTCAGTTTGAACAGGTGTTCAGTAAATATAACTAACATTTATTAATAGTTTCAAACTCGGGTGAAAAATGTGTTTTTTTTTTAAATCTCCAAACAATGAAAAGTGCATGTTTTTAGAGTTCTCATTTTATAGATGAAGAAACTGAGAATTTCAGAAGTAATCACACAGCAGCTAAAACAGGTAGCAGCTCCAGAATTTTATCTCATGTCTATATGCTTTGAGATTTCCATTATTCTTCAGTCAATCACAATCCTTCCTGCTGAGAAATCTATATAATATTATATTTTTGCAAATCAACTAGATCAGTCTCCCTGATTAAAAGTATAATACTAATAGTAGACTGTCTGAATTCAGACACTCTAGTTCCCAAATTACGTCTTTTCTCCCAGGTGTACTAAAAGAAGGTTTCTCAACCTTGGCATGCTGTTATCTTGGGCTAAATAATACCTTTGGGTTGTCCTGCACATTATAGGATGTTTAGCTGCCTCTCTGGGTTCTACCCACAAGATGCCAGTGGCATCCCAACCCCAAGTCATGACATTCAAAAATGTCTCCAGACTTTTCCAATTTTCCCTGGAGGACAAAATATCCTCCAGTTGACAATCACTGGCCTAAGGAACCCAGCCGGCACTTGAAACTTTAGACAAGAGTTTGCATCCTCTTCTCTTTAACTGAAGTCATACCACAAATTCTAAAAGGATCCTTTCTCCCATTTGAACCCCATTAAAAACTCAGATCCTTTAGCATGACAAACTGTGCCTTCATAATACTATTCTCCTCTCTAGGAAATTTAATAAACCTCACATTGCCCATTTGTAGTTATATTTGTTACATGTTATTGGGCAATTTCACAAGAGTCCCTCTCCCTACGTACAGGTGCCCTGAGCATCAATCTTAAAAACAGAGACCTGGATTTTAATCCCATCTCTAACATTCATTAGTTGTGCAATCATGAGGGAGTTAAGTTCTTTGATGTTTTCTTATGGGCAAAATAAGGACTTTAAGTCCAAACAGCAAGGCATTGCTATAAAGGCTTCCTACAAAATACCCACAAAATAGGTATACCTACAAAATAGTGACCTTGAGCCAGTAGCTTAACTTCTATGACTCAGTATCTTTATCCACTGAATGGTAGTTAAGACTATAGCAGTAGTTTGAAAACCATGGGTCTGAAAGTTATTGCAGGTACTGTGACAGTAGTGGGAGATAAGTAATCATGGCCTATTATGTTCACCCGTAATCTTTCCACTACAGCACACTGGCTACCTTCTGCTCCCTCAGCACCTGTGAACTGGCTGCTACTCCTGCTCATAACAATCTTCTTCCTTAAGTTCACGGGGCTCATTCCCTCATCAACTTCCAGTCACCTTCTCCATGAGACTTACTCAAAACAACCTGTCTAAAACACCCCTCCCAGCCTAGCACTCTTGGAGAGATGACCCTGCTTTGTTTTTTCCATCTTATAATAATATTATGCTATTAATATTATCTTTATAATAATACTGTATATATTATGCTTCTTTCATATGCTTTCTCCCACTGGAATGTAATCTCCTTAAGGGCAAGAGTCACCTATTTTATTTAACCCAGTACCTAGAAAAGTGCCTGGCACACATTAGAAATATGTTAGGTGACTAAATTTATGGGAAAGCAACTGCTTCATCTCCAGCTCTGACAGAGAGGGTCTGTTTTTTGCTATTTTATATAACAGGGACCCATGGATGAGTTTCTATGGGAGTTTCCAGAGGCTCTTTCTCTGTTTCAGAAAACTAGTCTTAGAACTATTTATTTCTCAAGTTCTTTTCTTGCACCTAGTTTGCTCAAATATCTCAGCATATGGCACAATCACCTATCAACAACCCAATTCTAACATTATATTTATCTTATTGTTTCACTGATTTTTACTTTGGTTTTAAGTAGCAAGAAACTTTTTTTTTTTTTTTTTTTTTTTTTGCAGTACGCGGGCCTCTCACTGCTGTGGCCTCTCCCATTGCAGAGCACAGGCTCCGGACCCGCAGGCTCAAAGGCCGTGGCTCATGGGCCCAGCCGCTCCGCAGCATGTGGGATCTTCCCGGACCGGGGCACAAACCCGTGTGCCCTGCATCGGCAGGCGGACTCTCAACCACTGCGCCACCAGGGAAGCCCTACAAGAAACTTTTTAAAATAAAAAATTTTATGGTAAACACATTTGGGGAAGCTGATAAAAGTTGTATTTTATTAATGCATATTTATTTTATAAATTTAAAAGTATTGATATAACATTACAAAGTCAATCCATGAAAATAATGAGATCATTTCAATGAATAAAATCACTTTAAATCAGGAATTAAGCATGAGAACTATCAGCCTCGGCTAATTTATTTCCACAATTTTTTTTGTTTTACAATATTCAGCAGACCTTGAATCACCTAATTAAGTATTTGTAAATGGTGATATTTATTAAGAGCTCATCTGCTATCTCAGAATCCTTATAAATATCTAAAGGGCATAACAGCAGAATAGCAGGAAATGTGTTTCAGTGCTGAAAAACTATAAATCTTTTAAAACTGATTGCATTACTGCATTCCTAATGACAAATAAGATATGAAGCCCACACAAGCCTGAAATAAAAAAATAATGAAGAAAGTCTCCATATAATGAAAAGACCAGTAAACTAAAAAGAGATTTCCTGCAGGGAAAAGAGTTATTGACTAGAGGTGGAGATGAGGAGAGCTCAAGGCATTAAGGCAGAGTGTGGTAGCAGGAATGGAGAAGAGGGTGTTTTGAGTCCCAACTCAACTGGCATTAGTTAGTGTCTTTTTTTTATTGGAGTATAGTTGATTAACAGTGTTGAGTTAGTTTCAGGTATACAGCAAAGTGATTCGGTTATACATATATATGTATCTATTCTTTTTCAAATTATTTTCCCATTAAGGTTATTGCAGAGTTCTCTGTGCTATAGAGTGCGTCCTTTTTGGTAATCCATTTTAAATATAGCAGTGTGTACATGTCAATCCCAAACTCCCAATCTATCCCTGCCTCCCACTCTTCCCCCCAGTAACCATAAGTTCCTTCTCTAAGTCTGTGAGTCTGTTTCTGTTTTGTAAATAAATTCATTTGTATCATTTTTTTTTCTTTAGATTTGGCGTTAGTGTCTTGAATAAACCATTCTCAGTTACAGGGTCCCTTGGATCGGCAGAGCGATCAAGTGAAAATAAAGTGGATGCTCATGTCTAAGCTCTCTTCTTTTTGTAGACTACCTGAGCCTAAATAAAATAAGATTAAATCAACAGAGCTTGAAAAATGCGTATGTGTATATCTGTGTATATGTGCATGTACATGTATGTACACAGTAAGCATGTGATGTATGTGTGTATAAATATGTATACACTGATGCATTGCAAACATATATCTCTGAAACCCCTATTCTAGTGACACCTGAAGCATCCCATATTCCTCTACAGATGAATACCCACCCTACCTACTATAGGAAGGGGGGTATATTTAATTATTCAAGTCAACTTGTGCAAGACTATTCCCTTGATGTTACATTTCGTGGCTTGTATTCACGTTACTTAATGTGCATATTGGACATAATTCTGAAGATTATATTACGCCTAGGACATGATTTTTCAGTTATTCACTTGCCTTATATCTCTTGCAGAATGAACTGGGATTTAGTGTTATAAACAATTATGAGTTTCACACTTTATGCTTGTAACATAATGGAATATATATTTCTTATACCGTTTTATATACTGATCAATGAACAGAGAACATATAATTTTATCAGTTGACTATGGCAGCTGGTGAGTACACTGCGTTTTCGTTCATCCTCCAGGTAATAAAAAATAATGAATACATCACTATACTTTACTGTCTTACATTAATGTTTCATGCAGTTAAAGAGTTATAAAGTCAAAATAAAATGTTAATGGCAGAGAAAGAAATGGCAAGATATTAGAAGCAGTGTTTGTTTTCTGGTCTGTTATAAATAAGGGATAAAAAGAAGCTTCTACTTTGGTCTAGCTGTGCTGATGTTTTCTTTAACTAGTCTAGGGATCAGCAAACTACAACCCTGGGGCCTAAACAGGCCCATGACCTGTTTTTGTAAATAAAGTTTTATTGGAACACAGTCATGCTCATCTTGTTATGTATTTTCTATGACTGCATTTGTGCTACAATGGCAGAAGTGCACAGCTGTAACAGAGATGGTAAGGCTTGCCAAGCCTACAATATTTACTATCTGGCCCCTTACAGAAAACGTGTGCAGACCCCTGGACTAGTCCATCCCCTGCCTCCTAGAGGGTGTAGAGCAAATTTTCCTAGGCAACTGAGCGGTTCTGAAATGGCCCCAGCACCATCACCATTAAAGTGTGTGTCAGGCACAGTCAACACTCCCCCATAGCCAGTTCACCTGTCCTTCAAGAATATAGAAAAGCACACTCGCAAGCCTATACTATGGCTGTCTGCCTCTAGAACCCTTACTTCCCTTAACAAAAGTACACCTCCAGCTGTTCACGCCTGCTGAGGCATCACTGTAGCTGCTGATGTTACTAAGGCTGCTAACGCCTGGACCCAGGTTGCTGATACTGGAGACCAAGGACACTAATGTCTAGGTCGGTGATGCCAATATCACATGTTGGGAACATGGCAGATAACTCCACTAATGATGCTTCCACAGTTGCTGCCAGAATTTCTGTTCTTGCTCATCACACAATGAATATTGCCATTGGGATGCTACATGTACCACTTCCTGACCCTTCTGACCCATGCAAGTTTTGACAGCACCCAATGAAAAGTAAACGCAGATAGCTGATTTAGTGTTCACTTTGTTTACCAGCCAGTTCATCCAGGACTCAAACAGTCCAAGAGGACAGAGATGGAGCAAATCCCTCCTCCTTCTGCTGAATGATGCTTTGTCATGGGACCAAATTTCCATCTCATTCTCTTCCTCAGTATGGACTCACCCCCATGAAGTACCTAAGACCACCACATAAATTAGTATCAAGAGGTTCTCCCATCTTCTAACTCAAAGGTCCTCCAAACTGATTCAGGTTTAGGTATTTCCCAGCATGACAATGGGGTAAGTTGGAACCTGTGCTTTAGCCAATGGAGTCTAAACATCTCCCTGGATTCTATCAGCCACAGTTTTCTGCTTGATGCTTTGGATGACCTTCTAAGGAAGACTGCCTGGCAACAACTGCATTCTAATAAGTGCTGGGTGGGGGGAGGGAGGTTTTCATCTTCTGTGCAGGGAGGGTTGTTAAATTCAGTAGCCATCCTCTGGCAGGGGCTGTGTCTTCATGAACTCATGGGCATGTGCAGTGAGATACAGTGAGGTCTACCAGGGGTGGAGAAGCCTGTCTCCTATTGGACATCTGAGAACATAGGTGTGTGGAGATACTATTATATGACAAGAATGCTGAGTACCTGTGTAGACTGGACTGTTACTAGATAAAACTTCAAAACAACTTGGATTTAATTTGTAAATGTGCCCATGAACTTATTTGACCAAACCCAGCCTGGGCTTTCAAGGGTAACCCCCAACACTGCTTTCAGATATTCAGGAAAACTGTAATTTATTCCTGGGAAGAGAAGAGAAGTCCTTCTCTTGAGGAGACCCCTAGTTTTTCTAGAATTCTGGATTCTTTTCAACCTGCTGGCACTTCTTCCTGTCACACACTGTAGAATGTTTTGGAATTGTGATAATGTGCTGTGCAAGCACGATGTGATAGCACCATGCCTTTCGCATCTTAACACACAAACTATAGGTTTCCTTGTTGCTCGTGAGAACTAGCTTAGTGCCTGTGCAGGTGCCCTGGCTGGTCCCTTAGGGGTCCACTGACTTTTAAGCTGCAGGTGACCAGGTAGAGATCGACCATGGATTACCTCATATCTTCTGGCTTGCTACATGGATACTTCCATTGTGTCAGAATTCAGCTTTCCTGGTAACTCCCTAGGAGAGCTGCTGCAGAAGGGCTGAGAATAACCCAGTTGACACACAATGGGGAAAACTTTGGAAATGGGAGATAAGAATCCATGAATACATTCTTTTTCCTTTCTCCCCCCTGACTATTTAAACAGAAAAAAACGTATATATAGACATTTGGAAGACATCTCATGAGAATAAGCAATCAGCCCCACTTTCACAAAGCTTTAACCAGCTAGGTGATGGATCCCTTTATATTTGCCTTTTCTCCTTTCCCACTTAATTTCCTTTTTCATCTCACTCCTGCTTCCTAAAAACTGTTCTCCTCGATAAAATATTAGCACATAGCTTGTGTCCCAGGCTCTGCTTTCTAGGGAAACCGTTCTAAGACAATCCCCAAAAGAATTTTATTTTGGTAGAAAAAGCATGTGTAGTTCAAATGGGTAGCAGCTGAACCCTTAAGGTTTTAAATAGGATATATATCAAAGGGTGTAGGGAGGTGATAGGATAGGAGAGAAAAACGATACACATTGACTACTATTCTGCCCTTTCCAGTATGGAAGCCTAAGGCTAAGCCCTGAACTTTCCTGAATCTCAGTTACCCTGACCCTAAAAGAGGGAAACTAATAGCTTCTGGGCAGTAAGAATGAGATGAGATAATAGATAGGAAGTAAGACAGATTATGTCAAAGTTAATCTATAGATCCTGGAGTCAGACAAACCTTGGCTGGAATCCCAGATCCATCTTTTACAGGCTATGTTAACTTTGGCAAGTCAATACTTAACCTCAACATAGCACTTAGTTCATAGAATCACTGAATTACAAACAAAAGAATGTATGCAAAGTGTTTCTTAGCACAACGCCCAGAACAGAGCTGCCACTAGACGTTACCTATTCTCATCTTTTAGATTACTTGTGATGCTTAAAGTATCATACAAACAATAGTTATTACCAACCGGTTATAAATTTGATAATCTTCTTTTTCATAATATGCATTTCTATCATTTAAACTAAATGGAAAATATGTCTTCTCCAAATGACATGATTTCTACAATCGGCATAAGTAACCAGATTATAGAATTTTCTATTTAATTCTTGTACTTGTGTCACAGTGAGAAGCTGTATAATGGAATTTGTGGAACTGAAGTAAATATAATATGGAAATGAAACCAAAGATTCAAGAAGCTCCTCTATGTGTCAGGAACTAGTTACTAAGAAAAGATTTCTCTTCAAGGAGCTTGCAATTCAGGAAGAAAGACAATAGAGGCAATCTTCTTGACTGTGACTGAATAAATACAAAGTATTATACCAGACAGAGACATCTAACCTAGTTGTGAGTAGCACTGACTGACTGGGATTCATACAAACAACTTTTAATAATAAAAGCCGACAAAGAAAACAGACACATTTCCTTATTATTGGGAAGAAAAGAAACATTTAAAAAAAGAAATGGTTTGGTAAACAAAGTTGAGACAGTCTATCTTTAACTCCATCAAAGACCAGTCAGAACTTGTTATCTTCAACCAGGAAAAAGTTGAGGAGACTGAAAATTTGGAGAGGAATAGAGTGTTAGAAATAGTCTTTCCACAATAATAATGCACACTTCTGGGGCTTCCCTGGTGGCACAGTGGTTAAGAATCTGCCTGCTAATGCAGGGGACACAGGTTCGAGCCCTGGTCTGGGAAGATCCCACATGCCGCAGAGCAACTGGGCCCGTGAGCCACAAATACTGAGCCTGCGCGTCTGGAGCCTGTGCTCCGCAACAGAAGAGGCCGCGACAGTGAGAGGCCTGCGCACTGCGATGAACAGTGGCCCCCGCTCACCGCAACTGGAGAAAGCCCTCACACAGAAATGAAGACCTAACACAGCCAAAAATAAATAAATAAATTTATTTAAAAATAAATAAATAAATAATGCACACTTCTGAGCTCCATACATTTCCAGAATCTTCTTTACCTGAAGAACTGGTTAGGAAGTATGTCTAAACTCCTCTTGTAATCTCTTGTGACACAGAATGAAATCTATATGTTTAGAATGAGCTGAAAAGATGGTCTCAGCTTCAGAATACCCACAAGAATTTCTGCAAAGTGATTAGACAAAAAAAGTCAACGATGGCCTACATCTCTAGATACAAGGACAAGTGGATGTTCAACAAATAACAACATTTGCCAGGGGCGGTAATGAAAACACTCTCTTTCATTCTGTGGAAACAGCAGTAAAATATAAAAAGATTAACAGGTGTTCAATACAGACTACTCCCCTGAATTTAAGTGGTTTCCTTTCCTCTGCCTGGGGGGATGAGAAAACTAAGTAAAAGCACTCATTCTAGGATTCTAGATTCTTAGAACATTACTGTGAGGTAGAAAGTAGAAAACAATAGATATTTATCTTGGTAAAATGAAGACTACAGAGTGTATGAGCTTTTTGGGTAGAAAAAATTTTTTATCTCAATTCTATTTCAAAAAAGAATCAGAAAGATTCCTTTATATTATACAGATCTCTAGCTCACCCTGCAGGGCAAAAGATATTGTCATTTTTATTATGATTAGTAGTAGTAGCTAACTTTCATTGGGAGCTTATTATGTGCCAAAACTCTGCTCAGTGCTTTATATAACTTATTTTGATTTTCCTGGAGTTTAAGACTAGGATTGGGGGAGGGGGAAGGGGGGGAGAAGTTTTTTTTGGAGTGGGGGTCAATCCTTGGAAAGAGGAGTGAGCAAATGAGGGAAATAAGATGAGGAAGGAGCAAAACCTAGTAAGAATCTTCTATATAGATCTCTGATTTTAGCAACAAGGTCTTGACCTTGCCAAGACTTCTAGGAAGCATGCAAAATTACCTCCATAATTGTCCTTCCAAACAACAGGAGGCTCGGGCATTTATCCACTGCCTTCCAGCTCCCACTGGTTAAAGATTATCTCCTCTGCACTTCTGGGCTGCCCTTGCACTTGAACTGAGGGGACTCCCAAGGTTTGGAGAAGGCCTTGGGGCAAAACACAGGAAGGTAAGCAACACTTGAGGTGGGATGTGATCAGTATGAATCAAAATCATCCAGCAAAGCTTTGGCTGGAATCAGAGGTGAGCCAAAAAGAGGTTGCAATGGCAACGAGACAGTCTGTGATAAGACTTATTTTCTTTAATCCTGACAACGCCCTATTATACTGTTATCATCCCCATTTACTGACGAGGATAGTAAGACCGAGAGAATATAATTTGCCCAACTTCACACAGCCAGTAAATAGTAGAACAGGACTTCAAACCCAAGCCGGATGATCCTAGAATGTGAAGTCTTGCAACCTCATTACCTAATTTACACAACCTCTTATCCAAGAGACTTATTTACATTTTCCAAGTATGAAACTCATGGCTAAATAGACTTCCCTAACACATCTTTAAGAAGCAGGTACCTTTAGGACTGAGCTGAAGTTGTGACTACACTCAGGTGAGAACTGAGTATAGAGCTTCTGATGAGAGCTTCTAATAGAATTATCCACCAAGATTTCTGGACTGGCCTCCTGGGGTTATTTGCACAGGAAAGATATTCCTATGCACAAAGGTATGATTTTTTCATAATAATCACATTTACATTAAAGCTCTAGGCTAGACTATCTCCATTGTGGAAATATGAGCATCATATTAAGGGAATGAAGTGAGCTGGTTTTCCTATTCCACTGAGAAAGTAACGTAAAACAGTCCCTTGGGTTTGTAAGTTTTGAGATGATGCACAATTTTTAAAAGTGAGAAAGAAAGCCTACTTTACTAGATGGATGAGTAAGACAGGCTGTAAATTATTTTTTTTTCATGTGTAAAGTTATTTATTGTAGCACTGTTGGCAAAAAATTAAAATAATCTAATTGCAGTGGTAAGAATAAATAAAGTTTGGTCTTTTTTGTACAGTGCAATTTAGAGGTTAAAATAAAAGAATTAAATATTCATGTATAAATCTCAACACCAAAATGCTGAGTGAAAAAGTAATAGGTAGAGTATGATACCATTTAAACTTAAAAAAAAATATGGAACGCTTCACGGATTTGCATGTCATCCTTGTGCAGGGACCATGCTAATCTTCTCTATATCGTTCCAATTTTAGTATATGTGCTGCTGAAGCAGGCACGGCTGTAAGTTATGAAAGAAAAACAAGATCCCTAGAGAGGGAGCCAACAGAAGAGCTCTCTAGGCTGTCTTAAGTATTGCAATGCATAGACTCATAAGTGAGGTGACTACATACGTATCCATCAGATCAGGTATACTCGAAGGTAAAAGGGGTGCTATTGATAATTTCACTGAATCGACACGTGTAAACCTGGACCAGAATGTACCCTATTCATAGGGCAAGAGGATAGACCTGTGTTTTTCCCATTGTTACTGTGACATGAGACTCATTCTGAGCGTCTGCAGATTCTTTGGCCCTATCCCTTAGTTGCTGTAGCAGAATCTCAGGTACAGGGCTCCAAATTTTGAATTTTAACAGTACCTCCAGGTGATTCTTCAACATACTAATGTTCATGCACCATTGACTGAGATAATCAAATTCAATGTTTCTGTGTATATGTGTGTATAATTCACACAGAAATTTAAAGACTAAAATAACTCAGTGTTACAATTAAGACCATAAAAACTGGGAGGAAAACAACTCTGTTGATCTCATGTATTAATTAATGTGTATGGTACATATTTATTGAATCCCCAGTAAATATGAGTTTGATAATAGGGGAAAAAATGTAAAAAATTAAAAAATAATGTATTCCTTGCTTTCTCTGAATGTATAGTCTAGCAGGGAGGCTGTAGAGTAATAACAATAATAAACAATAATTACAATTCATACATCAAGGATGATGAGGCGATCAAGAAGTAACACTAGATTATAAACTTCCTGAGGACAAGGAACTCTGTCTGTCATACGCCAGAATATACTGCAGAGTGACCAGCCATTCTGTTTTGCCCAGAGCTGAGGGGTTTCCCAGGACACAGAACCGTCAGTGCTAAAACAAGAAAAGCCTGGGCAAATCAAGACAAGCTGATCACCCTATTAGTGAAAAAGGCAATCAAAAGAGAGTCTAATAAAAAGGAATATGTTACTGAAGAAGGTTAGCAGAAGGTATTCACTTATATTGAGGTCTGTCATTTTCCAAGTTCTCTATATACATCATCACAACAAGGTTCTAAGCTAACTGACAGAGGAGTAAACTGAGGCTCAGAGAGGTTAATTACTTTGCCCTAGATCCCACAGCTGGAAATGGCTGAGCTGGGCCTGGGATAGGAGTCCAGGGCTGTTTGAATCCAAAGGCCCCAAGGGTAAGGAAAGATGAGGCTCTAAGTTCTTAGCTCAAAACTTCAAAAGAGGCAGAAATGTGGACTTACAATTGAATTCTTCATCCTGGGAAAAACATCCATGTTTTATTCAGGGAAAGCCCTTTTGTTTTTATTAATGCACACACATGCCCAAGATAGTTTGCTTGCCTCCCTCCCTCCCTTCCAGCAGCTGCTTTGAAGATGAACAGAGGCTCCAGAGGGAGCAGAACTGTTTCCAGCAGCTGTTTCTCAAACACCTAACTTCATTTCAGAACAGAGCTGGGGTGTGAAGCTCTTAAAACCTTTGCTGCTTCATTCACATGAGAGCAGAAGCATCCCAAACTATCAGCGCCTCACCAGCAGCCTATCTGAATGCCTCTCTGGGTACTGGGTGCCTCAGGCACGATGTGGTGTGGAGCTGTTTGTTAACTCTACTTTCAACGTCTCTCCCCCTCACTCCCCTCTAAGAAAGGCAAACCCAGAAAGGAGGCAGTATCTCACTCAAGCTTCCTCTTCCTCTTGCTTCCCTCTATCTCCCTCTCCTTCTCCTTTTACATTTTATGATTAAGAAGTATTTAAATTCTAAAAAGAATGAGAAAAATGACACGTTCATCCTAAAATTGCAAAATTAGCATTTTGTCATATCTGATGAAATCCTTTTTGGAGGAAATCAGATGTTACAGGTAGGATGAAAACTCTTCACCCCTGCCCAAATGCATTTCCCTCTTTTTCTCCCCATCAACATCATTGGAAAGTTGGTGTGATTGTCTCCATTTGGGTTCATACATTTTTATTAATATGCATATGTCCATAAGCAACAGGAAATAATATCGTTGGGTGAGTTATCCTTTCACTCTTCATTAATAGTATCATCCTGTATACCACTACTTAGATCTTAAATTTTTATTGAATCTTGTTTTTACAGGTGCAATCATGGGAATACATGACAAATCAGCACATTGATTCATGTTGCTTTATGGTATTCCATCACATGAATAGTGCACAGTTTCTTTTTTTTAACTCTCCAGTGTTAAATGCTTAAATTATCATTTTTTACTCCCTCTTGCATTTCTGTACTTCTACAATAAACCTATGAGGTAGATTTTACTTTACGATCTCCATCATACAGAGAAGAAAATCAAGGTTGAGATCAATCAAATACGTCAAATTTATACCACTAACAAGTGAACGACTGGAATCAAGAAACAGGTTGGAGGAGCCTTAAACTATTTGTTTCCCATATACAAGACTCCACAAGAAAGGAAGGAAAAGCAATTACAGTACCACGTCAACATTGTGTTCAAAGGTATTTGTTTTCCACGCTTGTATCTACCGGGCTTAGCAGGGTACTTGAAAGTAGGGGGTGTTAAACAAATATATATTAAATCATTGAGCTGAAAAGACATGAAGACCAAGTCTCAGGAGGTTCTAAGATAAGTTGTCAGATACACAGCCCTGGAGACAAAGAGCCCTGGATCTAACATACAGAATCAAATACGGAACCAGAGAACCAAAAAATGTTGAGAGAATGAGAAATAGTTGGGTGGGCAGTACATAGCAGTTGTATATCCCACCTATACAAGCCTGAGACAAACACCTGGGATCTTACATGTCATTAGTGGACACGTAAGTGTTTGAGCCGTTTACACTCAAAGGAGATGGGAGAGGGCAAGCCCAGGAATTGTCACTGGGTCATGGAATAGTACCACGTTTTGGAAGAAAGCAGTTCTTCTTCTCTTGCATAAAGTAAACTTGGTTATTTAAACCATCAGTTTCTTCTACCATATAACCCTAAACATATGCAGTTTTTCTCCTATCTCAGTGCACAGGACTAGTCAATGAGTTATGAACATAAATGGCTGCCATTCACAAGCACTTGGTCTGTACACAAATGTAGGATTAAATGAGATACAACACCTAAGCAATGGGTACAGTGCCTGGCACATAAAAAGAACTGAATTCAGATTCACTTCAACAATATTATAAAGAGGGAAGGACTCTCCTTTTATATTTGAAGACTAGAAAAACAATTTCTTCTCTTAATAATGAAGAAATTAAGTGGCAGTGAGGTTTATTGAGATGCAAATTGTATTGTTGCTGATTATTTTTCTGAATATCACATGTGTTTATAATCTAGTAAACTCATGCAAACCTCTTTAACCAGAACCTTTTTTAAAGCTTCCTGAGAGACTTAATAGACAGTAAGAAGGAAATTCGTATTTTTCTCAAACAGTGCTCAAGGCAAGCACATTTTACTACTTTTCAAAACCTAATGTCTCCATCCAGGGAAAACAAACTGAATTACTCTAGAGCACATGTGGGGCATTAGGGTCATCCACACATCGGGGACGCTGAGCACTCTGCAGTAGATGGCACAGATAGGATGCTGCTGCCTGGCCGTGGAACTCGAGAGGGAGGTTTGAGTGGTTCACTGTTACTGGGATTTATAAAATCGCTCTCTCCCAACCAAGCAATTTGCTCTTCCAGATTGTATTTTTGAAGCATATTTTGGTTTTAATAAAGCAAGTATTTAAGCCACATTGTAAAATAGACTTTCAGTCATTCAGAACTGTGAATTTGACACTGGTATCCCCCAGTGATAGACTGACATAACCCAACCACATAAAAGTCAAAGTTATGTGTGGTGTGTGTGTGTGCGTGCACGTGTGTGTGTTGAATCTCAGCCAGAAACTGGAGAAAGGTCAGACCCAATCCACATACCCCAAATTTGAGGAGGTTTCAGCAGGAAAGGAAACACTGATATCATCAGTCTCATCTCAAATGCAAGAGGGACCCTCTCCAACTTGGCAAAAATGAAAGTAAGGCTATTCATTCTCCCCTCAGAGTTACAAAATATTCCTCGTATTTCTCATGTGGGTTGAGACCTGGACACAAAGACAGACTGAAGCTCAGCTGGACTGGCAGTTTGAGGGTAGGGTCTTGTTAAAGTCCAGATGAGAGAGGGGTGAGTGTCTTAGCTTAGTAATTCTCAAACCCGGCTGCTCACTAGAATCAACTGGGAAATTTTCAAAACTATCCGATGCTCAGAACCAAACGCAGACTGCAGAAGAGCTGCAGAGGAGGCTAAGCATTAGTATCTTTTAAAAGTTTCCTGGGTGATTCTAATATGCAGCCAAGGTGACATAAGTAGATCTGGACACAACAATTTTCCCGCCCATTGCACCCACAATGAGAGAAAATGCACTGGCCTTTTTACCATCTTGAACAAATGTAATCTATACTTATTTATTGCTGTAATCAAAGGTCTGGCATATATCAGGAATTCACTCATCATTAATGACTAAATGAATGAGTGATCACTAGCTAGCAAAAATATTACACTAAAATAAGGTTGCCCTTTACTCTGTGTAACTAACATACTGCTCAAAACCCCTAAAATTTGCATAATATTTGATGATTCACTCAACTCTTCATAAATTATCATGAAGAATTAATGAAAAAGCTACAAAGACATATGTACAAAGTACTCATCACACTGCAGTACAGAGATTCAATAAGTCAATTATGATATATCCATGCAATGGAATTCTATGCAGACACTAAAATACTGTCTTGAGTTATTTTGTAATATGGAAATCTGTCCATGATATATTATTGATAAAGAGCACATTAAAAACAGCATGGATAAAAATAATAATTTTGATTTAATAAATACATAAATTGTGTGTTTGTGTGTGTGCCTACATAGCAAAATCTAGTAGGCATAAACACAAATGTGGTTAACTATGAAAGATACAAATAAAGATGATTTTCAGGCTTCCCTGGTGGCCCAGTGGTTAAGAATCCGCCTGCCAGTGCAGGGCACACACGTTCGAGCCCTGGTCCAGGAAGATCCCACATGCCATGGAGCAACTAAACCCATGTGCCACAACTACTGAGTCTGCAAGCCACAACTACTGAAGCACACGTGCCTAGAGCCCATGCTCCACAACAAGAGAAGCCACCGCAATGAGAAGCCTGCACACCACAATGAAAAGTAGCCCCTGCTCACCGCAACTAGAGAAAGCTCGCGTGCAGCAACAAAGACCCAACACAGCCAAAACTAAATAAAACAAAATAAATTAATTTTTAAAATAAATAAAGATGATTTTCACACTCTTCTTATACCTTTTCTTTATTTTCCTCAACTCACATTATTTTATTTTATTTTTTGCCATGCGCAGGCCTCCCACTGCTGTGGCCTCTCCCGTTGCGGAGCACAGGCTCCGGACGCGCAGGCTCAGCGGCCATGGCTCATGGGCCCAGCCGCTCCGTGGCATGTGGGATCTTCCCGGACCGGGGCACGAACCCGTGTCCCCTGCATCGTCAGGCGGACTCTCAACCACTGCGCCACCAGGGAAGCCCCATTATTTTAACAATTGCAATTTCTTGGTATGTAATTTTTTTCCAAAGTTGGGAGCAGCTCCAGCCATCCCCATTCCAGGTCCATCTTGAGTTCAGAACCCTCACCACTTGCAAATACAGTCCGACCAAGATACAACAATGGAAAGGGAGAAGTGGATCTTTAGTGCCCTGTTCGTACCTATGGGTCAGTCTCCACTATTTATGCTGGCCACCACCTCCCGCAAGTAAGCTCCCATCAGAAACTGATAACTTAGTTTAACCTAGTACATCCAGTTATATCCATAAAACCTATTTCTTGAGGACATCTGCTTCCATATGTAATGGGGCTAGGTTATCTGGTATAACTATTTCTTAACGCAAATTAGTTTAATACCTAATCTGTCATCGTTCACAGGGATAGTTACTTTTTGGTTTTTCTTGGCTGCACCACGTGGCTTGGGGGACCTTAGTTCCCCAACCTGGGATCGAACCTGCACCCTCGGCAGTGAAAGTACAGAGTCCTAACCACTGGACTGCCAGGGAATTCCCCAGATAGTTACTTTTTGAAGCAAATATCAAAACACAGAAATGCCTCTAATGTGACATGACAGCTTTCAGAAACAGAACCATGGTAAGAATTGATTTCTCCCTGATAGGGGGAGAGGTGACATTGTAGAGGAGAGAAGTAACTACTAATAATAAGGACAGCCAGAAATGTTCGGATGCTTTCTGTGCCTGACACTGTACTTTGTAGGACTGACAGTACTTTGTGGGATTAAGGAATATAAATATTATAAACAACAGATGATGTATGTACTATTACTATACCCATTTCATAGATGAGAAAACAGAGGCTTAAGGAGCTTAAGACTTGCCCAAGGACATATAAACAATAAGTGGCAGAACTGGGATCATACTGCAGGTGCTCTGGCTTCAGTTTCCGTTCTCTGACCAACTATGTTACAGACTATGTAGTTTCTAGACCTTCTAAAATCCACAGCTCATTTTAATTCAGTCCTCAATACCAATTATGTTAGTTTCTGGGATAGGTGATATTACTGGTGAATAAAACTTGATTGGGGTCCTCTAGAGGCTTCTACTGATGTAGCAATTTATTCCAGCCACAGAAGAAGAAAACCAAAATTCTCAAGGATTGTTTACCTTCTAGACTAGTGATTGTCAAAGTGTGGTCCCTGGACTAGTACCACCTGAGATCTTACTAGAAATGCAAATTCTTGAGCCCCACCCCAGGCCCACTGGATCAGAATCTCTGGAAATGGGGTCCAGGATCTGTGTTTAAGAAGGCCTTCCAGGTAAGAAGCCCTGTTCTAGGCACCATATCATATGTGTCACAGGAGTTATCTCATTTAATCCTCACAGCCAACTTTTAATGTCAGCTCATAATTCCAGATGAGGAAACTGAGGCATGGGCTGCTGAATGGGTTCCTCAAAAGGCATAGTTAGTAAGAGATAAGGCTGGAAATCTAACCCACTTCTGTGAGAGGCTCCCACTAAGGTGGAGTGAAAGGGATAGAGCACATCTTTTGACTTTGCTACTACTTCAACACAACCTTCTTTGTTTGCAGTGTTAAAAAACATTCTACAAAGGTGTATCAAGGAATACAGTTTAATGGAAACTAAGATACATGTGGGCAATTATCTCATAATAACATTCTACTTATGAAAGGATGCTACAGTGTAATTAGACACCAGGAGGCCAGGGGAAAAAAAGTGGCTCTTATTTTAACTGCTTCACAATAGTGGAGTGTTGTCAGAGAGTTATTCACACAACAGACGCTCTGAAGATAATGTGCTGATTCTGTGGGTTGCTGCCTAACCCCACTGCAACAGAGCCTCCAGTCCTCATGCACAGAGACATAAGTCCTCCCTAAGCAATGTCTAATGCTTGCAGCAGAACTATAAATCGAAGCTAATGGGAGAAAATGCAACTCCTCCATTCAGATTTTCGGAAAATATTTGCCTGCGATGTTTTGTGCATCAGAGACTGCATGCACACACGAAAAGACAGTATTTATTCTGGGTTGGCTTCATTTGGAGAGCCAGATTAGGGAAGGTAATCAAGTACATTTCACTTTTACCTAGTAAATAAGTTAAATGGTCCCTGTGGTTATTCATTAAAACTTTTATGGTATGTTCATCAATTACCAAACAGCTTGAACAAAGCAGAGGTAAATTAACTTTCTCAAATCCACATGGCTTGCCAAAAGGAGTGTACTCAAAGCAATTCTACCGGTTTAAAGTTCATCCAAAATACTATTAGCTTGGAGTCCAATTTTGAACTGTCAAGGGGAATATATACAATGGTAATTTCAGATCATTATCATGGCATTCCAAGGCAAATGGCCACAATTTAATTCATTATCACTGACATTACATCTTTATTTTGTTACCAACTGGTGACTGACATTTCCAGGGCTACAAGAAGCAAATGCTAATTAGACCACTGTGTACTCTTACCCTTTCTTCTTTTGCTGGACTTTTCCATATTTGAGGAGACATGCCGGAGGCTACTTCTGACCAGCTGCTGGCCCTTGACACTCCTTCTCCAGGCCACCATCCCTGGGATAAAATGAAGCTCCTGTGAATTTCCAGTTCTGTGCATTGTGCCTCTGAAATGGCGCCTATGTAATGGAATGACCCCTTCTTTAAATCACCTGCCCAACCTAATTTAGGAAGTCTAAACCACTCCAGGGTGACAGAGCACAGACATTAAGATGCAAACAAACTGCCATGAAAGTTCAAATTTGCATTTAGACTGGACAAAAGGGAACGAAATGGCTTTCTATGCTGTTCCTTGCATCATCAGAGTTTCACAAATTACTAATCTCTGAAATGATGCCAGAAGGGAACTTCCTCTGATCCTCTCATTCATGCTTAGGTAGACTCAATTCATCTCTGAAAAGCATACCTGTTCACTTTCAACATGAGATGAGAAAGAGCTGTAAAATCTCAAACAGCTCCAGTGAAATGTTTAATGGATTCAAATGAAAGCAATTAGTAAGTACAAAATTGAAGCTCCTCAGATCTTTGCGCTACAGACTCAAGGAAAAGACATAAAGCATCGATTTTCTTTCCATTTCCCTGATATGTCACAATAATTCTGCCTTCAAGACAATGTCTGTCTCCAGAAGCTCTGTGAAAATGTTATTTATTCTCTCATTATTTAGCTGCAATAATAATGATAGATGATCATTATAGGCCAGGTCCCCGGTAATTGGCTTTGCATACTTTAATCTTCAAAACAACCCATGGGGGTATAGCTCAGGGATAGAGCATTTGACTGCAAAACAACCCTGCAAGATATGAACTGAGTTATCAATGAGGAAGAGGAGTCTGGCCAATGCAAATGGAAATCGTAACTCTAGTTAGGCAGGGTGATCGGTACCTTTTATTGACTGTTTTCTCTTTTCTGCATCACTATGCACTTCTCTGTTTCCTTCACTTCCTAAGCCAACTCTTTTCTTTAGAATACTTATTAGGGTCTGGTTCTGGGGAACCCCAATTAAGACAACAGAAGGCGGTATGATCCTGAAATTAAAAATTTACCTTCCCGGTGTGTTGAATGTGGAATGAATAAATAAACTATTCCAGTATCACTTGAGCAAAAAAGTAGGTGTAGTAATCAAGGATAAGGAATTAAAAATGAATAGATTTGAAATGCTTTTCTCTATACTGATATTCAGAGCTGGACTAGAAGATTTTATCCTTTAATATGATTGATACATATATTATTTAATTATTTAATTATAATTTATAGTTTCAAGCACAGTTACACAGTTACAATTAGGTAGGTATACCTGACTTGGAATTATGCTTTAGAAAGTTGGCATACAGAAAGCCACTGCTGTACTTAAAATGCCTAACCCTGAATGCAGCCCTCAAAAGCATGAGCTTGGGTCCCCCCAAAAAGGAAGCACTTCTCAATAACAACTTTCCAATACTCATTTTCCTCATTCATCATCTAATCATTAATAAATTTCACTTGAATAACTGTACATTTCAGACTGAGAGAAAAATGAGGTTTCATGTGTTACATGTGCCATTGCTACCCTACTTCTAAAACCTAAGTGTCCTGCTGAAAAAGTATGTGCCCTGGGGCCCAAGACTAATAGAAATTTCAAAGCCTGTTTTATGTTTGCAAGTTAATCTTTCTTTGTCCTCCATCTCATCCAGCAAATACAATATCATAATAACACAACTCATCTCTGTTTTTGAACTTGGCTTTGGATTGAGGATCATTGTGTCTTTGCCTTCAGATGTCTCACTTTGATGTATCTATTTCAAAGGGAGAGATAAAACCCAAAGTTCATTCTCACAATGGGACATCTTTTAAAGCCAAAGAGAAATGTTGGTCCTCTTTGTGGTACACAGCAGCCTGGATTCACTTTGAGATCCTCACTTGAAAGTTCCTGGGCAAGTGCAAAACGGCTTTAGTGATTTATCTTGCTACTGTGAGAACGGAATCGCTGTAGCTATGTCCATTGCACAAGTGGGCAGACAGAAGTTGTGGGAGTGAAGCAGGGAGAAGACCTCGGGGAAATAGGTTTTCTCATTGCCTCTTCCTAATTACTAGCCATGTAGCTAAACTCTTCAGCACTAATGGCTCCACTGGGTATAAATAGCATCTATATATATCTTTGGAAGTATAAATCTGGGCTGGAGGAAGGAGGAATCTGTTCAAACCCACATTCTTATCTCTCTTTTACTCTCTTTCTCCCTCTGAACTCAACTCCAATCATATCAAAGAAAAAAGAGTCTTTGTATATTTCACCATTAGACATAGCACATTTCACTTTCTAAAACTGTTTTCGATTGGTCCTTTCAATTTGCCATTCTATTTGACTCTTAAATTTCCCATAATTTTGAAGAAATCTCTTTCTAAACTCATTTCTTCCACCTTCAAATTCTAATAGATTGCAATTTCCACAGGGATGCATAAATTCTTATTTTCTTTATATCCTCAGTGCCTAAAACAAAGTCTAGAATATATTATTCAACCAATACATGTTTATTGAGTGAATAAGTGAAGAAATGACCAAATGAAATTTTAATCATTTGCTCTTCTTTAAATCTTCCTCCTTTCTCTAAGCATGCTCATAGCTGGGCTACCTTGAAAAAAAATTGTAATGTTTTTGCATGCTGTACCCTCTGAAATAAATTTATCAGTTTCAAAGCACAAGATGGCATATCCCTTCCT
This sequence comes from Leucopleurus acutus, assembly GCF_964270905.1. Lineage (NCBI taxonomy): Eukaryota > Metazoa > Chordata > Mammalia > Artiodactyla > Delphinidae > Leucopleurus > Leucopleurus acutus. Next base: position 25,993,942 of record NC_139162.1, read on the forward strand.
ACCCCCTTCCCTAGTGGGAGCAATTATATAACCAAAGAAATGGATCAAATTACCAGTCTTTAAAAGTTAAGGAGTGTTATCTCAGCCAAAGCTAAATACAGAGGCTGTCCCCCTCTACTCCATGCTCACTCTTACCTTCTTTGGATGATATATCATGTCAATACCCTGATACTGCTATGGTTTCCGCTGGGAGAATCTCAACTGAGGTTTTAATGGAGGCAGTGGCATAACTGAGCATAAGTAGAATCTTAGATCACTAGTGGGCTAATATTTTATTGGCAATTTACAAAATATTTTCTGAGTGCTAAACCTGCAAGGATTACACTAGACATTCTAAAGGATTTTTTAAAATCATATAGCAATCCAGCACTCAATAAACTAAGATTCTAGAAAAAATAAGACATGTGGATGTGGATAAATGTTCATACTTCATGGGTAAAAATTATTTATCTCATAAAAAGCTTCAAAATGAAGTACTATTGGGAAAGGGATTTCACTGGATCACAGAGAGCTTCAAACAGGGAGTGGCATTTTAACAAAGCCTTGAAGGAATGAATTAGTATGTGAACACTTTGCAGTGGTATGCTCTTAGACAAATAATAAAAGCCCTGATCTGTTGCGTTTGGCAATTTCCATGTTATAAATACCCCAACCATGGCCACCAACCAGCTCTCAACATTCCTGAAAAGTTTACAATTAGCTCTCATGAGCCAGCTCCAACACACCACTGTTTGATAAATTTGATAAATTTCAACTTAGGCAACCCCTGTTATGAATTTAAATGCTGTATATGAAATTGAAAAGATCCAGTTGTCCCCATATTGAAGGACATGTTGCAATGAAGGAAAGGTGGTTAAGGGAAGAGAACTAGACAGGCTTTGAAGCACTTTTAGCTAACCCCAGTTCAAAGAGTCATGATTACACCCAGGAAAATTATCCCCATCTCTGAGTAGCTCTGAGTTTTGGCAATGTGAAGACGTATTGGCAGTTTGACTTAATCAGAGTATTTCATTAAAAATTTGATCATATGTCTTCATATTCCAAATCTAGGAGTTCTATTTATGATGATAATGGATTTAGGAATACTAAATCTATAGAACTCCTTCTATAAAGATTTTTTTAATCTTTATAGTCATGAAATGAAGAATTTAAAACAATGTTTATAGTCATGAACGGAAGAATGAAGTTAAAACAGAAGAGGTCTGAGTATTTCTCTGTGAAACCCAAGTTGGCTGGAAGTCAGGGTTTCTTTGGGCAATTGCCTGATGATGGGAGAGAATTTGGCAAAGGTAACCCAGGATTCTGGATATGCTTGTGTTTTGTTTACTGAGCCCAGGGGTTTATTTCTCAAATGAATTCCTTTTTTATTGTGATGGTAGTAATCATGAAAATCCTCCTGGTAATAAGCTCTGTGAAGGTTCCTTGGCAAAATGGCCTATAAATATTGGCCATATGCCACATTTCAATATTTTGGTTTGAAACGCAGAAACCCAAAGCTCAGGAAATATTTTCAGAAAAGACCCATTGTTCTGGCCCTCAGCTGGAATCCTGAACAACAGGCTCCATATACTGTCTTGCTGCCATGATTCTGGGCACTAGTAGAAGACACCTCCCTAGTCACATTGCTTAGTGTCCAGCCTCCAAAATGAGCAGAGATCTGTAAAAAGTGCCTCTTTATTGGGTGAGAGGGTGGACTATTTGAACACCAAGATCCTTCATCAATCTTTAATGTTATGAATCTAACAGCCATTCAGTTCTGAACTCCAAAGGAGAGAGAAGGTATGACAGTGGGCAAACTAGAAGCATGGCTTCTAAGCATGAACTGGTCACTAACTCATGAAGGTGTTGGATTACCCAACCACTACATTTCCTTCCAACTCTACAAATCTATAAATCTACTGTCAAGATCATTCTAAACTCTTCTTTCAGCATTGGGCTCTATCTAAAAGACAGATAAACTACATTCATTCAATACCATTTAAGAAACATTGATTGTCTTCCACACGGTACCTACTAAATTTGACATGACGGAATCAAGAATTAAAGAGAAAGGACCTCTGCATGAAACTGATCACAGTTGATAGGAAAACTACAATTGAAAAGACAACTGAAATATATTCTATTGGTACAAAGATCCCACCACCATTCCCTCCAATGAGATATAATCTCCTAATGGATATCGCTTATATGTGGAATCTAAAAAAATGGTACAAATGCACTTATTTACAAAACAGAAATAGAGTTACAGGTGTAGAAAACAATCTTATGGTTACCAGGAGGGAAAGGGCAGGGCGGGATAAATGGAAGGTTGGGATCGACATATAACACACTACTATATATAAAATAAATAACTAATAAAGACCTACTGTACAGCACGGGGAACTCTACTCAATACTCTGTAGTGGCCTATATGGGAAAAGAATCTAAAAAAGAGTGGATATATGTATATATATAACTGATTCACTCTGCTGTACACCTGAAACTAATACAACATTGTAAATCAACTATACTCCAATAATTTTTTTTAATCTCCTAATGGTCATTAGAATTACATAACAGTTAGGACACTTAAAGATATATCAGGTCAGCCTAGTCACCCCTTAGGTTTGCCCTAGACAGTAGAGCAGGTTACGCTAAACGATACAGGTTTGTCAAACCACACTGGAGGTTTCATTTCAGCCGACCTCATCTTTGTTGATTCACTAAGGTACCTTCATTGTTATCCCTGTCATCACCATAGGCCTCAGGATCAAGTAGAAAGGGTTTTATCCCCAGCTTTGCCACTTAACTAACATTGAGATGTGGCACAGCTGGCACTTACAAATAAGTTTCCTCAACTGCCTAAAGTGGGGTATATTTTACTTCTCATCACAGGCTCAAAAGCAATGTCTATGAAAAGGCCACTCAATAAATGTGACCAATTATTCATTTCAGGATTATGTTACATATGCATGCATAGCATAGACCCTCTGCTTGTTTTTACGTGTTTCATAATATTTGAATGAGGCAGGGTTGAGCAGTTGTGTTCAAGAGAATATTCTTCCATCATTCTCACTGGATCTTCAAAATATTCATAAATAATTATGATGTTATCTTTAATTTTTCCTTTCTTATCAAGGCTGTTGCAGGGGTGTCAATTCTACTTTAATCTTCTCTTCCCTCTCTGTCTCAGATTATGAATGCCACTATATTCTAAAACACTGTCATAATTACCATTAAGAAGATTCATTCAGGTATCTATGGAAACAGAGAAAAAGAAATCAAATTTAGTCATGTCAGATGGGGTGTCAAGGAAGGCATTTAGAAAAGAGCAACAACCTTTGAGTTAGCTGTGAAATATGAGTGAGCACTAGAGAGGAAACAAAAGAGGGGCTCAGGTGTGATGCAAAGGCACTGAGACTCACGAAAGCTCATGCTGCCTCTGGCAGCTCACTCCATCCCAGTGAAGAATGCAGTACAAAAGGATGGCAGCTGAGACTGGCAACAGTTGAGGATCAAATCTGAAGGAGCCCTGAACACTATGCTAAGGTATTTGAATATAATTTATCTAGAAAGCAAGAGTGGAGTGAGCCCATGAAGGGTTGAGGCAGGTGGCCCACATGATCAGATTTACATTTTTAAGAGTCACAAGGGAAACAGCATTGGGGATGGACTAGAGGAACAACAGACTGAAAGTAGGGAACCGCACACTAGGAAGCCCTGCTATTCTACACTTGGCCTTATTCACTAACATCTTGCAATTTTTATTAATCAACACTCATGAAATGACAGATAAATAACAACATTTTCTCAATTAAGTGGGAGTGGGAGGGGGTGGGTAGGGTAGGGTGAGAGAAGAGTAAGGCGTGATTGGAAAAAACTTGCCATCTATTGCCCTACTAATTGGAGGTTCATGTCTTGCTAGTTTCATGAATGCTTCCCATTTGAGAATAAATCTAAGGCATGATTCATCCCTAATTATCAGAGACAGAGAAAAACAAACATAAACCAAACACCTCATTTGAATTGTTTATTTCTTTTAACTACCTAAAGATTACAGCCACAGGTTCTTCACCAATTTATAGGAAAGTAAACACAATAAACAGACAGGTGAAGACGACTCATCTAGGGGGTATTGTGAAAATAATCTAAACAATGAGTGTTCTGGAGACATTTGATATGCACACATCTGCATTATCTAATCAGCACCACACAATCAGATTTCAGTAGTACTAAAGGCAAATATCTGAAGCTCTCTCCCACTGTTCAGACTGTATGTAGACTGCCATGAAAACCCCATCATATGGGAGATGGTTTTATATAAAGGGGACATGGCTTTAGTATTTAAAGAATGTGATGTAAATGAGTGCTTACATATACTGTTATGTGATTTGAAAATTACTGAAATATAAAATAATTATAATATTAATTATATGCATATCCTGATTATTTTACATTATTTAATGATATTTACTATGTACCAGGCACTGGGAATAGTACTTTGCATTCATTATATCATTTGATATTTAAAGTGGTACCATCACTCCCATTATACAGATGAGGAAACTAAAGAAAGAGGAATTGTCCAAAATAATCTTTGTTAGTTGGAAAAAGACAGAACATGAGTTTGAGTCCAGGTATCTATGACACTACAGGTCATACTCTTAACTGCTGTTAAATACTGCCCTGGATATGGGACTCTACACAGTCTGGATCCACTTAGCTTTCAAGCAACTCCTTGTGCAAACCTCTCTCCTTTCAAGGAGGTCACACATTTTATTCTTTGCTAATTCAATGTAATAAATTCCTCCTGGAGTTCCCCTTGTTCTTTCTTCATTCATTTGGTGATCCTCTCTTACTCCTTTTTCAACATTTAGTTCAGGTTTTATCTCAACTTGAGATAGTTCAGGACTCATCTCAAAACCATGAGTCCTTTCTAAAGAATAAATAAATAAATAAATAAACTAATTAATCAAATTACACTCCACCACCTCTCAAAGCATGAGTTAAATAATTATACTCCTCCACTTCTCAAAGCATGAGTTAAATCACAGACATAATGCCTATGATCTGAATAAATATATATAGGTATAGAAATTAAATTTTTATGTTTAATAACATAATTAAAAATATTAATAGATATTCCAACCATATTACTTAAATTCAAATTTATGAGTTTACAGCTAAAAGTTGTATTCTAAGAGTTAGTATTTCACTGAATAACCAATAGGTCATTGAAGAAATCAAAGGAGAGGTTTACCTGAAGAAACAAGAAAATATCCCAAACAAACAGTCTAACTTACACCTAAAGGAACTAGAAAAAGAACAACAACAATAACAAAAAAACCTAAAATTAGTAGAAGGAAGGAAATAATAGAGATCAGAGAGGAAGTAAATGAAATAGAGACTAAAAAACAATAGAAAAGATCAGTAAAACTAAGAGCTTATTCTTTGAAAAGATAAACAAAATTGACAAACCTTTAGCTAGACTAACCAAGAAAAAAAAGAGAGAGGACTCACATAAATAAAATCAGAAATGAAAGAGGAGAAGTTAAATTGATACCACAGAAATACAAGGCATCATAAAAGACTACTACAAATAATTATATGCCAACAAACTGGACAACCTACAAGAAATGGATAAACTCCTAGAAACATACAATCTTCTAAGACTAAATCATGGAGAAACAGAAAATCTCAATCAACTGATTACTAGAAGGGAGATTGAAACAGTAATCAAAAATCACTCAACAAACAAAAGCCCAGGACAAGATGGCTTCATTGGCAAATTCTACAAAATATTCAAAGCAAATTTAACACCTATCTTCTCAAACTCTTCCAAAAAACTGAAGAGAAGGAAAACCCTCCAAACCCATTTTACCAAGCTAGAACTACTCTGATACAAAAATGAGACAAGAACACCCCAGACAAAGAAAATTGAAGGCCAAAATCTTTGATGAACATAGACGCAAAAATCCTTAACAAAATATTAGCAAACTGAATCTAACAATACATTAAAATGATCATTCACCATGATCAAGTGGTATTTACTCCAGGGATACAAGGATGGTTCAAGATCTGCAAATTAATCAATGCAATACATCACATTAACAAAACAAAGAATAAAAATCACATGATCATCTCAATAGACACAGAAAAAGCATTTGAAAAATTTCAACATCCATTTTGATAAAAACTCCCAACAAAGTAAGTATAGAGGGAACATGGCTCAATAAAGGCCATATATGACAAACCTGCAGCTAACATCATATGAAATGGTGAAAAGCTGAGAGCATTTCCTCTAAGGTCGGAAATGAGACAAAGACACCCACTCTCTCCACTTTTATTCAATATAGTATTGGAAGTCCTAGCCAAAACAGTAAAACAAGAAAAAGTAATAAAAGGCATCCAAATAGAAAGAAAGAAAGAAGAAAGGAAGGAAGGAAGGAAGGAAGGAAGGAAAGAAGGAAGGAAGGAAGAAAGAAAGAAAGAAAGAAAGAAAAAGATGTAAAACTGTCACTATTTGCAGATGACATGATATTACATATACAGTACCCGAAAGACACCACCAAAAAACTGTTAGACCTAATAAATGAATTCAGTAGAGTTGCAAGATAAATATATAGAAACTATAGCATTTCTATACACTAATAATGAACTATCAGAAAGAACAATTAAGATACAATCTCATTTACAACTGTATCAAAAAAAATAAGATACCTCGGGATAAATCTAACCAAGGAGGTAAAAGACCTATATACTGAAAACTATAAGATATTGATGAAAGAAACTGAAGAAGACACAAATAAATGGAAAGATATTCTGTGTTCATGGATTGGAAGAATTAATATGGTTAAAATGTCCATACTACCCAAAGCAATCTACAAATTCAATACAATCCCTATCAAAATTCCAAGACATTTTTCACAGAACTAATAAACAAATAATTCTAAAATTTATATGGAACCACAAAAGATCCCAAATATCCAAAACAATGTTGAAAAAGAAGAAAGCTAGATGTATCACACTCACTGATTTCAAATTATACTACAAAGCTACAGTAACCAAAACAGTATGGTACTGGCACAAAAACAGACACAAAGATCAATGGAACAGAATTGAGAGCCCAGAAAACAACTGACATAAACATGAATAATTTACAACAGAGGAGCAAAGAAATACAATGGAGAAAGGATAGTCTCTTCAGTAGATGGTGCTGGGAAAGCTGGACAGCCAAATGCAAAAGACTGAAACTAGACCACTATCTTACACTATACATAAAAATTAACTCAAGGGGATTAAAGACTTGCATGTAAGACCTGAAACCATAAAATTCCTAGAAGAAAACATAGGTGGTAACCTCAATAACATCTGTGTTAGCAATGTTTCTGTGAATGACTTCAAAGGCAACATCAAATGGGACTATATCAAACTAAAAAGCTTCTGCACAGTAAAGGAAATAATCATCAAAATGTAAAGGCAATCTATTGCATTGGAGAAGATATTTGCAAATCATACATCTGATAAAGAGTTAATAGCCAAAATATATGAAGAATTCATGCAACTCAACAACAAAAATATAAACAACCCAATTTAAAAATGAGCAGTGGATTTGAATAGGCATTTTCCAAAGAAGACATAAAGATGGCCAACAGACACACAAAAACATGTTCAACATCACTAACTACCAGGGAAATGCAAATCAAAACCACATTGAGCTATCACCTCACACCTGTTAGAATGGCCATAATTAAAAAGACAAAAAATAAGAACTGTTGGAGAAGATGTATAAAAAAAGGGAGCCCTGTTGGTGGGAGCGTAAATACACTGTTGGTGCGAGTGTAAATTGGTGCAGCCACTATGGAAAGATAGTATGGAGATTACTCCAAAAATTAAGAAGAGGGCTGTTACATACCCAGCTATTCTACTTCTAGGTATTCATCCAAAGAACACAAAAACACTAATCCAAAAAGGTATATGAAACGCTAAATTCATTGCAGCATTATTTACAATTAGTCAAGGTATTGAAACAATCTAAGTATCCATTGATGGATGAATGGATTAGGAAGATGTGCTACATATACACAATGGAATACCACTCAGCCATAAAAAAAGAATGAAATCTTGCCATTTAACAACATGGATGAACCTTGAGGGTATTATGCAAGTGAAATAAGTTGGACAAAGAAAACAAATACTAAATGATTTCACTCATATGGGGAATCTAAAACAAAAAACAAATTAACCAATGAAATAAAACAAAAATAAACTCATAGATACAGAGATCAGATTAGTGGTTACCAGAGGGAAAGGGGTCAACTGTATGGTGATGGATAGTAATTAGACTTGTGATGGTTATCATTTTTTACTGCATGCAAATGTTGAATTATAATGCCGTACACTTGAAACTTATATAATAAAAATTAAGCAAAATAAAATAAAGCAGGCAAGGCTGAAAGACCTACATTGGAGCAGAGAATGAGCCAGTACTGCTATTGATTAAATTAGATTTGGAACCAGGGGGAGAAAAGTTAGTATTTGCAGTCTGATGATTCAGAAATGTGAAAATTCACAGAATAACCAAAATGGGTGAAAACAGTAAAATCACTCTTCCAGAGGAAACATTGGCTTTATTTTAGAATATCCTTCAAAACTTGGATATATCATTTATCATTTAAGCCTGTTGTGTAAAGATGAGAAAAACATTCATATATTTCCATATGTTTTCAAGAACGGATCAACAAATATACTAGAAGATCCAAATATACTAGACGGAAATGAGAATTGGTGATAAACTGCTCAAATCCCACTTCAAGAAAAATCTCATTGCCTGGGTGCAAGCAGTCTGAGTAGGAGGCAGCCTCCAGCTCCTAGTTTCATCAGGGTCCTATCAACTTTAGAGTCAAGGTCCTACTCTTCTGGGAGCCTCCTCTGGCCAAAGCCTAAGCAAACCGGTAGTATAATGCCTAACCACTTCTAATCTCTGTTCTGGAGCTCCCCAAGGTTACTCCCTAATATACATTTTGTACTACTTGCTCTGTCTTGTCCTGTTTCCTAAAGAACCCAACCTATAAATATTTCACACACACACACACACACACACGTACACACACATGACAAGGAGACAGGAATGCTAAGATGGAGATCCAGGTTCTCACACATAAATGCTATGGGGGATTGAAAAAAACTTTTGACGGTTTCTGTCTTTATAAAAGCCCCACCCTAGGCCTCAAGAAATAGTCGAAATTCCATTCTTCATCCTATGCTCTCCTCCCCTCCATACAAGAGTCTACTTTCCTTGTCCTCATCACAGCTAGAGATGCAGACAAAAATATTTCACTTTATTGTCCTGTGATGTGTTTACTTTGCCCTCAAATTCCTTGTCTGTATTAAAAAAAAAATACTAATGCCAAATTACTTTATGTAAAGTACCTAATTACTTCACGTTAAGTACCAAAAAACAGGCTGGCATCTAGTATGCACTTAATACAAATTAGCTCCACTTTTTCTTAGAGGAATTACTCTCATTTCTTCACTTAATGCTCAAATATTTCTATTAAGTAATCATAACTTGTACAGTATTAAAGATATCATATTCTATACCTTCTCCTTCTAAATTCCAGGTATGTATGGGATCTATTTTGATAATATCTGTGACATATCTGATTTATAAATGAAATTGATACAAGCTAATGAGATCTATTTTGCTCACCAGAGCCCAATACTGAGTACTCACAAAAGCCTCCCAGCTTTTCTCTCTACTTGCAACTACTGGACATTCAATCAAAAGGTTATCAATGGGCAGAAAGTTGACTCTGCTCCTGCTCTAGGACAGCTTTCATCTTTACTCCCTGCTGAATTAGGGTCCAAAGAATACAGTGTAACCCTGAAAGAGAAGTGATCTGAAGGATCAGTTATTTCCATTCATTTGTTCATTTCTCATGCCATTCATTCAACAAAAATATTTTGAGATTCTATACATGCCAGACTAAGTAAAAAAGGGAAAGTTTTCTCCTTGACTCCTACTCTTACTCCCCAGTTGTAGTCGTTAAAGGAAGCTGATATGCTAGGAAACAGAAACAGATTCACAGACATAGAGAACAGACTTGTGGTTGTGAAGGGGGAGGAGGTGCGGGAAGGGAAGGATTGGGAATTTGAGATTAGCAGACGCAAACTAGTACATAGAGGATGTATAAAGAGCAAGGTCCTACTGTATAGCACAGGGAACTATATTTAATACCTTGTGATAAACAATAATGGAAAAGAATATGAAAATATATATACACACATAACTAAATCACTTTGCTATACAGCAGAAATTCATACAATATTGTAAGTCAACTATACTTCAATAAAATTTCTATTAAAAAGGAAGGTGATATGTACATGTGCCTGTACATGTACATGTGCGTGAATGTCTGTATATATGTGTACATGCATGTGTAAAAAAGAAGGATCTATATACTTTTTACAATCAAGAATATATTACAAATGTTTTACTTAAGTCAGTTATACAGCATTTCAGCTAGATTTTATTTCTTATCTCCATCCCCCAAACCTCTCCTCTCACTCAACCTGACACTTCTGTCTGTACTAGTTTTTCCTTTGTATTAGCCTTCTGTTTCCTCTTTTGGCCAAACAATCAAGTAATCATTACCTTAAGGGTAATTATGCCAAAGAGAGAGAGAATATCAAATAGTCATCTTTGCTATGTCCTTAGAGTTTTCTTTTTTAAAACTGTTATCTGAAGTTCAACTTCTGTTCCTAGATTTTTTGCTTCAATTATACTCTTGGGGCGAGAAATCATAATGTCATCTCTCACAAGCACCTCATATGACTTCCAGAGCAGTAGAATTTGTCAGAAGGGCAAATCTGTATCCCCTCTTGACCCTCCACCTTTGCCCTGGCCATATTTCCACCTTCCCTGTTCTGAGGATGGAGCAACAAAGCTGTCTTCACTCCTGAGCCGGCCAGTTCAGGCGATGCCTTGAAATTGCTGCTTGTCCTCATGTCAGCACAACTGCTCCCTGACAGTGGGGGCTGTCCTCTGATGGGGCACTGCAGAGAGTTTACAGCAGCCCTAACCTCAGCTCCTCAGCAGAAGCTCCACCTCCTCATGAACAAAGAAAAATAAAATGAGAAATGAGGAAAAGTAAAGTACTCCCTTTATTTTCTTTTCTGGGCCTTTGGAGCTTTGCTGAAACATTAAAAAAAAAAAAAAAACAGCATGAAAGAGTATTGCTTTTAACTCTGAAAATATTCACCTTTTAACACAAGGACTCTGCCCTTGAACTTCAAAACTGTGTCCTGCCTAAAAGACCAAAGTGTTTCTAAGGTAGACTTGGGCTCATGGTTTCTGAGCACTTTTCCTGTTGATTTACCATTCTCATCTTTACAGTTTTTTCCTGTGTGATCTAGGGAATGGATTGAACTGAAATATAAGAAGCCCTTATAACAGATATTCAGAGGCATTTAAGAGGGAAACCCTCTGACACAGATCTGACATTCTCTCCATTTATATGATAGAGAAAACAAAGTACATAAAGGTAAGAAGGCTCTGTCAAGCTTGGCTTCCAGCCTACCCATCAGTGGGATACAACTCAGGCTTTCTGGTTAGTTACAGATGTGTGGGAGTCTTCTTTTTTGGTTATTAGTGCTCAAGTATATTGTGAGGTTACTGGAGACAGGATCAGACTATGTAACATATACTTTGTTAATAATCGATTTCCTGAATATTCAATAAAAGATTATTACTAAAACTAATGCAGTAAAAATATTACGATTATTGGCTTTAAAATATCTAGCAAAAAGAAGCAGTGTGATGGATGTTACCAGCCACCAAAAATATATTACTTAATATAGTTGAGGCCTGAAAACTACAGATTAACTACTGGTATAACATAATACTCTCAGACTGATGATTGGTAATTAATCACTCATTTAAGTCAAGATATTCTAATACTTGCCTACCTAAATACACATTGATTTAGAGTACCTAGAATAATGCAGAACTTATCAAGTCTTAAAATGTCTACTGTACCATGCCATTTCACAGCTGAGAGGCCTAACACCCAAAAATATTTGAAGATTTGCTAGGTATCCTTGGGAAAATTCAAGAATTTACCAGGTAGCATTGTTCTGACACATCCACATCCCATCTTAACTAACTTTGTAATTCTAAATATCTCCATAAAAGTATAATCATACAAATGTACGTTAGAAATATAATACACAACTTAAGAATAATTATACTGGGGATAGCTTCAAGATGGCAGAGAAGTAAGACGTGGAGATCACCTTCCTCTCCACAAATACATCAAAAATACATCTACATGAGGAACACTTCCTATAGAACACCTACTGAACACTGGCAGAAGACCTCAGACTTCCCAAAAGAGTCTCCAGCCAGGTGTCAAGCCTGAGCCTCTGAGGTGGGAAAGCCGAGATCATGACATTGGTCCACCAGAGACCTCCTGGCCCCACTTAATATCAAATGGTTAAAGCTACTCTGAGACCTCCATCTCAGTGCTAAGACCCAGCTCCACTCAACAACCAGCAAGCTACAGTGCTGGACACCCTATATCAAACAACTAGCAAGACAGGAACACAACACCACATATTAGCAGAGAGGCTGCTGAAAATCATAATAAGTTCACAGACACCCAAAAAAACACCACCAGATGTGGTCCTGCCCACCAGAAAGACAAGATCCAGCCTCATCCACCAGCACACAGGCACCAGTCCCCTCCACCTGGAAGCCTACACAACCCACTGAACCAACCTTACCCACTGGTGGGCAGACACCAAAAACAACGGGAACTACAAAACTGCAGCCTGCAGAAAGGAGACCCCAAACACAGCAAGGTAAGCAAAATGAGAAGACAGAGAAATACAAAGCAGATGAAGGAACAAGGTAAAAAGCCACCAGACCAAACAAATGCAGAGGAAATAGGCAGTCTACCTGAAAAAGAATTCAGAATAATAATAGTAAAGATGATCCAAAAACTTGGAAATACAATGAAGAAAATACAAGAAACGTTTAACAAGGACCTAGAACACCTAAAGAGCAAACAAACAATGATGAACAACACAATATATGAAATTAAAAATTCTCTAGAAGGAATCAATAGCAGAATAACTGATGTAAAAGAAGGGATAAGTGACTGGGAAGATAAAATACTGGAAATACCTACTGCAGAGCAGAATAAAGAAAAAGAATGAAAAGAATTGAGGACAGTCTCAGAGACCTCGACCTCTGGGACAACATTAAACGCACCAACATTCGAAATATAGCGGTCCCAGAAGGAGAAGAGAAAAACAAAGGGACTGAGAAAATATATGGGAAAGGAAAGAGTCAATAAAGTCCACTAAGAGCAGAGAGTCCCATACAGGATAAATCCAAAGAGACACACACAAGACACATATTAATCAAACTACCAAAAATTGAATAAAAAGAAAATATATTAAAAGCAGCAAGGGGAAAACAACAAATAACATAAAAGGGAATCTCCATAAGGTTAACAGCTGATCTTTGAGCAGAAACTCTGCAAGCCAAAAGGGAGTGGCAGGGCATATTTAAAGTGATGAAAGGGAAAAGCCTACAACCAAGATTACTCTATGCAGCAAGGATCTCATTCATATTCAACCGAGAAATAAAAACATTTACAAACAAGCAAAAGATGAGAGGATTCAGCACCACAAAGCCAGCTCTACAACAAATGCTAAAGTAACTCCTCTAGGCACAAAACGCAAGAGAAAGAAAAGACCTACAAGAACAAACCCAAAACAATTAAGAAAATGGTAATAGGACCATACATATCGATAACTACCTTAAATGTAAATGGATTAAATGCTCCAACCAAAAGACAAAAACTGGCTGAATGGATACAAAAACAGGACCCATATAAATGCTGTCTACAAGAGACCCACTTCAGACCTACGGACATACAGACTGAAAGTGAGGGGATGGAAAAAGATATTCCAGGCTAATGGAAACCAAAAGAAAGCTGGAGTAGCAATTCTCGTATCAGAAAAAAGACTTTAAAATAAAGATTATTACAAGAGACAAAAAAGAAAACTACATAATAACCAAGGGATCAAACCAAGAAGATATAACAATTGTAAATATTTATACACCCAACATATGAGCACCTCAATACATAAGGCAAATGTTAACAGCCATAAAAGGGGACATCGACAGGAACACAATCATAGTAGGGGAATTTAACACCTCACTTACACCAATGGACAGTTCATCCAAAATGAAAATAAATAAGGAAACACAAGCTTTAAATGATACATTAAACAGGATAGACTTAATTGATATTTATAGGACCTTCCATCCAAAAACAACAGAATACACTTTCTTCTCAAGTGTTCATGGAACATTCTCCCAGACAGATCATATCTTGGGTCACAAATCAAGCCTTGGTAAATTTAAGAAAATTGAAATCGTATCAAGCATCTTTTCTGACTACAATGCTAGGAGACTAGATATCAGCTACAGGAAAAAATCTATAAAAAATAACAAACACATGGAGGCTAACAATACACTATTAAATAATCAAGAGATCACTGAAGAAATCAAAGAGGAAATTAAAAAACACCTAGAAACAAAAGACAATGAAAACATGATGACCCAAAACCTATGGGATGCAGCAAAAGCAGTTCTAAGAGGGAACTTTATAGCAATATAATCCTACCTCAAGAAACAAGAAACATCTCAAATAAACAACCTAACCTTACACCTAAAACACTCAGAGAAAGAAGAACAAAAAAACCCCAAAGATAGCAGAAGGAAAGAAATCATAAAGATCAGATCAGAAGTAAATGAAAAAGAAATGAAGGAAACGATAGCAAAGATCAATAAGACTAAAACCTGGTTCTTTGAGAAAATAAACGAAATTGATAAGCCACTAGCCACACTCATCAAGATAAAAAGGGAGAAGACTCAAATCAATAGAATTAGAAATGAAAAAGGAGAAGTAACAGCTGACACTGTAGAAATACAAAGGATCATGAGAGATTACTACAAGCAACTATATACCAATAAAATGGACAACCGGGAAGAAATGCACAAATTCTTAGAAAAGCACAACCTTCTGAGTCTGAACCAGGAAGAAATAGAAAAAATAAACAGACCAATCACAAACACCGAAACTGAAACTGTGATTAAAAGTCTTCCAACAAACAAAAGCCCAGGACCAGATGGCCTCACAGGCGAATTCTATGAAACATTTAGAGAAGAGATAACACCTATCCTTCTCAAACTCTTCCAAAATATAGCAGAGGGAGGAACACTCCCAAACTCCTTCTACGAGGCCACCATCACCTTGATACCAAAACCAGACAAGGATGTCACAAAGAAAGAAAACCACAGGCCAAAATCACTGAGGAACATAGATGCAAAAGTCCTCAGCAAAACACTAGCAAACAGAATCCAACAGCACATTAAAAGGATCATACACCATGATGAAGTGAGGTTTATCCCAGGAATGCACGGATTCTTTGATATATGCAAATCAATCAATGTGATAAACCATATTAACAAATTAAAGGAGAAAAACCATATAATCATCTCAATAGATGCAGATAAAGCTTTTGACAAAATTCAACAGCCATGTATGATAAAAACCCTACAGAAAGTAGGCATAGAGGGAACTTACCCCAATATAATAAAGGCCATAGATGACAAACCCACAGCCAACATCATTCTCAATGGTGAAAAACTTAAACCATTTCCAATAAGATCAGGAAAAAGACAAGGTTTCCAACTCTCACCACTATTATTCAACATAGTTTTGGAAGTTTTAGCAATAGCAATGAGAGGATAAAAAGAAATAAAAGTAACTGAAATCAGAAAAGAGAATATAAAATTGTCACTGTTTGCCGGGGACATGATGCTATACATAGAGAATCCAAAAGATGCTACCAGAAAACTACAAGAGCTAATCGATGAATTTGGTAAAGTAGCACGATACAAAATTAATGCACAGAAATCTCTGGCATTCCTGTACACTAATGATGAAAAATCTGCAAGAGAAATTAAGGAAACACTCCCATTTACCACTGCAATAAAAAGAATAAAATACCTAGGAATAAACCTACCTAAGGAGACAAAAGACCTGTATGCAGAAAATTTTAAGACACTGATGAAAGAAATTAAAGATGATACAAATAGATGGAGAGATATACCATGTTCTTGGATTGGAAGAATCAACATTGTGAAAATGACTCTACTACCCAAAGCATTCTACAGATTCAGTGCAATCCCTATCAAACTACCAATGGCATTTTTCACAGAACTAGAACAAAAACTTTCACAATTTGTATGGAAACACAAAAGACCCCGCAAAGCCAATGCAATCCTGAGAAAGAAAAACGGAGCTGGAGGAATCAGGCTCCCGGACTTCAGACTATACTACAAAGCTACAGTAATCAGGACAGTATGGTACTTGTATAAAAACAGAAATATAGATCAATGGAATGGGATAGAAAGCCCAGAGATAAACCCACACACATATGATCACCTTATATCTGATAAAGGAGGCAAGAATATAAAATAGAGAAAAGACAGCCTCTTCAATAAGTGGTGCTGGGAAAACTGGACAGCTACATGTAAAAGAATGAAATTAGAACACTCCCTAACACCATACATAAAAATAAACTCAAAATGGATTAAAGATCTAAATGTAACACTGGACACCATAAAACGCTTAGAGGAAAACATAGGCAGAACACTCTATGACATAAATCACAGCAAGATATTTTTTGACCCACCTTCTAGAGAAATGGAAATAAAAACAAATAAATGGGACCTAATGAAACTTAAAAGCTTTCACACAGCAATGGAAACCATAAACAAGACGAAAAGACAACCCTTAGAATAGGAGAAAATATTTGCAAACGAATCAACTGACAAAGGATTAATCTCCAAAATATACAAGCAGCTCATGCAGCTCAATATCAAAAAACCAAACAACCTAATCCAAAAATGGGCAGAAGGCCTAAATAGACATTTCTCCGGAAAAGATATACAGATTGCCAACAAGCACATGAGAAGATGCTCAACATCACTAATCAGCAGAGAAATGCAAATCAAACCTACAATGAGGTATCACCTCACACTGTTCAGAATGGCCATCATCAAAAAATCTACAAACAATAAATGCTGGAGAGGGTGTGGAGAAAAGGGAAGCCTCTTGCACTGTTGGTGGGAATGTAAATTGATACAGCCACTATGGAGAACAGCACGGAGGTTCCTTAAAAAACTAAAAGTAGAATTACCATATGACTCAGCCACCCCACTACTGGGCATATACACAGAGAAAACCATAATTCAAAAAGACACATGCACCCCAATGTTCATTGCAGCACTATTATTTACAATAGCCAGGTCATGAAGCAACCTAAGTGCCCATCAACAGACAAATGGATAAAGGAGATGTGGTATACATATACAATGGATAATACTCAGCCATAAAAAGGAACAAAATTGGGTCATTTTTAGAGACATGGATGAATTTAGAGACTATCATACAGAGTGACGTAAGTCAGAAAGAGAAAAACAAATATCGTACATTGATGGATATATGTGGATCCTAGAAAAACGGTACAGATGAACCGGTTTTCAGGGCAGAAATTGAGACACAGATGTAGAGAACATATGTATGGACACCAAGGGGGAAAGGGGCGGGGGGTGGAGGTGGTGGTGTAATGAACTGGGAGATTGGGATTGACATATATATACACTAATATGTATAAAATGGGTAACTAATAAGAACCTGCTGTATAAAAAAATAAATAAAATAAAATTCAAGAATTCAAAAATAAATAAATACACCATGGGAATATTAAAAAAAAGTATGAAAACCATGTTCTTACGCTGTAAAACTGCTAGATGAATGTCACGATTTTTTTAATTTTTATAATTGCTTTAAAAATTCCACGAAAATGTTGGAATACAATTGTTTTGCAAATGTGAGGAAAAAAATCTACAAACCTTAAGTGCTGCAGAGGCTGTTGAGAAAAGGGAACCCTCCTGCATTATTGTTAGGAATGTAAATTGATACAGCCACTATGGAGAACAGTATGGAGGTTCCTTAAAAAACCAAAAATAGAACTACCATATGACCCAGCAATCCCACTACTGGGTATATACCCTGAGAAAACCATAATTCAAAAAGAGTCATGTACCACAATGTTCATTGCAGCACTGTTTACAATAGCCAGGACGTGGAAGTAACCTGTGTCCATCAACAGATGAATGGATAAAGAAGATGTGACACATATATACAATGGAATATTACTCAGCCATAAAAAGAAATGAAATTGAGTTATTTGTAGTGAGGTGGATGGACCTAGAGTCTGTCACACAGAGTGAAGTAAGTCAGAAAGAGAAAAACAAATACCATATGCTAACACATACATATGGAATCTAAAAATAAAAGTGGTTCTGAAGAACCTAGGGGCAGGACAGGAATAAAGATGCAGACATAGAGAATGGACTTGAGGACACAGGGAAGGGGAAAGGGAAGCTGGAACGAAGTCAGAGAGTGGCATGGACATATATACACTACCAAACGTAAAATAGATAGCTAGTGGGAAGCAGCCACATAGCACAGGGAAATAAGCTTGGTAGTTTGTGACCACCTAGAGGGGTGGGAGGGAGATGCACGAGGGAGGACATATGGGGATATATGTTCATGTATACCTGATACACTTTGTTATACAGCAGAAACTGATACACCATTATGAAGCAATTATACTTCAGTAAAGATGTTAAAAAAAATAAAAGAATAATTATATTGATTGACTCTGTCCAGCACTGATACCACCTCTAGTGCTTACTAGCTTTGTGGTCTTAAGCAAGTTAGTCACACACAGTGTGGCTTAGTTTACTCATCTTTAAAGTGGGGTTGTAAATTTCTACCTTGCAGACTTGATGCACTGAATAAAACTAAATTCTGGGCAATCAGACTTCCTATCTGGTACTCTCTGGCTCCATTCCATTCACATGGACCCCATAAGGAAGGGAGGCCTTGTGAAGTTCTCCCACCTGACCTGCTTCCACGTGGCCAGTGTCACTATTAGGCCTGCAACAAGATACACAATTGTAAACTCTTCAAAGTTTAAACATGGAGGAGCAGGTAAGGATATAGAGTCCCATATCCCATTAATCACTATTAGCATAATCCATAATTATAGTCTCAAACCGCTATTCTATCAGGCAAAGCATTGCATTGTATCTGTCTTGAAGACTGTGCAGGCGGAAGTTGAAACCAAGAGATCTGGAACATAGATCCTTGTTGCACACTCACCAGTATTGTGATCTAGAACAAGTCATGTTTTCTTACCTTCAATCTTTAATTATGGTAACAGGTGATATTATCTGCCTAGTATAATGCCTGGGACAGAATAGGTGTTACTTACGAAAATAAAAGCCAAAATTGATTAACACTTTCTATTTACCACTGCCAGGAGCACTTTACATGCATTGTCCCATCTCATCTTCACGACAACCATATGGGGTAAACATGATTGTTTCCTGATCTATAAAATGGGGCTAATGAGGCTCAGAGATGTTAAATAATTTCCCCAAGGCCACACAGGAGGTTAGACTACTTAGATTTAAACTTCAGCTCCAAGAACTCCAAAATCTGAGCTTTTATTTACCATAATATGCTTCCGTGGCTTACCAAATAAAAGAGAAAACGGAACTTTCTATGCAACAAGGATTTGTGTGAAGAAAAAAGTATTTCTTTTATTAAAAAGAACTCCATAAATGGAAGGGATTACTGTTATCATATATCTATTGGTACAAAATAATGAAAGTGTTTGGTGAATGATGTAAATTCCTATATTCCCTAAGCAGTGTTGGATCTTCTTAAAGGAAAATGATTACTTCTGCAGATTCCCTGGTCTAAGATTTATGAATGCAAAAATAAAGTATTATACCCATCTCTGTTCATTTAAACATCTCATGCCGTTTTCTTGTAACACTTAGGAAACAATTCTATGACCTAGGTTCTATACGTTTTTTCATATTTAATCCTCATAGTTCAATGTAATTCAATCAATTGAGCTTTTATTATGTGCAAGGCATGGTGCTATTTGTTCAAAACAAACTGAATGACAAGAGGCACGTGCCTGCCCTGATGGAATGTACACATTATAGATTAAAAAACCTCAAAGCAAAAGCTGCAAGATAGTATTATTATCAATTTACACGCAAATCTGAACCTCAGGGAGTTTTTTCATAATTATAAGACAAAAAACGTTGATGTTAATATTCAAAGACATTCTATCCCAACACTCTTTTCAATACACAACTCTGTCTCATCAAGCTATTGGTTTGGACTAAAAGCAAGGAAGAGAATTTGGGGATTTGGTAGAGGAGGGAGAAAGAGTAAAATAAAGCAGAAAATCTTTTACTGCAAGGCATCCTGAGCTCAGAAACACTGACCGCATGACCGATAGGTCATTTCTATTTGATGTTAGATGGAGGTGTTTAAATTCTCCGTTTCAAGATTGATTGAAAATCAGATCATATCACACTGTCTGCCAAATCTCAACTTTCAGCTATTATTCTCCTCTTAACTTTTTTTTTAAACTTTCTCCTGCAACAAAAGAGAGGTCTGTTCTCTTATTCTGCAATTTCCAACAGCTCTTTTTTGGGATCGTAAGCAACTGAAAAAAGAAAGAGACATATTTTCTATAATGTGCTTTCCTCTTAAAAATGTGTGCTCTGCTGAGCAGTTTAGAACAAATTGTAATACTATCATCTCTCAAATATTTAATCAAAGCATCCAAGAAATTATTTTCAGTGCTTTCCTGACCTGAGATGTTTTGGCTAGATTATACAATTTCAGAAAACACTTACAAAAACTATGACCAGACAGTAAAATAAAGAGCAAATTTACTGACCACTTTTACCTATCTCAAGGGAAAGGACTCTAGATTTTTAAAAGTCCTTCATTTTCTACTTTAAAAAATGTCTGTTTTAGACACTATGAAACTGAAAACACAGGCAGAACACTCTATGACACAAATCACAGCAAGATCCTTTTTGACCCACCTCCTAGAGAAATGGAAATAAAAACAAAAATAAACAAATGGGACCTAATGAAACTTCAAAGCTTTTGCACAGCAATGGAAACCATAAACAAGACGAAAAGACAACCCTTAGAATAGGAGAAAATATTTGCAAACGAATCAACTGACAAAGGATTAATCTCCAAAATTTACAAGCAGCTCATGCAGCTCAAAATCAAAGAAACAAACAACACAATTCAAAAACGGGCAG
Source organism: Leucopleurus acutus (assembly GCF_964270905.1). Lineage (NCBI taxonomy): Eukaryota > Metazoa > Chordata > Mammalia > Artiodactyla > Delphinidae > Leucopleurus > Leucopleurus acutus. Next base: position 26,015,225 of record NC_139162.1, read on the forward strand.
AAGACCTAAATAGACATTTCTCTAAAGAAGATATACAGATTGCCAACAAACACATGAAGGGATGCTCAACATCACTAATCAGCAGAGAAATGCAAATCAAAACTACAATGAGGTATCACCTCACACTGTTCAGAATGGCCATCATCAAAAACTACAAACAATAAATGCTGGAGGGAGTGTGGAGAAAAGGGAACCCTCTTGCACTATTGGTGGGAATGTAAATTGATACAACCACTATGAGAACAGTATGGAGGTTCCTTAAAAAACTAAAAATAGAACTACGATATGACCCAGCCATCCCACTAATGTACCCTGAGAAAACCATAATTCAAAAAGAGTCATGTACCACAATGTTCACTGCAGCCCTATTCACAATAGCCAGGATGTGGAAGCAACCTAAGTGTCCATCAACAGATGAATGGATAAAGAAGATGTGGCACATATATACAATGGAATATTACTCAGCCATAAAAAGGAATGAAATTGAGTTATTTGTAGTGAGGTGGATGGACCCAGAGTCTGTCATACAGAGTGAAGTAAGTCAGAAAGAGAAAAACAAATACCATATGTTAACACATATATATGGAATCTAAAAAATAAAAATGGTTCTGAAGGACCTAGGGGCAGAACAAGAATAAAGATGCAGACATAGAGAATGGACTTGAGGACACGGGGAGGGGGAAGGATAAGCTGGGACAAAGTGAGAGAGTGGCATGGACATATATACACTACCAAATGTAAAACAGATAGCTAGTGGGAAGCAGCTGCATAGCGCAGGGAGATCAGCTCGGTGCTTTGTGACCACCTAGAGGGGTGGGATAGGGAGGGTGGAAGGGAGACGCAAGAGGGAGGGGATATGGAGATATATGTATATGTATAGCTGATTCACTTTGTTATACAGTAGAAACTAACACACCATTGTAAAGCAATTATACTCCAATAAAGATGTTTTTTAAAAAAGCTGTTTTATATATGGCACTTGCCTTCAGTCTAGTTTTACACTGTCTTTTATTGATGTTATCCACATCTTTTATTTGACTCATCTCACGGTTTAATATTTAGCTTATTGTACACATATCTGAGCATTGGGTGGAGGGGTGGTTCTTCCCCACTTCAGAAATTTTGTTCCATGTGTCAGGAGTTCCTCTGGCTTCTCTCCTCCTACCCCCAACTGGGTCCTTCTCTTGTGGAAAAGGAGGACACAGTTGATTTGGGAGTTTGGAGAGATAAACTGGGTGTGTATGTCATCCCCTTGCTCTTTCCTCTCTTCCTTCTGAACTCAAGCTCCCCACAGAAATCATATTTTGCACTGTGCCTCTGTGGGTTTGGGGTTTGTCCCAGACCATGGTTGTGTGGCACTGGGTGATGTCAGCTTAATTTTAAGTTTCACTATTTGAAAGACATTCTTCCTAGAGATATGAACTATATTATTTAATATCAGCTTGCATTTATAGTAAAGACTATATTTCTGTCCCTATCCATGTTATTCCTTCATTTTATAATTCAATTGGTACCAAACTGCAATGGGAAAGAGAGTTTCTATATACTAGACCACTCAAAAAATCTGAACAGAGAAATCAGAGGAACAATTATTCACAAACAAAACAGGAGAATTTCCCCTTTGTATAAACATCAGAATTTCAGAAAGAGCCCTACGGAAAAGGAAAATATAGGTCAGTAGTCCCATGAGAAGAAGTCAAACAAACAAACATTTATCCTGCTGTATTTTGGAACATCTGTCTCTAATCTACCAAAAAAAAAAAAATGGGTCCCTAATGGCATTGGGGTCGTGTGAATAGGGGGCTAGGGAAATAAAGGTACAACATAAAGGAAAAAGAAGATGACTCAAGTCCAAATGGAGAGAAAAGGTTATAGATTTGCCATATTTTGTGTTCAAAGTTGTTGATTTATCACAAACAATGGTACAGTTAGTAAGAATGATTTCTCTGAAGCCATAATGGCCGGATTCGAATCCTGGCTCAGCCTCTAGTAGTTTGGTCTTGGGCTTTTCATATGACCTTTCTGAGCTTAATTACCTCTCTTGAATAAAACATGTATGTTTTATTCTCATTACTATGTAGAGTAATTGAGAAAGTTTATTGAAATATATGCAATCAAACATCATGCATGAACATACTAGGGACTTATTAAATGTTGGATAGCAGCATTGTTGAGTAAGGTAGGATGGGTTTGTTAGTGGTTGTGTACTGAAAGAGAAGATGAAAAGATGTTCAGTGTAGCGTTTGTGATTTCTTATCATTGGGATATGATACATTCATGACCAAAACCAATAGTGAACTCAAAATATAAGACATAACAAGAAATATACCCACAATGTTGCAATCCTAATTTTCTTAAATGATGTTGCGATCCCAATTTTTGTAATGAAGTAATTATGTTTGGATTAAGAAAACGTGTTATAAAATTTGGTGGCATTCCACATCCCTACGACTTCACCTGCCCTGTCCACTTCTGCCTGGAATGTCTTATTTTCACTTTGTTATCTTTTTTTTTTTTTTTGCGGTACGCGGGCCTCTCACTGCTGTGGCCTCTCCCATTGCAGAGCACAGGCTCCGGACGCGCAGGCTCAGCGGCCATGGCTCACGGGCCCAGCCGCTCCGCGGCATGTGGGATCCTCCTGGACCGGGGCACGAACCCGTGTCCCCTGCATCGGCAGGCGGACTCTCAACCACTGCGCCACCAGGGAAGCCCCACTTCGTTATCTTTTATATGAGACCACGTCTCTGAAGCCTGGCCTAATATTATTAGAAATTGTTAAAGAAAATGCAAATCAGAAAATGAGAACAATTTCATTAAAGAATATTATTCTATGCATCATTTTCAGGTTATTTTTTTCATTGGATTTGGTTTATGCCACCAGTAGCAGTTTGTGAAAACTTAAGCTGTTTCTCCATAAACGTAGATACTTCACTGAATGTACCTGATTGACTTTGAAGCTAAATTACTACTGGAAAACTAAATATGTGAAATGTGCCATGCAAGCTATTATCTATATAGACAAGACAAAAACATGCTCTGGAAACCACCAGGTTATGAAATAAAAGAAAACATTTTTTACTTTTCTCCAACACATAGATTATTACAGTATTGCACGTGTCTGTTCTTCTATTACTGTGCTGCTTCTTTCTGGTTAGTTTTAATTCTTCAGGTCCAAAGACTCTCTCTTGAAAGGATAAAGATACAATCTCCTCCAGCAGACATGTAAGATAAGTGCTTCATTCATTGCCTCCTGGAAGAGCACTTTAATTCCAAGCAGAAACACTTTTAAGTATCTGTTAGACTTTAAAAACGCTTGAGGAAGCAAGTTATACTGAGAAAATTAATTGGAATAAATGACTTTTTTATTACACAAATGGATACACAGTTAATGATTCTAGTTGCTTCCTGTATTTTGAAAAGCTTGGATCCCAAGACCCTCAAAGATCCTCTAATATAGAGGAATTTTAACCTGGGGTCTGTAGATCCATAGAGCGTTGATAGATGGGCTTCTGATGGCCTATTATTCCTTCAATTAATATCTGAGAATTTACATGAGTTTGTGTGGCTGCATTTATGAATTTTCCTGGGAATATTCTGTCAGGAATTTGGCACATATTACAAAATTAAAAAGACAAGTGAACATAAAAATAAACAAAGAGGTTCAGTACCACTAAATTATGAACCCATTGAGCCTACTGCTACTCAGCCCACTGGGTATTAGTGATGAAGTCCTGAAAAATATTAAGGAACCCAATTATTTCATAAATCATATGAGACTGATTTGCAAATCTCTAGCAGAATTCATACTGAAAGACAAATACCAATGGTATTATTTTTTATCTATAAACAGGTAAGTCTTTCCTATGTTCATAAAAGTTCCCTATTATAACTACATGGTAAGCTGCAAGTGTTTAATGTCATAATTCCAAAGCAAAATTACATATTTTTCTTCTTTGATTCCATCAGGTAACTGGTTATGACTGGAGAACTGAATAGCAATTACTATACACACTTTTGAATTTGGGATAATTATTTAAATGTTAATTATGAAAATTAATAATCCAAGTGTCTCAACTATGAACTGCAGATTTGGCATGCAACATTCTCCCGTAGGCTTAAGGATTTGGTTGGGATAAAGTAAAAATGAAATTGCCTAGTATTCCAAGAATATAGACTCGGAAGGATAGTTTTTTCTCTCTCCCAGGAAAGCAGTGACTGGCATACTCACTGCTCTAAGCTTCAGTGAGAATAAAATTAAAAAGGAAGTGAGCTTCAAATCCCAGGCTTCTGGTTATAATAGCAATAACCACTTACATACTCTCCTTTCATAAATAACAATTCATGTAAACCATCAGGACTGTGTTTGACACATAGAACATAGCTAATATGCAATAAACAGTAGATTTTCTTGTCACTGTTAGATCATTCTCACAAAAACTGTATTGATTATTTAGCATTATTCTCATTTTATAAATGAAGAAACTGAAATTTAGGAATCTTAGGTAACTTTAAATAAAGCACAAAACTGAAAAGTCAAAGTCACGATATGAGCCTAGGCTGAAAGAAAAGTAACTTCAAGAGGAACAGACGTGGAGATAGAGGTTTGAACACATGAGGCTGGAGATGACTATTGGGCATCCAGTTACAGATGCTGAGTAGACGATTGGGCCTGGAATTAGAATATTTCACGTAGGTTGTAATGGAAGGGAAATGGTTGAAATCTAAAAAGGAGAATGAGGAGATTATGAGAAGATGACTGACAACAGAGTACTGGCAGATGCCAACACTGAAAATACTGACAGAAGAATATCTCATATACCACTTAAAGTAGGAAAAATTCAGAGACGTAAGAGAATGAACAAGTGAACCAATATCAGAGATGCCAAAGGAAGTGATATTTTGAAGAAGGGACTTCAGCATCCAGTGCTACAGAGAAGTCAAAGGAAAGAGAATGAATGGAGTCACTTGAAACTGGCAAACAGATCATTTTCCAGAGCAGTTCTAGTGGAGTGGCCGAGGGAGAGAGCATACTGCAGCTGATTTAAAAGAAAAATAGGCAATTTCATTGAGAATACTCTTTGTAGGAGGAGCTTGCTAATGACAGAAAGGAGAGAGGTTGGGGAGAAAAAAAAGATGGAGAATACTCTCTCTGATCTTATTTTTCCCCTCACAGGAAGAGAAATGGACTTCAGCGTATTGATAGACCAGAGGAGAGGCAGATGAGAGAGAAAATTTAAAGGGCAAGAGAGGATGAATCATCAACCAAACAAGCTCACGTATGAGATACAACGGATGAGTTCAAGAGCACAGGAGGGCAGATCAGCCTCTGTGCAGAGACACAGGGCTTTTTCTCAGAGGGTGGAGAGTAATACTACAGAAGTAGAAGAGTCCATGATGTGGCAACAGGAGGGTCCCTGCTGTACAGCCTCCACTTCTGAGGAGAAAGAAGCCAGGAATTCAACAGTACTGGAATAGCAAGTTGGAAGGGAAAGATTAAAATTTGGAATGGATGCTTTGGACATATGAGAGGTAGCTGACCAGAGACATATGAAGAATTGTTGAATAGCCCTTAGGGTGCATCTGAGGAGAAAGAAGGTAAATCTGCAAAGGTGTGTAATTCTTTCTCAAAGCACAGCAGTCAGTGTGTAAGAACTGAAAAGGCAGAGAGATGTCAGACTGGTTACTTAGTGCTCAAAACTATCCTGAAGGAAAGCATTATTATTTCCTCTTTGCACGTGGGAAACAGATGCTTTACCTAAGTGATGCAGATAGCAATAGGCAAAGTTAATTTCTGATCTCACACCCTTTGCTGTGTCCACACTCCCTGTGTGGGTAGTCATCCACCATGTGAGCCTACACCGACGGTTTTCAATAAGAGTGTTCAGCTTGCATGAAAAATAAATATTTACCCTGAAATCGGGCTTTCAATAAATATATGTTCCCAAGCAAAGGCTGGCTCTAAGGACAATGGAAATGTCATGCACTTTAGAAGGCTGGCAATATGTGTTTCTCTCTGTATGTACGTGTGTTTTAATTCTTTTGAAAAAATACAGGTAATGTACTGGAGCTTGCTTTGCCTTCAATATGGACTCCTTTTGTTCAGAGTTATGGGGGCATTAGCCATTTCCCTTTATCTGTAAAGAATATAGAAGGGAATATCTTTGGGTTTTAATCATCATTTTGTGGTTAAATCCAACCTAATGGATTAGGAGTGCTTTTGTCTCTCAAATCCATCCCATCTGATTCATTTTAAGATAATCTCAAAAATGGATTTTTAATTAGGAAAAGAAGATAGATTGTAATGTACCTTTGTTAAAAAGGATTGAAAGGGGGGTTGATGATTTCCTTAAAAATCAAATATGTAGTCAAAGTATTTTTGGCCATGATAGCCTCTGACATGCATAGGATTAGTGTGTTAGGCAGGATATGGGATGCTAGCTCTTACAATAAACAATCCCCAAATTTCAGTGGTTCAAATTTTTTTCTTGTCCATATGAGAGGGAGTAGCTCTCCTCATGGCTCTTCTCCAGTGGTGACTCGGGGACCCAGGCTCTTCCTGTGCACTATCCATTCCACATGGCCTCCGCAGTTGCCACTGAATGGAAAGAAAAGGCATGGGGGAGCATACGGATGAGTTTATGGCCAAGTTTTTTAGTGGAATGCAGTACGTCTGCCCCCATTTTATTGGTCAGAACCTAATCATATGAGCTGAATCTAACTGCAAGTGAGGCTTAGAAGTGCAGTCATCCTCTATGCCAAGGAAAATAAATAAGACTGACGTGCACCTAGTTAATCTTATCCACAAGAAGACTACTAGACCTCTTTTTATTCTATTATGATAAACATAAGCAAAATTTAAAGCTATACAGAGTATCTAACATTTCTGAGTGATTATGTGCACTAAACGGAATGAGTAATTATCAGTGACTTAGTTTTCATTACCTCTCTTGCTTATAAATTATCATATTCTATTTCAACTGGGACAGATTGGACAGTGAGAACCAGATGCTAAAAGAAAGAAATAGAACTTGGATTCTATATACCAAAGCCTAGGGATCCAAGAGCTTTACATGGAATCACAAGGACTAAAATGGTTTTTTCATGTTTAAGTATCACCTACATTTTAAAGTTTACTTTAAGGAATATTAGAGCTTTCTTATAGCCTTCAAACATGCTGTCGTCTATGTTCAGAATGTTCTTTGCTTAGTTGCATCTCATTCATCAAGTCTCAACTTAAGGAAACAGTTCCTGAAAGGATTAATCTTTTAACCCTATTTAAGTATCTGTCTCACTTTACTTTTTTTCTCTCCCAGCATCCTTTTTGCCTACTTACATCGAGGTGTAATTTTAAAGTGAGAAAGTACCACAAAGGGGAAAATCACATCTTCTCTACCTGGATGAAAGTAGGGTTGGTGTCAATATTATTCATTTATTCCTCTATACCCAGAATTTCCCACAGTGGTCAGCATTTTGTAGATGCTTGATAAATAAAAGAAATAATGAATTAATATGTTGACAAGTTTAATATAGTCCCTGGAACATAGTATTTTTCATCAATTGTACAATAATCACCAGTTAGGAAATCAATGTTTGGAAAAGTTAAGTAATTTATCTTGGGTACACACCTAGTAAATAATGCATTTCTGATTCAAAACCTGGGATTTTGTGCTACACAACATGGACAAGAATATTTATTCTGGTTTTCATGATCTCTTTACAACGGTATGCTAAATGATGAGCCCTGGATCACTAATATGGTTGTTTATTAGCAGTAAATATGCCCAGACCTAGATGGTCCTGTGTGCTACTTCAACCTTCGCTTTAATGCTAAAACTACAAATGCAATTTGATTGATATTTAAATTTCAACTTTAAATGGGGCCATTTGGGGAAACACAGTTTATCTAGCACATGACTTGCTGTCACATCAAACTAGGTGTCTTTGTAAATCCTTACAATAGCCCTTTGTGGTCATTTTAAAGATGAAAAAAACTAAGGCTCAGAGAGTCTAACTTTGTGATCTTCGTAAATGTACAGGGTATGGTGGAGCTAGGATTCAAGCCCAAGTCTGCATCCAGAAGCCATAATTTTTATGATATGTAAGTACAGACTGTCTTGGATCCTTGCACCTGTCTCTGATATTCACAAGGCTGAATGGTTTCGTTGGTATTTGGTGATTTAAGTCTGACATAGCAGAGACGTTTACCCAAATTTTGACATGCGTGAGGACATCTTGGGAGACAGAGAAAGATTTATCATCCATTTCCCCTTTTTGTATTTCTTCGCAGAAAACTTCTATTCGTGTTATCACGTTAGAGAAGCACAGGTAGTTGTGTGTGTTTCCATGTTTTTGTTTGGTGTTCATTGCATATTTCAGTCTTAAGGTGTAATAATACAATATAGGTCTTTCCGTTCCAAATATTGTTACTGAAACCTTAAAACAAACAGAGAAAAGCAGAACGATTTTCCATTTTCCTCTTGCATTTGGAGTTGTATGTTAGACAGGTGGTCCTAGTAACAAATGAGTCATTCTTGTGACCAAGAACCTGAAAATCATGAGGAATTAATAACCACGAGACTGCAGCTCATGTCCCCAAAGAAAGGCTACAATGAGAGTTCCTGGAATTGTCAACTATTCATTTTACTCAATAGCCTCCCCCTTCTTTTTAGCAGCAGTTTCTCTTGTAAACTGGTTGTATATAAACACCACAGAGGTGAGACTCAGGATAAGAGAGATTAAAATAATTTAGGAAACTGTGGTAATAAAAATCACTTTTGTGTGTTTCCATTACATATTGACAACAGATTAAAATGAACTCATTGAAATGACTGTAACTATAGAACCGTAAGCATAGCCATTTTAAATCCATTTTGAAAAACATTTCTATTACATTCTTAGGGTAAGACATCTAAAAACTGTCTCTGCTCACCCATTTGACTGGGTTTTCACTGTGTTACTAGAATGAATTTATTAAATAAATTTTGTGTTTTTTTTTTGGTTGCACTGGGTCTTCATTGCTGTGCACAGGCTTTCTCTAGTTGCAGCGAGAGGCAGCTACTCTTTGTTGCAGTGCGCGGGCTTCTCACTGTGGTGGCCTTTCTTGTTGCAGAGCACGGGCTCTAGGCATGTGGGCTTCAGTAGTTGTGGCACACGGGGTTTAGTAGTTGCGGCACATGGGCTTAGTTGCTCTACAGCATGTGGGATCTTCCCAGACCAGGGCTCGAACCCGTGTCCTCTGCATTGGCAGGCAGATTCTTAACCACTGTGCCACCAGGGAAGCCCTTATTAAATACATTTACTAAACTATTATTTCATTAGCACCTGGTTCACAGACTTCCACTACAAATGCTATGCTTGAGGTGGGCTCAAAGGATAAAATAAAGTTTCTTCCTTAAGAATTTCACTATTTAATAGTGACACAAGAACAGGCCCGTGAACATACCTCTGTGTTTTTTTAAAATAGAAACCACTTTAAGTTAAATCAAGACAGCATAATGTGGTGCTAGGTGTGAATTCTGGGTCTGGCATTTACTTCTGTGTGACCTTGGGCAAGTAATTAAAACTTGCCGTGCCTCTGATATACCCTCAGAGTATATATGAGGGTATATCAGTAATTAAAGTAATTAAAACTTGCCTACATAGGCAAAGGAGAATAGGCAAAGGATATTTTTCACTGATGTTAGTCTTGGTCACCCGACCTGCTTTGGGTAAAGTACTGTTAGGAGACATAACATGAGCAGAGGCTTTAAATGAGCTGTGCGCTTGCCTTGGCCTCTCACACTTACGCCATCTGTCCTGCAGATCCAAGGTGAATGAACAAATAGGTGGAATAGGTCTGAACCGAGCTGCTGCCTAGATCCAAACCCAGCAGAGTATCAGGGGTATGCAGATTCTTGAACAATAAAATATAAGTTCGTGCTATAAGCCACCCAGATCTTGAGGTTGGTGGTTACACATCAAAAGGTTATGAATATCGTAGGTATCAATATAAGAAAAAAAATATTTTCAAATGAATAGACGGGACTGGTTCTCTTTTTTTGTTTAGAAAGTGGCATTTTCACAGCCTTTAGTTAATATCAATATGAGATCTTACTGATGCTGTCTGAGAGGCATAAGATGAAATTCAGCATGTGCAAAACAGATAGTTATCCAGCATCCCCAAGTTGTCAAAGCAAATTTAGGAGGGAAGATTTTTAAGAAACTTTTGGAAATCTAGACCTGGATCATTAAAATTTTATAAATAAATTTGATTCCAATTTGGGAACTATGTCTAACACTTCGGAAATGAAGATCTTTATGTGAACATGGGTGCTGTCTTAATTAACTGCCTCTAGGAAGCTTTTTCTTGCTTATTTGGAACGTTTTAATAAAATCAAGAGGAAACAGACAGAGTGCCTGTACTGATTATTAGAAAAGGATATCTTCCTGGACACAGTAATTTTTGTTTTTTTTAAATTTCTAAACTATGCAACTTAACATGCCTAAGAGGTCCTTGGCATGTACCAATGAAAAGTCAGAGAAATCGTGTCATTTCTCCTTCAGTTTTACTCTTTTTCTCCTCCTGTTATCCAAACACATAATAAAACATGAGGAGAATTTTTAAAAAGGAGAGAGAGGGAGAGATGAAGCAGCCCCAAAGGTCAAAAATCAATGATCCTTTCACCGATGGGACTCCTGGGAAACCCACATACTTTGCTTTTAGCCAGGATCTCAGACTGCTTCTTGAATATTTGGTTTTTGATGATATAAATCAATAATTTCTTTAAGGGAGGTCCTCTAGGGACCAAGGGATGCTACCTTTGAAATAACTAATAATCTCGGTCAGTGCAGGAAGGCTTCTAAGCATATTCTGTGATTATGCATTGCTATTTGACAGGCAAAAGTTAAATTTCAAGAATAGTGATTTTCACTTTAAGATAGTCTACCTTATCCAGGTTGGCAAAGGGGTGGAAAACAGGAGGTTAAAACAGATTTAACCAAAAGTCAAACCATATGGTGGATGCAGTGAATAATCTGAACATAAGTCAGAACACCATACTCTGAACTATTTTTGCAGTAACTACTTAGCGATACCGAGTGGCATTTAAGGTATAGTAAGGCAGCAAGCTACAAAATTAGCAAATATGCATGCAACAATCCCCTTTTTAAAAAGTATAGTTAGACTTAGTGAGGGTTAGTAAAATAGAAATAATATTTATTAGGAGGTTATCTCTGGGTTTAGAATTATGAGTGATTTTCATTTCCTGCTTTGTGCTCTTACTTTGTTTCTCATCAAATGTTCTATAATGAATATGTATATCTTTGTAATTAGATAGTATAATAAGTGCTACTTTAAAAAAAATTACCCCTAGAAAAAGTTTACTAAACCTCATCACTACTGACATTGGGGACTGGATAATTCCTTATGGTGAGGGACAGCCTGTGCACTGTGTTTAGCAGCATTTCTGGCCTCTGCTCAGTACAGGTCAATAGAACACTGTCCCACCCACACCTCAACACACATACACACACACACACGCACACACACGTTTGTGACATCCAGAAATGATGCCAAAATTCACCACATGCCCAGTGAGTGGGGCAAAGTGACCCCCAGTTGAGAATCAGTACCTTCAAGTACCCATATATGAATGAAATTGAAAAGTCCTTAAAGGTTGACCCTAAATTATAATAAAGAACAGTTACTAATGATTACATATTTCTGATCTCTTAGTTAAAGATAAAATAAAGGCATTACATTCCGTCTCCCTGATGATTTTGAAGATAAGGCAGTCCTCAATAGGCAGAAACCAGCCTTTGTGGATCTAATTTTCTTCTTCATATGAGTTCACTGTTTTACTCCAGAAAGCCCAAATGATGTTGTAAGGTCTTTTGTTGTACACTAAAGATATTCCCATAGGGCAGTGGGGCATGAGGATGTGGGGTTAGAGGCCACAAGTGCATAAACAACTATGCTCTCCTCCTTGAGTATTTATTTAATTACCTATAAAACACAGTTCCTGCGTCACAGGGAGGTAAGGTTACTTGTCCAAGATTCCATAGCTAGATTTGAATTCTGGTTCTTATCCAAACTATTTAACCACAGAAGGCTTTCTCCATTGCCATCTCCTCATATGAAAAATATACACATTAATGATGTACTGCCCACCACACAGGGGTGCTATGATTTGTATACAAGCATATGCATGGAACCCTTCCTGGCACACTTCAAAGCATTAAAGACATATCAGGAAGTATTATGAACGACAGTATTATTTTTAGTCTATGATAGAGGCATTTCTGCCTCTAAAGTTAGGAAAATATGCAGAACTTCAATTTGATTGCATATACAGAATTAGGAAATTGGATGAGAAAACAATTTTCAGTGAGGGCCAGTCATTGTTCTGGATAAATCCACATGTTTTGTTTCAAGAAATGTGCAGGTCAAATGTCCAAAATGAACAAACTTTCCTTAGTGGTACTTTGTGCAAATAAATGGGAATGTGGGAAAATGTACACCAGGGACCTGGGAACTGAAAGATGCACAAATCACACTAGTTAACAGATGGTGGTGCAGTGGTGGTGGGAGGCCGAGGTTTCTAAAACTAAACACCATTATAAGACGCTTCCATCATTACCTCGCTTCTGCTCTAGAAATCTATTAACATAATGTGTTCGGCCCATCAAGTTAGTGTTATTATAATAAGGAACCATCCAATCCAATTAAACTATAGTTATAATATCACCTTGCATTTTAAGACTTTAAATCAGTGCTTTATGCCCTTATGGTATTTCTTTATTCTTAAAACAGTTCTGTGAAGTACTCAGGGCAATTCAGTTGCCAGCATTTCAGTGCTTATTCGTGATAGACATACATCAGGGGCATACATCTGACATTTATGTCCTTCTGTACTATACTTCCCTCTGTAATTGCCACTGGCTGGGCAAGGACACTCAAACACAGGTCTGTAATACCCCAGGGCTTACTACTTACTTAAAGCGATGTTACAAATCTACCAGCCCAGTGAGTTGCATTCACTTGGCTGCATGTCACTAACAATCTCTCTGGCATGACCTTCATAGACCATGAGGAGATTTTAAGCAAGTTTTCCAGACCTTGATAAATGGAGCAGAATGGTCCTGGAGTGTGGCTCAGCGAAAGGTCATGAAAGGTGTGACAGTAGAAAGCTAGTACTAGATCTGGCTCTGGACCTCTTTTATTTCCTCCAGCAGATAATCCGCACTGTCAACTCCAGGCTTTCACATGTGCTGTTCACTCTGTCTGGAGCCCCAAGCAACCCCCACCTCTGCACCCCTTTCCTACCCACCTTCACCTGAATGACATCTGCACATCATCAGGGTTCTACCTTCGAGGCTTTACTGCACATTCCCCGGCTCAGCTCCCAGGCCTGGGTTGGGTGTCCTATCTCTGTATGCTAGTCTCCTCTTTTCATAATATTTATAACCCTCTAGTGTAATTGCTGGTAATTTCATTTTCCAGAACAAACTGAAGGAATGAAAACTGTCTTGTTCTCCAATATTCTGCACAGTGTCTGTGCAAAGTGACAGACTTTGAATGTAGCAATTCAAATGACTCCAACGCACATCCTAGTCCACTTCATTATCTGGCTTTCTGTATTCATTAGATCTTGCTGTTTAGAATAACGCCCCCAAAATCTAGCGGTTTAAAACAACTATTCACTTAGTTCAGGCTTCTGTGGATCTACTGGTGATCACTCTGGTCTGGGCTGGCTCCGCTAATCCCTACTGGAATCCCTAACAGGTGAGCAGTTATCTCAGGTTAGCCTGGGATTCTTCCCTAGGTAGTTAGTTACAGGGTTCCCAAGAGCAGCAGAGGAAGGAAGACCTTGATGTACAAGTTCTCACCTAGTCTCCGTTTGCACCAGAGACATCCCATTGCCCACAGCGGGTCACATGACCCAGAAAATCCACGTAGGATTACCCAAGGATGTGGCAACAGTGAGATGTGAACAAATTAGGTGCCAGCACTGCAGCCTCGCTACATTTTTGTTTCTCAATAAATCCTATAACTGATTATTACAGATACCCCTGTCTGCTAACATGAGAACCTTTTTTACTTTATCAAGTAATAAATACAACTATGACTGTGCTCATTAATACAATGATTTACTCTTGAGAGAAGTAGTGGTGGAGAAGGGGAGAGGAAATAAGATTTTGAGGCTGCTGGCTAAATATATTATGCATCTCCTACTAAGCCACTCTCCAGGAGCAGAGAGAACTCACTTTGCAAGATTTTAAAATAGAGTTGTTTGAGCTATCAAAGAGGAAATATGTATGCTCCTTGAAATATGTTGATTCACTCATTCCCTTTTACTTGCCTCAGCCTCTTTCCTTAACCCCTGATTACATAAGCTTGTGACAATAAAGTGAGCACTTCCAGCAGCGGTTTCTCGGTCACAAATTCCCCATACAACTTGTTTGGTAAAGCTGATTAAAAATAAAAGTGTGTTATTTTAACCGGCTTCCTCCCTTTCTCCACACATCCTAAATCCCTTTCATTATCTAGCTTTCCTTTCGCAAGAAATTACAGGGGGCATTTACAGCCTTAAGTCTCTTAAGCTAACTTCAACTGCCCATGTTAGCCTACATTCACAAGCTTATTTCAGAGAAGCCCCTGAAACACAGAAGGACGTGTTTACTAGAATGCGGCTCCCTGGGGATGAGCCAGGCACATCTGTAATTCTAAGGAGAGTGTAATGAGGAAAAACTGGTGGCATCCTGAATGGTTCACAGCTGTTCTGGAAGCTGATAAATAAGATACTCAACAGGAGACCCCTAATTGGAGCCAGTTTTTCTTAAGTGGATACACAATATGGTGCAAGACTGGGGGGTGGAACGCTGAGAGTGCTGTTCACGTGTAGCTTAGTTTGTCTTGTAAACAGTTCCAATTTCAAACAGTATTGCCTTCTTTGTTCAAACAGGGAAAAAAATGTCCACTTCATCAATTTTTTTTCACACTAGTTAGAGGCAAGCTAGCATTACTTTTTCTGGTGTTTTTCTCTACAAAAACTCCCCTAGCTTGTAGCCTGTTTCTTTCTTTCTCTTTTTCGTTCTTCCTCTTTCTTCCATCCCTCCCTCCCTTCTTGCCTTCTTTCCTTTTTTCCTTTTCTTTCTTTCTCCCCCTTGTTTTTTTTTTTTTTTTTCTACTTTCTTCCCTCCTTCTTTCCTTCTTTCAGTCCTTCCTATCTTTGCGGGTACCAGTTCTTCTGTGCTGGGATCAAAAGCATTTAATTCATTTTTCATTTTCAGACTCTGGCCATCCAACCCTAATGCTGGGATTTACCTGCTTGAAGATTCTGGCCTTATGGTCTTCTTAAAAAAAATATCTGTAATATTTTAATTTTCATCTAAGAAATGGCCAAGTAGCTTCTAGAAGAAGGTAAGAGATTTCCTATGCAGGGAAAAACTTTAATGGATTCCTCCTGAAATTGTGTTATCACGAAAGCCACTGGAAGTAGCTTTCCTTTTCGGGGTGATATGCCTCCTTTGCAGCTGGGTAAGACATTGCCCTCATGAAAATTGCCCTCAGGCTCTACTACCCACCCTGGACCTTGACATTAGCACCATCCTCCAGCAGAGAGCTGTTAGCAAACTGGTTTACAGACTATACATTTAAAATAATAAATAAGCAATGGACCTAGAGATTATCATACAGAGTGAAGCTAAGTCAGAATGGTACAGATGAACTTATTTGCAAAGCAGAAATAGACTCACAGATTTAGAGAACAAACTTATGGTTATCAAGGCGGGAAGGGGTGGGGAGTAGGAAGAATCGGGAGATTGGGATTGACCTATATACACTACTATGTATAAAATAGATAACTAGGACTTCCCTGGTGGTGCAGTGGTTAAGAATCCGCCTGCCAATGCAGGGGACACGGGTTTGAGCCCTGGTCCGGGAAGATTCCACACTGCTGCAGAGAAACTAAGCCCATGTGCCACAACTACTGTGCCTGTGCTCTAGAGCCCCCAAGCCATAACTACTGAGCCTGTGTGCCATAACTATTGAAGCCCTCACACCTAGAGAAGCCCACAACAAGAGAAGCCACCACAATGAGAAGCCCGCACACAGCAGCAAAGACCCAACGCAGCCATAACTAAATAAATTTATTTTTTAAAAAAATAGATAACCAATGAGAACCTACTGTATAGCATAGGGAATTCTACTCAATGCTCTGTGGTGACCTAAATGGGAAGGAAATCTAAATAAGAGGGGACGTATGTATATGTATAACTGATGCACTTTGCTGCACAGCAGAAACTAACACAACACTGTAAAGCAACTATAAAAACTCATAAAATAAATAAATAAATAATATATTACACGATGTAAAACTCACTATGCTCTTGCCTCCTGATGTTTAAGGAGTATGGGAAAAGGGGACAAAAAAATCCAGAACTTTTCTAACAGAATACATGCTTTCCTTCCACCAATGGAGACTTTTACTAGCTCCCATTTTCATAAAGCAAGAAATCCCTCCCAGCATACGATGTTTTGCTTTTAGAAATATTAACTGCCACAGCAATACTTTTTTTCATTATGGGATGGTATCCACCCATTCTATCCAGAGCATTTCAACCCCTCATTCCTGCTAATGAGACACAGACTAAATCGCGGCATTGAAACTCCATGTGACAACAAGCATAGCTTCAACCATCTGGACCATGTTCTCCTCCCATAAATATAATTACTAGAATGATCATATTTTCACACCTTAATGGCCCTCCAGTGCTCCATGATTGGGGTGGGAGTGGGGATTCCATTCTTCTACACATTTAGTGGCTTTTAGAATGTGGAGGCAGAATTAGAGTCTCCAAGAGCAGGTATAACTCTTGAACATAAATGAGGATTCATGAGAGGTAAGAGTAGCATCCTTCTGACACTGATTCCTTTTTCCCAAGTTCCCATGTGAAATAGTGTATGGAAAGGTAGAGTAAAGTAAGACGATCTTTAAAGCAACAAGAGAGTCTACAGTGTCCATCCACTCACCAATCATCAAAGCATCATTTGCGGACCAGGTACCACTAAATGCTAAAGATAAAGAGATGAAGAAGATACTGCCTTGCCCTCAAAAGTTGCACAGTCCTGCGAACTACAGCCTGGAAACTAAGGTCAGAGGAGAAAAGAAAATGCCATCAAGTGCAGTTAGATCATCTTAACGATCCTGCTAAGAGCAGCTCCTTCCGATTTGGGAGATAAGTTCTCTTACGGACAAACATAAATTTTAAGCAGGAAGTGCCTGTACCCCCGTTATCATACTTCATCCCCTGGGAACCACATGAGACATTTACTTAGATTAATCCATCTTAAATATTTATCCAAACTGATGATAACTTCTCTCCCACCTGGCTCAGTTCCATGGGAACATATTTATACCCTTATAAGGTCTTGACAGAAGGAAAGACAGAGAGTTCCGGATCCTGATGACTTCGGCATAATATTTTAGAAAAGATCACATTTCCAAGGATCATCGTGGACTGAAGGACATCAAGCTCTAACATTGGCTTAGCTAGAGCCAGTCACCAACCTGCTGATACATGGAAGTTCAGACAGGTCTAGAAAAATGTTTCTGATAAAATAAAGTTGTAGTCATGACAGGCAAGGGATGAAAGAAAAGCCAGAGAGGGAGGGGTGGAGGGATTCCTCTCCTGTATCAGTCATTAGCCACAAACATAATATTTCCCTCTTCTCTGAAGGTTACAGAGTATAGAAAGAGATTTTCCTTGACACATTCTTCCCAACTAAAAAAAATATATATATATTATAGTTGGATTTAGAGGAGCTAGGGCTCTTTGGCAGATTACTTTCAATAAAAACATGGCTTCATCTCTAAAATGAGAAAAAAAAATACTAGACTGCTTACCCCAACAATGAGTGAGGCTCAAATAAAACTGTCATCCTAATACATACTTGGTGGCTACAAATCAGGGGAACAATTTCTTTTAATACCATCCAGAGGTCTATGGTAGACACATTATTATTATTCTCATCAGAGATGAGGAATCTGAAGCTAGTAGAGAACAATATGCATACAGTTAACAGCTAATACGTGGCAATACAGATATTAGAATGCTACGCTTTATAAAGTTGCAGGAATCGGCTACATGAGGGCCACATTCTGCCTTTAACGAAACAATAAAGCAAATCTTGGCTCCACTTTCATTTTAACATCCTGTGATGAGTTAAAATTAAAATATGAACACAAGGGCATTTATTATTAATTGCACATGCATTCTTCATTTGGGTAGACATCATCAAAAGCCAAGTGGTGACTTCCTCATGCACTCATTTTTTATACTGTGTTTATAACTCTTTTAATAATGCAAATATTTATGATGGGCATCCCTGGAGAATCAAAGGTGCTCGGCGAAGGGACTTCTAAATATCACGACCCACTGCCGAGTAAAAACACCAGGATGTTTAAAGGGCCAGAGTCACAGAGTCTGTCGAAAGGGTCACTCAGCACAAAAACAAGGCAGAAGGTTATCCAGTTTCTGGAATAAAGTAGCAGCAGGTATAATCTTCACCAACAGAGGGAGAGGAGGCATGAGGAGAATTTCTCCAGGGTAAGCAAAACTACATCACAGGCCAGAAATGGCACCAAAGACAATTATTATACAGTGGACCTGAACACTATAAAAATTCAGCATTTCAAGTGTTATTTTCCATACAAACAAAGTAACTCAATTTTAATAAACGTTTGAGGGTTTCCTATATATAAAGCATCCTACTAGGTCCTGGGGACTTTTAAAATAAATAAATAAATATAGTCTTCTGCAAAAATCTTAGCCTAGTAATAGAAGCAGGCAAAGTGCAGTTCATTGAAGGACTTGTGTACTCTGCTAAGGATGTGGGACTTTATCCTGGAAGAAATGTTAGTTAAGCACCCAAAAGGCCATTTTTTAAAATCATGTAATTATCTGGTACAAAATGAAAAACAGAATGGAGTGGGCCAGACTAGACATATGGAATCCCCTTAGGAGACTGTTGCAATGGCCTGACCAAAACCTCATGAGGACTGCACTGCAGCAGTAGCCACAGGGATGCAGGAAACACAATGGATTTGAGATACTTTTGAGGTTCAACACAGCTAGAATTCATGGTTGATTGATGTGAGATATAAAACAGAAAAACACATTTAGAATGCCTGTAAGCTTTCTGTTTCAGGTGCCTGGGAAGATGATGTAGAGAAAAGATGGAGGTAAAGAATGGAGAAGAAATAGCAAATGGCTGGTTATTGGGAAAGATGTTGAACTCCACATTGGACTTCACTTCGATGTGCCTTGGGACATCCAAAAAAAGATATTCTGCAGATATTTTAGTATAACAAGTTATAACTTGTTCCAAAAATCCATTCCTTTAATATTTTTTCTAATTAATTGTTCTAACTTTCATGAGCCTTATTAGCAAGAGGTCCACATCCTACCTCTTGAGCCTACTCTATTTTTTGAATCCTCTAAAAAATTTGAGAACTTAGGCCAAAGGAGATCAGTTACAGTCCCACATGCACAGTAAAGGATATGGTTAGTTCACTACAGTTTGTTTCTCATGGCTGCATGATTTCCCTTAGTCCCCTTGGCCTGAGAAATATTTTCCCACTGCCATAAAAGAGGTCTCTGAACAAGCCTGCAAGATGATTCCTTTTCCCCAAAGCTAAGCTTGTCAAAGGCTAATGCAAGTTGGGACTTCAAAAAACTAAAGAACTTCGATGTGCTCTGACATTCTCTACTTATTTCTCTCCAAGCCCAGTGGCACCAGGGTGACTCATTCCCAAAGAAATGATCACATTAGCTTCACAATGAGTCAAAACTGCCCTCCTCCAGGACCTCCAGGTGCATGAGCTGTTCCAGGTGATCCAGTCTACGTATCCCGTGTTCTCCTGATGTTTCTCTTTTTCCTTGACAATTATCTTGGTTGGGGCTATCCTTATTAACAGAAAACAACAGCTCACTGTCAAGTTCAGAGAAGAGAGGGTAGCGTTTCAACCGCTTAGCTCCCAAAAGTCAGTAAGACTGTTTCACAGCTTTGTATCTAGGGTCACAGAGAGTAACAACCATGATTAATTCAGAAAAATTCCAGATTCAACTGTAATGCCACGACAAGGACCCCTTATATTACTATTTTTATCATGAAGAGAGAGTAGACCTACCCCTAACAGGAAAACAGTATACACTTACACCATTGACATAGATCAGATGCTATTTCCCCTCTGAACAGAGGAGAGTTCTGTACAACTAGCTATTTGTTTATTCTACTACTATTTCTGCCAATGGACTTGCTGGCTAAGGAAGACTGTAGTTTCCCAGGTATGAGCCTGAAGAGAACATTCACCCCTGCTGCTCCCTTGTAGCCTAGCTCCCTCATCATACAATACATATATTGAATAACTAGAGGAACAAAGACTCTCTTTTAGTGAGCAGCTCTCTTGCTCCGGGCACTGTCCTCAATAGTCTGGAGTTGATGAAAAAAGGCTTCCAAGAGATGTTTGTGCTTAAGAAGTAGAAGCTGGCTAGATTAAGAAGGGGGCACACTCTTTCCGAAAACTACCTGAATCTTAACAAATAAGGCAGCTCCATTCTTTTATATATATATATATATATATATAAATTTATTTATTTTTGGCTGCATTGGGTCTTCGCTGCTGCACGCGGGTTTTCTCTACTTGCGGCAAGCGGGGGCTACTCTTCATTGTGGTGCACGGGCTTCTCATTGTGGTGGCTTCTCTTGTTGCGGAGCATGGGCTCTAGGCACATGGGTTTCAGTAGTTGTGGCGCGCAGGCTCAGCAGTTGTGTGGCTCACAGGCTGTAGAGCATAGGCCCAGTAGCTGTGGCGCACGGGCTTAGTTGCTCCGTGGCATGTGGCATCTTCTCGGACCAGGCAGGCAGATTCTTAACCACTGCGCCACCAGGGAAGCCCAAGGCAGCTCCATTCTATCTTTCAGGAAAATATCCTCATGGTATAGACAGTAGAGTAATTCTTCACAGAAGAGGGGAAAATGGGCTTGTTAAATGTAGAATGTGTCTTGAAGGGATATTTCTTAGTGAGACCTTTGGATTCTCAAACTACAGAGAAAAACACTGCAAAATAAAATTTCTGGAAGAAGGGGTTGGCATACAGTATTAATATTTGCCATTTAAAGACTAAGACCCTTTCTTCCAGTAAATACTCCATAAATGTCCCCGGCAAATCATCTCCATTTCCTGGACCTTCTTAATTGACACTTAGCTCTTCTATGAAGCTGTGTTCATGACTGTGGACCATCTGAGAGCATGGGCCTTCCATTCAAGCAATGTATTCTGTGCTGACTCTAATCTATCTTTAACAAAGCAACAGATTCCTATTTAAAACTATTCAGCTAAATACTCCAGAGATCAAATATAATTTCCTTCAGTTGCTCTCACACTGTCACAATTCTAATTATGACACTGCTGGGAATATTCGCTTTCTTAAAAAATGTAAAATGCAGCATAAACATTTATGAAGAAAATTATTGCAGGCATAACTATTCAAGGGTGCAGCGGTCTCTTTGTAACTCAGTTTCCTCAACCAGTGCCTTTACACTACATTTTATGGTCAATGTGATGCTTCATTGAAAAAAGAATATTAAAAATAATTTATTAAGATTAAATTGCTTCTTCAGAAGGCACGATTTTATCTTTCTCATTTTACAAGAATCCTGTTTTAATTTGCCTCCTATGCCATCCCTAGCATGAATTTAAGGATTTAATGGAGTACAGATTGAAGGCTGATATTGATAAAATGATTGATTTTATATTTGAAGGATTGGTTTGTCTGATTTAGGAGAAAATTTCAAGGTCAATTATCCCTGGACTCTATTTAGTCAAAGTGCTGGCCAAATAGCAATTCTCATTCATCTCTTACCACTGAGAATTGGAAAAGACATCTTTGTGATGACTCTTGATATATTAAAGGTTAAAACTGGATAGAAATACTGTTGCCCATTCCACAAAGAGAAAACAGATGCTTTCATAACAAAGCAAATTCTTTAAAGTATTAATACCTTCAAATATAGCTCTCTGAGTATGCACAACCATTTTGACCATGTATTCAGTAAACCCTACTTATTAACCATGCCATGTCTTATCTGTTGTCTGCTACATTCTGAGGACAGTTAGTGTGCTCTGTAATTGACATGCTTTGAGGTCTTCTGTGCATCCAAGTGGCTACATTCAAACACATAGCAACATGAGAACATGCTTCAGTGCTTGAAATAAAAGTTAATGAGATTTTATTTCAGGTTTTACTAAAAATGATTAACAAAATTATCAGAAACAAGGTTAACATAATGAAGCTAGAGTGAATACTCTGGGCACACAAAGTCCTAAGGTTTGTTTGTTTTATTTTGCCTTGACATAAGCTAAAAGCATGTGAATAATTTGAGGTCATTTCTAAAGTGACCTATATTCAGAAACAGTAAGGAATATATATATACAAACACACACATATATATACATATATATATGTATATACAGATAACTGAATCAGTTTGCTGTACACCTGAAACACTGTAAATCAACTATACTTCAATTTTTTTAAAAATGGAGACAAAAAAAAAGAAAGAAACAGTAAGGGAACCTAATCTAGAAGGATTTAAACAGATGGCCCCTAAATCCCAGGGACAGCAACAGATGTGTCTAAGTTTATGTAAAAAACAAGTGATAAAACTGGCCCAGAACTCAGATAAAGAAAATTTCAATTGAAAGTCCGTCCCAACTCTAGAATTCCATGCTTTCCTTTTATTGCAGAGTGAGTGTTATCACAGGGAAAATAGTTCAGTAAGGAAGGTAAATTAGTTGTGCACATTAGTAGGAATTATTTAATATACATTTGTGATTCGGTAGATATGGAGAGAGAGAGAGAGAAGACAGACAGAGAGAGAGAGAAACTTTTATATGCCAGGCAATGAGTCACTGCCTTTGAAGAAGCTTACAATCTATTAGAAGATAAAACAAGAACATATGAATTACAATGCTGTGTACAAAGTGCTCTAATGGGGAAATTTAGGGTGATACAAGAGCACATGGACATGTCTCAACAGACAGCGTGATCACAAATAGATCTTAAGAGGAACTTATATCTAAACTCAAACTGAAAGGATGAGTTGGAGTTAACCAGAAAGGGGAAAAGGAGGGAAGAGTGTTTCACACACATGCAAAAGTCAGGGAACAACCATGCATAATGCATCTTTGATAAAGCATGGTATTGTGGATGAATCAGAGAGTGAAGGCAAGAAAGGCAAGAGATAAGATCAGAAAAGAAAGAAAGCATTAGATTATGAGACCAGCAAACCATATTCAATAGCTTGGACATTATTCTGAAAGTAATGGTGGGCCATTCAAAGATTAGAGTACAGCAAGGCATTACCATATTTCACTTTCTGAAGAATTCCCTTGTTGAAATGCAAAGAGTGCATTACAGGAAACTAGAGGTGGAAGGCAAGTCTTAAAATATACAAAGATGAATCTGAAGGCTGGTAAAGACATACAGGCATTCTTCTTATGGTGGTCTAGAAGAATCATGTCACTGTGGATATTCAAAAAAGGATTTGAAAATATATAGGGAAATAGAATGGACAGAACTCAACGATGTTTGTGGTAAGATGTTAAGAATGAAGTCCAAGGGCTTCCCTGGTGGCGCAGTGGTTGGGAGTCCGCCTGCCGATGCAGGGGACACGGGTTAGTGCCCCAGTCCGGGAAGATCCCACATGCCGCGGAGCGGCTGGGCCCGTGAGCCACGGCCGCTGAGCCTGCGCGTCCGGAGCCTGTGCTCCGCAACGGGAGAGGCCACAACAGTGAGAGGCCCGCGTACCGAAAAAAAAAAAAAAAAAAGAATGAAGTCCAAGATGGCGGAGTAGAAGGACGTGCTCTCACTCCCTCTTGCGAGAACACCAGATCACAACTAGCTACTGGACAATCATCGAAAGGAAGACACTGGAACTCACCAAAAAGATACCCCACATCCAAAGACAAAGGAGAAGCCACAATGAGATGGTAGGAGGGGCCCAATCACAGTAAAATCAAATCCCATAACTGCTGGGTGGGTGACTCACAGATCAGAGAACACTTATACCACAAAAGTCCACCCACCGGAGTGAAGGTTCTGAGCCCCATGTCAGGCTTCCCAACCTGGGGGTCCAGCAACGGGAGGAGGAATTTCTAGAGAATCAGACTTTGAAGCCTAGTGGGAATTGATTGCAGGACTTCGACAGGACTGGGGGAAACAGAGACTCCACTCTCGGAGGGCACACACAAAGTAGTGTGCATATCAGGACCCAGGGTAAGGAGCAGTGAACCCAGGGGAGAATGACCAGACCTACCTGCTAGTGTTGGAGGGTCTCCTGCAGAGGTGGCAGGGGGTGGGGGGAGCTGTGCCTCACCGTGGGGACAAGGACACTGGCAGCAGAAGTTCTGGGAAGTACTCCTTGGTGTGAGCCCTCCCAGAGTCTGTCATTAGCCCCACCAAAGAGCCCAGGTAGGCTCCAACGTTGGGTTGCCTCAGGCAAAACAACCAACAGAGAGGGAACTCAGCTCCACCCATCAACAGTCATTCGGATTAAAGTTTTACTGAGCTCTGCCCACCAGAGCAACAGTCAGCTCTACCCACCACCAGTCCCTCCCATCAGGAAACTTACACAAGCCTCTTGGATAGCCTCATCCACCAGAGGGCAGACAGCAGAAGAAAGAAGAACTACAATCCTGCAGCCTGTGGAACAAAAACCACATTCACAGAAAGATAGACAAGATGCAAAGGTAGAGGGCTATGTAGCACATGAAGGAACAAGATAAAACCCCAGAAAAACAAATAAGTTAAGTGGAGATAGGCAACCTTCCAGAAAAGGAATTCAGAATAATGATAGTGAAGATGATCCAGGACCTTGGAAAAAGAATGGAGGCAAAGATTGAGAATATGCAAGAAATGTTTAACAAAGACCTAGAAGAATTAAAGAACAAACAAAGAGAGATGAACAACACAATAACTGAAATGAAAGCTACACTAGAGGGAATCAATAGCAGAATAACAGAGGCAGAAGAACGGATAAGTGACCTGGAAGACACAATGGCGGACTTCACTGCTGTGGAACAGAATAAAGAAAAAAGAATGAAAAGAAATGAAGACAGCCTAACAGACCTCTGGGACATTAAACACAACTACATTCGCATTATAGGAGTCCCAGAAGGAGAAGAGAGAGAGAAAGGACCCGAGAAAATACTTGAAGAAATTATAGTCAAAAAATTCCCTAACAAGGGAAAGGAAATAGCCACCCAAGTCCAGGAAGCACACTGAGTCCCACATAGGATAAACCCAAGGAGAAACACACCGAGACACATAGTAATCAAATTGGCAAAAATTAAAGACAAAGAAAAATTATTGAAAGCAGCAAGTGAAAAACAAAAAATAACATACAAGGGAACTCCCATAAGGTTAACAGCTGATTTCTCAGCAGAAACTCTACAAGCCAGAAGGAGTGGCATGATATACTTAAAGTGATGAAAGGGAAGAAGCTACAACCAATATTACTCTACCCGGCAAGGATCTCATTCACATTAGATGGAGAAAGCAAAAGCTTTGCAGACAAGCAAAAGCTAAGAGAATTCAGCACCACCACCAGCTCTACAACAAATGCTAAAGGAACTTCTCTAAGTGGGAAACACAAGAGAAGAAAAGGACCTACAAAAACAAACCCAAAACAATTAAGAAAATGGTCATAGGAACATACATATTGATATTTACCTTAAACGTGAATGGATTAAATGCTCCAAGGACACAGGTTTGCTGAATGGATACAAAAACAAGACCCATATATATGCTGTCTACAAGAGACCCACTTCAGACCTAGGGACACATACAGACTGAAAGTGAGGAGATGAAAACAGATATTCTATGCAAATGAAATCAAAAGAAAGCTGGAGTAGCAATACTCATATCAGATAAAATAGACTTTAAAATAAAGAATGTTACAAGAGACAAGGAAGGACACTACATAATGATCAAGGGATCAATCCAAGAAGAAGATATAACAATTATAAATATATATGCACCCAACATAGAAGCACCTCAATACATAAGGCAACTGTTAACAGCTATAAAAGAGGAAATCGACAGTAACACAATAATAGTGGGGGACTTTAACACCTCACTTACACCAATGGACAGATCATCCAAATTGAAAATAAAAACAGAAACAGAAGCTTTAAATGACACAATAGACCAGATAGATTTAATTGATATTTATAGGACATTCCATCCAAAAAGAGCAGATTACACTTTCTTCTCAAGTGTGCATGGAACATTCTCCAGGATAGATCACATCTTGGGTAACAAATCAGGCCTCAGTAAACATAAGAAAACTGAAATCATATCAAGGGTCTTTTCTGACCACAACGCTATGAGATTAGAAATGAATTACAGGGAAAAAAACGTAAAAAACACAAACACATGGAGGCTAAACAATACGTTACTAAACAACCAAGAGATCACTGAAGAAATCAAAGAGGAAATCAAAAAATACCTAGACACAAATGACAATGAAAACACAATGATCCAAAACCTATGGGATGCAGCAAGAGCAGTCCTAAGAAGGAAGTTTATAGCTATACAAGCCTACCTCAGAAACAAGAAAAATCTCAAATAAACAATCTAACCTCACACCTAAAAGAACTAGAGAAAGGAAGAAACAAAACCCAAACTTAGCAGAAGGAAAGAAATCATAAAGATCAGAGCAGAAATAAATGAAATAGAAACAAAGAAAGCAATAGCAAAGATCAATAAAACTAAAAGCTGCTTCTTTGAGAAGATAAACAAAATTGATAAACCATTAGCCAGACTCATCAAGAAAAAGAGGGAGAGGACTCAAATCAATAAATTTAGAAATGAAAAAGAAGAAGTTACAACAGACAGCGCAGAAATACAAAGCATCCTAAGAGACTACTACAAGCAACTCCATGCCAATAAAATGGACAACCAGGAAAAAAATGGACAAATTCTTAGAAAGGTATAACCTTCCAAGACTGAACCAGGAACAAACAGAAAATATGAACAGACCAATCACAAGTAATGAAATTGAAACTGTGATTAAAAATCTTCCAACAGACCAATAACAAGTAATGAAATTGAAACTGTGATTAAAAATCTTCCAAAAAACAGAAGTCCAGGACCAGATGGCTTCACAGCTGAATTCTATCAAACAGTTAGAGAAGAGCTAACACCTATCCTTCTCAAACTCTTCCAAAAAATTGCAGAGGAAGGAACGCTCCCAATCTCATTCACTGAGGCCACCGTCACCCTGATACCAAAAACCGACAAAGATACTACAAAAAAAGAAAATTACAGATCAATATCACTGATGAATATAAATGCAAAAACACTCAACAAAATACTAGCAAACAGAATCTGACAACACATTAAAAGGATCATAAAACATGATCAAGTGGGATTTATCCAAGGGATTCAAGGATTCTTCAATATACGCAAATCAATCAATGTGATACACCATATTAACAAACTGATGAAGAAAAACCATATGATCATCTCAATAGATGCAGAAAAAACTTCTGACAAAGTTCAACAACCATTTATGATAAAAACTCCCCAGAAAGTGGGCATAGAGGAAACCTACCTCAACATAATAAAGACCATATATGACAAACGCACACCCAACATCACTCTAAATGTTGAAAAACTGAAAGCATTTCCTCTAAGATCAGGAACAAGACAAGGATGTCCACTCTCACCATTATTCAAAATAGTTTTGGAAGTCCTAGCCAGGGCAATAAGAGAAGAAAAAGAAATAAAAGGAATACAAAT
Organism: Leucopleurus acutus; assembly: GCF_964270905.1. Taxonomy (NCBI): domain Eukaryota; kingdom Metazoa; phylum Chordata; class Mammalia; order Artiodactyla; family Delphinidae; genus Leucopleurus; species Leucopleurus acutus. The sequence goes on from NC_139162.1 coordinate 26,043,073, forward strand.
TGGAAAAGAAGTAAAACTGTCACTATTTACAGATGACATGATACTATATAGAGAGAATCCTAAAAATGCCACCAGAAAACTACTAGAGCTAATCAATGAATTTAGTAAAGTTTCAGGATACAAAATTTAATGCACAGAAATCTCTTGCATTCCTATACACTAATGATGAAAAATTTGAAAGAGAAATTATGGAAACACTCCCATTTACCATTGCAACAAAAAGAATAAAATACCTAGGAATAAACCTACCTTGGGAGACAAAAGACCTGTATGCAGAAAACTATAAGACACTGATGAAAGAAATTAAAGATGATACCAACAGATGGAGAGATATATACCATGTTCTTAGATTGGAAGAATCAATATTGTGAGAATGACTCTACTACCCAAAGCAATCTACAGATTCAATGCAATCCCTATCAAATTACCAATGGCATTTTTTATGGAACTAGAACAAATCATCTTAAAATTTGTATGAAGACACAAAAGACCCCAATAGCCAAAGCAGTCTTAAGGGAAAAAAACGGAGTTGGAAGAATCAGACTCCCTGACTTCAGACTATACTACAAAGCTACAGTAATCAAGACATTATGGTACCGGCACAAAACAGAAACACAGATCAATGGAACAAGATAGAAAGCCCAGAGATAAACCCAAGTACCTATGGTCAACTAATCTATGACAAAGGAGGCAAAGATATACAATGGAGAAAAGACAGTCTCTTCAATAAGTGGTGCTGGGAAAACGGAACAGCTACATGTAAGAGAATGAAATTAGAACACTCCCTAACACCATACACAAAATTAAACTCAAAATGGATTTGAGACTTAAATGTAAGACCGGACACCTTAAAACTCTTAGAGGAGGGCTTCCCTGGTGGCGCAGTTGTTGAGAGTCTGCCTGCCAATGCAGGGGACACGGGTCTGCGTCCGGTCTGGGAAGATCCCACATGCCGCGGAGTGGCTTGGCCCGTGAGCCATGGCCGCTGAGCCTGCGCCTCCAGAGCCTGTGCTCCGCAACGGGAGAAGCCACAACAGTGAGAGGCCCGGAAAAAAAAAAAAAAAAAGGCAAAAAAACTCTTTGAGGAAAACATAGGAAGAACACTCTTTGACATAAATCACTGCAAGTTATTTTTTGATCCACCTCCTAGAGTAATGGAAATAAAAACAAAAATAAACAAATGGGACCTAATGAAACTTCAAAGCTTTTGCACAGCAAAGGAAACCATAAACAAGATGAAAAGACAACCCTCAGAATGGGAGAAAATATTTGCAAACGAATCAACAGACAAAGGATTAATCTCCAAAATATATAAACAGCTCATGCAGCTCAATATTAAAGAAACAAACAACCCAATCCAAAAATGGGCAGAAGACCTAAATAGACATTTCTCCAAAGAAGACATACAGATGGCCACGAAGCACATGAAAAGCTGCTCAACATCACTAATTATTAGAGAAATGCAAATCAGAACTACAATGAGGTATCACCTCACACCGGTTAGCACGGGTATCTTCAGAAAATCTACACACAACAAATGCTGGAGAGGGTGTGGAGAAAAGGGAACCCTCTTGCACTGTTGGTGGGAATGTAAATTGATACAGCCACTGTGGAGAACAGTATGGAGGTTCCTTAAAAAACTAAAACTAGAATTACCATATGATCCAGCAATCCCACTACTGGGCATATACCCTGAGAAAACCATAATTCAAAAAGACGGACGCACCCCAATGTTCACTGCAGCACTATTTACAATAGCCAGGTCATGGAAGCAACCTAAATGCCCATCGACAGATGAATGGATAAAGAAGATGTGGTACATATATACAATGGAATATTACTCAGCCATATATACAATGGAATATTACTCAGCCATAAAAAGGAATGAAACTGAGTCATTTGTTGAGACATGGATGGACCTAGAGACTGTCATACAGAGTGAAGTAAGTCAGAAAGAGAAAAATATTGTATATTAACGCATGTATGTGGAACCTAGAATAATGGTACAGGTGAACTGGTTTGCGGGGCAGAAGTTGAGACACAGATGTAGAGAACAAATGTATGGACACCAAGAGGGGAAAACCGCGGTGCGGTGGGGATGGTGGTGTGCTGAATTGGGCGAAAGGGATTGACATGTATACACTGATGTGTATAAAACTGATGACTAATAACCTGCAGTATAATCAAAACAACTAATACTAAACTTTCTTTGGGTTATTCGTATGGAAATATGTTAATATAAATGTTTCTGACATTACATGAAATTTCTAAAAATCTTATATGTTCTGGTATAATGTTATAAGTCATAATTCTAGTTATTACTTTAAAATGTATATCTCAGAAATAACTAAATTTCCTTGTCAATTGCATTATTATGAACTTTCATCAAATCTTTAACCGTGGTCATTTTTAAGTCTTTTGTCATTTACAGACAGTTCTGGGTGTACTCTGATGCTTTTGCACAAATGTTCCTATAAAAGGGTTTCATCTTCAAGGAATTCATGGAAGAGACGCTGACAAGTACAGGTTTCTGGAAACTGACTATACTGCTGAACTGAATGAAAAAGCATTTTCAGAACTCTAATGGAAAACTCATGAATTCATAAAAGTGCTAACAAAAGATCAAGATGAAAAAAAAATTAATTACATGGGACTGAGTGAAGTGATGAGGATGATTATAATTTTTGTGACTTTCTGTTTGAATAAAAAAAATAAAAAATCCCACAAGGACTCAGAGGCAAAAAATATACAAATCAATTTTCACTGCAAAATAAAGGAGCTGTTACAGTGGAGGATTACTGGACTGAATGTCAATATTATGACATAGTATGAGTGTGTTTCGTGTTTGGAATTGCAATCATTGTTGCTTTTGTTGTGGTCATCCAAAAAAAAAAAAAAAAGAATGGACTTAAGGACACAGGGAGGGGGAAGCATAATCTGGGATGAAGTGAGAGAGTAGCATGGACATATATACACTACCAAATGTAAAATAGATAGCTAGTTGGAAGCAGCCACATTACACAGGGCGATCAGCTCGGTGCTTTGCGACCACCTAGAAGGGAGGGTGGAATGGAGACACAAGAGGGTGGGGATATGGCAATATATGTATACGTATAGCTGATTCACTTTGTTATACAGCAGAAATTAACACACCATTGTAAAGCAATTATACTCCAATAAAGATGTTAAAAAATGATAAAAAAAGAAAAAAAGAATGAAGTCCAAGTTTGTTGACTGTGCAAATGGAAGATGACCAGACCATCCACTGCATCCAGCATGGCTGGAAGAAGAGCTATTTTCTAGGACAATTAATGTGCTCAGTAATTGACATGTTTTGTTTGAGGTCCTCTGTGCATCCAGGTAGCTCCATAACCAGTGGGCAGCTGGAGGTACACATACAAAACTCATTACAGAGATCTGAGCAGGAAATAATGACTCAGAAATGACCAAAATCAGTAGTCAAGAAAAATCGGAGTGTCTGCAGATTGCGATGAGAAGATAGCTAACTGCAGATACTTGAGGAACCATACATGAGGCAGCCAACTTCAGTTATTCAGAAAAATCACTTTTTTTTTTAATGATGTTCCCTACAGAAAAGATTCTCTAGACATCAAATCTAAAGATAAATATTCCAGCTCAATTTGTGCATTGGTCTAATTAGTGATGCTACTCTTGAAAAAAAAATCTCTTTTGTGGGAGAAAGGGGTTAAAAACGATGCAGAATGCTGGGATCTAATTTGACGCCTGGATTTAATGCATGTGACAGCTTATAGAAGTTAAATGGCCCTCTTGAGGCTCAGTTGCCTTCTCTATAAAAGAGAATAATAACCCATAATTCAGAAAATGGTTGTGAAGATTAAGTTTTGTTACAACTGGTACAGTTGGAATCACTTCACATAGTATTGATACCTGGAGCATAATAGGAGTTAAATAAATGTTAGTTACCATTCTTTCATTAGTTTATTCAGATGCATCAAATAAATTAGTAAAACATACATAATGGACAAAACAGCCAGAAAGTTATTTATTTTTGTATGTATAAAGAAATAATTTTTAAAATTAGATTCAATCTTATTTGTTGAATCAGTTTCCCCATATATGAAGAATATTTGCTTTTTACTCTGGCTCCTAAAGAGAAATTGTCTATTTATATTCAGGGTTGACTTGGTTTCATGAGCCATAATAGTGTCTGTTTTTTTGCAGTTCATTGACTTGGCCATTGGTAAGCCAAATCACCCAGTAAAGTACCATGGTCTGGTTATTTAAATTGCACAGATATAGCTCAACTAAAAAAATGAAATAAAATTGCATTCTGGATTATATAATTGGATTTGCCATTTTACATTTTGATTGTTTTGCTATAGGTTTGAGATTGGTATTGCCAACAAATGAACATAACTGCCATTCAATTTAAAATGCTGAAAAATGAAAATATGTTATTTTGTGTGGTCCAGCTTATGCACAGTAAATTCAGGATACTAATTACAAGGCTTTAACAGTAAGAATAACTTAGTTAAAGGTTCACTGCTTCTCAGTGACCCAAGTCCTGGATTAGAGGAAACCATTTCCAAAAAGATACTAGTCAGTGATTCTCTAATCTTTCTGTTGATAGAACTATTGGAAATTCTGATGATCTGCAGAACATCATAAATTATAAAATGTTAAAACTTAAAAATAATTTAAAACATTATTTCTTTTTAATCAGATACTATCCTATATTAGTGGGAGGTGGTACACATGTGGTTAAGGTCACAAGTTCTGAAATCAGACTGCAATTCACAAATGGGGAAACTGAAACACAGATAAAATAAGCTCCTTGCCCAAGGTTACATAGTTATGAAGTGGCAAAGCCAAAATTCAAGCTCAGTCAATACTAATAGCTACTATGTCAAAAATTATTTGTAAGATTTAATAATTTAAGTCATGGAAAATGTCTAGCACAGTGCCTGGCTATTGATATCTATTGACCATTTACTGACATGGACAAGACATTGTACATACCAATATTTTAACAAATAAAAGAGGAAAAATACAAGTGAGGAAATTTCATTTACTGTATTAATTGTCCTGAAATTTTGGAAATGTTTTCTTTTGTTTAATGTCAGAATGGCATTGCTGCTATATTTCATATGTGTTACCAGTGTGGGAAGTTAATGCTGTTTGATGGAGAGAGTGAGTTATAGAGAGAAACTGCCTGGAATCTAATCATAGAACTGACATTTAATAGCTGTGTAACCTTGACAAGTTATATAACCTCTCTGGGCTTCAGTTGTAAAATGAAGATAATTATAATACTAACCTGGAGAGGATTAAATGAGCTAATAGTGTATACAATAGTTTCTGGAATTAATAGAGACTCAATTAATTTCATCTATTGCTATTATTACTTTTTCCAGAGAAGTCCTCACACAGTGAAGAAACATTGTAAATTCAAAGAACCATTTTTCAATACCAATATATAATACATGTACATATAAAATCAGAAAACTAATTTTCTACTGTGAATAAATCACAGAATTTAAAACTCAGGCTATTTTTATATTTTTCAAATTAGAACTTAAAATAATACACTATATTTTTCAAATTAGAATTTAAAAGAATACACTAACTCTTTTGTGAGGGCAATAATGATAGAGAAAGAAATTCTAAAAGGTGCAAATTATATTATAAAGAAAAAAAGTAGAATTGCAAGTACATTCTAACCTGAAAACACACACACACACAATTTTGCATTTTATGTCTCCCTCTCAGGAACTCTTTTCTCCTAATTTTTCATGTCTGCTTTTTCCTTATCCTTCAAGTCTTGCTTGAATATCACTTTCTCAGAGAGAACATCCCTGGCACCCCCTTTAGAAAAAACTTCCTTCTTTAATTCATAATCAAGCTTCCATCCTGTATATTTCCTCCATAACAATATTGTAATAACAATATGTAATTATGTTATTTGTTTTCTCTTATCCCTACTAGAATAAAAACTCAAGAGTGAGATTTCTCTACACTGTGTCACTGCTCATTCATTAGCTGCCTAATCTGCTATTTGGTACATACTGGCACTTAAAAAATATTTGTTGACTACATTAATAAAGGGCATAATATTTTTATATTCCACTGGCATTTGATGCTTTATCTACAGAAAGATCAAATAATAATTTGGCCCTGAATTCATCAAATACAAACTTTGGATATTTCTGCTTAGCCCCCAGTGGACTTCTTGGCTTGCAGGAAACTCAGGAACTGGGAGAAATGGGATGGGCAGGGACCCACAGGGACAGAGAGAAGAGCCCCCTGCCTTGAGAGAGGTAGTGTGGCCACACGAGGGAGTTCAAAGTCTACAGGCACTGGGATAATTAGAGCCTCTATTAGCTCCTGCCTGACCCTGAAATAGACTCTTAAATGGTCTCTTTGTCTCAACTTCCTCCACATGACTACAGAGAGGTCTTTCTGAAATAGAAATCTTACCAAGTTTGCTTGGTTAGGGCTCTGCAGAGCCTCCACAAAGCTTTCTGAATAAAGAACAAGCCTTGTGGCAGAAACATCAGGATGAACCTTCTTTGTCAGGTTGCAAATTCTCCAATCTTTTCTTTCACAGCTTCTCCATGGACTCAGAATCAATATGACAGATGCACTGGGTGGAAGGTTTGCAATTCCAAGAACTTCCCTCTCTCTCTCATTTATCCGTGGTTTTGCACTTCTCATTCTTCTGCCTGGAATATTCACCTTTATCTTTCAAAACTTGTTTAAGTACTTCAGGTTCCGAACGGAATACTGCACACAGACATCTGTCCTTATGTGTGGCTGCAGATACACTTCCTCTCTTTTCTTCATAGCCATCCTTTGGATATATATCAATTGGATGAAATACACACACATACACAAGGCCCAGACACGTTTATTAAGAACAAGCACTAGGCCTCTGAAAAAAGAGTCAAAAAATTAATATTCAGAAGTAGAAATATGGTCCTGCCACAACATAATCTGTACTACCTTCCTGTTTATCAGTTGAGATCGTATTTTACATTACTATGTAGAGGGCTAATTTCCTTTTTTTTAAATGTTAGCTTTCCGATTACACCCTGAGGCCCCTCGGGAATCTTCACTGGAGTCATCTATCCCTTGATGGTCACTCCCTAGTTATAATACACAAAAAATGTTAGACTTCAAAATTAGTATGGTTATTGTCATCATTAGTTTTGTTGTTTCTTAAGTGGGTTCAAATTTTTGGATAGGACAGTCTTCTGTAGTTTCTGCAGATGAAAAAAGCCAGAACAAAGACTTTGCTATGTATTCATATTTCAATATTCAGTTATTGGGGAACCACATATAAGTCACTGTATTGTATATGAACCAGGAACCTGGAGAGGGAGATGGAGGAGGCAGAAGAAATGACCACATGGCAACACGTGTGATGTTGTATATGTGCCTGTGTATATTCATAAACTATGTACATGAACTCTGTTAATGCAAAAACTGAACAAAAATTACATATACATATAGTTTTATACATACTTATACAGTTTATTCTTGCTATTTGCTGTTTTTTTTAGGTTCCTGCGCGCCTCTTGTCACAACGTTTTCATTAACTGATTAATACATAACTTGTTGGGTGTGCATTTCTGTTTAAAGATATCTTATTTAATATACATTGTTGATTGATTAACATTGAACACACAGCCAACAGCTCTATAACTCAAGCCTGAATAAAGCATATCTAACACATGTATTTTCTCTGAAAGGCAGATCCCAAACTTCTTGCCTTTGGGAACACTAGACAGCACTTCAGCACTAACCTTGGGGCAATCTTACACAGTGCAATCACCAACAAAAGGCACAAAAATGTGGCACTAAACAGACCACAGAAAGGACTTGTTTACAGTAGGAAAGCTGAAACAAGAAGGCAGAGTTGTTGCCTTGTTCAGCCTCGGCTGGGAATGTACACACTGGGTGACTCAAGGTTCTGTTGCTACTTAGAGCATGTGTATGTCCACAAATGACAGATAAAGCACCTCAAGCGTTGATTTGGGGGTTACAAATATATTTTAATGAGTAAATGAATTCACAAATATGGAATTTTGAATAATGAGAATCAACATATTTGTATGTGTTAATATATAGATCTTCTACATGAATGAAATCTATAGGGTCAATGTTCATCTTGTATACTATTTGCTCGACATATATGAGGAGCTAATAAGTATTAAAATCAAAAATAGAAATAAACATGTCTTTTCCAGGTAATCTGTTTATTCATGGTCCTTGAAATGGTGGCTAGAGCCTTTTTTTCAAAGAGATCAGGTTTCTATTACTCTTTCTTTTAAAATGTGTAACACCGTTGCTTTTTTTAATGGTAAAGGTATATATTATCATTAGTAAAATATAGAAAAAAATTCAAGAAATACAAAGTACAAATCACCAGCCTTCCTATGATGAGATAAAGATCATTAAATATGATGCATTTCTTCTCAGTGTTTTTTTTAATGCAATGTATATATAGGTGTGTAAACATCTTTTAAAATAAAATTGGAATTATACTGTTTTCCAGCCTGCTTTTTTTTTTAATTAATGCTATATCAACATCCCCCTCATCACTGTATTTCAGCTTTATAGTTCTTCCCTCCCGATCTTTCTTTTCAGAAGGACACACCCATCTGAGATTGCTAAATGCACCATAGGCTCTGTAAGCTGCTGCCTTTGCTGAATAAATGCAGATGATGGCCTCTACTGGGGAGACTTAGAAGAAAAAGTACGGACTGTAGTGCTTGACTTTTTTCTTTAATTTTTGTATTCCTTAAGAGATTCTCATTTAGCTAAAAAAGGAATCATTTCCAAAGGTGCAAGGAAGCTTACCCTAAAGTAGATTACCTATATCATAATTGACCTTTGCATAAATGCATGCATTTCACAGCACTTCAGCTCAATCACATTTCCTAGGCAGACATATTCACACAATTTAAACACCAGAGTTAAAGTTTTAAAATGTACATTTTAGTAACTCTCCAAAAGCCAAAATTTTCAATCTCCACGTTCAATCTCTCATGACATTATTGTTTTCCAATACAATGAGAGTTAATGATGGACTTTTCTGTCGTTATGAATTACAAAAGATATTTTGTGCTGGAAGTAAGGAGCAATTCCCATTCTTTTGTTCTCTTAGGTGTTGCATGATTATCTTACAACAGGCAATTACTAAGCAAACTTAATCAACTGTAAAAATATACAAAATTATCATAGCAAAATTCTCAGATAGGCTCAATTGATACTTAAAATTCCCAATTTTTCTTTTCTAATATTTTATTCTTTCCCCTAACAAGAAGAAACTACATAGTTGCAAAACCAAAGAAAACTGAGGTAATTATGAACAATTAAATGAATTGAGTCCATTTCTTAAGATACCATAACACATACATAATTTGTTTATTATGTGAGAGGAATTAACTAACTCATAAGAAAGTGTTATACAGGGAAAAATTTATGTCATACACTGACATATTCTAGATTCTTTGAATGCCTTTTAAATCACCATGTTGTCATTAGGTAATTGTTGAAATTAAGCTAATTTTAGGCTGTTATTCCCAAAATATATCCAAAAAGTTAATCATTAAAAGTTATTTAAATATCGAAATGAATTAAATTAACATGGGAGTCATTTCTATTAACTATATATTAAAATAAGTGTTATTGAATATTTCTGGTCCCCCTCCAAAAGTGAAAAACAATACTGTTAATGCATTTAAAAGTATTTAAAATCTTGTTGTAAGTGGCATAGCCCTAGACTTTAGCTCAACAGAACTGGGTTCAAAACCAAACTGGAAACTTTCAATTCAACAAACACTGATTTTCTTTGTTTCTAGAAGCCTTCTTGATTCTCTCAAGACACACTTTCATCATCATTGGCTCTTACAAAAGGTTTTTACCCACTCAGTGCAAGTATTTGCTCTTTGTCCTGGGGCATTCCTGCATAAAGGACGGTTTTAATCCACAATCTTTCCAAAAAAATCTACAAATCAAACTGACACTCATGGATCCTAAGTCATTATCACTGTGCTATATACCAAGTGTTGCCTTTACTCCCAGAAGAACAGGAGGCAAAGTGCACCACAAATCATAATATTTAACATTTACTGGGTTCTTATCGAATTTGGATCTTCTCCCTAAGCAGTTTATACACATTGTCTCACTCCGTGCTCACAAAATCCATACAAGATAATTATCAGTAGTGTGCCTCTTTGGGGCAGTAACTTAAAACTGCAAACCTTAGTTTTTTCATATATAAAATGGGAGCTAACTAGTAAGTTAGCTGATTAGGTAGTACTAAGTGAGAGAGACAGGATTCAAATCTAGGATAGTAGGTTCTACTCCCAAGCTTGAACTCAACCTACCTTAGTCTTCAACACTTTCAAGTCCTTGGGTTGGGCAAGTAAGCAACCTGCCAGTTTTCAAATTTATCAAGACATAATGTTAGTCACTTTACAGGGATATTGACAGGATTAAATTCCATGCAGTGTGTGGATCACAAATCAGTTCATGTGGTACATCTTTGGAGCTTCACAAATGTTAATCTCTTTACATAAAGACTTAGGCTATTAGTATCAAGACTGTAGTTAGCAAACTAACTGGACATGTGGCATAACAAGTATGTGTGCTCCACATGGTAAAAACACAACCAAATATTTCAGTTCAATAGCACCTTTGCACACTAGGTTATATGTATGTTCAACACAGCTACTGGCCAACTATAAAAGGGTTGAAGTGACTGGAAATGGTTGTATGTCACAGAGCATCATGTTGACAGTAGGCAAAAATTCCACCACAGTTGAACAGGCAAGGAAGACTTTAAGGCTATTATAATAAGAGAGAGAAACCAAAGCTCAACTGGAGCTCAACTCCACTGAAACAGAGTGGGAAGATTTTTAAGTGCTAGGTGAGAGGGAGAACCTGGGCCATCTGTGTTTGATAACTGGCTTTACCCAAAAGAAAAGTAGATATTCTCATCTTTGTGACAGGGAGTAGTTTTACAACTTGGAGTAAGGCATCCACTGAAGTTAGGCTCCCACCCGCTACAGAACCTGTCAGACAGGGATATTATATCCCTTGACGCTTACATTTCAAAGAGATGGTTCGCTGGTCCTTGAGAAAGACATCCTCGGGTTGTAAAACTGGCAAGAGGCTTTTAAAAAGATTTACATGTAGCTCAAAGAGGCGGAGAAAGAACTTACAATTACAAGTTTTCCAAAGTAAATGCTCTAAGAAAAGGGAGGTCAGGGCCTAGAGTTAGGAAGAAGACTGTCTAAAGTTCAGTCAAACTAACTCTTCTGGCCATCTGGATCAGGATAATACCAACGAAGGTGGGATGGGTGATGGGCAGCAGCTCCACCTTCTCCCCATATCCCACAACTTCATGGCACTGCATTTTATGCACCATCTTTTCTACTCTTGTTTCCATATCAGATACTTCTAACAAACAAGTAGAGAGAGAATCTAACAAGCAATTTCAGATGAGGAGAAAAATAAACAATCTGAAGAGCCTGATTTACTTACACAGTTACTGAGGTTCTTAAATCAGTTAATTACACAGCAAATTGGCGTCAAATTTAGGTTTAGAACATACACTTTCGTGCTTGTTATTCAATACCACAATGACATCCATGAAAATATTCCAAAAAGGCATCAAGAGATAAATGAAGTATGTATTAAACAAGCAATAGAAATAGTTAAGCAAAAGTTTTTTTATGTTTTTCTAAAAAAATCTATACTAAGCGCCTCTCCCACCAGCATGTTAATTTATGGCAATATTTAGTCTGGTGTGTAAGCTTCATCTTATTATATTTCAGTTAAGGAAGAATCTCCTCATTTTCTGAATTGTGTTGACTAGAAGTCTCCTATGGAGTCAGTCTTGTCAGTTGGTTTATTAGTTAATTAAGTGTCATTTTATACCTTACATTCTAAATTCCAGGCACCCAAAAGAGCTCACCCTAAGATTCTCTTCTCCATTAGGTATCTGCATAATTAGTCTCATTTCAAATACCTATTATTCAAGGCACAATAGAACAGAACAATTAATTTGGACCACATGCAATTATGCTGAAAGGTCAGGTGCTACCCATAATAAAACTCTGTTCAAAAGTATGTTTGGGGAGAGCATTAACATGGTTATCCAGGAGACTTTAAGAGGCAGAAAATCTCCAAATGCAATTAAATGGGCTGTAAAGTAATCACTTGCAATTTTTCATTTTTAAAGCAGGAGACATTTTTGAATGTTGTGCAAAATGAATACTTCTAAGACCAATCAAACTTGGGAGAATTTACATCAAGAGGTGACAAATTCATACCCTAAAGGAGAAAGCACATTTGGCCTGCATCTTCCTGTATGAGTTTCAAGTTATAAAGAGCTTTCATGGAGCAGTTATTAAAAACCCCTCAAATATAGTTAATAATGAAAGTGCTGGCTTTATCCATCTTGGGTAATTTGAACTACATAGCCATAAAAGCTACAGTATGGATGTGTGAGTTATAAAGTATCCCCAGTACCCAAATGTCCATGAATTTATAATTCTGTGTTCTTCAACAATATTATGTTTCCCTGTCAAATATGAATTTTTGAAGTATATTTCACTCCAGAGGACGTGGCAAAGATACCTCTGTCACTATTAAAGGTATATGTATATTTTACAGCTCTAGGCAGGTCTATAAAAAGATTTTGCTGATAAAAGAGAAAAATGGTGGAAGGACAAAAAGGCAGAAAAGTACAACAAAGTACACTGTTTACTTTAAGAGTTGACAACAAAATGCTTTTCTCCACACCAACCAATTATAACATACATCTAGACATAAACAACATTTTGGTTTAAGAATAAATAAGAAATATTTACAACATGAGTGATGGGAGTATTATTTATTTCTTAGCCACAAAAAGACAGTACATCTGGAATTTTTACAGCTTTACACTTCAAGAATTGCAACTGCATTAAACATGTATGTATTACGGAATGTATTAGTGGTTGTGTGAGATAAAAGCATGATTAAGGCACAGTCATTACGTCAGTGATTTTCCTTTAGAATGGAAATATTGAGAGTGCATTTGCACCCCTTATAAAGATTTGCACTCTGAAATTAGATCTCAATTTCAATGTTGGTCCAATTTTTTACTAGTTCAATGATTTTGGGCAAGTTCCTTAAGCTCTGTGTGCCTCGATTTTCACAGCTGTAAAATGATAATTTAAATAATACTACCAGGTACTTTCAATTGCTAGTGACAGGACAGTTAGCTCAAACGTGCTGAAGCAAAAGGAACATTTATTTGCTCATATAACCAAAACGCAGAGGGAAGAGTAGAATTGTCCTTGAGAAAGACTAAAACCTAGGACTCAAAATCCTATAAATTTTAGAATTCGGAAGTCCATCCCTTTATTCATAATTACTACATTCTCATCAGGACGATTTGTCTCTTTCTGTTTCTCAACCCTAGTGGTGTTTTTAGAGCTCCTGTTCCACTAAAATAAAGGAATGAACCTGTTTTTTAAAAACAAAATTTGATACCAATGTTACTATTTATTTAGAAGAGGTCCATGTAAATAACCTGAAAGTTACTCTTCATTAGGCTCATGGTAAATCCATCTCATACTGAATCATAAGCTCTTCAAGAGCAGAGAATTGTGCTTTTTAACCTATGTAACTCATTTTTTATTTTCTAAGTAAAGTCTAAATAAATGCCTGCAGAGAGAGAGAGAGAGTGTGTGTGTGTGTGTGTGTGTGTGTGTGTGTGTGTGTGTGTGTGTGTGTGTGTGTGTGTGTGTGTGAAGCATCCTGGCCATATCAGTCCCCGGATGAAAACGTCTCAGTCATTCTATTTCACAGATTACAAAATCTAATCTCATTAGCACAGCATTCAAGGTCCTTTTCAACCTGCCCTACAGTCTACCTTTTCACCCCTACACCCGCTTCGCACACTGTTTACTTCAGTTGCATCTAATTAACTGACATTTTCAAGGACCTGGACCCTTCTCCACCTCCAAACTTATTTTGAGCAGCTCCTTCTCCTTCATGTGATTTCTCCCATTTCTGCATTTCAAAAGTCCTCCCCATCCTCTGGGACCCAGCTCAAATACCATCCCCATCATAAAGTGTTCTCTCTGACCTGCCTATTCATAAGTTATTTGAACAGACATACTTAGTACCTACATTATCCCAAGCGTTTGAGATAAAATGATGAATAAGATACACTTCTTCCTTTGAGGAACTCACAGTTTAATGGGACAGATTTTTCTATTACAATGGGATAGGATCAGATGGAGCTATCTATGGAGTACAAAGGAGCCAACCCAATCAGGACTAGGGAAAGCAAATCTTGGAAAGGTTTCCTGAAGGCTGTGCTGCCCAGTGTGCAACAGCGGATTTCCTTTTACTACGTTCCTATTAAATTCCATAAAAGAAACCCAGTGAGGGTCTGCAGTGCTGCTAGATGTCCACGTTTGGCTTTTTTATTAAAATATTAGTAATAACTAATAATAATAACAATAAAAACAAACTTGTCAGTTTTGCCAGTCACTGTACAATTGCCTTCTATAGATTAGCTTATTTAATCTTCACAGCTGCATCTCTATGAAGAAATACTAAAGCCATCACTGTAATTTTACCTTACATGTTGGTAGGTAGGCTGGTCTTAGAGAAAACAGTCAAGAAGAGATGGTGACTGGCTCAGGGAAGGTCATATGAACCAATCTAGACCAATCAGATTTCACCCCTGATGTTTTTGTGGAATTCACAAGCCTCCAAGGCTTTTCTTAGGCTATTTCATCTGCCTGGAAGACCATCTATCTCTGCTTCATCCACTTGGTAAATTCCTGCTCATTTTTCAAAATGTCACTCATGATTTATTCTCAGAGCTTCCCACACACTGTTCATGTCTTCCTTTTTTGACCATTGGTGTTTCTTAAACCCATCTCCACTATGGCACTTCCCATAATGTGTTAGTTGCTCAAATACTGTACACTAAAATGTGGCCTACTTGAAGGTAGGGCCCATGGCTTATTTATCTTTTTATGGCCAGTGTTAATTCCAGTGCCTAGCATATATTTATTAAATGAACAAATGAATGGACAGATGAATAAATGAATGACATTTATAAGGTTGGGTTGGATACAATTCCCTATAACATTTATCAGCAATAACTAGGTTCCCAGCTGAATGTTGTCTCCTATTAATTTGACAGGACGCCTTGGGTTATTTTCTCATTTATTCCCCACATGTTGACTGCTGTGGACTACCCAACACTCATCGTTTTTCTATTTGTCTATGTTACATTGTAAAATATCACAATTGTTACACAGGATTATATATAAAGTAAATAAACAACAAGGATCTACTGTATAGCACAGGGAATTATATTCAATATCTTGTAATAACCTATAATGGAAAAGAATCTGAAAAAAATATGAATCACTTCACTGTATACGTGAAACTAATGCAACACTGTAAATTAACTATACTTCAATTTTAAAAAGATTAAAAAAAGAGAGATATCAAAGTTTGTAATACAAAAAAAAAAATCACAATCGTTAGTATATTCCTGCTGAGGTTTGTCATTAATTCCACCCAATTGTGAAACAGCTGCATTGAGAGAAGAATAGTGGCCTCATCCTGAGTCCCTCCACTAACTTCCTCAGGAAAATATTAGAGACTTGGTGCACTATCTCATCTAACAACAAACTTAGGAGATAAGATGTCAGAATCATGGGCTTTTATCTGTGTCTCATGGTTAGTCTTCCTGAGTGTGGAAGAGAACATCTGGATTATTCCGAATGAAAGACAGTGAAGTAGATGTCTCTGACACTTGAATCCACCGTATAGGAGTTTCTTAGCAATGATAATCCTGTCACAGCTGTTAGAATTTATTCCTTTATCCATGTGACATTTTAACAGGAGACAAATCCAAGTTATTATAAACAGATAAAAACCATTCAATCCAAAATGGCTCGTATTAGCAACCTCATCAAGCTAACAAGCCTTGTTTCTGAAAACCTGTAAATGTTATTCTTGTGCACTCGATTTTTTTTCCCCTCTACAAAGCCAAACCTGATTCAGGCTTTTGTCCTATGAAACTGCCAGCTTAAAATGTTTATTTAATTACATCCTAGGACGAGAGAGATGGAAATATCCAGCCATTTAACCAGCTAAGTGATGGCGAAAAAGGCTGGGTGCCTGTTATTTGCTTGACTTTAGTGTTCTCTCAGTACCAGTGGCCTTAGGATCAAACAGGAGAGGGAGCCATGGAAATTGAGGAATAAATTGGATGGATATTTGGAAAAGGCATTTTAGTGGGAGGAGAATAAGAGATTTCAAGTAAATTACTAGTTTATATATATATTTCCCAGATGACTCTGAATTCTTTATTTGAACTGACATGAGTTGGATAAATATATTGCTATCCTCCTTGCCTGGTACAAAGAAGAAACAGACAGAAAAGGTGTGAGATTTAAACAGTATATGAAGAATAAATGCATGCTAGAGGAAAGCCTGCAGTTCCTAGGTCTATACTGTTGAAGCATCTATGGATACATATTTCCAGACCTTTATTACACTTCCACTGTATTCTTAGTTCTCCTCCCCTGGTGGGTAAGTGCTCAGCTAATGGAACAAAGATGCTTGTTGAATGAATTGCAAGGAAAAATTTTTCTCCCCTTTGGATAGGCAGGCCAGTTTTCAAACCAAAAGCAGAGCAATAAAAACTACTGTAAAAACAGTACAATAAAATGGCATGCCCGGACATCACTAAAAAGAAGAAATGCCCAGTTCGTGGGGAGTTGTCATGGTGGGCATTTATTCCTGGGAACCATTTAGGCTTCCCAGGCAAAATGTGCTTACACTGAAATATAGTCACTTGAGATTTTCTGACTACACTGAGCAGAAGGATGAGTTGAAGTTAAGGCCAATGAGAAAGGTGGTACCAGGTCAGGCAATCATCAATCTGCTTGTTTCCAGGCTGTCCTTTGGAAACAATGGTATCCACTATTCCCTGGCTTAGGACTTCAGTCATATTATGTTTTATGCCAAATCATGGACAGAAAGCAGCTGACTACCAATCTCTCCAAGGAACTATGTAGTGCCCCTGGGCTACCAGAGGCCCTGCAAAGCCAGGTTGGTTCAAAGAGAGTGGTGTCCAGATTAGTTGTGTCAACATTTGATTAAACATGATTTTAAGGGTAAATTGAATACATAAAACATGTAAAGTGAAGACATGGATCTGGTTGATTTTTGAGTTGAAGAAACCAACAACCCACACCTTTACCCCTTCTTTCCTCCCTGAGGGAAGCCATGCAAACATTAGGCATATTTAAACTCCCTAAATTATATCGGCTGTGAAAATTTTACTGTACAAAGGGTCCATATTTATAATGAAGACTAATATAATGAGAGGACAACTGGACTGACACAAAAGACCAGAGTTTAAGTTCTGGCTCTAACAGGAACCTGACAGTACACAGGAACCACTGTAAGAATCCTAGATAAATATATGTAAGGCAGCCATGCTCACCTTTATTTTCAATTTTTCTCTTTCCCACCATAAAATTTACTCTCATTTTCTCAAATGTTGAGTGATTTAGGCAAGATCACAAAACCAGCAAGTGATCCAAACAAGACAACACCCTGATCTTGCCCATGGAAGCCAGGTACTCATCACAGAATATCCACCTATATCATAAAATTCATAAATGCTTATTTAACACTTATCTTGGAAGAGAAGAAGACTTGATTTGGAAGCTTTATTTCATAAAAGAAACAAAAAGGAAAGAAGGGAGGGAGGGATGGAGGAGAAAGAAAAGAAAAGAAAGAAAAGAAAGAAAGAAGAAAGAAAGAGAGAGAGAGAGAGAGAGAGAGAGAGAAAGAAAGAAAAAGAAAGGAAGGAAGGAGGAAAGAAGGAAAGGAAGAAAGAAAGAAAGAAAGAGAAAGGAAGGAAGGGAAGGAGGGAATTAAAAGGGGAGGCAGCCATCAGGGGCTTGAGAAGCTTGTCACATAGCCCATGTTGACGTGTACACATATGGCAGAGATTGGAGAGGGTCTAACCTACACACATCCCTGGCAAATGGAATCTGGCTGCACAAACAAAGGAGATGCAATAAAGCCCAGTAGAAAGTATAAGGCAGAGCAGACTTAAATACGGCCTAATGTTTGGATGTACTCCTGAGCCCACCCACAAATCCACTGCCAGAGAATAAAAGCTTTGCTAGTTCAAGTGTCTGAGCACAACCTCTGGCCAATTTCTGACGGCTCACCAAGCTATGCAGACATAGGGGCACCCCCTAGGAATCAAACAAAAATAAAAGAAAAATAGAAAACTAAGCAGAGGCATCAGTGGCCACACATTACAGGAAAGACTTCACAGATTTCATTTAAGCAAGTTACTAAGCAAAGAACAACAATTCTCAAAGGGAAAAAAGAACCCAGAGTTGTTACAACATATTATCTAAAATGTTCAGTATTCAGCAAAAGATTATGAAACATGCAAAGAAATAAGTGTGACTCATAAAAAAAACAAAGCAGTCAATAGAAATTGTAAGTGTCAGTAAGATACTGGATTTAGCAAAGATGTCAAAGAAGTTGTTAAATATGTTCAAACTACATGAAACCATGCTTAAATAATTAAAGGAAAGTATGACAATAACTCAGTAAATAAAGAATCTCAATAAAAAGAGTTAAAATCAGTTAAAAATGGAAATTCTGGAGCTGAAAACTCAACAACATTAACCTACAGATCAAAGAAGTTCAGTGATAAGATAAACATAAAAAGATCCTTATCCAGACATATCATAATCACACAGAGAAAATCTTGAAAGCATTAAAAGAAAATGACTCATCACAGAGCAAAATTTATAGATCTAAATACATATGTAAGAAGAGAATAAAGTTATCAAATCTTTTAAGAAACTATAAAAACAAAAGCAAATTAAATCTAAAGCAAGTAGAAGAAAATAATAGATCACAGTAGAAATCAATAAAATACAATGCATAAAAACAATAGAGAAAGTGAATGAAACCAAAAACTATTTTTTAAAACATCACTTGACTTTCACAAACTGACCAAGAAAATAAGGGAGAAGATTCAAGTTACCAAATTAGGAATGAATGAAAGAATATCATTAATGAGCTTATAGAAATTAAAAGGTTATAAGGAAATATTATCAACAACTTTATTTCAACAACTTAGACAACTCAGACAAAATAAACAAATTCCTAGAAAGCTTAAAATTACCAAAACTGACTCAAGAAAAAATATACAATTTGAATAAGACAATAATGTATAAATAAATTGAATTAATCATTTAAAAACCTTCCCACAAAGAAAAGCACAGAAAGTTTCACTGGCAAATTCTATCAAATTTAAAGAAAATAACACAAATTATTTCAGCAAATAGAAAAGAAGAAAGTACTTCTATCTCATTTTCTGGAACTAGTGTTAGCTTTCATTAAAGCCAAACAAATACATCAAAAGAAAATCAGTATTCTTTATGAATGTAAACACAAAAATCCTTAATAGTCCCAAACTGTATTCAACAACATATAAAAATGCTGATATACTATGACTGAGACTTACCCCAGAAATATAAGGTTGACTTGATATCCAAATTTTACTTAATGTGTTATACCATATTAATAGAATAATGGACAAAAGTCACATGATCATCTCAATAGATGCAGGAAAGACATTTGACAAGATTTCTGGGGAACGTTAACTATGAGTTTCTGAGATGATAAAGGGGATAGAGGATATCACATTGAATGGCAGATTGACAAACTGGACCTAAAAGGGGTGAAGTGGAAAATGTCCTTATATACAGTGACAACGTGCAGTTTTGAAAGGCAGAGGTGAGGTCTACCTCAGAACGGGAGACAGCTGGTTGGGTTACTACCATTCCTGGATGGCACAGTGATGGGAGATGCGGATCCATTAAGCCTAGTCGTGGGAAGTCCTTCCTCGTTTCACAAGTCTTCACAGCTCCCTACTCACAAATCCATCCCAGAACTGGTCTCAGGTGAGGCTAAGCCAGAATCCCAGACTCTCAAGTATTGGTATTATCCTTTTCTCCCCATTTCTACTTCTGTGACTGCTACACTGTTATTTTCTTTCTGTCCAGCTTTACTGAGGTATAATGGACAAATAAAAGTGGTACACATTTAGGGTGAACAAGGTGATGACTTACTACACATGTATGTAATGTGAAATGATGACCACAGTCAAGTGGCTTAAGACATCCATCACCTCACATAGTTACCATTCCTTTCTGTTGCTGTTTGTTTGTTTTGTTAACTGCCACCACCAAGTATAGACTGCAGACAGTCTCTTCTGACTCCTTTTCTTTAGTAAGCATACACTGTAGAACGTCTTAGTACCAATTCAAGTTTTCTCATTTACGAAGTATTTAAAGAACATACTTTAAATGTATGTAGATAGCCTCATCCACCAAGGGCAGACAGCAGAAGCAAGAAGAACTACACTCCTGCAGCCTG
Source organism: Leucopleurus acutus (assembly GCF_964270905.1). Lineage (NCBI taxonomy): Eukaryota > Metazoa > Chordata > Mammalia > Artiodactyla > Delphinidae > Leucopleurus > Leucopleurus acutus. The sequence goes on from NC_139162.1 coordinate 26,063,572, forward strand.
GGGAACAAAAACCACATTCACAGAAAGACAGACAAGATGAAAAGGCAGAGGGCTATGTACCAGATGAAGGAACAAGATAAAGCCCCAGAAAAACAACTAAATGAAAGGGAGATAGGCAACCTCCCAGAAAAGGAATTCAGAATAATGATAGTGAAGATGAACCAGGACCTCGGAAAAAGAATGGAGGCAAAGATTGAGAAGATACAAGAAATGTTTAACAAACACCTAGAAGAATTAAAGAACAAACAAACAGAGATGAACAATACAATAACTGAAATGAAAACTACACTAGAAGGAATCAATAGCAGAATAACGGAGGCAGAAGAACGGATAAGTGACCTGGAAGACAGAATGGTGGAATTCACTGCTGCGGAAAAGAATAAGAAAAAGGAATGAAGAGAAAGGGAAACAGCCTAACAGACCTCTGGGACAACATTAAACGCAACAACATTCGCATTATAGGGGTCCCAGAAAGAGAAGAAAGAGAGAAAGGACCCGAGAAAATATTTGAAGAGATTATATATGCAAATTTCCCTAACATGGGAAAGGAAATAGCCACCAAAGTCCAGGAAGTGCAGCAAGGCCCATACAGAATAAACCCAAGGAGAAACACGCTGAGACACATAGTAATCAAGTTGACAATAATTAAAGACAAAAAAAAATTATTAAAAACAACAAGGGAAAAACGACAAATAACATACAAGGGAACTCCCCTAAGGTTGACAGCTGATTTCTCAGCAAAAACTCTACAAGCCAGAAGGGAGTGGCATGATATACTTAAAGTGATGAAAGGGAAGAAGCTACAACCAAGATTACTCTACCCGGCAAGGATCTCATTCACATTAGATGGAGAAATGAAAAGCTTTACAGACAAGCAAAAGCTAAGAGAATTCAGCACCACCAAACCAGCTCTACAACAAATGCTAAAGGAACTTCTCTAAGTGGGAAACACAAGAGAAGAAAAGGACCTACAAAAACAAACCCAAAACAATTAAGAAAATGGTCATAGGAACATACATATCGATAATTACCTTAAATGTGAATGGATTAAATGCTCCAACCAAAGGACACAGGTTTGCTGAATGGATACAAAAACAAGACCCATATACATGCTGTCTACAAGAGACCCACTTCAGACCTAGGGATACATACAGACTGAAAGTGAGGGGATGGAAAAAGATATTCCATGCAAATGGAAATCAAAAGAAAGCTGGAGCTCATATCAGATAAAATAGACTTTAAAATAAAGAATGTTACAAGAGACAAGGAAGAACACTACATAATGATCAAGGGATCAATCCCAGAAGAAGATATAATAATTATAAATATATATGCACCCAACATAGGAGCACCTCAATACATAAGGCAACTGCTAACAGCTATAAAAGAGGAAATTGACAGTAACAAAATAATAGTGGGGGAATTTAACACCTCACTTACACCAATGGACAGATCATCCAAAATGAAAATAAATAAGGAAAGAGAAGCTTTAAATAACACAATAGACCAGAGAGATTTAATTGATATTTACAGGACATTCCATCCAAAAAGAGCAGATTACACTTTCTTCTCAAGTGTGCATGGAACATTCTCCAGGATAGATCACCATCTTGCGTCACAAATCAAGCCTCAGTAAATTTAAGAAAAGTGAAATCATATCAAGCATCTTTTCTGACCACAACACTATGAGATTAGAAATGAATTACAGGGGGAAAAAAACGTGAAAAACACATGAAGGCTAAACAATACGTTACTAAATAACCAAGAGATCACTGAAGAAACCAGAGGAAATCAAAAAATACCTAGACACAAATGACAATGAAAACACGACAATCCAAAACCTATAGGATGCAGCAAAAGTAGTACTAAGAGGGAAGTTTATAGCTATACAAGCCTACCTCAAAAAACAAGAAAAATCTCAAGTAATTAATCTAACCTTACACCTAAAGAAACTAGAGAAAGAAGAACAAACAAAACCCAAAGTTAGCAGAGGAGAGAACAGAGCAGAAATAGATTAAATAGAAACAAAGAAAACAACAGCAAAGATCAATAAAACTAAAAGCTGGTTCTCTAAGAAGATAAACAAAATTGATAATCCATTAGCCAGACTCATCAAGAAAAAGAGGGAGAGGACTCAAATCAATAAATTTAGAAATGAAAAAGGGGAAGTTACAACAGACACCGCAGAAATGCAAAGCATCCTAAGAGACTACTACAAGCAACTCTATGCCAATAAAATGGACAACCTGGAAGAAATGAACAAATTCTTAGAATGGTATAACCTTCCAAGACTGAACCAGGAAGAAACAAAATATGAACAGACCAATCACAAGTAATGAAATTGAAACTGTGATTAAAAATCTTCCAACAAACAAAAGTCCAGGACCAGATGGCTTCAGAGGTGAATTCCATCAAACATTTAGAGAAGAGCTAACACCCATCATTCTCAAACTCTTTCAAAAAATTGCAGAAGAAGAAACACTCCCAAACTCATTCTATGAGGCCACCATCACCCTGATACCAAAACCCGACAGAGATACTACAAAAAAAGAAAATTACAGACCAATATCACTGATGAATATAGATGCAAAAATCCTCAACAGAAGACTAACAAACAGAATCCAACAACACATTAGAAGGATCATACACCATGATCAAGTGGGATTTAACCCAGGGATGCAAGGATTCTTCAATACATGCAAATCGATCAATGTAATATAGCATATTAACAAACGGAAAAAGAAAAACCATATGATCATCTCAATAGATGCAGAAAAAGCTTTTGACAAAATTCAACAACCATTTATGATAATAACTCTCCAGAAAGTGGGCATAGAGGGCCCTACCTCAACATAATAAAGGCCATATACGACAAACCCACAGCAAACATCGCTCTCAATGGTGAAAAACTGAAAGCATTTCCGCTAAGATCAGGAACAAGACAAGGATGTCCACTCTCACCACTATTATTCAAAATAATTTTGGAAGTCCTAGCCATGGCAATCAGATAAGAAAAAGAAATAAACGGAATACAAATTGGAAAAGAAGAAGTAAAACTGTCACTGTTTGCAGATGACATGACACTATACATAGAGAATCCGAAAAATGCCACCAGAAAACTACTAGAGCTAATCAATGAATTTAGTAAAGCTGCAGGATACAAAATTAATGCACAGAAATCTCTTGCATTCCTATACACTAATGATGAAAAGTCTGAAAGAGAGATTAAGGAAACACTCCCATTTATCACTGCAACAAAAAAAATAAAATACCTAGGAATAAACCTACCTAGGGAGACAAAAGACCTGTATGCAGAAAACTATAAGACACTGATGAAAGAAATTAAAGATGATACCAACAGATGGAGAGATATACCATATTCTTGGATTGGAAGAATCAATATTGTGAAAATGACTCTACTACCCAAAGCAATCTACAGATTCAATGCAGTCCCTATCAAATTACCAATGGCATTTTTTACGGAACTAGAACAAAAAATCTAAAAATTTGTATGGAGACAGAAAAGACCCTGAATAGCCAAAGCAGTCTTGAGGGAAAAAAACGGAGTGGGAGGAATCAGACTCCCTGACATCAGGCTATACTACAAAGCTACAGTAATCAAGACAATATGGTACTGGCACAAAAACAGAAACATAGATCTATAGAATAAGATAGAAAGCCCAGAGGTAAACCCACGCACCTATGGTCAACTATTCTATGAAAAAGGAGGCACAATGGAGAAAAGACAGTCTCTTCAATAAGTGGTTCTGGAAAAACTAGACAGCTACATGTAAAAGAATGAAATTAGAACACTCCCTAACACCATACACAAAAATAAACTCAAAATGGATTCAAGAGCTAAATGTAAGACCGGACACTATAAAACTCTTAGTGGAAAACATAGGAAGAACACTCTTTGACATAAATCACTGCAAGTTCTTTTTTGATTCACCTCCTAGAGTAATGGAAATAAAAACAAAAATAAACAAATGGGAACTAATGAATCCTCAAAGCTTTTGCACAGCAAAGGAAACCATAAACAAGACAAAAAGACAACCCTCAGAATGGGAGACAATATTTGCAAATGAATCAACGGACAAAGGGTTAATCTACAAGATATATAAACATTTCCTGCAGCTCAATATGAGAAAAACAAACAACCCAATCCAAAAATGGGCAGAAGACTTAAACAGACATTTCTCCAAAGAAGACATACAGATGGCCACGAAGCACATGAAAAGCTGCTCAACATCACTAATCATTAGAGAAATGCAAATCAAAACTACAATGAGGTATCACCTCACACCAGTTAGAATGGGCATCATCAGAAAATCTACACACAACAAATGCTGGAGAGGGTGTGGAGAAAAGGGAACCCTCTTGCACTGTTGGTGGGAATGTAAATTGATACAGCCACTGTGGAGAACAGTACGGAGGTTCCTTAAAAAACTAAAAATAGAATTACCATATGATCCAGCAATCCCACTACTGGGCATATACCCAGAGAAAACCATAATTCAAAAAGACACATGCACCCCAATGTTCACTGCAGCACTATTTACAATAGCCAGGTCATGGAAGCAACCTAAATGCCCATCGACAGACGAATCGATAAAGAAGATGTGGTACATATATACAATGAAATATTACCCAGCCATAAAAGGAATGAAATTGGGTCATCTGTGAAGACGTGGAAGGATCTAGAGACTGTCATACAGTGTGAAGTAAGTCAGAAAGAGAAAAACAAATATCGTATATTTACGCATCTATGTGAAACCTAGAAAAATGGTACAGATGAACCAGTTTGCAGGGCAGAAATTGAGACACAGATGTAGAGAACAAACCTATGGACACCAAGGGGGGAAAGCGGCAGGGGCATCGGGGTGGTAGTGTGACGAATTGGGAGATTGGGATTGACATGTATACACTGATGTGTATAAAACTGATGACTAATAAGAACCTGCTGTGTAAATAAATAAATAAATAAAATCACCAAGAACTTTTTCACTGTTACACCCGCAGGCATACATTTTTTTTCTTTCGCTGGATAACTTTCGCTGGACCTCATATTAGCCTTCATTTCCTAAAGGAATGAGTTGTCCCTCTCACTTCTCACCAAGTGTGGGTCAGATACCACTCCTGTGTGCTCCTGCAGCACCCTGAGCCCCCATGTCAGATCCCTAATTCACTGAAATGTATCTTAGGCTCCTGTTGGAAAGTCCATATATTCGTGTTGTATCCCCTGTACTGAGCCCAGTGCCTGGCATGGGACAAGTATTCAACTAATGTTTATTGAATGAATGAATGAATTTACTGTATTAATCTTTGAATGTATTACCCTTTCATTTAAGTATGCATACATTTATATTTAAATAAATAAAGTACATACTGATGTATGACGCTATGAATTTGACTTATTACCTGTTGTGTGACCTTAAACCCTCTAAGCCTCAGTCTCCATATCTCTGAGATGATGTTTATAATAACAGTACCTGCCTGAAAGATCTGTTGGGAAGATTAATTGGAATAATGTATATAAATGCAAAACACATAATGTGACACTAGTAAGAGTTAAATTAATTTTAGTTATTTTGTTATTAGGTATCATATTAGTCCCTGAATGTTAAAACTTTATACATGGTCTTTATGTGCCTTTATATTCTGTTCTGAACCTTTCTTTTCATATCCATCTCTTACTATATATCTACATTCATCCTGAACCCCAGGCTAATTGAACTACTCAATCTTGCTTGGATAGTGTGTAACACAACTGTATGGAAAATACTATGGCATCAATAAAGTTAAACAGTTTCTTACATGTTACTTTGCATTGAGCAAAATGTAATTATTAAAGTGATTTAAAGATACCATGAATTTTTGACAGTTGTCTCCTCAGGGGTCTAGCTTGATGCGATATTAAAATATATTTCATTATATCTAGTGGAAATTCAAGAGGAATGCTCTTTGCAATTCAAAAGGGACAAAAATCTCAGAATAAAAATTCATTTTCAATCCCTGCAGAGTTCATTATGAACAACAGAGTGCTCGAAATTAAAACATTTAAATGTATTTAATAAGGTTCTATAATGGAATGGCATTTATGTTTGGATAGATTCTCTAGTCTCTCTCCCTCTTTCTCTTTTATCCTTCCAAATTCTATGCTTAGGGAAAAAGTGAACTGCTGATGTGATTTAATTGGTTAATTATGACTAGATTCCCCAGCAAAGTGGAGAGTTAAAGCAATTATCTAGATTATTAAAGTTTAGAAAGCTTTCCCCTCCAATATCTTGATATTCCAGTCAAAGTGGGTTGTGATTTTACATTAATTGAGACCAAACTCTTTCTAGTTGTGGGAAGGTGCATGCCTGGAGAATAAAACTGCAGTATTTTGGCCAGAATTAATTGAATCAGAAGAGGAAATTAAGGCAACTTGGAAAACTGCTTAAATTTTTAGTATTTTTCATCCCTCCTCATATACTGTACTTTAAACCTAACTATTACTGAAAAAAATACTTTTGTCTAATCATCCATAGAAGTAGTTTAAGGCCATGTGCCAATACAGCTTATGGTATTTGTTTTGAAATGTTAAAAAAACAACGTTTTGAAATTTTGTAAGATCTCACTATATATTTAATAGAACTATTAGCATCAAACATATACTAGTAAAAAAAAAAAAAAGCTTTAATATTGACCATACTTCATCCCCAGTGTCTTGTCGTAAAGGTACATTGGTCAACTTTGGACACAAAATCTTTCTATGCCATATTCCACCTCTAAATTATTTATCTTCATGCAACTGGAGAAATTTAAGCATAAATCTAATCCAATGAATAAGATGTATGTACTTTCATTTCCCTGTCCTACTTTTATTATATATCATTTGTAGTATATTATTTTTAAACAGAAAAAATAAACTTCAGTAATCAGATTATGATCACTAGAATCTGAAATAATCTACACAAACTCTTTATCCTGGTTAGTTTCTTTTAAGTCCCCCAAATTATGGTTTAACTAAAGCTAAACTTAATTTAAAGAAAAAAAAAGAGATTATACACATGCCTGGTAGTTATGATTTGCCAGTTTGTACCTCATGTAACCAAATTTTATTACACACACACACACACACACAATTCTATTATTAGTCAGTACTCTTAATTGTTGTGAAAAGTTCAGGGACAGATTTTAGGTCAGACTTGTGAATCAGTCTCACCTAGAATTGTCTTTCTCACTTACTGTCTCTTGACTCTACCTTCTACTGTGCTAGTTTCACAGTCAGACAGGCTGCTACTTCATGGTGGGTTCTGGAAATTCTAGGTTTACAAAATTTTGTTTCAGTAACCCCTGAGTAAAAACAGGTGCCTAATTTAAATAGCACCAACAGGAGTTCCAATATTAAATCCTACTGACCTGATTTAGTTTCCAATTTCTATTACCCAACCAATCACTTGTGTCCAGAAAGATGTAAGACATGTCTGACCTGGATTGGGTTATATGTTCACTCCTAGACCTGACATCGCAATGAATTTCGCTCAAAACCTTCTGTGTTAGTCAGACTGGCCTGATTATCCTGCAGTAACAAAGACTTTAAAACCATGACTTGACTGAGGGAGGAAGAAATTTTCCTCTAATTTTCCAGGTTCTTCTGGCTGGTCTAAGTATTAAAATGACATGAGACAGATTAATAGGAGAAAATCAAACAAAACCTTAATAGCATATATTTATGGGAGAGACCATGGAAAACTGAGTAACTCACCAAAATAGCCAAAGACCCCACCTTAAGTACCATCTTCAGCTAAAGACACAAAAGCATGCTGAGGGTAGTGGTTTGGGACGTCACAGGGGAGGAAAGTAATTCACACGGAAATGGAAAAGCAAATGTTTGGTAAATAACTGCTGGGCCCTGCAGAGACAATGCGACACAGAGTGTACCCTGATCTCTAGGCCCTGCCTAGAGTTTCCTCCACCACCCCTAGCCCATATTCTTTCAGATATCTCTGGTGATAGCGCTATTCCAGAAACCCTCTATGGAAATTCTTTTAGACAGGAGGAAGTTCAAAGTTTCTTCCTGAGTCTGCTGCACCTTGAGTGTTTTCAGCTTGAAAAAATCCACATGCCAAAGAGACAATTAGGGTGGCAAGCTTTGCTCCCCTACACTTGCAGCAACAAAGATTTATTTCTCTTTCACGTTGGTTATCAGCTATGGGTAGACTGTGGCTATTTCCGCCCATGTGTCTTCTCCATTCCAGGATGTAGGCTGAAGGAGCAACTACTATTTAGGACATGCCAGCCCAAGGTAGAAGATAAAGGGAAAGACATTTCGTGCTTGTGAATGATTCTTTTAAGTTTCTACTTGGCACTGGCATATGTTACTTCTGCTCACATTTTATTGGCTGAAGCAAGATACACAGCAGAGCCTAAGAATGGAACAGCTCTCCCACAGAAAGGAACTACAATAGAATCTACCACTTACTTAGTTAAAGAGTACGCAAAGCTTCATTCCCCAAGGAGATTTCCAACAGGAAAACAACAGATTTCCACTACAATCATTTACTCTCATAGTTTCAAGCTCCAACTGAACTTTCTATGCAGAGTATCTCTCTATCCCAAGAGACCTAACATTAAGGTCATCTATGTGAAAGATTAGTCAGAATGTTGGGCAAACCTCCCAGACTGGATAGGGTGATGTGCAGTAGCATTAAAACATGGGGGGAGGGCTTCCCTGGTGGCGCACTGGTTGAGAGTCCGCCTGCCGATGCAGGGGACACGGGTTCGTGCCCCTGTCCGGGAAGATCCCACGTGCCGCGGAGCAGCTGGGCCCGTGGGCCATGGCCGCTGGGCCTGCGCATCCATAAATTAGCTGCACCATATGCAAATAATGCTGCTTCAAGACTCTAATTTTTTCTGTTTTTCTATTTTTTTAATCCTTGTACCAATACCACACTGTCTTGCTTATTATAGCTAGAAAATTTTTATCAAAAATGGCACACAGATTAATTTAAGCACTGGTCCAATTCGTTATTCCCACAAAGGGAAATTGCCTATAATTAAAGAACTAAACAACAGCAGGCATACCGTCCATGTACTGCCAAACAAGACACTTATGCCCAACAGCAAAGCTTTTAGGAGGGCAGAAATTTGACTGTGACAGCTCTCCACTTAGAAGTCATAACAATGTGACCACCAAGCTCCAGGGTTACCATGCTAATTTGGTGATGAAAGAAAGCACTCTTAAGGAGAAAAATAGTCTTTCTGTTCTTGCAACTGATTGCTGACGGTGTATACATCAGAAAATAATTAAGACTGGCCAACTTGAAAAGGAAAATTAAAAATAAACAAATTCTTTTCTCAATGGGACCAATAATTAAAGAACCACACAGTTTGCTCTGCTACCTGCATTATCCATATTTCATGGTCAAAACTTTTAAGGGGGCTTCCCTGGTGGCGCAGTGGTTGAGAGTATGCCTCAGCGGAGCGGCTGAGCCCGTGAGCCATGGCCGCTGAGCCTGCGCGTCCGGAGCCTGTGCTCCGCAACGGGAGAGGCCACAACAGTGAGAGGCCCGCGTACCGCAAAAAATAAAAATAAAAAAAATAAAACAACTTTTGAGGGCTTTTAGCACTTTCAGCTGTTTTCCAACTGATCTGATACTTCTAAGGAGTTATATATTTCTGAGATGAATTTTTTATTTGTTTTTGATTGCCAACAGACTGCAAACAATAATACTTTAAAACACCTGAGTCAACTGGAATAGTTTTTTTCAGTGCTTCTCAAACTTTAAAGTGCATATGATTCACCGGAAGATTGTGTCACAATTCAGATTCTGATTCAGTAGGTCTGGAACGGGACCTAAGATTATGCATTACCTACAAGCTGGTCTGATGTTAATGACTTTCTACATCTTTTGTCTCTAACTCATAATAAGGACTCTCTGAATATCTTTTTAACTGAGTGAATGAATTAAAAATTAAATTCATGCAGGCTATATAATGTATTTTTACAAACAGGAGGTGGAATATACAGATAATTCAAGTCTTTCCTTCCTCCACAAACTATTATTTAGAAGAAACTTGGAAGGTCATTTTATTTAGACAGAGTAGAAAGTAAGCGAATACAAACAAAATAGTTACAGAATAAGACAGCACAATGCCAGGGCACACAGTATTGTTCACCCGTGTTGTACTTATTGTTCTTGATTTTATTTAGTCTACAGGCAAAATCTACCCATATTGTCTGTATTTCTTAACTGTCCAAAGTCTTTCTACTATTGCTACATTTTTATTTCCCTTGGACCTTAATTTTTTAAATTGTTGCATTACCGTTTCCTTCCACTGTTCAATAGATAACACTCTGTCTTTGAGCAGATGCTTCAAAGGATGGCTCCCTAGTTTGTTTAGAAAGACATACTAAGTCTTTTTTCCAGTTTTATTAGGAAATAAGTGATATTCATCATTGTATATGTTTAAGGTGTACAGCATGATGATTTAAATTACATATATTTTGAAACGATGCCCACAATAGGTTCAGCTAACATCTACCTTCTCATATGGATACAATAAAAAGAAAGAAGAAAAGAAAAACTAAAAAATATTTTCTCCTTGTGATGAGAACTCTCAGGGGTTTACTCTCTTAACAACTTTCCTGTATAGCACACATCAGTGTTACCTATAGTCATCATGTTGGACAGGACATCCCTAGTACTGGTTTACCTTATAACTGGAAGTTTGTACTTTTTAAACACCTTCCTCTAATTCCTCCTTCCCCTCTGCCTCTCGTAACCACAAGTCTGATATCTTTTTGTATCTTTTCTTTTTGATATCTTTTTTTTTAGATTCTATAAGTGAGATCATATAGTATTTGTCTTTCTCTGCCTGACATTTCAATTAGCATAATGTCTTCAAGGTTCATTCATGTCATCGCAATTGGTAGAATTTCCTCATTTTTTATGGCTGAATAATATTCCATTGCACATTATACCACAACTTCTTTATTCATTTATCCATCAATGGATACTCTTAGTATATCCCAAATGTCGCCTGGTTTATAGTCAGATAAACCACTGTTCATCTGAAATTCAGGTTTAACTGGGTGTCTTGTATTTTTATTTGCTAAATCTGGGAAATTCCGAAAGAATGCATCCCTAGCTAATTGTGATGTCTGCTTAACTGTGTGCTGTTTTGATCATTTGTGCAGATCATTCACAGCAACAGATCATACAAGGGACATCACAAGGTGTGATAGTAAAGTCTATGCTTATCAAGACCAGAAGTCCTCTGACATTTTTTGCAGTCTTTGAAAAGGTCCAGATGGTACAATAAAGAGCTTCAGCGGGATGGAGAAAAAGCCTGGTCTGATAGTCCCACAGCAGATGGCCTGCTCACGGCACCAAACTTCCAAGTTGCTGATGCCAGAAAGAACTGGGTTTGATTTCTGTAACCGCAGCTAAAAGCCATGGACCAGTTACTTGATCCCAGTGTTTTATATTGTTTAAGTAGGTTACAAATAGACTGTGGAAAGAGACTGGGTACGTTCAAACCCTGACTCTGCCGCTTAATAGGTCTAAACCCATAGGCAAATAGTTTGCTTTTTCTGTACCTCAGTTTCCACATCTGTAAAATTATGATAATAACAGTAACAAATAATTTTAGGGGCGATGCAGATTGAAAGCAGTTATGCATGTCAAGTTGGGATGTTGTATCTGGCATGTAAAAGGGAAGGACACTTATTGTGCTTGTTCACAATTAACTGAAGCTGACATACATCAACTGATGGCAATTTAAGACTCCTGTAGACAGCATCGGCTTTTCTTCATGCTGTTCCCTCCGCCACCATATTACACCCTACCTAACCCACTTCTGACTGATTTCTATTTGTACGGCATGACCTGGTTCAGGTAGGCCTCCTGCAGGAAGACTTCCTTGATACCCGCTTTTGCTACTAGCCTGACAGCCATATGGTTTGGGCATGATAATGTTATCATGCCTCCATCCCTAGATGCAAGCTCCTTGAAGACAGAGACTGTTTCATCAGCTCTCTAATTTCAGTGCCTAGGAAATTTCGTGGAATATCATCATATAAGAACAAATGTTTGGTGAATGAATGACACTGACTGTCCCATATATAGGAGTAATTTTAAGTCATAAATAATGATACTAAAGATATTAACAATAACAACTACGTCAATTTACATATGCCAGATACTGTACTCAGAGCCTCACATTCAATTCCCGTAAACTATCCCATGGGACTGCCATTATTATTATCCCATTTTACAGGTGAAGAAAATGACGCGTTCAAAGGGTAAGTGATTTTTCCAAATTCCCCTAGTTAGAACAATGAAGACCTAATATTAGAATAAACTGAAAAGTCACTACATCCAGGCCTCAAGTGAATAAATTTCCATTTATTGGAATCTCAGCTCTAACAAGCAAGGGAAAGACTAAAAGGAAACCTGGTTGATAAAGACACTGGATTCCAAACAGAACAAGTCTTTCTTGCTAGAGGTGGAGAATGCCACCAATGCCTGTATTGAGGCTACCTGGATTCCAGGTTTGGGGGACTCCAACAGATGGCCCTTCTATTTGCCTTCATCTAATCAGAAACCAAGGAAGGATGGGTTTGCTGAATCCTGCTATCTGCTTACTCGCCTTCAAACACCTACATGTGTTTTTTATTTCATCTCTGAGTATCTTTGGGCTTCTCTATGTATCTATCAATTTTCAAAAGAAACACTTCCTCGTAAGTAATGCTTACCTATTTAAAAAGGTATTCTTTCTTCTTTCACCTTGAATCTTAGTTTTGTTTCCTTCAAACTCCTTGTGAAGTTCCAAACTCTAAGAAGAAAGCAATATTCCATCTTGCAGCCTCACAGGCACTGTATTATAGATAAATCAATCTGTGCTTATGGGTAGCCTCTCTACTTTTGCCTGCAACTGACAATATTTTACAAAAATTAAATCCCAGTCCTTCCTCCAGTTTTTCCAAATCATTGGTGAAGTGACCTTCAGCCCACTTGAATGATACTACTACACCATCTCCAAACAAAGACCCATGTGTACACTCAGGGGAACACACACACAGATAAAAACACACACTTCTCTCTTAATCCCCCATCACTGTTTGCCGTGGTAAAAATCATGGCATCTCAAGGTATCTAGTGTTATATATCCCCAAAGTTCCATGGTATGGATTCTAGCACCTGATTTTCTCGCAGGAAAAGCACAGCTTAGGTATAGAATATTGTAGGCCTTTTTTTTGAAGTCAACTGCTGAATTCCCCAATTCCATAGGGAAATAGACCTAGTTAATAGTCAAAAGGAACAAAAGGTGAGTCAACAATATTTTTGCCTTTCTATACCTGCCAGAACATTTCCTAATCTCTTTTTTCTTTTTCTTTTTTTTTTAGTCACCAACTTTGGTTTATAAATAAATACCATATATTCATTGCTGCTAACTTTATATGATTACAGTGAATACAGTATTCATAATTTAAACTTTCAAGGTTTTGAATGCTTCTCATCTCCAAAGTGTTATTTTTTTTCCTTAAGACGTGCCTCTGCTTGCTCTGATCTGGTGCTGAAACAACTAAATATAGGAGTAGGGAAAGCAGGCAGTGCTTCATTACTATGCTGTAGAGCAGGGCTTCTCAGTCTCGGCACTGTTGACATTTTGTACTGGATAATTATTTGTTGTGGGGACTGTCCTATGTAGGATGTTTAGCAGCATCCTTGGCATCTCTCCACTAAACACCAATAGCATTTCCCCCAGTTGTAACATCCAAAAACTCTCCAGATATTACCAAGTGCCCCCCGAGCCCACCCCGGAGAAGCAAAAATTGCACCTGGTTAAGAATCACTGCTGTGGAGGGAAAAAATAGGGAACCAATGTCTGATGAGCATAAGCATGTACCAAGTACTTTATCTATATTTTATAGTCCTACTCTTCCCAACAACACTCTAAGATAAGCATAATGTCCTTGCTTTACAGATGGAGAAACTGATATTCCAACTAATGCAATAATATGCCTATAGGCTTACCATTCAAAACCAACAGAGATGACTGAGTCTGACTAAATCCTCTATTCCCTCCTGTACTCTCTGCTACCTAAAAAATTTGCCTACCATCTCAAGAGAGCCACCCACCATCTCAGTGATTCTAAATCCATTTCTCCTGCCAAGATACACTTGGCAAGAAAAACTCCCATCATCACCAGTAAATTTTGCTGTAATTCTACACCTTTCTCCCTTAGTCAAAAGGATGTCTCAGAGTTGCAATGTTAGAGCACATTTAAAACTAACTATAATAACATCAGCTTCAAATATATAATGTAAATTAATCCTTAACTAAATTTTAATAACCTTTAGTTCAAACAGCGTCTGTGCCCCATCTTAATCTTCTTTTCGAGAATTCTTGCTGATGAAGGATTCATATTTGATACTAAACCAAATAGAAATCAATGTAGGAACTTTATCAATGAAAGGTTTCCTAGAACATTCTATTGAAGGGTGTTTTGAAAATCTGACGCAGTGGCTTCCTACCTTCCACATCCCACAAACTGAAGACTTTGTCAATCTAAGCAACTGACAAAATGTGTTCAACAGAACTCTAGACTGATCCATGGGATATCAATAAATGTTAATTTTTTTAAAATCTTAGATAAGGGTTTTTGGGTAATTACTGAAAACAGCAATAGTAAACATAGTCCATCTTTTTGTGTTATATGAGCATTTAAGAGGAATATATACTGTACTATGTGTCCCAAACTGATTTGACCACAGATTTCCCTTTGCCCATACTCTGAAGGAATTAGTGCTTTGAAGAATACATTTTGCGAAAGACTGTATTGTATTTTCTCTTCTAAAGAGTTTATATTTTGTTCTGAATGCAATCCTCTAGAGCTCTCTGTCCCTAATTTTTCTAGCTATTTTTATGGCAATTTTATGCACTTATTCTGTTTTATCAAATATTTTAAATAACAGAATATAAGTCACTTTTGGCTCAGCCATAATCTGTGAAACCTTTGAAAAATCAGACATAAAGCATAGTGTATCCTTTTCAGACAAACAGGGTACATAATGTTCAAACTCCAGTACCAAGGAAGAAAGCTTACTGTCATCCTTCCCATTTTCAGTTGACAGTTTCTCCAGCAGAAACCCCACCTCCACATACCTACAAGATGTAGGCAGATATAGTACCAGTCAAAACTCATCTTGGCCAGAGCAGATAAGTTATCGTGAAAAGATATGGAGATTAATTCTGTAAACACATCCAAATGGTTTAATACCCATCTCCACTTACATTTCACCTTCACTGACACAAATGAATGATAAAGGCTTATGAAAGCATGAACATAGAATTTACACCTCAACACAGGCATTTCTATTCAAAAAGGGTACTAAGAGGATAACCAACCAGTTCGTACTAACCAGCATGACTAAGAGCCACATCAAGTCAACAAATTTTAAGCCCCTATGAACACAGAGCTTCATATTTAGAGAGGTATGTACTTTGTGGTGACCCTGAGTCACTCACCTAGGCCTGTGGATTCCTCCTCCCTGGTTGAGGCAGGGTACAGAAGGTGATAAATAGCATTACTCAATTCCAGAGAAAGACTTTTCTACTATAACAATAATAGAAACTCAGTTTTGTTTGCCTAGATCTCTATGTCTTTGTTACTGCATCTTACAACTATGGCTGGCTGGATGTTCACTCAATTTGGAAGGGTTTGTCTGCTTAGAATATGAACTATGTGGTATGGCAGGGGATTATTTATTTAATAAGAATGAATTATTTACTTGAGTAAATTATTACTTGAGACAGTAATAGCATTATGACTGGTACACCCTCAATGTCACTACTATGGAAAGCAATAATGAATATCAAATGATCTTTCTTGGTCAGGTGCATTATACTGTGTTTATCACATACACTTAGTCTTTAATCCCCTTATGGTTATGATGATGTAATATGCTAATCCTACTATTCATATGATGAAACTGAAGCATAGAGCAGGTAAGTACTGCCCAAAGTTATATAGTCATTAAGGGTCTGAGATACAGCATAACTTCAGAGCCTGTTTCCTGAATCACGACTTGATCCCAATAATAGGCAGTTAGACATTGTTCATGAATTTAGTGGCCAGAGTAGAATGGCTTCATATTTCTAATGAGCAATTTGTAAAAAGAAATAAAAGAAAATTTAAAAGTCCATTTACAAGAAGAGTAAAACCCTAACACTAGAAAGAGGGAGAGAAGTGATTTGATTAGTAAAACCTTAGCTGATTTTGAAATAAAGATTAAGGATGGGAGGCCTTACGGTGAGCACATTAGAAATGGTAGTGTCAGCTCTAGACCTTGCCTGCCTCTATGTGTGTATCTTGGAAGTCACTTCTTTACTCTGGCTGCCTACTAGTAATAATAATAATAACAATAATAATAGTAATAATAAATTGCTTGTTCTAGAAATATGCCCCTAATTGCTTTCCACAATGTTTTTGGATCTATACTCCTAGAGAAAGAATATGGAAAAAATTTCATCATTCAGGAGTGATTTGTAGTGTAATCCCCAAATTCAACTTGCCAAAAACAACACAGAAATCTCAATTTCCATTGCAATTTTAAATTAATCGTAACTTTGGTAAGTCAAGCCTTAATTCAATTCTTCATCTATTCAGGATTCTCTTTCCTGTAACTTCAGATCCACTTTCCATTGCTGTTCCTTCTCATCAGTGATTAAGCAGGTCTCCTTCTCTCATTTATCAGTCTTCTTCCTTGATTCTGATTCTACCTTTACCGTCACATACTTTCTCTCCTCTCTCACTTGTCCAAACTTCCCAGAAGAATTGTCTACACTCACTGTCCACATGTCCTAAGCCTTCCTGCATCCCTCAAACCTCCATTATCATGTATTTCATTGTTCTAATGAAGCACTTTTTCCAAAGGTCACCAATGGCTTTCTAACTGAAATGCCCAACAGAGTTTTTACTATTCTTACCCTTCTCATCCTTCTTATATTGGGAGACTATTTTTCCTTTCTGTTTTTCAGTCTCTTCTGTTCCACCATCTCCAAATCACTGAAGTCCTAGGAATATACACACTGAACAGAGCCTCTGGTGAGGGCCTCTGAAATCTATATCCCAACTCAGACTTCTACCAACTTGCCACGCTTACTCTGCTCGAGTATTTGCTACAGATATGCAAACAGACATTTGCAAAACCTCCCATTTTTCCTACACTTTCCTGTAATTTTTGTCAGCTCCATCCCTCTTGTGAATGAAACCAGAAATCCAGTAGTTCCCCCTTGTTGCCTGGCTATTACTTTCCCATACTTCAGCTAATAAGTCTTGATTTTATTTCCATCATATTTCTCAAAGTTTTGTCCTCTTTACCATCTTAATTTCCATTGCCTTATTTCAGGTTAGTCATCATTTCTCCCCTAAACCACAAATTGTTCTGTCTCCAGGCAAGCTCCTCTTTTTCCTCATCAGGTTTTCTAAAACCATCTGTAAGTCTGGAGAAGCAGAGGGAGCTAGAAGCTACTGGGTTTCCATGACACAAGTGTTTTTGAGAAGGTGATGAAATCTATGGGAAGGTTTCAAGCATAACAGTCATATGATCACAGTTATCTTTTATTCTCACCACTCTGTGCCTCACACTTCACACTCCGGCAACAGAAAATGCACAGTGATGTTTTCCAACTTCATGGATGTGCTGGTTATTTTACTTTGGTCCCTCCAGTTTCATTCTTCACCCTTCTCTTGCTTCAGAAGAACTGGGTTCCAGTACCCTTTGGCTTTTTGCTGGACTTTTTCCTACTGGGAATTCCAGAACATCAGGGAGCTGGAGGAGAGGGAAGTCAGCGTATTTATTTCCTTGGCTTCTTCCCAACCAGGCCACGGTTTGGCACTGGCTGTGTTTCTCTAATGAAGGGCAATATTTCTCTTTGGAGCCTTGCTCAGTTTAGGTAACTGCTCCTTCCTCTTGTCCTTTCAAACATAAGAGTGGTAACAGCTTCCAGCTTTACTTGACCTGAGTATGCTTCATCATTCCTTATTGATTTTCCTTAACCCTTTATTTAGATTCATAAATAATTCCTTCATTAAAATCTCTTTGATCACCCCTACTGAGTGTGCTGCCTGCTGAGACCCTGACCTTTACAGTGCCTTTATATGGCCTTCTAATATCCACCCTGTGACACTCATCTTAACCTGAGAAATCGCAAAGGTTATCTGGAAGGAAAAATCTTTGAAATAACATGCCAAGTGTCTTCTGATATCTCTATAGTTGTACTTATCACTTATTACTTTAAGATCTATTTCCTCTACTGGAAGGTGAAATTGTTTAAGTCAAAGTTACAAGCAGGTGATATTTCTTCTGTATACTCTGTTTCTAACTCACTGCCTCATGCCTAGCAAATTCTGGTTGAATAAATAAATGAGTTATTGACAAATGTTTAGATCAGATTCCCAGGTTGTAATGACCTCAATTGATACTGTCCTCCTGTCATATAATACCTCCTGCTGTTTTATCTCAGGCCTCATTAATTGGACTGGACATCTCTGGGAAATCCTCTGTGATAATAGGCATTCATCTTTAAACTGAAACTATTGCTGGACTATTAAGTGGATATTAATCATTTATATATGGGTATGAATTAATTTAATAAAAATTGCTCTGTTAAACTTTAACTCATATCTGCTCTAACGTTAGAATTAAAAAATCAGTTGGGCTTAGGCAATAATTATTTGGTACCATTGAGCACTTAGAAGTCTGGGTAAAACACAGTGGAGTATTTAAGTGATGGTACAACAGTCAACAATTAACCCATATTTCTGAACACTGGAATAGAAGATCACAGGAAATTCAGCAAGGGTACTAAACTTTGGGAGCTCTGACAGATAGTTTAATTTTCATCTACTACAAAATATTTCATATTTGATTTAGGAAAAACAGACCACTTACCTTTTTCTCCTCCTCAACTTGTACTTTTTCTTTTTGCCTTTATGCCTTTTTGCTTTATTTGTTAGTAGTTAATAAAGTGTGAAGTCTTTGTTCCTCCTATTATAAAGAACGTTTTAAAAACCCAACCCATTTATAAATTGAACTGCTTATAGTTTTACTCGTTAGAGGAGGACAGATGGGAACTACAATATCCTTCTGTCCACTTCCCCAGTGAGGTTTCATATTTTAACCTAAATGTGCCTTTTAGCTTCATGTAGTACGTGATCCTTCTTTTGGCCTGGGTAGTGAGATGTTGGATATTAAACCAACTCAGTTTAATAAACATTAATCGAGTACATTACATGGTAAGTAATGTGGATACAAAGAAGGAGCTCCACTCGGTGATCTTTTGATATCTAATGCCTAGATCATAGGGTATACTTTTTTTCTGGGGGGAGGGGGGGCTGCGTTGGGTCTTCATTGCTGTGTGTGGGCTTTCTCTAGTTGCGGCAAGCAGAGGCTACTCTTCATTGTAGTGCATGGGCTTCTCATTGCAGTGTCTTCTCTTGTTGTGGAGCACGGGCTCTAGGCACGTGGGCTTCAACAGTTGTGGCGCACAGGCTCCAGTAGTTGTGGCACACGGGCTCAGTAGTTGTGGCTCACGGGCTCTAGAGCACAGGCTCAGTAGCTGTGGCACACAGGTTTAGTTGCTCTGCGGCATGTGGGATCTTCCTGGACCAGGGCTTGAACCCATGTCCCCTGCATTGGCAAACGGATTCTTAACCACTGTGCCACCAGGGAAGCCCCATACTTACTAAAGGTTCAGTGTGTTTTATTGACTTCACCAGAGGAAAAAGTAGAAAGGAAAATGTCTAAAGTATCTAGAATCATCTAAGATCTTCAGGAGAGGCAGCCCCCATTGTTAGAGAAACAAATATTCTTACTGTCCTTGGGACCCCAGGCTGCCCTCATTAAAAGTACACAGGAGGGCTTCCCTGGTGGCGCAGTGGTTAAGAGTCCACCTGCCGATGCAGGGGACACAGGTTCGTGCCCCGGTCCGGGAAGATCCCACATGCCGCAGAGCGGCTGGGCCCGTGAGCCATGGCTGCTGAGCCTGCACGTCCGGAGCCTGTGCTCCGCAACAGGAGAGGCCACAACAGTGAGAGGCCTGCATACCACAAAAAAAAACAAAAACAAAAGTACACAGGAAATTTTATGGAGATTTCGGGGATGCACACCAGGGTCGGATAATTTCCCAACCTTATGTAACCATATTGTACTCGATAAGCCATTTTGTGGAACTTCTATGAAATCCTTCTATTTCGTCTTGGCATAGCATGTGTGTATTTTACAAAATGGATTTTTTTTTCATGTAGGATTTGGAATTCATGGCTAGACTATGATAAATAATATAATGATTCAAGTCAGCTGGACTCTGTGTTATTGTGATATTTGGGTTTGGTCACAGAAAGCTTTGAGCATCTCCATCAATTAGAAGTCTTTCTTTTATGGAGGGAGGTGGTGGGTAGAACGAATGGGCAGATTATTAGCTACCAGACTATAAAGGCGAAAGAGCCATGCTTTCTAATAGAATCACCAAAACAGCTTTTAGAAAAGATAGTATATTTTTCCCCTGTTGTGCAGACTTTTGAACTTGCTGAGGAGCCCAACTGTTTAGCCTGTGTGGAGGCTGAAATATCAGCAGCTTCGAATGACAATGAAGTCACAATTGGGAAGGCGTTAAAATAGGAACCACTTGAAGCAAGTGGCAAACGGAAATCAATCAGCGTTGTTATTTTTTGCTTCTCCTGGAGAGCTAGCAAGGCCATGCATGAAGACAGTGGCAAAAATTTGCCTTTGAAAAATCTCACTATAATTATCTGTCTAATGGCATAGTGTAACTCCCATTCAAGGAAAGGGCAACATCACCTCTGGGTGTCAGGTCCTACATTTCATGATGCCTATTAATCATTATAATGGCTGTAATACCACTGTGCCTGTGTCTTGTGCTTTGGCTTTTACACGGCATTTTTAGACATTACATCATGGAGAAGCAGTGTGTCACAGTGGAAGAAGCATGAGACAGTGTATGGCAGACACTGATTTCAATTCCAACTCTGCTGTGTAAGCCTAGGTAACCCTAAGCAAATTGCCTAACGTCCCTATGGCTCCTTGGCTGGAAAGTGAGGATGACGATGATACTGATCTTAAGGGTCATTGTGAAGGTTATAAATAATGTCTGTAAGGTACCCTTAATGTATTAAGTGCTAAATAAAGAATAACCATTATTATTACTAGTATTGTCAGATCCTCAGAATTAACTCTAAACTTAGGGAATATATAAAATATTCAAAAATAAATGAAAAGAAACTGGTTTCTATAGGGTAGCAGGACTTGCCTCAGATAACACAAATGGTTAGTAAAAGTATCAGAATTCCGATATAGGACTTTCATGTCCTAGTTCTGAGTCCTTAGAAAATCAATATCTTAAATGCCTTTTCCCATTAGGAGAATATTGACAGTAAGAGCAGTTGTTACAAGAGAATGAGGACACAGATAGCTTTTCATCCACCTTTCATTTCTGAATATGTATTTTTTTATGTTATTAGGGTAAACAACCATACAACATATCCCAAAACAGGTCCAATTTCCATGTATTACTACACCAGTTAACCCAACAATGATGTTAGACAAATAAGTTACTATATCTGTATAAAGCACACCAACATGCGCACGCACGCGCGCGCACACACACACACACACACACACACACACATTCGGGGAAGGGGGAGAGCATTGAGTTTAAGCCCTTTGATTCATCAGGGAGAAATTGTATTTGCTTAGAAAAAATGATCTATATCAAATTACACCCTCTGCTCACCACAGAGTGCTGGGCCAAATTAAGCCATATAGCATATCTTAGAAATACATGCTATCTTGAGAAGGCAAGTGCCATATGTTGCATTTTCCCTCAGTGAAATAACATTTTTTGGTCTCTAATGATATCAGTAAATTGAATAACTGAAATTGCAAACATAGGCAACAGGGTGGAGTGAGGGGTTGGGAGGAAGCTACTGAGGAGCTTCTTAAATTATTGATTTATAAAGTCCACGGGTATCAAATCATTATTTCGTTACCTGATGGATCTGCAGGTCTTGCACAACTAAAGATCTTTTAAGCAGCAGGACTGATGCTTTAAGTTGGGAAACAGTATATCAATAAAGGTCACTGAAAAATGGGCAGAAGACCTAAATAGACACTTCTCAAAGAAGATATACAGATTGCCAACAAACACGTGAAAGAATGCTCAACATCATTAATCATTAGAGAAATTCAAATCAAAACTACAATGAGATATCATCTCACACCAGTCAGAATGGCCATCATCAAAAAATCTAGAAACAATAAATGCTGGAGAGGGTATGGAGAAAAGGGAACACTCTTGCACTGTTGGTGGGAATGTAAATTGATACAGCCACTATGGAGAACAGTATGGAGGTTCCTTAAAAAACTACAAATAGGGCTTCCCTGGTGGCGCAGTGGTTGACAGTCCGCCTGCCGATGCAGGGGACGTGGGTTCATGCCCCGGTCCGGGAAGATCCCACATGCCACAGAGTGGCTGGGCCCGTGAGCCATGGCCGCTGAGCCTGCGCGTCCGGAGCCTGTGCTCCGCAAGGGGAGAGGCCACAACAGTGAGAGGCCCACGTACCGCAAAAAAAAAAACAAAAAAAAACTACAAATAGAACTACCATACGACCCAGCAATCCTACTACTGGGCATATACCCTGAGCAAACCATAATTCAAAGAGTCATGTACCAATATGTTCATTGCAGCTCTATTTATAATAGCCAGGACATGGAAGCAACCTAAGTGTCCATCAACAGATGAATGGATAAAGAAGATGTGGCACATAAATACAATGGAATATTATTCAGCCATAAAAAGAAATGAAACTGACTTATTTGTAGTGAGGTGGATGGACCTAGAGTCTGTCATACAGAGTGAAGTAAGTCAGAAAGAGAAAAACAAATACCGTATGCTAACACATATATATGGAATCTAAGAAAAGAAAAAAAAGTCATGAAGAACCTAGGGGTAAGACGGGAATAAAGACACAGACCTACTAGAGATGGACTTGAGGATACGGGGAGGGGGAAGGGTAAGCTGGGACAAAGTGAGAGAGTGGCATGGACATATACACACTACCAAACATAAAATAGATAGCTAGCGGGAAGCAGCCACATAGCACAGGGAGATCAGCTCGGTGCTTTGTGACCACCTAGAGGGGTGGGATAGGAGGGTGGAAGGGAGGGAGACACAAGAGGGAGGAGATATGGGAACATATGTATATGTATAACTGATCCACTTTGTTACAAAGCAGAAACTAACACACCATTGTAAAGCAATTATACTCCAATAAAGATGTTTAAAAAATTTTTTAAATAAAATAAAATAAATACAGTCACTGTGACAATATGATTTATTCAAATATAATGCAAATGCAAGCAGTCAGTTTTTACATTCCAGAATAAATGGCAGGTATTTTTTATTTATATTTAGGTTCCTCACAGAAACCTTGTTTGAAATGTTTCACTATTTATCGTTGTTTTTAGAGATGAAAGGAACCAATTTATTTACCTTTCATGATCATTTCTAACTGTAGGGACCTACAGCAAAAATCAATTGGTTAGTAAAATAGTTAATTGACTAAGTGCTTGTTGTGATGGGCCAAAAGCACAGACAGTGCACAACCAAAGTATGGGCGCTTAATTAAAATGGAGCTGGTCGCCCTTAATGAAGTTTTGCTGTATACATAGGAATTAATGCTGGAAAGACATCTGTATTTATTATTATATTGCAGAGTGGAAGCAAATTAAAGTAGCCCAATTAGGCCTTTGTCTTAACGTTCTCCACATATGGGCACTTGTGGCTAGCATAGCAGTTACAAGAAATTCTAAAAATCATTGTTTCTTAAAATGTGAGAAGCCATTAGTTATACATTTCACATTCTAAATGGTATATGAAATATAAACTGGGACAAATTAGCTAATATTCTAATTTTTAAATGATTTTATAAATGATGTTTTTGTTACAGATAGATGGAGATGAGGTGTTAGACCTGGTGTGGCAAAACTTGTGTGTATGAAAGATTTTGCAAATTTACTCTTTTCAATAAAATAGGAGAACATCCGCAAATGACAACTAACCTTGCCTCTTTCTTCATACATTATCAGCCATATTATAGCAATATGAGTGATTTTTCCCTACAAATGGAAAAATTCTGATTTATTGGAGGAAACAGGAGTTCTTTCTGGTTTTTTTTTTTACCATGTCTGTAACTTTTAAATTTTTAAAATCAGTTTTGTTATGGTAAAATTTACATATGATAAGTTTCACCAATTATGGTGTTCAACTTCAGTTCTTTCAGCAGCATTATTGAGGTATAATTGACATACAATTAGCTCTGCACATATTTAAAATGTACATTTGGATAAGTACACATCTCTGAAGCCATTACCACAATCAAGATAAATATATCAATCACAAACAAAAATTTCCTTATCCGTTTTGTAATCACATCTCCAAGCCCTCATCCCACCCCACCACATTCTCAGTCAACCACCAATATACTTTCTATCACTGTAGATGGGTCTGTACAGGCATACCTTGGAGGAATTGCACGTTCAGTTCCACATCACTGCAATAATGCGAATATCTCAATAAAGCAAGTCACATGAAATTTTGGGGGTTTCCCAGTGCATATAAAAGTTATGTTTACACTACACTGTAGTCTATTAAGTGTGCAATAGCATTATGTCTAAAAAAATGTACATACCTTAATTTAAAAATTGCCCAAAAATGCTAACTATTATCTGACAGAGGAGGGTTGCTACAAATCTTCAATTTATAAAAAATGCACTACCTGCAAAACACAATAAAGCAAAGCACAATAAAACAAGGTATGCTTATATTTTTAGAATTTGAAGTGATTGAAATCATATGGTATATAGTCTTTGTTTGGCTTCTTTCACAACATAATTATTTTTAGATTCACCCATGTTGTTGCATGCATCATTAGTTCATTTCTTTTCATTGCTGCATAGTTTCTCATTTTATGGACCACATTTTTCATCCATTCACCTGAATGGGATTTTGGTCTGTTCTGTTTTTAACACTTTGACTATTACAGGTAAAACTGCTATGAACATTTGAGAATAAGTCTTTGAATGGATACATGCTTTCATTTCTCCTGAGTAAATATCTAGGAACGAAATGTCTGAGTCATGTGGAAGGTACATGTTTAATAATTTTAAAAGCTGTCAAACTGTTTTCCAATGTGGTTGTACCACTTTAACTTGACATTCCCACTACAGTCTATAAGAAATCCAGTTGCCCACCTTCTTCCCAACATTTGTGCAGTAGCACCTCATTGTGATTGTTGTTCCCTAATAATTAATATTGAGCATGTTTTCATGTAATTATTTGATATATGTATACCTCCTTTGGTGAGGAATCTGTTCAATTTTTCTCATTTTTATTGGGTTGTTTGTTTTGATATTACTGGGTTTTTGAGAGTTTTTATATATTCTGGATACAAGTCCTTTTTTCAGATATGAGATTTTCTAGTATTTCCCCTCCGTCTGGATTACCTTCTCATTCTCCTAATAATAGTCTTTCAAACCAAAAGTTTTTAATTTTAATAAAGTCTAAATTATCATTTTAAAAAAAATTTATGGATCATAATTTTGGTATTGCATCTAGTAAATCTTTTCCTGACCCAAAGTCACAAGATTTCCTCCTATCGTTTTTTTTCTAGAAGTTCTATAGTTTTCAATTTTTCACTTAAATCTATGATCCATTTGTTAAACTTTTGTATTTGGTGCAATGTGTATGGACCGTTGTCAAAAATAAATTGACCATATGTGTAAGGGTCTATTTCTGGACTCTATTCTACTCAGTTGATCTATTTGTCTATTATAATGGCAGTGCCATGCTGTCTTCTTTATTATATCTTTATAGTAAATGTTAAACCCAGGAAGCAAAAAGTCTCCCAACATTGTTTTTCTTCAAAATTCCTTCAAAGAATTTTTAACATTTTCATTTAAATTTTAGAATATGTATATCAATTTCTACCAAAAAAAGACTTCTGGGATTTTTATTAAGATTGCAATGAAGGTATATCAGTTTGGGAAAATTGTCATCATAACTATACTGAGTTTCCAATCCATTTATTTAGTTCATCTTTAGTTTATCTCAGCAATGTTTTGTAGTTTTCAGTGTACAGATCTTTAATATCTCTTGTCAGACTTACTCTAAGTATTTAATATTTCTGATACTATTGTAAGTGGTTTTGGTGTTTTTATCTCAATTTCTGATTCATTGCTAATACATAAAAGTACAACTGATTTTCGTACATTGATCCTCTATCCTGCATCTTTGTTAAATTCAATTGTTAGTACTGTAGGTTTTTTACATTTTCCATTCCATTTTCTACATAGATTACAACATCTTCTACAACAAAAGACAGTTTTACCTCTTCTTTTCCAATACAGATGGCTTTTCAAATTTCTTGCCTTGTTGCACTGGCTAGATCCTCCAAATATATAACGTTGAATGGAAGTGGTGAGAGCAAATATTCTTGCTTTGTTCCTGATTAAAGGGGAAAGTATTCAATCTTTCACCATTAAGTGTTATAGAACTGCAGGGTTTTGGTAGAGGCCCTTTATCAAGTTAAGGATGTTCCAATTGATTTCAAGTTTACTTAGAGTTTTTATCAGGAATGGATGTTGGCTTACTTCAAATATTTTTTGCATGTATTGAGATGGTCATGTTCTTTTCTTTTTTCATTTGTTAAAAAGGTAACTTACATTGATTTTTAAATATTAATGTAAGCATGCACTCCTGGAATAAACTCCACTTTGGTCATAATGTATTATACTTTTATACACTGTTGGATTCAATTTGCTAAATTTCAAAGAATTTTTAATTCTATATTCATGAAGTAGATTGCTTCGTAGCTTTCTTTTCTTACAATGGGTTTTTCCGGGTTTGTTATGAGGGTAATGTTGACCTCATAGAATGTGTTGGAACATTTTCCTCCTTCTTCAAATTTCTGGAAGACCTTGTGTAGAATAATTATTAATTCTTCCTCCCTAGTGAAGCCATCTGGGCCTTGAAGTGATCTTTGTAAAAAACTTTCTTCTACAAATTCAATTTCTTTTACAGATATAGGCTTATTCGTGTTATTTATTTCTTCTTGAATTAACTTTGGTAGGTTGTGTCTTTTAAGGGATTTACTCATTTCATTTACATTGTCAAATTTATAGTGATAAAGGTGGTCATAATACTCCCTTATTATCCCTTCAACATTTGTAGTAATATCTGTAGTGATACTATTCTCTTATTCTCACCTTTGGTGATTTTGCTTGCCTTGTTCTCAATAAGAAATCCACTTCCACCCTTACCTTCATTTCTATATATGTAATTTTTCTTTTAAGGTTCTTCCCTTTGTCACTGGTTTTAAGCAACTTGATTATCATGTGCGTTGGTATAATATTCTTCATGTTTCTTGTGTTTGGGGTTCATTGAGCTTCTTGGTATTATGGCTTTAGAATTTGTATATATCATATATTATATATTTAGAACTTATATACATTTGGAGTCCCAGAAAGTGAGGAGGTATAGAAAATTATTTGAAGAAACAGTGGGAACAGTTTTCTTTCTAGTTTGATAGAAATCCTAAATATAGAATTTTTTGTATACATATGTATACACACACACACATATATATCTCCTTGAAATTTTCCCAGCGCTTACTGAGGCATTGTTTCTTTTTTTAGCCTTTTCTTCTATGTTTCATTTTACACAGTTTGCATTACTGTATCTTTGAGTACACTAATATTTTCTTTCACAATTTCTAACCTGCTATTGCTCCCATCCATTTATTTCAGACACAGTAATTTTTATTTGTTTTATTTCAAGTTTTGTATTTTCCACATCTTTACTAATATGCTCAACCTTTCCTCTAGTTTCTTGAACGTTTGGAATTCAGTTATGCTGTTTTAATGTCTTTGTCTGCCACTAACTATGGGTAGAATTTTTTTGCATGCCTGGTAAATTTTAATTGGATGCCAAACATTGTGAATTTTACCTTGTTTGTGCTGAATAGTTTTTGTATTCCTATAAACATATTAAAGCTTTGTTCTGATACATAGATAAATTACTTGGAAACACTCTCATACTTTTGGGTCTTGCTCCACTACATAAATTATTATCATGCTAGTAAAGAGTTGAATAAGAGTGTCTATCAAGCTGGAAGCCTTGGCAAGTCTTATGTGCTCTAGAGGGGGAAGATAAGCCATACAAAGTTTCAAGGCCTTGCCACCTGAGTAAAATGTTAGGAATCCAGTGGTCAGGAGCATTCTGGGATATCCCCTCCAAAGGATTAAATATTACACCTGGTATCTTACTCCATAAAAAAGGAAACAGAACACCTAGTGGGCTTCTTTGGGTTCTAGAGACAACATGTTCATTATTTGGGACTACTACTCTTATCCATATACCAAGTGTCACAAAAGGCTGTCATCTTTGAATAGGGACCAGAGCGTGAAAGGACTGTGCAGGAAGCTGAGGATGCAGTGTAAAAAGCTCTGCCCCTTGGGATATTTAAGCCAGGAGGATATATGGTTTTAGAGGCACTGGTGAAAAAGATGCTGTGGAGGTTTATGACAAGCCCCCAAGTGAAAAATCACAATGAAGACCCCTAAGTTTCTGGAGTAGGGCCATGCCAACTGAAGAAAAGAATTGCATAACTTTTTGAAGGAAAAAACTCTGGCATGCTTCTAGGCTCTGGTAGAGAGAAAAAATGCTTGATGATGGTGTAACATTGTCTGTACAATCAGAATGTCCATCATGAGCTAGGTTCTGTCAGACCCACAAAGTATTAAGATAAGACAGGCTAAGCAAAAATACATTGTGGTATTGAAATGATACATTCAGGACTGAGAACAATCTAAACCAGAGCGCATAAACAAGCTACCCATCTGTCAACCCAGATCTCCTAGGATCTACCAGAGCTCAAGTTCCTGACCAATAGCCATATGGGGGTTTCCATTAAGACCAGTTGCATCTTATAATGAAAAAAGTTTAAAAGAGATAAAATTAGACAACTGTCAATGGCAATCAAGTTATAGAAAGTTTTTTAAAAGATGTATAAGTGTGATTTTGATTATTTGCAAAGAGAATTCTATGAAAATAACTGAATCAATGCTCACAGTAAGTTAATTTAAGCTTTTTGACAAAGATTTCAGTGGAAAGGGAAAGGTTCTAACATTCCAGATTCATGATGAAGCACCAATTATGTGCCAGAACCTATGCTAGGCATCTGGTATCTACTATCTCACTGAATCCACAAAACTAATCCTAAAAGACAACTATCATTACCACTCATTTGAAGACAAGTTGATTTTCAAAAAATAAGCAACCCATCTATTGGGTGGGCCAAAAAGAGCCTTCAGTATTTAAATAAAAATAAAAGACACATTTTTCATTTTCACCAAGAATTTTATTGAACAATGTATTCACCCTTTTGTTCCACTACCTTCTGCCATTTTTCAGGCAATTTCATAATTCCATATTTCCAAAACTTTTTATCTTTTTGAGCAAAGAATTGTTCCAGGCGCCTTTTACAGTCTTCCAGGGAATTGAATTTTTTTCCATTAAGAGAATTTTGTAAAGACTGAAGTAAATGGTAATCTGAAGGTGCAATGTCTGGCGAATATGGTGGAACTTCCCTGCCAAACTGTAACAGTTTTTGCCTGGTCATCAAAGAAACATGCGGTCTTGTGTTATCCTGATGGAATATTGTACAATTTCTGTTGACTAATTCCAGACGCTCTTCAAGGAATGCTGCTTTCAGTTGGTCTAACTGGAAGCAGTACTTGTTGGAATTAATCATTTGGTTTTCCAGAAGGAGTTCATAATAGAGGACTCCCTTCCAATCCCACCATATACACAACATCACTTTCTTTGCATGAAGACCAGACTTTGGTGTGGTTGGTGGTGGTCCATTTCACTTGCCCCATGATCTCTTCTATTCCACATTGTTGTACAGTGTCCACTTTTCATAGCCTGTCACAATTTGTTTTAAAAACGGAACTTTTTTTTTCGTTTCAGTAGAGAATCACATGTAGAAACACGGTCGAGATTTCTTTCGCTTAACTTATGTGGAACCCAAACATCAAAACAATGAACATAACCAAGCTGGTGCAAATGATTTTCAACACTTGATTTGGATATTTTGAGTATGTCAGCTATCTCCCATGTAGTATAATGTTCATGGTTCTCAATTATTGTTTCGATTTGATCGCTATCAACTTCAAACTGGTCTACCTGACCATGGGGTACCTGTCCAGCAAGAAATCTCCAGCATGAAACTCTGCAGACCACTTTTAACATGTTTGATCAGTCACAGCACCTTCTCCATACACTGCACAAATCTTTTTGTACATTTCAGTTGCGGTTTTACCTTTCTTGAAATAATAAAGCATAATAAGCCAAAATGTTGCTTTTTTTCCTTCCATCTTCAAAAATGGCTACACAAAATTCACCAATTTTGATGTCTTTTTTTTTAAATGCACACTGATATGACAGCTGTCACATACAATCTAACAAAACTGTTTCAAATGAAGTTAAAGACAACTAAGTGCTACTAGAGCCATCTTACGGAAAAAAACGAATGAACCTTTTGGCCAACCCAATAAATATACACAGAACATTGTTAAATTAGGAGGAAAACTCTGCCTTCAAAATAAAATTTTCCTGTACACCATTCAAGTTAGCAAAGCAAGAATAGTTAACATATAGTATCATATGTAGAGAATGCTCTACAATAGCAAGTAGAGAATTTGTTGCCAGGATTCAGAGACCAGGATTTCCTAAGGAATTTCCCCTGAGTCTCCAACTCACTAGTAACCATTGACTCAGGCACTGAACCTGATACCAACAGAAAAGAACCCTTCAGTCATCAAACAATAGGGCCAGCCATCCTTAGACTCCTGATCACACACAGCCAAGACTGTGACTGCACTGTGGGTCTTTAGAATTCTGCTGGATGAAAGCATGTCTAAATGCACGTGTCTTCTGGTATCTCATTACAGTATAGCTCTCTGCCAATCTTCCGTGGTCTAGTCTCAGTTTGCAGGCCCTACCTCTGCCTCGGGAGAAACTGGATGAGAATCAGCAAGTTCACTGGGAGGAAGAAAGTTTATAGTAGCAGAAGATAAACAAAACACATCAGGAAAAGGGGAGGGGAAAGGTTTTCTGCATGTATATTATACATATAGTATTCTCTTTACTAGTTGAATTCTGTTCACTTAATAAGTTATATATATAATAATATAAATAAATTACACACACATACATACACACATACACATGCAAGTACAAGGTTTAATTGGGAATGAGATATTTCATTGCATTCTAAGGCTTTCCCATTGTTATCCCAGCCTGCATTCTTCTCCTCCAATCATCCTAATAACTACTATAGATTAATCTTCAATAGATTATTAATTAAGATAATCATGACTTCTTTATTTGTGTATTTCCCATAGAACGTAGAGCTCTGTCATGTGTGATTTGTTTAATGCATGTTTTTAGAACAAAATTAAAGGTTCTAGAAAATGAAGTCATCATATCTACATTATTGTGGAATTTGAAAGTTGAGAACTTCCTTACAGACTTTTTAGTACAAATTTTCATACTTTATGATGGTGGAGATTGGTACTTAATTGATTTGCACAAGATCACAGAACCAGGTATCAGCAAAACTAATTCTGTTAACAAATATTAAGCAAGTACCTACTATGTAATAAGGCCTAGGATTATAATGAAGGTCTTCCATTACCTAATTTAGTACTCTTTCCAAAATACCTAGGAACTAGTTTTCAATTACTCTTAATATAATATAAGCTCCAAAGGAGGGATTTTGTTCTGTTCACTTCTGTATCACCAGCAAATTGAGCAGTGCCTGGCATCTGAATATTTAATGAGTATTTGAAGAATAAGTTGATGAACCATCAATTTTCAGACTACGTAAATATTTTTGATGATCTACAAGTTACTGAAGAATCTTATCAGTTCACATTTGGGAATGTCAGTGATTACAATTCAAAGATTGTAGAATTCTGATCAAGTGTGTTTCCCTTTCTCATAAAAAATGTCATACGTACGGGAAGAAGAGTTTCAGCTATGTGTGCTTTGTGATTGCATTCAATATAAGCAAGAGTTTATTCTTTCTTTTTCAAAAAACGTTCATGTTTGGCTTGAATCTTTTGTTTCCTTCCCTTGTTTGGGCACAGTGTAAACACAGCTAGAGTCTATAATTGGCCATGCTATCGCTGACCCCTCATTTACCCAATGGAACATCAGCTTTATGAAAGTAGGTTTGCTTTTCATGTTCACAGTAGCGTGTTGAGTTTTCTAAAATGAGGCTCTTGCAAGCCATTATCAATGAGAAATAGTAAAAGGCTAGTGGGGACCAGGTTTGTACTGCTTCTTTTTAAGACTTTTTACAAAGGTATACTTGGGAATGCTGTTTTTCAAAATCCTGTCCTGACAAGTTAAGTACTAGCAGTTCTTTGTTGAAAGATCTTTCATCTTTTTTTTTTTTTTCTTTCTTTTTCTATTTAGGAAAGTTTCCTTCCTCTGAGATAGCCTCCTTTGGTCTGTAATATGCCTATTATATGGCAGGCAGAAATTCACATATTCACTCTCCACCACCCTCCTTTATTCTGAACACAGGAAAATTGTTAGCTATACATACTGCTTGAGTCTGAAGACACGCACATTCTTCATGTTTCAGTAATACTGATTCACCATTCACAAACATTTCCTGAGTACCTAACATATGCAAAGGGACTACATAGGAGGCTGCAGAGAGGAATCAACCCTTAAAATCATGGTATAGGTACAGTAGAAATGATTTTTACTGCCTGCCTTCTATATTCCAAACACTGAGTGAACCTCTGACGTTATATAATTTAATATTTTTTAAAAAACATACGGTAGGCACTAAGATTGCTATTCCTAAAAAGAGGTAAGTGAGACTTGATAAGATTAAATAGCTTTCCAGGGACTTCCCTGGCAGTTCAGTGGTTATGACTCCGTGCTTCCACTGCAAGGGGCATGGGTTGGTTCAATCCCTGGTCAGGGAACAAAGATCCTGCAAGCCGGGCAACACGGCCAAAGGAAAAAAAAAAAAAACTTTCCAAAGGTCACACATAGATAGAAGACAGTATACTCTGATTTCAAACTGGTCTTCTTGCCCATAATCCTCATGCTCTTCCTATTCTAAAAAACTTTAAACTCTTTAAAACTTTACAAATAAAATTTGGGAAATAAATTAAATGTACAAATAAAATATAAAATTAAATTATTAAAACAATTAATTTTAATTTATAAATTATACATTTATGAATTATTATGATGAAAACTGCTTAATTGATCCTGATAATTAAAACCCCATGGCTTTGGGGGCTGATAAAGCTACTTATAAAGGTTAGACTAGGCAAGATTTTGGACACACCAATGAGAAAGAGAACACTGCCTGGGAATTACATCCAAGCAAGCTTCAGGCCCCAGTCTTCGGTAAAGTGAAGAAGTATATTCTACCAGAGGTTTGCAAACTGGGCACCTCAGAGCACTACTTTCTACAGAGGGCTCTCAGGGGCCCAGAAGGAAACCAACTGCTATAATACTCTGAGCCCTCCCATTCCTGTCCATCCACCCCCAGAACACACCTCCAAACGGAACAGTTGCACTTTGATCAGTCTAATGTATTGGATTTCCATTCAAGATTATCTTTAAAGAAAATATTCAACTTCTAACGAATAGCCACTTGAGTCTAAGTTTTAGCATCTAAGGCCTCCTCAGATTCTGTGATTCTAAGGCCAAGATAAGTAGTAAAATATGTCTAGAGCACCAATGACAAATTCATATTTCATCAGGGGCCAGGCAGGACCAATAAACTTGGAGGAAAAAAAAAAAAAAAAAACCTGGTTAGAGATTATACAGGTAATGCTATTCTGCAGAAACCTGAAATTGTATGCCCTACTTTAAAATTTTTGAACTTTTAAGGTTGTTTTTTTTTTTTTTGTCTTTAACACTGTGCTGACAAACAAGTCTATATTTCTAACATGTGACTCCCAGTCTAGAAATCGCTAGAATGAGAAACTCTGTCCAAGAAGAACTCTGAATTATAGAAACTGTGAAGGGGAGGGTTATGTTCATATAGACCACCTAGGTTTGAATGAGCACCATTATTATTTCATTCAAGAAGAACCTAATGATGACTTAAAATGCAACTGTGGTGTGTGAACCTTGTACCCAGATGTCCACATTGCAGAAAGCTGAGAAAACGGATCAAAAACAAAAAAAAGCAAAACTATGACCATTCATTTGCCCTTAATTTCCTCATATATAAAATAGACTCTAAGTATGCCGAGCTGTTCCACTACGACTGTCCGGTTTATGGGATCTCTCTCCTCAGTTGTGATCCTGGG
This sequence comes from Leucopleurus acutus, assembly GCF_964270905.1. Lineage (NCBI taxonomy): Eukaryota > Metazoa > Chordata > Mammalia > Artiodactyla > Delphinidae > Leucopleurus > Leucopleurus acutus. The sequence goes on from NC_139162.1 coordinate 26,098,065, forward strand.
TGGGTTATTTTCAAATAATAGGTCACAGACTTTCCACACTGTCTTTTGCTAAGGATGAAGACTGTGCATGTGACACACACACACACACACACACACACACACACACGCATGAGGTGGATATGGTAAGACTTAATCCCTGCTGTTCATTGTTCACTGCATCAAAAGGGAGCCTGCCAGCCACTTCTCTGTGAATGCACTAGTCTCAGAGCAGGGTCAAGAAGAGCCTTCTTCCTCTGGCTCCCAGCATTAGCTGTCTTATGTTTGACACTTCGTGCTGAGAGACCTTACTTGGCTGGAAGCTCTGTACTAACTCAGCTCAGTCTGATGAGCCACCTGGAAGAACCAAGCTGAAGCTGTCTTGAAACTGCAAAAAGAGCCAGAGGGTCAGTGTAGTCAGTTTGTAAAGAATCAACCTGGCTAATGAAGGGGCCAGGAAAGTCTAACTCACTAATGTAAGGCTGTCTTTTGATCCTGCAGGAGAAAGGAATTCACACTTTTATTTTACAGTAAATGTGCTTAGTAACGTTGAATCTAATCCTTTGTTCCATTTTATTCCACCTTGGAATAGAAGTCTGCACAGAGCTCCAAAGGATGGGTAGGATTATCCCGAGATAATAAAGCAGAATGGTCTCAGAGGGATAGGGAAACTGTGAGAAAAGTTGTGAGGAGAGTCAAAAGTATGTTTGGGAAGTGTTTAGGTGGGAAGGGTCAGAAAATACATCACTTACCATCGCTTAGTCCTACAGCATAATGAGACTCACAACACAGAGCTATTGTTGAGTAAATTAGATACAGCAAGGAAAGTGTTCACAGTGTTCTTGGTTCATACTAAGTGCTTAGTAAATATTGGTTATAATTTCTTGCAATATTATTATTATCAGAAAGAAAAGCTTTAACAACACACTAACAATATTAAGCTTTTATAAACCTTCTGAGGTGAGAGTGCTTTATATATGTTAAATTATTTAATCTACATACAACCATGCAAGATAGATGATGAGGAAACCAAGGTAGAGAGAGGTGAAACAATATACCCAAGATTACTCAACGGCTAAGCAGATAGTCAGAATTCAAACCAAGGCAATATGCTACTGAATCCATGTTTTGATCACCATGCCTTACTGTTTCTTCACATCTTGAATGGCCAGGAATGTCATGTTAGGAATATTCATTTCATTCATTCTTTTGTTTTTTAATTTAATTTTATTTATTTTTACAAAGCAGGCTCTTATTAGTTATCTATTTTATACATATTAGTGTATATATGTCAATCCCAATCTTCCAATTCATCCCACCACCACCCCACGCCTGCTTTCCCCCTTGGCGTCCATACGTTTGTTCTCTACATCTGTGTCTCTATTTCTGCCTTGCAAACCACTTCATCTGCACCATTTTTCTACCTTCCACATATATGTGTTAATATACATTTTTTTTTCTTTTTCTGACTTACTTCACTCTTTCTGACAGTCTCTAGGTCAATCCACATCTCTACAAATTACCCAATTTTGTTCCTTTATATAGCTGAGTAATATTCCATTGTATATATGTACTATATCTTCTTTACCCATCCGTCTGTCGATGGGCATTTAGTTGCTTCCATGACCTGGCTATTGAAAACAGTGCTGCAATGAACATTGGGGTGCATGTGTCTTTTTGAATTATGGTTTTCTCTGGGTATATGTCCAGTAGTAAGATTGCTGGGTCATATGGTAATTCTATTTTTAGTTTTTTAAGGAACCTCCATACTGTTCTCCATAGTGGTTGAATCAATTTACATTCCCACCAACAGTGCAAGAGGGATTCCTTTTCTCCACATCCTCTCCAGCATTTGTTGTCTGTAGATTTTCTGATGATGCCCATTCTAACTGGTGTGAGGTGATACCTCATTGTAGTTTTGATTTGCATTTTTCTAATAATTAGAGATGTTGAGAAGCTTTTCATGTGCTTCTTGGCCACCTGTATGTCTTCTATGGAAAAATGTCTGTTTAAGTATTCTGCCCATTTTTGGATTGGCTTGTTTTTCTAACACTGAGCTGCATAAGCTGCTTATATATTTTGGAGATTAATCCTTTGTCAGTTGCTTCGTTTGCAAATATTTTCTCCCATTCTGAGGGTTGTCTTTTTGTCTTGTTTATGGTTTCCTTTGCTGTGAAAAAGCTTTTAAGGTTCATTAGGTCCCATTTGTTTATTTTTGTTTTTATTTTCATTACTCTATGAGGTGGATCAAAAAAGTTCTTACTGTGATTTATGTCAAAGAGTGTTCTTCCTATGTTTTCCTCGAAGAGTTTTATAGTGTCCAGTCTTATATTTAGGTCTCTAATCCATTTTGAGTTTATTTTTCTGTATGGTGTTAGGGAGTGTTCTAATTTCATTCTTTTACATGTAGCTATCCAGTTTACCCAGCACCACTTATTGAAGAGACTGTCTTTTCTCCATTGTATATCCTTGGCCTTCTTTGTCATAGATTATTTGACCATAGGTGCGTAGGTTTATCACTAGACTTTCTATCTTGTTCCACTGAACTATATTTCTGTTTTTGTGCCAGTACCATACTGTCTTGATTACTGCAGCACTATAGGATAGTCTTAAGTCAGGAAGCCTGATTCCTCCAGCTCCATTTTTCTTTCTCAACATTGCTTTGGCTATTTAGGGTCTTTCGTGTTTCCATACAAATTGTGAAATTTTTTGCTCTAGTTCTGTGAAAAATGCCATTGGTATTTGATAGAGATTGCACTGAATCTGTACATTGCTTTGGGTAGTATAGTCATTTTCATGATATTGATGCTTCCAATCCAAGAACATGGTATATCTCTCCATCTGTTCGTGTTATCTTTGATTTCTTTCACCAGTGTCTTATAGTTTTCTGAGTACAGGTCTTTTACCTACTTAGGTAGGTTTATTCCTAGGTATTTTATTCTTTTTGTTGCAATGGTAAATGGGAGTGTTTCCTTAATTTCTCTTTCTGACCTTTCGTTGTTAGTCTATAGGAATGCAAGAGATTTCTGTGCATTAATTTTGTATCCTGCAACTTTACAAAATTCATCGATTAGCTCTAATAGTTTTCTGGTGGCATCTTTAGGATTCTCTATGTATAGTATCATGTCATCTGCCAACAGTGACAGTTTTACTTTTTCTTTTGCAATTTATATTCCTTTTATTTCTTTTTCTTCTCTGATTGTCATGGCTAGGACTTCCAAAACTATGTTGAATAACAGTGGCGAGAGTGGACATCCTTGTCATGTTCCTGATCTTATAGGAAATGCTTTCAGTTTTTCTCCACTGAGAATGATGTTTGCTGTGGGTCTGTCGTATATGGCCTTTATTAGTTGAGGTAGGTTCCCTTTATGCTCACTTTCTGCAGAGTTTTTATCATAAATTGGTGTTGAATTTTTTCAAAAGCTTTTTCTGCATCTATTGAGATGATCATATAGTTTTTATTCTTTAATTTGTTAATATGGTGTATCACATTGATTGATTTGCGTATATTGAAGAATCCTTGCATCCCTGAGATAAATCCCACTTGATCACATACTTCTAATGTGTTGTTGGATTCTGTTTGCTAGTATTCTGTTGAGGATTTTTGCATCTATATTCATCAGTGATATTGGTCTGTAATTTTCTTTTTTTGTAGTATCTTTGTCTGGTTTTGGTATCCGGGTAATGGTGGTCCCGGAGAATGAGTTTGGGAGTGTTCCTTCCTCTGCAATTTTTTTAGAAGAGTTTGAGAAGGATGGGTGTTAGCTCTTCTCTAAATTTTTGATAGAACTCACCTGTGAAGCCATCTGTTTCTGGACTTTTTGTTTGTTGGAAGATTTCTAATCACAGTTTCAATTTCATTAACCTGTGATTGGTCTGTTCATATTTTCTATTTCTTCCTGGTTCAGTCTTGAAAGGTTATTCCTTTCTAAGAATTTGTCCTTTTCTTCCAGGTTGTTTATTTTATTGGCATAGAATTTCTTGTAGTAGTCTCTTATGATGTTTTGTATTTCTGTGCTGTCCGTTGTAACATCTCCTTTTTCATTTCTAATTCTATTGATTTGAGTCCTCTCCCTCTTTTTCTTGACGAGTCTGGCTAATGGTTTATCAATTTTGTTTATCTTCTCAAAGAACCAGCTTTTAGTTTTATTGATCTTTGCTACTGTTTTCTTTGTTTCTATTTCATTTATTTCTGCTCTGATCTTTATGATTTCTTTCCTTCTACTAACTTTGGGTTTGGTTTGCTCTTCTTCCTCTAGTTCCTTTAGGTGTAAGGTTAGATAGTTTATTCAAGATTTTTCTTGTTTCTTGAGGTAGGACTGTATTGCTATAAACTTCCCTCTTACAACCGCTTTTGCTGCATCCGATAGGTTTTGTATCGTCATGTTTTTGTTGTCATTTGTCTCTAGGTATTCTTTGATTACTTCAGTGATCTCTCGATTATTTAGTAACATATTGTTTAGCCTCCATATTTTTGAGTTTTTTAAGTTTTTTCCCCTGTAATTGATTTCTAATCTCATAGCGTTGTGGTCGGAAATGATGTTTGATATGATTTCAATTTTCTTATATTTACCAAGGCTTGATTGGTGACCCAAGATGTGATCTATCCTGGAGAATGTTCCATGTGCGCTTGAGAAGAAAGTGCATTCTGCTGTTTTCGGATGGAATGTCCCATAAATATCAATTAAATCTATCTGGCCTTTTTTATCATTTAAACCTTGTGTTTCCTTATTAACTTTCTGTCTGGATGATCTGTCCATTGGTGTAAGTGAGGTGTTAAAGTCCCCCACTATTATTGTGTTACTGTTGGTTTCCTTTTTTATAGCTGTTAGCATTTGCCTTATGTATTGTGGTGCTCCTATGTTGGGTGCATATATATTTCTAATGGTTATATCTTCTTCTTGGATTGATCCCTTGATCATTATGTAGTGTCCTTCCTTGTCTCGTTACATTCTTTATTTTAAAGTCTATTTTATCTGATATGAGTACTGCTACTCCAGCTTTTTTTTGATTTCCATTTGCATAGAATATCTTTTTCCATCCCCTCACTTTCAGTCTGTATGTGACCCTAGGTCTGAAGTGGGTCTCTCATAGACAGCATATATATGGGTCTTGTTTTTGTATCCGTTCAGCAAGCCTCTGTCTTTTGGTTGGAGCATTTGATCCATTCACGTTTAAGGTAATTATTGATATGTATGTTCCTATTACCATTTTCTTAATTGTTTTGGTTTGTTTTTGTAGGTCCTTTTCTTCTCTTGTGTTTCCCACTTAGAGAAGTTCCTTTAGCATTTGTTGTAGAGCTGGTTTGGTGGTGCTGAATTCTCTTAGCTTTTGCTTGTCTGTAAAGCTTTTGATTTCTCTGTCGAATCTGAATGAGATTCCTGCAGGGTAGAGTAATCTTGGTTGTAGGTTCTTCCTTTTCATCACAGTAAATATATCATGCCACTCCCTTCTGGCTTGTAGAGTTTCTGCTGAGAAATCAGCTGTTAACCTTATGGGAGTTCCCTTGTATGTTATGTCATTTTTCCCTTGTTGCTTTAATAATTTTTGTCTTTAATTTTTGTCAATTTGATTACCATGTTTCTCAGCATGTTTCTCCATGGGTTTATCCTTCCTGGGACTCTCTGTGCTTCCTGGACTTGGGTGGCTATTTCCTTTCCCATGTTAGGGAAGTTTTCGACTATAATCTCTTCAAATATTTTCTTGGGTCCTTTCTCTCTCTCTTCTCCTTCTGGGACCCCTATAATGTGAATGTTGGTGTGTTTAATGTTGTCCCAGAGGTCTGTTAGGCTGTCTTCATTTCTTTTCATTCTTCTTTCTTTATTCTGTTCTGTGGCAGTGAATTCCACCATTCTGTCTTCCCGGTCACTTATCCATTCTTCTGCCTCAGTTATTCTGCTATTGATTCCTTCTAGTATAGTTTTCATTTCACTTATCGTATTGTTCATCTCTGTTTGTTTGTTCTTTAATTCTTCTAGGTCTTTGTTAAACATTTCTTGCATCTTCTCAATCTTTGCCTCCATTCCTTTTCCGAGGTCCTGGATCATCTTCACTCTCATTATTCTGAATTCTTTTTCTGGAAGGTTGCCTATCTCCACTTCATTTAATTATTTTTCTGGGATTTTATCTTGTTCCTTCATCTTGTACATAGTCCTCTGCCTTTTCATTTTGTCTGTCTTTCTGTGTATGTGGCTTTCGTTCCACAGGCTGCAGATCTGTAGTTCTTCTTGCTTCTGCTGTCTGCCCTCTGGTGGATGAGGCTATCTAAGAGGCATGTGTAAGCTTCCTGATGGGAGGGACTGGTGGTGGGTAGAGCTGGGTGCTACTCTGGTGGGCAGAGCTCAGTAAAACTATAATGTGCTTGTCTGCTGATGGGCAGGGCTGAGTTCCCTCCCTGTTGGTTGTTTGGCCTGAGCTGACCCAGCACTGGAGCCTACAGTCTCTTTGTTGGGGCTAATGGCGGACTCCAGGAGGGCTCATGCCAAGGAGTACTTCCCAGAACTTCTGCTGCCAGTGTCCTTGTCCTTGTGGTGAGCCGCAGCCATCCCCCTACCTCTGCAGGAGACCCTCCAACACTAGCAGGTAGGTCTGGTTCAGTCTCCTACGGGGTCAATGCACCTTCCCCCTGGGTCCTGATGCACACGCTACTTTGTGTGTCCCTCCAAGAGTGGAGTCTCTGTTTCCCCCAGTCCTGTCCAAGTTCTGTAATCAAATATCACTAGGCTTCAAGGTCTGATTCTCTGGGAATTCCTCCTCCCGTTGCCGGACCCCCAGGTTTGGAAGCCTGACATGGAGCTCAGAACCTTCACCCCAGTGGGTGGACTTCTGTGGTATAACTGTTCTCCAGTTTGTGAGTCACCCACCCAGCAGTTATGGGATTTGATGTTATTGTGATTATGCCTCCCCTACCATCTCATTGCAGCTTCTCCTTTGTCTTTGGATGTGGGATATCTTTTTTGGTAAGTTCCAGTGTCTTCCTGTCAATGATTGTTCTGCAGTTAGTTGTGATTCCAGTGCTCTAGCAAGAGGGCATGAGTGCACGTCCTTCTACTCTGCCATCTTCTCATTCTTTCTTCAAGGAGAAGCTCTTTATGGTTTTTGAGGGAACTGAAATAGCCAAACCATGCCAAAGGAGGAATCACTAGAGAGAGAGAGACTACAGATATCAGAATCTCTTAGGAGGTTACTGAAAAGCAAGAGAAGGCACTGATCGAAGGCAGTGATGAGATGGAAGCAGAAAGAAGGAAACATAACAGAACCAATGCAACTGATGTGAGGTGTGAGAGAGACAGGAGAATCTCAGAGAGCTCTGAAGCTTGAGTTGGGCAAAGAGAAGGAGTGTCTCCCCAAAATATATGTCCAAGTCCTAACTCTGTGACTATGATCTTATTTGGAAAAAGGGCTTTTAAAGTGGTAATTAAGAATCTTGAGATGAGATCATCCTGGATATAGGATCTAGATCCAAAATCCCATACTGGATCTAGTGACCAATGTCCATATGAGAGAAAGGAGAGGGAGATGTGAGACAAAGAGACACAAGGGGAAAGGCCAGGTTAAGATTCATAAGAAGATGGAGGCAGAGAATGGTTTCATGTAGCCCCAAGTCAAGGAATGCCTCTAGCCACCAGAAACTGGATGAGGCAAGGAAGGAACCTCCCCTAGAGCCTCCAGAGGGAGCTCAGCCCTGCTGATACTTTGATTACAGATGTCTGGACTTACAACTCCAAGAGAATAAAATTCTGTTGTTTTAAGCCACCAAGTTTGTGTGATTTGTTACTAGGAGACTAATACAACACACAGTTTGCATCCAAAGTACATGTTCTTTTAGCTGTATCATTAAGAGACAAACAACCAATGGAAACATTGGCAAAATACTTGAAAAAGAAATCCACAGGGTGGGAGGGAGACACAAGAGGGAGGCGATATGGGGATATGTGTATATGTATAGCTGATTCACTTTGTTATAAAGCAGAAACTAACACACCATTGTACAGCAATTATACTCCAATAAAGATGTTAAAAAAAAAAAAGAGAGAGACTTCCGGGAAGGTGACGGAAGAGTAAGACGCGGAGATCACCTTCCTCTCCACAGATACACCAGAAATACATCTACGTGTGGAACAACTCCTACGGAGCACCTACTGAACGCTGGCAGAAGACCTCAGACCTCCCAAAAGGCAAGGAACCCCCCACGTACCTGGTTAGGGCAAAAGAAAAAACTAAACAGAGACAAAAGGATAGGGACGGGTCCTGCACCAGCGGGAGAGAGTTGTGAAGGAGGAAAGGTGTCCACACACTAGGAAGCCCCTTCGCGGGTGGAGACTTCGGGAGGCGGAGTGGGGGAGCTTGGGAGCCGCGGAGGAGAGCACAGCAACAGGGGTGCGGAGGGCAAAGCGGACAGATTCCAGCGCAGAGGATCGGGCCGACCGGCACTCACCAGCCGAGAGGCTTGTCTGCTCGCCCGCCGGGGCGGGCGGGACTGGGAGCTGAGGCTCCGGCTTTTGTCGGAGCGCCGGGAGAGGACTGAGGTTGGCGGCGTGAACACAGCCTGCAGGGCGTTGGTGCGCCGCGGCTGGCCGGGAGAGAGTCCGGGGGGGCGGGGGGGGGGGGTCTGGGCCTGCCGAAGAGTCAGGAGACTTTTACGTCCCTCTTTGTTTCCTGGTGCACGAGGAGAGGGGATTAAGAACGCTGCTTGAGAGAGCTCCAGGGACGGGCGCGAGCCGCGGCTAAGAGTGCGGAGCCCAGAGACGGACATGGGACGCTAAGGCCGCTGCTGCCGCCGCCAGGAGGCCTGTGTGCGAACGCAGGTCACTAGCCACACGCCCTTCCGGGGAGCCTGTGCAGCCCGCCACTGCCGGGGTCCCGGGATCCAGGGACGGCTCCCCCGGGAGAACGCACGGCGCGCCTCAGGCTGCAACGTCACGCCGGCCTCTGCCGCTGCAGGCCCGCCCCGCACTCCGTGACCCTCCCTACCCCCCGGCCTGGGTGAGCCTCCGAATCAGCGGCTCCTTTAACCCCGTCCTGTCTGAGCAAAGAACAGACGCCCTCCAGCGACCTACACGCACAGGCGGGGCCAAATCCAAAGCTGAGCCCCTGGGAACTGTGAGAACAAAGAAGAGAAAGGGAAATCTCTCCCAGCAGCCTCAGAAGCAGCGGATTAAAGCTCCACAATCAACTTGATATACCCTGCATCTGTGGAATACCTGAATAGACAACGAATCATCCCAAATTAAGGAGCCCTGTGGATGAAAGGCTCTTGGTGCTGCAGCCAGGAGTCAGTGCTGTGCCTCTGAGGTGGGAGAGCCAACTTCAGGACACTGGTCCACAAGAGGCCTCCCAGCTGCACATAATATCAAACAGCAAAAATCTCCGAGAGATCTCCATCTCAACGCCAGCACCCAGCTTCACTCAACGACCAGCAAGCTACAGTGCTCGACATCCTATGCCAAACAACTAGCAACACAGGAACACTACCCCACCCATTAGCAGAGAGGCTGCCCAAAATCATAATAAGTCTACAGACACCCCAAAACACACCACCAGACGTGGACCTGCCCACCAGAGAGACAAGATCCAGCCTCATCCACCACAACACAGGCACTAGTACCCTCCACCAGGAAGCCTACACAACCCACTGAACCAACCTTAGCCACTGGGGACAGACACAAAAAACAACAGGACTACGAACCTTCAGCCTGCAAAAAAGGAGACCCCAAACACAGTAAGATAAGCAAAATGAAAAGACAGAAAAACACACAGCAGATGAAGGAGCAAGACAAAAACCCACCAGACCTAACAAATGAAGAGGAAATAGGCAGTCTACCTGAAAAAGAATTCAGAATAATGATAGTAAGGTTGATCCGAAATCTTGGAGATAGAATGGACAATAGAATGGACAAATTGCAAGAATCAGTTAACAAGGACCTAGAAGAACTAAAGATGAAACAAGCAATGATGAACAACACAATAAATGAAATTAAAAGTACTCTAGATGGGATCAATAGCAGAATAACTGAGGCAGAAGAACGGATAAGTGACCTGGAAGATAAAATAGTGGAAATAACTACTGCAGAGCAGAATAAAGAAAAAAGAATGAAAAGAACTGAGGACAGTCTCAGAGACCTCTGGGACAACATTAAACGCACCAACATTCGAATTACAGGGGTTCCAGAAGAAGAAGAGAAAAAGAAAGGGACTGAGAAAATATTTGAAGAGATTATAGTTGAAAACTTCCCTAATATGGGAAAGGAAATAGTTAATCAAGTCCAGGAAGCACAGAGAGTCCCATACAGGATAAATCCAAGGAGAAATACGCCAAGACACATATTAATCGAACTGTCAAAAATTAAATACAAAGAAAACATATTAAAAGCAGCAAGGGAAAAACAACAAATAACACACAAGGGAATCCCCATGAGGTTAACAGCTGATCTTTCAGCAGAAACTCTGCAAGCCAGAAGGGAGTGGCAGGACATATTGAAAGTGTTGAAGGAGAAAAACCTGCAACCAAGATTACTCTACCCAGCAAGGATCTCATTCAGATTTGATGGAGAAATTAAAACCTTTACAGACAAGCAAAAGCTGAGAGAGTTCAGCACCACCAAACCAGCTCTACAACAACTGCTAAAGGAACTTCTCTAGGCAAGAAACACAAAAGAAGGAAAGGACCTACAATAACGAACCCAAAACAATTAAGAAAATGGGAATAGGAACACACATATCGATAATTACCTTAAATGTAAATGGACTAAATGCTCCCACCAAAAGACACAGATTGGCTGAATGGATACAAAAACAAGACCCATATATTTGCTGTCTACAAGAGACCCACTTCAGACCTAGAGACACATACAGACTGAAAGTAAGGGGATGGAAAAAGGTATTTCATGCAAATGGAAACCAAAAGAAAGCTGGAGTAGCAATTCTCATATCAGACAAAATAGACTTTAAAACAAAGACTATTAGAAGAGACAAAGAAGGACACTACATAATGATCAAGGGATCGATCCAAGAGGAAGATATAACAATTGTAAATATTTATGCACCCAACATAGGTGCACCTCAATACATAAGGCAAATACTGACAACCATAAAAGGGGAAATTGACAGTAACACATTCATAGTAGGGGACTTTAACACCCCACTTTCACCAATGGACAGATCATCCAAAATGAAAATAAATAAGGAAACACAAGCTTTAAATGATACATTAAACGAGATGGAGTTAATTGATATTTATAGGACATTCCATCCAAAAACAACAGAATACACATTTTTCTCAAGTGCTCATGGAACATTCTCCAGGATAGATCATATCTTGGGTCACAAATTAAGCCTTGGTACATTTAAGAAAACTGAAATTGTATCAAGTATCTTTTCTGACCACAACGCCATGAGACTAGATATCAATTACAGGAAAAGATCTGTAAAAAATACAAACACATGGAGGCTAAACAATACACTACTTAATAATGAAGTGATCACTGAAGAAATCAAAGAGGAAATCAAAAAATACCTAGAAACAAATGACAATGGAGACACAACGACCCAAAACCTGTGGGATGCAGCAAAAGCAGTTCTAAGGGGGAAGTTTATAGCAATACAAGCCCACCTTAAGAAGCAGGAAACATCTCGAATAAACAACCAAACCTTGCACCTCAAGCAATTAGAGAAAGAAGAACAAAAAAACCCCAACGTTAGCAGAAGGAAAGAAATCATAAAAATCAGATCAGAAATAAATGAAAAAGAAATGAAGGAAACAATAGCAAAGATCAATAAAACTAAAAGCTGGTTCTTTGAGAAGATAAACAAAATAGATAAACCACTAGCCAGACTCATCAAGAAAAAAAGGGAGAAGACTCAAATCAATAGAATTAGAAATGAAAAAGGAGAGGTAACAACTGACACTGCAGAAATAAAAGAGATCATGAGAGATTACTACAAGCAACTCTATGCCAATAAAATGGACAATCTGGAAGAAATGGACAAATTCTTAGAAATGCACAACCTGCCAAGACTGAATCAGGAAGAAATAGAAAATATGAACAGACCAATCACAAGCACTGAAATTGAAACTGTGATTAAAAATCTTCCAACAAAGAAAAGCCCAGGACCAGATGGCTTCACAGGCGAATTCTATCAAACATTTAGAGAAGAGCTAACACCTATCCTTCTCAAACTCTTCCAAAATATAGCAGAGGGAGGAACACTCCCAAACTCCTTCTACGAGGCCACCATCACCTTGTTACCAAAACCAGACAAGGATGTCACAAAGAAAGAAAACTACAGGCCAATATCACTGATGAACATAGATGCAAAAATCCTCCACAAAATACTAGCAAACAGAATCCAACAGCACATTAAAAGGATCATACACCATGATCAAGTGGGGTTTATCCCAGGAATGCAAGGATTCTTCAATATACGCAAATCTATCAATGTGATAAACCATATTAACAAACTGAAGGAGAAAAACCATATGATCATCTCAATAGATGCAGAGAAAGCTTTTGACAAAATTCAACACCCATTTATGATAAAAACCCTGCAGAAAGTAGGCATAGAGGGAACTTTCCTCAACATAATAAAGGCCATATATGACAAGCCCACAGCAAACATCATCCTCAATGGTGAAAAACTGAAAGCATTTCCACTAAGATCAGGAACAAGACAAGGTTGCCCACTCTCACCACTCTTATTCAACATAGTTTTGGAAGTTTTAGCCACAGCAATCAGAGAAGAAAAGGAAATAAAAGGAATCCAAATCGGAAAAGAAGAAGTAAAGCTGTCACTGTTTGCAGATGACATGATCCTATACATAGAGAACCCTAAAGATGCTACCAGAAAACTACTAGAGCTAATCAATGAATTTGGTAAAGTGGCAGGATACAAAATTAATGCACAGAAATCTCTGGCATTCCTATATACTAATGATGAAAAATCTGAAAGTGAAATCAAGAAAACACTCCCATTTACCATTGCAACAAAAAGAATAAAATATCTAGGAATAAACCTACCTAAGGAGACAAAAGATCTGTATCCAGAAAATTATAAGACACTGATGAAAGAAATTAAAGATGATACAAATAGATGGAGAGATATACCATGTTCTTGGATTGGAAGAATCAACATTGTGAAAATGACTCTACTACCGAAAGCAATCTATAGATTCAATGCAATCCCTATCAAACTACCACTGGCATTTTTCACAGAACTAGAACAAAAAATTTTGCAATTTGTATGGAAACACAAAAGACCCCAAATAGCCAAAGCAATCTTGAGAACGAAAGAAGGAACTGGAGGAATCAGGCTCCCTGACTTCAGACTATACTACAAAGCTACAGTTATCAAGACGGTATGGTACTGGCACAAAAACAGAAAGATAGATCAATGGAACAGGATAGAAAGCCCAGAGATAAACCCACGCACATATGGTCACCTTATCTTTGACAAAGGAGGCAGAAATGTACAGTGGAGAAATGACAGCCTATTCAATAAGTGGTGCTGGGAAAACTGGACAGCTACATGTAAAAGTATGAGATTAGATCACTCCCTAACACCATACACAAAAATAAGCTCAAAATGGATTAAAGACCTAAATGTAAGGCCAGAAACTATCAAACTCTTAGAGGAAAACATAGGCAGAACACTCTATGACATAAATCACAGCGAGGTCCTTTTTGACCCAACTCCTAGAGAAATGGAAATAAAAACAAAAGTAAACAAATGGGACCTAATGAAACTTAAAAGCTTTTGCGCAGCAAAGGAAACCATAAAGAAGACCAAAAGACAACCCTCAGAATGGGAGAAAATATTTGCAAATGAAGCAACTGACAAAGGATTAATCTCCAAAATTTATAAGCAGCTCATGCAGCTTAATAACAGAAAAACAAACAACCCAATCCAAAAATGGGCAGAAGACCTAAATAGACATTTCTCCAAAGAAGATATACAGACTGCCAACAAACACATGAAAGAATGCTCAACATCACTAATCATTAGAGAAATGCAAATCAAAACTACAATGAGATATCATCTCACACCAGTCAGAATGGCCATCATCAAAAAATCTAGAAACAATAAATGCTGGAGAGGGTGTGGAGAAAAGGGAACCCTCTTACACTGTTGGTGGGAATGTAAATTGATACAGCCACTGTGGAGAACAGTATGGAGGTTCCTTAAAAAGCTACAAATAGAACTACCATATGACCCAGCAATCCCACTACTGGGCATATACCCTGAGAAAACCATAATTCAAAGAGTCATGTACCAAAATGTTCATTGCAGCTCTATTTACAATAGCCCAGAGATGGAAACAACCTAAGTGTCCATCATCGGATGAATGGATAAAGAAGATGTGGCACATATATACAATGGAATATTACTCAGCCATAAAAAGAGACGAAATTGAGCTTTTTGTAATGAGGTGGATAGACCTAGAGTCTGTCATACAGAGTGAAGTAAGTCAGAAAGAGAGAGACAAATACCGTATGCTAACACATATATATGGAATTTAAAAAAAAAAATGTCATGAAAAACCTAGGGGTGAAACAGGAATAAAGACACAGACTTACTAGAGAATGGACTTGAGGCTTGGGGAGGGGGAAGGGTAAACGGTGACAAAGCGATAAAGAGGCATGGACATATATACACTACCAAACGTAAGGTAGATAGCTAGTGGGAAGCAGCCGCATAGCACAGGGATATCAGCTTGGTGCTTTGTGACCGCCTGGAGGGGTGGGATAGGGAGGGTGGGAGGGAGGGAGACGCAAGCGGGAAGAGATATGGGAATATATGTATATATATAACTGATTCATTTTGTTGTGAAGCTGAAACTAACATACCATTGTAAAGCAATTATACTCCAATAAAGATGTTAAAAAAAAAAAAAAAAGAAATCCATGTAACATGGTACATAAGTGACCAGTAGATACATGAAAAGATGCTCAACTTCTTTTGTCTTCAGGAAAATTAAAATTAAAATCAAATGGGATGAAACTATACTATACCAGACTGGCACAAATAAAAAAAAAGCAGGCAACACTAATGCTGAATATATACTCTATCACTCGGCAATTCCACTCTCCTAAACGTTTTACATCAGTTCTCAGTCTATCCTCACAGTAATCCTATGAGGTATATATAACCATTTTACAGGCGAGGATAAAGGGGGTTCAGAGAAGGTAAAACAATTTTCCCAAAGTCTAATATCCATCTTGCCGTAATGTCTCTGTATTATGCACAAGATTATTTACTGAAGAACACACGAGACATCTGGGTACAGATCTGGAGAAAATAAAAAGGCCCAGAGTAAGAAGAGGTAAAGCAAGAAAAATGCAGCATATGAAGTGAGAATAAAAAGTATAAATTCTTTTTACTGGAGAAAATCTCTAGAATCACATTGCCCCCTACCCCGACTCCCTTCACAAAACAAACATCATCAACCACACGGCCAACTAGCAGAAGAGCCTAGGTTAAGTTCCAGATCTTCTGGTTTCCAGCTCCATATATTTGCTTTTGCCCTATACAATCTTCCAATCTCAGTTCTTCCAACATACAAACCTTGATTAGTACCTAGTCAGATAGAATTATCATAGAAGTTTCTCCATGTCAGGATGGACAAAGCAAGCAAACTTACAGAAAACTAGTGTAGTATTCTAATTCCATAAGCCACTCTAAAGATCAAATTTGATAGACTATATATGGAGGTGATTGCTTGTTAACCAGTAGTTGTTATGAGTATATTAAAACAATTCAATCTGACCAAAGGGCCTTATTCTTCCTTACCCTGGATGCCTCTATCTGTTGCACATGTTTTCTCGTAACAAGTTACATCTCTGGATCTCAGAGTGCTTTTAAAACATCACACTTCTACTCCGAGGTATTTTCACTGCATTTCTGTGGACTATTTAAATCTGAGGCATTTTCATTGCATTTCTGTGGACTATTTAAATCTCTTCTATGTTTGTCGTAAATTGAGGTGATCCAACAGTTCCAACTAGAAGGATAAAGTTTAGCTCAGTGGGGGAGGCATTAAACCTCCTTGCAAGTCAGCAAAAGCAAAAGTGACAGCCTGGTAGCAATTTAAAATTACTCTGAGACCACAACTGCCAATTAAAATAGACTTTCATGGTAACAGATGAACATCTGCTATCTTCCATTTGGAAAGAAAAATTAAAAAGAGTTTACATTTCTTAGTAATGAAAAACTTAGACATAAGCTTGCAATGTTTTAGTTTGGGCTTTGCTAAAATTACATATTCTTTCATTATGCCTTCCAACAGTATGATGTTGCCTTTTTTGTTGTTTTTTTTAATAGTCACAAAATGTTCATAACAAAACAAAGTAAGCAAAAGTCAGAATCCATGATTCATTCACAGTCATTCTAAAAGCTGCACATTATCCTCCTCTCATCTCCTCCAAAAATAGATTTGGAGGAGATTATCCTAAAGATGCTATTTTGATGAAATGTATGTGATCTGTATTCTGCAAAAGCGTTCCTGGAAAAGGACTCTCAGATCTCAGTTGGAGAGAGGAAGGAAGGGATGGTGGAAGGAAGGAACTGATACACACACATACCCCCAACACACAATCTAAACTCCTAGTAATTAAAGCTTGATTCTTACTCTACTTTTTACTCAGAACCCCCCATATAAAATCAAGTTTTTGAACATGTGCATTCCTTAATAAGCTGTGCTTGATTAGAGGAAACCCCACAAAGTATTATCTTACCTTTTAAGATAAGGATTCCAGGATAACTAATAATCCATTTAGAGAGGTACGTCTTACATTCAAATGTTACATCTTTTGAGAAATCTGCTCTTACTACTCAATTCATCCATTACATCTTCCTGCAATACATGCCTCCAATATAGTAATTAGCATTGAATCTTATTTATTGTTATGTCTTTTTTTTTTTTTTTTTTTTTTTTTTTTGCAGCACCACGCAGCTTGTGGAATCTTAGTTCCCTGACCGGGGGTCAAACCCAGGCCTCCTGCAGTGGAAACTCGGAGTCCTAACTACTGGATCACCAGGGAATTCCCTATTGTCATGTCTTACTGGCATGTATTCCTAAATAAACTTTGACATATTTCTTTCTACTTCTTATCCAAGACCCAAACCTAACACAGAAATGACATTAAATAAAACTTTGGTGACTAAATGAGTAAATGCTATCTTAAGAATCCAGTAAAAAAAAATTATCCTCAAGTGAACCTCAATCATTTCTGCTATCAATTACTAGTCAATCTCTTTAATTTCACATGCAAACCTCAAGTTCTCCTCATGCTCAAAACCTATTTTCTATTTTTCCATTTCTTTAACAATGTGTGACCTAGGTAAGTTCATTAGTATTAACAGGAAGCATCTTCCACACTTATCTGTCACACATATACATGCACGATGTGCTCCTCTAGAAAAGCTCGACTTTACCCACCTTAGTGACAGAGCATCCATTCGCCACACATCTTTTGCTCACTATCTGGTAAAAAAACGTTTCTGACATCATTTCCTCCTCAGACACGCAATACATCTGTCTTTGTTTACTCAGTAAATTCAACCTTTCTTCACACTGCTTCTCAAGCCTGCATCAAGATGAGGAGACATGGGCTATGAACCAAAAGAAGGAGAAGCACCAAAGAGAAAAGCAAAACACTTGTGTGATGTGTGATTCCTTGTGACTTGCACTGTGTGTCCAGTCTATGAGGTAAATTATATCACCCCTACCTCTGCATATGGTAATATTAAAATGTAGAGAGAGTAGGTGATTTTTCTACACATGAAAGTCTCAAAGATCTGTCTTTTAGTTCAGAGAAAGTAAGTATGAAAACTTATTTTCCTCTATTAGACCTTAAACTCCTTGAATACAGGGGTTATGTCTTTTTCTTTAATGATCTCATTTATTTTTTAAAAAATTTTTAGTGGAGTATAGCTGATTTACAGTGTTGTGTTAGTTTCTGCTGTACTATCTTGGTATCAAATCACATCAGTTAGTCCATTCATGATCGTTAAATGAATGAGCAAAATGTGCCCAGCATAGGACTTTCCTAGGCTGTCCCACCTAAAAACTTTACCCTCTCATCACCTCCTTCAAGGAAAATGAAGAACTATGATGCCTAAAGTAATGGCCATATATTATCGATTTCTCCATTTTCAGGCAAAAAAAAAAAAGCTGAAGACCAGAGAATTTAAGCAACTTACCTAGTATCACACAGTTAGTGAATCACAAAGACAAGATTCAAACACCAGTTGTATCTAAATTCCATAATGCGTGCTCTAACCATTATGTATTTTTCCATTTATTTTCTGAACTACTCATGCAAGACACTTATATTGCCTAAAATTGCACACCAAGACACAGGTGGACTCCAACCTTAGAGGTATACCTTATTAATCGATGTAAAAGCACACACAGCTAAAAGCTGACTCATTATACCCTACTTATTGGTGGGTATCCAACAGAACACTGGAGAAAAATTAGTCTAATCTCTTTGTTTCACACAGATGGAAATAAGGTTCCTGAGCAATCAAGTGATTTCCTCAAGTCTCTCCAGCAAGTGATGCCAAGAAAAAAGCAGATCCTAGTGTCTGTTCACAAATCTAGTCCTCATGCTGCCACACTACTCTGCCTCTCTTAATTAATTGCTGCTTCTATGATTATCAGAATGGCCTTGATTTAATAATTCAACAAAGGTTTTATAGCAGCTTATGTGCCAGGCATTGGGATTGCTTTTAGGGAAAGCTGAGATAAGACACGTTCCCATTTCATATTGAACAAGCCCCCTGAAATGGAAAAGAGGACAGTCTTTGTGAGTTAGACAACACACACACACACACACACACACACACACACACACTCTCACTCCTTGATATTTAATGGAAACTTCCATTATCTTTATGTTGCTTGCCCATGCCCATTGCTTTCCTCTTTATTCTCTCTGGCCAGAGTGATTAGTTTATGAAGCTGAGCTAATCCTGTTAGTGCCGGGATGACTTTTCTCACACTTTTGTGTCTCATAGCTCTTAGAAAGCCAGAAGGAATTACTGGACATTGAATTCACCTTGCCAGAAAAATGACAAACGCGGGGAGGGAGGGAAAGCGAGCGTGGATGCCCAGCTGACCTGTTCTTTAACCTTTCCCTCTGGAAGCCATTCTTCCCTCTGTGGGTGTCGGTGCAGGCCAGAGGCATGGATAACTCTGCCCTTGAGATACAAAGAGAGCAAAGATGATGTCAGCTGTTTCTTCCTGAGCAAACATTCCAGTAATTCCACGCCAGACAGCTTGCAAAATTGCCTTTGTAGGACTGCTGAGGTCTCCTTTCCCGTCAAGTTCACTTTGTATTTATTCAGCAAAGATGCACCTACCACAGCGTGCACCAGGAGACACGGTGTCAGAGTCGCAGCGAGCCCACTTCATGGATGATTAGCATTCTCTGACCCGGTCACCATTTTCAATCACTTGCACCTGTAGACTTCTGGCTGCAGCAATTACTTCTATCCTTTGAAACCTCTTCCTCCTCAACAACATCAGAATAAGTTTGTTAAAGCACTCTG
The DNA here is from genome assembly GCF_964270905.1 of Leucopleurus acutus. Lineage (NCBI taxonomy): Eukaryota > Metazoa > Chordata > Mammalia > Artiodactyla > Delphinidae > Leucopleurus > Leucopleurus acutus. The sequence goes on from NC_139162.1 coordinate 26,117,592, forward strand.
CTTTAAGTGGTGCCTTGCTTGGAGCAGCACTCTGATACCAAGTCTATAGCAAAATACACATATTCTGGGGCTTCCCTGGTGGCACAGTGGTTGACAGTCCGCCTACAGATGCAGGGGACATGGGTGCGTGCCCCGGTTCGGGAGGATCCCACATGCCACGGAGTGGCTGGGCCCGTGAGCCATGGCCGCTGAGCCTGCACGTCTGGAGCCTGTGCTCCGCAACGGGAGAGGCCACAACAGTGAAAGGCCCGCGTACCGCAAAAAAAAAAAAAAAAAAATACACATATTCTGAACACACACCCCAGAAATTTTAATTCTGTAAATCCCATGCATCTCCCCCATTAAGAATCACTGAATGAGATGAGTGGCCATGTGTCTATTTGATTCTTAATCTAAAGCAGAATTCCTAAAATTAATTCATTTGATTTTCACTGAGCACCTACCATGTCCTAGGCATTGTACTAGACTCAAAGCTCCTAAAAGTGTGCGCTGCAGACTGGCAGTAACAGCAGTACCTAAGACTTGCTAGAAATGCAAATTCTTAGGCACCACCCCAGACCAACTGAACTAGAATCTCCCATGGCAGGGATCCAGAATTCTGGATCTCTGGGTGAATCATATAGGGTTTGAGAAGCCTATAGTTAGTGGTAAACTGTATGTAGCTCAAATGTCAGTGGAAAGGCTATGTGGCCCCTGAGATTAAAATAGAATTGTTGGAACCTGGAGTCCATGGCTTGGGTGAATTAGTTTGCAGGGGCTGCCATAACAAAATACCTCAGACTGGGTGGCTTAAACAACCCAGAAATTTGTCTCACAGTTCTGGAGGCTGGGAGTCCAAGATCAGGGTGTCGGCAGGGTTGATTCCTTCTGAGGACTGTGAGAGAAGGATCTATTCCAGGCCCCTCTCCTTGACAAATAGATGACTATCTTCTCCCTGTGTTTCTTTAAATCATCTTCCTTCTATGTACATCACTATCCAAATTTCTCCTTTCCATAAGAACACCAGTCATACTGTATTAGGACCCATCCACCCCAATGACCTCATTTTTACTTGATTATCTCTGTAAAGACCCCATCTCCAGGGCTTCCCTGGTGGTGCAGTGGTTAAGAGTCCACCTGCCAGTGCAGAAGACATGGGTTGGAGCCCTGATCCGGGAAGATCCCACATACCGTGGAGCAACTAAGCCCATGAACCACAGCTGCTGAGCCTGCGCTCTAGAGCCTGCAAGACACAACTACTGAGCCTGCGTGCTGTAACTACTGAAGCTCACGCATCTAGAGCCCATGCTCCACCACAAGAGAAGCCACCACAATGAGAAGCCTTCGCACTGCAACGAAGTGTAGCCCCCACTTGCCACAACTAGAGAAAGCCTATGCACAGCAACGAAGACCCAACACAGCCAAAAATAAATAAAAAATTTTAAAAATACCCTAGCTCCAGATACAGTCACATTCTAAAATACTGGAGGTATAGGACTTCAACATATTAATTTGGGGATGGGGGAGTACAATTCGACACATAAACACTGAGGAATTTCCTAAGTCTAAGTAAGTATGATTTTACAAATATTAAACATTGGGCTAACACTATGGCTTTTGCTATCACACTCACACTGGCATCACCCTGGGTATGATCTTAATTGCTTTCTTTGGTTCCCATGTGAACTCTAACAATGCCAAGTTTTCCATGAATTTTGGTAGATTTGATTGTATCTTCAAGGTGAGTGTCACAGGGAGAGGAGTGTTGCTTATGGTTTAGCATTTGCCCCTTACTCTCCTCCTTCCCTCTTCCATTCTTTACCTATTTTCTTAAGCACAAACTTTTTGCCAGCAGCTGTGCTATCAGTGATTCAAAGATGGAAGGGACACCACCATGATCCCTCTCATGTACATTAAGAGGCTGTTCTTTCATATTATCACCCCTGATTTATGATAACATGGTTAAAATGGGTGGCCATGCAACATGTGCTTCTGAGTTACTTTAAAATTCCTAATGCAGACATTGTTCATTATGCCACTCATTTCAAAAATCACATTCCTCCTGATGCAAATGGTTTGTGAGCTTCTGACTTTCAGATGCTCAAATGTGAATGGTCACAAATTTCTTTCTAAGTGGCTAAAATATAAATCACATATTCCATCACAGATCTATTAATCTTTATTGTTAGGGTGCTTACTTTCTGCCTCTTTTAATGGATGTTAATCTTTTATTACTAGTTCAACAGATGCCTTGTCAAGGTTAGTATCAATGAAAACCTCCTCAACTTTTTGGGGGGCAGGGACTGTAGTCTAAATAAATCCCACAGGGTATATAAAACACTTATTAATGTAATAATCAAGCAGCATCCCCTCGCAACCATAATACCTTAAAATGCCCCCACAGAACTCTTGCTGTCACCCCTTCAAACCTCCCTCCTCCTTGCCTTTCCCAGGAAATGGCACCATCATCCTCCAGGCATTAGCACCAACTTCTCACCTTTTCTTCACTTTCCACATCCAATCCATCAGCAAATGCGTCTGATATTACTTCAAAAATAGATCCTAAACTGGGTCACTTCTCTCCACCTCCATTTTTACGTAGTCCTGGCCACCACATTTATTGAGTGGATGCCTGAAATAGCCTCCTCTGGCTGTTCCATTGCACCTCTCAATCCCAATCTTTCCGTTAACTCACTACTGACAAAGTTATCTTTTAAAAACCTAAAACATACCAATACTTCTCTAGTTAAAACACTTCAAGCCTTCTCTAATGCATATGAAATAAAATACAAACTCTGTACTCTGATTTACAAAACCATGCACAGCATTTCTCTTTCTGACTTTAACTCATACAGCACTCATTAGGCCAGAAATGGTGCTAAATACCCAACAAGGAACATCTTCTTTAATCATCACTGCAATGCTTCAACAGAGTAGCTGTTGGAGGGAATACTAGAGATGAGGATTTAAGAAGGTGAAAGAACTTGCCCAAGTGCACAGCGCCAGCAATTTTTGCAACTGAGATTAATACCTAGTGTTTAACAACAACTAGTTAGTAAATGCTATGTGCCAGACACTGGGCTAAGTCCTTTATACATATTTACTTATTTAATACTTATATCAGCTCTGTGAGTCAAGTATTATTACCACCTTCATTTTATAGATAAGGAGACTGAGACTCAAAGAGGTTTAACAACCAGTTTATGGTCATATCAGTACAAGCCAATTAACAGCAGCATTGGGATTTGAACCCAGGCAGGCAGCTCCTAGTTTCATGCTGTTAACACTAGGTGCGTCGCTACTACCACTTAAATTCTCTACGCTTCAGTTTCCTCATCTTTAAAATGCAATTAGGCTACCTACCTTGCAAGGTTGTTTAAGGATTAAAACAGAAATGCATACTTGAAATTAGAAAAAAATAAGTTCCATTTAATCACTACAGTAAGAAGGGGCTGACCCAGGGCTTAAGTTTGTGAGATAAAATAAGAAATATAAGCTTCCATACTTGACAGTAGATTAAGGCAGGGTAAAAGAAATAGAAATATCATCTAGGTGGTGTGCTGACTTAGGAGATTGGGAATGACATGTGTACACTGATGTGTATAAAATTGATGACTAATAAGAACCTGCTGTATAAAAAAATAAATTAAATTAAATTCAAAAATTAAAGAAAAAAACTAATACTAAACTTTCTTTGAGTTATTTCTATGGAAATATGTTAATATAAATCTTTCAGACATTACATGAAATTCCTAAAAATCTTATATGTTCTGGTATAATGTTATAAGTCATAATTCTAGTTATTACTTTAAAATGTATATCTCAGAAATAACTACATTTCCTTGTCAATTGCATTATTATGAACTTTCATCAAATCTTTAACCGTGGTCATTTTTAAGTCTTTTGTCATTTACAGACAGTTCTGGGTGTACTCTGATGCTTTTGCAAAAACGTTCCTATAAAAGGGTTTCACCCTCAAGGAATTCATGGAAAAGACTCTGACAAGTACAGGTTTCTGGTAACTGACTATACTGCTGAACTGAATGAAAAAGCATTTTCAGAACTCTAATGGAAAACTGATGAATTCATAAAAGTGCTAACAAGAGATCAAGATGAAAAAAAATTAATTACATGGGACTGAGTGAACTGATGAGGATGATTATAATTTTTGTGACTTTCTGTTTGAATACAAAAAAAAAAAGGGAGGGGATATGGGGACATATGTATGCATATGGCTGATTCACTTTGGTGACCACAGAAACTAACACAACATTGTGAAGCAATTATACTCCAATAAAGATCTATTAAAAGAAAAAGGAGCAAAATCTTTCAGGCAAAGAAGATAATATTTAATGGAATGAAACACAACAAAAAAGGAATAGGAAAATAAAACCAATACCAACTGCTGCTGCCACCAGGATTCCAGAACACAGATAACAGAACAGCTTTTGCCTTACCCTTGTAGTGGGGTTAAAATGATCAGCCTGAAGGATTCAGTGGGGATTCTGGATCAATTTCCCAAGATTACATGGAGTAAGAGGAAAACAGGGTGGTTTTGTGATGGCAACAATGTTTTCTGGGAGCCTATAGGCTCTGGTCTTTTTCACCCTCTTATCCATTCCATCACCTCCACCAAGTCACTGAACATCACATATGGCAGACAGCCTACTAGGGTGGCCCCCATGACCTCTGCCTCCTTGTGTTCATGCCCTTTAGTGATCCCCTGACCTTGAGTATCTGCTGGCCCAGTAATTTACTTCTAGCTTTATAGAATATGGCAAAGTGACAGGATGTGCATGGTTATGTATGTATACTTGATTACATAAGATTATAATACCCATATTTTAAGGCAACTCTCTCCTTTGCAGTAAAGAAGTAAGAGGTCATGTTGGGAGGCCCATGTGTCAAGGAGTTAAGGGCAGCTTCTAGGAGCTGAAGGTCGCCTCCGCCAATAGCCAACAAGAAGCCTTCAGGCCTACAACCACAAGGAACTGAATGTTACCAACAACCACGTGAGTCTGGAAGCAGATTCTTCCCCCAATCAAACCTCGGATGAGACCACAGCCCTGGCCAACACCTTGATTACAGCCTTGTGAGACCCACAAGTAGAAGACCAGCTTAGGGAACTCTGACTCCTGACCCACAAAAACTGTGTGATAATAAACTTTGCCATTTTAAGCTGCTAAATTTGTGGTAAAATTGTTACAGGTAACTAATGTATCCCATTTGCTTCCATTTCTCCATCTGAATCAAGGGGAGAAATCATATAAAGCTCATCCTCACCAGTAATGAGAGAGCAAAAACCTATAGCAGCACTGGGCCACCAGGTCTATATGATGACGCCTAAATTGAAATGGGCCTTATTCCAAAAATTGGTGCTATATTTTGTGTTTCTTTCTTCATTGAGTTTTCCTTTTTGTTCGCAGTGAGAGAGAACAACATACATATGACATATGATAGAACTCCATGAGCAGGTGATCTTCCTGGGACATTTCCCTGACTTCCTAATTGATTTACCAGGTGCCAGGCCCTGACTTCATTAAGCCGCTCTCTGTTCTTGACCTTCCAAAAAGACCATTCCAACCACATCACATTCCTTTTCCAAAACCTCCACTTCCTGGAGATCAAAGCCAAAATTTTAAGCAAGGCCCCAAGGCCAGGTTTGTTGAGTGAATAAAGAAATGAATAAAGGCATGTGGTAGAACACTTAAAAAAAAAAGAAGTATCATCTAGAATATACACACAGATTCATGAAAATGTATTTTTCATATGAAAGGCCCTGGGGATAAGGGTGGTCAAACTAAAGATATAGATGGCCTAAAGTCCAATTTCTTAAATACACTAAGCTCACAGCAATTTGGTTGAAGTGAGATCATAATTCCACAGTGTTCATTTTCTCCTCTTCTGTGTCCTCTCCCCCTCCACTAAATACCCAGCCTTCTTGATGCAAACCTAGCGGCCAGAAGAGTGGTATGACCCCTGGAGGAAGCCACTTGGCCTCTGAATCTGACATGGTGCAAAGTCCATGTCCTGCTGTCTTTCACAGTTTTATCTGAAGATGATTCACAGCGTGGCTCCCGTTGTTCCTGGTACAGGCAGGGGACACAAATGCAGCAATTTGACTTGAACGAAAAATTAATTTTTCTAAGTTGGCAACGACCATGACCAGTTGGGAAGCTCCCTTCCTTAGCTGTACTCCATGAACTACAAAGAGGAAAAGACAGAACTATCTTTGCAATCTCTCTGTATATCCCCTAAAAGTTATTGCAGCAGGCGTTAGTAGCAAAAATGAACGAATCATCCATATTGAAGGTTTTGTAGTTGCCAGTGCAGTCCCCCTCTTGGTCTCCTCCTGCCACTCTGCCTGCTCTATTCAGACCACCAGTCTTCTGATTCTCCAACTCCCCAACCTCCATTCTAGCTCAGGGACTTGAACATGTGGTCTTCTGCCTGGAACACTATTGGTGCAACTTGTTATGAGTTAAATTGTGCCCACCCCACCCCCCAAAAAAGTATGGTGAAGTCCAAACATCAATATCTCAGAATATGGCCTTATTTGGAAACAGGATCTTTACAGAGGCAATCAAGTGAAAATCAGGTCATTCGGTGGGCCCTAATCCAATATGACTAATGTCCTTATAAAAAAAGGAAATTTGGACACAGAGACAGACACACACAGAAAGAAGAATGATGTGAAGAGACAGAGAGAAGACGGCGCTTTACAAGCCAAGGAATGCCTGAGGAAGCTCGGAAGCCTGAAACAAATCCTTCCCCAATGCCTTCAGAGGTCCGACATCTTGATTTTAGACTTCTGGAATTCAGGATTGTGAAACAGTAAGTTTCTATTGTTCTAAGCCACCCAGTTTGTGGTACTCTGTTACAGCAGTCCTACCTGATGAACATACTGACCTCTGTACAGCTGTCTTCTTTTCATCCTTCAGGCTCAGCTTGTCATCCTCCAACATCCCAACTAAAGTACCTCTTTGACATAGACACACTACTATATACAAAATAGATAACTAATAATGACCTACTGTATAGCACAGGGAACTCTACTCAGTACTCTGCAATGGCCTATATGGGGAAAGAATCTAAAAAGAGAGTGAATATAAGTATATGTACAACTGATTTACTTTGCTATACAGCAGGAGCTACCACAACATTGTAAATGAACTATACTCCAATAAAATTTTTTTAAATAAATAAACACTAATCTCCTCCCCACCAAAAAGAACCTCTCAAAAGGATGTAATGTACAGCATGGTGGCTATAGTTAATAATACTGTATTGCATATTTGTAAGTTGCTAAGAGAGTAGATCTTCAAAGTCCTCATCACAAGAAAAAAATATTTTTTCAACTATGTATGATGATTGATATTAACTAGATCATTTTGCACTATACAGTTGACCCTTCAACAACTTGGAGGTTAGAGGCACCAAATCCCCCTCACAGTAGAAAAGTCCACATATAACTTTACAGTTGGTCTTCTGTATCCTCAGTTCCATATCCATGGATTCAACCAACCTCAGATCATGCAATACTGTATTTATTTTTAAAAATCTGCATATAAATTAACCCATGCAGTTCAAACCCATGTTGTTCAAAGGTCAACTGTACACAAATATTGAATCATTATATTGTACACCTGAAACCAACATATTATGTGTCACTTGTACCTCAGTTTTTAAAAATTTCAGAATATTCTAATTGAAAAGCCCCACTGAGTGTCAAAAATGGTGAATAAGGAATGATCCATTAAAAAAATACAGGTAGGCAAAAAACAAAAATAAAAAAGGAAGAAAGAAAAGAAAATTTAGGAATCTATCACCCATAGAGAACCACAATCTTCTGGTCTTCTTTTCAATGATATACATTTTTCTCTACAAAAATAGGATCATGATTTGTGTGTCTTTATCACATATACTAGAACTATGCTAAATTCACTTATCTAAAGTTTCTTTTGTAAGTATTGGGTTGGCCAAAAAGTGCCTTTGGTTTTTAAGTAAAAATAAAAGACACATTTTTCACTGTTACCAAGAACTTTACTGAACAATGTATTCACCCTTGTGTTCCACTATTTTCTGCCATTTTTCAGGCAACTTCATAATTCTATCTTCCCAAAACTTTTTATCTTTTTGAGCAAAGAACTGTTCCAGGTGCCTTTTACAGTCTTCCAGGAAATTGAAATTTCTTCCTTAAGAGAATTTTGTAAAGACCGAAATAAGTGGAAATCCAATGTCTGGTGAATAGGGAGGATGAATCAGAACTTCCCAGCCAAGCTGTAACAGTTTTTGCCTGGTCGTCAAAGAAACATGAGGTCTTGCGTTATCCTGGTGGAAAATTATGCATTTTCTGTTGACTAATTCCAGACGCTTTTCATCGAGTGATGCTTTCAGCTGGTCTAATTGGGAGCAGTACTTGCTGGAATTAATTGTTTGGTTTTCCAGAGGAGCTCATAATACAGGACTCCCTTCCAATCCCACCATATACACATCACCTTCTCTGGATGAAGACCGGCCTTTGGTGTGGTTGGTGATGGCTCATTTCGCTTGCCCCACAATCTCTTCTGTTCCACATTATTGTACAGTACACACTTTTCATAGCACGCCACAATTTATTTTAAAACCGGAATGTTTTCATTACTTTTAAGTAGAGAATCGTATGCGGAAATATGGTCAAGAAGGTTTTTTTCGCTTAACTTATGTGGAACCCAAACATCAAAGCGATTCACATAACCAAGCTGGTGCAAATGATTTTCAATGCTTGATTTGGATATTTTGAGTATGTCAGCTATCTCCTTCGTGGTATAACGCTGATTGTTCTCAATTAATGTCTCAATTTGATCGCTATCAACTTCAACTGGTCTACCCAACCATGGAGTGTCGTCCAGAAAGAAATCTCCAGCACAAAACTTCACAAATGGCTTTTGACATGTTCGACCAGACAAAGCACCTTCTCCATACGCTGCACAAATCTTTCTTTGTGTTTCAATTGCATTTTTACCTTTCTTGAAATAATAAAGCATAATATGCCAAAATGTTGCTTTTTTTCCTTCCATCTTCAATATTAAAATGGCTACACAAAAATTCACCAATTTTGATGTCTTTTTTAAAATGCACACTGATATGACAGCTGTCACATACAATCTAACAAAATTGCTTTGAATGAAGTTAAAGACAACTAAGTGCTACTAAAACCATCTTATGGAAAAAACCGAATGAACATTTTGGTCAACCCAATACCATGGGCTTTTCTACATAAGCAATCACATCAATTGCTAATACAGTTTTATTGCTTCGCAAGAGGAAGGAAGGAAGGGAGGAAGGGAGGGAGGACCTCTGAATATTATGTCTGCACCTTTCTCTTCCTTCAAAGTAGTAAGCACAATCAATACCTATTCAAGCTCTCTCACTTGTCTCACTTGCTCTCGGCCTCTCTCATATTGTGTGTGTGTGTATGTGTGTGTGTGTGTACGCATGCGCGTGCACATAATGTAACTTTCATCAGAGAAGGAACTATGGCTTTCCTATTCATGTTTATATTCTAAGCATCTGGCATGGCTTCTGGCACATAATAGCTGCTCAAGAAATAAACATATCTAATGACTCGAGAAGGACCTAAAAACAAAACCTGAATGATTTTAAAAACAACAGCAGCAAATGAATAAGTGCAAATATTGCCTTCTGTGACATGTTCTGGAAATTTGGTGAGTTTGTCCCACCAGAATGCAATTTAAAAATGTGGCCCCGGGCTTCCCTGGTGGCACAGTGGTTGAGAGTCCGCCTGCCGATGCAGGGTACACGGGTTCGTGCCCCAGTCTGGGAAGATCCCACATGCCACGGAGTGGCTGGGCCCGTGAGCCATGGCCGCTGAGCCTGCGTGTCCGGAGCCTGTGCTCCGCAATGGGAGAGGCCACAACAGTGAGAGGCCCACATACCACAAAAAAAAAAAAAAAAAAAAAAAAAAAAAGTGGCCCCAATGAAAATCTGCCCCCAATCCTTGATAAGATCTTTCTCTTTCTCTTGTTATCAAGCATCTCAGAACTTTTTGACTCATGTTACATTTTACCAGACCAGTGAGTTTGTAGGGAGCCATTTAATATTCATTTGGAGCCTCTGGGAAGTCTTGCTGAGGCAGGCTCTGTAGGTTTCTTCCTTACTAGGTGGGAAAAAATTGATCAAACAAGAGAGTGCTTCACGAGATGTCAGGGAGAGTGAAGGGAATAGGAGAAAAGCTTGGTTGTTATTTACCAGCTCCTGCTGGCACCTTCATGCCTAGAAAATCAGCATTAGGGAATGGAGACTTTAAAAAAGCTGCCTCTCATTGCCCACAGCTCAAAGGTCAGAAATGAATAAATGCTAACATTGCACAGAAAATTACCTCTGAAAAGTTCCTCTCTCCTTAGATCTAAATCCAACATGCAAATGTAGCAGTATCTTATTTTTCCTTCTTAACCCCTGAGGGATGTAGATGTCTCGCTTTCACACCAACAATGATGATGATTTTTTAAATTAAACTAGCAAACATTTATTGAACATATACTATGAGTCAGCACCAGTTAAGGTACTGACAATAGACCACTGAACAAAACATCCAAAGTCCCTGCTGTCATGGATATGACATTCTAATGGGTGAGATGAATAATAAACAAACAAAAAATATATGTCAGATGGTGAGTCATCATTCAATTTTCCAGACCTCTTCTCTTTTGAATGTAAAAAGGGGTGCTTTTTATAATTATTCTGGAACAACAGGTGTAAAGTAAGACTGTCCTAAGCAAAAGTAGGCATCTGGTCACCCTAGGAATGAAGAAAAATAAAACCAGTATGCTCATAGAATATGGTGACACATAAGCAAGAATCAGAAGACCTGGATTCTTGATCTGAATTGTTTCCCCATGTTACCTTTGGCTAGTCCCCTCAATTTCTATGAGCCATTTTCCTCTAATCATTAACTAGTTATCAGCAATCTGCCACCTGTATTACCTGGGGAATTCAAGGAGTTCTGTCGTCAAAGTATACTGACTCTCTAGAGGAATGATACATGGTCTAGAAACTCAAGTTCCACTTGCTGGGACTCAGGGCAGTCTACCCCCAAATATGCAAAAGCAGCATACTGATCATTTTGAATTAGTTACTTAAGAAATGGCCAATGCAGGAGGGATAGTTTGTCCCTCCCCTCTGTCTCCCTGAAAGCAGGAAATAAATCTCCTATGTGAAAGCTACCCTCCCTGCATCTGGAGGAAGAAGGACACCCTTATCGCCAGAAAGAGGGAATTCAGGCCAAGAAGCCTATACAAACAAACCTTGTTACTTCTTTAATTTACGATCCCAAGCCCAAACTTGTTTTAGATTCTTCACTAGTTAAACACCCAAGCTTACATTTCTTTGTCCTGTCAACCCCTCACAAATGTATCGTTTCTCTGTCTAACAAGTATGAAAGCTGCCAGCTTTGGCCACTGTTTGGCCCCTCAGGATGATGCTTTTTCATTTATTGGGAGGTGGTAATGTATTCCACATAGGAAATTCTTATCATTTGTGTTTGGCCTCCTTTGCGATTCTATGGGTTGTGAGGGGCAGCACTTTAAAATGAATTTGCTGGGTGTTCTATCCGTGAGAAGCGGGAGGAGGCAAACCTGGTCTGAGTACTTTTCAGACACATGCCACCTACCTGCCAGAGCGAGGTCAAGGAGGACTTGCTGTTAGTCCTTCAAACTCATCTGTAGGGGGTTCGAAATGCTGGCCAAGAAGCTAGATGAGATGAGTTTTGTTCTTTGTTTTTTGACCATTTTCCTCCCAATATCATTCTTTTTTTTTTTAACTTTTTAATTTTATATTGGAGTATAGCCGATTAACAATGTTGTGATAGTTTCAGGTGCACAGCAAGGCAACTCAGCCATACATATACATGTATGCATTCTCCCCCAGACTCCCCTCCCATCCAGGCTGCCACATAATATTGAGCAGAGTTCCCTGTGCTATATAGTAGGTCATTGTTGGTTATCCTTTTAAATACAGCAGTGTGTACATGTCAATCCCCAATTCCCTAACTATCCCTCCCCTCCCTGGTAACCATAAGATCATACTCTCAGTCTGTTTGTTTCTGTTTTGTAAATATGTTCATTCGTATCATTTCTTTTTAGATTCTGCATATAAGCGAGATCATACAATATTTCTCTTTCTCTGTCTGACTTACCTCACTCAGTATGACAATCTCTAGGTCCATCCATGTTGCTGCAAATGGCATTAGTTCATTCTTTTTTATGGCTGAGTAACATTCCATTGTATATATGTACCACATTTTCTTTATCCATTCCTCTGTTGATGGACATTTAGGTTGCTTCCATGTCTTGGCTATTGTAAACAGTGCTGCAATGAACACTGGGGTGCATGTATCCTTTCGGACCATGTTTTTCTCCAGATATATGCCGAGGAGTGGGATTGCAGGGTCATATGGTAGCTCTATTTCTAGTTTTATAAGGAACCTCCATACTGTTTTCCATAATGGCTGTACCAGTTTACATTCCCACCCACAGTGCAAGAGGGTTCCCTTCTCTCCACACGAGATGAGGTTTTTTTAAATTAGAAAAACGGCTCTGGAGGTTACTGGAAATCACTCTGAAGAAGGAAGGGCGTCACTACTGCAGGGGTGGGAGTGGACTCAAAGTGGAGAGAGCATGGAGATTGTTGTGTGTTGGGCTTGGGTGGGCTTGTTTTGATTTGACAGTGGTGTGACTTGGACAGGGGAGAAAGCTTCCTCCCTAGCGATGCAGGAGACAGAACCATGCAGCTTGGATAATCCCACAGCAAGTTCGTCTGTGGGATGCGATGCTGAGCCACAGAAGACCAGCATCTGGGTTGTAAGTGTGGATACAGACTACAAATGACTAAGGAGCTGGATGAGGTCAGGGCAGGATGAGATGGGCAGCTGAATTCCTGGCACTTAGGCTAACTTGCTACAGGCTGAAAGCAGCTTACCGCAAAAGCTGTTACCTACACTATAGTCTTCAAATTCACCAGAAGAGTTCTGCACCTGGGGCTTAAAGCCATTTGAGATCCATTTTTGAGGAAAGGGAAACAACAAAATTTCATTTAAATTTTTCCCAGTAGAAAAAATGGCATCTGCTCAAAACAAAATAACCAGCAATCACACATTTTCTTTTTAATATGAAAATATTATTAGCATAATTGGTTTCTGCAGCGCTGCCATTGGGGACAACTGGGCAGAGGAAGTTGTGTGCCTTATCCCAGCTTCAGCTTGTTATTTCATGGCAATATAAAGAATGACAATTTTCACCAAAATGGGTCAAGATAAATGGTCCCCTCTCTGCCTAGGGCTTTCTGAAAGGGAGTCCCTGTTGCTACCCAGACTTCTGGATACTTGGTCTCCAAGAGATCACATTTTTGAGGCTGAGGTTTTTTAGGGTTATTATCAAGGGACCAGGGACCAAAAGCCCACCTGGGAGTAGGTGTCCAACAATAGTAAGTATTTTCATCTTGAACTCCAGTTCTGGATCTCACCATTTAAAAGGCACACGACCGAAACAAGACAAAACCAGAGGAAAGTCATAGGTAAGGTTATAGAAACAAAGGTAGAAGGAGAATGTAAAACCATGGGACACCATGGTAACTAAAGGACCAAGAGATATTTATCCTGGAAAGTAAAATGCATTATGATCTGTGGGTTTCTGGAGGAAAAGAAGTAAAGCCAGTGAGTATGATATTAGATTGTACAGGACTTTGGTTCAATTTGCAGAACTTTCTAAATTCTAAAAAGATCTTATATTGAGATGCCCTCTCTTAGAAGCAGCTGAGATGCCTGGGTAAGAACAGGCCACTCCCTGGCCTATTCTAGGGTGGAGACTTGCAGAGGAGTTGGACTGGGCAGTCTAAAGCCCTTCCAACCCTGAAAGTGAGTGATTTTATAAAATTTGCCCCAAGGTCCAGCCTGTCTCACTTAACCAGTTTGCTTCAGAGATAACATTTGTAGAACTTTTAATTTGTAGAATTCCAAAAATGTCTACCTGTACTGGTGAGGGAAATTCAAGGGTTGGGCGCCTCTGTTCTTTTTACGTTAAGATTCCCTTGCCCCAAAGGCTCATCATTTGGCATAAAGAAGAAGTAGCTGCTCTGTCAAATTTTTCTTTGTTTCTCCTCTAATGTACTAATTGTCTAGTCAGGCTATAAGACTCCAGGCAATTCAGAGTCATCCTTTCTCTGACTTCTTATCATCTGCAGGGTGAAGCCCAAAGCTGGTCCATGAAGTCTTCCATGGTCTGGCATCTGCCTCGCTCTTCAGGCTCATTTGCTTTTCTCTCCCCACTCTCCACACACTCCTATTACAACTCTGTCAAGAGCTTCTGAGCACTTCTGAAGAAGTCCCTCCCCAGAGATTCTTGTACAATACACAGATTTGTATAATAAACATGTTTCCATAATTATACTTATCACACCATTCTCTGAATACCCTATTCCATTGTGTGCTCCTTGGGAGAAGGGCTTGAAGTATTCACATCTAAATGTCCCATTACCTAATATATCACTATGTACCTACCTTGAGTAGACCTTCAATAAATACTTTAAATGAATCATATATAACCACAGTAGCATGAAATTGAATATATAGCTTTTAAAGCCAGAGACAACAGCCTTTTTATGGATTCTAGTAAAATACACAGAGTAGTTTTTTTTAAATACTGTTGGCAATTCGGTAAAAGGATACATTGTCTCTGGCATAAATTCTTTATTCTTCTCAAATTATATTAAATGCACTTAACTGGAACAATACTGTTCATTTGAGAATATCAATATTTTTGGTCACATATTTTGTCTTCCAGCTTTTCTTCTCTCCTCTCTGTAATTTTTGCTCTTTCTTCCATCCTTCATTTTCAACCTATTGCCCATCTCTGGTAACTAAGCTAAGCTGCTCTTCATCTCCCCTTGAAGTCTTCCTTTCTCTTCTTCTAAAACATTTTTCATTACATATTAGATGCCAGAAGTAGTGAGTTTTGTACTGAAGACACAGAAATTAAGGGAACATGTTTTTCATTTAATGACCTCATCATCTAGTGGACAGAACAGAGAAGAGAAACAAAACTAAAGTATGGTAAGTGTGGGAATAGGGAGTGGTAAGGATAGAGAGTTATAGGAAAACAGAGATGAGCCACCCACCTTAATGGGGATGGCCTGGAATGCTTTCCAAAGGAGGTGATGCTCCATTCCATTTTAATATCCTACCATAAATTGACTTGCCCAAACCCCATAACTGGAATCAACATATTCTATAAGTGGAAAAGTCAACTTCTATGTCCAGAATGAAAACATTTCCAGGCTTCCCTGGTGGCGCAGTACTCAAGAATCCGCCTGCTGGGGCTTCCCTGGTGGCGCAGTGGTTGAGAGTCCACCTGCCGATGCAGGGGACACGGGTTCGTGCCCCGGTCCAGGAGGATCCCACATGCCGTGGAGCGGCTGGGCCCGTGAGCCATGGCCGCTGAGCCTGCGCGTCCGGAGCCTGTGCTCTGCAACAGGAGAGGCCACAACAGTGAGAGGCCCGTGTACCGCAAAAAAAAAAAAAGAATCCCAAAACATTGGTTATGGGAGTCGTAAGCAGCTTCTATTCCTATAGGAGCCTATAATAGCTGTGTCTCTTCGTTCTAGTCGCCTTCACCATGGGTACTAATTGCTGAAGGGCTATATTGATCTTCTAGTAATTCACATCAGCTGTTAGGAATGGCTAGCGAAAGAGTAAGAGTAGATATGAACACAGACTGGTTTCCATAACTTAAATATTCAATAATGGAAAAATACTGACTGACTAAAGAGCAATGTATCCATAAGATGAAATATTTGAAATTCAATAAAAATAATGGCATAGATCTACATTTACTGACTAGGAAACATGACCACGACATGATTTTGAGTGGAAAGGCAGTTTACAGCACAGCACAGACAGTACTGCTTCGCTTAGGTGAAATATACACAATCAGTGATGCGCATAAGAAGACACAGAAAGGTATCTGAGCAGGATATTAATCAAAATGCACCATTTTTTTGCATGCCCTAGATGGAAAATTTGTGTTGAATGTATCTTTCTTCTTTGTATGATTGTGGGTTTATTTGACTTTTTAAAATTAGTATGTCACTGGAAGAGCAGCAGTAACATTTAAGAGCAGGGCTCCAGAATCTGTTAAATTCAAGCTCTTTCATCTACTGACTTAAAGACCAGAGGCAAGTAGCCAATCCTGTTTCTGCTTCAGTTCTTCATCTGTGAAATAGCAGTAACAGTACCTAACTCAAATAGGTGGTCTGAGGATTGAGAAATAGGCACAGTATGCTTAGAATGGTCCCTGGAACATAAGTATTTAATGAATTTTAATAATTGGTACAAAGATTATTTAACAAAAGCAATAAAAATATAATTTAAATTATATGGCTTACTCCTTCTTTACCTTCTTCAAATCTTGAGTCAAATTTCATCTCCTAGAGCATTTTGCTGACCAACCTAAAATTGCAAACAACTGTCCCACCCTCACCAGCGTAAGCTCTCTCTCTCCCTCTCATTTTTTTTCTCCATAATGCCTTTCCCTACTTTATTTTTCTCCTTAGCACTCACCAAAATCTAACACAGTATGTTATCTATTTTTTATTTATTCATTCATTCTGTTTACTGTTGGTCTCTGCCGAATAGAATCTCAGACCCATAAAAAGAAAGATTCTTGTCTATTTTATTTATTGATGTATCCTCAGCACCTTCAGCAATGTTGACACATGGTAGACACTCAATAAATATCTGCTGAATGAATGAATGAATGCTAATAAAGAGTTTGCATTTATCTGATAAATGGTATATATGGTACATATCCATTCAACTTGTCCTTTTAGTAGAAAGTGCCTTGGCCAAAAATACTCACTCACTTAATGAAACCACATCAGTCTATTTGAACTAGAGATGGAGCTTGATCCAAGGAGGCAGGCGGCTGGGGTGGCGGATGAATAGCTAGGGTTCGACACACAAGTGGTCTCTCTCCTTCTTACTCTTTGAGGGCAATGGTAAATAAGTATGCCAACCAGACCAGCTTCTTCTGAAGCTTTTTCTAGAGACCATCACGAGGATGAGCCAGGTGATGAAGGCAAAAGAGAAGATTCACAGAAGAAGGAGAGAGGGCATAGAACAAAGTCAAGAGGGAGAGAGAAAAACTGACTAGTGCCTCCTCGACCTCTAACAGCTCTCAGTTCCAAATCCAAGTCAGAGCTGCCATTCAAGAATGCACAACCTCCTCTGTTGTTTTCTGTTGGTTGGCTTGTTTCCTTTAAGTGAACTGAATTCATTTCTTGTCCTTAGAAGAACTAAGTTAACAACTGAAAACTGGTTAACTAGAATAAGTAGTATACAAAATTGTACTGAGTATAATCACAGTTATTGTTGTTATTACTACTTTTAATGTGCTTGAAAAATAAAGACTAGAAGGAAATGATCCATCATGTCATGGGACAAATGGTTTCTTCTGAATAGCAAATTAGGTTATGATTATTTTTCTTTTGTAATATATTTTAATATTTATCTTCCAAATTTGCCACAATGAGTATGCTAAGAGCAAACATTTTAGGCACTTCAATACCACTATGTAGTAAGTACTCAATACTTATTGTTTGTTCATTTATTTATCAAAAACTCAAATGAAGCACCTACCATTTACCACCTGTCTCTACAGAACAGTAAGATGATGTCATTAGTAAGTTTCAAGAGTTATTTAGAATCATTGGCCAGAATATCCTTACAAATTAATATTATATTTTAAAACTACTGTGAATTCTAATACTACTATCTTATGTGAAAATTAATTGCTTTTGAGAAGGACAAGGTACAGAAAAGCCTTTTTCAGCTCTACCCTCAGGAATGATGATCAGATTTTGATGTTTTTACCTGTAGAAGATGATGAAGTTCTAAGTGTTAATTCCACTATCATTAATATTATGATTCTAATTATTATCATTATACATTTTTATAGCACCTTTCATCTTACAGTCTTGCAGTAACTAACTGCTTTGTCTAGGAACTGAATAACTCTGCACTGAGTCTGATGAAAATTTCTAGATGAAAAATAAATTAGATTGTCATAATGGGGTTCACATATCTGCTGATGAAGTGGAATGAAACTAACGTGGTTGGTTTCACCTTCTTTTAAATCTGATATAATCTGAGCTGAACAGAGACTGACTGAAAAGTCCTGAAATCATCTCGCCCAGAATGTGAAGAGTGACAGTATCTGATCCAGCGGTTCCAGCGAGTGCATTCAATTTTGAAAGGCCAGTTAGATAAGGGAATATTGGCACAACTCTCCAGATATCTACTCCGCAATTAAAAATGTCATTTTCTGTTTTTCTAAGTGAGGACTGGGAAACTTGTCTTGGCATTACCAGCCTCTGCTTGGAGCTTATACTTTTCACAGATGGTGACTGCTCCAATTCCACAGCTTTGGAAAAATGTGGGGAGAGGTCATGGAAGATGATGGGGAGAATAAGGATAATAATACAGAAGGGCAAAGGCTGCTTCGTCAGGCTCCCCCCCAACTTGGGAACCCCTGGCCCCACCATGACCGTGCCCAGGTTAATTTCATATACTCAGGCTCCACCTTTACTTTCACCTATGTTGGTGGCCCCAAAAGATGGGCATGTCTAAAATATCATGAGGAGGACCTTCAAGATAGTGGAGGAGTGAGACGTGGAGATCACCTTCATCCCCACAAATACCTCAAAAATACATCTACATGTGGAACAACTCCTACAGAACACCTACTGAATGCTGAAAGAACACCTCAGACTTCCCAAAAGCCGTGTGGCTGACAGGGTCTTGGTGCTCCAGCCGGGTGTCAGGCCTGAGCCTCTGAGGTGGGAGAGCCAAGTTCAGGACACTGGACCACCAGAGACATCCCAGCTGCACATGATAGCGATCGGCAAGAGCTCTCCCAGAGATCTCCACCTCAACACTAAGACCCAACTCCACTCAATGACCAGCAAGCTCCAATGCTGGACACCCCATGCCAAACAACTAGCAAGACCGGAACACAAACCCACCCATTAGCAGAGAGGCTGCCTAAAATCATAGTAAGTTCACAGACACCCCAAAACACACCACCGGACTGATCCCGACCACCAGAAAGACAAATTACAGCCTCATCCACCAGAAGACAGGCACCAGTCCCCGCCACCAGGAAACCTACACAACCCATTGGACCAACCTTACCCGCAGGGTGCAGACACCAAAAACAACTACAAACCTGCAGCCTGAGAAGAAGAGATTCCAAACACAGTAAGTTAAGCAAAATAAGAACACAGAGAAATATGCAGCAGATGAAGAAGCAATGTAAAAACCCACCAGACCAAACAAATGAAGAGGAAATAGGCAGGCTACTTGAAAAAGAATCCAGAGTAATGATAGTAAGTATGATTCAAAATCTTGGAAATAGAATGGAGAAAATATAAGTAACATTTAACAGGGAACTAGAAGAACTAAAGCGCAAACAAACAATGATGAACAACACAATAAATGAAATTAAAATTCTCTAAAGAAATCAATAGCAGAATAACTGAGGCAGAAAAATGGATAACTGATCTGGAAGATAAAATAGTGGAAATAACAGAGCAGAATAAAGAAAAAAGAATGAAAAGAATTGAGGACAGTCTCAGAGACATCTGGGACAACATTAAACATACCAAAATTCAAATTATAGGGGACCCAGAGCAGGAAGAGAAAAAGAAAGGGACTGAGAAAATATTTGAAGAGATTAATAGTTGAAAACTTCCCTAATGTGGGGAAGGAAATAGTTAAATCAAGTCCAGGAAGCACAGAGAGTCCCAAACACGCCAAGACACATATTAATGAAACTATCAAAAAGTAAAAACAAAGAAAAAATATTAAAAGCAGCAACGGAAAAGAAACAAATAACATACAAGGGAATCCCCATAAGGTTAACAGCTGCCCTTTCAGCAGAAACTCTGCAAGCCAGAAGAGAATGGCAGGACATATTTAAAGTGATGAAAGGAAAAAACCTACAACCAAGATTACTCGACCCAGTAACAATCTCATTCAGATTTGACAGAGAAATTAAAACCTTTACAGACAAGCAAAAGCTAACAGAATTCAGCACCACCAAACGAGCTTTACAACAAATGCTAAAGGAACTTCTCTAGGCAGGAAACACAAGAGAAGGAAAAGACCTACAAGAACAAACACAGTGGAGGAGCTTCAAGATGGCAAAAGAGTAAGACGTGGAGATCGCCTTCCTCCCCACAGATACATCAGAAATACATCTACACATGGAACAACTCCTACAGAACACCTACTGAATGCTGGCAGAAGACCTCAGACCTCCCAAAAGGCAAGAAACTCCCCACGTACCTGGGTAGGGCAAAAGAAAAAACAGAGACAAAAGAATAGGGACAGGACCTGCACCAGTGGGAGGGAGCTGTGAAGGAGGAAAGGTTTCCACACAACAGGAAGCCCATTCGCGGGTGGAGACTGTGGGTGGCGGAGGGGGGGAGCTTTGGAGGCACGGAGGAGAGCACAGCAACAGGGGTGCGGAGGGCAAAGGGGAGAGATTCCCGCACAGGGGACTGGTGCCAACCAGCACTCACCAGCCCGAGAGGCTTGTCTGCTCACCCGCCGAGGCGGGCGGGGCTGGGAGCTGAGGCTCGGGCTTCGGAGGTCGGATCCCAGGGAGAGGACTGGGGTTGGCGGCATGAACACAGCCTGAAGGGGGCTAGTGCACCACAGCTAGCTGGGTGGGAGTCCGGGAAAAAGCCTGGAGCTGCCTAAGAAGCAAGAGACCATTGTTTCACGGTGCGGGAGGAGAGGGCATCCAGAGCACTGCTTTAAGGAGCTCCAGAGACGGGTGCAAGCTGCAGCTATCAGCACGGACCCCGGAGATGGGCATGAGATGCTAAGGCTGCTGCTGCAGCCACCAAGAAGCCTGTGTGAAAGCACAGGTCACTATCCACACTCCCCTCCCGGGAGCCTGTGCAGCCCAACACTGCCAGGAGCCCGTGATTCAGTGACAACTTCCCCGGGAGAACACATGGCGTGCCACTGGCTGGTGCAACGTCACACCTGCCTCTGCCGCCACAGGCTCGCCCCGCACTCCATACCCCTCCCCACCCCGCCGGCTTGAGTGAACCAGAGCCCCCGAATCAGGTGCTCCTTTAACCCCATCCTGTCTGAGCGAAGAACAGATGCCCTCAAGCGATCTACAAGCACAAGCGAGTCCAAATCCAAAGCTGAACACTGGGAGCTGTGCGAACAAAGAAGAGGAAGGGAAATCTCTCC
Organism: Leucopleurus acutus; assembly: GCF_964270905.1. Classification (NCBI taxonomy): domain Eukaryota; kingdom Metazoa; phylum Chordata; class Mammalia; order Artiodactyla; family Delphinidae; genus Leucopleurus; species Leucopleurus acutus. Next base: position 26,138,893 of record NC_139162.1, read on the forward strand.
CCGCAGCCTCAGGAGCAGCGGATTAAAACTGCACAATCAACTTGAGGTACCCTGCATCTGTGGAATACCTGAATAGACAACACATCATCCTAAGTTAAGGAGATGGACTTTGGGAGCAACGATATATACATTTTTTACCCTTTTTCTCTTTTTCCGTGTGGATGACAGGCTCTTGCTGCTCCAGCCACTCATCAGGGCTACGCCTCTGAGGTGGGAAAGCCAAGTTCAGGACACTGGTCAACAAGAGACCTCCCAGCTCAACATAATATCAAACAGCGAAAATCTCCCAGAGATCTCCATCTCAACAGCAAGACACAGCTCCATTCAACGACCAGCAAGCTACAGTGCTGGACACCCTATGCCAAACAACTAGCAAGACAGGAACACAACCCCACACATTAGCAGAGAGGCTGCCTAAAATAAAAATAAGGCCACAGACACCCCAAAACACAACACCAGACGTGGACCTGCCCACCAGAAAGACAAGGTCCAGCCTCATCCACCAGAACACAGGCATTAGCCCCCTCCACCAGGAAGCCTACACAACCCACTGAGCCAACCTTAGCCACTGGGACAGACACCAAAAGCAACGGGAATTACAAGCCCGCAGCCCGTGAAAAGGAGGCCCCAAACACAGTAAGTTAAGCAAAATGAGAAGACAGAGAAACAAACAGCAGATGAAGAAGCAATGTAAAAACCCACCAGACCAAACAAATGAAGAGGAAATAGGCAGTCTACCTGAAAAAGAATTCAGAATAATGACAGTAAGGATGATCCAATATCTTGGAAATAGAATGGAGAAAGTATAAGGAATCTTTAAAAACGACCTAGAAGAAATAAAGAGCAAACACACAGTGATGAACAACACAATAAATGAAATTAAAAATACTCTAGTAGGGATCAATACCAGAATAACTGAGGCAGAAGAATGGATAAGTGACCTGGAAGATAAAATAGTGGAAATAACTACTGCAGAGCAGAATAAAGAACAAAGAATGAAAAGAATTGAGGACAGTCTCAGAGACCTCTGGGACAACATTAAACACACTAACATTCGAATTACAGGGGTCCCAGAAGAAGAAGAGAAAAAGAAAGGGACTGAGAAAATATTGGAAGAGATTATAGTTGAAAACTTCCTTAAGATGGGAAAGGAAATAGTTAAGCAAGTCCAGGAAGCAGAGAGAGTCCCATACAGGATAAATCCAAGGAGAAACACGCCAAGACACATATTAATCAAACTATCAAAAATTAAATACAAAGAAAAAGTATTAAAAGCAGCAAGGGAAAAACAACAAATAACACACAATGGAATCCCCATAAGGTTAACAGCTGATTTTTCAGCAGAAACTCTGCAAGCCATAAGGGAGTGGCAGGACATATTTAAAGTGATGAAGGGGAAAAAACTACAACCAAGAGTACTCTTACCAGCAAGGATACCATTCAGATTTGATGGAGAAATTAAAACCTTTACAGACAAGCAAAAGCTAAGAGAATTCAGCAAAACTAAACCAGCTTTACAACAAATGCTAAAGGCACTTCTCTAAGCAGGAAACACAAGAGAAGGGAAAGGCCTACAATAACAAACCCAAAACAATTAGGAAAATGGTAATACGAACATACATATCGATAATTACCTTAAATGTAAATGTATTAAATGCTCCAACCAAAAGACAAAGACAGCCTGAATGGATACAAAAACAAGACCGTATATATGCTGTCTAGAAGAGACCCACTTCAGACCTAGGGACACACACAGACTGAAAGTGAGGGGATGGAAAAAGATATTCCACGCAAATGGAAATAAAAGAAAGCTGGAGTAGCAATCCCCATATCAGACAAAATATATGTTAAAACAAAGACTATTACAAGAGACAAAGAAGGACACTACATAATGATCAAGGGATCAATTCAAGAGGAAGATATAACAATTGTAAATATATATGTACCCAAGATAGGAGCACTTCAATAGATAGGGCAAATACTAACAGCCATAAAAGAGGATATCGATAGTAACATAATCATAGTAGGGGACTTTAACACTCCACTTTCACCAACGGACAGATCATCCAAAATGAAAATAAAAAAGGAAACACAAGCTTTAAATGATACATTAATAAGATGGACAATTTATATTTATAGGACATTCCATGGAAAAACAACAGAACACACATTCTTCTCAAGTGCTCATGGAACATTCTCCAGGAGAGATCATACCTTGGGTCACAAATCAAGTCTTGGTAAATTTAAGAAAATTGAAATTGTTTCAAGTATCTTTTCCGACCAAAACGCTATGAGACTTGATATCAGTTACAGGAAATAATCTGTTAAAAATACAAACACATGGAGGCTAAACAATGCACTACTTAATAACCAAGAGATCACTGAAGAAATCAAAGAGGAAATCAAAAAATACCTAGAAACAAATGACAATGAAAACACGACGACCCAAAACCTATGGGATGCTGCAAAAGCAATTCTAAGAGGGAAGTTCATAGCAATACAATCCTACCTCAAGAAACAGGAAACACCTCAAATAAACAACCTAACCTTACACCTAAAGCAATTAGAGAAAGAAGAACAAAACAACCCCAACGTTAGCAGAAGGAAAGAAATCATAAAGACCAGAGTAGAAATAAATGAAAAAGAAATGAAGAAAACGATAGCAAAGATCGATAAAACTATAAGCTGGTTCTCTGAGAAGATAAACAAAATTGATAAACCATTACCAGACTCATCAAGAAAAAAAGGGAGAAGACTCAAACCAATAAAATTAGAAATGAAAACGGAGAAGTAACAACTGACACTGCAGAAATACAAAGGATCATGAGAGATTACTACAAGCAACTCTATGCCAATAAAATGGACAACCTGGAAGAAATGGACAAATTCTTAGAAATGCACAACCTTCCAAGACTGAACCAGGAAGAAACAGAAAATACGAACAGACCAATCACAAGCACCGAAATTGAATCTGTGATTAAAAATCTTCCAACAAAGAAAAGCCCAGGACCAGATGGCTTCACAGGCGAATTCTATCAAACATTTAGAGAAGAGCTAACACCTATCCTTCTCAAACTCTTCCAAAATATAGCAGAGGGAGGAACACTCCCAAACTCCTTCTACGAGGCCACCATCACCTTGTTACCAAAACCAGACAAGGATGTCACAAAGAAAGAAAACTACAGGCCAATATCACTGATGAACATAGATGCAAAAATCCTCCACAAAATACTAGCAAACAGAATCCAACAGCACATTAAAAGGATCATACACCATGATCAAGTGGGGTTTATCCCAGGAATGCAAGGATTCTTCAATATACGCAAATCTATCAATGTGATAAACCATATTAACAAACTGAAGGAGAAAAACCATATGATCATCTCAATAGATGCAGAGAAAGCTTTTGACAAAATTCAACACCCATTTATGATAAAAACCCTGCAGAAAGTAGGCATAGAGGGAACTTTCCTCAACATAATAAAGGCCATATATGACAAGCCCACAGCAAACATCATCCTCAATGGTGAAAAACTGAAAGCATTTCCACTAAGATCAGGAACAAGACAAGGTTGCCCACTCTCACCACTCTTATTCAACATAGTTTTGGAAGTTTTAGCCACAGCAATCAGAGAAGAAAAGGAAATAAAAGGAATCCAAATCGGAAAAGAAGAAGTAAAGCTGTCACTGTTTGCAGATGACATGATCCTATACATAGAGAACCCTAAAGATGCTACCAGAAAACTACTAGAGCTAATCAATGAATTTGGTAAAGTGGCAGGATACAAAATTAATGCACAGAAATCTCTGGCATTCCTATATACTAATGATGAAAAATCTGAAAGTGAAATTAAGAAAACACTCCCATTTACCACTGCAAGAAAAGGAATAAAATATCTAGCTATCAACCTACCTAAGGAGACAAAAGACCTCTATGCAGAAAATTATAAGACACTGATGAAAGAAATTTAAGATGATATAAATACATGGAGATATATACCATTGTCCTGGATTGGAAGAATCAACATTGTGAAAATGACTATACTACCCAAAGCATTCTACAGATTCAATGCAATCCCTATCAAACTACCACTGGCATTTTTCACAGAACTGGAACAAAAAATTTCACAATTTGTGTGGAAACACAAAAGACCCCGAATAGCCAAAGCAATCTTGAGAAAGAAAAACGGAGCTGGAGGAATCAGGCTCCCTGACTTCAGACTATCCTACAAAGCTACAGTAATCAAGACAGTATGGTACTGGCACAAAAACAGAAATATAGATCAATGGAACAGGACAGAAAGCCCAGAGATAAACCCATGCACCTATGGTCACCTTACCTTTGATAAAGGAGGCAAGAATATACAGTGGAGAAAAGACAGCCTCTTCAATAAGTGGTGCTGGGGAAACTAGAAAGCTACATGTAAAAGAATGAAATTCAAACACTCCCTAACACCATACACAAAAATAAACTCAAAATGGATTAAAGACATAAATGTAAGGCCACACACTATAAAACTCTTAGAGGAAAACATAGGCAGAACACTGTATGACATAAATCACAGCAAGATCCTCTTTGACCCACCTCTGAGAGAAATGGAAATAAAAACAAAACTAAATAAATGGGACCTAATGAAACTTAAAAGCTTTTGCGCAGCAAAGGAAACCATAAACAAGACAAAAAGACAATCCTCAGAATTGGAGAAAATATTTGCAAATGAAGCAACTGACAAAGGATTAATCTCCAAAATTTACAAGCAGCTCATGCAGCTCAATATGAAAAAACAAACAACTTAATCCAAAAATGGGCAGAAGACCTAAATAGACATTTCTCCAAAGAAGATATACAGACTGCCAACAAACACATGAAAGAATGCTCAACATCATTAATCATTAGAGAAATGCAAATCAAAACTACAATGAGATATCATCTCACACCCATCAGAATGGCCATCATCAAAAAATCTAGAAACAATAAATGCTGGAGAGGGTGTGGAGAAAAGGGAACCCTCTTGCACTGTTGGTGGGAATGTAAATTGATGCAGCCACTATGGAGCACAGTATGGAGGTTACTCAAAAAACTAAAAACAGAAATACCGTATGACCCGGCAATCCCACTACTGGGCATATACCCTGAGAAAACCATAATTCAAAAAGAGTCATGTACCACAATGTTCATTGCAGCACTATTTACAATAGCCAGGGCATGGAAGCAACCTAAGTATCCACTGACATATGAATGGATAAAGAAGATATGGCACATATATACTAGGGAATATTACTCAGCCATAAAAAAAAACGAAATTGAGTTATTTGTAGAGAGGTGGATGGACCTAGAGACTGTCATACAGAGTGAAGTAAATCAGAAAGAGAAAAACAAATACCATATGCTAACACATATATATGGAATCTAACAAAAAAAAAAAAAGGTTCTGCAGAACTTAGGGGCAGGACAAGAATCAAAATCCAGATGTAGAGAATGGACTTGAGGACATGGAGAGGGGGAAGAGTAAGCTGGGACGAAGTGAGAGAGTGGCACGGACATATATACACTACCGAATAAAAATAGATAGCTAGTGGGAAACAGCCACACAGCACAGAGAGATCAGCTCGGTGCTCTGTGACCACCTAGAGGGGTGGGATAGGGAGGGTGGGAGGGAGACGCAAGAGGGATGGGATATGGGGATATATGTATACGTATAGCTGATTCACTTTGTTATACAGCAGAAAGTAACACAACATTGTAAAGCAATTATATTCCAATAAAGATGTTAAGAAAAAAAGAATAATAGAGAGATAAACACCATGAGAAGACTATTCCTTCAGGCCGTACTATGCCCAAGTTTCTACTTTATGCGAACCCATATTTTGGTAAGAAGACAGACCTCTGTCTGGACACACTAATAAAAGTCAATTACGTGGGTTTTCCTTGTGATGTTTTTCACTTTGCACCGCGTAATGAATAGATATCTGATGAAACAAAGTGGAAAACAAAGGATTAAAATTAAACTGAACTTTACACTTGAAATAGACCTCAGCAACCCTGGTGCCCACTTCATTGTGGTAGTTCAGAAACAAGTTACAGACACTTGGCAAATGTTAAGCTTATGTATGTATATCCATGTGTGGTGTGGGGGATATATATGTGCTAAACATTTACACGTGTAGAGTTTAGATGGTACATCCACCCTACTCTTTCTCCCCCCAAAATTCTTTTCAACAAAGAATAGTAAAGAGTTCCTAATGTAGAGTATATAAGAGAATTATCTCAAGGAAAAAAATCAAGACAAGGGAATAGTACTAACCTACAGTGGTTTATTCTGGCAGATGATAACATTATCTGAAATCCCAATGATCCACCCTCTTGTTATACCAATCAGTAGTTCAGACAGCAGCCTACCTCAAAGCTTACCAGTCATTTGAATTCTAGCCAATAGTCTACTTTTTCACCCCCTCTTTTCTTGAGAGCTATTGGAGGAACAATTCCACTTCATGCCCGTTCTGATCTATGAGACCACAGCCAGGGGCCATTTTTGGTGACACGGTTTTTCTATTCTGTAATAAGACTCTAACAAAGAAACCATTGGAGTGTCCAATGTCAGAAACTTTGACATCAATTTTCATGGAACTATCACACACCAGCCACTGAGCCTACTTTTGGCTCTTTCAAGAAGGTTGGATGCTGAACCATCAATAACTGACAACAGTGACAAGAAGACAGAGCTATATGATGATAACCTGATGGAACCTGTCACAAGAGCGAGCTCATCTTTGCTGAACACATGCCGTGCTTCTCCTGTAAAATATGCCTTGAGTGAAAATTAATCATGTGCACGTGTTTAATTGATGGAGAGTCCACGTATTCAAATTTTATCTGGACAAACCTATAAAAAGGAATAGACATTGTCTGTGTTTGTACGGCAATGGGTGTTGGAGGGTAAATATCTCCAATATCAAACAGACTGAATTCTTAGGAACCAGTCCAAAGTAAGTTGAGGAGGCATTTAGAGACTTGCCAAAAAAAAATATTCAGAACAGCTTTACATATAATAGCTAAGAAGCAGAAGCAACCCAAATGTTCATTGACAGGAGAATGGCATATTCACACATGTATATACATTGTATGAATTACTGATTGATTTATACATTGATTTACATTGTATGAATGGTATATTCACACAATTTGATATATTGTGGTTTATTAATACCATGGAACACTATTTTGCAATTTTAAAAAGTAGCAAACTATTGATACATCAGCAATGCAGACGAATCTCAAAATTTCATTCTGAAAAAAAAGAAGACAAAGGAGTACATACTGGTATGATTCTATTTATATGGAACTCTAAGAACAGGCAAAATGAATGCAATAAATTATTGAATAGTGATCCTACTTGGGACACAAATAGCTGCACCCCTAACTCTACACATAATGAAAACTGAAGCTGCTGAAACAGATTGGCAAAGTTACAAGAATAATTAGCAACAAAACTGAGATAAGAATTCCCAGACATAGGCTGTCTCCTCTTGGCTCTTATTTATTCAGTCAGCACATGTTTATAGAGCCTACTCTTTGTTCCAGGTGCTGTGCTAGGCATGAAAATCAAATGTTAAAAGTAAACTTGTCCGGGCTTCCCTGGTGGCGCAGTGGTTGGGAGTCTGCCTGCCGATGCAGGGGACACGGGTTCGTGCCCCGGTCCGGGAAGATCCCACATGCCACGGAGCGGCTGGGCCCGTGAGCCATGGCCGCTGAGCCTGCGCGTCCGGAGCCTGTGCTCCGCAACGGGAGAGGCCACAACAGTGAGAGGTCCGCGTACCGCAAAAAAAAAAAAAAAAAAAAAAAAAGTAAACTTGTCCTATGCCCTAAATGACAATAAAGCATAGAGGCCAAGTATATATTTATTGCAAACCAAATGTACTGGATTCACAGTGTGTAGAATAAAACTTCTTAATAAGGTATAGGTTACACGTCTCACACCTTTAAGGGCTCACTTTAATGCTACTCAGGAATATACTTAGCAACAACTTCAGTCCTTGGGTCATAACTTTTTCTAAGAAGGATACAGAGGATGAAGGTCTGTCCTTAAACGCAGCCATGTGAAAGGAGGCTGTCGCTTTCTGCCACATTTCCAAATCCCTCCTCCATTCCAAAAAGTAAAGTCTCCCCTACTTTGGGAAATCTAAGAATTCATTTCTTCTCTCTTTATGAAAGCTATAGTTGTCATTAGCTTGTTATTCCAAGCTATGGTTGTTTTGGCATCTACTTATTTCCCGCACAATGTTGTGAACTCCTTGAAGGCACAGTAATATTTCATTCATCTCAGTATCGACTGAACATACATCCCCAAGTGTCTATTGCCTGAACACTACCCTCTGCCTGGTAATCTGGACCCTTTCCATCATCCACTGCTATATTCTTACTTGAGCACATGTGGAACTGTCTAATATATAGGTTCTATAGTCCTATATACCGTATGTTCTGAAGGAATAACGGCCCCAGTGAAGGCTTAGACCTAACCTAAGACAAGTGTACATTGATCCTGAATTAGACCAGAGTCCCCAAACTTCAGATTTTCTCCATGACCTCAGAATCACCCATTCTAGTTCATCATCATCCCTACCTCATCAACCTAGGTATCAGGTCAAACCTCAGGCTCTTGAAAGAGGGAGATAATGTGGGAAGAATAAAACTTTATCTGATTCAGCACTTTGCCCTTGGCCTCCTGGAACCAGTCACCTGAATAAACAGGGAAGCAAATATCCCTCAGGGCTAAATTTGAAGGTTCTCATGTGAAGTTACAAAATACCGGAGTAAAAATGGAAGATCGTTCTTGGAAGCTGTATCTTGGAAGATAACATCTCAGAAGGTAATGCTCATATAAGATACCAAGTATTGCATACACTATAACAAAATAGCCACTGAAAAAATAAACTCAAACTATTTGTTGCCAGAAAGACAAAGAAAAGTCTGAAATTTTATCCTTTGTTTTTCTGTTCAACAATGCTGAATGTGTAAACAATAGTTCAGATGGAAATGATGCATGTGTCGAGCCAGCATCACCAACTCAATGTGATGGAAAAGAGTATCTACCAAGTTGCTATTGGCCCAAACACTGATTGGAGACCCTCCTCCCATCACTCTTCTACCATTATTTAACCAAAAAGTTACATTGGCACCTCAGGCATGATAAAGTAAAGAAGGTTTTAATATTTTCCTGCTATTGTATTTTGTTTGTAATTTTTTCAAAAGCATAACATAGTGTTGAGAACATATCTGAATTTCAGCCTAACAGTTGAAACAAACTTTTAAACCCAGATATATTATTACTCTTTTGCCATGAGCATGTGTTCAGCTTAAGAATATTTATTCAGGAACCAAGAAATAGCTCTAGGCTCTACTTTTTTTCAAGTTCAGTCACTTTGTAACTGAACTTTTTTTCAAGTTCAGTTACAAAGAACCTTCATTATGAAAATTTAATCGAGCCACGTGGCTTTGTGTCAATATACACTGTGAAATATTTTGCTTCTACCAGTTGGAAAGATATTATCCTCAGTTAGGTTTATAAAAATCTTACAACTTTAATTCTTCTCTACCATTCTGAAATAGATCTGGTTTCTGGCAAATTGAGTCAGTAAGTAGAATTTATTTCTTTCCTTGTAATTGTTTTATTTTCCTAAAAAATATGTGCAACATGGAAAGTGAAGCAGGACTGGAATAAATGGCTGTCAACTCAACAAACCTTAAGTTAATTTTATGCCTGGTACTGCCATTGGTATTCAATATCACTAGATATTTTACCTTGGATAATCACTGATGGACACTGATTTTGCCTTTATTCTTCACAACACAGCAAAATTAATGTGAAAGTCAGACTCAAATGAGTCCCAATGGTGTCCTCCGATCTCTGCTGAGAAGCACATTTCAAATACAGAAGAAATGGCAACCAGCTGAGAGCCAGTGTACCTTGTATTGTAACAATTAATGGATATGAACAGGCCACACAGGAGAGCTCAGGTTACCTTTATATCAGCTTTGGAGGTGAGAGCCTGAAACAGTTCATTGTGGTTAATATGTAGTGGATTTATGATTTGATTAATCCCCACCAATTAAAACAATGATGTTTCTCTTTTTTCACATTATATTTTTGTAATTATTCTTTTGGGTATGTGGATGTAACAGTGAAATGTCAACAAGGGTGCAATAATTGCAGAGGAGTTTAAAGTCAGGGAAAAACATGTTTTCCTGAATGTATTTTTTTTTTTTTAAAGAGAAAGATAGAATGTAATGCAGTGTTTAATGGGAAAGTATCAATAGCAGTAGGTCTTTACCCTTGATTGAAGAAGGTATGTTGCCGATGTGTCATACTGACACTGCCTAAAACTCGACCCTACCAATTATTTGGTTCAGAGTAATTCAGATCATGTGATAGAAGCACTTAAGGAAACATGAGCGACCATTCTAGGTGAGCTTTGGACTACTAAAGATGGTGATTCTTTATAGATAGGGAATGTTTCTTCTTTGTTTTTACATCTCCCAGCACCTACTAACTCAGCTCACTGGGCACAGGAGGTAGGTAGGTGCTTAGTAAACTTTGAAGTGTAACAAATAAAAGCCTTACTAGACATTATCTCTGTGTAAGGAGAGTAACAATACCTAACTTTCAGATGTAGTTGGTGCCCCATTCCTAAGCCCTTGACTCTCACTTCTCAGCTTCTTACTTACCAATGGCATTTTACGGCAAACACATGCAACTCTCTGCCTGAAGATTTTTCTCATCACACAAACATTCTTAGTCCACATAGGCAACCCATTAGTGCTATGTATTTTATATCACTAGAAACAGCCCTAGATGAATGACAGCAGGATTTGGCGGAAAATAACTTAGTATTCTCAGATCTTGTGGGGGACAGCTTTGAGGGATACTCAGCAACGTCACCCAGAGTTTCTTGGTGAGATTAATCCCAGGGCTCACAGCAGTAATGATCTGACTTATGCACCCTATATTTTCTCCCTTCTCTTCCGTGCCTCACTTTTGCACTTCCCTACTGGTGCCTACTGGAATCACCTTCCAGGTGCTTCGTCTTGTCTTAGGTCTGCTTCTAGGGTAACCCAAATTAAGACACATTGTTTGGCAACATTCCTCAGGATGTTAAAAAAAAAAGCGTACATGGCATTCTTTGCCACACCATGTTTTAAAATGCAGTGCAAATAAGCAGCTGTGATGCTCATTCCCAGTACCTACAGCTTAACACCTTTTCATTACACCAACATGTTTCAAGCATGTATGTTAACCACACATCTCCTGTAGGTGTTTGTATTGTATTTATAGCACCTGCTCTGTGACTAACCCAGTGATCACAAAAGCAGAAATGTTCTACACAGTTAATCAGATTGCTTCATGGACAGGGAAAAAAAAACAAATCCAATCATTTATTTTCAATGCTTTACTTGTCCAATCTTATCCCATGAGCTGTCTGTGAAGCATACACTGAAGAGGAGATTTGGCAATTATTTGGTATAATTTAATCAAAATAGATGGCAAATCAAATAATGCAAGGCATAAAGTTACATGGAGACCAAATTTCTTCTGTGTTGATGCTACAAATGCCAAATTACCACTTTAATCTCTCCTGAATCTCAGTTGTAATCTCATTGGATTTTTGTTTTACCATTTTCACATTCAACAGAGTTTTGATCAGTTGAATTGATTCTCTCATCCTCAGTCTATCTCAGTGTTTTTGAAATATGTTATGTCAAGTATTAAGACTACATTATCTCTATTTTTAAAATAGATGTTCCCATTAATAACCAATGATGTAAAGGATCCTTGAAGCTACATACTGCTAGTTAAACTTATTACCAATTGTGTGACCCTGAACAAAATCCTTGATCCCTCTAGGTCATTTATTATCTATATGATGAGAATAACAATACCTAATTTTCAGGAGCTTTATGAAAATTATCAAAAATATATTTAATGTTGCTAGCACATTGCAAGTGCTCAGAGTTGTAATTTTTGTTTTGGTATTGCTCAATCTTCCCAGGCTAATTTCTAGTCAATTGTATTAATTGCCTCTGAAATTGATTATGCTTCTTTGGAAAGCTTTGCATTCCATGTTTCTCTCAATTCACATAGGACCAGTTTTAGCCAAGGCATTCATATGCTTACAATTTCCATCAAGTCAACAACTAAAACTTTGCATGGACAACTCATGAGGTAGAATGGAGGTGCCTGTTTCTCTAAGTGAAATGGTTTCCATGGAAAGGAAATATAATTTTAAGATAAACTTAACAATTTAATTAAGTGTAATGTGTCACTAATCTAGGAAGAAAAGTGAATCTGAAATTATTACTTTGGAGTTTATGTTTTAGAATTTAGCCTACTAAATTGCCAGCTATAAAAACTGCTATTATAGTAATGCAAAGATTAAATGAGATAACGCAATTAAACCACCCAGCACAATAGTTGGCAGACAAGGCATTCAAATAAGTATGACAACTTCTTAAGAAAAGGAAAATATGAAATTATATTACCATTCTTTCTATATCATGGTACAAGATAATTTGGATTGACATATACTATTTTATCCTAATATTATACATCACAGACATTAAATATGTAACCTATTCTTATTCATTTAAGACCCAGAGACATCATTCATAAGGAAATAGAATTTTAAATGCCTTCTTCACCTTTTTGCCCATAAACTGTATTTCCTTTCTGTCTTGAAACTAAACAGCTGGAAAATATTCCCAACCAACCTCTCCTCCTCAGTGATTTAAATTTAAGATTTTTGTTTTAGGGAGAATAAAATAAAATATCTTATCAGGGTAGGATATATCCCATGGCACACAGCCCAATTTGTAGAAATGATCCAGGTTCATTCTTTCCAGAAAGCATCCCTAGACTTTCCATTTGGGATTTGAATTCCCAGAAGGCATGTAATGCAACATAGATAAGAGATCTCTTCTGCCCTATATTAAATGTCCAAAAGATCACGACATTTTAGATCTATGCCACAATAACGCAATTTGTACACATACACACAAACGAACGAACAGGCACAAGATTACAGCTGGCACTTTTATTTAAGACACCTTTCATTTCATTTTAATTTTCCAACTTTCTACCAAGCAACTCATTGGTAAGTTAGTGATATGTGCAAAGAACCTTTCTTTCTTTTTTTATTTTTTTTAAAGTAGAACATATTCATCTTTATTTTGATCTTTACATACATGGTTTCACTACTTGTAAAACTTAACAGAAAATTGGGCACAGTGTGATGGCATCTCTAAATTCTAATTTCTATATACATACATCAGTTACAAAGGGACCAACTCAGTCAGAACTATAGGTTAAAACTTTAGCTCCCCCTTCCCACTTTATTCAGATGAATCCTGCCACTTTTATAAAGTGAGGTCCTAAAATTTAGTTACTTGATAAGCTGTGGAAAAAGTTTCAGTATGTTGATAGCTCAATGGGAAAAGTTTCCTGAATATCTCCGTATTTGCATGGTTTCTTTAAAAATTGACCCACACTGTTATTTTACAAAAACACAGTTTTCTTTTATTCAGGTCTCCTCCCCTTTTTTTTTTTTAAAGTTTTAGGTGTTTTTTGTTTGTTAGTTTTATTGTTGTTATTTATTCATTTATTTAGGCTGTACTACTGGGTCTTAGTTGCAGTCACAGGATCTTCGTTGAGTCATGCAGACTTCTTAGTTGTGGTATGCAGGTTTCCTAGTTGCGGCATACAAACTCTTAGCTGCCGCATGCATGTGGGATCTAGTTCCCTGACCAGAGATCCAACCCAGGCCTCCTGCATTGGGAGTGCGGAGTCTTACCCACTGGACCACCAAGGAAGTCACAGGCCTCCTCCCTTTAGAGTCATTACAGCTTGACAATGATGAGTATTCTAATAATATAATACAATAAACAGTGATCCCTTCCTGCTACCCACTGTTGATAATAGTAAAGAATCTTTATATGAAGAACCTTCTATTTTCAGTTAGGCATGTCCATTTGACAAATAAATGTGAAGGTTTGGGTCCTCCCCACCTTCAAATTAGCAGGCATGTTAACTAAATTTGGATGGTAAGCCGTTTATTAATTCATAATAAATTAAATATGACATAAAAGACCATTGCAAATTAGTCTGTTTTGCCTTCCTCTTAATAATAACTGAAGAAGAGAGTTGGCCCTGTGTGTTGCTAATTGAGGTGGAAATGGGAATGGGGAGCCCATTTCTGAAAGCACAATCCCTGGGCTTGGTCAGCCTGAATTTCAACACTCAAAGTGAATCCAGCAATCATGATCCTAAACCATAAATGCTCCATCTTGGACCCAGGATGGGAGTCAGGACTCCTTTCCCATTTCAATTATAACCTATTGCCTGGCACATATCAATAGGTACCAAAGCCAAGTTCTTTGTAAGAAAATGAATATTAGGTTTTACTGCTTAAATAATAATTAAATTTGGATGGTTAACTACACTAGATATGACAGTCTCTTAGGGAATGTTCCATTAGAGAACTGAAGTATTTGGATATATTATATATATATAATATACTCAAGTCAATGGATTTGAAGGCCCTTTCAGTATGAAAATGCAGATATAATCTCAGAATTATCTTTGCAGAGACATGCATTTATAGACATGTCAAAAGGTCTAAAATATCTGCAGATAAACTAGATTTGGGGATGCCAAATAACTATATAAGATGTCAAACATATAAGAGTAAAATGTTTAGCAAACATGTACCTATCTATCTGATTCTCATTAAATTCCCTACGAGTTACCACAAGTTTTAGGGATGAGGGAATTGAGGCTCCAAATGTGTCAGTAACTTAATAGAAGTCGCAGGATACAGCAGATGGTATTTTCCAAAGGCAGTCACACCAATACCTCCACATGCTCTTCTACAATGCAGCCTTGAGATGAAGTCTATACCCTCTCTCCATTTTTCTGGGAAATCTCGCATCCGCTCTAACCAACAGAGTATGGCAGAAGTGATGCTATATGACTTCCAAGGCTAGGTTACAAAAGACCATGCAGCTCTGGCCTCATTCTCTTTGGATGAAAGCTAGGTACCACATAAGAATTCCAACTACCCTGAGACTACCACATTGAACTGGTCACATGTAGGTGCCATAGCCTTAGCTGAGCTTCCGGGCAACAGCCAACATCACTTGGCAGTCATGTAAGTGTGCCGTCCTGGACATCCAGCCCAGTTGAGCCTTCAGATGACTGGAACTCCAGCCACCATCTAACTGCAACTGCATGAGAGACCTTAAGTGAGAACCTCCCAGCCAGGCCCTACTTAAATTTCTAACCCACAAAATCATGGGCAAATATAATAGTTTATTTTAAAGCACTAAGGTTTTTGGGCAATAATAACTGAGAAGCACAGCTAGTAAATCATAAAGCTAGGATTTGGAGCTCGTTGCGTCTGATCCAGGGGTATTATTTTTCCCAATCATATATTCCCTGGGGTATATAATTCTCATTATTTTTCACATTCTGGATGTGGGATTTCAGTGGAGAGAACATATAGCTTTGAAATCACTTTTCCTTTAGTTTACTGAGTGGTCAAATAGGTAGGTCCAATGAATACTAACGTTCAGCAAAGGTAAAAGAAAATACGAGGTAGAATGCTGAGACACGACATTTACTAAACTGTTAAGCTGAACCAAAAATATAAAAGCGATCTTTAAGGCACTGGAATCTAACTCAGTTCTTATGACTTAATGGTTAGTTAGGAGAGAAAAATGTACCAGAATAAAGGTCCTTACATTCTCCCCACTCCCTCAAAATATCCTCTGCTACATCTTCTAGAAATCAAATGTGGCAAGGAATTGAGAAATAGACAGCTATTTAGATTTTAGCTTCAACACAGCTCACAGACGGGAGGGGACAGTTAATGGATGCAGAATTCTAGTGGAGGCAAGCATCTTTCATAAAGGTGAAGCAGAGCAATTGAATCTGTTCTTGTCAATCATCATCAAACAAGATATATTGAGCATCCACAGTGTACAAAGAATCCTGAGGAAGAAAAAGAAAAAAAGAACAGAACATAATTTCTATCCCCAGAGAGTTCTGGCAAGCTCTCTAGGGATAAAGACAAGCATATGTGAAGTGATGACACAATTTACTCACTTTTTGCTTAAAAACATGTACTTTCCCCAAAGGACCAAAGGACATGAAAACAAGGAGAGAAGAATTCTGATATGAGAGAAATAATCCAACATTTGAAGGTCCAAAGCAGACATTGTATTTACACAAAACTGTAAGATAAATTCTTTCTTTTTCTCACTTGCAAATAAAAAGGCACGATTAAACAGGTTAGGTGATTTGCTCAAAGTCACCCGACAGACCTGAGGTTTTTTTGCAGCCTATCAATTTAGAATCACACTTTCTATTCACTGTGCAATGAAGGTGAAGACGGACAAAGAATAGTGGACACTGAGCACTGGGCTCAGGACTGCTCTTGAAATGCAGAATTAAAAAGAATTAATAACAACCAACAAAGAGGAGTGCATCAGCGTTCATCCGTCTCCGTGTTCCCTGCATCACTTGATTTTCTGTATCCTTTTGTTTTTTTTCCTGCCCTTGAGTTAAGCTAGAATTCCTGCTTACCCTGCTAATACCTGAGAGCATCTTTAGACATGTTACCTTTTTGGCCTCTAATGGGCCTCCAAGCCACATATGTATAACCAAGTTAAGTGCATTTTTTAAAACTTCTTTTATGAATTTGTCTTAGTTCCTTGATAAGAGCTAAGCCTGAACAGTCTACTTCATATTCGCATTCATCTATGCTTCACAACTGTTCCCTACGCCCCACCTCCTCATTAGAAGTACTCATTTGATTGTTAAGAAATCTAGACAATCATACTAAGAGTTTAAAGAGAAAACTGCCTGCACCTGAACTTGTCAGGGATGGATTTTGTGACTAAGCAGGGCTTAAGCGTGACATTAAAAATGGTGGAGTGGGCTTCCCTGGTGGTGCAGTGGTTGAGAGTCCACCTGCCGATGCAGGGGACGTGGGTTCGTGCCCCGGTCCGGGAAGATCCCACATGCCGCGGAGCGGCTGGGCCCGTGAGCCATGGCCGCTGAGCCTGCGTGTCCAGAGCCTATGCTCCACAACGGGAGAGGCCACAACAGTGAGAGGCCCGTGTACCGCAAAAAATAAATAAATACATAAATAAATAAAATAAACATATGTTTAAAAAAAAATGGTGGAGTGAAAAATATGCAATAAATATGGAGAGGCTGGTGTAAGGGAAAGTACCTAGGTGAAGGGCTGCTGGGGGAAGATAATTAAGTCATATAACATGTTATATTTGTTTCTAGTAATTTTTTTTTTCATGATGGAATGACAGATCAGCAGGAAAGGTGGGAAAAATATAATTTCAGAGAGGGGTTGAGGATATAAATATCACAACGTTTGATCATTTTGTCTTTCAGTAAAGTGTTGTTTTTCCTAAAATTTAAAATAAAAGATAAACATATCAGGTACCTATTTTGCCACAAGCATTTTGCTGTGTACTTGTATGTTATTCACATTGATAATTAATAGGGTTTGCATAGAAATCCTAACTAAAAGATGGAGACTCCATTGTGGGCTTAATTTCATGGCAGGTTTAATCCTATCTTTGCAGCTTGGAGGCTTTTACCAATGCAAGACAGATGATGTAAACCCAGCAGAGAAGTCTTGAAAAGACAGTTGTGTATTGAAGATATTCTCCAGATGCAAACTGATATCTGGGGCAGTTACCTTAATGGCCCCCTCCACTCCCACGGAGCACTTAGTGCTTTCTGGAAAGGTTTTCTTCCCTTCTAAAAATAACATTGGAACTTTATTTTAACTATCTTTCAGAGGCATGGAAGAAAGGTCCTAGATGTTTGTGGCTTTTAACTTATTTTTTAAGGCAAATACTCTCTAGCTGTGTTGATTGTGGTTTTTTTTTTCTTTTCAATTCTCCATTCTAGTTTACCCTTTGGTATCAAATTGATGGTCAACATTAGTTAAGCAAAAATCTGTCCTATTTTCCCACAATTGCCTTTTCAGCAAATTTCACTACCTGCAAGTCATTTATATAGAAAAACAGCATAAAAGCATGGCTCTGGAACCAAACTGCCTGAGTTAACTTCTCAGCTGTGTTGCTTATTTCATCTCAATAGCTCTATGGACACAGTGCGTAGTCTCTGTGTTTCAATTTCCTTACTTATAAAAATAGTGATAATTATAATCTCTCATAGGGTCATTCAAATGATTAAATAGGGTAATATTTATACAGTGCTTTGGGAAATTCCTGGCACAGAATAAGTTCTTTACACATGTTAGCGATTTTAAGAGGGCGGGAATTTTTATCTGTATTGTTCACTGTTGCATCTTCAGTAACTAAATAGTACCTACCACATAACAGATGTTCAATACATAATCGCTGAATAAGTATATAATTTCATTTGCCTATTTTCATAATAGCAAGGGAGACTCTTCTAGGATTCTTTTATTCCAGAAAAATATAAATAAAAATTTAACTGAAGAGAAAATAAATTCTGCCGCTGACTGAAAAACTAGACTCAAACTTAATGAATCTTACCAGTGAAGTGGCTCTAATAGCCCAGAGAATTTCAGGGTGAGTTGCAGTAATATATGCAGCTGTAGTAAATATTTATTAAGCATTTACTATAAACTAAGCACTTGATATGCAATACCTTATTGAATATTAGCATGTCCTTATGGGGTAAGTTGATTTTTTTTTTAGTATTTTTTTAAATGTATTTATTTTATTTTATTTTTGGCTGTGTCGGGTTTCGGCAGGTGGGATCTTCGTTGCAGCATGAGGGATCTTTCGTTGTGGCGCACAGCCTCCTCTCTAGTTGTGGTGTGCGGGCTCCAGAGTGCGTGGGCTCTGTAGTTTGTGGCACAAGGGCTCTCTAATTGAGGCCCGCAGGCTTAGCAGCTGTAGCCTGCAGGCTTAGCTGCCCCGCGGCATGTGGGACCTTAGTTCCCTGACCCAGAATCAAACCAGCATCCCCTGCATTGGAAGGCGGACTCTTAACCACTGGACCACCAGGGAAGTCCCAAGTAAGTTGATTTTTATCTTGATTTTACAGATGAGGATTTTGAAGCTCATAAAGGCTAACTAACTTGCCCAAGGTTACAAAGCTAACAAGTGGTAGTGTCTGGTATGGAATCCAAAGATTTCAGACTTCAGACCACAAGTTTTTAACTATTTCACTATGTGCTATTATATTTATTCAACAAGCAATGCGTGGGGAGTCTAAAATATCTCAGGCTCTATTTTGAGTACTCTGCAGAGGAAAATGTGGTGGAGGAAGAGTTCCAAGGTAAAAAGGACAGAGTTGCAACGGGACAATTAAAGGAGAAAGTGAGCACTTTAGTAACTAATATAAAGGGATGTCTATTCTAAACAGAATGATGAATATTGAGAAATTTCCACAAAAGCTAGATTACAAAGCCAGTGACTGGAGAGAAAGGAAGAAAGCATTCAGTTATAGGTCTGAGAACAAACAGAAAGGTGACCCTGAATGAATCTTGTGACCTGCCTCTGGCTTTTTCCTTTTCCCTCTGACTTGGTATCTATGAAAGGATGACAGGAACCCATATGATGCTAGACCTCCCTCTACACAGAGCACACTCTCTATTCATGACTCCTAACCCTGCCCACACTGTAGTCCCTTACTATGATACATCACTGCAGTGTATTTAAATGTTCCTATCTCTCACTAAATATCACCACTTCGTGGGCAAGGAACATGTCTTTATTAACTGTAGTATCACCTTCTCACCTTCCTCAGTCGTGTGGCACAGCTGACACAGTAAACATACAAAACACAACTGAATGAAACAAAACTTCCTTATTACAAGTTCAGAGAACTCTAGAAAGTAGAACCATCAACCCAAGAAGATGTGGGATACGGTTTGGGATTGAGACAGCGCCCTATCAAAGAAAAGCAATCATGAAAACCCTCAACCTTTGGAAACGCTTATGTGGGCACTGCAAAACCAGACAGATGGATCAAGGCAAATTATACCTATGGCAGCTGAGGTAAGAAAATGTTTGTGGCTTTTGAGGACTTTTTTCCCTAAAGTGATTCAGCATTCCTTATATGAGCATTTACACAGTGTACTCCTATTAGAGTTTAGGCCTGGCAGCATGAACTCTGACACATTTCAGAGGTATGCATCCACGATTCCCTTTTCACATTGTCTTCCAGGAAGCTCAACTATAATTATCCATCTTAGCCTCAGCTGCAATAAATATGTTTAAACTGAATTTCTATTATAATTTTCTTTTCTTCTCCACTGTCCATTTTAGCTACTTATCTCTTCACTCCCAATTATCCTATGGAGAAAAAAATGTATTTGTAGTTTGCTTAAGATTAGCATATCCCTCTATTTTATTAAAAATATAATAAATATTGTTCTTGGATGGGCACAAGTGCTATGAAAGAAATAAGAAAATTCCTTAAGTATATCCAAGACTACATGAAAATTAATGCCATTAGCTCTTGATCTATGTTGAAAAGCTTGACTCTTTCAACCCTACTAAAACACAAAACTACATGCTACAACAGGGATGAACCTTGAAAACATTATGCTAAGTAAAAGAAACCAGACACAAAAGGCCACATATTATATGATTCCATTTATATGAATAGTCTAGAATAGGCAAATTCATAGAGACAGAAAGCAAATGGGTGGTTTCCAGGGGCTGTGGCAGAGGGGGGAATGGGGAATGGGTACGGGGTTTCTTTCTCGGTTGAGGAAAATGTTCTGGGATTAAGTGGTGATGATGGTTGAACAACATTTTAAATGTGCTAAGAGCCAATAAACTGTACACTTTAAAATGGTTAATATGGTGAATTTTATGTTATGTGAATTTTACCTCAATTTTTAAAACACACAAAAATACTAATAACAGGACCTTTGGCCCACAGAAGGCCTTTTTAACTTCAATTCCAAAGCCTCAGGATATTCATCTGAAATCAAACCACTCTGAAAGTTGCCAACATTTACTCTTATAGAGATCAAGAAATGGAAGTAGAGAAAACGGAACAGTTTGCTTCTAAAATAAGAGGTCAACCTCTTCCGATAAAACAATTACAATAAAGAAAAAAACCTGGGCTACTTTTTCCCAAATTGCTTCCAGCAGAACTGCCCTAACATGTGGCATGTCTTCATTATCAAAATAAAATCTTGAAAAATACTTTAAGGAGACTAATTTTAGATGGCACAATATTATTTTAAATTTCTGAGTAATTATTAAGGCCCAGAAAACAGCCAATATTTATTTACAGCAAATAAACCAAGGAAAGGAATTTGTTACTTAAAATACTTTTTAAAAAAATTATCATTATTTACTCACTGCAAATAGTTGGTCTTCCCACTACTACTAAATAAATCAAGTTCTTGCCAAGTTTTTCTAACTCTACCTCCATCCATCCATCCACAGTGTTTCGACCCTTTAAAGTACTTTGCAATGTCCTCCCCTTACACTGAGTACCCAAGTGCTCCTTCCCTGGCAAAGAAAAGAAGAAGCTCATAGAGAAAAGAGAGACAAGGTAAGGGATAGGAAATGTGTTGGAGATTATGAGGCTAAGAGTTTGGAGCTTGTTGGCTAAAGAAAACCAGTTGTGCAGCATTGTTAGTCATTGTTGATACACAGGCTGCCATTCCAGAGTGAGGTCAAGGTGTAGGTTAAGGTGATAAGCTTGGGTTCCGGCACTGTGGGTTTGAATCCAATTTTTTAGGAGTATGGTCAAGTTTTTATCTACTCTTAGTTTCAGTTGACTCATATGTAAAATGGGATTAGTATTATCTATTTCCCAAAATTATCATGATAATTAATTAAGATTATGTTAGCAAATCACTTCCACAGAGTTCAAACTAAACCTTGGGCATCACCAACAAGAAAGTGAACACCACTTTGCTACTATCAACATTACAGACCTTACCAATCTATGAACATGGTCCAAGGACATATTAGATTGTTTAGCTTTTATATTAATATTTATTATATTGAGCATTCAACAAGCATTCCAATGGCTTTTCTGACCACCTAAAAATGTTATCTCCCCATCCTAATCATTCACTTTTTACTTACTTAAAGGACTTTTACATTTATCCCCTCTCCCTCTTGTATAGCATCATTCCTTCTCCCTTTTTGTGACCTTCCAATATCCTACCCTTTGCCTTTAAGTACACTGATTTCAGCTACTTGGTTGTTGCACTGCAATTCCAAATGATATTAATGAGCCAAATATTAGTCAACTGAATAACTGAAGAGGACAGTCCTTCCACTTCCATTTGCCTGTTAGTAAAGACTAATAAGTTGATTCACAGTCCATGGCTCAGGGACGAACCTGACGAGTCTGTTCCCCGCAGGCAGGGCATATGCCTTCTGTGTAAAAGCCGTCTCTTTGTTCTATAACTTCAAGCACAGTATTGTGCTAAAACAGCAAGTAATGTAATAAAAATGGGACAATTCAGCTTCTCCTCTGTGCACTGGGGCATGTGAATAGGAAAAATAAAGAAAAAAATCTGATTTTTTCATCACTGAAATGGAGGCACTGCCCAGAAAACAGCTGGGGTAGAGGAAAGGTCCGGAAGATGATCTTTCCATTTCTCCTTTGCTAAAGAGAAACCCCAGTTATTCTCTGGCTTGCCTTCTGATGTCTTGCCAGTACCATCATATTCTCTGAAATGAAGCAAAGAGATACTGACAGCTGTGCCCAGCATGGAAACTGCCAAAATGCAGAAAACTTTATAGCCTATCACGTGGCATCAAGCCAAAGGAAGATATCAATAAGATCCCAAAACAACTCACATGTATCAGAGTATTTAAGAGAAACAGAGGGCAGGGCATTTGGAAGCACCATGGCCTCTATGATATATTTCTTTCCTCCAAAACATGAGAATGACAGGATTTCCATGAATGTGCTAGGTAAATGGACCCAGTAAAAAAGCATATCACTATGCATGGTACCAGATGAAGTTCCGGGGAAAAAAGAAAGTAATACTTTTTAGGTAATCGCAATGCCATGCTACTCCACATATGTCATTCAAATGATCTTCATGCTAACCTTCTGAATTAGGGAGAACTTTTTAGTTGATAGAAACCAATTTCAAACTAGCTTACACAGTAAAGAGAATTTATTAGCTGGTCTGGATTCATGAATATTAGATACCCTAGTGGACACTCCTGTCAAATTTACATTATTTTCTCCTTAGATGGAATTTCTCCTCTTAGACGGTGAAGTTGATTAAAAGAGAAGGAAAGTTGAGCTTTCTCCATCATCAGTTCCTTCCATTCAATGTTTGAAAGTAAACAATCACCATTTCTCCCATGTGCTCTCAAGATTTCCTATCTCCACCCTGCTAACCATGTATCAAAGATCCTTGCTGAAAGGGAAGGAGGAAAGAACGATGGAGGAGAACAAAGGAGAAATGATGGAAAGGTTATAGAAGAAAGAGGAGACTATCAATGGATGAGAAAATAAATGAACGCTCCAGCGTGCTCCACTTTCCCTCTAAACATAACAATAGATTAAGATTTCATTACTCTATAACGATATGTTCATCTGTACTGTTTAATATGGTAGCCACCAGCTACATGTGCTTACTTCAATTTAAATTAATTAAAATTAAGCAAAATTTAAAATTCAGTTCCTCAGTTGCACAAACCACGTTTCAAGTGCACAACAGTCACATGTGGCTAATGGCTACCATAATAGGCAGCGTGAATATAGACTATTTCCACCATCACAGAAGGTTCTATTGAATAACACTTATATTTTTAAGTCTTAATTTGGCAAGCAAAATAATGAGAAACACAATGCATACCGGAAGAAATATAGAATTCAGAAGTGAAAAACAAAAGGAGAAAATAAATTTCTGATGGGAAAGGGTAGTGACTATTTCATCTACAGGGTCTTAAGGACAAAACAGTCAGAAAAGCAGTTGAGAGGAAACATATCATGCCTTTAATGGATAAATCTTTCTACACTAGAAAGAAGTAAGAGGTAAGGTTAGAGCTGGAAAGTGAGAAAATGTGATCTGTAATATGGGGCCCAGGTGACATATAGAGTCAAAGTTTAATCTCAAACTTGGGGATCAGAGATATGCCACTCAAGGTGAGGGATTTTCATCTGCCTAAAAAATGTAGTTTTTTTTTTAAATGGAACTGAAATAAAATATGCTATAAATTGGCTAATCAATCAGGTTGCTCTATTATCTTCATTTCTTAAGGCAAATACTAGCGATTGCAAATTTTATTATGAACTACTGAATAATACATTTTCTCTTAACTGTCTTAATTTCAGTAGGCAGATAGTTCACAGATACAAATAGCCATGACCTTAAAGTAGAAATGATAAAATATTTTTATACCCTAGATTTAGCATGAAATGTGACACCAGATGTCACTAAGTGTACATAACCTGAAATTCTTGTAAATCTAAACCTGTGGGATATGAAGCAAAATTTTTTCTCTAACCTTTCAGATAGATTAGTACATTGACCATCGTATCAGAAAGTCCTATGATTCTTGATATACCAACTAAAAATGAGGATGAAAGTCAGTATTTCACTCTTTTTGTGACTATGGACTGACTTATAAAGTAGTGGATTTTTAACTTAAAAAAATAAAAATATGTTTCCAATGTCCTTGACAGACATCTTTAAATGTGTTTAAAATAAATACAATTATTATTTCTACAATAATACACTCATTACAGAGAAAGAGAAAATATAGAAAAAAGGTAGAATTAGGATTAAACATTCAAACATATTTGTACAACTTAAATACAATCCCTAGTGACATTTTGATGTTTGGGGGTTTTGGGGGGGTTTTTGTTTGTTTGTTTTTTGCTATTTGTAGCTGAAACAAATGTGTTTTTATCATACATTTAGATTTAGGATTATTTTTAAAAGCTGTCAATATAAATTGTTTATATCATTTTATGTAATATAATTTACCTAGCCATTCTCCTTATATTGTTTTTAACTTTGGGATCATCATAAATACAAAGGCAACAAGTATTTTAGGAGACCGACATTACACAGAGCGTTGAGGTTTTAGTGATTTTGTGTTCAAGCACTGATGTTAGATCCCCTGGGTTGAAGACCTGACTCTACCGTTTCCTACCTGTGAGATCTTAGAAAGCAGCTAAAACACTCCACGCCTCAGTTTCCTCATTTGTAAGACTGAATTCATCCTGTTTTAAGAATTAAAAAGAGATGACAGCGCCAGGCATAAAATAATAACCCATTCTCTTGATAAATAATAGTATTGCCATAATGGATTTCCAGAACTGAAATTACTGGATCAAAGCTATAAAAGGCTTTAAGTCTATTATGAAACCTTGCCAAGTACACTTTTTTAAAGGTTTATGTCAATGGTTATTCCAGCAGTCATTTTTGAGCATGCCCATTCACTATTCAGTCACCAGCACTGTTCCTAACTGATTTCTAATTTTAAGCAAGTAATTGTACAAACAACAGCCTTTTTCAGCCAAAATAGAAAATAAAGTTCTACCAAAAAGAAAAAGTCAAAGTTAGAATCTTGCTCTAAAACACCTGGAAGGAAATAATCAGGGCATCTATTTTTTAATATTTAGCACTCCTTTCTCAGAGGCCTTTATTTTTAATGACATTCTCAGTGGGGAAAACAGTGTCCTGCCAGCAAATGGAATATTGCTATTTATAAATAAAAGTAACAGTATTCAGGGGACTTAGAAGGGATGAATGGAAATGATAAACATCAAATGATAATAAGAGTTTCATCTTTCTCCTGTGTTACAGCTAAATAAAGCTTTACAGTAGATCCCAGTTGAGGAAATCTGACTACCCAGAATTTCTATCACATTTCCCAAGGTTAAATACGTTGCCTTGAGGCAGCTGCTCAAAATGATAAAGGGGACACTGTAGGACAGTGGTGCTCTTTGTAATGTTAATAACCCTTGATTCTGGTGTCTGATGCAACTCTGGGGAAATCTGCCAGTTCCAGACGTTTTAAAATCTAACTCAGTTAACTGCACATTATTGCCAAAAAAAGAAAGTTTTTTTTTTTAATTTGGCAGGAACAGGAAGATAATTTGAGTATTCCACGTATTTACTTTAAGTACCTTATTTACATCACTGAATTGAATTTCCACAGGACAACATGTAATATAAAATTAACGTGTTTTTTTCCTACAAAAGCAGATGGTATTTTATTTCAGAATTCACATATATTTATTTGCTGACTGGATTCATTTTTATGGTATAACCAGGGTAGTGATATTTTATCATACTTTTTACTTACTTATTTATTTAAGATTTATGCCCCATCTGGCTTCATAGGGGCAAGAGACTGTGTGCAGATGAATGCATAGGTAAAGTGAGACCTAAACCCATCATAAGTTTAATCAAAAAGAGCAGAAGGAATGAGCACATTCAGAACCAGGATTAATGCAGGTACTGCTTTGGGTAAAAAATCGAGTCCTCCGTATTTCCTAATTGCTAATTTTTAAAGATGTATATATGTATATATACATATAGAACCCACATAATAAATCTCCACCCATCCCCCTGGTTTTAAATAGGAAGGATAATATAATCCATCTAAAGAAGAAATGAATGTGATGGAGATGTGGGGTGTCATAGGAGCCAAGAAGAAGGGAGGCAAAGAAAAGAAGAAAGATACCACAAGGGAAGGCTCTAAAGGAATGTGCCTTTCATGGGTATGACCTGCACTGTGGTTGGTTTAAGGAAGGCGATAATGAATACACTGAAGTCGCTCTCATGGAACAAGTTTTGGCAAATAGTAATTGTTTAGCAAATGCTGAAAGCAAATGAAAGTGAGTACTTTCACATGTTATCGTCTTTACTTAACACGATGATTGACTTGAACTTCCTTTTGAAGACACTAAACTAACCAAGTAATAATATACTTAACCGCCATTTTACAGAAGGCATTTTCACATTATTCAATTCACTATCACATTAACTCAATAAATGCTGAAGACGAAAGGAACATTATAATTTGTATTCTGATGGTCCAACTTTTAGGATCGAGTTTGGAAAAGCGGGAGCAATTGATAAAGAAATAACAATACTGACTTTCTCAAATATCAACTCCCTTATAAACAACAGAATATTTTTTTCCTTAAGACAACACTGCCACATACCATGGCTCACTCATTCACTTATTAATTAATGGAAAGTATTTCTCTACTCTGTATCCATGCTTAGTCATGACTGTCATCTAGCTGTCACCTCACCACTTGTGCATATGGCAGTGTTAAATTTTTATTTTTAAACTACAGTGATTATAGCCATTTCTGTTATGTTTCCAGTAGTCAAATAAAATGACATCAGAAGATTTCAAGCATAAATCACTATTGAAGCAGAAAGAAAGATGTTGGAACTAGAATAACCTGTGATCCAGCAAGAGCAAAATTACAGGTCACATTTTAAAAGTAAGTCAGAGCTTGTAGATAACGTGAAGTTAATCTGGTTGCATTCACCCCTCTTCCAGAGGTCACTGGAACAGGAGAGTGACTTGCTGAAGGTCAGGAAACAGTAAGAGAGAAATGCTGGATTTACAACTGAGTTAGGCATCCCATCTGCCCATAATCCTGACATTTGGGTTCTGCCTTTCCCCAATTCTAGGATTCTTTGGGAGCTAAAACGAGACACCCTACTGTTAGACACAGAGATGTGCAGGTAGATCAGTCTCCCCTTCTGGAGTATGACTCTTTATTGAGGGCTCAGAGACACAAATAGTTGCCTCTGAGGCATCTCACTGTGATACTTTAAAGTGATGTGCCATAAATTTCTGCTGATGTGCCAAGAATTCTTCAGGCTGCTCTCCTTCCTGAGATGAAAGTTGTAGCATTGTGGCGCCCTCTTTTCTATAAATTCCCTCTGGGCTTCAGATAGCCAGGGTTACATCTTGCAAAACAAACCAAAAAAACCCATGATATAAGGTCTAGATTTACTGGGCAAGTCCACTCTATCTAGTATTTTGAATGAATCTAAGGACTTCTTTCTTAGCCTCAACAGTAGACTCTGGGAAAGGAGCTGGTCGTGTACAAGTGGCTTATTTTGGAAGTGATCATGGGAAGCAGGCATCAGGACTAGAAAGAATGAAATAAAGGAGAAAGGAAAACCAAGAAAAAGAATGCATTACCCAGTTGGCTCTGATGATACCACTGGACCCTTTCAAGAGTGTGTAGAATTATTCCCTGGAGGAATGAAAGGAAAAGCTATCCATTGACTCCTGTTCCACTCTTATTTTGGGTCATCTATAGGCATTTAGTACTCTTCCACAATTCCACATCTGCCCCACAGTCTCCTACAGGTATCCTCTGCTATGGAAAGGCACTGGGAGAAAAGAACAGCTAAGAACTAAATAATAAAAGGAATTAATTAACTAGGATAGAGATATACAGAAAAATATTTTGGACTTATACATTGCCGAACTTAACACTCAGGTATATATCATTTCAATTTACTGACGAAATAACTCACATTTTGAAAGTTTAAATGATTTTCTCTTGATCACAAGGTCAACAGGTGATGAAGTAATCATTTTATTATTAAGTTGGGAAAGTCAATGATCAGTTTCCTCATTGACTCATGAAAAATATTTTTAAATCTTAAACACACATTCTCCACATTTCCCACCTACAGTCTTATTGATATTTATATGTAGCATTATTTTTTTTTCCCCCAGAGTCTTTAGGCAAGCATTCTTGTTTTATTTAACATAGCTTTTCTCATTCTATTAGCTGGGGGGAAAAAAAGGGGCAAATAATAATAATAATAATTAATTGAGCTTTTATTAGATCTAGCTAATAAAACAGTATTCTAAGCTATTTACATGCATTGACTGACGTAATTTTTTATTTTAATTTTCACTGCAACTCTATGTCATAGCTCCATTATAATATTTATTTTATATATTAGAAAAATGAGGCACAGAGGAGTTAAGTGATCTGCCCAAGATTACCCAAGAAGCCTCATTTTAAAGTAGTGACTTAATCTCTGCCCTGCCCTGCCTCATGTTATGCATGTGTCTATACCATTCAAAGCAATCCAGTCATGAGAAGTTCACTCAGAGACTGAGGGAAACCTAGGGTGTTTTCTGCGTTCATTTCCAAAGCTATTTAATTATTACCTCTGCATGATTATACAATAAATTAATACTGGAAACAGAAATCAGCACTATTTTTGAGCTCTTGTTATTTGCTAAATGTTTTAATACAATACCTTGTTTCATCTTCTCAGCAGTCTTGGCAGGTAGGACTTAGGAGATAAAGTTCCTGAATGTAACTTTACCCACTTTAAGACGACAAGGACTGAATTCCTTTTTGTATTCAGTCACGTCCTCTGTAGTCTAAATATGTAAGGATATTTGTGGGAAGGATGGCTTTATTCAAACATCAAGTGTGGAGCTGCATTCTGCAAAGTACAATGGTTTACTTTTTTTTTTTTTTTTTGGTCTTTCCAATCATATCTAGCAGTACTAAAAGGACCTTTTTTACAGTGACAGCTTTTGAACAAATGCTAACTATATATCAAATCATTACGTTGTACACTTAAAACTAATACAATGTTGTATGTCAATTATATCTCAATTTTTTAAAGCTACCTGTATAAATATGTGCAATGGTATTTATATAATCTTATTCAATTTTTAATTAATTTAAATACCACCACCACTCCCTCACAAGGTGTTTCAATTTGTTTCCTGGCCAATCTACGTATCGAGAAGATCTTCCTAGTGTTCCCACTGAAGGCTGAGGAAGGCAATATCCAAGGACTGAAGGAAAGTTTCCAGGAGAGACTGACAGAAATTAAATTGATATTGATAAGAGCAGGAGTCAAGTGGAATAGGGAAAAGGGGTGGGAGAGGGTAACAAGAACAAAAGTATAGGAAGGAGTCTGTGGAACTGCATATGAAAAATTGGAATATCAATACTACTTATATCATAGGTTCACTGTGAAAATTAAATGAGATAAGCCACACAGCACTTACGTCAACACATGCTCTATAAATTTTAAAGTTTTTTAACCTCTGTCACATCACCACCATCAGTACTGTCATCATCATCATCACCTTTATCATAATTAGGCCCCTGCCTACCTTCCAAAATCTCACTTTCCATTGCCCCAGAATTCTCCATAGTCTTATAATGTGACATTTCAACTATGAGCAAAAATTGGTGGAAATATCATAAACTCTGCAGACCTTAGTAAAGTTAGATAGATTCTAATGATGAAATTATTATTTCTTAACAGAATATTAAAAGGGGAAATCTGCAAAATACTTGTACTGGCTGACAGAGTAAATGTGAAATAAATTGTTCCTCAGGGTAACATAATAATACAAGATGGTATGGAGTCTCTCAAGTGGGGTTCCAGCTGAAAACATGTGGCACTTTGAAACTAGGATACTTTGAGGAGAGTTTAATAAATACGCTATTTTAAAACGTGAGAAACATGATATAGAACCCATGAAAGATATTACAGTACCTTAGGGTTAAAATAGAGTGGGTAAAAAGGGGCGGTTTTGCTCAAAATGGACAAGGTTGTGTGCTGAGAGCCATTCTACACAGCTGAGAACTTTCAGTTAAAAGAGAGAACAAGCCTACAGTGAGCCACAGTGAGGATCTGGGGGACTAAACCCACCAAGCTCACTCTCCACCCTCCCTCTTTCCATGTATATAGTCTATACAAGTCAGCCTCTCATGGCACAAGACAAGAAGGAAAAAAGTAGAAAGTGGATCTGGAGAGGCAAGAAGAAAATGTTCCACTGAGGGTATATTTAAGTAGGTTAGCCTCTGTATATATGTATGGAAACATATAAATACACATATGTTCACCAGTGAATTAGGCATAAAGTTTTATTCTGTTTCATCAAATGTGACAACAGGTTTCCTTTAGCTTAACAGTCAAATAATGAGTTCATATGTTTATTTTTCTTATTGTTAACACCTTGACGGCAAGGACTGCATTCCTTTTTGTATCTCAGTCCTCACTGCCATTTGATACGTACTAGTTAGGTATAGTTACCATGAATGTTGATTGTACTGAATTGAGTTAAATGTTTGTTGAAGGCCACCCTTTCATCAAATAAGGAATCTCACTTACATAGGATTTTGACTTTACATCTGAAAATAATTTTGTAGGAAAGGTTAAGCGTTTTAGTCAAGGTCACAGAGCTGATGAGCCATAATACTGGATAAGAGCCAGGGTCCCAATTCTTGATCCTGTCCTTTTCTAATATGCCATTCTCGACATACAAATTCTCTTTACACGTGAACTTGACAACTCCATCCATTCAGGACCCTGGACAGTGCTTGGTACGTGGGAAACAACCATTTTTGTTCATTTGCTTTGCCTTTCACAGTCGTGTTCCCTGATCCTAGAACAGTACTAGGAATATGGTAGGTGCTCTATAACGGTTTATTGAAGAAGTAAAAGAATGAGAAGAAGGAGAAGAAGGAAGAAGGTTGTTCCAAGCAAACAGTATGTTATTTTTTCCTATTTATGAGTCTTTCCCCTTAGATACATTTTTGGGGCACCCTGCCCATATATGCTGATTAAGTTCATTGCATTAGCAACTATGTATTCGGGCAACAGTAATTGTTAGGGATATTCTTCATCAGCTGATTTCTTGGCCATGGAAAACCAAAGGAAATCACAAGTAGAATTTTCTGTAAAGAGACCAGTCATTTTTCTATGTTCTCTTTCACAGCATTAAAATACTATTCCCTATTTAAATATCAAAAAAAGTATTTCATGTTAAGAGCTCATCCGGGCTAATCTCCCAATCTATGGGTGGAATGACTGAATCTGGTTTTTCTCTCAATGAAAAATTATTAATGGGAGAGCTTTAGAAATCATTACCTTGTGAAATACAAATCTGTCTCTTTGAATAAAGCATTCTGACAGGCAGCCTAGAAAGTACTAATACAAGGTAACAATCTATCTGTACTTCTGAACTTTATTTGACTGTGAGGAAAACAGTAAAATTTCTATTATGGCACATCAGAAAAGGCTGGCTCTACCCAGGCCTATGTATTTCTTTTACAAAAATACTCGTAAATCACTTAAAATCACTGACCATATCTTACACCTCTCTTTCAGCCACAGTTCAGATGGAAGCTGTGTTATACTCTAAATGACTTCGCTTCTCAGATGTAAAACAGAATTTATGTTTACTCTTCTTTAGACACCCACACTTTCCTCCTGCAAGATAAACCTTATAACTGCTTTAAATCATCCGTTTTCTTTATGTGATTACTGAAAGAATGGCAGATTTACAGGCATAAGACCATCTGTACCAAGAAAAGAAGATGATTTTTTTTCTTAATAGAAAACATGGCATGTTTTATTATCACTTTTATAATCTTGCTTATCTGCACACAAGAATCCTCCATGTTTGACCTATAGGTATCTCCTCTATGAAGCCAATGAAACACACCCACCTTTATGTTAAACCAAGGTTTCTCAGCCTCCCAGCACTACTGACATTTGAGTGATGAATAATTTGATAATTCTTTGTTGGGGAGCGGGGAGGGGGGATGGCCTGTGCAGTGTAGGATGTTTAGCAGCATCCCTGGCTTTTTACCCACTAGATGTCAGTAGCACACCCCACCCACCCCGACGTGACATAAGAAACGCCAAATGCCATATTGCAAAATCACCCCCAGGTTGAGAACCACTGTGAAAACATTCCACACCTGATTAGTAAACTACGGGAATAAAGTTAAGGTACACCTACTAAGGACCCGACAGAATTCATACATCCATTCGTACACCTGTTCATTCATTCATCAACTCTTTCTTTCCTTTAGTCGCTTTTTCCTGACCATTTGGAGGTTCAGCAAATCTTGCCCTATAGTAAATAACATTCTCATGTAGACCTGGTTCTAGTTACTTAAAGGGTGTAATTATGCACTAAGTCCTAGAAAGGAAAGTCTAGGAAAGAATGAAAAATTGAATAAATCTGACTCCTGACTTGGAACTCATGAATTCCAGAAAAAGTAGTCACAGCACTTACAGTCACCAAGATTTTACTTTGCGTATTGCAGTTAGAAGAAGACATAATGCAACACTGAGTTTTAGAGTGCTAATACCTCATAAGATACCTTATGCTTCAAATGCCAACTCTCCAAAAAAAAAAAAAGAAAAAAAAAAACACACTACATTTTAGTAAACACAAGAGACAGACAAGCATATTTTTTGAGACATTTGGAGTAAATCATTTAGTGAATATACAATAAAACGTGGATTAGAGGGGTTTTTTTCATTTGCTTGATACTTTATAATTTCAAGTTTTTCTACAAGTGTGCATTTCTTTTATTATTAGAAAAAATCAGTAAGCTTTATAAAGTTCATTAAAAATTCTGGCTCCCATACGTTTGAAGTTAGGCCCAGTGCAGTGAACACTTCACAGTAATTTTCAGCCTCAGATAGGATTATTTATGGGCAACCACAGAGTACCCCTAGAGAGCAGGGAAATAAAGTTGACATGATGGCATTTTCCAAATTGCTTCTGAACACACAAAACAGCAGCAGGTCTTTGAAGACCAGGCCTGCAGTCTCTGCCCAGGGAACAATGGCCCACGTAACAAAGTCATCTCTCTCCAGTCTTCCTACCTCTTGCCCAAGTGATTTCTGCTACAGCAGCTAAAGCCTCTAACCCCCCACACCCAGGCCTCTAGAAGGTCACATCTGCATTGGCTAGAAGGTCAATCCAGGTGGTATTGCCCATGGATACTGTATGTTATTGCTCGTTGGCTTAATTACAGATTCTTCCCTTGCCAGCCTTTCCTTCCGGATCACCTTCTGCTGTGTGCTGCCTTGACATTTAGCTAGAAATAGGAGGAAAGGAAGTAGAAAGCAGAGGATCGAGCTATGGATCTGTGAGAAAGACAATCTACAGGTCCATGCAAGTTGCTTGCAGGATACAAATGAGGGGAATAAAAGTCTCTCAGAGAAAAATTACTTCCTTGAGAACACAAATAAAATCTCTGTTGAGGCTGTGAGGAGAAATGGCTTGGATACCATGTTGACCTGGGGTCCAGTCCCAGCTCTGTCTGTGTTAGCTGTGCCACCTCAGGGGATCCCATTAAGTGCTCTAAATCCAGTTTTTCCCTTCTGAAAAATGGACTTTATAATACCTATCACAATCTGCAAACTAAATGATAACTACTATAGACGATATTTAGGGTACTTAAGTCATCCATTTATTCATTCAAACAATTAACTGAGTGCATAATTTGTGACAGAAACTCTGCTACATGTTGAATAAAACATGGTCAACAAAAGTAGATACAGTGCTTCCCCTCAGGGAAGCATCCAGTCTAATTAGAAATCTGTACACTTAAGAAATAAACACATAAATATATGATTAATCATGCTACTTACAACAAAGCACAAGTTTGTGGAGGCCATTTGAGGGTTGGGAAGGCTGTGCTGAGGATCATCAACTTGAATCTGGAAGACAGAAGAATTACCAGGTGAAGGAAAGAAAAGCATTCCATATGGACTGAACAACACAAAAAAAGTATCTTATGTTATTATGGAACATAGGAGGCCCAAAAAACCATGTCCTTTGTGTACTCAGTACATAGCACAGTGCCTAGCATATAGAGGTCAATAAGTATTTGTCGAATGAATAAATGAGATTTCTAAGAAGTATTCTGTGAGTGTTGATTCAGTTACTTGCTAGAGGTACATTCTTTGGCAAATGAATTACTTGTCTAAGCCTTAGTTTCCTTATTTGTCGGCTACTATTATTTGTAATACTGACATCTCTAGATTATGTTTAGGATTACATGAAAAAGTGGACATGAAAGGACTTAAGAGCTCCACAAACATTAGTTAAGTCTCTCATAAATAGGAGTTTTCCTCCATAAATATCACTAAGATGACAAGCTCCCTGAGCACAGGAGCCAAATTTATTTAGTTCACCCCTACATTCATAGCATCCATTGAGGTACCTGGACTAAAGCACTCACTCAATAAACACCTGATAATGCAATACCCATTGATACTGATTATGCTTCTATTTTTCAGTGTGTATACAGCTATGTGTGCACATATATCTCTTTGATTTAGGTTCCTGTGTTGTTTCTGTCTAAGGCATCAAGACACAAGCATATTAAACCACATATGATTACATAGTCTCCCTCTTGTGCTCCCTGCACTATTCACCAAATCTATGCCTATTAACCAGCCTGAAAAGGTCCTGAAATATTTCTAAGCAGAGCTGGTGCCTGTACTAATTGAGCCTTTCCCTTTATTCTCTAACTCAATTTGCTTCTAAAAAACAGGAGTGGGGCACAAGTAGAAGGAGTGGGAAATTTATTTTATAATTTATTGGAAGACTAATATGGCCACCTCAAAGTCTGAAAAGCAATAGAGCACAGAAGTGTTGAGAGACACCATCTGCCATAGACCTTGAGCATCCCAGCACATACTTGCCGGGTATGCCAAGAATGCAAGATCTTGAGCTTTCTTTACCTGGACCAGTTCTCAGGACTCCATTAGCAGAAAACAACCTTGAGGAATGAGATAATGTCTCTACCCGCTCCAGTCCCCTAGCAAAAACTGCTTCCACTTACTATGACAGTGGTGAATCCTATAACCCAGAGTTTCTCTCCTGTAATGCACTCCCTTAGACTTGGTGAAGGGAGAAGGTGGGGGAACCAAAACAAATGATAATAAAGCTCTGGTTTCTGCTTTTGTTGTGAGGAAAAACATTCTTTTCTCTGAACAAGGAGTCTCATGTCTACAGTCCGTGATACTGAAGCAGACTAACTTGTTAGCCTGTAAGTAGAGTAAAATCACAACCTTTTCACTGTTCTGGACATTTGGTAATAATTTTGGCATTAGAATCTAGGTCTATTTTTCCATTTAAGTTTTTTTGAGCTTCAGTTTTTGTCTTTTGAATGCTAAGATCATAACCACAACCACAAGTGCTGAGCCAGAATTACATTTTTTCATTTGCAATCAAATAAGTCTAAATACCGCATTGTGCTAACAACAAAACAATACAAAAGAAAACAACCACAAGCTTACTGCTCACAGGAAAGTCAGAAATGGAGTACTTCTGGGTGCTGTCTCAGACATGGGAATTCACAGGCCATCATCTCTAGGGTTATTTTGAATTACATAACTCCAATTACCTTCTATCTTTAAGTTCAAGATTGTAATTCCTAGGGCTTCCTGGTGGCGCAGGGGTTAAGAATCCACCTGCCAATGCAGGGGACACAGATTCGAGCCCTGGTCCGGAAAGATCCCACATGCTGTGGAGCAACTAAGCCCGTGCGCCACAACTACTGAGCCTGCAGTCTAGAGCCCGCAAGCCACAACTACTGAGCCCGTGTACCACAACAACTAAAGCCCGCACACCTAGAGCCCATGCTGCGCAACAAAGAGTTGTCCCCGCTTGCTGCGACTAGAGAAAGCCCGCACGCAGCAACAAAGACCCAACCCAGTGAAAATTAAATCAATTAAATCAATTAAACAAAACAAGATTCTAATTCCTAGGAAAGGAATATTGATTAGTTGAGCTTCGGTCATGTCTTTTCCCTTTGACCAAGGTAATGTGATAGGGAGAGGAGAGGGACAGGCATTTTATTTAATTTTATTTTTTTAACATCTTTATTGGAGTATAATTGCTTTACAATGGTGTGTTAGTTTCTGCTTTATAACAAAGTGAATCAGTTATACATATACATATGTTCCCATATCTCTTCCCTCTTGCATCTCCTTCCCTCCCACCCCCCCATCCCACCCCTCTAGGTGGTCACAAAGCACCGAGCTGATCTCCCTGTGCTATGTGGCTGCTTCCCAATAGCTATCTGTTTTACGTTTGGTAGTGTATATATGTCCATGCCACAATCTCACTTTGTCACAGCTTACCCTTCCCGTTCCCCATATCCTCAAGTCCATTCTCTAGTAGGGCTGTGTCTTTGTTCCCATCTTGCCCCTAGGTTTTTCAGGACGATTTTTTTTTTTTTTTTTTTTTTTAGATTCCATATATATGTGTTAGCATACGGTATTTGTTTTACTCTCTCTGACTTACTTCACTCTGTATGACAGACTAGGTCCATCCACCTCACTACAAATAACTCAATTTCGTTTCTTTTTATGGCTGAGTAATATTCCATTGTATATCTGTGCCACATCTTGTTATCCATTCATCTGTTGATGGACACTTCTGTCACTTTCATGTCCTGGCTATTGTAAATAGAGCTGAAACGAACATTTTGGTACATGATTCTTTTTGAATTATGATTTTCTCAGGGTATATTCCCATCAGTGGGATTGCTGGGTCATATGGTAGCTCTATGTTTACTTTTTTAAGGACGCTTCATACTGTTCTCCATAGTGGCTGCATCAATTTACCTTCCCAACAACAATGCAAGAGGGTTCCCTTTTCTCCACACCCTCTCCAGCATTTATTGTTTGTAGATTTTTTGATGATGGCCATTCTGACTGGTGTGAGATGATATCTCATGGTAGTTTAGATTTGCATTTCTCTAATGATTAACAATGTTGAGCATTCTTTTATGTGTTTGTTGGCAACGTGTATATCTTTGGAGAAATGTCTATTTATGTCTTCTGCCCATTTTTGGACTGGGTTGTTTTTTTCATACTGAGCTACATGAGCTGCTTGTAAATTTTGAAGATTAATCCTTTGTCAGTTGCTTCATTTGCAAATATTTTCTCCCATTCTGAGGTTTGTCTTTTCGTCTTGTTTATAGTTTCTTTGCTGTGCAAAAGCTTCTAAGTTTCATTAGGTCCCATTTGTTTATTTTTGTTTTTATTTCCATTTTTCTAGGAGGTGGGTGAAAAAGGATCTTGCTGTGATTTATGTCATAGAGTGTTCTGCCTATGTGTTCCTCTAAGAGTTTGATAGTGTCTGGCCTTACATTTAGGTCTTTAATCCATTTTGAGTTTATTTTTGTGTATGGTGTTAGGGAGTGTTCTAATTTCATTCTTTTACATGTAGCTGTCCAGTTTTCCCAGCACCACTTATTGAAGAGGCTGTCCTTTCTTCACTGAATATTCTTGCCTCCTTTATCAAAGATAAGGTGACCATATGTGTGTGGGTTTATCACTGGGCTTTCTATCCTGTTCCATTGATCTTCACTTCTGTTTTTGTGACAGTACCATACTCTCTTGATTACTGTAGCTTTGTAGTATAGTCTGGAGTCAGGGAGCCTGATTCCTCGAGCTCTGTTTTTCTTTCTCAAGATTGCTTTGGCTCTTCGGGGTCTTCTGTGTTTCCAAACAAATTGTGAAACTTTTTGTTCTAGTTCTTTGAAAAATGCCAGGGGTAGTTTGATAGGGATTGCACTGAATCTATAGATTGCTTTGGGGAGTATAGTCATTTTCACAATGTTGATTCTTCCAATCCAAGAACATGGTATATTTCTCCATCTATTTGTATCATCTTTAATTACTTTCCTCAGTGTCTTATAATTTTCTGCTTACAGGTCTTCTGTCTCCTTAAGTAGGTTTATTCCTAGATATTTTATTCTATTTCTTGCAGTGGTAAATGGGAGTGTTTTCTTAATTTCACTTTCAGATTTTTCATCATTAGTGTATAGGAATGCTAGAGATTTCTGTGCACTAATTTTGTATCGTGCTACTTTACCAAATTCATTGATTAGCTCTAGTAGTTTTCTGGTAGCATCTTTACGATTCTCTATGTATAGTATCGTGTCATTTGCAAACAGTGACAGTTTTACTACTTCTTTTCCGATTTGGATTCCTTTTATTTTTTTTCTCTGATTGCTGTGGCTAGGACTTCCAAAACTATGTTGAATAATAGTGTTGAGAGTGGGCAACCTTGTCTTGTTCCTGATCTTAGTGGAAATGGTTTCAGTTTTTCACCATTGAGGATGACGTTGGCTGGGGGTTTCTCATATATGGCCTTTATTATGTTGAGGAAAGTTCCCTCTATGCCTACTTTCTCAAGGGTTTTAATCATAAATCGGTGTTGTATTTTGTCAAAAGCTTCCTCTGCATCTATTGAGACAATCATATGGTTTTTCTCCTTCAATTTGTTAATATGGTGTATCACGTTGATTTGCCTATATTGAAGAATCCTTGCATTCCTGGGATAAACCCCACTTGATCATGGTGAATGATCCTTTTAATATGCTGCTGGATTCTGTTTGCTAGTATTTTGTTGAGGATTTTTGCATCTATGTTCATCACTGTTATTGACCTATATTTTCTTTCTTTGTGACATCTTTGTCTGGTTTTGGTATCAGGGTGATGGTGGCCTCGCAGAATGAGTTTGGGAGTGTTCCTCCCTCTGCTATATTTTGGAAAAGAGTTTGAGAAGAATAGGTGTTAGCTCTTCTCTAAATGTTTGATAGAATTTGCCTGTGAAGCCATCTGATCCTGGGCTTTTGTTTGTTGGAAGATTTTTTAATCACAGTTTCAATTTCAGTGTTTGTGATTCGTCTGTTCATATTTTCTGTTTCTTCCTGGTTCAGTCTCAGAAGGTTGTGCCTTTCTAAGAATTTGTCCATTTCTTCCAGGTTGTCCATTTTATTGGCATAGAGTCGATTGTAGTAATCTCTCATAATCCTTTGTATTTCCACAGTGTCAGTTGTTACTTCTCCTTTTTCATTTCTAATTCTATTGGTTTGAGGCCTCTCCCTTTTTTATTCATGAGTCTGGCTAATGGTTTATCAATTTTGTTTATTTTCTCAGAGAACCAGCTTTTAGTTTTATTGATCTTTGCTATCGTTTCCTTCATTTCTTTTTCATTAATTCCTGATCTTATCTTTATGATTTCTTTCCTTCTGCTAACTTTGGGTTTTTTTTTTTGTTCTTCTTTCTCTAATTGCTTTAGGTGCAAGGTTAGGTTGTTTATCGGAGTAGTTTCTTGTTTCTTAAGGTAGGATTGTATTGCTATAAACTTCCCTCTTAGAACGGCTTTTGCTGCATCCCATATGTTTTGGGTCATCGTGTTTTCATTGTCATTTGTTTCCAGGTATTTTTTGATTTCTTCAGTGATCTCTTGGTTATTAGTGTATTGTTTAGCCTCCATGTGTATTTCTTACAGATTTTTTCCTGTAATTGACATCTAGTTTCCTAGCTTTGTGGTCACAAAAGATACTGGATACAGTTTCAATTTTCTTAAATTTACCAAGGCTTGATTTGTGACCCAAGATATGATCTATCCTGGAGAATGTTCCATAAGCACTTGAGAAGACTGTGTATTCTGTTGTTTTTGGATGGAATGTGCTATACACATCAAGTCCATCTTGTTTAATGTATCATTTAAAGCTTGTGTTCCGTTTTTTATTTTCATTTTGGATGATCTGTCCATTGGTGAAAGTGGGGTGTTAAAGTCCCCTACTATGGTTGTGTTACTGTCGTATTCCTCTTTTATGGCTCTTAGTATTTGCCTTACGTATTGAGGTGCTCCTATGCTGGGTGCAAAAATATTTACAATTGTTATATCTTCTCAGACCAATCCGCTGATCATTATATAGTGTCCTTCTTTGTCTCCTGTAGTAGTCTTTATTTTAAAGTCTATTTTGTCTGATATGAGAATTGCTACTCCAGCTTTCTTCTGATTTACACTTGCATGGAATATCTTTTTCCATCCCCTCACTTTCAGTCTGTATGTGTCCCTCGGTCTGAAGTGGGTCTCTTGTAGACAGCATATATATGGGTCTTGTTTTTGTATCCATTCAGCCAGTCTACGTGTTTTGGTTGGAGCATTTAATCCATTTACATTTAAGGTAGTTATCGATATGTATGTTCCTATTACCATTTTCTTAATTGTTTTGGGTTTCTTATTGTAGGTCTTTTCCTTCTCTTGTGTCCTGCCTAGAGAATTTACTTTATTACTTTAGCATTTGTTGTAAAGCTGGTTTGGTGGTGTTGAATTCTCTCAGCTTTTGCTTGTCTGTAATGGTTTTAATTTCTCCATCAAATCTGAATGAGATCCTTGTTGGGCAGAGTACTCTTGGTTGTAGGTTTTTCCCCTTCAGCACTTTATATATGTCCTGCCAGTCCCTCCTGGCTTGCAGAGTTTCTGCTGAAAGATCAGCTGTTAACCTTATAGGGTTTCCCTTGTGTGTTATTTGTTGTTTTTCCCTTGCTGCTTTTAATATGTTTTCTTTGTATTTAATTTTTGATAGTTTGATTAATATGTGACTTGGTGTGTTTGTCCTTGGATTTATCCTGTATGAAACTCTCTGTGCTTCATGGGCTTGACTATTTCTTTTCCCATATTAGGGAAGTTTTCAACTATAATGTCTTCAAATATTTTCTTGGTCCCTTTCTTTTTCTCTTCTTCTTCTGGGACCTGTATAATTCGAACATTGGTGCATTTAATGTTGTCCCAGAGGTCTCTGAGACTGTCCTCAATTCTTTTCATTCTTTTTTCTTTATTCTGCTCTGCAATAGTTATTTCCACTATTTTATCTTCCAGGTCACTTATCCGTTCTTCTGCCTTAGTTATTCTGCTATTGATCCCTTCTAGAGAATTTTTAATTTCATTTATTGTGTTGTTCATCACTGTTTGTTTGCTCTTTAGTTCTTCTAGGTCCTTGTTAAACGTTTCCTGTATTTTCTCTATTCTATTTCCAAGATTTTGGATCATCTTTACTATCATTATTCTGAATTCTTTTTCAGGTAGACT
The DNA here is from genome assembly GCF_964270905.1 of Leucopleurus acutus. Classification (NCBI taxonomy): domain Eukaryota; kingdom Metazoa; phylum Chordata; class Mammalia; order Artiodactyla; family Delphinidae; genus Leucopleurus; species Leucopleurus acutus. Next base: position 26,180,603 of record NC_139162.1, read on the forward strand.
GTCTATTTCCTCTTCATTTTTTAGGTCTGGTAGGTTTTTGCCTTCCTCCTTCATCTGCTGTGTTTTTTTCTGTCTTCTCATTTTGCTTAATCACTGTATTTGTTGTTTCCTTTTTGCAGGCTGCAGGTTTGTAGTTCCCTTTGTTTTTGCTGTCTGTCCCCAGTGGCTAAGGTTGGTTCAGTGGGTTGTGTAGGCTTCCTGGTGGAGGGGACTAGTGCCTGTGTTCTGGTGGATGAGGTTCTATCTTGTCTTTCTGGTGGGCAGGTCCACGTCTGGTGGTGTGTTTTGGGGTGTCTGTGGACTTATTATGATTTTAGGCAGCCTCTCTGCTAATGGATGGGGTTGTTTTCCTGTTTCTAGTTGTTTGGCATAGGGTGTCCAGCACTGTAGCTTGCTGGTCGTTGAGTGAAGCTGGGTCTTGGTGTTGAGATGGAGATGTCTGGGGGATTTTCGCCATTTGATATTATGTGGAGCTGGGAGGTCTCTTGTGGACCAGTGTCCTGAACTTGGCTCTCCCACCTCAGAAGCACAGCCCTGATGCCTGGCTGGAGTACCAAGAGCCTTTCATCCACACGGCTCAGAATAAAAGGAAGAAGAAAAAGAAAGAAGGAAAGAAAGAAGATAAAATAAAATAAAAATGAAGTAAAATAAATTAAAAGTTATTAAAATAAAAAATATTAAGAAAAAAAATTTTTTAAGTAATTAAAAAAAAAAAAGGACAGACAGAACCCTAGGACAAATGGTAAAAGCAAAGCTATACAGACAAAATTACACACAGAAGCATCCACATACTCAGTCACAAAAAGAGAAAAAGGGAAAAAAATATATATATATATCTTTGCTCCCAAAGTCCACCTCCTCAATTTGGCATGATTCGTTGTCTATTCAGGTATTCCACAGATGCAGGGTACATCAAGTTGATTGTGGAGATTTAATCCGCTGCTTCTGAGGCTGCTGGGTGAGATTTCCCTTTCTCTTCTTTGTTCGCACAGCTCCTGGTGTTCAGCTTTGGATTTGGCCCCGCCTCCGCGTGTAGGTCGCTGGAGGGCGTCTGTTCCCCCGCTCAGACAGGACGGGGTTAAAGGTGCAGCTGATTTGGGGGCTCTGGCTCACTCAGGCTGTGGGGAGGGAGGGGTATGGATGCGGGGCGAGCCTGCGTTGGCAGAGGCCAGCATGACGTTGCACCAGACTTAGGCGTGTCATGCGTTCTCCTGGGGAAGTTGTCCCTGGATCACAGGACCCTGGCAGTGGCGGGCTGCACAGGCTCCCGGGAGGGGAGGTATGGATGGTGACCTGTGCTTGCGCACAGGCTTCTTGGTGGCTGCAGTAGCAGCCTTAGTGTCCCATGCCTGTCTCTGGGGTCTGCACTGATAGCTGCGGCTCACACCAATCTCTGGAGCTCCTTTAAGTGGCGCTGTTAATCCCCTCTCCTCGCGCACCAGGAATCAAAGAGGCAAGAAAAAGTCTCTTGCTGGTCTCCCTCCCAGCTAGCTGTGGTGCAGTAGCCCCCTTCAGGCTGTGTTCACACAGCCAACCCCAGTCCTCTCCCTGGGATCCGACCGAAGCCCGAGCCTCAGCTCCAACCCCCCCCCCCCGCCCACCCCGGCGGCTGAGCAGACAAGCCTCTCGGGCTGGTGAGTGCTGGTCGGCACCGATCCTCTGTGCGGAAATCTCTCCCCTTTGCCCTCCACACCCCTGTTGCTGCGCTCCCCTCCGTGGCTCCGAAGTTTTCCCCCTCCGCCACCCACAGTCTCCGCCTGCGAAGTGGCTTCCTAGTGTGTGGAAACCTTTCCTCCTTCACGGCTCCCTCCCACTGGTGCAGGTCCCGTCCCTATTCTTCTGCCTGTTTTTTCTTTTTTCTTTTGCCCTACCCAGGTACGTGGCAAGTTTCTTGCCTTCTGGGAGGTCTGAGGTCTTCTGCCAGCGTTCAGTAGGTGTTCTGTAGGAGTTGTTCCACATGTAGATTTATTTCTGATGTTACATGTGGGGAGGAAGGTGATCTCCGCGTCTTACTCTTCTGCCACTTGAAGCTCGTCCTGGCATTTTAAATATGGACTGGTTGGAGTAGCAAACATCCAAAGAAAAAGCAGAAACCACATATGTTCTTTAAATATCACTCTTGGCATATGTAAATGCTCAGCACATATTAGGTGTTACTATCTTGTTCTTTAATGTTGTTGTTGCCATGATGGTTAATACTAATAAAAATCTTGTTACAAAGCTGTCAGTTACTGACAATATAAGCTCATTAACAAATATCTTCCACTGTTAGAAAAACCAAATATATCAGGGAGAAATGTCATAGATGTAAATTTAAGAGCTACCAGATTTTTTTTCAATCTTAAGTTTACATTAGTCTAGCAACCAGTGGGTGTGAAGGCCTGGACTGACAATTTGCCTTCAATTTGATAAGAAAATGAAGAATGTAACCCCTTGATTAGGAGTACAGACTCCATAGCTGCTTTGAATCTCAGCCTCCCACTTCCTTATTATTTGATTCTGGGAAATTAGATTAATCTCTCTACATTTCAGTTCTCTCATATTTAATTCATTGAGTTAACTGAAGTAGACAATCCACTTAAAGCATTCACAGAGTCCCTGACACTTAGTACATGCTCAGTAAATGTTAACTATGACTATTATTCAGTGAGCGAAAGAAGTTCACGACGTCACTCTTTTACCTGCCTGCCCACAGCATATAAATGATAGATCTGCAAAATCAGGCATCATGGCCTCTATTGGACATTTTTATAAACAAAAATAGCAAAACAATTATGAAAACTCTGCATGCTGAGGATAAAGACTTAATCTGGCAAATATATTTTCCAAGGGAAAAAAGAAAAGATTCACTAAGATTTTAAATTTGCTTGTATAGAAAAAAAAAGTACACTTAAAAAGAGATTTAATTATTTGGCAATAAAATTCTCCTCTTTTAGTGATTTCAGTGTGCAATTTAACCACACTTTTTGATCTTATGTGTGTGTACATTGTAATCATTCAACTGTCTTAATTTAGCTGTTTGTCTCCTTTGTCTTATAAACTGCTTTATTTTTGCACTGAAACAAGCTTTTAAAAATTATCACAAATATTTGTTTTACATAACCACTGTTGAGGAAAAAAGAAAAGCTTGTTGGGACTTCCCTCGTGGCGCAGTTGTTTGGAGTCCGCCTGCCAATGCAAGGGACACGGGTTCAAGCCCTCATCTGGGAAGATCCCACATGCCGTGGAGCAACTAAGCCTGTGTGCCACAACTACTGAGCCTGTGCTCTACAACCCACAAGCCACAACTACTGAGCCCACGTGCTACAACTACCGAAACCCACGTGCTTCAGCCCGTGCTCCGCAACAAGAGAAGCCCCAGCTCAATGCAACTAGAGAGAGTCCACGCACAGCAATGAAGACCCAATGTAGCCAAAAATAAAATAAATAAATAAATAAATAAATTTATAAAAAAAAGAAAGAAAAAGCTTGTTCATTTCCATGTAATTCTAAAGGGTACAGAAAATGATACTTTCTTACTCCCTGTATTGTCAGGCTATAGTTATGTAAATGGGATCTGTGACCAAGTATTTACTGCTCTTGCATTCACTGAACACTGCAGCTGAGCAGGACCCAGGAAAAATAAAACGTGTAAATTTACTGATCTATAGCATCTCTTCCTGGTTTAATCCATGGCTTTTTAAAGATGCAGAAGAATCTAACTAGGGGTTTACCAAAATGTTAGTTCCATAATAGCTGCTGGCTTCAATGACTGGGCATGACTTCTAAAGAAAAGGGAAAAAAAATCATCATTTTCACATCTCTCACTAGTGGGTTTCTGCTTTGTAAGTCCCCATTCTTATGGACGTGAATCCAAACCTAGGCCCAAGCTCTGTCTTTGCCATTTTCTCCCTATGTAACTTCATATTTCAGTTAACTTTGCTGAGCCCTAGTTCCTACGAATCCTGGTCTTTATTTTACTGGGTCTGTGGGAAAATCAGAATAATATTTCTGAGTTTGTATTTGTGGTCCCAATTATATCAGAATGGTCCTCCCTCTCAGAGGTGACTTCATTCTTCACAATGACCTTGGTTTGCATATTCCTCAACCTTGATAATCCTGACCAAAGAATTAGATTCCCAGAACAAATTCCTGTTCTGCTTTTCTTTCTGCCTCTTTACTCTTTTGTCCCCATTGGCATCTCTTCTTCTTCCCACTATTCCACGCATGGAGAGCCCCATAACACAAGTGAGTCCTTGGCCCCATGTTCCCTTATACTTTCATTCCTAGAAACAACTTTAAAAAATTCTTATTCCGCTAATAATTGGCATCAACTAGAAACGGCAGGCATCCTAATTCTTGCAACAATTCTACAAGTTGCTTCTAATATTTGCTTCTTTTACACATTGGTTTTATTCCTAGCCTTCAAAAGAAAACTTCAAACCAGATTTGCCTGACCCGAATGATCATACTCTTTCAGATATACACGCTACTTCTTTATTTACACCTCGGCTCTAGACCTGGCCACCTGAGTCCTTGGCTTATATATACAGCTAATTAGGTCTGAGTGTTTTTAACTGGAGGGTAATCAATCTCCCATAGGCATACTCCTCTATGCCAATCCCAGTTTCTGTCCATTAGAATTACCACTATCCTCATAATTTCCTCAATGGCTGGGATCTTATAGTACCTACATCAAAGGGTCAGTTGTAAGGACAAAATATGTGAATAGGTATAGATGGGGTAGTATCTGGCACATGATCCATTCTCAATAAGCTGTTGTTCTTGTTATTACTAATACTAATACTACTACTTCGAAAATGCTCTAAAAGCTTAAGATCTAGAAAATGAGTAGATACATAGGGAGTAACAATTCAGTCAGTTAAGTGCTCTGACAGATATTTGTATAAGATGCTCTATGATCACAGCAGAGAGTGTCTAAATGTACAATGCCTGCACTTTTTAATATTTAGTCACTAAACACACACACAGACACACAAGCACACACACTGATTATATGTGCACCCCATATTTTGGAGACGGAAAGTATATTGGTAAGCTTCCTCTGGACTATCCCCCATGGAATGAAATTCTTAGTGAATGCCACTCTGAAGTGAGACTTTCTATCTTCAGTTACCAGATTGTCTCCTGAAGTAACTGAAACTCGTGAGCCTTGAATATAAAGCTGCTCAGTGCCATTGATCATAATAGAGCAATGTGAGCTGAGGTGACAATACTGTTTTTGAAGTGGGAGGGTTAGCTTAGCCAATATAAAATATATAAACATATATTTATTTAAATACATATTTTTTAAAGGATTTGTGCCTGAGTGGTGCAGCTCCTAAATCTCTAATTACATTTAATATAGTAAGGAAGCCTAGTCATTGCTTCCTGGCCCTTCCAACAAGAGTCAGGATAACATCCAGGGAACTTCTTGAAGCAAAAGCCCAATGACCTTCTCTCTCTTTGGAGAATCCTAAAGCACCAGAGCCTGGACTTGGTCCATGCTGCTACTGATGGGACAGTTCCTTGCTAGCCATTACCTGAAGGGATGAGAAAGTAACCATAAAATTCCTACATCTCTTAACTTACTGAGATCTGAAGAGGAAAAGGACAGGAGATGGCACTAAAGCTTAGCTCCACTTACTTCTACTTCTGCCTCTGTGAAAATTAGAAAAGTAATCCTTACTTGGACTAAGTCAGAGGAGGAAGTTAGATGGGTAGAAAAGGAACCACATGCTTCTTAATAACCTCACTGTCACTAAAGCACCCTGAGGAAGGCACCAGTGCCCAGCAGTCATGTGAGAAGCAGGGGAGATAGTTGTTTTATTCAGAGGCACAGTGATTGAGTAGGGTGGTGTTCCAAAGGAAGACAAATGGAGGAACTCTTGAAACAGAATTGCTCGTGTTTAAATCCTGTATCATATTTGCCAGCTGTGTGACTTTGGGCAAATGATTCTAACCCTCTGAATTCCAGTCGTCTCATTTGTATAATGGGGACAAAACTTACGTTAAAAACCCGTTGATAGAATTTAAGATGATGCAGGTAAATGGTGTAGCATGTAATAAATATCCAATCAATTGTGGTTTCCTTCTTTGTTTTGCCTACCAATTCTATTTCCTCCAATACCACATTTAAGAGCAGCACATCAATTGATACAAAAGTCAAATCATTAAGAAAATTTAAATTATTTTCTGATTAAAAAGAGGAAAGAAGTTGGGAAAATCTTTTGGAAATTTGTGTTGGAAAATATTCTGAGGTCAAGTTAGGACCTAAGTGGGTAGAGTGTTCTGATTGGTTAACAATATCTACACAGACAGAGAAGGGGACAGTAGTTACTTGCATACCATAAAGTTATGATCTCTCAGCTAACATGTCTTAGAGATATTTGCAGCATTTGAATCACAAAGTCCTAAATATCCAACTACAAAAAAACTAAATTATGACTGACTTTTGCCTTTTATTAAATTTTATTGAGAGTATAAAGAGGAATGACATGGTCCTTATCCTCCATTAACCAGGTAAATAAGGATAGAAAAGATATTCTACAGAAATAAATGACATTTACAATCAAATAAATAAAGGACCTAGGAATAAATTTAACCAAAGAGGTAAAAGATCTGTACACTGGAAACTATAAGACACTGATGAAAGAAACTGAAGAAGACACAAATAAGTAGAAAGATATCCCATGCTCATGGACTGGAAGAATTAATATTGTTAAAATGTCCATACTACCCAAAGCAATCTACAGATGCAGTGAAATCCCTAACAAATTCTTAATGGCATTTTTCAGAGAAATAGAGCTAACATTCCTAAAATTTGTATGGAACCACAAAAGACTCCAAATAGCCAAAGCAACCTTGAGAAAGAAGAATAAAGCTGAGGTTATCATGCGTTGTGATTTCAAACTATATTACAGAGCAATAGTAATCAAAACAGTATGGTATTGGCATAAAAACAGACACATAGATCAACAGAACAGAATAGACAGCCCAGAAATAAACCATGCACATATGGTCAGTTAATCTACAACAAAGGAGCCAAGAATATACAATGGGGAAAGGATAGTCTCTACAATAAACAGTGCTGAGAAAATTACATAGCCACATACAAAAGAATGAAACTGGACTACTATCTTACACCATATACAGAAATCAACTCAAAATGAATTAGACTTGAACATAAGACATGAAACCATAAAACTACTAGAAGAAAACATATGGGTAAGCTCACTGCTCTTAGCAATGATTTTGATTTGACATTAAAAGAAAAGGCAACAAAAGCAAAAATAAACAAGTGAGACTACAACAAACTAAAAAGCTTCTACACAGCAAAGGAAATTATCAACAAAATGAAAAAGCAACCTATGAAGTGGGATAAAAAATTGCAAACCACATATCTGATAAGCAGTTAATATCCAAAATATACCTGGAACCCATACAACTCAATAGCAAGAAAAAACGAAAAACCTAATTTAGAAATGGACAAAGGACCTGAATAGACATTTTTCCAAGGAAGACATGAAAATGACCAACAGCTACAAAAAAGTGCTCAACATCACTAATATCAGGGAAATGCAAATCAAAGCCACAAATGGTATCACCTCGTAACTGTTAGGATGGCTATCATCAAAAACACAAGAGAGAAATCATGGTGAGAATGTAGAGAAAAGGGAACGCTTGTACACTGTTGATGGAAATGTAAACTGGTATAGCCACTATGAAAACAGTATAGAGGTTCCTCAAATTAAAAATAAAACTACCACACATGATCCAGCAATCCCACTCCCAGATATATATCCAAAGGAAACAAAGTTACTATCTTGAAGAGAGAGCTGTACTCCAATGTTCATTGCAGCATTACTCACAATAGCCAAGGTATGGAAACAACATAAGTTTGTCAGCAGATCAGTGGATACAGAAAATATGACTGATACACACACACACACACACACACACACACACACACACACACACACAGAGGAATACTCTTCAGCCTTGAAAAAGAAGGGAATCCTACCATTTTTATGAACCTGAAGGTCATTATGCTAAGTGAAATAACCCACAACAGAAAAATGAACAGTGTGTGGTATCACTTATGTGTAGAACCTGGAAAAAAAAAAAGCTGAACTCATAGAAACAGAGAGTAGAATGGTGGTTGCCAGGAGATGGGGAATAGGAGAAAGAGGGAGAGGTGGTAAAAGGGTACAAACTTTCAGTTATAAAATGAATAAGATCTGAGGACCTAATGTATAACATTGTGATTAGAGTTGATAATACAGTGTTGTATAACTGAAATTTGCTAAGAGAGCGGAACTTCAGTGTTCTCACCAAAAGAAAATAAAAAGTGAATAAATATGTGAGGTGATAGATGTGTTAATTAATGTGACGGTAGGAATTCTTTTACAATATATACGTATATCAAATTATCACATTGTATACTTTATAAATTGTAATATGATTTGTCAATAAAGCTGGAAAAACATATGAGGAGTATTCATATTCGTCTTATCAAAAAGGTGGGAGTCTATGTCCCCTACTGTGAATCTGGATGGGGTTGCGCTTTCCAACATCAATTTTCTAAAACCAACGAGGTGTCCTACAATTCAAATAAATTCTGATACTAACTACCCAGATATATAGCACAGACCCCACAGGCTAAAAGGCTCACTGCTATGAGAAGGCCCCTACTTTGGGCCCCAGCTACAGGTGCCAGAGACTACTATACTTAAGACCAATAGGCTTGGCTACAAATTCAGGGGTTCCCCTGATCCCTTACAGTTTCAATAATTTGCTAGAACAACTCACAAAACTCAAGGAAGTGCTATATTTAAATTACCATTTTATTATAAAGGATATAAATGAACAGCCAGTTGAACAGGTACATGGGGCAAAGGTCCCAAGCACTGGAGCTTCTGGTCCCATGAAATCAGAGTATGTCACCCTCCCAGTACATCAATATGCTCACCAACCAAGAAGCTCTCTAGTCCCCCTACCCTCTAAGAGGGACTAGAGAGGTCAGGGGATGGGACCGAAATTTCCAACCCTCTCATCACATGGTTGGTTTTGCTGTCCATCAGCCCCCATGCTAAAGCTATCTAGAGGCCCCACTATGAGTTACCTCACTGCATAAATTCAGATATGGTTGAAGAGGGGTCATTATGAATAACAAAAGACACTCTAATCCCTCAGAAAATTCCAAGGATTCTTGAAACTCTGTGCCAGGAACCAGGGACAAAGACCAGATATATTCTTTATTATACCAGACCTTGCGATTGCTTTCACAAAGAGAGAACTGCTAAAGTGATTCTGTGTGATGCACAAAGCTGCGTCATAAAAGGCCATGCAGCTTCCACCTTGTTCAATGGACCATTCATACTCAGAGCCCTGAACCATACTCTAAGAAACCTAACTCCACGAGGCCTCCATGCCATAAACCAATCAAACCACACGTAGGCACTCTGATTTGAGTCATTCTAACAGATATGAGTCTTTAGAAGTTTCTAGCCACCAGCCTTCTCGTCAACTTAGCCAGTGAGTCTTCCCAACTGAATCCCCAGAATGTGGATCAGAGAAAAGCAACCCCTGTTGGGTCCTATGTGAATTCCTGACCCACAGAATCTGTAAGCATAATAAGAGGGCTATTTTAAGGTGTTAAACTATAGGGTACCTTGTTACACAGCAATAGTAACTGGAACAAGTCATAACAAGTGAGGCTGGAGAAGTAGAATGGGGCCAGGTCGTGCCACGTGAAGAGCATTGGGCTTTATTCCACAGACTATCTATCAGTTTTTAGAGTGGGGAGGAATGCATCAGAGTTGGACTTACTTTTTAGATAACTCATTCTGGCTGCAGTGAGAAGGTTAAATTTAAGACAGGCAAGACCGGAGTCAGGGAGATGGTAAGAGACTATTGAAAGATGAGGAAGACATTTACTAGGACAGTAATGATACAAACAGAGAAGGGAGGATAGCCTTGACAAAAAAACAAAACCAAAACAAAACAAAATTTAGAGGGTAAAAGCAGCAGAATTTGGCAGAAAATCCAATACAGAATTCAGGAAGAGGGAGAAGGAAGAATTAATGGTGACCCACATGTTTCTGGTTGAATGGCTAGGAAGCTGATAGGGCTATCAGTTGAGATTTAATACTAAAGAAGTTAACTACAGTTGACAAAAAGATAATATCCACCAAGTTTTGAATGTGTTAAATTGAAATTTCTTTGGAACGCTAGGTGGATAAACCCAGCAAAGCGCTCACAAGCCTAAAGCTTGGGAAGGAAGTTAGGACAGATGGTAGTAGATTTGAGAATCAACAGTCTCTACAGTTAGACCAATGAAAACAGATTAGATCATTTAGGGGAATTATTCAAAGTAAGTAGAATGGAGAATCAAAGATAAATCTCTATAGGTCCAGTATCTAAGAGTTTTATAGGGTAGGAATGACCAAGGAAACAAAGAAAAAAGGAAAGTAAGGCCAGAGAGGAAAGCAGGAGTGACACTGGCTCCAAGGAGTAAAGAGTTTCAGAAAGCTTGTACTGCTCTCTGTCATTAAATGGAGCGGAGAGTGCCGCTAACCCCATGCCAAGACCTTTGCAAGACACTGAGAATATAAATCTGAATACATCATCACTCTAGCCTTCACAGAGACATAGACAGGTAAACAAATATGTGACAGGAGAGTGGGAACAGTGCAAGATAGAACTGTTACTCAGTACAATATTACCTCAAGGAAGGAGAAACTGAGTTAGTGAAAATAAAATCTTCAGAGGATATAATACATCAGGTTTTTGTCTTCTAAAATGGTGTGCAAGCCACTTGAATTCAAGAATCAGAACTTTTTTCATACTCAAGCCTTGAGGACCGCTACGTGGAGTTCAGTAAGTGAGTACACATGATGGACCTGAAATTCTGTTAACTTCTGGGAAAGTCACACATTCTGAAATAGATAGTTTGCATTAAAGTGTAAAAAAAAAATCCCACCCAGAGAAGGAAGAGGGTTGCCATTCACACCAGACCCCAAGGGAAGCTGGGCCCTTCTTCCTGTCTGGCATCAGTACAACTAATCTGTAAACTGCCTTTCTGCACCCTGGACCTCCCTGCTGGTATTCTGACCCTGTGCCATTATGTGGGGTGGAGAGCACCTGAAAGAAGCATTTATTACTGCCTTGCATTGAAATCTAGAAGCCAGAATTGTTTGGGAGCTAAAAGCAATTTATTCCTAAGCTTTCATGTTTATAAAGTTGAGATGATTCCCACGTCCAGTCCCTCCTCCCCCCAAGCTTTCCATCTGCAAGTTCCAGGGCAGGTGAGTTAGGCTTTGGGGCTGGTTCAACTCCAGATGGTTTCAAAGTTTTGCACAGGCCTAAGGATTTACAAAACCTCAAGTTTTATCTTTAAAGAAACAGCTAGTCATGTATTTTTGGATGTAGAAGAATTTCTTCCATAGTCAAATGCACAAAACCGTGTAAGTACCACACATACAACTGGTAATTTTAGTATGAAACCTGTCCCTTCAAAGTGCTAGCGTGTGTGTGCATGCATGCGTGCGTGTGAGTGTGTGTGTGAGAGAGAGACAGAGAGAGAGAGAAGAGGGAGAAAAAAGAGGGAACCATGATTTCAACCAGGGACTATTTTACCTTCCAGGAAACACTTGACAATATGCGGAGATATTTCTGGCTGTCACAACTGAGGCGGGGTGGGGGCGGGTTACTACCGGGATCATAGCCCAGGGATGCTGCTAAACACCCTACGAGGCACAGGGCAGCCCTTCACGACAAGGAATTTTCCAGCCCAAAATGTCAATAGTGCCACTGTTGAGAACTCTTGAGAGAGAAAGACAGGAAGAAGAGGAATCAAGTAGTTATTCCAGTGTTTTTTCTACACAAATCAAACCTAGTCACAGAACCATCACATCTTCGGGTCAGGAGGATATTCTAGTCATCACACAGTCTCATGTACCATGAAATACAGCATCAGGATGGCAAGACTGGCTTGTGTATTATAATTCTATTAGACACACTTGTTGGATGAAAGAGAAAACATGGAACACAATTCCATAATAAGGCTACAAAAACATTGCCCTGTGCTGTGACTAAAAAGAGATAACCCCTCAAGCTAGCATCAGAAGGAAGCTGACTGCATGAGGAGACAACAAGAGAGAAAATATGTTTACTGTTCCAATTGCAAAGAGGCGTCGGCTAGATACAGCGTTGAGATGGTCTTGTAGATTTAGGAACCGGAAGGGAAAATGGTCTTTGACCTCGAGGAGTTGCTGGGAAACAGATGCCTGAAGAGCCCAGGGAAGAATTTTTGACCCAACAACAGGCTTCTTGCATGTGTCAAATTTTATTTCTTTGTGTGTGAAAATTTGCTGTTTCTTGTTAAAATATGAGAAAATGTCCAAATTCTCATGCAGCCTCCCTGAGGCTTCAGCTCATCTGGTTGGCCACACTCCCAGCTGGAATTTCTGATACCCAAATTCTTTCACTGCATGTTACTTAAGGATCCGCTGTTCTAAGAAATAGCGTGGAGTTTTCCCCTTGTCTCATGGATCGCTGGGCAGCACAAGTCTTTGTAGAGATTTCAGCAAGTTAGAGGTATATTCACAGCGAAAAAACATGAGCTTGAGGAACAGACAAGGTTGAGTTTGAATCCTGGTTAGATTCCTATCCGAGGCTGTGACGTTGGTAACATATTAACTTCTCCAAATCTCAATTTATAAATAAGTCAATGAGGAAACATGATTGTTGTGAGAATTAGGTGTGACAACATATTTAATTCTGCCAGAACACTGCCTAGTTTATGGTGGGTATGCATTCAGATGCTATTATTGAGATAGGTATTATTTCTGAAACACAAGATTTAAAAATACTTTTCTACCTATATTATTTTGTGTTTCTGCTTATAATCTAGCTGAGACAAATACAAAGTTGAACGATGTTCCTTGTACTTCTCACTAATCATGCTGGTGACAAAGCGACAAAGGTACAGGCCACACAGGATGGAAATAAAGGTACTAGAAATTGAGACAGAGAGACAGCTTTTCCTTTCAAAATAAATTTGAGTCTGCACATATCTGTCCATATTCTTCCTGAACTTCTTCACAATGAAGAAATACAGTACAACGTTTAATTAGAGTAGATGGGGAGAGGTGATTCATATGAATGCATGACCTCTTAAAAGAAGACATTTTCTTATACTCAAGTACTTTTAATACCTAAAGAGATATAGTGTGTATCATTTTTCCCTTCATGTGCACACTTCTCACAATCTTCTAGAGGGCAGTGGAACGGAATGGATATACCACTCTGAAATACAGTACATGAAATTTCATGCAGTCAGAGATTTCAACTGTGAAAAATCATTCTAGATGTTATGTCCACTTGATAATACTAATCATTTCAAAAATGAAGGCACTAAAAATATGAAACATAGTTTTGTTTTAATCCAAGGATCCAGTGCTTCCATACGACCTTCTAAGTTCTGAAGTTCTACCAAGTCCTACCCTCAAGTGTCTTTCAGAGCCAATGTGCTAAAGGAAACACAACAGCAGGCCAAGACAGATGCTAGAAACAGCATGCTTGGGTGTGAGTCCTGTCACCAGCACCTACCAGCTATGTGAATTTGGCAAAGTAATTTCGCTCTTCTGAGGCTGTTTTCTCACTTGTAATACAGGAATATTCTCATCTACCCTGAAGGCTTGCTTGAGGGCATTAAGTAAGATAATGCACATAAAGCATGTGAGATAGCCCCTGATGATAGCCTTATCTTTGCTACTACAGATTCCCATTTCATCTTTCCTCAGAAAAGTTGTACAGTGTACCTGTGGCGTCCTATCAACTCCATCTGATGGCTTGCTGCTTACTGTTTCTGACCATTCTCTAAATTGAAGCTTTTCTGGCACACTTCCAAGCCACTAAGGGAAATACTACTTTATTTGGACAGATTCCCAGGTATGACCACTATCCTACTGGACTTCAAAATGGAAACACCCCAGCCAATGTCTCACCAACTGTGATAAGCCTTCTGCTATGATTATTGCAATTATCTCTAACCTCTCAGAGCTTTTTGGATCCTTCACCCCAGTATCCTTGTATTTTTCAGGGTTCTCCAGAGAAAAAGAACAAATAGAATGTGTATAGAGATTTATTTTAAGGAATTGGCTCACATGATTATGGAGTCTATCAAGTCCAAAATCTGCAGGGTAGGCCAGTAGGCTGGAGACTCACGGAAGAGCCCAATGTTTCAGTTCAAGCCCAAAGGCTGTCTGCTGGCAGAATTCCCTTTTACTCAGGGGAGGTCAGTCTTTTGTTCTATTCACACCTTCAGTTATTCGATGGGGCCCACCCACATTTAGGAGGGCAATCTGCTTTACTTAAAGTTCACCAATGTAAATGTTAATCTCATCTAAAAACACCGTCACAGAAAAATCCAGAATAATGTTTGACCAAATATCTTAATACCATGGCCCAGCCAAGTAAAACAAAATTAACTATCACAATCCTCTCTTAGGGCTGTCGTCCAGGCAGGTTATATTATCTGAATGCCCTCAACCCCAACATAAGTTTTCATTTGCTGCTGGTCCCCTCTGTACAGGTTTTGGCACACAGCTTTCTGTGCTGTGATACCAATCCCTAACTGTCAAGCAGCATAATGTCCCTTGTCATTTTAAGAACAATCAGATCATCAAAATCATAAATCTATCATATTTTAGGCCAGCCCATAGTACCCAGCATTGCATTCTTCAGACAGTAATATGTACCACAAATATTTGTTAAGAACATACCAAATTCTAGGCTTTTATCAGTCTTAAATATGGGGGAAAAAAGAAGCCCCCCACTCACATAAAACTTATTTGTTGACTTCATTATTTTCGAGGACACCTAGTCAGAAATGACTCCTTTCATTGCATTTATCACAAGCTGAAATCATCAAGGCACTGTGATAGAGTCTGAAGATGGAGGGCAATTTAGATGCAACAGCCTGGGAAGGTCTGAGGGTGACATTTGAGCTGAAATTGAAGATCAGAAATGAAAAGAGCTGTGAAAAATTCCAGGTAAGGGAACAATAAGAAAAAGATTTTGAGATGCAAAGAGCAGTGTGATTGGAGTATACAATTGAGAGGACAGTTTGGCGGCAAAAAGTCTAGATCATATAGGATGTGGTAGGTCATGGTAGCGCTTATGTTACATTAAAAATGCCACAAGACACGAGTGCATTTTAAGTGAGAATGTGGGACAAACCAATTTACATTTTATAACATATTCCTTGGACTTTTATGAAGAAAACAGAATAAGAAAGTAGCCTACAATATCTGCCCCTCAATTATCTATCAACCGTCTATAACATTGGACCTGCTCCAGTTGGCACAGTTGGGAGATTTAGTTAAATGCTTCCATCATCTTACTTGCCTTGATGGTTTAATTTCTGCCTAATCCCATTAGTCCTACAATAGAGGTTTAGTCACAGTTCGGAGTAATCCCTGAAGCTTCAACAGTCTTGGTTTGCACCATAATCCATCCTTACCATTCATTCAAGGAACCAGGGGCTTGTATACTTTATTATAGTTAGGGATAGGTTTTAAAAGAGATATAGAAAATGAAGACATTATAGTTCTTCAGAATCTCTATATTAGCATTTATGCACACACTTAAAATATTTATGGAACATGTACTATGTTTCAGGCACTGTGTTGGCCACTAGGGTTATAGTAATTGATAAGACAGGCTATTCCTATGTGAAAGAGAATAAATGACTGAATAAATGCATCTCAAAGTGTTAAGGTCAAAGGTCATATTAATTAACAAAATTTTCCTCTAAAACAAGAAAGTGTCTTCATCTGGAAATGGGGACGATAAGATTGTTTTAAGGATAAAAAATTTTTAATTGTCACACTGACTAGCACATAGCAGATACATTTTAAAAAGCCACATTTATAGAGCTCTGGATATCAGAAAGTGAAGTGCTTTGAATTATAGCACTACTCTGATTTCCTGTCCTATAATCAAGGCTTCTTTGAACTGCAGATGCCAATGGATTTTAGGAATGGATTTATATATGATCTGCTAGGAATGAGCAATTTCTTAGCAGATTACCTAGATCACACCAGTTGGGTGCATCCTTCAATTATACTGTATATATTGTTGTATATTAATACACATTTTATGTATCAAAGGGGCCATGAGCTTGACTTTAGGAACAAAATTAGCTTTAAAAAGCTAATTTTTTTAATGTACAAATAGAGATAGCAATCTGAATCTGATTGGTAGCAGAACAGCATTTAGGGACTCACAGACAGTGGGTATCACTTTCTTCCAGACAAGACAGAAGTGAGGTATTATAAGTTTAGTAGTAACAATTGCATCATTTGTGTCATGAAAACAAATGTGAACTTTATGAATAATAATCTATTCTCTTGGAATGGAGATAATCTAATAATAATAAATTCCATTCACTGACCATCATAATGACAATAGTTATAAGGGCATTTATTGACACTTATGTATCTGTCTTAAGCACTTTGTATCTCATTTAATCTCCTAGCAGCCTAATAAAATTGTCTGTTGCCTCCATTTACACTTAGTAAAGCTGGGGCTTGGAAAGGTTATGAAAGTCACCAATGGAACTGATAATCAAACCAAGGCATTCATCAAACCAGAGCCATGCTCATGATGCATCAATACTGCACCAATATAGGGTAGCGGCCTCGTGTAGGTATGCCTACCTGGCCAGAAGTGCTGCTTCAGACCTCCTCTCTGGATGAACAAAGTAAGGCTGTTCAGGAATTATCTATCATGCTGGAAATGAGCAGCTTTCAGATGCCAATGGCAATGACACTGAAAGTACACTGGTGGTAAAGAGGAGCCTTTTGTAACCAACATAGGCTTTTGCCAAAGATGTAGTTGCAACACACTGGCTGAGAAAGCCACACTCTTTCTGTGAAATCTGCAATTCTGCACACTTTGCAGAATTGTACTGTATTACTTCTGAGCACACTGAATTTTAGAGCATTCTCTAGAAGAGAAAAAAAAAAAGCAAACTCAGTAAATCCCAGTATTTTTACTGCCTTTGCCAAATCTGACATCTTTCAAAGTAACTGTAAGAAGCACGCACAATCTCTGCCAACCGCATGATTTAGCAGCTATAAAATCTCTCTGAATCAAACCCATTTTGAAATAAAAAGGAACTTGCTTGAGAATTTCATTGCACTGTTGGATACCTACTCAAAGATCAATCACCTCTCTTCATTCTGTATTCCTGGTATATTTTTAAGCTTAATTTTTTTTGCAGCTTACCCGTTTAGTTAAGGGTAGAATTTTAAAAGACTAAAGATTGAGAAAGGAGGAGGAGGACATGAAATCTGAACAAAGAGTTTCTTTATATTCTGCACAATAGAATTGAAAAGGATGGTCTATTTTCTTTTCATCTTTTTCCCCAATGGTGCAGTACCTAGATTCTCAAAACTTGAGTGTCCTTTCCCCCAAGGAAAATAGTATCTCTCTGCAGGTTGTCTAGTACAATAAAACAGCTGTGTTTCCTACTCCACAGGGGATTTCTTCAGTTGAAAGTCTATTTTTTTTTACTGAATATGACTGGGTGAGCAAAAGGCTAAACACATGGCTTATGGTAGGCCTCCAATGACAATTGAAAACAGGTGTTCATAAAATGAAGTATAAAAGGAATTAATTTAACTATCTTGAGACTGAAATATACATTGTAAAATAAAATACTGGCTATAAGGAATATAAAGGTGTGAATAGCACCAAGCCTCAAAGGAATAAAAATAAAATTGTTTGAATTTGGGTCTCTATAAAGATTTAGTGTCTATGGAAAATAAAATTCTTGGCTCTCGGGCTTCCCTGGTGGCACAGTGGTTGGGAGTCTGCCTGCCAATGCAGGGGACACGGGTTCGTGCCCCGGTCCGGGAAGATCCCACATGTCGCGGAGCGGCTGGGCCCGTGAGCCATGGCCGCTGAGCCTGCGCGTCCGGAGCCTGTGCTCCGCAACAGGAGAGTCCACAGCAGTGAGAGGCCCGTGTACCGCAAAAAAAAAAAAAAAAAATTCTTGGCTCTCACTTTGAGCCTCGCTAACACAAACATTTCAGTTACGACATATGCACAGACACTTCAGTTATACTGTATGTTTAAAAGTGAAAGCAACAAAGGAAGATACTTTTCCTCACAATAAGAATGTTTATTTAAAGGACTAATAATATTGATCTATAGAACTACTAAGAAAATACTAAGAAAAGTCAGATATGAGCTAAATTCCCATTAAGGGGCAAAACCTTATGTTGGAAATACCTCATAGCTTTTATCTTCCTCTCTCTGAAACAAGTCCCCAAAAGAATCACACCTAGAAACCATTCATAGACTCTAATTGTCTACTAGACCATATTTTTCTGGTTTGGACAACCAATAGCATTTTATTAATAGCCCAAATTCATTTCAACAGTAGTCAACTTCAATGTGTATCCATTCATGTGGAATTGGTATAGCGCTCCCAACATGAGGAATAGCTTTGCAATTGTGTCAGTATACGGAGCCACAAGCTGCAAATAAGGAGCCAGCCTGCCACAACTGAGACCTGGCGTGACCAAATAAATAAAGTTTTTTTAAAAGATAAGATTTTTGAAAGGGGGTATGTTTACTCTGCATAAAGGCATGAAGTTGCTAAATTGTGATTAATGTCTTAGATGCAAAACACACATAGTATCTGCAACTTCCTTACAAAATCCACTGTAGGCTAGATTCTCTGTGTGTGCGCGCACGCGCGCGTGCGTGCGTGTGTGTTGGAGAGTCTGGACCACAGGAAAATTTAGAAATGAAAATAATAATTTGCCACTGAAACATAAATTAGAATGTGGGTTATTAGTAAAGTGATCATATAAATTATTATCTAAAATGGACAATCATGAGAGTTAAAGGGGGCACAATTAATAATTGCACTGAGACAACAGGCATAAACTAGGATATATAATGACACTATATATTAGCAAAATATTCTCTTCCTAATCAGAACATAAGAAAACAGCAGCATGATGGGGGGAGGGAGGGTGTGCTTTGGAAGCAGCTAGGCTTAGATTTGAATCTAAACTCTGACTTACATTAGTTATATGAATTTGTTTCCATATCTCTCCATTTCCTCATCTGTAAGATAGCAGGATGTATATCTAACTTTGATGTAGTGTTTACAATGCACCAGAAAATATGTTAAGGTGTAATATTGAAGAGCTTCTTTTAAATCTCTTAACAACTACTCATATTGTTATTCTTTTCCCTATTCTACACGTGAAGCAATGAATTAAGTGAGGTTAAATGACTTGCTTGTGCCCATTCAGCAAGTGGTAGAACTGAAATATGAACCCTGGCAGTTAGTCTTCAGTGTTCATACTCTTAAACCTTGTATGTAATATCCTGAAGATGTCAATACCAATTTTTCAGAGTTTTCATTAAGACTAAATGAGATACTGGATGCCAGACACCAAGCACAATGCCCAAAACACAGCAGAAAATAAAAAGAGTTACTAAAATGCTTTTTGTGATAACACATCCGGGACTACTTTGGAGGTGACATTTATTTATAATGCAGCCCTTTGGTAATTCTATAGCTAAAACTCTCGCTTGACTAGAAAACCCTACTAACCTGATTGATACTAAATAATTGTTTATAAATCACAAGGTGAGACTGAAGTAACAATCATTTTAAACTCCTGGTAACCTGGGATTATAGCCATTACTGAAATGTTTTACTCAAGTCACTCTATAATTTTTGTACAAGTATTTCTTCTCAAGAAGTAAGAAGAATCAACCAGGTTGAAAATGCCTTGTCAAAAAGCATTTGACAAAAGTCAACATCCATTCATGGTAAATAACCCTCAACAAACTAGGAATAGAAGAAAACTTTCTTTAAGCTAATAAAGGGCATTTAGGAAAAACCCGGGTCAGCTAACATCATACGTCATGGTGAAGGCTGAATACTTTTCTGCAGAGTGGACAAGACAAGGATATTCACCCTCCCCACTTCTATTCCACATTATACTGAAGGTCCTAGCCCGTGCAACTAGTCAAGATAGGTAGATAGATAAACAGATAAATGTATAAATATAAATAATAAAATATATATTGAAAAAGAAGAAATAAAACTAACCCTATTTTCAAATTATAAGATTGTCTTCATAGAAAACCCAAGGAAGTCTACCCAAAAGATCAACATAGGGACTTCCCTGGTGGCGCAGTGGTTAAGAATCCGCCTGCCAATGCAGGGGACATGGGTTCAAGCTCTGGTCCAGGAAGATCCCACATGCCATGGAGCAACTAAGCCCATGCACCACAACTACTGACCCTGTGCTCTAGAGCCCGTGAGCCACAACTACTGAGCCCACGTGCTGCAACTACTGAAGCTCGTGCACCTAGAGCCCATGCTCCACAACGAGAAGCCACTGCAATGAGAAGCCTGCACACCACAACGAAGAGTAGCTCACACTCACCGCAACTAGAGAAAGCCCACGTGCAGCAACGAAGACCCAATGCAACCAAAAATAAATATATTAAATTAAATTTTTTAAAAAGATCAACATAAAAATCAACTGTATTTATTCATATAGTAATGAAAAATTGTAAACAGATTTTTAAAGTGTCACCTTCTCTCCCTTAGTATGTGTAAATCTGGAAAGAGTATCACTCCCACCTAACAATAAGGAAAAGCCGGATAATCAACAAAACTATAACTTCTGTCAAATCTTTTGGAGAGCTGTGGTCACAGCAACCAAGTAGCCTAAGGAAAGACAGATATCTCTGAGGAGAGATGAAAACACAGCACTGCTTTACCTAAGACACAGCAGCTGACAAAGACAAAGCCACCATAGAAGCAGGTAAAAATATTTACGTTAAAATTGTTACCAAACTGCTGAAGGATAGAACCCCTAGGAGCTACAGACACAGTGAGTGTCTGTAGTCCATTTCTAGATTCTTCCCCATAGAACCTAATGGGTGCTTGTTATGGTTTGAAAATTTATATGTTGAAGTCATAATCCCCAGTAACTCAGAATGTGGCCTTATTTGGAGACAGGGTCTTTATAGAGATAATCAAGTTAAAACGAGGTCATTACAGTGAGCACTAATCCAATATACCCAGTGTTTTCATAAAAAGGGGAAATCTGGAGAGATACACATAGAGGGAAGACGATACGAAGAGACATGAGAAGAAGGTGGCCACCTACACGTCAGGTAAAGGCGTGGAACAGATCCTTCCCTCACAGACCTTAGAAGGAACCAAACCTGCCAACACCTTGATGATAAATTTCTAGACTTCTAGCCCACAAGACAATAAATTTCTGCTATTTAAGTGACCCAGTTTGAGGTCCTTTGTTGTGGCAAGCCTAACAAACTAATGCCATGCTCCTGAGAAAAATGGGAGTAGAGTGGGAAACCAGAGATAGCTTCCCTGACTGGTGCTGGCCTGGCAGAAAGGAGCAGCAATTCACTGCAGGAAAGGCACAAAGCCCCATATGGATCCTTCTCTCCTATCTCCCCTAAAGAACAAAAGTCATAAGCAGGAAACCCTGCGGCCCACACAGCACAGGTGAAGACCCACTGAAGCAACTGGAAGGAAACAATAATTAATAACAATCCTCTGCCTCAAGAAGGGGCAAGACTCCATCCTAGACCTACCATTAGAAACACCCTAATGCTACCCACTAGGTAAGGGCAGAATCACTGAAAAATCCTCATCTTCAAGACCAAGAAACAATGGGTGTGCCTAAGACTGAGGCTACAATGAGACAGAATCCACCCCTCCCCGACACATACCACCAGGTAGCAACGACTAAGTCACACATAACAGCAGTCTAATTCAGGGGAAAGGTACAAAACTTAGGGAAAAGCTCTCTTGATGTTCATACTGATAAGAGAAGTCTAAATCTAGAGTAGAACAGAAGAACTGAGAGAAGCCCTCCAATACCCAACCCCAACCTAAGCAGAAAGTAATCAAAGGAATTTGAAGCCAGTGATTTACTGAGAGGAACCACTGTAACAACAAAACACAAACCCAGCACACCTCCTGGGTAAATTAATTGAACTCCACACACTAATAGCCTAACAGAAAAAGAGCTATGTCTCTTTCCTGGCATACACCTTAGCCTCTACTGTTCTACAGAGAATATCTCCCATTCAACCAAAAGTGATGAGACTCAAGATCAGAAAGAAAAAACAAAAAACAAAAAACCATTGTCAAGAGACAAAATAATCAATGGAATTAGACTCATGATAGTTCAAAATATCAGACAAAGAATTTAAAATTTCTTAAGAAAGTCCTTAAGACAAGGAATGAAAGGTAACTTGCTTTAACTCCAGTGGTAAAGGTGAAAAATATAAATGAACAAATGGAGAATTTTAACAGAGAGATGAAAACTAGAAGAAAGAATCAAATGGAATGTTAGGGAAAAATGGTAAAAGAAACAATGCTTTTGGTGGGTTCATCAGTACTCTAGGCAACTGAGGAAAGAATCAGTGAATTTGAAGTTAGGTCATAGAAATTATCCAAACTGAAATGCAGAGAGTCAAAAAAAAAAAAAAGAACAGAGTATGCAAGAGCTTCAAGACAATAACAAAAGGTCCAATACACATGTAATTGGACTCCTCAATGGAAAAGAGAAAGAACAGGGCAGAAGAAACATTTGAAAAGATAATGGCAAATATTTTCCAAAAATAATGGAAGATGTGAAATCAAAGATCCAAGAAGTTCCAAGAACACCAAACAGAATCTTTCAAGTAAATAAATGAAATATCACATTCAAACTGCTGGAAACAAAACATAAGGAGAAAATCTTGAAGGCAGTCAGAGGAAAAAGACATATTACATTAAAAGGAACAAAGATATTAATTATAGAAGAATTTCTCATCAGAAACCATATAAGCCAGAAGGGAACAAAGTGACATTTTTAAGGTGCTGAAAGAAAAAGAAAATCCTCAACTCAGGACTCTGTACTAAGGGGACAATATCCTTTAAGAGTGAAGGAAAATAAAACAGCAATGAGATACCACTACACGTATATTAGAATGACTAAACTCCAAAACACTGACAACACCAAATACTAGCGAGGATGTGGAGTAACAGAAACTCCAACTCATTGCTGTTACGAAGGCAAAACAGTACAGCCTATTGGGAGGTAGTGTGGCAGTTTCTTACAAAGCTAATCATAGTCTTACCATATGATCCAGCAATCATGCTCCTTGGTATTTACCCAAAAGAGTTGAAAAGTTACATCCAATTTATAAACTTGGACACAAGTTTACCATAGCTTTATTCATAATTCCAAAAAGTTGGCAGTAACCAAGATGTCTTTCAATAGTTTAATGAATAAACAAACTGTGGTAAACACAAAATGTATTAGTTATCTAAATGTAAACCCTAAACCTATAAAATTTCTAAAATAAAAATAGGAGAAAGTATTTATGACTTGGGTTAGGCAAATATTTTCTTAGCTACACCACCAAAATCACGATCCATTAAAAAAAACTAATGAATTGTTAAATAGGATAAATCAAAATTATAAACTTGTCTGTAAAAGACACAATTAACAGAACGAAAAGGCAAACCACATTCTGAGATAAAATATTTGCAGAAAACACATCTGACAAAGAACTTGCATCCAGAATACATGTCCAGAATTTTTTTAAAAATCTCAAAACTCAAGAAAGCAAACAACACATTTTTTTTTAATTGCAGAAGATTTGAACACACACTTCACCAAACAAGATATAAAAATGGCAAATAAGTACATGTATGATGCCCAACATTATCAGCCATTATGAAAATGCAAATTAAAAATATAGTCACCTCATACTTGTTATAATGGCTATTATCAAAAAGACAAGAAATAACAAGTATTGGAAAGGATGTGGAGAAAAGGTAACCTACTGCACTTGCTAGTGGGAATGTAAATTGGTGCAGCCTCTATGGAAAACAGTATGAAGGCTTTTCAAAAAATTAAAAATAGAACTATCATAGGATTCAGCAATTCCACTTCTAGGTATTTATCTGAAGGAAATGAGAATGCTCACTCAAAGGGATATCTGCCCCTTCATGTTCATTGCAACATTATTTACAAAAGCCAAGACATGAAAATAACCTAAGTGTCTGCTGATGGATGAATAGACAAAGAACATGTGAGATAGACAGATAGATAGATAGATATAGATATAATATTATTCAGCCATAAAAAAGGAAATTTTGCCAACTGCAACATGCATGGACCTTGAGAGCATATGCTAAGTGAAGTAAGTCAGACAGAAAGACAAATTCCATATGATCTCACTTTTATGTGGAATCTAAAAAGAAAAAAAATGAACTCATAATACAGAGAACAGATTGGTGGTTGCCAGAAGCAGGAGACGGGGAGTGTGAGAAATGGGTGACGGTGGTCAAAAGGTACAAACTTCCAGTTAAAGAATAAATAAGTCCTAGGGATGTCATGTACAGCATGGTGACTCTAGTTAATAATACTGTATTATATATTTGAAAGTTGCTAAGAGAGTAGATCTTAAAAGTTCTCATCACAAGAAAAAACAAATTTGTTACAACATGTGGTGATGGATGTTAACAAGACTTATTGTGGTGATCATTTCACATTATTATATACCAGCAGTCCCCAACGTTTTTGGCACCAAGAACTGGTATCGTAGAAGACAATTCTTCCACTGACTGGGAAGGGGATGGCTTCAGGATGATTCATGCGCATTACATTTCTTGCATACTTTATTTCTATTATTATTACATTGTAATATATAATGAAATAATTATACAAAGCAATTGATTTATTATGGTCTCTGTGCAGTCAAACCTCTCTGCTAAAGATAATCTGTATGTGCAGCCGCTCCCCAGTGCTAGCATCACTGTCTCAGCGCCACCTCAGATCATCAGGCATCAGATTCTCATAAGGAGCATGCAACCTAGATCCCTCACATGTGCATTTCACAGTAGGGTTTGCACTCCTATGAGAATCTAATGCTGCCACTGATCTGACAGGAGGCAGAGCTCAGGCAGTTATGCAAGTGATAGGGAGCCTGTGCTCCACAATGGGAGAGGCCACAGCAGTGAGAGGCCCGCGTAACGCAAAAAAAATAATAAAATAAAATAAACAAATGGGACCTAATGAAACTTAAAAGCTTTTGCACAGCAAAGGAAACCATAAACAAGACGAAAAGACAACCCTCAGAATGGGAGAAAATATTTGCAAATGAAGCAACTGACAAAGGATTAATCTCCAAAATTTACAAGCAGCTCATGCAGCTCAATATCAAAAAAACAAACAACCCAATCCAAAAATGGGCAGAAGACCTAAATAGACATTTCTCCAAAGAAGATATACAGACTGCCAACAAACACATGAAAGAATGCTCAACATCATTAATCATTAGAAAAATGCAAATCAAAACTACAATGAGATATCATCTCACACCAGTCAGAATGGCCATCATCAAAAAATCTAGAAACAATAAATGCTGGAGAGGGTGTGGAGAAAAGGGAACACTCTTGCATTGCTGGTGGGAGTGTGAATTGGTTCAGCCACTGTGGAGAACAGTATGGAGGTTCCTTAAAGAACTACAAATAGAACTACTATATGACCCAGCAATCCCACTACTGGGCATATACCGTGAGAAAACCAAAATTCAAAAAGAGTCATGTACCAAAATGTTCATTGCAGCTCTATTTACAGTGGCCCGGAGATGGAAACAACCTAAGTGCCCATCATCGGATGAATGGATAAAGAAGATGTGGCACCTATATACAATGGAATATTACTCAGCCATAAAAAGGAACGAAGCTGAGCTATTTGTAATGAGGTGGATAGACCTAGAGTCTGTCATACAGAGTGAAGTAAGTCAGAAAGAAAAAGACAAATAACATATGCTAACACATATATATGGAATTTAAGAAAAAAAAAATGTCATGAAGAACCTAGGGGTAAGGCAGGAATAAAGACGCAGACCTACTAGAGAAAGGACTTGAGGTTATGGGGAGGGGGAAGGTGAGCTGTGACAGGGCAAGAGAGAGTCACGGACATATACACACTAACAAACGTAGTAAGGTAGATAGCTAGTGGGAAGCAGCCGCATGGCACAGGGATATTGGCTCGGTGCTTTGTGACAGCCTGGAGGGGTGGGATAGGGAGGGTGGGAGGGAGAGAGACGCAAGAGGGAAGACATATGGGAACATATGTATATGTATAACTGATTCACTTTGTTATAAAGCAGAAACTAACACACCATTGTAAAGCAATTATACCCCAATAAAGATGTTAAAAAAAAAAAAAAACTACAATGAGGTATCATCTCACACCAGTCAGAATGGCCATCATCAAAAATTCTACAAACAGGGCTTCCCTGGTGGCGCAGTGGTTCAGAGTCCGCCTGCTGATGCAGGGGACACGGGTTCGTGCCCCGGTCTGGAAGATCCCACATGCCACGGAGCGGCTGGGCCCGTGAGCCATGGCCGCTAAACCTGCGTGTCCGGAGCCAGGAGAGGCCACAACAGTGAGAGGCCCGTGTACCACAAAAAAAAAAAATCTACAAACAATGAATGCTGGAGAGGGTGTGGAGAAAAGGGAACCCTCTTGCGCTGTTGGTGGGAATGTAAATTGTTACAGCCACTATGGAGAACAATATGGAGCTTCCTTAAAAAACTAAAAATAGAACTACCATATGACCCAGCAATCCCACTACTGGGCATATACCCTTAGAAAACCATAATTCAGAAAGTGTCATGTACCACAATGTTCATTGCAGCTCTATTTACAACAGCCAGGACATGGAAGCAGCCTAAGTGTCCATCAACAGATGAATGGATAAAGAAGATGTGGCACATATATACAATGGAATATTACTCAGCCATAAAAGGAAACGAAATCGAGTTATTTGTAGTGAGGTGGATGGACCTAGAGTCTGTCATACAGAGATAAGTCAGAAAGAGAAAAACAAATATAGTATCCTAACAAATATATATGGAATCTAAAAAAAAAAAAAAATGGTACTGATGAATGTAGGGGCAGGACTCGAATAAGGACACAGACGTGGAGAATGGACCTGAGAACACGGGGAGGGGTAAGGGTAAGCTGGGATGAAGTGAGAGAGTAACACTGGCATATACACACTACCAAATATAAAATAGACAGCTAGTGGGAAGCAGCCACATAGCACAGGGAGATCAGCTTGGTGCTTTGTGACCACCTAGAGGGGTGGGATAGAGAGGGTGGGAGGAAGACACAAGAGGGAGGAGATATGGGGATATATGTATAAGTATACCTGATTCACCTTGTTATACAGCAGAAACTAACACAACATTGTAAAATAAAGATGTTAAAAAAAAATACCCATAGAAGACAACATATTAAAATGATTAACACAGCAATCATGTGACCATGGAGCCAATCAGTTTATTAAAGTTCATTCATTCTAC
Source organism: Leucopleurus acutus (assembly GCF_964270905.1). Taxonomy (NCBI): domain Eukaryota; kingdom Metazoa; phylum Chordata; class Mammalia; order Artiodactyla; family Delphinidae; genus Leucopleurus; species Leucopleurus acutus. Next base: position 26,208,042 of record NC_139162.1, read on the forward strand.
TAGCTCATCTCAGGGAGAAGTTGACTAAATTGAGCATAAAGAATTTTGTATCCAATTGAGACATATATATTTTTTTTCATATGCTTATGGAAGATTTAATAACTTGGAAAATGTACCAAAATAACACTTAGGAAGATATTTTAACAAAACTCCCCAATCAGACTTTTTAAACCTTATGACTATGATTTAGGATGCTAGTAGTAGGTAAAATTATTTTCCATTACCCATTTAGAATATTTGATTACTAATTTACATAGGCAAGGCATCAGAGTATAATGAATGTATGTCACCTTTGAGAGAGAGCCTTTTCAGAATTGAAAGTGAGTACCCTGTTGCCTTCAGCCCAAGAATGCTAACGATTCATATACATTTCTGTCCTATCAGATGAAAGCACCATAAAGCACTTACATGCAGGGAAGCTGGATGCTGGTTAATACAAAACATGTGGGGAGATGAAGCAATGTTTTATTATTTGATTATAAAGTGCCACCTTTCCCTTCAACTCTGAATGATTTATTACAAGGTGATTAAGAATGTGTGTTGATGCCTAAGAGGAACTGCATTGATTTATGACGATTTCACACAAAATCACAACTGTCTCGTTTAAAGTCATTCTAAGTTGCAGCCCATGTTTGAATACAGAAAAATAATTTAAAAGTTTACCATGAACAATTCAAGATTACCATCAAAGTGCGGATTCACAGTGAGCTTCTTCCTGTATGTTTCTCTCCTGACAGCTAGTATGCTTGTTCTTACGTAGTATATTCTCACACTACAAAGCAAGGGCAGTAGTTTAGCCCATGGATATGCTTGGCTTCTAATACTACTCACCATGCTTAGTGGACTGTTGTTGCCAGATCCAGTCCTTTTTCTAAGATGCCTTATCAATCTCCAGCAAACCAAAAGAAGTGGCATTTTAATGAAAAATTCATTATTTTCAATTCTAAATATTTCTTCTATATACAAGTGACCAATAGATTAAAATAAACATTTGAATGCTTCAGTTATATTAGATTCTGCTAAGAATACATATCTCTATTTTAATGAATAGATGATAATGTGGACTATTAACCAACCAAGATAGCTTTCACAAGTAGTTCCAGACCTACCTCATCTGAAGTATGTGATCTTGAGATGCAATGCAGGCAAAGTGCCTGGAAAGAAGTGCCAGCTATTTAGAGCTGCAAAACAGTGATAGATCACTTAGGCTTTGTAAACTAGTGGATTTTTCTTAATGTCGTTGTAGCTTGAGTAGTAGGTGGATTTTCTTGCTTCCTGTAGTTTCATGGTTTAATCTGTCTCTGCTTTCCCTTTCTCTTTTATAAAGCCTTTTTTAAAAGACTCAGATCACCTCATTTTTGCTCTACAAAACAAGGGGTTTTCACACATCACCACTAAGTATTTTAAGGGCGTGGGCCAGGGTAGCAGGTGGTATTCTCCGGAAATTTGTATGCTGACAACATCTCATATCTCAAGAGAGAGAGTTAGAGCTACCTTTTCCATCTGACCTTCGCAGTCTGAAGGTTTTATTTTTTCTGTCTATGTTCCAGGTACTAGTATTGTTAAGGGAGGCAAGTTTTCCTTTTCAGAACATCAAACTGAACATTTTTATTCTAGGACTGTTAATTTGTAATGGTAAAGAACTGTAGAAAAAAATTATTTTTGAGAAAGTAGAGTCTGAGTTTTTGTATTTGATTTAGCAGACCCATAGATGATTTTGTTAATTGTAACTCTGACTTTGTATTAATTTAACAAACATTTTCTCGTTCCTCCCATGAGCTCAGCCCTTGCTTTATCTCAACCTTTTTACCTCTGAAAGGTAGTTTTTAGTTTAGAATGTATTTAACATATATTACTAGCTCATGTGAATTGGTGACCATTAAAAAGCATATTCCTTATTTAAATCAAGACAATTTCCCACATTTGAAACTTAAGGGATTTTTTTGTTTAGTTGTCTTTGGTTTTTTCATTGTTGCTTTTGTTTTTTGTGCGTGTGTGTATTTTTGCAAGTAGGATATATGAGCCAGATAATTATCATTCCTCTTGAGGTTCTGTGGGCCTACAAATGTGAAACTTGGTACCCCTCTTATATTATACCTCAGTGGGGGTTTCTACTAGGCTGACACTAGCCCAGAGAAGAGCAGTGAAATTTTGAGAGCCTCTAAACTTTGGGGCAGTTTTTAAGAGCTTTGCACATTTCATTCTGTAATTTCAGAAGAGCAGAAAAGAGAAAGAGCTGCTATGCAGGACACATTCTCTCCTGCCAAGGGAGATGGAGAAATCGAGATCGCATTGCTTCTTTCCTCTGATCACATACTGATGGGTGCAAGTCACCTGTTTCAGGCTACTGAACTGTATTTTCTCCGCAACACCACTGAGTGTTTCATAGTCCAGGCTGGCCTCATATTACTAATGGGTCCTCAAACCTGTAAGAGGCCACATGTCTGCATGGCATGATGTCTCAGCTGGAATTTAACTTCTATTACTATCTTATTTTGTGACCTTTGGCAAGTCTCTTAACCTTTCTGAGAATCTCTTAACATTTTTCCAGTTCCAGGCTTTGCAGGGTATGGATAACAATAGACACAGTGCTTGCCTTTCAGAGGTGGCATGAGGATTAATTAACTCATGTTTGTTAAGAGCTATATAAATGCTAGGTATTATGATTATTCTTTACTCATGTTAGCATTACAAAATGTCAGTGTGTTGAGTGGCAGAAGATGGGGTTATAGGACCCTGGTGCAGTATGACTCTTTTGTAAGTTTCCCCTCTCTCATGAAATTACTAGAACTATGTTTAGTTATCCTGATTAATGGCTTCATTATTACCAGGAGATAGCAATTAGCTCATTTGAATTAATACATACAACTATAACTCACAGTTTTATATGGACCAGAAGACTCAAGAGAGGGACCTCACGGGATAATCTGTAAATTATTGCACTATAGCAGGGCGTGATTGTTCCTTGGGATCTATATTTGACTGCTTGGAGTTAAACATGCTCTGTACAGGACCAAGGAACATCAGATCCGCAGAGAGAACTGGGCTGCTCCACTAACTAACTGATTGCTCCTGTTCAAGTAGTGAGCCTGGGTGGTGGCTCTAGATCCATTAATCACTCATATGTTATGCTCTTTTTTTTAAGATACGCAGTGTGGAGCAGTGGGCAGACAAATTTAAACAAATAAATATATAAATAAATTTACAAAGGCAATGGGCCTTTTAGCTAGTAATTTCATAAGAATGCATAGCAATATTTGACTCTGATGGGTCTTCCATTCCTTCCACCACTGCATATATTTTAGTCTTTACTATCTGGGTACTCGGAAGTGTGAATAGACCTAACATCTGGATGGCATACATATTTTCAAAGCTGTGAAGTCTTAGTTTAAAGGAAAATATTTTATCGTTTATATTTAGATTTAAGAAATGATTTTCTTTTTTTTTTTCTCGGTACGCGGGCCTCTCACTGTTGTGGCCTCTCCTGTTGCAGAGCACAGGCTCCGGACGCACAGGCTCAGCGGCCATGGCTCACGGGCCCAGCCACTCCGCGGCCTGTGGGATCTTCCCGGACCAGGGCACGAACCTGTGTCCCCTGCATCTGCAGGCAGACTCTCAACCACTGCGCCACCAGGGAAGCCCAGAAATGATTTTTTAAATGGCTATCCCAGGGCCTTCATGCAGCCTCTAATATTAATATACTTCCTTAAAAGTATATATTACATCATTGGCATTCCAGGACAAATGATCCCCAACCCTGATACACTGCTGGAAGTCACTGATATTTTTCTTTAATTTACTTGCATTTGGTAGTTGAGAGTCAAGGATGCCAACCTCTCATTCCTTTTTGACAAGTAAATAGTGCTCTCAACACCACCAAAAAAGATCAGGATAGCAATTTGCATAGACGGTCATATGGAGAAGAAGGTTAGGAAACATGCTTAATCTGATCTGGGTTTTCTCATACTGGGTCAGTTCCCTATCACACTGGAGAACTAAGGCAGATCATTACACATGTACACTTCAAATTTTCCCAGGGAAATTATCTATATGACCACTTAGAGCTAGATAATAGATGAAAACAAATTTCTGCAGAAACCATAGTATATTCTGATGCTGCTTTGTATTCCATAACACTCTTACCCTGACACCAAAATCGTATTACTAACTTACACTGACTTGTATGAAACAGCAGAAAAGAACAATAACCATTGGTGAGCAAACAGAGATAAGGAATGCTCTAATAGATGCATATTAATAAGAATCCAGTGTGAGCCTGGTAAGGAAAATGAATCTTACCTGTTCTGAAAGGTAACAGCACTAGCCAAGATATCACATAACTATTTAGAAGTCAAAGACTTACTCTCAGTTTGGATAAATGTTTCTCTCACATGTGCACTTAAATGTCTTCTTTTTTTTCTTTTCAACATCTTTATTGGAGTATAACTGCTCTACAATGGTGCATTAGCTTCTGCTGTATAACAAAGTAAATCAGCCATACGTATACCCATATCCCCATAGCCCCTCCCTCTTGCATCTCCCTCCCACCCTCCCTATCCCACCCTCTTTTTTCCCCCAGAAAAATGAATGGTATTTGTCTTTTTCTTTTCTCCCTACAGACTGCCAGATTATTATAAAAGAGCATTTTATATAAATGAGTATGGTACAGCGATTGAAACACAATTGTATCATCATTTCAAGCTCAATAGGCACAAAATACATCTCTTACTTGGCAATTCCCAGACTGTTGTCAGGAAACAGACACAAATCAACTAAAAAGCTTGTATTTATTCATACCCAAGACAGGTTTTCTTGTCAATAACTATGTATGGATTTTTCCCTACTGATTTAAAGAAAAGGAAGATGCAGAACGTTTTGGTCGTTTATTCTTATCTTCATTTGTATCTCTATAAAAGTTGAGTTAGTGTTATATGGTGCCAATATATTGTGAGCAGAGTAATACTCTCAGTACAGCTATGACCTTTTCCCCTGTAATTAGTTCCAACTGAAATCAGATTCAGTAAAAGCATGGCTCCAATTAGAGTTAAATCAAAACAAAACTCAGGGCTTGATTTCATATAGCAAAAGCATGGAGGAAAAAAAGGCGTGAAAGAAGAGGGGATATTCTTCCAATATAGTTCAGCAGATCAAACCATATGGTAAGTAAGTCCTTTGAACTCTGGAGAAAATGTACATTTATTTCCATATAGGACTACGCTAATATTTTCCACGAATCATAGGGATTTTTCAGTCTCCCCTTGGTTGACCAGTTTTCCAAAACTCTGCATGCAAAAAGAAAACCAAAAATTTTCAAAGTTCTGATCTAGGAAAAGAGCTATTTTCTCTAGGAGAAGAAGAAAAGAGAAATCTTCAAGCCTCCTTTGGGGATAACCTTGTAAAACAGAAAGCCAAGATTATGAGAGTTATCGGAAAGCATTTACTACTTGTCTCACCCTGAATAACTCTACATAGCTTCCTGACATGCAAGTCTGTAACGCAGGAGAATTTCTTTCTAAGTTCAGTTTCCTTGTCTATAAAACAAATGTACAAGTAAGTGAGCAAATAAACAAAAAGGATGGTAAAGCTAAATCCTGATTCATGAGGCGCAGTATAAATGTGAGTTACATTTCTTCCCTTTCTCTTATCTCAAACTTGTGTTGAGGCACAAAGCAGGCAAGTCCATAACCTAACCAGAATACAGGCTTCATGAAATACAGTAGTGGGAAAATTGGGCTTCAAAAAATGAGGTTTAGGAGCTTCAAAGTCCAAGTTAAGAAGTTGTGGCAAACATAAGGATGTGCCTCACAGACCTAAGGGAACTGTTATTTCTGGTATGAATTTGTCTTTCATTCACAGAGAGCCTATTCCAGCACTGCTATATGGGGATTTATGGAATTTCTAGTCCACAAGCAAGAAATTCCATATCGCGTAGCATACAAAGATGGGACCCGCTTACAGCAAAAGAGGTGTAGGAGTGGACACATGACTATGGGATTTACTAGTCATATCACATACTACACCATCCAAAGGTAGTCAGTTAGCTTCACAGAACACTAGAACAGCTTCTAAAGGCACAAATAAAGTGCCAGCTTGGAAGAAACACTCTAAAAGGATGGGGTGTCATCCTTCAAGATACAATAAACTTACTAAGTTAGAGATCACTATATGATACTGTCTCCCCAGCAGAAGGAATATATGGGTTTGGGAATGAAAGAGTAGAAGTCTTACCCTTTCTCCCAATGACCCTCTCTCCCAATGACCCACAGGGGGACCTTGTGCTTTCTGCCCCTTTAATTCTGGGCAATGCAAGGTTGGAGATATTGGTCCCAAGAGGGGGCAAACTCTTATAAGCAGACATCACCAGGTTCATTCTACTGAACTACACAATACAGACTCCTCCAGGGCCATCTGGACTCCTTGTGTCCAGAGGCCAGTAGATGAAAAGAGGAGTCACCATACTGGAAGGAGTAGTTTACCCTCATCAGCAGGAGGAGATAGGGCTTGGGAGAAATATATGTTGAACCTAGTAATCCACTGGGTGTCTCCGGGTACTCTCTTGCCTCAGAATAACTGTGAGCGCACACATTTAACAACCCTAAACTGGGAAGGGTATGATTATCAAGTGTTCAGATCATTCAAGAATGAAGGTTTGGGACTTCCCTGGTGGCGCAGTGGTTGAGAGTCCGCCTGCCAATACAGGGGACACGGGTTCGAGCCCTGGTCCAGGAAGATCCCACATGCCATGGAGCAACTAAGCCCGTGCGCCACAACTACTGAGCCTGTGCTCTAGAGCCCATGAGCCACAACTACTGAGCCCACATGCCACAACTACTGAAGCCTACGTGCCTAGAGCCCGTGCTCCACAACAAGAGAAGCCACTGCAATGAGAAGCCCATGCACCGCAACCAACAGTAGCCCCCGCTCGCCACAACTAGAGAAAAGCCCGTGCGCAGCAATGAAGACCCAAAGCAGCCAAAAATAAATAAATTTTTTTTAAAAAAGAATGAAGGTTTGGTCACAGCACCAGGTAAGCCACACAGACTTGCCAAAGTGACAGCTGAGAGTAAAGAGAATTTAAGAATGGATAATAAAGGAGGAGGAAGTGAGTATCAGTGGCAGCCCCAAGATCAACTGCAGCGATGGGAGTTACAGTCCATCTCAGTGACCTCCTTCTTTTTGAAATTCCCCTCAAGAAGAAAGGCTGCAGAAACCATGGAAGAGTTGTTTCCCAAACCTGTGTGGAAAAGTAGATCTGTGTGGCACAAGGGTAGAGAATGTTCCAAGCAGATCTCCTATAACAAGTCTCAGAAAGGGTGAGAACCTCCAAGGACCTCAGGTTTAGAGGTCATTAAAACTTCCATCCAGAAATCTGCCATTGCCTTGGCTCAGAGCCCACTTTCTGGTTTCTGTTTTTCACATTTTAAATTATCTGACAAAGCATATGACTGATCCAGCTTGGACTGGATGTCTAACTCTGGTCCTGTCATCTCTTCCCAATGCGGGAGGGTTATCTAGCAGAAAGTGGCTGTCAGAGTCTCAGCCCTAGAGAAGGTGCCCACTGAACAGACCTCCATCTGCTACAAAAATCAAAAGCACTAGTTTAAACTGATATGACAAATATACCCTCTACAATTCATCTGATGCAAAAGAACCCACTTTTTTCAGAAGCAGCTTTTCCATCTGGAGACAGTTCTAAATATTTCTCTCTGTCCCTGGGTATTTTTGTAACCGCATGAGGTCACTGCCTCTTAAGGTAATGTTACTGAACCCAGGTCTGGCTGCTCGCCACTCAAAAGCCAATTTTCGAGAGATAAGTGTTGGTAGGAAAGGAAAAGCTGCTTTATTTCGGAGGCCGGCAACCGGGGAGCGGGGGAGGGGGGGAAGGCAGTCACCTGTCCAAAGACCAACTACCGCCACCACCACCCCCCGCCCCGCCCCAACAATCAGGGGGCAAGAGCTTTTATAGACAGAGGGAGGGGGCTAGCAGAAACAATACAATCAGCTCTGTCAGTCATCTTGAAATTGGTCATTGGTGGTCTGACCAGCATCATCTTGACTGTTTTAGGTACAGTTAATCTTCAGTTCCAGCACTGGTTTGTATCCATTTCTTTGAGGCCAATTCTTGAAACTGTGGCAGCTTATGTCATGGCTACAGCCTGGTCATCATGTAGTCAACTTCTCCCACCTGGTGGGGGTTTCAGTATCTATAAGACAGCTCACAGGATACAGCTCAGAATATTATCTATAGCCCTTAAGGAGGAACTAAAGGTCCTTGACTATGTTTAATGACTAAACTATTATTATTTGGTCTCCTTTGACTGTTTTCCTCTGTTTCTGCATTTTCTCACTTCTCTGATTAAACTTATTCTTTGGCTAAATTTTTTCCACAGACAAAAGGCAGGCTGAGGAGATGGGGGCGGGGGGACAAGGACCATAGAGTCCTGCTCCATTTCAGTAACACTGATGATATCTGTCTGTCTCTCAGAATTTCAATAAGTGACCAGAAATCTGTTATCTTTTGAGCCTCTAGAAATTTCATCATTTGATGTGATTTCAACCACTTTTTTCTGTCACTTTTCACTCCATGCCCCATGCATCACTACAGATGAGGAAAACAGCTTAAAGATACGTGTTATTCTCCAATATCTGTTTGGGTTACTCACTTGCAAGTGTTGCGATGCCCATGGTTATTTCGGACAGAGCAACTCTCCACCTAAGCCAATGAGGGACGACATAGGAGAGAAGTTCAGACTTGTCATTTTTTTCTGCCTGCATTTCCATTTTGTTTCCTAAACTTCAATCTCTCCAGAATGCAGTGTATATTAGGATTCTGCATCTAAGAGAAATTTCGATGCTCAAAGCTTTTTATCTTCTGTTCCACAAATGAAATCCATCGTCCCACAGTACAAAACATCACTTAGCGTGAATCCCTTTGGAGAGACGTTATAGTAATATTTAAGCTTTATCATAATGGAGCTCCATCTGAAGATGTCCAACACAGAGACATCCTTCTTTTCTCTGGCCACTTGAGACAGTGTGCTCTAAGAAAATTCTTGGAATTGTGCCACAAACATTGACAGGAGCAAAAAGAGCCTAACTATTGGCTGAGAGAAAAAAACTGAAAAGTAGGCTAAAAGAAAGGAATGCTTATAGAACCCCTCTGAAGGCCAGACACTGGGCATCCAAGGGCATTAACTTATTTAACATTTACAAGGAGCCTGAGAGGTGGGCTTTATCCTTTTTGTCTTCAGGTGGGGAACTGAGGCTCAGAAAGGGTAAGCAACTTGCCAATATGGTCACACAGTTTATACACTGAAGAGATGGGACTCAAAAACAGATCATTCCAACATCCAAGCATATATTTTCAAAAACACAGCAGGGCCCATTCTCTGGTCTCACCTGAACACTACCATTCCTCTTCCCTTGAAGGGAATATAAGAAGTTTTAAGAAGCAAATTTGGCATGACTTCACATCGAGTGGGCAGTTGCTATGTCTCATAGCAATGTCTGTAGGGGAAATGAAGACAAAAAAAAAAAAAAAACAGAAAAGAATAGATAATTATAGTTTAAAAGCTAACCAAATGAGTATAAAATGTTAGTGGCAATCAAGATTATCTAACATCCTACCCTTATCCCTACCCCCATGTGTGCTGAAATAGAGAAAATTATATGCCCATATGGCAAGCAGAACTAGAGTTTATTGAACAATATTATGTACTTCGTGTTGTAGATGCTCTATCTTGTTGAATCCTAACAATCCCCTCATTCAGAGAATACAGTTCTCATTTTACAGATGAATAAACTGAAGCCCAAAGAGAGTTTAACACTTAGAATTGTTAAATTCTACCTTTGTTAATTGTAGAACTGTTAAATTCTACAATTGTTAAATTGTACCTACAAGCTACAGAAAACCTGACTAACAGTGACTTGGGCAAGTAAAGCCTTGTTTCTCATGAAATAGGAAGTCTGGGGTGGACAGCAGAGGCTAGTACACAGAGTCGACGCTGCCATCAGGGACTCAGGCTCCTTCTGCCTGCCTGTACACCATCCCCAGCATGTGGCTTTTATCCTTATTCTTTCAACATGGCTGCTGGACCTCTGGGCATTATAAATACATTCCAGGTAGGAAGATGAAGGAATATGGAAGAGCAAAAGGTGAAGAGAAAAGAACCACGCCAGCCAAACCTGTCCCTTTTTATCAAAGGACAACAGAGTTTCTGAAAGCCATACCCAAAGCTTAATCTTCTTGCTCAGAACTCCATTACATAACCACCTATACCTGTAAGAGAAGCCAGTGAATTGAGTATTTAGAATATTCTAAACTCCAGTGTAGTCCTGACTAAATTCAAAGTTAGTCATGAGTTAATATTTGTAAAGTGCTTAGAATAAAATCTGACACATAGTTAAGTGCTATATGTTTAATACATGAAGAAATGAAGGAATTAAGTAATGAAAGAATAAATAAATGGGACTGGATATCGGGTAGGCAAGCAGAATTATTTAACATAGAGATAAATGACTTGCCTAAATTGCCCAGCTAGCAAATGGTAGTGATGTAATTTCCATTCTGAGTTCTTCTGATTTCAAAGGATCTTTTTACTATTTTTCTTTTCTTATTATTACATAACACCCTCCCCTGCAATCACTCACACAGCTTTTAAACTCCTACGTGACTATGTCTGTGAACGTCATATGATTTTCCTGAGGGCTGCTTAAAATATTAGGATTCCAAGTGAAGAATCCAGTTATAAGAAAACAGGCATGCCAGTCTAACCAACTTCATTCTCTGGTGGGCTCCTTGGCCTTTGACATGCCAGGCTGGAAAAAGATCACAAATAGCACTGGCATTTACAGAAGCCCAAACTTGGCTTAACTGTAATTGTGCACTAAACCTAGAGCCACTGATAAACTGAAAATAAAAGCAAGACATGACTCCCCAATAAATACTGACAAATGAGCACTTGATTGTAATGTGGGGACTGCCTTTTGTCAGCTAGTTTTCTAGCCCCTCTGGTTTTTAGCCCTTAGGATAGTGAATGATCTTAGTGTGCTATGTCACCTATTGGTAGTACATCCATATATCAACACAGTTGGTAACCTCCTTTGTTTGACTGTCAACATCCTTAAATGTCAAATATCACCCTCTGTATACAGACTACCAGGTCAACTCGAGTTTATCCTAGGTGCGAGAAGAGAGAATCAAAGATCAGCCCTTATAAAAATTCATTACTGATGAATATTGAAATATTACTGGAAAATTAATCATTATTATTAAACATCAAGAGATTAATGCTGGCTCATTCTATGGGAGATGGAACCAACCACTACAGAACACCTATTAAAAGTGCTGAATGGGAATGTTTAAATATATATGTATACGAATGTGAAAATGACTAACTTTTCAAAGGTCAATCAAGGATAGAAAGCAAATGGAAAGCTGAGTTCAATGGCATAGAAAATTGTCCGTGGCTGTTCTCAGCAGTCCTGTCACACCCACAGAGTTCATATTGACTCCCCCTGAAGTACCTCTTTACTAATCAAAGTAAGGGAGTCTGGCCTTTTGCTTTAGCTGAGATCCACTGTGAATTCAGTGGATATCCACTGACTAGGTCGAGACATTAAGAACCAAACCAAATAATGAAATCCCATTGCTTCCCAAAAAGAAATTAATGTTTTCTTTTCATGTGGATTATGACTTGTTTAAACCCCAATGACTGTTCAGTTTCTGCTCACAGAAGACAAATATTTGCTAATTAAGGGTAAGAGGAGGTAGAACCAGAAGGTCAGTCTGCTTATTCCTTGCCAGAAATCATACAAGAAGGCTTATATCTTCTGAATTGTGTTTTACAAAACATTTAGAAATTCTTGTCTTCCATATGTACTGACACCGTTACTATTCTTTAAAACATGCCTTCCTTTGTGAGATTATTATTGTGAGTCCCAGAATAAGAACAAAGGATGATTTCTGTCCTAGACACTCTTGAACTATTTCAGTCTGAATCTTGGATAATCTCCAATTCATGTTCTAGAATTAGATTCCCTGAGTTTGAATGTGGGTTCTACTACTCACTCCCAGTATGGTCTTAAACAAGATATTTCATCTTGTAAGTCAGTTTCCTCTTCTAAAACATGATGATCTCGATAGTATGTATACCACAGACTTGTGGTTAGACTTAAAAGGGATCACACATGTGAAGTGTTTAACCTAACTCCTGGGTGCCTAATAAATATCCAATATGCAAGACTAGCTATAACTTAAAGCAAAACAAAGTGTACTCTTCTAGGTAGAAAGCACTGAATCTTCTTATGATGGATTTAGAGTGGACTCATATATAATATTTTTCCCAGTTACCCTGTCCTCTCAGGAAATTAATAAACTACCTAACAATATGAATACATTTCAAAAATTCCAAATGGATCTTAATGCAACGCCAATTCTCCGGCACTCAATGGCTCACCATCTGATTAATGGATTTATTCCTTTCCTTTTCTTCTGGAATGGAGTGATATAGTAGAAGGAATGCAGAGCTATCATCAGAGTGGTAAGCATTACCTATTCCAAGATAAGAGGTATGATCTTCAGGGAACGTCAGAGCCCCCTGCGTATAAGCCTCGGTACATAAATGCGTATGTATCAAGGTGCATCTCATTTGCTTTAGTAAAACCTCCCTTTGAGAGACATTAATTGAAATATTTAGGGATCACAGCTGAGTCTGCAATTTGAAAGGAAGCCAAATATTGAAAAAGGTCTCTCTTCCATTGTGCTCTTTACTGTTAGTAGAAATATTCCAGCTGTGGCTCAGAACGCTAAAACACTTCAAAGATGTCATGCATTTAATATCCCCCTGTCCCATGGGAACCAGAGAAATGAGTCAGGATGTAAAGTGGTTCTCCTGTAGAGAGAGAACCACCACCATTCTGGTGCTGCAACAGTGGAATGGAGGAAAAGAGATATTCTGGCCTCACGCAATAAACCCAGAGTACAAAAGGTCTCTAAAACTACAGTAAGGGGCTGGTCCAAAGTCCAAATTATTGTGCCAATAGGCCAACATCTGTGACCTTTCTAGATATCACTGTGTCAAATGCATCAATAAACTTTGATGAATAATTTCACTTCTAGAATTCTCTTCTAATAAAATGATCAGCGTTGACATACCTCTCACTCTCAAATCTCTATTCTACCTCCATTCAAATTTCTTTTAAACTTCACATAATAAACTGCCTATTCTTCAGGAATACCTCACAACTTTTAACCCAACACTCCTCCACAGGCTGGCTTCTTCTGTGTTGCCTCTCCAAGCACATGGCACCACAATTACTCCAATGAACGCCATCTGTGACTGCTTCTTCTCCCTTAGATGCATAAAATCATCATGTCTCTTCCATACTAATTTTTAAAAAATCTTTTTCTCCATCCTAATTTCCACTCTCCTACTACCTTAAGTCCAACTATCATCATCTATACTTTGCATCATGGGAATAGTTTCTTAACTAGCCTCCTTGTCTACTTTGTTCTACCAATGCAATCTCCACAAAGCCACCAGTCATCTTTCACAATGCATTTCTAATTATGTTGCTCCCTTGATTAAAACATTTTAAATACTTTCACCGCCTTCAGGATAAGGAACAAACTCCTTACATTTCTGGAAAAGTCCTTTCATGATCTAGCCCCAACCTATCTTCGCAAGAAACCAATCTTCCAGATGTACTAAATTACTTGTAGTTTTTCCAACTTGTCATGCTTTTTCTTACCCATAGGTCTTTGTACGTGCTGTTCACTACATTTAGAAAAGTGACCCTTCCCCAATATTTTCATTTATCTCGTTAACTCTTATTCACCCTTCAGGTTTGAGTCTAGTTAACTTCCTTAAAGTTTTCTGACTTCCAATTATATCCAGTACTTATCATATGTCCTCAGCACTTTTCACAGAATAATGTAATTGCCTTTTTTTTAAATTCCTCTCTAGACCTCTTAAGATTCTTAAATTCAGCAATTGTGTTATGGCCTTGCACATAGTTAAGTCCTCAATAAAGAATTTTTAATGAACACCAAGATATTTGTCAAGGTTTGATTACAAAACCAGAAAATTGATAACTAAGCCTAACTATGCAAATGAGTAAACAAATTTTGGTGCATCTATAAGGTAGAAAATAGCATTTTTCCTTCTCAAAGTAAAAACTGTTTTTGAAATTTTTTCATAGATGGGAGCATAGAATTGATGGAATATTGAGTGAAAATCACAGATAAAATTTGCATTAACAATAAGGTATCAATATGATAGGTAGATAAAGATAGGTAGGTAGGTAGAGAAATAGATGATAGAAAGAAAGAAGGAAGAAAGGAAGGAAAGGAAGGAAGGAAGGAAGAAAGAGAGAAAGAGAGAGAGAGAGAAAAGAAAGAAAGAAAGAAAGAAAGAAAGAAAGAAAGAAAGAAAAAGAAAGAAAGAAAGAAAGAAAGAAAGAAAGAAAGAAAGGAAGGAAGGAAGAAAGAAAGAAAGAAAGAGAAAGAAAGAAAGAAAGAAAGAAAGAAAGAAAGAAAGAAAGAAAGAAAGAAAGAAAATTATACAAATATGATAATAGCTTTTATATTTGGCTTATGGGTAATATGTGTTTGCTTATTATGCCTGGAAGTATATTTCTGATTTCCTATGATGAGTCAAGTAAAAACACAATAGAAAAGCAAAAGAGTCACAGTGAATATTGACTTCGTCTTGGCCGGTATCTATAACCAAAGCAGTCACATTTGCAGATGTGGAACATCACAGCTGGACTCTCAGGACAGCGCTAATGTTGAAAGTTAGATGGGTGGCAATATTGGGGTCAGACACTAGTATCAAAGGCAGGAATGAACACCAGGGAGCCAAGAGCAAGTCCAGAAAGCAGGGCTCAATGGCCAGGGACCAGCTGAAATTTCCTAGAATAGCTCCTAGTATCATGAATTGCACCAATAACAATCTAGCCCAAGATCTGGGTGGGCCAGCAATGCCAAAGGGATGGGACTAACAGATCAAGTTCTGGAAGCAGAGAAAAATCTGAGTTGCTAATTAGGAGCTAAAGTAGACTTATATAGATTAGATATGCATGGTCAGAATTAGGGTAATCATAATTTGGGGGCATGAAGGTAGGCATAAGATATCTAGACTTATTTCAATAAAACTTATACTGAACCCCGCTAGCTAGTGGTAATTAATTCCCCCACATAACCTATCTTCCTCAAAATATGCACAAGGCCTAGAGAGGGGATAGAGTAGTACATGAAAGCAATGATTTTATGTTTAAGAAGAAGGGTGGGGAAGTCAGAGGCAGAAGAAGAAAAAGCAATTTTATGACTATTCTGAGATAAAGGAAATGCTCCAGCATTCTTTAGTAGTTTTCAAAATGGAACTAAATAATAAATGTTCTCTTTGAAAAGAACAATTACCT
Source organism: Leucopleurus acutus (assembly GCF_964270905.1). NCBI lineage: Eukaryota > Metazoa > Chordata > Mammalia > Artiodactyla > Delphinidae > Leucopleurus > Leucopleurus acutus. Next base: position 26,223,465 of record NC_139162.1, read on the forward strand.
AGTTAATTTAAAGAGTGTTTTCGTATGAGGACTGCAATTAAAAATAGAGGGCAAGAGAAACTTGCTTTAGCCATTTGCCATGACCCCAGGGTTTGTTGATCAACTTTATGCTCCATTTATGTCTCCATAAATCATACCATGGAATTAAAAGTGTGTGGCTGACATGAATATTGCCCATTTTGCAAATGAAAAACAAGGAGTAAGAAAAACTATGCAGAAGCATGAGTCTATCATACAAAAATTCTTTACAATTATTATCTCTGCTTCCCCATGGAAGTGAGATTACTCTTGGTGGATGTCATAGAATTGAGGCTTTGAAATGGAGATGCCAAGCTGTAAATTACATTTCTGAATCAATTATGCCTCTATCAGAAAGGCTATAAATAACATGCAGAATTACCAGATGTGTAATTTTTTGTTACACTTGAACATTTGGCACGTTTAGAATGTCTAAGTGAGGGACTTGGGTTAATCTGTGAATTTCACGGATTTATCTGACAAGACAGCAGAAAAATGTGGGTGAGAATTATGATGACCTTGCTTCAAGGAGACTTATTACAACAAGGTCAACTCAGGAATTTGCCTGCATTTGTTTTAAAAGGGACCTGGGTGGGAAATGGTCATTAAAAAGCCCCTTGGTGTTTCCGTTGACTGAATTCTCAGAAGAGTTGAACAAAGGACACATTTGGTTTCAGATGTGTTACTTGAGCAAAATATAATTCAGTGATGAGCCTTTTTTTGACAGCCTTACATTGATTTTATTTTGTCACCTTCTTCAGACGTCTAAGAGAGAAACTGTTGGACGGTTTATTATAACCAGTCTCAGCACCCAAAGTTTAAACACCAAACAGTGGGTACGGAAAGGCCTGGAGTTTATCAAGCAGCCTCAGGCAGTGGCCTTCCCAGGAATATCACTTATTCCTGGGTCTGGTACATCGTAGCATTTTTCCCTTGTGGCAAGTTCAGTTTTTATTCCTTTTATTGTTAAGTGAGCACTGAGTTATTACATTTGGAAGCTGTCAGTAATAGGACTAAAGAAAAAAATATGCCTCTCTATTTATGAGAATATAGCCCCCACATTTCCCTGGGAATTTCTGAGGACAGGTAGGAGCTATTCTTTGTTACAGCACTAGAGGAAATCTGGTTCCCTCGGCAGAGTTAGGTAAATATTGTGCAATCAGATAAATTTTTACTGATCATGCTAGAGTTGACTACCACTCTTAAAGCTAGCAAATGGAATTAGGTTGGTTTTTTTCCTTAGCACAGCATAACAGAACAAAAAGGAGTTTGGAATCATCTGGAGCCCAACAGATGAAATATATCTAAGATCATAGTGTCTAAAACACAACACTGAGATTCCAGCCCAGCTCAGTTTGCTTATCTATAAAATGGATATAATGGTATCTACTTTCCAGCATGACTTTTAAGGTTAAATTGGATAATGCTTGCAAAATATTTAGCATAGTTCTCTACCTATAACTGGTACTAGAGGAAGCAATTCTCAGTATCATTTAGAGTCTTTATTTTAATTCAACATGATTCCCCCACGATTCTTACCTTCTACCTACAACCACCTGTCCCCAGAAAGGAGTGTAGCATAGCAGTTAAGAGCTTAAACTCAGTTAGTCTGGGTTTGAATCCCAGTTCAGATATGTACTCATCAGCTTCATGAGCTCCAGCAAATTATATAACTTTTCTCTGCCTCTGTTTTCTCATCTGTTAAATGGGGATAATAACAGTAAGCACTCCATAGAGATACTTTCCTTACCTAACTAGTGCTTGTTTTCAGGTGTAACTGAAGTAAAAGAGGAAAAGCACTCAGAACACTGACACAATAAATGCTGCCTCTACTATGAATACATTTTAATATATGAATCCATTCTCCCTCCTCTATTTTGTTGGCTTCAAACTTCCATTGACACGTACTCTCCACAATATATGAGAAGCATGTTAACTTCTTGTTAAAGTGGTCACCATCAACTTTTGAGTAATAGGACAAAAAGTGGACTGGTGATTGGATCTTCGAAGAATACTGGTAGATGTCAAAGCCAATGCACTTATCAGAAGAAAAATCAGCCTCAACGATCATAATGGGATACACCCAAACCAAATAAGTTAAGAATATGAAGGCTACTTGCAAATCCTTCACAAAACCAAGCAAGAGAAATGAGGAGACAAAGAGGGCCCACAGTCATGCACGTGTGTGTGATTTCCTGCAGGGATGTTCTTGAAGGCACTGGATCTCACCCTTGAAAAAGGCCTCTTATATTCTGATTTCCAATTATTAGAAAATTAGCAGCTGTGCATTTTTAGGAAGCTACTAATAAATAAATGCTTGTGATGACTTGACAGCATTGTTTAGTTCTGATGGAGAGAAGCATTAGAACACAATAGATGTCTCCCCAACAAGTACAAAATCACCCATGGTTTTGGCCTTGCAATTTCCGAAAGGATAAACCATCTGAATCATTTCTTTTTAACGCTAAGGGTGAGGTTGTCACATTAGAACTTGACAATTGACTTGCCATCATAACTGATCCATGAAGGTATGTTAAACTGAGAGTCAAGGTTTCAACCAAATCCCAAAGATCGTGCAATATTTCCATGAACATTTTGCATACGGTTACCCTCAGAATGAAGGATATTTTTTCCCATTTAGAATAACAATACAGAGTAGGATCAAATTTCTGATTAAGGTATAGCTGTCACATCACATCACACTACACCGATCATTTACATGTTAAGCATTCTTATTTGTTTAAAACACAGTGTTTTTCTCCCATCTGAATGACAGCTTTTAGGCAACAGAAGGAGAAACATTAAAATCTTAGTGTTTACTCTTGATGAAAGAAATTAAAGATGATACAAATAGATGGAGAGATATACCATGTTCTTGGATTGGAAGAATCAACACTGTGAAAATGACTCTACTACCCAAAGCAATCTACAGATTCAATGCAATCCCTATCAAACTACCACTGGCAGTTTTCACAGAACTAGAACAAAAAATTTCACAATTTGTATGGAAACACAAAAGACCCCGAATAGCCAAAGCAATCTTGAGAAAGAAAAACGGAGCTGGAGGAATCAGGCTCCCTGACTTCAGACTATATTACAAAGCTATAGTAATCAAGACAGTAGGGTACTGGCACAAAAACAGAAATAGAGATCAATGGAACAGGATAGAAAGTTCACAGATAAACCCAGACACATATGGTCACCTTATTTTTGATAAAGGAGGCAAGAATACACAATGGAGAAAAGACAGCCTCTTCAAATAAGTGGTGCTAGGAAAACTGGACAGCTACATGTACAAGAATGAAATTACAACACTCCCTAACACCAAACACAAAAATAAACTCAAAATGGATTAAAGACCTAAATGTAATGCCGGACACTGTAAAACTCTTGGAGGAAAACATAGGGAGAACACTCTATGACATAAATCACAGCAAGATCCTTTTTGACCCACCTCCTAGAGAAATGGAAATAAAAACAATAATAACCAAATGGGACCTAATGAAGCTTAAAAGCTTTTTGCACAGCAAAGAAAACCATAAACAAGACCAAAAGACAACCCTCAGAATCGGAGAAAATATTTGCAAATGAAGCAACTGACAAAGGATTAATCTCCAAAATTTACAAGCAGCTCAATAACAAAAAAACAAACAACCCAATCCAAAAATGGGCAGAAGACCTAAATAGACATTTCTCCAAAGAAGATATACAGACTGCCAACAAACACATGAAAGAATGCTCAACATCATTAATCATTAGAGAAATGCAAATCAAAACTACAATGAGATATCACCTCACACCAGTCAGAATGGCCATCATCAAAAAATCTAGAAACAATAAATCCTGGAGAGGGTGTGAAGAAAAGGGAACACTCTTGCACTGCTGGTGGGAATGTGAATTGGTACAGCCACTATGGAGAACAGTATAGAGGTTCCTTAAAAAACTACAAATAGAACTACCATATGACCCAGCCATCCCACTACTAGGCATATACCCTGAGAAAACCATAATTCAAAAAGAGTCATGTACCAAAATGTTCACTGCAGCTCTATTTACAATAGCCTGGAGATGGAAACAATCTAAGTGTCCATCATCGGATGAATGGATAAAGAAGATGTGGCACATATATACAATGGAATATTACTCAGCCATAAAAAGAAACGAAATTGAGCTATCTGTAATGAGGTGGATGGACCTAGAGTCTGTCATACAGAGTGAAGTCAGAAAGAGAGAGACAAATACCGTATGCTAACACATATGTATGGAATTTAAGGAAAAAAAATGTCATGAAGAACCTAGGGGTAAGACAGGAATAAAGACAAGGACATACTAGAGAATGGACTTGAGGATATGGGGAGGGGGAAGGGTAAGCTGTGACAAAGCGAGACAGTGGCATGGACATATATACACTACCAAACGTAAAACAGATAGCTAGTGGGAAGCAGCCGCATGGCACAGGGAAATCAGCTCAGTGCTTTGTGACCACCTAGAGGGGTGGGATAGGGAGGGTGGGAGGGAGGGAGACGCAAGAGGGAAGAGATATGGGAACATATGTATAACTGATTCACTTTGTTATAAAGCAGAAACTAACACACCACTGTAAACCAATTATGCTCCAATAAAGATGTAAAAAAAAAAAATCTTAGTGTTTACTCTTAAAAGCATATAGTTATCAGGGCTTCCCTGGTGGCGCAGTGGTTGAGAGTCCGCCTGCCGATACAGGGGACACGGGTTCGTGCCCCGGTCCGGGAAGATCCCACATGCCGCGGAGCAGCTGGGCCCGTGGGCCATGGCCGCTGAGCCTGTGCTCCGCAACGACAGTGAGAGGCCCGCGTGCCGCAAAAAAAAAAAAAAAAAAAAAGCATATAGTTATCAAAATCAAGTCATAAAAGGAAAATTGATGGGGTCAAATCTTCTCTTATGCCAACAGTGAAGTGTGAGTAAATAAAAAGGAAAGTTGCAGGATTCTACAGATAAAATACATAATACAAGTTCAGTACAACTCACGCTAATTTGAAGCAAGAGTAGGACAGTACGGAAAAAACTAAATATATTTATAATTTAATGCTTGGTGAAATTTGGATCAAGTAACTATGAAGACAAACAGAATTACTCTCACAACTTGAATATTTTTTGAAGATATGGCTTGTGCAGCATGAATAATACATACTAGTCTATTAATTTCTGATTTAGTGTTTTGTTTTTATTTATTTATTTATTTATTTATGGCTGTGTTGGGTCTTCGTTTCTGTGCGAGGGCTTTCTCTAGTTGCGGGGGGCGGGGGCCACTCTTCATCTTCATCGCGGTGCTCAGGCCTCTCACTACTGCGGCCTCTCTTGTTATGGAGCACAGGCTCCAGATGCGCAGGCTCAGCAATTGTGGCTCATGGGCCTAGCTGCTCTGCGGCATGTGGGATCTTCCCAGACCAGGGCTTGAACCCGTGTCCCCTGCATTGGCAGGCAGATTCTCAACCACTGCGCCACCAGGGAAGCCCTCTGATTTAGTTTTTACTTTTATTTCTTTCATTGGATAAATAGTCCTAAATTGATTAAAACCCAAATATGAAAGAATTAATCCTTCACCATTCAAAAAATTTATTTAAAAGATAGTTTTGGTAGTATGTGAGCATTTTTTGGATGAATGAAAAAAATTCCACTGTTGCTAAAATTCTCGACTAATTGAGAAAATTTTATTCAAAACAGCTTTTGATCATTGACTTTATTCTCAACACAGTTTCTGGGAGATGGTATATAAAGACAGGAAGATAGACATATAGATCTGAAAATAGGAGCAGTGACTGAAACACTGCATTTAACCTGGATCTAGCTTTCATGAGGAATGGAAGTGAGGCAGCTGATGTTCTAATTCAGGCAGTGTTCTGGGAGAGTTGGTTCCCGTGGGTTTTTACATGAAAAGATGTATGTAATCGACAACAATGGCATTTTCATGTGAAAAAGAATACTAACATTGTATATTCTCATTTACATATTTTAATATCTTATTTATAATATTATATCCATTTTTTTTCCCTCTAAAATATAGCTAGATCACAAAACTAATCCAAAACCTGGCTAGCTAATTTACCCTGGTAGGCCCCTATTATATAACTCAAATTTATTTATTTGTTTATTTGTTTGTTTATTTATTGGCCATGACACGTGGCTTGCAGGATCTTAGTTCCCAGATCAGGGATCAAACGCAGGCCCACAGTAGTGAAAGCACTGAGTCCTAACCACTGAACCACCAGAGAATTCCCTATAACTCAAATTTAAAGAATTATAATTAGGCTAGTAACAGGCTAGAATTTTTTATAATAATCAATTTTATAAGGTACTTGCACAAATGCCACACAGTGGGCTGTTTAATATGAACTTGTTCACCTACCACGTTTGTAACAAAATCCTGGTGAGCTGTGTCAGAGTCTAAATGAAGCTCTGGGCTCCTCTTGGTCCCATTCTCCTTCCCTACATTTGTAAGGATGCTGATATGGATTGGCCAAACTCCAGGATAGTGTAACATGTCACAGATTGAGAGGCTGAGAATTTCAAAGAAGTGAAAAGATCAAGCATACACATTGAATACTGCCTCTTCACAGATGCGGCTAACGGAAAAGGGCCTAGGAAATACTGAGAGCCACCCGGGCATGAAGCCAGAGCCACCACACCATGCTAGCTTCACGTTTGAACGGTTCTCCTTCTTTCCTCAGGTGGCCATGCTCATACCTGAATGATACGAGCCAAAGTATGTGTTTTTGCTGCAGTAGGGCATAGAGATATAACTTGTCTAGGTAAAAGGAGTCCTCCGAGAAGAGTTAAAATTTGTGCTTTAAGCCAAACTTCCAACTGGTAATAACATATTTCTACAACTTCCCTGTACCAAAACTCACAAGGAAGGAAAAATCTCTAGAAGCTATATTTCTAGAGGTTTCTACTTCTCTATGAGTATATGTCAAGACAATTCCCTATGTCCATGAAGAAGACTTCTAGAGCATTTTCCTTTAATTCCTTTTCTGAATGAAGGGAGCAGGCCTGAGTTGCATTCTTTACCTTCTGCACATTTTATCTCATATCCTGATAGATGATATAAGGGACTTTAAGCAAGGCTCCTGTCATTATGGTCATGACAGGATTATTTAAACAATTGAGAGAACACACGTATACAATCATAACTCACAGACTTTCTCATCCTTTGTTCATGTAGCTAAATTAGCCACACAAGTCAGTTTTCAAAGCATTCAGAGACACCTACTCAGAATTCACAGGTTCTATGCAAAATGTTGGTATTACTAAGAAAAACACCAAAGATCTCCTACTGAAACAATTTGGGCAAATAATAGAATGCCAACTTATGAAAATAATTTAGACAGAAAATAGATTCAAGTAAATAAACATTTAACAACTTAAGCAGTGACCAACTGATAATTTTACTCAGTAGCTGGTAGAAAATTCTGGATTTGTGAAGGGTTCATTATCCCTTGACAAGCAACTGTTCTTCATAGTTTCATAGAAATATTCAAAAAGATAAACTGTGCACATTATCATCTTCAGGGCACAAGGAAGTTCTCTTTTTCACCACAATAAAGGAAATTAATACTTCCTTTATTCATTTGAATTTTTTCTTTGTTGTAATTTTTTGACAAAGTGCAGTCGGATAACTTTTTTTAAGCCAGAGACCGGAGTTCAATTCCACATGAGCTACTTAAATGTTTGACCGTGAGCAAATTGCTTAATTTCTCAAATTTCCCCATCTGCACAGTGGGAATGCTTACAAATAAGTCTGTTGAGAGAACTAAATGAGCAAATACCTATTAAAGATGCTCAGCAAGTGGTGCGTGTCTCCTGCACTTCAGGCCATGCAAGGCATGGAAAAGCTAAAAAGATATTTAGGGAATGTCACTACCTTTAAATAACTGAGTTTAGTTAAGAGACTGTACTTAATTAATTTTTATTATTTTCAAATAATATTATTGGGACCACAATGTGAAGATTGAATTAGGCTGCTATTCAACCATATCTGCCCCTTTTGTCATCAGGTTCTTTTTTGCCCCAGTCCATACCCAAGACAGAGACCACTATTCTCGACTCATAAATCCATGCTATCCTTGGCAATGTTCACCCATCCTAATATACATTCGCTTGAGTATGTGTTCTTTCTTAGTTAGGAAACAGGGAACTAAAGGAACTAACTAAACAGTAGCATTTGTGAGAATAAAAATGATATTTTGTTAATTATTTTATTGTCAAAATATAACAGGTATTTCAATAAATTTTGGTTGCATGAATGAATATCTGCTTTGTTCCCAATCCTCTACTAGAAGAAGCTGACCATGTGCTTTCTTAGTCAGTCCTACAAACTACCCTGATAGTGAAATATAAACACCATTTTGCATGGAGAAAACTGAGGTTTAGGATGTTTATTGATTTGCCAACATCTCATATACACTAATAGACTGAGTTGATATTTATTTCAGATCTGTATAACTCCAAAGTTCCTGCACTATCAACTGTAGCATCCTCTCTTCCTGCATGAGGTTGGGTTAATCAAAAGATTAAAAACAATACTGATAATGCATTAGTAAAATCCTTTATGACCTCCTGCCCAGAGAATAATGATAATGGACTAAGCATGCCCAATTAAGAGATGAAGTAATTATAATAACAACTAACGTCCATAATCATCATCATCAAGACATTCAAGTTTTGCACAGTTCCTTAAAGTTTACAAATACTTTACACATTTGATTTAGAAATGTCAAGTGACTTGCCCAGTGTCACATGATTATAAATGATAGGGCCAAATTTCTTTGTGATTCTGAAGCCCATCCATGAAATAATTCCTTACCCCCTAAAAAGTGGTAGCAATGTTGAAGACGCAGCTACCTTGGCTGGACATTGCTTGCGAGTTTTCTTACAAACTGAAGGAAGGCCTTTCTCTGAATTGCCCTCCTCTGTTCCATTCCACTCAGAAAGCCCAGTAACATGAGTGAGCAAGACAGCAACTCTTGTGTTGGCGCTGAAGGCTGAAAATAAGTAAGTCTGGAAACAGCCGTGAATACGGGTAAGCTTTACTTCCTTGACATTTGATTACCCAAAATGCTTCCCCAGCACGTGCATTCTATAATATTCTTTCCTTTGTACAAACATTTCAAATTAACCATAAATATTAATTCTGGAAAATGTTTAGAAAACATACCTAGTCTTTTCTAACCATTTTGCAGATGAAGAATCTGAAATGCAGGAGCTGACTTTGCCAAGGAAAAATCAAGATTAAGTCAAGATTAATGGGAAAGTCTAGATTAAAAACAGTTTCTTTCCTTCCTCCCTCCTTGCCTCCCTTCTACAATAATTAATTACCTGTCAAATCAATGTAGGATTCAAAGAATACAAATTATTTTCCTCTCTCTCTAGCTCTCTCTCTCTCTCCCTCTCTCCCTCTGTGTGTGTGTGTGTGTGTGTGTGTGTGTGTGTGTGTGTGTGTGTGTGTGTGTCTGTGTTCCAAACAGGGTCCTTGCCACTGAAGATACAAAGTTGATCCTCTAGGAATTCACTGTCTATTACTGGAGAAACAAAATTGTAAGTAAATAATCACCCCAAAAAGCAGTTATAAGTGTCATGATAGTGATATTTTTAAGATAGAATATTCCTCCTTTGAGCCAAACCAGCTTGTTGGTGCCTTCTGTTTCTTAGTCTACAGCTTGTTTCTTCCCCACAGATTGATTCTTATCGCCTTGTCAATTGCAAACCTCCTAGGAGACCAGAGTGGATGACACTGTAACCCAAAGCAGACTTTAGGGACCAGCCACTGTAGCTGCAACTATGACACTTTTCTTCCATTAACCCTGCCTGAGTACTAAACATGGAACATTTTGGTTTACAATTCCCTAAGCACCTCTTGAGTTCAGCATGCCTCAAGTAGGACCACATGACAGAATTACACTTTTCCAAGCTTCAATGCCTTATACTCTGCTTAGTTCCAGGGCATTCAGGTTTCAAACCTGTTTTTAAAAGGTACTATTTCAAATATTCAGGAAATTCTATTTGATTGTTTTTTAACTCAGTGGAAGAGATTAACAGAAATATTAAGTGGTTTTCCACTTAAGAAGAAGCTAGTATAGAAGCTGGACTCTAATTAGTATAATTGGTGAGTACTCAACTTTTGTTTGGAAGAAGGCTTATCTGCCCACATCATCCAACATTTATATGTGCTACTGGTGTCCATTTTTGCATTTAGTAAATGGTTTAGGCAAAGGGATTATTTATAAGTTTAACCAACATGTTCTTCCCTCCTCAAAATAACAAATCCATAATACTGAAAAGTATATAAAGATAAATTTTAGAAAGAGCAGGTATACACCAGGTTAGGCTAGCTCTTAGCCAATATTTTTACAGGAGTAATGGACATAGTAGCACAATAATGATCAATCACAAAACTCATTAAATATACACAAAACATAATCAATATATATCCACCTGGGCCAGTCTTAACATCTGACTGTTGTGCACACTTGGACAAATTACTTCCACGAGGAGTAAGATTCCATCAGGTTTCCATTATTGACATTTTTAAATCACACACTAGCTCTGGTTTCCTAAATACTCACCATACTAAAGGCTCATGCCACATCTAATAACAGTCGCTTAGACTCAGGAGGAAAATTTCTGGTTTACATCATAAAAACTTTTCATGTCTGAGAGAAAGACAAACAAAAAGTATATTGCTGGTATTTCTAATTCTAATCTTTCTTTGCCATGTACTAGTCTTTTTATCATATTCTTGAGTGAAGCCAACTTATTGTTGAAGTGGGGGAACATTTTAGAAGAGTTGTGTTAGGTAATATGCAAAAAAAATCCTCAATAAATATTTCTTCTGAATCATTTAATCATTTATACAGAACATATTTTTCCTAATTACTTTGTCCCATTCACCATGCAACTTCTGAGAATGCCAAGGTGTGTAAGACTTGTCCTCTTTTTGGAGTCACTGGAGCCTCTTTTTTGCAAACACACAAGCAAATAATTAAATGTCATTGCCAGAATAATAGTATGGATGCAAACAACCTAACCTGACATCACAGAAGAAAAAATAAACAGCTGATATAAGGGAAGTCAAGAAAACATAATAGAAGAGTTGACATTTGAGGACTGAATAGGAGAGTATTTTAGGTGCATGTGTCAGGGAGAACAGGAAGAGGTAATGCAAAGTGGACAGAGAATCCTAGTGGGTTTAATATCCACCAGTTGCCCAATTTTAAGTGAAAAGGAGAGCAGGAGTGAAGGGACAGAGCTAAAATATCCCTGTTCCTGCATACTGGCACCTATTTCATATATACAGTTACTGGCCAGGTAAAAAAAAATCCTTAAAAATTAAACTGTTACTATTTATGGTAAAGATGACTTCTTCCAAACTGAAAAAGATTTCCTGCTTTTCCTTCTCCTGCTCTCCATAATACCTCATCCTTCTCCTTGCAGCCCCTCCCTCCCAACAGAAGCCCTCAAATCCCTTCTACAGTACTTCTTAGGCAGAAGGCTGGGTGATGAAAAGGTATTCAAACAGTGTAACAGACGCTAACTATTCCAAGCGTATCTACTGACTGAAGAGACCTGCATTATGAACTAAGTCAGTGCAAAAAGACAATGGTAAATAGCAGCAAAAACAAAGAAATAGATCATTTAAATAAAGAAAAGGCCTTAACAGTGCCACCATGTATCCATTTCTCCTCAGTTGAAATTTACCCCAGAGGAACTAATACAAACTAATATGAAAATATTACTTTTATTGTGTAAAACAAATCCAGTGGAATGGAATGCTAATTCTGTATCTCCGACAGTCAAGCAGAAAAACAAGATATGCATTCAACTGCAATACATCCGGTTTCTGCTGTACACACACTGTAAAATTCTAGAGATATAAAGATAAGATAGTCATTGCTTTCAAGGATGTAACAGTTCTTCAAAGGACACAAATAAGAAATTGCAGTGCAAACTGGTGAAGTGGACAAAGGATGGGTACACAAAATGTCATGCGAGGATAGAAAAAGGAAGGAATCAACTTACTGTATTTGGTTGATATTACATGGGGGAGGGAAGATAATTAAACAGGAAAACTTAAGAGGTTACATTCAAGCCAGAAGATTAATAAATGGAAGTGTTGATGGGGGCTACAGATGACCTGGGAGATGAAGTGGCCTTTCAGGAGGAGGGAATGATGTACGATGCCTCAAGAATATGAAATAATGTGACCAGAGCAATTATTTCTGTATAGTAAAGGAAAAGAAGTATCAGTGAGGCCTGATGGAAAGAAGTTAAATTATAGGGGAGTAGCGATGGGAGTTTAAGCTGAAAAAATTGCATGGAGCCAGTTTGTAAAGAGCCTGCTTGCCACACTAAGAAAGTTACATCATATCAGACGCTTTAAATGATCAGATTTGCTTTTCAAGAAGAAAACTAGGGACAAGGTGAGACAAGGGATTTTAGTTAGAAAGACCTAGGAAGAAGTTATTTTAATAATTTGAGGTGGGAGATGCTGTAACCCAAATCAGGATTTATACTGACTGGGGTAACTTCTATAATTTAGTCATAAAAAAAACTAAAGAACACTTAATGATGATAAAGTGCTAAGCCTTCCTCCTAGCCTAAAGCACTTTTATTTTTAAGTAAAAGCAGTAAGGAGGTCCACAGGGATTTTGCTTTCAGAAATCCCCCAAATCCCAATATATTCTCAAGACCTTGAATACTGCCTCGCAAATATCATGTGTTTAATACTATCTGGAGAATGAATGAATGAATGAAATAAAATTTTACTTTGCATCTGACTTAGATCAGTTTCCCTAGGAACTAGACTTTGAGGCAGAGATTGGAGTGCAAGGTGTTTGGGAAAGCAGTCTCAGGAACAACACTTGTAAGAGGATGAGAGAAGCAAGACTGGGTCAGATAAACCACAAAGAAGCCTCAGCCAACCCTAGAGGAAGCTCTGCATGGCTCCTCAGAGCTATCCTGTTCTTCTTGAACGCTACATCAACTGGTGTCGGATAAGGACCACTCCTTTGGCTAAGGGAAATTCCCACAGAGGGATTCAGCTCTGAACTCTTGTTAGCAGCCAACCTTCCCATCATCTAGAGAAATGAATGCCTCATTCTAAAGCAGGGGGTGGGTCTGTGCTGTACTACAGCTTCTACTACCTCCCAATATATAAAGGAGACAACAAATGATTGGCTCATATTGATGGCAGGAAGGGGACACAAGAAATCAAAATCCCAATTCTTCTAGTTTAGGTCCCAGGGCAAAACAGGGTGTTTGTAAAGCACCTGGGCTACAATCTGGTACTCACCACATTCTATTTGCACACTTTCCCTGCTCTCTAGGAATTAGTTTCCTAGTGTAGAAACTGAACATAATAGTAATGCTTGTCTCACAACAATTCCTGAGGATTAAGTAAGATAATATATTTCATGGTGCATGGCACACAGTAAACATTCACTAAATGATTAAATGTTAGTATTGTTTTGGAACCGTTGGATTACAAGAGTGATTTCCTCCCATATTTTTCCCAGTTAGTCTCCAGTAAGTTATTTTGGGGAATTAAATTTTCCAAGTTCAAAACTCCTTGAGGTCAGGGATTTTCTTCTATACAGTCAAATCCCAAAGTCTTCCATAGAGTGAACGTGAAATAAATATAAATTAATGGTTACAGAGAAAGGGTTAATTCCCCTGATGAGCAGGACTCTCCTCTTCAATCATGTCACAGGAGTGAGGAGATATCGGAGCACTTCTCAGACCTCTGAGTTTAAAGAAGTTGCTTAATCTCTCAGAACTTAACTTTTTTCACCAATAGTAGGCCTTTCCTCAAAAGGTTGATTTGAAGAGTACATGAAAGAACACCCAAAATAAAGGGCCACCTGACCTGTCAAGGGGCACTGGCTAATTAAGGGCTTCAGATGCCAAATGATAACTTCCTTTTTTATTCTTGGTCTCTGTTTCGTTTCCAAGAGACCTGGACACAGTTTGAGAAGTTAATTATTTTCATTGAGCTATATGGGATTATACCCCCAGAGATTCAAAATATCATGAAATATCTTTACCTTATTATAATGAGGAGGATTTTTTATAAGCTATGAATAAAAGTACATAAATATTTATGGAAATAATCTATACAAAATTCAAGACAGAAGAACCTCTGGGAAGGTTACAGAGAGGAGGAAAATACAGTTTAGGAGAGTTTTTGTTTGGGTTTTTTTTTTTTAACTGAAATAATTGTGGCAAAAGTTTAATTTGGTAAAGCTGGGTTGTGGGTATAGGACTGTCAAATATATTATTTTTATTTTGTCTATATTTGAAATATTTCATAACTATAAAAACATAAATATGAAAAGAAGTCTGTTGGTTTAGAAACCTGAATGGCTAACAGCTGGCAAATAACGGCATAATTAAGGCAAAAACTTAAAAAATAAAAATAAAGAGGAGGATTTTTTTTTTTTTTTGCAGTATGCATGCCTCCCACCGCCGCGGCCTCTCCAGCCGCGAAGCACAGGCCCCGGACGCGCAGGCTCAGCGGCCATGGCTCATGGGCCCAGTCACTCCGCAGCACGCGGGATCCTCCCGGACCAGGGCACGAACCCGTGCCCCCCGCATGGGCAGGCGGACTCTCAACCACTGCGCCACCAGGGAAGCCCAAGAGGAGGATTTTTAATTCAAAGGATATAAAAATCGTGTACAATATATGAAAATAGCTGTATTGTATTATCTGTAGTTGGACTAATGTGCCAGATTATTTATTGGCTTTGCCATGTCAACTTCCTTAGACCCTAACTTTGCACACTGCTGTATAGTTATACTAATATTAGTGCCGCCCTCGAGAGCAGGGATTATAGCATCAGACAGCCTACATTCAAAACCTAGTTCTGGGACTTCCCTGGTGGTGCAGTGGTTAAGAATCCGCCTGCCAATGCAGGGGACACGGGGTCGAGCCCTGGTCCGGGAAGATCCCACATGTCTCGGAGCAATTAAGTCTGTGCGCAACAACTATTGAAGCCCGCATGCCTAGAGCCCACGCTCTGTAACAAGAAAAGCCACTGCAATGAGAAGCCCACACACTGCAACAAGAGTAGCCCCCGCTCGCACAACTAGAGAAAGCCCATGTGCAGCAATGAAGACCCAACGCAGCCAAAAATAAATAAACGTATTTAAAACAAAACTTGTTCTACCACTTTACTAGCTATGCAATGAATTAAGATTCTTAAACCTCCACTGCTTAATTTGCAAAGTGTGCATGAATTGCAGCATCTAACATAAGATTTTCTGATGACTAAATAAGATACTACATGTAAAGTACTTAGGGTAGTACCTGACATTTGATAACTCTTATCAATATAATCAGCCATCATTTTTGAACACTGCATTTGTTTGTTAGGGCTGCCATAATGAAGTACCACAAATTGGGTAGTTTAAACAACAGAAATGTTTCTTCTCACAGTTCTGCAGGCTAGAAGGCGAAGATCAGGGTGTCAGCAGGTTTGGTATCTCCTGAGGCCTCTCTCCTTGGCATGTAGATGGCACCTTCTCACCGTGCCCTCACATGATCTATTCTTTGCTTGTGTGCCTCCCTGCTGTCCCTTCCTCTTCTTAAAAGGACACCAATCGTATCAGATTAGGGCCTCATCGTAATGGCCCCATTTTAACTTAATCACCTCTTTAAAGACCTTCTCTCCAACTACAGGTACATTCTGAGGTACTGAGGGTTGGGACTTCAACATATGAATTTGGGGCAAGGGGACAATATTCACCTCATAACAACCGCTTACTGTTTATTATCTATTATGTGTCAGGCACAATGCCAGAAACCACTTTCTTCTGAACTAGACCCAAATATGTTCTTAGCTTTACTTTTTTTTTTCAATTTTTATGTAAGTTTTATTTTTAAAAATCTTTTCAGGAGTCTAACCCTTATATAAAAGAAGGTGCATACAAATAATGCACAGGTAGAATCCTTTAGGTTTGACCCCAAAAGAATGTTGATCACTTTTCTGCACAGGTTAAGTGTGGAAGGCGAAAAACATTTTATACAAGATTTGGGAAGCAAAAATGAAGCATCAGCTGTGTTTTTTTTTTACACTCAGAAGGCTGATGCTGAACACCAGGAGTCACGGCAGCTCACACATGCTGCTATTTATCTGCTGGCTCAACCTGGTAGGTTGGTGAAGCAACTAAGTCAATAACTCTTCCAGCTCATCTTGTCCGACAGACCTCTTCTTTATCTGACTCTTGGGTCAGGTGTGTGTTTGGCTTTCTGATGAAAGGCACCATGTTCTCTGACAGGTCACCCCCAGTGTTGGAGTTGGAGGCTTGGATTTCAGTCCATCCTCATGGGTTTCTGCTTGTACTTGCAGATTCCTGTTTGTTCTTGATCATTCCCCTTACCCGTTTCTCATTCATCTTTCCTTCCGAACTTCTTGCCCTGCCTCAGGCCCCAGAACCAGAAACATGAGCAACAGCACCATAAAAAGTGTTTAGCCTTAGCTTTACTTCTTTTTACTCTTTTTTTTTTTTTGCTGTACGCAGGCCTCTCACTGCTGCGGCCCCTCCCGCCGTGGAGCACAGGCTCTGGACGCGCAGGCTCAGCGGCCACGGCCCACAGGCCCAGCCGCTCCGCGTCATGTGGGATCTTCCCAGACCACAAACCCGCGTCCTCTGCAACGGCAGGTGGACTCCCAACCACTGCACCACCAGGGAAGCCCTCTTTTTACTCTTTAAGTCAGCTCCTTTAGCAGTTTACCTACCCTTATTTTTTTCCCAAAATAGAAACAGGGTTTTTTCCTCATTATTTAATATACATAATGTATGCTCATTGTAAAATACTCAGACAATACAAAAATGAGTAAAGATAAAAGGGAACCTACCCATAACCTCACTACAAAGAAATAACCACTGTTTCCAATTTTGTATATGGACTGACATTGTTTTTTCTATTTACACATATACAAATTTGTTATTTTCCAACACAGGGATTATACTCTATCCCCAATTTTTCACTTAAAATATTTTAGACATTTTTTTCAGGTCAAGAAGCATAAATCTATATCACAACTACATAATATTTCTATTTAATATTTCATAATACTATATAATATTTTATGGTGACTGTTTTCCAACATCAACCTACTGACAAATTTTGTTGCTGTTATAAAAAAAAAGTTCAGTGAGCATCCTTGTTAAAGCATCTGTGCCCTGATCATTTCTTTCATATACTTTCTTAGATGAAAAACTTTCAAAAATCTTAGATTTGTTGATACATACTTCCTGATTTCCCTCCAGAAAGATGTTCTAATTATACTCCTTCTAAGTGCTAACAGGTTAATATAATTGCCAGGAAACCTGGGGATTTTGCATCAACCCTCTCCTGCCCCCTGCTTCCCCCAACTATAACCATCGTTTTGAGAAGCCCTGTAGTATTAATCAAACCAATATAACATGGCTCTTTCCCCTCAGAGTGAAAAGGCTTAAACAGATGATACAATTTGCAAGTAACACATGGAAACATATATCCAAGTGCTAAATTACATGTAGTACAGATGCTAAGCACCCTGGGAGGCTCAGCTTATTTTCTTCTGTTTTTAGTCCCCAAACAGGGTTGAACTGAAACCGATCCATGAGTTGTAATGTGTTCACTGTAATGTACTAAAGGAATACCTAATCTGGCTCAACTTTAGAGAAACTGATGCAAAAATAGCCCCCATCAACCACTCTCTACCTTCACTTGGTACCATGATTACCTTAACCACTAAACACCAGCCACATTGGTTTTCATTACGTTTCTCTAATATCAAGTTCATTCCTGACCAAAAGGCTTTCCACCTGCTCTCACTCAAATGCTCCTCCCCTGGGTCATCCCCCAACGGTTTCTTCTCACTATTCAGCTGTCAATGTCATTCATCTCACTCATGACGTCTTCAGAAAGGCCAATACATCATTCTTTCTTTTTTCATAGTATATACCATGGGCAAGAATTATCTTGCTTATTTTGTACTCGTTTCATATCAGCCTTTACATACTAGAATGTAAGGTCAGTGGAGGCAGTAATCTTGGCTGTTTCATCCATCACTGAATAGAATCCTATACTTCTTATCTAATATATACCATATTTCTTAGACTTTAAGAGTTGGTTTTTTTTTCACATTTTAACATCAAGGTGTGTGTTACACTTAGTGTCACTGAGACTGCAATCAGATATAATTGGCATTGCCTGGACATGCTCAAACTTGGTCATATCTGCTCATGTTGTTATTTCTTCATTGGAGTTTGTATACTGTTGAAACTACATGTGTGAAGTTTAACTGCCATGTAAAATATCTTTGAAAATTATGTTATAATTTAGCATTGAATTGAATACACAGAAAGTCACAGAAACACAATACCAGAAACAGAGTATATGTCTGATGTTAGTGAAACAAATAATCATAGAAAGAGATGTAATCATATTTTCATATTTTCCTTCCAAACAAAAAGAAATGCATTATTGGGCCTATGAAATGAAGATTTATCCAAGAAGATTAAGCTGTGTTACACTTTGTTACTAAGACACATGCAAAAATGGTGTCCATGCCAAGCAAAAGATTTAAAACTCATAAACATTTACACACCTAATAATAGAGCTTCAAAATACATGAAGCAAAAATAAATGTTAAAACTTCAAGTAAAAGTAGAAAAATCCACAACTACAATCAGATATAATTAACAGAACAAGTAGACAGAATATTAGTAAAGATATATATGTCTTAAAAACCACAAACAAATTTGACTTAATTGACATTTATAGAACATTCCTCCCAGTAACAGCAGAATACAGTCTTTTCAAGTGCACATGGAACATTGCAAAGACAGCACATAATCTGGGCCACAAATTAAGTCTCAGTAAATGTAAAATAATTCAGGACATATGAAGTATAGTCTCTGTACATAATTAAATTAAAATAGAAATCAACAGAAATATCTCTACAAAATCCCAAAATATTTGGAAATGAAATAACAGCCTTACAAATAACCCATAAATCAAAGAAAAATTCACAGAAAAATTAGAAAGTTTTTCAGTTGAATAAACATAGAAGTACAGCATATTTTAAGGATGCTTTCAAAGCAGCAGTGGGGATGAAATTTATAGCACTGAACACCTATGTTTTTTTAAAAAGGAGGAGGAGGAAGAGAACAAGAAGGAGGATGGGGAGAAAGGTCTCAAATGACCCTAGCATCCATCTTGAGAAATGAGAAAAAGATCAAATTAAACCCAAAGTCAGCAAAAGAGACAAAGTTATTAAGATTAAAGTGGAAGTCAGTGGGGCTTCCCTGGTGATGCAGTGGTTGAGAATCTGCCTGCTAATGCAGGGGACACAATTTCGAGCCCTGGTCTGGGACGATCCCACATGGCACGGAGCAACTAGACCCGAGAGCCACAACTACTGAGCCTGCGTGTCTGGAGCCTGTGCTCCGGAACAACAGAGGCCGCGATAGTGAGAGGCCCTCGCACCGCGATGAAGAGTGGCCCCCGCTTGCCTCAACTAGAGAAAGAAACGAAGACCCAACACAGCCAAAAATAAATATAAAAATAAATAAATAAATAAAAGATTACTATTAAAAAAAAAGTGGAAGTCAGTGAAATAGAAAAACAACAGAGAAAATCAACAAAACCAAAACTGGGCTGTTTGGGAAAACCAAAAATACTGATAAACCTCTACCAAGATTTTTCACGAAAAGAGAGAGAGAACAAATTACCTATATCAGGAATGAGAGAAGTAAAATCACTACAGATTCTAAAGATAATGAAATATTATGAATAATTTTATATCAATAAATTAACAACTTAGATGAAATGGAAAATTTTCTTGAAAGACACAAAATACCACTCACTTGAGAAGAAATAACCTGAATAGTCCATATCTATTAAATAAATTGTATCTGCAGTTAAAAGCTTTTCCACACACACAAAGAAAAAAAAAGAAAAAAAAAATTCCAGGCCCAGATAGCTTCACTGGTGAAATCTGCCAAATATTTAACAAAGAAATAATACCAATTCTACACAACTCTTGCAGAAATTTGAAAATGAGGTAATACTTCCTAAACCATTACACAAGACTAGCATTATCCTAATACAAAAATAAAAGATATTACAAGAAAACTATATGCCAATAACTTCCATGATCCTGAATACAAAAGTTCTAAGCAAAATTTTAGCAAAATAATTCCAACATTTTCAAGGATAATACATCATGACCAACTTGAGTTTAATCCCAAAAAGGCACAGTTGGCTCAACATTCAAAAATCTATGTTATTCACCTTATTAACACACTAAAAAAAAAAACCTATATGATTGTCTCAGTAGATACAGAAAATACATTTGACAAAATTCAACATTAATTCCTGATTTAAAAAAAAACAAAACTCTCAGCAAACTACAAACAGAAGAGAACTTTCTCAATGCAATAAAAGCAGTCTACCTAAAATGTACAGCTACCATCAAAAATAATGGTAAGAGGGCTTCCCTGGTGGTGCAGTGGTTGGGAGTCCGCCTGCCGATGCAGGGGACGCGGGTTCGTGCCCCGGTCTAGGGGGGATCCCGCATGCCGCGGAGCGGCTGGGCCCGTGAGCCATGGCCGCTGGGCCTGCGCGTCTGGAGCCTGTGCTCCGCGGCGGGAGAGGCCACAGCAGTGAGAGGCCCACATACCAAAAAAATAAATAAATAAATAAAAATAATGGTAAGAGGGCTTCCCTGGTGGCGCAGGGGTTGAGAATCCGCCTGCCAATGCAGGGGACACAGGTTCGAGCCCTGGTCCAGGAAGATCCCACATGCCATGGAGAGCCACAACTACTGAGCCTGTGCTCTAGAGCCCACGTGCCACAGCTACTGAAGCCTGCATGCCTAGACCCGTGCTCTGCAACAAGAGAAGCCACGACAATGAGAAGCTCATGCACTGCAATTCACTGCAACTAGAGAAAGCCCACGTGCAGCAAAGAAGACCCAACGCAGCCTAAAATAAATAAATTTTTTTAAAACAAATTTTGTAAATAATAATAATAATGGTAAGAGACTGAATATCTTCCCCCTAAGAACAGGAACAAGACAAGGATGTCCATTCTCATCAGTTCTAGTCAGCACTGTACTAGAGACTCTGGTCAGGGCAATAAGGCAAGGAAAACAAACAAAGGGTATCCAGTTTGGAACAAAAGAAGTAAAACGGTCTTTATTCACAGAAGACACGGTTGTCTACGTAAAAAACATAGACGTCATGATGGAATGTGCAATAAAGCAACTAGAACTGGTAAGTGGATTTAGAAAGGTTGCAGGGTACAATATCAACATACAAAAATCAATTATATTTCAATTTACCAGCAACAAACTATTGAAAGTTGAAATTTTTTAATATATCATTTTCAATAGCATCAAAAATATTGGATTTATTAGGGACAAATTGGATAAAGTATGTGCAAGATGTGAACACAGAAAACTACAAAACACTGTTGAGAGAAACTGAAGACCTAAATAAATGAAGTGATAAACCATGATTATGAATCAGAAGACTCAAAATCATTAAAATATCAATTCTCCCCAAACCAATCACATAAAATCACAACCAAAATCCAAACAGACCTTTTTTTGTAGAAATTGACAATCTGATTCTAACACTTATATGGAAATACAAAGGACCAAGGATATCCAAAACAACTTTGAAAAAGAAGGAAAAAGTTGGAGGATTAGCATTATTATTACAAAAGCTACGGCAGTCAAGAGTGAGCTATTGCCAAAAAAAATTAACAAATAGATCAACCTAACAGAATAACGAATTCAGAAATCAGATTCAAACATATATAAACAATTGGTTTTCAACAAAGGCACGAAGACAATTCAGCAGAGAAAGAATAATCTTTTAAACAGATGGTGGTACAACAACTGGATATCCATATGCAAAAGCAGAAAAAACTTATCTGATATATCCTCATATCACATAGAAAAATTAACTCAAAGTGGGTCATAGACCCATTGTAAAAACTGCAAATTATAAATTTCTAGAATAAATCATGGCAGAAAACTTTTGTAATTTGAATCAGGGAGAAATTTCTAAGCTATGACATCAAAATAATGGTCCATAAAAAAAAAATGATATATTGCACTTCGTACTAGTCAGCATTCTCCAGAGAAACAGAGCCAATAAGATGTATAGAGAGAGAGAGAGTTCCTTCCTTACTGTAAGGAACTGGCTCATGCAATTATGGAGGCTAAGAAGTCTCAAGATCTGCAGTCAGCGAGCTGGAGACACAGGACGTGTACTTCTAGTCCAAGTCCAAAGGCCTGAGAACCAAGAGGGCTGATGGTGTAAGTTCCAGTCTAAAAGCCAACAGGCTTGAGAGTAAAGAAGAGCCAACGTTTCTGTTTGAGTCCAACACCAGAAAAGACTGAAGTCCCAGCTCAAAGCAGTCAGGCAGGAGTTTCCTCTTATTAGAGCAGGAGATGGGCTTTTTTGTTCTATTCAGGCTTTCAATTGATCGGATGAGGGCCATCCAAATTAGGGAGGGCAATCTGCTTTACTTAGTCTACTGATTCAAATGTTAATCTCATCTAAAAATATCCTCACACAGGACCTCGCTGGCGGTACAGTGGTTAAGACTGTGTTTCCACTGCAATGGGCACAGTTCGATCCATGGTTGGGAAACTAAGATCCCGCACGCTATGCGGTGCGGCCAAAAAAAAAAAGAAAAAAAGAAAAAATCCTCACAGACACACCCCTAATAATGTGGGTCCAAATATTTGGGCACCCCATGGTCTAGTAAAGATGACCCATCAAATTAACTATCACAGACATCATCAAAATTTTAAACTACTCCTCCTTGAAAGACGCTCTTAAGACAATGAAAAGACAAGCAAAAGACTGAGAGAAAACATTTGCAAAGCATATACCTGGTAAGGGACTCTTATTCGGAATATATTAAGAACTCTCAAAATTCAACAATAAGAAACCAAACAATCCAGTTTTCAAAAATGAGCAAAAGATTTGAACATACGGTTCAACAGAGAAGATGTATGAATGGCAAATAAGTATATTCAACAACATTAGTCATTAGGAAAATGCAAATTAAAACTACAACAAATCTATTTAAATGGTTAAAAATTTTTTTTAATGACCATACCAAGTATTGGCAAAGATGTGGAGGAACTAGAACTTTCAAACATTGCTAATGGGAAAGTAAAATGGTAGAATTGCTTTCGAAAATGTTGGGCATTTTCTTTAAAAAGTTAAACCTACCATATGATCTAACCATTCCTCTCCTAGTTATTTTTTAAATAAACTTATTTATTTATTTTTGGCTGCATTGGGTCTTTGTTGCTGCACGCAGGCTTTCTCTAGTTGCGGCGAGTGGGGGCTACAATTCGTTGTGGTGTGTGGGTTTCTCATTGCGGTGGCTTCTCTTGTTGTGGAGCACGGGCTCTAGGCATGTGGGCTTCTGTAGTTGTGGCTCGCGGGCTCTAGAGTGCAGGCTCAGTAGTTGTGGTGCATAGGTTTAGTTGCTCCGCAGCATGTGGGATCTTCCCAGACCAGGGCTCGAACCCGTGTCCCCTGCATTGGCAGGCGGATTCTTAACCACTGCTCCACCAGGGGAGCCCCTCTCCTAGTTATTTACCTAAGAGAAAGAAAGCATATGTCCATACAATGAGTTGTGCACAAATATTCATAACAGAAATATCTGTAATGTCAAAACTTGGAAACAACCCAAAGGTCCATCAATGGGTAAATGAATGAATAAATTGGTATATCATACAAAGGAATAGTACTCAGCAACAGAAAGAAATGAATTATTAATAAACACTACAAACATCAATGAATCTCAAAATAACTAAGGTGAATGAAAGAAGCCAGATCAAAAATAGAAATTATTATGTACTACAATGAATGTAAAATTATAGAAAATATTAAAATAATCCATATCGATAGAAAGCAGATCAGTGGTGGCCTAAGACATGGCTGGAGGGAAGGGGAGGCTTGTGCAAGCTTGGGAGATGGGGATTACAAAGGGGCATGAGGAAACTTTTGGGGGATAATGGATGTGATCATGATCTTCACTGTGGTGATGATTTCCTGGGTGTAGCATACATCAAAACTTATGCACCTTAGGTATGTGTAGTTTATTATATTTATTTATACTTCAATAAAGCTACTACCAAAAAAAGCCTGCATCCCTAACATGACAATTTTTAAAAGAGAGCAAATAAGAACAGGAAAGAAAGTATAGGTTAGTTCCCCCATATTATATATAAAAATATTTTTTAATGAGGAAAAATAAAGCTTACCTATAAAGATGCAAATAATATCTTATACAAAATACCCCCACTATATCATTGTCCTATGATACAAATTTCTCTATTTAAAATTAAAGATCCTGTTCATAGGTTAGTAAAAGAGAGTTTCTAATTTCTGATTTTGTAAATAATAATATTTTTTGAATTATAAAATTAAAATCACATTAAATATATGTTTTATAAAAAGTAAAGAATAAGAAATTATATAGGAAGCTACCTAAATATGTTTATCAGTGAACTTTTTCAAATAATTAACACAAAGTCATGTCAATTTTATGTAAAATATATAAATTTTAAAAGGAGAAAAATAATAATATATAAATCTATATCCCCAAAGCAACTATTCTTTGTTTAAAAAAAAACCAGAAAGATATCAAAATGTATTTAAACAGATGATTGAAATCATAAGCACTATACAGTTTTGTGTTATGATTTTTTTCTTAATATTGAATCAAAGTCATGGGGATGTAATGTACAGCATGTTTATTATAGCTAACACTATATCAAATATTATGTGTGGTGATGGATGCTAACTAGACTTCCTATGGTGATCATTTCACAATATATACAAATATCAAATTATTATGTTGAACACCTGAAACTAATATAATGTTATATTTCAATCTCAATTTTTTAAAAAACTGAGTCAAGTATTTTCTCAATCACAATATAAACTCTACAATAAATTCGTTTAACTTTGGATGGTTTTAGTAAATCCTAGGTGTGTGGCTATTGTTCTTTGACCTCTTTAAAGCTTTGACTGCTCTTTTATATAATAGTAAGTATTGAAAAGATACAGGCATGATCTTAATTCCACATTCTGTATGCCCCTCACCATTCAGTAGGACTAGAGAAAGTTTCCAGTATTTTCTCTGCAATCTGAAGTCTTTGGTGGTTTAAATAGTTGTAGGTCAGCTCAGCAACTTGTCTATAAAATACAAAATAGAATATGTCCAAATGCTGTTATTTTTCAGGACTATTAAGTTCCAATGTTATTAAACTCAAACTTGAACTAGCCCTGTAGGGTGAAGTGCAAAAAATACACTCATAAATTCTCTGTGAATTCAGTAGCATTCTCTTGGACAGTCTGCATACTTCTTGAATATTCTCAACAGGCTTGTTCCTGCTTTGGATTTTTCCAATATATGTATACTTACTTATAAATTTTATGTATATGCAAGTCTACTCATATAATATACATTTTAATTACCAGAAAAAAAGATATTTTTAAAACATGAAATAAGGATGAAATCGGCCATGTTTTTTAAAACAAGTAACCTTGTTATTCTCACTAAAAATGTATCACTGTGATTCAAAGGTCTGGCTCTTAGTTGAACTTATTTCAACACTGGGTTTTAGTCACCAGTATAACTAAACAAGCTACCTCTCACAACACAGAGAATTCTAAAAGGGGAAGAAAATGCATCATCAGCTTGCTAAATAAGTCATGATGTCCATTTACTAATCACATAGGGTTCACTTCATGTCTCGGATGTATCATTTTTAAATACCTTGCTAAGGGGATGATTTCATACAAGCTTTAGTCAATATCTCAAGGCAAAATAAACAGAATGTGGTATATTAATAATCATACCTGTTAATCATATACCAAGTAGTTTCCTAGAAAATTTCTTTCTTTTTTTTCAGTTTACTTCTTCTTTGACTTGATTAGCTTATTGTTTTTGACCTCACTGTGTACTCCAACAGGCTTGTACTGGAGGCAGAAGGAATGTGGCTCTATCATTTTCTAGTGTTTGCTTTTTTCTCGCATTATTGATATAACTTAAAATTCATGATTTCTTTGCAGTAATCACTTTTAACAGCTTTACTGAGGTATAATTGACATACGGTAAATTGCACATATTTAAAAGTGTACAATTTGATTAGTTTTAACATATGTATACACTTGGGAAACCATCATCACACTGTCTTGATTATGCAACTTTATATTAAGTCTTGAAATCAGGTAGGATAAGTCCTGCAACTTCATTCTTTCTCAAAAAAGTTTTGGCTATGCTAAGTCCTTTGCATTTCCATGTGAATTTTAGAATCAGCTTGTCTATTTTGACACACAAAGACTGCTGAGGGTTTTGGCTGGGACTGCATTGGATCTATTAGATAAACAGGGGATAATTTACATCTTAATTTTGAGTCTTCTTTACCAGATTTCTGTCTATTCCCCTATCAAGTATTAAGAGAGATGTATTCAAATCTATAACTAAGGGACTTCCCTGGTGGTGCAGTGGTTAAGAATCCGCCTGCCAATGCAGGGGACACGGGTTTTATCCCTGGTCCGGGAAGATCCCACATGCCGTGGAGCAACTAAGCCCGTGCGCCACAACTACTGAGGCCCGCGCACCTAAAGCCTGTGCTCTGCAACAAGAGAAGCCACTTCAATGAGAAGCCTGCGCACCACAAGGAAGAGCAGCCCCCGCTTGCCACAACTAGAGAAAGCCCGTGCACAGCAATGAAGACCCAAAGCAGCAAAAAAATAAATACATTTATTTTTTTAAAATCTATAACTAAAATTGTGGATTTGTCTATTAGTTGCAATTCTATCAGTTTGTAGTGACATGTATTCTGAAAATATGTTATTAGGTGCATAAACATTTAGAATTATTCTGTCCTCTTGATAAACTGACCCCTTTATCATTATGAAATCACCTTTTACCCTGGTAAAGTCTTTTCTCTGAAATTTACTTTGTCTGATATTAAAATAGTCACTCCAGATTTCTTTTAATCAGTGTTAGCATGGTATATGTTTCCATTCTTTTACTTTTAACCTATTTGTTGCTTGAGATATTTACATCTAATGCTATTATTCATATGATTCAGTTTCAGTCTTACTATTTGTTTTCTATTAGTCCTATCTTTTATGTTCCTTTTTTTCTGCCTTCTTTTGTAAAAATTATTTTTATTAATCTATTTTATCCCCTTTATTGTTTTATTAGCCATAATTTTGTTTTGTTATTTTAGTGGGTTTTTTTTATTGCTTTGAGGTTTATGGTATTCATCTTTATTACAGTTTACCTGCAAGTGATATTATACTCTCTATATAGTATAATATTCTTACAATAGTATACTTTCATTTCTTCACTTCCCCTTTTACACTATTGTTACCATACTTTTATACTTTTACATGTATATTATAAACCCATACACAGTCCAACTCATTCCTTCCCCAGGGAGAAGCTGGGATCTGGGGTTTTCACCTGCTTGCTCTGTGTGGAGCCTGAGGGAGGGGCTGTGGTGACTGCTTGCTGCTACTTCAAACCACCATTTTTGTTCCCCCTGGCCCCCAGGGCACCTAGAATACGCCAGGTCCCATGAGTGCTCCAAGAGCACAGATGAGATAGAAGCCAGTACCTTGGGCAGCCCCCCAAAAAGCTGGATTGTTGGACACATCGTCCAACTCTTTCCCTCTCCACATAGAAGTGGGTGCTAGGGGTTTCCTTCTGATTGTATGGTGCTGTGCCAGGGGTAGGGATTATGGTTAGAGGATGCTCAGCTTTTCCTACTGGCTTCAAAGTGGCTGGATCTGCACTCACCCAGGGTGCAAGAGCCTCTCGATTTGTTTCTGGATTTTTCATAAGGGGGTTTGTCCATTTACTGTTGTTGAATCAATGTGTTCATGGGGGAAAGGAGGGTCCAGGGATTCCAATTCCACCAACTTGCTGACGTCACCCCTCCTTTTCTCTTAAATGGTAATGTGACTCTTTGGGTGATGGTCAAAAAATGTGCAGAAAACATTATGAACTGAGTTAAATGCTATGAAGCAATACAGTGAACCACTTAGAGCATTTAACCAAGGAAACTGTTGACTGTATGAGAAGGAAACACTTTCTTGAGAAAGTTAATAGATAAGTAGTGGAAAACTTCTCCAAGCAAAAGAAGTGTCCCTTTATAGCAGGCGTCCCCAAGCCCCGCGGTACCGCTCCGTAGCCTGTAGGAACTGGGTCACACATAGGAGGTGAGCAGTGGGCGAGTGAGCGAAGCTTCATCTGCTGCTTGCTCCCCATCGCTCACATGCCGCCTGAACCATCACTCGCATTCCATCCTGAACCATCCCCACCCCCGGCCCCTGCCCATGGAAAAACTGTCTTCCACGAAACCAGCCCCCAGTGCCAAAAAGGTAGGGCACCGCTGCTTTATAGGACCTATAACAAGAAGTGTGGAGCACTGGAATAAGAGCAAGTTGGAGGCCAGGGAGGTGGCAGGGGTCTGATCATGCAGTTTGAAAACCTTAATAAGTCATTTTAGACTTTATTCTGAGAGCAATCACAAACCACTAAATGACTTTAAGCAGAAAACAACACAATACGATATGTGTTTTTTTGTTTGTTTGTTTTCGGTACGCGGGCCTCTCACTGCTGTGGCCTCTCCCGTTGCAGAGCACAGGCCCCGGACGCGCAGGCTCAGCGGCCACAGCTCATGGGCCCAGCCGCTCCTCGGCATGTGGGATCTTCCCGGACCGGGGCACGAACCCGTGTCCCCTGCATCGGCAGGCGGACTCTCAAACACTGTGCTACCAAGGAATCCCCAAGATATGTGCTTTGAAGAGACTTTTTTTTTTCAATTCCTTCCAGAAAATCAAAAAGAAAGGGAAGAAGCAGTGTGAAAATCTAGTTGTCCTTGACCTAGATTAGTATATGGGAAAGATTCTCAAACAAATATGGGAAGGGAGAAGAAAGAATGCACCAAGTATCAGTCCACAGAATACATAGGGTTGGGAGGTCCTCACCATGGAAGGGCAGGGAGAAAATCAACATGAGGAAGTAGTGCATGCAGTTAAAAGTGCCCTAGACTGTGGGGTACAACAGACTTGAATTCAATTCCTGACTTGGCCACTTACTAGTCATGAAATTCTAGACAATTATCCCCATTCTACAGATTAAGAAGCTTAAACTCAAAGAGGCTAATCGTACCTACCTCATACAGTTGTAGTATGACATGTAAACCTCTCAGTATAATGATAGCCCCATAATAAGTGCACAAAAAAAATGTTAACTCTTAGCTGTGGTGGTATTGTAAAACTAAACTGACTTAAAAAGATTAAGAGATGTATGCTCTAGGTCACACAGCTGGTAGCTATAAAATTGTTTTTAAAAAAATTACCTTTTCAATGCACATAGATTATTCGGCATAAGAATTATACTGACAGGCTTGCAAAAAATGCCTATTTCCCACTCTGATACCAACTTTAAAAACTGTCATTTAAAAAAAAACGTTATTTTATTCAACAAGATTTTAAATGATTGTGTTCTATTTCTGGATTTCCTAGCAAAACAGATTTATTTCATACACAAATGTTAATTTCTGTGGTATTATATGACTGTAAAAGTCTAGATCAAAGGTTATGCTAAGAAACATACTGTAGACTACAATATTATAAAGTCAAAATATTCTGTTACAATGTGTTTTATTATCTATTGTTATTTTGCTTTCATTCTTTCACTTGAGTTGGTAAGGGCTGTATTGTTATTCAAAATAATACATATTTGCAACGTTAAATAGGAAACATGGAGATTACACATACATAACATCCTTAAGATATCACTTATATGTGGAATCTAAAAATAAAATGATACAAATGAACTTATTTACAAAACAGAAACAGGCTCACAGACCTCGAAAACAAACTTATGGTTACCAAAGGGGATAGCGGAGGGTAGGGGGAGATAAATGAGGAGTTTGGGATTAACAAACAACAAATTAACAAATTAACACTACTATTATATAAAATAGATAATCAACAAGGACCCACTGTATAGCACAGGGAACTCAATATCCTGTAATAACCTATACGGGAAAAGAATCTGAAAAAAATGGATATATGTATATGTACAGCTGAGTCACTCTGCTGTACACCTGAAACTAACACAACATTGTAAATCAACTATACTCCAATATAAAATAAAAATTCACACACAAAAATAAACTCAAAATGGATTAGAGACCTAAATGTAACACCAGACACTATAAAACTCTTAGAGGAAAACATAGGAAGAACACTCTGACATAAATCACAGCAAGATCTTTTTTGATCCACCTCTTAGAGTAATGGAAATAAAAACAAAAATAAACAAATGGGACATAATGAAACTTCAAAGCTTTTGCACAGCAAAAGAAACCATAAACAAGACGAAAAGACAACCCTGAGAATGGGGGAAAATATTTGCAAACCAATCAACGGACAAAGGATTAATCTCCAAAATATATAAACAGCTCATGCAGCTCAATATTAAAGAAACAAACAACCCAATCCGAAAATGGGCAGAAGACCTAAACAGACATTTCTCCAAAGAAGACATACAGATGGCCACGAAGCACATGAAAAGCTGCTCAACATCACTAATTATTAGAGAAATGCAAATCAAAACTACAATGAGGTATCACCTCACACCAGTTAGAATGGGCATCATCAGAAAATCTACACACAACAAATGCTGGAGAGGGTGTGCAGAAAAGGGAACCTCTTGCACTGTTGATGGGAATGTAAATTGATACAGCCACTATGGAAAACAGTATGGAGGTTCCTTAAAAAACTAAAAATAGAATTACCATATTACCCAGCAATCCCACTACTGGGCATATACCCTGAGAAAACCATAATTCAAAAAGACACATGCAGGGCTTCCGTGGTGGCGCAGTGGTTGGGGGTCCACCTGCCGATGCAGGGGACGTGGGTTTGTGCCCCGGTCTGGGAGGATCCCACATGCCACAGAGCGGCTGGGCCCGTGGGCCATGGCCACTGGGCCTGTGCGTCCGGAGCCTGTGCTCCGCAACAGGAGAGGCCACAGCAGTGAGAGGCCCGCTTTCCGCAAAAAAAAAAAAAAAGACACATGCACCCCAACGTTCACTGCAGCACTATATACAATAGCCAGGTCATGGAAGCAACCTAAATGCCCATCAACAGATGAATGGATAAAGAAGATGTGGTACATATATACAATGGAATATTACTCAGCCATAAAAAGAAACGAAATTGAGTTATTTGTAGTGAGGTGGATGGACCTAGAGTCTGTCATACAGAGTGAAGTAAGTCAGAAAGAGAAAAACAAATATCGTATATTAACGCATATATGTGGAACCTAGAAAAATGGTACAGATGAACCGGCTTGCAGGGCAGAAATTGAGACACAGATGTAGAGAACAAATGTTATGGACACCAAGTGGGGAAAGCGGTGGGGGGGGGGGGGGTGATGAATTGGGCGATTGGGATTGACATGTATACACTGATGTGTATGAAGTGGATGACTAATAAGAACCCGCTGTATAAAAAAATAAATATATATATATATAATTAAATTTAAAAATATCCTTAAAAAGCATATGCATGTTTAATTGACCTACTAAGTGCACATTACAATTCTTCCTACTAACATGCTGCCCATCACTGAATAGACCTTCAATGGAAGATTTGGGGGGAATAGCAGTTTCAGGCGGTGATGCTCCCAAATTTCAATCTATCTCATCTCTATACAGTATGTCAATTTCCTTGGAGATATTCCAGAAGTTGAAAACTATGAAAAAATGTTTAGAATTAAAATGATTGTCATCTCTGATTAAAATCCCAGTAGATGTGCCTTTTAGGGAGAAAAATTTTTTGAGTGCAGTTATAATTGGACATGTTTTAAGTTTCTTAATAATTTACATTTCTTATGCTTGAACCAATGTAATGACAAAACTGAATGACAGCTAAACAGCTCCCTTTTATTTGAGTGTAAGGATCAAATTCCATGAGGATGAACAAGGCCCACCTAGTGCCCTGTGTTTCTACTTCAATTCATTTTGCTGCCTCTTTAGACAAATCACATAAAGCCAAAAATTCACCCTGTCTGTAATCAACAGCTCAGTCTCTAATACCATCACAGTTTTCTCTGCAAATGTTGCCTGGGTACTTGAAAAATCATCTTAAAATATACTTCTTCAAGTGGTAAGCATAATTGGTGTAACATAAATTAGTCCGACTAATATTCAGACTGATGATGTTTATTTTGATCTCGTTCAGGCAGTCATCACACTCTTATGTGTAACACGGATATGGAAAAAGAGCTGATTAGTGGTAATGGGAGATCTAACTTTCAAAGTTCAGTGCCGACCCTGACCCTTGAATTTTTCTTTTAGTTTGAAAAAGTGAGTTCAGCTCTTTGAGTCAAGGTTAAGTAAATGAGGTTATTATTTGGACCAGGTGTGGTCTAGGGAAGTTTTCAGTTGATGTTTCATGAATCCCTGACCAAGGTCATGTTAATAATAAGAGCTATGTCCCTACAATGGGGGTAATATAGGCCTATGCAAAGGTGAACCTATCCTTAAAGGTTTTTGGAAGCGGAGTATGGGAGATACAAGTATATTAAAATGGATATGTCTCAAGGTGGTTTCTGAATTGTACAGGTAATTTTTTTCTTTTAATGTTCTTTATTGCCTCAGAATTAAACATGCTCCTCAACTGTTCTATGCAAAGCCCTTCTCTTGTTTTACTTTATTTTTATTTTCCCTTTTATCTTCAGTGCCCATTTTCTTTCTCCTCCCTCCCCACAGTCTTGGCTATATATGTAACTTGGTAAAACATATGTTATTTGATGTGTCTTTGTGTTTTCAGCTTATGTAAAGGATGCTTAATTTCCTTAATTTATAATTTAAAACTACATATTTAAAATCTATCTCCAAGTTTTACTATATGTATTCCATTCACTGATTGTGATATTTTACTTATTTTACCAGAAATAGACATATAGGTTACCTCAGATTTTTCACTGTCACAAGTCCTCTGAAACCCAATTAAAATCTAAAAAAGATCAACAGAAAAACCATGTTAGCAGGACTTGGAGAAGGGACAGTATGCCAATGTTGGGCATACACCCTTTATAGACCTTTGTGACATTTTCAATGGGGTAGATTCCTAGTCCATAGATCATGTCCTTCTTAATTTCATTACTAACTTCCAAACTGCTCTCCAAAATTACTTTATCATCTTTTAGTATCTCTGCCAGCAATGCAAGAAGAGTTGTGTTTGTCCACATCTTCATCAAAGTTTGGTATTTTCTGACTTTTTTTTTCAACAATAATAAGTGAAACTATAATAGGTGAAATAGTATCTCATTGTTTTAATTTGCCTTTTTTTCCATTATCATAAGCTTGTGTATCTTTTCTTATACTTGTTTATCATTATGATAGGATAAGCTAGGCCATGGTGAAACATCAGTGGCAAAATTCAAAAAACTTCTACCTCTTATGTTGGGCAAGGCTCCAGGGCAACTCTCCTTGTAGTTGCTATAGGCAGCTCCCATCTCATGACTCACTACCTCAGCTGATAGCCTCCAACGCTGCCACTGACCCGGAGAGAGGATGCAGGAGGCATCCCAGATCTTTCCCACCTTAGCCCAGAGGTGGCTTTGTCACTCAGAGACTGTAGGCCAGAACAAGTTATATAACTCCAAGGATGCCTAGGAAATACAGAGGACTGGATGTACTGTCTGCCACAGTGATTTAACTTTCCAACAAATCTGTGTGCTTTGGGTTGTTACAATACTTTTTATGCCTTTATAATAAAGAAAAAAACCACATAAGCAATGATCAAGAAATCAATTTTGTATGTCACTGCCAGATGTAATCATGTCAGTCATCTGTTCACAAGCTTTCAATGGAGCCCCACTGCCTAAGAGGCTAAATAAACTTCTTGGCCTAGGTTTCTCTCCAGTAATAGCAGATCAAATTTAGGATGACCATTCAATCCCATAAATGTTTGATCAGTTTTTATTCAATCTTTGTGTAAATTGGAAGATAGTGATGGTCCCTTAAGAATTGGTATGGAACTGAATGAAATTTAATAAGGTGCTTGACAGTTACGTGATTGTGATTTGTAGAGCTTTCATTTTATAACCTTGAGCAATACTGACCTCAGAAAAGACTAGACAGAATGAGGGACAAAACGAATGAATACGTTATTCTTCTTTGGTCTAATATTGCTACTTGCTAACTGCCCCAATAAAGTCTAAATTAATTTCTGAATAAAACTTTCACCAATTTTCTTTTGAGAAAGTTGATTCATTGCCAATACATTTCATATACAATATGCAAGAACAGATGACGGGTAAATGGATTTTACAATGAGCACACTGACAGATACTATGAAGGTATAGAAATGAACAAAAAATAAGTGTCACTGGGTGATTCTCAAAGGACAGCCTCGGGGATTTGGGAGGTCCCTTTAACATACCTGGGTTTACTTTGAACCCCAAGAGATGGCCTTGATTCTCTCAAGCAGAAAGAACACATTTTGAAACTATGTTCTTCAATTATTTCAGTAGAGCAAATAGCTCTTAGGGTGAGCTGAAGTATCTGGAAGCTTGCAAGCCTGTTTTTAAAAAATTTACCTCTGCTAGATTTTGTGAAATGTCATTTCAATTATTTTTGCACAACAGCATTGGAGAAACAACATTTTCTCTGATTAGCTTGACAAGTGGTAATTCGGGTAGAGTTTAACTTTATTTATCTTTGACTAGAACAAATTGTCTCTGCCCTTGTTTATACAAAATGCTGTTATTTTTGCTCCTTTCATTTGTATAATCTGTGGCTTGGTTTCATCTTAAACGCTTATAATTGGTACACTGAGGCAGGCTTTCACGGCATCAAACACATAGCTAAGAAAGCAAAATGATGTACAGAGGAGAGGTGGGGGAAGATTCAGCACAAACATAAGACTTTTTAACCAAAAGCCAAGGATAATTTTTTTTAATCCTCTGACAGAACAATGAAGTAGCAAGGAGTTTCCAACTTAAAAAAAAAAAAAAAAACAGGAAAAAGGAAAACTGAAGAGGAAGCATTTCCAGTGTAACTTAGTTTCAATTCTACTTTACATTGAAGACTGTTTCCTTACTCTCAAATTTACATCTATAAGTTTAGATCAGGAAGACTCTAATAATTTCGTCTCATCCTAACAGGAAAAGTTCACATGGGAAGTTATAAGGCCTCTTTAAAGAGTGCTGGCACATTAAATGCTGTTCAGAAATGGCAACTAGCCTTGAGAACATGTAAACACATACACTATTATGAATATGTGTAGCATATTCCCTAACTTATGCTACATTTAATTGGACAATTCTGGAGATCATAGAATCAGACAAAACCTAGAGTTTAAACGTTGTCTCAGAGGCTACTTCAACCTACAAAGCTTATTTATTTTCTCTCTCCAACACACTTTATTTTGATTCTGTTGACTTAGATTTTAGTCAATGTCAATTTGGCCTTTGTATTTAATATCCGGACAAATTATTTTCATATAAGGGCTCAGCACTGAACATAGAAAATAAACAGAAAAGGAAACTTATTGAGCACCTAAAACTGGCCACTCTTTTAAGCCTTTTATATGTATTAACTCTCACAATTATCACAATCTTCACAATTATCAAAATTTATACCTATTTAATTGAACAATTTTATATTTATATTTTTTGCTTTTACATATTATTTTTTATAAAATTAATAATGTTCCTCATAGAAATTGTGGAAAGATGTTCAGAGGAAACTACAAATCATTCATAATCTACAGTCTAGATATTATCACTATTAAGCTTCTATTCATTTTCCACATGGAAGTCTTAGTTTTTAATGTAATTGGAATAACACAGGTTATATAGTTTCTTGCCCTTCAATTTTTACTGAAATTATATCATCAACATTTTCCTATGTCATTATAAACTCTCCAACCATGACTTTGAAGGGCCCATTATGTTTCATCATTGAATGCACCATAATTAGTCTAACCTCTTTGATATTGCGGGGATTGGAGGGGGGCGTAATTTGCTTAGAATCTTACTTTCTATGAAACCAGGCTGCATCTACAATAGTAATACCATGAACTGCTGTGGCCACAGCCTCCCTCTGAGGTTATTGCTGTAAAACATTTGAAATCTAAAGGTCAGCACAAAAAGTATGTTAGCAGGAGATGAAGAGCTAGGGATAGTTTGGAGAGATATTTAAGAGTCAGCAGGATATACTGTGCTCTGCTCTCTTATTTACTCCATTATTTCAGCCAGAATTTAAAAGGGTTAGGTTCAAGATATTTAGGCATTTACACTGGGCTCCAGATCTTCCTGAAGCCTAGTCAAATTGTGCACACCTCAGTAAATTCCTAACATAAATTCTTCTTTTTTGGGTTTTTTTTTTTTTAGTTAGTTTTTTAGTTAGATTCTTCTACAACTTGCAACCACAAGAGGTCTAATACATATTTACTAATGAACAAACATATTTAGTGTCTATAACAAAAGTGGTAACAGTCCCACTCTCTTCTGAGCAGACCACACTGGGATTAAAATAAGTTAGTTCATTTAAAACGAATATTGAAAAAGTAGGGCCCCTCTACCCCAACAAGACAAGAGACAAGCACATGACAGTTCCCAACCCAGTTCCTACAAGGAATCGTAAAAATAAATGGGATAGTTAGCATAGTGAGAATTATCCATAAATGTTGAAATATTGTCTTATAAGAGGAGATAGATTTGCCCTGTGTGGGTGCATGCCTTAGAATTTAAACCAATGAAATATAATTTTGTTTAATAGAAGGAAGAACATTCCAAAAGAGTGGAATAAAAATGGACTGGGCTGCCTCAGGAAGTACTGAGTTCTCTGTAACTGGAATACGTAGGTATATACTTAATAATCATTTGATGGATATGTTAAGAAGAGAAATCAAAATATTGGCTTCTTTAAAAACTGCTCGGGTTTCCTTGGTGGTGCAGTGGTTAAGAATCTGCTACCAACGCAGGAAACACGGGTTCAAGCCCTGGTCCAGGAAGATCCCACATGCCGCAGAGCAACTAAGCCTGTGCGCCACAACTACTGAGCCTGCGCTCTAGAGCCCGCAAGCCACAACTACTGAGCCCGTGTGCCACAACTACTGAAGCCCGCAAGCCTAGAGCCCATGCTCCACAACAAGAGAAGCCACCGGCAATGAGAAGCCCGTGCACCGCAACGAAGAGTAGCCCCCCCCCCGGCCACAACTAGAGAAAGCCCACACGCAGCAACGAAGACCCAACGCAGCCAAAAATAAAATTAATTAAAAAAAAAAAAACTGCTCTAGGGACTTCCCTGGTGGTCCAGTAGGCTAAGACTCCACACTCCCAATACAGGGGGTCCAGGTTCGATCCCTGGTCAGGGAGCTAGATCCCACATATCACAACTAAGAGTTCGCATGCTACAACTAAAGATTCCTCATGCCGCAACTAAAAAGATCCTGCATGCCATAGCTAAAGATCTCGCGTGCCACAACTAAGACTTGGCACAGCCAAATAAATGAATGAATGAACGAATAAATAATTTTTTTAAACTGCTCTATTACTGACATTCCAATTGACATACAAATTTGATGTTTGTTTTCTTTCCTTATTATACTATAGGTTATAATAACAAGAAGTTACCTTCTTAAAGCTTAAAATTTTTTTTTGTTTTTTACTTTTTTTCAGACTGACTTTTCTCTGAGGATCCAGGACAAAAGCTTGGTAGGAATGTTACCTACTGGTGTGCCACCAAGATTATTTTTCCAAGAAAGTATGAGAAAGTGTCACTGAGTGAACACAAACTACAGTTTAGAGGGAAGGACGTCAGTATCCAGGGAAACAGTGTCAAGTCTGAGGGTGAGAAGAAGCAAGAAATGTGAGAATTAATAACATGATCAGGAAACTTTGAGAAAAAGTCAGAAAGCAGTGAAGGGAATGGGGCAAAGTAAGTGGGTCAGAAACAGCATAGTGAACAGTGAGCAAGTGTTAGCTTCCACGGTGCTTTAAGCCAGGCATGGGTCTTAATGGAAGAGTGACGGCCTCGAAAAAGAGGAAACGTGTTCATGGAGACCCTAGGTTGGTTGTATTTTCATCTCAAGCGTTTACATAAAATAAAACTTTAAGAAATTTGATACATTAATAAAGACAGAATATGTGACAGACGTTCAAAATGCTCAGGAAAAAAGCAACAGAATTTCTTAAAATTTCAATGTAAGTGCAAACTTATAGAAATAAAAACCTGGATGAGAAAAAACAATCACACTGCAGTATTTGTCTTTTGTAGTATTTAACTCTTGAGCTCTCAATTAGAGAATCTCTTGCTAGAAGACATTTCCTGCTTCTTTCAGTCAAATTGAACCCATACAACAGTCATGGGCTCATGACACGGAGGCAAAGAGCATGAGCTTTGCAAATATACAGGCATGAGGTCAAAATCCAGCTTTGCTTTTACTACATTACCTTGTGGAAAATGGCATGACTTCTCTTGTGTTTCAACTTTCCCATTTGTAAACTGAGAGTTGTTCTGAGGGTTAAATGAGAAAATATATTTGATGTGTCTAGCATAGTTCTTGGAAAATTGTAAGTGTACATTATAAGTGTAGCTATAGTCATGAGTTCTTTTAAAGGTCTGATGCGTGCATCTGTTCATTAATTAAAAGTTCACTGGCTCTCAAAGTTTGGCCTCATCTATTCAACCATCACCATTACAAAGGCTAGAGATTTTCACAAAATTCAAGCAAAAGATGAACTCAATGATGGCATCCAAGTAAGAAGCAACATCCCAAGTTAGAATTTGGAGCTGTGATGAACTTTTAATTCTGCCTTCTGAGGAGTAAAACCAAAATGGTCTTTGTTGTAAACAGATCTCTGTGTGTTGCAATGCTGCAGTGTGAAGTGAGTGGTGGTGTTGTCCTAGGGTTCACTGGTATAAACCAAGAGCCCAACAGAATTTGGGTTTCTCTGGACCAGCTGAGTTTCCCCTAAACCTATTACCTACAATTGCGTTAAAGAGCAGCCAAAATTTTTTAACTCAGATAATTTATTTTGATAAAATGTCTTCTCAATTCAGCTTCCCAGGGTTAAGACAGTCATTTTATCTAATTTACAACTCTTAGCTTGACAGCATACCAAAGATAGAGCAAGACTTGGCAGGTGACCAGGGAAATTGTGCACGTGCTGGGTCAATTTTCAAAAAATGTTTTCAAATTGCAGTGAATCCATGTTGTACTTCCTGGCATATAATGATTGCAATGGACTCATAAACAGGAAATTTGGGAGCGGAGAAAGATGGAAAATGTAGGATTTGAGAGAAAATTCTTAACCTTCCACAGAAGGGTGGGGAAAGAGTAGGAGATGTAAAAGAGGCACTTCAGCCAGAGAAAGAAGTGCACAGCCAAAATCCGAGACCCTCAACCACCATATAATCTATAAATTACTAGAATGACAGTGGTGTAAATAAGTTGTTTAAATATCTAGTTCAATTTCTATATGACAGATAAGCAAAAGGAAGTCCCAAGAAGTAAAATGGCTCACTGCTTTCCAAAGTATATATCTTCTTGCAGTACCAGAGACAGAACTATAGATTCCTCAATTTTATGCTATTTCCATGTTACATTTTAAAAGTGATATTACATCATGAAGACCATACCTTAGAAATGCACCTTCAGAAAAAAATATAGCATAGACAGAGAAGTAGCAGAAAGTAGTCTACTGGTTAAAGCGTTAATACCAGCAACAAACCAACCTAGATCTGATTTAGTTTTAACATTGCTAGTTGTATGGTCTTGAGTAGTTTGCTTACTTTTTCTCAATGCTGCTTTGGTTTTATTTTTCTCGTTATTTCTAAAAGATTTGTGTATTAGTTGGTTGGACGGTAATGAGATATAAATACACCCATCTCATCCAGTTTTTGTTGTTACACTATTAAATTATATAACAAATGTAAGGTACTTAGCATAATCCCTGGCACATATGGGGTATTCTGTAAAAGGAAGGTCTTACGGTGATGGTCAGAGTTTTGAATATTATCTTCCTAATCAGACCGTTAGAGCTAACAGATCCACTTTACTCTGAGATAAACACTGAAAACTTTAACAATACAAGAAGGTAAAATCTGATTATATTCATCGATTAACTATAAAGGGCATCACATACATCAATACAATATATTCATTTTCACACACAGATGAGGTGCTGAAGCTGACTGAATCAAATGTTAGGTGAAGACTTGGTTTTATTTCTTTTAAAGTACATAAAAGCAAAGGTTTGACAAACCAACTGAGGAAACATGCAGGAAAGTGATGGAGCAGAACATGACCCATCCAGTCTACCTGTCAAAAGAGATGTTAGTCACGCTTGCCGATGACCATGGAGAAAACTGAAGATCAGGAATCTTTTGGCCTCCTTCTGGGTATCCATAGCCAAACTACTTGTTTTCAATGTCAAATAGGACAATAGGGGGACTTACCTGGTGGTCCAGTGGGTAAGACTCTGTGCTCCCAATGCAGAGGGCCTGGGTTCATCCCCTGGTCAGGGAACTAGATCTCGCATGCATGCCACAACTAAGAAGCCCACATGCTGCAACTAAAAGGTCCCGCATGTTGCAACGAAGATCTCACATGCCACAACTGAGACCCAGTGCAGCCAAAATAAATAAATAAATAAATACATAGATACATAAATAAATACAATAGGAGTTAAATATTCAAGTAAAAAGAGCCTCTGTCAATTAACACACTCTTGGAGAAAGTGTTATTAAGTCCGACCACTGCAATTTTTGCCCATCTAGACCCTAAATCTGAATGAAGTGTTTGCCAGGGAAGCACAGGCTTTTGTTATTATTGTTGATGATTTTTTTCTTTCAGTACAAACTTGGAAGAACAAAAGGAAGTGGAAAAAAAAAGTTCCTTTTTTTTTTTTGAGTTACATCCCTGCTCCTCATTTGGAGAATGATCCTGAAGGAACTATGTCAATGTGTTCTCCAGAGCTAAGCCATGGAATTATCATGAGCAAAACTAAATTTTAAAGGCCTGTATACTGGGACTTCACTAGTGGCACAGTGGTTAAGAATCCACCTGCCAACGCAGGGGACACGGGTTTGAGCCCTGGTCCGGGAAGATCCCACATGCCTCGGAGCAACTAAGCCCGTGCGCCACAACTACTGAGCCTGTGCTCTAGAGCCCGTGAGCCACAACTACTGAGCCCACGTGCCACAACTACTGAAATCCGCACACCTAGAGCCCGTGCTCCGCAACAAGGTAAGCCACCACAATGAGAAGCCCACGTGACACAACAAAGAGTAGCCCCCACTCACCACAACCAGAGGAAGCCCACATGCAGCAATGAAGACCCAATGCAGCCAAAAATAAATAAATAAATAAATAAATTTATTTTTTTAAAAAAAGCCTATATACTGAAGAGAGGTTTAGAGAAATCACTCTTGATAGATGTGGAATTTTCTCTTTTTACTATTTGGAGATGATAGGTAAAAAGGAGGAAAAAGTATATACAACCTTTGTTTTCTTAATATTCTACATTTTCAGAAGTCAAGATGGAAACAGAGGCAGGGGCAACAAATTTGTCAATGGCTCTGTTTTAGATGACATTACATAGTGGCTTCTG
The DNA here is from genome assembly GCF_964270905.1 of Leucopleurus acutus. Taxonomy (NCBI): domain Eukaryota; kingdom Metazoa; phylum Chordata; class Mammalia; order Artiodactyla; family Delphinidae; genus Leucopleurus; species Leucopleurus acutus. The sequence goes on from NC_139162.1 coordinate 26,265,217, forward strand.
AATTCCCTCACCTCTTTGTCTGTCCCAGCCACCAAAGCCAAAGATCCATTCTCTGAACCTCCCATCTGTGTCTCTCTAGCTTAACCCCTCATAATATTCATTTTAAAGGTGACTGACAGAAAAAAAAACAAAGAAAAATTAAAAACCTCACCTCTTATTTAAAGTGGGGTTCTTAAAAAATTTTAAAAATAAAAAATAAAGTGGGGTTCTTGCTTGTACATTGTTCATTGGGAATGTAAATTGGTGCAGCCACTATGGAAAACAGTATGGAGGTTCCTCAAAAGACTAACAGTAGAGCTACCATATGATCCAGCAATTCCACACCTGGGTATATATCTGGAAAAAATGAAAACACTAATTCAAAAAGACACATGCACCCCAATGTTCAAAGCAGCACTATTTATAATAGCCAAGACATGGATGTGTGCGCATGCGCGCGCGCACATGCACACACACACACACACACACACACACACACACACACACAATGGAAATATTACTCAGCCATAAAAAAGAATGAAATTATGTCATTTGCAGCAATGTGGATGGACCTAAAGAATATTATGCTTAGTGAAATAAGCCAGACAGAGAAAGACAAATACGGTATGACATCACTTATATGTGGAATCTAAAAAATATACAAATCAATGTATATGCAAAATAGAAACAGCCTCACAGATATAGAAAACAAACTTGTGGTTACCAAAGGGGAGAGGGAAGGGGGGAAGGACAAATTAGGGGTATGGGGTTAACAGATACAAGCTACTATATATAAAACAGATAAGCAACAAGGATATACTATACAGCACAGGGAATTATACCCATTATCTTGTAATAGCCTATAATGGAGTATAATCTGCAAAAATACTAAATCACTATGCTGTACACCTGCAACTAACATAATATTATAAATCAACTATACTTCAATTAAATAAATAAATAAATTTGGCAAATTTTAATTAATTAATTAATTAAGGTGAGTTTCTTGGAATTAATTGGCAGCTTGCTAGAAATACAGATTCTTGGGCCCCACTCAGAATCTGCATTTTAACAAGATCCCCAGGTGATCCCATGCACATGAAAGATTGAATAGCCTTATTCTAGATATTTCCATCATCCAGAGAAACACAGCAAAGTCTCCTGCCTGTTCGTCTATTATGTCCAAACAGAGCACTGGCAGCCCAAATTGCAAAATGATTATGTGCTAATCGTGCAGGCATTAGACAAGCCCAGCAAGCATCCTGATTCAAATGCATCCAAAATGACTCTACTCATCAGTAAGAGCACAATTTGTGAATTTACACCTGGCTTGTGGAAACCGTAACTATTAATCATTTGCACATCTCTCCTATGTGGAGAGCCCTGCAAATGAGAGGCTGTACATTCATGATGATCATGGTCTGATGGTCTGTTAACATCCGTATTCTGAATTCTGAACTGACCTTACAATAGCAGGCCTATTTTTCCCAGAGTCAAGCTTGTGCCAGCAACCACCATTCTTACTCACTAACACTAATACCTCACTTCTCAAAACATCTATCTTATGTGATACAGGACATGTCTAGGATTTGCTCATAAGCTTCAACCATGCATATGTTGTAGGTATCTATGAAAAGGCACTCTGGAAAAAATTCCAGTGCTTATAGAATAGAAAAGGTATTACTCATACATTCCTACATTTGTTTCTTTTTTTCAATAGTTACTGATTTATTGTGGCTTCACTGGGTCTTAGTTGCAGCACACAGGATCTTCATTGTGGCACGGGGATCTTTAGTTGCGGCATGCGGACTTCTTAGTTGCGGCATGCGGGTTTCTTAGTTATGGCATGCATGCAGGATCTATTTCCCCAACTGGGGATCGAACCCTGGCCCCCTGCATTGGGAGCACAGAGTCTTACCCACTGTACCACCAGGGAAGTTCCCCTACATTCATTTCTTGAATAGTAAATGTTTCTTTTTCTCTCTCTCTTCTTTTTCTCTTTCCAGCTTACTTTGAATGGTAAATATTTCTTGAATGGTTTTTATATGCCATGTTGGTGACAAAACACATCCAGGCTTACAATTAACCTCGGAGAGAAGAGGATAACCTAACAGACATTATGATGCTCAATTATATGCACTAACTAGGGAAAACTTAGTGTAATATAAGTACAAAAAAAGATTCCCTAATAAAATCCTGAGAGATCAGAGCATGTTACCTAGAGAAGAAGACATTTAGGTCAATGTGGACAAATAGCAACTATTTGATGAACACAGAGAGGAAAGAAAAGAATGTACCAGATTGGGGGGTGGGAGGCAGAATGTACAAAGGCCTAGAAGGAAGAGGGTACATTAAACAACTGGGGGGAATCCCTGGCGGTCCAGTGATTAAGACTTCATGCTTTCACTGCCAAGGGCGTGGGTTCAAACCCTGGTCAGGGAACTAAGATCCTGCAAGCCACACAGCACAGCCAAAAAATAATAATAATAACAACAACTGGGAAGCTAAATGGAGTAATCCACTATGTCTACAGTATAGGAAGGGGTCACAGACAAGGGGCACAAAGGATGGAATCAGAGGAGTAAGCAGGAGACACATCATGAAGAACCTCCTAAGCCACATTAATGAGTTTGGATATTGAATGCAATGGGAGTTGGAGCCTCAGACTAACTTCTTGGGATTCTTTGGTTGCTATTTGGGGAATAGACTGGAGAAGGGTAGGACTAGAGGTAGGGAGACTAGATAAGAGATACACAGGTTCAGAGGTAAGGAAGGGCTCCTGACATCTGTCTGCAGAGCTCTACAGAAGGCTCAAGAGATAAGATCAGTAATAAGGAAATGAAGCAGAGATTCTGAAGCCCAGAGGGATCTGATTAGTGCATCCCATGAAGAGATTAGGCAAAGTCAGAATGGAAAGGGAGAAAGACCAACAATGAAGATGGTGAAGAAAAGGGAGAAGTTGGTGAAACAAGGCAACAGGCACTAGCTGTTCTTTCAGGGCAATATGCACTTCTCCAGGCCACAGAAACCTTCCAAGAGGACAAAGAGGGATGAAGAGGGAGCCTAATCAATTTTTTAAAATACCACCTGTCATCACTACCAAAGGGTAATTTGAAGCATTTAGTAAAGTATACACACATACACACAAACACACTGCACTTTGGATGTAATACCAAAGCTGATGAAAATATGTTAATCTACTATGGATTAGTCTGTCATGGAACACATAGGCAAATACAAAGTACTGAATAGCCAAGGCTGAGGAAAGCTTCAGTTCCAAATAGCCAAATATTTGAACCTTGCATCTTAATCGGAGAGTGGAAAAAATAAATCCAAGCAAATTCAGCATGTGGATGGACACATGTGATTTGTTAAGGTGTGCCTGATTTTCCACAATAGAAGCTGTCTGTGAACTGAATTTAGGGCTATTGCCCAAATATTAAATACACCTTATTGGCATAAAAAACTTTGTTCATTTATTAATCCTTTGGTATTATGAATTCCCTCCAATCACACCCTCCCACGCAGACTGGTCAGACCAACGTGTGTGTGTGTGTGTGTGTGTGTGTGTGTGTGTGTGTGTGTGTGTTGTGTGTGTGTGTGTGCACGCGCGCACGCACGCGCCCACCCTGTTCTGTTTGTCTTTATAGAGCAGAGAATATCTGCTTGGAACAGTTTTTGTGATTGCAGGGAGGTAAGCAGTAACTTCCAAATCCAACATTCTATAACTCTAAACTAGTCACTACCTCCTTGGTAACATAATAAAACCAAAATTTTTGTTCTATTGCCTTAAAATATTATGAAATATTTCAGTAAGGTTTGAGAGTTATATCTCATCCATTTTGGCTTAGTACCACATAGACAAAAACCATACATTAGGTGTTTAACTAAGGAAACCACCGTGAATTTGGATAATATTTTAAAGTTTCCTTAGGTGCCTTATCTTTCCAAACCTACAGTAAGAACCAAACATTACATCTGTACTGGGTTGAATAGGGTTCCCCCAAAATTCACGCCCATCCAGAACCTCAGAATGTGACCTTATTTGGAAATAGGGACTTCACTTTGTCAAGTTAAAGTGAGGTCATACTGTAGTAGGGTAACCCCTAATCCAATGATGATGTCCTTACAAGAAGAAGGAAATTTGGACACAAACATAGAGAAAGGAGAATGCCATGTGAAGACATGCAGCACACCATGTGACAACGGGGACAGAGATGGAATGACAGGTCTATAAACCAAGGAATGACAAGGTTGCTGGCAACCCCCAGGAGCTAAGAAGAGACAAGGAAGGAAGCACCCCTAAACCCTTCAGAGAGAGCAAAGTCCCTATTAACACCTTGACTTCAAACTTCTAGCCTCCAAAACTAGAATAAGACATAAATTTTTGAGACAATAAATTTCTGTTGTTTTAACCACATTGTGGTAATTTGTTACAGAAGCCCTAGGAAACTAACACAAAGTCTTTTTATTTTGCACTGGATCCATCAAATAACAATTCTCTACAGACTTCCTGAAGTACCCACTGTCCCAACTTTGAGAACTAACCGTTCAGAGCCCGCTGAGTGGAAAATAAGGTGGAGAGAAGAACCTCAGTCACGGCAAGTCCATCCAAATAAAACTTTGGCTCAATGTGCATTTTATTACTCCCTCCACACTCAAACAAAATAATTGCGGCTCTTAATTGGAATCTCTGAAAAGTGATCCAAAAAGAGTGCCTCATCCTAAAACCTGAAAAAGTGAGGCTGAAAATGTCACAGAAAGTCCCCATCCCGAGAGATTTGTATTAATTTTCTACTGCCGCAAAACAAATTACCACAAATGTAGTAGCTTAAACAACACCTATTTATTATATAATGGTTCTGTAGATCAGAAACCTGATGGGCTCAGCTCTGCTTAAAGTCTTGGAAGACTGGAATCAAGGTGTCAGCAGGGCTGTGTTCCTTTCTGGGGACTCTAGGGGAGACTTGGGTCTAGGTTCATTCAGTTATTGGCTGAATTTAGTTCCATACAGTTTTCCTGTTTTCTTGGTGGCGGTCAGCAGGGGACCACCCTTAGTTTCCAGAGGCCTTTCTCTAGTCCTTGCACATAGCCCCCTACATGTCAGAACCAGCAGTGGGAAGACAAATCCTTCTCACACTGCCCGTCTCTTCTGTCTCCTATTCATCTGCAGCATCTCTCTGACTGGCTCTTCTCCCTTCCTCTTCTGCTGGCTTTTATGGGCTAATGTGATTACACTGGACCCACCCTGACACCCCCATGATAATCTCCCTATTTTAAAGTCAACTGATTAGTAATCTTAACTGCACCTGCAAAAAATCCTTCACAGCAGTACCTAGATTCATGTTTGATTAATAACCAGAGGACAGGAATCTTGGGAGACACCTTTAGAATTCTGCCTACCACAACATTATAAAATAACTCAGACAGCATGAACACATTCTGGCATGATGAAAGCTGTGCTGTCTATCTTGTGGTTGGTCAGGTCGGTGAATTTGAATGCCCTTGGGAATCCTGGGTTCCAGCAGCATTAATGCCAATCACACCAAGGTCAGCCCCAGAATTCCCTGTTAAACACTCCAGGGCCCTATCTCAGTCCTTCTGACACACTGAAGCTTCACATCATCTAACTACCAGCTATAAAAATGCAAGAAACTAAGAAAATAACCAAACAAAAAAGGGCAGGAGTAATTTTCTGCAAACCTAATATGATATAGTTAGGCAGCATGCTCTCATTCCTGGATCACAAGGGCCTAGGGTTCTGCTCTGGGCCTAGGGTTCTGCTTTTCTTTCTGATACATCAGGAACTCACCACCCAGGTGCTGAGAGAAGAAAACCCGATATTGTGCGCTCAGGTTGTTATTACTTAACTGCAATTATGCTTTCAAGAGAGTGTTGCTTTAAGAACCGCCCATTTAATTTCTTAAGACTTTGAAAACCTTCAGGTACAGTAACTGCCTGACACAGAACACCTAGTAGGCGAACTGAAATAAAAAGCCTTTTACTGAGTGGCAAAAAGAAAGTATTAAATGCTTGATTAGAAGCTCTATGTCGCTAATAGTGAATGCAAAAAAAAAAAAAAAAAAAGCCAGATTAATGCTCCTCTCTTACATCCCGTCTTCCCAACCTGACTTTCTCTTCTCTGTCATTGTGGAACGTGCAAATTCCCATTCTACATTGGATACCCCAAACTGGCTTTGAAACTTTGTTTTCCTTACTGAAAACAAGGCAATTCATTCAATTGGTCTGTTAAGTATTTTTCTTGCTGAAATCCCTTCCTTAAAAGATTGTTTTATAATGCTCCAGCTTCATTAATGTAAAGACTCTGAGCCTGACATACCTGGGTTCTGCCACTTTCTACCATTATGACCTTATGTAAGTCATGGGAACCTTCTGAGCCTCAGATTTCTCAACGATGATATGGGAATAAAAACATGCATTTCTTGGATAGTTCAGAGAATTAAAACACAGGAAATTATCTGGTACCTAGTTGATGCTCAAATGTTAAATCTCTCTTCCCTGTTCTCCTGTCTCCTTGTTTATGCTCTAATTAATCTCTGGCTTGTGCTTGCAGGAGTACTGCAAATAGATCATAAATCCTCTAAAAGCAAGAACTACACCAATGGGATTCCATGAAGAGATTCGTTGATTGGCATTCAGGAGATTTAAGCCCAGGAGTGCAAAAGCGACCTTGATTAAGCCAATTGCCCTCTCTGTGTTGCAATTTCCGCAGATATAAAAGGCTATTTAACCACATGGATTGCCCAGCTCTAAAATGTCATGTTAACACCTATTTTTTTTACCTCTTTAAAGACCCTCCTGAGCAGGCGGTGGGCATTCAATGAATGCTTGCTGACTGTTGCAGAATGAAAGTACTCAATATGTTAGGCTTAGTGGCAACAGATAGTGGGTAGTAATAGGAATAGATCCAAGGCAAATCACTCTTAATTTTAACCAAATATTTCTAAGAGAATTTGAAAACAAAACAAAATTTCGCTGTGGGATTTAGAAGATAATAAATTGTAGCTAATGCGCAATTTTCTCATAAACTGAGTTTGGATACAGCCCTGTATCTCCAGCTTCTTTTTGCTCCCAATGATGTCATTGATCATTTCTCACTGCAGAGGTGAATTGCTATTCACCACAGAGAACTACACATCAGAAGAAACGATGAAGAATTCCTAAAGGTTATGAAATCTTATACAAAGTTCTTATAGATTGTGATCTCACATGAACTTCTGAGATAGTAAGGAGGAGACCTGGTGCATTTTCTTGGGAGTTATTTTTTACTGAATTTTAACTTACGTAAAATTAAATGCTCATTTTTTAAGTGTATATTTTGATGTGTTTTGACAATGTATATACACTTTCATAACTACCATTCCAATCAAGATATAGAATATTTCCCATCACCCCAAAGTTCCCAGTGCACCTCTCCAGTCAACCCTCCCCCTAAGGCAACTACTGCTCCAATTTCTATTACATTAGCTTAGTTTTGTCAGTTCCAGAAATTCATTTACAGACTATACAGACTATACAATAAGCAACTTTTGTGTCTGGTTTCTTTTGCTCAACATAATGTTTCGACATATATCCATGTTGTTGTACACATCAGGAGTTCATTCCTTTTTATTACTGATTAATATCTTATTGTATGAAAATATCACAATTTGTATGTCCATTCACCTGCTGGTAGACATTTGAGTTGTTTCAAGTTTTAGGCTTTTATGAATAAAGCTGTGAGGAAAATTCTTGCCCATTTTGGACATATTTTGTATTTCTCATTGGTGAATGACCAGAACTAAAATTTCTGGGTCATAGGGTGGATATATGTCCCAATGCACTTTTGTTCTTTTATTCCTGAGAATGAAGTTCACAAAACATTGTTCCTTCTTCTGGCCTCCATCCCATTACAAGAAAGTTCATATTAATCTCCAAAAATAAGTAATACGTATTTACTGCTCACTATGTGCTAGGACCAGGGATAAGCTTTCTGCATGCATTACCCCATTTAATCTTAACAAAACCCTTTAATGATCATCATTTACAAGGCCCTAGGAGGTTAATAAGGCTGTTAATAAGGCTGTTGATCTTATGTAAGAGTTGGGAGCCAACAGAAAATAAATCCAGGACCAGCATTCTCTCCCATTTTACTATATTACCACCTCCTTTCTTTCACAAAGTATTTTCTTCTCAGCAAGAACTATGGAGGGTTTTGGAGATCAAGATGGTGGAGTAGGAGGATACTGGGCTCACCTCCCCTCGTGAACACACCAAAACTAAAACTACCCACAGAGAGATTCTCACTGAAATGGACCTGGGAACTGGCAAAACAGCTCTTCTACAACCAAGGCTGTAAAGAAAGATACACACAGATTCTGCTAGGAAGCAAGGAGAAAGAAACTGGTTGGGAGACAGAGAAGCGCAGGAGGATATCACAGGATCGGAGCTCTTCCCTGGGAAGCGAGGGGTTTGAGCCACATATTAGGCACCCCAGCCTTGGAGTCTGACACCAGGAAGATGAGACCCCTTATCTGGTTTGAAAACCAGTGGGGCTTACCAAAGGGCTGTAAGATACCAAGACTGTGCTCCTGAAGAGCACACGCACTGACTTACAGTCACAGTGTGGTGGCAGCAGATTGAAAACTGCCTGGGTCTCTGGTCAGCTTGCCAGAACCACCCCAGGACACATCCCAGGCTCCTGCCCCAGCCCCTCTTGTTCCAGCACTGCTCCCCACTAAGGTGGAGATTTCCGTTGCCAACAAGAGTGCACAAAATTGGAGGAAACAAAGACAGCCCGAACCCCAGCCCTGACTCTGACCAGGACAGAGACAAGCATTGCCAGCTCACATGTCCCTGCACACAACCTGAAGCTAGCTCCAGGGCAGTGACCACCTTTGCTGGAGAACCTGTCCCTATACACACTTGGGAAGGCGTATGGCCAGCTCAGTGATGTGGCACCAACCCCTCCAGCCCTGACCCAGCCTCTAACCAAGGCACACACACTGGGCAAAAAGTGAAACCAGCACAGAAGTGCAGCCCCAAGCCCTCAGGCTCTGCCACATACCCAGAAGAAACCCAACTCCCTCAAGGCTCCTGCTCCAGCCCCTCAGCCCCCAACCCCACCCCACCCCAACAGGGTGGTGGCAGCCACTGAACATAGGAGAAGCCCCAGCTTGCACCTGGCTCTACCTGTGGCCCCTCCATCTCCAGCCCTATCTCCCACCAAGACAGTGGATGCAGCACTCCCTGGGGGAAGACACAGTCCCTGCTCACTTCAGATCCAGCTCTCCCACCAAAGCCACTGGGTACACGCAGACTACATAGGGACACTAGTTCACTGTTGGTGGGATGTAAATTGGTACAACCACTACGGAAAACAGTATGAAGGTTCCTCAAAATATTAAAAACAGAACTACATATTATCCAGGATTCCACAACTGGGCAGATATCCAAAGAAAACAAAAATACTAATTTGAAAAGATATATGCACCCCAATGTTCATAGTAGCATTATTTACAATAGCCCAGATACGGAAACAATCTAAGTGTCCATCAACAGATGAATGGATAAAGAAGATGTGGTATAAAAGGGGAAACATGGGGGGGAGGGATAAACTAGGAGCTCGGGATTAACATACACACACTACCATATATAAAATAGAAAACCAACAAGGACCTACTATAGAGCACAGGGAACTCTACTCAATATTCTCTAATAACCTGTATGGGAAATGAATCTGAAAAAGAATGAATATATGTATATGTATAACTAAATCACTATGGTGTATACCTGAAACTAACACAACACTGTAAATCAACTATACTCCAATAAAATTTTTTTAAAAAAGAAGGTGTGGTATATATATAATGGAATGTTGGAATATAATGGAATATTACTCAGCCATAAAAAAATGAAATTTTTCCATTTGCAGTAACATAGATGGACCTAGAGGATATTATGCTTAGTGAAGTAAGTCAGTCAGAGAAATACGGATACTATATATTATCACTTCTATGTGGAATCTAAAAAATAAAACAAATGAATAAAACAAAAGAAAAACAGACTCATAGATACAGAGAACAAATCAGTGGTTACCAATGGGGAGAAGGGTGGGGAAGGGGCAAGATAGGGAAAAGGGATTAAGAGGTACAAACTACTAGGTATAAAATAAATAAGATAGAAGGATGTAATGTACAGAGCAGGGAATATAACCAATATTTTTATAATAACTTTAAATGGAGTACAATTTATAAAAATATTGAATCACTGTATTATACTCCTGAAACTAATATAACATTGTAAATCAACTATACTTTAATTAAAAACAAAACAAAAAAACTACTGATTCTTTGAGGCAAAACAATGAGTGCCTTCTCACCAAGTGGGTATGTTTCATCTCCCAGAGCCTCCAAAAGCCTCAGAGCTTTCTGAAAGACTGTTTCCCAGGTTATAATCCTCAGGTTGGCTCAAATAAAATTTTCCGTATCTTTCTTAGATCAACCACTGATTAATTTTTTTCACTGACAGTAGACAGATGATAGATGACAGATGGATAGATACATATAGAATGATATAATCTCAGAATATGTGCCTTTTAAATAAAGCAAAAATCATTTTCAGAGAAAGTCACTACCCCGCTCTAATTTTTATACTTTTACCACAAAGGAGGGAAACCTCTAAGGGGATTCAGCGTTCTATGGGACCATACATCAATATTCCTTTCTGAAATGCTTCTTCATTGGCTACATAGACCCAGCTCTACATGGACCCTTAATCTGATTTCCAGATTGAATATTTAATTTCTTTACCAAAGCAAAAGTTGGCAATTGCTTGATTAACTTAACCTCATTCTTCTTTGTCATTAGAACAAATCGAAACGTCTCAGCTGACAACACCACGTTAGAAACGTCCTGATTCTGATAAATGCCTTCCTTAAATGCCTTAAAAGTATTATTAGCATAGATGCTTGTTTGATTCTGAACTCCTGCTCTCCTGAGAGCCATGGGGTGGGAACTGAATTCAGAATAGGAGGGGATTGCCGTGCCCTCAGGCAGAGTTTTAGATTAGTATGCAGAACCTGTAGGCATGACTCTGTGAATTTTTTAAGCCTTTTTTTTTCACTACTTTTCCATTTTCAGGTTCCAAAAGGGGAGCTCAATTATTCACTGTTAAAAAATGGGGGCTTCCCTGGTGGCGCAGTGGTTGAGAGTCCACCTGCCGATGCAGGGGACACGGGTTCGTGCCCCGGTCTGGGAAGATCCCACATGCCACGGAGCAGCTGGGCCCGTGAGCCATGGCCGCTGAGCCTGTGCGTCCGGAGCCTGTGCTCCACAACAGGAGAGGCCACAACAGTGAGAGGCCTGTGTACCGCAAAAAAAAAAAAATGGCCATTGATTATCTTGCAAATCCAGGCCAAGTAAAGGTAAAGATACTGATGCTCGGCTGCTTAAGTAGTCAGTTTTTGTTAATAGATATAATTATTTTTCACACCTTACTAAAGAACATGAAGAGCAGTAAAGAAACAGTATTGTTGGTGATTTTTAATCAGGTTTCTATAAGACCCAGTCAGAAAGTAATTACTCAAACAAATGAAGGAAGACAGCATAATCCATAACTGTACTAAATATCTATTAAAGGAATAATGTCTCATTTTAAGATAAAGTACATAAGTGATACACAATTCAAGTGAAGCATCTTTATTATGCACTTTACCACTTCATAAAAAGCAAATTACAAGTAATTCTATTTAATGATTATATGTTATGTACAAAATAATGCACCATTACTATTTCTAACATCTTTATCATTACAGAGATATTAGAAATATCTTTAATCATTACAAATTACTATTGTTAACATTAATAATTGTAAGGCCAACTGGCCCGAGGCAGGGGAACACAATCAGATTCACAGGTTGCATCAGACAGAAATTCTCTGGACCACCCAGTTCCAGAAACTGCCCTGGAGACATTCCGGACCACCCAGTTCCAGGAACTGACCTGGGGACTTTGAACCCAGCCCAGCCTTCCCGCCTTTCGAGGGGCGGGACCAACGGTCCCCCAGGATACCCGAAAAGACCACCAAATAAGGAATACCCTGCGCCCTCCCAGATTCACCACACCACTTTCCCTTCTTCCCCTATAAAATCTTGCCCAACCCTCGCCCGGGAGCGCTCCCTAATAAAGCTCACTTGAAGCTTTCCGCTGTTTCCTGGTGCCGTTTGTTAAGATCCGACCTTAAAATAATATTATTATTAACTATAACTATAGCTCATTTTATAAAGCACCTTTTTCTGGGCAAAGCGTTCTGCAGCATTACTGAAGTTAGTCCACAAAACACTAGAGTTAGATATTCTTCATTTCTTATTGAAGAAACTGAAACCAAGCAGGACCCTGTGGGGCTCCTGGGCATGGAAGCCTTTCTGTCCACCATTTCTTGTTTGTAGAGAATAGACTCCAGCCTCCATGAACCTTCCCTGAGTCCCAAAGGGCAAATTCGAACAGTTGCTAATCAGGGAAGGGAGGGGATGCAGAGACAAGGGAGGAGCAGTCAAGAAACAATAGTGCAGCTGTGGGGCAGGTTCTGGTTCTGCCTCAAGGGATACACATAACAATATCTTTGAGCTCTTTACAAAACTAAAACCCCCCAAAAATGGAGGATGTTAGCATTCTTCATTCCAGATTAAAGGATCCAGAGAAGCTCTTCAAGAGACAACCTGAGGCCAAATTAAAGGAACCACAGAAACTCATCAGGCCACCTGAGGCCAGATTAAAGGAGTGCAGGCCCTACACACACCTTGATCCTTATCAGCAACCCCACCCTTGAACTATTGTTATAAAACTCTTCATCAAATCCCCCTGGGTTGGGACACACAGTTTTGAGAGGCACGAGCCCACTGTGTCCCCCTTTGCCTGGCAAAGCAATAAAGCTATTCTTTTCTACTTCACCCAAAACTGAGATTTGATTTGGCACTGATACACAGAGGCTGAGTTTTCGGCATCAAAACTGAGGCTAAGAGAGTTTAAAGGCCTAAGCGTCAATCAGCTGGTAACTAGAAGACCTGCCTAGGAAATCAGTTTGTGTCTGCCTGTCTCCAAAGCCCATGATTATGGTCCCTCCCACACTACCACCAGCTATGAAGGTCAAAGATAACACACTTGATATAATAGGGTTCAGCGCTCAATACAATGACAGAGGTGTTTCTCTACATGTGCTAGCCCAAAATGGCATTTGAGAGCAGAACAATTTTGCATTCAGTGTCCTCTACAATCAGTTTCTTGTTTTCCTTTTTCATTTACTAGAAGTAGTATGTTCCTACTTCTATAGCCTAATTCCTGTTTCTCTTATTTTACTGGAAGAGAAAAGTATACTTTTGTTTTGTCTAGGGTAACTTATTTACTACTAAAATACCATTCAACCTCTTGTTCTCTCAAGAGTCTATCAAAATAGATTTTGTCCACAATACCCAGAGCTAATACAATTATCCCAGGACTAGGAATGAGATGCACTAAAGGAAAGAAACTCATGACCTCCACCTTATGCAAACATCCTTCTTAACCACTCCTAAAGTTAGTCCCTATTCCTTCACCTCTTCCCTTCCATAAGAAATGTTTCTGATTATTTCATCAATACAGGTCACTCTGGTACAATGAAAAGAAGACAGCCTCTGGAATCAGATAGACCTGGGTTACAATGCTGGTTCTATGTTTTAATACTTTTGACTACACCATTAACTTCTCTGACCTCAAATTTCATGTCTGTAAACTGCTATGAAGAGATATTTTGAGGATTTAAGGGGCAATTATATGTAAGAACCTGGTACATCAGAAATGGAAGCTAAACTTTTGGTGGTGAGCAAAATATAAAATATAATGTTGTACACACGAAGCTTATATAATGTTATATAATGTTATAAACCAAATAATTATGATGTGTTCATTTTCCCTCTCCATCTTCTGGAGATGTAATGGAAAAAAGGCACATGCTTAATATCTCAAAGAACAGTAGGGGAGGGAGACCTTGATGCAAATCAGTATAAAAATTATGCTAAATAGGCCAGTAACTCATGTGCCTCTGTTTCTTTCCTTTATTCAGAAAGTATTTACTGGTTGTCTACTATACTCCAGGCACAAAGGATGACAGTAATCCAAACATTTAAAGAAGAGAGTTCCAGAAAGTGGGGGCAGAGATAGGTACGAGGGCCCAGGGAGAGAAATATCTGATAAATGCAAAGATCAGGAAGCAAATTAACACAATTGCAATATGGTGAACCTGGGGAGTGGCAAGAAATGGCATTGAAACCAGGAAATCCTAGGCTATGGGAAATCTACTACAGTCCTTTCTCTCACACTCAACTGGTCATTTTCTTAAATTAACATGACTTTACTTTTTACGGAACTACATGATATGAATCTTGCTTTACTTCCAGATGATCCTGCCTCTACTGGCTACTTGTTACAGAGGTTTTTTGCTTTTTTTTCTCCTACTGTTGCTACAGAGATTCTGACTTAAGTGCATATCATAAACAAAATGTATGACTAAAGCATTTTAGACTTTTCAGATGACCAAATCTGGCAGGATTGCAGAATGGTTAAAAGCATAGCTTTCAGAATAGCAGCAGCCAAGTTTAGATCCCCAGCTGAGGCATGTACTGGCTCTGGGGCAGACAGCAAGCCTCTTCAATTCTCTAACCCTGTCTCCCCTTCTATAATGGAAACAGATGGTTCTAAGAATTGAATTCTGCTCCAGTGCACCTAGCACAGCACCTAACACATAAGGGCCTAGCACAAGACACTGATATTATTAATATGTAGTATCACATTTCAAAATAAACATATCACTTGACTCTTTCTCTCCAAAACCAGACGGTAAAGAATAGTCTATCTTATTAAGTTTAGTTTGTAACTGCCAACATGTTTACCTGTGCCTTCTCTAAATTAGGTAAAATAATGACTTAACCAAACTAAATGAAGAGTTTCTGTTTTCATAAAGACTCATCTTACAGTAACAGGCATGATTCTAAAGAAAGTCATGCAGAAGATGGCGGAGGAGTAAGACGTGGAGATCACCTTCCTCCCCACAAATACGTCAAAAATACATCTACATGTGGAACAACTCCTACAGAACACTTACTGAACACTGGCAGAAGACCTCAGACCTCCCAAAAGTCAAGAAACTCCTCACGTACCTGGGTAGGGCAAAGAAAAAAGAAAAAACAGAGAAAAGAATAGGGATGCGACCTGCACCTCGGGGAGGGAGCTGTGAAGGAGGAAAAGTTTCCAAACACTAAGAAGCCCCTTCACTGGTGGAGACAGTGTGTGGGCGGGGCGGGGGGAGCTTTGGAGCCAAGGAGGAGAGCGCAGCAACAGGGGTGCAGAGGGCAAAGAGAGGGCAAAGAGAGATTCCCACACAGAGGATTGGTGCCGACCAGCACTCACCAGCCAGAGAGGCCTGTCTGCTCACCTGCTGGGGCAGGTGGAGGCTGGGGGCTGGGAGCTGAGGCTCTGGCTTTGGAGTTGCTATGAGACTAGATATCAATTACAGGAAAAAATACTGTAAAAAAAATAAACACATGGAGGCTAAACAATACACTACTAAATAACCAAGAGATCACTGAAGAAATCAAAGAAGAAATCAAAAAATACCTAGAAACAAATGACAATGAAAACACAATGACCCAAACCTATGGGATGCAGCAAAAGCAGTTCTAAGAGGGAAGTTTATAGCAATACAATCCTACCTCAAGAAATAAGAAACATCTCAAATAAACAACCTAACCTTACACCTAAAGCATTCAGAGAAAGAAGAACAAAAAAACCCCAAAGTTAGCAGAAGGAAAGAAATCGTAACGATCAGATCAGAAATAAATGAAAAAGAAATGAAGGAAACAACAGCAAAGACCAATAAAACTAAAAGCTGGTTCTTTGAGAAGATAAACAAAATTGATAAACCATTAGCCAGACTCATCAAGAAAAAAAAGGGGAGAAGACTCAAATCAACAGAATTAGAAATGAAAAAGGAGAAGTAACAACTGACACTGCAGAAATAGAAAGGATCATGAGAGATTACTACAAGCAACTATATGCCAATAAAATGGACAACTTGGAATAGATGGACAAATTCTTAGAAAAGCACAACCTTCCAAGACTGAACCAGGAAAAAATAGAAAATATGAACAGACCAATCACAAGCACTGAAATTGAAACTGTGATTAAAAGTCTTCCAACAGGGCTTCCGTGGTGGCACAGTGGTTGAGAGTCCGCCTGCCGATGCAGGGGACGTGGGTTTGTGCCCCGGTCCAGGAGGATCCCACATGCCGCGGAGCGGCTAGGCCCATGAGCCATGGCTGCTGAGCCTGCACGTCCGGAGCCTGTGCTCCGCAATGGGAGAGGCCACAACAGTGAGACGCCCGTGTACCACAAAAAAAAAAAAAAAAATCTTCCAACAAACAAAAGCCCAGGACCAGATGGATTCACAGGAGAATTCTATCAAACGTTTAGAGAGGTGCTAACAACAAACAACCCAATCAAAAAATGGGCAAAAGACCTAAACAGACATTTCTCTAAAGAAGACATACAGATGGCCAAGAAGCATATGAAAAGCTGCTCAACATCACTAATCATTAGAGAAATGCAAATCAAAACTACAGTGAGGTATCACCTCACACCAGTTAGAATGGGCATCATCAGAAAATCTATAAACAACAAATGCTGGAGAGGGTGCAGAAAAAGGAACCCTCTTACGCTGTTGGTAGGAATGTAAATTGATACAGCCACTATGGAGAACAGTATGGAAGTTCCTTAAAAAACTAAAAATAGAATTACCATATGACCCAGCAATCCCACTACTGGGCATATACCCTGAGAAAACCATAATTCAAAAAGAGGCATGTACCACAATGTTGACTGCAGCTCTATTTACAACAGCCAGGACATGGAAGCAACCTAAGTGTCCATTGACAGATGGATGAAGAAGATGTGGCACATATATACAATGGAATATTACTCAGCCATAAAAAGAAACGAAATTTGAGTTATTTGTAGCGAAGTGGATGGACCTAGAGTCTGTCACACAGAGTGAAGTAAGTCAGAACGAGAAAAACAAATACCATATGCTAACACATATATATGGAATCTAAAAAAAAAAAAAAAAAAGGTACTGATGAACCTAGGGGCAGGACAGGAATAAAGACACAGACATAGAGAATGGACTTGAGGACACGGGGAGGGGGAAGGTAAGCTTGGACAAAATGAGAGAGTGGCATGGACATATATACACTACCAAATGTAAAACAGATAGCTAGTGGGAAGCAGCCACATAGCACAGGGAGATCAGTTCTGTGCTTTGTGTCCACCTAGAAGGGTGGGATAGGGAGGGTGGTAGGGACACGCAAGAGGGAGGAGATATGGGGATGTATGTATATGTATAGCTGATTCACTTTGTTATACAGCAGAAACTAACACACCACTGTAAAGAAATTATACTCCAATAAAGATGCTAAAAAAAAAAAAAAAAAAGTCATGCAGTTATCTTTCAGCAGAACAGCCTTGGGCTGGAATAGCTCTTGTGTGTTCATTTACTCATTCCTTCATTTACATATTCATTATCATGTGCAGGACCCTATGTCATGTACTGGGCATAATACGGAAAGGAATAAGTCACACTTCTTATCCTCACAGTCTTACAGGTTTAAAAAACAGTAAACAAACATTTCTATTAAATTGGTTATGATACAAAAAAGCACAAAATGCCAAAAGAAGCATTTTAGAAGTGAAGATGGAGGTCATGACTTACATCACAGTAGGCTTTGGGAAAACCTTCCTGAAGAAAATCACACATGCACCAATCTTTTAAGGGTAATTATGAATTTATAAGATAATGAAAGGAGAAAGTGTATTCTAGGTGGCCCTGGTTGGAGACCTATTTAGCGGATGGGTGGTGATCAAAGGGGTTCTTAGGGTTGTACTCAGAAGGCTTAGCCTGAGTATAGCACTCACAGGCGGCATGCGAGGGGCAGTTCAGAACAGAGAACTAAGGTTTCCCATGGTGGTGGTAGTCTTCTCGTCTGCTGGGCTCAGATGTGGGTCCAGCAACTGAAGAGCTTCATGTGCTACCCATATGAAGACCAATCAATCAGCAAACTTCTGGAGAATCCAGCAATGCGGGATCATTCTAGCTCCCACCATGCTTAATTCTCTCTTTTATTTTGGAGGGTCCAGAATATAAGGCTGTCTCCTCTCCACTCAGTCCAAATATGAAGCAGAACCAAAATACTGGGAAGCCCCATTCTCTGGTTTTCTTTCTCCTTTTCATGCTGGGTTCCCTTTGAGGGACACTGCGAAGTCTCAGTGTGCCTCCTGATAAACTCAGGAGTATCAAGTTCAGCCAAGAGGTCTATGCCCTCAAGGAACATGTACTCCGTGTGGTTATGACTACACCCTGAAAGAGGCAACTGCTTCAGAGTCTCTGCTCTCATTGAGGGGGATCCTGCAACATTTCTCTTAGATTCTCAGATTGTATTGTGTGTCTGGTAGGCTGTCTTGTCCCTCAGGCATTCAGGAAAACAGAACAAGAAGCACCTCAAATTGCACAGTTGCCCCTTCTAGCTTTAAAATTCAAGGAAGCAAGATGGACCTCATTTCCCTAATCTTTACAAACAAATTCACAGAAGCCCTCTCTCCTGAAGACTTGTATAAGGCTGGTCTCTTAGTCATAAACCTGAGCATATGGCTTGTTAATATTAAAAAGAGGGGGAAAATTAAGTTATAACTAGCATTGGAAAGAAGACTAGCCTTGTTATTTCTTGGGTTATACCCGCATCTCACATCAACATGATGTGTCCTAGCCTACAGAACATACATACAATAGTTCATCTTCAGGCAGTACTTTTATTAGAGAACTTTTAAAAAAACAAGACAAGCCATCTGTTTCAAATGGGTTTCTTTCAAAGGAAACCCTAAATCATATTCTTAATTAACCCACATGATTCTATCATCCGTTAATGTACCTAATTGAATTTTCCCAGGATGCAGGTTAATTGTAGAAAAGAAAATAAAGTTATACAAAATTAGTTGATGTCTCACTCTGCTGAGCATTTCTGATTACAGTATTTCTGATTCTTTTCCTAAGTTATTTATATTAACTACCTGAACTAGCTCATCAGATAATGTGGTGGAGAATAATGGCTCCTCAAAGATGTCCACATCCTAATCTCCGAAACCTGCGAAAGTAAAAGAACTTTGTAGACACAATTAAGGATCTTGAGGTGAGAATATCATCCTAGATTATCTAGGTGGGCCCAATATAATCACAAGGACTTAAACCAAGCAGGACCCTGTGGGGCTCCTGGGCACGGAAGCCTTTCTGTCCCCCATTACTTGACTCCAGCCTCCATGACCTTCCCTGAGTTCCAAAGGGCAGATTCAAACAATTGCTAATCCAGGAAGGGAAGGGATGCAAAGACAAGGGATAGGCAGCCAGGAAACAATAGTGCAGCCTGGGGCACAGTCCTGGCTCCACCTCAAGGCATACAGGTAACAACGCCTTTAAGTTCTTTACCATATTAGAATTCTTCATACCAGAGAAAGATCACCTGAGGCTACATTAAAGGAACCAGAGAAGCTCATCAAGAAGATTACGGGGAGACCAGATTAGAGGATTGGAGGCCCTTCACACACCCTAATCTTATCAGCAACCCCACCCTTGAACAGTTGCTATAAAACCCCTCATCAAATCCTCCTGGATTGGGACACATAGTTTTTTGGGGCTGGAGCCCACTGTGTCCCCGTTTGCCTGGCAAAGCAATAAAGCTATTCTTTTCTACTTCACCCAATGTCTCCAAGATTTCAGTGGCACTACTGCACAGAGGCCAAACTTGCAGCATCAGGATCATTATAAGACTGAGGCAGGAGGGAGGGGGAAAAGAGGAGTTGTTATTCAATGGGTATAGAGTTTCAGTGTTCCAAGATGAAAAAGTTCTAGAGTTCTGTTGCAAAACAAATGTACATACAGTTGACACTTCTGTACACTTAAAAATAGTTAAGATGGTAAATTTTATGTTGTGTGATTTTTACATAATAAAAAAAAAGGCGGTGACAAAGCGAGAGAGAGGCATGGACATATATACACTACCAAACGTAAGGTAGATAGCTAGTGGGAAGCAGCCGCATAGCACAGGGAGATCAGCTCAGTGCTTTGTGACCGCCTGGAGGGGTGGGATAGGGAGGGTGGGAGGGAGGGAGACGCAAGCGGGAAGAGATATGGGAACATATGTATATATATAACTGATACATTTTGTTGTGAAGCTGAAACTAACATACCATTGTAAAGCAATTATACTCCAATAAAGATGTTAAAATGAAAAAAAAAAAAAAAGGAGGGAGTGGGGAGACAGGGTGTTAAGAGAAGGCAATGTGACAACAGAGGCAGAGGTTGGAGTGATGTGGGGTTAGAAGCCAGGGAATACGGGCAGCCTCTCTAAGTTACAAAGGGCAAGGAATGGATTCTCTCCTAGAGCCTCCAAAAGAAACATAGCCTTGCCTACATCTTAATTTTAGCCTTGAAGACTCATTTTGGACTTCTGACCTCCAGAACATAAGATAATAAATTTGTATTGTTTTAAGATAATAAGTTTGTAGTAATTTGTTGAGGCAGCAATAGGAAACTAATACAGACAATAATTCCTTCCATTTGCCCATTGGTTGACACCACTTTCATATATATTACACAATTTACTTTTATGATTTCCATTTTTCAGATAAGGAAACTGAGCTGTAGAGCACTGAATAGATGTGTCCAAGAACAAATGATGAGTTAAGGCTATAAGGCAAATGTGATTCCTTGTCCTTTCTCTTCAGTGTAGCGGCTGTCTGTGATAACAGGTCCCATTTCCATCAATTTTTGTACTGATACTTCTTTTTATTGCCATGTAACTCTCTCAAGCTACAAAATGGTAATAAGAGACATCTTGGCTCCTCTCTGTATACCTGTCATGATTTATAGGCTTTAAGGATATGCCCTCATAGCCCTTGTTATAGACTGACTGTTCACAGGCTGAAGACCTAACTCCCATTATGATGATTTTAAAAGGTAGGGCCTTTGAGAGATAATTAGATTTAGATGAAGTTATGAGGATGGGGCCCTCATGATGGGATTTGTGTCCTTATAAAAAGAGAAAGTGACACCAGAGCTCAGCCTTCTTTGATTGGCAACAATCTCCCCAGAGGATGGAGAGGTTCTTCACTGCTTACCTTTATCCTTAGCAGACAAAGGTCAATCGACTGACCACCACACAACTAACTCTGGGTCAACACCTTAAATGACACTTTCCAGACAGAACAAACACAAGATTGTGTTTTTTTCTATACTTCATTTCATCTACTTTTCACAACGATCTGGTGAGGCAGGTACTCCAGGAATGCTGGATTGATTGATCAAGTAATCAATTGATTTTACTATTTTCACTACTTTAAGACAAACTGCTTTTTGAGAACATCAGATTCTTAGCTGCCTTCATATATCTATGGCTTATCCATCAGCATTAGCCACTTTTGTAAGTTTGAGGCCTTACGTGCTTCAGCCTTTATAGTTAAGAGTTGGAGGAATGGAAGGTATGTCTTGTAATTAAATTTTTACATCAGAATGGATTTGATTTTTGACATCAATGAACAAATTCATTTGTCTATCTCTGCACTGCAGGACTAGAAATCCATCATAATTATCTGCCAGCTGTTGGTTCACCCCAGTCATGGTTTCTTATTCAAAAATGTTTCCTAACCTCCAGAAAGTCCTCACTGAATTTGTAGTTTGCAGGTATCTAAAAGGCTTATATTTTTAATGAATTCCTAATGTACTCACTCAAGCAAATGAGGAAATTATAACCATGGAACATTACATTTCAGACATTAATCATAATTGCTTAATAATACCAAACAAGGAGATTTTATTGCAAACTGAGACTTCTTATTTAACTTCAGAATCAGAATAATTGTCACATTCGCACCTATTCTAAATGATACCACACATTCCAAATGCCTACATTAAACAGTTTAGTCATAAAGAAATATTTTGTCAGTTAATTTAATTGCATGGCATAATAGTTTCACCTATTTCTCTAAAAACATATTTTAATAAGAGAACTACAAGGAGGTTATAAAAATCTCACTTTCTCAATTGCTAGTAAAGGTCTCCGCTGAAAGCTGCCAGACAATTACACATTCGGGGGGTTTCTATAGTTCCTCAATGTATTTGTTATATATCATTTGTCACCAGTGAAGCCCTTCACTAATAGCAATACCCTTCAACAATAACCCCAGAGAATTTAACACTGATTGATGGCAGGTCACCTGGAACTGGTTGGCAGAATTTCCAATTTTCTGTTGGGAAGTTGCTTATTTCTCCAAGTCTATTCCCATTTTTACAAGTGGACAGCGAGCTGAGATTATACATTATTATATGTCTAAATATAAAATTGTGATGGATGGTGTCACACATTTAAAAGAGTTAAGCATTTAATTTAAGATTTTAAAAGTTTAAAGAAGTTTAAAATGTATTTTTAATCTTCCTCAGAAATTCACGGGCTGATCCATATTGGGGGAAATACTAAGAGATTGCCTAAGGACTGTCATTTATGTGGCGCATTATTATCATAAAATTACCCTTTTAGACTCTCATAGCAGTAGCACCATAACTTTCTTGTAAATACTATATCTAAAGACCTCAGGCTTATCAAAAGACTGAAGGGATAAATAGGTTCTTTTAGTAACAGTAGTAACATTAAATTTGACAGAGAAAAGAGGAAAGTAAGCAACCAAAACTCAAAAGCCACATTAAATACAGAAGACAAAGTTTGCTATTTACATTAAACTATCATTTGTTTAAAAACATATACTAGGGGTCGATTTTAAAAGTGTGTATTTAGGATGCTAAAATATCATATATTGCAGTAATATTACTGTATACCTTTGCACATAGAAACTCTACCAAATTCTGGAATTAAGCATTACGTCACTGGCTGCCTATATAAAGATATTAGAGGCAACAGGTAACAATCCAATGAAAAGTTTGAAATTTAGTCAATATGGGTCACTCCGGAGAGACAAACTAGCAAAACCCCCAAAATCTGCAATGCTCAACACAAGTGCTTCATCTATTTGAGGATTAAAAATGCCTTTATTACTTTAGAGTTTTTGTACACACACACACACACCCAAAAACTTGTTAAAAAATAGAAACAGAAAGAACAAAGTTTAAAAATGCATAGAAAATTCAAAGAAGAACAAATTAAACTGATTTCTCTCCACTCAGAAATAATTAACATTAACATTTTGTTTCTTTTTTCACATGCACATAAAAACACACAAAGATGCTACGTATATGCAGAGAGAGCAGGAGGAAGAGAGAATAATACTGGACAGTGAAAAGCCTGCTTTGCAAACTATACCTTTTCTTACACTCTATTATGAACATTTTACCACATTAAAAAATATATATACATATACTTATTTCTAAAAATGCCATTTTAAAGGCTGCATAGAGTTTCATTATATGGCTACCTAATGCACTGGTGAATAACCTACTGATGGACATTTAGCTTGTTTTGTTTATGCTATTTATCTGTTAAAGGATTATTTATGGAATATGTGTTCATTGCTCATATCTACCTTGTCCCAGATTGGGAATACAAAGTCTCTGTTCTCACCGAGCTTACATTTCTGGGACTGAGGGATAAAGACAGACAAGAAAAACAATGCACACAAATAAATATAACAGCTGGTGATTAAGTCCTACAATAAAACTGTAATAATCATAATAAAGCAGGTTAAGAAGACAAAGAGTGACAAGAAGTAGTAGATGGTCTCTATGATAGGAAGACCTTCGAACAGGGATCTGAACGATGGTATGGCATCGGCCCAGTGGAAATCTGGGCGACAAGCCTTCTAGATACAGTAAAACAAGAGGTAGAAAAGGGAGTATGCTTGGCATGTTGATATAATAAAAAGGAGAAAAGCATAAAAAAAAACCCAAAAAACTTCTGTGTCTGAATCTTTACACATATATCTTCAGAAAATATTCCCAGGAGTATATTTGTAAGGTCAAAAATATGTTCATCTTCTTTTTTTTTTTTTTTTTTTTCCCGGTACGCGGGCCTCTCACTGCTGTGGCCTCTCCCGTTGCGGAGCACAGGCTCCGGATGCGCAGGCTCAATGGCCATGGCTCACAGGCCCAGCCACTCCGCGGCATGTGGGATCTTCCCAGACCGGGGCACGAACCCGTGTCCCCTGCATCGGCAGGCGGACTCTCAACTACTGCGCCACCAGGGAAGCCCTATGTTCATCTTTTAATCAGAATTTTCTCAATATCTTATGAAAGGAATTTTTTTTATTGAAATAGTTCTTTTAAAAACCCTCTATGTTATATCTCATTACTTAGTGAAGTATTAAGAATCTCTAAGAATTAGTACACTCCCAAGAATCTGCTATGTATGTTTCTGTCATTTATACATACAAACAAGCCTATCATTTGACATCATTTAACAGTTGTTGGTGATAAATGTCAGCATGCCATGATTTGCATGACAGCTATTTTGCATATGTTCCCTACCAGACTAGACCCTCACTGCACCACTGTATATGACAGCACTGCACATTCTAGAGATTCTGTAACTGCATGACTGATGTTGTATAACATTTCCTTTTTTTATATTCAACTCACTCCTTAAGTGGTGAGAATGATGACCATGTAGCACTTGCCTTTGTCTCCCCAGCATCCAGCATAAATGCCTACCATGAGGGAGATGCTCTATAGGTACCTTAGATGAATGAATCAACAAAAACATCCTCCTCTGTAATGGCCTATATGGGAAAAGAATCTAAAAGAGTGGATATATGTACATGTATAACTGATTCACTTTGCTGTATACTAACACAACATTGTAAATCAACTATACTCCGATAAAAAAAAACACTTCTGTGATATTATAAGTGATATTATAAGTGATATTATAAGTGATATACTCCGATAAAAAAAACACTTCTGTGATATTATAAGTGATATTATAAGTGAGATAAGTGAGATAAGCCAAATAATAATTAATTTTAAATAATCAGTAAGTTGTCAAAACGTATCAACAACTGTCTGCCCCAGGAGGCTCTCTGTGATTTCTAGTGGCTCACTGGTCCCTTAAAGACTGCACATTTGACCCTTGAACAGCAGGGGCTTAGGGCACCAACCCTCTTCACACAGTCAAAAATCCCTTATAATTTATAGTTGGCCATCAGTATACGTGGTACCTCTGTATCTCAGGTTCTGCATCTGCAGATTCAACCAGCCGGGGATTGTTTAGTACTGTAGTATTTACTATTAAAAAAAATCCATGGATAAGCAGATCCACGCAGTTCAAACTCAGGCTGTTCAAGGATCAACTGTATAGTGTCTTAAAAGTCTCTTATCTTAAAATCATTTTAATCCTATGTGCTAATCCCACAGTTCTAAGCATGTCTGATAGAACAGGAAACATAAAATACCTCGTAGCAATTACAAATCATTTGCGTACATATTGTTGAATGCTAATACAGGCCAGGAATTGAATTAGGAGCTAGAGATGATACACTGACATGGTTCATGTGGATGGGAGGAGACACCAGAGCACACAGTTCCAGGAATGTGATACTTCTCCCTCTAGTTTTAGAGAGAGATGGTTTTGCTGTTGTTGTCTGTTTTGCATCTGGTTGGTGGGTAAAAAACCAAAGTTAAATTTACTGTCTCACATAAACACTAAACTGGCCAAGTGAACAGGAGGGCCTGGTCTAACTCCTGCCAACCTTTTCCATTTTCTCGGACACTCCTCACCCTTCACTCACTGACTTATTAAAACTAAGATAAGCCAAGCCCTTTCCAGTCTCAGGACCTTGGAATGGTTATCTTCTGTGTTCATGCTCTGAGCAATCCACTCCTGGCTTTTCAATGTGACTGGTCCCTGGTCCTTAAGGCCCCACCATCAAAGTCCCCTTCTGAGAGACACTGACCACCTTACATCAAATGTCACCCCTCCCCAGTACTCGGTTATTTATCCTTCACATAACCTACTTCATTTCCTTCATAATTCTTATAACTAGTGTGATGATTTTGTCACCGGCAAAGCCCATTAACAATTCCCGGGAGATAAAAATAGAAGCTGGGTAATAAAATAAAGTCAAACCATTTTTTTTCCTTTGTACTCATAGGGTGCCCCATGCAGAGGCCTAGCATCCGGCACTTCAGACCAGAGTTCCCTGTGCAAAATGGCTATGCCCATCACCTCAGCTCAGCAGAAGTGCTGTGACGACACCTCAATTCAACATGGCAACAGTGGGCCATGTGCAGAGATGCACTGCAATCTGGAGCCACGAGCAGCACAGCTGCAGTCCACCCATAAGAACTCCACCCCCTCCCCGCTGAGGAGAACCCTGTAAAGCAGTCCTGCCACCAATGCCCCGCCCAGAAGAGTGTGTACTCAAAAAACGCAAGCTTGTACCTCTCCCTTCTTTGATCAAAAATTAAGGCTTTCCTTTGCTTCTGAACCAAACTTAGTCTTAGTATTGGCTCCAATAACACCAGGCAGGAGAAAGGGTCAGTAACAAATTTAGGCAACCCAGGTGGGATGCACTGTGGCCTTTTCCCCTGCACCTATCCACTAGGCTCTGGGCTCACCCTAGCTCCAGTGGGAGGACAGCTGAAGCTTTGGGAGGTTCCTGTGAGGATGACTGACTCTGGTCTTTGGTCTTTGATAGAACAGCAGGAAGCCTATGGCCGAATTCAGAGCAACTCTGCCCAGCAGCCTGATACCCAGTTGTGGTGTACACACAGGGTAGCCCCTAGAGTAATCTGGACGGCGCCCCCTTGAGGCGATCACACTGGGGCATCGGTGGTGATCAGAGACTGAAATTCACGTATGTCTGCCTGCTGCCTCTGGCTGGCCTTCCTGCGGTATCAGATGCCTGGGGATGGTGGGGATGAGAGGAAGCCCAGGCAGTCTTGCCTGTGGCCTCAGCAGTAGTGCTGTCCCCTTAATCCCAGTACAAGGCAGTAGGGGCCGCACCAGGACTTTTTGCCATCCTTGCCAACCTCAGGGGTCAACAGTACCATCCTCCCTAGCCACTTTCAGTTTGGTAAAGGAAAGTGGCCAAGAGGCGAGACCAGGAAGATGTCCAGGTATTGAGGACAGTCTGACAAAAAGGAACAAGGTCGCGCAATCTGAGTTCAGGAAAAGGCACTGCAGACGCCCAAGTGAGAAAGGGTCCCAAGGTAGGTACGCAACCGGTGACTTGATCTCTCTTCCAGTCAGTGCTAGCTCCTCTAAGTGGACTAGGGAGCACTGCGAGCCACCCGCAAGACCAGGAACCCCATTACTGGGAAGCTCTTGAGCTGCTGACAAGAACAAGAAACACCCACCACTCGACCTCTTCTCCTCAGCTGACAAGGCGACACTTGAGTGATTCTTTATTAACCAAGGTTCCCACAGTCTCTCCTCCCGGTATCAGCACAGAATCCCAGCTGCCCCAGCAATCTGGTGAATAACCTACAGGGATCCCTCAGGCCTTTAACTCTCACCCAGTGGGAAGTCTGAAAACTCCTCCTTTTCAGCCAAAAGGAGGAAAGAGAAGACCCCCACCTCAGAGAGCTATGCCACCCCCTAAGGAACCAAGTTGGTCAGGAACTAATGTGGCTAAGCTACTCTGGCCCGGAGGATGTCCTGTCTAACCCCCTGTGGGATATCCTGACTGAGGAAGGACTATCTCAAGCATGGGCCATTACAAATTCAAGGGGGACCCCCAGTTATATCAGAGTCCATGCCATTTGGATGCCCCTTATTTGGGCCTTTTTAGGACTCCATTAACAGTTTGGTGCTGGTTCCAAATTTCAGAAATCTTGTTTGGGTCAAACTTTGTGACAATTCTGTGCCAACAACTCACTCTAACTGCCTTCTCAGTAGCTGGAAACAAATTCAAGTCAGAACATCTAAGGTTCGGGGAACCAAATATCTACCATACCGAAGGACAGCCCAGTAGGGTGCCTCCTGCAGAACTGGCAGTTTTTCAGGTATGACCTCCTGACCCCAAAACATTTAAGCTTCCTACATAATACAGCCTGGCCCCAACACCAGCTGGGAGATGGGGGAAGCTGTCCCGTCCATAGATCTCTAAATCACACTATTTTACAATTGGACCTGCTATGCCAGAGACAAAAGAAATGGGGTGAAACTCCCTATGTCCGGTTATTTTTTTACGGCCTTATATCAGAACAAAGGCCTTCAAAAGGCATGTGGGCTTTCCTCCGCTGATACGTCCTTGACCCTCCCCTGAGGACCTCCTTGATCTCTTCCCTAACCCTCCTCCTACTGCTCCCTCCCTGCCCTCTTCCTTCATATGTCCCCATTGGGGCCACAGGCCTGAAGGGCCCCCTCCATGCCAGCCCCCTCCCTCCAGAACCCAGTCCAGAACTACACAATGCAGGACTAATTACCAGCCAGGGGCCAACACCCCACCAGGAAACGTACTCCCTTTGAGGCAGGTCCTCGCTGGAGAAGGAGGGCTCTCATCCAATCCAGGTACACATCCCATTTACCACTTTGGATCTGTGTAGCTGGAAAAGTCATAGTAAGGGGCTGAAAGAAGATCCAGAGGGGTTCCTGAATCTGATTAGGGGAACGTTTCAGACCCATGACGCCACCTAGGCTGACATTCAGAGCCTCCTCAACGTACTCTTAATGGGGGAAGAAAAGGCCACAGTCTTTTCAAAGCCCGAGAGGAGCAGATATAGAGAACAGAAATCATGCAGGTCATGCTATTTTCAGACCAGGGAAGCAAGTGGTCCCAGATAATGAACCCAACTAGGACCACTGAGACCATGGAGAAGCGGGTGGAAGACAGAGACTGACCCGTTATAAAAATATGATCCTAAAGGGAATCCAGGCAGCAGGAAAGAAACAAATTGGAATAAGGGAAATCAACCAGGAGCCAATGGAAAACCCTTCAGCATTCCTAGAGCGCCTCAGGGAATGTCTGAATCTATATGACCACTGACTGAGTCATTGGAAGGGAATGCAATCCTGAGGTCATATTTCATTTCCCAAAGTGTTCCTGACCTTAGGCTTAAACTTCAGAAATTAGAAATAGAACCAGATATTCCTACCTCTCACCTGGTCAAGGTTGCCTATTGGGTGTTTAATAACAGTGATACAGAGGAGAAAAAGAGGATAAAAAGGCACGGAGGCAAGCCCACCCACTGGCCTTTGCCCTCCAATGTCAACGGGGGGGGCACGGGAATTTGGACTAACTGCCCACGGAGACTCTTAACTCCAGTGAGTGACCCCCAACCCCCACAGAGGGAGAGCAAACCGAGGAAACAAGGACCCAATCAGTGTGCCATATGTAAACAAGAGGGACACTGGAAGGAAGAATGACCTCGCTGCCCCGGAAGGGGGGAGGAAATGGCAGATCCCAGCCACCACCCTCAAAGGCAGATGGTCCAAGCCAATGAAGAATAATGGGGTCGGGGGCTCCTAAGCTGGCACTTCAATTGAGCCCCCCGAGGAGTCCCAGCTGACAGTGGACATAGGGGAAAAGCCTGTCGAATTCTTAATCAACACTGGTGCCACTTACTCAGTTCTGAACACCAGATCAAGCAAACTCAGTCATTAAGAGTTGTAAGATTATGGGGGTATCAGGGAAGGCCCAAGAAAAGGCATTCACAGAGCCATGAGATGTAAATTGGATGAATACACACTCACCTATCCCTTCCTATATGTTCTTGAATGTGCTATACCCCTGCTAAAAAGAGATATCTTACATAAATTGGGGGATACTATCCACCTAATGGGAGACAAACTAGAGATTGGCATCCCCTAGAAAGGGAGTACAAGACGATAATGTTAACAGCTGAGGACAAACCTCCCCACACAGAGTAAGTCGACCTCCATGGAGTAAATCCCAAGGTATGAGCCTAGGGATGGGTAGGACAAGCTGTAGGAGCCAGTCCCATGATAGTTCATCAAAAACCAGGACACACATGGCCCAACAGAAAACAGTACCCTCTCCATCAGGAGGCCTTCTGGGCATTGCTCCTGTTATACAGGGCCTAACTGACCAGGACCTAATTAGACTAATTAGCTAATAAGCCTGTCATACCACCCATTCTCCCTGTAAAGAAACCCAATGGGGAATATCAGATGGTGCAGGACCTCAGAGCAGTCAATGAAGCCCCCAAGGATATACATCCAATCCTCCCGAACCCCTACACCCTGCTGGCCACTGTATTTTCCCCAAGTCCTGATATTCTGTATTCGATTTAAAAGATGACTTCTTCTGTAATCCACCAGCCCCAGACTCACAAGAAAGTTTTGCTTTTCAGTGGCAGGACCCAAACACGTAAAAAAACAATACTGCTGGACAGTCCTGCCCCAAAGGTTCAAAAATTCCCCCACCATCTTTGGAGAAACTTTAGCTAAAGACCTGAAAGATCGACATCTGGAGGAGGGAACCTTCCTCCACTATGTAGACAACATTCTGATCACCAGGCTTATTAAGGAAGGCTCTGAACCATCCTGAACCACCTAGCCAATAAAGGATACGAGGTGTCCAAGAAAAAGGCTCAAATAGCACAAAGTAGGGTGACCCACTCAGGCTTCATTCTCACAAAAGGTCAGAGAAGCCTACCCCAGGAAAGGAAAGAAGCCATTTGCAGCCTCACCCCCTCCTAAAACTAGAAGACAACTTAAGGGTTTCCCGGGGATGGCCAGGTTTTGCCACATCTGGATCCCTAACTATGGTCCATTAGCTAGGCCTCTATATAAAAAGTTCAAAGGAAAGGATGATGATCGTTTTGAATGGAATTCAGAATGCGAAGGGGCCTTTCAAGAATTGAAAAAGCAATTACTTCAGGCCCCTGACCTAGCCTCCCCCCCCCAGATTTAGTTAAACCCTTTGACCTTTACATTCATGAGAGAAGGAGGATCTCCTCGGGGTATTAGGTCAAAACCTGGGACCCTTACCCGGGTGGTTGCTTATTTCTCTAAACAATTAGGTCAAGCCACAAAGGGATGGCCTCCTTGCCTTCGGGCTGAGGAAGCTACTGCAGCCCTGATAAAGGAGGCTGAAAAGTTAATGTTTGGTCAGCCGCTCACTATATGGACTCCACAGCAGATTCACGTTTTAGTAAGTTCTAAGGGAACAGAATGGCTATCCCCTGGAAGGTCGATTCAAGTTCAGACTATGCTTTTAGACAATCCAGTGGCTATCATAATAACCTGTCACGCACTAAATCCTGCCACCCTGATACCCACAGAAATGGGGTCCCTGGAGCATGACTGTATAGAAACCACAGACGCCATCTATTCCAGTTGCCCCAAGCTAGGAAGTGAGCCTCTTCCAAATGCCAAAAAGGAATGGTTCACGAACAGGAGCAGTTTTATGCGAGGGGGAGAAGTCTGGCAGGATACACTGTAACCCCCTGGACCCAAGTCACAGAAGCAAGAGGGCTACCCTCCAGGGACTTCTGTCCAAAAGCCTTGGAGCTCAGGACTGGGAGGATCTTCAATGTTTACACAGATTCCCAGTATGCATATACCATCCTCCATGCACACAGGGCTATTTGGAAGGAAAGAGGTATGCTTACTGCGGAGAAAAAACAGCTGGAACGTGGCTTAAGCTTACTGAAGCTCTCAGAAGTAGTACAGCTTCCCAGAGGTCTCTCTGGGTGGGCTGGAGCGTGGCCGCGGCTGCTCGCTCCAGACGGCCACACCATGGCAGAGGAGGAGCTTGAGGCGCTGAGGAAGCACAGGCAGGCCGAGCTGCAGGCGAAGCACAGGGACCCTGGCCATGTAGCACAACAGGAAGCAAAGCAAAGGGAAGCAGAAATGAGAAACAGTGCCTTAGCCCAAGTTCTGGATCAGTCAGCCCGGGCCCAATTAAGTAACTTAGCACTTGTAAAGCCTGAGAAAACTAAAGCAGTAGAGAATTGCCTTATACAGATGGCACGGTATGGACAACTAAGTGGGAAGGTATCAGAACAAGGTTTAATAGAAATCCTCGAAAAGGTAAGCCAACAAACAGAAAAGAAAACAACAGTTAAATTCAACAGAAAAAAGTAATGGACTCTGATGAAGATGACGATTATTGAATTTAAGACGTCTAGACACTGGGACTTAATGAAGCAATTCTAGGACAGATAACACTTGGCAGAAGTTAAGATCTTGATGGGATGTTTACTTTGTTTATTGTCTATATGCCTTCTAAAAATAAACTTGTTATGCAAAATTAAAGAAAAAAAAGTAGTACAGCTTCCAAAAAAGGTGGTGGTAACTCATCGTAGGGGGTCGCCAAAAGGGGGATGCAGAGGGAAACAACAAGGCAGATGCGATTGCCAAAAGGGTGGCCAGAGAACTAGTAACTTGGCAACTACCCCTCATACCTCGAAGGCCAGATCCATCCAATTATTCCCCAATCTGCATAAAGGAAGAATCAGACGAAGTGCAAAAACAGGGCTTCACCAGAGATCTAGGAGGCCATGGGTGGCTAGTTAATGAACACGAGCCATACTTCTTTCCCCAGCTGCAGCTTGTCAAGCCATCAGGGAGGCTCATCAAGAAACTCACTATGGGAGGGAAGCCCTATATAATTGGTTAGTTGAGGTCACCGTAACTCTTGGCATGAAAAGTATAATCAGTCAGATAGTTGAGACATGCTGCTCTTGCTAATACGTCGGCCATGTACCTTGACTTAACTGGTGTCCTTGTCACCCATGCCATGCGGCCCAGGCCCTGGGTGCAGAAACTGCTTTTATATAGAAGCTAGTTGTGTTCTATCAACAGGATGCCACAAAGGCCCACAACAAAACCAGACCAAACTGGCTAGATCCAAGGTAGCAGGCAAAGTAAACTAAAGGTCACCGCTTTTCTTCCCCTCATTTATGTTTCCATACCAACTCCTGAGAGCTGAACAACACCTGCCCAGATTCATTTCTGTGTTTGTTTCAAAAGTACCTCGTGTTTGGCAGAGATGTTTTGCAGCTGTACTTTGAGAGGTATATGTTTTGAGAGATATACAGTGGTCAACCGCCCCAAACCGGCTCTGAATTGACGGCAGGAACGCACCTGCGCAGATGAAACCTGGAGGTGTCTGCAAGTTACCTTTACTTCATTACCACACTAAGATCTCCACCCATAGGAGCATTTGTACTCTGCTAGACACAGTTTGTGCATGTGCAAGAGGGCCTTGCGTGTGCAAGAGGGCCTGAGGGACTGCGCATACCCGGGCTGTTCCTGGGAATCTCTGTCCTTTTCCCCAGTTTCTGATGACGCACTTACCTCTCACCCCTTAAAAGTCCCCCACTTTCCTCCTTTCAGGAAGAAGGTGCCTTTAGAGCATGAGCTACCCTTCTCCATTCCCTGGCCATTGAATAAAAGCCGGTCTTGTTTGCTTGCGCTAAACTCAATTTCATTATTGGCAGCACGAACCTGAGGGGGAAGGAACACCCTGACCGAGCCGGGGGGACTTCGGTTCAGCTAGGACCCCAAGAGGGGGGCCTCACGTCTAATTCTAATTTGGAGACAGACATCCTCTGTCTCCAAAAGGTTAAACTGTCTCACTCAGGGATACGAACAGTTATGGCCGAAGCCTGGTGACATACATAGCTAAAGGGAGCTGGGGAGTTCTGCTCCTCTACCCCGGGTTATGACGACGCCCGAAATCAGGAGGCAGTAGTTACAGAAAATGAACCTGCGCCCTTCAGCGCCCCTCGAGAATGAAGAGCAGGACAAAAGCCAGAGGAGGGATTTGCCACCGGTAAAGCCCATTAACAATTCCCAGGAAATAAAAATAAAAGCTGGGTAATAGTGTCTTACCTTTTTTTTTCTTTTCCTTTGTGCTTATTCAGTTTCACCTGCCCATAGGCTGCTACACGCAGAGGCCCTGTACCCAGCCCTTTGGACCAGAGTTCCTCGAGCCACACAGCTGCGCCCGACACCTCAGCTCCACGGCCCCGTGCACAGGGGCGACGCACAGCACTGCGATTCAAGATGGAGGCGGCGAGCCCGCGGGCGGAGACGCTATGCGTGACACCGTGACCTGGAGCGTGAGCAACACGCCTGCGCCAGACCCGCGAGAACTCGTCCCCGCTCCCCGCTAGGAGAACCCTAGCAGCCCTGCCCACGGCCCATGGGGAGAGCGCGAGCTCGCACCTCTCCATTTTTTGATCAAAGAATAAAACTTTCCTTTGCTTCTGAACCAAACAGTATATCATTCTATTTGGCTCCAACGACACTGGGCTGGAGGACCCTGCTGGGACCGAATTGAAAGGGTTGTTAACATTTTTGTTGATCAGTTTCTTGTTTACTTGTTGTCAGGTTCCCCCACTAGAATGTGAGCTCCAGTTACCACGTCTCTCCTGCTCAATTCAGTGCCCCAAACCGCACCTGCCCGATAGGGGCACTCAGTAAATGTGAGAATAAAGATAATACTAAAAGAATGAGAGAATGCATGAGCAGACTTTGATTACAGACATCCCACGACAGACTAGTCTCCAAGGGTGACCTACAGCATGTAACTCGAACTACATTCCATAGAAAGAAGCAGGCCCTGGGAATTCCCTGCCGGTCCAGTGGTTAGGACCCCACACTTCCACTACCGAGGGCCGGTCAACTAAGATCCCGCAAGTCGAGCAGTGGCCAAAAAAAAAAAAAAAAAAGCATGCCCTGAAGTTCTTAATCCCTGATCTAGAGTTATCACATATTTGAGCACACACTCAACCTACTAAAATGAATGATACAGAATATGTGATGATATGCTTTTAATCTTTTATGCAAAGTTAAATATAGGATAATATACACAACCATTTTCTTCCTTTCGAAACATCACAATTCATCATTCTAATCAGGGCAGGTATGCACCAAGCCCTGCTGGCAGTGTGTTTCCAATTTCTTTATCCACCTCTCCTTTGCTGTACCGCCATCCACTTGCTAACTACACAGTCCTCAGTATCATATTTAGGAGTTTAATTCTGGTAAGAAGTGGATGTTCCCTTTTTCTTTGGCAATTATGGCCAAGTTGCTGGTGCTCTGAGTAACTATTAGCATTGTAATTAGTCACGTAGATGTCTATTTTATTCAACGTATTCATTATCATTTGAAATTATTTATTGTCTCTCCAATAACATGTCAGCTGCATGACAACAGAAATCTTGTCATAATTGTTCTCCTTATATCCCTCTCCCCACCCCATCCCCAGTGCATAAAACACTACTAAACTCAACACTGGCACTTAATAAATTTTTGGATGAAAGTACAAATGATTGAATAAATGAATGAACCAATGAACTGTGTCTCATTGTTAGCTATGGATTTCATGTGTAAGATGTCTTTCTATTCTTGTCTGTTTCATCAGCTTTAGCTGTACTGAGTTACCCATGTAAACACAGGCAGAATATAGAAACCTAGCTTCAGTCAATGGTCATTATTTCTAGAATAAATCCAAACTGAATGATGTTAATTTTGTGTCCCATGTTCCTCATACGCAAACTCAGTGAAGCAGATGCTGTCATTGCTCTGACACCATCTGCAGCTCCTTATATACCAAGGACTGCTTCTCTTCCTGATGATGTCTTGGAATATGATAACATGACAGTGCCTAGGAATTAATGCCTCAGAAGCAATCCTCAATTAATGAAGGGTAGGAGCTGACGGATAAAATCTAACGCTTCCCTGTCCTTCAGTGAAACAATGCTGAGGCATATTCTATACAGCATTTCCAGTGGCATTTGGAGCCCTGGTTGCCCATGGCAGACACCACCAATTAACAGAACTTATTTGGTTTTCCTCCCTTCCTTGACTGACTTCTCCACTCTCTCATAGAAGACAGAGCACCTGATATCATTGCCCTGGGATTGAATCCAAATCCTTGTCCCCAGGTCTCCTTTTGGGATGATACGAGGTAAGACATTGGAGAATTATGTAAGTATCTATCACATACAGTTGTTGAAAGGATTCACTGAGTTAATACAAGTAAAGTGATTAGAAGAGTGCCTGGGATGTAGTCTATGGTTCATAAATGTTATTTGTGAGTTGTTATCTAGTATTATTTGTCTCCTCTGACCTACTTCCCCTTAATTTTGCCAGTATTGGTTCTCTATTTGGGTCCACACCTTTCCTCTTGATAGTTGTCTCAATCCCCAATCAATCTCTGAAATTTCTAGATGAAGTTCATCTACCTCCTTTTGAACCCATTTTTCTTTATTGCTCTATGCATTATTAGCTAATATTAATGCAGCAGAGGGGACAAAAGCTCACAAACACTACACACATTGCACAAGACGCACTGCAGGAAAACAGTGACTAAGAAGGATCAATAGTATCCTAGGGTCTTGGTGGCCACATTCACGGTGGAGCTGGACCTCTTACTCCTGGGGGAGGGGGTCTCATTCCTGGAGGGGGCATGCCTATTGGAGTCCCTCAAGTAGGGGAAGCCTAATTGGTGGGCCCATGGGTGGTCCCATACCAGGTGCAGGAGCCATAATTCCTGGAGGTAGGGTTTCTCAACCAACAGGTGTGGGGGCAGTCCCCTGTCCTGGTGGATATTGAGTTGGGGCTCCAGCAGTGCTGGCAGTAGCAGCACCTGCAGCAGCTGCTACAATGCCTCTTCCCTGTAGGGTCATTACTTGTTGGGATGCCTCCCCGGCAACCCCTCAGACAGGGCCTGCTAATCTAGCAGGAGCCTGGGGAATTGGAACACCGGGTGGAACACCTCTGCCAGCTGGTCTGCCAACCGCAGGGCCTCCTCCAGCTCCAGCAAGTGATATCCAAGCAATGCCAGTATCTTTGGGGGGTGGTCCCTCCACAGTCATGGAAACCAAGTTCTCCTGGCACAGCAACACCAGATCCAAAGCCCGCTTTTCTTCACGCTCTGGCTGCTTCGAATTCTTTGGCTTGATCTTCCTGAACTCATCACAATCACAGAGCATCAAGTTCATATGCTTGTCAAAAGCTTTAAAGGTGCCAGTGAAGATCCAATCATCGTGCAGGACACATCTCACCCTGTAGTCAATGTGCTGCAGCATCTTGCTGCTCTTCCCCACAGTCATGACTGCTGCTCCACCAAATCCAATGCCACAGGAACGTTTCGGGATCCTTAAGACCTAAGGGAAGGCTACAGATTAAGGTACGTCGACGGTTCTCCACCAAACAATGCAAGTTGGGGCAGAAGCTTCAAACAATAGATAGAGCCTGTTTTTATATTGTTTGTGTTCTCCTGAAATCAGCTACCTGGATGTTCCAATACTGCTTTAACAACCTCTCGGTATCTCAGCTAAGAATGCCTGGCTCAGTTCTGCATGGAAATCCACCACAGGGACTTGCTGCTGCTGCTACTGAGATGGCCTCGGGTACAGGTGACACTCCTGGTTGCTCAGTGAGGCTATCCTTCTATGTTTAACTTGGACTTCTACCTCTGGTACGTGCTGTTCAACAGTCCACCTCAGGTGTAAATGGTCCCTGGCCCACTCCATCACACCGCTGGCCTCAGAACAGAACAGAACAGGTCAGGCATCTCCAGCAGCCGCCCCACTCTGCACTGCTCCTGCCACGGCAGCACCATCCAATCACTCTGGCTCAGGCCACATGGCTGGCCACACCCCTGAACCCACTTTTGATAGCTGCCTTTCAACTTGCCTTTCTCTAGGTCATCCCCAACAGCTTCAGAGGTAAGAAAGTGAAACTCGACAGATCTGATTTAAAAGACTTACATCACTGCTGAGAAATAGCTGAGGACACTCAGGTTTTCCTGCTTGGCCATTTTCCCCCTGGAGAGATATATTGCTAAAGCACCTGCTAGGTGAGCATTTAAGAACAATTATAGTAGATCCAACTGACCGAGTGTTGCTGGAAAGCTCATTGTCCTTTCTTACTGGTGTCAGTGCTCTGAATTTCTTGAGTTAATTTTCAGCTAAGATTTATTCTAGAACAATTCCAGAATGTCTGACTTTACAAAGCAGATGTGTCAATTCCCTTAATGTGTTATGAGCTATGACTTCGCTATATAAAAATCCTTAGAATACAGTCAGGCAGTCACCTTTTTGATATTCATTTTTATCCTTTCTCCCAATGACTAAAGGCTATGAAACACTGTGAATATGCAATAAATACATCTTAATGGATTGGTATTAAAATTATAAAACAGTAAATTCTCTTTTGCATGTGGATATCTCTGTAACAACCAGATAATCTCTATTTAAACTAGCTGCCCCAAGAACCCTCCTACACTGTTGGTGGGAATGTATGTTGGTGTAGCTACTACAGAAAACAGTATGGAGGGTCCTCAGAAAACTAAAAGTAGAACTACCATATGATCCAGCAATCCCACTCCTGGGCATACACCTGGACAAAACTATAATTCAAAAAGATACATGTGGGCTTCCCTGGTGGCGCAGTGGTTGAGAGTCCGCCTGCCAATGCGGGGGACACGGGTTTATGCCCTGGTTTGGGAGGATCTCACATGCCGTGGAGCGGCTGGGCCCGTGAGTCATGGCCGCTGGGCCTGCGCGTCCGGAGCCTGTGCTCCGCAACGGGAGAGGCCACAACAGTGAGAGGCCTGCGTACTGCAAAAAAAAAAAAAAAACAAACAAAAAACATGCATGCACCCCTATGTTTATAGCAGCACTATTCCCAATAGCCAAACTTGGAAACAACTTACGTGTCCATCTACAGATGAATGGATAAAGAAGATGTGGTACATATATATACAATGGAATAAGACTCAGCCATAAAAAAATAAGGAAATAATGCCATTTGCAGCAACATGGATGCAACTAAAAATTATCATGCTAAGTGAAGCAAGTCAGAAAGAGAAAGACAAATAACATGTGATATCACTTATATGTGGAATGTAAAATATGGCAAAAATGAACCTATCTACAAAACATAAACAGACTCACAGTAAAAGAGAACACACTTGTGGTTGCCAAGGGGGTGGGGGGAGAGAGCGAGGGATGGACTGGAAGTTTGGGGTTAGTAGATGCAAACTATTACATTCAGAATGCATAAACAATAAGGTCCTACTGTATAGCACAGGGAACTGTATCTAATCTCCTGGGATAAAGGACAATGGAAAATAATATAAAAAAAGAATGTATATATGTATATAACTGAGTCACTTCACTGTACAGCAGAAATTAGCACAACATGGTATATCAACTATACTTAAAAAATTAAAAATATTCTATCAAACATTTAGAGAAGAGCTAACACCTATCCTTATCAAACTTCCAAAATATAGCAGAAGGAGGAACACTCCCAAACTCATTCTACGAGGCCACCATCACCTTGATACCAAAACCAGACAAAGATGTCACAAAAAAAGAAAACTACAGGTCAATATCACTGATGAACATAGATGCAAAAATCTTCAACAAAAGCCTAGCAAACAGAATCCAACAGCACATTAAAAGGATCATACATCATGATCAAGTGGGGTTTATCCCAGGAATGTAAGGATACACCCATTTATGATTAAAAACCCTCCAGAAAGTAGGCATAGAGGGAACTTATGTCAACATAATAAAGGCCATATATGACAAACCCACAGCCAACATCGTTCTCAATGGTGAAAAACTGAAAACATTTCCTCTCAGATCCGGAACAACAAAAGGTTGCCCACTCTCACCACTATTATTCAAAAGAGTTTTGGAAGTCCTAGCCACTGCAATCAGAGAAGAAAAATAAATAAAAGGAATCCAAATTGGAAAAGAAGAAGTAAAACTGTCACTGTTGGCAGATGATACTATACATAGGTAATCCTAAAGATGCTACCAGAAAACTACTAGAGCTAATCAATGAATTCAGTAAAGTAGCAGGATACAAAATTAATGCACAGAAATCTCTTGCATTCTTATACAGTAATGATGAAAAATTGGAAAGAGAAAATAAGGAAACACTCCCATTTACCATGGCAACAAAAAGAATAAAATACCTAAGAATAAACCTCCTAAGGAGGCAAAAGACCTGTATGCAGAAAACTATAAGACACTGATGAAAGAACTTAAAGATGATACAAATAGATGGAGAGATATACCATGTTCTTGGATTGGAAGAATCAATATTGTGAAAATGACTATACTACCCAAAGCAATCTACAGATTCAATGCAATCCCTATCAAACTACCAATGGCATTTTTCACAGAACTAGAACAAAAAATGTCACAATTTGTATGGAAACACAAAAGACCACGAATAGCCAAAGCAATCTTAAGAAAGAAAAACAGAGCTGGAGGAATCAGGCTCCCTGACTTCAGACTATACTACAAAGCTACAGTAATCAAGATAATATGGTACGGGCACAAAAACAGACATATAGATCAATGGAACAGGATAGAAAGTTCACAGATAAACCCAGACACATATGGTCACCTTATTTTTGATAAAGGAGGCAAGAATACACAATGGAGAAAAGACAGCCTCTTCAAATAAGTGGTGCTAGGAAAACTGGACAGCTACATGTACAAGAATGAAATTACAACACTCCCTAACACCAAACACAAAAATAAACTCAAAATGGATTAAAAACCTAAATGTAATGCCAGACACTATAAAACTCTTAGAGGAAAACATAGGGAGAACACTCTATGACATAAATCACAGCAAGATCCCTTTTGACCCATCTCCTAGAGAAATGGAAATAAAAACAAAAATAAACAAATGGGACCTAGTGAAACTTAAACGCTTTTGCACAGCAAAGGAAACAATAAAAAAGAAAAGACAACCCTCAGAATGGGAGAAAATATTTGCAAATGAAGCAACTGACAAAGGATTAATCTCTAAAATTTACAAGCTGCTCATGCAGCTCAATATCAAAAAAACAAACAATCCACTCCAAAAATGGCCAGAAGACCTAAGTAGACATTTCTCCAAAGAAGATATACAGATTGCCAACAAACACATGAAAGGATGCTTAACATCACTAATCATTAGAGAAATGCAAATCAAAACTACAATGAGGTATCACCTCACACCAGTCAGAGTGGCCATCATCAAAAAATCTACAAACAATAAATGCTGGAGAGGGTGTGGAGAAAAGGGAACCCTCCTGCACTGTTGGTGGGAATGTAAATTGATACAGCCACTATGGAGAACAGTATGGAGGTTCCTTAAAAAACTAAAAATAGAGCTACCATATGACCCAGCCATCCCACTACTGGGCATATACCCTGAGAAAACCATAATTCAAAAAGAGGCATGTACCAAAATGTTCATGCAGTTCTATTTACAATAGCCAGGAGATGGAAACAACCTAAGTGTCCATCATTGGATGAATGGATATAGAAGATGTGGCACATATATACAATGGAATATTACTCAGCCATAAAAAGAAACAAAATTGAGTTATTTGTAGTGAGGTGGATGGACCTAGAGTCTGTCATACAGAGTGAAGTAAGTCAGAAAGAGAAAAACCAATACCATCTGCTAACACATATATATGGAATCTAAAAGGAAAAACAGGTTCTGATGAACCTAGGGGCAGGACAGGAATAAAGACACAGACGTAGAGAATGGACTTGAGGACACAGAGAGGGGGAAGGGTAAGCTGGGACGAAGTGAGAGAGTAGCACTGACATATATACACTACCAAATGTAAAACAGATAGCTAGTGGGAAGCAGCCACATAGCACAGGGAGATCAGCTCAGTGCTTTGTGTCCACCTAGAGGGGTGGGATAGGGAGGGTGGGAGGGAGATGAAAGAGGGAGGAGATATGGGAATATATGTATAACTGATTCACTTTGTTATAAAGCAGAAACTAACACACCATTGTAAAGCAATTATACTCCAATAAAGATGTTAAAAAAATAAAAGATAAAATAAAAAATAAACCCGATGCCCCAAAATTTATAACCAAAGTTATAGATATTAAAATACCTTTGTGATGAATTAGTCTGACATAATTGTGATATATATAATGAGGATGTCTTGACTTTATTTTAAATTGTGGTGAAATATACATAAGATAAAATTTACCATTTAACCATTTTGAGGTTAATACAGTTCAGCAGTGTTAAGTACACTCACATTTTGGTACAAGCAATCTCAAAATTTCTTTTCATCTTGCAAAACTGAAATGCTACACCCATTAAACAATTCATTTCCCCTTACCCTGAGTCACTGGCAACTAAACTCCTTTCTCTCTCTATGTTTTTTTTTACTCTAGGTACTTCATATAAATGGAATCACACAGCATTTGCCTTTTTGCATCTGTCTTATTTCACTTAGCAGAATGTCCTCAAGGTTCATCCATGTTGTAGCATGCATTAGAATTCCCCTCCTTTTTAAGGCTGAATAATACTCCATTGTATGTACACACCACATTTTGTTTATCCATTCATCCATCGATGGACACCTGAATTGTACCAACTTTGGGGCAATTATGTATAATGCTGCTATGAACATGGTTGTGCAAACACCTCTTTGAGACCCTGCTTTCAATCCTTTTAGGTATATACACAGAAGTGGGATTGCTGAATCATATAGTAATTACATTCTTAATTTGGGGGGAACTGTTATACTGTTTTCCATGGCAGCTGCACCATTTTATATTTCCACAAAGAGTGCACAAGGACCACAATTTCTCTACAAGGTGACTCCATTTTTTCAACTATCTCTAAATGTTACCACATCTTGGTCTCCATTTCCTTTTAGCCTTTCTTATAAATATCCTATTTACATACTCGTATTTACCTGTGAACAATTTTTTAAAACTAATATTCACTGAGTGCCTACCTTGGTCTTGGGGATTTTTTTTTTCATTGAGTAAGCACTAGCCCCTAAGCTCTAGAACCTCTCTGACTAGTATAATATGTATAAAAATACGTGAAAATTACAATACGATATGAAATTGTCTCATATACATATGTAAAAAAATACTGTAACAATGTCAGTTGACGTTTCAAAGAGAATACAGCATTGTGGGTTGTTTTTTTCCTAACATCTTTATTGGAG
The DNA here is from genome assembly GCF_964270905.1 of Leucopleurus acutus. Taxonomy (NCBI): domain Eukaryota; kingdom Metazoa; phylum Chordata; class Mammalia; order Artiodactyla; family Delphinidae; genus Leucopleurus; species Leucopleurus acutus. Next base: position 26,308,206 of record NC_139162.1, read on the forward strand.
TATAATTGCTTTACAATGGTGTGTTAGTTCCTGCTGTATAACGAAGTGAATCAGCTATACATATACATATGTTCCCATATCTCTTCCCTCTTGCATCTCCCTCCCACCCTCCCTACCCCACCCCTCTAGGTGGTCACAAAGCACGGAGCTGATCTCCCTGTGCTATGCAGCTGCTTCCCACTAGCTATCGATTTTACATTTGGTTGTGTATATATGTCAGTGCTACTCTCTCACTTCGTCCCAGCTTACCCTTCCCCCTCCCCATGTCCTCTAGTCCATTCTCTACATCTGGGTCTTTATTCCTGTCCTGCCCCTAGGTTCTTCATGACATTTTTTTTTCTTAAATTCCATATATATGTGTTAGCATAAGGTATTTGTCTCTCTTTCTGACTTACTTCACTCTGTATGACAGACTCTAGGTCTATCCACCTCATTACAAATAGCTTAATTTCATTTCTTTTTATGTCTGAGTAATATTCCATTGTATATATGTGCCACATCTTCTATATCCATTCATCCAATGATGGACACTTAGGTTGCTTCCATGTCCTGGCTATTGTAAATAGAGCTGCAAAAACATTTTGGTACATGACTCTTTTTGAATTATGGTTTTCTCAGGGTATATGCCCGGTAGTGGGATTGCTGCGTCATACCGTAGTTCTATTTGCAGTTTTTTAAGGAACCTCCATACTGTTCTCCATAGTGGCTGTATCAATTTACATTCCCACCAACAGTGCAGGAGGGTTCCCTTTTCTCCACACCCTCTCCAGCATTTATTGTTTGTAGATTTTTTGATGATGGCCACTCTGACTGGTGTGAAGTAATACCTCATTGTAGTTTTGATTTGCATTTCTCTAATGATTAGTGATGCTGAGAATTCTTTCATGTGTTTGTTGGCAATCTGCATATTTTCTTTGGACAGCTACATGTAAAAGAATGAAATTAGAACACTCCCTAACACCATACACAAAAATAAACTCAAAATGGATTAAAGACCTAAATGTAAGGCCAGACACTATCAAACTCTTAGAGGAAAACATAGGCAGAACACTCTATGACATAAATCACAGCAAGATCCTTTTTCACCCACCTTCTAGAAAAATGGAAATAAAAACAAAAATAAACAAATGGGACCTAATGAAACTTAAAAGCCTTTGCACAGCAAAGGAAACCATAAACAAGATGAAAAGACAACCCTCAGAATGGGAGAAGATGTTTGCAAACGAAGCAACCGACAGAGGATTAATCTTCAAAATATACAAGCAGCTCATGCAGCTCAATATCAAAAAAACAAACAACCCAATCCAAAAATGGGCAGAAGACCTAAATAGACATTTTGATCTAGACTGCTGAGAAGGAGTTTCAAGTTGAAAAGAAAGTGTAAGGGAAAAGTGCATTATAAACTGGCAATAACATATGTACAAAGACAGATGGGTTTGAGAGACTGGGACCAGTTTGGTCCCCAAACGTATTAAATGTCATGCAAAATTCTTGTTTATGTTTGTATCAATGCATATAATTAAAATTTCATTCATGAAAGTATAAAATGGAATGGAGATAGAGTCCATCCCCCAGATTAGTTGCCTTTTGTAATCAAGCCCAACACACACCCAAGCATAACTTTGTTATTAGACCACCGTGATTTAGCCAGTCATCTGGGATTGTGACAGGGGCAGAAGGTAGATGCCCCACGGTCAATCTGATATGGAGTGTTTAAAGAAACCCATGAACCATGTCTCCATTAATTTGATCATGTCATAGAACCACTGTAACCGTAAGTAAGGGTCTCTCTGTATGGGGCACCATGATAGACATTCCTTTAAGAGAGTCCTCATCATCCTTGCATGACTAAAATCAAAGTCACAGAAAACTGATGCAGACAGATTCCAAGAACATCTGAATATAAAGTTTCATCTAATTACATTTATTTATTTTACTTATTTTTGGCTGAGTCAGGTCTCAGTTGTGGCACGCGAGATCTTTGTTGAGGCATGCAGGATTTTCATCGTGGTGCACCGGCTTCTCCCTAGTTGTGGTGTGCGGGTTTTCTCTTCTCTAGTTGTGGCGCGCAGCCTCCAGGGTGCATGGGCTCTGTAGTTTATGGCACGTGGGCTCTAGTTGAAGTGCATGAGCTCAGTAGTTGTGGCACAGGGCTCAGCTGTCCCGCAGCATGTGGGATCTTAGTTCCCTAACCAGGGATCAACCCCACATCCCCTGCATTGCAAGGCGGATTCTTTACCACTGGACCACCATCAAATTATAAACCTACACAAATGTATATGTCATATATATATATATATATATTTATATATATATATATAAATATATATATATATGACAGGTATACTTATATATATATATATGGGGATATATATATACACATATATACACTAAAATATTACTGAAATTTTATATATATATAAAACTACTTAGGGTACATATATCCTAAAGAAAGAATGCATACTGTAGAACAGAGGATAAGTAGGTGTCATTGGCAGGTATGTATATTAATAGAGTGGGTCAGTGGATCTTTGGGGAAAAGTCACTACTTCTTGCATCTATCAGGAAAGTTCACTCAAGGATGTTTTGGGAAAGTTCAATTTTTAAAGATGATCTACACTTTGCACATAAAGAGCTAACCATTAAGGTAGTAAATCATAGATCACAGTTAGTTAACGTTACCTAGATAGCAGAAAAAGGCATTATTCATATGTAAAAAGTAAAAAATTTACTACCAAAGTAATGTTATCAGGTGTCTCATTATTTTTACCCATGGAAAGAATGATACACAAATCTTTCATTAATATTTGGGTGCATATAAGCTAACCTTTTTTCTCTATCCCCAGAGCCAACATTTGTGTAATTATTTGATATATATAATTTTTTTATCAAAAGCATTGGTGCACATCAGTGAGAACTTTCAACCACCTTGAAAATGACTTTTAGAATATTTCATTAGCAGACTGTCTTTCAGAGCCTGAGATGACATTCATGTTTCTTCATACTAGTCTTTCATCCATAAAACCCTTTGTTCTGCTGAACAGTTTTCAGACAATGTGGGCAATCAAAAAAAAAAAAAGGAAAGAAAGAAAAGAAAGCATCCATTCCAGCATTTGATCAGTCTTATTCAAATCCCATCTATTAATAATCTTTTTAAATCTTTCTAAGAATTTTATTTCCCTTCTTTCAGTATCATATTATTTCAAAAAAAAAAAAAACAAAAAACACCTCCCCAAGCTTAAGGAAATGGGAGCTTGATATTTCACAGGAGTGAGGCACAATTCATGGTTATATTTGATCCATTTTTATCACTTTCAATAAAGTATATGGGAAAATAACAGCTGTGTTCATTTCGAAGATTTATTTTTAATTACAGAAGATTGAATTTGCAGCACTCAAACAATTGGGGAAAAAAACACTCAATTACTTAAGTAGCATTATATACACCAAAAAAATAATATGTTCAGAATGAAATAATCCAAATAGTAAAGTAGATATTTTTCAGTATTTTAATAACAATCAAATGTTAAGTGATTATTTTGAGGAGCAATGTATTTATAACACATCCTGTAAAGTGGGTGTGTTTTGGAACCACAAAGACTCAGGACTATGTACAACATGGAAATCCACTGTGTCTAGTCTCCACAAGGCAAGAATCACGTTGACTCTCTCAACCCTTCCAATATTTATGTGCAAAATGTGTATCATTTCAGCTGATCTCTTTTGGAAGCTTAAAAATGGAGCTATTCCTAAACAAGTAAAATTTTAATGTATCTTGGCATGTGAAAGTACATGACCTGTGAAATATGTACATTTCAGAAGCAGAAAATTCTGCTTTTCCTATACAACTATGCCTACTAATCCTACTATGGTAATTTAAACAACTACTTGGAGAGTTTAATCTTAAGGGTTAAAAACAAACCACTAAAATCTGAGAAACACCAAGTTCAACTTGATTTACTATCTTTTATATATTACGCTTCTGCCTGTCATATAAAGGCCCCAGGGGCCAGACTGAAATGTGCCAGATTCCTTTTCATAATAGAGATTTTAATTTCACCTTTTGTTCTAGAACTTAGAATTTCCAAGTTTCGTTATGTTTTAACATTTTGTTGTTCAGGCTAGTTTGCTTTTATCATACTTTGTGATATTATGGTTTGTAAACGAAATAAAAAGTAGAATTTGGTTTCAAATTGTGTAACTTAGAACAGAGAAATGGAAATTGTCAAAAAATTAAAGGGTTAGAAGAAGCAAGATTCTTTCTATACTTTTCTTTCCAAAAATATTACCAAGAATTTTTAAATATGTCAAAATACCTCTTAAACAAGAGAACCATATCTAAAATAGTCATAGAGTACTTAAAGCAACTTTCTACCCCCTTCAGCCAATTAGACAGGAAATATTTCTCAGTCAGTCTTAGAACTCAGACACTGTAACAGCACGTTGGAAATGGAACCAGTTAAGATGGGAGAAAAACTACTTTCTAGAAAAGCCTTCCAAAGAAGCTTCATGGAGAGAAAGAGTTTAGCAATACACTTAAATTCACATGAGAGATGTTCCAGCATTTGTGCAAAGCTGATATGACTTGTCAAATAAGAATCAAACTTTCTCTGGGTAGGAGGAGTCAAAACTCTTTTAAGGAAAACTACTTATGGGAGGAACAAAAGGAGTGATGAAAGTGAGATGTATAGCATATACTGAAGAGGGATGGGGCTCTACTGAAGAGATAAATAGCTTTTGTAGCTATTCTAAATGTAACTGATTGTGTTCATGCATCAGATTATGCCTTTGGGATGTTTTTAGGGTTTTGGACGTTTGAACATTTTTGTATTCAATAATTTTCACTGAGCACCTGCTATGTTTCAAACACTTCACTAGGCACTGAGGTTATACAGATGATGGCTAAAATTTTGCAACTTTACAATGGTGAGAAAGGAATACACATACAGTAGAAACCATACTTGGAATTTTGAATTTTGACCTTTTCCCAGGCTAGCAATATGCAGTACAATACTCTCCTGATGCTGGGCAGTGGCAGAGAGCCACAGCTCCCTACTTTGTCAGCCACGTGATCACGGGGGTAAACAACCGGTAACACTTACAACCATCATGTACCCAGACAACCATTCTGTTTTTCACTTGCAGAACAGTATTCAATAAATTATACAAGCTATCCAACACTTTATCGTAAGATAGGATTTGTGTTAGACAATTTTGCCCAATTTTGGGCTAATGTAAGTGTTCTGAGCACGTTTAAGGTAGGTTAGGCTAAGCTATTGATGTTTGGTAGGTTAGGTGTATAAAATGCATTTTTGGCTTAACGATGGGTTTATCGGGACATGACCCCACTGTAAGTCAAGGAAGATCTGTAATGACATTTAAAGCAGAATCTCCAGTGGGGGAGACAGCATGTTACAGAGCTCATGTGCATATACAAGTTTCAATGAACATGCAGTAAGCAGGACATACATACATCTCCTTACAGATTGGTCCTAAGATGTCTCTTTTATTGATCTGGCCTTTATTGTTCTCACAGTTTTGGAAAATTACAGGGAGATCTTGCAAGGTACTGTTTTGAGTCTGTGACTCTATATATGAATAAGGGTCTGCCATCTTAACTCACATCTGCCAACCACTACCCAAAATTTATTTCCAGTCGTTCCCTAAATGCTCTCCCTTAACGGTAACTCCTCCTCTTCACTTCTGTTCCATCCGTGATTTACTCTCCACAATCTACCTTCTGCCCCAATACTGCCCTGACCTCAATAAAGGGTCAAAACCTCTCGTGATGAATTCCAATAGATATTTCTCAGTCTGTGCTGTGTGTATTTTGTTTGTCCCTCTTAGATCCACTCCCATCTCTCCTCCAACCTGCTCTACCCCAGAGGCTGACCTATATGGACAATGTTCATTGACTGCCTTGCTTCTGATTGGGGTTGGCCGATAGAAAGCACAGGCAAGAGCAGCAAGGGGAGGAGTCAAGAGAGGGTCAGGGTAACTACCCTCCAGCACCTCCCTGCAAAGCCCCTCCATCACAGCTTAGAGCTCCTTCAGCGGCAGTCTCCCACAAAGCTCTCTCATGCCAGGTTCCGACAGTTGCTCCCTCCTCCTGCCCTGTTAGGCTGAGAAGCAACCACGGCATCACCCTTTACCAGCCCTGCCGAAAGGCACTGTCGCTTGGAGTTTCCCTGCATCTTTCTCACACCTTGGTAAACGATCTCTTATTAAGCTCTCCTAAATTACCCAAGTTGAGAGTGCAATCTGTTTCCTGCTGGCAATCTGACAAACTACAGTCCTTATCTTACTTTCCTGCTCTCCAACATTGGATGCCAATGTCCACTCTCTTCCTATCTCTGACTCTACCTGCTTAGTCTCCTTAAAGAGTCTGTCTTAGTGTGGTCAAGAAAAAGTGACAACATTAATCTTCAACAGCCTTCCGCCATTAACATACACTCTGAGTAAAAACAATGTGCTTTGATGGAAACACAGCTTCAAGACAAGTTCCCTTACTGTCACTGAGACACACACACACACACACACACAATCCAAATTAGTTCTGTGAAATAAAATTCATGTTTATGGCAAGACACGAAAAATTTAAGCATAAAAATTCTCTGCCCTTTGGCCTCCCCTCTCTTCCCACTGTGTACTGTGAATCCACATTACGCATCGACCAGACCTCCTCCATCAGCAGGAATACCTGCTCAACCATAAAGAGCAACATCCGCCTAGCATCAACAAGATGACTCTTTAAAAGATAACATTCCTTCTTCATCTTGTGAGGGGTCACACGACCCACCACGATGACGCATAGATCTGGATTATGTAAACTGTCAATAATACGTTATTTGATGTACAGCCCTCTGTCTCAAAAAAAAAGCATATAACTGTGCCTTGATTTCTAACCAACGGAACAGTTCTCAGAGCTTTCTGAGATGCTTTTCCCCAGGTTACAATCCTCATATTTGGCTCTAATGTTATTGATTTTTTTCGTCGACAGTTTTATGCCCCTAGGCACTTACAAAAAATAAATTCTGATTCACTCTGACTTCTCTTCCTCTGTTTATCCCTTAAATACTGTTACTTTCTAGATTTACCTTTGACCTTTTCCATGCTTTTCTCTTTTTATTATATAGACTCTTTCTGTGAAGCTTCAAGTCTATGGCTTCAATTTCCACACATATGCTGAACACTTCGAAATTCTTAGCATAATACCAGTCTTCTCCACTCACCTCTAGTCCCAAATATCCTTCTGAGTACTGAGAAACTCCCTTTAGCAGTCCTCAAAGAACCCCAAACTCAACAAATTCAAAATTGCATCATCAAGTACCCTCCAAAACTTACTCCTTCTCCTGTCCCCTATCCCAGTGAATGGCATGGGTCTGTGCTCAGAATCCCAAGACAGAAATCTATGAGCTGTCCTTTATACCTCTTACTCCATTATCCTTCACCCATTACGTCAGCCAGACACGACCATTGGTTCTATCCTCTTAAATACATCTCAAATCTACCCCCTCTTCTTTGCCAGAATCAAACATTACCCTTCTATAATCCATCTTCCATATCACTTCTTTCTGATGTTTCTAAAGTCAATCTTATCCTGTCACTCTCCCTTTTTATTCTTCAATGACTATATATTACATTCAGGATAATACACTCAAACTTTCCAAAAAGATATGCAAGACCCCTGCCTACATTTCTAGGCTCAGATAGCACACACATACCATAAAATCTAGTCGTTTTCAATCATTGTTTTATGATCATGTATACCTGTACGTGTACAGGTCTGTTTTCAGACTCTCTATTCTGTTCCAATGTTCTGTTTGTCTATCTTTATGCCAATAACTCACTGTCTTGATTATTATAGCTTTATAATAAGTCTTGATGCCACCAACACACACACACACACACACACACACACACACACACACACATACAACCCAGTCAGTTGAATACTATTACTACATGTATGTTATAAATGGGGAAACAAAGAGTTCAGGAAAATTGCTCTTTAACATCCAGCTTTTAAATGCTGAAGCCATATTTCAAACCTGGATGGTTTGATTCAAATTTATATCCACACCTGTATATCACAACATATTATAAGAATAACCACAAACTATAAACATTTTAATCATTATACAAGAGATAATACATTTATATATTTTTCAAACTTTGGCTGTGTGATGATTAATTTTACATGTCAACTTGAATAGGCTAATGGATGCCCAGATAGCTAACAAAACATTAGTTCTGGGTGTGCCTGTGACGGTGTTTCTGGAAGACACTAGCATTTGAATTGGTGAACTGAGTAAAGAAAGATGAACCTTACCAATGGAAATAATCCAATCTGCTGAATAGCTAAATAGAACAAAAGGGTGGAGGAAAGGTGAAATTGCTCTCTCTCTCTCTCTCTCTCTCTCTCCTTGAACTAAGACATCTACCTGCTGGCTTAGGCATCTACAATCCTGGCTCTTGGGCTTTCAGACTCAGATCAGAACTTATACCATCAGCCCTTAACTCCAAACCAGCGATCAGGCCCTTGAACTCAGACTGAATTACACCAGCTTTTCTTGTTCTCAAGCTTGCAGATCATGGACCTGTTCAGCCTCCAGAACCACATGAGCTGATTTATATATTAATAGATATATGTATATCTATAGATAGATAGATAGATGATAGATAGATAGATAGATCTTATTGGTTCTGTTTCTCTGAAGAATCCTTACTAATACAGGCTGTGACCTACAATAGAAATATAGTTTATATCACCATCACCATGCAGCACAACACACACACACGCATACGCATCAAGTACATAACTAAAACCAAAATCTAATGGCGAGTTATTTGTGGTGAGGTGGATGGACCTAGAGTCTGTCATACAGAGTGAAGTAAGTCAGAAAGAGAAAAACAAATGCCGTATGCTAATACATATATATGGAATCTAAAAAAAAAAAAAAAATCTAATGGCAATATATTTACTGTTATTATAGGTGCTGATTTTTTTGTATTTTATTATTAATGTTTATGTAACTGAAATTAATTTTATGATTAATTAACAGATTTGACTTTCAATTAGAAAAACAAAATTATGTAATGTTAATTGAATCCATTTATTCTAAGACCTCCTTCTGAGATTGCAGTCTTTTCCCCGGCTTTTGTTGTGATTTTACTTGATTGAAATTTTACAGTAATCAGGTAGATCCAAAGACTAATTATAAGTTAGTTATATTTTTCCCAAACCTTGAAATTTTATTTATTATTGTAGTATTTGCTATTATTATTTACTTAATTTTTCAGCTTTGTGAATTTTATCACAAACTGGTATCTGATATATAATGTGGATTGATTGGAAATGTTCACTTTTTTAAGGACAGACCTCAATCACCCAGCACTTTCAGAAGACAAAAGTTCTGGTATGATATTCCACCAATTTACTGAAATCTCCTCAAAAAGAGATTATTTTGAAAATTATTATTAGAAGTTTACCTAATCTTAAGCACAAATAAATAAACTAAGTCATATTCTTTTCTTTTTTTTAAAAGAGAATTTTTTATTCGAGCCAAACTGAGGACAATAACACAGGAAACAGATTCTAAGAAGCTCTGAGAACTGCTCCATTGATCAGAAGTTAGAGATGCAGTTATATATATATAATTTTTTTTAAATAAATTTATTTATTTTTGGCTGCGTTGGGTCTTCGTTGCTGTGTGCGGGCTTTCTCTCATTGCGGCAAGCGGGGGCTACTCTTCGTTGAGGTGCGCGGTCTTCTCATTGCGGTGGCTTCTCTTGTTGCAGAGCATAGGCTCTAGGTGCGCAAGCTTCAGTAGTTGTGGCACACGGACTCAGTAGTTGTGGCTTGTGGGCTCTAGAGCACAGGCTCAGTAGTTGTGGCTCAGGGGCTTAGTTGCTCTGAGGCATGTGGGATCTTCCCAGACCAGGGCTCCCCTGCACTGGCAGGCGAATTCTTAACCACTGTGCCACCAGCGAAGTCCCAGTCTCATTGTTTTCTTATTTCAATATAATAATTTTACATTTTATTGTTTCTGATTATGCGGTATATCATTATTATTTTTATTAAGTGATTTTTAACTACCATCAATATTTGAGATTCATTGACAGTTATGGCTAGTCATCAACAAAGCATTATTTAACTTTAATAAATGAAAATATATGAGTGCAGTCAATTAGCTTTGCATAAAAAAGGAATGCATTTTTTATTTTTATTGATAAACTATTTTCTATGTAATAGTTTTCCACTTAATAGGCTATTTGAAGGAAGATTGATATCAATTAATATGTCTATTAAGCACCACCATTTGCAAAAGTGATCCCTAATTATCTTGCTGTAGGCTATTTTGATAAACGTAAATGAAGTATCGACATTTTTTTTATACAGCTAATATATAGTAAGAACTAAATTGGGCATTCCTTGCTTATGTAATTTTCATCTAATTATAGAACCATTAGATATATCTCTCAAATGCTCAATATTCTCTCTTCACAATCAACTCATGTTTAATTAAAAAGCAGTGATGAACTTGCTAACTGTGCATTAACTACTCACTCGTGATGTAAAATTAATAGCAGGTCTAAATTATTTTAAGTGATTTAAGGATTTCCAAAATACTTTCCCAACTTCAAAGGTACTTGATTCAAACAAACAGGAAATAAAAACTTCATTAACTAAACATTTTCCTGTTAAATAATAATGTTTGCATTTCCATTTAGTTTAAACTTAGAATACAATATATTAACACTAAATTTTCAAAACAAGAAATACAAATGACCAGTGGTTATATAACATTTATTCACTGCTGGGTTTTTTTGTTTGTTTTTTGTTTGTTTTTTGTGGTACGCGGGCCTCTCACTGTTGTGGCCTTTCCCGTTGCGGAGCACAGGCTCCGGACGCGCAGGCTCAGCGGCCATGGCTCACGGGCCCAGCCACTCCGCGGCATGTGGGATCTTCCCGGACCGGGGCACAAACCCGTGTCCCCTGCATCGGCAGGTGGACTCTCAACCACTGCACCACCAGGGAAGTTCCACTGCTGTTTATATACAGTACCACCAGGGAAGCTCCACTGCTGTTTATATACAGTAAAATGTAATTCAAAATAAAAAGGAGGAGGGAAGCCTATTTTGCTCTGAATTTCTGCCAGAAATATACCCCTCTGTGGATGGGGTTCTTACACAGTTTACCATTCTCTGTGTCTCTGCCCTGCTTCTCAGGTCATAGGCCATTGGGCTTGGAAATCCAGTTGACCTATGAAGCAGTGTGGAGCAAAAGCATGACCCAGGAGGTACATTCATGATGCTCTGACCCAAATATATTATTTATCTAGAAGTTTAAATATGAGAAATAGAGAGTATATAAAGTTAATAATAAGAGCAGAAAGCAGTAAGAAATATTATGTAAGAAACCAAAACGGAAGAGTGCTGAAGTTTAGTAAAAATTCTTTTACTTAAGATCAACTCTCTTGGCAAATTTAGAGTATACAATACAGCATTATTAACTACAGTCACAATGCTGTACATTAGATCTCCAGAACTTATTCATCTTATAACATATACCCTTTGACCAATGTCTACCCATTTCCCCCACGCTCAGCCCCTGGTATCCACCATTCTACTCTCTGCTTCTAAGAGTTTGTTTTTAGATTCTACATGTAAGTGAGATCATATACTATTTTTCTTTCTGTATCTGGCTTATTTCACTTAGCATAATGTCCTCCACGTTCACCCATGTTCTCACAAACGGCAGGATTTCATCTTTGTTTGTGGCTTAATAATATTCCAGTGTGTATGTGTATATTTATGTATGTGTGTGTGTAGTCCTTTTTATTCACACTTCTGTTGAAGTACACAGGTTGTTTCCACGTCTCAAATGCTATAAATAATGCTTCAGTAAACATGAGGGTGTAGATATCTCTTCAAGATAATGATTCTATTTCTTTGGATAAAAACCCAGAAGTGGGATTGCTGGATCATATGGTAGTTTTATTTTTAATTTTTTGAAGAACCTCTATACTATTTTTCATAATAGCTGTATCAATTTACATTCTCACCAACAGTATACAAGGGTTTCCTTTTCTCCACATCTCACCAACACTCATTATCTTGTCTTCTTAATAATAGGTATCTCACAAGTGTGAGGTGATATCTTATTGTGGTTTTGATTTGAATTTCCCTGATGATTAGTGATGGTGCGCATCTTTTCATATACCTATTTGCCATTTGTATGTCTTCTTTTTAATATACATCTATCCAGGTCCTTAGCCCATTTTTCAATTGAGTTATTTGTTTTTCTGCTGTTAAGCTGTTTGAGTTCCTCTCTCTTAGTCTTTTCTACTATCTATGTCATTACTATATATAAAAGCTGAGTTTTTTAAAAATTTAGATAAAATAAAAAGTTAAAATAAATATATTTTTTTAATCTATTTTATTTATTTTTGGCTGTGTTGGGTCTTTGTTTTTGTGCGAGGGCTTTCTCCAGTTGCGGCAAGCGGGGTCCACTCTTCATCGTGGTGCATGGGCCTCTCACTATTGTGGCCTCTCGTTGCGGAGCACAGGCTCTAGACGCGTAGGCTCAGTAGTTGTGGCTCACGTGCCCAGTTGCTCCGCGGCATGTGGGATCCTCCCAGACCAGGGCTCAAACCTGTGTCCCCTGCATCAGCAGACAGACTCTCAAGCACTGCGTCACCAGGGAAGCCCCTAAAATATATTTTTTAAATCTCTTACCAAGGGCAGAAGGTGACCAGATCTGATAGCTAGAGTTGTACTTCATCTTGAAAAGCCTTCCTCTATCACATTCAGCATCAGACTCCTTGGTGCTTGGCTTTTCTATGATCCTATGAGGCCCGATTAACACAAGCTTCCTCACAAAATCCTCATTACATGAAGCAACGTAAGTGAAATCTGCTCCTTCCAACCAAATGACATTGATACAGTCAGATTCCCCTTTTTGTCCAGGACATTAATATATATTTACATAATTATACATAATCCCCAAGCATGATGATATACAGTATACATAACAATTCATACACTCTCAGTGAGAATGAAAGTTATTCCACTTTCCTGCACAAAAATTTTACTTGTAGGAATTTATCCAAAAATTATAGTGAAGAGTAGGTGTAAAGTTTTAATGAAGAAATATTTCAGAGGTTTGTATATAAAATGCCAATAATAAGAGATTGTTAAAATAAATTGTAGTGTGATAAAACTGTATAGATTCAGTAAGAGTGGTATTATAAAAGAATCTTATTAGCCTAGAAATATGAAAATGAAGTAATAAATCACAATAAAAAATTGTCATCCAAGAGTGTGGTTTCTTTTGTTCAAAATAAAATGCATATCTTAAATATTTGTATACAAATATATAATCTAGATAAGGACTTTGGCCAACATGTTGAAAGTGTCATTTCTTAGTGGTGAAATTGTGAGTGGTTTCATTTTCTCATATTTGCATGTCTGAATTTTCTAAATTTCTTCTCTAAACATGTTTAACTTGTATACTCAAGACAAATTAAAATTTAGAAATATGAAAGCAGTGATTGTCCCTAGGTGTTTAGGATTATGCTTTTCTCTTACTGCTTTACAACGAGCAAGTATTACTCCATTATTGAAAAATAAATTATAATTTAAAAACAACAAAGGTATAATGTAAAATGAGAGAATGTTTGATTCCACACAAGACTTTATCAGGATTGTGATACCCTATTGATAGATCCTACATGAACAATTCTGTTGTTAAAACACACCACTGTAGAAACAATTTTTCCAAAAAATATAGTACAATATAAGTTGTTCAGTGGCAAGGATTTCCAATGACAAACTGATCTTTACAACCTCTGTAATACACAAAGGTAATCTTCCTCTTCAGATATAAAAAGCAAATTTCAAGGTATTTACGGTAAATCCACCATTGCTAGGATTGACGCCAGGAATTGCCATTTGCCACTCTCATTGAATAAATCATTCTCTGTAGCCAAAAGTTTGGTAGTAACTCAAATATTGTCAATATATCTAATTCTATTGTTGCTAACATCATCAACAGAGAACATATTTTCTATATGGCAATATGTAATGTGAAAGTTAAACATTTAAGCAAGAATAATGTTTGTTTTGGATGGCTACAGGAATACTTTCAGTGTCACAGGACCAATCAAGGATTTCTGATAGATATACTTTCTAGAACTGCCAGTCCCTTACCATAGGGTTTTACTTATTTATTTTTCTTTATACAGGAGTCAGAATAATCCCAGCATTATGTCTATGCTAAATACATTTAATTTTTCTCTATAAAATCTCATGAATGTGTCCTCCTGCATGTCTGTTCTTTTCCAGATTCCATGTTTAATGGACCCCATTCCTCCCCAGGCCATTTTGACCTCTATGTTTGACCAACTCTCAATGAGACCATATTTCTCAGTAGACTGATGTCATGGATTTGACTCTTCAAAGTCAGTTAGTACTGCTGTATTTTGAGATCAACAGACTTATGTTCTAATCATGGCCATCCATCTCACAAATGGTGATAGTGACAAAGGACTAAAAAAGTCAGTATTGAACCAAAACTAGCTTTTCCCAACTTACTGAAAAACAAATAGTAGCACAGCACCTTGAACACAGCAGTCACTCACTTATTCAACAAACACTGAGACCTAGCATGTGCCAAGCATGCTTAGAAGTTCTGGAAATACACAATTGAATACGACAATGTCATTGCCTTCACGTCGCTCACATTTTGAGATTGGCTTTAAACGTGGTAAAAGCGCCAATGTTCAGAATCTTTCATTCATGCCCCAAGGCAATCATTTTCTAACTGCTCGTTTGATTCTTAGTGGATTTTTTAAATACCTCAGGGACATCCAAAAGAGATCAGGTGAGGGTCCACATACCCTTTCTTCTCCATTTTCTAGCATTCAGTTCTCTAAGAAACTATCTAATTCAAGCAGGGGGACTTTATTTGGCATCCAACATATTATGGTTCTGCATAAGATTTCATTTGCCAGTTAGGTTCCATAAGAGGGAAGAAGCACAGGACATACACAGGGGAAAAGAAAAGATCCCAATGACAAAGATTTAGTAATGAACCTCCAAAGAAGCAGCTGTCACAAAGACCACAGAGTACCACTGCTTTCTGAATTGCAGGGCTTCTTAGAGGATATAGCCCTGTGCCTGCACAGACTCTAAGAACTTCTAGACAGAGGTGTGGCCAAGATGGAGCAGGAAGACCCTGAGCTCACCTCCTCCCATGGGCACACCAGAATTACAACTATTTACAGACTACTATAGATGAGAGTGACCTGAAGACTAGCGGAAAAGATTTTCTGCATCTAAAGATATAAGGAAGGAACCATAATGAGACAGGTAGGAGGGATGGTGACACAGTATAGTCGAGACCCACACCCCCTGGGAGGCATCCCACAAACAAGAGGATAATCACAACTACAGAGGTTCTCCCCAAGAAGCGAGAGTTCTGGGCCCCATATCAGGCTCCCGAGTCCAGCGGTCCTGCACTGGGAAGATAAGCCCCCAGAATGCTGGCTTTGAAGGCCAGTGGGGCTTGCATATGGGAGAGCCAGAGGGCTGCAGGAAACATAGACTCTGCTCTCAAAAGGTGAGTGCAAAATCTCACATGCTCCAAGATCCCGCACAGAGACAGTAATTTGAATGTAGCCTGAGATAGACTCACTTGCGGATCTTGGAGAGCCACCCAGAGAGGCAGGAGGCAACTGGGACTTCCCCTAATGACAGAGACACTGGCGGCAGCCATTATGGGGAGCTTGATCTACCGCGAGGACACAAGTGCTGGCAAGTGCAATTTTGGAGTCCTCTCCCTAGCCTATTAGCGCCAGGGGCTTACCTGCCCACCAGCCTGTTGGCACCAGTTCTGGAACCCCCCAGGCCAAGCAGCCAACCATGTGGGGACATAGCCCCACTCACCAGCAGGCCAACACCAGCATCAGGACCCCCTGGGATCCCCTGGGACTCGACCTTGCCACCAACCAGCCAGCAGAGGCTGCATGAGGCAGGAACCGGCAGCCAACCAGGCCAGAGGCCAGTCCCCCCTACCAACACATCCACAGTAGTCAGCCCCACCACAACAGAAGGGTTCACACGGCCCACACAGGGGGTACCCCTAGACCATATAGCTCTAGTGATCAGAGGGAAGTGTGCTGCTGGGCCCCATAGGACACCTCCTACAAAGGCCACTTCTCCAAGATCATGAAACAGGACTGACCTATCTAATACCTGGAAATAAAATCAGAGAATAAGGCAAAATGAGGCAACAGAAAAACATGTTCCAAACATGTTCCAACCAAAGGAAGAAGACCCCAGAAAAACCAAGTGAAGTGGAGATAAGCAATCTATCCAATGAAGAGTTCAAGGTATATGAAAAGATGCACAACATCACTAATCATCAGGGAAATGCAAACCAAAACCATGATGAGATATCACCTCACACCTGTCAGAATGGCTATCATCAAAAAGAACTCAAATAACAAATGTTGGCAAGGATGTAGAGAAAAGGGAACCCTCTTACACCACTGGTGCAGCTACTGTGGAAAACAGTATGGAGGTTTCTCAAAAAACTAAAAACAGAACTACCACATGACCCAGCAATTCCATTCCTGGGTATATAGCTGAAAAATACAAAAGTGCTAATTTGAAAAGTTACATGCACCCCAGTGTTCACTATTTACAATTGCCAAGGTATGGAAGCAACCTAAGTGTGCATCAACAGATGACTGGATAAAGAAGATGCGGTATAGGGCTTCCCTGGTGGCACAGTGGTTGGGAATCCACCTGCCAATGCAGCGGACACAGGTTCTAGCCCTGGTCCACGAAGATCCCACATGCCGCGAAGCAACTAAGTCTGCGCGTCACAACTACTGAAGCACACACGCCTAGAGCCATGCTCTGCAACAAGAGAAGCCACTGCAATGAGAAGCCCATGCACCGCAACGAAGAGTAGCTCCAGCTTGCCACAACTAGAGAAAGCCCATGTGCAGCAACAAAGATCCAAAGCAACCAAAAATAAATAAAAATAAAATAAATAAATTTATTTTTTTAAATGTGGTATACACACACACACACACACACACACACACACACACACACACTGGAATACTACTTGGCCATAAAAAAGAATGAAATTATGCCATTTGCAGCAACACGGGTGGACTCAGAGAGCATTATGCTAAGTGAAATAAGTCAGACAGAGAAAGACAAATACTGCATGATATCATTTATATGTGGAATCTAAAAAATATTTTTAAAGAACTACTGAATATAACAAAAAAGCAGACTCACAGATATAGAGAACCAATGGAGAGAGGGAAGGTCACCAGTGGGGAGAGGGAAGCGGGGAGGGGCAATACAAGGGTATGGGATTAAGAGGTACAAACTATTAGGTATAAAATAAGCTACAAGCATATACTGTACAGCATGGGGAATATAGCCAATATTTTATAATAACTATAAATAGAGTATAATCTTTAAAAATTGTGAATCACTATGTTGTACACCTGTAACATATATAATATTGTAAAGCAACTATAGTTCAATTAAAAGTTTTTTAATTAAAGAAAATTTTTAAAGAGTTCAAAGTAATGATCATAAAGAAGCTCAACAAACTCGGGAGAAGAATGGATGAACACAGTGAGAAGTTTAACAAAGAGTTAGAGGCTATAAAGAAGAACCAAACAGAGCTGAAGAATACAATAACTGAAATAAAAAATACACAAGAAGGAATTAACAGTAAATTAAATGAAACAGAGAACAGTAGATTAGATGATCAGTGAACTGAAAGACAGTTGTGGAAATCATCCAAGCTGAACAGAAAAAAATTTTCTTAATAATGATAGCTTAAGAGATGTCTGAAACAACATCAAGCATACTAAAATTGACATTATAGGCATCCCAGAAGGAGATGAGAGAGAGAAAATAGCAGAGAACTTATTTGAAGAGATAAAAGTTGAAAACTCCCCTAACCTGGGAAAGGAAACAGACATCCAGGGCCATGAAGCACAGAGAGTCCCAAACAAGATGAACCCAAAGAGATCCACACCAAGACACACTGTAATTAAAATGGCAAAAAATTAAAGATAAAAAGAGAATCTTAAAAGCAACAAGGGAAAAGCAACTGGTTATGTATAAGGGAACTCCCATAAGACCATCAGCTGGCTTTTCAGCAGAAACTTTGCAAACCAGAGAGAGTGGCATGATATATTCAAAGTGATGAAAAAAACCTACAACCAAGAATACTGGGCAAGGCTATCATTCAGATTTGAAGGAGAAATAAACAGTTTTAAAGACAAGCAAAAGCTGAGAGAGTTCAGTACCATTAAACTGGTTTTACAAGAAATGTTAAAGGGATTTCTCTAAGTGTAAAAGACCACAAATAGAAATATGAAAATTATGAAACAAAAAATCTCATTGGTAAAGACAAATATATGGTATAGGTAGTAGATCAACCACTTATAAAGCTAGTAGGAAGGTTAAAAAACAAAAGTAGTAAAATCATCTATATCCACAACAAGTAGCTAAGGGATACACAAAACGAAAAGTTGTAAAATATGAAGTCAAAAACATTAAATGGGGTAGAGGGGAGTAAAAATGAACAATGCCCACTCTCACCACTTTTATTCAACATAGTATTGGAAGTCCTAGTCATAGCAATGAAACAAGAAAAATAGATAAAGGTGATGCAAATTGGAAAGGAAGAAAAAAAACTGCCATTGTTGCAGATGACATGATAGTAGACATAGAAAATCCTAAAGATACCACCAAAAAAAAAGAAAAAAACCTATTAGAACTAAAAATGAATTCAGTAAAGTTGCAGAATACAAAATTAACACACAGAAATCTGTTGTGTATCTAGACACTAATAATGAACTATCAAAAAGAGAAATTAAGAAAACAATCCCATATACAATTGCATCAAAAAGAATAAAATATATAGGAATAAATCTAACCAAAGAAGTAAAAGACGTGTACTCAGAAAACTCTGATTCTGTGCTTGACACTTCTGTAGGAGATACCTGAAACGCATCTTTCCACTCCCTGCTACCTCAGACAGTTCTGATTTTTGAGACACTCATCAAGATTTTTCAAAAGGTCCCAAAGAACCAGTCATCCTGTATCCTTGGCCAAGTTGGTTTCACATCCTTCTATTAATGGTCTTTCTTTCCCTGATCCACCACCCCAATCCTTCACACTTGCTCCCTAGAATCATACCCCCAAACTAACAGCCTGCAAATAAGCCTTGGATTTTGGCTCTGATTTAGGGGAAGGATAGCTTCTCTGTTGTCTTAGAAGGCAGCTTATAAGGAGTAATGTCAGCAAGATGGCAGACTAGAAGGTCTTAATGTTTGTCCCCCCACAAGAACAATTATGAAACAACTATGTACCAATGAAAATAGCTCTAGGAGAGCTCCAGAGTGCTATGAAGAAGCTGCAACAAGTGGAGGACAAAAACTGAGGACTGCATAGGAAAAAGTATAGAGAGCATTTTACCTATGTCACCCCATTCCCTAGCCCAGCATAACTCTTCCTCCTATGGAAGAAAAAGAGGGCAAGAGATCCCAGCAGCCTTCACCACTGAGGATCCAAGCAGCCCTGACCACTTCGGTGGTCACTTGCAGCCTTGCCACTGAGGAACCCAGTCTTTGCTGATGCTGACATCAGCTGAGAGCTGTCTGGAGTCTACCCTGCTGCATTCTCCCCCCACCACCTGCCAGAGCCAGAGCCACCACTACACTTCCCCAGAGCTGCAACACTCCACCTAGCTGGTATCCTTGTACCCACCAATAGGTGAAGGGCTTTCCCCACCAAAGCCAGTCCATTAAGTTAAGAAGAGGTCATTGTGCCTTCAGATACACAGACATCAACACAAGGCTACAAGGAACATAAAAAAATCAAGGAAACATGATGCTATCAAAGGAACATAATAGTTTTCCAGTATCCGACCCAAAGACATGGAGATCTATGAATTGCTGGAAAGGATTCAAAATAATTGTTTAAATAACCACCATTCTAATCTCTGTTTCTACAAGTTCAGCTTTTTTAGATTCCACATGTAAGTTATATCATTCAGTATTTGCCTTTCCCTGTCTGACTTAGCACTAAGTTCTCAAGTTCCATCCATGTTATTGCTAATGGCAGGATGTCCTTCTTTCTCATGGTTGAATGATACCCATAAATATATATATATATATATATGGGTACAGGTGTGTGTGTATATATATATATATATATATATATATATATATATATATATTTCTCATGGCTGAATAATACCTATATATATATGGGTATTATTATATATATATGGGTATATATACACACACACACATATACACACACACATACACACACACCACATCTTTATCCATTCATGCCACTCAATAGCAAAAGAATAAACAATCCAATTTAAAAATGGTCATAGGAACTGAACAGACATTTTTCCAAAGAAGACATACAAATGGCCAACACACACATGAAAAGGTATTCAACATCACTAATCATCATGGGAATGAAATCAAAACCACAATGAGGTATAACCTCACACCTGTTGGAATGGCTATTACTAAAAAAAAAAGTAAGTGCCGGTAAGGATATGTAGACAAGGGAACCCGTGTACATGGCGGATGAAAATGTAAATTAGTAGAGCCATTACGGCAAACAGTATGGAAGTTCCTCAAAAAATTAAAAACAGAACTAACATGAGGTCTAGCAATTCTACTTCTGGGTATTTATCCAAAGGTATTGAAATCAGGATATTGAAAAGATAACTGCACCCTCATGTTCATTGCAGCATTTTTCACGATAACCAAGAAATGGCAACAACCTAAATGTCTATTAATGGATGAATGGATAAAGAAAATGTGGTATATACATACAACGGAATATTAGTCAACCTTAAAAGAGAGGGAAATCTGTCATTTGTGACAACATGGCTCAACCTGGAGGACATTATGCTAAGTGAAATAAACCAGATTCAGAATGACAATATTATATAATTTCACTTATATGTGGAATCTAAAAAAGTCAAACTCACAGCAGCAGAGAATGGAATGATGGTTTCCAGGGACTCTGGGTGGAAAAATCGGGAAATGTTGGCCAAAGGGCACAAACTTTCAGTTACAAGATGAGTAAGTTCTGGACATGTAATGTATACTTGAAGCTTACTACAAGGGTAGATCTTCAGTGTTCTTACCACACACACACAAAAAAAGAAGGTGGTAACTATGTGAGGGGATGGATATGTTAATTAGCTTGATTTTGATGGTTCCTTCACAGTGTACACATATATCAAATTTTCAAATTTTACACTGTAAATATATACAAATTTTAATTGTCAATTATACCTCAGTAAAGCTGGGGGGGATAAAAAGAAGGCAGCTTGAGGCAGACAGAAGAACATAAGCCACACCATGCAGAAGTGGATTTCAACTTTAGCTTATAATTGGTTATCTGCATGACTTCAGACAAGGTTCATAATCGAGGCACCTTTGAAAAAGTGTGAAGAGTAAATAAGGTTTTATTGTGGTTAGCCTCCAGATTCCCAGACTCCCCTTTCCAACGCACAGCCATTTTTAGCAGGTTGTAGACTCCCTAGAGATAATAAAGTAGAAATTCAATGAAGTAGAAATTGAAGCATACAAATATTTTTCTGTAAATGATGTTTCCTCCTTTTTCCCAGAAGTTTACTTGTTTGCTTTGGAGGCTTTTTCACCTTTAGAATTAGATATCCTTACCTAATATGCCTTGCAGGCAATGTTAGTTCTAAGCAGTTACCATTATAAGAACATTTCAGATTCTGCAGTGCAGGTCCCTTTAATTTTTCAACGAAATATCTGGACTTGGCCATAACCCTTTCAAGAAGATGAGTAAAGTAAGAAGTGAAAAGAAACAATGATTTGAGAGGATAGCAGGAATGTAGGACCATGACCAAGGGTCAGCAGGAAAATAGAAGGATTGCGGAGAGTCACTGAGGTCCCAGCTGAGACTAGTTTGCAGGTGAATTCTGGTGAATTCAATCAGCTAAAGTCTAAGAACGTGCCTTCTCTGATCCTACCAAAGCATCCTTCACTGCTTCCTATTCTTATCCTGATCATAAATGGCACTTATTACACTAAAATTTATATATTTCCTTGTCTATACCATTCATTAGAGAACTCTACAAAATGTAGGGACCTTGTGCCCAGTAAAAAAAGGGCGGGG
This sequence comes from Leucopleurus acutus, assembly GCF_964270905.1. Classification (NCBI taxonomy): domain Eukaryota; kingdom Metazoa; phylum Chordata; class Mammalia; order Artiodactyla; family Delphinidae; genus Leucopleurus; species Leucopleurus acutus. The sequence continues at coordinate 26,330,442 of NC_139162.1, forward strand.
CAATATCTTGCATATCCTTTAGGAAGTCCATTTAACTTAGATTAAGGATCTCTGCATTTGACTCTGAGCATCTTGAAAGAAGTGCTCAAATAACGTTAAACTCTATCTCCAATGCACAATTCCTGGTACATAGGATCTATTTTAAAGTATTAAGAGAATTAATGAAGAAATTTTTTCAACTTGGGAAAAGAGCTGAATAAATCATATAAGGCCCAAGGTTTTGGCAGAGCAGGAATTATGGATAAACAAAGGGATGAGAAAGTATTGAGATGAAACTGTTTAGGTTATGTGAAAAGGTAGATAAATGATGTAAAGGCAAAAATGATGGTCTGAGACTATAAGCATGTTCAGTATACAAGGAAGAACATGGGAAAAACTGGGCAATATTGTGGTCAGAGAAAACAAACTCGGACAATGAAGATATTTCGAATTATTGTCACATAACTGTGAGCAAGAGAAATAAACTCTTTGTGTAATGAGTAGATTAGCCTTTGTATACAAATAGAAATGTATACTGAAAAAACCTCCTACAGACTCTTGGTATGTAATGAGTAGATCTTATTTAACCTATTAAGAAAAGACTTCTAAATAATAATAGGAAACAAAAGTAAGACTTTACCAGTCTATGATGATTTATCAAGTTATTCCCACAGAGGTTCTATCTTAATTATTTTCTGCAGCTGCCACCAGGAAAATAATTGTGTGATGGGTTTTGTCCCTATGAAATAATTGTTTAGCTCTTCAAAACATAGAAAACCAAGAAAATCCAGAATTATTAAATTATTAAATCCATCCTCTAATTATTCATTAGACAAGCATTGTTTACCAACATATCCCAGAGACTAGTACGTAGAAGTTGCTCCATGAATCAAACACTTAAGAACTGAGTATTGTGCTAATAGTAAGTTTACAAAGATGAACAAGGCACCATCCAAAGCATTGAAGAGCTCACAATTTAGAAGAAAGAGTTGTAGACGTGAACAAATAGCTATAATGCATTTTAAAGCTGGACATGTAGCTAGGGGTATGTAACTCTACCTTTTTAAAAATTATTTTATTTATTATGATTATGTAAATTCAGATTAACCGGGGCAAAGGTGGAGAGATACTGGCAAGAATCATAAGAATTTATAAACAATATCATAACCAAGGTTAGACCAAGTTTTAAAAGTAATTTTTACACCTATGTACAGTTTAAAGACTGTTTAAAGACTGACAGTCTTACCCATCACAGCTTAACTCTGGCTTTTCCTAATGGGGCTAAACAGGCGACCCAGACTTCATTTCAGAGCAAGACCGTGATGTGTCTTGGTCAGCACTGCAAATGCTAGTCAAACTCATGTCAACAGTCCTTCTCCCCCAGCAGCTGAGAACGACTGAGGATAAAAAGCCTTTTAACAACTAGCGCGGAATCATTTATTAAAAGAAAATCAGTAAAAGCAATTAGAGAATAAAAGTAAAATAAATGTATGACCTTGGCTTTCCAACTTTTATCCGCACACTTCTTGTTTGAACCATGTCCTTTGGGTTTCTCTGCACAAAGGGGACTGCTTCTCTCCTCTGCATGCCTAGGATGCCTGCCTTTCTCTCCACTCCCAGCCCCAGTAGGATGTTGACTTGTGATCAACAGAGAGAAAAGATGATGGAGAAATAGGCTATTTTTCCACATCCCGTGTTTCCCCATGACTGCCTTTTTCCTGGTCTGGAAGAAAAGTTTCCATGACAACCAAGTCACTAACATTCACTCCCCACCAGCTGACTTGCTTGCCTTCCAAATGATCAGCTGGATATGGTGTTAAAATTATTTTACAGAGGGTGGCTAATCTGCAGGGATTATTTGTTTATTTTTGAGAAACTGGCTCCTTGGTGAAACTTCTTCAATGGGCCTAACTTCTATTTCTTGTCCTTTAAAAGCATAATCTCAACTAAACAGAACAAGCTTAAGCCAACATTAGACAGTCACCTCACAGGAAATAAAATATGAATGTGAAGCTTCCTTCCCCATGAAGGGCATGTAAGTGCTTTGAGGACAAAACTAAGTTTTATTTTTCTTTCCCTCTTCATGTGCCTAACACATGGTCTGGCAGGTGGTGTACATAAAACAAATGTCATCATCCAAACTTCTCCAAACAGAGTATTTATGTTTAGGTTGATCGGTTGAGGCAGAACCAACTTCCTAGTAATATAATAATCCGCTTATTTTTAAAAATGTCTGTCTATGAAAAAGGTAAGAAACACAGTAGAGGGTTAGTACACCAATCGTTAAGCCTGTGCCTATAGAAAGACTAGAATGAAATATACTAAAATATTTAAAATTGTTATGTTTAGTAGATGGAAATATGGAAGCATTTCTTCTGATTTTTCTCAATTTATTTTTTTCTTTTTTGTTAACTAAATGCATTTTTCTTTTGAGTATTATCTTGGTCCTTTGAGAGGGTAATAACAAGATACTATAAACTAGGTAGTTTATAAACAACAAACGTTTATTTCTCAAGGTGAAGGCTTTCTTCATGGTTCATAGCTGGCACCTTCTCATTTTGCCCTCACGTGGTGGAAGGGGCGACGGATCTCTGTGGGGTCTCTTTTATAAAAACATTAATCCCATTCAAGAGGGCTCCATCCTCATGACCTAAGGCCCCACCTGGTAACGCCATCACATCAGGGATTAGGAAAAATCACCTGAGAAACACAAATATTCAGATCACAGCAAGTATCTATTATGTTCAAGGCACCGTACTATCTCCCAAATCAGAAAGATTAACAAAATCGCTCTCATATTCAGAGCCATGAAGGGAAGCGGTGAACTAGGTAGAGAACAACTTGCTAGAAGGATTATCTACCCTGACGTGCATGTTAACTGGTGTTATGACTATATGCTGTGGTGTGATGAAAATGAGATAGGGGCCTTCATTCGGATAGGGATCTTGAGAAGAAGGGTGATCAAACCTTTTTCTCACTCTCTGAAGACAAATCTGATCTGAGTTAACTTTCTTGCTCTTTCTCCTGAAAGCCTGATACAGGTGGACTCTCATTTGTATTACCAGGCAACATTATTTATGGTAAAGATGGCCCATGATAGATAAACGTGGCCTGGAAAAGCATGAATACACCAAAAATACCTGGTGGAAGCACAGCTTTATGATTCCTTGAATACAGAGACTCACAAGTGGGCATATCCTTTCTGGGGACCTGAAAGCTATACCTAAGCCTATTACAGGAGATACTGGTCTCTATGGGGCATGAGGCTTCTATGCCAAGGCAGCTATTGTACCTGTTGAATGTGAATCTTGTTCTCTCACACCTAAACTCTCATGGTGGAGGGACAGAAGGGGAGATGCAGGAGAGGAACAGTCAAAGACTGGATTGCTATGAGGGTTATTCCCTCTGAAAGAAATGCCTAACACAGCCCACGTGGGATGCTGTCTATGTTTCTGGACCAATATCCATATGATTAAACTGGTGCCAGGTGTTACATGCTCAGGTCTTGTGAGTTTGAGTGTCTAGTTAAGAACATCCCCTACTAGGAGTTACAGAGAGTATGAAGAAGACAACCAATTTTATAAGTTGAGACCATTTTCTCAGTAATTTCATGTCCAGAAGAAACATAAGCAGGAGCTCCCTGAGGCGGTATTACTGTAGCTTCCACAAGAATATTTTTTATTTCTTGTATGTATTTCTAGTATGCTGAGTGTGTGTTTGTTGATTGACACTCATGGTGGACAATGCCACTCAAATTCTCCTTCAGAAGTGAAGGATAAATTTCCCAACACTGGACATGCTGTTGACAGGCAGCCCTCAGCTATCAACCCCCCTTGCAAACTGACTGCCATAGTGGTATACAGCCCCTTCACCCAATTACTGAACAACACAGATGTATAAAGATCTGGGCATCTCACCTCAATTTGAGACCACTCTGAAGGATTGTCCCAGCTTCAGAGCTTCCCATAGGACAGTTGAAGCTTCCATGCGGCTGTTTCAAGGCTAAACTTCTCTTTCTGCCCAATCCCCATCCCAAGAGGGCTCCCTGATAAATCTCCTGCACATTAATTTCTGTCTGTGACAACAGCTGATTAAACGTAGTTACAAGGCATCTATCATGTTTTGGGTACTAGAATCAGCACTGGTAAATACAATATGGTCTTTGCTCACAGGAAGCTTACAGTTTAGGGGGCAGAAATGCCTCCATTAAAATGCAGTATAATAAGAGCTATCATGGGTAAACATTCAGGAGGGCCATGAGTTATTCCAAACTGAATCTTTGAACAGTTAAGAAGGGATTTATGGAGGAAGAGATATCTGTACTGGCTTCTGGAGGACAAGTAGGAACTAATTAGTCCAGGAAAAAACAAAAGAAAGGCAGAAAGGTAGACCATGTAGAACCATGTAGAAAGAATAGCATGTTCAACAAGATGAATGATAATGAAAGCATGATGACACTGTAGAGAATGCAGTTTTTTTCACCTACTTACGGAATCGGAGGTAAGGGAGAGGCGATATCCCATGCAAAGACTATTAAAATGACTTATTATATACAGACATTGAAATTTATGTTAAAGAAATGGAGAGGCATGGAAGATCTGTGCACATTTGTATTTTATAAATATCTCTGTGCCTGAAACAAGGAAAGTGGACTCGGGGGAGGGGAACAAAAGCTAGGAGGACCAGTAAAGAGGCTGCTCTAGTATTCTTGGCAGGAGAGGATGTTAGCCTGAACCAAAGTTGGAATAGAATGAATGAAAAAAAAACAAAACAGAGACATTTTGGAGGCAGAATTGATAAGACTTGGAGATTCGTTGAACATGAGGTTAACAGAAAGGAAGGGATCAACGGAAACCTCAAATTCCTGACTTGAGCAAATGGGCAGAGGAGGCAAAATATGACAATCAGAGCAGGAGGCTCTGTGATTTCTAGATATTTCTAGATAGTGATTTCTAGATAAGTTGAATCTGACCTGTTTGTGGGATAGTCAAAGGGCTATATAAAGCTAGGAGCTCAACGTGGGGCTCAGGTTGTGTGTGTGTGTGTGTGTGTGTGTGTCTGTGCGCACATGAGTAACACAGAAACAGAGTAGCTCACCTCCCTTACTGGCCCAGCCATATCTAGTACTTGTAACAGTCTTTCGGGTCTCAATGGTACATCACTAAGCAGTTATGAGATAGTGTGGCGTATAGGGGGGAACAAAGCTTTCAAGTCAGGCGCACCTCAGCTTTTATCTCAACTCTACTACTTACTTGCTAGAAAGACTTGGGCAAGTTATTATATTTGAGCCTCACTCCCCATCACCATCAAAAATGGGACTGCTGATCACACTTTACAGGGCTGTCACAAGGCTTAAATGAAATTATATATGTACAAGCATTTGGCACACAGTAGGCCTTCAGTTATTCTTTAGTTTCTCAACTCAAATAGTTTCTAGTGGTCTTTGCATTCTCTCTCTCCTTCTCCTTCTTTTTTCTTTTTTTTCCAGTACCTCCTGACTCATACCGCTTTAAACTCATACTGTTAATATAAAGCATTATTTCAATTACCTGACAAAGATAAAACTTCTGCCCCATGCCCCCATCTTCCTTTTGTATGCCTTGGCCCTGCATGTGTTTGTAATCCTCTCCTGGCCTTGTCTACATCTAATTTACTTCCTTTCAGTTGAATGTTATCACAAGTCATGAATTGTTCTCACTTCATGTTTACTGCAAATAGATAACCATTGTCTCCAATAGGCCTGCTTTGTTTTATCTTAGGCAGATCACATTCTGCAACTTTTTAATTATTTCATTTTATTTCTCTACATTAGGTTGTTTCTCTTCTGCATTGATACTTGGATAAAGAGATGAAAACAAATTTGTAATTTTTTTTTTTTTTGCGGTACGCGGGCCTCTCACTGCTGTGGCCTCTCCCGCCGCGGAGCACAGGCTCTGGACGTGCAGGCTCAGCAGCCATGGCTCACGGGCCCAGCCGCTCCGCAGCATGTGGGATCTTCCCGAACCGGGGCACAAACCCGTGTCCCCTGCATCAGCAGGCGGACCCTCAAACACTGCGCCACCAGGGAAGCCCCCAAATTTGTAATTCAATACGCCTTTTCAAATATATTACCGCTGGAAACAAGCTCAGGCCCTTAAAATTTGTTTTGATTGTAAAGTTCAATGACCATATCAAAATTCTTTGGCTGGTGAAGACAAAGACTTTCAGATTCCCCCTTACAAGGAGCTGAGTTAATTTCAGCAAGGGATCTCAGTCAAGTGAACCAAGGCTTGGTTGGTTCCAGAACCCAGGGCTCCTTCAATTGAGGGGTTACCTAGGGCAGCAGCCACAGCATGTGGGATCAAAGGGTAGGTGTCAGGCCAAATCCAGGAAAGAGAACAATGGCCAGAGGAGAGAAAGCAGTTGCCTTATTCATGGAAATGCATTAGAATGAGAAAAGAAAGGGAACCAATACTCTGGAATTTGGTAAACAAATGGAGAGGGTTTAGGCCATAAACTATGAGCAAGGGGCAGGAGTATTTAAAGTACCCTCTTCAGGGATGATGGTCAAATATCTGATCCCACTTCTGGGCATATATCTGGAGAAAAACATAATTCAAAAAGATACATGCACCCCTATATTCATAGCAACACTATTTACAATAACAAGACATGGAAGCAACCTAAGTGTCCACTGACAGATGAATGGCTAAAGACGATGTGGTACATATATACAATGGAATATTACTCAGCCATAAAAAAGGATGAAATAATGTCATTTGCAGCAACATGGATGGACCTAGAGATTACTATACTAAGTGAAGTCAGACAGAGAAAGACAAAAATCATATGATATCACTTATATGTGGAATCTAAAACATGACACAAATGAACTTATCTATGAAACAGAAACAGACTCACACACTTCAAAAACAAACTTATGGATGAACATAGATGCAAAAATCCTCAACAAAATACTAGCAAAAAGAATCCAACAGCACATTAAAAGGATCATATACCATGATCAAGTGAGGTTTATCCCAGGAATGCAAGGATTCTTCAACATACGCAAATCAATCAATGTGATACACCATATTAACAAATTTAAGGATAAAAATCATATGATAATCTCAATAGATGCAGAAAAAACTTTCAACAAAATTCAGCACCCATTTATAATTAAAAACTCTCCAGAAACTGGGCAGAGAAGGAACGTACCTCAACGTAATAAAGGCCATAAATGACAAACCCACAGCCAACCTCATTCTCAATGGTGAAAAACTGAAAAGTATTTCGTCTAAGATCAAAAACAAGACAAGGTTGCTCACTCTCACCACTATTATTCAACATAGGTTTGGAAGTTTTAGCCATGGCAAACAGAGGAAAAAGAAATAAAAGGAATCCAAATTGGAAAAGAAGAAGTAAAACTGTCACTGTTTGCAAGATGACATGACACTATACATAGAAAATCCTAAAGATGCTACCAGAAAACTACTAAAGCTAATCAATGAATTTGGTAAAGTTGCAGGATACAAAATTAATGCACAGAAATCTCTGGCATTCCTATACACTAACAACAAAAAATCAGAAAGAGAAATTAAGGAAACACTCCCATTTACCACTGCAACAAAAAGAATAAAACACCTAAGAATAAACCTACCTAAGGAGGCAAAAGACCTGTACTCAAAAAACTATAAGACACTGATGAAAGAAATCAAAGACAATACCAACAGGTGGTGACATATACCATGTTCTTGGATTGGAAGAATCAGCATTGTGAAAATGACTCTACTCCCCAAAGCAATCTACAGATTCAATGCAAGCCCTATCAAACTACCAATGGCATTTTTCACAGAACTAGAACAAAGAATTTTACAATTTGTACAGAAATACAAAAGACCCCAAATAGCCAAAGCAATTCTGAGAAAGAAAAACAGAGCCGGAGGAATCAGGCTCCCAGACTTCAGACTATACTACAAAGCTACAGTAATCAAGACAGTATGATAATGGCACAAAAACAGAAATATAGATCAACGGAACACTATAGAAAGCCCAGACATAAACCCACGCATATATGGTCACCTTATCTTTTTTTTTTTTTTGCAGTACGCGGGCCTCTCACTGTTGTGGTCTCTCCCGTTACGGAGGACAGGCTCCAGACGCACAGGCTTAGCAGCCATGGCTCACGGGCCTAGCCGCCCCGCGGCATGTGGGATCTTCCCGGACCGGGACACGAACCCATGTCCCCTGCATCGGCAAGCGGACTCTCAACCACTGCGCCACCAGGGAAGCCCTGGTCACCTTATCTTTGATAAGGAGACAAGAATATACAGTGGAGAAAAGACAGCCTCTTCAATAAGTGGTGCTGGGAAAACTGGACAACTACATGTAAAAGAATGAAATTAGAATACTCCCTAACACCATACACAAAAATAAACTCAAAATGGATTAAAGACCTAAATATAAAGCCAGACACTATCAAACTCTTAGAGGAAAACATAGGCAGAACACTCTATGACATAAATCACAGCAAGATCCTTTTTGACCCACCTCCTACAGAAATGGAAATAAAAACAAAAATAAACAAATGGGACCTAATGAAACTTAAACGCTTTTGCACAGCAATGGAAACCATAAGCAAGACGAAAAGACAACCTTCAGAATGGTAGAAAATATCCACAAACAAAGCAACTGACAAAGGATTAATCTCCAAAATATACAGAAAGCTCATGCAGGGCTTCCCTGGTGGCGCAGTGGTTGAGAGTCCGCCTGCCGATGCAGGGGACACGGGTTCGTGCCCCGGTCCGGGAAGATCCCACAAGCCACGGAGCGGCTGGGCCTGTGAGCCATGGCCACTGGACCTGTGCATCCAGAGCCTGTGCTCCGCAATGGGAGAGGCCACAACAGTGAGAGGCCTGCGTACCACAAAAAAAAAAAAAAAAAAAAAAAAAAAAACGCTCATGCAGCTCAATATCAAGAAAACAAACAACCCAATCCAAAAATGGGCAAAAGACCTAAATAGACATTTCTCCAAAGAAGACATACAGATGGCCAAAAAACACATGAAAAGTTGCTTAACATCACTAATCATTAAAAAAATGCAAATCAAAACCACAATGAGGTATCACCTCACACCGGTCAGAATGGCCATCATCAAAAAATCTACAAAAAATAAATGCTGGAGAGGGTGTGGAGAAAAGGGAACCCTCCTGCACTGTTGGTGGGAATGTAAATTGATACAGCCACTATGGAGAACAGTATGGAGCTTCCTTAAAAAACTAAAAACAGAACTACTGTATGACCCAGCAATCCCACTACTGGGCATATACCCTTAGAAAACCATAATTCAAAGAGTCATGGACCACAATGTTCATTGCAGCACTATTTGCAATAGCCAGGACATGGAAGCAACCTAAGTGTCCATCGACAGATGACTGGATAAAGAAGATGTGGCACGTATATACAATGGAATATTATTCAGCCATAAAAAGAAACGAAATTCAGTTATTTGTAGTGAGGTGGATGGACCCAGAGTCTGTCATACAGAGTGAAGTAAGTCAGAAAGAGAAAAACAAATATCGTCTGCTAACGCATATATATGGGATCTAGAAAAATAATACTGATGAACCTAGTGGTAGGGCAGTAATAAAGATGCAGATGTTGAGAACGGAGTTGAGGACACAGGGTGGGAAGGGGAGGCTGGGACACAGTGAGAGAATAGCACTGACATATATACACAACCAAATGTAAAACAGATGGCTAGTGGGAAGCTGCTGCATAGTACAGAGAGATCAGCTCGGTGCTTTGTGACATCGTAGAGAGGTGGGATAGGGAGGGTGGGAGGGAGGCTCAAGAGGGAGGGGATATGGGGGTATATGTATGCATATAGCTGATTCACTTCTTTGTACAGTAGGAACTAACACAACACTGTAAAGCAATTACACTCCAATAAAGATGTTAAAAAAAAAAAAAGAAGACTTGGGGTAATTGTTGAGGAGCAAGGATTTGAGAAGGAATCTGAAAGGAGAGGCAGAAATACTAAAAATAAAGTTTGTTGACCTGTACAAAGAAAAAAGAAAAGGTATTAAAAAAAGAAACTTATGGTTACCAAAGGGGAAACGTTGGGGGGAGGGTTAAATTAAGAGGTTGGGATTAACATATACACACCACTACATATAAAATAGATAATCAGCAAGGACCTACTGTATAGCACAGAGAACTCTACTCAATATTCTGTAATAGCTTATATTGGGCAAAGAATCTGAAAAAGAATAGATATATGTACACGTGTAACTGAACTACTTTGCTGTACACCTGAAACTAAGACAACATGTAAATCAACTACATCCCAATATAAAATAAAAATTAAATTTAAAATAAATAAATATATAAAGTATCCTCTTCAGGGATGATGGTAAAATATCTGAAAATAATATTACAACACAAACTGTGGTAGATAAGGGCAGCTCCTTTTCTTCTCATCCTGAGTGTGACTTTTTGATTTTGTTGACCTGAAATAAACAGACTGCCTGATACCTCTCCAAGGATGAGTTTATTTGTGTCAGCAGAGGATTGCAATTCGGGGTCTGCAATCAAGGGAGCCTCATGCAAGTCCCCCCACAGCAAGAGGATAACATTTTTATAGAGGGGAAAAGGAAGTTGGGGGGCCTGTAGTAAACAGAGTCCATGGCTTTTCATTAGCTGAGTCCTTGACAGGAAAGAAAAGGAGTTGTTCTCCTTCCTACTGGGCTTGGCTCACTTCTCAGGGTGAGCGCTCCCCCTACTCGTCTCCCAACTCTAATTGAGGTTTCTGTTTATTAATTTTTTATGATTCCTGTCCAAGAAAGTTATACAAAAGCCTATAAAAGATTGCCCCAATAGATAGCCTGCATTTTATCCTTACCTGCCTCACACTTCCCTTCACCCTCTCATCTCCTCAACTCTCCATTTATGTTTCCACATCCCCCATAATAGGTACCTAAACCATTCAGTTTCTCCTTTCTCTGCCTTGATCACTCTACCTGACTACAAATTTCATCTATTCCTCTCCTCGGTTATGTATCCCATACATCTCTCTGCCGATCAAGAGACCTAAAAGGAAATATAAACACAGAACAGCCTCCTCCTCGTCCTCCTCCACCATGTACATCAGCTCTGAACAGTGGAACTGGAAAGAAAGGGAACCTGCATTTTCTGAGCACCATCTAAGTGCCTGGCACTTAAATACTTGACAGGACTTATCCCGCTGAATCCTCACTATGTTCCAATTTTACAGCTGGGGAAACTGAAGTTCCTTAAAGTAACAAAGCTGGTAGATGGAAGAGCTGGGATTTAGACATTGGTCATTCTGACTCCAAACTCCATTTTTCACAGATCCTAATTTACCAATTGTGCTTTGATGGTGCAATATGAATCATCTCTCCACAATGTCCTCCATCACCTAGATATTTCTGCCCTTGCTCAATGTCATTCTGGTCCACCATAGGCATGAAGTGCACTAGGGAATCACACTAGAAAGCAAATAGCTCCCAACCACTTTATTTATTTATTTATTTATTTATTATTTTTATTTTTTTTCTTTTTTGCGGTACGCGGGCCTCTCACTGTTGTGGCCTCTCCCATTGCGGAGCACAGGCTCCGGACGTGCAGGCCCAGCGGCCATGGCTCACGGGCCCAGCCGCTCCACGGCATGTGGGATCCTCCCAGACCAGGGCATAAACCCGTGTCCCCCGCATCGGCAGGCAGACTCTCAACCACTGCGCCACCAGGGAAGCCCCCAACCACTTTATTCACAACTCTGGGTCTCTGGTATGCTTTGCTTTTCTTGCGCATACATTGAAAGATAATGCGTTTTGTGATGTTAATACTGGAGTGGCATTTAGAGACCCAAAAGCTGACGCTCTGCTTCAAAATCTTATCATGAGATAAATATCCTTCTTGTGTGCCAAAAGGAAAAAAATGAAAATGCAATACATTTAATAATCATCCAAATGAACAGGAATGAAAGGAGCTGTGTGGCTGGTTTGATGCCAAGTCACCTCTGCCCTGTCTGACACTGATCCACCACTTTATCTTCAGCTGTTTACTCAGTCCAAGGGCCTCACTTCCTGTTTGATATGCATCCCACGAGCTGCCAGGGCCAGACATCCTGAAATAAATTACCAAATGGACTCCAGGCAAACTTCTTGTTCTCATTAGGAATTTTGAGAAGTATAAAGAACCTCCTGTGGACCACAGTGTAGTCCTTTTAGGTCTACTGAGAAAAGGTCAGCTTTCCTCTTCCGGAGGATGTATCTCCCAGAGCCCAACAGCAAACAGCAGTAGTGAGATCTTCTGTGTTTATAACCCCTTTTGCAAAAACCCTGGTTCAGAGAAAAGACCATGGGCTTTGGAGTCAGAAAGATCTGGGTTCAAGTCTGAGCTCTGGCACCTACTCTATCTGCAACCTTATAATATAATATATGCAATCTTAGTATGTATATATCACACATAATATAATGACATGCGTCCACCATTAGAGTATCATATAGAATAGTTTCAGGGCCCTAAAAATCCTCTGTGCTCTGCCTGTTCATCCCTCTCCCCTCACTCAATCCTGTCAACATGTGATCTTTTTACTGTCTCCATTGTTTTGCCTTTTCCATAATGTCATATAGTTGAACCACATAGTTTGTAGCCTTTTCAGATTGGCTTCGTTCACTTAGTAATATGCACTTAAGGTTCCTCCATTTCTTTTCATGGCTTGATATCCTATTTGTTTTTAGCACTGAATCCACTGTTCACAATGGTGAACACTTTTTAAACAGAAAAGCCCAACTGAGATTTACTGCATCAGAGTTTTTACACATATTTTAACCAGGTCCTCAAGGTGATTCTGATGCACACCTGGGCTAGATAATGGTAAATATTTTCTCCTGGATTTAAAAAGCATATGCATTATATCCAGACAAAACTATAATTCGAAAAGATACATGCACCCCTATGTTCATAGCAGCACTATTTACAATAGCCAAGACACAGAGACGATCTAAATGTACATCAACAGATGAATGGATAAAGAAGATAACACGCACACACACACACACACACACACACACACACACACACACACACAATGGAATATTACTCTGCCATAAAGAAGAATGAAATAATGCAGCTGCATGGATGGACCTAAAGATTATCATACCAAGTGAAGTTAAGCCAGAAAGAGACAAATTCCATATGATATCACTTATATGTGGAATCTAAAATATGACACAAATGAACTTATCTATGAAAGAGAAACAGACTCACAGACATAGAGAGAATAGATTTGTGGTTGCCAAGGGGGAGGGGGCCGGGGGAGGGTTGGATTGGGAGTTTGGGACTAGCAGATGGAGAGTAATATATATAGAATGCATAAACAGCAAGGTCCTATTGTATAGCACAGGGAACTGTATTCAACATCCATTTATTATTGGGAAATAAACCAAATATGGTTTATTTCCCAATAAACCATAATGGGAAATAAATAAATAAAAAGCATATGCATTAATGTTCCCTAGATTTAAGGTGATTCTTTTCCTTTGAGGGAAAAATGTTTATTTCCTCCAAGGTGGACGAGTCTATGCTCCATCCCAGTATCCCGCCTCAGTCAATGAGTCCTAGTATGGGGAGAATACAGGAGGATCTAGGCAGGGTGGATTCTCCCCTAATAAAGTAAGTTTTGCCTTCAGTTCTTGATCAGTTAGGAGGGAGAAAGAAGAGAAGGGTAATTTGTCAAGAAAAAATGGTAGAAAACAGGAAAAGTGCTAAAATTCCTGACGTCTTAATTTTTGCCACATGATAGGCACTCTAGAGACATGGTCTCTTTAACTTTATTTCTATAGGAGGTAATATTTACCTATTTAAAGATAAGGAAACTAAGAGCGTAAACTTTAACATTTGCAGATGAGAGGATTCAATCTAATGTCTGCCTGTCTTCTTGTACTATTTATTATTTTACCCACTCCAATACAGATTGTAAGATTTTTGAGGAAAAGGACCACATGTGTCCATTTAACCCAAGTGCTTGACTGACACAAGGTACACAATAAATATTTATGAAATATGTCTTAAATGAATAATTGTTCACAGGAGTGTGCTGCCTCCTTTTGCTAGATTAACTCCAGTAGAAAGCGGAGAAAGATTAGTTAATATTCCTGATATTTTTATGCAATTCACTTTTTGACATTTTTTGATAGCACAGGCCTCAGACAGAGATATCTCTTAAAGCTGTAGATGATTCAGGAAAGCCTGTTAAACCTCAGATTCATAATCACAGTAGGCAATGGTGGTTCATTTCCTAAGCTCACCTTGACACACCTTTTAATCAAGGAGAGACAGGCTAATGGTGACTATGATTTATCACCCTTCCAGAAGAACCACAGATCCTATTCTACTGTGCCTTGAACACATTTATAGCTTCTTTAGACTAAGCATCAGTTCCCTCAATGTTGAAAAAACAGTCAACAATGAAAAAAAAAGTGGGTTTGCTTCTAAGTACATAAAATGTGTTTCTTTATAAATCCTCTCCAAGGGCTCCTAATGACATATAGCTCATACTGTAGTCATAGAATGAGCTGTATTTGCCCCTGGGCCTTCTCAGGCTAGTAACACATTAGACATTTGTGATGTGCATTAATTCTCTCATACCATTCACTGCCTTATATTTCCAAAGAGCTAGTAGCTCAGTGCTAATGAGGTCAAGGTCCCAGGTTTGATTCTTCATGGGCACAGATGATTATCCCTCTCATGTTTAGACATATAAATATCACTGAACCTTGCCAGCTTGGACTATTTTTTCTTCACGGACAAATTCTTATAGAGAAAAGAGGGTCATTTCAACCTCTGGGTCTCAATGTTCTACTCAATAAAATGAGAATAATAATAATAATAGATCCTTATTACGTATCTTGTAATGTCCAAAGTATCTAAGAAAATAATGCATATAAATGTACTTAATAAGCATTATAGAAATAAAGGAAAGGGGAAGGAAAGAAGGAGGAAGGGAGAAAGAGAGGGAGGGAGGGAAAAAGGAAAAGCTTTGGTAAGATGGTATTAATAGAGGATCACAGTGGCCTTTCATTATTTAGTCTTACCTAATGTCTTTCTGCCATTTTTTTTTTATAATAGCAGCCCAATATTTATCTCAAGGAGCTATCTTTTTTCCACTTTGTGTTTATGTGGCTTGACACATCCCCTAGGTCTAGAGGTGGAACCATATCACAGTTCTCACCAGTTCATTTAGTTCCATTTTTTGGACACAGTGATTATTTCAGAATTGAAATAGGCCCACATCAATCCAAAGCCAATTTCAGGACTTTTCCAAAGCAACTGGACAAGGGTCTTTCTCCACAGACTTGGAAAGTGAAAAAGTGAGTCAGCACTGTCTTGGAACCATCCTGACTTGAGAGCCTGCCTGAAAATGGAAAACAAAGTGGAACTGCAGAATCTAGAGATGTAGAGAACTCACTCCTAATGATATTGTTTGAGCACCTGGATCTAGCTATACCTGAAGCTATATTTAAAATTGTCAGCCTACAAATTTCCCTTTTTATTCAAAGCCAGTTTAGAGCTGGGTTTCTATCACTGAGACTAAAAGAATCCTGATTAACATGATTACAGAAAGCAGGAAAGAAGTTCCAATACGTCAGCTCTGCCACTGCATGTCTTTCAGCCTGTGCATGGAAAAAGAAAGAACAAAAGTTACACACAGAATTCATTTAAATCTTGACTCTACTACTAGTGTTCTAACTAGTGTTAAGCAAATTACTTGATCTTTCCGAGCCTTGTCTTTGCATAGGTAAAATGGAGAGACAGCTAACTACCATGTGGAGTGACATAGAGAATTAGATAAAATGAAATATGTTAAGAGTGTAGCACATTGTATGCACTCTATACACTTCTTCCTACATTCCTGATTATCTCCTAGAAATCCAGAGATGAGAGGGAACTGGACAAGTTCTCACTGATTGTGCCCTTGAGGCTATCAGCTCACATACCAAGTTCCAGGTTCAGTTTTTCATTCACTTGAGTTGCACTGCAGTGTGACTAACCAGATCACTATTTCCAACCCACTGCAGTTATTGTTTAGTTCTCCATACAACCCAGAATCCTTTCATCAGCGTGTTTTTTAAATGGGGTGAGGGTGGGTTGCTGCAGCAGAGACAGTATCTCAGGCAGTTGGAAGCACAGTAAGATGGAAAAAAAGAAATCCTGTGTCTAGTCTCATTCTCTGGAGAGCTTTATAAAGGCACACATCTGTTAATGAAGGCATAGATTTGGTCTGTTTTTTAGAATTTAGTCCGAAAACAAACAAACAAGGAAATCCCAAACAATTCAGGAAGCATAAAGTGGGAAGGAAGGAAGGAAGGGAGGGAGGGCAGTGAGGAACCTATGCATATTAAAATAGAAGCCAAACTCAAAAATGATAACTCCTAATTTCTGTCCTTTGCCTGAGGTCAAATCCACTGCTCTCCTTCTCCATCAGTGCCTTCCTAGACCAAGCCATCATCTTTGTCCTCTTGACCTTGGAGCTGGTATCTGGCAACCTGAAAAATCTATGTCCCAAATAGCATCTAGGATGGTCTTAACAAAAACAAAAAAATAATAATAAATCAGATCATCCCCTACTTAAAATGACCCAGTGGCTCTGGAATATATGTTGGCAGTTTCTTAAAAAACTAAATATGCAACTACTATATGACCCAGCAGTCACGCTCTTAGGCATTTATCCAAGAGAAATGAGAACTAATGTTCACACCTGTATGCAAGTCCTCATAGCAGCTTTATTCATAACAGCCCAAAACCAGAACCAACTCAGTGGGTGATAGTTAAATAAACTGTGGTATATCCAAAACATGTCATATTACTCAGCAATGAGAAGAAACAACCTACTGATACATGCATATTGACACAGATTGATGTTGCAAAAAAGTCAATCCCGAAAGGTGATATACTGTAAATTTCATACGTATAACATTTTTGAAATGACAGAATTATAGAAATGGAGAACAGATTAGTGAGTACCAGGGATTAGGGCTGGGGATGGAGGTAGGAGTGACATGGATGTGACCATAAAAGGGCAACACAAAGCCTCCTTGTGGTGATGGAACTGTTCTGTATCTTGACTGGGGAGATGGATACATGACTCTACACAAGTGATAAAACTGAATGGAACTATGCAGTGCATGATAAAACACACAAAGGAGTACAAATAAAACTGTGGCGATCTCAATAAAATCAGTGGATTATATCAATGTCAATATGCTGGTTGTGATATTGCATTACAATGTTGCAAGATGTTAACCTTGGGGGAAACTGAGTATAGTGCACTCAGGATCTCTGGCACCATTTCTTACCACTACATGTGAATTTACAACTATCTCAAAGTAAAAGCTTCGATTTTTTTAAAAACCACTCGATGCTTTCCCATCCTATTAAGAATAACATTGCAGATCAGTAGTGGGAATGGAGACCTGACCCCAGAGAGCCCTGAGCAGCCCCATCACCATCCTGGCCTAGTTACCATCACACCTTGGGAGGAGCCTCAGCTGCCACAGTGGGTCCCAGTCACCATCACTGCAACAGTGAGCAGCCCCCGCCTGCCCTCAGGGATGAGAAGATCATTGCACCCAAGGGCTTGCGAATAGCCAAATGAGTCAACGTAAGAAACAGATGTGTTGGGACTTCCCTGGCAGTCCAGTGGTTAAGACTCCGCACTTGCACTGCAGGGGGCAGGGGTTCGACCCCTGGTCGAGGAACTAAGATCCCACATGCCGTGTGGCACAGCCAAAAAATTTTAAAAAATGAAAGAAAGAAACATATGTGGTTTCATCAACAGGAATGACACCAAGGAATAGGTATTTGCACACCAGACTGCCCTAAGAATAACCCCAGAAGTACCTTTGCAGTGTAGGAGGGGGAGAAAGGGTGGAGTTTGACATTGTTGAAAAGAGAAGAGAAGGCGGAGGCAGCATGTGTTACAGGCCCTGGTGATGGTCAATATTGCTGCAGATTGTAAGTGTGATAGATACGCTCCACGTCGCAGGGTCCTCCATGCCGTTAGCAGCATAATTACCAAAACAGTGAGGGCAGGAGAAGAATGTGGGATGGGAGAGCGCTACCGGGGCCCACCATGGCACATGCGGAGACCCTTCGGGAGTGAACCACGGTATTCCAACCCTCCTGTGCACAGAGCGGGGATGGAGAGTGCTGACAACCAGGGTGCAGAGCAAGGCAGACCCATGAGACAGAATATGTATCAGGTTAGAGACCACGATTCCGCAGGGGCCCTCCTAGCCAGACAGCCTAGAGAGGAAGGCAACGAAGAAGATAAGGAAAATCTAGGTGAGGAGACCTGGAGGTCAATAGCCACCTCAACATGGGTACCCCCGCAACTTCAACTACTGACGCAGACACCCAGAAAACCCTCAACCACAAGGTGGCAAAGAGACAGATGCAGTCCATCCACCTGCTGAGAATTCATCCACTCCCACGACTGAGAAGGGTGGTGCCGAGTAAATGCCTGGCTTACCATCTCTGCAGTCATCGGTTTAGCCATCCAACAAGAAGAAATGAACATGAAATTCCTGCAATAAGAAATGAACAAAAGATTGGAGCTGAAGACCTTAATTGCTTGTTTTTTGCCTGTTGACCAGATGACTAGAACTATCTGCACTGTTTATGTTGCATGGGGTTTTTATAATTTTTTATTTTTTTTGCAGTACGCAGGCCTCTCACTGTTGTGGCCTCTCCCGTTGCGGAGTACAGGCTCTGGACGCACAGGCCCAGTGGTCATGGCCCACGGGCCCAGCCGCTCCGCGGCATGTGGGATCCTCCCGGACCGGGGCATGAACCCGTGTCCCCTGCATTGGCAGGCGGACTCCCAACCATTGCGCCACCAGGGAAGCCCGGGTTTTTATCATTTTTACCTAAAGGTATCTCTTTTTGGTCATGACAAATGTGTTTTTTTTTTAAATCTTGGTTATTCTCGATACACCTTTAAAGGTTTTTAAATTGTTTCACATCTGGTCAAGTTGAGATTTTTAAGAACCTCATTTTTAATTTTCAATGAAAGTTTACAACTTGATTTTTTCAAAGAAAGTCAACAAACAGCAAACACATGTTAACAGAGGTCTTAAGGTTTTTCTTTTAATTTTTTTTTTAATATTTATTTATTTTGGCTACGCCAGGTCTTAGTTGCGGTAGGCGGGATCTTCATTGCGGCATGCAGGATCTTTAGTTGCAGCATGCACATGGGATCTAGTTCCCCGACCAGGGATCGAACCCAGGCCCCCTGCATTGGGAGCATGGAGTCTTACCCACTGGACCACCAGGGAAGTGCCAAAGGTAAGCTTTTAAAAGTTTTTTAAAGTTAAGTTAAAAAAAATAATAATAATAACATTGTATTACCTGTCCTGGCTTACAGAGCCCTATCCAACCTGGCCCCTTCTGCTCTCTACCATCTCCTCTAATGCCATGTTCCCACCTGGCTTCTGAAAGGATCCACAAGGCCTTGGCATTAATTGTCTCCTTTTATTGAAATGTTCTACCTCTAATCTCTGCAGGATTAGTTCCCAACCTGTTACCTTCTCAGGGAGGCTTTTCCTGACTACACATTCAAAAGCACCCAGCCACCCGGTTACATCACCCTATATCAATTATCATTGTGGTATCTATTATTTTTTTGTTTATTTTTTCATGTTGTTTATATTTGTTTCCTTCCACTAGAAAGTAGGCTCCTTAAGGGCCGGGATTCTGTTTGTTATTCTTTGCTGTATTTCTGTCATCGGAAACAGTGTCAGACACATAGTAAGTGCTCATTAAGTGTCAGACACAGAGTAAGTGCTCATACTAAGTGTTCATTAAGTAGATATACTCATGTGTAAATGATAAGTTGTAGAAAGAGGTCTTGCTTAATACATAGTCATTCCTCTTGTCATTCAAGGCCCCCATCTATCTACAAAGAATTCAAAGTCTCCACCCAAATATTACATCTTAGTGTTTTAATGAAAGGCTCAATATTAGTAGGATAGCCCAGACCTGAAGAAGCCAAGAATTCAGAGAACAGACACATTGCAGAGATGAACTGAAGAAGCGGGAAGAACCCAGGTACAGGTGGTAATAGAAAGGGGGACAAAATGGAAAATCCAGGTAAACTTAGCAAGCACACACTGACCTCCCTAGGTGCCAGGTACTATGCTATACCCTGTAGAGATACGAGATGATATACTCCTAGTCTGAAGCATCCATGTGGTCCCTGATGACTCTACCCGAGAGGCCCAGCAGGAAGGGGCATCATTTGAGTGACCTGACAGATGGGCTGGATAACCTGAGCAGAGTGGTCAGAGCCAGGAGAATTCCATCTTAGGGATGACGATCACTGGGCAAATAATGTAGTCAGAGACCCATCCAGAGGCCCCATTTCCCTTCAACTGGAACAGGTCCATTTTTACCTGTATCACTTACTGGGCTTCTCTGATCAACACATGATCCCATAGTCAAAAAGTGTTTGAAGCCACTGTGTATAGGGCAGACGCAGATCTTGGGCTAGTTTAACAGCAAAAGAGTTTCAATATATTCCATCATTTCAAGACAATATTTGCTTTCAACCTTTTCCACTTCTGTCTTTAAGAAATAGATAAATAGAAGCAATGCACTGACATTCTCATTTTCAAGTCCCCAGTGGGTTTCATTGTCACAGTCAGCTGAGGTTATCAAGTTCCTTCCTTAAAAATTGCTGGCCAGGCTAGACCCGAAATAGGCTATCGTATGCTTCACACATCCCACTCCAGTTGGAACAGAGCTATCTTGTTCTTGAAATCGGTATTGATTTCTCTCTCAGCAACAGTATTTAACTCTTGTGCTTTCAGTCTAGGGGGCCCGGGAAGCTTCAGGTATTTTTCCTGGAAGAAAGCAGCGTCCCTCTTTTCCTTGGACTGGGGATCTTTGTCTCCCTGGTTTCTTAGATCCGCAACAGGAAGCACCCTTCATGAGCTAAAAGACCATACTACAAAAAAGCAGTATGTCACGTGTTTACCAAGCTTTCACACTCTCACCTGCCATCATGCCTTAGTCTTTAGCAAGATTGGCCATTCTGATTCACTAATTTAACAGATAAAATTCAGGGGGGGATTGTAACCTCCAAGATATGTACAGGTCCCAAAGTTAACATAGGACATTTCCAGTCCATTCTCTGATATGCTCCTCCCAGAAGCCCTGTGATAGAGAAAAGGCAGGGATTTTCATGCCCATTTTACAGATGAGAAAACTGATTCAGTTTCCTAGTTTTGTGGGCTCTAGCCAGCCTATTGTGCTTCTTCTCACAAAAACCAGTTGTCTGTTCTTCCCCTGACATGAAGAGTAATTTGAACCAAACTGAGCAAAATGACTGTTTCCTTTCATCAGAGCCAACTTTAACCCACATTTAGTAAAATTTAGGTGGAGTAAGGCCCTGGTCTTGGCATAAATCGTGGTTAGTCCCAACAGTTTGTTATATTCCATCCCAAAGATTATATCAACATTGGGGAACATCTATCTGTTTCTCCTGATACAGAAATTACAAAAACAGTTTGCTCATAAATAATATCATATGGTGAAAAGAATAATAATGATAAATTATGTATTTAAGGTTTCTTACCCTGTATTTCCACACACTTTATGTTACGAACTCTTACAACACAGCGAAGTAAATACTGGTAGCTTACTTTACAAAAGAATAGATGAAGAAATTGAAGAACACAAAATTAGTTAAATCCCACGAGATGGCACACCAAATAAAGGACAGCTCTGAGTGCAAGCAGTTTAACTGGCATCTAAAACCTGTTCTCTTACCACCCACATATAATGCTTCTCAGGCAGAGAGGTTGAGAAGGAAGTACCTGTTTGTGTCCAGAAAGGAGACTATCCAATTCTCCATTTTTTCCACAAATATGTGTTGAGCATCTGTTATAGGCAAGATATTAGTCTACTCACTGGGGCCAAAGCAGTGAAAAAACAAAGGCTCCACCCTCCTGAAGCTGACATCCTATATGCAAACACTCTTGGCTTACGAACGATTATTATTCCTTGCCATGTACTCTCCCCACAAAAAGAAAATAAGATCTCCTTATACACAGGTCACAAAATGAGAAATTATACCTCTAGTCATAGTTAAATGTGAAGGCAGTGGTTCTTGGTCTTTTTATTCCAAGGTGCTAGTTAAATACCAGCATCACCACTCCATTCACGACTATGACATAGACAAAGAGGTGGGGTTTTCTATACAATTCCCTGCATGTTAGCTGTATCTTAATCGTTTTTTCTTTTCTCAAGGAAGTACAGAAGAATGCAAGAAAGTAGTCTGTTATTGTAGGGTAACTATGAATCCATAGGTAATTATTTGCAAACTTCAGTACTTAATTATGAATGGTAACAAATTACTTATGACCCACCTCACAAGCGAGGTAGATATTGACATACTATATTCTGGGCCAAGTTATCACCAAGATTCCTGTCCTGGAGAAAGCAGTAACTTATTAAATCATCATAAACCATATGTATTTTATCATGGGTCTATACAGCTTACGTGTTAGCTGTGGGTATGAAAATGCATGTAGCTTTCAGGACTATTTTTTTTTTAATTCCTCAGCTTAGCACACAATACCAATCAGGTGAGAGGCCAGAAATGGCCTTTCAAATAGGCAGGGAGAAGAGGGAATCAGGAGGCATGGAAAACCTCTTCCAACCTTACCGATATGACTTCAACCAGCCTCATATATGGTTCATACCAGAAAGGGGCATGATAGCAGTTACTAAGATTCACCAAGTCTCCATCTTTTTATTGTCTCCAGGATGTGGGAATCAAACATCTTGGGTGAGGTAAGAAAAGTGCTATTTTTATTGGATTTACAAGATATTTCCTCAGCTGCACAGCCTTAGAACCCACCTAAATGAGTCAGGCTCCCTGCAGGAAACAGAATTGATCCTACATCATTCAGATGAAGATATTTTAACTTAGGGACTGTTTACAGGAGTACAGGCATAATTTAGGGAATTATGATGGGGCAAAGATGATAGGGCAGTAAGAAATAATGTGAAGACATTAATATCCCTAAGGTCAATGCTAGGATGCTCCAGGAATCCAATGAGAGCTGGAGCCATGGAGGAGAGGTCTTCAGAGGAACTGGAGGGATGCAGTTCTTGCCTGAGACAGGGAACCAAAGCAGGAAGAAAGTTGGAAGAGATATACTTCGACCTATCTCTCCTCCACATTTCCGTATACTGCCATTGCCATCTCATTGGTCAAATCCAACAATTAGCAAGCCAGGGAGTCTGGGTGATGCAATCTGCAAGGGTCAACTTTGCAGAGCACAGAACAGAGCAGAAAAGGGAAAAGAATAGAATTGGGGTTACAAATGAATAAAAGGGGTAAAGTTTACCCATCCTTCTAGCCTCGTCTCAAGCCAACCTCTTCCTTATTTCTGTATCCCTCCCCTGACCTACTGGCCCCTCTCTCTCTCCCCTCCACTGACCTACTGGCCTTCTCAGCAGCTGCTCTCTTCTCCTCAGAGCTTCTGCACATACTGCTCCTTCTTTCTCAGACTCCTTCTCCCAGTCCCTCTTCATATGCATAGCTTTTCCTCCTCCTTGGAGGCCCCTTAAACACCATTTCTCAGGGAGACTTCAGGAGACCCAACATTTCAGAGTCCTAATCTATAAAGGGTGCAGAAACATCACTCGAAATGAAATGAGATGAAGTCAAACTGAATCTACCAAAGTCCTCTCTAGTGCATAATGTGGAACTGTTGGTGAGGGTGAAATCCAGAGGGGCTGATCAACTAAAACCCGCAGTAGCTGAACTTCCTTGTAAGAGGGTGGGCTTGGTTAACAGCAGGGATTCTATTAGGCTGAACTTAGGGCCAGTGCTGAATCACTCAAGACGCGAAAGGAGAGTCTCAGCACTGCCACCACTGTTTCTCTATTCAGCCTCTCCTGCAAGTACCTGTTGAACAAATGCTCTCACAATTATCCATCTGGGGGCAGGGGGTGCTCTACATTAACAGGCTGTTCAAACTTCTAAACCCAGCTGGGGACCAGGGATACTTGTTATGTGCTGCTTTAATGTCCTTTACTTCTCCATCGTTAAAATATGTCACACATGTAATAATGTAATTAGCATGCATCTTCCCTAGCCCCATATTGTAAGATTCAGCCTTATTCATCCTCCGTCAAGACTGTATAGTTCTTAGCTCACTGTTGGGAACCTCCAAGGTAGATCTTCAAAAATTATACTGAATAACTAATAAGAACCTGCTGTATAAAAAAATAAATTAAATTAAATTTAAAAAAATTATACTGAATAAAGAAAAAAATGAGCCCAGGATTTAGATAGATAGATGATATAGATACACAGACACATATGTATGGATGCTAGATCAGAAAATATAGTTAGATTACATTTTCATCCTGTGCCAATGAGACACCATTTGCAATTGAGTTTGATTCTAGGTGTCTTCATTTTAAGGGGACCTTCACTAATCAGAATACTCCTACGAAAAGTGGGAGGACTTTTAAAGTCCTGGAAGTCATCTGATAACCTTTGTGGTAGATTTCTAGCTCACTCTAAATCTACTTATTAAATTCCTCTTCTTTTCTAAATACTGTCAAATGCATTTGCACATAAAGGGAGTTTTGCTTTTAACTGTGATAGGTAGCTTACTTATTTATATGTGTATACCATGCCTACCACTTTTATCCCAATCATAAGATTTTGAGATTGTGAATGTCTGCATGAACTGGCCGGGGAGAATGAGAGATAATGAAATTTATGGTTTAAAACCAAAAGCTCGCATTTTTACAAGTCTCTTTAACGAAGTTCTGCAAAGAAAGTAATGCATATGCTCAGCATAAATGTTTAGCTACAAACCAATGTACTCTATCAAACCCTCATCTTCAATAAATAAAATAAGCCCAAAAAAAGTAAAAATAAGGGGACAAGATAATACCTAGAATTTCATCTCTTTCTAAAGAAAAGGCCACTTCCCAAACTAAATTCTAAGAAAGAAAAATATTTTTATTTCAGAGGCATTTCCTATTTTTATGCTGGCAATATACATTCCAACAGCAAGTCTGCTTCTAAAACAAATGAGTTTGTATTAATGCATCTTAAAAGCATGAAGCTACAGCTCAGATTAGATGACTAGCTGCAAACAAGAATGCAGATGGAAACACTGTTTTATGCGCTGTAAACATGCTGTACTCTGAGACATAAAGGCACTGGGAATGTCACCCTGAAGAGTATCCGTGCATGTCTTTTCTTCTTTCATTCTGGACTGCAGTTAAAAGTCCATGCTAATATCACTTCCTGTTTCCCAGAAAAGAAATTAAAAGTCAGAAACAATTTAAATTACTTGAATCCTCTCCCACCCATGAGAGGAATTTGTATACCTCAGAAATGAATGTGGCTCTTTGATGGGGAATGCTTATTTGCTGTTGACAGCTTTTTAGTGAAAAAGATAGAAATCAGATTGAATTTCGACAGTGAGAAATTGAGAGCTTGTTCTGCCAGCAGGAGGCTGAGGCCTCTAATTTTACCTCTGCAAAACAAAGATGAACCAAGAATATAATCTACCTACTTTTCAAAAACAAAACATAAAAATTCTTCATGTAGCCTGCTTCAAAGTAAGAAAAATTGCACATAGGGCCAGCTCTGTTCTATCCATCTTGGTATTAATATAATAGCTGGACTGTATTCAAAAGCAGATAGAATAGATTCCAAATTCCATTATACTCTCTTTTCTGAACTTTTCATTTGAACAATGAAGTCCACAGTAACCCCATCAAACTTCCTTAAACCAAAAGTCTGACAATCCCTGAATATCAAAATATGTGTTGCACACAAAGTTAAATTCTATTCTACACGCAAAATATCAATTGTTAAAGGTACACTTTTGCAATAGTGGTGATATACAGATAGCCTTCATTAGACTCTAGTAAGCTCCTAATTATATATATAATAAATCCAAAGAGGCAATACTTGCTTTGTAACGGAAATAAAATTTGGCTTTGGTGTGTGTCTGTCAGATTCTTTGAAGACATTTAGTTTTCTAACATTTACATCTGAGACAAAGGTAATGTTTATAAATTTCACATCCCAAAAGCCTGAGGGGGAGAAACATCATAACAATTTTCCAAGTTAGTATATTATGGTTGCGGAAGAGATTTTTGCTAATAGAGATGTTTAACATCAAGGATATTTCTGATACCATGACGTTATGTGTATTATCTCAGGAAAAAAACAAGGTAGATGTTATCATAGACTCAAAACAGGGTTTTATCAGGCAATATATACCAGGCTCTCCTTTGTCCCCTCAAAGAACAGAGAAAAATGATAATAACAACAACTACTACTATTATTACCAAGTTGCCAGACAGAAAAGCATATGATGTCTCAGGGGACAAAATTAATCAAATACAAAAGTAAATATAATGAAAGGAAGTAGCACAGTATGTTAAAATCCAAAGCAGTTATAAGGATACAAGGAGGAAAGGACTACATAACTATAGAAAAATGTAGATGTGATATTTGATAAAGACATAAAAATAGTATTACAGATATATACAGAATATTTCTGTTTTAGCAAGCCTCAATCAACAATGTGTTTTCAACAATTTTAAAAGAAATTAATTCCCTGCATATTTAAGCATTAACACCATATGCCAATCTAGCTAAAGAAAATAAATGAAGTCTAATTGAGCGTATTAGTTCAAAATAATTAATTTTACTAAATTACTAAATTTTTATTGAAAGTAATATCAGGATACAAAATAAAAAAAGATCCGCGGGCTCATTCAGTTTAATTTGAGAATTCTACAGCAGAGAAAGTGAGTCCACTGAAAAGAACCAACTGATTTCTATATTTCTGGAACTTGGTTAGTTATCCTAAAAAAATCTGCTAAAAACAATCAGAAATACTAGCAAAAGATATAGTAGGCATCCTTTTAAAGTGTGTTGGTTGGCCAAAAAGAAAATGATCCCAGATGGAAACATGAGAATAAAAGATGAAATAAAGAGCAAAGAAAGGTGTTAAAAAAAAAAGTGGATGAATCTACATAAATATTTATTACATAAAACAATAGTAATACATTATGGTATTTAATATACGTAGAAAAGTGTAGGATAATAACAGCACAGGCATGAAGTAAATCAATAGAAATAAAGTGTTCTACAGCCCTGGAATTTTTATTGAAGTAGTAAAAGTACTAAATTATATTGCGCTGGAATAAATTAAGGATGAATGTCTTAATACTTAGAGGAACCACAAAAGGAATAGTAAAATAACAATTTAATAAGTGATGTAAATGGAATAATAACATTTTAAAGATTAATCAATAAAAGACAAGAAATGTGAGAGAAAAAAGAATATGACCAGTGCGATAAATAGAGAACAAATTGTTAAGCCAGTTAATATGAGTAAACGTAAATGGATTAGAAACTCTGCACATGCACACAACGCACATCCAACAACAGAGCAGTGTACCTATCAAAACTTGAATGCAGCTAAAGCTACTCTTAAATACATGTGTTAGAAAAGAAAAATGAATAAGAATCCATTTCAAAGAGAAAGTCTTTAAAAATAAAGAATAGAAAATAAAACCACAGGAAAACAGGGGGAAAGATGTAACAAAAACAAGAGCAGAAAATAATATAGAAGACAAACATCAAATAATAAGTCCACAAATACAAAAACTGTTTCTTTGAAAATATAATAAAATTAACAGCTTCCTAACAAAATGATTCATAAAAACAGAAAAAGAATGCACAAGCCATCAATCTCAGTTAAGAACAAAGGGACATCTCTACAGATTCTACAGATGTTAACAAGATAATAAGATGTGATTATCAACACCTTTGTGCTAATAAATTTAAAAATTACATGAAATGAACATTTTTCTAGATAAATACAACTTAAACTAAAAGGAATACAGGAAAAAATAAGGATTCTGAATAGTTTTATACTCAAATTTAAAGAAATTAAATCCATTATTAAATTTTCCCACAAATAAAATTTCAAATCAGATTACTGTGCTCCCCCGGTGCTTCTTCTAAACAAGATTGGTTTAGCATTGAAAATTCAATGTAATGCACCAATTAAGAAAATAAAATGACTGGGAAAATCTACCATCATATTTACAGATGCAAGAAAGGCATTTAATAAACTTCAAAACGAAACTCTCAGCAAATTAGAAATAGCAGGGAACTTAATCTGATAAATCACATCTTTTAAAAAATCATACTTCGGCTTCCCTGGTGGCGCAGTGGTTGGGGGTCCGCCTGCCGATGCAGGGGATGTGGGTTCGTGCCCCGGTCCGGGAGGATCCCACGTGCCGCGGAGCGGCTGGTTCCGTGGGCCATGGCCGCTGGGCCTGTGCGTCCGGAGCCTGTGCTCCGCGGCGGGAGAGGCTGTGGCAGTGAGAGGCCCGTGTACCGCAAAAAAAAAAAAAAAAAAAAATCGTACTTCATACATTTTCATGTAAAAAACTTCAAGGTGAAATATTAAAAGATTTCCCCAAGATCAGGAATGATAAAACAATGTCATTGCTTACCAATTTGATTCAACATTTAATAATGAAAAAGTGCCTAGTCAAGGCTTTAGGATTAAAAATATATATATATAAATTTTGAAAAGAAAAACTAAAAGAGTGATTATTTACAAACTATTTAATACATGGCTGTGTACATAGAAAATTCAATACTCTATGGACAATATATTAGATATAATAAGTGCATTTAGCAAGAATTCCTAATGACAAGGTTGATATACAAAAACCAATTGTATTAATAAACACCAGAAACAAAAACAAAATCATTTTCAAAAAAAAATTTATCAAAATATCATCCAAAAAAATCTATTACCCAGAAATATATCTAAGAACAATGTGCAAGACTTTTGTACTGAAAATTAAAAACTATTATTGAGAAAAAAAAATTTTAAGAACAAAAAGATGGAACAAAAGAAAAAATGGATAAAAAGATGGAAAGAAAAGTCATGTTTAAAGATGCAAAACTCAATGATTTAAAGTTATCAATTTTCCCTAAATTGATCTGTAGATCTTATGCAATTCCAATAAAAATTTCAAGGATGTTTGTGCGTGCAAACTGATGTCAATACTAACATTTTACAGGAATGCAAAGAATAGTCTAAACTTTGTTTTGAAGATCAAAGCTGTGCACTTACACTACTAGACATTAAAAGTTAATTATGAAATTATAACAATTTAGACTGTTGGATATTGGTACAAGGAAAGACTAAAACACCAATGAAAAATAAATTTTTTTAAGTCCAGAAGTAAAATTGCAATAAAATGAGAAAAAGATAGCCTTTATAATAATTGATGCTGGGCCAATTGAAAATGCAAATTGAAAAATTGGCCTCCTATCTCACACCATACATAAAAATCAATTTTATATGAACTGTAGATCTAAAAGTGAATAATAAAACAGTATGCTCCTAGAAAAAAAAATAAGAAAATATCTTCATGACCTTGGAGTAAGTAAAAATATTGCAAATGGGATGCAAAATTGCTAATCGTAAAAGTAGTTTCTGCCTATCATATCAGTTTGGACCCAAAGTGCCACATCAAATGGCTTCTATAATGCTTGCCAACAGAGATTTAAAAAGCAACCCAGAAGTTTGGAGGCATTAACTCCCAATAAGACAAACATTAACCAATGAGAGACAGAAGATGGAAGAGAAGAAGGAACCAGAAGACAAATTCTCTTATCCTTTATCCCTCCAAGGTGCCATTCCAAGGAACAGCTTCTCTGTCCCAAAGCATCCTGTGATCTTAAGTATTGGATCTACTGAGCAATCAGCTATGTCTGTTGTGACTTATTATAAAGCAGTAGCCACTTTTCTTTGAATGCCTCTCATCTCTCCTCAACTCATTTTCTTTCTCCCTATCCTTTTAACTACCAAGTGAATGCGGGCTGATTGCATCAGAATTAATCCTTGCCTTGGGCTCTGTTTTGATGCAGACCTGTGACAAATGCATTGATGGATGGATAAATGAATAAAACAAATATTTATTATTATACCAAGTATGTCAATATAATATGAGAAGCACTATTATAAAAGTCACATTAGCCCCTACATCTAAGTCCAGAAATCATAACTGTAAAATTTTTTACAAATGTATATTTTTGGTCCCTTTTTAAAAAAACTTCTTCGGCTTTATTGAGATATAATTGACATATAACATTATGTAAGTTTACGGTGTACACTGTGATGATTTGATATATGTATATATTGTGAACTGATTAACACAATACAGTTAGTTAACACATCCATCACCTTACACAGTTCCTTTTTTTTTTTTTGGTAAGAACATTTAAGATCTACTCTCTTAGCAATTTTCAAGTATATAAAACAATATTGTTAACTATAGTCACCATGCTGTACACTAGATCTCTAGAACTTAACCCTCTTATAGCTGGATGTTTGCACCCTTTGACCACCTTCACCTATTTCCCCCACCTACCCACTCCCCACCCCAGATTCTAGAGGCTGGGAAATCCAAGATCAAGGCACCATCAGATTTGGTGTGTGGTGAGGACCTGCTTCCTGATTCATAGACAGCTGTCATCTCACTGTGTCCTCACATGGTAGAAGGGGCAAGGGAGTTCTCTGAGATGTATAAGGACACTAATCCCATTTATGAGGGTTCTGCTCTCATGATCTAATCACCTCCCAAAGGCCCCACCTCCAAATTCCATTTCACTGGGAATTAGGTTTCAATATATGAATTTGGGGGAGACAAAAACATTCAGTCTTTGGCAGGGTTGATGCTAAAAGAACTATTCCTGTGTAAATTACAGGGTCTCCAAAATAGAAGACGGCAAAACCCAGTGAAGCCTTCAGCAATATCTGTATCTAAAGAAAGGAGAAATCCTTAAAATAACTTTTTTTTTTTTTCCTGGCACCTCTTATCAGCTTGTTTACAAAGATCATTTGTGGACTGGCCCAACTCTGGGAAGATAAACCAGGCTAAAGGCGGCTTTACTGATACTATATCATGAAAAAGAAAAGGTGGCAAAAGTCAACCAACTATGCTTCTAGGAGAAGCTTACAAGTATGTTTGCTTCTTCCCTTGGAAACAAGGCTCAGGAAAAATGTCAGGAAAAAGATCACACTAGAGAGAGACTACATGTAACTGGGAGGGAGCAGCTAAAATTGAGTAAGGCTATAACAGTGAGAACAGAAATAAATTTATTTTCTTGTTACCTGCAACTTCTATTTTTCTGCAGAAGTGAAGAGAGAAAACCATCTGATGGAAGAAATAAAATAATGCACTCTTCCCACTGTAACCTTATGAGTAGTAATATATAGGAGCATCCCTTTTAGAAACAATTCTTTTTTTTTTTTTTTTTTTTGCGGTACGCGGGCCTCTCACTGTTGTGGCCTCTCCCGTTGCAGAGCACAGGCTCCAGACGCGCAGGCTCAGCGGCCATGGCTCACGGGCCCAGCCGCTCTGCGGCACGTGGGATCTTCCCGGACCGGGGCACAAACCCGTGTCCCCTGCATCGGCAGGCGAACTCTCAACCACTGCGCCACCAGGGAAGCCCTAGAAACAATTCTTGATTTTAATTTAGTCAATTACATTCAGGTTTGGAATTCATATTTGATTTAGATTAGGTCCTGGGCTGAATTTGCCATTTAAAAATCATAAATAGACATATATATATAGATATATGATTTGTCTATTTTTATGTGCTTTAGGAATGAAAGGATTCAGTGATCTTGATCATTTCTTGAAGCAATAATATAGAGTTGGGAGAGCAAAGGCATTTGAATTCTGAGTCTTTTCTTAAAAAACAAGAATAAACAAAATAAGATATTTTTGAAAAACACATTGTCTGGCTTTTTCTCACTTTTCAATTCTCTATTTGCTTACCAAAGGGCTTAAAGCATTTTTTGGAGTGGTAGGATTAAACAAAAGGCAAGCACGTTTCTCCACAAACTTCCCCATGTTCTCTCACCTCAACTTTTAATTAAAATATTGTCAGCTGGGGATAAGGGGAGCAAAATACAAAAGCAATTATGTACAGAAAACAAAACAAAAAAAAGCATATTTCACCACAGCATAAGCTATCAGCACTTTCTTAGCTATCTGACCATCTGAATTTAAAATCACATGCTGAGCTCCAGTGAGACACCAGCATCCAAGTCTGTGGAGAGGGGGAGTCAACATCAAAGCAGGGAAATGGAGCAGATGCCCTTGTGAATGAACCCAAGGCCAGAGCTAAGGACAGGGTGCCAGTCTGTCTATGATTTAGTAAATCCACACAGGCCTGAGCCTCATCATGAGGGGCACCGATGGCTAGTCGCAGTCCCTTGCAAGGGACACGCAACAGACATGAGTACCTAGGAAAGTAGAAGCCCTGGTTTTCTACAAATGAGGAGGAAGAGAAATCAACTGTGATCAGTGAGTCCATTGATCGTAATTCCCACCATGTTGTTTGGATGCCATGACTCAAGCAAAAGTTTAAAAGATAATGAAGAGTTCACATGGAGCAAGAGTCAGGCTTGCACCCCCGTCGCCTCCTCTCACTGACACCCCGTGAGGCTCTCCAGAGAACACTAAGGCTCTCCAGAGCGCTTTGAAAATCACTGATTTGGGACATAACTGTCGCCAGGGCTTAACTCTCTCTCCAACATGTCTGAGGGATTTAACTTTCTGTCAGTCCTGCCCCTACTCTGCAAATGGGTGGCCAGATTTCCACTGGCTGAAGA
Organism: Leucopleurus acutus; assembly: GCF_964270905.1. NCBI lineage: Eukaryota > Metazoa > Chordata > Mammalia > Artiodactyla > Delphinidae > Leucopleurus > Leucopleurus acutus. The sequence goes on from NC_139162.1 coordinate 26,363,195, forward strand.
TTTCCACCTACTTTCGATATATGAAACTAAAGGTATCTACTTTAGTTGGCTTTGATTCCCTAGTTGGGTTGACTTTGTAATGTTACATCAGAAAAACATAGGTGTTTTGTTTTTTTTTTTTTCTTTTTTTGGCTGTGCCAAGCGGCTTGCAGGATCTCAGCTCCCCGACCTGGGTGCCGGCAGTGAACGTGCCAAGTCCTAACCACTGGACCTCCAGGGAGCTCCCGGAAAACATAGGTTCTTAAAGGCTGTTACAAAAAGGAATGTTAATGCGTATTTTTAAACATCTACTATGTGAGAAGTGCTTTAAACAAATGGCTCATTTCATAATCTGGATGAGATGCATATTATATCCATCATTCACATGAGAAAACTGACCTGGGTCATGCTGCTTAACTTCCCCGAGCCTCAGACAGTGAATGAAGAATGAAACCTGGATTTGAAATCATACACACACGCGCACACACACACGCACACACATACACACACACACTTCTACCTCCCCTGCAAATGACAACTCACCAGAGCCCTAAGGAACAAGGGTATCTCTCTTCAGATCTTTTTAAGCAGGCCGACTCCTCTACTACAGTTCATCTCAAAGAGAGGGGATGAATTTGAGCTGACGATTGGATATAAACTTTGGTTTAAAGAGGACTTGACTCCTGTATCGGGGTTCTTAGTGGCAAGCAAACCTGACTCTTTTAAGTGTAATCATAAAATTCATGCACCCATCTCCACTGCTGACTATGTCTGTGTCTTTGGCAACTTACTCAACTCCTTGGACACTCAGCGTTCTCTTCTATAAAATGGGAATCACAGAGATTCCCAGATAGAGTGGGTGTGAGCTCAGAATTTGATAACCGATATAAAACACCAAAACAGTGTCCAATAATTGTGAGTTCCTTTCCCTGTCCCCATTGTCAGTGGACAAAGGAAGTCTGACCCTGAAGAAAGAGGGGGGGAGTTAGCAATGATGTGAGACTGCTTTAGAAAGCCGGTACTTTTAGCAAAAGCAGAAAGCATCTCTATGGAGAAGCTGCAGGTCAAGGGCCACATCCACAGACAGCTCCAAATGTAGAGTAACAAGCATCTCCAGTACTTCCAACATTTTTATTCCATCATGTTAAAGGGTAAGTGACACCAGCAGACGCAGAAGCCATATTATTGGCAATTTTCACAAAATGCCCTGAGCAGGCACAAGAGCAGATTCCAAGGTGAGGTGATGCCAAGTGATGCCAAAGCAAGTACAGCCCAATTCTCTGAGCTGCAGTCTGGATTCTGAGCCCATCGCTATGTAAATGCACATGGCTGAGGGAGGAAGGGGAGGACAAGGCATTGCAGAATAATTCAAACAAGGTCTAGATGCAACCAGAAAAGTCTGGAAAATGTTGTTAGAAATAAAGGAGAGACATCTGAAATATTGGTGCTGGAGAACTTCCAGAGGTAGGTTGGCCCATAAGGATTTTATGATTCTAGGCAATTGTATATTCTAGACGATGAACAGCTATAGGGATAACTAGAGAATCTGTGGAAGGAATCTTGAGGGATAACTTAATACAACCTGCTCGGAGCTGAGGAAGATGGTGGAAGAGTAAGACGCGGAGATCACCTTCCTCCCCACAGATACATCAGAAATACATCTACACGTGGAACTGCTCCTACAGAACACCCACTGAACGCTGGCAGAAGACCTCAGACCTCTCAAAAGGCAAGAAACTCCCCTCGTACCTGGGTAGGGCAAAAGAAAAAACAGACAAAAGGATAGGGACGGCACCTGCACCAGTGGGAGGGAGCTGTGAAGGAGGAAAGGTTTCCACACACTAGGAAGCCCCTTCGCGGGCGGAGACTGCGGGTGGCGGAGTGAGGAAGCCTCAGAGCCATGGAGGAGAGCACAGTCACAGGGGTGCGGAGGGCAAAGCGGAGAGATTCCCGCACAGAGGATCGGTGCCAACCGGCACTCACCAGCCCGAGAGGCTTGTCTGCTCACTCACTGGGCGGGCGGGGGCTGGGAGCTGAGGCTCGGGCTTGGGCTTTGTTGGATCCCAGGGAGAGGACTGGGGTTGGCAGCGTGAACACAGCCTGAAGGGGTTAGTGCACCACGGCTAGCCGGGAGGGAGTCCGGGAAAAAGTCTGGACCTGCCGAAAAGGCAAGAGACTTTTTTTTTTTTTTAACATCTTTATTGGAGTATAATTGCTTTACAATGGTGTGTTAGTTTCTGCTTTATAACAAAGTGAATCAGTTATACATATACATATGTTCCCATATCTCTTCCCTCTTGCATCTCCCTCCCTCCCACCCTCCCTATCCCACCCCTCTAGGTGGTCACAAAGCACCGAGTTGATCTCCCTGTGCTATGCGGCTGCTTCCCACTAGCTATCTATTTTATGTTTGGTAGTGTATATATATCCATGCCACTCTCTCACTTTGTCACAGCTTACCCTTCCCCCTCCCCATATCCTCAAGTCCATTCTCTAGTATGTCTGTGTCTTTATTGCTGTCTTACCCCTAGGTTCTTCGTGACATTTTTTTTTCTTAGATTCCATATATATGTATTAGCATATGGTATTTGTCTTTCTCTTTCTGACTTATTTCACTCTGTATGACAGACTCTAGGTCCATCCACCTCACTACAAATAACTCAGTTTCGTTTCTTTTTATGGCTGAGTAATATTCAAAGCAATCTTGAGAACGAAAAATGGAGCTGGAGGAATCAGGCTCCCTGACTTCAGACTATACTACAAAGCTACAGTAATCAAGACAGTAGGGTACTGGCACAAAAACAGAAATAGAGATCAATGGAACAGGATAGAAAGCCCAGAGATAAATCCAAGCACATATGGTCACCTTATCTTTGATAAAGGAGGCAAGAATATACAGTGGAGAAAAGACAGCCTCTTCAATAAGTGGTGCTGGGAAAAATGGACAAGTACCTATGAAAGTATGAGATTAGATCACTCCCTAACACCATACACAAAAATAAGATCAAAATGGATTAAAGACCTAAATGTAAGGCCAGAAACTATCAAACTCTTAGAGGAAAACATAGGCAGAATGCTCTATGACATAAATCACAGCAAGATCCTTTTTGACCCGCCTCCTAGAGAAATGGAAATAAAAACAAAAATAAACAAATGGGACCTAATGAAACTTAAAAGCTTTTGCACAGCAAAGAAAACCATAAACAAGACCAAAAGACAACCCTCAGAATGGGAGAAAATATTTGCAAATGAAGCAACTGACAAAGGATTAATCTCCAAAATTTACAAGCAGCTCATGAAGCTCAATAACAAAAAAACAAACAACCCAATCCAAAAATGGGCAGACGACCTAAACAGACATTTCTCCAAAGAAGATATACAGATTGCCAACAAACACATGAAGGAATGCTCAGGATCATTGATCGTTAGGGAAATGCAGATCAGGGCTACGATGAGATGTCATCTCACGCCATCATCAGAATGGCCATCATCAAAAAATCTAGAAACAATAAATGCTGGAGAGGGTGTGGAGGAGGGGGAACACTCTTACACTGTTGGTGGGAACGTGGATTGATGCAGCCACTGTGGAGAACAGTGTGGAGGTTCCTTAAAAAACTCATTTTTGGGGGGCGGTCTCTATACTGTTTTACATGGTGGATGCACCATTTTGCATTCCCACCAACAGTGCACAGGGTTCTAATTTCTCCATATCCTCACCAACACTTGTTATTTATGGTCTTTTTATGGTGGTCATCCTGACAGGTGTGAGGTGATGCCTCGCTGTGGTTTTGATTTGCATTTCCCTGATTGGTAATGTTGAGTATCTTTTTCACATATTTATTGGTATATAGTCACTCACTCTTCCCATCTGCACCTGTGATTGACAAAAATGTTTTTTTTTAACACAACTTGATACACAACTTGATATTTGAAAGGAAAGTGACAAAATGAGATCCCTTCTCTTTATCATTTACATTATGCCGTAGGGGTACTAATTTGATCTAAGACATTTTGATTTATGCCTATTGATGGAGTGTGCCCAGTGATGGAAACAGTCACCTTTATTCCTAGGAGATACATCTAAGATATGTGCATGTACTGATATATATAGACACGCATACAGATGTGTGTGTATAGACATATATAGACACATACACATATATGTATGTGTATTAGACCAAGTAACTCCCTTGCTCAAAAGCACCCAAATATTTCCCATCATATTAAGATCCAAAACCTTTACCAAGGTCTGCAAAAGGGCCCTTGATCATCTCTCCTGCTGTGTTTTCTATAGCTTTCTTTCAAACTGCCCCTTCTTCCTTGCTTCCTTTGTTACTTGTGTACACTAAGAATATACCTGTCTTGGGTGCTTTCCTTTATGTTCCTTTGATGTGAAATGTTGTTCTCCCCTGTGTTGCATGGTTCAGTCCCAGCCTTCATTCATGTCTCTCCTTCAGATGTGTTATCCCACATCCTATTGAAAATAACACCGTTGGTTACTCTTCCTCCTCACTCCGCCTTATTTTCCTTCATCTCCCTTATCACCAGCTGAAAATACATCATATATTGGTTTTCTCTGTTTATTGTCCATCTCCTCTATCAGAATGCGAGTTATACAATGCAGAGACTTTACCAGGCATTATTTTAGGCACTGAATACAGTAAACAAAGTAGAGAGTCAATAGGTATTTTGAACAAAAGAGACACAGCAGCATTACAGATTGAAAAAGTTTGCATGCACATCCTCATGTCTTTCTCTGACCCCCAATCTCAGGTTACTTCAGTACAGGCTCTCAGAAAACCATATTCCTTTCTTTCAAATAACTTGGTCTATATGTACTTATGAATTTATTAGTAGATGAATGCCTGTCTCCCCACTAGGGCTGTAAGCTCCATGAGAACAGAGATCACATCTCTTTTTTATTTATATTTGTTTCCCAGCTCCTTACAGTGTGTGTCACATACAACAAATATCTGCTGATTGAACGAACGTGTGTAGTGATCAATAGCTGACCCAGTTATGGCCAATAGCTGAACATTTGCCCTCCACTATCTAACAAGGCAAAAAGCTTCCTCATGAAACAATTCCTATTACTTAAAACAGTCGTTTACGGGGCTTCCCTGGTGGCGCAGTGGTTGAGAGTCCGCCTGCCGATGCAGGGGATGCGGGTTCATGCCCCGGTCTGGGAAGATCCCACATGCCACGGGGCGGCTGGGCCCCTGAGCCATGGCCGCTGAGCCTGCGCGTCCAGGGCCTGTGCTCTGCAACGGGAGAGGCCACAACAGTGAGAGGCCCGCACACCACACAAAAAACAAAAACAGTCATTTATTTCTGCCATATACCTTCGTTTGGAATTCAGGTGGCTTGGAAGCATGATATGGAAAAGAGTAGGGACTGGTATTTAGACAGACCTGGATTTGAAACCTGATTCCCTTACCTAATAATCTCATCTAATAATTTATATATAACGCTCAGAGTTATCAAATATAAAATTGAAATACCTACACCTATTTTTTAACACTATGAAATCAAAATAAATTAGTGTTTGTATAAGCTGAATATAAACTATGGTCTCTGTGGTCCAGCGTCTGTGCCATCTAGCCATAAAACTAAACTCGGGAATTACAAAGGGAATCCATTCTTTACATGCATCTCCTAAATAATATATTTAAAGGGATCAAATTCCTAATTTACAGTCACCTCTCAAAATTCCCACCACCAATCTTCTATTCTCAGGGATTTTGTGCCCACTCCAGCCCCTCTTCATGGGACTTTCCTAAACTCACCAATCCCTGTAATTCTCCTCTTTCTCCTTTTCTTTCATCTCTTTATTATTCCACTTTACTTAGGCTTTTTATTATGCTCTCTCATTTTCTCTCTCAAGTCTCCTTCGTTCTCCCTCTCTCAGTCTATTTCTCACATTTAGCAATGGCGATCCAACTGCCAAAAACAAAATAAAACAAGCAAAAAGCTCATTCCGTTTGCAGGAATGGGAGGGGAAGTAACACACAAAAAATATAATAAATCTTATCCCTCAAGCTAAGAAGCAGGGAAAGGTAAAAGATTACTCAGCTAATAAACACTGGAGCTAAGGTTAAAACTCAGGTTTGATTCCGAGGGCACAATGGACCTTACAGGGAAATTCTGAAACCCCAAATCTGCCTCAAAATCAGGGTTAATTTGAGACCACATGCCAATCGATGAAGCAAGAGGGAGGAAGTTTAAGCTGCTTAGTTCCTTTTTGCCCCTTTTTGGAGGGATCTAAGTAAAGGCGGCATTCATGAGCAGCATGCACATACATATTTATATTTACTCCTTTCAACTGGTGGCCTCCAGAAAGAGAGCTCGGTGACAGGGTTTGATTTAGCTGCAATCAGCTTGTTGCCATGTTAGCTCTGTTTAAAAAGGGCAAGCTACATCTATCTGCTCCAGCTCGTTGCGTGGTGGGCCAATTTGGTGAGGTTTATCATCTGTCTCTAATAGCAGTAGGCCCCAGAAATGGCACAGAGCAATTTTCTGCTTTCATTTCCGCTGCACTTGAGAAAAATCTGGGGGCAATTTTTTAGTCTGAGGCAATATTTCTTAATGTTTTTATCTCTTAGAATTGCTACTTAATTCTCTCCTTGACTCACTTTCAAAGTTTAAAGCCGAGTCGACCACTCGGTAACTCAGTTACAACCACGTGGAATAAAAGTGGGGTCAGGCGGCTGAGCAAGGCGCCCAGGGTAAAGGAACTGGGAAAGAGAGTCAGCTCAATCACAGGGCAACTTCTGGCTGAAAAACACAACCACCCTCTCCATCCTTTTACCTGGTGCAGATTTGTCCACAGAATCATTTCCTTGACTAGTATAGGTTCAGGGCCTCTGTTAGCAGAGGTTATTGAGAGGATGTGACGGCAAGTGGACCCGCAAGCTGGACCTGGGCTCCTCACCCCTCCCCTGCCCTTGGAATGTGTCCTCCACTTGCCTTCCGCACGCTGGAAGCTGCGCTAGGACACAGCTTGAGATAGGAATGTATTGTTGAGACCAGCTGGACCGTATACATGACTGAGCCCCGTTAAGGCCTCTTTATAAAGTTTAAGATTCTGTCGGGCAGGTACAGAGATCTACTCACCTTGCACCGCCCAAAACAAGCCTAGTATGTAAGTTCCCTTGCTTATTAAACCTGCCACCAATCTAAAGTGGTTTGCCTCTTTCTTCCATCTCTCCCTGCCCTCCAAGTATGGGGGCCAGTTTCAGATTACAGCCAGGAAGCTCCTAAGTCTGCAAACTAGTAATTGGCAAGTTGGCCAGAAAACTGAAGCAACAGGCTTTGAGACAAAGGCATATGTGGGGGAAATCCCAAGTTAACTATTGGCCCAGTATGGCCAATAAAAAAGCCAGATGGCTCAGCCCATCATGAGAGTGGGCCACTGAGAGTTCAACAAGGTACTGTCCCCCATCCATGTGGCTGTGCCCATCACTGTCACCATCTTAGACACCTTGGCCTTGGTCCTAGGAGTGTACCATGCTGTGCTGGGCTTAGCAAATGATTTTTTCAGCAAACCCCTGGCTGCTGAGTCACAGACCAATTTGTCTTCATGTGAGAAGTACAAGAACGGACCTTTCGAGTTCTTCCCCAAGGTTACCTGCACAGCCCCCTTTTATGTCATGGGATTGTACCTTGAGAAGGGCTCCTGTTCTCCTTCCTTAACTTAATAAAATGAACACGTTACACTGATGATACAAGGTTAAAACATGAACACTTGCCTCTACTGTAGGACACTGCAGGCTTTTCTGGAACAACTGTGAGGGAGAGGATGGGCAGTGAACCCACAGAAATTTCAAGGCCCAAGCACTGCAGTGAAGTTTTGGGGAATCGTTTGGTCAGATTAAGACATGTGTTGTCCCAGAACCTGTGACTGATAAGATGAAAGCCTACCCAATCCCTAGGAACATGAAAGATATACAAGTCTTTGTAGGGATTTTGAGGTCTTGGAGGACTTTTATTCCCCACCTGGCACAGTGCCTCCATCCCTTATACTACCTGGTAAAGAAAGAGCACATAACGGCCTGGAGATCAGAGCAGCAAGCCACCTTTGAGAGGCAAAAATACTAGTAAAGCAGATTAAAGTTGTGGACATCTCCGAAGCAGGGATACCATTTGAGTTAGATGTGTCTGTGACTCTGGAAGGTATGCATTGGGCACTATGGCAGAGAAAATAAAGAGGAGAGAGTGCCCCTAGGGTTTTGGTCCCAGCTCTGGAAGGGGGCAGGAACCTGATACACCCCCATAGAACAACAGCTCCTACAGGGTACACAGCACTCCTCCAGGGAGAGCCTCTCATGAAGGAGCAGCATGTCACAGTAAGAACTCCCTTCCTATCCATCGACCCACCTCTGCCATGGCTCAGAACCCCACTGTGATTAAGTGACGTGCTATCTGCAGCAGAGGAGCACCCTGTCCACCAGCCTACTGCCTCTAAAAATGCTGGTGCTGTTAGGCGTGTAGAATACATCGTCCTCCAGATGTTTCCACTTCTGCTCCTATGACAGCCCCTGCAGCCTGCAAAGAGAAGATGGGGGGAATTCCCATTGATGCCTGGTATATAGATGGATCTAGCCGAGGCCTCTGTCCACATGGACTTCAGTCACTATTCAGCCCAATAATGACACCATCTAGATGGAAAGAGCAGCAAAGAGCAGCAGCCAATGTGCTGAGCTCATAGTGGTTTGGCTGATGACCACATACAAGCCCTGGCTGTCAATCCTTTGCACTGACAGTTGGGCTGTTCTAAAGGATGAACCCTGTGGCTTGGACAGTGGGAGGTTGGGGGTTGGATGGTCATGAATAAGCCCTTATGGGTTAGGATTCATGGAAAGACATTTGGGCTCACCTGCAAGAGCCTGAGGTAGTCCTCACTGTCTTCCACATCCCAGCTCATAAGGCACTGACACCTCCTGGAAATCAGGAAGCTGATGCCTTAGCCCAGATATAAGCCCTAGCAACTGACCCTTCAGTAGATACAGCAGAAGAAGTGCATAGAAAGGAGGCCACCACAGTGCCTCGATGGAATGATGTATTACCAAGGATGCCAGCTTGCCCTTGAATACAGTGACTTGATTAATGCAGTAACAGCATGTTCTGTGCATTCTCAATAATTGCCAAAGGAATCTGGGGCCATCCACTGGAGTTCCCAACAGGTGAGGGATGGGCAAATTGATTATATTGGCCCCCTCCCTGCAAGTGAGTGTTCTAAATATGCCTTGGTTTATGTGGTCACTGCCTCTGGCCTAACCCAACCTTTCCCCATGCAAACCAGGCTGCCACCATTAGGGAATGAGGGAAACTGAGTACCATGTATGGACACCCTCATTGAATAGACAGTGATTGGGGTCACATTTCAAAGGTCCAAGACTGGGCAAAGAACACAATATTGAATGTAGGTTCCATCGCCCCTCTAACCCACAAGCAGCAAGCTTGGTAGAAAGGAAAAATGGAATATTAAAACCACATTAAATTACTAACAGGCAAAACCACCTTGGCCGGGTGAGCTAAAGTACTGTCCCAGGCTTTAATACATTTGAATGACCAACCAGTAGGGCCTAGTGCCCCATAGGCCAGACTGGGGACCCCTACCAAGGCGCCCAATATCATAAAATTACAGAAATCACAGGAAACAGCCATTGCCCCAACTTTCACCATGGATCAATGAGCTATGCTGCTGAGAACACCAAGCCCTTTGACATCTGGGAAAGGAGTTACCTACTGGAATTTGCCATGGGACATCCCACAAAACCAATGAGTTACTTCACACCCAGTGGGATCCCATTGTCCTGCTGCAAGATAAGCCTGCTGAAATACGCTCTACCTGGAATGGAATGTGTGCCATTTAAAGAGGAGAGAAAGTAAAGGACCTGGTCTGGAATACCCTGCCCCCACTCCACCTCTTCATACCTGACAGTGCTGCCTCCCCCCTCCCTCCCAGGCCGGCCAACATGTATGGTTTGCACAACCAGGTCAGGTTCCTAAAGCTGCAGCCACATTAACATCTAAGGATTAGGCCACAAGTGTAATTCTTATAGAAAGGAAGACCTCCCCATACAAGTTCCTACTAAATAATGTCTTTTTTGACCTTAGACTTCTGCTTTTCCTATGGTGTCCGGTCACAGGATGGACCTTTCCTTTCTACGGTGGGCCTGCAAAGAATGCCTAGCAAAGAAATCAATCCAATTGTTGGGTATGTGGGCAGCCTCCCCTCTCTAGCTCATCAGGATTGCCATGGTAGGGATCACCACTCCAGGAAGGGGACTGGAAAGCCCTAAAGCAGTACATTAAGGAAGAACAAGCTACAACTAGGACGCTTAATTCAACTGATTCAAAAACCTGGCCTGTGGCACACATCATCAGTAACATGGGGCATGGTATTCTTTTTCTGCCAATCAAACTACAACAGGCAGTCCATCAGACTACTGACCAGAAAGGTCCCAGAAATACCACTATTAGAGCTATGGGTGGCTATGCTCCGATTTGGAATGGATTTATGGGTTTACCACAGGATATGGACATTTGAACACCCAGGCAGCCCTATGTTAGAAACAGAGAAATCACTTTAAAGAGAACCAACTCAACTGTACCAAGAATATGAGATGGGTATCACTGGGGCTGTGTAGTCATTCCGTCATATTAAAGGATAGTGACTGACAGTGACTGGTCACACCTCCCAGGTATACCAGGTAACCCTGAATGGGACTCAATGTCACGCAGCACACATCTTTGGCCGTGGCTTCCACCTGGGTGGTTGGGTTGCTGCACCCAGGGTTTTCCCCGGGCACGGGAGAAAATCTACCCACAGCAAAAACTGCCAACTTCCCTCTCCTCAAGGCCAGAGGGGCACATTTTGTTTTTCACTGGTATGATCATTTGGCTTCCCTCTTTATTTCCTCCATTGACCTGGAGGATGTTAGAGCACACACAGAAGCCCTTACTAAATTCACTCAGGAAGCGTTAAACGACAGCCAACAAAGCCTGTCCTTACTGAACACTGAAATGTCTCTAACGAGAAATGCTGTCCTCCAAAAGAGCATGGCCTTAGACATTATTACTGCCTCACAAGGGGGCACCTATGCAATTATCCAAACAGAATATTGTGTGCTCATACCTGATGAGTCTGCTAATGTATATACCACCTTTATTAAATCACATAAAAACACAAATAAATGCCCTGAGTGACCTAACGCCCAGCCTAGGGGACTTAATAAATCAGTGACTTGGATTACGGGGCTCTTGATTAAAAAAAAAATCGTCACTGATTTTGGGAATCCTTGTCTTCATCAGTGTTTTCTCTTACATGTGCCTATATTGTTGCTACATCTGCCTCCAATGCAGCCGGACAGCTGCCAAACAAGCCACCTCCACGCTAACGAAACCTCTTGCTGGTCAGGGCACATTGAAGACGAGGGGGACACATGAGATTGTAAGAGCCCAAAATGAGGGGTAAAGTGTTGGAGGGGGTCATTGAGAGGACGTGACTGCCAGCTGACCCTCAAGCTGGACCCAGGCAATCAGAGGCTCTTACCCCCTCCCTGTCCTTGGATTGAGAACTCTGCTTGCCTTCCCCACACTGGAAGCTGCCCAAGGACACAGCCTCGAGATAGTAAGGTGGGATTGAGACCCCCTGTATGGTATATGTCACGGATCCCCATTAAGGCCTCTATGTAAACTTTAACATTTTAGCAGGCAGGCACAAAGATCTGCTTGTCTGCAGCTGCCTAAGACAAGCCGTATGTAGGTTCCCTTTCTTAATAAACCTGCCACCTACCAACCTGGATTGGCCTGCCTCTTTCTTTGGTCTCTCCCTGCCCTTCGTCTAGGGACACCCAAATAACTCCCAAGGTTGCAAACTAACAGCCTCTGATTTTGTCTTTGTCAAAACTGTTAACATCTTTTTAAAGTTAGAAGCTTATATACTAAAAGAATAGCAACGAATCTGTTCAAAGTCTCAACAGTTAGAGATAACACCTAATAACTTTTCGGCTTGCAGTCTCACATTCAGACACATTCTTATTGACAAAGCGGCACATACTATTTAACTTGCTACCATCAAGTGATACAACATAATCATCTTTCAAAGCCAGTTAATTTTCTTTCTACTGTCTATTTTTTAATAGTTTCACAAATCTGGTAGTTGATTTAGCGAACCAACTGTGGTTGTTCATGTATTTTGTTTACAAATCACTCACTCAGACATGATACTCCAGTCAATAGCTTAATATTGAGATACGACTGAACGACAGAGAAGTTTTGTCCATGTTCTCATGATGGTGGAGATCTAATGTTTATCCTTTGCAAGGCAGCCAAAACTGACTTGGAACCCCACTTGAAGTTCCAAACCGAATCAACCGTTCCCTTATCATTCAGCCCTCATGCAAACCCGGATGTCCTGACCTGACTTCACAGAACCATGTGGCTGCCACCTTCCTAAAGGCTGTCAGTGAAGGGGTTCCAGGCACAATATGGAGATATGTGCCTTGGTAACAAGGGGCTGCTGAATAAGTTCTCTTAGGAAGAAAGTCCATTTTCTCAATTGACCCTTCTCTCTAACACGGCAAATGCTGGGGTGATATGTTAAGGAGACAAGCAGAGACATTTAACATGAGGATAAAGAGGGGGAGTGGGGGTAAAAAAAAAATGAAGGTAAGGGAGAGAAGGGTAGCTAGCTAGTTCCACATCTCTCTCTCCTCAAAATAGGTCTGAGGTCCTTTTAATAGACTCCTAAGGTTCCATGATTGCAACAGCTCTTAGAAACCACTGAATTCAAACTCTTCTTGGCATTGATAAGAAAACTGTGGACTAACAAGAAATTACAGGCATACCTTGTTTTACCGTGCTTTGCAGAGATTATGTTTTTTACAAATTGAAGGTTTGTGGCAACCCTGCTTCTAGCAATTCTATTGGCGCCATTTTTCCAACATCATTTGCTCACTTCATGTCTGTGTCACATTTTGGTAGTTCTCACAATACTTCAAACTTTCATTATTATCATATTTGTTACAGTGATCTGTGATCAGTGATCTTTGATGTCGCTATTACAAAAAGATATCACTATTCACTGAAGGCTCAGATGATGGTTAGCATTTTTTAACCATAAAGTATTTTTTAACTAAGGTATGTACATTGTGTTTTTTTAAGATATAATGCTATTGCACACTTCATGGACTACAGTATAGTGTAAACACAGCTTTTATATGCACTGGGAAACCAAAAAATTCGTGGGACTCATTTTACTGTGATGTTTGCTTTATTGCAGTGGTCTGGAACCAAACCCACAGTCTCTCCGAGGTCTGCCTGTACATGAATTTTAGACCCAGTTTCCCGTCGTGCTCTTTTCACTCTGTCTTGCTATCTTTGATCAAAAATTTAAACTAACATTTATAGAGAGCTTATTAATACTGAGCAAAAACACTGCATACATTATTCTATTTAATACTAAACATCTGTTTTAGGCAGCCACCAGCACCATCTGAGGAAGGCCATGTACCGTCCCTAAAGTCTCCCAGAACTGGCTGGTGAGGGAGCTGGATCTGAATGCAATCACACTGTTTCTCAAATACTTCCTCACACACGGTGATTTAAGCTCAACCTTCTCTTGACTGTGCTGAGAGCAGAACCACAGATATGCCTACTCCAACATGAGAAATAATATTGTGCTTTTCTGGGAGATATATTTTAAAAACAAGCCCAAAGAGAGCTTTCCAGAAGCTAAAAGAAAAGGTATTTTGGGACTTCCCTGGTGGCGCAGTGGTTAAGAATCCGCCTGCCAACGCAGGGGACACTGGTTCAAGCCCTGGTCTGGGAAGATCCCACATGCCACGGAGCAACTAAGCCCGTGCACCACAACTACCGAGCCTGCACTCTAGAGCCCGTGAGCCACAACTACTGAGCCTGTGTGCCACAACTACTGAAGCCCGCATGCCTAGAGCCCGTGCTCTGCAACAAGAGAAGCCACCACAATGAGAAGCCCGCGCACCGCAACGAAGAGTAGCCCCCACTCACTCCAACTAGAGAAAGCTCGCGTGCAACAAGGAAGACCCAACCAGCCAAAAATAAAAATAAATAAATAATTTTTAAAAAAAAAAGAAAGAAAAGAAAAGGTATTTTCAGCAAAATAGAAAATCTCCTGTGTATAGTATAAGTAGTTTGGTGTATAAACACAAAATTTTGGCAGCATAAACACGGCTCATTATGTATTCACAAGTTAATTTATTTCACTCAACGACATACAGGAATTTAAAAAAACAGAAAAGAAATCACTGATAGGAATTTATCAAGAAAAATATGGATCTGTTCCATTTTGACTGGAAACGATCTATTTATAGCACATAAATGTGTCACCTCTTCTTGGTTATTTTATATTCCCATCTAGGAGCTCTGAAAAAAGAGGGCAGAAAATAGTGATTGCAAATAGTCTGATTATCTTGACAAATGCAATGCAGCCTCTTAGGCATGACACTCCTGCAAGCCTCTTCAGCAATCCCATGAAATCTGGAACATTGCTTGGTTCCACTACCTACAGGGAAATACAATTTGTGTCAGGAGTTACCTCCGGCTGATGCAGCTGACAAATGTTATCTAATCAAGTCTGTAAGCGTCTCAGACAGGTGCGTCTCTCCTCCAACCTAGGAAACACCCTGAATAATTCATTATCTAATATGTTACTCTAAGCCAACATACCTGAGGGTGAAAAAATCTCACATGTGGCACTCCTTATGTGGAAAAAGCAAGGGCTTTAGAATTCTTAAATTCTCATAGGAAACATCACAAAACCCTTTTTTTTATGTTAAAAAAAAAGGGGGCTTCCCTGATGGCACAGTGGTTGAGAGTCCGCCTGCCGATACAGGGGACACGGGTTCGTGCCCCGGTCCGAGAGGATCCCACATGCCGCGGAGCGGCTGGGCCCGTGAGCCATGGCCGCTGAGCCTGCGCGTCCGGAACCTGTGCTCTGCAACGGGAGAGGCCACAACAGTGAGAGGCCCGCGTACCGCAAAAAAAAATGATAATAAAATAAAATGGTATCAGGAAAATGCGGGCCTTGCTACTCCATTACCGACTTCCTAGCTGATTTCCACATCCATACCTTGGCTCTACCCAGCTTCCAAATAATCCTTTCCACTGGTTAAACCCATTGCTAAATCAGCATCCTCTCTCTACACTCAATTTCACCACAGACGTGAACACATTTGCTTTGCAGCGCCTGTGGATGGTGCCGCAGGTACTTCCCCTGCCCAGTCGGGAGGAGAGTCCAGGCAGGCTCACAGCTCTTTTTCTGGTTCAGCCTCTTTGTTCCCACCCACACCCTCACTTCGCACTGTCAAGACTAGAAGCTGGTTTGCTTTCCTTTAGACCCTTCAGATCTCAGACCAGGTGGGCATGGGACATGCTCCCATCTCCTTAGGACCCAACACTAAGCTGACTCCTTTTATCAGTGATTCTCAAATGTTAATGCACACCTGGAGACCTTGTTGAAATACAGATTACAGGGCCCCACCGAAGGGTTTCTGATTTAGCAGATCTGGAGAGGATCAGAAAATATACATTTTAAAGCGAGTTCCCAAGTGATGCTCATGCTACAGGGGATCACGTTTTTAAGAACTTCCGAGTTACATTAATGTTTCCCACACTGGCCTGTTTTGTTTTTTTTTTTTAATAAATTTATTTATTTATTTATTTATTTTGCGGTACGCGGGCCTCTCACTGTTGTGGCCTCTCCCGCTGCGGAGCATAGGCTCCGGACGCACAGGCTCAGCAGCCATGGCTCACGGGCCCAGCCGCTCCGTGGCATGTGGAATCTTCCCGGACCGGGGCACGAACCCGTGTCCTCTGCATCGGCAGGCGGACTCTCAACCACTGCACCACCAGGGAAGCCCTATTTATTTTATTTACTTATTTTTGGCTGTGTTGGGTCTTCGTTGCTGCACGCGGGCTTTCTCTAGTTGCGGTGGGGGGGGGGGGCTACTCTTCGTTGTGGTTCACGGGCTTCTCATTGCGGTGGCTTCTCTTGTTGCTGAGCACGGGCTCTACAGCACGCGGGCTTAAGTAGTTTTGGCTCGTGGGCTCTAGAGCGCAGGCTCAGTAGTTGTGGTGCACGGGCTTAGCTGCTCCGCAGCATGTGGGATCTTCCCGGACCAGGGCTCGAACCCATGTTCCCTGCATTGGCAGGCAGATTTCTTAACCACTGCACCACCAGGGAAGCCCTGGCCTGTTCTTAAGAATTACCTGGCAGTGCCTGAGGAAGAATGCACAATATTTATTGATCAGCTACCACATGCCAAGCGCTGTTACAGGCCATATAGACAGAGCAGTGACAAAGACAGCCCAACATATCCATGCCTCATAGGACTTGGCAAAGTCCTAGAAATACAGTACATGTTCAATAAATGCTTATCACAACTGTTTTCCAAACTGGAGATAATAATGGTTACCTGGCCAACATGAAATGACAGAATGGATATATTTCAAAGGAATATTCAAACTAATAATTATAGTTGTAGTTATAGTTATGATTGGTATTATATTAATGACCAATAGTATAAATTTGAAGATTCATTAATTTCATTTTTCCTTTTCTGCCCATACCCCAAAGGATGATATAGCCATGGGATCACAGAATACAAGAACTGAGGAGGACCTTAGAGACCTTGAATAGAACCCCCTCACGGTACAGATGAGAACACTATAGCCCTCTGAAGTGAAGTTCCCTTCTATAAGACTTGTTGATTCTTACAGGTCAGTCATGGAGTGGTTTTCAACAGTGAATACTCCACAGTGCTTGGTCAGTGCCTATAGAGTGTAGGTTCTGAATAAATGTTCGTTGACTATGAGAATAAATGAAAAATGTATAAATAAAGGTCAATGGTAATCTTTGCTCAAGGAGTACACATGGAACATTTAGGTGGCCAAATAGGCAGCTTTTCAATTTGGTGTTTTAAAATATGACAAAAAGCCTATAAATATCTTGTCTCTGAAATAGTACCATACGTAAGCATGGTATAGTACTGAATAAATTTTATAACAATTAAGTCTCTTTTCAATGTAAATTAATAAATTTCCTTTTCACATTATTTTTAGCTATCTACGTCCTTAGGCTTTACTTAATGATGATGCACCTGATTAAATAAAATGAAAGAAAAATGAAAGTTCTTTCAGATGTTAAAATGAATAATGAATTAAGACTTAATCCAATAGCAATTTAACTTTAAACATTCATATGAAATTAAATGAGCCATTGAATTTGCTATATAAGCAAGCATTAATCTTATCAGGCTATGAAAACTAGAAAGTTATACAGTGATCCATTAATTTCAGAGCCTAATACAAGGTCTGTTTAATGCCTGCACTCCATTAAGAAGTCTTATTCCACAATGTAAGTGCTTTCTCATAAAAGTTTAAACCCCAATTCATTTTTTTTACTGCTCCAATCATGTGATAATCAGCTCTCGACAAGATTATGGCTACAAATCTAAATATGGTATATAATGTTGTCATGTGAAACAAATTTTCTCATGGCCAGCCTCCATCAAAAAAGAGAACATTTATATCACTGGCAGGAATGTGAGCATAATATAGCCCACGCCCCCTCCCTCCAAGGGTGTTTGAAGTAGTTTATAATTCACCCAGTATGTGGATAGATGTCCCTGTTACATGAAAGCAAAATTCTTTCATAGAGTTACACAAGCCAAAGCAGTGGAATGTACACACGAATTTTATGCTATAAGCAGATACAGTTCAATGTTGAAATCAAAGAGCATATATTTATTTTTACACATTTAAAATATTTCCCCATATAAAAAAATGAATCATAATTCTATCAGAAGTTTTTATATCCCAACTTTAGGTTCCATGTGCAGTAAGCCCATTTTGCACTTTAAACCATAGTTGAATAAAGGGTAAAGAAAAAAGAAAGAATGAGCAACAGTGTTGTACTTATTACCTTACATAATATTTGGCTAAATGACAAATCTATAATGCCATTCTACATGGCATTTCATTAATCAATGTTGGAAGATATGCGGGGGGGGGGAAGGACAACAGGTAAAAAAAGTGAAATATATGTTTTTCACTGGCAGGCAGGGTCACCATCAATTTCATTATATGCCATATGACAAACATCAATTATTTTGTAATAATAAAGAGGGAACCAAGGAAGCGGAATGTGCGAATATGATCACAGTGGTGTGGACTCATGTGTATTAATTATTTCATTGCATTGGGATTAGATTAAGAAATTATATGGTTTACATATTTTAAACTCTCATTAATAAATATTAGTTCTTATTACTTAGAGACTGGCTAATAATTTACCAGCGGCCTGATATTTGAAATCTACAGCAGTAAATTTAAATAATGAAGTCTATTATTAATGAAGAAGGATTTTGTGGTGTAAGAGAGTAAATTGTTGCAGAATTTTTTTTAACCAAACAAGCATGGTTTACAATATAAATCTATTCATCCTTGGGCTGCTATTCAAAGTCTATATGCTCAGTCTCCTAAATACAGAGTATGGGGTGAGGGAGAGAGTTTTCTGGTTCATTCATTTGTAGACATTCATATCACTTGGGATTTAACAGTTTAACCCCATCTCTGCATTTAGTCACACCCCCCCCCCCATCTAGTGCATAACTGGCTGCCAAGACCATATGGACACTTAAGACCTGCTCCCACCAACTCAGAGGCTTAGACCAGTCCAAGTGCTGCCCCTCCCAGCCCAGCACAGCAGTCCTCAGGGGAAGCTTGAAGGAGGCTCAGCAAAGGTATGCTTTCTTTCTTTGTACTCACCACAAAACTTAAAGCTACTTTCACATATTGTGAGTATTCATAGGCAATTGACGATGAGTACCTTAACATTTTGAGTTCTCCTAAAAAGAGAAAGGAAGGTACAAAACTTTCCAGTTTGAAAATGGATAAATGTGAATTTGGAGTTTTAAAAAAATTAAATAAAAGGAAGACTTGAGCATCAATTACCTTTCTAAATGGGAGACCCGGGCAAGTTATCACTATTGTAAATATTTCCTAATTTGAGAACTGAACCCCCTTCATATTTTGGAGAAGCCCTTCTTTTTTCAAGTCTTAGTGGAATTCAGGGCTTCCCAATATCCTTCCAATAAGTTATCATTTTTTCATAAGTTAGAGTTGTTTTCCATCACCTGCAACCAAGAACTCTGAGTAGCATATTACGTCTTTAATATTCCAATTACCCATCTCTAAAATTGGGGATGTCCCCTCACACCATATACAAAAATAGACTCAAAATGGATTAAAGACCTAAATGTAAGACCTGCAACCATAAGACTCCTAGAGGAGAACATAGGTGGGACAGGCTTTGACTTAAATCATGACAATATTTTTTTGGATCTGTCTCCCAAGGCAAAAGAAACAAAAGCAAAAATAAGCAAATGGGACCTAATGAAACTTCAAAGCTTTTGCACAGCAAAGGAAACCATCAACAAAATGAAAAGAAAACCCTCAGAATGGGAGAAAATATTTGCAAATGAAGCAACTGACAAAGGATGAATCTCCAAAATATACAAGCAGCTCATGCAGCTCAATATCAAAAAAACAAACAACCCAATCCAAAACTGGGCAGAAGACCTAAATAAACATTTCTCCAAAGAAGATATATAGATTGCCAACAAACACATGAAAGGATGCTCAACATCACTAATCATTAGAGAAATGCAAATCAAAACTACAATGAGGTATCACCTCACATCGGTCAGAATGGCCTTCATCAAAAAATCTACAAACAATAAATGCTGGAGAGGGTGCGGAGAAAAGGGAACCCTCTTGCACTGCTGGTGGGAATGTAAATTGACACAGCCACTATGGAGAACCGTATGGAGGTTCCGTTAAAAGCTAAAAATAGAACTACCATATGACCCAGCAATCTCACTACTGGGCATATACCCTGAGAAAACCATAATTCAAAAAGAGTCATGTACCACAATGTTCACTGCAGCTCCATTTACAATAGCCAGGACATGGAAGCAACCTAAGTGTCCATCGACAGATGAATGGATAAAGATGTGGTACATATATACAATGGAATATTAACTCAGCCATAAAAACAAACAAAACTGAGTTATTCGCAGTGAGGTGGATGGACGTAGAGTCTGTCATACAGAGTGAAGTAAGTCAGAAAGAGAAAAACAGGTATTGTATGCTAACACATATATATGGAACCTAAAATAAATGGTTCTGAAGAAACTAGGGGCAGGACAGGAAAAAAGACGCAGTTGTAGAGAATGGACTTGAGGACACAGAGAGCGGGCAAGGTAAGCTGGGACAAAGTGAGAGAGTGGCATGGACATGTATACACTACCAAATGTAAAACAGATAGCTAGTGGGAAGCAGCCACATAACACAGGGAGATCAGCTCAGTGCTTTGTTTCCACCTAAAGGGGTGGGATAGGAAGGGTGGGAGGGAGACGCAAGACAGGAGATATGGGGATATATGTATACATATAGCTGATTCACTTTGTTATATAGCAGCAACTAACACACATTGTAAAGCAATTATACTCCAATAAAGATGTTGAAAAATAAAATAAAATATTTTAAAAAGAGACATGAAAAACAAAACAGAATGAATAACTGTCACAAGTTTGGGAAGACTAAGGAGACAGGAAAACTGAATGCATTGTGGGATTATGGATTGGATCTTAGAACAAAGAAAGAACTTTAGTGGAAAAACTGCTGAAATCCAAATAAAGTCTGTAGTTTCCTTAAAAGAAAAAAAAAAGAAAAGACCACATACCTAAATATTTAGGTAGAAAATATTTACTTGCAAACTATATGACCTATAAGTGGTTAGTATCCAAAATATATGAACAGCTCATATAACTCAGTATCAGAAAGAATGGAAGGAAGGAAGGAAGGAAGGAAGGAAGGAAGGAAGGAAGGAAGGAAGGAAGGAAGGGAGGGAGGGAGGGAGGGAGGGAGGAAGGAAGGGAGGGAGGGAGGAAGGAAGGAAGGAAGGGAGGAAGGAAAGAAAAAAAGAGAGAAATAGAAAGAAAGAAAGACCCAATTTTAAAATGGGCAGAAGACCTGAATAGACATTTTTCTGAAGACAACATACAGATGGCCAACAGGCATATGAAAAGATGTTCAACACTGCTAATCATCAGAGATATGCAAATCAAAACCACAATGAGTTATCACCTCAAAACCACAATGAGTTAACCACCTCAGTGGTTATCATCAAAAAGTCTACAAATAACAAATGTTGGCAAGGATGTGGAGAAAAGGGAAACCTGGTACACTGTTGGTCAGATTGTAAATTGGTACAGCCACTATGGAAAACAGTATGAAGATTGCTCAAAAAACTAAAATAGAACTACCATATGATCCAGTAATTCCACCACTGGGTATATATCCAAAGAAAAGGAAAACACTAATTTGAAAAGATACATGCACCCCAGTGTTCATAGCAGTATAATTTACAATAGCCAAGATATGGAAGCAACCCAACTGTCCATCAACAGATGAATGGATAAAGAAGATGTGGTGTGTGTGTGTATGTGTGTTTGTGTGTGTGTGTGTGTTTATAAAATGAAATATTAGCCATAAAAAGAACAAAATTTTGCCATTTGCAATGACATGGATGGAACTAGAGAGTATTATGCTTAGTGAAATAAGTCAGACAGAGAAAGACAAATACTGTATATTATCACTTGTATGTGGAATCTAAAAAATAATACAAACAAATGTATATAAAAAAGCAGAAAAAGACTCACAAATATAGAAAACAAACTAGTGGATACCAGCATGGAGAAGGTAGAGGGGAGCGGCAAGCTAGGGGTATGGGATTAAGAGGTACAAACTACTATGTATAAATAGATAAGCAACAAGGATATATTGCATAGCACAGGGAAATATAGCCATTATTTTGTAATAATTTTAAATGAAACATAATCTATGAAAATATTGAATCACTATATTGTACACCTGAAACTAATATAATATTGTAAATCAACTATACCTCAATTTAAAAAGAATAAAATAAATATAAACATTAAAAAATAAATGAATAAAAATATGTTGGGAATATTATGACCTGTGCTGCCTACCTCATGGGACTGAGGGGATAAAATTACATAATTGAAATAATGTCTGTATTAGAATTTACAGGTGGTTTCCACAATAGTCTATTCTTTCCTTGTAATATTCTCTGAAAACATTGAGAAGTCCATTCCAGAAAATCTCCTAGTTTTTGTAAAAGTGGAAATAATTTGTTCTTAAACTATATTGTGTTTAATTAGGTCCCATTGGTTTATTTTTGGTTTTATTTTCATTACTCTAGGAAGTGGGTTAAAAAAGATCTTGCTGCAATTTATGTCAAAGAGGGTTCTGCCTATGTTTTCCTCTATAAGTTTTATAGTGTCCAGCCTTACATTTTGGTCTTTAATCCATTTAGAGTTTATTTTTGTGTATGGTGTTAGGGAGTGTTCTAATTTCATGCTTTTACATGTAGCTGTCCAGTTTTCTCAGCACCACTTATTGAAGAGACTGTCTTTCCACCATTGTATATTCTTGCCTCCTTTGTTATAGATTAGGTCACCATAAGTGCGTGGGTTTATCTCTGGGCTTTCTATCCTGTTCCATTGATCTATATTTCTGTTTTTGTGCCAGTACCATATTGTCTTGATTACTGTAGCTTTGTAATATAGTCTGAAGTCAGGGAGCCTGATTCCTCCAGCTCCATTCTGCTTTATCAAGAATGCTTTGGCTATTCGGGGTCTTTTGTGTTTCCACACAAATTGTAAAAAATTTTGTCTAATTCTGTGAAAAATTCCATTGGTAATTTGATAAGGATTGCATTGAATCTGTAGATTGCTTTGGGGAGTAGAGTCATTTTCACAAGATTGATTCTTCCAATCCAAGAACATGGTATGTCTCTCCATCTCCATGGTATATCTCTGGTATATATCATGGTATATCTTATAGTTTTCTGTGTACAGGTCTTTTGCCTCCTTAGGTAGGTTTATTCCCAGGTATTTTATTCTTTTTGTTGCAATGGTAAATGGGATTGTTTCCTTAATTTCTCTTTCTGATCTTTCATTGTTAGTGTATAGTATGCAAGAGATTTCTGTGTATTAATTTTTCATCCTGCAACTTTACCAAATTCATTGATTAGCTCTAATAGTTTTCTGGTGGCATCTTTAGGATTTTCTATGCATAGTATCATGTCATCTGCAAACAGTGACAGGTTTACTCCTTCTTTTCCAATTTGGATTCCTTTTATTTCTTTTTCTTCTCTGATAGCCATGGCTAGGACTTCCAAAACTATGTTGAATAGTAGTGGTGAGAGTGGACATCCTTGTCTTGTTCCTGATCTTAGAGGAAATGCTTTCAGTTTTTCACCATTGAGAATGATGTTTGCTGTAGATTTGTCATATATGACCTAATTAAACTTAAAAGCTTTTGCACAGCAAAGGAAACCATAAACAATATGAAACGACAACCCACAGAATGGGAGAAAATATTTGCAAATGAAGCAACTGACAAGGGATTACCCTCCAAACTATACAAACAGCTCATGCAGCTCAATATCAAAAAAACAAACAACGCAATCCAAAAATGGGCAAGAGACCTAAATAGACATTTCTCCAAAGAAGACATACAGATGGCCAACAAACACATGAACAGATGCTCAACATCACTAATTATTAGAGAAATGCAAATCAAAACTACAATGACGTACCACCTCACACCAGTCAGAATGGCCATCATTAAAAAATCTACAAATAATAAATGCTGGAGGGAATGTGGAGAAAAGGGAACCCTCTTACACTGTTGGTGGGAATGTAAATTGATACAGCCACTATGGAGAACAGTATGTAGGTTCCTTAAAAAACTAAAGGTCATACCATATGACCCAGCAATCCCACTCCTGGGCACGTACCCAGAGGAAACCATAATTCAAAAAGATACACGCACCCCAATGTTCAATGCAGCACTACTGACAATAGCCAAGACATGGAAGCAACCTAAATGTCCATCGACAGAGGAAAGGATAAAGAAGTTGTGGTACATATATACAATGGAATATTACTCAGCCATAAAAAGGAATGAAATTGTGCCATTCACAGAGATGTGGATGGACCCAGAGACTGTCATACAGAGTGAAGTAAGTCAGAAAGAGAAAAACAAATATTGTATAATATCACTTATATGTAGAATCTAGAAAAATGATACAGATGAACTTATTTGCAAAGCAGAAATAGAGCCACAGACATAGAGAACAAGTGTATGGATACCAAGGGGGGAAGAGGGGGTGGGATGAATTGGGAGATTGGGATTGACATACATACACTACTATGTATAAAATAGAAAACTAATGAGAACCTACTGTATAGCACAGGGAACTCTACTTGATGTTCTGTGGTGACTTAAATGGGAAGGAAATCAAAAAATGTGCATAAATGTGTACATATAGCTGATTCACTTTGCCATACAGCAGAAACTAACATAACATTGTAAAGCAACTATCCTCCAATAAACATTAATTTAAAAAAATAAACTTATTTTGAAGATCAAGTGAGATTATATATGTAAAAATAACTAAACATCGCCTAGCATATTATAAACATTCAAAAATATTTTTCTTCTTTCCTCTCAAGAGAAAAAGAATAATCCAGTTTCAAACTTTATGAAAATTATCAGCCATCCAAAACCACAGAATGTCTAGTTTAATATATTTTGTAAGTAGAATCAAAGCTATATCAAAAAAGAGAAGTAATGTGTATTGATAAGAGTATGGAAACATAGTCACACCTCCTGGTTTATGTTCTCTTATTAACTGTAGGAGTTTCTTAACCTCTTTGATCCTCAGTTCCTTCATTTGTAAAACAGGGATAATTACATCTCCCTCTCAGAGTTACAATTAGGATTTAAATACACAGTATATGTGGACATGATTTGTGAGCTCTTACATACTATTCAGAGACTATTTATCATTATCATCATCAACTTAATATCTGCTCTAAGAACCACTGTATGCACACACCCACACAGACACAGACACACACATCAATTTTACTTAACCACTATAAATATACCAGGCAGAAGAAAAATACAAGCATAACTATATGGCTATTGATTTTTCTCCTGACAGAACTCCCAGCAACAAGCAATGCTGCCAAAAATGTACTGGTCCCCTGTTTAAGACTGATAAGCCAGTGTTACTAGAACTCCAGCAGAAACCAGGAATTAAACCAACAGAGCCATGTTAATCTCAAGCTTCATTAGAACTTGGGCAAGCTGCTTATGGAGACCACCTGTAAAAAAGATACACCTAGCCAAGCACTCATTCACCGTGAACCACGCTCTGTGTGTTTACCACAGCAAGGCACAGCCCCATTATCCTATGGACATCTTGCTTGGAGTAATTCAGATTTTCTATTGCATTGGTCTTGAAAATCTTATCACAAATTAAGATAATCAACTGAAGATACCATATTTGCCAGACTGTATCAGCCAAAACTTTAAAATAATAAACTAATGATTGATGATAGATAGATATTGATCTATCAATCAACAGACCAATCATACCTGATAGAACTTATTTTTTAAAAGAATTGGCTTTTTATTATTTTTTATTTTATTTATTTATTTTTGGCTGTGTTGGGTCTTCATTGCTGCATGTGGGCAAAAGCATGAGGAAAATTTAGATATTTTTCATTAGTCTTTCTTAAAGGCATCATAAATTCTGTATTTTTTAATAAAGTTATTAAAATCACTTTTTTGCAAGTCCTTCTTGAACTCTTAGGTTAAAGGTACTCTGCATATAGATCATCATTTTAGACAGCTGTGTTAATCTAAGAGTAAACATTCAAGGATGCTCTCAGGAAAGACACCTATGTGAGAGCTGTAAAGGCTGGGAAAACCATCAGACCAGGAAGCAATCTGATCTCAAATAAAAGAGTGAGGCAGCGGAGGTTGGGTCAAGCCATCCTGGACTGTGATGCAGTCATAGGAAGTTTTCACAAGACCAATAGGGAGTCTTCAAGCCAAAGTCACCATTAGAAGAGTCCCATGTCTCCTTGGAATGAGCCCACCTTACTATCCCTGCCACACTCATTCATTAGCTGGCAGCAGCTGGTGGGAAACATCCTCTGAACACAAAAGCTGCTATGAATTTCAAAAGTCAATTACACTTAGGAATTTGCAAGACAATCTCATGGCTGTCACAAGGGATGAAATACATGTTTCCAATTGAAAAATATTTATATATGGCATATATATCCTTTTTATTTTTTTTATTGATATGATGACTAACGTGGAAAACAATTCCATTGTAGTTAATAAATACAGTGGGGGGGAAGGGGATATCTTCATTTGCTCCATATTTTCAGCTACTGTATTTGATGAGACCTGTTCTTTGAAATAATGGTTTGGTAGTTTAGTGAAACTCTCCCCATCTCTCCCCCAGCTTCATAAGGACAAAGGGCTGCTAAAGTATTTTGTCAACATCTGGGACACAAACTGGTCTGTGTTTATCAATAGGCAGAATAACTATTGCATTAAGTATTAGCTCACATGGGGGGACTTCCCTGGTGGTCCAGTGGTTAAGAATCTGCCTTCCAATGCAAGGGATGCGGTTCGATCCCTGGTCAGGGAAATAAGATCCCACATGCCACGGAGCAACTAAGCCCACGCTCCACAACTGAGCCCATGAGCTCTAGAGCCCACGCACCACAACTAGAGAGAAGCCCATGAGCCGTGACTAGAGAACCCCGCATGCCGCGTCTAAGACCCAGTGCAGCCAAAATAAATAACTTTTTTTTTAAGTATTAACTCGTATGGGTGAGGCCCACTCTCATTTTTCATTTCCTTGCTCAGTGTGGCTGGGTTGGTAAATTGACTAAGAGCCTGAAACCTGAGGGTTCCCTCATCATTAATTTATTATTGCAGCAATCCACAGAGTAATTAAGGTCCTGTAGTCTAGATTTGGGATTCAGGGAAACTGGCAGTCTCATTTAAACCTTAAGCCTAAAGACATATGCTCCAAACCTGCTTTCCCAAATGCTGCTCTGAGGAGTACTGAACTCTGGTCCAACTAACAGTGCACTTTGTTTCCATTTTATATTACTCATTATGTTCACTTCTTCTGCAGGAATCTCAAAAAAAAAAAAAAATGAGAGAGATTCTTGGGTCTTATAATGTAATTCCAATTTAGTACAACCAAAATACGACTTAATATTACGCAAAGTTTCATTTCTAAATAATATACTAAGAGTGACATCAGCAAGATAGCAGACTAAGAGATCCCAGCCCTCATCCCCACACAAAAACAGTGATAAAGTCAACTATGCATGGATGAGGACAGCTCTGGGAGAACTCTGGAGTGTCATTAGGGAGCTGCAGTGACCCAGAGGAGCATAGGACTGGGAATGGCAGTATACAAGGGAGCAAGAAACATTCTGCCTGCGTTGCCCATCACCTTTGCTGGCATGTCACCATGAGGAATCCTGTCGGCCACCAGCTCCTCCCATGGGGAAGAACAGCAGGGTATCTCAGTAGCCTTTGCCACTGTTGATCGCAGCAGCCCTAGCTACTACCACAGAGCACTCCCAGTCTTCACACAGACCCTAGCTGCTGGACCTGCCTGGAGCCAGAGGCACTGTGCCCCCTGGAACTGGAGCTGCCAAGAGGCACCCTTCCCCACTTGGAGTCAGAAGTGCTACACCCCCCATTCCAGTCTCAATGAGGCCACAGCCCTCATGCCTGGGAACTGACACCCACCATGAAGCATGTGCCCATGCACTGGTCCTCGCACCCACTAGTGCCACCACACATGCACCCATATGCCTGATGGACCAGGCACCTATCCCAGCTGCAAAGGTGCACCCATGGGACCAAGTGCCTGCTGCAGCTGTGTGTGCATCCACACACCCACCAGCCCCAACCCGCATGCTCCCCTGAGACTGCACCATTGCATACCCCCAGAACTGGCATCCTCGTGCGTCCCTCAACATGGATCCAGACATGGAGTCATCACTCACCGCACCCAGCTGACATCCTTGCACCCACCAATGAGAGGAGGTCTTTCCCTGCCTGGGCTAGTCCTTAATGTTTAGAAGAGATGACTACTTCTTCACATGTGAAGACAACAGCGCAAGACTACAAGGAACGTGAAAATCCAAGGAAACATGACACCACCAAAGAAACACAATAACTCGTCATAACCAACCCCAAAGAAATAGAGATCTGCATATTGCCAAAGAATTCAACATAATTTTTTCAAAGATCAGTGAGCTACAAGAAAGCACAGGTAAACAACTCAATGACATCAGGAAAATAATACTTGAACAAAACAAGTTCAACAAAGAGATAGGTATCATAAAAAAGTATTAAACAGAAATTGTGGAGCTAAGAAACACACGTCTGAAATGAAAAAACAAGCAGAGAGCTTCAAAGCAGACTTAACCAAAACAAAGAGAGAACTCTAAGGTAGGTCATTGGAAATTATGGATTTTAAAATCCATTCAGACACTCTAAGCCGTTGGATTGGGGACCTTAATGCATTCACATTCAAAGAAATTGTAGATAGATGATGACTTACTATTGCCATTTCGTTAACAGTTTTCTGTCTGTTTTGCTGTTGTTTTGTTCCCCTCTTCCTCTCTTGCTGTCTTCCTTTGTTATTTGATGATTTTTTGTAATGATTTCTTGGATTCCTTTCTTTTTATCTTTTGAGTATCTCTGGTAGGTTTTTTCTTTGTGGTTACCGCAAGGCTTACACAAAATATCTTATAGGTATAATCATCTATTTTAAGTTGATAACAACTTGACTTTAATTGCATTCAAAAACTCTGCACTTTAACCACTTCCCCTTTACACTGTGGGTCTTCTTAGTCAGAGTTTACTTTTTTTATGTTCTATATCCATTAAAAACTTTTGTGATTATAATTATTCTTAATATTTTTGCCTTTTAACTTTTATATTAAAGTTAAAAGTAATTTACATACTACCATTACAGTATTACATTATCTGTATTTGACTATATATTTAACTTTACCCATGTATATGTAAACATGTATATGTATATATATACAATGTAATATTATTCAGCTTTTAAAAAGAAGAAAATTCTGCCATTTTCAGCAACATGGATGAACCTGGAAGATATTATGCTAAGTGAAATAAGCCAAAGATAGAAAGAAAACTACTGCATGATTTCACTTATATGTGAAATCTAAAAAAATCAAATTCATACAAAGCAGAGAGTAGAATGGTGGTTGCTAGAGGCTAAGGGATCAGGGTAATGGGGAAAGGTTGGTCAAAGAGTATAAAATACCAGTTATATAGAATGAATAAGTCTAGAGATGAATGTAGAGTATGGTGACTATAGTTAATAATACTGCATAATATACTTGAAATTTGCTGAGGGTAGATTTTAAGTACTCTCATCTCAAAATAAATAACTATGTGAGGCGATCTGTTTCACAATGTATATATATATCAAAACACCACATTGTACACTTTAAATATATATAATTTTTATTAAAAATTAACTAATTAATAAGAGTGAAGAGTTATTTCTAGGGTAAATAATTATAGGGAGATTAAAGCCTTAAATGGACATAATAGAAAAAAAAGATGAAAAATTAATAAACTAAGCATTTGAATAAAGATGTGAATTTTAAAAAAACAGCAGAATAAACATAGAAGAAATGAATAGAGGGAAATAAGAGCAGAAATTAACAAAATAAAAAATAAAGAAATTATAGAGAATAAGAACCCCACTATGACTTAATTGGCTTCCTTAAAAGACAATGTGGGACTTCCCTGGTGGCACAGTGGTTGAGAATCTGCCTGCTAATGCAGGGGACACGGTTTCGAGCCCTAGTCTGGGAGGATCCCACATGCCGCGGAGCAACTAGGCCCGTGAGCCACAACTACTGAGCCTGCATGTCTGGAGCCTGTGCTCCGCAACAAGAGAGGCCGCGATAGTGAGAGGCCCGCGCACTGCGATGAAGAGTGGCCCCCCGCTTGCCACAACTAGGGAAGGCCCTCGCACAGAAACAAAGACCCAACACAGCAAAAATAAATTAATAAATTAATAAACTCCTACCCCCAACATCTTGTTTAAAAAAAAAAAAAAAGACAATGTATTCAAGAATCTGCACACAAAATTTTTAATAAATGTATAGTTTCCTTAGGAAAAATAATAATAACATACAAATTCAAAATGGAAATTATTAATACAACATAAGCATCCCATATTTAATATTAAATATCTATTTATCTGAGACCCAGGTCAGAAGTTCTAGTGTAACGTGGGAATTCCTAGCATTTTGATGCATGCGTTATTTGAGAATTAACTGTATACTCATTTTTGATATCTTCTTTTTTAGGAATTATGGCTTTAAATATCTATATCTAATCAGTTGAACTTTCAAAACCAATCAGAGTAAAAGGCTGATGTTTAAATATGTTTATCTGAGGCAGGTGTTCTCACTGACATACTATACCCTGATGCACAATTACAAGGTCAATATAAAATTGCAGGTCTCGAGATATGGGAGAATTTTAGAGTGGCAACGTACATGATAAACTGAAATACAATATTCACATATTAAAGCTTATTAGCATTACCAAAATAGGCCTTTCTTCACAAGATACCCCCAATTCTAGTTTTGAACTGGGGATTCATGAATTTTTGTAAGTGACTATATACATAAACACATTACATATACATATTATATAATTTATTCATGGAAATGTCCTAGAAAGTAGTCATTTCAATGGCTAAATTATCTTTCATGATAAGGCTCTAAATACCTACCAATATCTGTGGTCTTTGATGGGTCAACTAAACTAGACCCATACGTCTAGGTGAAGCCATATGTCTGAGTTCTGGTGAATGGAATACGTGTTAAAGTGATATATGCCACTTCCAGGCATAGACCCCTAAAATAAGTACGTCCTAGTAAAGATTTAACAACCAGCTACTGAGGAGGGTGAGAGGGGAGTCTTGGTTTGCAGCATTTGCCAATTTCCATGGTATAAATACTCCCACCATGTCTAATTTCAAGGTACTAACATAATGTGAAGTTGGGGGAAAAAATGTATTATGTTGTATTTCTACCATACAGATACAGTAGATGTAAATAACCTCAAGAGAATTTTATAAATGTGGTAGTATAATTAGGAAATGGTGTTTTATTTTTAATATAATTTAGTTAATTGAAGTGTATATAATTTAATTGTTCATAAGGGTCATATTTTAAAGACAACTCACTAAATTCCTACAACTTTAGCAATTGCTTCTCACAGCCCAGTATAAGCCAACTCCAGCACACCACTGCTAAAATCTGCCATGTGATATCCAGACTCTCATTTCCTTGCTCCCTAGCCAAATGCCTAGGATTCAGTTAACAGAACCACTAGAGGGAGCTTGAGTCCCTGACTGAATGGAGCAGAGATTCTTGTCTCTCCTGATCTTGCTGACGCACACTGGATTGAGAGTAAGAAATAAACCCTTAGGGTGTTATTAAACTCCTTGATTGTGGGGTTATGTGTCGCAGCAGCTGGTTATTGACTATCCTGACTAAGACGCCATTAGAAAAACAAATGAAGTCTGTCGTTCATTGATTCCCATGTTTGGTGAATCGCCAAACTCACCTGAAAATGTTTTATAAAATACAGATTCCTAAGCCCTTAGAGATGATCAGGTGTAAGGTCCAAGACATTTAGGGAAAGTCTTCCTCATGATTAGCCAGGTTTGGGAACCACTGATCCAGTTCCTCCCATTTCTCCCCAGTTGCTTTAGTAAACTAAAGCATGCCTACAGTTTTGCAGAAGGAAAGCATTATCTAAGATATATAGGGTCATAATTGGAATTATTTCAAATTTGAAATAGGCTTATTTCAAATTTGATCGAAGTTTTCTCTTTCATCGTTTTTTTGGGGGGGGGGTGGCACACCACACAGTTTGCGGGATCATAGTTCCCCGACCAGGGGTTGAACCTGGCAGTGAACCTGGCACTGCTACTGGCAGTGAATGTGCCAAATCCTAACCACTGGATCGCCAAGGAATTCTCATGTTTCATCTTAAAAATATATTAAAATTCTATATTTTGTTTCATAATAAATCTGTTTGTTTGGATATTATAAAAATGTTTCAGATTATTTACCAGTTAGGTTTCTTGACTCCCTTCCCTTTCTCACTCTCCAAAAACAGTGAAGTTAAATTGATGCTTTAGTAGACATGCCTGGTAGTGTCATATACTCCAGTGCTACATTTGAGAACCTTACGAGTATTTCTGTGGACTAATCTCTTTGGAGGTTCCCCCAATAATCAGTTGACCAGATTCTGCTTGAATACCTCCAGAGATGGGAAGCTCATTACTACTCAGGACAAGCAGCCCTTTCCATTATTGAATATCTCTGAATATTTAAGAGCCCTTCTTCACAATGAGCTAGGACCTAAACCTGTTATTTCAAGGCTTTAGGTTTGTTCCTTTTGCCCCTCCCCACCTAAAAAATCTACATGTCTATAAAATTCCCACCCATATGATAGCCTTTTAATCCTGTAGGACAGCTATCATGTTATACTACCCGATTTTTCTATTCCACGAGGCTGATAGAGTTAAGATTATAGAGAAACAAAAACAGGGAGCCAAGGGAAAATTTTAAAAGGTTTACAGGAAACGTTGAGATTTAGTTTTGCAGTAAAAGCAAGAGTTAGACAGGCGAGGTGGGAAGTGGGTGCCAGAGGAGGAAACTGAGCAAAATCTAGGAAAGAGTCTGATCTGTTCAAGATCACCAGAAATTGAGTAGACATGTAGTAGAGGATGATGAGAAAAGAAGTTGGAAAGATAAGGTCAATTTCTTTGCTGCAAGAGCAGCATCACGATCATCTGGGAAATGTTAGAAATAAAAAGTAAGAGTAAAATTAGAAGTGACAGAAGGTAGAAGGTGAAAGGTGGAATGCAGACGCAAAGACAAAGGGAATGGAATGGGTGCCGTTACTCTTATCACACACAAAGGAGAGCCGAATACTGACTAGAGATGATGGAATATGAAACAGGGAAATATTGATGATAGTAAAACTAAAAATAATATCAAACTATCAAACACTGGAAGGAAAAAAGGGTGGGGTAAAGAGGTGGTATTGATGAACAAAAGTTTCATATTTCATAAAAGGGAGTAACAAGATAATGCCTTAAGTTGATAAATAAAGGAAAGGAGTTATAAGTGTATAACTTAAAGTTATGGAGTAACCACCAGGAGATCTAAAATCAAAAAGGCATCTTCCAGGCTGTGGGACTGGAGGTAAAGGAGATTAAAAAAATCCCAGGCCCCACCCCAGATTTACTGAATCATAATATGCATTTTAACAAGATTTCATGTAATTAACATGCACATTATAATGTGAGAAGCACAGACATGACAATCTGAGAGACTTGGCAAATGCTTTAGCACTCAGGAGAGGAAAGAGAGAAAGAAAAATTGTTATTACAAACGCAAACAAAATCCACAAGTAATGATCATGGGAAAAATCATAATATTGTTTTCATCTTTTGTTACATATGAAATATATGCTATAATATTTTCAGTACTTACAGTCTCTAAAGGTTTTAGCCTCGCTCTTTTGTCTAAGACTTTGAACTTTATCTTGCAGGGAATGGGGGATCATTGAGCAAGAGAACGGCATGGTTAAATCTGAATAACCCTAACCGTCCCTCAGGTACGTGTATAGAATGTCTGAGTGGAAAGAATGGTGCTTCCACATGATAATTTCATGTAGTTTTGTCTGATCTCCAGTTGCTTGGAAATACAGGATGGTATATAAATGCTCCTTCATGCTTCTGTTACCAAAAACGTATTCCTTTTTTAAACAATCTAAACCATATCCTCTTGTATTATGAATGCAGTCTCCTTTCCTATGGTCCTAAAGACTTTTTTGTCCCTCTGACTATATCCAGGGTTACAATGTTGATCCTCATTTGAAATTCAAATAGGCCATTTTTCTAGTGCAAAGAAGTCACTGAATCTGTTGGTCTTTGGACCAGCACGATCCACTCTAATTATGAGAAAGCCATTGACTAGTTAGATGAGGACTCTGGGTCTGAAGAGCATGGTTTTTTTCTCTATGGTGTCCCAGACCCCAGACTATTAGAAATACTGCAGACCTACTTATTTCAGAATAACTGCAGATTCATGCCCACTTCTACCGATTAAGGGAAAGAGATGAGAGAGGGAAAGAGGTCAGAAGAGACACGGTCACGGATCTGTTTCTACTCACGCTTGCCCCGTGTGTCTGTGGGGACCATCCTTTCCCATCCTCATGCCCTGTGGTCTACGAGGCACTCCCCCTACCTGTCATTCTAGTGGAGGACAGATGAGGTTGGCCCTGCCAAACATAGCACGGCATCAACCCCACCAGTGATAGGTTCAGGGTGGGCACGCACCAAACCTAACCAATGTGAACCACGTGTAGGACTTTTGTCAAATTCATCAAGGGAAAAAAGTATTCCTACTTTACACTGGAATTTCTAAACTCCAATCATGTATCCATAGAGCTTAGCTGCTACTGACCATCTTTGCTCTACTGTGCCCAGAGCCCACCTGAAAATGAATTACCACAGAAGAAAGCAGAACTTAATGATGGAAGAAAAAAAAAAACAAAACAGATTGCTGATGACATTATGCAGTTCTGCTTACTTCTGTCATGAATGAAAGCCATCCTAGACTTGAACATCGCTGTTTATGAGCCAACAAGTTCCCTTTTAGCTTAAGCAAGATAGAATTTGATGTATGACAATTGCCTTTTAAAAAAAAATACCTTTACTAACATAAGGAGATAAAAAGGGAAAAAGGCTATCTGGACAAGAGACATGGATTGAGTCTGAAGCTGCCCCTTCCCGGTGTCACAGAGGCAACAACACACACACACTGTTGGGCAGAGCACAAAACCCAAATAGGCAACATGTGGGCTGATTAAAGGTTGGCATCTAGAGCCAGACTGCCTGGTTTGTAGCCCAGCTCATTAGTCAGGTGAGTGATGCTGGGCAAGTCATTTGACCTTGCTTGTCACTGTTTCCTCATCTATAACTTGAAGTGAAATGACAGAACCTACTTAAATAGGGTTGATAAATGAATTACGTGAGGTAATAACATGAAGCACTTAAAAGAGTGACTGGCACTGAAAAAACATATTTTTGATGGCTATTTTTTTTTAATCTTTCCTTCCTTCCTTCTTTCCTTCCTTCCTTCCTCCCTCCCTCTCTTCCTCCCTCCCTTCCTTCTTTTCTTCCTCCTTTTCTGAGTCCATTATTTCCTCTTCTAAGTCAGAGACTGCACAGTGTTTAGGAAGCAAGATGGACGCACCTCAGTCTGGTGAGGAAGACCTTGTGCCCATCATGAGTTTGGGTTTATGTGCCACACGTGCAAAGATTAGGGTAAAAGAACAAAGAACTCACAGAGAAGGGATTCCTCCCCCATCACTGGGATGGTCAGGGAAGGTTTATGGAAAGGGGTCTCCAGGGGTACACACTGCAGTCACTGAAGGGCACAGTGGGGATGCTGTGGGGAAAGGCCTCCTTAGAGAGATTTATAGGAACATCCCACATTGATTCCCTCCTAAGGCATGAAGCATTCAGTGTGGGCCAAGTACAAATGGGTAAGTAGTGTGAGCAGAACAGATGATCAAATTAACAGGACATATGATTCCTGATAAAATATTTACACTGGGTTGGACTTTAAAAAAAAGATCTCT
Organism: Leucopleurus acutus; assembly: GCF_964270905.1. NCBI lineage: Eukaryota > Metazoa > Chordata > Mammalia > Artiodactyla > Delphinidae > Leucopleurus > Leucopleurus acutus. The sequence goes on from NC_139162.1 coordinate 26,398,937, forward strand.
GATTGCTGCCAACTCTCTAATTCTCCTTGAGAATTATGAAAGTTGGGGTTTATGAGTCAGTACAAAGGCTAAAGTGGGATCCTGGTGGTTCTATTCTTAGGGTGTGAAAATATCAACTCAAAAGGCAGAGTTAGGGCTGTGATTTGCATGGAACAATAAGATCTCGGAGATGTTGCAATCCAAGAAGGTGAGTCACCTAACTTGCCTCCAAGTAGTTGTAGGGTATCTCCCCAAAGCCTCGCCTCTGGCAATAGACACCCTGACAGGGAGGGTGTTGCCAGTTTCTATACGGCTAAACCACGGAGGCCAAATGCTTTTATTTATGAGAACTGTTCTGAGCCATAACTCTATAGCTTTTGAGCAATGCAGCTGAAAGATACAAAACTAACAGATAAAAAGATGGGTGCAGGCACACATATATATTCACACACATAGCCCCACATGTCTATCACAACTAAATACATATGGCAGACTTACCCACCCAATGCACACAATGCATACCTCAGGAATACTGACACTCGCAATATTACATTCATACACACACACCCTCCACACATTCATACCAAACGCACGTGCCGCTTGCATACCCCTCTCCTATACTCACACATCCAAAACATGGCCACATGTGCCAGACCAGATAAGGCAGGCCAATTGTACCTATCAGCCCCACACCCCAAACATTCATCCAAAATATGCATCATACAAACACACACACACACACACACACACACACACACAGAAATACACTCCAAATTTAATAGACTGCATTTTTTTCAAGAGATGCAGAGCTTCATTTTTAATGATGAAAAACAACAGAGAGAGATAGAAAGAGGAAATAGTTTTAATTCAAAAATCATCAAGAAGGTCCAGGCTGTCAAGATTCAACAGTTTTTGCACAACCAGGCTAAAGGTGCCCCAGGAGATGTTCAACACATTTAATTCACTGTACACTCAGGGATGAAAATAGAAACAGTCTGATGAAGCAGCCTCCATTGAGCTCTTCAAAGGCAGGGCCTCCGCATGTGGAGCTGGTGTGACAGTAACAGTGAGAAAGCTATCTTGTGTCTTGCCTTGGCTCTATCTTTATAACTTTTCTGAGTCTACAGGGCTCAGACCCCTAACATGAAGTAAGGCCTAGTAAGAGGTGAAAGCATTCAATTATTTCCCCAATAGTGACAGAAGCAGTACCCCAGGATAAAAGTCACAACAATTTAAAGTGAATCTCCTGCCATGGCTGTCAGGGCAGTTTGTTGTAAGAAAGGAAGAGTAGGAGGGAGTCCAATGAATGAGTAACGACCATGCAGTAACCCTGGACTGAGTGTCCTAGCTACGTTATCTCATTTACTCTTCACAGCCTTGAAAGTTCCCTCATATGGACCCATTCTACATATTCTATATAATAGATTGAGCAGCTTGTCCAACTGCACACAGTTTGGGGCTGGTTTTGAACTCAGATCTCTCTGCCCCTTGAGACTGAGCTCCATCTCCATTTATCTAACTGGTCTGTTAGTACCATAATTGGCAACGTGTTCATACGCAGAGAGAATCAGGGTGAGGTCAGTGGACATTGCCATGAACATCAGGAAAAGAAAATCCTTAATACCTTTTCATTCATGTTAGACCAAAAGGATAATTAATACCTATTAATTTTTAAGTTGTGAATAGGTCATTGCATTGGCATTTGAATGTGTTATTTTTGCCAAGGGAATCAGCTGGTATGGAGACAGCTACTTCTAGGAACAAGTGCATAAATATCACTCTCAAAGAAAAAGTATAAAGCATCGACCTTCCGCACCACACTACACCCATCCCTCTCATTTGTCCCCCTTGAGACAAATGTGTCTCATTTGCCTTTAACCCCTAGTGCCAGGCACGCAGTAGGTACATGGTATATGTCTGATGAGTAAATGACAGAAGGAATGAGTAAAATGTACAGTTTTACATAAAACAATGGAAACTTATGCAGCCCCAAAACCTGGCAGCAAGATCATTTGCATGGAATGGCACATACTGAGTTTGGTAATGAACTCACAATATGAAGACAGAAATGGCAAGGCTGATATTCCTAAATCATCATGCCAAGGCTTTGGTCCTTTGAAAGCAGAGCATCTTCTCTGATGATCATGACCATAGATTTCTTTCCAGGAGTCCTGTTTCTGATGTCTGAGGACGATCTGCTGTCCTTTTTGATTCTGTAATCCTACCAGTGTTTATAAGTACAGGTACCAAAATAGTTAAGAGCACAAAACTAGATCCTGCCTGAGGTTTGATTTTCTAAGGGGAAAAGTTTTAAAATTTTGGAAAATTACAGAAAATTTTCTGATACGCCCATCCTCTAACCTGCTGTTGTTGAAAGAAAGAATAAATGAATGAATGAATCTAAAGTAGAAGGAAAAGTAGGAAAGGAGTAAGATGAGAAGGAGAGGGAAAGGAAGGAAAGAATAAACAATGAAATGCAGAGATACACATTAGTTGTTATTAAAAGCCAAGCACTCTACTTAACCCATTTAATGCATTATCACATTTGATCTGAAAAACTGCTACTATTATTATCCCCATTTTTTAACATGGGCAAACTCAGACTCAGACAAATTAAATTGCTCATCCAAGGCTCACAAAGCTTAATAGGCTATGGAACTAGTTAAAGTAGCACTGAAATTCTTGACCTAATACCCATTGTCTCTTTAAGACAATAGAAAGAAACCTAAAGTTTTATTTGTCTGGATTTGATTTTGTTTACAGCAAGGGAAGAATTGGCTTTTAGGGATATCAATCTGCAGGCTTTCAGAGGATAGATTGAGAAACAACAACATACATCCCTGAGAGACCACACTGGCTGCTACAGGAATCCAGGCAAGGAGCATGGAGTCTTGATAGCAAAAACAATAAAAATTTTCCCAGTTGAAGAAATACCAAATGCATAGTTACAATTAGTGTAGAGTAGGACTTCCCTGGTAGTGCAGTGGTTGAGAATCCGCCTGCCAATGCAGGGGACACAGGTTCGATCCCTGGTCCGGGAAGATCCCACATGCCGCGGAGCAACTAAGCCCAAGTGTCACAACTACTGAGCCTACGCTCTAGAGCCCACGAGCCACAACTATTGAGCCCACGCGCCACAACTACTGAAGCCCAAGTGCCTATAGCCTGTGCTCCTCAACAAAAGAAGCCACCGCAATGAGTAGCCCACGCACCGCAACGAAGAGTAGACCCCACTCGCTGCAACTAGAGAAAGCCCGTGCACAGCAATGAAGACCCAACACAGCCACACACACAAAAAGAAAAGTCAGTGTGGAGTAGTTAGAAATGAGGGTGGAGAAAAACGGTTTACGTGTAGTGAAAATTCCTAGGATGAGGAGGAATTTCTGGGTGTCTCTATACGTTCATTAATTCGCTGAGTCCCTACAATGTGGATAGGTATAAAGGGGGAAATAACCAGCAAAACCAGACCCCATTTTTGTGCATCACGGAGCCTAGGTGGGAGATTAACAAAATAATTTCAACTGATAGAAGTTTTTACACGACATGATTGTGGTACATGCAAGGTGCTCCAAATGGAACGAAGAGGGACCCCAGCTCTGAGGACAGAGAGGAGAGGACCCAAGATGGCTTTGCACAGGAAGAGATGCCTTACTACGTTTTGAAAACCCAACAGAAGTCACTGAGGTGAGGCAATAAAACTGGGGAGAAAGACAGGAGCTAAAAAAGTTTAGATGTCAATAGACATGCAAAGAAGTAGAAGCTGATTTCCACGTTCTGACCCTACTTCCCACCCCTATTGCTTGTCTGCAGTCAGGACCGGGCATCAGCACAGTCCACCCATAAGCCTGTACCTGGTGATGAGCAATTGCTCTCTGCTTACAGAGAACTTACTGAAGCCATTTGGGGCTGTGGCCTGTTATGGCAACTGCCTCCCTGTGGCCTCCAGGTGGGTTGATTCCCTTTTGACCTGAAAGAATATAATATAATAGGAGAATGACTTAAACAAAAGTTAGAGCCAGGAAAGTCCCACTTTGCCACTTGAGCAAATGTTCCATGTGTCATTTTTATTAATGCTATCAGGAAAAAAAGATTTCACTGGCCATGAGTGGGGAGCTTAAGTGTCTTTTTCTGGAGGTACTGCTACTGCTGTGGGAAATTACATTTGCACCCTGGGCTTCCTGCATTGATGGAATGTATTCATTTCCTCCTGGAACAAAAGTAAATAACTCTGGAGGGAAACCAAGAAGTTCAGGCTTCCAGGACCGCCCTTGTTTATTCCCTAGATGTACAGAGAATCTATCCAGTTGGAAATTGGCCAGCTGTGAGAGGTACAGGTGATTTAAATACTGATAGTTTAAGCGGTCTTGGCCCCCGACCGTTATCACATAATGCACACAGTTGTCAGGAATGCCTGTAACACAGGAGGATGCTGCAACCCGGAGCTATGCAATCTGACAGCACTGGAGATAAGCGTCTACTGTCTCTCGAAGTTAACCAATAAATTTCTGTGTGTGTGTGTGTGTGTGTGTGTGTGTGTGTGTGTGTGTATGTCTATTCAGGTTTAAATGATTTAGTTGATAAAGATAGTTTTCATTGAATTACTCTGGGCTCACATATCCTGCCTCCCCTGCTTTCTCAAGATGAATCCAATCTTAAAAGATACAACTGTTTTATGCGCCATTTATGTGGAAAATCTGAGCTGTAGGCCATCCGTGCCAGTTAATTAATTTTCCTTTGCTCACCAGGCAGCTGTCACAGAGGTGGAGTTGTCTCGTTTTATGCCTAAAATAGTGTAGGGAAGGGTTCTTCAAATTAGAATGCAAGAAGTCCCTCAGAGCTAGCCCCTAAGGGGAAAAAACCGAGAGGTTGGAAAGTACTCTCAGCCTCCTGTCTCCCTTCCTTCCCATTTGCTTATATGCCCACTTTCTCTCACAGTCCTTAGATCATAAATTTCGTATAATAACGTCTCCTCTACCCACCTATCAAAAAGGGCTACTTTCCATTTACACATTCATGCATTCTGTCAGTCTGTCAGTCAGACAGGCATCTGTTCATCTGTCCATGCTGTCATTTATTCATTCATCCATTCAGCCATTAAACTCTCATTTTTCTACTTCTCTATGCAAAGGACCATTCTGAGCTGCTTCTTCTTGCCCACATAGTACCTGTGTATACTTTATTCACAGTGCTTTCAGAAACAGATAGTTTAGACATAGTGCCGTGCCTGTCTTCCAAGCTCTTTCCCTTCCCTCCCTGAGCCCTTGCTCTTGCCTCTGCCTGGAACACTCCTTCCCTCATTCCTCTGATCTATCTCCTCCTTTCCTTTAGGTCTCAGCTTAAATGCCACCTCCTCAGAAGTCTAAAATACCCTCTCATTATACTCCCTCTCAATACCCCGATTTCTTTATTTCTTCACAGTACTTATCATTATATGCAATTATTTTTTGTATGTCTTTGCTTTTTTTATCTTTATTCCCACTTGGCTGCTAGCTCCACAAAAGCAGGCACCGAGGTGGCTTTCACTTTTGAATGCCTAGAACCTACAGTACATTGCACAAAATTGTTAGTAAATATTGTTAGTGATCAAAGGATGAACATTTTTATCTTTGCATCTCCAGCTAATAATTCAAGATTCTGCATGTAATAGGTGCTTAGTAAATGCTGGCTGCTCAGAAATGAATGGATTCTACTAAATACAGACTGTGAATTGAAAATATCTGGAGATGAGTCCATTTCTATTTTCCATTTTCTTTGACAGTAACATCTCTGTCTCCCCCGTCTCTCTCTCTGTCTCTCTCTCTCTAGCTCTATCTCTGTGTCTCTCTCTCTAACTTTGTTGCCTGAATTCTCTGAAGCCATCGGAGGTTCTAAATGCTATCCTGAAGCCATCCTGGGCAAGATGGATAATGCTGTCTCAGCAGAGCATAAACCATGAAAACACAACCAGCTGAGCTCTTAACACTTTTCATGATGGCTTCACATTTACATTAAAAATGTGGGTGAGAATGGACAAAATGTATAATTTTAAGCTGGAAGTCACTCGACCACTTACTTTTTTTAATTTTTTATTCCATTTATTTATTTTTGGTTGCATTGGGTCTTCGCTGCTGCGCGCGGGCTTTCTCTAGTTGCGGCGAGTGGGGGCTACTCTTCGTTGCCGTGCACAGGCTTCTCATTACGGTGGCTTCTCCTCTTGCGGAGCACGGGATCCAGGCGCCCGCGCTTCAGCAGTTGTAGCACATGGGCTCTAGAGTGCAGGCTCAGTAGTTGTGGCGCACGGGCTTAGTTGCTCCGTGGCATGTGGGATCTTCCCAGACCAGGGCTCAAACCTGTGTCCCCTGCACTGGCAGGCGGATTCTTAACCACTGCGCCACCAGGGAAGCCCCCACCCGCTTACTTTTGATATATTGCTTCAATTGGGCTGAGAAGGAAATTTTGACAGAAAGAATTTAGCAAAGTGTGAGTGGAGAATTTGCCCTGAAAGCTTAATTCTCCAATGTACATCATGGAACATTTAGCAGTCCCCCTTCTTCATTACCCATTAAAATAAACTGTGGTTCTTGAGTAATGGACCTAAACTAGGCTCCAAAAATGCAGAAAGTGTTGCTCATCTTCTGAGACAGAATATTAAACAGAACTAAACAAAGAGGATGATAGAAGCCTCAGGAGCCATTGGTAGTAATGGGCAATGCCTTCCTGCTCCATTCCAAAACTCCCCATGTTGTTTGAGCTCAGGAGAGAAGACCAACAGAGCACCTAATTGTTAACACATTTCTCTCATAGAAATAAATGATATCTATAGAGATCTAACATACAGTATATTTAATATAGACAATAATATTGTGCTATAAGTATGTAATGTGATAAATACTTTTCCAACAGCAAAATATTGTGTATTACAATATACAAATGTATCAAAGTAACACACTGTATACCTTAAATTTGCACAATGTTATATGTCAGTTTTATCCAATGGGAAAAAGAGAAAAAAAATAAGATTACATCACAAAAGGCAAAAACTGAAAGCCACCTACATGTCCACCACCTGGCATACAATAGGCAAAACGTGGTCTGTTTATACAGTGGAATAATACTCAGTAATAAAAAGGAACAAACTACCGACACATGCTTCAGCATGAATGAACCTCAAAAACGCTATGTGAGGGCTCCCCTGCTGGCGCAGTGGTTGAGAGTCCGCCTGCCGATGCAGGGGGACACGGGTTCGTGCCCCGATCCGGGAAGATCCCACATGCCGCGCAGCGACTAGACCCGTGAGCCATGGCCGCTGAGCCTGCGCGTCCGGAGCCTGTGCTCCGCAACGGGAGAGGCCACAACAGTGAGAGGCCCGGTACCACAAAAAAAAAAAAAAAAAAAAAAAGTTATGCAAAGTCAAAGAAGCCATACACTGGAGACCAAACACTGCATAATTCCATTTATATAAAATCTCCAGAAATGGCAAATTTACAGAGACAGAAAGTAAATTAGTGGTTGTCAGGGGCTGGAAGTATGAATGGGGATTAATTATAAATGGGTATGAAGGGGCTTCCCTGGTGGCGCAGTGGTTAAGAATCCGCCTGCCAATGCAGGGGACGTGGGTTCAATCCCTGGTCCAGGAAGATCCCACAGGCCACGGAGCTACTGAGCCTGCGCTCTAGAGCCCGTGAGCCACAACTACTGAGCCCTCGTGCCACAACTACTGAAGCCCACGGGCATAGAGCCCGTGCTCCGCAACAAGGGAAGCCACCGCAATGAGAAGCCCGCAAACTGCGACAGAGCAGCCCCTCTCGCTGCAACTAGAGAAAGCCCGAGCACAGCAACAAAGACCCAATGCAGCCAAAATTAAATAAATAAAATTTAAAAATTTATTGAATAATAAATGGGTATGAAGAATCTTGTTGGGGGAGTAAAAATGTTCTAAAACTGATCTAAGGTGATAGCAATCTAAGGTGATAGCAATTACATCTAGTTAAAGTTACTGAAAAATCACTGAATTGCACTCTTGAAGTGGGTGAATTTTATGATACATAAAATATGCCTCAATAAAGTTGTTTTTAAATTTTAAGATTATATTTGATGCAATAGCACTGCATGTTTAGCTTAAATTAGTGCTCCTTTGATAATAAAACACAATTAATTATTACCTACATTTTTTTACATATTTTTAAAGTTAAACTTGTCTCTGAAAAATAAAATTGAGCAAGATTTTTTCAGAATATTAATTCTAAGAAAATTAATTGCCTAATGGAAATGCTGAAAAACACTGTTTCTGAACCAAAGTTTTTTCTGGGAGATTTTAAATAATGACGTGTAGAGCTTTTTTTCCTTCAAAATGAAATATTTTGTCCTTTAATTTGGTTCATTTCACTTGATTTCAGAGATTCTAATTTCCTCTGGGCTAATGGGAGTGGTCAGGTTTTTGTACATCTTCTCAAAGGGAATTAAATTTGCAATTATTCCTAGCACACCACAGACTTTTGCAAACCCGTGTTTCGTGCAGTCTTCAGATCCCTGCTGCAATTAGCATATTTTCAAGGTGAAGTGCAGATGTCAAATTAATGTGGAAGGCATCAGGATTGCCGAAGGGCCCAGGTCAATCGGTATTGGTCTAATTGGAGGACATGAGTCTTTCCTATGAAAAGGGTCCAGGGACTGACATCAGAAAGAGGCAAGGTCCTTCATATGTGAGCAAGGGCGGGGGAAAGAAGAAGAAACTGGAAACACAAAAGAGGACTTGCTTTTACACAGAATGTTAGGATTCAGAAAAGAGAGTGAAATCACAAGGAGAATTTTATTATTACTTCTATTTAGTTACTGTTATTTGGGGGGGGGGGTTGTTTTTTGTTTTGTTTTGGCCACGCTTCGGCATATGGGATCTTAGTTCCCTGACCAGGGATCGAACCCGCACCCCCTGCAGTGGAAGCTCAGAGTCTTAACCACTGGACCACCAGGGAAGTCCCCAGTTACTGTTACGTGCCAGGCATTTTATCTGCATTATTTACGTTACACCATGTAAGTCTGACAAAAACTCCCTTGGTAAATTATTGTTCTTATTCTGCAGAAGAGAAAAGTGAAGCCCAGAAAGATGAAATCATTTGCAGTAAATGATTTTTGAGCACTTACTATATGTCAAGAACATTTTTAATGTTTTTCTTGCTATCAAATTTACCTCTCACAATAACCCATAAGGTAGCTATTATTACCTGCATGTTGTGGATCAGGGAATTGAGGCAAAGGGAATTTAAGAAACATGCCCCAGGTCCCACAGTTAGTGAGCTTCACAGGCACTGACACCAAAGCTGGTCCAGCCGCAGGTAAAGCATCAAACTCCTCAAGAGCTTGTGAAAGGCTATGGACTCTCAGACCAACAACCTTGCTTAAGCTGTTCTCCAAATACAGATCTTTCCTTCAGACCTGTTTATTTTTTTCCCAAGTTGGGCTGCACGGAGCCATTGAGTGAAGAGGAAAGGAGAGAATCATACAGTCTTGAGTTTTTAAAGAGCATCTCTGTTTACTGTTGTATACGTTAGGGGTTTTATGAGATTTCATTTGAATAGAAGAAGCTCTGAAATTATCAAGAAACAACAATTTTTTGTTTTTTGGTTTTTGTTTTTGCGGTATGCGGGCCTCTCACTGCTGTGGCCTCTCCCGTTGCGGAGCACAGGCTCCGGACGCGCAGGCTCAGCGGCCATGGCTCATGGGCCCAGCCGCTCTGCGGCATGTGGGATCTTCCCGGACTGGGGCACGAACCCGTGTCCTCTGCATCGGTAGGCGAACTTTCAACCACTGCGCCACCAGGGAAGCCCAAGAAACAACAATTTTAAAGCCAATATAACAATTACATCTTCTTGACGGTGATTTCCTTTCATTTCAAGACAGAAATAAAAGGAAATGTACTCAGGGCATTAGATCTGGGATTAAGTCCTGAGTCTGACCCATACCAGTTGCATATGATTTGATATATCCATCTCTTCAATCTTCAGTTTCTTCATCAATCAAAAGGGAATGATAGTTGTTTATCTTGCCAATGTTACAAGGAGGTTACGAGGATGAAATGAGATCATCTATAACAAAGTGCTCTGTATCCTATAAAATAGTCTTGAAATAGTAAGAACACATACAAGTGATTCATTGAATCAGTTCTTTGGCATTGTGCCAGGTAAGCTCCTTTACATGGATTATCTTCCATAAACCCCACAATTGTTCTAAGCAATAGGTACCACATTATCTCTATTTAATAGATAAGAAAGCTAAGGCTTACAGAGGTTAAGCAATTCACCCTGATGTTGGAACAAGGAAAGTGACAGCACGTCCAGAATCTAGAATCAGAAACAGCTTTAGATTCACTTTTTTAATCACTCTTTTTTAAAGATGCATATTAATGTCACCTTCTTTTAGTATTTTAAAGTGAAACTGATCATTCCTACTTCTGTTCTCTGTGACATATTTGCACTCCTTTTATAGAATCTAATCACAGTCTTTCTTGCATTCAGAATGATGTGGGTTTTGCCTAACCCTCATCAAGCCAAATGCCTAGAAGGCAGGACTGCATCTGTGCCCTCCAAAACTCCTAGCATCTAGAACAGTGAGTGCCCAATAAGAAGGCATTCCCTTCTCCATAACTTCCCTACAGGTAGAATTTAACCTCTTCACACTGAAATCCACACCGGGCTCCTTGTCACTCCATGGCAAGTTCTGCCTGGATTCTCTGGACTTGTGCCATTACAAAAAACTTTACATCTAGTTAAAGTGGGAAAATAATCATAATAACTACAATAACAACAGTGGCTAATACTTATGGAGCACTCACTGGGTCTGAGCCTGTGCGAAGTCCCTTATGTGTGTCACCTCATTTAAACTTTACAACAAGCCTGGTCTCAACCACCCCCTTCTGCATTGTACAGACATGGAAACTGAGACTTACAGGTCAGAGAGCTAAGAAAGTGATAGAGTCCATTTAGAACTAAGGGTTGCTGACTCTACAGCCTTAATGCTTTACGCACAGACTTCATTGCTGTGCTTTTCTGGAATTCTCCTTGCAAAATTCTCTTCATTCTTTTAGACACACTTAATATGCCAGCTCCTTGCTGAAACCTCCCCCTTCTCTCAGCTGTTCCCATCCATTCTCAACCTCCTATCATTCATTCTACCCCTACACATACTTTCACTTTTAGTCATTGTCTTTTCTGTCCGCTTGATTGTAACATCCCGTTTCACGACTGCATTTCTCACAGCACACAGCCTCTAGACATACAGTGTCTAGCATAGAGTAGACATTAGTATTAAGTTCTGAATTCTCCATGCACCATTCTTTCATTCATTTATAATTCAGTAGATTTGCTATATAAGAGGCCAGCTATACTATCTTTTCCCTAGCTCCCAGAGCAATGTTTCTTGGTTATGTCAAATAGAGCTGTCTTAATTATTTGACTCATCTTTCAACTGTTGGTTATTGAAAGACCTGTGGAGGGAAAGTCTCCACAGGATTTCTGACATATTTTGACAAAGTGAAGGACAGGGCCTGAGTCCATGCCAGGGCCCTAGAATAAGGTGACTGTAACCAATTTTATACAACTGTGTTTTCAATAGATCATGGAAGTGGTTGGGATTTTAAAAGACTGAACAATTTCCCAAATTTGTCTGCTCAACATTTACTTTCTAATCTTAGAGACACATTCCAAAAGCAGACTCTGTAAGGAGAAAGAGGTAGTGGACAGGAGAAATATAGCTACTGGGGATCACTGCTGGGCACCTTCCATCTACCAACCCTATTCTTGGTGTTCAGCTTATGTTATTAACACATACGCATCTCACAAAAACTCTAGGAAACACCTGTTAAAATTTCCCTGAGTCTTGTGATTCTATAAGCCATCTCTTCCCATTAGAACAGTGCTTTTCAGTATTTTAAAGTGTATGGATACATTTAGGGGAAAAAGCATACGCAATAAATGTATGTATGAGGGATCTGCATTTTGTGTTAGTCATTCAACATATTTTTGAGATGTTACCAGTTACTGAACACTGTACACTGTACACCTGAACACTGTTGTAGGTAAAAGGAATAAAACAAGGAACAAAATAGACAAGACCCCTGATATTATGAAGCCTATATTATAAAAGGAAGATAAAATCCCTTGTTTGGTGATAGGGTTGGGGGTGGAAGCTGAAAATAGACCAAGATTTTCAACAATGAGCAAGAGGGTTTTTTTCTATAGAATTAATATTTCCATATCAATTATAATATCCTGGAATATATCCTCTCTATATAATATAGACCATTTAAATATAGTGTGTAATATATATACACATATATAGTTCTCTCTACATATGTATGTGTACATAATGTGTACATATATATTACATATATACTGTGTGTATATATATATATATATATTATATATATATATTTATACAGAGAGAGAGAGAGAGAGCGCTTTGATAACTTTTTGTCAATATTATGGACTGAATATTTATTTGTGTCCCCCACCAAAATTCATCTTTTGAAGCCCTAACTCCTAATGTGATGGTATTTGAAGGTGGGACCTTTGGGAGGTAATTAGGTTTAGATGAAGTCATGAGGATGGGGCTCCCATTATGGGATTAATGTCCTTATAAGAGGAGGAAAAGGGACAAAGATCTCCTTTCCTCTGTCTCCACCATGTGAGGACATAGCAAGAAGGCAGCCATCTGCAAACCTGGAAGACAGCCCTCGCCAAGAATCAAATCTGCTGGCATCTTGATCTTGGACTTTCCAACCTGAAACCTTTGTTCTTTAAGCCACCCAGTACTATGATATTTTGGTAGTATACCATTATGGTATATAGTATTTGTTATAGCAGCTCAAGCTGACTAAGACAGTCAGGGAAATGCAGAATTAATTTAAAAAACAATTAAAAAGATGTATCCAGTAACACATTTTTATAACTTTTTATTTTGAGGTAATTTCAAAGGTATGGAAAAGATGTAAGTATAGTAAAAAGAAGTTCTGTGTACTTTCACCAAGATTCACCAGTGGTTAATATAAAATCCCCAAGTGGAACTGTGAAAAGGTATATTTTATATATGTATATATATATATATATATATATAAATTATATATTGCAATATATAATGCAATGCAGTGTGTGTGTGTGTGCAATGCTTGATACTGATAAGATGATCCTGGACTGTGTGTGTGTACACACTATAAAGGGCATTATTGAGACTACTGGTGAAGTTTTGAATAAGATTTGTAAATTAGTTAATAGTATAAATTAGAAAATAAGATTTATCGTCGTACTGTGGTTATATAAGAAAATGTCCTTGTGCTTAGAAAATACATACTGACTTATTAAAGGGGTATCTTGCCTGCAACCTATTTGCAATGAGTTCAATAACACTTTAAATTGATATCAATTTATATTTCCAGCCTACACTGCTTCCCTGATATCCAGACTCATATTTTCAATTGCCCACCCAACACTCAGCTTGAACATCTCATTAACCTCAAACTCAACATGCTCAAAACCAAGCTCCTCCTCTTACTGACGTTCTTCCCTCCCCAAACATTCTCCCCTAGTCTTCCCCTTCTTAGAAAATGGGACCTCCATCCTCCCTGTCGTTCAGTAGTTGAAGTAATACTTAATCCGCTTTTGTGTTCACATTCTGCATTTCTACCTTCAAAATATAACCAGAAACTGTCCCCGTATGACTAGCTCCTCCACCACAAGTACCTTTCTCTCTTCAGGGATTTCCGCAGTAACTCCGGAAATATTCTCCCTGCTTCCACACTCCACCCAGAATTTCCACACAGAAGCCAAAGAGATCGGAGCAGAATACAAGTCAGCTCATGTTACTCTTCTATTCAAAACCTTCCAATGGTTTTCTACCCTACTCAGAGTAAAAGTCAAACATTAAAGTGAGCTTCATGACTCTGCGTGATCTGGCCTCAATTTACTTTTCTGATGTCATCTTCTGTAACTCCCCCACCCTTTTCACTTCATTCCAGGCACAGTGACATCCTTGTGAGGTCTCTCCCCAATTGCCCCATGGCTGATTCCCTCCCTTCCTGCAGGTCTCTGCTCAAAAGTTACCCTCTCAGAGGAGTGAGCCCTACCCCTGTACCTTTCAGTACAAAAGAGCAAACCCCACTTGCCATCACTTCCTGTCCTCACTCTGTTTTATTTTTCTCTGCAGAATGTTTCACCAACTATCATGCTAAAACTGTACTTATTAAACAATTTATTGTCATTCTCACTCCATCAGAATATAAACTTCATGAGGGCTTGGGCTTTGTCATATGGTCTTTGTTCAAATAAGTGCTCAGTAAGTTGCTGAATGGTTCAAGGAACATTATAGAGTCACAGTAACATCTACGTATATTTTGGGAAGAAGAAACAGACATGTAGAAGATTCATTCAGTCTGCAGACACTTTTCTCTGTCATTAATGAATTCTGGGGCCTCTAGTATTAGCTCTAAATCTAATAAAAAGAAAGATGTATCAGAGAAAGCGTTGCACTAAGATTGACGAGACCTCATTTCTAGTCTTGGCTCTGGACTTGAAAAACACATTTAACCTTAGTTTCACCATAAGTAAAACCAGAGAATTGGGACTTTCTAGGATCCTTTCCGGCTCGGGCTGTGTGATTCTGGGTGCTACCCACTGCTTTTGGAATCCTCAAAGAAGCACATGTGGCTTATTGACATAAGAACAGATTTGCAGGTTTAAAAGCTTTGTATATAAGCATTAAGAAATTCACTTTGGATTCTCAAAAGGTGGTACTTGAAAAACTGCTGCTTTTACTAATTATGGTTATTCAGACTTTTCTTTATTATTATACAGAATAATAATTGTCATCACTTACTAAGTGCCCACATTTTAGGAACTTAGTTAAAAGGGGAAAAAAACTGTAATTACAGGGTGAGGATATCTGCATAAATTGATGGGTTTCAGGTATATATTAAGGTAGCAATGCATTATAAAGCCAGGAAGGTTTTCTCTTGATTTGCACCTATTTTTTATTTACTTTTAATATAGTTAATTTTTTTGATAGCACAATCTTTTCTCCTTTGCTCAGCCTCCTGGCTGCCCATCTCAGCCACTGGAAGACTCATTTGGAGCTAACTTATCTTAATCGTGAAATTGTGGAGGATGGCTGACCTGTGTCTAAATTCTGGTTCGGCCATTCATTTATTTGTGTCCTAAAATAAGCTTCCCACTTTCTCTTAACGTTAAGGGTTTTCTTTTTTTTTTTTAATGGAAATAATAAAACCCAACCTGGAAAAAGAAAAGCCAATCTGTAAGGGAACTTTTGTAAGACAATGAAATAGATTTGTAAAGCACTTGGCATACACATACACTTGCTAGCTTCCTTCTTCTTCTCCCTTTTCCATCTTTGTGGCCTCAGAGAAACAACTTCCATGGAGAGAACATGGAAATGTTCCATGAGAAAAGTTCTCCACTCTTGCAAAGGAGAAATGACTTCAGAATCCCTTTTATATCCTGACCCTCTTTTAAAGAACCCAAATGCCCCATTTTCCATGCTAATACTTCTCCACAAAAATTTGCTTAATTATAAACCCAGCAAAAAGAACATTTTTTTCAGAGCACAAACTTGCTAAAATGTGTGTGTCTCCATGTGTCCATCCATTTCTATTCTCTTCAAAACAAAAGCAACAAGCTAGTACCCAATGGGCTGGAAAATGGCCCACATATGTGTTTCCTTTACTCTGCAGTACTTTAATTTTTTTTTCCATTTACATTCTTATTCTTAAAATATTATTACACATGAAATTCTGAATTTCTGTTTTATTCTGAAACATCAAAAGATCTGATAAACGCAGATTAAGCCCTTGCATATATGACCAAATGATTTTTGACAAGGATGCCGAGACCATTCAATGTGTAAAGGACAGTCTTTTCAACAAATGGTGTTGGGAAAACTAGATACCATATGCAAAAGAATGAATTTGACCCTTACCTTACACCATATACAAAATTAACTCAAGGGACTTCCTTGGTGGCACAGTGGTTAAGAATCCACCTGCCAATGCAGGGGACACGGGTTCGAGCTCTGGTCCGGGAAGATCCCACATGCTACAGAGCAACTAAGCCCGTGCGCCACAACTACTGAGCCAGCACTCTAGAGCTCGTGAGCCACAACTACTGAGCCCACGTGCCACAACTACTGAAGCCCACACCTAGAGCCCGTGCTCTGCAACAGGAGAAGCCAGCACAATGAGAAGCCCGCGTACCACAACGAAGAGTAGCCCCCACTCAGCACAACTGGAGAAAGCCCATGCGTGGCAACAAAGACCCAACGCAGCCAAAAATAAATTAGTTAATTTTAAAAAATTAACTCAAAATAGATCAAAGATTTAAACTTAAGAGTTAAAACTTTAACACTCTTAGAATGAAACAGGGGGAAGCTTCTTGACATGGAGTTTGACAATGATTTCTTGGACATGATGCCAAAAGCACAGGAAACAAAGTAAAAATAGTTAAACTGGACTACCTCAAAATTATAAACTTCTGTGCAACAAAGGACACAAACCACAGAGTGAAAATGCATCCAATGGAATGGAAGAAACCATGTATCCGAAAAGGAGTTAACATCCAGACTATATAAAGAAATCCCACAACTCAACAAAAAATAACCCAAATAAAAAACAGGCAAAGGACTTAAGTAGACATTTTTCCAAGGAAGACACAGCCAATAAGCACATGAAAAGATGCTCAACATCATTAATCACTAGGGAAATGCAAATCAAAACCACAATGGGATATCACCTCACACCCATTAGTATGACTACTACCAAAAAAAAGAGAAAATAACAAGTTCTGGCCAGGATTTGGGGAAATTGGAACCTTTGTGCACTATTGGTGGGAATGTAAAACGGAGCAGCCACTATGAAAAACAATCTGGAGGTTCCTCAGAAAATACTAAAAATAGAATTACCATATGAGCCAGCAATTCCACTTCTGGGTACCTACCCAAAACAATTAAAAACAGAGTCTCAAAGAGATGGGTGTCCATCCGTATTCATAGCAGCATTATTCATAATAGCCAAAAGGTAGAAGCACGTGCCTTCTACATGATCCATTCTGAGTGCCCTTCAAATCAGACTTACTTAACTAACAATAAGTTAGAAGTAAAAAATGCTTTAGAGATAATGTCATCCACGCCCCTCCTTGGGAGATTAGGTAACAGAGGATGGGGAAGTGAAGTGATTCACCTATCACACACCCAAATCAGAGCCATCAATAGCTCTCTATCCAATCAAAACTCCACTCCTTGACACTGTTCCTGGATTCTCAATTAGGAGAGGGGTTTTCCTTTTATAATGGATTGACAGTGGTTTGTTTGTGACAGGCTGGTTGTTCAAACTGGACAGTAGCAGGCATTTTTAAAGCAATTATACTCAGGTAGTTTCAAGTTCCCTGAAATTATAGGTCATGAGTACTCATTATAGATGTTTAAAGAAGTTCATCAATCCCTGGAAAAATCAGCAGACAGCTTAGCTTGGGAAAATCATTTGACTTGTACATGTAAAAATGGGTGTTTGGGGGACTTCCCTGGTGGCACAGCGGTTAAAAATCCACCTGCCAATGCAGGGGACACTGGTCCGGGAAGATCCCACATGCCATGGAGCAACTAAGCCCGTGCGCCACAACTACTAAGCCTGTAGTCTAGAGCCCACGTGCTGCAACTACTGAAGCCCACATGCCTAGAGCCCATGCTCCACAACAAGAGAAGCCACCACAACAAGAAGCCCGCGCACCACAACAAAGAGTAGCCCCCGCTCGCCACAACTAGAGAAAGCCCGCGTGCAGCAATGAGGACCCAACGCAGCCAAAAAGTAAAACAAAAAAAGGGTGTTTGGGAGGTAACCTGGTATAATCACAGCTGAAAGATGTGGAGCAGTAGCTGTCACAATCTTTGGTGTTTGCAAAAACTTCCGAGAACTGCATGCATTATGTCCTTTGTGAATGCTTTATATACATCTACAAAATAAACGTTCTCTTTCATAAGAGGGGTATCCAATCTCCAAAGTATTTATGTGCAAAAAACTGTTTTAAGGCAACAAAAACAGATATAAAATCTCCCTTTTCCTGATTCAATTTTGCAATGAAGAATTATTTAATGGGTGGGAAATTAGGCAAGTCTTTTCCTTTGGCACCAACGACACAGCAGGAATATATAAATAGGGTAGCGGGCAGCGGAATCCCCCACATGCTCAAAAGGTGCCAGGGAAACCCTCTATGCTTAACAAGGCCCTCTGCCTGATTTTCCCTGGCTTTTTTCCCTTATTAGAATGTCACCATGTTAATCTGTCCTCACTATAGAGGCCGCCTCTTTTATCCCTCTCTCCAGCTCAGGCATTCCATCGAAGCTAATATCAAATCATCACACTATACACCTTACCTATGTACAGTCTTTACTTATCAATTCTACTTCAATAAAGCTGCGGAGTGGGCAGTTATAATCCAGAGTCTCTGTCAGTAAAACTATTACATAGCGGGCTTTTCTTTCATTGTAAATGCGGAAGCTTTCAACTTCATAATTACGTAAAAGCCGATTGTAATCAATGCCTTCTTCCAAGGAAAAGTAAGAAAACACACACTTGATCAATCTAATGAAAACATAATCTGGGTCCAAAAATTGAGTCAGAACAAGCACCAATTGGAAACAAAGCCTTCACTATGCAACACATTTTCTAGGAAGCTCTCAGAATATTTTTTTTAGAAAATCTGCTTATATCCAATATCCTACGATAACCATAGTGGAAAGGAATTTAAAAAAAAGAATGTATGCATATACATATGTATATGTATAACTGAATCACTTTGCTGACAGCAGAACTTAACACAACATTGTAAAATAAGTAGACTTCAATTAAAAAAAGAAAGAAAGAAATATGTTCCCATGTTCTTTCAAAGGAGATAAAATTTTCAGAGGTGCCAAAAGTTTCAAACGAACGTTATATGTTTCATGGAAATTCATTTTCTATTATTAAAATGCATTGGGATGTAACTCTACTTCTCCCTGGGTAAGTCTGAATGAACTCAGCATACGTTAGGAGCCTATTTATGGTGTACAAATAACATGTGTAATAAAGCATGGTAGAAGAGTCAGAAACTTTTAAGAATAACAACAGAGTTATCATTTTGCACTTGGGAACGCCAAAATTTATGTAACAAAAGTACAGCATCCCTTTTGTAATTTTATAAGATGTGTTTTGTTACTCATCAATTTATCAGCAATAAGATTATAAGTAGATCACATCATCAGAAAATCTACAAACGACAAATGCTGGAGAGGGTGTGGAGAAAAGGGAACCCTCTTGCACTGTTGGTGGGAATGTAAACTGGTACAGCCACTGTGGAGAACAGTATGGAGGGGAGGTTCCTTAAAAAACTAAAAACAGGGGCTTCCCTGGTGGTGCAGTGGTTGGGAGTCCGCCTGCCAGTGCAGGGGACACGGGTTCGAGCCCTGGTCTGGGAGGATCCCACATGCCGCGGAGCAACTGGGCCCGTGTGCCACAACTCCTGAGCCTGCGCGTCTGGAGCTTGTGCTCCGCAACGAGAGAGGCCGCGACAGTGAGAGGCCCGCACACCGCAATGAAGAGTGGCCCCCACTCGCCGCAACTAGGGAAAGCCCTCGCACAGAAACGAAGACCCAACACAGCCAAAAATAAATTAATTAATTAAAAAAAAAACTAAAAAAACTAAAAACCATATGACCTAGCAATCCCACTACTGGGCAAATACCCAGAGAAAACTGTAATTCAAAAAGACACATGCACCCCAATGTTCACTGTAGCACTATTTACAATAGCCAGGTCATGGAAGCAACCTAAATGTCCATTGACAGATGAATGGATAAAGAAGATGTGACACATATATACAATGGAATATTACTCAGCCATAAAAAGGAACAAAATTGGGTCATCTGTAGAGACGTGGATGGACCTAGAGACTGTCCTACAGAGTGAAGTAAGTCAGAAAGAGGAAAACAAATATCGTATATTAACACATGTATGTGGAATCTAGAAAAATGGTACAGATGAACCAGTTTGCAAGGCAGAAATAGAGACACTGACATAGAGAACAAACGTAGGGGGGAAAGCTAGGGGGGTGGGGGGTGGGATGAACTGGGAGCTTGGGATTGACCTATATACACTAATATGTATAAAACAGATAACTAATAAGAACCTGCCATATAAAAATAAATAAATAAAATAAAATTCAAATTAAAAAAAAAGATCATAAGCAAACCAGTGATATTCAGAATTGATAGAAATCATTACTTTTCTGGAATATTTTTCCCAACGTTTTCACAAAAGTTTCTATCAATCACTCACTTTTTCCTAAGCAAAAGTGCTGTCAGCTTGGAGGGGATGTTAGCTATGGAGGCAGCGTTAGTTGCTGGGGGAGTGGGGTTAGTGGTGACAGTTATGGGTACTAGTGATGTTACAGGTGGTCATTGTGGGTGGTGGTGGTAGTGAGGGTGGCAGTTGGGGAAGATAATGGTGACTTTTGCTGGGGCAGCCGCTGTGTTAGGCATGGCGGTGTCAGTGGGGAAGGTAGTTGTAATTGGAGGTGGTGGTGATGGTGATGGTGATAGTTGTGGGTGGTGGTAACAGCAGGTGCAGGCGGTAGTTACTGGCAGTGGAGTCGTATATATTTGGCTAGAGTGATGAAGAGATGTGGGCAGAGGAAATTATTCTTAAGAGGAAATTTTAGGGATTGTATTATGTGATTGAATATGTTGTTTAAACATGACAAGATGTAGTTTGAAAAGAGCTAATCATAAAACATACACTGCAGCCAAAATTATCGGGGTTTCCTTTTCTGTGGATCTGTTGCTGGCAGTCACTGAGGAAAACCCACCAGAGTGACACAAGAAACTACCATACTTGATTGCTGACTGAAACTTTAACTAGCATCCGGGCTTTGGCTTTCACTCTGGGATGGGAGGCTTTAGGGTTTTGGACAAAAGAGTGACATGACTTGACCTAAGTCCTCAGCGCAGCGATCAGAACAGTCCGTAGGAGAACAAGTGTGTGAGATGATGTGGCTTGGGCCAGGGTGGCGGGGGTAGAGGTGATGAGGTGTGGCTACGTTATGAATATATTTTGAAAGTAGAGCCCAGAGGATTCTCTGGGATTTGTGGGATGTGAGAGCAGGGAGTCTAGAATTTGGAGAGAGCACTCCAGGTGATTCTGAGAGAGGACCACGCTTTGCACAACAATGATGCAATGACATCTGTTTTTTGACTTTTTCATTTCTTATTAGAAACTGACAAATTTCTTGGCACGTTGATGGTCTTAGTAATTTTTTTAAATGGAAAACACATTCAATGAGGACATTTTCAGAAAAAAACTTATAAGCAAAATCATGCCAGGTCTTAATACTAATCCACATGTTTCCTTGTCAGTAACAAGGTGTTTATTTTAAAAATATTTATTAAACAAACAAATCCTCATATCCTTTTTTTTTTAATTTTTTATTTATTTCTTTACTTTTGGCTGTGTTGGGTCTTCGTTGCGGTGCACAGGCTTCTCATTGAGGTGGCTTCTCTTGTTGCAGAGCATGGGCTCTAGGCGCACGGGCTCAGTAGTTGTAGCTCTTGGGCTCTAGAGAACAAGCTTAGTGTTTGTGGTGCACAGGCTTAGTTGCCCCGTGGCATGTGGGATCTTTCCAGACCAGGCATCGAACCCGTGACCCCTGCATTGGCAGGCGGATTCTTAACCACTGTGCCACCAGGGAGGTCCAAACCCTCGAACTCTATTTTCACAATCTGAGCCAGCCTTCTCTAATGTAGGTAAACCCACAGCCACAGAGTAGAGAGTATTTTTGGAAAGAGTCTGATGTCTCCAAACTGTGTGAATGAGACTCAGGAAATCTGAAAGCTTGGTTTTTATTAGCACCAAACTTCCCATTGATAAAGAGGTTTATAGAACATTGAAGCAAAGGCTTCCCTCTTTCTTGAGGAATTATCAGAAGGTATGTCCCTACATTAATAATCTCTCCACTATTCTTCTTTTTCTCTTTAGTCTGTGCCCATGGCATGTATGATGTCAGCAGCCACAAGCTATTCTGAATGATGAGAACTGGTTTTCAGTAACCTACAAGGCAATTGTTTGTTTGTCTCTCTTCCTATGGAGATCTAGAGGCATTTATTAAAAACACACACACTCACACACACACACACACACATCACTATGACATTGACTTAGTTTACGAAAGATAATAAAGTATTTTACAAAATCAGTTTCAACTCAAAATGAGTTAAAGCAATTAGGAAAAATGATAGTATCACCAATACTCCAACTCAAATATTCAGTTTCCAAGAGTTCTTTAACCTGTCCTACCCCTCATCAGCACTTGTTGTAAATACCAGGTCACAGTATATTTGGATGTCTTACTTGGAAAACTAATAAATCCTCACCAAAGTCTTGGTCTTAAAGAAGCAAGAGAGAATAGGAATAAATAGTCACCTCCAAATCAGTCGTCCTTTGACTTCAGAAAATCCCATGGTCTTAGAAGCTTCAAAGTCAGAATCAGTTCCATGCACCACTCTTAAAAAGACTGATATCTGAGAGAGAAAAATTGAGGGTTATTTGGTTATTGAATTTTCTCATTCACTCAAATATAGACATAAAGTATCTGTTTTGTATCAGGCACTGTTCTATATACTGCAGTAGTGAGGGAACAGAGAAAGAAAAAAAGAAAAGAATCAAGTCCCTGCCCTCACAAACTTTACATTCCACATTGATTCCAAGTAACTTCAATCAAATATCATGCTAAATTTTTCAAGAGTTTCCTTTTGGTTTTCCATAGTCTCTCCCAAGTAACTGTGAATATCTACTTTTCTGGGGAAAAAAAAAAAAAAAGCTATGCTTTCTGCCACTTGGCCAGCACAGATAGCTCAAGATCACAGAAAGAGACATAATGCTTATTTATAACTATAAATGCAAACACATAAATGTAGAGATCAAATATATATACAAAATGTTGATATACATACATATACAAGGTAAGAGTCTAATGGAGCAATTAAAAGTTAGGATTTGAAGTTCAAGAACACATGTTCCAGTCTTGATGCTATCACTTAACTAAGCCATTATATCTCAGGTAAGTTTACTGATCTCTTTAAATCTCAGTTCCTCACCTGTAAAGCTGGAATAATAATACATACATACATAATTGGACTAATGTGATGATTAAATATGAGAATGTATACTAAAGCACTTATTCCAGTGGCTGGCATCAAGTTCATATCTAATACTCATTATCACTATATTTCTATTACTTCCTTGTATCATAGATGGAAATTAAGAATCCTGTCAGCAAAATCTCAATCATGTTTTGTGATTGTCAAAAAAACTATCATTCATAGTCACTGGGGCATTTCTTCCCTAAGTTTCTGGAGAAACTCGGTTTCTAAAATTCGATATCAAAAACTGGCAGAAATTCAACTGAATGTCCGTCCCACTGTAGGCCTCCAAAACACATCTACATCCGAATCTGTTTCACTTGATTTCCCAGAGTAGGTCACTGGCATATGACACCCTTTACTGTTGTATAAAGAAAAGCATCAAAACTGCCATTGCTTTTGCATAAATGTATTTTTTTCTTCTCTTCTCTTTTAGCATTTTTTTCTTCTCTTTCTTTAGATCTAGCCTTAACAGAATCTATTTAGGAAGATTTTTCTTTTTCCAAAAGTGTAATAAGGCAAGTGAAAACACCGTTACTAGATGACCCTGAACATAATTTCAACTTTTATATTATTCTGGACCATCCTTTGCAAGGATGGTCCCATCCCTCCCTAAAGAGAATCCTAAAAAGGAAGTGGAAGTGGATTTGCCAGTGTAAAATGGCATCTAGTTAGCAGTCCACATATTAATATCTCAAAATATGCCATTGTAATACCTACAAAGACTCAGTTAAGACATCAGAACTCAAAGGAAGCCTGGAAAATGAGACAGACAACCAAGCCATTACCAGAATCTGTTTTTGTCTTTATGATATTATGGAGTTATTTTTTCAGGAACTTAGATAGTGCTATTCACCCTAAACGATGGTAGCTCCAAATGTCTTTTTTTTTTTTTTTTTTTCTTTTTTGCGGTACGCAGGCCTCTCACTGCTGTGGCCTCTCCCGTTGCGGAGCACAGGCTCCGGACGCGCAGGCTTAGCGGCCATGGCTCACGGACCCAGCCGCTCCGCGGCATGTGGGATCCTCCCGGACCGGGGCACGAACCCGTGTCCCCTGCATCGGCAGGCGGACTCTCAATCACTGCGCCACGAGGGAAGCCCCAAATGTCTTGATTGTAGTGTTTCTATTGTTCATGATGCTTCAGAATGGATCACTTCTCAGTTCTCTGGTTATTAGCTCTAGTTTCATTTCCTGCCTTACCTTTCACCAGCCCACACTGTTCTATATTACATTCCACTTTCAGCTAGAAAAAAAATATCTAAGGGAAAACAGATAAATACTCCTGTTAAATACCAAAGTTTATTAAGTAAAAACAAAAATGCTCATGGCTGCCTTTTTCTCCCAGTTAAAAATTCATGGACTTTGTGACATATTGCCCCTAATGGAATAGAGTCATCTCTTACTACTCCAAATTCTTGGAACTCTTTGCTAAGTCTGCTTACTGGGAAAATATGTTGTCATTTTATTACATTAAAAAAAATGTAGAGTTTTGGCAACATTGACTGGATCATGAATAGAAATACTCCACTTCTATTTTGCATATGATAGAACTCACTCCGGTTGGATCATCTAACTATGGGAAAAATTTCAAATTGTGGACTAAACACACGTGCATCAGAAACTTATGGGCTAGGGCGGTCATGAACAATTCAGATTCCAAGTTCCCACCCACAGATGTTCTAATCCTGGAGGTCTGGGGTCAAACGTGAAACCTTGAAATTGGAGAACATTTCTCTAGTGGTTAAAGGATTTGGTGAAAAGCCCACTTTTCCGTATGTACAAACTCAACTTTACTTACATCTTTCTACATTTCGCCTGTACATACACTTTTCTAAATACACTTTCCTTTTATCTAAAATAAGTTGGAAAGAATTGGGTTAGATTTTTCAAAGAAAGCCAATTATTGCTCTGCAAAGTGAAGGTAGTGTCAGTTTCATTGTAGCAGGTGTTTTATAAGCTGATAAAGTCTAGGAAGATATGCATATGATCAATCCTTTGAAAGTGGTTTCAAGAGAAATAGGGGCTTACAAGATTTTTCACTTTCAAGATAGAATATAGATGAAATCCCATAGGACATCATCTTATTAATGTAATTACACAGATACAGGCATTGAAAGAAGTATCAGGTTGATTAGAAATGACAGTGAGAGAGCTGGCAAGTGCAAGTACAGATTTCCAAGCTGACAAAATCAGAACCAAACAGCATACATTTA
The DNA here is from genome assembly GCF_964270905.1 of Leucopleurus acutus. NCBI lineage: Eukaryota > Metazoa > Chordata > Mammalia > Artiodactyla > Delphinidae > Leucopleurus > Leucopleurus acutus. The sequence goes on from NC_139162.1 coordinate 26,424,328, forward strand.
GGTTAGAATAAATCTTGCTGAAGAATGCAACCCTCCCTAAAGAGAATCCTAAAAAGGAAGTGGAAGTGGATTTGCCAGTGTAAAATGGCATCTAGTTAGCAGCCCACATATTAATATCTCAAAATATGCCATTGCAATACCTACAAAGACTCAGTAAGACATCAGAGCTCAAAGGAAGCCTGGGAAATGAGACAGACAACCAAGCCATTACCAGAATCTGTACGAAATCCCAATAATAACAAGCCAAGAGAGCTGAAATGAGACACCCTACAAACGATCTCATAGCAAACACACCACCCGGAAGATAACTGGAAGAGGTTTGGAATCTCCATTTATTATTTCTCTCTGATTCAGTGACTCGGGAACCATGCTCAGTTATAAAATGAGGCAGCTGTCCCTATCCTGGGAGACTCGCTTTCCTCTGTTTATGCCTTAGTCCCTTCCAAGTGCCTCCCACTCAAAATATATTGGAGGATTTTAAACCTAAGAAAAGCAACAAGGCTAAAAAGAGGGAGGACTGACGATGATACAATACATTTAAGATGGTGTAAAAGACACAAATAGAAATGTTAAGTAAGGTATAACTCAGAAAGAACCTTTAAAAGTAATGTGTACAAGAGGCTGTAGTCTTTCAGAATTTTTCGTGAATCCATATGTGCAGGTATGGGGCAATGTGAGCAGAAGTCTGTCTGAATTCAACAAAGCTGCAGTAGATGAATGGCTATGGGCAACGGAAATCAGCCAAGAGCTATGAGACAGACCTTTTCAGTTGGCATTAGTGGCCGGTGTTCTGAGTAGATTGTCCTATAATGTAGAATGGACTGAATCATGTTTAAGAACAGTATTTTTAAATCAACTTTCTTGAGGTATAATTTGCTTTAAACAAAATGTACCCGCACGACCCCAGAGACGGGCATGAGACGCTAAGGCTGCTGCTGCCGCCGCCAAGAAGCCTGTATGCGAGCACAGGTCACTATCCACATCTCCCGTCCCGGGAGCCTGTGCAGCCCGCCACTGTCAGGGTCCCGGGATCCCGGGACAACTTCCCCGGGAGAACGCATGGCGCACTTCAGGCTGGTGCAACGTCATGCTGGCCTCTGCCGCCGCAGGCTCGCCCCGCACTCCGTACCCCTCCCTCCCCCCCGGCATGGGTGAGCCAGGGCCCCCGAATCACCTGCTCCTTTAACCCTGACCTGTCTGAAGGAAGAACAGACGCCCTCAGGCGACCTACACGCAGAGGCGGGGCCAAATCCAAAGCTGAACCCCGGGAGCCGTACGAACAAAGAGGAAGGGAAATCTCTCCCAGCAGCCACAGGAGCAGCGGATTAAATCTCCACAATCAACTTGATGTGCCCTGCATCTGTGGAATACCTGAATAGACAACGAATCATCCCAAACTGAGGAGGTGGACTTTGAGAGCAAGATTTATTATTTTTTCCCCTTTTTCTCTTTTTGTGAGTGTGTATGTGTATGCTTCTGTGTGAGATCTTGTCTGTATAGCTTTGCTTTTACCATGTGTCCTAGGGTTCAGTCTATCCATTTTTTTTTTAACTTTTTAAATTTTTTTAATAATTATTTTTATTTTAATAACTTTTTAATTTTATTTTACTTTATTTTATCTTCTTTCTTTTTCTCCCTTTTATTTTGAGCCATGTGGATGACAGGCTCTTGGTGCTCCAGCCTGGTGTCAGGGCTGTGCCTCTGAGATGGGAGAGCCAAGTTCAGGACATTGGTCCACAAGAGACCTCCCAGCTCCACGTAATATCGAATGGCAAAAATCTCCCAGAGGTCTCCATCTCAACACCAACACCCAGCTTCACTCAACGACCAGCAAGCTACAGTGCTGGACACCCTATGCCAAACAACTAGCAAGACAGGAACACAACCCCACCCATTAGCAGAGAGGCTGCCTAAAATCATAATAAGGCCACAGACACCCCAAAACAAAACACCAGACATGGACCTGCCCACCAGAAAGACAAGATCCAGCCTCATCCACCAGAACACAAGCACTAGTCCCCTTCACCAGGAAGCGTACACAACCTACTGATCCAACCTTAGCCACTGGGACAGACACCAAAAAAAACCGGAACTATGAACCTGAAGCCTGCGAAAAGGAGACCCAAACACAGTAAGTTAAGCAAAATGAGAAGACAGGGAAACACACAGCAGATGAAGGAGCAAGGTAAAAACCCACCAGACCAAACAAATGAAGAGGAAATAGACAGTCTACCTGAAAAAGAATTCAGAATAATGATATTAAACATGATCCAAAATCTTGGAAATAGGGCTTCCATGGTGGCGCAGTGGTTGAGAGTCCGCCTGCCAATGCAGGGGACGTGGGTTCGTGCCTCAGTCCGGGAAGATCCCACATGCCGTGGAGCGGCTGGGCCCGCGAGCCATGGCTGCTGAGCCTGCGCGTCCAGAGCCTGTGCTCCGCAACGGGAGAGGCCACAACAGTGAGGGGCCCGCGTACAGCAAAAAAAAAAAAAGAAAAAAATTCTTGGAAATAGAATGGAGAAAATACAAGAAACATTTAACAAGGACCTAGAAGAACTAAAGAGCAAACAAAGAGCGATAAACAACACAATAAATGAAATTGGAAATTCTCTAGAAAGGATCAACAGCAGAATAACTGAGGCAGAAGAATGGAAAACTGACCTGGAAGATAAAAATAGTGGAAATAACTATTGCAGAGCAGAATAAAGAAAAAAGAATGAAAAGAATTGAGGACAGTCTCAGAGACCTCTGGGACAACATTAAATGCATCAACATTCAACTTATAGGGGTCCCAGAAGATGAAGAGGAAAAGAAAGGGACTGAGAAAATATTTGAAGAGATTATAGTTGAAAACTACCCTAATATGAGAAAGGAAAGAGCAACCAAGTCCAGGAAGCACAGAGAGTTCCACACAGGATAAATCCAAGGAGAAACACGCCAAGACACATATTAATCAAACTGTCAAAAATTAAATACAAAGAAAAAATATTAAAAGCAGCAAGGGAAAAACAACAAATAACATACAAGGGAATCCCCATAAGGTTAACAGCTGATCTTTCAGTAGAAACTCTGCAAGCCAGAAGGGAGTCGCAGGACATATTTAAAGTGATGAAGGAGAAAAACCTTCAACCAAGATTACTCTACCCAGCAAGGATCTCATTCAGATTTGATGGAGAAATTAAAACCTTTACAGACAGGCAAAAGCTGAGAGAGTTCAGCACCACCAAACCAGCTTTACAACAAATGCTAAAGGAACTTCTCTAGGCAAGAAACACAAGAGAAGGAAAAGACCTATAATACCAAACCCAAAACAATTAAGAAAATGGGAATAGGAACATACATATCGATAATTTCCTTAAATGTAAATGGATTAAATGCTCCAACCAAAAGACTGGCTGAACGGATACAAAAACAAGACCCGTGTATATGCTGTCTACAAGAGACCCACTTCAGACCTAGGGACACATACAGACTGAAAGTGAGGGGATGGGAAAAGATATTCCATGCAAATGGAAATCAAAAGAAGGTGGAGTAGCAATTCTCATATCAGACAAAATAGACTTTAAAATAAAGACTATTACAAGAGACAAAGAAGGACACTACATAATGATCAACGGATCAATCCAAGAAGAAGATATAACAATTGTAAATATTTATGCACCCAACATAGGAGCACCTCAATACATAAGGCAAATACTAACAGCCATAAAAGGGGAAATCGACAGTAATACAATCATAGTAGGGGAATTTAACACCTCACTTTCACCAATGGACAGATCATCCAAAATAAAAATAAATAAGGAAAAACAAGCTTTAAATGATACATTAAACAAGATGGACGTAATTGATACTTATAGGACATGCCATGGAAAAAGAACAGAATACACATTTTTCTCAAGTGCTCATGGAACATTCTCCAGGAGAGATCATATCTTGGGTCACAAATCAAGCCTTGGTAAATTTAAGAAGATTGAAATCGTATCAAGTATCTTTTCCGACCACAACACTGTGAGACTAGACATCAATTACAGGAAAAGATCTGTAAAAAATACAAACACATGGAGGCTAAACAATACACTATTTAATAACGAAGTGATCACTGAAGAAATCAAAGAGGAAATTAAAACATACCTAGAAACAAATGACAATGAAAACATGATGACCCAAAACCTATGGGATGCAGCAAAAGCAGTTCTACGAGGGAAGTTTATAGCAATACAATCCTACCTTAAGAAACAAGAAACATCTCAAATAAACCACCTAACCTTGCACCTAAAGCAATTAGAGAAAGAAGAACAAAAAAAACCCAAAGTTAGCAGAAGGAAAGAAATCATAAAGATGAGATCAGAAATAAATGAAAAAGAAAAGAAGGAAACGATAGCAAAGATCAATAAAACTAAGAGCTGGTTCTTTGAGAAGATAAACAAAATTGATAAACCATTAGCCAGACTCATCAAGAAAAAAAGGTAGAAGACTCAAATCAATAGAATTAGAAATGAAAAAGGAGAAGTTACAACTGACACTTCAGAAATAGGATCATGAGAGATTACTACAAGCAACTCTATGCCAATTAAATGGACAACCTGGAAGAAATGGACAAATTTTTAGAAATGCACAGCCTTCCGAGACTGAACAGGAAGAAATACAAAATATGAACAGACCAATCAGCAGCACTGAAATTGAAACTGTGATTTTAAATCTTCCAACAAACAAAAGCCCAGGGCCAGATGGCTTTACAGGCGAATTCTATGAAACATTTAGAGAAGAGCTAACACCTATCCTTCTCAAACTCTTCCAAAACATAGCAGAGGGAGGAACACTCTCAGACTCATTCTACAAGGCCACCATCACCCTGATACCAAAACCAGACAAAGATGTCACAAAGAAAGAAAACTACAGGCCAATATCACTGATGAACACAGGTGCAAAAATCCTCAACAGTATACTGGCAAACAGAATCCAACAGCACATTAAAAGGATCATACACCGTGAACAACTGGGGTTTATCCCGGGAATGCAAGAATTCTTCAGTATATGCAAACCAATCAATGTGATACACCATATTAACAAATTGAAGGAGAAAAACCATATGATCATCTCAATAGATGCAGAAAAAGCTTTTGACAAAATTCAACACCCATTTATGATAAAAACCCTCCAGAAAGCAGGCATAGAGGGTACTTACCTCAACATAATAAAGGCCGTATATGACCAACCCACAGCCAAAATCGTTTTCAATGGTGAAAAACGGAAAACATTTCCACTAAGATCAGGAACAAGACAAGGTTGCCCACTCTCAACACTATTATTCAAAAGAGTTTTGGAAGTTTTAGCCACAGCAATCAGAGAAGAGAAAGAAATAAAAGGAATCCAAATCAGAAAAGAAGAAGTAAAGCTGTCACTGTTTGCAGATGACATGATACTATACATAGAGAATCCTAAAGATGCTACCAGAAAACTACTAGAGCTAATCAATGAATTTGGTAAAGTAGCAGGATACAAAATTAATACACACAAATCTCTTGCATTCCTATACACTAATGATGAAAAATCTGAAAGTGAAACTAAGAAAACACTCCCATTTACCACTGCAACAAAAAGAATAAAATATCTAGGAAAAAACCTACCTAAGGAGACAAAAGACCTGTATGCAGAAAATTACAAGACACCAATGAAATAACTTAAAGATTATACAAATAGATGGAGAGATATACCATGTTCTTGGATTGGAAGAATCAATATTGTGAAAATGACTATACTACCCAAAGCAATCTACAGATTCAATGCAATCCCTATCAAACTACCACTGGCATTTTTCACAGAACTAGAACAAAAAATTTCACAATTTATATGGAAACACAAAAGACCCCGAATAGCCAAAGCAATCTTGAGAAAGAAAAGCAGAGCTGGAGGAATCACGCTCCCTGACTTCAGACTATACTACAAAGCTACAGTAATCAAGACAGTATGGTACTGGCACAAAAACAGAAATATAGATCAATGGAACAGGGTAGAAAGCCCAGAGATAAACCCATGCACATATGGTCACCTTATCTTTGATAAAGGAGGCAAGAATATACAATAGAGAAAAGACAGCCTCTTCAATAAGTGGTGCTGGGAAAAATGGACAGCTACATGTAAAAGAGTAAAATTCGAACACTGCCTAACACCATACACAAAAATAAACTCAAAATGGATTGAAGACCTAAATGTAAGGCCAGACACTATCAAACTCTTAGAGGAAAACATAGGCAGAACACTGTATGACATAAATCACAGTAAGATCCTTTTTGACTCATCTCCTAGAGAAATGGAAATAAAAACAAAAATAAACAAATGGGACCTAATGAAACTTAAAAGCTTTTGCACAGCAAAGGAAACCATAAACAAGACGAAAAGACAACCCTCAGAATGGGAAAAAATATTTGCAAATGAAGCAACAGACAATCTTCAAAATTTACAACTAGCTCATGCAGCTCAATATTAAAAAAACAAACAACCCAATCCAAAAATGGGCAGAAGACCTAAATAGACATTCCTCCAAAGAAGATATACAGATTGCCAACAAACACATGAAAGGATGCTCAACATGACTAATCATTAGAGAAATGCAAATCAAAACTACGATGAGGTATCACCTCACACCAGTCAGAATGGCCATCATCAAAAATCTACAAACAGTAAGTCCTGAAGAGGGTGTGAAGAAAAGGGAAGCCTCTTGCACTGTTGGTGGGAATGTAAATTGATACAGCCACTATGGAGAACAGTATGGAGGTTCCTTAAAAAACTAAAAAAAGCATTACCATACGACCCAGCAATCCCACTACTGGGCAAATACCCTGAGAAAACCATAATTCAAAAAGAGTCATGTACCAAAATGTTCACTGCAGCTCTATTTACAATAGCCAGGACATGGAAGCAACCTAAGTGTCCATTGACAGATAAATGGATAAAGAAGATGTGGCACATATATACAATGGAATATTACTCAGCCATAAAAAGAAACGAAATTGGGTCATTTGTAGAGATGTGGATGGACCTAGAGACTGTCATACAGAGTGAAGTAAGTCAGAACGAGAAAAACAAATACTGTATGCTAACACATGTATATGGAATCTAAAAAGCAACAAAAATGGTCATGAAGAACCTAAGGGCAAGATGAGAATAAAGATGCAGACCTACTAGAGAATGAACTTGAAGATACGGGGAGGGGGAAGGGTAAGCTGGGACAAAGTGAGAGAGTGGCATGGACATATATACATACCAAATGTAAAATAGATAGCTAGTGGGAAGCAGCCGCATAGCACAGGGAGATCAGCTTGGTGCTTTGTGACCACCTAAAGGGGTGGGAGAGGGAGCGTGGGAGGGAAGGAGATGCAAGAGGGTAGATATATGGGGATATATGTATATGTATAACTGATTCACTTTGTTATAAAGCAGAAACTAACACACCATTGTAACGCAGTTATACTCCAATAAAGATGTTTAAAAAAATTTAAAAATAAATGCAAAGATAAAGGAGCCAGTGGAGAATGCTTCATCCTCCTCCCTCAAAAAATGTTGATGACTTATGATATGAACTCATGCACACATGACTGAAGAAAAAAAGCTCAAATTCATAATCACTTCTTAATGATATCACAAAAATTAAGCACAAAAAGCATGGAAATTCTTGCTTATATTATTCAAAAAATAATGAAATAGTTGGGCATTAAAATAATTTTAAACGAAAAAAAATGTACCCGCACTTAATGTGTTTTGATAAATGTACACTCCCACGTAGCTACCACTTCCATCAAGTTATAAACATTTCCATGACCCAGAAAGTTCCCACATGCCCCAGTATAGTCAATCCTCTCCTCCATCTCAGAGAATCACTGATTCTGACTTCTATGACTACAGATTAGTTTTGCCTGTTCTGAACCTTAAAATATGTACTCTTTTGTCACTAGCTTTTTTCACTTCGTTAATTATTTTAACATTCACCTATGTTGTTAAACATATCAGTGGTTCATTCTTCTTTATTGCTGAGTAGTATTCCATTGTAAGAATGTACCTTTATTATTTCTCTATTCATCTGTTGATGGACATTTGAGTTATTTCCAGAGTTTGGTTATTATGAATAAAACTTCTGTGATCTTTTGTGTGTAAGTCTCTTGTGAGCATATGTTTTCATTTTTCTTGGGTAAGAAATAGAATTGCTGGTTCATATGTAGATATGTATTTAACTGGATAAGAAAACTGCCAATTTCAGTGGAGCACACACCAGTCAGTGTACACTCAAGAAACAGACACAAAGGAGTGACCAAGATGGCAGAGTAGGAAGACCCTGAGCTTACCTCCTCCCATAGGCACACCCAAATTGCAACTATTTATAGAGCAACTATCAATGAGAACAACCTGCAGGCTAGCAGAAAAGGTTTTCCACAACTAAAGATATAAAGAAGGAACCACAATAAGATAGGTAGGAGGGGCAGAGAGACAGTATCATCAAGACCCACAGGTGACCCACAAACTAGAAAATAGTCACAATAGCAGAGGTTCTCCCCAAGGTATGAGGAGTATAAGCCCCACCGACAGGCTCCCCAGCCCAGGGCTCCTGCACTATAAAGGTGAACCTCCAGAACATCTGGCTTTGAAGGCTAGTGGGTCTTGCATATAGGACAGCCAAAGGTCTGCAGGAAACAGAGACTCCACTCTTATTAAAGGGGGTACACAAAATCTCACATGATCCAAGAACCAGTGCAGAGGCAGTAATTTGAAAGAAGCTTGAGACAGACCCACTTGCTGATCTTGGAGAGCCTCCCACGGACGCAGGAGGCAACTAGGACTCCCCCTGTAGACAGAGAAGCTGATGTCAGCCTTTTGGGGGAGCTCATTCTACCATGAGGACACCGGTGCTGACAAGTGTCATTCTGGAGCCCTCCCTCTAGCCTATTAGCACCAGGCGGCTTACCCACCCACCAGTCAGTCCACACCAGTCCTAAGAACCCTCCCAGGCCAAGCAGCCAGCCACACAGGGACCCAGCCCTGCCCAGCAGCAACTAGTTACATACAACAGAACCCCCATAAGACCATCAGCTGACTTTTCAGCAGAAACTCCAAAGGCCAGAGGGAGTGTCACTATATATTTAAAGTGATAAAAGGAAAAAAACCTACAACCAAAAATATTCTACCCAGCAAGGCTTTCATTCAGATTTGAAGGAGAGATAAAGAGTTTTACAGACAAGCAAAAGCTAAAAGAGTTCAGCAGCACAAACCAGCTTTACAAGAAATGTTAAAGGGACTTCTCTAAGCAGAAAACCCACAACTAGAAGTACGAAAATTACAAAAGGAAAAATCTCATCGGTAAAGGAAAATATACAGGAAAGGTAGGAGATCGACTACTCATAAAGCTAGTAAGAAGGTTAAAAGACAAAAATAGTAAAATCTCTACAGTTAGTATTTAAGGGATATACAAAACAAAAAGATGTAAAATACGGTGTCAAAAACATTAAACATGGGGAGTGGGAAGTGAAAATGCAGGACTGTTAGAATGCATTCAAAATTATGAGATCCCCGGGCTTCCCTGGTAGTGCAGTGGTTAAGAATCTGCCTGCCAATGCAGGGGACACGGGTTCGATCCCTGGTTCGGGAAGATTCCACATGCCGCGAAGCAACTAAGCCCGCGTGCCCCAACTACTGAGCCTGTGCTCTAGAGCCCATGAGCCAAGCCCACGCGTGCCTAGAGCCCACATTCCACAAGAGAAGCCACAACAATGAGAAGCCCATGCGCCGCAACAAAGACCCAATGCAGCTAAAAATAAATTAATTAATTTTAAAAAAACTTCTGAGATCCTCAACTTAAAATAATCATATATACATATATACATATACATATATATATTGCTATATACAAACCTCATGGTAACCACAAACTAAAAATCTGTAATAGATACACACAAAAAAAGGAAAAGGGGTCCAAACAGAACACTAAAAATAGTCATAAAATCACAAAGGAACAGAGCAAAAGTGGAAGAAAGGAACAAAAAAGAACTATAAAAACAACACCAAAACAATGAACAAAATGGCAATAAGCACACACGTATCAATAACTTCTTTAAATTTAAAGAGACTAAGTGCTCCAATCAAAAGACACAGAGTGGCTGAATGGATTAAAAAACAAGACCCACTGTGTACAAGAGACTCATTTCAGGTCTAAAGACACACATAGTGATGGCATGGGAAAACAATAGCCAAGACATGTAAGCAATTCAAGTATCCATGGGTAGATTAATTGATAAAGAAGATATGAGATAGATAGATAGATGATAGACAGACAGAATGGAATATTACTCAGCCATAAAAAAGAGTGAAATCTTACCATATATGACAACATGGATGGACCTAGAGGGTATTGTGCTAAGTGAAATAAGTCAGACAGAGAAAGACAAACACAGTATGATTTCACTTATATGTGGAATCTGAAAACAAAACAAATGAACAATACAGCAAAACAGAAACAGACTCATAGATACAAAGAACAAACCGGTGGTTACCAGAGGGGCAAGGGGGAGGGATGAGTCAAATAGGTGAGGGAGATTAAGAGATACAAACTTTTTGTTACAAAATAAATGAGTCACGGGGATGAAATGTACAGCCTGGGGAATACGGCCAATAATATTGTAATAACTTTATATGGTGACAGATGGTAATTATACTTATCCCAGTGATCACTTTGTAATGTATAAAAATTTCAAATCACTATGTTGCACACCTGGAACTAACATAGTGTTGTAAGTCAATGAAAAGAAAAAAGAAAACTGTCAAACTCATTTCCAAAGTGACTGTACAATTTTACACTCACATCAACAACACGTGAGAGCTCCAGCTACTGCAAATCCTTGCCATCACTGAATCTTGTCATTCTTTTTTGTTTTAGCCATTAAGAGCAGTCTTTTGAGGAGCTAAAAACCAGAGGATATATCTGTTTGTTAGTTAAGCCTGGTTTGATTTTTTTCCATGCAGCAACCCTTATTTTGAAGAATTGCTGCCTCCCAAATCCATGTATTTAGGACCCATCGCATGTGCCTCATTAAGATTCTTCCCACCTCGTCTATGTTCTAGACCCTTGGCTACTTTGTTCCACTTCAGTTGCTACCAGGGTCTTAACTCCATGCAGGGCACACAGTCCCACTGCCTCTTGTTATGGCTCCTCTTGATGTTTCTAAGCTCAGAGGTAGCATATGTCCCCCAGGGCATGGAGGACAGCTGAAGGGACTGGGTGATCCAATCTAGAAGTATAAAGGAGCTGTCTCCCTCTGGGATTAACTTTGATCAGTGGGTGATCAGAGATGGGATGGAGCTGGCAGGCACATTTCCTGTGTCTTTACTGCATAAGGCTGGGGCCCAGATGCTTCGTGCAGTGTCCAGCCATCCATTCCACATAGCTTAGTGGATGTACCTGCTGAGCAGCCAACTGTGACCCATCAGGAAATAGTGGCCACACAGTAATGCATCACTTTGCATTTGTTCCCCATACTTTCCTGCCTCACTTCCTCTTTCTCTCTGTGTCTTGGGATTTGAACTTCCAATAAATTATTTTCATTTAAATCTTGCTTCAGGTTCTGTTTTTAGGTAACTTAGTTTCTCCATAAGTTCCTTCTCTTGAGCTATCTTGACCCTCATCCTTCTTAATGTCCTTTTCTTCAAACTTTTATTGATTTTATGAGTCATCCAGTGTCTCTCTAATAAATTCAATTTTGGTCAGAGTCAATTTCTGTAGCTTAAGGCCACAGAATCTTAATCCGTTTATGAGACAACGATATAATTTTGTAGGATGTTAGAATATATCTTTATAATCTTTTATCCTATGAAAGAGGAAAATGGGGATCATAGAAGTTAATATAGTTAATCATCTGCTGCAGCGGAAATGCATAGACTATCACTTGGCATATAGTATGTACTAAGTAAATATTCGCTGGATCTGAATCAGAAACCTGGTGAGTACTGCATTTTCCACCAAATTTGAATTCAAAGCCTGTGAGCTCCCTACTATATCACATTTTATCTCAATTCCAGTTAAAGATTTCAACAGGAATCGTTCTCTCTCAGATGTATTGTAAAGGATTCTCTATGATTATCTGCCTGCTGATATAATTCTTCATCCAAATAGTTGTTTAGTCTGGATTGCTCCAGCCTCTGAAATAGAATTCTTTATTCTGTCTGATTTAAAGAGTAGTACACCTGAGAAACCTTGAAGAAAAAGAACAAAACCAGAGAATTTATACTACCATTTATGAAGGCTTAGTGTAAAGCTCTAGTAACTAAGACAGTGTGGTTTTAGCACAAGGATAGAAAAACTAACCAATGGAACAGAATGACTACAAAAACAAACTCTATGATTACATGAGATACAATGGGGAATTCTTTTTTATCTGGTTCTAGGTTAATTAGATATCCATGTGGAAAAACTACATTTTGTTAGCTACTTCAAATAAACCAGAAAATAAAATATAAACAAATGGTAGAAATTATAAGGGTAAATTTCAACATAAATAAATGCTTTTATCAATTATGCTGGCCTTTATCATCTCATTATTGCTGCCAGTAAATATTTTAAGCTTTAAACTTGGTTTAGGAATTAGAAAAGAATTTTACAGACCATTCTATGTAACAATTATTTTCATAACAGTTTTACAATACAACATATATTACTGAAAAAAATCCAATTGTATTCTTTTATCAAATGCCATTTAGTTTTCATCTTTGTAATTTCCTCCCTAAGAATTTCAGAGTGTGTAGGGCACTGGATAACATAAGGAACTATTTCATTCTTACGCAAAATTAAATATTTTAATAGATTGCCAAAAGCAAATCCCTATTTATGTTTTATTATTTTTTTCTTCAAAGTATTTATTATGGGTTTTAAATGACAGATTTCATTCTCAGAAAATGATTATATCAATTTAATTAATTGTCACCTCAGGGTCGATTCTTTCATATCTAAGAAGTTTGGAACAGAAAAGATTCCAAAATCTGAAAACCATTGCAGCTAGGCACCTGGAAGATGAAATTCAATTCAGCTAACTGAGAAGTAAACTCTTAAATATATAATTCCATAAATATGTTCATATTTCCTTTATCTAATTTTAGAACTTTCACTTAGAAATCATATATTAAAGAAACAATTGAAACCCCCTTTGTAGCCAGCCCTGATTTATTTCCCTCTTTATTCTCCCAAGTCGTATGGCTTTCCCAGACACGTTTTTTCATTTTTAATACATATCTACCTATCCATAAACAGCAGATAGTATTATTTTGTGTGTGGCTTTTTTAAAATCACATAAACTGTATCATTCCGTGGATGTTGTTCTGTTCCTTAGATTTTTACTCAAATTGTGCTTCTGAGGTTTATCTAGATTGATACTGATAAATCTGAATAAAGTTCTTTTTTTTTTTTTTCGGCTTCTAAAAAGAAGGAGCAGACACTGCCAGTTGCCTACCCAATACCATGCCTCATCTTTTTTCTTTCTAAGAGAAACATAATTTTTTTTTCAATGTAGTCATGTGCCTGAAAAATTAGACAATATTTTCCAGGCTTCTTGCAGCTAAATTTCTAGCTAATGCCATTGAGCAAAGTCTGCTTGGGATTGCTCTGGAAAATCTGATTTCTCAGCTGCCTTCTCCTCCTTGTTTCTTTCTTTTTACTTTTCTCCTACCTAGCATGAGGATGTGATTCATGGTGGCAATGCAGCCATTTTGTAACCATAAGAAAAAGAGCTACATGCTAGGTATGGCAGAGTAGGATGTATAGAAGCTTGGACTCTTTTTTTTTAATTTAATTTTTATCTTATATTAGGGTATAGTTGATTTACAATGCTGTGTTAGTTTCAGGTGTACAGCAAAGTGGTTCAATTATTCATATACATATATCCATTCTTTATCAGATTCTTTTCCCATATAGGTTATTACAGAGTACCGAGTAGAGTTCCCTGTGTCATACAGTAGGTCCTTGTTGATTATCTATTTTGTATATAGTAGTGTGTATATGTTAATCCCAAATTCCTAATTTACCCCTCCCCACACACACCTTTCCCCTTTGGTAACCATAACTTTGTTTTCGAAGTCTGTGAATCTGTTTCTGTTTGTAAATAAGTTCATTGTATCATCTTTTTAGATTCCACATACAAATGATATCATATGATATTTGTCTTTCTCTGTCTGACTTACTTCACTTAGTATGATGATCTCTAGGTACTGGCACAAAAACAGAAATATAGATCAATAGAACAGGGTAGAAAGCCCAGAACTAAACCCAAGCACCTATGGTCAATTAATCTACGACAAAGGAGACAAGAACATAAAATGGAGAAAAGACAGTCTCTTCAATAAGTTGTGCTGGGGAAACTGGACAGTACATGTGAAAGAATGAAATTAGAACACTCTCGAACGCCATACACAAAAATAAACTCAAAATGGATTAAAGACCTAAATGTAAGACCAGATACTATAAAACTCTTAGAGGAAAACACAGGCAGAACACTCCTTGACATAAATCGGAGCAATATCTTTTTGAATCCACCTCCTAGGGTAATGAAAATAAAAACAAAAATAAACAAATGGGCTCTAATTAAACTTAAAAGCTTTTGCATAGCAAAGGAAACCATAACAAAATGAAAAGACAACCCACAGAATGGGAGAAAATATTTGCAAATGAAGCAATGGACAAGGGATTAAACTCCAAAATATACAAACAGCTCATGCAGCTCAATACCAAAAAACAAACAACTCAATCAAAAACTAGGCAGAAGATATAAATAGACATTCTCCAAAGAAGATGTACAGATAGCCAAAAAAGCATAGGAAAATATGCTCAAAATCGCTAATTATTAGAGAAATGAAAATCAAAACTACAATGAGGTATCACCTTACACTGGTCAGAAGGGCCCTCATCAGAAATTCTACAAACAATAAATGCTGGAGAGGGTGTGGAGAAAAGGGAACCCTCCTGCACTGTTGGTGGAAATGTAAATTGGTACAACCACTATGAAGGACAGTATGGAGCTTCCTTAAAAAATTAAAAATAGGGCTTCCCTGGTGGCGCAGTGGATGAGAGCCCGCCTGCTGATGCAGGGGACACGGGTTCGTGCCCCGGTCTGGGAAGATCCCACATGCCGTGGAGCGGCTGGGCCCGTGAGCCATGGCTGCTGAGCCTGCGCGTCCGGAGCCTGTGCTCCACAACGGGAGAGGCCACGGCAGTGAGAGGCCCGCGTACCGCAAAAAAAAAAAAAAAAAAAAAAAAAAAACTAAAAATAGAACTACTATATGATACAGCAATCCCACTCCTGGGCATATATCTAGACAAAACCATAATTTGAAAAGATGCACCCCAGTGTTCATTGCAGCACTATGTATAATATCCAGGAGATGGAAGCAACATAAATGTCCATTGACAGAGGAATGGATAAAGGAGATATGGTATATATATACAATGGAATATTACTCACCATAAAAAAGAATGAAATAATGCCATTTGCAGCAACATGGATGGACCTACAGATTATCATACTAAGTAGAAGCTTGTACCCTTGATGGCCTTGTGGAGCTACCATAGCAGCTACAAGTAGTCCTACCTCTGGACTTCATATTAAGTGGGAAAAGTAAAATCTCTTTTTGGTTAAAGTACAGTAGTTGGTTCTCTACCACATGCAGCCTTATTAACTCCTAACTAATAGAATTCCAGTAATGAATATGCTATAGATATATACATCCATTTATCCATTCCAATAAGTTATTTACTTCTACTTCTTTACAGTTATAACCAGTATTGCAGTGAACATCCTTGTATAATGAACTTCTCTTTACACATATCTGAGATTCCCTAGAAGTACTGAAAGTTCATATAGCTGATTCACTTTGTTATACAACAGAAACTAACACAACATTGTAAAGCAATTACACTCCAATAAACATGTTAAAAAAAAAAAGTTCATAAGGTCATACTGATATTCAACTTTGGAGAACAGTTTAAAACACCTAGAAAAGTGATGGTTCTTTACATTCCCATAAACAGTGTCTGCATTTTTTATTCCATACACCTTTGCCAATTTGATGAGTCCCGGCCGATGAAATTTTTGTTAAGTCTGGTGGGTATGAAATAGTATCTCATTTTTTAAACTTTAAATTCATTAATTCCTAGTGAGTTGATCGCTTTTTCATATTAGACTTCCTTATTTTTTTCTTATTGGACTTTTGGCTATTCTTAAATTAATTTATGGAACACAATTATATGAATACAAGAGTAGGTCCAGAAGAATCTTCAAATGAAGGAAAAAATTTCAATTCAATAATGGCTACTTTTTTGTTGAGTATTTACTACATTTCATCAATTCTACTCCTCATGAAAATTCTGAAAGATAGTAAGATAGGAATTACTATTCGGAAGTTTTGTTATTTTTATAAATTTTATTACACTGTGACATTATTCCAAGGTTTGTATAGACATGGAGGAGTTATTATTTGTCCAAAATCATACAATAGGAAGCAGTAGAGCAGAGATTTGAACTTGACTGCTGACTCCAAAGCCTGTACATTTTTTATTACACAATGCTGAGCATAAGACTTTTTTCAGCATAAACTGTGTGCAGGAAAGTTATTAGCTGCTGTAGAGAAGGAGACAAGTAAAATGTAAGTAATATTCTGAACTATAAAGACAAAAACATATATATTCATACTTGTTTTCAAACATGGAGCTGAAAAATACACATATTTAAGAAACAGTTTCTGGTCAAGGAAAATATGAGATAAAGAGAAACTTTTAAAAAGATTGAATATCACCAGAGAAATGTTCCACAATTGTTACTTGGACACAACTTTAACTTTAGTAGGTTAAGTGAATGCAAGTGATCCATCTTAGTTTTAGAGAAGCAGGTGCTACTTTAGCTCATGAAATTTCTCCTTGCAGAATTAACTGAAATTGGCTGAGCTATGAGTACTCTCAGTTGACTTGGGAACTGGCTCAAGTCACGAAGAAGAAATAATCATAAAACTCTGAGTACCTAGTTTGCTACTGGGGTGGCACAGGAGTTGATGGATTGAGTTTCATTTAGCATCTTCACTAATGACCTGAAGGAAGGAGCAAATAACTTGTTAATGAAATTCACAAATGGTAATATATGAGGAGGCATTGCAAACACTGATAAAGACTGCTAAATTATCAAAAGAAACCCAAAGAGGTTAGATATATAGACACAAACGAACAACCTAAAACGTACCATGGAAATTTAAGAGTTGAGAACAGGAATGCATGTGGGAGAAAGTTGATAGAGGAAATGTTACTAATTTTTATGATGCCATCAACTAAAAGCCTTCTAAAGCATTATTTCTAAAAGAAACCCAGGAGTTAAAGTAAAAAGTCATCCACCGATGGACACTTCGCTGTTTCCATATCTTGGCTATTGTAAATAATGCTGCAACGAACACGGGCGTGCAGATGCCCCTTTGAGATCCTGTTTTCATTTCCTTTGGATATAGACCCAGAAGTGGGATTGCTGGATCATATGGTAGTTCTTAATTTTTTTTAGGAACTTCCGTACTGTTTTCCATCCTGGCTGCACAAGTTTACATTCCCACCAACTGTGCACAAGGATTCCCTTTTCTCCACATCCTCACCAACCCTTGTTATCTCTTGTCTTCTTGATCTCAATGAGGTGATATCTCATTGTGGTTTTGATTTGCATTTCCCTGACAATTAGTGATATTGAATATCTTTTTTATGTACCTGTTGGCCATTCATATGACATTTTTGTAAAAATGTCTATTCAGTTCCTCTGCCCACTTTTTAATTGGATTGCTTATATATATATTTGCTATTGAGTTGTATGAATGGATAAAAAAGATGTCATATACATATATATACAATGAAATATTATTCAGCCATGAGAAGGGACATCCTGCCATTTGCAACAACATGGTTGGAGCTTGGGCACATAATGCTAAATGAAATAAGTCAGACAGAGAAAGAGAAATACCTTATGATATCACTTATATGTGGAATCTAAAAAAGCTGAATTCATTGAGACAGATACTAGAATGGCAGTTACCAGGGACTGGAGGAAAAGGGGAGTTATTAGTCAAGATTACAAATTTCCAGCTATAAGATACATAAGTTCTGGGGATCTAATGTAGAGCATAATGATTAAAGTTAATAATACTGCATTACATATTTGAAAGTTGCTAAGAGAGTAAATCTTAAATGTTCTCACCACAAGAAAAGAAATGGTAATTATGTGATATGATGGAGATGTTAGCTACCACAACAGAGGTAATCATTTTGAAATATATATATGTATCAAATCAACATTGTACACCTTAAACTTATACAACGTGATATCTCAATTATATATCTCAATAAAGCTGAATGAAAAATAAAGTGAAAAGTAAAGTCAATTAGATCTTAGCTTATAATGTGAAAAGGGTGCCAAAAAGAACTCTGGCTTACTGCTGTATGGTAGAGCAGAAAGAACCTTGGATTTGGATTCAGTAAGACAGATTTGAAATTCAAACCCAGGTCTTCCATCTCAATTTTTCATCTATAAAATGAGAATGATGATAACCACCTCACAGGACTGCTGCCTGATTAAAATGAGGGAATATGCAAAAAAGCAACAAGCTCAATGCCTGGCATGACCGATAGTCCAGCAAACATGATATAAAGCAGTCTTTGATACATTCCTTGAAGTGAGTTGCTGGACTCAGATCTGAGCACTTTAACTCCCAAAATATGGAATTAACCTGGAGAAAGTGCCAAGAAGAGTAAGGGGAAAGGAAGGAGCAAAACCAAGAGAGAGACAGAAGAACTTAATCCAATTCACTAGTTCCAGAAACACAGCTGAGGCGTGCAAGGCTGAAAATGGAGAGTGAATATTTAATATGAACAAGGAGATGCAAGTAAGAGTAATGGGATGAGATTAAGAAAAAGAAAGTTTAAGCTTTAGATCAGGAAAAAAAATTTTCCTTGATACTCCTGTCAGATAGTAGCAGAATATTCACACAAGGAGAACAGTAAGTGAACCATTTCTTAAAGTACTTTAAATTAACTGTATGATAGTTCAAAAAGTTTATCAAGGGACTGGGAATTTGGGGTTGGTAGATGCAAAATATTACATTTAGAATGGATAAACAACAAGGTCCTACTGTATAGCACAGGGAACTGTATCCAATCTCCTGGGATAAGCCATAATGGAAAAGAATATTAAAAAGGAATGTTAGATGCAAGAGGGAGGAGATATGGGGATATACATATATGTATAGCTGATTCACTTTGTTATAAAGCAGAAACTAACAAAACAAAACCAAACAAAAGGAATGTTAAAAAATGTTTAACAAGGGAAAAACCCCTCCTAAATTCTTTTGAACTCTAATGCCTTTGATAATAATTTTCACACCACCATGATTCAAAATTATCCAAGAGATTCTAAAACAGTAGTAGAATAATTGACCCTTTTCTTCAAATTCTCAGCAAAAATCCCTAATAAGTCACTGAACAGAATGTTTACAGATTTAAAATTCCTTTCCTCCTAGAAATTATCCTTAAACACTTTGGTATACTGCTGTATATATGATGATATCTGATTTTTCACGCCATTATTTCACAACTGATTTATCCAGATTTCACAATGTTCTGCAAAGTAAATTATTCTATTCAGATGCTCTAACTTCTGGGCAAGTGTGAAGTTCTCCTTTGTACTGGAAAAATCTTATTACTTGAGTCTAAGGCAGGGTTTGGTCTGGTGCAGGTTAGATAACCAGCAGATACTCAAGCAAGAGTCAGGAGAAAAAACACGTAACGGGGAAGGCAGACATCTGATTAATACATCAAGATACCATCAAAAAAACCCCACTAATTCTAAAAGATACACGCACACCCTATGTTCAGTGCAGCACTATTTACAATAGCCAAGATATAGAAGCAACGTAAGTGTCCAACAATAGATGACTAAAGATGATATGTGTGTGTGTGTGTGTGTGTGTGTGTGTGTGTGTGATGGAATATTAGCCATTAAAAATAACGAAATCTTGCCAATTTTTACAAGGTGGTTGGACCTAGAGGGTATTATGCTAAGTGAAATAACTCAAATAGAGAAAGATAAATACTGTATGATTTCACTTACATGTAGAATCAAAAAAACAAAACAAACGAATAAACAAAACTAAACAGAGCCATAGATACAGAGAACAATCTGTTGGTCGCCAGAGGGGAGGAGGGTGTGACATTGGGTGAAATAGGTGATTAAGAAGTACAACCTTCCAAACTAACACAACATTGTAAAGCAACTACACTGCAATAAAAATTTTAAAGAAAGGAAGTACAACTTTCCAGTTATAAAATAAATAAGTCATGAGAAAATAATGTACAGCATAGGGAACAGTCAATAATATTGCAGGGCTTCCCTGGTGGCGCAGTGGTTGAGAGTCCGCCTGCCGATGCAGGGGACACGGGTTCGTGCCCCGGTCCGGGAGGATTCCACGTGCTGCGGAGCTGCTGGGCCCGTGAGCCATGGCCGCTGGGCCTGCATGTCCGGAGCCTGTGCTCCGAAACGGGAGAGGCCACAGCAGTGAGAGGCCCGCGTACCGCAAAAAAAATAATAATAATAATAATAATGATATTGCTATAACTGTTTATGGTAACAGATGGTTAGTAGACATCATGGTGATCAATTCAGACTGTATATAAATATCAAATTACTATGTTGTATGCCTGAAACAAATATAATATTGTATGTCCCACACAAATGAACATATCTATGAAACAGACCCACAGACATAGAGAACAGACTTGTGGTTGCCAACAGAGGTGTGGGAGGGTCAGGGATGGATTGGGAGTTTGGGATTAGCAGATGCAAAACTATTATACATAGGATGGATAAACAACAAGGTCCTACTGTATAGCACAGGTAACTATATCCAATATCCTGTGATAAACCATAATGGAAAAGAATATTAAAAAGAGAATGTATATATATATAGATGTATAACTGAATCACTTTGCTGTACAGTAGAAATTAAAACATTGTAAATTAACTATACTTCAATAAAATTTTTTAAAATATTGTATGTAAACTATAGTTCAATTTAAAAAAAGAAAAAAATACCATCAAAAAAACATATACTGTCAACCATATGCCAGGCACTGTATGAGGTCTTGGTGATTTAACAATGGCCAATAAAAACTAATGTTCCCAGCCTCAAAGACTTATATTTTGAAGAGATACATGATGGCAAATAAAATACAACTTCTAGGGTACAAAAGTATATGAAGAAACATGAAAGGATTAAGGGGTGGCTTGGGAATGGGAACAGGGGACAACACTATTTGTTAGGTGGTCAAAGAAAGCCTCTTAGTATATACATTTGAAAAAAGACCTGAAAAAAAGTGAGGGAGGAAGCTCGATTTAGGAAAATCACATTCCAGACAGAGGAAAAAGTAAACCCAAAGGCCTTGCTCCTGCATATTTCAGGAGCAACAGGAAAGGCAATGTAGTCAGGATGGGGTAACCAGGGACTTGTAGGTATTCTTGGGTGGAGGTGGCAAACATGATAGGAGTTAAGGTTAAAAACTAGGCAGTGGCCAAACTGTAAGGAGGCTTGACGGCTCGGGAAAGGTATGGGAAAGCATGAAGGTGTTGAGAAGGGGAGTAACAGGATCCGATTTGCATTTCTAAAAGCTCACTCTGGGTGCTCTTTGAAAAATGGATTTTGTTGGGTGCAGGGTGGAGGTAAAAACACAAAAGTGGAAATAAGGAAGACATTTTACTAAACCAGGGAAAGATGATAATGGTAACAGGAGGGATAGAAACAAGCCTATAGACTCAGAAGACATTTGGAAGGTAGAGCCAATAGATTTTACTGACATATTAGATGAGAGGAAATGCCCATTAGTCGAGGGAACAGGCTGCTGAGACATTCAGAAGGAGGGGTGTAGAAGTTAGCTGCCTATGTTGTCAAGTAATACAAGCAACACATGTATGTTTGGTGTGTTCAGAAGAGTGGATGATGGTGACATGAGATGTTTTGTTCCTTTACTAAGTCTCTTTAAGTACCTACTCTCCATTAATTCCTGAATCATTTTCAGATGATGGATATGGGCTTTGGTAAATTCCAGAATCTGTGTATCAGTTTGGGGAACTCATATCTTTTTTATGCATTCTTAATTGACCTCTTTCATGTTTCAAATTTTGCCTGTCCTTCCCCACAGTCATATCACACCCAACACAAGTCTACAATATTATGAAGAGTCCACTATACCCTTTCCAAACCATGAAGATTTTAGAGCTCTTCATCGTGAGTCCTTATTTTGGGGAGTTTATGTTTGGTTAAATGGAATAATGGGACTGTGTTCTATTCTAGACACTCATTCATCATCCCTTTCTCTTTCTGAGAGCCTTTCTTCTTTCTTGAGGATTGCCCTCTATATTTTCAGCATGACGGCCCCATGCTCTGGAACAAGGGGAATATAGTTCTCTCATGTTTGTTTCCTGGTGTTGCCCAGAATTTCCTAATCAATCTAAGCTGACTAGAACACCCCAGACAATCTTGATACTCCCACTTCCCTCACTCCCTCTGTTTAAGAAATTGCAACGTCATACTGACTCTACCTCGGACCTGGCTGTGCATCTGTCCCTCTTCCTCACTTTCACCATCACAACTTTAATTTGAGCCCTCATCACCTCTCCCTTCCATGAAGCAATAGACTATTTGGTCTTCCTCTCTCCATAGAGCTGACAGTGCTCTTTCTTAAACATAGATCTGTTGATTTCCTATTAACTTTGAGCAGGTTTTCAGACTGTGCTTTTTTTTTTTTTTTTTTTTTTTTTTTTGCGGTACACGGGCCTCTCACTGTTGTGGCCTCTCCCGTTGCGGAGCACAGGCTCCGGACGCGCAGGCTCAGCGGCCATGGCTCACGGGCCCAGCCGCTCCACGGCATGTGGGATCTTCCCGGACCGGGGCACGAACCCGTGTCCCCTGTATCGGCAGGTGGACTCTCAACCACTGCGCCACCAGGGAAGCCCTCAGACTGTGCTTTTTGAAATCCTAGGGAGTTTGTAGATGTGCAGCTGCCTTTGAAAAAGAGGCAACTGGTGGAGTAGGAAAAGTAGGCAGGACTCCTGGCCATCTCCCTGGCTTCCACTGAAGGTGAACCTCTTTTTCTTTGTTACTTTTTGTCTTTTGTCTTTTGAATAAGAATTTTTCAATAAAGAGTTTCAATGAAAGAAAAAAAGAGAGGCTGAAAAACACTGACCTAGTCTAGCCTTAATATACATTCAAGCTTCTGCAAAACTAATCTCCCATTCCAACCTCTTTCAGTCACTTCCCCAATAATACACACTACGGGCCAGCCATACTGTACTGCCCACACTTCCTAGAACATGTCATGCCCAAAAATATGTGCACGCAGACAAGCACTTGCCACAGAGAAAAGAACAAAGGCAACAGCTAAACCCAGTAGAGAAAAATCTGCCCTCACTCTCCTCTTACCCTCCTAGGTCCTCATTGGCTTAATCCAACAGGAAGCTAGAAAATTAGCAAACTGATTAATGAAGTCCAGAGGATTACTCCATAGAGTTGGGAAAGGGTAAAAGGTAGGCCTGGAGATTCAGACGAAAAATATCAAAGATCCACAAGCTGGTAGGTGTCCCTACAGGACATCTGAATATCTGCAATATTGCTTTCATGTCATCTGCATGAATCCTGCTGGGACACATTTTATTTCTTTGTCATTGGAAACAGAGAGGATAAAAGGTGATGATGATGATGATGACAGAAGAGAAGATATGAAGAAAGTGGAGAAAGAAAGAATACGACAAATACTACTAAAGATGAAAAAAAAAACAAAAACCTGTGCATTTAACAGTTATTTGTTGAACACCTGCTAAGTGTCAGGCTGCTGAGCAAACTGCTGACAATAAGGAGAGAAGACATGGCTTCTGTCCTTAGGAGCTTCCTGTTTATTGGGGAAATGAGATCTGTGAATCAGTGTTCACAGAGCAGCATCAGCAACTACATGGATAAATACATATAATTCAACCAGCTTCTATGTTATTTTATTGATAGTAATAATAATAATTATTATTAAGCTTTACTATATATAAGGAAATTTGTTAAACTACTTAAATCAGATCTACTTCATATGATCATGAGAGGATTAAAATTAATCACCTACAGGACTTCCCTGGTAGTCCAGTGGTAAAGACTCCACGCTCCCACGGCAGGGGGTGTGGATTCAATCCCTGGTTGGGAACGCGGGGCAGCCAAATAAATAAATAAATAAAATTAATCATCTACTATTATCTTCACTTTACAGATGAGCAAGTTGACACTTAGGAAGTTTAAGTCACTTACTCAGAGTCTCGTGGCGAGTAAGAGGTAGAGCTGTGATTAAAACCCAAGCACTCTGATCTCAGAGACACACACCCCTAATAACTTCAGGGGTTGAGACCACAACCGTTTTCCTTTGAAAACTGCACTGTGTACGCTTTCAAAATCCAAGGGAGTTTTCCTTATCCATCCATCCACCATGTCCCCTGTTCTCTCTCTCAAAATCTATGACTCAATTTTCTAATTGCATCAAATACTGCATTAGCTCAGTATTATACTAATTAGTACCATTTTGTTTACTAGATGATGACAGGGTGAAAGGGCGTTTCCTTTCCTTGATGGCCATTATTAAGATGATTATTCCCCAGGGGGTGATGTGGAAAAAGAAACGAGGTACACTGCAGTATGTGTGGATACCTGTGGCCTTTTGCAAGGAGGATGGCCCTACCCCAAATTATTCCATCTGGCAGAGCTGTTACCTGCTGTAGTTCACACATGAATGGCAGCGATTTGCATGCAAATGGAGGACTGCATGCTTTCTTGGAGCTAAGAGCTGTATTTCAACATTTCACAGGGGAATTAGTCAGTGGACAGGACCCTGCGACTTTGTGGATGTGCCAGCTAAAACCCTTCTAAATACCAAGCTCTGTGTTTCACAGCAAGATTATTTATTGAACCAGTTCATGAAAGCTCCAAAGACTCTTCTGCTGAAATACTGCCAGCTCCAAGCTCTGATTTTGACACTGATGTTGCAGGTGAGATTAAGCTTTGGTCTTAATGAATGCTGGCAGATATCTTCTGAGGTGTGATCACCCGTATTCCTGTGGCTAAGTAGCAAAGCTCTGGACAGGAGTGAAACTAAGGTCTTGAAAGTAACTAGGTGCCTTTTTTTCTAGCTCCCCTTCATTCATTCCCCATTTCTTAAAAGATAAAGGTCAAGTTCCTTGACCACTCATCATGAATTTACATGATCTGAGCCATATCGATCTTTTTGCCCCCCTGCTGTCCCACTCCTTTATACTCCAGCAATCCTAGTGTACTTCTCTTGCCCCTACACATCATGCAATCTTTTAAAAAAGCTTTCCTTCCTTTGCACATGCTGTTCCCTCTATCTGGAATGACCACCTTCACTACTGCTGGATGGTAAACTTCAAAACGCTGGATGATGATCCCCCAAAACCCCATCCAGATTATTCTGAGAGACCTTTCCTTGCTTGTTCCAAACAAAGGTAATTTTTCTATTTCCAAAACCTCATCGATATTTTTACTCTTATTGCATGAAACAAGATTTACACACACACAAAAATAATAGTCTTACTACTTGACACTAAGCATCTATAACTCGTTCATCCTTATATACCCAGATCTCAGCACAGTGTCTGGCATATAGTAAGCTCTCCATCCTTATTTGTCTAATTTAACTGAACTCTTTTACCCAGGTATTTGGTTATAGGAGGCTTCTAGGAGTTTAAAAGAAACCACAATGGGGCTTCCCTGGTGGCGCAGTGGTTGAGAGTCCGCCTGCCGATGCAGGGGACACGGGTTCGTGCCCCGGTCCGGGAAGATTCCACATGCCGCAGAGCGGCTGGGCCCATGAGCCATGGCTGCTGAGCCTGTGCGTCCGGAGCCTGTGCTCCACAACGGGAGAGGCCACAACAGTGAAAGGCCCACGTACCGCAAAGAAAAAAAAAGAAACCACACTGTAAATTAGGAGTTTGGGATTAACATATAGACACTACTATATATAAAATAGGTAATCAATAAGGACCTACTGTATAGCACAGAGAACTCTACTCAATATTCTGTAATAACTTACATGGGAAAAAATCTGAAAAAAGAATGGATATATGTATAACTGAATCATATGTATAACTGAATCACTTATACCTGAAACTAGCACAACACTATAAATCAACTATACTCTAATATAAAATCAAATTTAAATTTAAATAAAATAAAATAAAATAAACCACAAGCAAAAGAAAAAAAGAAATGCATTATAAAGGATGGGGAAAAAAAATTCCTTGATCTCCCTAACCAGAAAAACACTTTCAACATTATGGGTCTATGCATATCTACAGCTATATCTATATATATATCTACATCTGTATCTAAAATATTCATACATAAAACAGAAATAGAGCTTTGAGTATTAGGTTTTTTTCTTCTTTTTTTAAAGAAATTTACACTGAATAGTGGGAATAAGTTATCCTTTGTAGATGAAGATGACACAGTGGAGAAATCAGTATTCCCTCCTGATGCAACAAGACAGTAAGGCTTGCTGGAATCCATTTAGTGCAATCAGCTGGTCTATTATCTCCCGATTATGGAGGTGGAGAAGTAGGATATTTAATCAGGACATATTTTAGAAAGTTGTAACATATTTGCGTATTTCCCTAAGGCCTGTAATGAAGAGCTCTTAATATTTCATTTTCATTACCAGAAGAGTTACAATAAAAACTCTCCCTGTGGTCTGAGTCCCAGAATAAAGAATTTCAGCATCTCTAGGTCATTCAAGCAATGACCCCACAGTCAAACTAAGTAGAGAACTACTCAAGATCAGGGCTCTGGGTCCACTTCCCAAGCCATTTCCACTCTCTGTCTTGGTACGCACTCTCTGCCCCTAACTCACAGAAGGACATCTTCTATTTAGAATCTGTTTTGAAGGTCATGGAAAATAATCATCCCTATTAGCAGGATGAAGTGGACACCTTCTGCTGAATACCAAATTCCTCCAGAGGTTCAGGAGCGAGTGTCACACTCTCTCTGCCACGTGAAATCTGACAGCTCCTGGGGGCGGGGTTGGTGCACAACTGAGTAAACTGAGGTATATTCATGGGAAGATCAAGAAGAGACTGGAGTATGCCATCTTTAGGATCTTTTCAAGCCAAAAAATTATCTGATTAAATTAGTGCCAAACAATAATATCCCCTGAACCAGAGATGTAATCATGGAGCCAGAGAACATGTTTATCAAACAGCAAAATGTTAATTCTGACTCAATTACTACTTTAGCTGCCAAATCCACATAGTTTTTGACAAGCTAGATTTACATTGACATGTAGATTGTAACCAAGTGTGCTCTGTTCCTAAACAGATCAAGACCACATAGCTGAGAATTGTAATAATTGCAGAATGCATAGACAAATGATTAGTCTCTGCACAAAGACACAAATTTGGCCTTCTTTCCCATATTTCTCAATGTGCTGTTCTCGTATTCCAGGTCTAGGGCTAATCACGCCAAGAGAAGAAGCTTCAATTTATAGCAAAGAATGGGTGGGTGCAACTCCCAGGGATGTCTGAGTCTAACCAGACAGTGCTGCCTGCTTCCCGTATCCAGGTGGTCTGTGGTGGTGTGTCTGATAAGAACAAAGGACAAGAGGCAGATGGCATGATCACTGCAATGGAAAATGAGAACTGAAGAACAACCACGTCCCAGCCGCCCCTGACATGGTGGCCCTGGATAGCTAAATTTCAGCCATTCCTAAACACTGGTGGGAAGAAACAGATTCAATTCATTGGGTGTTTTCAATCTGCTTTTTTATATGTATACATATACTGTGAAAAGAGTATCAGTTTGTGTTTTGAAGGACTGGTCTGTTTATTCATATTTAGTCATCTATTAGGGGCGTGAGGAGTAAAATAGAAAGAGGTATGGAAGGGCGAATTATTTGAGAAGGCAAACTGGTATAACAGGAGAAAGCAAACTGGTATAACAGGAGAAAGCAAAGGCTTGCTTAGTTTCTAAAAGAGAACAGTGTTTTAAAGGTCAGCTAGGAGGCATGTCTATGTGCGTGTATGTGTCTAAACCATATTTACTAGAAAAGCACATTGGCTCATTCACCAAAAAGAGCACAGTCTAGCATGTGGCATATCTTTCTCAGAGTCCAGGGAATGGGGACTTTAGAAGCTGGACAGAGGGGAACAGAGATAAGTGCCTGTGCTCACATGCATGGATATCCGAAGTCTATTCTCATTTCTCATTCTCTTTCTCTCTCCATCTCCATCTACCTATTTTTACCTATTTCCTGAAAGCACTGTGACTTCAACATACTGCTGTCCCTTGTGTGCTAACATGAAAATCCTGATATCTCCTTGCCTCAAGTCCATACTGCCAAGTTCCCGATTCAAAGATGTCCCACTTGGATAAGCATGAGGACCCAGGACAAACCAAATGCCCTTTTAAAATACTGAATGCTTTTTATAAAATAACTTTGACTTGAATACAGCCTACAGATTATAGTATTGTATCAATATTAATTTCCTGATTTTGATCACCATACTGTAAAAAATACACCCTAAAGTTTTAAGGTTAAAGAGATATCATAGTTGTGACTATTTTCAAATGTTACAGAAGAAAAAATAACATATATAGAAAGAATAATAAAGCAAATATGACAAAATGTTAACATTTGGGATACCTGGGTGAAAGATACCAGAAATTCTTTGTATTTTTCTTAAAACTTTTCTGTTTTTTTGAAACTATTTCAAAATAAAAAATTTAAATGGGGGCTATTCTACATGAAAAGAAATTTATCATTTTAACTTGTCCTCATAGTGAAGACTCTCTTCACTCAATAGTGCCATTGGGGAAGATGACTGAAAAGTAAAAACTATACCCCAACACAAATCAAACCAAACATATTGTTGTGTAAACCACACAACCAAAACTGCATTCTAGAAATCTGGTCAAAATTTTCCACATTTCTAATGAAGGTCTCATCTTGTCATTCACCATTCATTCACCGAATATTTATTGAGAGCCTTTATATGAAATGATCGAAGATGCTGATCTCATGAGCCTGCAGAAGAGAGACACACAGAGTCATGTCTGACACTGTGTGCCACGTGGCAAAACCACAGAAAGGGGCAATCCTCACCCAGTCTTCAGGGGGACCAGAGAAACCTTCCTAAAAAGAGGATGTTTAATATCAAACTCATAAGAGAAGAGGAGTTGGCTAGATGAGGGAGGTGTGGGAGAGCAATAATATCCCAAGATATGCAAAGACACTGGCGCAGAGCACTGGGAGTGAAGGGCAGAGAAGGCTATAGGTTACAAAACAATTAAAACTAAAGAATCAAACAAGAGCCTTATACTGAAATCAAGCAGGACCCTGCAGGGCCTTCCTGGGGACAGAACTCCTCAGTGTCCCCTGTCTCTTGTAGAAAAGCTTTAGCCTCCTAGGCCTTCCCCAAGTTCCAAAGAGCAAATTTACTCAGAGAAGTGAGAAAATGCTAAAACAAACGAAAACAGTCATTCAAGACAAAATAATAATAGTCTAGCCATTTAAAAAGGTCAAGGAACTTTAGTTCCTCCTGAAGGGCTACAGATAATATTCCAAGCTATATCCTTGAGTTGTTTTGCAGATACTATAAAACCCCCACCAGGTGGAAGACGATAACTGTATGCTGCCCACCAGCACGCAGATCCCAGACCAGCTGGAACCAGAAGGTTGATGACTGAGATCCTCAAAACCTTACCCTGTTACCTCACCATCAACCAATCAGAGAATTGTGTACAAGCTGATCACACACCCTGTGACCTTCTCCCTCACACTGTCTTTAGAAACTCCTCCCTGAAAGCTACTGGGGAGTTTGGATCTTTCGAGCATAAGCTGCCCATTCTCCCTGCTTGGTGCCCTGCAATAAATGCTGTATTTCCTTCACCACAATCTGGTGTGTTGGTAGATTGGCTCTGCTGCAACGCTGGATGAGCAGACCCAAGTTCGGTTCAGTAACACTATGAGTTGCTTGTGATTTTGGATTTTATCCTGAAGACTACAGGATTTTTAAGCAAAGGAGTGACATGAGAAATGTTTTTGCTTTTTTGAATTTTAATTCTGGTTACTGGCAAGACCACTGATTTGAAGAGAGCAGGAATAGAGCCTGTGAGACCATTCGGCTGGAAGTGAGATAATGAACACTAAGGCAACATCAGGAACATATGGACCAATGAAATTAAAGGCTCATACGCCATGTCTGTCTTCTGAAACCCAACCCTTTTAAGTCAAATGGAAACATCCCCGTGCCCCATATCAGATGGATGATAAGGGCCAGGTGCTCACACCCTAATCTTGCTTATGACAATCACTATGGGCTCACCTTCCATTATGGCTTTTCTGATCTTGCTCTAAATTCTGTGACTGATTCTGAGAGTTAATCTCATAGCCCTTCACAAATCCATCCTGAATGGATGAAATGGGTGAAGGGGGTTAAAAGGTACAAACTTCCAGTTATAAAATAAATAAGACACGGGGATGTAATGCACAGCATGGTGACTGTTATTAATAATACTGTATTGCATATTTGAAAGCTGTTAAGAGAGTAGATCTTTAACATTCTCATCACAAGAAAAAAATATTTGTAACTATGTATGGTGAGGGATGTTAACTAGACTTGTGATGATCATTTTGCAATGTATACAAATATTGAATCATAAGGTTTTACACCTAAAACTAATATAATATGTCAATTATACCTCAACTTTTGAAAGTCAGTAAAATGCGACCATCACACTGAAGCCAAAACTATATTGCTTAAAGCCATAAAACTAAATCTAAATCGATTATCAAAATATGCTGTTCAATGACAACTATTACTTAAGTGGGCTTCACAAAAGAATCCAAAAACATTCCCTATGGCCATTTCCACTTATATGTTACAAATGCTGAAATAACCTCCTGTCAACCTTTGTCTTTGTCAGGTGAACTCTTAGTTATACTTCAAGACCCAAATCAAAAAGTACTTATTTGGTAACATTTTTCTGAATGCTCCCAGGAAAGGTGAGTCAATCACTCCTATGTTCTTATGGTACTTCGTGCTTGCTTCTTAACCACATGGGTTCAAACTCAGCTTTTCCACTGATTTTGGGATAATGTTTATCATAGTGCTTTCTACCTAAAAACAGAGAGGAAAATAGAATTTACCTTCCAGAGTTGTTATATGAAATAATCACTAATGAATGTTTGCTTGGGTCCCCAGAATATGAAAATAACAGATACCAGTTGTGGAGGGTTTACTCTGATTTCATTTATTACTTTCCTCCATTAAATTAGGAGCTCCTCAGGAACTCCCTGGCAGTACAGTGGTCAGAACTCCACGCTTTCACTGCCGAGAGCCCCCTTTCGATCCCTGGTCAGGGAACTGAAATCCCACAAGCTGCGCAGTACAGCCAAAAATAAAATAAAATAAATTAGGAGTTCCTCTAGTAAAAGAGACTATCTTAACCACCTATGAATCCCCACTGTCTAGCAAGTGGTTTGGCACAGAGACGGAGCACCTTCCATAGCTGTTGAATGCATGAATGAGTGAGCGGGTATAAACAGGATATCTGATGAGCAGCGTCCACGGCCACAGATAAATTACAGCCTGGTTCTTGGCAGATTCCCGTGATGAAGTGTTCAGGCTGGTTCACAGAGCCACAGGTTCAGCCCCAGCTTGGCGAGCCTGCTGAGTCGTTTCTGCTCATTGACTGTATCTCAGACTGCTCTTCATCCTGATCACTGGCTTAATCACCTCTGCTGGCTTCTTTCCTGCTTCTTGGGGAGTGAAAAGTTTCTGCTGCTAAAAGAACGGCTGCCTGTGATCCCATCCTTTCCATTTGGGCAGTCTCCTATTATTGTCGATTCTCCCCTTGCTCTAACAAGTGGCTCCTGCTTCATCACAAAGCATTCTGTGCTTACATCTCCCTTTATCCCTGTGTGGAGTGGAACAGAGCAGAGAGAGTTCCTCCCTGCCCACATTGTGCTGACACTGAAAGAGACACAATCATCAGGCAGGAAGGAAAGGTGGCTTTTGAATCAGAACAAATGCATCCCAGCTCAATTCTATGCTTCATTTAATTAGGAATCAATTGGCTCTGGCCGCCACGACGGAGTTCCCCTTTTCATAAGAAACCAGAACTAACTAACTCTCCCTCTCCTCTCTCCCCCTTCATTTATATGAGAGGTGGAGAGAGATGGGGAAGAATTGAGTGGAGTTTGAAATTAAAAACTAGCATCCTGCAGAAGGAGAATCAGGGTGAGCAAAGATAAATATAAACAAAGCTGATATGATAAGGAAATTAATTCCAACCCCAAAAATGTATTGAGCACCTAATATGTGCTAGGAAGTGTGCTAAAATCTGAGAAGGCACCTTTGAAAAAAGACAGATTCCTGCATTCACGGATTGTGGGGAAATAACTTCCTGTGATGATTATTTGGAGTAACTGATGTTATTTAGCTTGGGAAGGGAAAGAATCAGAGGTGGCATAAGTCTTGTCTTAAAATATATGATAGGATGTAGAATGGCTTCCTCTGAGCTCCTTCCAATTGTCTACAAAACTCTGCACTATCTATAGCGCCTGCTGGCCACCTGCAACATCACTGTAAATGTAAGTTTCATAGGGTGGTGCGTGAAACCACCTAAAATCACAGCATTCCAGAGAAGTAATAATGATAAAGTGCTTAAGTTCTTCTACCAGTCATCCTGTTCCTTCTCCTGCAAGCCAAAGATAAAACCATGTGCTTGTACTTCCCAGCCATAAATAAATGTTAAAAAACTCACCCCTACAATTTACCACGACCTTCATGGATAACATATAAGAATCCAGGAAAGGAAGAGTAGGATACACAACTTGATGGAATCAGAATTTGAAGTTGATAATCTTTCATACACCCTCAGGAAGTGTGATTTCAGTTGTCACATCAGGGCTTTGCAGCCACAAAGTGTCCTTGTCAAGATCTGCAACCTTTTACTTCATCCCTTTAAATTCATACATGCCATTTGTCACATCCAATGGCTCAGAAACCAATCCCAAGTTAGCACAGTCCATTACTTGGATGTTTGTAGATGGACTTTCTTTGTCTTCCTCCTTCTGAATTAACAAACCAATTTCAAAGGTTTTGCTTTGCTTGGGACCCAGATGGCTGTGAACATACATTTATTAGTCATCACTCTTAGAGTTGCAAATTATGGAAGAGTCAAGTCAAACTGGCTTAAGCAAAACAGGCAAATTACTAAATCATATAACTAAAACGGGCTAGTCGTAGAGTTCATTTTAGAGATTTCTCTCTCTCTCTCTCTCTCCCTCCCCTGCTTCCCTTTCCTCTGGCCTCTCCCCTCCCCACTCTACCTCTATCTCTCTTTCCTTTCCCCATGCCTTGGCTCTGCTTTCCTCTGTGTATGTTTCATGCTCAAACAGGATCTCTTTGTGTGGCCTCTGGCAGCTCTGATCTTTCATCTTTGTAACTATAAGACCAGAACAAGAACAATTTCTTCCAATCTCCTCAGTAAACATCCAAACATCAGCTCTGACTGGATAGACTAGGGTATGTCTCCATCCCTGAAGAAAGCCCCGAGGCTCCAGGATGAAACATTGGTGGGGCTGGTTGCTCGCCCATCCCTGCAGCTGAGGCTGGGTCAGCTAATGGTCTGAGAGAGAAGGTGTATTTCCCAAAGGAGTCTCCAGAAGCTGTTATGAGTAAGAGAACTAATGAATGCTGAGAAGGGAGAAAGAAAAAGGCAGAAATGTCCCCTTAGTTCCCACATTTGAACATCGAGCCCATAGCTTTCAATAGCTTCAGACGGAGCAAAACACAAAAGCCTCTGAACCAAATTTTAGGCGTCTAAGGCTTGGCTTGTTTCCTTTTAGCTCATTGCCCTCTTATGGCTCCTGGAGGGGAGAGCTGATAGAAAGTGAGGGTGAGAGAACAGATAACCAGGAGAAGGACGCTTGTTCTCAACTTTGTTTGAGAGCAATGAAGTCAGATGTTAATAGAGGCGAAGAGTAACAGATCCAGATTATGTATTGACAGGAGGGTGGGGCTGTGCTACTGGGAGGCTCTCACTTTGTTTTCCTGTAGGACCTCACACGGATGCCAAGATGGACTATTTACACAAAAAACATACTATGTATCTGAGTCATAAGTGCTATAAAAAAAGATTATAATTAGGATTTGAAGTTCAGATTCCAGCTTCACTTTGGAAAGGAGAAAGAAACCTATTTGAGCCTGAAGGTCTACCTCTTATAACCTCACCAATCAATTACAAAGGTCGTGGGTATGGAGAAATATTTTTACTATACTTTAATAGCAGGAAGAAAATGGGAATGCATTTTAGAGTGGATTTCTTTGGTCGTTCTGTTCACTCTGCTTTTTCTTTTCATTCGCCCCTTCCCAATGCCCCACCATCTCAGGGTCACTTCACTGCACACTGTTTCATCCATGGCTCTGTTATGTGGATCCTCATGAGGTACAGTTATGGAAACAGTAAGTTTTCTCTTCCCACAGTACCAACTGGAGTTTCTAATAACAATAATATAAGTATTATGAACCTCATCATTATTATTAACACCAATGACCACAGAACAAAAACTTAGTATGACATAATAGCCATACTGATGAGCAATGCAATGTGTCATGTTCTCTGTAAGCACTTTACCTATATTATCACAATTAAGTCTTGCAACAAAACTATGAGGTCAGCACTTTTTTTCATCCCCACTTTTAAAATGAAGAAAACTGATACTCAGAGACCAACGCTTCAACTAATAGACAAAGCTGGTGAGTGTCCTTCATTCATTTCTTCTGCCTGCCCTGCTCTCTCAAGCCTTTGCAACTGGATTGCTCTTGATTCCTAACACTGTTTCAGGAAAGAGCATATGTTTTCAGGGCACAATCTTCACAACCATAAGTGATGACCTATTCCTTCCTGGCTAACTTCGACTCGTGCTCTTAGAACAAAAGGCACCGCCTCAGAGCTGACTCCCAGACCTCACCACTTTCAGTGCCCCCCCCACTTTGTACTGCATGATTGTATGGTCATTGATCACCAGCACTGTCCTTCTAGACTTAGAGTCCTATTTGGTTTTTACCCAGAGCTGTGTCCTTAGTTTTTAGCTCAGTTTTAGTTGTCTATTACATATGGCTAAATAGATGCGTGACTGTAATCACTACCCAGGCGGGTAACAGGCAGTTTGGGACGAGTGAACTCTAAGCATTTTCTCAGGACTTCCTCCATCCCCCAATGTCATTTTCTAATGCCTCCTTTTGCTAAACCTCATCTCCCTGATTTGAAAACTATGACTCTATCCCAGATGTTATTTACTTAACTACTTATAGGAGTAAGGAAAATAACAAAAGTTTTAAAAGTCGACCAATTACAGCGAATAGGGATGTGTGAAGACTCCAATAAACAGTAGCCATGCATATCCTATCTAATAAGGACATTTGTTGCCCTAAGGATTGAGAGCCCAAGAGTCACTAGAAGTTTCAAATATTCAGAAATACTGATTTTTAGTTTTATATGTAAAAATCTCTCACTGTTTTAATATCACGGGTAAGGTATATGGCCTTGCACAAGTTATCTAACCTCTCTGTGCCTCAGTTTCCTCATCTGTGAAGTAAGGACAATATTGGAACCTAACTAATAGGGTTGCTATAAAAAGTAAATTACATGGTATTTCTGAACAGCTTAGAGCAGTTCTTGGCACATAGTAAGTGTTTACATATATAAATATATATATCTATGAATATGTGATTATATATAATGTTCAATTTCATGTTGAATATATAATTGGATATTGAATATATAACTAAATATTAATATGTAATTGAATGACAACAATAATACATTTTTAAAGAAAAACACTGAAAGCCAAGCAAAACACACCTCCAGGGCACTTGTGGCCTACAGGTTATCAGACTGGGAGCCTGCTTATACTTTCACTGAAAACCTCATTTTGGACTGCCTCTGGATATGGCATACCTCCTGACTCTTTTATCCTACATAGTTTGAAAAATAGCCCTTTCTCTGCCCACTCAGTCCCTAATTTTCTAAAATCAGCCCACCCCTGAGTCCCAAGATTACCCAAGAAGGGACGAGTTTTAATATCTGCCTCTCCCCACCACAGGCCCCCCATGGAAGTATGGTTAAAAAACCTCCCCCTAAAAGCAAATCCTTTAGGAAGCTCCTGCTTCCTAGGCCTCAGAGGGGTCTCTATCAGCTGCAGCCCACTTTTCAATCAATCTTATCTGTAATGTTTGCAGATTGCACCGGCCACCCCACCGAAGCCAGCTGTGTTATCAGCAATCAGCAGCATGGTGAGGACAGAGCACAGGCACAGTAGAGAACAAGGCTAAAAATAACCATTTTCAAATTAAAATCCTGAATTGTAGAGGGAAGGGGGGGAAGAGAAGCAAGACACAGTAGGGCAGGTTTTATTTATTTACACCAATGAATCAAAGATAAAAGCAGGAAAAAGGCATTTGGAAGGAGTTGGGAGTATGGCAGAATTGTTTTCATCTCCAGTAATGTTGTCAAAACACGAATGATGATGCAAAGTAAATGCCTGTCAGACAAACCCAAAGGAAGCTTATTTACACGTTTAGGATGAGCAGGGTTGTAAATGATGCTTTAATTGGGAAAATCTGCCTAGTCATTTGAACAAGCAGACCTAAAAACAGACATAACATAGTGCTGGGAGGAAAATAAGGAAATTTCTTTTTTCCATTGCTTTACTCTAATACATTTCCCCCATTCCTCTGCCTCTCTCTATTCCATTTTCATTTCCATTAGAAAAAACGTTTCTCAGCATTTCCCAGGCTGCCCTTAACCTTTCTGACTCACTCACTTGGGGCCTGTGGAAGGCAAAGCATTCTCTCAATGACTGGAGACAGGCTCTGGGCAGTACCCAACACACGTAGGCTGACCTCTGGAGCTGGGATGGTGGCTTCCTAAAAACGAACAGTGCAAGGGCTAATGGATTAGGGAAGGTGTGTAGAATGTTCAACTAGATGTCCAGCAAATAAAAGGCATTCAATAAATATGTTTCCTTACCTGCCACTCAGTAGGGAACTGACATTTATTGACTGGGAAGAACTACACCAATACAGTAACAATGATTATTTCTAGATGGGAGGTTATGGTTGATACAGTTTCCTTCTTCTTTATATTTTTTATTTAGGTTTTTTTAAAATTTTCTGAAATGAGAAATAAGATGATTTTTAAATCCAAAATTCTGGATGCCATTATATTAAATGTGTCATTCTAGTCTTATACCCACCTATTCCCATCCCATGATCTGACCTTCTAGTAAAATTAATTTATTAATAAGCTTTAAAACTAAGGTTTTAGGGCTTCCCTGGTGGCGCAGTGGTTGAGAGTCCGCCTGCCGATGCAGGGGACGCGGGTTCTTGCCCCGGTCCAGGAGGGTCCCACGTGCCGCGGAGCGGCTGGGCCTGTGGGTCATGGCCGCTGGGCCTGCGCATCCGGAGCCTGTGCTCCGCGGCGGGGGAGGCCGCAGCAGTGAGAGGCCCGCGTAACTCAAAAAAAAAAAAAAACTAAGGTTTTAGTTCTCTTTTATGGTTATTTCAAAAGGTGCCAGAAATTGGCATTTTGCCAATTTTTTAGTACGTGAGGTTGGCACAAATACCAACCTTAAACTGAATATCACTTGACATGACTGTAATCTCTCAAAACATAGCAAAAAATCATATATAAATAATTAGTAAAGCATATACAATTTATTTCATCATTTTGGCCATTATTCTTAGGTAAGACTTCTTGTCGTCTGTAGCAGATACTTGTAATGAACCATTTCCCTCCCTCAGTCCACCTAATTTCAGCACTTGTATGGTAGACAGTTCCATGCATCTTTGCCGATATCCCATGGTGCCTCTCTGTACTGCTTTCTCTAAAGCTGGAGAAGATGGCTTAGCCACATGCAGATGCAACCCAAAAATGTGGGCAAATCTACCCCCAATGCAGTCCTCACACTATGGAGGGTAAAAGTCTATGGATAAATGTCCCAACTTCTTTGTCTTTCAGTGGGACAATTCTAAGCAGTAATCAGCTCATTATCACATACTTTGTTTTTCTTCCTTTCTTGCCTCTCTCTCTCTACTTTCCACACTTCTGTTTTCTGTGATCACCTTCAAAATAAATTCCCCATATCAACTCCTTTTCTTAGGGTCAGCTTTAAGTGGCAGGAGGAGGTGTGGCTGCACCTACAGTAAGATATCATAATTATAATTCATCGGTTAAAAAGAGTCTTCAAGTCACTAATGATAACAATGTCATTAATGAGAATTGCAGCTAACATTTTATTTATTAGAATGTGGTGCCCAGGGCTTTCCTGGTGGCGCAGTGCTTAAGAATCCGCCTGCCAATGCAGGGGACACGGATTGGAGCCCTGATCTGGGAAGATCCCGCATGCCACAGAGCAACTAAGCCCGTGTGCCACAACTACTGAGCCTGCACTCTACAGCCTGGGAGCCACAACTACTGAGCCCCCATGCCACAACTACTGAAGCCCACGCACCTAGAGCCCGTGCTCCGCAGCAAGAGAAGCCACCACAATGAGAAGCCCGCACGCCGCAACGAAGAGCAGACCCTGCTCACCGCAACTAGAGAAAGCCCGCGTGCAGCAACGGAGACCCAACACAGCCAAAAATCAAATAAATAAAAAATAAATTTAAAAACAAATGGATGTGGTTCCCAAATTAAACTGACTGTGTAAGCAACCTCCACATAGAATGGAACTGGAACAAAATTCCTTTCTGTCTAGATGTGCTGTTAGCACACAGAACTGTGCCAGGCACTGAGACAAAATAAGCAAGTGCTTTCACAAGCCCATGGGCAAAACCTCCCCTTTTCTAACTCTTGGCCTTGAAGAATTAGGGTCGTAGGAACATGATGAGTATGGAAGACTAGCCTCACTCAACAGTAACTCTTCCTTATAGCCTGAGTTTTTGACAGCCTAACAACGGTACAGGAATTATGCCAGTTTTCCTGCTTAGCATGAGCTCTGCCACAGGACCAATGACATATAATCTGTATATTTGCTTTTCCTGCCACAAAGCTGTGACACATTATCAAAGCTTCACAAAGTCATTCCATCTTAGTACAACTCTGGACAACTTCTTTCCATCTTATTTCTGGGACAAGGACATTCACTGTATCCTACTTTCATTTTCTGATTATTATATTAAATGTTGACACATGTATGACAACTCAAATTCATTGATTGTATGTTTTTTCTCTCTCAAAATTATTTTTAATATAATAATCTAATAAATATGAATCCCAGATTCATCACTAAGTATATGACCTTGCTTAGTTAAACCTCAGTATTTTGTTCTGTAAAATACAGGTAACAGTAAAACACTGTAGATTGTTGTGAATATTGCAAAAATCCCTGTGTGTTTTGTGAAGTCCCTAGCTCAAAAACACGTCTAAATGTTAAACACTATTATTAAAATCAGATCCAATTATAATAAATGCACAATGAAAAAATACCAAGTCAGTTTTGTACTTAGAATCTGGAGACACTTTAACTAAAAGACGTATAAGGTCTCTCATGCTAACCTTTTCATTTTTTATGCAATTTAACCTTCATTTAAACTATGTGTAAAGACAGGAATGTATCAAAAAAGCAAAAATGATCAAGATATCCATCTAGAGGATCTCACAATATAGAAGGAAAAACAGATACATATACAGATTTTATCATGCACTAAACATTTATGAAATGCCAGCTTTGTACTAGAATTGCACTAGGTAATACAGACACAAAGATGAATAAGATTCTATCTCCTCTGAGAGAATCAGCTGTCCAATGGACCAACAAGAACACTATATTGATATGATATGCATTATGTTCAAGGTAATATGAGAAGACCTTAAAAGGAATTACCAGCTCTAACAAGGGAAGTTAGAGCTGGGGGCAAATGAGTAAAGCTTTACAGTTATGACTGTTAAACTGGTATATGAAGGATGTATAGGAGTTAACAAGTAAATCAATGGGGGAAAAAATGGCTCCAAGATATAGCATATACAAAAGCAGGGAATTATGGAAGAACATATTGTCTTCAGGGAACTCCAAGTAGTTAGATTAGACTGGACCCAGGAGAGATGGGGAAAGTGAGGAGGAGAGATGTAGGAAAACACTTCTCACAATGTGATTATTTTGAAATGACCATAATGGAGTTACAAGCAAAGCAGTATGAAATATTCCTGTCACATAAGGTTAGATCACTTGTCCACTTACTTCTGGCAAAACTAAAACTAGAAGCTGAGCCTCCCAACTCCAAATATGGTGCTCTATCCTATAGATCAGTGATTTAGAAAGGTGTCCCAGGACCAACAGCTTAAGCATCATATGGGAAATTGTTAGAAATGTACATTCTCGAGTCTCACCCAGACCTACTGAATCAGAAACGCCAAGGACCGGGCTCAGAAATGTGCATTTGTAAAATCCCTCCCGATGATTCACACTAAAATCTGAGAATCACTATTCTTGACCATGCTGTTGTCTTCACATTCCCAAGGAGCTGTTCATGGAAGAAACTGAAGAAAAAGCAAAGATTGCTTCTTTTTTATCATAATCAGAAAACAGCCTTTTGCTCATAACAAAACTTTACCGATCAAGCATTTTGCAAAAATTGTATGAAAATGTTCTGTTTTGGCAAGTCCTTTGATGGCCAATATCTTAGAGGGCACAGGTAGCCAGAAATACCATTTAACCCCAGATGCCATTTAGGTACCAGCTACATGGAGACCCAGGAGCAAGTGCCCACCAGTATACCTGCTGAAAGAAGTCAGAAGGGGGAAATAAAATTAAAAGGAATGGGAGGAAATGAACCACCCTTTGAACACTATGGTTATATCATTGATTTTTCTGAAATTAGAAGCATTCTGCATCCAATCAACCTGTCTCTCTATAGCTGACATCAACCATTGAGGAGATGAAGAAGAATCTCATTTGTGTCAGTATCTGGCAAACTAATAAAAGTTAATTTGTCAATTAAACTATCAGTGCAATAGGGAATGCTGCAAACTAACATTAGCAGGTTAAGAGAGGCAAGCTGTATAATTCATAAAGAAAACACCAAGTCCGCAACAGGAATTCAGATGGAACTTAAATGAAGATGAACAATGGCAAAACTAAATTAAAGACAGGGTCTGAGTGACCTCTAGTGTTATTAAGAGGAATATGAGGTAAGTATGAGAAATAGAAACTAGCCTACAGTGCAGAATCCTAGATACAAATATAACTATATATGTATATATGTGCATAACTATATATGTATAACTACACATATACACTTATGTATGTATACTTCGTTTCAACATAGTCATCATACCCATTGGTTTAAAAGTCACCCAAGAAACATGTAATGTTGTACATTTCAGTTTTCGTCACTAAAATACTGACTGTTCTGACTTACTGACTCAGTATTAAAATGTCTTCATTGTATATATGCAAAAGTTTGGGATCTTAGCCTCATCATTCAAATGCCTTTGGGGAAAAAGAAATAATGCCTTGTATTAAATGTTAAATAACATTAGGTTTCCTAACTGATATTGGGAAAAGGTCAAGGGAATGCAGAGAGGCAATAAAGTCATTCCAATTTTAGAACTGTTGAGAGAGAGTGCTTACATTCAGTAGCTTCACCTTCTAACGTATGCATTGATTTTTCTAAAAGCACAGCTCTGATCACCTTCCATCAAGGTTCTTCAAAAGCCCCCGATAGTCTACCAAATTAAGAACAAATCCTTATGTGGGCCATTCAAGGTCTTCCATAATGTGACCACTCTGACCTTCATCTCTTATGAAGAAGGCATTGCCAGATGTCACAACACTTGTACTATTTCTGCACAGGCAGACTTCCCACCTACCGATGTTTTTAACTTCAAGAATTTTGTAAACCTTTGTGTAAAGATAGCCCCAAGCCTGGGAAGGGCTTGCAATTTATTTCTAACAATCTCCTGATTTCAACTCCCATTTCCACCACTTGCTAAATGTGTAATTTTGGAAAACTTACTTAGCCCAACTTAACTCAGTTTGATCATCGCTAATACAAAGATAACGTACATCATGAATATGTTACTACAGCTACCTCTTCATGACAGAAGATAAAGAAGGGTAAGAAGAAACCAGGTCAAGTACCATCTCTGCCCTTAGCTTTGGGAGCCTGGATAAACCACTCGACTCTCTTAATTCCAGTTTCTCCATCTGTGAAACAGGTACAATAATAACCAACTTTATAATATTAAGATGAGGATTAAAATCAGATGACTTATATGCAAAAGCAGCCAGTATATCATAGGAACTCAATAGAAGCTTAATCCTGCACACTCTAGGACTACTGCCTCTACCTACCTCTTTCATCTGGAGTAGAGGCACGGATGTCAGTGATGCCATCAAGCCCTCTAATTGGGCTGGGGCCTTTGACTGTCCTGTTCCTCCTTTTCCTATTGAAAACGTAGTCAGCAAATGATTCAAGAATATGTTAATAGTAACTCTAAGGTGTGGTTATTATGAACCATCTGATAATAATAATTTACAGGATGATCCTGTAAACCAGCATCATGCAGTCAGTAAAATTATTTTAGCCCATAGACTTGTCTAAACCAGGCTCAGAATGAAAAGTTAAAATAAAGTTGTAATGTATGATTCCACTTACATGAGGTATTTAGAATAGACAAACTCATAAAAACAGAAAGTAGAATGATGATTGTCAGAGGCTGGGGCTGGGTGGGGGGGTTCTTTTTAACAGGTATAGAGTGGCAATTTTACAAAATGAAAAAGTTCTGGAGATTGGTTGCACAACAGTGTGGATATACTTACTACTGCTGAACTGTACACTTAAAAATGGTTAAGATGGTAATATGTGTATTTTACCATAATTTTAAAATTTTTTTTAATTTTAAAAAGCTTTTATGAGATGAAATTCATTACCCCTTAAATGCAACTTCTTCTGGCATCTCCATAGGCCACAAACACACACAAGTGAGTTTGTGTGTAAAGAGTGATCTTTGTCTAATAACCCATGGTTTTACTAATTGGCCCTCAAAAGCCTAGATTATTTGAGTCCATGTTGAAGAATGATAAAAAGTACATTTTCACCCCTCTGAATGCCACCTAACATGTAAGAAGAGGAACCGATGCTAGCTCATTTGGCTAGAAATAAAAGGAGTAAGAGGACCAGCATTTACCTTCTACCTGGAGTTACTTGGGCAGAACCTGGAACAAAGCACCAGTATAAATAATTTTGAACTCCTTCCAATTATTATCAGGCTTTTGGTGATTATTAAAATGATTTCTCAACAAGAGCTACCATCAATTCCTTCCATTACCTGAAAACTTAGACCAGCAAAGAAAGAAGTCCCAAAGCCAGCTCCACACTTGTGTCCCTTCCTTCTGAATCCACTGGAAAAATCAGTAAAAATTGTAAGTCTGCACTGCTGTTTTCTCGGGTTAGAAATTCCAAATTACTTTTAAAGCCTCCTCATTAATGTGTCCCTCTAACAGCCTAACCCTCATTGTTGGCCTGATATCCAGAATGCTTAGTGCTTGATGAAAAAGGATAAAACTCAGTAGTCTTGAACGTAAGTGAGCTGAAATAACCCATCCATTTACCCCCAGATCCTCATGCTTCTCCAAGTCAGTGTACCCTATGATGCTGTCTCTGTACTTCTGGATGGATTCTAGCAATCCTAGGTGTTCTCTATCTCATGATCACAACTTTTTAGGTAGTTGTTTCAACTTTTTGTTGATGTAATATATATATATAGATTGCATATATATATATATATATACACACACACACACACAAATTGATGTGCATATATATGCACAAATCATGATTGTATAAATTGATGCACTTTCACAAAGTGAACATTTCTGTATAACATCTGCTTTTGTTACATTCAAGTTATCCTGCCAAAGATAACTACTATACCAAATATGCTGACTTTTAATATCATACATCAATTTTGCCTCTTTGTGGGTGGGGCAGGACTTTATATAAATGGAATCACACAGAGGGATCTGTAAATCCATGAGATTCATCTATACTGCTCTATGTAGATGTAGTTTGTTCCCTTTCATTACTGTGTAAGGCAAATGTAACATGACTTATTTGTCCATTTTACTACTGATGACGCTTCCCATTTATTTGAAATTATCCCATCATATTTGGGTCTGTGAATGCACACCTCAAATCCCTGTATTTTAAGTTTCTAGTAATGTTCTAATGACCATCTGACAGCAACCACAGAGCTGCCTTGTCATCCTCTGTCCAAGTCAGTAATTCCCAAATTCCATCTCTAAGGTTCAACCAAAAACTGCCCTGCATGAAAAATCAAGAAACTCATTTTCCCTGAGAACAATACAACCTTTCTATATTTGTAGATTTTCTGTTATTGCTTTAGAAATTATTTTTTAAACACTATGTTCTATCTACTTCAGTTCCGTTCAACAAGTTTTATTAGAATTTCATCTATGTGCCAAGCACTGTGCTCCTTATGGGACTACAAAATAAGGTAACATACAGTCTTGAATTGGGGGGAGCTCAGAGCCTACTGGAAAGAAAGATGATATTATATATGTGACTGCCCCCCACCCCAGAAGTGAATGTGCTGTTCAAATTTCTCACCAATGCTGTTCTAACTCCAGGGAAG
Organism: Leucopleurus acutus; assembly: GCF_964270905.1. Classification (NCBI taxonomy): domain Eukaryota; kingdom Metazoa; phylum Chordata; class Mammalia; order Artiodactyla; family Delphinidae; genus Leucopleurus; species Leucopleurus acutus. The sequence goes on from NC_139162.1 coordinate 26,469,130, forward strand.
AATAAAGTCATGACCCTAGGGCTGGGGGCTCTCAGGAAAGTCTTAAGTAGTTCGCCCCAAGTGTGACATATCCTTGAAATGTTGTTCGTCAGTAAAGGTATGCTTAATAAAATGATCATGCCTGTTTTAATATCAAAATATTTCCCTTCACAACTGTCAGTTAAAATAGACACTCCAGAACAATGTGCCCTGTTTAACACTTGAATTTTAGCACTCCTGTAAACCACTAATATATTAAACCACTGTAGATATCACCACCGAAGTTTGAAAAGGACAAATCTGAACAACCTGTAAAAGTTTACCACATAATAAAAGGATATGAGGCAGCTCCATCAATCTTGAAGATGATCCACAAACATCTGGCCATATTGTATTTTGATATATACTAATTGATTTGCTCTACTTTTCCCAGGAGATAAATAATTCTTCATATATTTTATCCATTTTAAACAACCATGCATTTCATATATGCATTTCAGAATAAGAATCGGAGGTTTTAAACCACAAACCCTCAGTAAAACAGAGGCTGAAATTCTAGTGTCACTCATACAGTTAATAACCAAAAAAGTAATACTCATCATTTTCCTAACTGTTTGAAAGTAGAAATTGACTCCTGGGAAGGCAGAGAAGCCAATTTGCAATGAGCGGCTTTCATTTCCTACTCAATTCAAATCGTCATAAAATTGTTTGAAGTCTTGGCACAAGTAGTGGCATTCCAATGTAACCTATAAGGGGCTCTTTGGGGAGGGACAGTTATATGTAAAATACACTCTGCATAGCAATCAAAACAGTCAGTGGACTTTGAGTGCTAAAATAGGACATCTTTCTAACCACAAAGAAGAAAAATGAAGACGGTGGCACAAGATGATTAGAACTAAGGGTGAGAATCCTTTGGGCGCTCTTATTTTGGCTTGCTGTGTCTTTTCTGTGCAAAGGGAGACGTGATATCTTTCATTCATTCATACACACATCCTGGAACTCAGGAAGTCCAAGGGGATGTACAACTAGGAGCCCTCAGAATACAGATGGGGATTAAAGCCTCGGAACTGAATAACATCACCTAGGCTAAAGAAGAGAAGAAAAGATGTATGAGGTCTGATCCCTAGTCTGATCCAATACAGAGGTAAGAAAGAGGAGGGCAGGCTGGAAAGAACCTTAGAAGAAGCAACCTATGATGTAGGAGGAAAAACAGGAGTGTGGAATGTCTTCAAATTATATGGGGGTGGAGAGGTGGTCAACAAGGTAGGAATACTCAACCGTTCCAAAGACTCTCAAAGGCCAAATGAGATGAGGTTTGACAAGGGACCAATGGAATCAGCAAGCTAAAGGCACCAGTAACCATAAGAAGCGTGGTTTCAGGAAGTAGGGAGGGCAAAAATGGATTGAGGAGGGCTTCCCTGGTGGCGCAGTGGTTGAGAGTCCGCCTGCCGATGCAGGGGATGCAGGTTCGTGCCCCGGTCCGGGAAGATCCCGCGTGCCGCGGAGCGGCTGGGCCCGTGGGCCGTCGCCGCTGGGCCTGCGCGTCCGGAGCCTGTGCCCCACAGTGGGAGAGGCCGCAGCAGTGAGAGGGCCGCGTACCGCAAACAAAAAAAAAAAAAAAAAAATGGATTGAGGACAGGATACACAGTGAAGATTAAGTAAACAGAGAATAGAGACAACACTTTTGAGGAGTTTGCTATAAAGAAAAGTGCACAAAGTTTATAGTATCAGGAGCAGCACTTTTTAAAGATGAGCTACGATAGATTAGGCCATGTGTTTATGCTGACTGCAAAAATCTAGCAAAAACAGGTTAAGTGATGATTCGGAAGAGAAAGGGCTAAGTGCAGGCTTGAAGCTCTTGAGCAGGTTACAGGTATGAGATCTCGTTTACAGAGTGTGTAGGGAGGGGAAATTAGATAAGAGCTCGACACTTCCTCCTCTATGAAAGGGAGATGAGCAGAAGGTGTCAGCATTAGACAGATTTGTCATGGGGAAGCTGTAACAACTTTCTTCTGATTGCTTCAGTTCGCTTCAGTGAAATAAAAAGGGAGGTCACAAGCTAAGAAAGGAGAAAGGACAGGTGTTGAAAAATTAAGGAGAAAAGGGTATAGATGTAATCATTTGGATAACCTGGTTTTCTATCCAAAACCTGCTACTCCAAGCTATGTGCCTTAAATAATTAAATTAACCTCTCTGATTCCCAGCTTCTTCATCTATAAAATAAGGATGATGGTTTTATCATGAGGTTAATCCAGCACCTCAGAGTGAGTTTTATTTGGCTTGAGTTTCTTTCTTATAAAAGTAATCATCACAGATCTTCCAAAATGATATTCTGAAACCAATTATCACATGAGTTTATATTTAATAAGAATACACGCATGCATGGAATAGATGGCGTGAAAAGGGCTCTGGGGCATACCTACAACAACTAGTCTTGGATTTAGATTGACTCAAAATATTCTACAACCAGAAAAGCAACAAGTAAATTATGATACAGAAGACAGTGCAAAGAAGCTGGATCTACTCCTAGGTGAAACACTCATTTGCTGTGTGCCATGGATATCACCTAACTTTTCTAGGCAGATATTTCCAATCTGTAAAATGAAGCCCTTGGACTTAACGACCTGGGTCCTTCCAGCTCTAAAATTCTGTGGACATATGAATAACTCCATTTATACATAGTTGCCCCTTGCCTACTCCATGTATAGCTTTGAATTGTTTATATTTATAGCTAGACCCCCTCTTTCTTTCTTTTTTTTAACATCTTTATTGGAGTATAATTGCTTCACAATGTTATGCTAGTTTCTGCTGCACAACAAAATGAATCGGCCATATGCGTACATATATCCCCATATCCCCTCCCTCTTGCATCTCCCTCCCACCCTCCCTATCTCACCCCTCTAGGCTGTCACAAAGCACCGAGCTGATCTCCCTGTGCTATGCAGCTGCTTCCCACTGGCTATCTATTTTACATTTGGTAGTGTATATATGTCCATGCCACTCTCTCACTTCATCCCAGCTTACCCTTCCCCCTCTCCATGTCCTCAGGTCTATTCTCTACGTCTGCATCTTTATTGCTGTCCTGCCCCTAGGTTCATCAGAACCTTTTTTTTTTTTAGATTCCATGTATATGTGTTACCATACGGTATTTGTTTTTCTCTTTCTGACTTACTTCACTCTGTATGACAGATTCTAGGTCCGTCCACCTCACTACAAATAACTCAATTTCATTTCTTTTTATGGCTGAATAATATTCCATTGTATATATGTGCCACATCTTTATCCATTCATCTGTCGATGGAAACTTAGGTTGCTTCCATGTCCTGGCTATTGCAAATAGTGCTGCAATGAACACTGTGGTACATGACTCTTTTTGAATTATGGTTTTCTCAGGGTATATGCCCAGTAGTGGGATTGCTGGGTCATATGGTAGTTCTATTTTTAATTTTTTAAGGAACCTCCACAGTTCTCCACAGTGGCTGTATCAATTTACATTCCCACCAACAGTGCAAGAGGGTTCCCTTTTCTCCACACCCTCTCCAGCATTTGTTTGTAGATTTTTTGATGATGGCCATTCTGACTGGTGTGAGGTGATACCTCATTGTAGTTTTGATTTGCATTTCTCTAATGATTATTGATGTTGAGCATCCTTTCATGTGTTTGTTAGCAATCTGCATATCTTCTTTGGAGAAATATCTATTTAGGTCTCCTGCCCATTTTTGGATTGGGTTTTTTGATACTGAGCTGCATGAGCTGCTTGTATATTTTAGAGATTAATCCTCTATCAGTGGCTTCATTTGCAAATATTTCCTCCCATTCTGAGGGTTGTCTTTTCGTCTGTTTATGGTTTCCTTTGCTGTGCAAAAGCTTTTAAGTTTCATTAGGTCCCATCTGTTTATTTTTATTTCCATTTCTCTATGAGGTGGGTCAAAAAGGATCTTGCAGTGATTTACGTCATAGTGTGTTCTGCCTATGTTTTCCTCTAAGAGTTTTATAGTGTCTGGCCTTACATTTAGGTCTTTAATCTATTTTGAGTTTATTTTCATGTATGGTGTTAGAAAGTGTTCTAATTTCATTCTTTTATATGTAGCTGTCCAGTTTTCCTAGCACCACTTATTGAAGAGGCTGTCTTTTCTCCATTGTATACTCTTGCCTCCTTTATCAAAGATAAGGTGACCATATGTGCATGGGTTTATCTCTGGGCTTTCTATCTTGTTCCACTGATCTATATTTCTGTTTTTGTGCCCCTACCATACTTTCTTGATTACTGTAGCTTTGTAGTATAGTCTGAAGTCAGGGTACCTGATTCCTGCAGCTCCATTTTTCTTTCTCAAGATTGCTTTGGCTATTCGGGGGCCTTTGTGTTTCCATACAAATTGTGAAAATTTTTCTTCTAGTTCTGTGAAAAATGCCATTGGTAGTTTGATAGGGATGGCACTGAATCTGTAGATTACTTTGGGTAGTATAGTCATTTTCACAATGTTGATTCTTCCAAGCCAAGAACACGGTATATCTCTCCATCTATCTGTATAATCTTTAATTTCTTTCATCAGTGTATTACAGTTTTCTGCATACAGGTTTTTTGTCTCCTTAGGTAGGTTTATTCTTAGGTATTTTATTCTTTTTGTTGCAATGGGACAACATGGGAGTGTTTCCTTAATTTCTCTTTCAGATTTTTCATCATTAGTGTATAGGAATGCAAGAGATTTCTGTACATTAATTTTGTATCCTTCTACTCTACCAAATTCATTGATTAGCTCCAGTAGTTTTCTGGTAGCATCTTTAGGCTTCTCTATGTGTAGTATCATGTCATCTGCTAAGAGTGACAGTTTTACTTCTTCTTTTCCAATTTGGATTCCTTTTATTTCTTTTTCTTCTCTGATTGCTGTGGCTAGGACTTCCAAAACTATGTTGAATAATAGTGGTGAGGGTGGGCAACCTTGTCTTGTTCCTGATCTTAGACTCCCTCTTTCTTTAAAGTGACAACACAGTATCTTCTTTAGTATCACAGTACACTAAATCTTTAAGGTAAATGTTAAATATTCTAATAAACTAAACTTCTGAATGACTGTATCATGTGTATGGCCATAAATAGCAAATTATATCAAGACATTACATTTTTTATTGAAGTATGGTTGATTTACAATGTTGTGTTAATTTCTGCTGTACAGCAAAGTGACTCAGTTATACATATATATACATTCTTTTTTATATTCTTTTCCATTATGGTTTATGCCAGGACCTTGTTGTCCATCCATTCTATATGTAATAGTTTGCATCTACTAACCCCAAACTCCCAGTCCATCCCTCCCCCACCCCCCCCAAGACATTATATTCTAAATAAACACTGTAGGGTCTTAGGGGAATACACAAATATATTTTTTGGCAAAACGCTTAAAATCAACACATAATCTTTACAAATCAGTGTTAAGTTTGACTTGACAAAGACAGGTAAGAGGATATGTTATTTTTATTATTTAATTTTTTAATGGAATATTATTAATTTATCCTTCAGTGACAAGTTCACAGGTTTAAAAAAAGAACTTGAATACCAAAGTTTTTTAAATGGCACAATCACATGTATAGTCATGCATTTTTAGTTATCTGAAATGAGTCTTGGTTCCAGTAAGCTCAATGATAAGATAAGCATTACCATGGCTGATTCTGTCACTTAGAATGGACTCCAATTATGGGATCTGTATAATGATGAAGATTATGGTCAACATGTTTTGACTAACCAAATTTCCAAATCCCTTCAACTGCCCTTGTAGCAATGAACAAAGGATTGCCATTTCATTTAAGCAATTGTCCTAACCATCTCATACAACAGCAATGAATTTAAAACTTGGATAATACTCCCATCACAGTGGTGATCGTTTTGTAATAATACAGAAATATCAAAACACTATGTGTGCAGCAGTAACTAACATGATGTTGTAGGTCAATTATACTTCAAAAAACAAATAAACAAATTCACAGAAAGAGAGATCAGACTTGTGGTAACCAGAGGCAAGGGGTAGGGGGTGGGGGAATGGATGAAGGTGGTCAAAAGGTACAAACTTCCAATTATAAGATAAATAAGTCCTAGGGATGTGATGTACAACATGATTAATATAATTAACCCTGCTGTATGTTATATATGAAAGTTGGCAAGAGAGTAAATCCTAACAGTTCTCATCACAAGGAAAAAGTTTTTTTCTTTTTCTTTTATTTTGTATCTGTATGAGATGATGGATGTTCACTAAATTTATTATGGTAATCACTTCCTGATGTATGTAAGTCAAATCATTATGCTACACACCTTAAACTTACACGGTGCTGTCAATTATATCTCAATAAAACTGGAAGAAAAAAATACTTCCATCACAAAGATTTCCAAGGTTTCTTTATTTTCTGTGCCTCTCCTTTTGGTATGTCTATAAACTTCACTGAAACAAACTTTCTAAAAACCTCAAATGACCCTTTCCTTGTGGTAGGGCTGCCAGATTTAGCAAATAAAAATGCAGAATGTTGGCTTAAAATTGAATTTCAGATAAATAACAAATAAGTTTTTAGTATAAGTATGTCCTAAATATTGCACTAAAAAATTACTTGTGTTTTATCTGAAATTCAAATTTAACAGAGCATCCTGTCTTTTATCTGACCACTCTGCCTCTTTGCCCACCTTAGCCATTCAATAGGATCCAGGAAGTACACTGAGCTCATGGTGATGGTGATGATGGTGATAACACCTGACTTTTATAAAGGGTTAATTAAGGGCCAAAAATAGCAAGCTTTTCTAATTGTATAATTTGGTATGATTTGCTTAAATTAATCAAAATGAAACATTAATCTATTTTGTGCTTAATTGTCTGAAAATTCATGCATTCATTATTCATTGAGGTCCTACATTTTGCCAAACTCTTATGAAGCACTGGGGAAATGGCAGTGGACAAAACAGAGTGGTGTTTTCCTCTTGGAGCCTGAGCAAGTAGGAAAAAGGCATCCAATAATAGTTTCAGGAATACACAACCATGGAGGAGAGGTGCAGCAAAGAAAAATAACGGGTGTCATGAGAGAGCAAACAAGGGGAACCTACCTTACCTAGGAGTATAGCTGGGTGTAGAGAAAGCCTTTCCAATTCTGAGACCTGGAGTTTGAGTAGGCATGGGCCAGCATTGAGGGAAGAGTAGGAGAATTTGGCAAGTTAAAGCGACTGGAAAAGGCCAGTGTGGGTAGAATATGGTAAGCAAGTTGGCAAGGGCAGAAAATGAGTCTGTAGAAATAGATGGGGGCCACCACGTGGAGTCCTCTGAGTCATGTTAGGATGTGGGATTTTTTTAATGGCATGAAGAAGCCCTTGGAGGCTTTTCAGCAGTATGGTGACATGATCGAAATTGCCTATTAAAATGCTCTACCTAGCAGTTAGGTGGGAAATCATACAGAAGGGAAAACTAGTACCACTGGGGAGACAGACCATTGAAGGAGAGGAGGCATAAAATAAGGGTGTCTTTAGCTGGTGTGGTGATAGTGAGATAGAGAAATATTTTGGAGCTAGAAATGACAGGATTTGTCACTGGATATAAGTAAGGAGTGAAAAAATATGAGATGTCAGATGGCTTGATTAGAGTATGAGACTAGAATGCGGGGAAGGATGGATATGCCACTTCCAAAAAAGGGCAATTTGGGGTAGATTAGAGTGCATCAGGGAGGGAAAGAGGCAATCTAATTTTGGCCCTGTTAAATTTGAAATGCCTAGTCCCAGCCCTTTGTATCACCATAATGCGAATCTGGAAATAAAGAGACCGGCATCGTTAGCATTGCTTGTGGAATTAGAGTGTTCTATATTCAGGAATGTTTTACTTCATGGTGCAAATACAAATGAAGAGGACATGTTACTTATCCAGGACAGAACCTAAAAAGTTTGGGTTAAGTGATGACTTGTAGAACTGGAACCAATTAAACACTGAGATTTGAAAGAAGGTATTGTAATATTGCTCATAAAATGCAAACAGACTCTATCACGGAAGAGATTTGTCTCCACTAAATAGAGAAAAAGATTAAAATAAAGGAAGTCTTCATATACTATTCACTGACTTTCTTCTTGACAATTTGACAGACAAGATACAAATAGTTCGCTTTTGTAACTGACTCTAAGAACGGCAACCAATGATCTGGCTGACTGACTAAAACTGTTAATTAAACAAAGTAAATGGGTTTTCCACCTCATCCTCAGCACTTCCCATCAAATCAACTGTATGAACATGTACATGACTTGTGACCTCATTTTATTCTACATAGAAAAGTTTGAGAAAGAAAAGTGAGTTAAATTCTCTTACATTTTCCCCTTCACATATGTCCTGAGATGGGATGATAATCCCATCTAGAGTTTATCACAGAAAAGTTTTCAACAGGACAGAATTAAATGAAACTGAGCATTAGAGAGAAATGGTTGAAAACAGGACAAGGATACATTTATATAATTTCTATATGTGTTGTTGGTCCAGTGTGGTGTGGTATGAATAGACCTTATTGATAAATTAGATATTTATGTATGTGAATATACATGTAGAAATTAAAGCAGAGCGGGACTTCCCCGGTGATCCAGGGGCTAAGACTCCATACGCCCAACGCAGGGGGCCCGGGTTCGATCCCTGCTGGGGGAACTAGATCCCGCATGCCACAACTAAAGATCCCACGGGCTGCAACTAAGACCCGGCACAACCAAATAAATAAATAGATATTAAAAAAAAAAAGAAATGAGGGCAGAACTTTGGGAAAATACACCCATTATGAAATGAACAAAATGTATCTCACTTTTTAATATTCTCACATGCAGCGCATAAATGCACACAGTGCTTTTTAACATAACTGTTCCACATGGAAATATTTTAAAACTCTAAAAGTACATTTGACAATGTCTTTATAGAGAGCAGCATGTTCGGTCTGTTCTTTGAAATGAAAAGTGTCAACCATCACTGCAGTTCTTAGAACTGAGATGTTAAAAGTCTGTGGTGTCAAGAATGGGCTCATTGTGGGCTGCTGATAATACAGACTCCTACAAATGTTCCATTGTACTTCTGAGCCATGCTAATGATCCGTGCCTAATGGATTATGAAGAGCGTTTTGAAGCCACCTTTTCCCTGATCATCATCAACTCTCAATACCTTGTCAAAAAGCACCAGTGGTTGTCATGATGACATCCCACGAGTGTCCCTTCCCCAATGCAGCCATCAAATGCATTTGAAGGCTTTGGGAAACAGGCAGCAAAATTCAAGGGGAGTTCAATAGTGCATATCTGAGCTTTCAAAAACATTAAATCTGAAATAATATTTGAGACATGGGCCTTTCACAGTGGAAAAAGTGAGCTATTGCTATGTGGGAATTCCAGTTTTATCCAACTGAGAGAAAATAATACCTTATAGTTACAGAGCACTTTTTAAGTTACATGTTGTACATTTTTATCTCATTTACTAACACAAAGTTCCTGTCAGTACCATTATCATTCTCATTTTATAGATGAGGCCCTCAGAGATCTCAAGAAACATGCTTAAGAAACATTCCTCATTTGGTAAGTGGTAAAATGGTGATTCAAACTCAGTTCTCTATGATTCCAGAGTGTGAGCTTGTAAGCACCCTCCTAGGTCCCCAATTATTGTGCCATGATATGGATATCTATGAACTCAGCAAATTTTCCAAAAGCCCAATAGAAATCAAACATTTACTTATCAAGAAAGTCCCAGGTTTACTTAAAAAAAAAAAATTTTTTTTTTAGCTTTTAAGATAGAATTAGGGGGCTTCCCCGGTGGCTCAGTGGTTAAGAATCCGCCTACCAGTGCAGGGGACACCGGTTCGAGCCCTGGGCCAGGAAGATACCACATGCCACGGAGCAGCTGGGCCTGTGTGCCACAACTACTGAGCCTGAGCTCTAGAGTCCACGAGCCACAACTACTGAAGCCTGCATGCCACAGCTACTGAAGCCCGTGCACCTAGAGCCCATGCTCCGCAACAAGAGAGGCCACTGCGATGAGAGGCCTGTGCACCGCAACGAATAGTAGCCCCTGCTCGCTGTGACTAGAGAAAGCCCTCGTGCAGCAACGAAGACCCCACGCAGCCAAAAATAAATAAATATTTTTTTAAGTAATAAAAGTTTAAAAAAAGATAGAATTAGGAAGAGAGAAAATTTGGAGTTGAAAGAATAAGGTTCACATCCAGCTCTGTCATTTGTGTCCTATGTGACACTGCACAAGTTACTTAATGCTACAGTGTTATTATGATAAACTCAGTGAAGTGAATGATATTATACCCATTTCTCAGATGAACATACTGGTTAAATTCAATCCTGAGGGGCTTCCCTGGTGGCGCAACGGTTAAGAATCCGCCTGCCAATGCAAGGGACACGGGTTCGAGCCCTCATCTGGGAAGATCCCACATGCTGCGGAGCAACTAAGCCTGTGCGCCACAACTACTGAGCCTGTGCTCTAGAGCCCTCATGCCACCACCACTGAAGCCTGCGCGCCTACAGCCCGTACTTTGCAACAACAGAAGCCACCACAATGAGAAGTCCGCACACCACAACGAAGAGTAGTCCCTGCTCACTGCAACTAGAGAAAGCCTGTGAGCACCAAGGAAGACCCAACACAGCCAAAAATAAATAAATAAAATAAATAAATTTATTAAAAAAAAATTCAACTCTGAGTGTGGCTATATCCCAAATTACTGATCTCTTTATTTAGAAGGACTGAAAAACTATGTGATGCCAAATTGCACTTAGTCTTATCTTGGTCACAAGGTTGAATATGCCAGAATTTGGGGACTATACTGATATGAGTTTACTGTGTAATTGTCTTGTAAGGACCCCAGGTCCAGATCACACCCCCGTAGGTGAGAGTAGAGTTTTCCTAAAGTGAAACGATATTTTAGCTGTCAGCCATCCTGGAAAGAGATCCTTTGGAGGCAATAAAAAAAGGACTTGGGAGAACCCCATGAAAGAGGGGAAATTATATCTCTTTCCTTCAATCTCAGGACCCAGTTCAGTTCACCGGATGTTTGGTCACATTGACACGGTTCCAGAAAAAAGCAGGAAGCCAATCTGAGGGAAAGACCTAGGGATGGAGCACAGCTGTAAATCACTGCATGTTGGACTTCTCTTTTCCTGTTACCAACCTTCAGTGAAATCTCTGCTACGATCTAGGACAAAGGTCTGCAAACACTTTCTATAAAGGGCCAGAGAGTGAATACTGTAGGCTTTGTGGGCTATACTGTCTCATCGCAACCACTTAACTCCTGACATTGTAGCTCAAAAGCTGCCCTAGGGCTTCCCTGCTGGCGCAGTGGTTGAGAGTCCGCCTGCCGATGCAGGGGGACACGGGTTCGTGCCCCGATCCGGGAAGATCCCACATGCCGCGGAGCGGCTGGGCCGGTGAGCCATGGCCTCTGAGCCTGTGCATCCGGAGCCTGTGCTCCGCAACAGGAGAGGCCACAACAGTGAGAGGCCCGCGTACGGGGCGGGGGGTGGGGGGGGGGCGGTGGGGAGAAGCTGCCCTAAATATGTAAACGAGTGAGCGTGGCTGTGTTTCGATAAAACGTTATGTACATTGAAATTCTAATTTAATATAATTATCACATGTAATGAAATATTATACTTCTGATTTTTTGTCAACTATTTAAAAATGTAAAATACATTCTTAGCTCACAATCCATACAAAAACAGGCAACAGGCCAGATTTGAACCAGGGGTTGGAATTTGCCCCCTGCTCTAGGAAATTAAACAGGAGAGCCTATCCTCCTGGAAGTAAGGCAGTAAAAGAGAAAGAAATGTGCCCTTCTCTGAGGACTCGAGGCTGGAAACTAATGCTACCGTCACCATCCAAGACAGTCACATTCTATGCTGACTTCCTCCTACTTAACTAAGCCCATGGCTGCTGAATTTTAGAATGTCAATATAAGGGCAACACTGTCCTCCAAACTCCTAGAAATTGATTATGGATACAAATCACCAGTGATGCACCTGGTACCTAGAACATACTTTGACAATACTTGATTCCCTCCCTCCTTCCTTCCTTTTGCTGATTTTAGCTTCGTAACCTTGGTGTGAAATATGCTTAATTCACATCTAAACTGTTGAGTTTTTTTTTTTCTAATTCTGACTAATAGAAATATAGGAAAGCCAAATCCTTATTACTTAAAACATACAGTTATTATTGTTTAATATTCTTATTTTTTGAGAGGTTAAATTGTTCAAGATCTGTAGACAAGGGACAAAAAAAAATAAGACCATATACAAAAGATACTTTGGTGGTGGTCTCCACCACTTCCCCTACATAAAAACTGCATCGTGTGTCTTTTTCTCCACATTCTGCATATACACGCACACACATAAGCACATGTGCCTTTCTCCAGCCTTTACATTTATGCACACTTTAAAATAACAATTTTCATTAACTTCATTCATCTTTTGGATTAGCCAAAGGACAGCCTTGTAGACATTAATGCAGCATAGAAAATCAATACATCACAATTAGTAAAGGCCAATTGGAAAGGCTCCTGGCTTTTATTTTGCTTTATTTTTACTCATACACATTCAGTTTATTTGAACAGAAGACAGTTTTGCTATTCATGCCATCAGCCAGAATTCTTGAACCAATGAAGCCAGTGGACACTAATGAAAAAGGATTTTTCATGTCTGTTGCATCTGACTCAACACCAAGTTGCTTAATGAATTACATTTGGGTTTCACCTAGAGTTGATTAAATATTTAACATTTGGAGCAAAAATACAGCTGCATTCAGTAGGTTAAGGGTGAGCCACAAAATGGCTTCTGATGACCAATTCTAGAAGTGCATTATAGGAAACACTATTAAAAATTATCTAACCCAATAAACCAATATTTTAGACTAGAAATAACTGAGGCCCAAGAGATTCAGGTGGCATGGTTGAAGTCATCCAGCTAGATTTTAATCTGGCATTCCTTTTAGCTGGATATTAGACTCATTCTGAGAAGCAGAAAATGGGACTTGTTTCTTTTAGGACGGTCAAATCCTAGTATTCAGAGATTGGCCCTCTTTTTGAACAGGTGTAGACTGCACCTGACCTCAGGCTACACGTGTTTCTGACAATTCTGACAATTCTGACAATTCTGACAAAATGAAGTGTCTGCTCTAAGGGAAAGATCTGGATTTTAGCTGCTGCCCTCAGTGGTGCAGGGTTAAGTGCCAACATGTTTGAGTGCAGGACTTATTCTTGAAGTTGCCAGCTTCAGCTAATTGCAGATGTAAAAGATAAGACACCAATTTCAAAAAGAAGAGCACATTGCAATGAGACCAAAAAATGTGTTCACTGTGCTCCTTCCCTATCTAAGGACAATTGACCGCACTAGAAGGAGACTGATAAAATTTAATGGTCTTTTTTTTAAGTTATTTCTAATTTAAATGTGATTTAAGAAAATTAATACCCAAGTCTGATTCAGAAGTCATTTGGGGCAGCTAAATTACAAGGCTCCTTAGAGGAAGAGTTTTTTCCATTCAATTAATGAACAAATTTTTAGGTATTATTAAGGTATGATTGATACAATAAACAGCACATATTTAAGGGGTACAACTTGACCAGTGTTGAAATATGCATACACTCATGTAACTATCATCACAGTCAACATAATAAACAATTCCATAATGCCCAATAGTTTACTGGACATGTCTGAAATCTACTCTCCAGCTCTGTCCTTAGACAACCACTAATCTGTTTTTTGTTTGTTTGCTCTTATTTTTTTTGGGGGGTGGGGTTTTTTGTGGTTTGGGGAGTATTTTTTACTGGTTTCCAAGTGATCCTTTATTGAAATATTTTCCTTAGTAGTTCCTAACTAGCTGGGCGTTCAACTGCACCAGTTGATGACATCTATGACGTCATGACGGTGGTAACCATCAACACTGCAGCCATACACTGGGCAGTCCCCAGGATTTCTTGAATGGTTCCAGAGAGTTTTCTAGCTAAACATCCATGCCACATCTGTCAGACAAAGTTGACAATCTCTTCAACAGTGATGTTTCCTATGTGCTTAATGTTTTTTGATTCTTTCCATCTCTAGGTGGTTCCTTGAGGGCTTTGATGGCCAGGGTAGAAGTAGAAGGTACCACCTCAATCTGGGCCTGTCTGTTTTAAATGGGTAGGTCCACTATAATCCTCAGGCCCTTCGTGTCACTGGTTGCCTTGGTGATGCCACCACCAAGCTTTTTTGGAGACAGACTCAGGGGACAGATATTGGTGGCCAGGGCAGACGTGGTATCAATTTCCCGACTAAGGCACCTCAAGTACACACAACTTTTGATCTTGTTGGGGTTGAACTTGAGCGACATGTTGGAGGCAGCTGGGGTCGGATAGACCTGGATGCAAAAAGACGAAAGAAAGTTGCCCCTTGGCCTGCTCTGAGATAAAAGAGGAAAGCTGCTTTCTGTTATATATTTGTTTGCACTTTCTAGAATCTTCTAGAAATGAGGTCCTGTAGTATGTACTCTTTTTTGGTCTGGCTTATGTAATTCAACATAAATGATTTTGAGATTCATCCATGTTGTTGCGTGTATCAACAGTTTATTCCTTTTTTCTGAGTTTATTGTAAGGATATAGAAAAACTAAATTGAAATGGACCATAGACCTAAATGCCAACCCATAAAACTTCTAAAAGAAAACAGGAAAAAATCATAATGGCCTTGAGTTGGGATAAGATATCTAATATAGCAGGGGTCCCCAACCCCCATGCCGTGGACCACTACTGGTCCGCAGCCTGTTAGGAACCGGGCCGTGCAGCAGGAGGTGAGCGGCGGGCAACCGAGTTAAGCTTCATCTGCCGCTCTCCATCGCTCACATTACCGCCTGAGCCATCCCCGCCACCCCACCCCACCCCCTGGTCTGTGGAAAAACTGTCTTCTACAGAACCGGTTCCTGGTGCCAAAAAGGTTGGGGGCCACTGTATAGGACAACAAAAGCGTGAACTATTAAAACATCAATAAATTGAACTTCATCAAAATTAAAACTTTTTCTCTTCCAAACACACTGTTAAGAAAGTGGAAAGGCGGGCTTCCCTGGTGGCGCAGTGGTTAAGAATCCGCCTGCCAATGCAGGGGACATGGGTTCGAGTCCTGGTCAGGGAAGATCCTACACGCTGTGGAGCAACTAAGCCCATGCGCCCCAACTACTGAGCCTGTGCTCTAGAGCCCGCGAGCCACAACTACTGAAGCCCACGAGCCACAACTACTGAAGCCTGTGTGCCTAGAGCCTGTGCTCTGAAACAAGAGAAGCCACTGAAATGAGAAGCCCGCGCACTGCAACGAAGAGTAGCCCCCGCTCACCGCAACTAGAGAAAGCCCACGCACAGCAACGAAGACCTAACGCAGCCAAAGATAAATAAATAAATAAATTTATTAAAAAAAAAGAAACGCCACACACTTTGAAGCAGCCAAAGGTGGTAAGGCCTGGAGTGGAAGCCAGCTTTATTTATTGTCAAGGCCAGCACATTCGTCAACTCTCCTCATTAAAATTTGCCAATTAATGAGCAGTGGCATACCCCTTAGCAAAGGTCAGCAGCAACCTAAGCAAACATCAAAAATTCAAAAAGGTACAGAGTTTGGGAAAAGTTCATTCTTCACTTAATTAATGGATCTAATTACAATCCTGACATAACAAAATGCAAAATGTGCTCTTCAAAAGACACGCAGTCAAAGGTTTAACAGCCCAGATAACCTTCTCCTTTGGTACAGGCTGACCCAAATGTGTGTGTGTGGGGGGGTGCGGAATCTTAGCATACAGTCAACGAGGCTGATGAAATGGCTTTTCAAGAAATTAAAGCTTAGTAGGGTATCAGTATCCCAGAGCAACAAAGGAATTGAAAGAGAATGAAGACGCTCCCACATCCTGCAATCTGGCTGAACACAGAGTCAAGGCTTTCACTAATCTCCTTTGTTAGCAGACATCAAAGTATTTAGTTGGTGACCTTTCCTGACTAGTTGTGAATAGCACTTTAGCATCCTAAAGAGTCCGGGTCTGTAACTGTTGCCTCATTTAGATGAAACCTAAGATACAATAAGATAGAATGGATATGCTGTGCTTACGTTGTTTCTGAAATAGCAGGTCCAGAATTTCAAACCAGGTACCACTAACCAAAGGCTTAGAGAAAAATCACCCTGACCTCCAGCTCATCCACTCAGAGAACAACCATCTTGAGAGGGTTAGCTCCATCTCTGTCTCATGACATGGAATCAGCTTCACAGGAGACAGTAAAAACCCTGGCAACTTCAAGTTTTGATTCTGTACATGAAAATGAACAGATAGGAAGCATTAAGTCTCAAGGCTTCTCACCCTTCTCACCCTTCAAGGGTGTTCAAAACTTTTAGACAGCAAGTGGGTTTTCCACTCAGGAGTTCCTAGGTGAGAAGCACACTCGTGGATTAGAATAAGCATATCACAGAGTATTATTATCTGGAAGGGGAAACCGATGCTCAGAGAGAATAAATGACTCACCTAAGACCAAACACAAAGGTAATAGTAAAGAACCCTGCAGCCTACCCTCAGCAGGGTCAGGTGTGGTAGTTCTAATCATTTCTTTATTCAACAAACATTTGTTAAGCATCTTTCATGTGTTGGGCCTTGTTTAGTCACCGGAATGAGGTTAAGTGTTCAAAACAGATATGTCCTACCCCTCATAGAGCTTCTATTCTAATGGAGGAAGATAGACAATAAAGCAACAAATAAGCAAGAAAAATGCATCTAGGGAATTCTCTAGCAGTCCAGTGGTTAGGACTTGGCACTTTCACTGCTGGGGCCCAGGTTCAATCCCTGGTCAGGGAGCTAAGATACCGCGAGCTGCGTGGCTCGGCCAAAAAAGAAAAAAACAGAAAGAAAGAAAATGCATCTACTATCGGTGCTTATAGAGAACTAAAACAGAGGGACGTGAGAGTGACTGGGTGATTATTATAGTTGGAAGGACTGGAGAAGCTCTCCCTAAGAGGTAACATTTCAGCTGAGACTGAAGGACACAGAGAGCCATCCACGTAAAGACTAGAGACAAATGTACAAAAACAGGAGAGAAAAGTTGGTGCCAAGGACCAAGGCCACTAAACAACATCAAGAAGACCAAGGCGTCCAGAACCAAGAGAGTGAGGAGAGGGGTATAAGATGAGGCAGAGGCAGCAGGCCACGGGTAGCTATCACACACAGGACTTTGCACGTCCATGATAGGATATACGAATTTTATTACAAGTGCAACAGACTCCACTAGAGGGTTTTAAGCAGAGGAGTGATCTGAATTCTCTTCAGAAGATCATCCTAGCATATATGTAGACAGTCCAGAGTCCAGTAAGGAAATCCAGTAAGAAGGTTGCAGCAGGAGAGCAGGAAAGAGACGAGAGTGGAGGTGTCAGTGGAGATGGAGGGAGGGTAAACAGAACTTGCATGTGAATTGATGAGATGTGGGAGGATGTGAGAAAAGAGGAGCAAAGCATCACTGGTGGGTTTGGGGCTTGAGCAACTGTTTGAGTGGTGATGGCTGATACTGGGTTGAGGAAAACAGGCCATAGGAAAGAAGCAAGTGTGGAGGTTAGCAATAGATTTTTTGGTCAAATTTGAGATGCCTAGTAGATACCGTTGTGAGATACCAGCTAGATAACTGGATAGAGAAATATACAAATCTGGGATTCTGGGAGGATGTTTAGAATTGAGGCAGCAAAGTGACAGTTACCTTCCTTAGAGATGTCACTTAAAGTCACTGGACTGGATGAGGTCACCCAGGCAAAGGGAGAATTTTTCCAAAGGAGCAGTCCACTCCACTCCTTTCCAGGAGGAGCTCTGTGCTTTTTTCTCTCCCGCACAGCTGTTCTGTGACAATACTTGAGAACAACAAAGGAAGGGAGGCGACTCTCAGCGTCCTTGGACGCATGTTTGGAGTTGGTGCCTCTTCCCCGTAATCAAAAGGCCCTCAGAGGTGAGACGCAAAGACGCGCACTTCCTGTGATGTGCTGCCGAGCGAAACCCTGGTCCCTACCTCAAGTCCTTCGTAAAGAAAAAGAAAAAAAAAAAAAATCAATCCGCTTTCACACAAAACTGTGGAGTTTTACTTACTGTGCACCTAAAGAGGGGAAAAGCAGCCGCCGGCGCGATCACAGGCGGCCTTCCCTGAGAACCCGGTGTGAGGCTGCCCCCTTGTGTCTACTAATGGGTATGACCCGCTCAGCAATCCAAAATCGGTTTCTTAAAATCGCAGGGCACCGAGGGGTGGGAGAGGGAGCGTGGGAGGGAGGCGCCAGAGGGAGGGGATATGGGGATATATGTATATGTATAGCTGATTCACTCTGTTATACAGCAGAAACCAACACACCATTGTAAAGCAATTATACTCCAATAAAGATGTTAAAAAAAAAATTTTCAGGGCTTCCCTGGTGGCACAGTGGTTAAGAATCCGCCTGCCAGTGCAGTGGACACGGGTTCGAGACCTGGTCCGGGAAGATCCCACATGCCGCGGAGCAACTAAGCCCGTGCGCCACAACTACTGAGCCCGCTTTCTAGAGCCCGCGAGCCACAACTACTGAAGACCGCGCACCTAGAGCCTGTGCTCCGCAACAAGAGAAGCCACCGCAATGAGAAGCCACACACCACAACGAAGAGTAGCCCCCACTCGCTGCAACCAGAGAAAGTCCGCGCACAGCAACAAAGACCCAACGCAGCCAAAAATAAAAATAAATAAAATAAATTTATAAAAAATTGCAGAGCACGGAGCTGCCTTTATTTCCTCTTAACCTTTTTCTTTTTTTTTTAGCTGTTACTGACTGGGTAAGTTAATTGAATAATTGAATTATAATTGCTGTACAATATTATATAAGTTACAGGTGTACAACATAGTGATTCACAATTTTTAAAGGTTATGCTCCATTTATAGTAGTTATAAAGTATTGGCTATATTCCTCATGTTGTACAATACATCCTTGTGGCTTATTTTATACCTAATAGTTTGTACTTCTTAATCCCCACCTTATCTTGCCCCTCCCCACTTCCCTCTTCCCACTGGTAACCACTAGTTTGTTCTCTCTATCTGTGAGTCTGCTTCTTTTATGTTATATTCACTAGTTTGTTGTATTTTTTAGATTCCACATGTAAGTGACATCACATGCTTCAGTGGTCACTATAAAGGAAACAAACCAAAACACACCAAATGCTCCATTGCCCTTGAGATGAAGCCCTTTCCCAACTCAAGCTTGACCTTGGACCCCTGCCTGGCCCTGCCTCCCCAGCCTCTGCTCCCTATGACCATTATACTGGCTCACCATCAGTCCCACACCCCACCCACCCCTGATCACACCATGGCGCACTCTTCTGCCCTGGCCCATCTGCCCCAAATCCTCCTCACACCCTTCTTTGCCTTCAGACCTCGGACTGGAAACATCCAGGCTCACTCTGGGAAACCTGCTCTGGGCCTCGAGGATGGGAGCTCCTCTGACGTATTTCTCCCATCACAGTCTTTGCCACACCTTGTTATAACTGTTTCGTTGTCTGTCTCCCCTAGAGAATGTAAGCTCTACTTCCTAGAAATAAGCACCACTTACCAGAAATCAATCCCATGCGCCCCCATTACAGGAACATAGATGAGGAAATGAGAAAGCTCCACGTGACATTACCTACAAACATCAAAACGTGGGCTTCTTAAAAACACATCTTTCCCTGTCATACAAGGTATAATTCTCAAGCCAAGATAGTGGTGGCTTCACAGATTCAGATACCTGGTGGTCCTTTAGGATACCCCAAGGTGTATAACCTTGATGTGACATATGGGTCTGATTAACTAGTGTCTCGGCTGGGATTCCTCTGAAAGCAGAGCCTGAAACAAGTTGAGTGCAGATGATGTCAGAAGCAGGGATGTGAAACGGTGGGAATAAAACAGGGAAGGAGGAAAATGAGGAATGGCTTACTGAGCTGTTTACTTGCGGGTCCAGTAGAGCTCAGTGACGTCAGGGAACTTCTGAGAACCCATGTAGAAAGCACCTTATAATTGTCCATCTGAAGGGCAGAAATGTGGTGCATTTTTCAACCAACTCTTATTTTCCACTGGTGAAGGACTGCTACCTTGCATCTCTGGGCTGAGCCGATAAGAACTTGACTATCCTTCCATGGTTTTAGAAAACCACGTGAGGCAGAAAACCAGAAAGAGACCATGGCACACATGCCTGAAGAGGGATGAGGTCAGGAACAGGAACTTTCCACCTCAGCAGGAACTTTCCAACCCAG
The DNA here is from genome assembly GCF_964270905.1 of Leucopleurus acutus. NCBI lineage: Eukaryota > Metazoa > Chordata > Mammalia > Artiodactyla > Delphinidae > Leucopleurus > Leucopleurus acutus. The sequence continues at coordinate 26,489,350 of NC_139162.1, forward strand.
CTAAGCCGAAAAAGGTGAGTTAAGGGGATGTGACCTGGGGACGACAGGCATCTGTGTCATCTAGGAAGAGTCTCATCCTGAATGATTTAGAGAAACCTTGTTCTGTAGAGCACAGGGTACCACATTTGCCATTTGCTAGCTGTGTGAGATTCAGCAAACTTCTTATCTCTCTGAGTCTTAAAATTCTTCATCCATCAAGTAATTATTAATGGTAACTATAATTAAGGGCTCTTCTAAATAACAAATGTGTTAATATACGTGAGGTGCCTGGTACAAGGAGAAAAAGAAGTTGCTATAGTATTGTTAATAAAATAACAAGAGTAATATCTCACTTGCCTCATGGATTCATATCTGTTGACTCCATTTTTGTCCTGCTCTTACTTAGTAGCATCTGTTTATTCAGACACATGCTAGTTGCCTTGGCTTGTTTCCATTCTTCCTTCTTCCTAACAAATATTTATTGAGTCTTAACTGTGCTTCAGACATTGTGCTCCCCTCAACTCTATAATTTTGCTTCCCAGACCATATTCAAGCATTCTTATCTGAAGTACTAGAAATTCGCTGTCTGCATCAATACTGCCTGCCACTAACCCCTAATCCACACCATGCAAGTATTTAAAGTCTTGCCATGTCACACTGGAAATGCAACAGATAGACCAGAACTTACATCTAAATGAGCACTGTTCCTCTTAAGTAGTCACCTTGCAAAGTTACACAATCTACCTGTCTCCCTCCTCCACCCCATGCATACATTTAGGGAACAATACAGAGTCAGCATATTATTTTTAATGTATTTGAAGACAAAAACTATTTTTGTTTCATTTGTAGGTATCTGCAACAACACAAACAGAGGAGTACATAACACTAGAGACCACATCTTATTCTTCTTTGGCGACCCCCACTCCATACCTACCTAGTAACCTTCACTTTGTAAGGCAACAGTAAGTGTTAGCTACTATTTTCATCCATTTATCAAATATTCTAAGCACCTACTATAAACTAATTGATGTCTTAAGAGCTGAAAAAGGACACAAAGGTAATTAAAAGTATGACTTATGATCTCAAGATCGCTATGGTCTAACAGAGAAGTTAATATTAAATGCCTCTACAAAAAGATCTTAGGAGAATTGTATAGATGAAGTTGAATTGAAAGGTGGGTACGATTTCAATAGACAAAACTGTGAAAGAAAGAATGCAGTACTAGCAGCAGGAAGAGCAAAAGCAAAGGCACCGAGTCAGGAAATAACCAAAAAATTCATTTAACAGTGTTAAATAATTTTTTCTCAATCAGTGGGAATAGATGGCTGGGGACCCTCTACTAAGACACTGGTATAATATCAGAGGTATCTAAACAGGGGTGTTGAAACTCACTTCCCATAAACTTTTTAGTATAAATGAAGCTTGAAAATTTGAAAAATATTCATCACCAAAGAACTCTCTGGGGGAGTTGAAAAATCACCTGCCTCCAGCTGGTACTTTGCTCTGTTAATGATTTGTATACATGTGAACAAAAGGTTCAATGCTCCTATTAATTACCTAAAAAATGATTAATCTCCTCTTCCATTATGGAATTAGGGACTCAAGAGGTAGATCGTTTAAACCTCTGTATCGCAGATATCAGAAATGAGTATCCTTCCTTATACACTCACCATACTCTTCCCCAGCTTTCCTTCTGCTCCCATTCTATACACACATATAGCACACTGAGAAGAGATGAAATTCATATTCATTCTGTTTTTGCTCACATCCCAGAGGTAGAAATGGTGAGGCACAAACTTTCTAAGCTAGGGCACGTGTGTGGGTAATCATACCCTTTACTTCACCATCAGAATGTCCCCTTCTCCCCACATGCTCCCATATCACTCCCTGAACACACATTTCACCTAAATTTGCCATGAAATCCTCAAGATGTTCACAACTTTTTTTTTAAATAACACTAAGCATAACCTATCTATTTTGCCTATGGTTGGGGCCTTAACTGTAATAGCCTCCAGTCTTGCAATTCACCTTCCCAGTTATGACCTCTACTCTAAACTGTAATTGGATTGTCCCTATTTTCATTGCACTGTGCAAATATCCCACCACATAAAACATTTCTCTTGGGGCACTCATCCATATTCCAATTGCCAACTTGAAGGGCTCTCTGGAAAGTTCACTTCAAATTATGTAACTCTAAAAAGAATTTAAACCAAAAAGGATAGGATAATTATTGTTTTTCTGAAAATTGTTTATAGTATCTTTGGGTTCAGGACTTACAACAATCAGCACTTGTAATGACTTAGATGAAGATGTAAAAGGTACGAACTCAGCCTTGCAAATAACACGAAGATGTGGAGAAAAAAAACTATTGAGCGAAGTACAATAAGCCACTATCTATTAACTACTATTAAGGTGCTTTATACTTAAATCACACAATTTTATCATAAAAACCCCTATAGAGTTGCTGTTGTTATTATCATACCTCTATTTCATAGAGGAAGAATTAGGCCTTATCATGTCTAGGGCACAGCTGCAAATCCACTGCAGCTGAAGTAAGGGAACAGAAAAAAAACATCTATCCCTGAGGGAAGGGGCAGGAATACATGCCAGACATAGGCTATTAGACATCTGCTCTAGCTGAGCAGGAAGACAGTAGATCCCTAGAAGACTCCACCCTCAGGACCCAGGACACAGCAGTTATCTAATACCAAGGCTTAATCAGAACAACAGAAAATATGACCCCTCCTCTGCTCTCACCACCAGGCTAACAAGCCTCCAGTAACTAATAATAGCAGTCTATTATTGGAGAGGGGCAACAGTGAAGACCTAACGCTGATGGTGGAACACATATTAAGAAAAACCCTCTGGCAAATTAGTACCCACTTTAAATACAAAGAAAAGCTAGAAGAATTTGAAGCCTGTGGTACAATGAGGGTGCATTGGTTTCCTGAAAAAAAAAAAAGATAAGTTATGGGTTGCATTGTTTCCTGGAAAAGAAAAGAGATAAGTTAGAATCCTAAGCCTCAGTACCTCAGAATATGACCTTATTTGGAGATCAGGTCTTTACAGAAGTAGTCAAGTTAAAATGAGGTCCTTAGGGTGAGTTCTAATTCAATATGACTAATTTCCTTACAAAAGGGGAAATTTGGATACAGAGACAGACACGCATGGAGAGAAGATGATGTGAAGAGATACACAAAGAAGATAGCCATCTACAAGCCAAGGAGAGATTCCTGAAACAGAACCTTCCCTCACAGCCCTCAGAAGAAACCAACCCTGATGACACTTTGATTTAGGACTTCTAGCCTCCAGAACTATGAGACAGAAATTTGTTGTTTAAGCCATTCAGTTTGTGGTACTTTGTTACAGCAGCCCTAGCAAACTAAGACAGAGGGTAACCACAGAAAAAATAAATCCCAAACTCAACTTAACTCCTGAGTAGATTGAATCAAACACTTACTAAAGGTCTAGCAGGAGGAAAGGCATGCCAATTTCCAAATAAAAAAAAAAAACTATTAAGTTTCTACAGTCCTAAAAAAAAAAAAAGTCTGGCTTTCAATCAAAAACTACTAGGCATACAAAAAAGGACAGAAAAAAAAACTGTCAAGAGACAAAGTAAGCAACAGAATCAGACTCATATATGACACAGATGTTGAAACTAACAGGGAATTCTAAATAATTATGATTAACATGCTAAAGGCTATAGTGGAAAAGGTGGATAGCATGTAAGATCAGATGAGTGATTTCAGAAAAAAAAAAAAGAAAATTCTAGAAATGAAGATCACTGTAACAGAGATAAAGAATGCCTTCAACAGGCTAATCACTAAGCTTCACATAACTGAAGGAAATAGTCAGTGAATTTGAATGCAGGTCAAAAGAAATTAGTCAAACTGAAACACAAAGAGAAAAATAGGACCAGAGCATCCAAGAGCTGTGGGACAATATCAAGTGGTCTAATATACATGTAATTGGAATCCCAGAAGAAGACTCCATTTCTTTTTCAGGAGAAGAGAGAGAAATGAGGCAGGAAAATATTCAAAGAAATAATAGTGAAGAATATTCCAAACTAATGACAGACACCTGGGTTTGCAGGATACATACCAGACAAAGCATACCTATGTATACCACGTCCAAACTTCTGAAAAGGAAAGACACAGAGAAAATATTAAAAGGCAGCTAATACGTACAATGGAATATTATTCACACATAAAAAAAGGAATGAAATATTGCCATTTGCAGCAACGTGGATAGACCTAGAGAATACTGTGCTTAGTGAAATAAGTCAGAGAAAAAAAATACTATATGATATCCCTTACATGTGGAATCTAAAAAATAATACAAATGAACTTATATACAAAACAGCAACAGACTCAGACAGGGAAAACAAACTTACGGTTACCAAAGGGGACGTGGGGGTGGGAACAGATGAGGAATGTGTGATTAACAGATACAAACTACTATACACAAAATAGATAAGCAACAATTTACTGTATAGCACAGGGAACTATACCCAATTGGGTACAGGTATTAGGGGTACCTAATATTCCTATAATGGAATATAATCTGCAAAAACACCAGAATCACTATGCTATATACCTGAAACACACAATACTATAAATCAACTATACTTCTGTTTTTAAAAATATCATAGCAGCAAAGTTAAAAAAAAAAAAAGAAACAGCTAGAGGGAAAAGATATATTACAAAGAGGAATAAATGAGAATTACAGCAAACTTCCTGTCAGAAACTATGCAAGCCAGGAGGTATCCTGAATAGCCCTGTACCTGTTAAAGAAATCAATTGGCAGCTTAAAACTTTCCCACAAAGAAAACTCAGGCTTAGACAGCTTCCACAGTGAATTCTATCAAACATTTAAGGGAAAAATAATATCACTCTACATAAAGTTTTCCAGAAAACTAAAGAGGAAGGAACACTTCTCAACTCATTCTATGAGTACAACGCTACTTTGATACCCTGCCAAAGACATTAAGAGGGACTTCTCTGGTGGTCCAGTGGATAAGACTCCACACTCCCAATGCAGGGGGCCCGGGTTCAATCCCTGGTCAGAGAACTAGATCCCACATGCATGCCACAATGAAGATCCCGCGTGCCACAACGAAGGTCCACGTGCCGTGACTAAGACCAGGGCACAGCCAAAATGAAAATAAATATTTTTTTAAAAGACATTAAGAGAAAAGAAAGCTATAGAACAATATCCCTCTTAAGCACTGACCAAAAAATCCTCATCACTAAATAAATCCTCATTCACTAAGATATTAGTGAACCAAATCAACAATAAATCAAAAGGAAAATACATCATGACCAATTGGAATTATCTCTTGATGCAGAGCTGATTAAACATTTGAAAATCAATATAATTTACCACATCAACAGACTCAAGAAGAACTATATGACCAACTCAATAGATGCAGAAGAAGCCTTTAAAAAATTCAAAACCTCTCATGATACAAACTCAGCAAGCTGGGAATACAAGGGAACTTCCTTAAGCTGATAGTTAATGTTCTAGTGGTGAAAGGCAGACTGCCTTTCAGATAGGGAACAAGGAAAGAATTCCACTCTTACCACTCCTATTAAACACTGTACAGAGGACCATAAGAGATATAATAAGAAAAGTAGATAATAGGAATACAGATTAGAAAGGAAGAAATGAAATTCTTTTTTACTGATGACAAAGTTGTATACATAGATAATCCCAAGAATTTATCACACACACACCAAAAAAACCCTAATAGAACTAATAAGTGAATTTAGCAAGGTTGCATGATACAAAGTCAATGTACAAATATTGATATCCATTGTATTTCTATATATTAGTAGTGAACTATTAAAATTTTAATTTTGTAAAAAGTCACTCACAATAGCAGAAAAAAACATGCATTATTCAAAGATAAATCTTATTAAGGATACAAGTTATATGCTGAAAAATATATAACACTGATGGAAGAAATTTTTAAATACCTGAATAAATAGATACATATACCAGGTAAATAGATTAGGAGATTTAATATTGTTAAGATGTCATCCTCCCCAAAATGATATATAGATTCAACACAATTCCAAGAAAAATCTCATCAGAAAGTTTTGTAGAGGCAAAGAAGCTGATTTTTTAAATCACATGCAATTATAAAGGCATCAGAATAGCCAAAATAATTTTGAAAAATAAGAACAAAGTAGGCCTCGTACTACTTGAATTCAAGATCTACTATAAAGATAAATAGTCTATGCAATATGATATTGAAGACAAAGAATAGATATTTAGATCAATGGAAAAGAATAGGGAATCCAGGGCTTCCCTGGTGGCGCAGTGGTTGAGAGTCCGCCTGCTGATGCAGGGGACATGGGTTTGTGCCCCGGTCTGGGAGGAACCCACATGCCGCGGAGCGGCTGGGCCCATGAGCAATGGCCGCTGAGCCTGCACGTCCGGAGCCTGTGCTCCGCAACGGGAGAGGCCACAACAGTGAGAGGCCCGCGTACCGCAATAAAAAATTTAAAAAATAAAAATAAAAATAAACGTTTCTCTGCTCCAAACCCGACGTTTCAGTTTGTTTGACCTCAGTGTCCGCTGGACACACGAACTTGAGTTCCAAAACAGTACTGTTTCTCTTAAACCTTAGAACAAGCATATAAAGTACCTACTTTACATGGTAATCATATCCCTATTTTACAGATGGAGCTGCTGAGATCTGAAAGATCAATTAACTATCCCAAAGCCACACAGCTGATAAATGATAGTCACGTTTTATCAGGTCTGCCTGACTCCAAAGACCAGGCCTTTAACTAGTATGCTGGTAGTTCTCAACTGAGGGTGACTTTGCCCACACACCCTGCACCCAGGTGACATTTAGCAATGTCTGAAGATATTTTTGGTTGTCACAACTAGGGGCAGAGGGGATGCTACTGGCATCCGGTGGGTGGAGGCCACAGGTGCTGCCAAACATCCCACAGGGGGCAGGACAGCCTCCCACAGCAGAGAATTATCCAGCACAAAATGTCAACAGTGCCAAGCTTCAGTGACTCTGCATTACGCCATGGCAGTTATGGAAGAAAAGTTTCAGGTTGAGGCACTATTTTGCTTCAGTGGGGCCTCTCTCCATGGTCCATAGTCTTGGTCCTGGTGGCATGCCTTTCCCAATATTAACGACATAAGCCTAGGGTCACCATGTGTCTGATTTCTGCCCTTTGGAAAAAGAGGAAGCTGGGGTGGGTGTTACAGAGGCAACTTTTAAAAATACACCACGGGATGACTGTGTTGAATTGAAAGACAGATTTTGGAATGTGTGACCCCAGTTAACGAAGGCAATACACAGAGCCCCTAACTGTTCTATCAGGCAACATGAAGCACTGAGCCCCGGGGGCAGGCACAGGGATGGGAACTATGTCCCCATTATCCACAAAGTGAACATTTTCTTAACAATAACACAGTGATTTCAGAAGCAATTTTAACAACAAAAATCTTCCCCCAAACTCTAGAGCTTTTCTGATTTTTGTCAGCAACAAAAGAAGACAGCTTCCAAAAGCAGGCTGTATCTCTGAATATTAAAACTCCCACCTCGGGAAATTTTTTAAGCCTTCAGACAACCCCTTTTAAAGTTATAAATGAAAGTCACTCAGCAGACTATAGTGCTCATGGGCCCCTTTTATCTACTGAAGAAAGACAACAGAGTGAAAACTCGGGAGTCAAAGACCAAATTACTGACCTTGAGTCACCTTCCACACCACGTCTGGCCCAACCAAGATAGGGAGTTGAAAGGTTTAACTAGACCAACAGCAAATGATGTAATTTGATGATATAAAGAAATCCATCAAGGGAGAATAAATGACTAGATCATATTATTCACAGAGCTCTCTGCATTTAAAAAAGAGCCTTGATTTGCCTTCAGCTAAGTTCTTTCATGCAAAAAATCAACCATTCCACTTTCCCCTCCTGTCCAGAGAACAAGCAATTCCATAGCCAAAGAACTGGTCCACTGGAGCTTGGACTGTCCTAATACATTTATTATTTATCTGCCTAGAGCTCCATGAGTGAACCCCTACATCACTCCCCCAGCTCTACTGCTCCCATTTCCCTTTTCTATGATGGTTATTATTATGCCACACCGATACCTGTTCATCCACATCTTCATTATGAATTCCTGTGTTCCTTCACCCCAACTGTATTTCCCATGCGAGCCAACTATGAAATTTTCAGAATTGCCACCAAATCCAAGCATCAAGGATCTAACGCCCAAAACTGACACAGCAAGGATGCACCACAGCACTCTGTGGCATTTCCCCAGGACTCACAAACTGCGGTCATCATACTCAAATCTGCTTCTTTCTGCCTTATTTTCTCCCTAACTCCTAACTATCAGTATTAACTGCTCATTCTCATTATATACCTGGCATTGTACTAGGTGTTTTAAAAATACAGTTTTATCCCACAGAGAATACTACAGGTATCTTCACTGGAAACTTTCACCAAATATGTAAGGAAGATATAATTCCCATTTTACACAAACTCATTCAGGAATAGACGGGGAAAGAATGCTTCCTAACATTCTATGTAGGTAGCAATATTCTGATACCAAATACAGATGAAGGTAAAAGAAAAGTATTCTAGAGACCAATAGCTCTCATTAACATATGCAAAACTTCTCACTAAAATTTTAGCAGATCAAATACAACAATATGCTTTTTTAAAAAAGGTTACTATATCCAAAACAAGTAGGCTTATCCTAATGGAAGCCTACTTTAACATTATAAAATATATCACTGTAATTCACCATTTACACAGACTAAACAGGGAAAACCATATGTTCATCTCAATATATATATATATATATATATTTTTTTTTTTTTTTTTTTTTTTTTGCGGTACACTGGTCTCTCACTGTTGTGACCTCTCCCGTTGCGGAGCACAGGCTCCAGACGCACAGGCTCAGTGGCCATGGCTCACGGGCCCAGCCACTCCACGGCATGTGGGATCTTCCCGGACCGGGGCACGAACCTGTGTCCCCTGCATTGGCAGGCGGACGCTCAACCACTGCGCCACCAGGGCAGCCCCATCTCAATATATTTGACAAAATCTACTGGGAAAGGCAAAGAGTTGTAGAACTGCAAAGTGGACATGAACAAAGAGTGCTATTCCAGAGACCTAATAATCTTTTTAAACAGAAAGATGAAAAACCTCTCTTTCAACTCTAACCCATAATTTTGGCTTTGTATAAAGATGCTGGAATCCTGCTATCTCAGATGGAAACATTTTGAGGTATACACACCCAAAATAATACTGGAATCCTGCCGACTTAGAGAGACTTAAGTCTCCGTGTTAAAATCACATGGACTTGTAGAAAATCATAATGTGACACCCAAACTGCATTTGTGGACTACCTGATACTTCTGATTTTCTGCTTTTTGTCTCAAATCTCTGTATCCACAGGAACAAGCCAAGTCCTTTACAAGTTATATATGCTCAACAAGTGTTTGCTGAACTAAATATTGAATAAAGCTCTTAATATAAAAAAATAAAATAAAAAATATTAATAATAAAAATAAAATTAAAAGTACAGTTTTACTTAGTCCTTGCACCAACCCATGAGATAAGTATCATCACCTCTATACTACAGATGAGAAAGCTAAGGTTAGTGAGTTTTCGTAACTTATAAAAGATAACATAAAAAGTAAGTGGCATATTTAGTCCTAAGTATATCTGACCTCAAAAATCATCTTTACTACACAGCATGCAAGATTTGTGGATGAAAACTCTAAATTCATTATCAGTAAATATTACCAAAAATAAGATGAGGGCTAATTTTGTCTTTTTTAAATATTCTCTATATTTTTCAATATACAAAATTGGGTATACAAGATAGAGTAACAGAGAAGGGATTTACCCTTACATCAAAAACAACCTAAAACAGATGAAATGTATGAAACAAAAGTTTTCAAGACCCTGGACATCAGGCAACAAAGGCAGTGATCCCTGAGAGATGGGAAACAAATAAGGGGAGCCCTATGATTGCCTCAGTGTAGTCTAGCAAGAGAGTGTCCAGGGACTTCCCTGGTGGTGCAGTGGTTAAGAATCCACCTGCCAATGAAGGGGACATGGGTTCAATCCCTGGTCTGGGAAGACCCCACATACCGCAGAGCAAGTAAGCCCACATGCCACAACTACCGAGCCCACGTGCCACAACTACTGAAGCCCCACACCTAGAGCCCATGTTCCACAACAAGAGAAACCACTGCAATAAGAAGCCCGTACACTGCAATGAAGAGTAGCCCGTTTGCCACAACTGGAGAAAGCCCAGTGCAACAACGAAGACCCAACACAGCCAAAAATTTTAAAAACAAATAAATTGATTAATTTAGAAAAAGAGAGAGAGAGAGTGTGTCCAGACCTCTGCACAGGGAGGGGAAACCAGGCAGAACCTAGCAGACTCCCTGAGTTGAAGAGACAAATCTAAGAGTCTAGTGAGACCAAAGTGGCTAGAGTTCACAGCACCAGCAAGGAGGGAGGAGCACAGAGAACTCCAGACACTGCAGAAGGTGCCCTTTAAGTATTTAACAAGTACTGATCAGTGCATATGTGCTGATGTATTTAACAAGTACTGATCAGTGCATATGTATTTCCCATCAGGAAAATAACCATCCAAAAAAATTAAGTATCCAGTGTTCAAACAGAGCTAGGTATAGTGCCTAACCCCACAAGCCAGAATAGAATACCACATGACTCACAGGTCACTGAGTAGAGTACACAGTAGGGTCTTGCTTCAGTCGTGGAAAATAATCATCCCTAGAGAGCTCTGTTCAAGTCCCACCTAATATTTCTTCAAAGCTATAACCAAAAGGATCAAATTTCTTCCAAGTAACTTAAACATGTCCCAGAACAAACCTCAAAAAGATTTATAGGGATACAAAAATATCCAGCACTCAGTAAGGTAAAATTCACAATGTCTGGCACCTAATCAAAAATTAACAGACATGCAAAGAAGTAAAAAGATACACCCATAATGAGGAGGGTGATTAAAATAATTGGTATATATGTATTCCATATGTTCAGAATTTGAAGTACAGGTGTGAAAGATATAAGAAGACCCAAATCAAACTTCAAGAGATGAAAAATACAATTATGAGATGAAGAATAGACTTGATGGGAGTAATGGCAGATTAGACACTGCAAAGAAAATATTAGTGAACTTAAAAACACAAGGGACCTCCCTGGTGGTCCAGTGGTAAAGAATCCACCTTTCAATGCAGGGGATGCAGGTTTGATCCCTGGTCAGGGAACTAAGATCCCACATGCTGCAGGGCAACTAAGCCCATGTGCCACAACTACTGAGCTCACGTGCCTCAACGAGAGAGCCCACGTGCCGCAAACTACAGAACCCAAGAGCTCTGGACCCTGCGTGCCACACCTACAGAGCCCACGCACCCTGGAGCCTGCGTGCCACAACTAGAGAGAGAAAACCCGCATGCCACAACTAGAGAGAAGCCCATGTACCACAACAAAGAGCCCATGCAGCAACAAAAGATCCCGCATGCCTCAACAAAGATCCCACGTGCCGTAACTAAGACCCGACGCAGCCAAAAAAAGAAAAAAACAGCAATAGAAACTATTCAAAATGTACCATTGGAAAAAAAATGTAACACTGAGAGGAAAAAGAACACAATAAAATTAAAACTGCATCAGTGAGATGTGGGACAACTTCAAGCGTCCTAATATATGGGTAGTTGTAGTCCTACAAAAGGGGGGTGAGAGAGAAAAAATATTTGAACAAATTACAGTCAAAAACTTTCAAATATGACAAAAACTATAAACCCACACATCCAAACCCAAATGAACCCCAAGCACAAGAAAAATTTAAAAAAAAAAAACTATACCAAGGCACATAATAATCAAATTACTGGACTTCCCTGGTGGTGCAGTGGTTAAGAATCTGCCTGCCAATGCAGGGGACATGGGTTCAATCCCTGGTCCAGGGAGATGCCACATGCCACAGAGCAACTAAGCCCGTGTGCCACAACTACTGAGCCTGTACTCTAGAGCCCGTGAGCCACAACTACTGAGCCTGCATGCCACAACTACTGAATCGTGCGCCTAGAGCCCATGCTCCGCAACAAGAGAAGCCACCGCAATGAGAAGTCCATGCACTGCAACGAAGAGTAGCCCCCACTTGCCACAACTGGAGAAAGCCTGTGCGCAGCAATGAGGACCCAACACAGCCAAAAATAAATAAATAAAATAAATTTATTTTTTTAATCAAATTACTCACACTGTTAGTAAAAAGAAAATCTTAAATTCAGCTAGAGAAAAAAGACATGTTATGTAGAGAGGAACAAAGATAAGGATGACAGCAGGTTTCTCATCAGAAACAACACAAGGGAGAAAACAGTAGAGCAACACCTTTAAAGTACTGAAAGAAAAAACTGTCATAAAAGAATTCTAGGGGCTCCCCTGGCGGCACAGTGGTTGAGAGTCCACCTGCCAAGGCAGGGGACGTGGGTTCGTGCCCTAGTCCAGGAAGATCCCACAAGCCGCGGAGCGGCTGGGCCCGTGGGTCATGGCCGCTGAGCCTGCACATCCAGAGCCTGTGCTCTGCAACGGGAGAGGCTACAACAGTGACAGGCCACAACAGTGACAGGCCCGCGTACCGCAAAAAAAAAAAAAAAAAAAGAAGAAGAATTCTAAGGGGCTTCCCTGGTGGCGCAGTGGTTGAGAGTCTGCCTGCCAGTGCAGGGGACACGGGTTCGAGCCCTGGTCTGGGAGGATCACACATGCCGCAGAGCGGCTGGGCTCGTGGGCCACAACTGCTGAGCCTGTGCGTCTGGAGCTTGTGCTCCGCAACGGGAGAGGCCGCGGCGGTGAGAGGCCCGCGCACCACGATGAGGAGTGTCCCCCGCTCGCCACAACTAGAGAAAGCCCACGCACGGAAACGAGGACCCAACACAGCCAAAAATAAATAAATAAATAAGTAAAATTTTTAAAAAAAATAATTCTATACCTAGCAAAACTGTCTTTCTAAATAAAAGCAAATCAACATGGATGAACCTTGAAAACATTATGCTAAGTGAAAGAAGTCAGTGACAAACGTCTATAGATACTATTTTATTTATACAAAATGTCCAAAATAGGCAAAGCTATACAGACAGAAAGTAGATGAGTGGTTGCTTAGAGCTGGGGGTGGGGGAGGTAAAAGCAGGTGATTACTAAACTAGAATAACAAAACAAAGAGTCATAGCTGATAAAGCCAACAAAGGAGATAAAAATAGAATCATAAAAAATAATCTGAAAAAAAGGCAGAAAAATAAAACAAAGAACAGATGAGACAAATAGAGAACAATTTGAAAGATGATAGGCTTAAACCTAACCAAGTGAGTAATTACATTAAATGAAAATGATTCAAATATTCCAATTAAAGGCAGAAATTGTCAGATTTACAAAAAGCAAGACACAACTAAAGATAAACAAATAGATCAATGGAATAGAATACAGTCCAGAAATAGACCTATACATGTATGGAAAAATCAGTTGATTTTTTTACAATGATACTAAGACAATTCATTGAAGAAAATAATCTTTCAACAAATGGAGATGGAACTATTGTATATCCATATACAAACATAACAAAAATAATTTTGATCCATATCTTATACCATATACAAAAATTAACTCATTTGAACACAAATATAAAACTGAAACTTCTAGAATAATACATAGGAGAAAATACACTGGATTAGACAAAGACTTCTTATCTACAATACCAAAAGCACAATCCATAAAAGAATAAATTGATAAATTGAACTTCATGATAATTGAAAACTTTTGTTCTTCAAAAGTCACTGTTAAAAGAATTAAAAGAGAAGCCACAAACTAGGGGAAAAATTTTGCAAAGTATATATCTGATAAAGGACTGTTTCCAGAATATTTTTTTTAACTCTGAAACCTCAAAAAATAAGAAAACAAACAACTCGATTTTTTAAGTGGGCAAAAGAGTTAGACTCTTCAGCCAAAAAATATACATATATATATGAATGGCAAAGAAGTATAAAATGATGCTCAATATCATTATTTATTAAGAAAATGCAAAATTAAAACCACAATGATATAGCACTACACACTTTAATTTGATGGCTTAAATTTAAAAGATTGACCATACCAAGTATTTGGTGAGGTTGTAGCGGAACTGGACCTCTCATACACTGCCGGTGGTAATGTAAAATGGTACAATTGCTTTGGAAAACAGTTTGGCACCTTCTTAAAATATTAAACGACATCTACCATGTGATCCAGCTATTCCACCCCTAGATATTTATTCAAGAGAAAAGAAGAGCTATATACCTACAAAGACTTATTCAACAATGCTCACAGAAATTTTATTTGTGAGAGCAAAAACTGGGAATAATCCAAATGTCCATCAACAGGTAAATGGATACAACAACTGTGGAATATCCATACAACAGAATACTACTTGGCAATAAAAAGGAATGAACTATTGATAATACACAACATGAATGAATCTCAAAATAATCATGCTAAATTAAGGAAGCCAGACTAAAAAAATTTTTTAATTAAAAAAAACATATTGTGTCATTCTATTTATATAAATTCTAGAAATGCAAAATGATACAGTGATAGAAAGCAGATCATTGGTTGGGGGGAAGGGGGAGCAGCCAGGATGATGAGGGACAAGAAGGAAGAATTTTAAAGGGAAACAAGAAAAATACAGGTCATGAATGATATGTTTACTACCTTGATTGTAAGGTTCACAGGTGTATACATAAGTCAAAATTTTTTAACTTACAAACTATAATATGTGCCACTTATTGCACATCAATTATGCCTCAACAAAAATGGGCACTTGCAATTTTATAATCATAAAGCATTAAAAACATATCTTAATAAATCCAAAGAGATATCTAAACTAGTGGGAATTTCAGTTGCTATAATAAGGGGAGATATTTTAGGGGAAGTGGAATCTTCAGTTCCTATAAGATATCAATCTGAAAATCCAGCATGGCTAAAATACCTCATGGACCAGACCAAGCTGGTGATAATTGCCTATTTGTCTTGTAAGTACAAATAGAAGTAAAATCTAAAATGAAAATCTACCAAATTTCAAGAGATTTATTTCAACCATTCATACAAGGACTCTTCTCCTCTTGAGACCGTTAAACAGGGCTCCTTCAACACTGACTCATAAATCTGGGATGAAAAAAAAAACACTTATTTCAATAGATAATGCTTCATGCTAATGTTTCTTTTCAATCACCAAGTGAAGGTCCATCACAATCGTAAGGACTCCCACAAATCATTTCACTAGGTGTTGGGGTCTACTTAAAAGCTGCCAGCCAGTGAAACCTCCTGTAATCAATTTCACTCATCTTTGAGCACTTCAAGATTGTCCTTTTAGCACTCAGGTTTGTAAGCCAAACCACAATGATTACCAAAGATTCTACGACTGAAGCGCCTCTCTGTTCAACTACTGATCTTCCTCGACTTACAAGGATTACCTCCTGATAAACGTAAGTTGAAAATATAACAAACAGAAAATACATTTAATATACCTAACTTACCAAACATCATCACTTAGCCTAGCCTACCCTTAACATGCTCAGAACACTTAGCCTACAGTTGGACAATATCATCTAACACAAAGCCTATTTTCCAATGAAGTGCTGAATATCTCCTGTAAGGTACTGAATACTGTACTGAAAGTGAAGAACAGAATGGTTATAAGTGTATCAGTTGTTTACCCTGGTGATCACATGCCTGACTGGGAGCTGTGGCTCGCTGCCACTGCCCAGCAGCACAAGTGAGCATTATACTGTGTATTGCTAGCCCAGGAAAAGAGTAAAATTCAAAATTATAAGTACGATTTCTACTGAACGCATATCACTTTTGCATCATCGTTAAGTCTAAAACTCATCAGTTAAACCATTATAAGTTGAGGACAGTCTTATTTAATTGCATGTGCCACAAGAGAAACTGCACAAGAGAGTGGGCATGCAACCCCTCCTCAAGACTATAGAGAAGAAACAGACATTTTGAAATTCTATATTCTTGTTTTAAAAGTTGATATTCTCTTTTTGGGGAGAGTGGGGAGGAAAAACAAGTAACTAGCTATATTGAAATCCTTTGGGAAAAGGAACCAGGAACCAGAAGAGGGACTTTTACTTTTTACTTTACATCTTACAATATTTTTTTGAATTTTCTACTCTTGACACGTATAACTCTTTTAAGTCAGCAGAGGGTATCTTGGTGTTAGATTTAAGATCCTTCTGTATTCATTTCTATAATCCTCTGTGTTCAGTCTTTTAATAAAGGTAATTTTTAATAATGTTCTTCCTCCATTGTGACTGGGTCCATTCAGAACCAGGAGGAATAGAGATCTTTTAATCCAAGACTTTCATTTTACAGATGGGAAAAGTGATGCTCAGACTAGAGAAGCTGTCTGCCCAAGTCTCCACACAGTAACTGGTAATGGCCAATTCAGGGACTAAGTCCTCTTCTTTTTTTTCTTTTAACATCTTTATTGCAGCATAATTGCTTTACAATGTTGTGTTAGTTTCTGCTGTATAACAAAGTGAATCGGCTATATGTATACATATATCCCCATATCCCCTCCCTCTTGCGTCTCCCTCCCACCCTCCCTATCCCACCCCAGACTAAGGCCTCTTAACTTTCAATGCTTTTTACCAAATTTCCATTCTATACTTACATATTAAGATTCCACAGTAAGCTTTTTAAAACTCTAAGTACAGCAATATTCTGGATGCCACACCTTGAAAGAAAAGGTACCAAAGTGGAAAACTATCAGATGAGAAGTAATTGAGGAGATTTAAGGAGACTAATGAATCATGTGGAAGTTTTATTGTAATGCCTGAATTTCTTTAAAACAACATCATGGGGACAAGGTGGGGAACATGTTCTGTGTGGCTCTAGAAAGAAGAACTAGGTCCCATGGGAGATAGTCCAAGAGGGCAAATGCTTGTGGTCCAAGTATCCACAATGGAGTGTCGTGTGTGTGTGTGTGTGTGTGTGTGTGTGTGTGTGTGTGTGTGTGCAGTGCGTTGGGCAATAATGTGCCAGCTATGTTGGAGAAAGAGACAGATGTGAGAAGAAAGATAACCTAGATGCACTTCGAGGTCTTTTCCCCTGGGGCCCAGGGGAGGCTTGTATACATTATGGTCACGCCTTAAGTGCAGGCCACCTTATTAGATCATTCTCTCCCTTGCCTCGTTTCATGTGGAAGACACTGACTCATCCCCGACCATTCTCCGCATGAAATAAATGAATTACACTCGGCTTCACAGGATTAAAGCTTTAAATCAGCAGTGACAGTTACTGGACAGAGTGGCCACTGGGCTCCACAAACAGCCAGGGAGCAGAACCCCCAAACAGAGCTAGACCAAGTTCGGAAGGTTAGGTAGCCTATTTGGTACGTCCCAATCTTTCCATTTCATTACCCTATCCGTCTCACTGGGTTTTTAGTGGTTTTACTTTTGTCTGTTTTCTTGTTTGTTTTGCCTTCATTTCAAAGCATCCTGTCTGTTCAAATAGCAGCAAAGCAGTTAAATGACCTTAAACAGCCAAAGGGTACTGGATCTTTGAAGTAACAGTAAACAAATACAGCTTCTAAACTTCCTTAGGGTAAGACCACCCTTGTATCTTCTTTAAGGAGTGAAGTGAGAGGTGAGAATGAACAGAATAAGAAGTGGGATGAACACTGAGTATGCTCAAAAAAGACTATTTTTATGCATTTCTTCATTAATTTATTTACCCATGTAATGGGTAACATGTGTAAAAAAAAATCATGTGTGAAGAACATATGAGCTTTGACCAGACAGACAAGGTCTTTGAACCTTGGTAAAGTGACTTACCTCTGAGTCTCAAGTTCATCAAGTGTAAAGTGGGAACAATAATAAATTTCTCCTGATCTTCAGAGTCATACATTGAGCTAGTTGAAAGCATCCTTACTTAAATGATACCTAAGTCCCTCAAACTCAGCATGTTTAAACCTCTGTGAACCTATACGACCTTCCAGAGCTCTCTGTTCCTCGTTGCATCACCACACGCAGAGCCATAAATCTAGTCATACTAAATATATCACTTCTTCCTCACCCCCCCACATGGATCCATTCACCAAAGTCCTCCCATTTAAAAAGGAGTATTACGGGCTTCCCTGGTGGCGCAGTGGTTGAGAGTCCACCTGCCGATGCAGGGGACGCACGTTCGTGCCCCGGTCCAGGAGGATCCCACATGCCACGGAGCGGCTGGGCCCATGAGCCATGGCCACTGAGCCCGTGCGTCCGGAGCCTGTGCTCCACGGCGGGAGAGGCCACAACAGTGAGAGGACCGCGTATCGCAAAAAATAAAATAAAAAAATAATAATAATAAAAAGGAGTATTAGGACTTCCCTGGTGGTGCAGTGGTTAAGAATCCGCCTGCCAATGCAGGGGACAGGGGTTCAAGCCCTGCTCTGGGAAGATCCCACATGTCACGGAGCAACTAAGCCCGTACACCACAACTACTGAGCCTGCGCTCTAGAGCCCATGAGCCACACTACTGAGCCCGCCTGCCACAACTACTGAAGCCTGCGCTCCTAGAGCCCGTGCTCCGCAACAAGAGAAGCCACCTTAATGAGAGGCCTGCGCACCGCAACAAAGAGTAGCCCCTGCTCGTTGCAACTAAAAAGAAAGCCCACGGGCAGCAACGAAGACCCAATGCAGCCAAAAATAAATAAATAAATATTTTTTAAATGCTAAAAAAAAAAAAAGTGATAAAATTCTTAGAAAATTATAGTATGAGGTAACATTTGATAGAGTCCAAAGACAAGATATAAATAAAAGGTTAAGGGAATTAGCAAAGGGATATGATCCTTTGTTAAATTCAGTACATCAAGACCTATGAGGTTGGACCCTTGATGGCTTAGGGCTCCAAGGGGGTTCTCCCAGAGAGAAGGGCGGCTGCATGAACAGTGCTCTGTGTTTTGCCTTCTACTTGTATTCTTTCCTTTCATTCCACAGTAGCATCCAGGAGTATCCGGATCACTTTTTTTTTTTTTTTGGCTGCACTGTGTGGCATGCAGGAACTTAGCTCCCCAACCAGGGATCGAACCTGTGCCGCCTGCATTGGGAGCATGGAGTCTTAACCACTGGGCCACCAGGGAAGTCCCTCCTGCTCACTTCTTAGAATTCCACAGTGGCCACTAAGCATGCCCTCTTTGTCTTGAATAGAGGCTGTATGTTCAAAAACAACATCAATAACCACCAAAAGGTGAAAATAAAAGTAAAGGAAAACATAATAGCAGAAATTAATGGACAAACATTTGTGAATATCCAAACAACAATAAAAGCATAAATACACACCCAGAGTGTACTTAAAGCAGTAATCACAGTGCCTGAGGAGTAAGAAGCCTTGGCAACCAGTAGTTATAACTTCCTCAGAACAAGCCAATAGGTAGGTGCATTCTACAGACAAGAAAGCTGAGGCTCAGAATGATTAAGAGAATGGCTCAAAGTCACAAGATTTGCTGTGGAACAGATTCCTAACAGAATTCCTAAAATTCAAACCAGTGTCCGTTAGACTGGAGAGTCTATGTCCTTTTCATTACAGTGGGTTGCCCTCTTAGCCTGCTGTACCCCCTACACATGCAACAGATTCATGCCTTTTCTGATCAATACTACCTATTACCTTAAGCTATACCTGGTTAGTACTGATTCATGTGTAGCTTCAAAATGTTCACCTCCCATTGGCAGAGGCCAGCTTAGCGTCAAGGGAAAAGATGATCCAAAAATCCATATATTCCATGTTTTTGGTCTGTTTTGTGTCTGACCCAGTTTCCTGATGCCCAAGACTGAACTATTATTGTGAGCATCCTAACCTGGCTACCCCAGGACAGTAGGGAAGAAATATAACATTGGCAACTGTGTATACATGTTGCCCACATTTGCTGAAATAACCAAAAGAGGGTATGGAAATAATGGGAGATTACATTCAACGGCCTATCCTAACATTTCTTTTTTTTTTTTTTTTTTTTTTTTGCGGTTCGTGGGCCTCTCACTGTTGCGGCCTCTCCCGTTGCGGAGCACAGGCTCCGGACGCGCAGGCTCAGCGGCCATGGCTCACGGGCCCAGCCGCTCCGCGCAGCATGTGGGATCCTCCTAGACTGGGGCACGAACCCGTGTCCCCTGCATTGGCGGGCGGACTCTCAACCACTGCGCCACCAGGGAAGCCCCGGCCTATCCTAACATTTCTATTCCCTACCACATAAGAGAGAAAACAGTGTTCGCATCACAGAAGACAAAAAGCATAAACTTTGATATCTGAGCCGGGATTTAAAGTTGTAGAACTTGAGAAAGCAGTTTTCTTATCTGTAAAAGGGGTTGTTAGGAGGATTCAAAATAGTAAGTTTAACTTGCCCAGCCCACTGTAAGGTAAGTTGAAAATTGTTGCTATTGTAAATATTAGTAGTAGAAGTAGTAGTGTTGTTTTAGCATATGAACACAGATAATAATACATGGACCTGGGAAGTCCTTAATGAATTGTGTGGGCTCTTGGAAACCAGCTCCTACATTAGTCCTTTCCCTTCAGCATGGGACCGTGTACAGACAACTTAGACAAATAGTCAGGGGCTTGGCAAAGCACATGTGAAGAGACACAGTGCAATCTCTCCCCTCCTTGAGGGGCTACCAGGTTTTTGATGAATGATGAGGGTGTCAGTCATGAGGCAGAGCAGTAGGGAGCATTCCCCATTAAATATTTAAATCCCAGCTGCCATTCCCAAGGCCCCAGAATTCACATACTCAGATCTGAAGCAAATGAAAAACAAGAAAGCAAGTAATAAGTTAACAACCCACTTTAGAAATGACTGCATTCGTTCTGTTGAGCAGCTACTTAAGTTCTGATGGTTCCCACTCATTTGCCAGTGTGTAATTCTTTTTCTTTTTTTTTCTTTTCCTTCCAGTTTTATTGAGATATAATTGACATACAGCACTGTATAAGTTTAAGGTGTACGGCATAATGATCTGGCTTACATACATCATGAAATGATTATCACAATACGTTTAGTGATCATCCATCATCTCATATAGACACAAAATTAAAGAAGCACAAAATAAATATTTTTTCCTTGTGATGAGAACTCTTAGGACTTACTCTCTTGACAACTTTCCTATGTAACTTTCAGCAGTGTTAACTGCTTATCATGTTGTACATCACATCCCTAGTACCTATTTATAACTGGAGGTTTGTACCTTTTGACCACCTTCCTCCAACTCCTCCTCCCCACAACCCCCGCCTCTGGTAACCAAAAATCTGATCTGTTTCTGATGAGTTTATTTGTTTGTTAGTTTTTTCTTTGTTTGTTTTTGAAGTATATTTGACCTACAACACTATGTTAGTTCCTGGTACACAAACAACATAGTGATTCTGTATTTCTTTTTCTTTTTTTTTAAACATCTTTATTGGAGTATAATTGCTTTACAATGGTGTGTTAGTTTCTGCTGTATAACAAAGTGAATCAGCTATACCTATACATATATCCCCATATCTCCTCCCTCTTGCGTCTCTCTACCACCCTCGCTATCCCACCCCTCTAGGTGGTCACAAATCACAGAGCTGATCTCCCTGTGCTACGCAGCTGCTTCCCACTAGCTATCTATTTTACATTTGGTAGTGTATATATGTCCATGCCGCTCTCTCACTTCGTCCTAGCTTACCCTTCCCCCTCCCCGTGCCCTCAAGTCCATTCTCTATGTCTGCGTCTTTATTCCTGTCCTGCCCCTAGGTTCTTCAGAACCATTTTCTTTTAGATTCCACATATATGTGTTAGCATACAGTATTTGTTTTTCTCTTTCTGACTTACTTCACTCTGTCTGTATGAGTCTCTAGGTCTATCCACCTCACTACAAATAATTCAATTTTGTTTCATTTTATGGCTGTGTAATAGTCCATTGTATATGTGTGTCACAGCTTCTTTATCCATTCATCTGTCAATGGACACTTAGGGTGCTTCCATGTCCTGGCTATTGTAAATAGTGCTGCAATGAACATTGTGGTACATGACTTTTTTTTTTTTGCAGTACACAGGCCTCTCACTGTTGTGGCCTCTCCCGTTGCAGAGCACAGGCTCCGGACTTGCAGGCTCAGCGGCCATGGCTCACGGGCCCAGCCGCTCTGCGGCATGTGGGATCTTCCCAGACCAGGGCATGAACCCATGTCCCCTGCATCGGCAGGCAGACTCTCAACCACTGCGCCACCAGGGAAGCCCCATGACTCTTTTTGAATTATGGTTTTCTCAGGGTATATGCCCAGTAGTGGGATTGCTGGGTCATATGGTAGTTCTATTTTTAGATTTTTAAGGAACCTCCATATTGTTCTCCATAGGGGCTGTATCAATTTACATTCCCACCAACAGTGCAAGAGGGTTCTCTTTTCTCCACACCCTCTCCAGCATTTATTGTTTGTAGATTTTTTGATGATGGCCATTCTGACCGGTGTGAAGTGATACCTCATTGTAGTTTTGATTTGCATTTCTCTAATGATTAGTGATGTTGAGCATCCTTTCATGTGTTTGTTGCCAGTGTGTAATTCTAATCAGAATGAAAGTCCTTAGTCATAGCAAACTACAGAATCTTCTATCCTGAACCTATTAGGACTCTTATAAGTAAATACCTTGCTAAGGGAACTGAGTCATCAGCTCATAGTTCTGTCTATCCCAGGCTTATTCCTGATGCTGACAGGCCACAAAGCAGTACCTATCTCTTCCTGGTGTGTTTAGTTTATCTGACTGTGTCTTGGCCTTCCACCTCCCCATGCCCTGTGAATAAAGGTCATAAATATCCTCCCATCTGCCTAGACTTAGGTCAGCACACAGATTCTAACTCAATGTTGTACTACTGGTCACTTAACTTCCTCTACCTCATTTTCTTACATGTAAAGCAGTTGGTCAAGTCATAGTGCCCCATCAAGCCCTTAATGCCCTGATACAGAGCAATACCTCTTATGAAGTTAATGTGAGCATGTCAGGGGGAGGCATACAGATAGGAGATGTATACAGCTAATGGAGCAGGCCATAAAAGTAACTGGGCTCCACTTAGGTTTGACTGAGAGTAACAAAGAGAAAAGGAGAAAATCATGTTAATAGTCTACTATAGCTTGCCAAATTAATTGAAAGGAAACGTGTCACATTTCCTCATTACAAACAATGACTCTCCCTTTGGATCAACTCCCGCAAGCCCACCTTGGCCCCTCATCAGGTCAATAGCATTGATGAAGTCCATTCAGTAGCCCAAAATTTAAACAACTCTATATTTCCCAAGTCTGCCCCATCCTATTATTTTAGTTACTGTGGCTGAATATTTGGCACTCATCTTTGACTCCTTCAACTACCAAGTCCTTCAATATTTCTACTCTTCTATACCCCTAATCCATCCCAGTGGTCAGTAAAGAGCTCCAGACCTATATTCCTTCTCAACTAGCCAACAGAGAAAGCCTTCCTTTGTTCATCCTGTCTTAAGTATCTGCGTTGCAGCGTACCACATCTACCTCTGTGACTTTAACCTTTCTAAAATAAAGTTCTTATTCCCAAACACTAAATGTCTCCCCAAGAAATAAAGGCCCAAATATCTCAGCCTGGCGTTCAATTATTTTCATAATCTGACCCCAAATGTCCTACATCCATCACCCCTTTCTGTCTCCCTCCTTGAATTCTAGAGTCCACTCAAGCTAAGCTGACTGCTGGTCCCAGAGTACACTCCTGGTTTCTCTCCTCAGCACGTGTTCATGATCTTTCCCCACCTGCAAGAAGGCCTTAATCCACCAGTCTGTTCATATCTAAATCATCCTTCAGCATCAAATGTCACCTTTCCTAAAGACTTCCCTGAACTCCCAGACAGAAGGGATCTTTCTCTTCTCTGAATCTCACTGCCCTCTCTCGAGCATTTATTACAATGTGATGACTCCACAGACTGAGTTCTTCACCACTTCACTCAGCCTCCTCCTAGCACAGCAAATCAATCTCCGCGGAGTTTGAATCCTGGCCATTTATCAGACCTGGGGTTATTTATTTAACCTCTACCAGCCTCCATTCACTTGCTTACAGAATGGTGGTAAGAATGATTCCTACTTCACTGGGTTAGTATGAGGATGTTGTGAGATAATACATGTCCAGTACTTACTTAGCTGGCTGTCTGACATAGAAGAGCTCACTAACTGTTAGCTATGGTTCTTATTTATTTGTATCTGTGGAAGATAACTCTCCAAAAAGGGTTCCCTCTCTACAAGTGTGTGCTACTTCACCCACTACTAATACCATTACCCCTCCTCTTGAGCCAGGGCTGGCATTATGACTTTCCTTGATCGGTAAAATGCAACAGAAGTGATAACCCTTCTGGTCTCCTTTAAAAAGCCAGGCAGCTTCTGCCTTCCCCCTGGTACAGCCACTCACCCTGCAGTAAAGAAACTTGGACTAGACTACCGGATGATGAGACACCACGAGCAAAGAGAAAGGCCATGTGGAAGAGCACTGAAATACCAGGCACGTGAGTGAAGCCATATTGGATCTTCCAGCCAAGCCCAACAGGCAATTGAATGCATAGGCATGAGAGACTCCCCAAGCAAGACAAGCAGAATAACTGCCCAGCGGAGCCTTAGAAACCTCACAGCCAGCCGTGGATTTACGGGAAATCGTAAATGATTATAGAGTTAACTAAAACAACTTCTATCTACTTTCCCTTCTACTAGACCATGAGCTCCTTAAGGGTAAGGACCATATCAGATTTCTATCTGTATTGCCAGCTCCTAAACAGACAGAAATTTGAAGTAATTCATAGATTAATATACCAGTGAACTAAGTATGTGAGTGGCTAAGGCAGAATGTTTGAACAGAAAGCTATTGAATGAATTATGTCCTAGCTCTTTATGAGGATACTGGACATATAGAATCAAAGCCCAGGGCACAAAAACATTAATACAATCTGACAACATAAGCAGGAGGACCCCATTTTTGAAAGCTTTATGCTCAACATCTTGGTTAAATAGGTCTCTTCCAAAACAACCTGGCTGCCTGTCAACTTCAAAGACAGTGGCAACCTGGGTAGCCTGGGGAAAGGAAGTGGGAAACTTGGATTTATTGCACCAAGCTGAAATTGCAGAGGGAAACAGATGGGAGATAAAATGTTCCGTGATGTTGTCCATTTTTCTACCCATTCATGTAGTGATTGCTGCTCACCATCTGTGTTGGCCCCAG
This sequence comes from Leucopleurus acutus, assembly GCF_964270905.1. Classification (NCBI taxonomy): domain Eukaryota; kingdom Metazoa; phylum Chordata; class Mammalia; order Artiodactyla; family Delphinidae; genus Leucopleurus; species Leucopleurus acutus. The sequence continues at coordinate 26,514,578 of NC_139162.1, forward strand.
AAAGTTGGGTCTTTAAGCACTGAAAGAGCCTCCTTCTGTCACTACTGCAGAATTATATTAAATGTACCACCTCTTAAGATTATACCTTGTCTAGCAGAGTCTAGCTCTGTCCCTTTAAGCCTGATGGCCCATCCCCAGATCAAAAGACCTGAAAAGAAGTTATCTCTTCCAGCTTTTTCTCTTTCTCAAGTTTTGTCCTGAACCATAACCCTCTTGTTTTTGCACCTCTTTTCTGTTAAGAATCTTGCCTGTGACCTCAGACAGAGGTTACTGTGCACCAGAGGTTCTGACCCCAAGCTTACTGTGCACCAGAGGTTCTGATTCCAAGCTCTCTTCACCAACCATAATGGTTTATTTTCCCATGAACTCTCCAACTTCAGGTTGTGTGGATGAAGTGAAACCCTCAAACATACCACCTGGCCCCAGCATCCAGTGTAAACCCTTGTAATCTCTGTAATTCCTGGGCATTACACATGAGCTCTCAAATGAAGCCCACATCCCATCTGCTGGTCAACATTTTACATAGATCCCTTGGAAATGGGTTAGGAAGGGAAACAAAAGGATCAAGGATATGACCTTGCTAGTTTGAGTAGATGCGAATGAAACCCAGCGCCAGATGTGCTCAGCAGCTTTCACTCTTTACTTTTCATCAAGTGAAAAGTCATGCCCCCCTCAATAATTTGTGTTAATTCCCAGGGTCTTTATATTCTCACTGCCACTCCTTGCTGCAATTTCCTGAATCCACTGAATTCTTCTTCCTGGTTTTAATCCTGCCACATGTGCATTTACTGAGCCTCAAATATCTTTCTTTACATCATCAAATGCTTCTTGAGTCTTTCATATGTGAATGCAACAAAACCCAGTTACTGTGGCCTAGGACATAATGATCTAGTGGGGGGACCGAAAAATTAATAGACAATTAAACACTGTGGTGAATGCTCCTACAGGAAAAGTCGAATGTGTTCTTTAAAGCACCTCATTATGGGTGTAAGCTGGGAGAGCAGAACAAGCTTCCCAGGGAAATAAAAAGCAGGAGATACTTAAACAGTTGCTACTCAAAGTGTGGTCCATTAAAACAGACAAATCCCCAATCATAGTTAGAGATTTCAGCATCTCTCTCTCCATAATTGACAGGACAAATGGATAGGAAATCAGCAAGGAGGTAGCAGATTTGAACAACTATCAACCAACTTGACCTGAGTGACATTTATAAAACACTCAACCTAACAATGTCAGAATACACATTCTGCTCAAATGCATACAGAACAATTACTAAGAAAAACCCTATTCTGGGTCATACATCAAACCTCAATTATTTCAAAAGGACTCAACTCATACAAAGCATTTTCTCTAACCACAAAGAAATTAAATTAGAAATCAATAACAGATAGGTCTCTGAAAAAAATCCCCAAAATTTTGGAAACTAAATACACATCTAAATAACCCATAGGTTGGGCTTCTCTGGTGGCGCCGTGGTTAAGAATCCGCCCGCCAAGGCAGGGGACACAGGTTCGAGCCCTCCTCTGGGGAGATCCCACATGCCACAGAGCAACTAAGCCCAGATGCCACAGCTACTGAGCCTGCTCTCTAGAGCCCATGAGCCACAACTACTGAGCCCGCATGCCACAACTACTGAAGCCCGCACATCTAGAGCCCGTGCTCCACAACAAGAGAAGCCACCACAATGAGAAGCCCCCACACCACAACGAAGAGTAGCCCCCACTCGCCATAACTAGAAAAAGCCCATGTGCAGCAATGAAAACCAAAAACAAACATTTTGAACAGGATGAAAACTAAAATATCAGAATTTATGGAATGCCACCAAAGCAGTATTAACAGAGAAATTTATGACTATATGTCTATATTAGAAAAGAAAAGAGAAAAAAGGTCTCAAATCAATAACTTCAGCTTCCACCTTAAAAACTAGAATAAGAAGATAAAATTAAACCCAAATTAAGCAGAAGAAAGGATATAATAAAAATCAAAGGGGAAACAAATGAAATAGAAAACAAAAAGGCAATAGAAAAGAACAACGAAGTCAAAGCTGTTTTGCTGAGATCATTAAAATTAATAAAACTCTAGCCATAATGATTAAGAGAAGAAGAGAAAAGACACAAATTACCAACATCAGGAATGAAAGAGTTTCAGCATTTTTTTTTTTAATTTACTTTTGGCTGCATTGGGTCTTCGTTGCTCTGCGCGGGCTTTCTCTAGTTGCGGTGAGCCGGGTCTACTCATTGCAGTGGCTTCTCTTGTTGCGGAGCACGGGCTCTAGGCACGCAGGCTTTTGTTGCTGTGGCTCACGGACTTCCGTAGTTGTGGCTCGCGGGCTCTAGAGCACAGGCTCGGTAGTTGTGGCGCACGGGCTTAGTTGCTCCACAGCATGTGGGATCTTCCCAGACCAGGGCTCAAACCCGTGTCCCCTGCATTGGCAGGCGGATTCTTAACCACTACGCAACCAGGGAAGTCCCAAGAATTACAGCATTTAAATTTCTACAGACATTAAAGGATAAAAAGCAAATATAATGAACAATTTCATAACAATAAATACAGAAACTTAGATGAAATGGACAAATTCCTTAGAAGACACAAATGACCAAAGCTCATTAAAGAAAAATTAGGTAACCTGAAAATACCTATCAAGGAAAGGAATTGAAATTATAATTTAAAACACCCCATTAAGAAAACTCCAGGGCCAGATGGCTTCACAGTGCGTTCTACCGAATGTTTAAAGAAGAAGTAATGCCAATTCAATACAAACTCCTCCAAAATTTAAGGAGAAGGGAATACTTCCCAACTTATTCTGAGGCCAGCAGTACCCTGACACTAAAATCAGAAAAAGACATTACAAGAAAAAAAATAGACCAATATTTCTCTTGAACATTGATGGAAAAATTCTAAAGAAAATTTTAGCAAATCAAAACCAACAATATATTAAATGGATAATATATCAGGACCAAGTGGGATTTTTCCAAGAAATGCAGGGTTAGTTTAACATTCAAAATTCAACCAAGGTAATTTACTATGTTAACTAACTAAAGACAAAAAAACATGATAATCTTAATAGATACAGTAAAAGCATTTCCCAAAATCCAACATCCATTCCTGATAAAAACCCTCAGGAAACAAGAAATAGATGAGAACTTCTCCAATCTGAGAAAAGTCATCCAAAAAACACCCACAGTTAACATCATACTTAATGGTGAAAGACGTGAATATTCTCCCTCTGGGACTTCCCTGGTGGGGCAGTGGTTATGAATCCGCCTGCCAGGGCTTCCCTGGTGGTGCAGTGGTTGAGAGTCCGCCTGCCGATGCAGGGGACACGGGTTCGTGCCCCTGTCCGGGAAGATCCCACATGCCGCGGAGCGGCTGGGCCCGTGAGCCATGGCCGCTGAGCCTGCACGTCTGGAGCCTGTGCTCCGCAACGGGAGAGGCCACAACAGTGAGAGGCCCACATACCGCAAAAAAGAAAAAAAAGAAAAAAGAATACACCTGCCAATGCAGGGGACACAGGTTTGAGCCCTTGTCCAGGAAGATCCCACATGCCGCAGAGCTACTAAGCCCGTGTGCCACAACTACTGAGCCTGCACTCTAGAGCCCTCAAGCCACAACTACTGAGCCCACGTGCCACAACTACTGAAGCCCATGCACCTAGAGCCCGTGCCCTGCAACAAGAGAAGCCACCGCAATGAGAAGCCCACACACTGCAACAAAGAGTAGCCCCAGCTCGCCGCAACTAGAGAAAGCCTGAGCACAGCAACGAAGACCCAATGCAGCCAAAAATTAATTAATTAATTTTAAAAAATATATATTTTCCCCCTAAGATCAAGAACAAGTCAAGAATTTCCACTTTCATTACTTCTATTGAACATTGTACTGGAAGTTCTAGACAGTACATTCAAGCAAGAAAAGAAATAAACAGTATCCAGATTGTAAAGGAAGAAGGAAAATGTGAACCTTTATTCACAGATGACATGATAACCTATGTGGAAAAAGAGATGAACTCAACCAAAAAATTACAGAACGAATAGATGAGTATAGGAAAGTTGTAAAGATTCAACATCAATATTAAAAAATCAATTATATTTGTATATGCTATCTACAATTGGAAATTAAATTTTTTAAACTATTATTTAAAACAGTATTTAAATATATTAAATACTTAGGGATAAATCAAAAAAAAAGATGGGAAAGACCCATACAGTGAAAACAATGAAATACTGCTGAGAGAAATTAAGGAAGAATTAAATAAATGGACAGCTATACCTTGGTCATAGGTCAGAAGACTCAATGTTGTTAAGATGTCAATTCTCCTCCAAACTGATCTGTAGATACAAAGCAATCTCAATCAAAATCCTAGCAGGTATTTTTGTAGAAATTGAGAAGGTAACTCTAGAATTCATATGAAAATGTAAAGAACCTAGAATAACCAACATAACTTAGAAAAAGAAGAACAAAGTTGAAGGACTAACATACCTGATTTTAAGGCTTTTTTTAAAACTAGAGTAATCAAATCAGCATGGCATTGCCATAAAAACAGGCAAATATAAATAGCAAGTCCAGAAAAAAAAAAACTACACATATATGAACAGCTGATTTTTTTACAAAGGCACATATACAATGCAGATAGTATAGCCTTATCAACAAACAGTGCTGTAACAACTAGATATCTATATTCTCTGGCAACTCTGGACCTCTGTTCCCAGCAACTTGCTGGGCACCATGCTGTTCACCCATGCACTTTGCCCGGTTCCCCACCGCTCCCCACCGCTCAGCTCATCTCCCCTGTGTAACTCATTCACGTTGCTCACTCAGCCTCTACAGACAGCTGAGCAGGGGACCCCCAGGGGACTCTCTCCAGACCTGTGGCCCCCTGGGCCTGCCCTAGCTGCTGCCGTCCTCCCTGCAGTGGCCAGCCCTTGTGATGGGAAAGGCCCTCTGGACTCTGCCTGGGTGCAGACCTGCTGGGTGGCCCATTGACACACAGGGCCAGAAGGCCAGGGCATGGGCAGTGGGTTGTCACATTGGTTCCTCCCCGACCGGCCGGTCCCACTTACAGAGCCTTACCAGAAACTGGACACAAGCCAAGCTTTGGTTAAAGGAGGGGTCCTTACCACAAATGCCCACAGGGTTTAAGCTTAGAAGGTGAACCAGTGGAGAGCTGGGGAGGAGACAACACAGGATGGAAGGGATTGAGGCAAACTAGACAGAAAGGCCCATCCTGGTGGCAGCTGATTCCTGCCCACCCTGACATGAACCAGTATTGTCACAGCCTTGCTTTTTAAGACAGGAATCCAGATTTTTAGATGTAAATGTCTGAGTTTTAAGTGTCATCAATGAATCTAAATTAAAATACAAGAAAAGCCACAAGAGGCCAACATCCTGGTTCTGAAGCCACATTCAGCCTCAGATGCCAGCAGATCCCAGGTTAAACCCTTCAAGGCGTGGGATCAGCTCTGGTCCTGGGTGCCTGTGGGGGCAGCTGTGAGCTGGAGGAGCAGCGGGCAGGGCTTTCTCCCAGGTTGTCTGCAGCAGCCCGACCACAGCTCGGCTTCCCAGCTGCCTCCAGGTGGCGACGCCGGACCTCCGAAGTCGCTGCTGTCCAGCCCCACCACCCGGAAGCCCCGGTGACAGGATTGCCAGTACCTACCACATACGATGGGTTAAATATGTCCATGCCTTTGAACTGCTGCTTGGATATGGTCTCGTTGAAGATGAGCCCTCCGAAACTGGGGAGAGACAGCAAACGATTAGAGTGGACGCTTGCCAATCTTCTCCACGCAGACCGCCAATCAGCAGAGCGCTTTCCCGGCTCCCTGGCCCAGCTGGTCTCCCCAGTGCCCTCTGCACCCCACACATGCATTTTCCCCTCTGTTCTGAGTCTAACCTGTTCCAAAAAGCCCACCTGATGATGTCAGCCCACTGAAAACCCAACGAACCCTTTCTGAGGCCACTTAGCTGGCTGGGCTCTGCTGAGTGATAGCCTGCGAGCTGCTCTTCAGCAGAAAGCCGAACCTGCACAACGTCTCCCGCCCCTCTACCCCGTTCCCAGAAGCCGCCACCCCAGAACCTGGCCCCACCAGCCCCTGTGGTTTAGCAAAGGCCTGGAGCCCAGGAGCTTCTAGAAGCAAAGACACCTCGACCACAGCCTCCCTTCCCCAAGAGTCAGTCGGGAAAGCACATCATAAGGGACTGGGGTGGCCCCGGTCAGCGTCCACGAGCAGAAAGGGGCCCCAAGGATGGGTCTGGAGGGCAGAAAGCCTGGGCTCGGCTGGAGGCCCCAGGGCCCTGGGGCACTAATCCCTCAGCATTGTAGGTCCCACCAGCGGCCGTGCTGCGGAAACACGGCGTCCACAGTGCCGTCGCCTTGAGGCCAGCTAAGCGAGGCCAGGCCGGCAAGGGCGTCAGCAGCAGGAGAGCAGGGCCCCGGGCGCCAGGGCGGAGGCCGCGGCCGGTGCTCGTCCGCTGTCACCAGGCTCTGCTCCTCAGGCCCCCGGTGCTGTGGCCGCCATAAACAGCGCTGCCCCTCGGAATATACGAGGTTCGGGGTTCTGCGGGGAAGAGCAAAGAGCATGGCGAAGGCGCCGCGAGCATGGCGAAGGCGCCGCGAGCATAGCGAAGACGCCGCGTCCACTGCTCACCCCACCCGGACCCAGAGGCGTCGCCACACCCTTGCGTCCGCGCGCGCACCTGCTGACGACCATCCTCAGAACTTTCCCACCCGAACTTCAGGATCTTCACGACGGGCAGGTTCTGCTTGGCGACGAGGACCCACACGGGGGTCAGGGCCGCGAAGCCAACGCAGACCAGCGGCGTCAGATACTGACTGTGTAGGGCGGGGTGGGGGGCGGTAAAGGGGCGCGTGGCTGGTGGCGCCAGAGCTCACGGAGGGGCCCGGGCTGTGGTCTGGGTGGCAGAGCTGAGAGGTGGGTGGGTACCCTGGGCACCGCAGGCCCGAGGAGCAGCTTACGTCCCCATCAGTCTGGTGGGCCGTCCCCCACACGTCTCAGAGAACCTCTTTCCTATCAGGTGGCTGGAAGGTCTCCTTCCACCTCGGTTCCCGCCACACCCGCCTTTTCTTCTCTTATGTCTTTGTGACTTTCCTGACACACTTCCCTCCTCTGCCTCCTCTCCGCCCAACCTTATCGGTTCCACTTATGGGATCGTGACCGTGGCCAGCACCGCGTTCGTCACCTCGTGTGCCTGACTCTCCTGTTCTCAACGACCCACTCGGATGGCCCGGCATGAGGTGGCAGACCAGGATACACGCCCTGCTCCTGAGGCCATCCCAGCGCCTGCGTTTCTCATAGGGCTCGGACCTCGTCCTGCTTTGCATCTACTCCTGTCCCTGTGTCACCTGCTCCAACCAGCGGGAGCCCGGAAGACCGACCTCGACCTGGATCGGCCACCGGAACCTGGGCGCAGGCCTGAGCCCGACACACGGGGCACACGCGGCCGCCTCGCCCCACCCACCCACCCCCGCCGCACCCCGCCCCGCCCCGCCTGCCTCCTACGCGCACGCAGAGCGAGTCACCGGCCTCGTGGAGAAATGTCCTCTGACCCCAGGCGCGCCCAGAGCGGGCTCGGGGGTGCGCACCCCTCTGCAGAGGCCGCAGGCCCAGAGTGCAGGCGTGGCTCCATGTCCCCTGCCCTTCTCCGCAGGAAACAATCGTGTCCCGTCCTTCTGGCCCACGGGCTCGCGGGAAGCTGCTGGGAAGGACCGGCCGCCACAGGCCATGTGCTCCACGGTGGGCGTTCAGGGCAGGAGGTGGGTCCAGGGGTTCTGCTAGTGTCCAACGCCCTGGAAATGGCATCCTGGAGAAGCAGGTACTCAGGACCAGTACCCTCCCAGCGCCGTGATACCCGCCTTCCCAGCTGAGGGCTCACCCCGCTTTAGTCAGGACTTACCTGACTGGTGCCAGGCCGGAGACCCGCGAGACCCCAGGGATAAACCACTGTCCAACTGAAAGGACGGGTGACCCAACACAACTCAACGTCTGGTGCATCGAGCGGAGACGTGGGGCTGAGCGCAGAGGGGAGGAAGGGTCTAGGGAGGCCTGAGACTCGAAGTTATTTTGCAAATCAAACTCGATAACTAACCCATGCACAAATCTCCTTTGAAATTATTTTGTTTGAAAAATAAATAAGGTCATCTTATTTAAAAGAAAGGAAGAAAGAAGAAAAGGAAGGAGGGAGGGAGGGAGGATCTCACAAACAACCTAACCACACCTCAAGGAAAGAGAAAAAGAAGAACAAACTAAACCTAAAGTTAGGAGAAGGAGGAACTTCCCTGGTGGTCCAGTGGTAAAGAGTCCACCTTCCAATGCAGGGGATGCGGGTTCCATCCCTGGTCAGGGAACTAAAGATCTCACATGCTGTGAGGCAACTAAGCCCACCGGGCCGGCAACAGCTACTGAACTCTCCCGCCTCAACTAGAGAGCCTGCGAGCCGCAAACTAAAGAGGCCACGCTCAACAACTAGAGAAGAGAAAACCCGCACGCCACAACTAGAGAGAAGCCTGCGCACCACAATGAAGAGGCCGTGTGCTGCAACGAAAGGTCCCGCATGCCTCAAGGAAGATCCCCGCGTGCTGCAACTAAGACCGGAAGCAGCCTAATTAATTAATTAATAAAAAAATATTGCCCTCCCCAATGGGGGTGGGCATCATCCAATCCATTAAGGGCCTGAACTGAACAAAAATGTAAAGGAAGGACAAATTAGCTTTTTGCTTGAGCTTCACCTTCTGCTACCCTCAGACATCAGCACTCTGGTCCTCCCGATATTCGCTTTACTGCAATGGTCTGGAACCTGATCTGCAATCTCTCTGAGGTATGCCTGTATTATTAAAATCTATTTTTTCCTTAAGTAAACACAGTTTGAAGCCAAGCATAAGGGTTAATAGGGGTTTGTGTAGATGTCCTTAAGTGGCTTGGCATTTTGTAAAGTTTTGGGGTGAATGGGCAGAGCACAGAGGATTTTTAGGGCAGTGAAGGTATTCTGTATGATACCATAATGATGGATATATGTCATTATACCTTTGTCCAAACCTGTAAAATGTACAACTCTAAGAGTGAGCCCTGATGTAAACTATGGACCCTGGATGATTCTAATGAGTCAGTGTAGGTTCATCAATTATAACAAATGTACCACTCTGGTAGGAGATGTTGATAATGGGGGAGGCTATGTGTGTGGGGGTGCAGGGGTGATATGGGAAAATGTACCTGCTACTCAATGTTGCTGTGAACCTAAAACTACTCTAAAATGGTCTTAAATAAATAAATATGACATATATTTTACACCAGAATACAGCCATTTTTATTCCACTTTATAATTTTTTAAAATTATTTCCTGGTAAAATTGCTTAATTCTCTTCCAAAAGTAAAATGGGGACTGCTCAGACTTCGCAGCGTCCTGCAGGGAGTATTCTAGGAAGCTACCACTAGATGGCAGCATCCGCCCACAGATGTTGTAACCAGCTTAGACCGTCTCTGCAACAAGGAACTACACGTGTTTGAGGAACCCTAGAGGGCCTGAGGCCTCACCATCTGTTTAGGGGGAAGCAGAGGATGCTGGCTCAGAAAACATCTGGTAGGGGGCAGTCCTCTCCACGCCTCTACGGGTACACACACACTCCTGCCCTCATTCACTCAGAAGGTCCTGTCACAATTCTATACAGTTGTGGCCATTTTAAACACACACACACACACACACACACACACACACACACACACCCCACCCAAGATGTCCAAGCCCAGAAAAGGCCCCTGACCCACCAAATCTCAACGTTCAGAGGGCTCTTGCATCTGTTCCTTCCTTTCTATTTTAAACATAGACATCACTGGAGATGCAGCACATTAAATAACAATTTCAGTGTCAGGATGCACCAGCCCCCAGTGTCAACCAGGTCACCCTCGGTGTGGGTTGCACTCTGCAGAGCCAGGACCCGCAGGAAACCACAAACTAGGGAATCTCTGACGTCTGATGAGCACTCCCTGGTACCGGGAAGTACCTTCACTCCCTTTTTTCACTTCAGGTAACTGATTTTCAGTGTGGTTTAGTCACGTCTCTGTGTTCGTGTACCACCTAGTGGTAGAAGAGAGATTCAAACCCACATTTGTCTGATTTCAAACCCCCTTTTTTTCTACTATCACTTTACTGTAGTGTTTATCTACTTTATTGGAACTTTTCCTACAATACTGGGTGGGGGGAAAAGAAAACAAGAATATCTGGCTCTCTGAAAAGATTTAGTGTCACTTGGGTATTTTTTCTTTTTACAAATAGAATCCAATAGAATTAAAGAATTTTGCCAAATGCTGAATGGAAGTTAAATGGTAGTTAAATGGAATGGAATGGGGAATTCTAGTCAACAAGAATTCTCACAGGTATTGCAGAAAAAGTTTTCTGTGACCACGATAGCACCTGAAATGCCTTATCACCACATAAAATTTAAGTTCTATGAAGAATGCCACACTTGTTCTCAAAATGTTCATAAACTGTGCATTCTTAGTTTGAGGTTAGATGTTATGTAACTCTGACCCAGAAGACTTTTCTATGCTACTGCTGGCCACAGGGCCATTATAATCAGCAAATTGATATAAGCGTAAGTCATATTAATAAAAGAATAAAGTAATTATCACACTCTTCTCTGCCTTGGTCAGACCTCTCCCAATGGTGCCAAGTTCTTGTTATGACATTTTATGATAGGTTTTGTCAACCTAAAGAATGGGTTTTGGGGCTTCCCTGGTGGCGCAGTGGTTGAGAGTCCGCCTGCCAATGCAGGGGACACGGGTTCATGCCCCGGTCCAGGAAGATCCCACATGCCGTGGAACGGCTGGGCCTGTGAGCCATGGCCGCTGAGCCTGCGCGTGCGGAGCCTGTGCTCCGCAATGGGAGAGGCCACAACAGTGAGAGGCCCGTGTACCGCAAAAAAAAAAAGAATGGGTTTTGATGCCAAAAGTTATTATGACATTTTAGGATTGATTTTGTTAATAAGAGAAGAGAGAGCAGGATGGTCAGGGGCTCCAGGCCAGACATCCCCGGGGGTCCTCAGCTGTTTCTCCTGCCATGAACTGAGGAAGAAATGATTTAATAAGGGGGACATAGCACCTGTACTCAAATATGCAGGGCATTTGTTTTCTGGCTCCGGTGATCAATGCAGGCCTCGGAACAGAAGGCACACAGATAGAGTTTATCTCATGATAAGGAAGAGTACTGTCTCACCAAGTGCTGTCCCACAGTGGAATAGGTGGCTTGGGAAGGGCATCAATATCTGATGAACCAGTGATACCCATAAGCAGAAAATCATTCCATATACGTGATGTACTGTGACAAACTCTAGACGCACAGTGGTGTTTCAGGTAGGCTTTGTCTCTGCCCTCACAGGGGCTTCACAGACAAGACAGACCAGAAAAAAAAAAAAAAAAAACATATCTAGTTTTAACTATAAAGTATGAAATGTACTATAATAAGAACAAGAGTGCAAAGGAGCCCATCCAAGGGGCCCCTGCCCCTGTCTCTGAGTACAGAGAAGGATTCCCAGAGAATGAGAATATGAGACTTAAATAGTGAATGAGAATTAACTGAATAAAGAAAATAGGAGAAAGAGAAGATTCTCCCCTGAGAACAATGCTCCTTCCCAAATACAGTTCTCTGTGACCTCCTTCACATATGTGACCTTTATAAACACCAAGGAAAATAGCCTGTTGTTATGTTATCTATTGCTGCATAACAAGCCACCTCAATGCTTTGTGGCTTAAAACAACCACCATTTATATGCTCATGATACTGCATCTTGGCTGAATTCACACAGGAACGTCTCCTGGCTCGCCTGGGCTCACTCCTGTGGCTATAATCATCCTATAGCTCCACTGGGATGGACTGGCCAGATGGCCTCGGCAGGGGCACCTTGGTTCTCCTCCACAGCCTCTCACCCTCTGGAAGGCTAGAAAGAACTTCCTTACACGGTGGTCTCAGGGCTGCATTCCGAGAGGGCAAAGGAGGACGTCTTAAGGCATCTAGGGGCCCAGGCTCTGGAACTCACATAGCATCATTTCTGCCACATTCTATTGGTCAGAGAATGTCATAAGGCCAATTTGGATTCAAGCAATAGGGAAACAGACTCTTCCTTTTGACAGGAGGAGCTACAAAATACTGTGGCTCTGTTTGTCAATCCACCATAAGTATGGTGAGAAAACCCAAAGTGGAAGGAACTAGGGAAGATTCCAGAGAAGAGATGGAGCTTGAGCTCAGTCTTAAAGGATGAGTAAGATTTTGTCGAGGAGAGCAGAAGGAGTGCACAGCATTACAATGACGTGGAGGTGTCAGAGAACACAGGTGACCTGTTTGAAAAAGAACACAGGGATTGGCTCAGGGGACAAAATTGTGGGGAAAGACCCATCAGGAGAAGAGCATCATCACACCTAGCACCGTCCCACGTGCATGTGGCTGCTCATGATACGGTTAATAAATACCGACTGTGTCCCATCAAGGACAAGATCATGAAGGCCTCTATGGTAGATACAGGAGTTTGCCAAGAGAAAATTTTTTTTTTTTTTTTGGCAGTACGCGGGCCTCTCACTGTTGCGGCCTCTCCCGTTGCGGAGCACAGGCTCCGGACGTGCAGGCTCAGCGGCCATGGCTCGTGGGCCCAGCCGTTCCGCGGCATGTGGGATCTTCCCAGACCGGGTCACGAACCCGCGTCCCCTGCATCGGCAGGTGGACTCCCAACCACTGCGCCACCAGGGAAGCCCCCAAGAGAAAATTTTTAATCAGGGGAGTTAGGCAATGAGAATTTTCCTTGCGTATCCGAGATGTCGTTTCATAGACACTGCATAAATTAGCAGCCAAACTATTTTGTTCCTGTGGATCTGGTCAAGACCTTTCATCATCTGGACTTTCTGTGGCCCCTGACTTGATTATCTGTGTGAATTCTGGATCTTTCTTTTGATCACATCAATTCACTCAGAGTAGAGGAGAGATGCAATGTCCTCAGCAAGTTGCAGAGACCCCATCTGACATGAAAATGGACACTGGAACAAGAGGACCATGATGAGAGCAGGTATGAAGGCATAGGGCTAACATCTAATCCAACACACATTATCTCCCTCCAGTTGGATTCACACAAGATTTTTTTTTTTTTTTGCCTCAATCAGTAGAAAGGAGATATTTTATTGCTAAGAGGCTGGAGAGAGAGAGAAGTGAGATTGAAATTCTGGAACTAATCAACTCTGGCAAAGCCCTAATAGTGGTAACTTGCGACTACAGTGGTAGATTGCCCAGGGTCACATGGATCAAATGCTTTAAGCCACTAAGAACACAGAATAAACATTTTCTCATATCTGTGGTTGCTCTGTGAGCAGGACCTTACATGACGCACGATGAAAGTGTAGTCATAAAAGACCACGTATTATTATTGTATGATTCCTTTTACATGAAAGGCCCCGAGGAGGCAAATCTATAAAAACAGGAAGTAAATTAATGGTTGCCTATTACTGTGAGGAGTGAGGAGAAATGGAGGGTAGCTGCTAATGGACACAGGGTTTCTCTGGGGGACGATAAAATGTTCAAACTTTGATTGTGTAATGGAGCAGGACCCTATGGGGCCTTCCTGGGACAGACCCTCCCCCCCACTCCCCAGCACGTGCTCTGCCTGCCTCTTTTTTTTTTTTTTAATATTTATTTATTTGGCTGCCCTCGATCTTAGTTGCGGCACGGTCTTAGTTGCGGCACGCAGGATCTTTAGTTGCGGCATGTGGGATCTAGTTCCCTGACCAGGGATCGAACCCAGGCCCCCTGCATTGGGACCGTGGAGTCTTAGCCACTGGACCACCAGGGAAGTCCCCTGCCTGCCTCCTGTTTGTAGAAAAACTTTAGCCTCCTAGGGCTTCCCCTAGTTCCAAAGAATAAATTTAATCAGAGAAGTGAGAAAATGCAGGAACAAAGGAAAGCAGTCAAGCAAGACAAAATAATAATAGTTTAGCCGTTAAACAAAGTCAAGGCCCTTCCGTTCCTCTTCAAGGGCTATAGATAATCTTCTGAGCCAAATCCTTTGAGCTGTTTTGCAGATACTGAAACCCCCACCAGGTGGGAGAAGTTATCTGCGTGCTGCCCACAAGCACGTAGACCCCAGACCAGCTGGAACCAGAAGGTTGATGATGTTGACTCCCTGTTACCTCACCATCAACCAACCAGAAGAATGTCCATGAACTGATCACATACCCTGCAACCCTCTCCCACACTCTATCTTTAAAAATCTTTCCCGGAAAGCCTTTGGGGACTTCGGGCCTTCTGAGCATTAGGTGCCTGGACCCCTTGCTTGGTTGGCCCTGCAATAAATGCTGCACTTTCCTTCACCACAACTCGGTGTCAGTAGATGGGCTTTACTGTGTGCAGCTGAGCACACCCAAGTTTGGTTTGGTAACAATTGTGGTGATGGTTATAAAACTCTGTGAATACATTAAAAATCGTCAAACTGTACACTTTAAGTGGGTGAATATATGGTATGTGAATGATATATCAATAACGCTGTTCCAAAAAACTAAGTTAAATTAAAGAATAAACTCTCTTTTCATGCAAATCCTGTCATTTGGAGGCTGGCTGGCAACCATCCTCTAATCTAACCTTTATGCTCAGTAAGTCTTTTCAAAATCAAGGGGAGATATGGGACCTCCCTGGCGGTAAAGTGGTTAAGACTCTGCACTTCCACTGCAGGGGGCACAGGTTCGATCCCTGGCTGGGGAACTAGGATCCCACATGCTGCATGGTGTAGCCAAAAAAAAAGCAAAAAACAAGGGGAGATATATTCTCAAGGCAAAAATGAGTATAATAAATATCTTCTGCTTCCTAATGGTGCCCTTTGTTTGTTTAGCCCAAAGGGAGCATCTATATAAACGCAGGTCAAGAATCCAAGAACTTGATAGCTATCAGCTGGAATTTACATCATCCAATTAATCTCAATGCTGGCAAAAACTACTATCTTGTTTTGTTTTGTGGGGAGAAGTAGAATCTCTTGGAGGTGGGAAGAATTAAGACCTGTTGATTCAATGCATTTTGTGTTAGGTTTGCAAGACAGTGATGACACGTTCCCGGGCCTCAGGTTGACTATATTTTGCTAAAATAGGAAGGGATCCCTCAGGGACACACAGGTCTGGGGCTATTTGTGCTGCAGGGTGGATTCATCACTAAATTATCTTTCTAACGAAGGCAAATTACCTCCTATGTTGTACAAGACCCCGAAGACATTAGACGAATGAATCTAATGTCCAGCCAAGACTTGAGCTGAGAGTCAGCAGGATAGCACCTGCCAGAGGAGACTCTTGAGTGGTCTACACAGACAAAAGGTGAGCGTCGGCAACCGTGATCACAGGTACCCCTCGGGAGGGCTTTCACACACCAGGGTCTTATGTGATACTCTTCTCAGTCATTGCCAGGAATGATTTTAATTACATTTATCTGCATGTGAGGAAACTGATGTTCAGAAACATCAGAATCATATAGTGGACAGGGCTTAGCTGTTGTAGACATAGAGCTCTTTGTTCAAATGCCTTAAATACAACGTATTAGCCCAATGACTTTTGGAAAGTTTTTACACCTGAGTTTCAGTCGCCTCATCTTTATAGTGATGATGATAATGCCCTCTCATAGGCTTGTAAGAACTACAGGAGAATTTATTCACACAAGCACATACACACATATGCACATATACACATACACGCACATGCACACACATACATACACACAGAATGTCTGGCGCTTCTAAAGAGTCTAGCAAGTGGTTATTAAACTGTGACCTCTGGAGTCTAACCACTTGGGTTAAAATGCCAGGCCTGCTATTTGCCAAAGCTAACAAATGCAAGAAGCTTGGCTTCTCTGTGCCACATTTTCTTATCTGTAAAATGGGGACACTAATAGCAGCTGACCCACAAGTTTGTTGTAAAATTTTAAGATGATAAAAAGCATAGGAAGTCCATAATAAATAGTCAATAAATGATGGAGACAAAGAGGATAATGATTATCTTAACTCTGAAACAGTTTGTTCAGGGTCACATAACAGGTAAGGTGAAAGTGGGCTCCAATTCTAGGTCTTCTGACTTTAAATACTGATATTTTTCCATTACTAGAGAAGACCACAAAGTCAAGAGAAAGGGTGTGAAATATTTTCAAATCCCAAAGGGTCTTCGGTGGCAGAAAGGACGTCAGCAACATTCAAGAAACAATAAACTCTTCTTAAAAAACAGAATAGAAGGGAACACTTCCTAACTCACTGGATAAGACCAATATTGTTGCAGTGATTCCAAAGCTAGATAAAGACATGACAGAAAAAGAAAACTACAGACCAATCTCTTTTATGAATATGGACACAAAATCCTCAACAAAATACTAGCAAAGTGAATCCAACAGCATATAAAAATAATTGTATATGCTATAACCAAGTGAGATTTATCCCAGGAATATAAGATCAGTTTAGGATACAAAAACCAGTCAAAATTATATACCATATATAGAATAAAAACAAAAACCACATGAACATCTCAATAGATACATAAAAAGCATCTGAAAAATCCAACACCCTTTCATGATAAAAACATTCAACAAACCAGGAATAGAAGGGAACATACTTCTTCAACGTGATAAAGGACATCTGTGAAAAACCCATAGCCAATATCATACTTAATGTTGAAAGACTGAATGCTTTCCCCCTAAGGTCAAGAACAAGACAAGAATGTCCACTTATATCCAACATTGTACTGGAGGTACAACATCGTACCAGGGCAATTAGGCAAGGAAAAGGAATAAAGACATCCAGATCAGAAAGGAAGAAGTAAAATTATCTCTGTTTGCAGATGACATGATCTTACATATAGAAAACCCCAAAGAATCTGCTTAAAAACTATGAGCTAATAAACAAGTTCATCAAGTTGAAGGAAACAAGATCAAGATATAAAAAGTAGTTGTATTTCTATACACTAGCAGTAAACAATCCAAAAATAAAATTAAGAAAAAAATTCTACTTGTAATAGCATCCAAAAGAATAAAATACTTAGAAATAAATTTAACTGAATAAGTGCAACACCTATACACTGAAAACTGCAAAACACTGTTGAAATTTAAGATCTAAATAAACAGAAAGAAATCACATGTTCCTGGATTAGGAGACTCAATATTGTTCAGAGAGCAATATTCCCCAAACTGATCTACCTGTTGTTCAACACAAGCCCTACCAAAATTCAGCTGGCTTCTTTGCAGCAACTAACAAGCTGATCCTAAAATTCATACGGAAATTTAAGGTACCCAGAATCCCCAAAACAATCTTGAAAGAGAACAAAGTTGGACTTTTTAGGGACTCACACTTAGTTTCAAAACTTACTTCTAAACCACAATAATAGAGACAGTAATGAAACAGGAGGGAAGGGGGCAGGGCACAACCTTTAAAAGAATGACATAGCCCAAGGACACGATATAAACCGATTAGACCAACAGGTCCAAAATGGTGGACCAGTCGACTTCCACTAGACCTTGAGTCTCATTTAGCTTGCTGATGTGTTACTAGCTCATTGTAACACATCAGCAAGCTAAATGACACATACACAGGTGCCATGACAGTTCCAAGACCTACCATAAAGGTCAAAAAGTGGGTGGTGGCCCAATTTCTGGAAATTTCCACCCCTTCCCCAACATAGCTGGAATACTCTTCCCACTCATTAGCCTATGAAATTACTCACCCCTATAAAAACTGACAACCCAGACTTCCCTGGTGGCGCAGTGCTTAAGAATCCGCCTTTCAATGCAGGGGACACAGGTTCGAGCCCTGATCCGGGAAGATCCCACATGTCGCGGAGCAACTAAGCCGGTGCGCCACAACTACTGAGCCTGCACTCTAGAGCCCACAAGCCACAACTACTGAGCCCGCGCACCTAGAGCCCATGCTCTGCAACAAGAGAAGTCACCACAGTGAGAAACCCACGCACCGCAATGAAGAGTAGCCCCTGCTCGCTGCAACTAGAGAAAGCCCGCGTGCAGCAACGAAGACCCAATGCAGCCAAAAATAAATAAATTAATTAATTAAAAAAAAAAACTGACAACCCCATACCCTGGGGCCGCACTGGCCTTCTGTGATGGCCCACACTCTGTCTGTGGAGAGTGTTTCTCTCTAAATAAATCCACTTCTTACCTATCACTTTGTCTCTTACTGAATTCTTTCTGTGATGAGACATCAAGAACCTGAGCTTCATTAAGTCCTGAGACCAGGTGTGTGATCTCAGTGAAAAGACTGTGGGATCAGGGACTTCCCTGGTGGCTCAGTGGTTAAGAATCTGCCTGCTAGCCACTATGGAGAATAGTATGGAGGTTCCTTAAAAAACTAAAAATAGAATTACCATATGACCCAGCAATCCTACTAGTGGGCATATAACCAGAGAAAACCATAATTCAAAAAGACACATGCACCCCAATGTTCACTGCAGCACTATTTACAATAGCCAGGTCATGGAAGCAACCTAAATGCCCATCGACAGATGAATGCATAAAGAAGATGTGGTACATATATACAATGGAATAGTACTCAGCCATAAAAAGGAATGAAATTGGGTCATTTGTAGAGACGTGGATGAATCTAGAGACTGTCATACAGAGTGAAGTAAGTCAGAAAGAGAAAAACAAATATCGCATATTAACGCATATATGTGGAACCTAGAAAAATGGTACAGATGAACTGGTTTGCAGGGCAGAAATTGAGACACAGAAGTAGAGAAAAGACATATGGACACCAAGGGGGGAAAGAGGTGTGGCGGGCGTGGTGTGATGAATTGGGAGATTGGGATTGACATGTATAAATGTGTATAAAATGGATGACTAATAAGAACCTGCTGTATAAAAAAATAAATTAAATTTTTTTTAAAAACGAATCTGCCTGCCAATGCAGGGGACACGGGTTCGAGCCCTGGTCCAGGAAGATCCCACATGTCGCGGAGCAACTAAGCCTGTGTGCCACAACTACTGAGCCTGCGCTCTAGAGCCCACGAGCCACAACTACTGAGCCCATGTGCTGCAACTACTGAAGCCTGTGCTCTGCAACAAGAGAAGCCACCACAATGAGAAGCCCGTGCACTGCAATGAAGAGTAGCCCCAGCTCACTGCAACTAGAGAAAGACTGCGCATAGCAACAAAGACCCAATGCAGCCAAAAATAAATAAAATTTTTTTAAAAAGACTGTGGGTTCAAGTCCCAACCTGAGTTGCATGGTTTCAGTGAGGTACTGACATAAAGATAGACATATAGATTAACGGAATAGAATTAAGAGTCCAGAAATAAATCCATACATCTATGGTCAACTGTTCTTTCAACAAGGATGCCAAGACCATTCACTGGGGAAAGAATAGTCTTTTCAGCAAACGATGCTGGAACATCTGGATAGCCACATGCTGAAGAATAAAGCTGGACCCCTACCACATACCATATACAAAAATTAACTCAAAATGGGTCAAAGGCCTAAATGGAAGAGCCAAGATCATAAAACTCTTAAAAGAAAACATAAGGCCAGCGTGGGAGGGCTTCCTTACAGCTAGAATGGGAGCTCTCAGGCTTTGACCAGGTTTACAATAGAGCTATGTTACAAGACCAATGCAGTCTATTTTGTGCAGGATAGTTGTGCAAAAGCTGTGTTGGTCACGTGACTGAGTCACAGAGCTATTGCAGCTGGTTGAGTATGGCAGGAATCATTTTCAACTCAGTTTTGATAGAGGGTTTTCTGCCATGATCACAAGGCACTCATATACCTTGATCCCTCCCTTTTTCCCTATCATTATCTATTTTCAGGAAAGTATATAAAGGTGGTCATTTATATCTTAACCTTCACCTAGGTCATTCATTCATCCATTCATTTATTAATTTTCCTAGTGCTTTCAATAGCCCAAGGTCAAATAATTTGCATATTAAGCTTCAATTTCCTTATCCTTGTTAGGAGACAAGTCTCCTCAGATTTCTCACTTTCTGCGAGGTCTGGGCCTTCTAAGCAAGATATGTTTGAATGGCAAACAGCTTTGGAAGCTAGAGACATGTATCTCATGAGACATTTGGAGATTATCTCTCTGGAGATATCACAAGGTAATAAAGATAAGACTTTTCCTTCCCTCTCCCCCAGTGGAAACTTGCTTACATTTCATAAGTAATCTCTCTCTCCACAGGGGAAGATGGACAGATCGCCAGTTTCCTAATTTCAGGGTTCCTCTCCTATGGGGCACCCCTCTGCATGAGCAGGTAACCTCCAGCCTTCATCACCTTTCCCCATGGAGCGTGGGGCAAGGGGAAACGCTGCCCTGGCAGCTGGTTTGGCTGTGAGTACTAAATCATCTGTGTCTCTGACCCAGGGGTCTCATGTCTGCTCTAAGTACATAAAAACCGTAACAGGCTAACTCATAAGCTTACAAGCAAGGTAAAATCCCAGACTTTTCTCAATTTCTGACTTAAAATTTTGTAAAATGGATAATACCAGAACCAACACTTTAGAGTTTTCATCAAGACCATATGAAATAATGCATGTAAACACTTAGCTATTATCAGTCAGTCACTGTGCCTTACTATATTTATTAATTACTCTACTGGAGACACAAAATTAAGTACTAGGGACACAGTAGGAAGCAATAAAGGGATTTGCTTCTTAGATTTCTGTCTGAAAACCTGAGTTCGAGTTCTGGTTATGCATTAACCAGTTTTGTGACCTAGGACAGTCACCAGAGCCTTTGTATTCTCATTTGTAAAAGTAGAATATTGGAAGAGGTCAACATGTAAATGATCTATTCCAAGGAACATTAGACTCATGAGATTATTCTTGGGGGAAAAAAAGTGTTCCATGGACACAAAAGTCAGGGAAACTTTGCATCTTATATATCTCCCCTAGAAATCTATAATGCATATAGTAAAAACTCTGAGAAGCCCTCAGAAAGGAAACCTGTTTAATTTGAATGAAGCCACAGTTTCCAAAAGTCATTTGACCACAGGACCCTTTTTCCTCATGACAGCAAATCAGCATCCCATGGATCATATCGTAGGAAATACTGAACTAGGTGATCTAAGTTTCTCCAATGTTAACAATCTTCTGTCTCTCTGCCATCATTACCTACATCTAATGTTTCTTTCTGTAATTTCAGACTCAGGTGTGAGTGGGGATGGTCTTCTTGTTGACAGGGGCCACATCTGTCACTTCTAAGTCACAGGGCATAAGCAACTGACAGGTGTTTACACAGAGCCACACCAGTAAAATATACACCCATCAGCAAGTGCACAAAAACAATGATATTGGAAGTTTGTAAATGAGCTTCCCAACATACTTATTGCCACCAACACCTTGTTTTCCACTGTTCCCAGGAAGCCTTTTCTTTAATAATCAGATGGAAAGAAAAGCTTGGAACCAGAAGGCTTTTTTTTTTTTTTTCTGCCTTCTAAACAGCTAAACCCAATAAGAGTAATGGTCTAGAACCTGGAAGATTTGGATTCTAATTCTGCCAACCCATGAACTCACTTTTGATTTGAAGCAAGTCATCTTCCATATCGAATCCTGCATCTTCCATCTGGAAGTGAGGGAGTTAAGTGAGGTGGTCCCTGTGTTCTCACCCAGTTTGAGAATGTTGCTTCATTCTGAGTAAATGGCATCTAAAGGCAGTTTTGATCCAGCAACTCCATGGTTTGGCCGTATAGCCTTCGGTAGTGTCCATCTGGTGCAATGGAGTGTGTAGCAGCAACCTCTCTACCCTCCAACAAGCAATAGCTGGAGATGGGAGCATCTCAAGCCCATCTGGGTCTTTTCAAGGAGGCGACACCACACCCCTCATGGTCAGTGCCCACACTGAGGTTACCCTCACTCTTTGGGACATGCTCTCTCCAGCTTTGGGGACAATCTGTGTCCACTGAATCAGTGGCTTGGACTATTGCCATCCTCATATTTTCTTTCTTTTTTAATAATTAAAAAATCAACAAGAACTCTCATTTAAGTTATGCTAAGGGGTTTACTTCAACCCACAAAATCTATGAGAGCTATACCTGGGCCTGGAAGTGGAGCCAGACACAACAGCTTAGATTAAGGCAGGAGAACAGCTTCAAGTGTGAAGTTAAAGTTTGTTCTTGTGTGTGTGTGTGTGTGTGTGTGTGTGTGTGTGTGTGTGTGTGTGTGTGTGTGTGTGTGTGTGTGTGTATCTGTCTGTCATGATTCAAGCATAATTTAGCTGGGAGAACTAAGTGCTGTGAATGCACACACTGTCTTCTATTTTTCCAAACCGTGCTTAGCAGAAGCTCAAATCCTGTTAACTATTGAGCAGAGGGAACATCTCCCCAGTGCAGCCGCTAGCCTTGGCTTTGAGGTTGCTGACTGCACCCCTCTCCCTGCCCTTCCTGTTGTCCGCTGAGTGAGGTCTGGGGCTTGTCTGAATCTCCTCACCTGGTCAGAACCACACGGTTGCAGGAAGAGGAACACTGAAGACTTCGTTGGCTCTGACTTTACCAATCTGTGACCTTGAGCCAGGCATGTGACTCTATGGGTCTCAGATACTTTCTTATTCTGTACAAAAGGTCTGATAACCCTGCCATGAAAACATCAGGCTGCTGGTGGGACATCTCTTGCCCCTCCCCAGTTTGTGCTGTAATATCTGAGACCACCTTGACTATGTCTGACTATCTGCACCTCGTTCTCTGATGTCTTCCGGTCTTGACAAGTGCTGCTCTTTCATCCTGGTAACATCCTTCCTTTTTTGCTTAATAAACTTGTACTCATTCTTCTAGGATCAAGTCAAGTGTTTCCTCCTCCAGGTGTTTTTTTTTACATACATTTTTAAAATTTAAGTATAGTTGGTTTACAATATTAATATTAGATTCAGGTGTACAACACTGTGATACAATATTTTTATACTCCATTTAAATTACAAAACAATGGATATATTTCCCTGTGCTGTACAACATATCCTTATTGCTTATTTATTTTATACATAATAGTTTATACTTCTTAATCCCCACTGCTATCTTTCCCCTCTCCCTTCACTCTTCCCACTTGTAACCATTAGTTTGTTCTCTATATCTGTGAGTCTGTTTCTGTTTTGTTATATACATTCATTTGTTTTATTTTCTTAGATTCCACATATAAGTGATAATATAGAGTATTTGTCATTCTGACTTATTTCACTAACCTTAATACCCCCTAGGTCCATCAACATTGTTGCAAATGGCAGAATTTCATTCTTTTTATGGCTGAATAATATTCTAGTATATAAATACTGCATCTTGTTTATCCATTCATCGCTTGATGGACGCTTAGGTTGCTTCCATATTTTGGCTATTGTAAATAATGTTTCTATGAACACTGAGGTGCATGTAACTTTTCACATTTGTTTTCGTTTCTTCGTTTTCTTTCAATTCCAGCAGTGGAATTGCTGGATCATATGGTAGTTCTATTTTTAGTTTTTTAAGGAACCTCCATACTGTTTTCCATAATGGCTGCACCAATTTACAATCCTACCAACAGTGCACTAGGGCTCCCTTTTCTCCACATCCTCTCCATTTGTTATTTGTAGACTTTTTGATGATAGCCATTCTGACAGGTATGAGATGATACCTCATTGTGGTTTTGGTTTCCATTTATCTAATGATTAGTGATGTTGAGTATTTTCTCATGTGCCTATTGGCCATCTGCATATCTTCTTTGGAAAACCCAGGCGGTTTTTCTTGACATCCCAGGTTGGGTGTCTCTGTTTTGCACTCCTCTGGCAGTGGCATCTGCATTTACATTTATACTTAGAGAACCCCAATTCACAGTTCTGCCCTTCAAGATGCTCACAGTCTTATGGCAGATGCTGCATATTCTTTTATAATTGCCCTTTTTTGCAATGTCCTCCTAGGGTGGTGATATGTTTTAGAAGGATCCTGCTAGCTGCTGTATGGGGAATTTCTTGAGGGGCAAGACAGAGTCCAACAGTCCAATGAGAGGAGGGGTTTCTGGTGTGACCCAAGAGAGGACTGTGATGATGTGACCACTTGGATGAGAGGCAGGTGGCTTCTACTTCCTGTGGTAACGAGAGCTGGGCCTGAATCCCAGCTCAGCCTCTCCCTGGCTATAGACTTTGGGCACCAACTTCTTGGCATCATTGTGAGGAATAAATGAGGGAATAAATGTTTAGTAGTAGTAGTAGTAGTAGTATTCCAGACATATTCTCGAGGTCAACTGGGGAATGTGGGAGGTGATGGAGAGCTGGATCAAGGATGACTCTTGGATTTCTGGAAATGGGTAGGCAAGTCAGACATGACTCAACGCTGAGCATGTCAGGTCATGATGGGAGGGCATATTTGGGATCTGTGGGTGGAATAAGTTCAGGCCTTCACATCTCAGCCCTGGCTCGCTCTGAATCCTGGTCTTCACCCCCATGGGCAGGGCAGGGTGGATCCAGCATAGGCAGCCAGAGGGACAGAACTGATTAGAAAAAACAACGGGCCAACTATCTGAAAGGCTAGACCCTATCAAAGGTGCTCTGTGTGGCCCTGGGTAATTCACCTTACTGGCTGGGGCCTGAGCTCACACATATGTGAATGAGGGAGACAACTGGGCCCAGCCCTGGCCTCCCAGACACCGAGCCATGAAGTACAGACGACAGTGATGTTGAAACACCTCCTCTTCCTTCAAGATCCACTCACGTGTCACCTCCTCCTTGTCACCTCTCCTGGTTCCCCAGCCAGAAGCAACCCCTCTCCACTCTGGGCTCCTAGAACCTCCACACTATGGGCACTTACTTCCTTATACCCACCTCACAGCTCCCGCACAAAATGGCATACACAGGCCGCGCGCTGCCATGTCTGCTGCACATCCTCCCTGCAAGTGGCCAGCATAAGCCCAGGGCTGGTCCAGAACCCATGATCCCAGCTGACAGGGGAATTAGCGTCCTTCAGGTGAGGCGTCTGAATGTGAAGCACACCACAGGGAACACAGGGGAATCAAGACACACCCAGGGGTTGCACACGGGGAGCCACAGATGGACAACATTAACAAAGGATTTTAAAAAATCATTTATTAAAATCCTCAGTTATCAGGTGGAGGTGGGTGGCTTTTCCAGAGTAATTTTACACACACAGATAAGTGTTTGGAGACATTCTGTGAGCCAGTGGGAGAGGTTTCCAGAGGGTCCACCAGCCAAAGACCAGTACATTCTGTGGCGGCTCTGAAGATGCTCTCTGACCATAAGGAGGGGCAGAGACACCAGAAACTACCCCCACACACACCCCGTCTCCTGCTAGCAGGAGTGCCTGCACTCAGGCCTCCCCCAAGCTCTTTTTCCAAGGCTGTGCATTTCCCGAGGGCAGGCTGGGCATGGAGGACTAGGGTTGAGGGGATATAAAAGGCCCCAATCAGTCCAAAGAAAGGGCTGCTTCTTCAGATGAGGTGGCCCTCAGCCAGCACCATCCCCTCCCCACCCAAGGCCACTAAGGCAGCCCAGCATCCCCTACCCTGGGCTCAGGTGGCCTCTTCTGTCCTCTTCAGGATGCATGCAAACAGGGCACACCTAGACACTTGCACAGAGTCACACCCCACTCACTGACTTCCACATATGCACACAAATGCAAGACACGACAAGGTCACATTCAAACAGTCACCCCAAGTGCACATGAACATTCTCCATAGACTCCAAAGATAGGCATACAGCTACTCATACACACATGTGCACACACACACACACACACACACACACACACACACCATGTACACGCGGGCCCCTCATTAAGTACTCTCTCCTTATATAATTTATATAAATATCTACATAGTAGCTGCTGGGGGCTGCTACTTAGATCCCCTGCCCTCTTTCCACTGAACCCATTCACTTGCCAGGCAAGGTCACGCAGCAGGACAGAAAGTCAATGCACAGGTACAAAAGCCAGGCCCCCTCGCCCTGGTTCAGGACCACTCTTCAGGGCCGTTATAGCGTCAGAGCCTTTGTTCTTGCTGCAACACAGCTCCTCCCTCTATCCAGTCCTGCTTCAGTCATTCCCCCAGGTGGTGATGGCCAGAGTGCTCCCCAAAAAAGTATGAGTCTGTGCTGAGCTCTCTTTCCTTAAGGGTCTTCAGTCCCCTGGCCTGGAAGAGACTACATCTTTTCTACCTGCTGCCTGAGGTTGACCTGCAGCACCAAATCCACAGCCTGGGCCTGGGCAAAAGCCCCAAGATGATTCCTGGACAGGCCACCAAAGAGCTGACTCCAGGCTGGGAATAGATCAGGGAATCCTCCTAGCTATCTGCATTTGGTACTGAAATTGGCAAAAGGAATCTAGCCTCAATCTGTGCTTTTGTTCCTAGTCTCAAACCATAGTTGGCTATGTGACCTTAGGGAATACTTCCCTCCTTTGGCCTCAGATTCTCCATATATATAGTGGGAAGTCTGGAGTTTGGGACACAGGCTTCCTGTGACATCTATAAAGGGCTGCAAGGCATGGTTTAGATCTACGCTGCTCCAGTGTGGTCCACTGGTCAGCAGCACTGGCCTCATCTGGGAACTTATTAGAAAAGCAGAATCGTAAGCCCAACTCAAGACCTGTTGAATCATAATCTGCATTTTCACAAGACCCCTGGGTGGTTCCGATGCACATTACAGTGTGAGAAGCACCGTCCTGAATAAGCTCGGAAAGCCCTTTCTGTTTCTAGAGTTCTATGATACACTACTTCACCAGGATTGGGATGGAGGGTGTGGGCCTTTGGGTTGAGAGGGGTTACTGATTTGCCAGCGAAGTTTTGTCTTTATTGATCCCTGGTGACCAGTCAGCTTTCATGACTCCAGCAGAATTCCCAGCTGTGGTAAGAGTAATTTTAAAAATAATAATACAAACGATGATGAGGGTTGAGGACGGTGAAGAACGGACTTCTCTGTGACTCAGGACCTCCTCACTATTAGACATTCCTGCCCCCTTTCACCCAGGAGAATCCAATGAACATCTGGATCTACCTGGAGCCCTGGGGGCTGACTTTTCTGAGCTCATCCCAGAAACACTTCCTCTGGGTCTAACAGAGGGTGACCAGGAAATGGACTTTGTGGGGCAGAAATGCCACGCCAGCCCTTGACTACCCATCTCCATATTTTTATGCTAGAGAAATACATTTTATCTTGATTAAGCCGATTATTTTGGGTCTCTGTTATCTGCAGACAACCCCAATTTTAACTGATACACTGGGAATTATTTCAGATTCCTTTTCTACTTCTCCCTGCATTTAATCACCAAACACTTTTGATTCTTACTCCATGATATGTCCCAGATCTGTAACCTTTTCTCCATCACTGCTACTTCTACCTGAATTCAGACAACCAAGAATTTCTTGCCTGGATTATTGTGTGAGCCTTCTTTTGACCTTGTCTCCCTACCTCTTAGGAGTGTCCTTTCCAATCCACCTTTCATACCAGCGACTCAAATTAGCTTTCTAATGAGAAAGTTAAATGTATATGTGACAGAGACCCACACCCAGAATGGTGATAATCGTTAATATTATCTGTGATTTTTTATGAAGCAAATATGACGAAGTTGTCTTACTCCCTCCATAAGAGCAAATATCCTCTTGTGCCCTCCTGATCCTGAACTGAAGTCTCCTTGGTGTATTCTTTCAAACTTTTACATACATTTGTGAATGAATGTATCGTATGCTTTTGTGTATTTTAAAATTTTATCTAAACGGCGCCATATTATACCTATAGTTCTGCGACTTGCTTTTTTACGTTTTTGAGGTCTATACGTGTTGAGACCTATAAACTGAGCTCATTCATGTCAGTAGTAACAGCTACCTCTTCGGTCAGGTCCGTCGTCATTAAATGAAGGAAGCGTGTCGAGCGCTGTGAACGGCAATAAACTGTGTTGTCACTGTTTTCCGGGACCACGTGGCGCCGGCGGTGCAGACACCCCTGCAGCGGGGCCCAAGGCCTCAGGGAAGCCAAGCCGCTCCGCTCCGGCCGCCAGAGTGCGCTGTGACGCGGCTCGGGGCCTGGCGGGAGGCCGCTCTAGCCTCGCCCGGGGAAGTCGCTGTCCTTACCTTCAGCAGGACCCTGCGCCTCCGTGTCCGTGCCCGCTGGCATCTCCGCTCCGTCCTCCAGCTACCCACTGCCCTGTCGCCGCCCACCATGGCCCTGCTGCACTCCGGCCGCGTCCTGTCCGGAATCGCCGCCGCCTTCCACCCAGGCGTCGCTGCCGCGGCTTCTGCCAGAGCCAGGTAAGCGGGGGGAAAAGGAGCCAGGGCGACGGGCCTGCGAGCTGCCGACGCCTCAGAACATCTAACCCGCCTTGAAAGCACACGCGTGCACCCTCACACACCAACTTTCTCTGCTACTCCCTCGGCTTCACAGGGGGCTGAGGATTGAGCGTCCGCGCCTCACAATGACCCTTCGGGTCCTACCTCCCACCCCTCCCATGCCCCTAGGACTGTCAGAGAGCCTGCCAACGCGTTCCCCTGGCTTAGGAAGTGTGGCCCTCTACGGCACCCGGACTCCCATTCAAGGTGGAGAGAGGTCACGACACGCAGATTCGGCGCAGTGCGGGTGGGGGCAAGGGGAGAGCCCCCGGGCTGTGGCGCCGAGCCGGCCTCGCGCGGATTGGCTGCGGCGCCGGGAATACCTCGCGCTAGTTGGCTGCGGCGCCGGGCGGGGATGGGGGATGGGGGGCGTGAGCCCTTGACCCGCTGCTCTGGGGGGTGGCGGGGCTCACCTGTTGGGGTCTCCCTGGGCCGTGGCAGGGCTGGAGGGGCGGCGGCTGGCTCCCGTTTGTGTGCCGGGGGAAGAAAGCTCAAGGGAGGAAGGTTCTCAGGGCCCTGGCTTTCGGGCTTGGCGTTCCTCCCCGCGTCCTGTGACCTTGGCGCGCGGCATTCTCCCGCCTGTGTCGCCTCCTGAGTCACCGGTGATCCTCTCTCCCTGGCCCTTTGACCCTTGGATGTTAAGAGTCGGGGTGTAGTGACTTTTTCCCCCCGTTTTATCCCTTAGGAGGTCTGGCTGTAGGGAAGTTGCCTTTCTTCCCCTCCCTCTTGCTCTGCTCTTCGTTTAGTATTTCCTAATCGAGCCAGATGCTCGTGCTAGATGCAGCGGTGAACAAGCCTGACGGAGGGACCGGTGTCACTCAAAAAATTACAAATATGTAATTTCAAACTGTGTGATGTGTTGCAGAGAAAAGGTTACAGAGCATTAAACGAGTTAGTAATCCCTTCCTAGTGGAGAGAGCCAAGCCAGGCTATATAATTCACACAAGAAGCCGATTTGGGAGAGTGCCCTTAATGACTACTTAATCAGGAACCGAGTCTCCAAACCACCCCAATCAGACCTTAACTCCAAAGAGCAAAGCCTTGACCTCTCACACCTGCCTTGGCCTTTCGTTTGAATGTATGCACGGTGTCTTTAAGGCGGCAGAACAGTTTGTCCTTACCAAAGCCCCACACTCTTGGCAGTACAGTTTTGCCCAGGCTTTCACACTTTCTTCTTTACCTAATTTGGTTCCTTCTTGGCCCACTGTCAAGGTGTGACTTTTTTTTTTTTTTTTTTTTTTTTTTTTGCCGTACACGGGCCTCTCACTGTTGTGGCCCCTCCCGTTGTGGAGCACAGGCTCCGGACGCGCAGGCTTAGCGGCCGTGGCTCACAGGCCCAGCCGCTCCGCGGCATGTGGGATCCTCCCGGACCCCCCGGACCGGGGCACGAACCCGTGTCCCCTGCATCGGCAGGCGGACTCTCAACCACTGCGCCACCAGGGAAGCCCCAAGGTGTGCTCTTTAAGGCAGCCTACCTGGACTAGAATTAGGGAGGGGTTATCATTTATGCAGCAGATTTGGAGAACAGAAAATAGTGCCTAAAATTATGGGCAAGTGAAAGTCTGTTTCACCATTGTAGTAATCTTAAAATCTTAAATAGTAATCTTAAAATAATCTCTTGTTTTATGGATTTGGTTGAGTGGCCTACAGCTCTGCTTACAAAGTGCTTGGTGAAATCCCTATGGGTGTTACCTTTTAGTCTCTCTCTCACTTTGACAGCCTAACTTGTTTTTCTTTTGTGTCTTTTCCACATTAGAATGTGAATTCCATGAGAGCAGAGACTGTATCTATTTTGTTCACTGTTATAATATAGTATTTCAGGACGTAGAACAAATTGAGTATTTTAATTTTAAACCTTGATTTTTAAATTAATGCAATGGAAACATATGACATTTTAGCATTGTACCTTAGTTCAAAGTCTAAACATAGGGGAACCAGAGTGGTTCAGAATGTGTACCAAAAAACTCTTAAAATATTTGAGCCCCTGCAGTTGAGGAGGTGCTGTTCAGGTTTAACAATGATGCATGATTCAGTGATAGAACCAGATGCCATATCTAACTATGATTGTTAACTGTTCAGACAACAAGGAAGTTAAGAATCTCCACTCCTGCCACGGTGGATATGATCTTTACCTAAAGCCAAATGGTAAAATTGGAAAACATTTAAACAACTAATTGAAGTTTTTTTTGTTTTTATTTTTTTTAAAAAAACAGCTCATCTAATACAATGAAACCTTGGCAGTTGGTATTCTGAAGGACTGAGGATTTATCCTATGACATACTTAATTTTCATACTTGGGTCATTTAAATGGAACTCTCTAAGTTCAAGTGTTCCTATAGCTGCATTTTTTATACAGAAGGAACTAACCTTTAACCTTTTCTTCCTGACCTGTGCTGTAAAAGCATAGTAACATGAAATCAGACATAGTCACAGGTCAGTGAAGAAAGGAAAATATGCTAATGTATTTTTATTATAAATACCTATTCTTAATTATTTAATTCTCATTATTTAATTTGTAGTTAAATAACTGAAGGAGTATCATGAGACCCTTTAGAAAGGCAGTGCTCGGTAGTGGTACAATAACCAGTAAGAAGATCGTAATTGTAGTATTGTCTTTGCCGTTTTTTAGCTCTATGATCATGAGCAAGTTAATTAACTTCTCTTCTTATTTTAAAATAAGAATGTGAGGGAAAACATTCTAAAAACTATAAAGCACTAGGTAGACTCCCAGAAAAATTGCAAGGTATTTGAGTTGGAAATGCTTATTTGAATACTTTGCACCTAACATCTTTTGGCTGGCTGGTCAATATTGCTCAATGGCTGAAGCTTTGCACTTTTGTCCAAAGTACATAGATAGGAATGCTTTGTAGGCCGCAAGTTATCAGTATCAATTTTGTCCCTGGAACACTCTTGGTTTCCTCTAGTACTGTCCCTTAAAATCATTAGAGTTCTTACAATGTGGGCGTGATCTTTATCCTTAGAAGGAATGGAATAATAAAGGGCATAGAGGACTGAAACATCATTACTGATATAGGACTGACTAATCAAATTAAGTATTCCTGCTCCTTTATTTAGATTGTTTCAGATTTAATGTTTTGAAATTTTTTTAGAATCCTTCTTAAAAGATACCACTCTCAATCAGTTCTCTGCTAGAAGACTTAAGGCTATGATTTATGAGAGAATTTCTCTACTAGATAAACTTTTTAAAGAACTTGACAAATAAGTGCTTTTCACACCCTTTAATAAGAATGGTGCCTTCTCCTTGTGGTTTAGGAGCAGTGGCTCTGTCATTGTTGATGGAAGGCCCTGGAAACAACCATATTTTTAAAATTGAAAATTGTTTATTAAAAGTTCTCTGTATGTCATTGGGCATTCAAGGTGTTCCTTGTACTCATCAGTTAATGACAGTGATATAGGTGGGCAGGTGGCTACATGTTTTCAGGGTCTGAATCATGGGTAGGACATAATGAAAGCTCTTGTCAGGCCCAGTTCAGAAGTTGCTTCGAGGTAGTATCTGTTTCTTACTATTGCTTAGATACTGGGACAACCAAGCAGCCTAGAACACTGAAAAAAGAATGAGAAGGATTTTGAGTCCTGGCAGTAGTGCTAGTGAAGAGGAAGAATGATAACATCTCAGAGACTCCAGAGAAAACTAAATAGTA
The DNA here is from genome assembly GCF_964270905.1 of Leucopleurus acutus. Taxonomy (NCBI): domain Eukaryota; kingdom Metazoa; phylum Chordata; class Mammalia; order Artiodactyla; family Delphinidae; genus Leucopleurus; species Leucopleurus acutus. The sequence goes on from NC_139162.1 coordinate 26,546,528, forward strand.
ATAATTGAAAAGCAGGAAAGACCTGCATTTGGTCATAAAGTTATGACTTATGCTCCTTGAATTTTTTACATACTTGGCCTCACCAGTCTTCATACTAGGGGCAAGGTGGTTATAAATAAAGGTGTAGTAGTAATAATTTAGTAACAGTGATACCAGCTAACATCAAGCACTGTGTATCAGGCTCTGTTTTTGACTATTTTATATTTAATAGCTCCTTTCATCCTTGTAACAGCCCTGAGAGATAGGTACTGTTGTGCCCCCATTTTACAGGTAAGAAAAATTGAGACTTAAGAGAAGTTAATTGATTCGCCTGTGCTCACACAGCTGGTAGGTGGCTGAGCATTTGAATCCATGCAGTTTGCCCTACTGACATTGCACAGGGCAAGCTATTAAAAGAAGTAAAAGCCTGGGACATCTGAAAATGGAATAATCCACCCTTTGTTAAGAGAGAATTAGCTGTACATACCAATTACAGCTACTGAGACTGAGACAATTTTCAGCTTGTCAGGAGAGCTTAAAGTTATTTTTTAGTTCTCATTTTTTATACATTTTTAAAATATTTAATTTGTCTATGCCGGGTCTTAGTTGCGGCACACGGGATCTTTGTTGCTGCGTGCTCATTGCTGCACGCGGGATCTTTAGCTGTGGCATGCGAACTCTTAGTTGCAGTATGTGGGATCTAGTTCCCTGACCAGGGATCAGACCCGGGCCCCCTGCGTTGCGGGTGTGGAGTCGTAGCCACTGGACCACCAGGGAAGTCCCTATTTTTTGTACATTTTTTAAAGGTTACTTTCCATTTACAGTTATTACAAAATATTGGCTGTATTCCCTGTGTTGTGCGATACATGTTTGAGCCTATCTCACACCCAGTAGTTTGTACCTGCCACTCCCCACCCCTATATCACCCCTCCCCCATCCCCACTGGTAACCACTGGTTTGTTCCCCGTATCTGTGGGTCTGCTTCTTTATTCATTAGCTTGTTGTATATTTTAGATTCCACATATAAGTAATATCATACAATATTTGTCTTTCTGACTTAATTTCACTTAGCATAATGCCCTCCAAGTCTATCCATATTGCTGCAAATGGCAAGATTTCGTTTAAAGGATTTTTTTTTAATGTAAAATCATGACTCATACAAATATAAAATAACGAATATTGTTAAGCATTTTAACTCAATAAGTAATGAGGAAATCAGTAAGATGTTACAACCAGTTCTAAATACCTGGCAATTCTCTGTCATCCTCTCCACCTCTACTCCCCCCATCCTGGTTCAAGCCCTCATCTTTTTCTCTCTCGCTGGGTGCTGAACCAGATTTTTCAGTGATCCTTCTGCGTTTCCCCTCCTTCTCTGCATTCAGTACCCCACCTTGTGACCAGATGAGCTCTAAAAATGCAAGTCTCCTCGTGTCACTGTTCTTACCTGATCACCATCCCCCCTCCAAAAAAAACCTTAAATGATTCTGTATATTTTCACTACATCCAAAGTAGAGCCCAGGAACCTGTATTTTAATAAGCTTTCCAAATGATGCCCTTAACAAGTTTGGGAACAGGATAAAACGCAATCCCTTTGGTTGGATGTCACAGAACACCCTTACATTGGTCCTTGCTTACTTCTCTAGTCTCATCTTTTACCACTCACAGCTTCTCACTGCCAAATTACTTGAAATATCCTTTATCTGGGAATCCAGGTCAGGTTTGGACTGCTTTGAAAGTGTACACATGCACCCTGTCCTCCCCAGGATGATTCAGGTGCCCCTACCTTTTGCTTTTCACAGCATTTGTATTAATATTATTGGCCTCCCCTCTTCTGCAAGGTGCTTTGAAGTCATGCATTGTTGGATTATTGGTGTCTATTGCTATATCATGTGCATGGTAGACAGGCAAACATTTGTTGAAATGGATTTTTGGCAGATCCAAGATGTCTTTGGCCATGGAAATCTAGTTGCTGTGACTGATGTCTTATATTTCCCATTTCAGCTCCTGGTGGGCTCATGTGGAGATGGGGCCCCCAGATCCCATCCTGGGAGTCACAGAAGCCTTTAAGAGAGACACCAACAGCAAAAAGATGAATCTGGGAGTTGGTGCCTACCGGGATGATAACGGAAAGCCTTACGTGCTCCCCAGTGTCCGGAAGGTAAGCTTGCCAGACATCTGTTTGATGGGGATGAATAACTGAAGGGCAGTCCTGAAGAGAGACAGAAAGACTCCTGGACTGGGAGTCAGGAGACCTGGGTTCTAGTTCTGAAACTGCTTGAATCACATAGGTTGTCTGGGCTGTAGTCTCCTTGGCTATAAAAGTGAGAGGTTGGAACTATATGGTCTTTTCCAAGATTGAACTTCTATGATTATCTGTAAAACAGGCAGAGTGTCATGTTTTATCCTGAGGATGCACAAAAGGACCAAGCATTTAAACATTGTCTCTTGGTGATAGGAATAGCCCTTTGTGGATGAGGGTTACCATTGTTATTTTCCATTTCTCTCATTTTGATTGCCTTAATAAAACCCTCCTACCCAGGCGTGTTCTGTCCTTTCTTCCTATTGAACTATAGAATAATTTTCTTTATTTTGTCGTATTTTTATTAGTAGTCTTTCTATTGGTTATCACAACTTAAATAACGTAACTAATTTCCTTAGAACAGTGTTTTGTTTTGATTTGGTTGCGTTGGGTCTTAATTTCTTTGCGCGTGGGCTTTTCTTTAGTTGCAGCAAGCAGGGGCTACTCTTTGTTGCGGTGCATGAGCTTCTCATTGCAGTGGCTTCTCTTGTTGCGGAGCTCAGGCTCTAGGGTGCATGGGCTCAGCAGCTGTGGCTCGCGGGCTCTAGAGCACAGGCTCAGTAGTTGTGGTGCACGGGCTTAGTTGCACATCCTGCAGCATGTGGGATCTTTCAGGACCAGGGCTTGAATCCGTGTCTCCTGCACTGGCAGGCGTATTCTTAACCACTGCGCCACCAGGGAAGTCCCAGAACAATTTTTTAAAAGAAAGTATGTGTTTCCTTTCCATCTGCACCTCCTCTGACGAAATATGTGCTGCTTTGTCACTTCCAAACATGGGGTAGTGATGTGTTGTTCCTACATATAGCAGAACTAGGCATCCTGAGTGGAAGTTACAGAAGCATACTTTGGGGTGGGAATAAAGAACCCTGTGATCATCTGAGCTGCAGTAGGCTGGCTCAGGCCCTCTCGAGCTGCTGTAGTAACAGAGCATGGGCTGAATGAACCACTGAAAGAAGAAATTTCTGAGTGTATGGGAGTGTGGATTAGGTGTCCTCTCTCTCATTCTCTGAGTAGAAAAAAGGACTCAAGAAATGGTTGTGATGAGAAGACTCACAAAAAACTGCTGGCTACTGGGTCTCAGGTCATGCAGGGATTGCTTTTGTTCTCAGTAAATCAGTTTAAAGTATTCAGCATGTGTTAGCTATTGATACAAGCTGAAACACCACCACACACTTTTGTACATTACCTCTTAACTCTTCACCTCAGTCGTATGAGGTGTAGAAACAGCTGTTCCCCCATTCAACAGGTGAGCAAACTGAGGTTCAGGGAGGTTAATAAATCACCCAGGGTCACACAGCTAGTAAGGTACAGGCAGGCCTCTGACTCCAAAGCATGAAGATATGTGACTATTACTATTAACCTTTTGAAGTTCTTAGACTGGTATATACATTGAAATACTTCTTTATGTATTTGTTTTGGTTTTATCATCTTATATCTATTTTAAGTGTTGCTCTTAAACCTTGTTCTTGTGCATCCCAAGAATGCCATTTTTTTTAAACCAAGAGACACCATATACCTACCCATTCACATAAAACCTGACTTAATGGGCTTCCCTGGTGGCGCAGTGGTTGAGAATCTGCCTGCCAGTACAGGGGACACAGGTTCAAGCCCTGGTCCGGGAAGATCCCACATGCCACAGAGCGACTAAGCCCGTGCACCACAACTACTGAGCCTGCGCTCCCTGCTCTCTGCAACTAGAGAAAGCCCGTGCACAGCAATGAAGACCCAATGCAGCCAAAAATAAATAAATAAAATTTTTTTAAAAGCCTAACTTCTAAAAATAAAGTAAAATATGATAAAAATTTAATATTCCTGTTCTGTAATATAAGATATATTCTACTTACCCTTCTTGAACAATATCTCCAAATTTTTTTAAAAGACTTTACTTCCAAAATTTAACTTATAAAACATTAGATATTATTCATGGTAATTCTAGGTAAGGAGAAGAAACTAAATGAATGCATTTTCTCTTGTCTAGGCAGAGGCCCAGATTGCTGCAAGAAATTTGGACAAAGAATACCTGCCCATTGGGGGACTGGCTGAATTTTGTAAGGCATCTGCAGAACTAGCCCTGGGTGAGAGCAACGAAGTGTTGAAAAGTGGCCGGGTAAGGAGAACAGACTCTGGCATCATACGGGTCTCTTTAAATCTAGCAGTTTAAACAAATATGAAATAATTTAAATAAGAAAAGATACACCACTTTGTGTGTGATGATTGTTTTGAGGTAGCCACACGATGACTAATATCTCTTCTTTAGGTAGTAAATTGCCACTAATTCAATAAAAGATTTCATATAATACCAATTCCAAAAATGTAGTAGTAATCCTAAAAATGTAGTGATTTGACTTAAGATTTGACAGTTTTTGCTGTTAGTCTCTGTGTGTGCTTATGTTCATTTTACACTGAATGGCTTTGAGGAATGCCAAACTATGTCAAGTTTTAAGGCCTATAATTAGGCCCCACCCTCATGTCCCAAGCTGCCAGCTTAAGTAGAGGAAACAGGCAGAAAACAAGCCACGGAGTGACTGTCAGGGCCAGGACAAGCCTGGCACTCCTCTGCCACCCCTTCACAGCCAGCGTGGATGTTGAAAGAGCAGACCATGCTCCCTCCGTGCTATCTCCCTCTCAGAGGGCAGAGAGCATCACTGCAGCCAAGAGGTGAAGCACAAGTGGTTCCCAGGTGTCTCCTCCCTCCAGCTCCCTGGGGGCCCTCTTACTGTGGAAGAAAGAGGTCCCTAAAGGTCACTGAACATAAGCTTTTTACAAACAGATTCTTGTATGCACCCACAGAGTAAACACAGGCCCAGCACTTGTAGTAGAAGACTCACATCATGCAGGTGGGATGCAGCCAGACAGCCTGACATGTGGTCTCATGTGCATTATAGTTTCCTTGCTTTTGAAACAAATGTGGTTTTTTAATAGATTTGTGTGTTTAAATATTTATTTTTCTGGGTAAACCTCGACCCCAGGGTAATGTAGTAATGATCCTAAGTCATGGACAAAATATGGTTTGATTGCTATCCATATAATCAACCACCTGTTAACCTCTCATTAAAACGTCTGTATTTTTCTATAATTTTTGCTTAGTCTGTGTATCATCTAGCGAATTGTAACCTAAGTGTAAGACTGGCCTATCTTAAAATCACATCAGCTTCTCTTTTATAAATTGCTATGCCTTTCTGATTCTTATTATCAGATTTACAGTTAGGTTTTTATTTCTAACATGCCAAAGTTTGCACAGGCAAACTTTGTTTACTAAAGAGTTTGTTAGTAGAGTTCCCCCTCCCGCCATTTAATCCATTGCCTCCCAGTCCAGAAAGTAGATTTATGTTTTGTAGAGCCTTGTACTTCTATGGTGCCTAAAAACAAAAACAAAAAAACCCTACTGTAGCTTCTTACTCATCACCTAAAGTTGACCAATTTGAAGATTTACCTCATGCCATCTTCCTGTTACCCAAAAAGTATTTTCAGATTATGAAAACTCATAGAATATTACTCATGTAATAATGTTGTTCTAATATACTTGTTGACTTTTTTTTTTTTTTTTGTGGTACGCGGGCCTCTCACTGTTGTGGCCTCTCCTGTTGCGGAGCACAGGCTCCAGACGTGCAGGCTCAGCGGCCATGGCTCACGGGCCAAGCCGCTCCGCGGCATGTGGGATCTTCCTGGACTGGGGCATGAACCCGTGTCCTCTGCCTTGGCAGGCAGACTCCTAACCACTGTGCCACCAGGGAAGCCCACTTGTTGACTTTTTAAGATGACTTGCTTTTTGATGTTCAGAGAGTCATTCAATTTCATATAAGTCTAGAATAATATTTTAATGTAGTGACTGTTCATCGTGTCTTTTTTTCTCTGTATAAATCACTCCTTTTTCATATCTCGTTGGGGGCTGTGTCCTGAAAGTTTCTCATATAACACAGTATGATACTAACAACTTTCAGGGCAGGCTGTAAGGAATTAGCTTCCACATCAGCACAGGTGTTAGAAACTGAAGAGCCAACTCTTTTGAGAACCTGTAAGGAGAGTTGTTCTCTCTTAGAAAATGGAATGAAACAGTAGTACTGTTCTCTTGTTTCTAAATATTCATTTGGAAGGGTGTCTTCATCTTCTGAAGAAAGAAGGGTATTGACCATACGGTGCCTCCCTGTGGGCTTGAGCTCAGGTTTGTTAAGTCGTGGGCCCATAGAGAGAGTGCTGCACCTCACTGACCAGGGGTGTGTCTCCTTCAGTATATCACCGTGCAGACCATTTCTGGAACCGGGGCCTTAAGGATTGGAGCCAATTTTCTGGTGAGTCTGGAAACTCCTTCTGTAAGACGGTCTGTAAGCTGGGGATGATGGGGTTCCCTCTTGCATATGTGTTTGACTTCTGACCCAGAAGTAGATTTCCTCTTTCCACAAAGCTGGAAGATTTCCGGTTCTTTAATAAATGGAGTTGGGAGGAGAGGGGGGAATGGAAGTACTTAGAAGAAATTATAAGGAAGAGATAATTATAATAATAAGTACAATTTATTGAGCACCTACTGTAACTAGGAGCTTTTATATCTTAACTTGTTTAATCTTTCTGAGGGAGATTTAGTTAATGCCATTTTACAGAGGAAGAAAGTGAGGCCCAGACAGGTCCTTGGCTACATAGCCAGTGTAATTGTTGCAGCCTGATTCCAACCCAGGCAGTCTCGCTGCTGAGTCATCACTGTCTCTCAATCTTAGAGAGAAGCCAACTTTCAGTAGAGAAAAATGTCTTCTCAGTTAAATATATCAACTTTTTTGTTGTTGTCTTTGCCTCTCCTTTCTTCATTTTTCCATTCCCTTTCATTCCATCTTTTAGCAAAGATTTTTTAAGTTCAGCCGAGATGTCTTTCTGCCCAAACCAACCTGGGGAAATCATACGCCCATCTTCAGGGACGCTGGCATGCAGCTACATAGTTATCGATACTACGACCCCAAGACGTGTGGCTTTGACTTCACAGGCGCTATTGAGGACATTTCAGTAAGTGTGGCTTTCAGGGCAGGACAGGGAAGGAACAAGGAATAAACCTCCCTGTGGAGATTTGATGTCTCCCACTTAGGTCTCAATATCCAACTTAAAACACTGGGATGAGGGACTTCCCTGGTGGTGGTCCAGTGGTTAAGACTCCATGCTTCCACTGCAGGGGACACGGGTTCAATCCCTGGTCGGGGAACTATGATCCTGCATGCCTCACAGAGCGGCCAAAAAAAAAAACCAAAAATACCAGGATGAGCTAATTCCCAGACCTCATGTTATTTTCGTTACTTATCAAATAATGGTGACCCTATGGCATTTCAGGTAAATGATCTCCTTTAAAGCTGCAAAGTAATCTCTTGGTTGTTGTTCTCTTCAGAAAATACCAGCAGAGAGTGTTATTCTCCTGCACGCCTGTGCCCACAACCCCACGGGAGTGGACCCTCGTCCTGAACAGTGGAAGGAGATGGCTGCAGTGGTGAAGGTGAGGCAGGTGAACTGACCGGTGACTGTTCTGTGTTTAGTAACTAGCCTTGGATGCTTCGCTTGGCGAAGTCTTAACAGTGAGAATTAACCTCGAGACTGCATGAAATTTCCACGCATTGTGTAGTTGCCAAGAAAGAACTCCTTGTTTGCATAATTAGCAGTTCTGTAATTGATGATACATGAGCAGTTTGAAAATAATTTTTGCTCCTCAGCTAGGATGTATAGAATTCTGATAAAACTTGTCACTGGCTAGTCTGCACAGTCGGTATCCCCTGGCCCCAGGATATCTGCTGTTAGTGCCTACACTTGCCCTGGTCAGTGGCTCCTTGTTCATCCTTTTATCCTCTTTTTCACATCCCCTCCTGTCTTTTCCACTCTCCTTGGCATTGCCGTTAATTATTCACAGTGATTCTTATTCTTCTGTGAGAGAAGGCACTAGTCAAAATTCCCAAGGAGGAAGATATTCCTGTTGGCTCGTGTCCCCATTCTCATTCCTTTCGGTTTCCCTTTCTTTACGTTCTGTCAAACCTAAGCTGCGAACAGAGTGGGACAGAGAAACAGCATTCAGAGAGCACTTTCAAAATGAGATGGTTATAGTGAGGCTGTCCCCTGAACCCTGGAAATAAGATGGCCTGCCAGAGTCTCATTAGCCCCAGGAAAGGCTGAGGCTCGTCCTGTGTTGGCTGGACCAAAATAACTACCCAGACCACTGTGGGCCTTAGAAGAGCTTCCTGTTTGGACTTCGCTGGTGGTCCACTGGTTAAGACTCCATGCTTCCAATACAGGGGGCGTGGGTTCGATCCCTGGTCAGGGAACTAAGATCACACATGCCATGCTTCCTGTCTGACCAGACAGCATTCTGTCCAGGTTGGATTAAGATTATCTTTTCTTAATGTCTTCTTGAAGGCCCATATCCACCAAAGTATTGAACAAAAAACTATATATGTTGATATATTAACTCTAGGAAAATTAAACATCTCCAAACTGCCACCTGGGGAGAAAACTGTTGACTTTGTCTGAGTGAAGCAGGCATGGTCCCAATAAGCACAGGTAACCATCTGGGGCATCTTGAGAAGAACTGCCTAAAGCTTTGGTCATCTTTTCTTTCCTTTCCAGAAAAACAATCTTTTTGCATTCTTTGACATGGCCTACCAAGGGTTTGCCAGTGGCGATGGTAACAAGGATGCTTGGGCTGTGCGCTATTTCATCGAACAGGGCATTAATGTCTGTCTCTGCCAGTCCTATGCCAAGAACATGGGCTTATACGGTAAGCTAAAGGACCTAGGGTGATATGTGTTCTGTTGAGACTGAAGAAGTGTTGGGAGAGGGTGCCACAAAGGTGTAGAGTCTTGGAAGGGGTGGGTTGTGCGTGTGCGTGTGTTGTCCATGTCCCTCTTACCCAGAGAGGAAAGACGGGTAAAGTGGATTTTACTGCTCTAAGCCATATCTTATTCAGTGTCCCTGAATTCCTCCAGCAAAGAAACCTATCACAGCTTCTCTAAACAAAAAGCGACTGCTCTGTGAGCCAGGAAGATAGATACAATGAAGAGAGACCTGTGACCACTCTGTAGTACTCCAACTTTCTGTTGTAGATTCACCATGCTGGTTGTTGAAAACTTCTTGTTTATAACAAAGCGTTATTTTGTGCTTCTCATGGAAACAGATAACACATAGCGAATGGAATCATGACTGCCTTTAGTATTTTAGATAGGAGAACCAGAAGACAAGATCCATTTTTTCTTTTCAGGTGAGCGTGTTGGAGCCTTCACTGTGGTCTGCAAAGATGCTGATGAAGCCAAGAGGGTAGAATCACAGTTGAAGATCCTGATCCGTCCCATGTATTCCAACCCTCCTCTCAATGGTGCCCGGATTGCCTCCACCATTCTGACCAGCCCGGATTTGCGGAAACAATGGTAAAGGCGCTTTGCCATTCCCCAGCCGTCTGCCCTTCCCACCACTGATCCTTCAGAGCTCCTTTATACTTGGCTTATAGGGACATGCAGTGTCACTCAGCTTCCATATGTGGAAGGGGAGGAAGGAGAGAGGAGTGTACATTTTGTCAGCACTTTCGAACAAATAAGTTGGTTGTTCCCTGTAAGAGAAAACATTGGTCTAGATTAGGGGTTGGCACACTATGTTCTGCAGGTCAAATCTAGGCTGCCCCCATTTCTTGATGAATTGTGTATGGATGCTTTCATGTCACAACAGCAGAGTTCAGCAGTTGTGACAGAGTCTGCAGCTCACAAAACCTAACATATGTACGATTTAGCCCTTTAGAGAAAGCTTGCCAACCCCTGCTATATATAATTCGGAGTCATGGAAGGTGTGATTTGTTACATAAGAGTTTATCCTGTGTAGCTGATTAACCGAGGGTGTAGATCCCTAAGCAGCTCATTGGATAGAAAAGCTAAGTCTGTGAGAAACTTCTTCCACAGCTCACCTGGTCATCATGGAACAACTGTTTTTTCTACCTTAGATTAATCCTCTGAACATTGAAGTAAATAGAGTCTGGTTCAGGATATTTCTTTTCAGTACAACAGATCTATGCAAGGCTTACCAAAAAATCAACTACTTTTTAAATTATATCTGTTATAAAATTAATGTGTGAGTACATTTCAGAAAGTTTGGGCAAGTCGCTATAAGCCAGATTTTTCTTCTTTGCCTGTTATTATTGATAGTTGTAACATGAATAGTATGTCCATGTATCATATGTATGTGTAAATATGTTATATATGTGTGTGTAGGGTTGGTTTTGTTTTTGTCACTAAGAATTATTCTAAGCTTTTTTTCTTAATATTTTTAAGTGGTTTTTAAAAATATTTCCATGGTCCTTAATGGTTATCAAGATGTTTATTTTTTTAATGTGTTCATTTCAATACTTATTTGAAGTCTGTAGTGTACAGAGATGACAGAGATACTGTGCTAGGTGACTAAGACATCTCTTCCCTTGGGGAGTTTATAATCTAGTGAGAGAGATACACGTATAGCATTGCTACAAGACAGATGGAATAAATGCTGCGTAAAGGAAGAACTATTGATTAGTGGGGAATGCGGGAGGAAGTGATGCAGACAGCAGCATTTGAGCTCTGCCTTGAAGAGAGAAGGCAGAGGAAAGGAAAGGAAAGGAAGGAAGGGGAAAGATGTGCGTGAGGATCAGCACAGGCACGTGATGTGCATCGTGCAGGGTGTGCTTCAAACCAAGTGGGTTTTGTAGCAGAAACACTGAGTGTAAGGAGGGTGGAGAAGGCAGCAAAGCTGGGAAGGTGGGAGCGGGTCGTGTAGCACCTTGATATTGTGAGAAGTTAGAACTTCATTCTGTGGACAACAAGGAGCATGGGGGTGGGAGGGGCGGGGCGGGGGCAGTGGTTGCTAAGGTGGCCCTGGATCTAGCCATGGTCATGTACTCAGTGCCTTTAGGGCCCAGGCCTCAAAGTGAATGAAGCTGGATGGATAGGACTACAGGAAATATAAAATCATATGCCATCCTTAGTGGGCCTGGGGGCTCCAGCCAGTAATCACAAGGCTGGTGCAGTGTTGCCAGCTTCTTGTTTTTCAAGAGAGGCTACAAATCCACGTCTTTATGTGCATGTACCAAATCTAAGAATGTTTAACTGGGTCAAATAAGACATGATGAAGACTCTTATTTGGCCTTTCATTGGCAGTATGTAACCTCTGTTCTACCTATGCATGACATCATGGTGGAGAGATGGTTTGAAAAGTGAACACATAAGAACAATGAGATAAATTATTTACAGTCATCTAGTTAGTGAGAGCCAACAAGAATTTCCCATAGCTCCATAGGAACAGAATGAATGAATGGGTAGATTCTGAGGAAGGGGAAGACTGTGTCCTGAATCCAGCGAGCATGCACAGTCAGAGGACTGCCTTCTGTGCTCCCCCAGATAGAATTCACCCTCTCTTCTCAGGGCCTCTCTTAACACAGCACAGTTCTGTCGATTCTTATCCCACCTTGTTCCATAGTCAGTTGTTTGCAGGTTTGCTGCCAGCCACAATGGTAAGCTTTTAAAGGGAGGGGCCGGGTCTCAGTCCTCCCTTTCTCCTCAGCACCTAGCACATGGCTGGGAACATGGTAGGTTCACAGCACACTGTCTTTAATTGTGAAGGCAGCAATGTTTCTTCCATCCATGTTAAAGAATAAGGTTATATTTTACTGTTTAATTTGCAGCTTTTGCCCCTTGAGTAAGGGATGGAGAGCCTTAGTCCTCCTATGTTTTAGAGTGATTTAGTCATTCATTTTTCTTTTTTTTTAAATTGAATATCTAATTGGCTTTATTAAATAATTCATGAATTGGGCAGTATCCATCTAGTAAATAGAAAGGCACTCCGCATTCATTTTTCTTAATAACTCAATTACGTCAGCTATTTTAGTTGCCTGATCAAAATGGTGTTCTGATAGAAAGCAGGATGCTGTAAAATAGCTTTCTTCCGAGACCAGTGACAGCACAGGACTCGGTCAAAAATGGAGAATTGAGGCAAGCTAGAGCAGTACTCAAGGGAGGTAAAAATGCCGGGAACTGGCTTATCTGTTAAGTGCTTGGCCAGAATTGAGCTCCATCTTGGGGGTTTTTTCCAGGTTACAAGAAGTAAAGGGCATGGCCGACCGCATCATTAGCATGCGGACTCAGCTGGTCTCCAACCTCAAGAAGGAGGGCTCCTCCCACAACTGGCAGCACATCGTTGACCAGATTGGCATGTTTTGTTTCACAGGCCTAAAGCCTGAACAGGTGAGTGGACTCCGATTTCTCCGCAGCAGACCAGTTGGTCAGTCCTTGCAAACAAAAATTCCTCAGGTCACCTACCCATTTAGGATTACTCTAAAAACAGTCATTTTGAAGCTTCATTCATAGGTAAAAGAAATATGAAGCTTTCATTTCATTTTATTCTTTGTTGGTCGTTTACCTGTCTGTATCCTCTATGAGGTTGCAAACTTCTGAAAAACAGAGCTTGTTTTGATCATTTTTATAAACACTGCTGTTTCTCAGAAAGATTCCAGAACAAGCAGGAGCCTGAATATTGATAGGAAGAGTAGCTGTTCCATAGCTGGATTCTGGATCAATTTTTCTACAAAGGCTGAATATATATAAGATTTTTTTCACCTGGTCACACTTCAGAATTCAACATCCTACTTTAAAATAGCTTTTTATTCTTCTTTCATTCTAAGCTAGCATACCAAATTCTGGGAACAGGGTTTAAGTGAGAAAACAGACCTGTTATTTTCCTGTCCTAACTGTTGGCTAATTGTGCCATGCCAGGGCTGGGGAGACCCCCCTGACCAGGAAGTGCCCACACACTCTTCTCTCTGCAGGTGGAGCGGCTGACCAAGGAGTTCTCCATCTACATGACAAAGGATGGCCGTATCTCTGTGGCAGGGGTCACCTCGGGCAACGTGGGCTACCTTGCTCATGCCATTCACCAGGTCACCAAGTAATTCCCCTGGTCAGAGGGAACAGAGACAACCTTCCTGTCTTCAGCCTCTGCTATTGTGAGATTCACATGGAGGAAGAGGGAGAGTGGATGGTGGTGAGCGGATCATTTTTTTCAACCACAGTACTTTAAAACTCAGCGATTGAATGTGTTTCTCAGAAAAGAATGTGCAGTGAAATAGGGCGGAGGCACCTCTGGCTGGTGTTGGGAACTTTGTGGCTGTAAACCAAACTCTCACTCATCCTTTTATCTCCAGTTTTTCCAACAGAGTTTACATGTACAAGAAAGATATAAACCCAAAAAATACCTGTCAATCACACCATTGCAATATTTCAGAAGCTTTAACAGAAGCACCTTTTGGTGTTGCGGGTTCCTCTGTAAAACCAGCGTGAAAATAGCACCTATTAGAGGCTTTGTGAAAAGACCTAGTTCTAACATTAACAGTCAACCTCATGTTTGTCCTCCCATGATTGAGCAACCTTATCAACAAACCATATGACAGAAATCATGTTTTACAGCGAGTCTGCTACCACTGCAGCAAAGAAAAGATGCAATTTCCCGTCTTATTTAAGAAAAAAAGAAAGAAGGCTCTCCTTTTTAGTACTTGCAGGCATTTTAATGTTCCTCTTCTTACTCACTGCTGTTCTTTTCCTTAGGCACAAAGATCTATAACTAGCCTAGATTTTCATCCTGTTCTACTCCTTGATTGACCATCAGTCCCATCCCATAGGATTTACTTATTTAAAGAATGAAGAACATTATTTACTGCTCATCCCATACCCTCGCTTTTCTTGGCAAAGAATAGCGGAGAGTAGGTAACTGCACTTTATTTCAGCATCCCCTTCAATGATTGTCATCTCCTGTAGGGATGTTGCCTCTGCCCAGTTGGACCTCGTAGCTTTGTTCAGTATGGTTGTGCAGTCACTCATTTCATATCATGAGTCAGGCAATGCAGGGTAGAATCGGGAAAGAGGATGTTCTGGGCTTTGATTTCAACTTTTGTGTGCTGCCAGCTGGGCTCAGGCTTCACCCTTTGGAAGGATAACCACCATTTGCTCTAATCATGTAGACTTATTGCAGCCTGGTCTCTCTGTTACAATAAAGTTACTGTAGACCCAACTGCCATTTACCATGTTATCTTTTTTCTTTAATGGGATGAAAGGTTAGGAGTGGGTATATATCCCTGGAATCTGGAATTGTGTCCAGATGACCATAAGCCAAGAGATATTATAGCTGTTTCGAATGTAAACCAAAGCCACATCTTTGTCGTGTCATTCCTCATGTCCAGTCCAACAACGCTGAAAATGTTGGTACAATCCTTTGGACCTTGGTAGACAAGTAAATGGAGTGCCTCAAAGGATCCTGTGGATAGAGGCAGTGATGAGGAGATGGGGAGGGGAGGTGGCAACTTTGGGTGTCTAGAGGAGTCAAGTAGGTAATATAAACAAACAGTGCATATAAAGTAAAAAAGCGATGTGAACTGGGTGTGAGATGATTGTCAGTGACCAGCCCACATCCTCAGAGATGAGGCATAGTAGGGAAGTAAGTGACAGGCACTGTGAAAATGAAAGCCCAGGGCTGCAGGTCTTAAATTTTTCAAGTAAAATGGAAATCCTGATTTTTTTTTTTTTTTTTTTTTTTTTTTTTTTTTTTTGCGGTATGTGGGCCTCTCACTGTTGTGGCCTCTCCCGTTGCGGAGCACGGGCTCCAGATGCACAGGCTCAGCGGCCATGGCTCACGGGCCCAGCTGCTCCGCAGCATGTGGGATCTTCCCGAACCGGGGCCCGAACCCGCGTCCCCTGCATCGGCAGGCGGACTCTCAACCACTGCGCCACCAGGGAAGCCCCGAAATCCTGATTTTTATGGGAGGTCTATTGATGCTTAAAAGCTGGCAACTCTTTTTTTTTCTTTTTTTAATGATTTGCAAGCAAGATGCAAACAGTGGATCGCCAGTGTGCAGCCTCTACTATAAAGTTATATGCTCTGTCAGCAGACATCCCAAGGTAATTCTATCACCTTCTGCTTAATGCCAGGAGCCATTCAGGATAGGACAGCTACTGGGCAGACAGGCAGTGGAGCAGGAGTCAGGCCCAGGGCCCAACCACAGCATTCTGATTATTGTTGGGAGGGGAAAGCAGGCTCAACTTGTTCGTTCCCCCTTGCTTCTCCTCGCTCTCTGAGAGACACAGTATATGATGGGCTCACTCCTTCTTGGCTTTCTGTGTTCCTATTGCTAATGGATACACCAAGGTGGTAAAAGGTCAAGTGAATGGACTGATTCCCCGAATGTCTTTGGGAAACTATCTTAAGTGGGGAAACAGTAAACATATTAGTCAGCTGCTCTGTAAAGGAGATGACTGCCTAGCTTAGAAGAAACTGCTTTAAGTCTCCCTGTCTGGAGCCAAAATGATTCAAAGTTGGATGCCAAGACCTCAGCTGGAAAAGGAACTTGACCACCTGACTGACCTTGTTATTTTCAAACACATGTATTTCCAGCTCACTCTGGACCAAGTCCTATTCCTCACTGAAAAGTCATGTAGGGTGTGAACCTGATGTTTTCCTCACAGTTCAGTCTGTTGGCCATCAACCTTTTCCTCATTTCCTACTAGGGTCTAAGATGTTCTTCCACTTGATGGAGGAGGTAGCTTGCCTGCCCAGAAAGAGTAGTCATGCCTTGTTTACCATCAGTTGAGGTAGGATAGTTCCCAAATCTGGATTTTTTTTATTATTGTTATTAGTTCCCTGGCCTTACCTCTAGGCACTCTGACTCAATATGTCTCAGGTAAGGCTTGCAAATCTATTTTTTTAAATGAGAAAAACAAAACTTTCTAGGTGGTGCAGATACAGCTGATGCATGGGCCAGCCATTGGGTGCTATTAGAACAACTGCCTTAGGCTTACATCTAAACAGACAAAGTCCAGCTCACTCGACCAACTTGAGAATTTTGTTTGAAACTTTTTTCCTTACGTGTAGGCTGTGGAATTTTTTTTTTTTTTTTTTTTTTTTTTTTTGCGGTACGCGGGCCTATCACCACTGTGGCCTCTCCCGTTGCGGAGCACAGGCTCCAGATGCACAGGCTCAGCAGCCATGGCTCATGGGCCCAGCCGCGGGCACGCAGGATCCTCCCGGACTGGGGCACGAACCCGCGTCCCCTGCATTGGCAGGCAGACTCTCAACCACTGCACCACCAGGGAAGCCCTGTGGAAATTTTTAAAATTAATTTTATTGGAGTATAGTTGATTGGAAAACAATTTTAATAGAAATTATTGGTTTATTTATATCTAATAACTGAAAGACCAACTTTTTCTTTTTTTTAAATGATAATCTTATAAAAATGTTGAGAATAGTATTGCAAATCACATAACTGATAAGGGATTTGTATCCAGAATATATAAAGAACTCTTACAACTCAATAATAAAAAGGGGGTCTGAATAGACACTTCTTCATAGAAAACATACTAATGGCCAATAAGCACATGAAAAGATGCTAACATGAGTCATCAGGGAAATGCAACTCAAAACGACAATGAGAATCACTTCATACCCACTAGGATGGCTATAATCAGACAATAACAAGGGTTATCAGGGATATGGGGAAACTAGAACCCTTACACAGTTGGTCAGAATGTAAAATGGTGCAGTTGCTTTAGAAAACAGTCTGGCAGGGCTTCCCTGGTGGCGCAGTGGTTAAGAATCCGCCTGCCAATGCAGGAGACACAGGTTCCAGCCCTGGTCCGCGAAGATCCCACATGCCGCGGAGCAACTAAGCCCATGCGCCACAAATACTGAAGCCCGCACCTAGAGCCTGTGCTCCGCAGCAAGAGAAGCCACCGCAATGAGAAGTCCATGCACCGCAACGAAGACTAGCCCCCGTTCACCGCAACTGGAGAAAGCCCGCACAGAGCAATAAGACCCAACGCAGCCAAAAATAAATATATTTATTTAAAAAAATAAAAGTCTGGCAATTTCTCAAAAGGTTAAACATAGAGTTAACGTTTGACCCAGCAATTCTACTTCTACATATATACCTAAAATAAATGAAAACGTGTGCACAAAAAGTGTACCTGAACATTCATTGTGGCATTATTCATAATAGCCAAAAAATGGAAACCACAAATGTCCAAACAACTGATGAATGAATAAACAAGATGTGATATAGCCATACACATACACACTTGTAATATTACTCTGCAATAAAAAGGAATAAAGTACTAATATATGTTTCAACATGGATGAACCTCGAAAACAGCTCATCCAGAGCACAAAGTAGATTAGTGGTTGCCAGGGACCTGGGGGAGGGATGAATGGAGAGTGCCTGCTAATGGTTACACGGTTTGGGGGGGAGTGATAACAATGTTATGATATTAGATAGTGGCAATGATTGCAAAACTCTGAATATACTAAAAACCACTGTATTGGGCACTGAAAGTATAAATTTTTTGGTCAAATTCATAAATCTCAATAAAGCTGTTATTTGTTTTAAAAAACCTGCAACAGCTCAGATGTCCTTCAAAAGTGATTAGTTGCACAAACTGCAGATACCATGGAATATTGTTACTCAGTAATAAATAAAACATACACACACGGCATGAGCCTCTGGGAAATTATGCTTCTGCTGAGTAAAAATAGCCAATCCTAAAAAGTTGCAGACTGTATGATTCCTTTTATATAACATGCTTTGGAATGACAAACTTTTAGAAATGGAGAACAGATTAGTGATTGCGAGGAGTTACAGAAGGGGGGCCTTGCTGGAGGGAGGTGAGTGTGGTTATAAAAGGGTAACAGGAGGGGGCTTCCCTGGTGGCGCAGTGGTTGAGAGTCCCCCTGCCAATGCAGGGGACACGGGTTCGTGCCCCGGTCCGGGAAGATCCCACATAACGCGGAGCGGCTGGGCCCATGAGCCATGGCCGCTGAGCCTGCGCGTCCGGAGCCTGTGCTCCACAACGGGAGAGGCCACAACAGTGAGAGGCACGCGTACCGCCAAAAAAAAAAAAAAAAAGGTAACAGGAGGGATCCTTGTGGTGATGGAAATGTTCAGAATCTTGAATGTGGTGTAAACCCTACACATGATTAAGTTGTACAGAACTAAATACAAACTAAAAAATGACTATAAATATAACTGAGGAAATCTGAACATGATCTGTGGATTGTGTCAATGTCAGTATCCTCGTTGTGATATTGTACGACAGTTTTGCAAAATGTCACCATTGAGGGAAACTGGGTAAACAGTACGCAGGACCTCACCAGCAAGGACCTTTGATGCACGGAGAGGATATAACATAGATGAAGACATTGGAATGCCAAAGATTATGTGACAGCCTGCAAGTGGCACACAGCCACAAACAGAAGCCAGGGCTCTGGACACCCATTCTTTCATTCAACATTTATATGAGTGACACCAATGCCTCAGATCCCCAGTTGTAGAATCTAGGCCCTAGGGTTATAGCCATGAACAACCCTCAGGACAGCCACAGCTCAAGGAGGTACAAATGACCCCTCGCTGTCCCTAGTGAAAAAGTCCAGGGTCACTGGCTGTGGGTGTGAACGTAAGAAGGGAGACAAAGGAGGATAATAAGGCCAAATAGCTCTGGCCCACAGCATCCGTACTGGCAAAGACACCAAACCTCCTAATGCTCTTGCTAGGAGGCAGGAGGTGCGGCTTGGCCAACAGGCCAGGACTACAGTAACAGGATAAACACGGGCGGGCTGGGGGCCGAGGCTGGTTTGGGGCAATGCGGTTGGGTTGAGGATTAGAGAGCTGGTGTCCAAGACTAACGCCTGCCGAAAACTACAGCTCCCAGTGTGCCCCGCGGTCCGCCCCAGCGGTCATGTGACCGCTGCTCACGTGTC
Source organism: Leucopleurus acutus (assembly GCF_964270905.1). NCBI lineage: Eukaryota > Metazoa > Chordata > Mammalia > Artiodactyla > Delphinidae > Leucopleurus > Leucopleurus acutus. The sequence goes on from NC_139162.1 coordinate 26,565,570, forward strand.
TCCGCAGCCGGCCCGGGCTCAAAGCACCGCAGGTAAGTGAAAGGAGGTACAGGTTGGTGGAGGTGGAAACGTTAGGTCCCTGGGTCCCCAGGGCCGCCACCGCGGCAGAGCCCTACCCACTCCCTGCAGGACTCTGTAGCCCGGCGTCCTCCGCCCCACACCCGCCTTCGGTCGGCCGGCCCTTGCCGCGCCTTAGCCCGGCCTGTCCCCACCTAGTCTCCACCTAATCAGTCCTAGGCCCGGATCGAGCGCCGGAGCCCGTCCCCAGTTTACCTCACAGCAGCCCACTCTCCTCGCTTCAGGCCTGAGGATCGCCCCCACCCCCCGCCCTGGGTGCGCCCTGGCCCACCTTCCAATGCAGCTCACCCCTTGTATTTCTGGGATCCAGCCCCAGGCTGGCCTGGGAACCTGCTCCGTTGGGATCTGAGGGGCCTACTGCAGTGGTTACAGCTCCGGCCTGAGCGTGTGGGCATCAGGGTTCTAGTTGTGGCTCTGCCGACGAGCCGCTGAGACATTAGTCTAGCCTCTTTCCGTCCGTGGGCCTGTTTCCCTAACTGAGCTGCTGCTCCACTCCGTGAGTTAGAGCGCCTCAGTTCCCTTCACTCTGCTGGCCCGCACAGAAACAGCTGACTCTTTCTCTGCTGACACATTTTACGTAGAGTTTGAGAAAGAAGAAACTGAGGGCAGAGAGGGAAGTGAGGAGAATCAGATCCCAGATCTTTGGGGAGAAGGAGCTGTAAGGAGCAGCTGTCCCTCCACCAAAGCCGGAGGGGTGGAAAGAGCAGGTAAGCTGGGGACCATGGAGCAGAGTAGTTTGAGGGGAGCGGGGCTGAGCGATTTCAGACCAGTGCAGAGACCTCTGTGTCTGGAATGTGAGCAGGGTGGAGGACAAGGTCTCACCGCTCAAGCAGCGCTAACTTTGCAGGGCTGTCTCTGGAGCTACGCTGGAAACTTGGGAGACCAAAACTGCCTCCACTGCTCACCGCTTTGATTTTTTGCCGAGTTGCTGGCTGGGTGGGTGGCAGGTTGCACAAGAGGAAGCCCTGTGGCAGCTGACTGATCTTTCTGGACTTGGAGCCAGCAGGGAGACATTTCCCCTGGAGCTGTGTCCCTTGGTTGCAGGCTTGGTGACAGATGTCTGAGAGCACCCAAACTCCCCCTTTTCTCTCTAATGAGTTTAAGGCTCCCAACTTTGTTCAGCCATCACAGGAGGAGCAATGGCAAGCATCTGACTACCCAAGAGGCCTTGCTAGCCATTCTAAACCCCCCAGTGTGCTGGGGGCATTGGAGGGGATGTCCCTGTGATGGGCAGTGGTTAGGTCAGGCATGTGGGGAGAAAAGTAAGAATTGGCCTCAATTTTGAAGGGCTTTGAAAGCTCCACAGAATTTAGACTCTGGAGGGAGGTATGCTGGGCTGTAAGAAATTGAAATACCCACAGGTGAGGATTGTTCTTGCGACCCTGTGGTGTAGAAACAAATGAGGAAGCCAGACAGATCTGGATCTAAATCCTGCTTTGCAACTTGCTACTTTGTGACCCTGGATGAGTGATCTGATCTCTCTGAACCTTATGACCACTGTCATAAGGAATGAATGAGATAAGATATGTCCATGACATTCCTGCCCGATGCATGGCCTCTAGTGCTGACATATCAGTACCCCTCTCTTCTGTGTTTATGTCTTATTTACCTGATAGGTCTGTAGGCCTGAAGCAGGCAGGAATTACATCTGACACATTTCTGTCTCTGCCATCACACTGTGGCACCCAACGCAGTGTTCTGCACAGCGGCACACCTGGGCTTGGATCTCAGCCATCTGATCTTGGGAAAGTTGTTTCACCTTTCTGTGTCTCTTGGGATAACAGTAGTATCTGCCTTTCCCATCTAGGTTGAGGAGAGCCAGAGCCCACAGGCCTCCTAGGATAACAGCCCCAAACAGGCTGGTGGCACCCTCCAGCTGAAGGTGTTCTCTCAGCTCCCCAGGGCATGTGGTTGTGAGACAGAACCCACAGACCCTGCAGGAACAGGACTCCCAGGGCCATGGCCCAGGTCAGCATCAACAGTGACCTTGGCGAGTGGGGCTTAAGCACAGACTCCGGGGAGCGTGCCCGTCTGCTGCAGAGTCCCTCTGTGGACATAGCCCCCAAGAGTGAGGGGGAGGCCCCTCCTGGGGGTCTGGGCAGAGGCACCACTTCCACACTTGGAGCCATCTTCATCGTTGTCAATGCCTGCCTGGGCGCAGGGCTGCTCAACTTCCCAGCAGCCTTCAGCACTGCCGGGGGAGTGGCAGCTGGCATCACGCTGCAGATGGTGAGTGAGCATGCCTGGTGGGCAAAGGTGCAGTTCTAGTGGTGGGTCTGGGCTCTTCACCTCAAAAGGGAGGCTCTGGATCAGGAGTAGTCAGTTGGAGACACATGCTACCACTCTCCCCTCCATCACACATGGCAGACATTACTAATCTATTCCAGCATTCTTTCCTTTGAGCCCAGATGAGGCTTCAAAAGCCTTCCCAGCTATCAGGGAAGTCTGGACGTCGACTGCATATTTAATAATTTCATGGTTACATTTAAAAAGCAGGCCCATACCTTAGAGCCGTGCTGAAATATTTACTGATGAAATGATATGATAGCTCGTATTTTCTTCAAAATAATCCAGAGTGGGAGAGGGAATAGATGAAACAAGATTGGCTGTAAATTGATGATTTTTGAATTTGAGTGATGGGTACATAGGGGTCCATTATACCATTCTGTCTACCGTTGTGTATGTTTGAAATTTTCCTCAAAACTTCTTGTTTTTAAAGAAAATCTCAACTCCAGTAATCCATTAAAATTGCCCTGCAAGATAAGGCTAATTTGCCAGATGGGCATTGGGCACCGGGCCAGTAAATGCTGAGCAAGACCAGGCTGCTCTTTGCTGCCAGGCCTTTCCCACACCCTCTTGCTATGCCCCTACCCGCAGGCCATGCTGGTTTTCATCATCAGTGGCCTCGTCATCCTGGCCTACTGCTCCCAGGCCAGCAATGAGAGGACCTACCAGGAGGTGGTGTGGGCTGTGTGTGGCAAGCTGACAGGCGTGCTGTGTGAGGTGGCCATTGCCACCTACACCTTCGGGACCTGCATCGCCTTCCTCATCATCATCGGGGACCAGCAGGACAAGAGTGAGGTCCCCCCTCAGTACCCCCCCCCAGCCCTGGGGGTCATGCAGCGGGTGGGAAAGAGCATGGAACACCTGCCCAAGGCCTGGCCTGGGCCCGGCTTTCATCTGGGAGTCCTCCCTCCTGGCTGCTGGGCCCATTAGACAGATGGAGGTCCCAGCAGAGGTGGAGGACCACACCCTGCAGTAGCCTGGCATCACATTCCCTCCTTCCTCCCTGTGCAGTTATAGCTGTGATGGCAAAGGAGCCTGAGGGGGCCGGCGGCAGCCCCTGGTACACAGACCGCAAGTTCACCATCAGCCTCACTGCCTTCCTCTTCATCCTGCCCCTTTCCATCCCCAGGGAGATCGGCTTCCAGAAATATGCCAGGTTCGGAGGCCCCACCCCAGCCTGCGCTGGACAGCAGCTCTGATCACAGGCAGCTGGAGACCCAAGGGCTGCAGGGGAACCCCTCTGCTCCATGCCACCTCATCTCCTGGGGCAGCAAGAGTGGGCAAGGCAGGGTAGACCGGGGCTTGCAGGGGTTCCGGCATAAGACCTTCCTTTTGTGTCAGCAGCAAGGGAGACAGTGGCTCTTTGTATCAGTGAGAGATTCAGTTCCAAATGTCCTTGTCGAAGAAGGGATGCATGATAATCATGTGTGAAGGCTGTCTCCTAGCCTGGGCCTTGTCTTTCCCACGGAGGATGGGACTCTTGATCATTTGGGATTGTCAGCCTGGCAGCATTTTCCATGCAGCTTGGTATGAAGGGAAGGGACTAGCTTCCTGGCTCAGAGTCTGAAAAGCTGTGGGATTCTAAGCTGTTTCCTGTGATCCTTTATCGAAGGGGTCACACTCAGTGTCTCCAAGGTTTCCTTTAATGTTGACTTCCCAGTATTTGTGCCTTCAACCCTCCAGCATCTCCTACTTCTCAAAGGCCCTGCTTGCACCTCTCGCCAAGTCTGGGCTGCTCTGATTGAAGTAGCAGATGTGCTTTGAAGCCCAGCCCCCTGCTGTGGTCTCTGAGCCATGGAGCTGAACCACCTCATTTCCCAGTGGCCACAAGTGTCAGTCTGGTCCCCTCCTGGCTTCCTAAATGTGGCTTGTTTCTCTGAAACTTATGTCTCATGCGTTTCTTGAGTCTTTGTTTGGGATAGTCTCCCAGTTGGTTCATTAGACACTTGTGGTCACTAAAGTTAAGGGTGGATGTCCCTGGGGATGGAATGAGAGAAAAGGCAGCTGGGGATAGGGGGGAAGAAGCTTAATCTATCCTTCCTGGCAGCTTCCTGAGCGTCGTGGGCACCTGGTATGTCACTGCCATCGTTATCATCAAATACATCTGGCCTGATAAAGAGATGACCCCAGCGGACATCCTGAACAGGTGGGTGAGGGCCCCCGGGAGACACATGGGGTAGAAGCTGCCACTCGGGCACCAGGAGGTGCTGGGTCAGGCATCAAAAAGCCACACAGGTACTCTTCCCAAGGCTCATTAGCTCACTGGGGCTTGACTCATTGGTCATTTTAGGAAGGAGGCAAGAGGTCCTGATCTCTTTTTGCTGGAGAGAAGAGTGACAGCCGGAGATGAGGGAGACTTTGCCACTAATGTCCAACAGATGAGCCAATGTGAGACTAGGCCTCAGGTTATGGAAGCTGCCAAGGTGGAATTGCACATCTGTTTCAACATGTGCTTATCTGTAATATCTGTATCTTCCACGTGAGGTTGAATCCATTTTCTTAATTTTTTAAAAAAAAAAGTTTCCTTTTTCTTGAAAGGAACAAATCAGAGAAGCAAAAGCCCAAGTGCAAGAGCCAAAAGTTCTGGATTTTGGTCCCAGGAGGGCCTTCCAGAGCCTCAGTTTACTGACCTGTAAATGGAGATGTGTCCTCTCCCAGTCCCCAGACTTCTGTGGGTTGAATGTGTGCATGCTGGCTGGTGGAGGCCGTGGGGGGCTGAATGAAGAGTAAGAGCATGGTGGCGGTTGGTGACTCTGAGGGGCTCCCGGGCAGCAGCATCTTGTGTGTTTGTCCGCAGGCCAGCTTCCTGGATAGCCGTGTTCAATGCCATGCCCACCATCTGCTTCGGATTTCAGGTGCTAGTTGCAAGGTCCCTTTTGTCCCCTTAGCTCACTCCCCATCCTGGGATGGAATCCACGTTACAGGCAGGATGGGGGAGTCCTGGAAGGACAGAGTGGGGGCCCCAGGACTTGCCCCTTATCCTTGGGGGTGAGGTCACTTGCCCACCATGACCCTGCCCCTCACCCTGACAGTGCCACGTGAGCAGTGTTCCCGTCTTCAACAGCATGCGGCGGCCTGAGGTGAAGACCTGGGGTGGGGTGGTGACGGCCGCCATGGTCATAGCCCTCGCTGTCTACATGGGCACAGGTGAGTGCTCCCCTCCAAGGGCAGGGCTTAGAGGGCTCCCACTTTCCCTCTTTGTCCCCAAGTCGTCTGGCCCAGGATTTCCTGGGGACAGCCCTGCACTCCCAACACGTCAAACACTTCTGTAGGCACTGGCTTGAACTTGGGCCACCCTGGGCCTCCTCCTGCCCAAATCAGAAAGATGTACGCATGCATGCATTCAGCAGCTCTCAGTGGGTGCCTAGTAAGTCCCAGGAACTTTCTCAGCGTGGGGGATGGCATGGAGATAGATAGACCCGGTCCTGCCCTCATGGAATTGACAATCTAGTCGGAGAGAGAGTCTTACAGGAGCAAGTCAGTCAGGAATCAGTAAGGAAATCCAGACAGTGGTGAGTGCCATGGTAACAGGGAAACAGGAAGCTGTGAGTGGGACTGAGTGGGGTTGGCTTTGGTGGGTACGTCACAGGTGGCTCCTCTCTGAGGAGGTGGCAATTGGGGAAGGCCAAATCATGAGAAGGAGCTAGAATCTGAAGAGCTGGGGGAAAAGCATTCCAGACAGACGAACCAGAAAACGCCAAGTACCTGAGGCCGGGACAGAAGAAGGTCTGCATAGCTGGAGTGGAGCGAGTTGAGGGTGGGTGGCGGGCAGCACGGCCAGACAGGGAACACAGCCAGATCCCTGAGGACTGTTGGGAGGCAGAGAGGAAGCGCTTCAGCAGGGGCGTGGCTTGGGGACACCCGGCTCTGGGTGTTGTGTAGAAAATGGTTTGGGTGAGGGAGCAGTGCTGGGAGACCACAAAGAATGGCCCTGTAATTCCTTCCACAGATGGTTCTCAGGACCAGCACTGTTCTAGTTTCTGAAGACACAGCAGGAACAAGGGTGGCAAATAGGCAGAGTCCCGTTCTCCTGGGGCGACAGACAATAAACGAGTTAAAAAAAAAAAAGTTACAAGAGAGAGGAGTGCTCTGAAGAACACAGAACAGGGTGGTGTGAGGGAGTGCCTGGGGGCAGGGGTTATTGTGGACGGGCTGGGTGGGGAAGCATTCTGAGGAGGGGACAACGGAGCTGAGACCTGAATGATGAGGAGATGGGCAGACAACGTTAATGCGGAAGCTCTGAGACAGGAACTGCTGGGTGAGTTCAAGATCAGAAAGGTGACGGTGTGGGGGCGGGAGATGTGAGAAGTCAGGGAGGGAGGCTTCTGATCCCAGCCTCGACACCCCTCTGAGCTTCAGTCTTAGCCTCCAGAGCTGCTCCGTCATCTCCCCACCTGCTGCTAGACCCAGCGGTGAACGGTCCATGGCCCTAACCCTACGAGGGTCGCCTGGACCCAGCCCTCTTGTCCCTGCCCTCAGGCATCTGTGGCTTCCTGACCTTTGGAGCTGCTGTGGACCCCGACGTGCTCCTGTCCTACCCGTCGGAGGACATGGCTGTGGCCGTCGCCCGTGCCTTCATCATCCTGAGCGTGCTAACCTCCTACCCCATCCTGCACTTCTGTGGGCGGTGAGTCCCCTCTCCACCCCACCGGGGTGCTCCCTTTCACCAGGGCCTCTGAAAGCCCTTTGAACATGGGCCTTGTGTAGAATCCATTTTATAGAAGGAGAACCGGAAGCCCAGAGGAAAGAGTCAGTGCCTCGCATGGCCCTGCAAGTACTCCCAGCCGGGTCTTTGGGGGTCCCCTTTGTCCCAGAGTCACCAAAACATTCTGTGAGTCCTCTGAGAACCTCTAGTCCAGATCCTTTCCTGAACACCCTGCTTTCTGGGTACCCCAGACCCTTCCTTTTCAGGAGACTAGTAGCATATGTTCCCATGGGGTGTGCTAGTCCTGGGCCAGGCAAGGCACTAAGCCGTTCCCATTCACCATCCTGTCCGGTCCCCACGGCAACCCTGAGAAGAGTGCTGCTAGGCCCATTTCAAAGAAGAGGAAACTGAGGCCCAGGGGTTAGAGGCTTACCTACAATCCACCCAGTCGGGGGTCTGGCTCCATGGCTGGAGGTGGGGAGCTGTTAGCAGGGGCGCCTCTGAGCTGCTCTCTGTGTGGGCAGGGCGGTGGTCGAAGGCCTGTGGCTGCGCTACCAGGGGATGCCGGTGGAGGAGGACGTGGGGCGGGAGCGGCGGCGGCGAGTACTGCAGACGCTCGTCTGGTTCCTGCTTACCCTGCTGCTGGCGCTCTTCATCCCTGACATCGGCAAGGTCATCTCGGTCATTGGAGGGCTGGCCGCCTGCTTCATCTTCATCTTCCCAGGTGTGGACCCCTGGCATCCCCGCAGCACTCTCTCCCAGGGCCTCCTGGCCTGAGCGCGTCACCTCCCGGGTTATTGATCACCCACTTCAGGCTCTGGTGTGTTTAAACGTTATCTCCTGCAAAGAAGATGTAGTTGTCATCTCCATTTCACTGGTGAGGAGGTGTGAGGATCAGAGAGGGTAACAAGCTTGCCTAGAGGTTAACAAACTCAGCTAAAGACTAATAGAAGCTTTTCAAACCCAAGTCTGTCTAGGTCCACAGCCTATACTCTTAACGCTTCATTCAGGTACCTGTTACTCCCCGACTATCAGGGATCTGGGTGGGTCAGCCCATGACGGGGTGATTAGGGTCTGGTGGTGGCACCCTGACACGGGTCGGGAGACCTGAGTTTCAGACACGATCTGCCACCAGATCCCTGGGCAACTGTCCTATCTGCCCAGTCATGAGTTCTGCCTGTACCCAGCTTACTTCTCTCTAGGAGGCCACCTGGAAATCCCTTGCCACTTTGCTTGGAGCAGGGGGGACACATCTGCTCAGAAGTGCACTGGGAAGGGCCCTGCAATGTAGACACCACTGAGTCACCTCCCTGTGCTGCCCCTTTAGTTCTGGGGCTTGCATGCAGCCCAAGGGGTGCCTGGCAGGTGCTGGCTCCTCCTGGGAGACCAGATGCCAGGTCTCCAGCTGGGTGCAGAGTGGAGACAGAGGCGGAATGTGCGGAGGAGTAAACACAGGCCTTTCTCCACCCACCATCACTGCCTCCTGGCAAAGGGGGAGGCTGGACTGCTGGGTGGGGGGGGGGGGGGTGCCCACCCAAGCTCCCAGGGCCACCTCTTCTCTTCTAGGGCTGTGCCTCATTCAAGCCAAACTGTCTGAGATGGAGGAAGTCAAGCCAGCCAGGTAAAGCAGGGCCCGGCCCGTGGTCCTCTCAGGGAGGTACTGGATGGGGGGTGGCCTTTAAATGGATAGGAGTCAGGAGACTTGTGTACTTTGAAAAACTTTTTAAATACTTCTTTTAAAATGTGTAACATGTTAGTTGTAACAGTTCAAATACTACTGAGGATTTGTTTTTAATTTTTTAATTTAATTTTATTTTTTTATACAGCAGGTTCTTAGTAGTCATCAACTACTGAGGATTTTAGAGAAAAAAATGGAAGTCCCTCTTACCCCACAGCCCGCTCCCCACCGCTCCCTTCTCCTGAGAGAGCTCCATGAGATCAGCACAGCCTGTGCCCTTGTAGACTGTTTCTGTGTGTGCACATGTGTCTGTGTACACAAAGCTATGCACGCGTATACACAAACACATGGGGTTTTGTGTCTGGTTAGGTTTTTTCAAAAATGCTTTCATGCCAGACACACTTTTCTGCTACTTGCCTTTTTCGCTTAACCACGTATTTTGGAGATCATTCTATGTCCACACAAGAAGATCTACTGCTTCCTTTTTCCATGGCTGTAGAATATTTTGCTGTTTGAATGTGTCCTGAATGTGAACACACTTCTGCATGTACACCTTGGCACAGCTGTTCGAGGATCTCAGTAGCATTGATTCTTAGAAGGAAATTGCTCCATCATAAGGCACGCTCATTTTTACTCTGGCACACGGGTTCAAATTACCCTCCAAAAAGGCAGTACCAGTCAGAGTCCCAGAAGCAGTGAATGAAAGTGCCCTGTTCCCCACACCCCTGCCAGGACTGTATATAGCAGCCTTTTCAATATTTGTTAGTCTAATGGATACAAAACACTACATGTTTAAAAAATTAACCATTTTTACCATTTTAAAGTGTTCAGTTCAGTGATATTAAGTTCACTCATATTTTTGTGTAACCATCCCCACCATCTACCTCCAGAACTTTTTCATCATCCTAAACTGAAATTCTGTACCCATTAAACAGTAATTCCCCATTCCCTCTCCCCTCGCCGCCACCATTCTACTTTTTGTCTGTGTGAATTTGACTCTTCTAGGTACCTCATGTAACTGGAATTATACAGTATTTATCTTTTTGTACCTGGCTTCTTTCACTTAGCATAATGTCCTCAAGGTCCATCTATGTTGTAGCAGCCTTTTTAAGGCTGAATAATATTCTATTGTGTGTATAGGCCACATTTTGCAAAACACTGCATTCTTTTAATACGTGCATGTCCCTGAATGGTAGAGAAGTTATGACCAGGTTGCATGCTTTTAAAAAAAATATTGTGCAAGTAATACTCATTGATTATAGAAAACTTTAAAAATACAGACAAGTCTAAAGAAGAAAATAATAATCACCTTTAATATCCAGATATAACCAGGAAATTTCTTGGCGGTCCAGTGGTTAGGACTCTGTGCTTTCACTGCTGAGGGCATGGGTTCAATCCCTGGTCAGGGAATTAAGATCCCACAAGCCAGGCGGGCAAAAAAAGGAAAAAAAAAAAAAAGAAAAAATTCCAGTTGTAACCCTGTAGCTATTTTTGATACATATCTTTTGCAGATGTCTCCTTTTTTTTTATTTATTTTTTTAATGAAATGGATCACTCCATGTGACCTGCTTTTTTCTGACCATCTTTCCATCAGGAGATATGCATTCTTTTTTTTTTTTTAATATTTATTTATTTGGCTGTCCCAGGTCTTAGTTGCAGCACGTGGGATCTTCCATTATGGCATGTGGGATCTTTTAGTTGTGGCATGCAGGATCTTTAGTTGTGGCACACGGGGGTCTTTAGTTGCAGCATGCGAACTCTTAGTTGCAGCATGTGGGATCTAGTTCCCTGATCAGGGATGGAATCCGGGCCCCCTGCATTGGGAGCTCGGAGTCTTAGCCACTGGACCACCAGGGAAGTCCCAGGAGACATGATTCTAATTCTGGTCCTGCCCTTGGTGTGCTGTGACCAGTCAATTAATCCCATTAGGTCTTGGCCTCTTTACCCATGGTCTAGGGATCATACACCCAGCCCCATAAACTGTTGTATGAAAGTCGTTGAGAAGTAGGAAGTGCTCTTCCCATAGGAGAAGTGGTACAAGTAATTAGAGTAATTAACTGATATATATATATATATATATATATATATGGAAGTTGGCAAATTCACAAGTGGATCGACTGAGCAGGCCCTCTCTCACCCTCTGCTCTACAGCTGGTGGGTGATGGTCAGTTACGGAGTCCTCTTGGTGACCCTGGGAGCCTTCATCTTCGGCCAGACCACAGCCAACGCCATTTTTGTGGATCTCTTGGCATAACCAGTGCCTCCCAGGGAATTCTTGGCCTTTGCCATTGGACCCTGGAACCCATCTCGTAGAGCTTCAGGACCACCCTGAGTCCGGCATCATTCCCCTCTACTGGTGGGATGACATCTGGACATCCTTTTCCAGGGACAGTTCTGGGGTGAAATCAGGCCCCACAACCCTGGACAGCTCAAACCCAGCTCCCTTCCTGCCCCCGCATCCTGGCAGTGCCATGGATGGTAGGAGGAGGTCTCGTGTCACAGAAGAACCTTCCCCCCTCTTCCACCTCTCAATTTCTCCATGCCTGGAAGCCACGGGTGAAGAGAGTCGGTAGGTCTCCGAAGGAACAACTCAGCCTGACTTCCCTCTGGAGAAAGAATGTGGACCAAGGGCTGCCATCCTCCACAGAGAAGCCTGCCCTGGGTAGGGGCTGTGCTCATTACCCCGGGGCTCAGTGCCTGCTCCAGTCTGTCGGCAGCCCAGCCAGCAGTGGCTTCCTCCGGCAAGTTCCAAAGGTAGCACTGAAATCATACAGGTGCGCCGAGGCAGGCAGATGGATGCCTTGTCCACTGCCTCCTGGGCCTGCGCTGAGCCTGAGAGCCCTCTTGCCCATGGCTGGTTGACATTTCCCAAGCCTTCTGGGGCCTCACCCTGTCTTCTTACCCAGACCTGACGGTCCAGGCATCCCTCTGCTCCTCCATCCCCAGACATCACCAAGTCTAATGTTTACAAACGGTGCCAGCCCGGCTCTGAGCCAGGGGCCAGGGGCCGTCCCGTGCCACGGTGCTGTGAGTACTCCTCCCTTAACTTTCCCCAAGGCCGGAGTGTGCTTTTCTCTCTCAGATTCCTGATGGGTCCCTCTTTTCAGAGGCACAAGGGGGGGTGAGGGAGCAAGCTGGGAACCCCATGCAGGCTGGGCTGGTGAGGATCAAGGTGAACCTGTCTGGCATCTTCACTTTGAATGGCTGCTTCTCTTCTCCCTGCCCTGCACGTCCCCCCTTCCCTGCCAACCCAGCCTGGTACCTTGGAGACAAGAAAGGCAGCTGGCCACTGACTAGGCAACATCTGAGTGTAGTCACGCCAGCCTACAAGTTTCCCTTCCAGTCTGGATCTTGTCTGCTCCTGTCCCCCATCACCTCTTCGCCACCACCCCATTTTTCTATGTAGCTCAGTCTCTCCTGTTCACATAAGTATGGGGGTGGGGGTGGACCAAACCCTCTCTCGTCCACTTCCTCAGCTCCACAGGTCTACCAGGCCTGGCCTCGGTGGCCTGTCGATCACACTGAGGTCACACCTACGTTGTGCCCCAGGGCGGGTGAGGAAGGATATTTTCCCCTTTCATATCTTGAACACCTTGGCCACTCATTTAGGCCAAGCCTAGGCACGAATCAGGCTTCCTCTGCCTGGAACACCTAGCGTTCTCCGTGGCCCCTCCTGCCTAAAACCTCTGAATGCAGTGGTGGGGTGAGAGGGATCCCTGCCCTCAGGACAGTGAGACAGAAGAAGCAGAGCCTTGCTGGGGCCAAACAGGCTTCTGCTCAGACCCCCGGACTGGGTGACCTGCCTTTCCTCACGTTCCCTGGGGGCCAGACCCACGTGGCCGTTTTCTCTCCGCCTGCTGCACAGCACCAGGCCCTGCCAGTGCCCACCCCAGATACAGTCAGGAGGATGGCCCGTCATCAGCAGGGCTGCACTGCCTCCTAACGTTGGATTTCAGTGAGGGCTGGGGGCATGTACGGGGAAAATGAGCTGGAATCTGGCCTAACCTCAGGAGCACCTTCCCCTGCCCTCTCTGCCAGGGCATTTTACTGTTTCTTTTCTACTTCTGCACATTCAGACCAGGGAGGATGGTTAATAAAAAGGGACTTGTGCTGCTGAGCTGCGTGGCCTGTGTCTGGTGCCAGGGACAGTCCAGGCCACTGACAGGAGGAAGACGGGCTGGAGTGGGAGTAGGGGTTGGGGTGCGATAAGGCCGTTTGGCCTCACCGTCTGTGACCCCTTACTCGAGAATGGGCCCATCACGCTCCCTTTCCCAAGCCGGAAACCTGCAAGTGGTTCTTAACACTTCTCTCTCCTTCCACATCCCATCAGACTTTCCCCACTGACTTGGGACTCCACCTTGGTCTGTCCTGCTGCCTCTACCTTGGTTCAAGTCCTTCCTGTGTCTTCCCTGTACCACTGCAGCCTCAGATTAGCTTCTGTGTTGTATGTCCCTCCCTGACCTCAAGTTTTGGGGTGAGCTTCAAACCCCTGAGCATCCCTCCCGCTTTGTCCTTTCAGAGGCAGGTGTTGAGAGCAGGCGCTGTTGTCCTGGTTATGGAGCCCCTCACTGTGCTCAGTGCTGGGGAGAAGATATTCAGCAAAACACACCAGCTCTGCTGTCAGTCTACTGGGGAAGACTGATGCTTAGCAAATCATCACAAATATAAACATGCAAGTTGTGATAAATGCCAAGAAGGGAAAATACAGAATGTTATATTTGGGGGTCTGAAGCTTCCCTGGGGAGTCAAGGAAGGTTTCCTGGAGGAATTGACATATGAACTGGCCCCTGAGTGATGAGTAGAATGAACTAAGTGAAGAGAGGTGGGGAGACCTTTCCAGGCTGTGGGAAATGCATGTGCAAATGCCCTGTGATGGGAGGAACATGGTCATTTGAGGAACTGGAAAGTGGCCATTGTCAGTGGAGCATTACCTGGGTGTGGGAGAGCAGCAGAGGTGAGAGCAGAGCATTCTGAGATGGTCTGCAACGGCTCCCCCTGGTCCTCAGAATAAAGTCGAACCCGCCCACCTTCTACCACACTCCCCATCCCTGTTCGGGTATTTTGCAAAGATCCCTCCCTCCTGGTGGAGGTGGGGACCCTCTCCAAGGAGGAAACATGTTGCAAGACTAGACAGGTGGGACAGCTTTGGGCCATGGTTCACACCTGCCTAGTGGACCAAGAGCTTGAGGTTTGGTTTCACTTTCTCTGAGTGAACAGAGGGAAGGAAAGGTTACATCTAGGCCACAGGCAAATGCCCAGCCAAATTCATTCAAGTCAAGACTTGTAAGCATTTAATCAGTGTCTGTCTCCCTGTTAGACTGTAAGTTCCACGGGAGCAGGGTCACATCTCCCTTGTCCATCAGGTATCTTAGCGAGTGCCTGGCACATAGCAAGTGTTCAGTAGTTGTTGAACAAATGATTGAATGAATAGCAACTAACACTTGTTGATTTCTTACTTTGTGCCAGCACTTAACTTGCATCATTCACATTTGGTCTTCATGACAACTCTATGCAAAAGTGAAAGCTGAGAGATGTTACATAGTGTGCCCAGGGAGTAAAATTGGAGCCCTCTTGCCGTGCATGAATAAACAAGTGAGCAGAAGGCTCTCTCAATCTGGTGATTTCTGACCCCGGAAGGCAAGCTCAGGAACCTCCAGCCCTCATGCTGGCACCAACATCAGACCCTAAAACCTTTGACTTACTGTCCCATCCAAACCGTGTCAAGTTGTGGGATGCCTGCTGGCTGGTGGCTCTGGGCAAGTCGCTTCCCCGCTCTGGGCTTCTGTTTCCAGAATCTCTAACATGGGACTGATCATCACTGACCTTACTTACCTCCCAGGATAAAGGAGAGCCAATGTCAAGAAAGTACATGAGAAAAATGACAGAAGTGCTTTATAACCAGAAATCCGCGTTTGCAGAAGAAATGCGAAAACTCAGTTTCTCCTCAGCAGGACACAGGCAGAGGTTCCCCTAGCACTTCCTGGGAGTCAGGGTACTTCTCAATCTTTAATGTGCATACAAAATTTTTATCTCCTTAGCATACAAATTCTGATTCAGTAGATCTGGAGTGGGGCCTGCAGTCTGCATTGTTAACGCTCCCAGCTTCGCCCATGCTTTGGTCCTTGGACTGCACTTTGAATAGCAGGGGACTGGTGGACAGTCCAAAGGCTTTGGCTTCAGACAGACCTGGGGTGGATCTCAGCAGTGCCTCTTTACAGTGGGAACTCAGAAATTAGTTCACTTCTCTGAACCCCACTCTCCTCGACTATGAAGTAGGAGTGATGGTGCCCATCTTATAGATGCAAATATTATAAATCCAAGCACAAATGGCATAATATACGTGAAATGCCTGGCAGATAGCAGGGATTATGTTGGTCATTTCCCTGTACTGGAAAGAAGGGGGGTGGGGTGGGAGGGTAACTGCAATTTCTTCCTTTAGTCAATAGAGGTCGCCTCTGAATAATTTCGGCTTACGAAAGTGAGGAGCTTATGGCCTCAGAGGACAGTCCAGTCCTGAGTCATTAGGTTCCTGGTGAACTGCTGCCTAGCACTTCTGAATGATGTCCCTATACTGGGGCAGGGCCACTTCTAGATCATGGCCTCCAATCTGGTGGGGGAATCAGACCAATCAAATAATCACAGAAACTAATTATGTAGGTACATGTGCTAGATGTAGATTCAGTATTGCAAATCCAGATTTGGTAATTCATTGCTATGATACAATGAAAAATTTTTCCATAGGTGTGGAGGAAGGCCAGAGACATTGTCGTCAGGAAGAAGGAAGACGGCAGACACCCTGTCCTACAAATACTTTGTGTTTCCTGAGGGGGCAGTGGGGTGGGGAGGGGGGAAGGAATAGGCACAAGATGCCTATTTGGATATTCTTCCATTAAAAATGAAATTGATGTGTTTCCAGTCCAACATGTAAGAAGCTTGGAAGTGGCCACTCCATCCTAACAACAAGTAAAAAGTTGAACAAACTGGAAAGTCAACTCTTCTTAGATATGTACAATAAGTCAGATTATAAGGCACACCACTGCCCCCAGAATTGGAGAGAAAGACAGACAAATACAGAGCAGAAACCCACAAGCAGAAACCTCTGTGGGAGTCAGTGCCAGGGTAAGGAAACCTGAACTGTAATTGATGAATTGCTGGAGGCTCAGTGTGGACAAATCTGAGAAATAAAAACACCAAGGAAGGGCTTCCCTGGTGGCACAGTGGTTAAGAATCCACCTGCCAATGCAGGGGACATGGGTTCAATCCCTGGTCTGGGAAGATCCCACATGCCACGAAGCAACTAAGCCCATGATCCACAACTACTGAGCCTGTGTGCCACAACTACTGAAACCCATGTGCCTAGAGCCGGTGCTCCGCAACAAAAGAAGCCACCACAGTGAGAGGCCCGCACACCGCAATGAAGAGTAGCTCCCGCTCGCCGCAACTAGAGAAAGCCCGCGTGCAGCAATGAAGACCCAGTGCAGCCAAAAAAAACCCACCAAGGAATCCAGTCCTACTGGGGGAAGGGAGCATACTTTGTGACTTTGTGGGTTTTACCTGAAGTTCTACCAGGTTCTCATAGTAAACATCAGAAAAAAATCCCTCATGTTTCCAGCAGAGGAGGGTAAAAGGAACCATTTTGAAATGTGCTAGAGCATTCTGTTGTTGTTAATAAGATATACCCTCAGGAGACACTTCAAATTTAACCAGAGCCTAACCTACTGGGATTTTATCAGAGCCTAACAGACCTCAGGGAAGGGAAACACACAACTCCATCCCACTCTAGCCACCCTGGGGGGACTGAAGGGAGAAGATAAGTGAAGTCCATAGTCCTTCTCTTAGTGAGCCAGTCCATCACAGGCTCACTAAGAGACTGTGATCCAGTCATAGGACTACAGAACACTTCCCCTTCCCTTACACCTTCCAACCTTATTACTAAAGGCCAATCTACAGCAGTTCCTTTTACCTAGTACATTATGCCTGGCTATCAATAAAAAATTACAAGATATACTAAAAGGCAAAAAACATAGTTTTTTTGTTTTTTTTTTTTGCGGTACGTGAGCCTCTCACTGTTGTGGCCTCTCCCGTTGCGGAGCACAGGCTCCGGACGTGCAGGCTCAGCGGCCATGGCTCACGGGCCATGTGGGATCTTCCCGGACCGGGGCACGAACCCGTGTCCCCTGCATCGGCAGGCGGACTCTCAACCACTGCGCCACCAGGGAAGCCCCTAAAGACATAGTTTTAAGAGACAGAGCAAGCATCAGAGCTAGACTCAGATATGGCAGGAGTGTTAGAATTATCAGACCAGGAATTTTAACGACTATGGTTAAGATGCTAAGGGCTCTCATGGATGAAGCAGACAGCCTGCAAGAACAATAGATGTGCAATGTAAGCAGAGAGATGGAAATTCTAAGAAAGAACCAAAAAGAAATCCTAGAGATAAAAAACACTGTAGGAGAGATGAAGAGTGCCTATACTGTACAGGCTGGATACAACTTAGGAAAGAATCTCTGAGCTTCAGGATATCTCAATAGAAACCTCCAAAACTGAAAAGCAAATAGAAAAAAAAAATAGTCTGTGGAAAAACAAAAGGAATAATGTACACAGAATGGGAATATCAGAAGGAAAAGAGAGAAAGGAACAGAAAAATATTTGAGACAATAATGACTGAGAATTTCCCCCAAATTAATTTCAGGCACCTGATTAATTAATGACAGACCAGGAAGCTCAGAGAACACCCAGCAGGATAAATGCCAAAATATATGACACCAAGTCATATCATTTTCAAAAAATACAAAAAATCAAAGATAAAGTCCTGAAAGAAGCCAGAGGGAAAAAACGCCTATAGAGAAGCAAAGGTTAAGAATTACAAGGGAATTCCTTGGCAGTACAGTGGTTAGGACTCGGCACTTTCACTGCCAGGGGCCGGGTTCAATCCCTGGTTGGGGAACTAAGATCTCACAAGCCTCACAGTGTGGCCAAAAAAAAAAAAAAAAAGGAATTACTGTTGACCCTTGAACAATATGAGGGTTAGGGGCCCCAACCCTCTACATACTTGAAAATCTCCATATAATTTATAGTCAGCCCTCTGTATCCGAGGTTCCTCCATATCCGCGGTTCTGCATCTAAAGATTCAACCAACTGCGGATCGTGTAGTATTGCAATATTTACTATTGAAAAAAATCCACTATATATAGACCCTTGCAGTTCAAACCCATGTTGTTCCAGGGTCAACTGGACATCTGACTTCTCAGAAACTATGCAAGCACGAAGAGAGTTGAGTGAAATATTTTAAATGTTAACAGAAACCTAGAATTCTATATCCTGTAAAATTATCCTTCAACAGTGAAGGAGAAATACTCTCTCAGACAAACAAAAATTGAGGGAATTTGTTGTCAGTAGACTTGCCTTGAAAGAAGTGTTAAAAGGAGTTCTTTAGAGAGAAGGGAATTTTTTTTTTTTTTTTGGCCACGCCACCCTACTCTCGGGATCTTAGTTCCCCAACCAGGGCCCCCTGCAGTGGAGCACAGAATCCTAACCACTGGACCACCAGGGAATTCCTAAGGGAAGGGAAATTAAATGAAGTAGATATCACAATTATAAAGCAAGACGAGAATGCTTTGAAAAATGAACAAAATGAAAACTAGCACCTAAAAATTAAAAGTATGACTGCCAAATTTAAAAATAAATCAAAGAAGAGTTAAAGATAATTAAGAAAATCCCCTGGAAAGCAGAACAAAAAGACAGAGATGGAGGGAATTCCCTGGCTGTCCCGTGGTTAGGACTCAGCGCTTTCACTGACAAAGAGATGGGAAAGAAGAGATAAGAAAATTAGAGTTTCAACTCAGATCCAACATCTGACTAACAGGAGTTCCAGAAATAGAGAAGAAAGAAAATGGACAGGGGCAGGACGTGGGAGAGCAGAGAAAGACAGATATTACCAAAAAAATAACTCAAGAAAATTTTGCAGAACTGAAAGATATGAGTCTCCATATTTGAGCCAGTAAATTGAATTTTAAGAGCTGCACACTGGAAATAAAGAGAAAATCTTAAAGATTTTCTGAGATAGTGGTGGGCAGGGAGGGCAAGCTTCTTGGCATCACTGCAAGCTAGAAGATAACACATCAATGCCTTCATAATTTTTGAGTGAAACTTTTCAACCTAGATTTCAGCGCACAACCAAACCTTCAATCAAGTGTGAGACTGAAACAAAAACATTTCCAGGTAAGTAAAGGGTACATAAATTTACATCCTGTGTAGCCTCTCTCAGAAAGTCACTGGAGAACATGCTTCAGCAAAACAGAGTTGTAAAGCAAGAAAGTGTAAGGCAAAGCATCCAGGAAACCAAGAATCTACCTCAGAAGAACCAAATGATGGTTTCCAAATGGCAGCTGGGCAGCTGACCAAAACGGGGCCAGTTCAGTTGAAGCAGGAATACGGAGAGCAATCAAAGGAAGGTCTCCAGGGAAAAAATAAAACTAAGAGCTTATCTGACTTGTCTAAGCATTTGGAATAATTACTGACAGATCTGTTGGAGCATTTGGATAAGTATGTATATAACAAAGCAAATGGGAAAATATGGCCATTATTAATCACAGGAAAAACAAACAAGTTTTACAAAGAAGGAAAGGTAATCGTAGTAAACTATCAATACTTTTTTTAAAATTTATTTTATTATTTATTTATTTAGGCTGCACTGGGTCTTAGTTGTGGCATGAGGGATCTTTAGTTGTGGCATGTGAACTCTTAGTTGCAGCATGCATGAGGGATCTGGTTCCCCAACCAGGGATCTAACCCGGGCCCCCTGCATTGAGAGCAGAGTCTTACCCAATGGACCACCAGGGAAGTACCTAAACTATCAATACGCAGCACAGCAGTGAAAAATATTTACATACTCATAATAATGTACATACTGATTATTTAACCCTAAGGGCTGTATTGTGACAGAACCTCATTTTAAAAGGGGAGGAAGAGACTTTAGGGTGCAGGTGTAAGAAAGCTAAATCTTTAATCAATAATTACTGCTTTTAATTTTTAAATCACAAAATAGCAGTGTAAGCACATTATCTTAAAATAGTGAGATAATGCCAAAAGAAACAGGTTAAAAGAGATGCATGTAGACAACACAACGAGCTAGAGGTGGGCAAAGCTGGGACAAAGGACTGCTGGCATTTGATATGAGCTTTTTAAAAATATATATTTATTTATTTATTTTTGGCTGTGTTGGGTCTTAGTTGTGGCACGCGGTCTTCTCTCTAGTTGTGGCGCGTGGGCTTAGTTGCTCCGTGGCCTGTGGGATCTTAGCTCCCCGATCAGGGATTGAACCCATGTCCCCTGAATTGGAAGGCAGATTCTTAACCACTGGACCATCAGGGAAGTCCCGGATATGAGCTTTTTATTACCACTGGATTTATAAAACAAAATGCATGACTAGTTGGGGTTTTTTTAACTTAAAATTATGTTTATACTTACAATAGCCAAGATATGGAGGCAACCTAAGGGCCCAGTGATAGATGAATGGATAAAGAAGATGTGGTCCATAAAAAAGAATGAAATCTTGCCATTTGCGACAACATGGATGGACCTAGAGGATATTATGCTAAGTGAAGTAAGTCAGACAGAGAAAGACAATATATGATTTCAATTATTTGTGGAATCTTAAAAACAAACAAACAAACACAACAAAACAGAAACAGCATCATAGATACAGAGAACAAACAGGTGGTTGCCAGAGGAATAGGGTGGGGAGATAAGAAAAACAGGTGGGGGAGATTAAAAGGTACAAACTTCCAGTTACAAAATAAATGAATCAGAGGTATGAAATGTACAGTGTGAGGAATACTGTCAATAATTATGTAATATCTTTATATGGTGAAAGATGGTAACTAGATTTATCACGGTGATCATTTTGAAATGTGTAGAAATATCAAATCACTATATTGTGCATCAGGAAGTAACACAGTGTTTTAGGTCAATTATACTTCAAAAAACAAACTAAACCATAGAAAAAGAGATCGTTACCAGAGGCAGGGGATCAGGGGAGAGGGAGTTGGATGAAAGTAGTCAAAAGGTACAAACTTCTAGTTATAAGATAAATCAGTACCAGGGATATAATGTATAATATGATAAATATGATTAACACTGTTGCATGTCTATCTATGAAAGTTGTTAGAGGGACTTCCCTGGCTGTCCAGTGGTTAAGACTCTGTACTTCCACTGCAGTGGGTGAGGGTTCAATCCCTGGTCCGGGAACTAAGATCCCATATGCCGCAGGGTGTGGTCCAAAAAAAAAGTTTAAAAAAGTGATCATAAAACAATTTTTTTTTTTTGCCACACCATGCAGCATGCAGGATCCTAGTTCCCCAACCAGGGGTTGAACCCATGCCCCCTGCAGTGGGAGTGTGGAGTCCTAACCACAGGGCCACCAGGGAAGTCCCTGATATTTTTTTAAATAGGAGAAGTAAAAATTGAATGTCTCCTATAGGCCATGTTTGAATTCTAGCTTTGCTGCTTCTCATGAGGACTTAGGCAGTTAGTTAAACTTTATGGGCCTTGATTTCCTTATCCGTACGTTACAATACTTGTTGGAGTGAAGACCCTTGGCAGCCTTCTCCATTCTTCAATAAACAATACAACTTGTGAAATAATAAAAAATAAATATATTGGTCTCTGCCCCATTTCTGGCATAGAGCTCCTAAAACTTCTGTAATTTCCTAAATGATAAGGGTACTTAGGAGCATTTTTTGTTCTAATATTTGGTCTTGGACCCTGTTTCCTGACACAGAGCTCCTAAATCCCTTGGAATTTCCTGGGCAATAGGAGTGTCTTTTGTTCTAATGAGGCAATGATTGGGGGGCTCCTGGATAACTTCAGGATTGGTGCAGGTCACCAGAAAGACCACACGCCACGATCAGAAGCTCGGAACTTTCAGCCCCAGCCCCCCAACCTCTGGGAAGGGGAGAGGAGCTGGAGATTGAGTTAATAATCAATCATGCCTATGTGATGAAGCCCCCATAGAAATCCTAGCACTACATGGTTGGAAGGGGTTCCGAGTTGGTGGACACATCCACATGCCAGTAGGGTGGTACATCCTGACTCCACAGGGACAGACGCTCCTGCACGTGGGACCCTTCTGGACCTCATCCTATGTACCTCTTCATCCTGGCCATTCATCTGTACCTTTTATAATACCTTTTACAATAAACCAGTAAACGTAAGTAAATGTTTCCCTGAGTTCTGTAAGTCACTCTAGCAAACACCTCTGAGATGGGAGTCGTGGGAACCCCAATTTATAGCTGGTCACCAGATTCAAGTTGGGGGGAGCTAGACCCAACCATCCAAGAGAGAGGTGACAAAGAATTTGTGGCCACCTTTATCTACCACACAATCTGGAAAATATACATAAATACTTAGCTCAAAGTGTTGTTACAAAAATTATATTGGATTTATAAAAAATGCCTTGTCTATACTGAGGAATAAACAAATAAATGTTTTATTATCGTAATTCTTTTAAAAAGGTCATATTTAGCATTAGAGGGTGTCTTTTTTTTCCTTTTTGGCCCCATAGCTTACAGGATCTCAGTTCCCTGACCAGGGATTGAACCCAGGCAATGGCAGTGAAAGCCTGGAATCCTAACCACTAGGCCACCAGGGAACTCCCAGAGGGTACTTTAAATTAATAAAGATAGAATTCTTCACTTAGAAGAGTTCACCTCAAGTCTCTCTAAATAGCAAACTCTTCCTGGAAAAGAGGACTTGGGTCATGTGTCATTTCACTGACATCCTACTAGCTAGAACTGCACCATTCATACTCACTGAGGTGTCTTTTGAAGGCCCAACGTGGAGAAAGAGGCTCTTGCTGGGAACGTTACCAGCTCCATCTCCTGGAGCGGCAGTGGTTGGAGCAGGGGCCAACTAAGACGAGATGACCTCCCCTGGGCTTGGCTCTGAATGTCCAAAAATGAGATTGGGGGAATGAGAAGGTGTGTCCACGGGCCACTTGTTAGTTTATTCTCAGTGAGATAGATTCTGTGGTCCCTCCCAGCCCTGGCAGATTCTATTGTCCTCAGCCTTTTTCTCCTCAATTCCTTATCCAGGGGTTGTAAATAGAACTCATTGTGTGCTTATCTTTTAAAAAGAAGGAGGAGGAGAAGGAGAAGAAAGAAGAGGAAGAAAGGAAAGAAAGGAAGGAGAGAGAGAGAGAGAGAGAGAGGAGAAAAAAGGAAAGAAAAAAAGGAAGAAGAATTTTTAAATTACTTTGGAGCTCCTAAAACCCTTGGAATTTCCTAAGTGATTTAAAGTCTTTTGTTATGTTAATGAGATGATGTTCCCACTGCCCTAAGGTTGAGGGCTGGTTGCCAGGAAACCAACTGTGTTATTAGAGGGTTGGAACTTTCAGTCCCACCCCCTGACCTCCAGGAAGGGGAGAGGGACTGGAGGTTAAATCTGCAGCCTAATGGCCAATGCCTTACTCAACCATGCCAATGAAAAAAAGCCTCTATAAAAACCCAGAGGATGCAGTTCAGAGATTCCAGGTCGGTGAAAAGGTGGAGGTGCTGGGAGAGTGCTGTGGTTGGTGAGCATGGACACTCCATGCCCCTTCCCCATACCCTGCCCTGTGCATCTCTTCCATCTGGCTGTTCTTGTGTTACATCCTTTTACAATAAACTAGTCATCTAGTTAAAAAAAAAAAAAAAAAAAAGAAGAAGAAGAGGGACTTCCCTGGTGGCGCAGTGGTTAAGACTCTGCCTGCCAATGCAGGGGACACGGGTTCGACCCCTGGTCCAGGAAGATCCCACATGCCACGGAGCAACTAAGCCCGTGCACCACAACCACTGAGCCTGTGCTCTAGAGCCTGCGAGCCACAACTACTGAAGCCCGTGCGCCTAGAGCCAGTGCTCTGCAACGAGAAGCCACTGCAATGAAAAGCCCACGCACCGCAACGAAGAGTAGCCCCTGCTCGCCACAACTAGAGAAAGTGCGCTTGCAGCAACGAAGACCAGTACACAGGCAAAAAAGAAAAAAAAAAAAAAGAATTTTTAAATTAAGAACAATGACAGAAATCTGGATGTCCCGCTTCTCTGAGAAACTGGCATGTCTAGCAACACTGTCCTCAATCCTGTTTAGAAACCACCAGCTAGAGCTGGATTTCAGTATAGTTCCAACCTGGCAGCTTCTTTCATATATGTTCCCTGCCTGGCACCTGGGGATATCTGGGTTTTGGAGCCCTGCAATTAACCTTGAACCAAATCAGCCAATCCCAGCCCACCCAGGTGCTACCCTGCAAGCCAGCATCTGCCCTGAGGTTCTGAAATGCCAGCGACTGAGCAGGTGCCAGCCTCAGAGCCAGCTGTCCTGTCAGCACCAGAACCAGCTGTCCTACCAGCCTCTGCCCAGAAGCTCAGGCTGACCAAGGGAATGGGACTGGCCAGGAACACTAGCCAGGGCTGTGTAGGGAATGAAGTGAGAAAGATGTAGCCTCTCAGCTATACCATAAACGTTGGCTGTTCTCGGACCCCAACATCCTCCCTGCTTGTCTGGCTGCTTATGGTTAACAGAAGGCCAGGGAGACGCTGACTCTGCCTTCTTTTGAGCCAAGCCCCTGGGGCACCATGCACTTCTGGGTGCTATGCTATTATGCTGGACCTCAAGTAACCAGAACCAGCAACCAACCACTCTGCTAACTGAATTCCTGATTAACATGTATATCCCTAACCTGTATATCCTTGATGTTTAAAATTAAAAATTCCAAAATGTGTTAGGAATCCTTTCTTCTTTAGCAAAGAACATCTCATAAATACAATGTATCTGAATCTTTCTTTGGGGACTTAAGGTCCTGCCAGAGAGCTTCTTTACTTCCTTCTCTTCTTCCTTTCTTTCCTCCACAAGTTGTTTTTAAGCATCTATGATGTGTCACTCCCTGTTTAGGCTTGAGGACAGAGAGGTGCAGATAGCTGGCTGGAGTGGGTATTAACTAAAGAATATTCCTGAGAGGCCACCACTGGTGGCCCAGTGGTTAAGACTCCATGCTCCCAATAAACGGGGCTCCGGTTCAATCCCTGGTCAGGGAACTAGATCCCGCATGCGGCAACTAAAGATCTGCACACTGCAAAGAAGGTCCCGCGTGCCACAACTAAGACCCGGTGCAACCGAATAAATATTAAAAAAAAAAAAAGAATATTCCTGAGAAATTGTCTTCATAGACTAAATTCTGAATCCTAGTCTGTTTCCTGTGGATTTTTTTTTTTTTTTTTACTATTCTGAGTAGAAAGCTCAGGAAAAAAAAAAAAAAATCAACCTAATTGTGAGCTCTGGGTAGCCAAGTTCAAATCAATCAAGGTTTAACTGAGCAGGGTTGGGGCATGGGGAGACCCCAGATAATCAAAATAGAGCACAGGGCTGGAATTGGAGAGGTCTGAATTTGAGTCCTGGTTTTACCATATTCAGTTGGTAGGATCTTATAGTCCCAAACTTTATTGAGCATTTACTATGCACTTGGCACTGTGTTCAACACATCCCATGCATTATCTTACTTGATAAGTGAACTCTAAAGTCACTGCCTAAGAAATCACAGGAGAGGCACTTTACCTCCCTGAGCCTGAATTTCTACATCTGCAAAATGGAAACAAAAATAGCATCTGACAGGTTTGTTGAGTGGATTAAGTGAGCTCAGTGTTGGAAAGTCCTCAGCACTGGGCCTGGGCCGGGGTGTGTGCACAGCAGGTGTGGCAGCCAGGACAGGCCACTCCGAATGCATCCTGTCAAGGTGCTCTGCTGGGTAGTCAGGTTTGGGTTTTGATTCTTTCTTTCTTTATTAAAATCTTGTCCTCCTTCTTCTTCTTCTTCTTCTTTTTTTTTTTTTTTTTTTTTTTTTGTCATTTTAAAGGGACTTTACGCTCCAGTTTGGCTGGGCTTCACTGCTTTTATTGAATCCCAGACACAGCTGCTCCCAGCCTACGAGGATCTTGCCTGCCAGGAGCTAAAACCTAACTTCACACAGTTTAATTAAGATGAGAGAAGACTGGAAATTCCCTGGTGGTCCAGGGGTTAGGGCTCCACGTTTCCACTGCAGAGGGCACAGGTTCCATCCCTGGTCTGGTAAATAAGATCCCACAGACCACTCGGCGTGGCCAAAAAATAATAATAATAAAATTAAATTAAATCAAAAAGAAAAAAAAAGAAATCTTCCAAGGCCGAACCCAGTGCTAAATGACTGCTCCATCTCTTCACTGCTTGCCTGCCCTCAACAGGGCACAGGCTGTAAGGAAAGTCACTGTTAGTCCAAACAACGACTTGCTGTGCATCCCCATGCAGGTTTCTTTCCCTCTCAGGGCCTCAGGTTTCCTTCCTTTATAGTGGGAGGGTTGCAGCACATGACTGCTGAGGTCCTTCTGACTCGGGAACCCTGTGGTTCCAGCTGGAGTTTGCCACTAACTGTCCTGCAAACCCCTCCCAAACCCCAAGCCATCACATATGGAGCTATCGTGAAGTTCCCTAAGGAGCCCTGCTCGATCTAGTGCCAGGTGGTGAGGGTTGGAGAATTAGACTCAGGTCTTCAGAGCCAGAAATTCTGGGAGAGCAACAGAACAGCCAGCAGCTCAATGTGGTGGAAAGAACGCTGGACTTAGATTCAGGAGGCATGAACTGTAGTTGGTGTCACCTTGGGCCGGTCACTCCCCCTCTCTGAGTCCCAGTATTTTCACCGATCAATTGCCTTACGGACTTTTTAGCATCAGGTGAGTAAAATTCCATGGAAAGCAAACTGTCCTGAGCATGACTCAGGTGCAGGGTCAGTTCACATGCTGCGATAAGACAGAGGGGGTTCAAGCCCCATCTCCAACACCTCCCAGCTGTGTGAACTTGGACGCATTACTTAACCTCTCTCTGCAGGCCTCAGTGAAGGGGATGCCAATAATATTAGTATTGTGAAGATTTAGGAGAAGTTTAGCATAATATGTGCCTTGGAAACTGACTGACTCGTTCAAATGTGGGCTCTGCCATATACTAGCTATATGGCTTAAGGTAAATAAACCTGGTTGGGCCTCAGTTTTCTCATCTGAGAAATGGGAATAATAATAGAACCTACTTCATGGGAATTCCCTGGCGGTCCTGTGGTTAGGACTCCATGCTTTCACTGCCGAAGGCCTGGGATCAGTCCCCGGTCAGGGAACTAGAATCCTGCAAGCTGCGCAGTGTGGCCTAAAAAAAAAAAAAAAAAAAGAACCTACTTCAAAGGTTGCTGTGAGGAATAGGAGCAATTCCCATAGAGTACTTAGCACAGTAGCTGGCAGACAAGTTGTCTCTCGACAAAAGGGAACAGAGAACAGGGCCAGCAAGGAGCAGATTTGGGGCTCAGGAGGAAGCTCCATGGCAAAGTTTGGCCTTAAACGGGAATACCCTCTGTTACTCAGGTGGTGAAAGGATTCTCTCTAGGGAGGGTTTGGAGAGGCTAGAAGAAAGAGGGCTTCCCTAGCCTCCCCTGTGGAATGCCAACCTAGGGGATGCCCTGGAGCCGCCCACTCCTGGACTGGAGCATCCACCTATGCCCCTCTCTGGCTGCCATCTTGTTAGGAGGCATGGGCAAGAGCCCCACGACCACTGCGTTCAGCCCTATGGGTGCCCTTGGCCCCTGCAGCCCAAAGGACACCCACACATTTCCCTCCTCCCTACAGAGGGAACGCCGACACGAACCCACACAGCTGGAACCTGGTGGCCCGTGTTCTGGACCTGGAGTCCCCGCTGGTGTGGGTTCCTCCTACTCTCTCAGCCAGAACTACCAGACCAATGACCAACAGGTGGGTGGCTGCACCACTCAAGGTGGGGACAGGGAAGACGGAAGGAAGGGGAAGGAAAGGAAGAAGGGCAAGAAGGCTAGATGGAGGTAGAGGGAGGACAAGAGGACGGGAGCTGGAGGAAGAAAGGAAATGCCTTCTGTCTCAGACAAGAGGCTGCAAACTGTGGCCTGTGAGCTGTAGCCATTCAGCCCGTGGATATGTTTTCCTTGCCCTGCCTATTAGAGCGAAGAAAACTTGAATTTTGGTTGCCACCGTTTACACAATTGAGAGATTTCACTTAAAAATTCACACTTGTGACTTCTGTTAAAAAGTCAACTCTGAGCCTGCATTTGCTCTTAGTAACACCCTTCTGGAGCGGAGGTGCAGCAAGGGTAGTGGCTGTAGAAGACCCTGTGCTCTCCAGTTTACCACTGTCCCCACCAGGCCCTGTTGCCTGACACCTGTCTGCTTCACCCATTCATGTTTTCTGCCTAGTTCCTGCAGGCAGTAGGTTTGTGGCCCCTGCTTTTGAATCAAAGAATGCCAAACCTCACCCTGGGGGCTGATAGAGAAAGGATAATAATGCCTCCCTCCTACATACAAGGCAAGCTGGACAGTGTCATGGTTAAGAGTCAGACTGCCAGCTTCAAATCCCAGTTCTGCCATTTCCCGGCTATCTGACCTTGGGCAAGTTCCTTTAAATATCCTGCGCCTCAGTTTCCTCATCTGTGACATGGGATGCTAATAACAGTACCTATCCCACAGGGTCATGCAAAAGATTAAGGAAGTGCATACACACAAATGACTAGAATATTGAAAACACTCAGTGTCAGCTATCATGATCATCATCCCCAAGGCTGTCGCAGAGATCAGACTGTATATGAAGAGATACTTTGTGAGCCTCTGGGAACTGAACGAAGATGAGGGATTTATCAGCTGGGCCAGAGGAAGCCTGAGCCAGCTTTGAAGCAGGTGGTGACCAGGCAGCTGACTCTGCAAGCTACTCTTTGTGTGACCGTGGGCAAGTCACTCACCTTTCCTGAACCTGAGTTTCCCCACCTATGAGTTTAAGGAGCCAGACAAAATGATCTCTGGATCCTCATTTTCTTTTTTTTTTTTTACTTAATTAATTTATTTTTGGCTGTGTTGGATCTTTGTCGCTGCGCGCAGGCTTTCTCAGGTTGCGGCGAGCGGGGGCTACTCTTCATTGTGGTACGCAGGCTTCTCATTTTGGTGGCTTCTCTTGTTGCAGAGCACGGGCTCTAAGCGTACGGGCTTCAGTAGTTGTGGCACGTGGGCTCAGTAGTTGTGGCTTGCGGGCTCTAGAGTGCAGGCTCAGTAGTTGTGGCGCACGGGCTTAGTTGCTCCGCGGCATGTGGGATCTTCCCGTACCAGGGCTTGAACCCGTGTCCCCTGCATTGACAGGTGGATTCTTAAGCAGTGAGCCAACAGGGAAGTCCCTGGACCCTCATTTTCTTTTTTTTTCTTTCTTTCTTTCTTTTTTTTTTTTCGGCCGTACACACAGCTTGTGGGATCTTAGTTCCCCAACCGGGGATTGAACCTGCGCTCTGGCAGTGAAAGTGCGGAGTCCTAACCACTGGATCTCCAGGGAATTCCCTGGACCTTCATTTTCTAATCTGAAATTGAATGCAACAATCTTCTTCTTAGTAATTTACTGTGTGCCAGGTACAGTGCTACACATGGGGGAAACAGCAGTGAAGGAAGTGGTCCAGTCCCTCCTCATGGAGCTTACAGTCTAGGGCAGAAGCAGACATCAAAGTAGTCATTACAAGTGTGAGGAATATGGCAAAAGAGGAGCTAGAGGGGATTGGGAAGCACAGAGCAGGGAGATGTACATCACCCTTGGCCTCAGGGAACAAAGCCCAGTGATTGTGGAGGAAAAGAGTCTACTCACAGAGTGTAAGCAGGGACCAAAGGCTTGGAGATAGGGAAAGCTGATGCCTGAGAGGCTGGAGCATTACGTTTAAGAGGGAGGGTGACAGGAACTTCCCTGGTGGTCCAGTGGTTAAGACTCCATGCTTCCAATGCAGGGGGCGCAGGTTCGATCCCTGGTCAGGGAACTAAGCATGTCGCATGGTGTGACCAAAATAAAAAAAAAAAAAAAAAAAGCGGGAGAATCGGGCTGGTGAGCTGTACAGGGCCTGACTACCAAAAGTCTCATAAGCCCCATTAGGGTTAAGGGTGATAGGAAGCTCTGCAGAGTGTGAAGCCCTGGACTGCCTGGGTCAGACCAGCTCTGCCATGTTAAAGAGAAAGGGAGAATGGACCAGAGCGGGTAAGAGGGGAGCTCAGCAAAATGTGCCAATGAGTATATGATCTCTTCTCACCCTTTGGCTGGGGCAGGGGAGCCTGTCTGTGATTCTTTCCCACTTTGACCCCCACCTTGGGCCCCACTTCCTCTCCGTTCAGGGGGCTTCTGACAACTGCCAAGCACTGCTGAATTTCTTTGAAAAGCTCCCCGCTTTTGCCAGCCATGACTTCTGCGTCTTTGGAGAAAGTTATGAGAGTATATATGTGCCCCGCCACCCCGAGCGCACAAATTGTCAAGGGTCCATTTTCTATCAACTTCAAGTAAGTCTCAGGTCCTTGGCTCCTGAACAGGTGTAAAAGGCCAGCACTGCCCAGTAATCTTTATCCTGTCCTTCACTCTTCAAATATTCTTTGAGCACCCAGCCTGGCACAGACTGGAATACGGTAGTGACCAAGGCAGTCTCTGCCTTCTAGGTGGGGGGAAAATAGGCAATAAGTGTACACACACATATAAACAAGGTCGTTTCAGAGAATGCTACGAACTATGACGGACTGCTTTAGACATCATAGTTGGGACACCTTCCTGAGTAGGAGACAAGTGAGCTGAATGACAAGAAGAAGGCACGAGAAGAGCCTCAAGAAAAGCAGTCCAGGAAGAGAGAAAAATAAGTGCAAACCTGAGGCAGAATAACCCAGGTGGAAAGAAGGCCTCTGTGGCTGGAGCAGAGTGAGCAGGGGCACGTGGTGGAGTGCCACTGGACAGATGAACGGGATCCTGGGGGCCTTGTAAGCCATGGCAAGGATTCTCTAGGAAGCCATTAGAGGGGTTTTAACAGGAGGATGGATTGCGGGGGTCGGGGGAGAGTAGAAGGAAGGAAACCAGTAGGGCCTGTTCTAGTGGTCCAGGCAGAGATGATGGTGACACATGGACTAGAATGAGAGCACTGGAGGTGGAGATCAATGGAAAGATTCAGGATACATCTGGAACCAGGGATCAACCTCTGACCTTGATCTCTATCCCCTCTGGCCTGTTTCCCCATCTGTACATAAGGCTAATCTGAGACATCAGCTGCTCTGAGATGCTGAGTATGGTTCTCTGTTAATGCTGCACGAGGCAGTATAGCCAAGACACTAAGTGTAGACCTGGAAATGGCACTAACCTGGGTTTGAAACCTGGCTCTGCCACTGATTGGCTGTGTGGCCTTGAGCAAGCTCTTTAGCCTCTCTGTGTCTCAGTTTGCTCATCTGGAAAATGGGAATGCACAAAGAACAAGAAAGAAAGAAAAGGAAATGAATTCCCTGGTGGTCCAGTGGTTAGGACTCTGCACTTTAACTGCCAAGGGCGTGGCTTCAATCCCTGGTCGGGGAACTAAAATCCTCGCAAGCCACTTGGTGTGACCCCCCCCCCAAAAAAAGGGGATGCACACAATAGTACCTGCTTCACAGGATTAGGGTGAATAAAGGAGACAATGAATATGCAGGGCTCAGAGCAGGGCCTAGCACTCAAGCTTAGCCATTATCACTGTTACCAAAAGGAGGGGCTTCTCAGCACTTATTTGTATCTTCTGGTATCAGGGCTTTGGAATGGGAAGGAAATGAGCAACTATCAGCTGGGTGATGATCCTCTGATAGACTATGGTTACTACCATGGCCTCATTGGCAATGAGTAAGTCCTGTATCCTTCTAGTCCTTGGCATGTCAACTTTTTTTTTTTTTTTTTTGCGGTACGCGGGACTCTCACTGTTGTGGCCTCTCCCGCTGCGGAGCACAGGCTCCGGACGCGCAGGCTCAGCGGCCATGGCTCACGGGCCCAGCCGCTCCGCGGCATGTGGGATCTTCCCGGACCGGGGCACGAACCCGTGTCCCCTGCATCGGCAGGCGGACTCTCAACCACTGCACCACCAGGGAAGCCCGGCATGTCTACTTTTGAGATAGCTGGCTCTCTGTAATCCTTAGGCCAGAGGCAGATGATGCCACCAGGCAGGCCAGTTTAGATTGATCAGGGGTAATTAATATGGCAGGAAATGGAGTAACTGCCCTGGGAGTGGAGGTGAGCCCAGGTGGCCACACTCTCACTGCCTGATTCCAGGTCTCAGTCCACAGCCTCTGGACTTCCCTCAACACCTACTACTGCTCTGCTTTTATACCACAGAGGACAACTGTTTCAATGGGGTGAGTCACCCCTCTCCTCGGTGAGGGTTGGAAAGAGGGCACCTCTCTCCTCCTCAGCTGGTGGGAGAGCAAAGGAAAAGAGCTCAGAACCCCAGTGCACAGAGCTGTTCTTACACACACAGAGCACACCCCCCAATCAGTTTACAGCAACCCTGTGAGGAAGGCAGATTGGTGGGACTCACATGGGGATTTAAAAATTCTTATTTCTAGAGGCTGGGGAAATTTCTGAAGATGGTCAAAAGGTACAAACTTCCAGTTATAAGATAAATAAGGGCATGTCCCTGGTGGCGCAGTGGTTAAGAATCCGCATGCCAATGCAGGGGACATGGGTTTGAGCCCTGGTCCGGGAAGATCCCACATGCCATGGAGCAACTAAGCTCGTACAACACAACTACTGAGCCTGCACTCTAGAGCCCGCGAGCCACAACTATTGAGCCCTCATGCCACAACTACTGAAGCCTGCACGTCTAGAGCCTGTGCTACGCAACAAGAGAAGCTAATGCAATGAGGAGCACATGCACCACAAGGAAGAGTAGCCCCCGCTCACAGCAACTAGAGAAAGCCTGTGCACAGCAACAAAGATCCAAGGCAGCCAAAAATAAAATAAAAAAATTTATATATATTAAAAAAAAGATAAATAAGTCCTGGGGATGTAATGTACAGCATGGTGACTATAATTAATAATAGTGTTCTGTATATTTGCAAGTTGCTAGGAGAATAATCTTAAAAGTTCTCATCACGGGCTTCCCTGGTGGCGCAGTAGTTGAGAGTCCGCCTGCCAATGCAGGGGATACAGGTTCGTGCCCCGGTCCGGGAAGATCCCACATGCCATGGAGCGGCTGGGCCCATGAGCCATGGCCGCTGAGCCTGCACATCTGGAGCCTGTGCTCCACAACGAGAGGCCACAGCAGTGAGAGGCCCGCGTACCGCAAAAAATAAAAAAGTTCTCATCACAGGCTTCCCTGGTGGCGCAGTGGTTAAGAATCTGCCTGCCAATGCAGGGGACACGGGTTCGAGCCCTGGTCCGGGAAGATCCGACATGCCGTGGAGCAACTAAGCCCGTGGGCCACAACTACTAGAGCCCACGCAACTAGAGGTCACGCTCCGCAACAAGAGAAGCCACTGCAATGAGAAGCCTGCGTACCACAACGAAGAGTAGCCCCCGCTCTCTGCAACTACAGAAAGACCGCAAGCAGCAGCGAAGACCCAGTGCAGCCAAAAATAAATAAATAAAAAAAAAATAATTAAAAAAAAAAGTTCTCATCACAAGAAGAAAAACTGTAACTATGTGAGGTGATGGATATTAACTAAACTTACTGTGGTAATCATTTTGTAACATATACATATGTCAAATCATTATGGTGTATACCTTAAACTAATACAATGTTATGTGTCGATTATATCTCAATAAAACTAGAAAAAAATGTAAATACATAAAAAATAAAATTTAAAACATTTTTTTTCTTGTTTCTCATTGCTTTTAAATTGCAAATACAATATACTGTCCTCATTTAAAAATTCAGGTAATATTTCCTCCCTATTTTACAGGAAAACAAACTACCCCAACGCCTTCCAGGCAGTAAGGGGCAGACTGTGGACTAGAATTCAGGTTTTTTTGTGTCCAAGGACAGGGTTTCTCCCCTGGTCTCCCCATAGGGCCTCCAACTCTGCCCCCTACCCTGCCCTAATCCAGAAGAAACGTACAAAGGCCTTGGCAAAACACTTAGCAGACAGGCCCTGATCCACATCAGAGATAACATTTTCTCTGACACAGGAGATAGGACTGTCCCCAATTCCGCCCACAGTATTTGCTGTCACACCACTCCTGTCTCTTCCTCCCAAGAGGGTGTGCATATCTGAATGCAAGTGATTCAAATCTGAATGCAAACTTCAGCACTCTATGATTTTTTTAAACCAAATAAACAGCAGGAGGTCTCACAGGGAATGATGACAACTCTGAGGGAATGAGCTTCCCAGAGCAGTGTTTTCTGCCTCTGCTCCCGGGGCTGGTGCTGGGCCCTCAAGGCTCTGATTAGCCATTGCCAGAATCCAAAATGACAAATGCCTCGCATTTTCCTTTGACCCTTGGGTTATTGTGCACAGGGAGCCATCACGGCTCACCAAATTCTGATTTTCACATTAGATTAATGCGCAATCTCACTCCAGATTTCTGCCAAGGGTTTGCCTGCCATGCAGCCTTGCAAAGTTCCTGCTGTGCATGGCCACGTGGAGATAGTGGAATACCACGAGGAGTAGAAAGGGGTGAGATAAGAGGACCACAGAGCCTTGGGCCTATCTAAATGGGGTCAAAACTTAAAAAAAAAAAAAAAATTGTGAATCCTGGCCTCTAGAGCATAATCCAGCCCCCCAACTTTGTGGAGCTGGCTTACAATTGGTAGCTCTCTCCCACGAGGAGGGGAGCAGCAGTGCCCTCAGCTCCCCGTGGTATGGCATGGATGTGTCCCCGGGGGTCAGCTCCAAGACTGCCTCCTGACCCAAGAGGCCAGAGGGCACAGGCTCAGTCCCTCATGCTTTGCTGGCCGTTTTCACCATGTTAGGTGTCCCAGTCAACAGACCCTGTGCCTGAAAGAGTAGCAAATTGTGTTTTTACCCTCAACCCTGGAAAGTCCTTGGACTGATTCCTCTCTGCAGGTCCTGGAAGCTTATGGTATGATTCAGGGCATTGCCCTCAACATCTGCAACCTCTACTCACTCTGCTGAGGGGCACATGGCTACCAGGGGCCTTAACGCTGCTGGCATGAGCAAACTCTTCTGAAGATACCAGGCCAACGTGGCCACCCCAGGAACTGGTTGGTGAGGTGGGATGGGAGACAGTGAGTGCTGTGCCCTGTAGTCTGGAGATAACTATTAGAGGTAATGCTTTTCTCCACCTTTGCAACTAGTCCAATACACCATCA
The DNA here is from genome assembly GCF_964270905.1 of Leucopleurus acutus. Taxonomy (NCBI): domain Eukaryota; kingdom Metazoa; phylum Chordata; class Mammalia; order Artiodactyla; family Delphinidae; genus Leucopleurus; species Leucopleurus acutus. The sequence continues at coordinate 26,600,388 of NC_139162.1, forward strand.
TCTCTTTTTTTTTTTTCATGTTCTTTCTTATTTTATTCTTTCTGACAGAGTTTTGAAAAGAATCTTGCTCCAGAAGAATGTTTTTCCCCCTTGGATCTTTTTTAACAAAATCCAAGAACAGAATGAAGAACTTGGGCTGATTATTATTATTATTTTTTAACATCTTTATTGGAGATAATTGCTTTACAATGGTGTGTTACTTTCTGTTTTATAACAAGGTGAATCAGTTATACACATAAAGTTATGGAACGCTTCACGAATTTGCGTGTCATCCTTGTGCAGGGACCATGCTAATCTTCTCTGTATCATTCCAATTTTAGTATACGTGCTGCTGAAGCGAGCGCCACCATCATCTCTTGCCTGGACTATTACATCCTTCTACTTTGAAGATTCCTGCTGCCCCCCACCCCTTTGCTCTCCTGTAGTCTTCTTCTTGCAGTAACCTTTTAAAACTAAGGTCAGCTCACATCCTCAGCTCAAAATCTTCTATGGCTTCTCTTCTTACTAGGATGAAAGCCAAAGTCCTCATCTACCATGGCTGACAGGGCCCCACAATTCTGGCTCCTCTCTGACCTCTTTTTCTGTTACTCCTCCTCTCCCACTGCTCAGCCTCAGCTACAGACTCAGGGACTTTGTACTTTCTGGTCTCCTGCCTGGAACCCTCAGCCACCAGATGTCTGTGTGGTTTCCTCCCTCACTTCTTTCAGGTCTCTGCTCAGACCCTTTATCAGAGAGGTGTCCCCAAACAAAAAGAGCTGCTACCACCTCCCCAACCTTCCCACCTCTGTCACTCCAGCACCTTATTCTGCTCCATTTCTTTTCATAGCACTTAGACTGCTCAACATTATTTCCTTAGTATTATTGTTTATCACAACCCCCTGTTTAAATGCAAGATCAATGACTGCAGGAACTTTGCTTTTTTGCTGCTATATTCCCAACACCTGGCACATAGGAGGCACTTAAAAACTATTTGTTGGGGGGACTTCCCTGGTGGCACAGTGGTTAAGAATCTGCCTGCCAATTCAGGGGACACGAGTTCAATCCCTGCAACTAAGCCCGTGTGCCACAACTACTGAGCCTGCACTCTAGAGCCCATGAGCCACAACTACTGAAGCCTGCGCGCCTAGAGCCCGTGCTCTGCAACAAGAGAAGCCACCACAATAAGCCTGTGCACCGCAACAAAGAGTAGCCCCTGCTCACCACAACTACAGAAAGCCCGTGTGTACAAACGAAGACGAACGCAACCAAAAATGATAAAATAAAATTGATTCTTTAAAAAACAAAACAAAACAATTTGTTGGGGACTTCCCTGGTGGCGCAGTGGATAAAACTCCACGCTCTCAATGCAGGGGGCTTGGGTTCGATCCCTGGTCAGGGAACTAGATCCCACATGCATGCTGCAACTAAGAGTTCACATGCCACAACTAAGGAGCCCTGGAGCCACAACTAAGGAGCCTGCCTGCTGCAAGTAAGACCTGGTGCAACCAAATAAATAGATAAATATTTAAAAAGCTTACCTAGGGCAGCCTTGGACTGTGGACAGCATGGTCTGAGCCGGAAAGAGATCAGAATGTGAGGTGCTCAGGATGGTGGGAATGGGGGGACAGGCAGCACTTCCCCAGGGTCCCCTGACCAGGACAGGTGCGTCCTTGGGATCCTTACTTCTTGGAACTACCACGTGGTGATGGTAAGAGAGGAAGACGTGCAAAGTGGCCTGGCTGCCCCTCCTCTCTCTGTCCTGCCTTCTCCAGGTAACTCACCCTGACAACTCCCATTTGGAGTACAGGGTGGACCAGGGGCTGCTGTGGAAGTCAGAACATTTCCAGACAGAAAGGACTTTGAGGTCATCTAGGCCAACTCTTCTGTTTTACAGAGGAGGATTCTAGAGAGAGAGAAGGACTTAGTCTGCATGGGAAGGGGATGAGCAGAATTACAGAAGGGGCTCAGGGCTGTAGAGCATGGGACGAGCTTGTGGGATCCCAAAATAGCAGCTCTATGAGGTTCACCAAGTATTGGGGGACTGGCATGGAAAATGGGATGGTGGGAGGGAATATCTGAGGCTTTCAACCCCATAACCCCTTCCATACTCTCTGCTTCCAGCCTCCTGATGGCCCCATTTCTGGGGTGCCTGAATGTATCCAGGCCAGGCCGTACCACATACCTGTAGCTGAGCCACACCCTCAACTCCCTCCCTGCCTAGGAACTGTGCAGGTAAGCCCGAGGAGATCTAGCAGCCACTGGCAGAGGCACGAGAGCGTGGATATGACCTCCCAAGATTGGGGGGCCTTCTTGGGAAGAGGTAGGGCAGAGATAGCTGACACTAAGATGTAGGGTAGGGCAGGCTGTTGGTTCACTACTATGATCCCAGCACCTGTAACAGTGCCTGGGACGTGTGGTGCTCCAAGGACAATGGTGTTTCAAGGACAAAGGACAACCCTGCCTGAAAAAGTTTCAGCGTTACACATCCTACTGGACTCTAATCACCATGTTGCGATGGGTACGAAATTCCTGAGCCCACCTGGGCTACGAGACCTGTTCCTCTCTCATCCCAAATAAGGAAAGGCATCTGCCCCATCACACTCCCACTCTAAAGAAGGAAGGTATATGTGCCTCGACCAATCAGAAAACAAAAATTTCACCTCGGACCGTTTCCTTGTTCTAGGGCTATAAAAACTGACTAATAGCACGTGTTCGGGGTTGGCTCTCCCAGACTACTAGGAAGTCGGCCTGCTGTCCTGGCAGCGACCATTCCCTCTAATAAATTCTAACCTCTTTACATTCTGCTTTGTGTCTGGAAATTCTTTTCCAACCCGCTTTCGGACCACGACAGAATACAGTAAACACTCAAATATTTGTTGAAAGAGGAAATGGATGAGGGAGAGGCACCTGTTGCAATTGGAAGAAGATGGGATGGAGGTGGGGGTCCTAGAGCCTAGGCACTAGGGAAACCATCGTTATCCTGCGAGAGTGGACAGGCCCATATCTACAGGCAACTTTTCGCTGATTAAGAGGCAAGGCTGAAAAGGGGCTCCAGGAATCCCAGTTTCCTGGAGTCGACGCCGGATGTCTGGACATCCTCAGCTGCTTCTGCCTGCAGCGCCCAGGTTTGCCCTCAGTACCAGATGCAGTATATGGACATGGTCCCTTTCCCCTGGGAGCTGCTGCAGAATGACCTCTGAGCCCTTGTCTATAAAGGGGGCAGTGACCTGGCTTACAACTTCGTGGGTGGGGAGAGGTCTGTGGAGGCCCTGAAGCAGCCAGTGAGGACGTGATGCCCCAGGGGAAGGGTGGACTCCGGGTGGCCAGGGTGGGGGCGGGATGGCTGCAGCCCTTTCTTCTCCCAGAAGTCAACAGTCAGAGGAAGAGTCACTTCCCAGGCAGCTCTAAGTGGGTGCTGTTGCTGGATACCTTCTGCCTGGGAGAAGAACCCTCAGGAGAAGGAGGAGGACGGAAGAAGATCAAAGCCCAAGTATTTCAAAAACAAAGAAGACCTTGGCCCTCCAGCTGTCTAAACCTGAACTCCTGGGAGGAGACATCACAGGGAGGAGAGATAACTTCTTTCCAAAAGAAATTTATTAGCATTTAAATGTGCCCCAATCCCTCTATCTTAAAAAGTACAAACCCTCCTTTGCCCTCCAGCTACAGCTCTCCTCTGCAGCCTGATCCCATCTGGCTCAAACCCCCTCTCAGCCACAGAAAAGGTCCCACAGCCCAAGGCCTTGTCAACCTCCTCCCTGCTTGACTGCTCAAACACATTGGGTCCCTCAGTCCTCTGGCTTCTGTGACTTCACTCAGCCTCCAGCAGTCCTCAGGCCTCCTGGGTTGGGCTGTTTCCCAGCATGCTGGAGACTCTTCCCTCCTCAACCAGGAGCCTGAGCACAGCTCTTCTCAGGGCCCCGAGGCCTCTGCACTCTGAAGGCTTCCCCAGGGCAACCAAGCCGGCTTGTCAGTGCCTCCATCAGCAGTTCTGGCTCTCAGCCGCCCAGAGCTTTAGCCCACGGCCTGAATGTGTGAAACGCATTCACCTTCAAATTGAACTCACTGTCTCTGCCTCCACACCTGCTCCTCCAGTCTCCCTGCATCAAGAGGCGGAGTTGAGGGTGGGGGGAAGGAGGTGCCCAAGGGCAGACAATCCTTCACTTTTTCTCCCTCACCTTTCACACTCCATCGGATGCCAAAGCCCACTTTGCCCCATTCCCATGGCCACCACCTCCCCTGGACTCCTGCGGTAGCCTCCTGGCTAGTCTCCCAGCAACTTCTCTGGCTGGACACCAGTACTTTCTTCACGCAACAGCCAGTGTGACCTTCAAACAGTGCAAATATGAGCACAACAGCTGTTCCATCCAACCCTTCAAAGGCTCCCAGAGCCCTTAGGATAAAGGGCTGAGCAGAGGCTTAAATGGTCCTCTGGCTGCCTCTCTAGGCTCCAACCTTCCTGGTCTTTTAATTCTTCAAAGATGCCAGTATCATCTCTGTGAGGCTTGGCTCTTTGCTGGAATGTACTCCCTTTCTGCCACTCTGTTTAGAGAACTCCTACTCCCTTTCACATCGTTAGAGAGTCCTTGAATCCCCGGACTGGGTTGCAGGCTCCCCAAAACTCCCTATGTTCCCCCTTTGTTAACATTTATCACATCTGTGATTCTTTGACAGTTGGCTGCTCTGCTAGTCTGAGCAGATGATCATGAGCAACGTCAACCTGCACAGACACCTGAAGTGCCTATTCTGCTCTGAGCTATGTTCCAGGACACAGCTGTTGTTTAATCAAGGATTATCTGTTAAAGAAATGAGGGTTCTGCCCTGGTGGTGGAGGGGTGTGTGTGATGTATTGGGAGGTAAGGCCTTTGGGCGGTGATTAGGTCATAAGGGTGGAACCCTCATGAATGAGATTAATGCTTTTATAAAAGGGATGCCAGAGAACTCCCTTGCTTCTTCTACCATGTGAGGTTACAGCAAGATGTACATCTATGAACGAGGAAGTGGGCTCTCCCCAGACACTGAATCTGCTGGTGCCTTTATCTTGGGCTTCCCAGCCTCCAGAACTGTGAGGAATAAATTTCTGTTTTTATAAGCTACTGGGTCTATAGTATTTTGTTATAGCAGCTTGAATGACATTATTCCAAACGCTTTCTTTTTTACTTGAACGTGGAGTCTGTCCTTTCTTTCACCATCTGTGACTACTCTAAAACCACAGGGCTACAATGACAAATATGGGCCTAGCCGCATCCTCAGGTCAGTGAATGAGGCTAATTAGCCTCAGATTTTTGGGGTTGAAATGGGCCTCCGTAGAGATTCCCCAATATTTTATTCCAAAGATGTTTGCTTATTATTTTCCCTACGGGTTCTGAATTTTGGAAGATTTTTGCCTACCAAATGTGATGAGCTAATTAATGATAGCTGCTGTAGCTTCTGGGGGGGTAGTGTGGGGAAGGACAAATATTTGATTTTCTTTTTTTTTTCTTGGTACGCGGGCCTCTCACTGTTGTGGCCTCTCCCGTTGCAGAGCACAGGCTCCGGACACGCAGGCTCAGCGACCATGGCTCACGGGCCCAGCCGCTCCGCGGCATGTGGGATCTTCCTGGACCGGGGCACGAACCCATGCCCCCTGCATCAGCAGGCGGACTCTCAACCACTGTGCCACCAGGGAAGCCTAAGAGGCCCCCAATATATTTGAATTCAGGGATTCTTGGTCATGAAAAGTCCTTTTCAGGCCAGTGTGGGTGGCTGGTAAGCTTACCTTTTGGGGTTCAGGGAGGGGGTACTGTTTTAAGCTACATATCCTGAAAGAATTCCAGCAAAAGTATTTCTCCTGGATCAGCTTCCAGCATTTAGATTATTGACCTATTCATTCTATAGGTAACATACAGGCTTGAATTGTTCACTAATGATTACCTGGTCTGTCTTTTGCTCCTCCAAAGAGTGACTGTAAACATATTAAAGACAGAGGCCTCTTTTTCTCAGACTTCCAAGACTCTATACTGTATTTGGAAGAGATTAAATGTCTGATGGACTTAATAACCTAGAGAAGGAAGTATGGAATGGTCAAGAGGAATTTGGAAGGGGAGTTCCCTGGTTGGTCCAGTGGTTAGAATTCTGGGTTTTCACTGCTGAGGCCCTGGTTCAGTCCCTGGTTGGGGAACTAAGATCCTGCAAGCCGGGAGGTGTGGCCCTCCACCCTAAAAAAAGGAATTTGGAAGACAATGCTCAACTCATTGCCCCCTCCCACCTTCAGTTGAGGATATCTTGTAAGTTTACCCCTCTAAGATGACAGTAGAGACGGGTTTTAGGTAAACGATGTTAAGTGTAAGTTGGGGGCTGAGGAGCTGAGACAGTGCCCAGAGAAGTCTGTAGTACTAAACGAGAGCTATCTGCCAAGGCAGGGGCCCAGATGGGCGGAGAATGAAGAGTAATCAGGGAGGACACAGAAAGTTACGGCAGAGTCATACAGACTCTGTCCAGCTCAGAAGAATTCCATCAATAATCCTAAAGTCCACGAATCTGTCTAAAGCCCAGGTAGGATTCTCAGACCTGCTCTAACTTGTTTGCAAGCATCCACTCAGTGCTAAACTAACCATGAACCAGAGGAGATGCTTTGTGGCTTTTCCTTTTTCCTCTTAGCTTCTTCCCTGTTCTCTCATGAAAAGAGAGAGAGGGATAAATAACCTTAAAAAAAAGTCAGGAGTTTCCTACACAGTCTTGGGACAAAATCCCGTATTAAAGAGAGAATCTAGGGACTTCCCTGGTGGCACAGTAGATAAGAATCCACCTGCCAATGCAGGGGACACAGGTTCGATCCCCAGTCCAGGAAGATACCACATGCCGTGGAGCAACTAAGCCTGTGCACCACAACTACTAAGCCTGCGCTCTAGAGCCCGTGAGCCACAATTACTGAGCCTACGTGCCACAACTACTGAAGCCCACGCGCCTAGAGCCTGTGTTCAGCAACAAGAGAAGCCACCGCAATGAGAAGCCTGCGCACGACTACGAAGAGTAGCCCCCCTCGCCGCAACTAGAGCGAGCCCGCACGCAGCAACGAAGACCCAACGCATCCAAAAATAAATAAAATTTTTTAAAAAAGAGAGAATCTAAAAATTCAAATGTAAACTCAACTGGAAAACACCAAACTCACAGCAGTATTTTCAGAATCTGTCTCACTCATTTATAACACCCTATCAGACGATGCATCACATTTTTTGGCTTGGAAAGTATCTGATCACTACCGGACCACTGAACATGACAGTTGGGAGATCACCTAGGCACGGGGGTTTCCAAACAAAGGCTTAGAGGACAGTGGCTGGGAATGTAAGCCCTGAAGTCAGAGAGCTTGGGTTTCAAGGCTTGCTTTGCCATTGACTAGGTATGTGACCTTGGGCAAGTGACTCACCTCTCTAAGCTTCAGTTTTATGATCTGTAAAATGGGGTCCCTACCCTACAGGGTCTTGAGGTGTGGATGAGATAAAGCATGTAAAGTTTTACTTTTAGAGTATATTAGTTGATTAATAAACCTATGTGCACATAAGAATTCCAGGACCACACAGTAAGTCTTTGGCTTCCTAGGAGTCCACAGAACACACTTTGGGAGCCAAATCCAATATCCTCAGAATAGTAAAGAGGGAAAAAGAAGTGCAGGGAGGGGAAATGACTTTCCCAAGGTTACACAGAAAGTTAGGGGCACAGCCTGGTTCAGGGCCTGGGTTTCTGAATTCCTCAATGGGCTTTTTGCAATGTGCCTCCCTGGTCATCCTCCCATCAGGGTAGAGCCACCAAAGTCATACCAAAGCCTGGGTGCCCAGGGAGCCAGAAGGTTTGGAGCTTAGGCATTGCTGATGGTCTGGAAGGAGATCAGAATTTAGCTTTAGGCTGTCAGTGAGTTGCTTTGGATAAGACAGTCAAAACTACTATAAATTGGGAACTCCCTGGTGGTCCAGTGGTTAGGACTCCATGCTTCCAATGCAGGGGGAATGGGTTCGATCCCTTGTCAGGGAACTAAGATCCCGCATGCTGTCCAATGCAGCCAAAACACAACAAAACAAAACAAAACTACTGTAAATTGAAGTTACTGACTCTCTGATAAATGGGACTGAAAAACAAGAACACTGAATAAAAAGGCCTTGTATCTCTTCTTCATTCAAGCACCAAACATTTTATAACACAGTTTGCACAGATCTCAACCTCTCAAAGTCCTTTGTGTTCTAGGTATTTTTGCCTCCACCCCAAGCCAATTCAATAAGCCTTTTGTTTCCTAACACTTAGATTTCCCTCTCCATGCTATTTTGGGAAACAAAAGAGTTTGTATACTTCTTCCAGAGCATGGGAAGCACAGTTAATTGGGGGTGAAGGATTGGAAGAAGGCTGAGGAAAGAGGCCAGGTGAGTAATTAACAGCTGGTAAAAATATCCTATTTCTAAATATCTTTGAACCCCAGAACACATAATTGCTAAGTTACAAGGTGATGCAGTGAGCCCTTTGTGATGGTCTCTAGTAAACTAGTTTGTCTGGGCATGATTTCCAACTATGTCTTTCAGTAAAGTGAAAAAAGTACACTAAGTTATCTCCATTAACCCTTCCAATTTGTAAACATTCTATGAGTCTCTCTCTTTTCTAGCAGGGATAGAAGACACCCAGAATTCTTGACAACACACAGTTGAAGGACTTTGATCTCCAGGCTATTTATTGTGCGAATCCTGCAAGTACTAGGCTAAGTCCCCAAGGCACGTCAAATCCTAGCAGTGGTGTTGGTGTAGCTGGGGGTGAGGATGGGGCGTGGGAGGGCGGCACTGGCAGTGGGCAGAAGGGTCTCCCAGAGCAGCCTCAGTATAAAGACAGGCGGAAGTGGGGAAAGGCAACTCAGCTTTATTTCATTCAACTGACTTTAGGAGATTTATGTCTGAGACCTGATTTAGTTGTAGAATTACAGAATTGATCTTAGATAGTTGACCTCTATGGGTGTCATTATCTGTCTCCTTTTAAAAATTTTTTATTTTAAATTATACAAATAAAACATGAATACATCCTCTTTGCAAAAAGTTCAAATAATATAGTAATACACAAAACAAAAAGCAAAAGCTCCCTTTACCCTTCCTCATTCCACTCCCCTCCCTAGGGATAACAACTGGTGTCAGTTTGGGGAAAGGGTGTATCTTTTCAAATCTTTTTATGCATTTATTTATATGTAAATACAAATATAGTTATTTTCTCCTACACAAATGGTAACATACTGATTATACCATCAGTTTTTTTGTTTCGTTTTTTCTTTTTCTGCACTTAACTTTTAAATTTAACAATAAATCTTTGAATTATTCCATATCAGTACCCATAGACTACCTCACGGGTTTGAAAAACTCTGTAGTATTCCATTGTATAACAGTACCATACACTTATTTATCCTCTTCCCTACTGTGTCCAATCTTTTGGGACTCCATTAACAATGCATCAGTGAATATCTTTATATATTCATCTCTGTACAAATCTGCAATATTCACCTGTGGAATAAATTCCTAGACACTGGGTCAATGGGTCTGTGCATTTTCAGTTTTGATAAATTTGGCCAAAATTCTGCTATCCATAGAGGTTTTAGCAATTTTATACAGCAACAAGGTATAGAAGGGACTTATTCCTCATCCTTGGTCTGTTTAGGGGGCCTTCTATCACTAATATCATAATGTTTTAAGTCCATTTCTCCATTTCCTGATTTTTCAACATTTATTTGCTCACATGTCTACCATGTGCCAGGCACTGTGCTAGGTGCTGGGATACAGCCATGAACAGGACTGAAGCAACCCTTGCCCTTGCTGTATGTGGGGTCCCTGGGTATCCTACAGTTGTTTGAAATCACCACTCAGTAAATGTCTGGTGAAAGAGTTTGCCTCTAACCAAGGAATGAGCAGGTGTCAGTAAATATTTCTAGGACGTTAGTGAAATAAGCCAGTCACAAAAAGACAAATTCTTCATGATTCCACCTATATGAGGTATGTAAAGTAGTCAAACTCTTAAAAAATAGAAGGGTGGTTGTCAAGGATTGGGAGGAGGAGATGGGGAGTTGTTTGATGGGCATACAGTTTCAGTTTTGCAAGATGAAAAAGTTCTAGAGATCAGTTGCACAATAATATGCATATAGTTTTAACACTACTATGCGGTACACTTAAAAACAGCTAAGATGGTAATTTTTATGCTATGTGTTTTTACCATAATTTTTTTTAAAGCATTTTTAGGCACAAAAGGTAGTATGAGAGAGATGGCTAGGAGACAAGCAACCCAGCATAGCCTCAGAACGGGGTGATGAGGATACATTTTATTCAAAACTTAAAAGAGCCACCAGTCAACACGTCCTTCCACTCCTCCCACACTCAGCTAGGAACACGTGACCACAAAATCTTTTAAAAAATGTTTCTCTATTCTTTCTCCCGAGAGCAAAGGGCGTAAGTATTCTTTCTGATACCAATTGCAGGGACTAAGCCAAAGAGAGACTGAGCTTCCTACCTCTCTGTAAAGAGTCCCTTCTTCAACAGGCAGAACTAGATGGGAAAGTTCTCTTGACGAAAGTGAGGCAGGCTAGGACCAAACGGGAACCTGGGGGACTACGTTCTCCAGCACGCATTACTCCTCCTAGGGCGCAGTCAGTGACGGAAGAACTCGCACTACGTTTGCGACAGGAACGGGGAGGGGGGAACTACATATCCCAGGATGCAAAAGCGCCACCACTCTAGTTACAGGCTGGCTTGCTTTCTGGGAGCTGGCGTTCCCCGCCAAATGGACAAGAAGGGTGGGGGTGGGGGTGGGGGGTGGGGGTGGGGAAATGTTTAAGATTGGGAAGCCCGGTGGTCTACCAGACTTGACACTTCGAAAGAGGAAGGAGAGTATCGGAAGCCTGTTTTTCCCTCTCTAGAGTAGTGCCCGCGCAAGGTGGCGAGGATTTAAGGGCCCTCTCCTTTATTTATTGTTTCTCAGAGGCAATGCCAGGCCCCCATTGGTCGACGACCTCGAGGGCAGGTGGGAAGTCCGTAAAACCCCAAATCGAAGTTATCTGCGTCTCTCCATTGGCCCTCGCCTCGAGCGCAGGCGCAAGGGCTCCTACTCCCGTCCCTGGGGACTGGTGAGCGGCAATTGGCCAAAGCCCGCGAAGTAGGAGTCTGGATTGGTAGTTGCTACCAAGAGCCTGGTTTCTTCCTTGACTTCTGCAAGTGATAGTGTGTGATTGGTTTAAATCCGCGGGCACCCGTCGGTGATTGGGCAGGAGCCACGGGCGGGGTACGATCATTGGCTGGTGCTGGGGCCCTCCCTCCTCGGGCGGGCAGCGAATGATGAAATGGGAACGGGGAGGGGAAAGGCCGCGACGTGAGCGCGCGACCTCCGGCGCCATTTTGTAGAGAAACAAGCGGAGTTAACCGAAGAGGGGTCGAGGAGAGCCGGAGTCGGGGACCCAGGAGTTTCCTGTGTCCAGCGCCGCCGGAGCCGCCTGAGGTGAGGTGGGCTGGGGTCGGGTGCTGGGGCCGGCGGGCGGTGTCAGCTACGGAAAGCGGGTGCCGGTGCGGGAAGGACCGGGGGTGGTCCCGGGGCCACTGGGAGCGTTTCCCGGCGCTCCGCTGTGTGAGGGGCAGTCGGGACGGGGAAGTGGAGAGGCGAGAGAGGGCGGACTCTCTCCCCTCGGCTGTAGAGTTTTTGGGCTCTGAAGAGAAGAGGCCGAGGCGAAGGCTCCATAAAGCGGAGGGCAGAGCGCGGGATGAGACCCGGGATGGCCCCCGGCCCGGGCCTGGAGGCTCTCAGGGCGGCGGTGGCGGCAGCTGGGGCGGCTGGGCCTCGGTTCGCGCGGACTGCACCCTTCTCAGACCCCCACGAGCTCCTCAACTGCCGGATGGGTGCAGCGGGCATCGGCCCCGGAGGCCTAGCTCCGGGGGCGAGGGGCCCGTGTTTGGAGTACAGGCTCCCAGTTTCTCTGGGCGGACCTGGAACTGCCAGTCCCCTCCCCCGCCCCCAGCACGTTGTCAAATCCCGGGTGTTTCGGGTGTCCGCAGGTGGGAGGGGCGGGCGGGAGAGAGCACTTCCTCATTACTTCTTGCCACAGGTTTTGTTCCAATCGCGCGCCCGGGCGCTCACTCTGTCTCCAAAGTCGGCCCCCATCCACCGGGCCCAGTGTCTGTGCTGTAGTGGCGGTTCCGCTCATCCGTAGGCAGTGCCCGCTTCCTAGCCGAGCACTTGTAGGCCTTAGCGCTGGTGGCAGAGAGACTTACTACAGGTCTTACTAGAGGGTTCCGTGAGGCCAAACGCACAGGTGTTCTTTTTCAGTACCACCCCCTCTGCAGATTTCACACCACCGGGCTCCCACAGAGGAGTACCCTCACTAGGATGGTTTGGAAATGTTGTGTTTAAAGTAAACTTCGAGTAGAAACTTTGCTGCTTGAAGTCATTCAAATATCACAGTTTTTAGGGCTCTAATAAAAAGTATTTTTTTCCTGAAAGTGAGTAATAGCACTTAGTCTCCCTCTTTCTCTAAAATTCGATTGCCTTGGGGAGTTTATTTGACCAGTTAATAATTGAGTGAGTGTAGGTTATTACCGTTTGCGAAAAAAATCATGAACATTTGCCTCATGACAATCCGTTTGATAGGAGTTAGGGATACACGGATGAAAAAATGGTTGGACACGTACAAAATCAGGAAATAGGTCAAACAGAATAAGAACAAACTTGTTTGTGTAGAAGTATTTGGGTTTAATGTGCTCAGGTTGACATTCCTACACATCCAAAGATTGGCAGTGTAGTATTTTAGCTATTAATAAGATATATGGTATCAGTTGAAATAATCTTGTTGTAGGACACTGCAGATTGTTACCTTGTCTGAGGAGAAAATGAGCTGATGATACATAAAGTTTTAGACATATAGTTGTGCTTTGACTGAAAAGGTCCCATGATGATAAAACTTGTTTAGAGAGTTGGTCTCTTTTCAACAAGTGGGGGCCCAAGTCCTTCCGTGGAAACTTAAGTCTAGAATCAAGGCACCAAGATTTGACCATCAATAACTGAAAGTATTACCCTTTCTTGCCTAAGATTGTAATCGTAGAAGTTTTAAGGCAGCCTTTTGTGGCATTATGGTGGAACAGAACTGAAACACTTTTGGTTCCTAACTCACTCGAATGGATCTCTGGCTTAGCTTCTTTCTTTATGGTCTCTTAAATTTCTACTGGGGTTTTAAATCCCAATCTCTTTAATATGGATCTTTTCAGGCTAAGTACTGTGATGTTCTCCTAACTTTGGGTTAAGTCATTAAAAAAAAAAAGCAAAAACAATTGTGAGGACAGAAGAGGAAATGCTTCCTATTTCTTGACAGCATGTTTTAAGACTAATCTCAAATTATCCTTGCTTTTTCCAAGTATGTTTTTGGTTAGATTCTGATCTAGTTATGAAAAGCTTTCTTTTTAGCCAATTTAAATTTATGAACTTGAGTCTTTATTTCATTCTACCACGTAACAGATCTCTGGTACTCAATACCTTGGAAGAGAATTTATCACAATAATTTTAATTGAATGCTCAGATATTTCAAGACACTTATTTTTCATGAGAAGTTTATGATTCTTGAATTAACAAAAGTAGTACCTGCTATGAATTTGGTATATTCTTTTGTAAAAGAACAAAGCTGACTTTCAAGTCAGTTCATATTATTAGTTGAAGCATTTCTTAACCAGCCCTCTGATCAAACTGAACTTCCTGCTGGGAAGTTTCAAAATGGCATCCTACTGAGTCTTATTTTAAGACCTTATATAAAGAAAGATCCAGCAGTTCCTCTTCTGTTTGCTCACAATTTTTCAGAAGCATGTTTCAAAGCTAAAATGGGCTCAAAACCTTTTGCACCCTATATGTACACAGTAGTTAATTTTACCGTACTTTTCATTCATACATTTGCAAGAATGTAGCAAAGCAAATAAAACAAATTATTCGTTGGAAAGCATTGTTTGAGAAGTCACTAATTAGAGGTGTAGACTTAATCTGAAATCCTGTGTTGAGATTTGAAGGAAATGCAGCCTTTGGGAGTGTGGAGCATAGGTTTAAGAAATGCATTTCTGGGGGAAAAAATGCATTTCTGTCTTTAATGCTGGAAGGCTCAGGATATACCTCTAGGCTAAATTAAAATGTTGAATGAGATGTTAAACTGTCTGCAGGAGAGGTGTTGGTTTTATTGTTGTGCTTTTTGGGTTTTTTTTGTTTTTTGGACTAATTATATGAAATGTAACATGGAATGAAAGCATATTGTGAAAGACACCATTTTATTGCTCTTAAACTTCATATTAAGAGCTCAGCATTTTCCCTTTCAGATAATTAGTTTGAAATTTTGTCACCTTGGATTTAGAGCTCTTAGTTTTGAAATGCAGTGTTACTTTTAAATTTTTTGGTAGACTCATGAGAATAGTTACTCCTTTGTTTCAGACCCTGTCTTTTCTGCAGTAGCTTTCTAACTAATCTCCAGTATCTTTTCCCCATCATTTGTTTATTGGATTTCTTTATTACATAAGTAATATGTGAATATGTTCTAATTGTAAATGATTCTGGGAATACAGTTAATTCTTTACATTAATGCCAAATTGTCTACTAAATCATTGGTTTGAAACTAGGCATCCTATACGCCAAAGTGTTTCAAGTACCTTGGCCTGGAGCTTATTGTGTAAGTATTGATCCCTCCCTACTTATAGCAGTATATTACAACTTACACTTTAGTTAAATTTAAGACTGTTGCACAGTGGTTCCCAAATACATTTTTGCCCCTTTTATCTGGAATATCATCGTCTGTATCTACAAAAACATTATCCATCATTCCAGTTCATACTCAGATGTACTGTCTATAATCTTTTCCCTGACTTCCCTAAGCAAAATTGATTTCTTACATTCCTCTTGGCTAGTTTCACTTATCTTTACCATGTATTGCCTTATAAGTTGTCTCATTTTATAGTAGGTAAGAAGTCTCCCATCCTCCAAACATATACATACAGTTGCCCTGAATGGTAATTGAATAATACTTCATTTGTTACAGTTGGGTAGATTTATAGAACATGGTGTTCTTGGAAAACAGTACACTCTGGTTTTCTTTTGAGGATACAGACTGTTTTTCTTGGAGCTATATACTTATAATTCTGTTGACATCTTTTAGAAGGTTAAACTTTGAAATCTAGTCATACAGAATTATGGTGTCATCTGTAGGAAATTGAAGCCCAGGAAAGTGAGGTGACTTCCTTAAGTTTAATGTTAGACCAGGTTTTCCTACTCTAGCCTAATGGTGATTCTGTCTTTCCGTGCTGCTATTCAGTACAAGGAAAAGTTCTGTGAATCTGATCATTCATCATAAAGGTGAGAATAATCTATGATCAACCACTTATTTTTGGAGGACAAGACACAAGATTTGAGTTTTTCATCTCTTCAGTGTGAAAATATAAAACTCTAGTCTGACAAAAAGATAGTCTTTTGCAATTTTTGGGAATGGTCGTTACTTAACCTCAGTGTAATAAACTTGCATTTCCATTGAGGCCTTCAAAGGATGGAGCGACTTAAGTTTTAAAATGTTCTTCAGCACTGTAAATTGAATTGTGACAGATAATTTGAGTAAGTTTTCTTCTGGTGTAGTTACAGTTTTAAGATAAAGTAGTTCTAAGAAGGGTACTCTCTGTTATTATTTTTTAGTTATCTTAAATACATAGTGTATAGCTTTATAATTTTACACATGCTACTGGGAAGATGCTTCTGAATATTCAGTTGATTTCAGATCAAGAACTTGGTTCTTTTCTGATTTTGGAGTAAACATGCTTTTTGGGCTCTTTTCACTTTTTCAGTTTTTAAAAATGGATGGTTATTTGCTAATACTAACAGTTGTTTAAACTATGCTGATGTACAGATTGTAGTAATTCTTCTAGAATTGTGAAGTGCCTTCCCTGGCGATCCAGTGGTTAAGACTCTGTGCTTCTACTTCAGGGGTTGCGGGTTCAATCCCTGGTTGGGGAACTAAGATCCCACATGCTGAGTGGCCAAAAAATAAGTAAATAAGTAAAATAAGGTGAAATAAAATTGTGAAGCTATCCACACAAGGCTATTAAATGTGCTTTAAAAGTTACTATTAAGGTTCTGTTGCCTTTTTTTTGGCCACAGCGCCCAGCATGTGGGTCTTAGTTCCCTGACCCCAGGGATCGAACCCGTGCCCCCTGCACTGGAAGTGCAGAGTCTTAACCACTGGACCACCAGGGAAGTCCCAGTCAACTCTTGATCCATTTGTTTTTATCCTTGGCAAAGCTTTCATTTCAAACCGATTTATTACCTGTTGACCATAATGTTCTTGAATATTTCCTTATCCCTTGCCAGCTGGGTTCTAAAAAAAAGTTTTACACTAGACCTTTCTAAGCCCAGTAATACATAATTTGGGGATGTCCTTGATTTGGATTACTCATATTAGTGCTTTTTGTTCTTTAGGTAATGAAGAGGTAAGTGTACCATGTATATATATCCACTGTTATGGCATGGATATTTTAGGAATATTCCTGTTCCCTTTTCAAACAGACAGTTACACCAAAGATTACAGAAGTTGAGGTTGTCTGTCCAAAGGTAAAATGTAAAAATTACTTGAAAGTATTTCATTTTGATTTTTGTCTTCTTCAATCAGTAAGCCCTCAAAGGATTCTGGCAACTGCAAAACGTTGGTATGGTAACTTACTTTAATATAGTAACCTTGTTTTGGGATATTTGTGTATAGCTTTGTAGGGTTCTTCTGTGTTTGGGTTTTAGTCACTAATTTCCTCTTAATGTGCTATTATCTACCTTGCTTTCTACCCTTGCTCCCCTGTAGTTTATTCTCAGTTCATCATCTGGAGTGATTCTTATATTTTTAAAAATTATATTGTGTCTTCTGCTCAAAACCACCCATTGATTCTCCATTTGTCTTTATTAAAAGCCAAAGAAAGTCCTTTTATCACCTACAGGATTTAGCCCTGCCCTATACCTCTTCATATGTTCCCCCTTCTCCCCAACTTACTCTCTTTACTCTCCCCCTCACTAAGTACTTCACCTACACTTGGCCTCCATGCTTTTTCTCACATATGCCATGTACTCTCTGAGAAAGCCTTTGCATTAACTGACAGTCCCTCTGTCTGGAACATTCTTCTCTCAGATATGTGCATGGCTAAACCCCTCAGCTCCTTAAAATTTCAAATACTACTTTCTCCGTAAGGCTTACTCTGACCACCCTACTTTGCAATCTCCTCCCGCCCTCCTCACCCCCAGTGTGGTTCACCTTTACCCTTGCTATTTTTCCATAGTACTTAGTGTCTCTTGAAATGCTTGATAATTTTTTATGATTACTGTTTCTTTCCCCCATTGGGAATGCAGGGATGTATGCATGGCTGTTCACTGATGTATCTCAAATACCTGACACATAGTAAGTACTCAACAAGTATTTGACTAGGTTAATATACATAATAGTAGTGTGTAAACTGTTTCTCTGATAAGTTTTGGTAGCCACTTCACATTAGCCATATACTATTTCCTACCATTTGGTGGATTTAAGTTGTGCTTGGCTTTGTATTAACTTTGGGGGAAGCCAAACTTGAGGTGTTCGCATGTAGGGCCCACCTGCAGAAAGTGGATGCAAAAGCTGTTTTCTCAGTAAGGACACTATTGATGTTTGGGCAGAATAGTTTATTGGTGGTGCTGTCCTCCTTCCTTGCAAGATGTTTATTGCATCTCTAATTCTCATTGAATACCAGTGGCTCTCCCTTTCAAAATGCTTTTGGAGATGATATTGCCCTCTAGTTTATAAATACCAGTATAAATACCCTTTTGGGGTTCATATTTGTTGTCAGGGTTATTTTACTTAACTTTTATCCAACTATTGTTGGGGTAAGTCACAAGTTTACTTAAAATTATTTTAATTTTACAACAGCATATGTGAAAACACTACATATGGAAAAGGAATACCATATTTCACTGATTCTAAAAGAAATTTTTAACATTTTAACACCTCTGAAATTGGGATGTATCATGTCAGAAAAAAAACTGCCAAATAAAGTTTGTAAGTGATACATAAGATAGTGATGCTATCACAATTAAAGACAAACCAACCTGAAATGAGATTATGGAAAATTATCTCCGCCTTTGATGGGTGATGAAGGTAGAAGAAATTTACCAAACTTCAACTACATTTTGTTTTCTGTTAAGTCTAGTCAAATTGTATTTTAGGGACCTAGAAACTGAATATGGTATTGGACTTATTTAGCAGGGTTATGGAAAATTTTTGATGCCCTCAAAGCTGGTTGTTTGGTTGGGAGTGGTGGCAAAGAAGAGATAGGGAATAAACCCAAAATATGTCCCCAGGCACTGATGAAAAGGATAATACACATGAAACAATAGAGAACAGTGTGATTAAATTTTAACAGTATGTGTCATGCATACTGAAGGGAAGGGAAGGTAGATCAGCACATCAACCTGTAGACAATCTGATGTGTTTGGAAGGTTTCAGAGGGGCTGGGGCTTGAGCTAGGCCCTGGTCTTATTACCTGATGGTTTTGTCCTCTTTATTTGCTTGCCTTCTGGTGACCACTAACGTCCCTGTCTTGAAGGTATTAGGGATCTCCTAGTTGGTAATTCTGATAATTTATAATAGTTTCTTTTTTTTTTTATACTGCCAAATGTATGTCATAAGATCTCTCCCCCATGGTTTTCATAGACTATTATGGATGTATTAGTTATCAGTTGCTGTACAACAAATGACCTCCAAATTTAGCTGTTTAAAGCTTCTTTGCTTTTTATTATTTCACAGGCACAACCTGGCTAGATGCTTCTGACTCAGTGTCTCTCACAAAGTTGCAGTGCAAGTATTCACAGGCCATACTCATCTCATGTCTGAAGGGTAGTGAGAAGGGTCTGAAGGGTACAAGCTTACTCATGTAGCAGTTGGCAGGTCTCAGATCCTTGCCGGCTATTGTTTGGGACATCAGTTCTGTGCCACATTGCCCTCTCCACAGGGTTACTCACAACATGACTGCTTGCTTCTTTCTGTCAGAGCACAGGCTCGGAGAGAGGTAAACCAGACAGAAGTCAGTCTTCTTGTAACTTAATCTTGGAAATGGCTTTCTGTTCTCTTATTTTGAAGCCACGTTTAAGGTCCAGCCCACACTTAAGGGGAGCAGATTACTTAAAGGTGTAAGTAAATATTAGGCAGGGATCATTGGGGTTATTTTAGAGGCTGCCTACCACAGTGGACAAAGATTCTTCCTTGGAGCTCTCTTAGGGATGCTATCTGTTTC
The DNA here is from genome assembly GCF_964270905.1 of Leucopleurus acutus. Lineage (NCBI taxonomy): Eukaryota > Metazoa > Chordata > Mammalia > Artiodactyla > Delphinidae > Leucopleurus > Leucopleurus acutus. Next base: position 26,619,653 of record NC_139162.1, read on the forward strand.
TAGGTTTTACTTATTACCATTAAGAAGAGGACTCTCCTTGGTTTCTGATATTAATCACTGTTTCTTCCACCTCTCTGTCCACTCTTTATTTCCCTTTTTGACTTCCTTTGTTTTTTTCTTATTGAAGTATAGTTGATTTACAATGTTATATGAGTTTCAGGTGTACAACGTAGTGATTCAATGTTTTTAGAGGTTATACTCTATTTAAAATTACTGTAAAATATTGGCTGTATTCCCTGTGCTGTACAATATATCCTTAGAGCTTATTTATTTTATACATAGTAGCTTGTACCTTTTAATCTCTTGCCCCTGTCTTGCCCCTTCTCCCATCCGTCTCCAACCTTTAACCACTAGTTTGTTCTGTCTGTGAATCTGTTTCTGTTTTGTTATATTCGTTTGTGTTTTTTTTAAGATTTCACATATAAGATAGCATACAGTATTTGTCTTTGACTGCTCTAAGCATAATACCCTGTAGGTCCATCCACGTTGTTGCAAATGGCAGAATTTCTTTTTTTTTTTTTTTTTTTTGGTTGAGCCACATGACATGTGGGATCTTAGCTCCCTGACCAGGGATTGAACCCACACCCCCAGCAGTGGGAGCATGGAGTCTTAACCACTGGACCACCAGGGAAGTCCCTCATTTTTTTTATGCCTGAGTAATAGTCTATTTTATATATGTGTGTATATAAATGGGCACATCTACTTTATATATTCCTCCGTTGATGGACACTTACGTTGCTTCCATATCTTGGCTGTTATAAATAATGCTGCTATGTGCATTGAGGTGCATGTATCTTTTCGAACTAGTGTTTTAATTTTCTTCTGACATATACCTGGGAGTGGAATTGCTGGATCATATAGTAGTTCTGTATTTAGGGTTTTTTTTTTTTTTTTGGTAATATTTATTTATTTGGTTGTGCCAGGTCTTAGTTGCAGCTCCTGGGCTCCTTAGTTGTGGCACCCAGGCAGGCACGTGGGCTCCTTAGTTGCAGCATGCATGTGGAATCTAGTTCCCTGACCAGGGGTCGAACCGGGTGCCCGGCATTTGGGAGCTCAGAGTCTTAACCACTGCACACCAGGGAAGTCCCTGTTTTTAGTTTTTGAGTTCCTCTGTTTTGGGTTGTTTTTTTCACCTTCCCTTAAGTGCTAAGCTTCCTTAGGACTCTCTATAGCAGGGGTCCCCAACCCCTCCCCACCACACAGCAGGAGTTGAGTGGTGGGCAAGTGAGAGAAGCTTCATCTGCTTCTCCCCATCATAGCTCGCATTACCACCTGAACCTTTGCTCAAAATTACTGCCCGAACCATCCCCCCCGCCCCCCAGTAGAAAAATTGTCTTCCATAAAACTGGTCCCTGGTGCCAAAAAAGGTTGGGGAACTGCTACTCTATAGGCCCTCTCTTATTCTCATTTCTATAGTTCTCCCATGCTATCATCTATATGTTGATGACACTGAGATGTGTTATTAGCAGCCCACACTTTCCATGCTCCAGACTGTAAATCTAACTGCCCAGTGGATTTCATCTGTATGCTTTACTCAAGGCATGCCTCATTATCTTTCTTGCCCTTCACACTGTCTTCCTCAGTTGTTTCATGTCAGGAGTGAGTGGAACCCAGCTGCTTAGTCTGGAAAGGTGTGTTTGATTCCTTCTCTTTATTCACTTCTTTCCTTATTCTTCACAGTTTTAGAATCCTTGCAGTTCCCTCTTGAGTGCATTCACTTCTTTTTCCCACTGATAGTCTTAATTTCTCTGTGACCTACTCTTCTTTCTCAGTGTTTCACATTGTCAAGAGTAACTTCTAAAAGTTTTCACCCAATCATGTCTTCTTTTGGTAGGCAAAAGCAGGCTAGGGTTGTAACAAACAACCCCAAGGTATCAGTGGCTTAGCAAAGTAGACGTTTATACTCAGATAACTTTCATTGAGAGTGTTCATTTAGGTTACCTTCTATGCAGTAATTCAAGAACCGAGGCTCCTTCCATCTTTTGGTGCCACCCTCCTCTAGGTGTTAGGAGTTCTGTTCATAGCTGGTGCTTGGTGAAAGAACCAGAGGGTCGTGAGTAGGAGGTTTTATGGACCAGTGGCTGGTATCATATTTGGCCTACATTTCATTGGGTATAACTTAGTTTGTTGGCCACACCTGTGCAAGAGGCTGAGCAATATAGTCTAGCTGTTTATCCAGGAAGAGGAAACAGATTTGATGATTATCTAATCAGACTCTGCCACTTCCCTATTCCCTAAAACATATCTAAGGCAATCCAAATAGCTTCCAGGATTGTCTTTATGATAAAATGCAAAATTCTGAAATGGATTCTGCACATACTAGAGAAGAAACCCACAAAATGAGTCCCAGTTACCTTCAGAAGGCTTTTCCTCTTGGCTAGTAACAGGATGAGTGTGTGGGGGCGTCCCCCAGGACTACCATCCCCAGGTTCAGGTTCAGTCACTAGAAGGACTCACAGGACTTGGCATATGGTTGTACTCAGGGTTATGATTTATTACAGCAAAAGGATACAAAGCAAAATCAGGAAAGGGAAAATGCATGTGGGGTGGAGTCCAGAGAAAACTAGGCTCATTCTCCCAAGCATGAGCCTCTTCTAGTGCCTCTCCCAGTGGAGTCACACAGGACCTACTTAATTCCTCCAGCAATTGTGACAGCATATGTGTATGAAATGCCTCCTGGCAGGGAAGCTTATTAGAAACTCAGTGCCTAGGTTGGTCATGTAGGCACCTTCTGCCTACCACATAGCAAAATTCCAGGTTCCCAGAGGGAAAGCAGGTGTTCAACATAAACCACGTTTTTGGGTACAGTTTAGGCACAGTGAGCCACTCTTATTAGTTCTGGGAGTGGGAATTCGTTCTCTCAAAATCCAAATTCTGACACCGGCCAAGAGCCAACCTGGCAAGCCTTTCTAAGTATAGCAGCCTCAGGCCTTCTATGTTGAATTAACTCTTCTGCACAGTGACTGAGGTTCAGACCTCTATAGATTGGGATTCTGTATAGAGAACCTTAGAATATGCAAACAAACAAACTTTATTGACCTAAGTTTTCTTTTCTCTCTCTCTCTTTTTTTTTTTTTTGGCTGCGTTGGGTCTTGGTTGCTGCGCGCGGGCTTTCTCTAGTTGCGGCGAGCTGGGGCTACTCTTTGTTGCAGTGTGCGGGCTTCTCATTGCGGTGGCTTCTCTTGTTGTGGAGCACGGGCTCTAGGTGCATGGGCTTCAGTAGTTGTGAGTGGGCTCAGTAGTTGTGGCTTGCGGGCTCTAGAGCGCAGGTTCAGTAGTTGTGGCACACGAGCTTAGGTGCTCCGTGGCATGTGAGATCTTCCCGGACTAGGGCTCGAACCCATGTTCCCTGCATTGGCAGGCAGATTCTTAACCACTGCACCACCAGGGAAGCCCTAAAATTACTTTTCTATCAGTGGGGGAAAAAAGTTCAATTTCCTTTTCAGCTTCTTTCATCTAACTTTTCATTTATGGTTACTGTTTGTATCCTTCTAGATACTCTGCATATAAGGACATACATACAACATGTCACTTGCTTTTAAAAACCCTAATAGATATTTCCAACCTTTCTAGCTTCTTTTTATTAGCGTTAAATGATATTCCATTTTATGATTTACTTAACCAGTGCCCTTTTGATGGATACCTAGGCAGTTCTCAGTTGATACATTTTAAACAGTTGGTCTGGGACTTCCCTGGTGGTCCAGTGGTAAAGAACCCACCTTGCAAAGCAGGGGACGTGGGTTGGATCCCTGGTCAGGGAACTAAGATCCCACATGCCTCGGGGCCACTGAGCTCGCAGGCCTCAACTAGGGAGTCTGTGTGCCGCAAACTACAGGGACCACATGCTCTGGAACCTGCGCACCACAACTATAGAGCCCATGCACCTTGGATCCTGCCCGCCACAACTAGAGAGAAAACCCACACGCCACGGAAGAGAAGCCCGCGCGCCGCAACAAAAGATCCTGCATGCCTCAACGGAATATCCCACGTGCCGCAACTAAGACTCTAAGCAGCCAAAAAATAAAATAAATAAATAATAAAGTAAATCTTAAAAAAATAAAGAGTTGGTCATCTCCTGGATGAAAAAGAAATGAGTTAAAAGACAAAGTGCAGAGATGGGGGTTTAGGGACCTAAAGCTCTTACTATTCATCACTTTCTGTAAGGTTGGAGATATTTATATCAGGAAATGGCATTAAAAGTTAGGGACTTCCCTGGTGGCACAGTGGTTAAGAATTTGCCTGCCAATGCAGGAGGACACAGGTTCAATCTCTGGTCTGGGAAGATCCCACATGCTGTGGAGCAGCTAAGCCGGCCTAAGCCAGTGTGCCACAACTACTAAGCCCACGTGCCTAGAGCCCATGCTCCGCAACAGAAGCCACTGCAGTGAGAAGCCTGCGCACCGCAATGAAGCAACTAGAGAAAGCCCGCGCACAGCAACGAAGACTTAACACAGCCCAAAAAAAACACAAAAAAGAACCCCAAAACAATTAGACTCTTTAAAATATTGATTTTGAAGTTATAATACAAGTTTTAAAAATCATACATCTGTTGCTCTATTATTATCATGTCTTCACAACTGTATTAGTAGCTGCAAGGTAAACTTTAAAGTTGAGATAATATCTTCCTCAACGAGTTATCAGGTTTAAATAAACTAATATAGTTGACCCTTGAATAGCATGAGAGGTGGAGCACCAACAGCTTTGAAGTCAAAAATTCACGGGTAACTTTACAGTTGGCTCTTTTTATCCATAGATTCAAACAACTTTGGATATAGTACTGTATTGAAAAAATCCACGAATAAGTGGATCCTCTCATTTCAAACCCCTGTTTAAGGGTCAACTGTATGTAAAATGCTTAGAACAATTCTAGTATTTAAGTGTTTGTTGTGATTATGCTCCTATAAGTTATCCTATTATGTACACAGTAATTATAACTGAAATTTTAATAAGTGAGCCAACATTTTGGATGAATGGCTTGGAACTGTGCAGTGTAAATCTAGAGTCCCTGCCTCCTGGAGGAATATTAAATATCAGGGTATGTATTCTGTTTTAAGTTAGTGCTTAGTTGGTCATGAAGTTCTGTAGAAAGTAGTGAGCTCTCTTAAAACCAAAGGAAGAAGTGGGACATCTGGGAAAATTAGTAATGGTTGCTTCTGGATGCGAGAGTACATACTTTTCCCTGATTTATATGGGCCATTAGTACTTTGCAACTTTGTCAATTATGGTAACAGTACCCACATGTGGCCTTTTTTTTTTTTTGGCCACACCACAACGCATGTGGTATTTTAATTCCCCAACCAGGATCGAACCTGAGCCCCCTGCATTGGAAGCGTGGAGTCTTAACCACTGGACCGCCAGGGAAGTCCCTAATTTTATACTAAGATTAGTTAAAATTAAGTAAAATATTAAAAATTCAGTCACCCTAGCCACATTTCAAGTAGCCACATGTGGTTAGTAGCTGCCACATTGAACAGTGCTGTTGTGGAACATTTCCATAATTGGAGAAAATGAATGAGAGAAGGCGGCTCAACTCAGCTTCTTCTAATCAGGATGCTACTTTTAAGACTTGGGAATTTTCAAAGTCAGACTTTGGTATTAGTAGACCTCAGAATTCTATGTATTTTTAATACTGGAAGTTGGGGGTTCAGTAAACTGATAGCCTTTGGTCTGGTCTATTTGGCTTCTTAAAGTACCTATTGGTACTTAAACCTAGAGCAAGTTAGGTGGTAACTATTAAGGTTGCTATGGGAAACCAAAGTGTCTTTAGACATGTCTTTGGTCCAGCTGAAAGAAATAAAGGGGAGAAAAAGGAATCAGTGGGAGGGGCTTTCCTTATCTTAGTAGCAAGAGGTTGCCTCAAGCTATACTTTTCTTAAACTAATCCCAGAGCTATTTGTAAAGTCAGTGGTTTTCTAACTTTAAAATGCATAAGAATCACCTCCAGAGTTTTTTGTTTTGTTTTGTTTGCGGTTCTGCAGGCCTCTCACTGTTGTGGCCTCTCGCGTTGCGGAGGCTCAGTTGCAGAGGCTCAGCCTGCGTAGGGTCAGCGGCCATGGCTCCCGGGCCCAGCCACTCTGCGGCATGTGGGATCTTCCCGGACCCAGGCACGAACCCGTGTCATCTGCATCGGCAGGCGGACTCTCAACCACTGCGCCACCAGGGAAGCCCACCTCCAGAGTTTAAAATGCAGTGTCCTGTTGTCTTTCCCTAAAGATTTTGACTCTTTTGGTGTAGGGTAATGCTTAGGAATCAGCATTTTATTTACTTTTAATTTTTTAATTATTATTTTTTGGCCATGCTGCGCAGCTTGCAGGATCTTAGTTCCCTGACCAAGGATTGAACCCCTGCCCACGGCAGTGAAAGCTCAGAGTCCTAAACACTGGATAGCCAGGGAATTCCCAGGAATCAGCATTTTAAATACCTCTCTTTCTTCTCCCAGTTCTTATATACAGTTGCCTTAGTTGCAAGCATTACAGTAAATTCTGTATTCTGTTAAGCCCCTTGAGATCAGTGTTTACTTTTGTGTTTTCTATAGCATCTAAAGTTATGTACATGGTATATGGTTAGGCTCAAATGTTTGAATTAATAGGAGGGCCACCTCTAGCAGATGATTTTTATGGTACACTGGAGCGAAATGGAAAAGGAGCATTTGACATTTTGCATAATCCTGATAAAATAAGGGATGATAATAGTAAACTTTTTCAATTAAAAATATTTTCAAAGTTTAATGAATTTGAGCTTGTTTCTGTAATCAGGTTTATGTCGGTTTTATGCTTGAAAAGGCTACATACATTTTAACAATCTCCAAATTGTTGACAGTCATCATCAAAGAGAAGCCTCATTTGCATAAATAAATATGTGATACATTTAAAACATTTTTTCGAGCTTTTTTTTTCCCCCCCGAGCCTTTTTGCAGTACGCGGGCCTGTCACTGTTGGGCCTCTCCCGTTGCGGAGCACGCGCAGGCTCAGCGGTCATGGCTCACAGGCCCAGCCGCTCTGCGGCACGTGGGATCTTCCCGGACCGGGGCATGAACCCGTGTCCTCTGCATCGGCAGGCAGACTGTCAACTACTGCGCCACCAGGGAAGCCCAAGGCTCATCCTTTTTTATTGACAAAATGTAATACCTTTAGAAAAATGTGAATGTATTTTGAGCCCAACATTAAAAATGATGTGAAAGTAAAGATGAAGCTTTAATTTGAGAGTTTGTGTGCATAGCAGCATTGCAGCTGTCTTGGATGCCACTTTAACAGAGAAGACAAGAGATTTAAGGGTATTAATTGCTCCTGTCAGAAGCCAACCACTCAGCTTTACCATATCATCACTCTGGACCAGTCAGTACCAATTTGGTCTGCCTGGCTATACTCCTTTAGCATGTGGTTTGTAAACTTCTCCATCAGCTCCACTGAAAAGATTTGATAGTTGCTTACTTTTTAGCTAGCTGTTAAAGCTGATGTTGAGGTGATAGAGCATCATCCACTGTGCTTGTAATGGATACCTCCTGTTGTTGCCTTGAGGGCTTAGGAGATCCTTATCCCTGCTACACCTCCTGCCTCTTAAAGATAAACCCTTTGGGAAAGCTGTGATATAGTTGAGGCCTAATTTTACCAATGGGGAGGGGGAAGCATAGAGGTTCATCACTTATTCAAGGTCATTTACCCTTGTGTTATGTGTAGTTACTGGTATTATGGCTTTAAATTTTGAATTATTTTAAAAATTGGTTAAACTTAGCTTAAATTTTCATTTTGTAAAAATTACCTTATACTTGTAAAAATTAAAATACACTTGAGTACAAAGTGAATTTTTGGAAATCCTATCACGTGCTTGTAATTCCTGCTTTAAATTATAAAGGTAATACATGCCCCCATCCTCAGTTTTGTTAAGAAAAATTTCACACGTACAGAAAAATGCAAAGAATAATACAGTGAACAATCCCATAACTTCTTCCTAGATTAAACAGTTAACGTTTTGCCATGTTTATTTTCTCTATATTTTTATATTTTTACTGAAGTATTTGATCCCAGATGTTTCGGCATGTATCTCCTACAAGTTAAGACTTTCTCGCATAGTCATACTACATCTAAGAATATTAAATACTTAAAAAACCTTATATTAGAGTATAGTTGATTTACAATGTTGTGTTAGTTTCAGGTATACATCAAAGTGAATCAGTTATACACATACATATATCCACTTATTCCTTTCCCATATAGGCCATTACAGAATGTTGAGTAGAGTTCCCTGTGCTATACAGTAAGTCCTTATTAGTGACCTTTTTTGTATATAGTAGTGTGTATATGTCAATCCCGGTCTCCCAATTTATCCCTCCCAGAATATTAAATACTTTTATAATATCCAGTCAGTTTAAAAACTTCCCCAGATGCCTCAAGAATATCTTTTGTAGCTTTTTAAAAAAATATTTATTTATTTATTTGGCTGCGGCAGGTCTTAGTTGAGGGCACGTGGTCTCTTAGTTGCGGCATGTGGGATCTAGTTCCCTGACCAGGGATCGAACCTGGCTGGGCCCCTTGCATTGGGAGCGTGGAGTCTTAATCACTGGACCACCCTTTTATAGCTTTTTTGAATCAAGCTCAGATTACTGTTCACGTTAAACCTTTTCATTTTGGTTTTGTAATCTAGAACAGACCCCACCTTCTCCTCTCTCTTCCTGACTTTCTGGCTCGCGAGTGTAGGCCAGTGGTCTGGTAGAATAATCCAACACTTGGATTTGTCTGATTAGGTTCTCATGTATAGTTAAACTTGTTCCTTAAACCCTTTATTTCCTGTGAATTGATAGGTGTAGAGGTGTGGTTAGGTTTATGTTAGCCATCTTTGGCAAGAATACTCCAAAGTGACACTTCACATTGCAACACATCAGTAGGCACATTTGTTGGGTAGTCTCACCATTAGTAACTTGATCATTTACTTAAGGTAGTGACAGTCATATCTCTATGGTAAAGGAACATTTCTTTCCCTTTGTAATTAGTGGGTAATACTGTACAAATGTCCCACCTGAGAATTTTTAGGCATTGGTGATTCTTGCCTGAATCAGTTTTTATACTGGTCAGGGGTATTACACAATGGTAACTTTATTTTTCTTTTATACTTTCTAAATTTGTTAGCCAGCACCTTTCTGGTGCATCTTGTCCTTCCTCTTTAAGTATAATCATGGATTTAGGGATTCTTATTCACTGTATTATAGTTGTAGTCAATTTTTTTACCCTATGATTTATTGGAAGGAACTTTTATCCATAGTGGCTTACTGAAATTTCAGATTTAGGTAACACATTTTCATTTAATCTTCTGTTTATGTCAGGATGCTTAACTGTTTGGAATTTTCTTCATCTGCACACATATGAACAACTTAGAATTCGTAGAAAGAAATTTGTGGCTGCAAAAAGTAAACTTGATCACCAGTGTGTGTGGATTCAAAAATATATATGTTTGAGATAAATTAACAATTTAGAGTATACAGATTGGCAATAGTAAAATCACCAGATTATTTCTATGTTCCCTCAAGCATTTCTAAATGATGCTGCATTTAGGGAAGATTATAGAAACATTGGTTATAAGTTCCTTTTGGTGCTCAGATAGACCCAAAATTAGAAGAATCCTTTTAATTGGCTCATTTCTCTCTGACGAAATTTTTAAGTGTTTCCTATTTTTGTCATAGGATGAGCCAAACTCACCTTGCATCTTCCTTGTTAGTCATATCTCCAAGGAACCTTGGTTCTTTTTAGTATTTAGAAACCATGATCCAGAAGTTAGATGGGCTCATTGCTTTTGGGGTATCATTTAAGGTGTATAACACATTGATTTGATACATTTATATTGCAATATGATTGCCATTGTACTGTTAGCTAACACCTCTATCAATGTATAATTATCATCCTTTCTTCTAGTGGTGGGGACAGTTAAGATCTTAGCAGATTTAATGTTTATAATACAGTTTTGTTGTGTGTAATCACTGTACTATGTATTAGATCTCCAGGACTTATTTATCTACTAGTTGCAAGTGTGTACCTTTAAACACCCAGTCCCCCACCCCTGGTAACCACCATTCCACTTGGTTTTTTCAAGTTCAATTTTTTTTACATTTTAATTAATTAATTTTTAAATAAATTTATTTTATTTATTTATTTTTGGCTGCTCTGGGTCTTCATTGCAGCGCGCAGGCTTTTCATTGCGTTGGCTTCTCTTGTTGTGGAGCATGGGCTCTAGGCACACAGGCTTCAGTAGTTGCGGCGCATGGGCTCAGTAGTTGTGGCTTGTAGGCTCTAGAACACAGGCTCAGTAGTTTTGGCACGTGGGCTTAGTTGCTCCACGGCATGTGGGATCTTCCCGGACCAGGACTCGAACCCGTGTCCCCTGCATTGGCTGGCAGGTGGATTCTTAACCACTGCGCCACCAGGGAAGTCCCTTAATTTATTTTTTATTAAGATGCTCAACATACTATATTAGTTTCAGGTGTACAACGTAATGATTTGAAATTTGCATATATTTCAAAATGATCACAATAAATCTCAACATCACCACACAGAGTTATGAAAAAATCTGTTTTTTCCTTTTTTCCTGACTTTCAAGATTTATTCTAAAAGTTGTACATTCTAGATGTTGTACATTACATCCCCAGGACTTATTTACTTTATAACTGGAATCTTGTACCTTTTGACCACCTCCACATAAAAATTTAATACATGCATACCTCTGGAAACCATCAATCAGTTATCACCTCTCTGTATCTATAAGTTAGGTGGGGGGGGGGGGTTTCTTTGTGGAATAGAAGGGAAGTCATGGTCTTTGTCTGACTCATCTCACTTAGCATAATGTCCTCAGGACCCAACCATGTTACAGCATATGGCAGGATGTTTTTTCCCCCTCATGGCTGAATAGAATTCCATTGTATACAGAGTTGACTCTTGAACAATGTGGAATTAGGGGCATCAGTTCCCACATATAACTTTACAGTTGGTGTCATGTGCAGTTCCACATCTAACCACAGATTGTGTAGTGCCATAGTACATATTTACTGACAAAACCTGCGTATAGGTGGACCCACGTAGTTCAAACCTGTGTCATTCAAGGGTCCGCTGTATATCCTGCATCTTTATACGTTCATCCATTGATGGACACTTAGGTTGTTTCCATATGTTGGCTATTGTGAATAATACTGCAATAAACATGGGAGTACAGATATCTCTTTGATAACCTATTTTCATCTTTGGATGTATATGCAGAAGTGGGATTGTTGGATTGTATGGTAGTTTTTAATTTTTTGAGGAACCTCCACATTGTTCTCCATAGTGACTGAACCAGTTTATAATCCCACCAACAGTGCATAGGGGTTCCCTTTCCTACACATCCTCGCCAACACTTAACCTCTTGTCTTCCTATTGATAGCCATTCTTACAGGTGTGAGGTGATACCGTGGTTTTGATTTGCATTTCCCTGAGGATTAGAGTTTTAATGTACCTGTTGGCTATTGTGATGTCATCTTTGTCTACTTAGTTCCTCTGCCCATTTTTAAATCACATGTGTTTTGTTTTTGTGTTATTGAGTTGAATGAGTTCTTTATGAACTTCGAATATTAACCCCTTATTTGATACATGAATATTTGCAAATATTCTCTCCCTTTCTGTAGGTTCTCTTTTTTTTAATAAATAAATTTATTTATTTTATTTATTTTTGGCCACGTTGGGTCTTCATTGCTGCGTGAGTGCTTTCTCTAATTGCACCGAGCAGGGGCTACTCTTCGTTGTGGTTCGCGTGGGCTTCTCATTGTGGCTTCTCTTGTTGCAGAGCACAGGCCCTAGGCACGTGGGCTCAGTAGTTGTGGCTTGTGGGCTCTAGAGCGCAGGCTCAGGCTCAGTAGTTGTGGCGCATGGACTTAGTTGCTCCACGGCATGTGGAATCTTCCCAGACCAGGGCTTGAACCCGTGTCCCCTGCATTGGCAGGCAGATTCTTAACCACTGTGCCACCAGGGAAGTCCCTGGTTTTTTTCTTTTTTATGATTGCTTTGGGTATTCAGGATCTTTTGTGGTTTCATAAAAATTTTAGGATTTTTTGGGCTTCCCTGGTGGCGCAGTGGTTGAGAGTCTGCCTGCTGATGCAGGGGATACGGGTTCGTGCCCCGGTCCGGGAAGATCCCACATGCCACGGAGCGTCTAGGCCCATGAGCCATGGCCGCTGAGCGTGCTCCGCAACGGGAGAGGCCACAACAGTGAGAGGCCTGCGTACCGCCAAAAAAAAAATTAGGATTTTTTTTTCCCCCTATGGAAAATGCCATTGGAATTTTGATAAGGATTGTGTTGAATCTGTAGATGGCTTTGGGTAGCCGGGACATTTTAACAATATTAACTCTTTCAATGCATGAACATGGAATGTCCTTCCATTTGTTCCTGTCTTTTTTTAAAGTTTATTTATTTATTTATTTTTGGCTGCATTGGATCTTGGTTGCTGCGCACGGGCTTTCTCTAGTTGTAGCGAGTGGGGGCTACTCTTCGTTGTGGTGCGCAGGCTTCTCATTGCGGTGGCTTCTCCTGTTGCAGAGCACAGGCTCTAGGTGTGCGGGCTTCAGTAATTGTGGCACATGGGCTCAGTAGTTGTGGCACAAGGGCTTAGTTGCTCCACGGCATGTGGGATCTTCCTGGACCAGGGCTTGAACCCGTGGCCCCTGCACTGGCAGGCGGATTCTTAACCACTGCACCACCAGGGAATGTCCCCTGTTCCTGTCATCTTTCTATTGATTTCTTTAAACAGTTTTGTAGTTTTTATTGTACAATCTAGTATGTTTTATTAGACTCAATTAGGAAATTTTAAAAATGAGTTCCTGTTGATACTTCTATTTTGAATAAAATATTTCAGGTTTTTAAAAGTTTCATCTTTACTACATTGATCTGCACTGAATCTGGATTCCTATTAATTTATTTGCTGTATCCAGTAATATATAAAAGTAGCTTAAAATTGCAATGAAATATTATTGCTAACAGTAAGCTTATTGAGTCAAATTTCTTTGAATTTTCTCTGTCCTTAAAAATATATCCCACTGTACATCAAGGGTTGTTCAGACACTGTGTTCAGTAGTTACTTGAGATATTTGTTTTCACTGTGTTCTTTGTTATCAGCTTGATATTCCAGTTCATTCTTTGTGCTTGATATTAGTTTTTATCTTATTTAATTAAATTTCAAACGTAAATATGGTTCAAAAGTCAAAACCATATAAAAGATACAATCTGTGAATTTTTGTTCTGATTTCTATGTCATCTACCCAGTTCTCACCCACTCCAGTATAGGTAACTTTTTATTAGTTTATGTCTGATCTTTCCTGTGTATTTTTTGCAAAAAAGCAACTACATATATGTATGCATATATACAAAACAAAAAGTAGCATATATATAGAAATTAAAGCTTAAACAAAGAGTAGACTACTTTGTACATAGTCCAAGATGTTTATTCACCAGTCACTAACTCACAGCCATTCCTTTGCTGTGATAAATATTGCTGCAGTGAATAACATTGTGCATATGTTACATGTATGAAGTGTATAGATTTCTTGGACTTCTGTAAAAATGGAATTTTAAGTGAAATCCTCTCTGTAATCTCTGTTAATCTAGAGCTTATTTTTTTGCACATGTTAACATGGATGTGTTTATGGGATGGGATCATGCTGTTCAGAGTACTGCAGCTTTTCAGTCAGTGTCATGGGTATTCTTTTACATAACACTTAGAGGATTAGCTATAAACCACAACTGCTTCTGTATTCCTTAGATTGGGTGTTTAGGAAACAATTTGTAATACTGTGTAGTGTTCTCCAGTTAAAATGTGAAGTAATTTTACATAAGTTGGACGTCTACATACCATTTTATAAGCTTTCTTTCATTTTCCAGTGTGTAGTGAATGTTTACAGCAAAACTGCGTTTTAAATGTCTTTCACATGTTGGGTGGGATTCCATTGCATGTAGGTAGATAATCCTTCACTGACGGATATATAGATTGTTTCTAAAATTTTAAATATTAGGAAAAATACTGAGAACACATTTAAACAGTCTTCCAGAATTGCTGTTTTACTTTTTATACAACCATATCTTTGGGAGATTTTTTGTTATCACTGTTCAGGTAACAGCTGTCTTATAGTATATTGCTGTCAAATGTCAGTGCCCTTTCATTCATAGTGTTAAATTGAGAAATGCTGGGGGGAATAACAGTAGTAGAATTACTGCTTGGAAGGATTTAGTGTTTTTGTTGCAAGATTGTTGCTATTATTGTTTCCACTGTTGAAATCCCAGCTCTGATAACAAGTCCTTTGGGGTTTTGGAAGACTATGCCTGTGTACATTTTTAATAATGAAGATAAGGAGGCCTATTGAAGTGGTAGCTGTTTTTGAACTGTTCTTTAAGACTTTGCCTTGATAGGAAATTAATTATTTAAAGTCTCTGAGTCCCTGGTGTATTATGGAGACCAATACTAGGCACTGCATATACAAATAGAATGCTCCTGGGCCACAAATTCCTTACAGTTAAGGAATATCTTGGAATCTCAAATTTAGTGATCTTGAAAGAATTTAACATCTAAACATTTTAGTGGAAAGCTGTTGAATAGTCACTTTATAGCTTTGCATTTAACATATTTCAAGAAACATGTTCTATAAAACATTGTGACTCAATTTATATATACACATTATGATGCTAAAGGTTACTTAGAAGGGTCTTAACAACTTGATAGTGTATGCTACTGAGGCAATTAAATTAAAAATCATCTGTTATTTACTCTCATGTGATTGTTATTTCCTCTCGTGTGATTGTTATTTCTGACGAGGAAAATTTCAGTGGGTTTCCATGCCTTTTGGTAGAGTCAAAATATAGGTTGCAAAATCCTAAGCTTCAGTTTACAGCTCTTCAAATATGTAGTGAGCTCCTACTATGTAGTGCTTGTAATAAGTTGGTGAACAATAGACAATTATGATCACTGCCTTCATGGAATTTACATATGAGGAGATGGGCAAATATAAATGTTACCCATGTTTGGTGATGTAATGTGGAAAAAAGGGTGGGGGTTGCAATTTTGTGGTCAGGGTGATCCTCACTGAGAAGGTGACATTTGTGTAGACTTGAAGAAGTGAGGTAGTTAGCCATCTGGGTATCTGGAAGAAGAGGATTCCAGGCAGAGGCATCTAAGGTGAGAGTGTGCTGGAGAAGCAGCAAGGAGGCCATTGTAGCTAAAGGGGATTGAGCAAGGGGGAGTGAAGAAGAGGAAGGCCAGAAGAGTACCGGTGGCTAGGTTCCATCAAGTTGCGTTCGTTCATAGGCCATTATAAGGGCTCAGGCTTCCATTCTGAGTCAGTGGAGGGTTTTGAGCACAGGATGACCTATCTGAGGTTTTTTTTATATATATAAATTTATTTATTTTATTTATTTATTGTTTCTGGCTGCGTTGGGTCTTCATTGCTGCGCGTGGGTTTTTCTCTGGTTGCAGCGAGCAGGGCCTACTCTTCGTTGCAGTTCGCAGGCTTCTCATTCTGGTGGCTTCTCTTGTTGCGGAGCACGGGCTCTAGGCGCTCGGGCTTCAGTAGTTGTGGCATGTGGGCTCAGTAGTTGTGGCTCGCGGGCTCTAGAGCGCAGGCTCCGTAGTTGTCGCACAGAGGCTTAGTTGCTCTGCGGCATACGGGATCTTCCCTGGACCAGGGATCGAACCTGTGTCCCCTGCACTGACAGGCGGTTTCTCAACCACTTCATCACCAGGGAAGCCCTGAGTTTTTAATATTTGAAAAGTCTTTTTCTTTGGCTGTTGTGTTGAGAATAGACTTGTAGGGAGCAAGGGTGGAAGCAGGAAGACTAGTTAGGAAGTTAACATAGTAATCCAAGTGAGAAATGATGGTGCTTTGTTATCATAGCTATGGTGAGAAATGACTGGATTCTGTGTATATTTTATAGGTAGAGCCAAAAGAATTTTTTGACAGATTGATTATGGGGAGTGGGAAGTCTAAGAATTTGGCCTGAGTAACTTTAAGGACAGAGTTGGTATCAACTGAGATGGGGTAAACACATATGGGGTGGAACATTATGGGGGCAGGGTGTGAAGATCAGGAGCTCTTTTTCTTTTGGGCTGTGCCACGCGGCATGTGGGATCTTGGTTCCCTGACCAGGGATCGAACCCGAGCCCCCTGCATTGGAAGTGCAGAGTCTTAACCACTGGACCACCAGGGAAGTCCCAGGAGTTCAGTTTTGAACATGTTGTACAATATTTGAGATGTCATTAGGAAATTAAATAATATATTTCTAGACATCGTGAGAAATTTGGGTTGGAGATAGAACTTATAGGAGTTATTGCTATAGGTGGTTTTGAAAGCCATAAGACTGAAGTATATCAAGAAAGTGAATATAGAGAAGTCCAAGGACTCCAATACTGCGAGGTCAAAAAAGGAAGGGCCAGTAAAGGAGACTGAGAACAAGAGACCAGTGAAATGGCATTTTAGAAACAAAGTAACAAAGGTGTATCTTGGAGGGAGGGATCAGCTTGTCTAAGGCTTCTGGATGGTTAAGGTGATCACGTGTCCTAGTTTATACCTGTTGTCTTGGTGTAAATTGTTAATGGTACCCTCTTTATTTTCAGAAGCGTCGTAGTTTGGTTAATAAATTATGTTGTCATCCTACTAATAGATCTCGTAAGGTGATGGTTCAAAATTGGTCATTAGTTTAATGCATTAACTTGCTCATGTAATGACGATTGGCTTGTTGAAATTTGTGTTACACTAGTATTTTTATCCTTCGCAGTCTTGTTTGTTTGTTTGTTTTGTCCATGCCTCGAGGCTTGTGGGATCTTAGCTGCCCAACCAGGGATTGAACCCAGGTCCTGGCAGCGAAAGCGCCACATCCTAACCACTGGACCGCCAGGGAATTCCCTCCTTCACAGCCTTTAGATGTTAACATGGAGAAGTTGTAACCCTTGTCATGGGGCTCATATCAGAAGATAAAGTTGAAGTGCCAAAGTATCAGGAATTCATTTTCTTGGAAGGTCGTTCAACACTTGTTTTGCTGGATTTGTGCTGTACCATAGGTAAAAAAATAATTAAAATAGGCTATGATCACATCTATTTCATGATAAAGTGATTCTGTTGTCCCTCTGTGTCAGCATTTGTGATACAAATTCTGAGCAAGGAGAAACTTTATGTCTTGCAAACTCTTATCATCTATTGCCTTTTTGTATGTAATTGTGAATAATAATTATTAGATGTGTGTAATATAGTGTAAAGTAACTACTGTTCCTGTGAATAATATACTTTGAATAATACAGTTTTAGCTGAACGCAACTTGTAAAAATTAAAAATACTTTGAATTATATTTGGTACTAAGAATGAACATTTTATTTTATTGTTTTAGTTTTAGTTTAGTTTTTTGGCCGCACCGTGCAGCTTGCAGGATCTTTAGTTTCCTGGCCAGGGATTGAACCTGGGGCCACTCAGTGAGAATGCCAAGTCCTAACCACTGGACCACCAGGGAATTCTTATCTGTGTCCTTTTTTTTTTTGTCTTAATGAGTATCTTTCCTGCACAGTTTTGCTTCATTCTTTTTAACAACTGCCTTGTTTGGATATACCATAATTTATTTAAGCAGTTACTTTTTGCTGCACTTTCTTTTTGCTATGATACACAGTATTTCAGTCAAAACCTCTGTTTCCTTGAGTTGTTGAGGCAATATACATGGAGGGATACAGTCTTAATTGTGGAATTTAGGTTCAGGGGTAGTGTAAGAAACTCTTTATTTACAATATTGCCACTTTGAGTTTCAGAAAAGATGGTACCAGTTAATAATGTTGTTAACAATCTGATAAGTCCTCTGTTTTATGGTGTGTTCTCAGACTTGGATTTTTGATTGTCTGATACAGAAAATATGCTGTCATCGTAATATGAAGGAACAGCTTGCTCTAAGAATTTATAGCAAGCAAGTTTAGTTACATACAATGGATAGATATAAACACAATTTATCTTTAACTTCTCATATGTTATTACTTTAGAATAAACAAAAATACCTTGCCACATTCCCAGGATTCTCTCTCTCTTTTTTTTTTAGGGAGGATGTGGAAAAGGATAGCATAGGTAGAATCTTTGCTTTGTATGAACAAAACAGAACAAAAATGTAGGGACAGTGTAGTCTTTCTACATTGTTAATAAGTTATTAAAGATAAAGGCTTAAATGCCCTTACCAAGGGGCTTTTAATCTTCATGAATTTTCTTTACCTTACATAGTAAGTTCTGATGGTAATGAAAGTATGAGCAGATTTCAGATCATGAAGCTGTGGACAAGCTTAGCTCCTTGGATTCAAAGATTTTTGTTTCAGCAGTGGTACTTGGTGAATTCTTAAAAACACTTGTGTTCTTTGTTTGTTTTTTTGTGTTGTGATACAGAATGTTCCTCTGACTCACCAGGTTGTTGGAATTAAAATGATAAGCATCCTGTCATTTTAGCTATATTGCTGCTTCGAGCTTCCCTTTCTAAATTTTCCTAGTGCAGGAAGGAATTTGGGTTCTGAGGCCCTTAACTTACTTTTAAGCTAGCCGTTCAAATACCGAAAACATATATCCTAAGATAAAACTTAAAGACCAAACTATTGTCTGATTCTGAAGCAATACATAAGTTGTAAGGTGAATAAATGGGATCTTATAAATAAGTTGTAGATAGTGTGAGAAGAGGGATTGAAAATGTCAGATGAGTGTTTCTTTCCACAGACCCTAATTTTACTTAATCAGTTTTCTGTGGCTTCTAAAGGGAATAGTATAAATTATCATTGAAATTGATAGAGTAGAAGCCTCAAATATTATAGGACGTCTTGCTAAAACGACAACTTTTTTGTGGGTGGGTGGGTGTGATTTCTCTTTTTTATACCAGCCCTACCTAATTTTTAAAACTTGGCATCTTTTATCAATAGTGGTTGAGACATCTTACTTTTTTAAAAAAAATGCTTAGTGATATTTCAGGTATTAAGATGGAAAGATGGTTATTTAACCCTTTTTAACCCTAATAAAACATTAACTAATTAAAATATCTTTTTTTTTTTTTAACAGGTGCCATGTTTCAGAACAGAGTAAGACCCCTGGTAAAGAACTGAAGACACTGTACAGACATCAGATATAGGCTAATTACAAAGAAAGCATTAACCTGCCTCTGAGGTGACTAAAGGGGAATAATGGTGATTTTGCGCCGGGCTCGGCCGCCTGCTTCCGCCCCAACCAGCAATGAATCTTGACTCGCTCTCGCTGGCCTTGTCTCAAATCAGCTACCTGGTGGACAATTTAACCAAGAAAAACTACCGAGCCAGCCAGCAGGAAATACAGCATGTAAGTAAACTAGTGAGAAAACAAGCACCATTAAAGGAATGAGTATGCAGTGAAAAGAAAATTGGAAATTTTTGTGGGTATGTTGCATGAAAAGTAACCTTTGCTCCTTATTTCAGGTGATTTCAGTTTAATATATAAAAGAGAGCTTTCACAAGGTTGTTCAGCTGTCACCATCTAACTCCAGAATGTTTTCATCACCCCTAAAAGAAACACCTGAATCCATTAGCAGTTGCTTTCCATTTCTTCTTCCCTCCAGCCCCTGGTAACCACTAACCTACTTTGTGCTTCCATGGATTTGCCTTTCTGGACATTTCATATAAATGGAATCATACCATATGAGGCCTTTTGTTTCTGCCTTCTTTCACTAGCATAAGTTTTCAAGGTTGATCCATGTTGGAGCATGCATTTAGATATTTAGGTTTGGTTCCACCTTTTGGCTGTTGTGAATATTGTGGCTGTCAACATTCATTTACAAGTTTTGGGTGGATGTTTATTTTAAAGTTTGAGGATATTTACCAAAAAATGGAATTGCTGGGTCACATGGTAACTCTGACTTTCTAAAGAACTGCTAGACTGTTTTCCAGAACACTGTATCACTTTTCACTTCTAGGAGCAGTGTATGAAGGCTCTAGTTTTTCTTGATCCTCACTAATACTTGTTACTGTGTGTCTTTGCTTTTAGCCATTCTAGTGGGTGTGAACTGGTATCCCATTGTAGTTTTGATTTAGATTTAATGATGCTGAGCACCTTTTCATGTGCTTATTTGTATATCTTTGGAGAAATTTCAGTTTGTACCCCCACAATCTTTTTTAAATTTTCTATTGTTTATTTGGCTGCGTCAGGTCTTAGTTGCGGCTCCAGAGCACATGGGCTCAGTAGTTGCGGCACTTGGGCTCTCTAGTTGTGGCACGTGGGCTTAATTGCCCCAGGGCATGTGGGATCTTAGTTCCCCGACCATGGATTGAACCCGCATCCCCTGCATTGGAAGGTGGATTCTTACCTACTGGACCACCAGGGAAGTACCCCCCTGCCACCAGAGAAGCCCTAATTTTATTTTTAAAATAGATAATATAGTGGGACTTCCCTGACCAGTGCAGGGGACATGGGTTTGAGCCCTGGTCCAGGAAGATCCCACATGCCGCAGAACAACTAAGCCCACGAGCCACAACTACTGAGCCCTCATGCCACAACTGCTGAAGCCTGTGAGCCTAGAGCCCGTGGTCCACAACAAGAGAAGCCACCACAATGAGAAGCCCGCACACTACAATGAAGAGTAGCCCCCGCTCGCCGCAACTAGAGAAAGCCTGCGTGCAGCAACAAAGACCCAGTGCAGCCAAAAATAAATAAATTTAAAAAACTAGATAATATATTAACCTGATTACTCTAGCTACCCATTTCTCCTACCCATAGGCAACTGATACTAGCTATTTCTTAACTGTCCTTACAAAGATATTTGCATATAGAAAATAGGGAAATATTTCCCATCCCTTTTCATATGGTGACATACAGTATAAACTGTTCTGCATCTTGATTTATTTAATTTGTTTAGTTAACTAGTTTATCCTGGAAATGATTCCTTATCCGTACACAAAAAGCTTCATTCTTTTAAGGGTGCATAGTAAACCATGGTATGGGTGAATCATATAGAATTTACTTCACTATTGATGCACATTTAGGTTATGTAAAATTTTTTTTTTTTTTTTGCTATTGACAGTGTTGTTACAAGGTTATTTCTTGCATGCATATATCTGTCAGTATGTTTGTAGGATAGATTCCTAGAAACTCAAGCTTGGGCAACTCTTCTCTCTAATGGAAAAGCTCAATTCTTAGAATTATATATTTCTGTTTGATTTTTTTCTTTACATGTAGCACTGTTTCTCTGGTACATTGAAAAAGCAGGTGTGTATGCTTATGGAGTTTATTACATTTGATGCTGCTTTAACAAATTATAGTGCTTAAGTTCATTGTTCTAATACCTTCAGTGGTCCTCTTACTACCGAACAAAGTCAAAGCTCCTCAGTAAAAAGTTTCAGGGCCCTACTGTAAGTCCAGTTTTAAATGCTTTTCTTGGAATTCTGTTCTTTCAAGAACCAAATCCAATACCACCTTGCCAGTGAAGACTTACCCTCCTTTTCCTTTATTTGGATTAATTCCTTAGGCTCATTCTGAAAGCTGTGTTGGTCTGAATGTGACCTAACAGTTTCGTGCAGCTACTATTTAAACATCTGCTGTGTGTCACATACTCTTTTTGTGTGTGTGTGAGCTTTTTTTTCAAAGATTTAATAACGTATACATGGGAGAGACTGAGGAAAACTGAGTAACTCCTAATCAACTTTTTATTGAATTAAAATGTATATACCAAACAATTCATAAATCGTAAGTGTGCAGATGAATTTTCATAAAGTGAACATAGCTATTAATAACCATGCAGATTAAGAAAATTGATACTAGCATCTCAGAAGCTGTTTTAGTTGTTGAACATATCACTTATGACCCAGCAGTTCTGTTTCTCTGTGTGTAACGAACAGAAATGCATATATACATTGATCAAAAAAACATGTATTGTGATAGCCCAAAGTTGGAAACAACTGAGTGTCCATCAACAAGGTATACTAAGAAGCAGTGAGACTATTTTGTGGAACAACATGGATTGATCTTACAGTGTTGAGTGAAAAATGCTAAACATTCTGTCAGTTCAGTAATTCTGTGTACGGTCAGTTCTCTCGTCATAGCAACCATTCAAGCATTTACAGTGTTCCAGTATTGTTAATGTGATGTTATGTCAGTTCTCACATTGTTGTCGCAGTCATGCAGGATGGATAGTGGGTAGTATTGTTCCATTTTACACTAAGGTTCAAAGACATTAAATATTTTTGCCCACTGGTACTCTGCCTGAAAGTGGCAGATGTGAGATTGGAACCCACAACATTCCTATGTTGAATCTCTTTGTAATTGTTCACGGAAGACAAAGAAGTAGAAGGAAATTAGAGACTCTGGATTGGAAGGTCATCTAGTCCCAAGTTTGATGCCCTGACAGCCCCTACTCTAAAACGTCTTCCACTTTTTGTCAGAGTGGCCTTTCTAAAATGTATATCTAATAGTCTCTTTGCCACTTTAAAATCTTTTGTGTGTCTCTGTCCCACTCAATTTAAAGCTCATACTCCTAAGCTGGGCCTCTATTGCTGTTCTTTTGGAAGCAGATATGAAACATTTTGGAATGCAGGTTATTTATAAGGTTTCAACACCTGTAGGAGAAGGAGGACTGGTTGGAAACAGAATTGGACAGGAGGAGAACTACAGTGGAAATCTTCATCAACTCCATGGGGAATTCTGGGATGGGTATCAGAGTTGTCCCATAGGGGGCCCAAATGGCTAGGCCTTCATATATCCCTGTTGTTATTGTGTGAGGGCTCCCTCAGGAGGGCTTGTTCCCTTGGGTAGTATGATTGCAGCTTAGACAGACACTGAAGGAGCTGATTGCTGGGGCACCTGCAACTTTAACTTGAAGTGGGAAATATGGTGGCACTGTCTGAATTTACCCCAGCAAGGCTCTGCGTGATCTGGTCAATTTAATACTATATTTTAATCGGTTTGATCCCAAGACTACTCCCAAGACCTCATGGTGTGGGACTATCCTTTAGTTTATGTCTCTTAAACCTAACATTTAGTAAGTGTTCAAATGCAATTGGAATGAAAGAAGGAATAAATGAGTAAGTAATTAATTTTGAAGGTAAATGTTACAATGCTTGGTTTCAGCCTATGGCTGAGGTTTTCAGTGTTACAGATATTCTTTAGACAAGTGTGTCCTCAGTGCTACCCTTGCAGATAGTCGCCTCTCTTTTACTTTTAGAATGATTAGGAATTTAGAACTGGGATGGGAGCAGGGTTCTAGTTCTTGACTCTGTCTTGATTTCCTTTGGTGATATGTAAAGGCTTATTGCACTTCTTAGATGCCTGATATATTTTAGTGCCATACTTTTTGGGGCTTAGACTAATAGGTTGGCTAGGATTGTGTTCCCTTTGTTATTTCTCCTACTGACTAGTAGGAAGAAGGAATGTTTATTTATTAGATGTATGAGTTCCCTAAACATGAACAATGAGCTAGTTAATATTACCATTTTATAGGTGAAAAAACAAGTTTAAAATTTAATTTGCCCCCTCAGTCAGGATTTTATGATGTTCTTTAGAGCAGCGTCCCCAACCTTTTTAGCATCAGTGATCAGTTTCCTGGAAAAAATGGGCGGGGATGCGGGAGGGAGATGGTGATGGTTCAGGCTTGTAATGCGAGCGATGGGGAGTGCAGATGAAGCTTTGCTCCTTGCCCACTGCTCACCACCGCTCACCTCCCGCTGTGCGGCTGCTTGTTTGAGGCCCAGGGCTTGGGGACCCCTGCTTTAGAGAGTAACTCCTATAGTTGTTCTTTTCTTTAAAAATATTTGTTGTCATTATTACAGAAATTATGTAAGTAAAATATAGAAAAAATAAAATCAACTCTGGTTTTTCTACTCAGCTTTTTAACACTTCTGAGTATTTTTTGTCTTTGCATTAAAAGTAGCTTATAGGGCTTCCCTGGTGGCGCAGTGGTTGAGAGTCCGCCTGCCGATGCAGGGGACACAGGTTCGTGCCCCGGTCTGGGAAGATCCCACATGCCGCGGAGCGGGTGGGCCCATGAGCCATGGCCGCTGAGCCTGCACGTCCGGAGCCTGTGCTCCGCAATGGGAGAGGCCACAACAGTGAGAGGCCCGTGTACCAAAAAAAAAAAAAAAAGTAGCTTATAAAAATATTTTATACTGTTCTTTAAATGATAGTCTCTGTAAATATAATGTTAAAACATTTTATTAAAATTTCAAATTTATTTCATATGTAAAAGTTAAAAATTAATTAAATAAGTAAAATTTATATTAAAATTAAGTAAGTAAAATTTATTTATGCTACTCACACGAGTAGTATAATATAGCCCCCATGAATCTATCATCTACCTTCATTTGAAGTCATGACCAATCTTGTTTCATCTAACCCATTGTCCTCGGTTGTTTTAAAGCAGATCCCAGTTATAATTTCATCTATTTATATAAACCTAACCTCAATACTGTTATCACATCTTTTTTTTTTTAATTTATTTATTTACTTTTGGCTGTGTTGGGTCTTCATTTCTGTGCGAGGGCTTTCCCTAGTTGTGGCAAGCGGGGGGCCACTCTTCATCGCGGTGCGCGGGCCTCTCCTGCCACGGAGCACAGGCTCCAGACGCGCAGGCTCAGCAGTCGTGGCTCACAGGCCCAGCCGCTCCGCGGCATGTGGGATCCTCCCAGACCAGGGCTTGAACCCGTGTCCCCTGCATTAGCAGGCAGACTCTCAACCACTGCGCCGCCAGGGAAGCCCTGTCACATCTTTTTGTAAAAAAAGCACAGTAATTCTTTTAAAAAAAATTGTATTGAAGTATATTTGATTTACAATGTGTTTCTGGTGTACAGCAGAGTGATTCAGTTATACATATGTATATTTTTCATATTCTTTTCCATTATGGTTTATTACAGGACACTGAATATAGTTCCCTGTACTATATAGGAGGATGTTGCTGTTTATCCATTCTGTATAATAGTTTGCACCTGCTAATCCCAAACTCCCAATCCTCCCCCACACCCCATCCCCCAGCAAAATAATTCTTAAACATCAAATATCTAGTTAACATTCACATTTCCTCAGTTTGCTTCATAAAAAAAATTTTAAAGTTAACTTGAGTTAGAACCACCCCCCCACCCCTTTCCCCAGTCTGTTTGTTGCATTGGCCCTTACTAAATCTCTTTTAAAATCTGGGTTTTCTCTCCCTCTATTTTTCTTGCAGTTATTTTGTTAAAGAAATCAGGTTGTCCTGTAGTTACCCACAGTCTGAATTATTGCTGATTACATTCCCAGCATGGTATTTTACATGTTCTTCTGACTGTTGTATTTCCTGTAAATTGGTAGTTAAATTTGGGAGCTTAATCAGATTAAGGTTTTTTCTCCCTTAGGACAGTTTTACAGGTGGTGGTGTATACTTTTATTAGGAGGTTCATAATGTCTAGTCATCTCTATTTTTGTTATTTTTAGCAGGCTTTGTTCATTGCCTGGATTCATTGATTTGTTAGGGATTGGAAAGTGGTGACATTCTAGTTGTTAGACGTTTTTTATTAGTTGAAATAGTTCTGTAAAGGGAAACTTGCCCTTACCAACTGTAACTATCTGGTTGCCCGAAGTACAGTTTATATAGGAAGGGCTTGATTCTCTCTCTCTATTTGCCAGTTTTCAAAATGACTTGTTTCCTAGCATCCTCCAAATATGACCAATAAATGAGTTTTTTAATATTAGGAACTCATGTATTTTTAACATATTTGATGTGTTTGAATTCACTGAAAGTATTATTGATATTCATCCATTATCCTCTTTGGCCAGTGTAAACTTATTCATGTTGGCTTCTGAGTCCTTTTGACTGTATTCTTATTTGTTGTCTTTGTTGTGATTCCAGAAACTTGGAAACTGAAATATTCCAGACTCGTATGTTTCTTGCTTCAGACCTGGAAAATTAGCAATTTCTCTAAGAGGTCTTGGTTTTATTTTACTGGGAAATGGTATTTAGAGATTACCGACTCTTGTGTAAATAAATGATTAAGACCATTTAGGTGATACAAACAAACTTTATTTAACATTTCATGAAATGGACAGTCTTACTTCAGAGAACTGCAAAATGGGCAGAAGACAAGAACCTTTTATAGGGTAAAGAATAAAGAACAGAGACTTTGCTGGTGGTCCGGTAGTTAAAACTCCATGCTCCCAACGCAAGGGGCACGAGTTCGAGCCCTGGTCAGGAAACTAAGATTCCACATGCTGCCTGGCACGGCCAAAAAAAAAAAGAATAAAGAAAAGACAAATAGAAAATATATGATTGGCTGGGACCACATAGTCAACCTTGTTAGGGGTTAGATAGCGGTTAGAACACCCAGAATCGGCTTGGTGTTTGGGAATTGGCTGACTGAATATACTGTGTTTCTGGTCAAGCGAAACATTTACGGGGGCTCCAGAGTTATCTAAGTTTTGGTTTGCTGATGTTACACCAAGGGCAGGAACACTCCATTTTGGGCCTAGAAAGTTATTTCAACACTTATATTGTTTACTGATACTCAGTTGGCCATTATTAGGCCTTTCAGTGGACAAAGCTAAGGAGAAAATACACCATGATTTCATACTAATACTTCCAGTTTAATTTCAGGACCAAGGGATTTTTATTTCAATTCATTACCTAAAATCTGTCTCTCCTTACTTCCAGTGCAGAAAATTCCTGTTTTCAGTAATGAAAAGTCATTTGTTTTATTCCACACTCCACAGTCAAGAGTCTCAGATTATCTGTGACTCTACTTAACAGCACTGTGATTATGGAAAGTAGTTTACCATTTTTTGGTGGGGTTGGTGGGGGAGCTTTTAAGGTATATCTCACTAGAGATGTAAAATCAAGTTACTGTTTTAAAGTCATTTAAAATGGTTCTTCTTGGAATAGTTATGCCACACCACCAACTGGATATGGAGTTTGGGTTCATTGTTTTCATATTATTGTCAATATTTACAAAGTACTTTTAACAGTAATCTAATTTTGCTTGATACCATGTAAAACGTTTATTTCCCAAGTCAAATCTATAAAATGACTTTTATTAAAAGAGTAGTTTATGCAATGAGGTATCACCTCACACCAGTCAGAATGGCCATTATTAAAAATAAGTCTACAAATACTAAATGCTGGAGAGGGTGTGGAGAAAAAGGAACCCTCCTACACTGCTGGTGGGAAGGTAAATTGGTGCAGCCACTATGGAGAACACTATGGAGGTTACTTGAAAAGCTAAAAATAGAGTTACCATATGATCCTGCAATCCCACTCCAGGGCATATATTGGCAGAAAACTCTTAATAAGAAAAGATACATGCACGCCCAGTGTTCATAGCAGCACTATTACAATACCCAAGACATGGAAGCAACCTAAATGTCCATTGAGAGATGAATGGATAAAGAAGATGTATGTGTGTGTGTGTGTGTGTGTGTGTGTGTGTGCACACACAGTGGAATATTAGCCATAAAAAAGAATGAAAGAATGAAAAAATGACATTTGCAGGAACATGGATGGACTTAGAGATATATTAATAAGAGAAAGACAAATATATGAAATCACTTATTTGTGGAATCTACAAAAATGATACAAATGAACTAATTTACGAAACAGAAAGAGACTCACAGAGATCGAAAACAAACTCACGGTTACCAAAGGGGATAGTGGAGGGAAGGGGGAGATAAATTAGGAGTTCGGGATTAATAAATACACCCTACTATTATATAAAATAGGTAAATAACAAGGACCTGTATAGCACAGGGAACTATATACTCAATATCTTATAATAACCTATAATAAAAAAGAATCTGAAAAAGATAAACATATGTAACTGAATCACTTTGCTGTACACTTGAAACTAACACAACATTGTAAATTAACTATACTTCAGTTTAAAAAAAATTTTTTAAAGAGTTGCTTAGTCTTGTTAAAAATGTATTATATATTGAAATGGATTGAGTACTTGCAGCCTGTTCTTTTACTGCAGTTTTTATCTTCCTGAAAATATCTTTTATTTTCATACATTTTTTTGACCATAGATCATTGTCAGAAGATTTGGAACTCAGGTGCCGTTACCTGAGTTCTTTCATGCTTGAGAATATCTTTCTTGTTTTTATTGGAAGTCCAGTTATCAGTAGATATATATATTCCCCCTAGTTTTGCAAATATTGTTCCCCATTATTCTTTCAACAGCATCAGTTACCAAAAGCTGCCTATCTTCCTTTGTCTCTCTCCTCCCTCATGCATTTTAGGTGACTAACTTTTCCTGCCAGCATCTATTCCTAACCTCAATATCCCTATGAATTTCCTTTTTAAAAAAAAAAATTATTTATTTGGCTGTGTTGGGTCTTTGTTGCTGCGCACGGGCTTTCTCTAGTTGTGGAGAGTGGGGGCTACTCTTCATTACGGTGCACAGGCTTTTCATTGCGGTGGCTTCTCTTGTTGTGGAGCACGGGCTCTAGGCGCGCGAGCTTCAGTAGTTGTGGCGCATGGGCTTAGTTGCTCCGTGGCATGTGCGATCTTCCTGGACCAGGGCTCGAACCTGTGTCCCCTGCATTGGCAGGCGGATTCTTAACCACTGCGCCACCAGGGAAGTCCCTGAATTTCCTTTTCATTAGAGTTTATTAACTTCGAGTGTATGCTGTAGTATTGATTATTCTGCATCAGCCTTTCTTGTGCTATGGTATACCTTTCATTCTTCCAACTCAAATGTTTATTTCAGGGATATTTTTGTTGTTTTCTTTGAATGTTTTTCTTTTCATTTCTTGTGGATTGAGATATTATATATTGATTATTAAGTTATCTTTTCTGTAAGAGTTTTGCTTTCTTAAGTGCCAAAAGTTTGCTTTCATTTCCTTCTGTTATGTTGTACTTGAACCTAATGTTTTGTTTTACCTTTTTGAGGACTTTCCTTTTAAAAAACAAAAACAGCTCCTATAATCTCTTTAAGGATATGGAATACTATTTGTTTGAACTCTTCTGTTTGTTTAAGTCTTTTGTTTCTTTTAAATTAAATTTTTTTTTTTTCCGGGTGGGGGGTAAGTCTTTTGAAAGTATGTTCTTCACCTGTCTTGTTTGTTTCTTTGCTCTGTTTTACAGTTTCTTCAAATAGGTTCCAGGCTGAGTCTTTGAATTTTTGCTTGTCTTTGAATCAACACATTATTTACTCACATATAAACCATCTTGGGGATGCTTGAGGGTGGGGAAGTGTGTTGGGGTAGTCTGCCATGTTCTGTATCCAGGTTTGGTAATGGTTACCTCTTCTTCTTTGTTATTCTGCTTCTCCAGGATTCTCCTTTAACTCGATGGTTTGCTTACAGACATTAAAAGTAGCATCTTGAGCTTGGTTCCCTCAGCTCTGTCTCCTTTGCCATTTTCTAATTTCCATATATAGATCTGGGTCTCTAAATGGACAGTCTTCTTTCATGGCGCATCTGTGCTCCAGATTCATCACTTGAACAAAGGATAACTATGTGTGTTTTGGGACATTCATCAGTCCTAAACATTTTTATTTCTGGATTTATCAGTCCCAAATAGAAAGCTGCATTTAGCCCGTCATTTGAGGTACTGAGAATAAGCTATCTGACATATCTCTCTGGACCACTTCTTATGTGAATGTTTTGTTGAAAATGGATTTTTGTTTTTTCATATGAGAGGCTAGAATAGGAAAAAAGGGCTCTTAGTTCCACCAGCTTTTACTTAGGAGTTTGACAGTTCTGTGCCTTTTGTGTTAAAAGTAACCCTTTATGTTTACTGCAAAAATTTTTCATGGTCTTTTCAGTATGTTAAACTGTTTTGAATAGGTACACTATTTTTTATAAAGTAACCCAAAGCATTCATACAGATAATACAGTAAAAACCTGGAATGCCTTTTTTTTTTTTTTTTCTTTTGCGGTACGCGGGCCTCTCACTGTTGTGGCCTCTCCCGTTGCGGAGCTCCGGACGCACAGGCTCAACAGCCATGGCTCATGGGCCCAGCCGCTCCGCGGCATGTGGGATCTTCCCGGACCAGGGCACGAACCCGTGTCCCCTGCATCGGCAGGCAGACTCTCAACCACTGCGCCAACAGGGAAGCCCTGGAATGACTATTTTTAATGGTTAGAATATGTATAACAAGTTTAAGAAATATGAAGATCCTACATTATTTGTGTGGTGGAGTATATGTATGTTTACATATATATTATCCAATTATTATTGGATATCCAATTATTCCAATTCCTATTATTCCAATTATTCCAATTCCTATAATCATTGTAATGTAGTGAGTTACTGTCTTCAATTTAAATTTTAAAAATCTGGTACTTTGTAATTATATAGAATCTTGGGCCTCTGAGGTCATCTGTTAGGCTAGATTTAGTAGTTTTCTTTATATAAATCTTGTTTTTATGTGAAAATCTCTATAGATGTGGTTTGTTTTCTCCTGTTTGTTCGGGGTTTTTTTGGCTGCACCAGGATCTTAGTTCCCCAACCAGGGATTGAACCCGTGCCGCCTGAACTGGAAGCCAAGTCTTAACTACTGCACCACCAGGGAAGTCCCAATGTGGGTTTTTTTCTAAGCTGTTTTTAGGAGCTGGGGTTGATATTACAATTCCTCAGATAATTGCTGCTTTATCAGTATTCTACCCAAAGAATGACTTTTAAAGTATTAATAGAGGTAGGGATTTTTGATGTTTCTGACTGTGGAAGTTAGTTGACTACTTCATTTACTCATTACCATATGTGGACAACCTTATTAGGAGTATCTTTATAACAAGCTAAAATAAACTGTTTGGGACTCTTTTTGTGAGGATTTAATATTCAAGTACCCTTCACATAATTAAGTCTTTATTCTTCCCTTATGTGTGCTCTCTAGGCCAAATAGTGCCCCATTTCCCCAACCATTCTGCATGATTTTCTGAATCTCTACCATCCATTGTGGATGCACTATTTTTTAGTGTTCCTCTTAATATGTGACTCTTAGATGAGAATATGTTACTCTAGCCACAAATCAGATTATTACAAAAGTATTGTAGAATGAATGCCTTTGATAAAGTTACTTTATTTTTAATAGCCAAAGATTTTGCTATCAAATTGTAAGGTGTAGTTAACTTCACTAAAAGGTTGTTGATTTTGCTAGTCTCCCCTGCCCAGTGGGTGTAATGGTTTGAACCTAAGGGAAAATGTATAAGGCTTAATCTTATGGGATCAATGAAATCTTATTTCAGCATCTTTGCAACCCAAGATCATGTTTTTAAAATACCACTTTAGTTTTAAAAGAAAACAGTTGCTC
This sequence comes from Leucopleurus acutus, assembly GCF_964270905.1. Lineage (NCBI taxonomy): Eukaryota > Metazoa > Chordata > Mammalia > Artiodactyla > Delphinidae > Leucopleurus > Leucopleurus acutus. Next base: position 26,650,881 of record NC_139162.1, read on the forward strand.
CTAGAGAAGGGTAGCATGGTATCACAGGAGGAATATTTCATTCACTTAGCAGCCATAAAACACACTTTCTGATTCTACCACTTATCCAGCAAATTATATGACATTTGTCTTTAGTCTTTGCAATCTTGATTAAAAAAAGAAAACAAAACAAACCTTGTCTGTAATAACATGGTGTATTATATGTATATACTTCTTAGGGTTGTTGTGAAGATTGAGTTGTTGTAAAAGCAATTTTAAAATTATAAAATGTTACAGAAATAAATGCTAAGGATAAGGGATATTCATTAAATTCGGTGATCCTAATTAAAACAAAAATTTCTGGGGTTTCAGTGGCCATTGACAGTCTCTTGGAATGTCTTTCCTTTTTTTTTTTTTTTTTTTTTTTTGTGGTACGTGGGCCTCTCACTGCTGTGGCCTCTCCCATTGCGGAGCGCAGTCTCAGCGGCCATGGCTCGGGCCCAGCCGCTCTGTGGCATGTGGGATCTTCCCGGACCGGGGCACGAACTCATGTCCCCTGCATTGGCAGGCGGACTCTCAAACACTGCGCCACCAGGAAAGCCCTGTCTTTCCATCTTTTAGGTTGGTGTAAGAGTACCAGTTAAGGGCTTCCCTGGTGGTGCAGTGGTTGAGAATCTGCCTGCTAATGCAGGGGACACGGGTTCGAGCCCTGGTCTGGGAGGATCCCACATGCTGCAGAGCAACTAGGCCCGTGAGCCACAACTACTGAGCCTGCACGTCTGGAGCCTGTGCTCCGCAAAAAGAGAGGCTGCGATAGTGAGAGGCCCGTGCACCGTGATGACGAGTGGCCCCCGCTTGCCACAACTAGAGAAAGCCCTCGCACAGAAACGAAGACCCAACACAGCAAAAATAAATAAATTAATTAATAAACTCCTACCCCCAACATCTTCTTTAAAAAAATAAAAAGTACCAATTACGTCAGTACGCTAATTAACCATGATCTGGTTCCCTGACTCCTGCTGGCCTTTTTTCTGTTACTAAAATCCTTTATGTATTGTTTACCTTCTGTCTCAAATGCTCTTCCTTCATTGTATCTTTGGTTGTTGCCTAAATATTTTAAGTCTCAGTTTACATGTTACATCTTTAGGGATGGCCTCTCTGAGGTATACCCCTCCCCCACCGTCCTGTCAATATCATATAACCCTGTTTTCTTCATGAGTTAATATTATCAGAAATTGTTTGCCTGTACTTTTCTACTTCATGAGAGCTGTGGAACACATTGGTCTCCTCTGCTGTTATATTTGCTATACCTTGAATGGTATCTAGCATGTACTCAACAAATGTTTGTTAAGCCAGTTATTCTTGTTCTTTCAAGGGAGAGGTCTGGTTGGTTGGAGCATAGGTAATTCTTCTTAATTTGAATTGGCGCTTTAAGATAATGTCTTCAGGGTTCCAGGGGATAGGAAAAAATAACCTATGATTATATAGATTTTAACTTTAAGATGTCTGAGGCAGTGTAAAGCTTGGTCTTACTTAACTCTCACATGTTCTCGATGGGGAAAACTGAAACTGAAATAAGTTAACTTAGCTGGCTGTGACATAATTATGATACAGTAGAAAGAGTATAGACTTTGGAGTTGGACTATGAATACCAGACTCCTAACTCATAGACTATTGGATTTTAGGCTCATGGAGTTTGTTTGAAGTGTCCACTTTCTCATCTATAAAATGGGAGTAATTTTTGGCAGAGTTGTTAAAGATTAAACCAAGGAAGCCCAGTCACATTTTTAGGCCAAAGTAGGTAGTTAAATATTTACTATTATAAAATTTTAATGTGGCATTTAATAAGTAAATGATTACTCTGCACATACATTGTGCTAAATAAGCTCTTTTCCTGACCTAAATGTGAAGTGAACACAACTACATAAATTTCCTTTTCTCATGCAGGTTACAGTCGAGTGAGACATAGACAATAAACAGAAATTATCGGGTGGTGCTAAGTACTGTGGAGAAAAGTAAAGCAGGATGAGCGGTGATGGTGGGGCAGTTCATGTTGCTATTTTAGGGATGGTAGTTAGGAAACCTCTGACTGATGAGGTGGCTTTAGAGCAGAAACCTAAAGGAAGTGAGAGAACAAACCGCATGTAGATATCTAGAGTTTTCTAGTTAGAGGGAATAGCAAGTACAAACATTGGTAAATTTGAGGAACAGCAAGAAGCTCAGGGCCAGTACTGATATCAGACCAGTTCCTTTAGGGCCTTGCCCTATAGGCTATTACAGAGAGTCACAGTTATGTTAGATTTCAGGTTATACTTTTTAGGGGTTAAAAACAACAATGGATAGAAAAGTGATGCTCTCATGAGTCCAGTTATAAAATTGTCGCCTTACAACTTAAACATGTCATTTGTGCTGTTGTTTGGTGTTTTTGGTGTAGAGGTTGGTCAGAGCACACTGTTACATGGGGCTAATTACTGGTAGTTTTTCTTCTTCTCTCTTTCCTGCTAGTGCCTGTAGGAAACACTTAAAAAATATTTAATTATAAAATGTTGGCACCTCCATCTCAATAATTCCTAGAACTCTTGTTCCAAAATGAACAATTAATGTAATTTGGGATGTTGTCCTAGAGATGAATTTTTTTTAAAAAAGAAAAGTCACTCTTAGCAAACTCATATTTTTGGTCTTTTTAGATTGTGAATCGGCACGGTCCTGAGGCAGACAGGCATTTATTACGCTGCCTATTTTCGCATGTGGATTTCAGTGGCGATGGTAAAAGCAGTGGCAAAGATTTTCATCAGGTATTTGGGGCTTACATAGTATATATATTCACTTAGATCTAATTGTTCCATGAATTGCATTTTGGGCATAGCTGTGTAGCAAACACATAAAGGATCCAAAAATAATCTTAGCTGAATGGCTAAAAGGCAGTGGGACTTTTCCTTTTCTTGTCCTTCTCTTCTCCTGCCTGACTGCAGACCATTACAGCTACTTAGTTCAGGTTTAGAGAGCTGGGAATCAGACCTGCCTGAAGGAAGCAGGACTGTGGGGAAGTCCAGCTTGACAAGTAAGTAAGGCAGAGAGAGGATCTCTTCACCTAGTTTGAGTTTCTATGGTTTGATTCTCAATCTGGGAACAGTTTGTCATGATATTACTCCTTATAGTTATCTTGTCAGTGGACTTTCTTCTGTAGAGGTTTTGGTTTAACACCTGTTGCTAATAGACTTTGGTAGTTTCAATAGGATTTTTAAAGAGCTGATGTAGAAACAGTATCAGATTACCCTTTAATGTTCTGAGCAATGCTGCTTCTATTTGTGCAAGAAGATGACTGTTAGTGCTAATGAAAATTCATTTGTTATTTTTAAAGACTCAGTTTCTGATTCAGGAGTGTGCGTCACTGATTACGAAGCCAAATTTTATCTCCACGCTGTCCTATGCCATTGATAATCCATTGCACTATCAGAAGGTTGGTATTCCTTTTATCTTTAGTGGTCCTAAGAATGTGATCTTTTATTAGGTTTTCTAAAAAGGCCTTAATCCTTGGCCTCATAATATCATATTGTAAATAAAAATTTCAGATACTTTCTTTGGAGTTTTTGTAGCTTTCTAACAAAATCAAGGTGGTTTGATAATAATTAGAATCTTAATAAAACCAGATCATGTGAAGGCTTAAGCTTGTCAGAACACAGTTCCACAGCTGTTGGTAGCAGCACTACAGAATTGTCACTCCTATGTAGCACCATAATTGGGTAAACAGATGCTTTTATAAACTTTTTGAAAATTGTATGTTCTTATTTTAAAATAAAGTTTGGTTTGTTTCAGAGTTTAAAGCCTGCACCCCACTTATTTGCCCAGCTGAGTAAAGTTCTCAAGTTAAGCAAAGTACAAGAGGTAAGTGATTTAAGAAAAGAGATGTAGGCAAAATTAGAAATAAAATAACTATTTGACTCTTTGGTCAATCTAACCCTTCTTGTTTCAGGTAATTTTTGGCCTTGCCCTCTTGAATTCTTCCAGCTCAGATCTCAGAGGTTTTGGTAAGTTTCCTTTTCCCTAAAGATCCTATAGTGAAGTTAGAGTCTTTAAAACCCGTGGGCTTCTGAGTCTTGAGCCTCCATAGTTTAGAGAGTAAGATTATTTTCTTTTGGTCTCTTTTATGTATGTATGTATATGTACGTATGGTAAAAACATAAAATTTACCTTCGTAACCATTTTCAAGTGTATAATTCAGTAGTGTTAACTATATTCACATTGTTGTATAATGGATGTCTGGAACTTCTTTGTCTTGCAAAACTGAAACTCTGTACCCATCCAAAAATTCTCCATTCCCTCTCCTCCTCCTGCCCCTGCCCCCCACCGCCAAGTCCCTGGTAATTGGTCTTTTATTTTTATGCCTACCAGCTAGAGCTGTAAAAACATTAGAGGGTGAAGGGTGAGTTGGTGAATGAGAATGATGATCACCTGTATTTTGATGATATGTGACTTCTTACCCATCGTGGTGCAAAAATAACTTGTGGTTTTTTATTTATCTCATTTCTAGCTGCCCAGTTTATCAAACAGAAGCTTCCAGATCTTCTGCGTTCTTACATTGACGCAGACGTCAGTGGAAATCAAGAAGGTGGCTTCCAGGATATAGCAATAGAAGTCCTACACCTCCTCCTCTCCCATCTCCTCTTTGGGCAGAAGGGAGCCTTTGGAGTTGGACAGGAACAGATAGACGCTTTTCTTAAGACGCTGCGCAGAGGTAAAAAGGAGTGTCTGTAGCCTACAAAAGATAATTTCTTTGGATGAACACACATTACAAAGGATTGTAGAATACAAATGAAGGCAGTGATTTACTTTTCTGTTAACTTCGTAATCTTTCAAGGAAGAGAGTATTTTATAATTTAAAATATGAAAATGATAAAAGCTTCATTATAGACAAGGTATAAAATGAAGAGCACTTACCAGCAATATTGTTATCTAAGTACAATCTCATTTCAGACTTGGTATATTTCCACGTGGTCAGATTTTTCCCTTTTAGGGAGACAGAGACTACAGTATTTGTGACATGCTCTCTTTAGTTTAAAATGTCAATCACTATCATATATCCACTTTACCTCTTGGCTGTTGGCATTGTTATGCTAAGATAACTCCTGGTTCTGTTGTTGCCATCCTCCTTCCTCTGATCCTATTTTTAGAGATAGTGTTTAAAACAAATCTTTTATAGTGGACTAACCACTGTCCAGTTTCACTCTTATTATTGTTTACTTCTTAACATTGATATAGTTTAATTTAAACTTCATTAACTTTCTCAGTAATAGGACATTTTCCACTTGTCAGTGAAATAGAGACTGATGTACCAATTATTTCTGATGTCTTCCTTGCATGGGAATTGATAGCCCTTTTGTGAAATTTTAAAGTAATATTTAGGGTGTAATAGATAATGGGATCCTAATAAAAAAAATTAAAAATATACTTATGACCATTTTTTGTGACATAAGAACATTCAAATTTTAGAATTGGGGTTGAAGTCATAACTTGGGCTAGGCTAGCTGGATTGGAAAAACTGAATAACTTTGGTTTGAATATGGACTTGTGAAAACTCAGGTTTGAGAGGCTTTTAAAGAGTAAAAGAGGATAGTTTGTTATTAATCAATATAGCAGTTATAATTATCTTTTTCCTTCTTCAGATTTTCCCCAGGAACGCTGTCCCGTGGTGCTTGCACCACTTTTATACCCTGAAAAACGGGACATCCTAATGGACAGAATCCTGCCTGATTCTGGAGGGGTAGCTAAAACCATGATGGAGAGCTCTTTGGCTGACTTCATGCAAGAAGTGGGCTATGGCTTTTGTGCAAGGTTGGTAGTCAGACATTTTAAACTTCTGATTACTCTTGTGAAAAGCACAATGTAATTCTTTAAAGCAAGTTCCTAAAGATTCCTTAATGTACTATCTTTGCCTCAAGAATTTTGCTTCTAAATTTAATCTTCCACATATTAGTTTTGGTGGCAGCTGTAAATGTTCTCATGGCTAAATTTCCATCTCTCCATCCTCCCTAGTTTCTCAAATTTAAGGATCAGAGGTTCCTAGCCTAGTCGCCATGGTAGGCAGTTTTAGCTTTTGAGAGGGAGGGCATTGAGGCAAGTGTTCATGGAACTTGCATCATTTCCCATCCATCATGTCTAATATGCTCTTCCCTGCCCGCACCCTCAATTTCCTTGCTGTACCTTGATTTCTACAGTCTTCCTTTTCTGCCTTTTTCATACCCTGCCTCTCACTTATTTTCCTCACCTGCCAGGGGCATAAAAGGAAATTGTTTCACCCTAATGGTAGCACATAGGACTGTGATATAGTGGATTGTTAATATTTTTCTGAGAATATGTTATTAAGGGCATTAATGTGCTTTGCTTTGACTTTAAGTGTAACATTTAATGTTTTTAAAACTCATACAAACCACATTTCCGCTTATGTTTGAAAGTGTATTTCTTGTGTGTGTATAAATGTGCCTGGCATAAAACTTTTGTTGATGCAAAGTGAAAAAGTTAAAATACATTTTCAGGACTTTGTACATATCAGAATAACTCTTGAGTTATCAGTATTTTAAAGAATAACTTGATTTATACCGAATATTGACATAATTTTATGTCTCTTTGTAGATACTACTGTTAACTCATATTTCCTTCTTCCATCGGCATTTTAAACGTTTTCTGTTTCCTTAAGTAGGTGGATTTTACACTCCTAGCTATGTGAAAGTAACAAGAAATGAAGCTTATTACTCTATGTTAGTAAAACTCTAGCGACTTCACTCGTTTTATATGAGTGTTTTATATGAGTGTTTCTTAACCTTGGTATTGAGGGTACCATTTTTTTTTTTAACATCTTTATTGGGGTATAATTGCTTTACAATGGTGTGTTAGTTTCTGCTTTATAACAAAGTGAATCAGTCATACATAAACTTATGTTCCCATATGTCTTCCCTCTTGCGTCTCCCTCCCTCCCACCCTCCCTATCCCACCCCTCCAGGCTGTCACAAAGCACTGAGCCAATATCCCTGTGCCATGCGGCTGCTTCCCACTAGCTATCTACCTTACTACGTTTGTTAGTGTGTATATGTCCATGACTCTCTCTCGCCCTGTCACAGCTCACCCTTCCCCCTCCCCATAACCTCAAGTCCGTTCTCTAGGAGGTCTGCGTCTTTATTCCTGCCTTACCCCTAGGTTCTTCATGACATTTTTTTTTCTTAAATTCCATATATATGTGTTAGCATACGGTATTTGTCTTTTTCTTTCTGACTTACTTCACTCTGTATGACAGACTCTAGGTCTATCCACCTCATTACAAATAGCTCAATTTCGTTTCTTTTTATGGCTGAGTAATATTCCATTGTATATATGTGCCACATCTTCTTTATCCATTCATCCGATGATGGGCACTTAGGTTGTTTCCATCTCCGGGCTATTGTAAATAGAGCTGCAATGAACATTTTGGTACATGACTCTTTTTGAATTTCGGTTTTCTCAGGGTATATGCCCAGTAGTGGGATTGCTGGGTCATATGGTAGTTCTATTTGTAGTTTTTAAAGGAACCTCCATACTGTTCTCCGTAGTGGCTGAACCAATTCACATTCCCACCAGCAGTGCAAGAGTGAGGGTACCATTTTTTGAAGTTAAATTTCTGTTTCAGTATTGAAGAATGTCGCAATATAATCATGCAGTTTGGTGTTCGGGAGGTCACAGCTGCCCAGGTTGCAAGGGTTTTGGGAATGATGGCTCGAACTCATTCAGGATTAACAGATGGAATTCCATTACAGGTAGGTGTGGAAATAAACTATTTTACAAAGTGAATTAATGTCCTGCCCTCTTTATTTTATTTATTAAATTACAGTATGATTGTTCTACCAACCAGAGCTGAACACATTGAGTAGTTGGCTTTGTTTAATTCAGATTTTAATTCTACAGAGTATCTCTGCTCCTGGCAGTGGGATCTGGAGTGATGGAAAAGATAAAAGTGATGGAGCACAGGCACACACATGGAATGTAGAAGTCTTGATTGATGTTCTCAAAGAACTGGTGAGTACACATGTAATGTTATATATTTATGATGTTAGTATGATATAGCCCAAAGAAAGAAAATTTTAATGAATAAAATGCCTAGCTGAATGAGAACTGCAGTGTTTTATAATTTCTGACTTCAAAAGTAATGAAGCAGGCTTCCCTGGTGGCGCAGTGGTTGAGAGTCCGCCTGCCGATGCAGGGGACACGGGTTCGTGCCCCGGTCCGGGAAGATCCCACATGCCGCGGAGCGGCTGGGCCTGTGAGCCATGGCCACTGAGCCTGCGCGTCCGGAGCCTGTGCTCCGCAGCGGGAGAGGCCACAACAGTGACAGGCCTGCGTACCGGGGGAAAAAAAAAAAAAAAGTAATGAAGGGTCCAAGATAATTATGTACTGGAAATAGTATGCAATCAAACTCTAGCTTTGTTCATAATGAATTGTTGCTATGCAATTCTGAGTAGCACTGCTGAGGTGGTTTGGTAGGTTGTTAGTGTGTGGTTTTTTGGGGAGGATGAATTTGTTACAAAGTAATGATTGTATGAGGAATTACTGAGGAGAAAGAAAGTCTTCTGAAATTTTTCTGGAAGGTGCAACAAAAACCCTGCCAACCTTCTTTATGGGATATTATTATAGGGATAAAAAAAGCCATACTTATCTTACTACTTCCACTTCTGAAATATCCACAGACTAAATAATTGGTCCCCAAATAAACAACGTACCTCTCCTAAAATATTGAACTGTTAAAATAAAATATAAAAAAGTGAAACTTCTAGTTATTAAAAGGGAGTGATGAAATTTAGTCAGTGAGAGAACAGTGGAGTCAAGATCAAGATGTAATGTTTTCAGTCTTGTTCATAAAATGTCAAGGAACAAAATGTAACACTAAAGACTACAAATAAATACTTCCCTAACATTCTTGATAAGGTGTCAGGTCATTTGTCTATCCTATTTCTCATTTTTAGTTTCCTACATTTGTAACTTATAAGTAAAATTGAGTAACAGGGAATCATACTGTTCTCTGTGTGACCTTATTACTAACAGCATCAGTGGGTTTTCTTTTTATTTTTCTTAATAGTAGATGGGTTTATGGTGTTCAGGCCTACTCTTTAGTAATAGAGGAGGGGAAGAAATAACACGTGATCATGGCAGAAAACTTAGAGAGTGAAAAGGAAGAAAAGCAAAATAAAACCACAGTTTTAGCACTTAAGGATAACCAGTTACTAATTGGTTTGGTTTTTTTCTTTTTTAATTTTTAAAAAAGTAATTAATTTATTTTTGTCTTCGTTGCTTCGCACGGGCTTTCTCTAGTTGCAGCAAGCAGGGGCTACTCTTCGTTGCGGTGCACAGGCTTCACACTGCTGTGGCTTCTCTTGTTGCAGAGCACGAACTCTAGGCGTGCGGGCTTCAGTAGTTGTGGCGCATGGGCTTAGTTGCTCTGTGGCATGTGGGATCTTCCCAGACCAGGGCTCAAACCCGTGTCCCCTGCATTGGCAGGCGGACTCTTTTTTTTTTTTGCGGTACGTGGGCCTCTCACTGTTGTGGCCTCTCCTGTTGCGGAGCGCAGGCTCAGTGGCCATGGCTCACGGGCCCAGCCACTCCGCGGCACGTGGGATCTTCCCGGACAGGGGCGCGAACCTGTGTCCCCTGCATCGGCAGGTGGACTGTCAACCACTGCACCACCAGGGAAGCCCTACTGATTTGTTTTTAACCTGTGGTTGTCTTGCAAATACGAAAACATGCTTTTCCCTCAGTTTCATCTTTGTACTTTATTGCACTATTGAAAAACTCTTTTTTAAAAAAATTGCAGACAAGGACAGTTTTCCATGTTATCTGAACCTATGTTTTGATTTCAGAGAGTGCAAAGGCTATAAATTGAACGCCTTCACTGTGGATTTGAATAGTTGAATTAGTAATCTCTTTTCTTCTTCCTTTTTCTTGTATATTTGAGTTTCTGTACAATTTTTTGTAGAAAGGGAACAGAGGACAATTTCAGATACACATTGGGTTAATAATTTTTCTGATTTACTTCCAAGGATGGGAGGAGGAAACCATAGGGGCACGCCTGTGGATTTACCAAACTTAACTCTCTCTAGGATAATGCTGTTTAATAGTATATTTATGGTTTTATTCTGTCACAGCCAGTCCTTGAAACAAATTTTAGAAAGAAAAAAATGTTACCTCTGAATGCCATTGTTGTCTTAGAGTGAATACCCCAACTGACGTTTATTCTTTGTACCATATACAAAGCAAGCATTAAAGTCTTTATGGATTGAAAGGTGTCACCTTAGAGCAAAACTAAACTGGACATAACGCTTTGGTTGGAGATTTAATTACGAAGTGTGCGCAGCCTTTTCTTCTTTCAAGCACAAAATATTCTTCTGTTTTTTATTTCTCCCTTTTCTTTTTGGCCACGCTGTGCAGCATGCGGGGTTTTAGTTCCCCGACCAGGGATCGAACTTGTGCCCCCGGCATCGGGAGCACAGAGTCTTAACCACTGGACCGCCCGGGAAGTCCCAAGCACAAAATATTCTTATTGCTTGGTGCAGAGTGTTTGGTAAATTATCTTCTCTAAATGTGTTTCCTTTGCTTTGTGTTTCTTTAAGGAATCTCATACTGCTTTTATGAATACCTTTTCATAAAACATTTTTGAATGGAATTTTTAGTCATTTTGACATAAAGAATCTAGACCACTTTTCCTGATGCATACATTGGGATGCTTTTAGGGGAGATCTTTAGTTAATTAAGATTTTTTTTTAAAAATAAATTTATTTATTTATTTTTGGCTGCATTGAGTCTTCATTGCTGCGCACGGGCTTTCTCTAGTTGCGGCGAGCAGGGGCTACCTTCATTGCGGTGCACGGGCTTCTCATTGCGGTGTCTTCTCTTGTTGTGGAGCACAGGCTCTAGGCGCGGGCTTCAGTAGTTGTGGCACGTGGGCTCAGTAGTTGTGGCTCGTGGGCTCTAGAGCACAGGCTCAGTAGTTGTGGCGCACGGGCTTAGTTGCTCCGCGGCATGTGGGATCCCCGGACCAGGGATCAAACCCCCATGTCCCCTGCATTGGCCGGAGGATTCTTAACCACTGCACCACCTGGGAAGTCCTTGTTAATTAAGATTGATATTTGGGATAATTGATTTATCTTTGCAGCTTTGTTCCAAGGTAGTGGAATCTTACTATAAAGATGAGGCACTAAGTGAAGTGTTATCTGTTTGCCATATTGGGATGGGAGTGTTCGTTGGACTAAAGTAGGGGAAGAGATTTCCCCTTTATGTACTCACGTATTCACGAGTATGTTGTGAACTGAAAGGTAACTTGGAGTAGCTTGCTGGTAGAGCCAGTTTATTTTGAATATTAAGAATTTACCTTTCCAAGTCTCTTTGGAAATGCCGGAAAGATTTAGATGACTTTGAGTCTATAATTAGACCATCTTGATTGAACTTCAGATTTAATATGGCTCTTTGGATAAAGCAATCAAACACTTTTGTTCATTAAACTTTTTTTTGGCTACGTTGGTTCTTCGTTGCTGTGCGTGGGCTTTCTCTAGTTTCAGAGAGTGGGGGCTACTCTTTGTTGCGGTGCGCGGGCTTCTCGTTCACGGTGGCTTCTCTTGTTGCGGAGCACAGGCTCTAGCCGCGCAGGCTTCAGTAGTTGCTGCACGTGGGCTCAGTAATTGTGGTGTATGGGCTTAGTTGCTCCACAGCATGTGGGATCCTCCTGGACCAGAGATCGAACCTGTGTCACCTGCATTGGCAGGCGGGTTCTTAACCACTGCATCACCAGGGAAGTCCCTTTTCATTAAACTTTGAAATGCTTTTCTTTTTTAGAACCCAAGTTTGAATTTCAAGGAAGTAACTTACGAACTGGACCATCCTGGATTTCAAATTCGTGACAGTAAAGGACTTCATAATGTAGTGTATGGCATTCAGAGGGGTCTGGGTATGGAAGTGTTCCCTGTAGACCTCATATACAGACCTTGGAAACATGCAGAAGGCCAGGTAAGTGAATGATGTTTAGCTATAGAAGAGGCAAAGAATCATGGCTTAGATAGTGCCGTCTATCCATTGATTAAAATATTCTTTTAATGTAGAATTTGTTTGGCATTGCTCAGAAAAGCAGAGACTGATAAATTTTGAAGGAACATTATTATAGTTTAGTACCAGTCAGACTCAGCTGAAGTGTAGCAATCAAACTGTTTTCCCAATAGTTTAATGATGTTTGTCTCCAGGGTCACCTCACCATGCACCTTTCATTTGTCTGACTTGTCTGTGGTTTTGAAAGATCGCATAATTAAGATTTTAAAGGGAAATTTCATTCTGATGAATGAGAATTAAGATTGAGATTAGCCTAGTGAAAATGTTTCACATTTTTATAACATTCACACTCATTTATGGTAGTAAGGACTTTTTTCTCTTGTTCCAGCTCTCCTTCATTCAGCATTCCCTTATAAATCCAGAGATCTTCTGTTTTGCCGACTACCCATGTCATACTGTTGCCACTGATATTCTGAAAGCACCACCAGAGGATGACAATCGAGAAATTGCCACATGGTAAACACTCTTCATCTAGCTTTTCTTGAAAGGGTCACTTATACTTTTTTGAATTACAGGATTAATAGTGAGCCAACTACGTAGTTAAAAGGTTTAAACGAAACAGTATTTTTAGTAAGCCTACTTACCCTAAATTTTTATAAAGTAGGGTGTTGGTGGATGAAAATCTATATTTAGTCTCCTTATCACTAGATACATCTTTCCTCTTGTAATGTCTGCCATTGTATATTTTCTGTAACAATCAAATGTTAGAAGGAGGTTTTTACTTCTCCCTTAATGTTAAATCCCTTTCTTCTCTCTGTAGATTTGCTTGCTTGCTTTCTTTTTAAGTGGCTCAAAATGGCCAGTGGATGAAATCTAAAACTTTAAGCTGAATTATCTATTTCTCTGAGTTTCAATTCAAAATTTCTGCTGGAGAATCTGACTGGCTCAGTTGGTTTCTTCTGGAACTAACTCCTCTCTGGGGATGTGAGATAAAGATGGTAAAAGTACTTCCATCACTGTTACAATAAACCCACAGCTGTGCAGAGTGGGCATGGACTGGATTGGTCCCCAAAGACATCTACTTTATAATGTTTCTTCCATTTTTTCCAACCATACTCCCCTGGGACACATCTTATAAACAAAGGATGGTAAACTTCCTGTAAAGGGCTTTACAAGCCAGATGGTCTCTGTAGCAACTACTTAACTCTTTAATTGTAGCACAATGTAAATATGGGTGTGGCTCTGTTCCAACAAAACAGTATTTACAAAAATAGGCAGTGGGTGAGATTTGGCTTGTGGATGTAGTTTGCTGATCCTTGTTCTGAAAGATTGACCAAAGCAGTGGTTTTTTCTGAAGTGTGTCCTTTCCCCAGGTGCTAGCCAACATTGGATGTACAGGATAGTTTTTTTTTTTCTCCTGTTAAGTCTAATGTGTATGGCAGTATGTCTTCATTTTATTTTAACAGATAAAGGCCTCTTTCCATTTTATAAAATTGAAATGTCATATACATTTAATAATTCCTTAATGTAGCTATATATTCAGATTTCCCTAATTGTCTCAAGAATACTTTTTAACAGTTTGTATGATTGAGAGTCCAAACAAGGTCCACATAGTTTCTTTTATGCTGTAAGTCTTTCTTCTCCCTTTTTTTTTTTTCTTAAATATAATTCTTGGCCATTGATTTAATGGAGAAGTAGGATCAGTTATCCTATAGTCTACCCTGTGGTATGGGGTATCTGTTTCCTCATGGTGTTTAATTTGATCCTTATCCCCATAGTTTTCATGGACTAAGGGTAGCAAAACCTTGAGGCTAGATTGAAGTCAACCACATTTAGCTTCTTGGGGCAAGAATAATTCATAGGGGGCATTGTGCACCTAAGTAAAAACTTGGTGTTACCGAACTAAGTGTTTGGGCTTTTTTTTTTTTTTTTAAATGGAAGTATAGTTGATTTACAGTGTTGTGTCAGGCTGTATTTTTATGTAGAATTTTTCTTGTGTATAATTATATCTATATTTGTGTTGGATTTTTGACTGTTTCTAAACTACTATTTGTTTTTATTTTGCACTCTAATCACAAAAGTTTTTGATGGTAACTCTTTGGTAAGGCGATCCATGGTTATGCACATGGTCAGTCATGTCTGCTGTCCTTCATCATGTATTCTCTTAATTTGGACTGCCTTTGAAATTAGTTTGAAAGCATACCAGCATTATATATTTCAGATGAAAACCAATTTAAATATTTTTCAAATATTAAAAGATGACAACTTGGTTTTGTCTTGATAGCTGGTATCACTTATTTGGAAAATGAATTTTGTGTACTTAGATTTTCATTGATAGAGTATCTTACTTCCATTCTTGTTAGGAAGAGCTTGGATTTGATTGAATCTCTGCTGAGGCTCGCAGAGGTAGGGCAATATGAGCAAGTCAAACAACTCTTCAGCTTCCCTATCAAACACTGTCCAGACATGCTGGTATTGGCCTTACTACAAATCAACACCTCCTGGCACACCTTGCGCCATGAACTCATCTCCACTCTGATGCCAATTTTCCTTGGAAACCACCCTAACTCAGCTATAATTTTGCACTATGCATGGCATGGACAGGTAAGATATGACCATTTCTTTGTCTTAATAAACGGACATTCTTTTTTTTTTAATTTTTATTGAAATATAGTTGATTTACAATGTTGTGTTAGTTTCAGGTGTATAGCAAAGTGAATCTGTTATTACATATACATGTATCCACTCTTTTTCAGATTCATTTTCCATATAGGCCGTTACAGAGTATTGAGTAGAGTTTCCTGTGCTATACATTAGGTCCTTATTAGTTATCTGTTTTATATATAGTAGTGTGTATATGTGAATCCCAATCTTCCAGTTTATCTCCCCCCACCCCATAATGGACATTCTTTCTTTTTTTTAATTTGGCTGTGCCGGGTTTAAGTTGCGGCACGTGGGATCTTTAGTTGTGACATGCAGGGTCTTGGTTGTGGCATTGGGGGATCTAGTTCCCTGACCAGGGATCAAACCCAGGCTCCCTACATTGGGAGCATGGAGTCCTAACCACTGGACCACCAGGGAAGTCCTGACATTTCTTTTTTTATTAATTTTTATTGGAGTATAGCTGCTTTACAATGTTGTGTTAGTTTCTGTTGTGCAGCAAAGTCATTCAGTTATATGTATACATATATCCACTTTTTTATTTTTTAAAATTTATTTTAATTTTTGGCTGCATTGGGTCTTCGTTGCTGCGCGTGGGCTTTCTCTAGTTGTGGTGAGAGGCGGCTACTCTTCGTTGCGGTGCGTTGGCTTCTCATTGCTGTGGCTTCTCTTCCTGCGGAGCACGGGCTCTAGGTGCGCGGGCTTCATTAGTTGCAGCACGCGGGCTCAGTAGTTGTGGCTCACGGGCTCCAGAGCACAGGCTCAGTAGTTGTGGCACACAGGCTTAGTTGCTCCGCGGCATGTGGGATCTTCCTGGACCAAGGCTCGAACCCGTGTCCCCTGCATTGGCAGGCGGATTCTCAACCACTGCGCCACAAGGGAAGCCCTATCCACTCTTTTTTAGATTTCCTTCCCATTTAGGTCACCACAGAGCATTGAGTAGAGTTTTTGTACAGTAGGTTCTCATTAGTTATCTGTTTTATACTAGTAGTGTGTATATGTGAATCCCAATCTCCCAGTTCATCCCAGCCCACCCTCCCCTTCCCCCCTTGGTAACTGCAAGTTTGTTTTCTACATCTGTGATTCTATTTCTGCATAATTGACATTCTTTTGATGATGTTTACCTAGAGAAATTGTTAATCATGGAATTTTGACACTGAAAAAGTCACACTTCTATAAAACTTATTTTATCTTTTAGCATCATGTGGGCATTAAAGTATAAAACTTGAAAGAGCAAGGAGTCAAGACAATTTTAAAAAAAATCAGTATTATGAAAGGTCTGTATTGCTAGTGTACCAGTATCCTTTCGATAGCAGTAAAGAGCTTAATCATTTATCATAGAACTAGAAGGTTCTCATTTCACTTTTTAACAGTAAATGGAAGAAGATCATAAAACAGTTTAATTGAGGGCTTCCCTGGTGGCTCAGTGGTTGAGAGTCCGCCTGCCGATGCAGGGGACATGGGTTCGTGCCCCAGTCCGGGAAGATCCCACATGCTGTGGAGCGGCTGGGGCCGTGAGCCATGGCCGCTGAGCCTGCGCGTCCGGAGCCTGTGCTCCGCAGCGGGAGAGGCCCATGTACCGCAGAAAACAAAAACAAAAACAGTTTAATTGACATAATTTTGTTTTATCCAGATCCAGCATTTAAATTTTATTTTGGTTCCTGCTGAGATTTCAAGCCCTTGTGCTCCTGCACCCCCCACCCCTTGCCAATTTTGTAGAATATATTTGACAAATACTCTCTTGTCCATTGATTTCCCCCCCGCATAGCCTACATTTTAAATAAAGATATATGTAGAAGCTTTAAGAAAAAGCAGTCATCTTCCCCTTTATATCAATGTGCCCCTTCCCTTTTTAAGATATTCTTGCTGTAGTTTGTTGTAAACAAGTGCTTTTAAAAATTCAGCTAAGACTTTATAAATGAAAAACATTAGCCTTGGTTGCATGCCTTTCAGTCAGACCAACTCCATTTCTAGAGACTCAAATCACATGACAGTAATGTTTATCAGACATTTAACCAAAAGTTTGTAGCCCAGACATTCTTAGGCTTTTCTCACCACATCTGTGAGGTGGAAAGGGCAGAGTGGAAGGACTTATATCTCCACTCCTGTTTAGATACTTGTTTTGCTAGGACTTTCTGTCAGTCTGAGACAGTTACTGGAAAGTGATTTAGACAGTGATAGTAATTGCCTTGCTGTTGCTTCTGTGAGAAACATTTTCTAAATTACCATTCAACTGTACACCTTTAGATCAGTCTTCAAAGACAGGCTGTTTTCCGCAAAAAAAAGAAATTGAATAATTACAAAAAATGAGCATGATCATTTGTGAAAATAGCTAGATTTAGAATGTACAAACTCTAGTCCCAGAAGTACTGATAAAACACTACCCTGTGCAGCATGAGAGATGATTACCGTAAACTGTTTTGTTTTTATAGGCCAGTGATTTGTGATTTAATTTAAGGGATCATATAAACTTGATGCATCGTCATATTCTCATCATACTTCGGCTTTGAAAATGTATAGGCAGACTTTTATAGGACAAATAAATTTGTTGTATGTGACTACATGACCCCAGGGTTTTGGGGTAGGCCTCATTTGGGAAATATGGACAAAACTGCTTTCCCACAAAATAAACGTCACTGTAATCAATGCTTGAGGCTTGAGCTTTGTTGTCTGCACTGATACACCTCAGTTTTACATAAATACAAGTAAAATCAGCATTTGCAACAGCCTATCAAAATGGTCAGTAGTATTGCTATTTAACCCTCCTTTTTCTTTTCTTAGGGACAGTCTCCCTCAATCCGCCAACTTATCATGCATGCGATGGCAGAATGGTACATGCGAGGGGAACAGTATGACCAGGCCAAATTGTCTCGAATACTTGATGTGGCCCAGGACTTGAAGGTGAGCTTGGAGGGACAGATTAACGGTTTTTCTTTATTAATGATAAAAAATAACATTTTTATGTAACATAGGTGTTTTAGGAATAATTCACATGTAACTAGCTCTTAGCTAGAATGGTTGAGATTTAGAATTTTTCCTTGTATTGTAGAAAGAGATTGGAAGAAGAGTGGTTTTAGAAATGTAAAAATGTTTTCATTTACATTTCACTGAATTTTGTTTGGTCTTCTGTGATATTTGTAAGGCTGTTTTAAAGCAAGTGATAATTGACCTCAGATGTAATCTGTGAGATACAATTTTTGGAGAAACTGGTTGGCTTTCACCCCTTTTGCAGATTTCATTAGCATTAACAGGGTCTTTTGATAAATAGTGTGATTCTTGATGTCTTTGATCACTGGTAATGGTGTTGTAGTTGTACTTAGGTTAGAGTAAGCCTGAGTTTAGATTTTTTTAAATGGGTAAGGATAATTTTTCACGCTTTTGTGTTTTGCTTTGCTTTAGGTTAAATTATTTGAAAAAACACAGGGTAAAGTTTATTTTGAAGGTAAAGTCATGTGTTTGTCTTTGAAATGTGATCTTATTTTAAGTAGGGACAAGTGTTACCATTGATTTCTACTAAGCTGTTTAAAAAATTATGACTAAGAAAATATTAGCAGTATGTTTTATTTAGACTTGTTTGTGAAAATAAAAACTGGAAACAGAAAATAGGACAGAAAAGTCACTCAGTTGCTTGACTCGTAGTTTCTAATATCCTTTTTCTTTAGGCCTTGTCAATGCTGCTAAATGGTACTCCATTTGCCTTTGTTATTGACCTTGCTGCACTTGCTTCACGTCGTGAATACCTCAAACTTGACAAGTGGCTCACAGATAAAATTCGAGAGCATGGAGTAAGGATTTGTCTGTTTATTACTGCTTTTAATTTTTGATGGTCAAGATAGCTTAAGAAAGTGGCCATGAAGATGTTATTGTATTCTGGATTTTAGTCATAGTGCTTAGTCTTATCTGAAAGCAATTAATGATGAATTTCAAATACAGAGAGACTTTCTCTTTTCCAGGAACCTTTTATCCAGGCTTGTATGACTTTTTTAAAGAGACGGTGTCCTTCTATTTTGGGTGGACTTGCACCAGAGAAAGATCAGCCCAAAAGTGCTCAACTTCCTCCAGAAACTCTGGCGACAATGTTGGCCTGTTTACAAGCTTGTGCAGGGTAAGAATAGCATGCTTGAAAATGACTGTTTAATATTGGAATTGGATTGAATGGATAACTGTTGATTTGAGGAAAAGGGGTTGAATGATTAAAAGTGACAACATCTAAGGTAATCCAGTGGTTTTTAAGTCCAAAGTACTATATATACTACATAAAATATGTATGAGATCTGTTTGAGTTAATTTTTTTGTATGTGGTGTGAGACAGGGTCCCAGATGCATAGTTTTGCATGTGAATATTCATTTGTCCTAACACCATTTGTTGAAGAGACTGGTCTGTCCCTGTGGAATTGTCTTCTAAAAGATCAGTTACACATAATACATGAGTTTATTTTGGGGCTCTTAGTTCTATTCCATTGATCTTGTCTATCCTTATGCCAGTACCACACTGTCTTGATTACTGTCGCTTTTTAGTAACTTTTAAAATTGGGAAGTGTGAGTTCTCCAACTTTGCTCTACTTTTTCAAGATTGTTTTGGTCATTCCGCGTCCCTTGAATTTTCATAAGAGTTTTAGGGTCATCTTGTCAATTTCTGCAAATAAATTACATAGCCCAGTGAGATTTTGATAAGGATTATGTAGAATCTTTAGATCATTTGGGGGGATAGTGCCATTTTAACAGTATTAAGCCTTCCAATTCATGAATCTGAGATATTTACCCATTTCTTTAGGGCTCTGATTTCTTTCAGTGTGTTTGCACTTCTTTTGTTATGCTTATTGATAGGTATTTTGTACAAGTCATGAACCTCCAGTCTGAAGTTGGATAGAAGTGGTGAGAGCAGACAGCCTTATCTTGTTCCTGATTTAGGAGAAAAGTATCCAGTGTTTCAGAATTAACTTTGATGTTAGCTGTGGGTTTTTTATAGTTATATTTCACATTGAGGGGGGTTTCCTAGTTAGTTTGTGTGTGTGTGTGTGTGTGTGTGTGTGTGTGTGTGAGTGATGAGTTTGGTTTGGTTTGGCTTTGGTTGCGCCTCAAGGCACACGGGATCCTAGATCCCTGACCCAGGGATGGAACCTATGCCCCCTGCAGTGGAAGTTCAGAGTCTTAACCACTGGACTGCCAGGGAAGTCCCTGTTTGGTGTTTTTTCATTAAAGCATTTTGTCAAATGTTTCTGTCTGCATCTATTGAGATGATCATGTAGTTTTTGTTTTTTATTCTGTTGGTGTGGTATGTTATGTTAATTGATTTTTTGGATGTTAAAAAACCTTGCCTTCCTGGGATAAATCTCACTTGGTCTTTGTATACACTTCCTTTTTATATGCTGCTGAATTCATTTTGCTAGTATTTGGTGAGCATTTTTGTGTCTGTATTCCTAAGGGATATTGTTCTGTAGTTTTCTTGTGTTGTCTTTGGTTTTGGTATCAGGATAATATTGGCCTCATAAAATGAGTTGATAAGTGTCCAGTCTTCTAATTGTTGTGAGAAGGTTTGGTGTTAATTCTTTAAATGTTCCATAGAATTCAGTGAATCCCTCTGGTCTTGGGTTTTTTCTTGTGGGTGGATGTTGTTTACTAATTCAGTATCTACTTGTTATTGCTGTGTTGAGACTTTCTGTTTCTTCTGGAGTTAGATTCAGTAGTTTGTGTCTTTCTAGGAATTTGTCTATTTCATCTAGCTTATTTAATTTGTTAGCATACGATTATTTTATACGATACCCCATAATCTTTCTTGGTTCTGTAATGTTGGTAGTAATGTCCTCTCTTTGAATTTCTGGTTTTAGTAATTCAGGTCTTCCATTTAGTTTATTGCAGCTCTAAACTTTATTATTTCCTTCCTTCTGCTTATTTTGGGTTTAGTTTGAACTTTTAAAAAATTTATTAATTGGAAGGTTAGGCTTTTTTATGCTAACATCTCTGTCATGTTATATAATTATCATTTATGTTTTGTGGTGAGAACAATTAAGATCTAGGCTCTCAGCAACTTTGAAGTTTATAATAAAGTAGTGTTGACTCTACACATTACTGAAAGTGAGGTATAGAAGCCTCCAGCTATATTTTTGAATTATCTATTTCTCCCTTTAATTCTCCCTTCATATGTTTTGGGACTCTGTAAGTATGTATGTCTTTCTGTTGGATTGGCCTTTTTATTATTATAAAGTATCTTTGTCTATTAATTTTTTTCTTAAAGGCGATCTTGTCTGAAATTAGTATAGTCATTGTAGTTCTCTTTTGGTTAAGGTTTGCAAGGCATACCTTTTTTCATTTTTTACTTTCAAGTTATATGTGTTTTTTAAAAATCTAAAGTGTCTCCTTTAGACAGCATATAATTGGATTATTTTTTAAAAATCCATTTTGACCATTTCTGCCTTTTAATTGGAGTATTTAATTTATTTACATTTGACATAATTACTGCTAAGGTAGGATTTACCCATGCTCTTTTGCTTAGTTTTTCTATATGTCGTATGTCTGTTTTGCATCTCCATTCCTCCATTACTGCCTCCTTTAGTGTTTTTTTTTGTTTTGTTTTGTCTTTAATTAATTAATTTATTTATTTATTTTTGGCTGCCTTGGATCTTTGTTGCTGTGTGCAGGCTTTCTCTAGTTGCGGCAAGCAGGGGGCTGCTCTTCGTTGTGGTGCGTGGGCTTCTCATTGCGGTGGCTTCTCTTGTTGCGGAGCATGGGCTCTAGGCACGCAGGCTTTGGTAGTTGTGGCGTGTGGGCTTAGTAGTTGTGGCTCGCGGGCTCTAGAGCGCAGGCTCAGTAGTTGTGGCGCACGGGCTTAGTTGCTCTGCAGCATGTGTGATCTTCCCGGACCAGGGCTCGAACCCATGTCCCCTGCATTGGCAGGTGGATTCTTAACCACTGGACCACCAGGGAAGTCTCTTCCTTTAATATTAAATAGATCTTTCTAGCGTATCACCTTAATTTCCTTGCTGTTAACGTTGACATGTTTTTGAGTTTCTTTTTTCCTTTGGGTATTAAAATTAACATTTTTAACTCAAAACAATGTAGTTCCAATTAACACCAACTGAATTTCAATAAGATGCAAAAATTTCCTCTAAATGGTTCTGTTCCTTTCCTCCTTCAAAGTGGTGCTATTGGGCTTCCCTGGTGGCGCAGTGGTTGGGAGTCCGCCTGCCGATGCAGGGGACGTGGGTTCGTGCCCCAGTCCAGGAGGGTCCCACGTGCCATGGAGCGGCTGGGCCCGTGAGCCGTGGCTGCTGAGCCTGGCCATCCGGAGCCTGTGCTCCACGGCCACAGCGATGAGGGGCCCGCGTACCGCAAAGAATAAAAAAACAAAAACAAAGTGCTGCTATTGTCAAATAGTATCTTTATACGTTGTGTGCCCATCAAAAGATTTGATGTTATTGTTTAATGTAATCATTGTCCTTTAAGCCAAGTAGGAGATAAAAAGATTATATATAAGCGAGAAATACAGTCATAATGTGTTTTATATTTCCTTATGTCCCTTTACGGGTGCTCTGTTTTTTCATACAGATTCAAGTTACTGTATAGTGTCTTCATTTCAGCCCAAAGGGTTTCTATTATTTCTTTCCCCTTTTTTTAAAAGTATTTATGTATTTGTTTATTTGGTTGTGCTGGGTATTAGTTGCGGCTCGTGGTCTCCTTAGTTGTGGCATGCAAACTCTTAGTTGCAGCATGCATGTGGGATCTAGTTCCCTGACCAGGGATCAAACCCAGGTCCCCTGCATTGGTAGCGCGGCAGAGTCTTCACCACTGTGCCACCAGGAAAGTCACTCTATTATTTCCTATTAGGGCAGGTCTGTTACCGATGAATTACCTCAGCTTTTGTTTATCTGAGAATATCTTAATTTTTCCTTTATATTTGAAGGATAGTTTTGTCAAATAAAGGATTTCTGATTGACATTACTTTTTCTTCAACACTTTGAATATGCCGTCCCACTACTTTCTGGCTTCCATAGCTATTAATTTTTTTAAAGGCTCCCTTGTATATAAGTTGCCCCTCTTGCTGCTGCTAAGATTTATTTCTTTCAACAGCTTGATTATGTTGTTTCTAGGCATGGATTTCTTTGAGCTTATATTACTTGGAATTCGTTGAGCTTCTTGGATGTGTAAATTAATTTTCATCAAATTCGGAAAGTTTTCAGCCATTTTATCAACAAATACTCTTTCTACCCCTTTCTATCTCCTCTCATTATGTTTTGTTGGTACCTTTGGTAGTGTTGCACATGTCTCAGTCTGTGTTTATTTTTTTCCCTTTCAGTTTTTCAATCTTTATTGGACTATATTCAAGTTCTTGGATGCTTTTTACGTGCTTGAATCTGCTGTTGGGAACCCGTAGTGAAGTTCTCATTTCAGTTATTTTACTTTCTTCTTTTTAAATTTGTATTGATACACTCTGTTTTTTGAGATATCTTTTTCAAACTTCCTGTAGTTCTTTTTTTGTTGTTTTTGTTAATCGTTTATTTATCAAGAGAAGCTGTTCCTTAGCCCAGATATTAGTAGTTCATAGTTTCATAGTTCAGGAACACAGGTAAGTGACAAACTTGCATGGAACTAAATGGAAAGAAATTCTTTATATTCCAAAATCACTTCACACTCTGAAAGATACCAGCCTTCCTCATCTCGTCAAAATCTTGTACGGAATCATAATTTCTGTAGAAGTCTGCATAGGCCTTCTTTCTTGTTTCAGCCACAGCAAACTTACAGAAAGCTGCAATTCCCAAGGAGATAATGAATGCTCCAGCAATATGAAATCACAGACGCTTGGCCAGAAGGCCACGCATCTGAGGTTTTGTCAAAGAACTGGAAGCCATGGTAGTTTTTCTCCTTGACAGCTCAACAACGATGTCCTTCCAGACAGGTGGAGAAATGGCCCTGTAGTTCTTTTGACTTTTTTTTTCTTTGAACATAGTTAAAATGGCTGATTTAAAGTCTTTGTCTGGTTAAGTCCAACATCCGTTCTTCCTGAGGGACAGTTTCTCTTGATAGCATTTTTTCCCTACGTACGGGCCATGCCTTCTTTGTGTGTGTGTGTGTGTGTGTGTGTGTGTGTGTGTGTGTGTGTGTGTGTGTGTGTGTGTGTGTGTGCGCATGTGTTGCATGTCTTATAATTTGTGGTCAAAAACTGGAAAGTTTAAATAATGCAGCAATTCTTGAAATCAGATTTTACCCCCACACAAGCGTTTTTTGTTTTGTTATTGCTCTTTTCTGAACGAATTCAGTAATGTCTGTATTCTTTGTCATCTTTGGTCCCTGAAATCTCTGTTTGGGTAAGCCTTGTGTTCAGCTAAGATTGGAGATTTTCTTATCAATAAGAATCAATAAGCTATTCTTTACCCTGTGATTCTGTATGCATTTTTAGGCACATCTTTAACACTAACTTTAATACTGTTAAACCCACTGAACTTTAACACCTTGTTCTTTTATTCGCCTGTAGTTAACCATTTTTGTTTTTTTGTGGGTTATCTCTGTGTTAGAAAAGTATATATTTTCCTCTTTCCGGTAGAAAAGGTAGTATATTATATACTTATTGCACTATGCTTCTTTCATTTGATCATATATCCCAGAGTCCATGCCATGAAATTATAGTTTCCTTATTCCTTGTAATTAATCTGTTGTACTCCACTGAATAGATGTTTTGTGCCTTAGTAAATCAGTACCCATTGGTAGATATTCTGTTTATTCCACTCTGTGTCACAAATAATGTTGCAACGAATAGCATTTTGCATACATCATTTTTGCCAGTGTATATTTGGGCCCACCAGAAGTAATTGTTACGTTAAAGGGAAATGCATGTGTAATTTTGTTAGGTGCAAAAGTTTTCTCTATAGCAAGTTCTCCTTTTAGTATAACCAGAGGCAGTTGGTCTATTTCCCCGTTGTCTTGTAGCTAATCTGAAAGTTGAAATATGGCTATCTCCATGAAGTTTTTTTAACATGAAGTTTTAATTGCAGGGGAGGTGGGTATTTTTAACCCAGATACATAGAGGCTAGAGACAGCTACTCATGTTCTTCTATTTGAAATATCTTTTGGAAATTAATGGTTTTACTACTTACTACTAACTTAAATAAGTAGGTCCACACCGTTAGGAGTTGACATCTCTCTTTTCTTTTCCATGGTCTGTAATGTTTTTCTCCCTTGCTTCAGTGGATGTAAAAGTAACTCATTGTTCATTTTCATTTGTAGCCCATATTTTTAATTTTTATTGAATATCCTTGATTTACAATATTATATGTCACAGGTGTACTAATTCATAATTTTTAAAGGTTATACTTCATTTATGGTTATTATAAAATACTGGCTGTATTTCTTGTATTGTACAATATAACCTTGTAGCTTATTTTATACATAATAGTTTGTACCTCTTAATCCCCTGCCCCTACATTGCCCCCTCCCTCTAGTCCGTATTTGAACCACTCATTTTTTTCATGTTGGCAAAAATAAAAAAACTGTAGATTTTGATGTAGTGCTGTTTTTGTTGGCCACGCTGCACAGCATGCAGGATCTTAGTTCTCCGACCAAGGATCGAACCCGTGCATCCTATTTGACATTTTAGAAGTCAGTCAATTCTGTATGTGCTTGCCAAATACAGTTAGTGACTATGGGTATGGCATTTTTATCTATACTTAAATAAAAGTCTTATTTTTGACTATGAGAACCTAGTCTAAAAAATGCTTACCTGTTTACTTTGATATGTCCAGATTTGGGCATAATTTTTGATGAAGTAGTTGAGGATTTGGAATGTTTCTTACAGCATAGTATTTCAAAATACATAGGCAACACTATACACAAGGCTTAATTTCAGAGGTGTAAAAAATATTTTCAAGAGAAAGCCAGTGCTCAGAAAATCCTGGTGATTAATGACAGGTGCAAAAACATGGGATATGGTGGAAATTTGGCCATAGGTTCTAGCAAGTTTTCTTTATTAGAAACCTAGATTTGTTTATTTAGGTGTTCTAGGAAATAATAAGTGACGTTTTTCACTTTTCATTTCTCTTAAGGAGTGTTTCTCAGGAGTTATCAGAAACCATCCTCACCATGGTAGCCAACTGCAGTAATGTTATGAACAAGGCCAGACAGCCACCACCTGGAGTTATGCCAAAAGGACGCCCTCCTAGTGCTAGCAGCTTAGATGCCATTTCTCCTGTTCAGGTAAATGAACACTACACTTGGTACATCTCCATTTGTTCATAGACTTGGAATAGAATAAACTTGTACATCATCATTAATAATCTACTCAAAGGAAATTTTTGTCTGAATTTATTATATTTTAGATAACTGCATGTCTAGTATCCACTTAAAGGAGATCCGTAAATAGGCATTGTGGTTGAGAACAGATTTTAATCATTAAGTAGAAAGAACATGACTATGAGAGGAAAGATACAAAACAACTTATTTAGGGCTTCTTTTTAAGATAAGAATAACTTAGACTTGAGAAATAAGCACTGCCTTTGAACCTGATGTGTCTTGTTTGTAGCTTCACGGGCCAAGCAACAGTGCTAGAGCATAAGGACTTGTTATAACTGGGGCTCTTCAGCTCTCAACTGAACTGCTCTTTTAAAAACAAGGTACATTTAAGTTACTCCCTGACACCAACCACCCCCTTCTCTCTGGGAGCAACATATTCCGCTTCTATTTTCAGCTGCATTGAATGGCAGATTGGGGTTTATTTTAAGAAAAGAAAGAGCATTTAGTGATTCTTCAGTGACCACTTTATAAAAGGCATTTTGTGTATTATTTTCTATAGTCACAAAGGTCTGAAATAATGCCACAAACTAAGAAGCTTAGAAGTGCAGTTATTAGATATTTTATAAAATCTTTTGGTGAATAGTATACCTTGTTTTTTGTTTCTGTTTTGGGGTTTTTTTTGGTTTTGATTTTTTTTTTTTTTTAAATCAGAGCTGATCTCCTCCAACCCCAAGATTCTCAAATTTTGACTAGATATATTTGTTTTGACTAGATTTCTAATTTCTAATGCTTTTATTGTGTTGAAAGTTAAATAACTTGCATTGAGAGAATTCTTTTAAAGGGGCTTACGGGAAATTTTACGGACTGCCCCATGTCACTACTAAATGTTTAGTAGTACAGCTTCAGAGAAATTCGTATGAAATGTTATTCTTGAAGTTTTATAGCCCTCATATTGTGGCTCTGGTTCTTTGGCAGGGGCTAACTCTTTAAACCTAGTCCATCTATGATATAATAAGAAAAATGACTGGTACTCTTGATTTGGGGATTTAAGCATCATCAAGATTGTGTGTGGTTTTGCAGTTTATATAAAGCATTTGAAGAGCTGTTGCTAAAGATTGCTTTACCTGTGTCGTTTGTCTGCCTTTGCTTGAAGTATGTTTAATACGTTTTTATAATGTTTTTCTTTAGATTGACCCTCTTGCTGGAATGGCATCTCTTAGTATAGGTGGTTCAGCTGCCCCTCACACCCAGAGTATGCAGGGCTTTCCTCCAAATTTGGGTTCTGCATTCAGTACCCCACAGTCACCAGCAAAAGCATTTCCACCCCTTTCAACCCCAAATCAGACAACTGCATTCAGTGGTATTGGAGGACTTTCATCACAGCTTCCAGGTAAGGGGGTTGGTGGGTAGGGGTGCAGATTATTTGTAAGCCTCATCGTGCCTTAGTGTATATAAGGTGTTTTGGAGTCACTATGATAAAGGAAAGCTGCTTGAACTAAATCGTGAAAAATTGCGCTCATATCCAAAGTTGGGAAGAGAAAAACATTACATTAATTTAGTCAAATTGCAGTGAGGATATTTGTACTTGTAAAGTTAGTTGAATTATTCAGTAAGGATTGTATTATCAGATGATAGTACAAATATTAAAAGTGTGTTAACCACATTCTGAAGAACTTAGGCTTAGATCAAAACTCATAGCTTTATGAATTACTCAAGGTTGGTATAATAAAGGTAGAATATTTCACACACCAGATTCAGGTATATGTTCTGCCTTTTTGCACCTACCTTGGAAATGATAGTAAATCCCTAAAACTTTTCCACATATTTTGGCTTTCTTTTTTTTTTTTTGCGGTACATGGGCCTCTCACTGTTTTGGCCTCTCCCGTTGCGGAGCACAGGCTCCGGACACACAGGCTCAGCGGCCATGGTTCACGGGCCCAGCCGCTCCGCGCCATGTGGGATCCTCCCGGACCGGGACACGAACCTGTGTCCCCTGCATCGGCAGGCGGACTC
Organism: Leucopleurus acutus; assembly: GCF_964270905.1. Lineage (NCBI taxonomy): Eukaryota > Metazoa > Chordata > Mammalia > Artiodactyla > Delphinidae > Leucopleurus > Leucopleurus acutus. Next base: position 26,678,787 of record NC_139162.1, read on the forward strand.
TCAACCACTGCGCCACCAGGGAAGCCCCACATATTTTGGCTTTTAACTTAATGTTGAAGTAAAGGTTACATTTTTTCCCCCTCTAGTAACCACATGTTTCTCCTAAGCTATCTGAACCTTTTATTGCCAGAGTATAAGTTTAGAGTACTAAAACCTAAGGAGTGAAATGTTGTAATAACTCTGTAACCTAGTTACCACTGAGTTAACAAAAGACCCTAATTTTTTAATTAATATAAGTTTTTAATTAAAAACTTATTTTTTGATGTGAATAAAGTCAAGAATATGAGTAACGATAAAACTTCTGGCTGCCTTCGTTCTTTCTAGTAGGTGGTCTTGGCACAGGCAGCCTGACTGGTATAGGAACTGGGGCTCTTGGACTCCCTGCAGTGAATAACGATCCTTTTGTGCAGAGGAAACTGGGCACCTCTGGACTGAACCAGCCTACATTCCAGCAGAGTAAGATGAAACCTTGTAAGTGGTAGTGTTGTCTGTGATTGTGAAGTGTGACTGATGCATATAAAACTTGCATGTCCAATTTGTTGTCCCTAGAGATACATGGACAAAGACATTGACTTATCTTAATATATTGTTAGTAGGGCCGTTGATACGCCTCCTAGATCAGTGGGAGTAAATTCATACATTTAAATTATTAAAACAAAAATTTGAGGTATCATTCTGCCTTTGATCCTGGATTGCCAGAACAAGGTGACTGTTAATAAGAGGTAGCATCCTTTGAGGTGTTATCCTAAAAGTAAGAAGTAAAGAGAAAAGACTTTCATCAGTTTAAGTCTATGTATGTAAGTCTTATACTTATCCTAAAGATTTTTTAGTGTTTTTTTTTCTTTTCTTTCCTTTTCTTTCCTTTTTTTTTTAACAAATCAGGAGCAGCCAGGAGAATTTCAGATTTCTGTTTCAGCTTGGCAGTTTATAAAGTAAATAACTATATTTACTTTAATGTTTATTTTAATATAATAGCTTTATGATATATATAGCCTTATAGTACACATAAGTATTGCCATATATATGATGCTACAAAAACCAATTTTTTAAGTTTTAATCTCCTTTAGTAGGTTATTTCAAAATCAGAGACGTCCTCTTTGTAAATACATAGGTATCATTGGCTTATAAATATCCTTGTCATTGGGTCTAAACATTTATCATACAAGGTTTGAAAGTATACCAAGTGACAGTGACTTTAAAATGTTAGTGTGAAAGACTTGTCTGAATGTTATGTTTTGTAGCATGCGTTGTGTTTATATCAAGTGTCATGCACATGCATTGAGAATTCTTACATGTAAAAGGTGATTTTTTTTTTTTTTAATAAAGTAGTAAAGATTTGTTAACCTCAAGTGAGGTTGTATTGAGGGTAAGTGCATTATGAATTTGAACCTAGTGAACTTTCATGGTGTGATAAATCCTTATGAAGAAAGTACTAGGGTAGGACTATGGTTGTAAGGCAGTTTTGTGAGAATCTTTTGTGTCCCTAGAGCACTTGAATATTGAAACTTGACCACTTAAAACACTTTATTTTTTCCTTAAAATTCAAACTGTATTGGTCTCTCTGGCTCTGCTTTATGTGGGGGAGTGATGCTTTATGTGGGGGAGTGAAGGAAGAGCCTAAATGCCCACTGGTTGCTTTTCTGTTTCTAACAGCGGACTTGTCTCAGGTGTGGCCAGAGGCAAATCAGCACTTTAGTAAAGAGATAGATGATGAAGCAAACAGCTATTTCCAGAGAATATATAATCACCCACCACATCCAACCATGTCTGTTGATGAGGTGAGTGTCTAGGACGATCTAATTCTTTATGGTTTAGGTAAATCTTAAATAAATGCCCTTTTCAAAGTGAAATCCCAACACAAAGTGTTTTGATATGTTTGTGCATCTTTGGAAACCTTAATATTTGTCTCAAGCTCAGTTTATTCTTAAATATTCTGCTTAAACATAAAGAATATTTGAGGAATGCTCTTAATAATGGTTTCCTTTATGTGTATATTATTTTTGTCTTGCTTTCTCCAGGTATTAGAAATGCTACAGAGGTTTAAAGATTCTACCATAAAGAGAGAACGAGAAGTATTTAACTGTATGCTAAGGAACTTGTTCGAAGAATATCGGTTCTTCCCCCAGTACCCTGATAAAGAGTTACATATAACAGCCTGCCTGTTCGGTGGTATAATCGAAAAAGGACTGGTCACTTACATGGCATTAGGTTTGGCCCTACGATATGTTCTTGAAGCCTTACGCAAGCCTTTTGGATCCAAAATGTATTATTTTGGGATTGCTGCACTAGATAGATTTAAAAATAGGTGAGTGGATAGGTTTCCTGTGAAGCTTCTCTTTTTTAATATAAGGAGAAACAGTAGCTTACTTTTCAACTAATTCTTGCCATGCCTTATCATTATATGTATATTAACTAATCTTCATGACTGTATGAAGTAAAAGAGGAAGAAGTGAAGACAATTAAATTCGTTACAATTGACAAATATGTGGTAGGAAAAGTATAAAATGAAATAGCAATTTTTTTGGTTTGTTTATTGAGGTATACTTTATATACGTAAAAGTCAGTATTTCAGGTGAACAGCTCTTTGAAGTTTGACAAATTCTAACAGTTGTATAACCACTGCCACCAACACCACAATCAAGATACAGAATATTTTCGTCACCCCCAAGAAGTTTTCTTATTCCCCCTTTGTAGTTAACTTCCCCTCACATCTAACCCCTGGCAATCACTGATCTGATTTGTCTAGTTTTTCCAGAGTATTATTTAAATGGAATCATACACAATGTGTATGAGTCTGACTTGCACATAGCATGATGCTTTTGAGATTTATCCATGTTACTGCATGTTTCAGTAGTCTGTTTCTTTTTACTGCTGAGTAGTATTCCATTCTGTGGGTTCATTAGCAAATTGTTTTTCTATTCACCTGTTGATGAACATTTGGAGTCGTTTCCAGACAGTAGTTTTAGTGGCTCATTGTAATCTAATATTAAGTGGAATAAGACCTTTAAAAAACAATCAGTAATAACTTTTTTGATGTAAAAGGGGTGAAGTTCATAAATATCCACCCCCTTACTTCTTTGTTCTTCCTTTTGGCATTCTCTTCAAATAAGGTATTTCAAAGGGAGAAAGGGGGGAAATGGCCTAGACTAGCTTTTGAAAAATTTTAAATTGTGCTGCCTCTGTTCTTACATGAAATGGTAAAGAATGAATGTTTTTGTTGGCAGATTGAAGGACTATCCCCAGTATTGTCAGCACTTGGCTTCTATTAGTCACTTTATGCAATTTCCACATCATTTACAGGAGGTAAGTGTCTTCAGTACCTACGTAGTTGGATGGTTTATCTATTTTAATTTGAATTTGGATTTACTGGCAATGGCATTAAGATTTCTTAATGATTGGCATGATACAAGTATACATATTATTTGTTGCTTGTTTTGCAGGTTAATCATGAAAAAATACAGATTTTGGGTTACCTTTTGTAAGCAGTGGTTTTGCTTGATTTAATAAAAGGTTTTTGCTAGTTCTTTTAGCCTAATAATGCTATTGAGGTAGACATCTTTCGCTGTTACCAAGAATCCCTTGCCTGAGTCTAAAAAGGATTTGGAGTGGGACTCTTTGATTAAAATAAGTAAAGTTGTCCCTCTGATTTAAATGTTAACATGAATCAGAGCTGTTTCTTTTTGTTGTTTCGGTGGTGGTGGTGGTTTGGTTTGTTTTTTTGTTCCTGTGGTTTTGGGCGGGGGGTGTGCTGCTCCACGCGGCTTGTAGAATCTTAGTTCCCCAACCATGGATTGAACCAGGGCCACGGCAGTGAAAGCGCCGAGTCCTAACCACTGGACCACCAGGGAATTCCCAGAGCTGTTTCATATAAAACTTTCAGACCAGCTGTTTCTTAAAAATACAGCCTTTTTTTTTTTTTTTTTTTTGCGGTACGCGGGCCTCTCACTGTTGTGGCCTCTCCCATTGCGGAGCACAGTCTCTGGGTGCGCAGGCTCAGTGGCCATGGCTCACCGGCCTAGCCGCTCTGGGGCATGAACCCGTGTCCCCTGCATCGGCAGGGGGACTCCCAACCACTGCGCCACCAGGGAAGCCCAAAATACAGCCTTCTTAAACTACCTGCTTAGATTCCTTTGAGGTTAAAAAGGAGACAGTCCCTGAGGAAATGGACCTAGAGAATATATATTTTAAGCCACATTTTGTGATTATTCTTGAAACTTGTAAACTATTACTTTAATGATTGATTTTTAGGTGATTACTAAACATTCACACTTTTGCCTTACCTTTGGTCAAAGTCAGCTTATAGAAAACAAAGAAAGTTGATTAATCTCTATTGACTTTATTTTACTTTATTAAAATAAAAGATGAACTGCTTTATAAGATCATATTTTTAAGAAATCAGAAAGATCAGAATTTGAACCTACTTTTAATTCTATTATAATTTAGTCCAGCGCTTTCTACCTCATCCCACTGGGTTTGTTTGTAGGAGGGTAGGGTCATTATGATGGTTTAGCGTAGGAAACCATAGCATGGGGGGCAGGAGTGTATTCGTGCCTCTTGAGGGGGTGGAGGACTGTGCCAAAACTATAGCACTGAAAACTAGACAGGAAAGCAGAGTTTGAAAAGCTAGGATGGGAGGTCAGAGGCTTACTACAATCAAGTGTTTTTGGAATTGAGAGCTGGAAATATGGGCCTTGGAAGACTAGAGGGAACAAGGGAGGTGGTATGAAAGTGATCACACAAAGCAGTGATCCTAGTTCCCACTGTAACAAGATACCCAGAGAAGAGAAGGGAGGTCACTGTTTATATTTCTATAGTCAATTTAAAGGGCTGTACTTTCTTCAGAGATTGTCCTTCCTTGAAAATGTCCCCCCCCCCCTTTTTTTTTTCCTGTACGCGGGCCTCTCACTGTTGTGGCCTCTCCCGTTGCGGAGCACAGGCTCCGGATGCGCAGGCTCAGCGGCCATGGCTCACGGGCCCAGCCGCTCCGCGGCATGTGGGATCTTTCCGGACCGGGGCACGAACCCGTGTCCCCTGCACCGGCAGGCAGACTCTCAACCACTGTGCCAGCAGGGAAGCCCCGTCCCCTTTTTTGAATAAAGTTATTGTATATATAGATAATAGTTTGTTTTGTTATAGGTACAAGCTGTGGGAAATAGTATCACAAAGGGTGTGTCAGTCTTCTGATTTGTGTGTGAAAAGGACTTATTGGTCTGTGAAATGGAAAGAAAAACTTGTCCTAGAACATCCAGTATAATGCTTACCTCCAGTTGGCTAGGTGGTGTGGTATACACTGTTTTGTGGTAATAGCTTTATTGAGAGCGGACTCATATTGCAGTGTGTTTTTTAGGCCACGGTTTTCTCATCAGCATCCAATAGAAAAGAAATTAGTTTGGGCTTCCCTGGTGGCGCAGTGGTTAAGAATCCGCCTGCCAATGCAGGGGGCACGGGTTCAAGCCCTGGTCCAGGAAGATCCCACATGCCGCAGAGCAACTAAGCCACAACTACTGAGCCTGCGTGCCACAACTACTGAAGCCCGCGCGCCTAGATCCTGTGCTCTGCAACAAGAGAAGCCACCGCAACGAGAAGCCCACACACCACAAGGAAGAGTAGCCCCTACTTGCGGCAACTAGAGAAAGCCCGCATGCAGCAACAAAGACCCAACACAGCCAAAAATAAATAAATAAAATTTAAGAAAAAGAAATCAGTTTACTATATAATTTTTAAAACTTTACATGTATTAAGGGATTTAAGGAAATTTATATGCAGGCATTTGTGGCTACTCTTTTGGAACTTGTTTTGTTAGACTAGTTCTCTGATAAATACTTTAGAAACATATTAATATTTTACCTTTACTCCTTAAGGAGTTCATGGTATCCACTATATATTATATATATATTATATATATATTATATTTAATTATATGTTATAGATATAGGAATATGGACCAGAATGGGGTGAGACGTAAGGGAGATAGATGAACCAAAAGAATGCTCTGAAATAATTTCTATTCTCTCAGTAGTGAGCGAGGTGTAATTCAAAAAATTCAGTTTCTGTTAAGAACTCTTTTAATGTGTTTCTCTCTCCCTACCCCCATAGTATATCGAGTATGGACAGCAATCTAGAGATCCTCCTGTGAAAATGCAGGGCTCTATCACAACCCCTGGAAGTATTGCACTGGCTCAAGCCCAGGCCCAGGCCCAGGTTCCAGCGAAAGCTCCCCTTGCTGGTCAGGTTAGCACTATGGTAACCACCTCAACAACCACCACTGTTGCTAAAACAGTTACAGTCACCAGGCCAACTGGAGTCAGCTTTAAGAAAGATGTGCCAGTAAGTAGGTCTGTCTTTTTTCTTTGTTGGATTTGATATGTTGTAATATATCCAGTAGTGAACATGTATTTTAATTTTATTATAAATAACACATGCCTACTAAAAAAAAAGCATTTCTCCCGTTGTCTCTCTGCCTTCCCACCCCGATTTCCCACACACAGCCACTATTAATAATAGTTCAATACATAGTCTTTCCAGCACTTCCAGTACACAGTCATACACACCATGTATATTTTGTATACTAAAGAAATCTGTATACATTCCCGCCCCGGGATTTGTCTAGGAAGGATTTCAGTTTGTTTATTTTATGTATTTTATTTCTTTAGCCTTCTATTAATACTACAAATATAGATACATTACTTGTGGCCACAGATCAAACAGAGAGAATCGTAGAGCCCCCAGAAAATATCCAAGAGAAAATTGCTTTTATCTTCAACAACCTCTCCCAGTCAAATATGACACAAAAGGTGAGTCTGAAATAATAGTTTATATATCACTACAAATGCTCTCTATTCTTTTCCTTGATGGGTTGGGGGATTTATATATGACATTCTGCACCCTTTTAATACTTTTAAAGGTAGAGATAATAGAATGAAAATGAAGGGAACATGGATATACAACTACTGGTTGTGGATTTTGTAGACATTAAATAGCACTGGTATTATTTTTTATTTTTTATTTTTTTCTATTTTGGCTGCACCTTGTGGCGTGTGGGATCTTAGGTCCCCTACCAGGTATTGAACCCACACCCCCTGCAGTGGAAGTGCGGTGTCTTAACCACTGGACCTCCAGGGAAGTCCCAAATAACATTGTTTTGCAGTGAGTTATAGCCTTTTTGAAGTAAACTTGAAAATGATTTCATGATGATGGAAATTTCATTTGTCTTTCTAATCACAATTCATGCCCTCCCAGAAACCATTAGGCACCTAATAAGTGAGGTAGAGCTTCTGAAAGGTAATGATGCACAAGATTATGTGCTAAGACAATACTTGGAAATGTCCGTTTTAGTCAACAAGATTAGCCTGAACAAGTGGGTTTTGAGATGTAATTTATAATGCAAGTGCTGCCTTTGAAAATCCCACCATAATTGATTGGGGGAGAATTTTGAAGCACTCAGCATCCCTTTTGGAAGAGAAGTTTCAAACTTTACAGATAATTTCTGGAGATATAAATTTAGGAAAACAATAGTTCTGGTGTCAGGTCTGTTAATAGCAGGTTTGTAGATTAGTAATATATCCTCTTTTGGTCAAATGGAGAGTAAGTAAGATGGGGTTGAGGGACTACATATTTTGTAATTTTAAAGTTTAAAGTGACAGTAGATGTTTCAGTTTTAATCACCCAGTTAGAGATGATTGACTCTGTACTTAGATGGAATTGAACATACTGTACTTGGATAGCATCTGTCTGAAATTGGGAGAGATGTAGCATGGTACTTTATTTATTTTTATTAATTAATTTATTTTTGTCTGTGTTGGATCTTCGTTGCTGTGCGCAGGCTTTCTCTAGTTGTGGCGAGCAGGGGCTATTCTTCCTTGTGTGGTGCGCGAGCTTCTCAATGCAGTGGCCTCGTTATGGAGCATGGGCTCTAGGCGCATGGGCTTCAGTAGTTGTGGCACGTGGCCTCAGTAGTTGTGGCGCATGGGCTTAGTTGCTCCGTGGCATGTGGGATCTTTCCCGACCAGGGCTCAGAACCCATGTCCCCTGCATTGGCAAGCGGATTCTTAACCACTGAGCCACCAGGGAAGCCCTAGCATGTACTTTAGCTTCTAATTTTGCAAGGAGCACGTGCTGTAGTATTGTTCACAGAAAGAAAACACAAAACTTATTTTATCATCTTTTAATTGTATACTTCCCATGTCATAATGGTTTTCTAGGTTGAAGAACTAAAGGAAACTGTGAAGGAAGAATTTATGCCTTGGGTTTCACAATACCTGGTTATGAAGAGAGTCAGTATTGAGCCAAACTTTCACAGCCTATATTCAAACTTCCTTGACACACTGAAGAATCCTGAATTTAATAAGATGGTTCTGAATGAGACCTATAGAAACATCAAAGTAAGTGTTCTTGTATTTCTTTTTATTAATGTTTTGAGTTTGGGAATACTTGATTGTACAGGTGTAATTGGAGGGGGAGGGGTATTGCTGTTTTCCCCTGTATGTGTATATGTTAAAGTATTTATGAAAGTTGCTCTAGGGTTTATAGAACTAAATTTTCCTGAAGAATTTAGTCTCACAGACATATTCTATGCGCTATTTACTTTGAAAGTAACCACTCGTGAATTTGTTTTCATCATTCTATGCATGGTTTTGAAATCTTTACCCTTTGTGCATGTTTTTAGGAAAACAATAGTTCTGGTGTCAGGTCTGTTAATAGCAGGTTGTAGATTAGTAATTTATCTTTTGGTCAAGTGGAGAGTAAGTAAGATGGGGTTGAGGGACTACATATTTTGTAATTTTAAAGTTTAAAGTGACAGTAGATGTTTCAGTTCTTTTTTCTCCCTCCGCATATTATTTGATTATATACTCTTAGCTTTAATCCCTCTCTTTTTAATAGTCTTATAGAAATCCATTATATTGGTTGATAATATCTTTCACTATTACAGAAACAGTGCTGCAGTGAGTATTTTCCCTTATGTCTTAAGTGCCAGGTATCTCAAGACTCTAGACCTATTGTGAAATAGCTGTTGTTTAGCACTCTCAGAAGTTTAAGTTCAAACTCTTCCTAATGAGCTAATGCTTGTTCTATAAAATCCAAGTATTTTTCTTAGGAGGAATAACTTTTCAAGAAAACAGTGTGAACCAGCATGTAGCTGAAAACATTCTTTGCTGAATAACTTGGAATATTGGCTTAGGAACCAGCACTATATTTAAACCTGTGGATAGGAATTTTCCCTATTCTTGGTTACGCTGTAGTGCAAAAGAATTCCTGTCTCCTTTCTGTTGCACAGCTGACTTTGTGCCATTCTGCTGTTGCTGTATGGAGTTAAGGAACATAACTATATTCAGCCTTTGTTATTTGATAGCAAGGATGATTGGGATATATAAAAATTTCCACATAATCTGGAGCAGAATTTCAAGATCCTTTCTTTTAAACAAAAGTTTAAATTACAGATTTAAACTTAAAGTCATAAATTAAAAGGTATCATATAGTAAGTGGATATGTGTGTACCCAAGACACTCTTCATGTGTACCCAAGGCACTCTCATGTGTTGGTTCTGTCCCCCTTAAGAAAGAAGTAAAGAATTGAAGAAATGGATTAGGTATCCTAGAAATGTGATAAGTGTGTAAGCAATATTACACTGTATTCTAGAAAGTTATCTTAGTTGTCTCCACAGATAATGCTAAAGATCACAACATTTACTGCAATCTTGTTATGTTCCTCAGTATGCCTGCTGTCTGGGAAGGACTTAAAAAGTATAGCTATAGTCTTCATTTGAATTGAATTTAGCTCTTCCAGATAGATTTGCAGTTGGGTCTCTGCTTCAAACCTAGCTAAAATTTTTAGTTGTGAGACCATACATGATACTTTTAACCTTGTGTTACTTTATACAATATACTTGTATTACCTTTTTTTTGTTTGTTTTAAATGGAAAGGCATTTGAAGGTAAAAATGTCACTGAACACACAAAGTATCACAATGATACATGGACAAGATCTACTTTGGGGGCATGTTCTCTATTGACAGCTTGTTTTTAATGTAGAATAATGGAATTCTTAAACATTTAGTTGAGAATATTTTTTTATAAGCTCATTGTCATACCTTCCTTAATCCTGCACTATTTCAGGTGCTCCTGACCTCTGATAAAGCTGCAGCCAATTTCTCTGATCGTTCTTTGCTGAAGAATTTGGGACATTGGCTAGGAATGATCACACTAGCTAAAAATAAACCCATCTTACACACTGTGAGTTTCAACCAAAAGCTCATGTAAAACTTGAGAATGTTCATACAGCATATTCTGTTTAAAAGTCTTGACTTTATTTGGGGCTGTAAAAGTTTGGCCCATGTTTTGAATCCCTAATTGCATGCTCATGGCCTTACATTGTTTAGCAGGATAAACAAAAACCAATAAGGTATGATTGCTACCCCTTCCTTTTCATAAGGCGAGGGTCAGGTTATTGATTCCAGTTTCAGGGGTGAGTTTGGCAAGGTATAATTGGGGGTGTTTGTGAGGGATTTTCTAGTATATTACTAGCTTTTAAAAATACGTTTTTTATTCTAGGACTTGGATGTAAAATCTTTGCTGCTAGAGGCTTATGTTAAAGGACAGCAAGAGTTGCTTTATGTAGTCCCCTTCGTTGCCAAAGTCTTAGAATCTAGCATTCGTAGTGTGGTGAGTAAATTTTAATATTTTATTGATGGCTAATTTGTAAGAGTTAGTTTGTTTTAGCACAAGGTTTAGAGGCTATAACCTTAGTTCTTATGGACATAGAGCTAGTTCAGTTAATTTTCCTCAGGGAAACTCGGGTTTCCAAATTGAGAGGCCAAGTAGTATTATAGGACTGATTTTAATGGGTGGTTTTGGGTTCTGGTGTTTTTCTGAAATACAGTATTGTAAATGGGAAGGCTAGGGGTTTTATTATGGCCACATAGGTGTAAGTGCTTAACTTTTAGATAATACAAATTAAAGAGTAATTTTGGGGCAAGCTTATTTAACATAACGGTTTTCTTTAGGTTTTTAGGCCACCCAACCCCTGGACAATGGCAATTATGAATGTATTAGCTGAGCTACATCAGGAACATGACTTAAAGGTAAATTTGTTGCTCCTTATCCCTAAGAACACTCTCTGGCTTTACATTATTAAGATTTACAGGAAAAAGAGGGTATTTGGGGGGAAGCACTATGACAAATGGGTGAGAATACTGTATATTATGAAGCTAAATTTTCATTTTTAATATTCTAATTGAATACTGGAATTATGCAGTTAAACTTGAAGTTTGAGATTGAGGTCCTCTGCAAGAACCTTGCATTAGACATAAATGAGCTGAAACCTGGAAACCTCCTAAAGGATAAAGATCGCCTAAAGAACTTAGATGAGCAACTCTCTGCTCCAAAGAAAGATGTCAAGCAGCCAGAAGAGCTCCCTCCAATCACAACCACAAGTAAGTGTGATAATTAGCCCTCTGTTTATCAGATGTTCTCTTTAATGGTACATTCCCATGCATATAACAAATTATAATTATTCTGTGTAATGGGGTGCTGAAACTGTGTACTTTCTGGTGAGCCTTCTAAATTATTAAGGAAAAGTTAGTTATGTTTAGGCATTGTCTTGCTATATTAGAATCTATCTGGGTAGTTCATGTGGTATTCATAACTAATATTATTAATCAGTTATTTCTCATATCCCAACTAAGCCAGGTTATCTTTTACATTGTTTGAGGTCTCCGAGAAAGAATTGCATTGGCATGATGACCTGTGTTATTCCTCAAATCTGGGGGTGGCCAGACCAGCTCGACCTGTTAGAGGACTGGATTATTTGACCTGGGTCCAGGAGGACTGGAAGTGCGGGGGCTGTAGGAGTGTAGAATGATTGGGAGTTGTGGTTAGAATGAACCAGCTTTTCTTCTTTTTCTCAGCTCTCAGTTTAAGAATCCCCAGGTAAATCAAGGGAACAGCCTAGGTTGAAAACTGACATCTATAATATAGAATAATCGAACAAGGCTTGGGCCTGCTAATGTGGCATGACCCCTCGATTGCTTTCTGTGCCCACCATGCACCGATACAGTTTTACATGCTTTGTTCAAATCTCTATTAAAATAACAATTTCCCTTATAATAATTCAAGGTGGAAGAATGTGACCTGTGCCACCCCTCCCCGCCATTCAGTTAGTTTAATTAGATAAAGACCACATGATGCCCTGCTAATTTTATAGTAAAGTCAAGAAGTGTGCTCCTTTTATTAGTTCTTATTTTATCTCTCTACATTTAGCAACTTCTACAACACCAGCTACCAGTACCACCTGTACAGCCACGGTTCCACCACAGCCACAGTACAGTTACCATGACATCAATGTCTATTCCCTTGCGGGCCTGGCACCACACATTACTCTAAACCCAACAGTAAGTAAACACCACCCTATTCCTAAATTCCTACTTCGTGACAAGGTAAACTGGTTACTTTCCCATCCCTCTTCCCCTTCCTTCTGGATTCCTAGGTTGTAGGCTTTTGTGGCAGAGAGTAGGGATCAGGAGTTGCTGTGTAGTATAGCTGAGATCTTTTTTCTACTCTGAAAGTAAGTCGTGATCAGACATCACTTATATTGGCCCCTCATGTCCAAACCCATGATAATTGAGTAAGCTGCCAATATAATCAAAGTCTCCAAGCATTCCTTATATAGTCAGAAGATGCTTAGTGTATACCATAGGTTTTTGTTCTTTCTTTTTATTATTATTGTATTTTATCATTATTATTTATTTATTTTTGGCTGTGTTGGGTCTTCATTGCTGTGCACAGGCTTTCTCTAGTTGTGGCGAGCGGGGGCTACTCTTCGCTGCTGTGCACGGGTTTCTCATTGCGGTGGCTTCTCTTGTTGTGGAGCACAGGCTCTAGGTGCGTAAGCTTCAGTAGTTGCAGCACGTGGGCTCAGGAGTTACGGCTTGCGGACTCTAGAGGGCAGGCTCAGTAGTCGTGGCACACGGGCTTAGTTGCTCCGCGGCATGTGGGATCTTCCCGGACCAGGGCTTGAACCCATGTCCCCTGCATTGGCAGGCGGATTCTTAACCACTGTGCCACCAGGGAAATCTCCAGGTTTTTCTTCTTTATTATCGTGTCACCTTAGTCTTGCATTAAGCCATATCTTTTGGAAGATAGCTGGAACTGAGCTGGTGTGTGCATGTGTGTGTGTGTAAAGTCTCCAGGCCAAGGTCTGGAAGTGGACTTAGTACGCTCAGTTATGTTTCTGTGGCCTGATTCTGTGAGATTGTCTGTTCTTAACTTCCCATCAGTCCCTTTTTCCTATACTTAAAGGTAGTATTCTACTCTGTATATTGAGGGTGATGATTGCTTGTTTATCCTCATTCTCTTATTCTGCTTAACACAGTTGTTTAGTTCAAAATCAGATTTCATGGTCTTTGCTTTTTAGAAATTGAAACAGTCGTAACGTAAATACATTGAAGTTTTGTATTTAAAGGACTTTGAAAGGGTTTTAAAGAGATCATTTTTAACCTGTTTTTTGTTTGTTTTTGCTTCTGTAGATGTGGCACTTGGTTTTTTGGGGGAAAACTAGGTCTAGAAATTATGATTCTCTTTTACAATACTCCCAATAATTGAATATTTTTGTAAGTTCATCATGAATATTTTTTTAAGTTTCTTAAAAATTCAGTGAATACCTGGAAGCAGTCTTTCAATGAAGCAGGTTTCAGTGTATGGTAAATTTTTATAAAACGCTTGCTATCTTGAAAATAATAGTTTTTGTAGAAAGCCTTTTCTTGTATAGCCATTATCTTGTAATAACTTAATGGAATGTAATCTATAAAAATACTGATTACTACGCTGTACACCTGAAACTAATGTAATATTTTAAGTCAACTATACTTCAATAAAGTTTTTTTAATTTAAAAGACAAAAGTACCATGCAGAAAGTGAGCAGACAAGCCACAGAGAAATGATAGTCCCAATAGATATAACCACAAAGGATTAGTATTTAATGCATATAAATAAACCTGCAAACCAAGAAAAGAACCCAACAGAAAAACTAAAGATATATTTTGTAGAAGAAGAAATATTAAAAGTCATCCAGCATATGGAAAATGCTAAACCTCATTAGCTGTCAGGAAAGTGCAAATTAAAACCACAATATAAAATTTAAAATCCCCCAACTAGGCAAAAATTGAAAGTATGATCATACCAGCTGTTGGTACAATAGAAACGGTTATGCATTGCTGGTGGGGGGTATAATATAATCATTTTGGGGAAAAAAATATGGCATAACCTATTAAAACTGAATATGTGATATTTCTTTTAAAGCCTTTTCTCTGTAAACTTGATTCTTCTTGCATTTCCGCATGCTACTAAAGAAGTTTCTTTTCTTTCTTAAACATTTATTTATGGCTGCGTCGGGTCTTAGTTGTCACACACAGGCTTCTTTCTAGTTGTGGCATGCGGGCTCCAGAGCACATGGGATCAGTAGTTGGCATCACACGGGCTTAGCTGCCCCTTGGCATGGCATGTGGTATCTTAGTCCCCCAAACAGGGATCGAACCCGCGTCCTCTGCATTGGAAGGTGGATTTTTAACCACTGGACCACCAGGGAAGTCCCAAGAAGTTACTTTCTTTAGGAGTACTTGGGCCACAAATTTTGACTAAGCAGGTAGTGTCTTTAAGCATCTTGTAATGAACAGTTTGCCCATTAAATTTTATCTATAATCATGTATCTATCACAAGATATACCGACTACTACGCCTTCTTTGGAGCCCAGGTTGTTTCCTTAGCTTTTCATTGGTTAATTTAAAGTAGAAATTGGTAGTTCATGGTTAACCTTGAAATAATGACAAAAACATGGGTGTGATTACTGATAGAAATTGGGTTGTCTTAGTTAAACAAGCTGTTGACTTGTTTTTTCCTCCCTAGATTCCCTTGTTTCAGGCCCATCCACAGTTGAAGCAGTGTGTGCGCCAAGCAATTGAACGGGCCGTCCAGGAGCTGGTCCATCCTGTAGTGGATCGATCAATTAAGATTGCCATGACTACTTGTGAGCAAATAGTCAGGAAAGATTTTGCCCTGGATTCTGAGGAATCTCGAATGCGAATAGCAGCTCATCACATGATGAGGAACTTGACAGCTGGAATGGCTATGATTACTTGCAGGGAACCTTTACTCATGAGCATATCCACCAACCTGAAAAACAGTTTTGCCTCAGCCCTTCGTGTAAGTTGATTATTTTCTTGTTGTTGTATAAAACTCATTATTGCTTATCTGAAAATGTTTCTTTTCCTTTGCTAGTAACAGTGAGCATTTCCACTTATTATAATAGTTACCATATGTGTTTGATGTCCTCCCCTTTAGACTGTAAGTTCTGTGAGATGAAGCATTGTGTCTGTTTTTGCTCACTATTATATCCTTAATAGTGTTTGGCAGATAGTAGATACTCCAGATATTTACTGGTTTAAAGAAACTAAGGATTTTTTTTTAAAAACTGCCTAAGTTAACAGTCTTGATTCTGTTTACCATGAAGAATTTAGATTTAAAGTACTTTGGAGTAGAACAGTACAAAACACCTTAAAGTGACTCTGTATGTCTGTGTGAGCACACACACCACACAGACACACACACACACACACACACACACTCTTCAGGTAACTCAGTTATTAATTTGGGGTCTCATATGTCATGGTTAATAATGCCTTTGTTTACTGCTTTACTGCTTTCATAGTGTTCACCATCTTCACAGAAACCTGGTAAGATGTTCCAGTTGAGTAGTATTTTCATCTTGTAGATGAAGATTGTTAGACTATTTCATGGTCACAGCTAATGAGTCATACGTAGAGTTGAAACTTCTAAAATTAATTTGTCTAAGCACTGCATTTTCTATTATCTCATCTATCTGTTTCATCTACTCACAGAAAACTTTAAATTTTTTTCTGTCTCTCCCCCTCCCAATAGACTGCATCCCCACAACAAAGGGAAATGATGGATCAGGCAGCTGCTCAGTTAGCTCAGGACAATTGTGAATTAGCTTGCTGTTTTATTCAGAAGACTGCAGTAGAAAAAGCAGGCCCTGAGATGGACAAGAGATTAGCAACTGTAAGTGTTTAGCATTTGCCTTTTAAGTATTTTGTTTTTCCATTTAAGAAAGTGCCTCATAACAAGAACCTCAGTGACTTTTTTTGTTTGCAGGAATTTGAGCTGAGAAAACATGCTAGGCAAGAAGGACGCAGGTACTGTGATCCTGTTGTGTTAACATACCAAGCTGAGCGGATGCCAGAGCAAATCAGGCTGAAAGTGAGAATTGGGGGCTCTGTCTCTCCCTGCGCCATCTTTGTTTTCTTTCTGTTCTTGTTGCTTAACTCCTCACCAGGACTAGGATAGGGGGTTTAAATGCTGTTTCTGAGAAAGCATTTCACTTCACTTAAAGGTTACCTGTGGAAAAGACATAGAAATAGCTTAGATGTGCCCCCTCCCCCTATTATTGAAGTGCCTTTTAGTTTTTGTTTCCCAACTTGGTCTTCCCTTCTGATACTTGAGTTTTTATTGCTAGTTGGTTGTTGGTGAGAAGACGATGTTGAGAAATTTTATCATTTTTACCAGCTGCACTGGAGAATTGCACTGGCAGCATGGTCCTACTTGAGTCATTTCCCCGTGGAAAAGCTCTTAATCTATAAATAAGGGTGACTCTAACAGGTCTCAGGGAAATAGGAAACACTGAACTGTGTGCACGCACATGCATGCATATTCAGTCATGCTATTAAATGTTGTAATGACTCTTGTGTCCCTTCTCAGAACCCCTGTGCTTACTCCCATGCAAAATTTCTACTTTGATAAAAAGGTTTCCCTTGGTTGTGAAGAGGATCTTGTTAAAGTAAGTTTTCTTCTTCCAAGGTTGGTGGTGTGGACCCAAAGCAGCTGGCTGTTTATGAAGAGTTTGCACGCAATGTGCCTGGCTTCTTGCCTACAAATGATTTAAGTCAGCCCACAGGATTTTTAGCTCAGCCCATGAAGGTAAATACTCGTCTTGGATTAAATTGAGTAATTTACAGTTTAATTTGAATGTTTTTTGTCAGTTAATCTATCACTGGTTCCCGGGAGCTTAAGTTATAGGGAAGAAAATTACCCACGGTTGTTGAGTTGTATAGATATTCTTTGTATCACATCAGCATGGCATTCGGGAATTTTTTTAAATCCATGAAGTTGATTTAACTTTCATGTTTGGCCTAACTAAAGGAATTTACGTGGTGACCTCATGGCTTCCCCTGTTCTTTGTAAAAACGTTTCCTAAAAATTTGAAATGGTATTTAAACAAAAGTTGAAAATGTAAGGGGAAACATTTTCCTTTTGAACCATTTGAACATAGGTGCTGATCTTGATGGCCCAGTCTCTTGAATTCTTTGGTCTGTGTTTCCTACAAAGACGTTCTTCTGTGTGACCATTGTATAACCATTGAAATCAGGAAGTTAACACTGATACCTTAGTATCATCTAATCCTTAGACCTAATTCAAGTTTTACCAAGTGTCCCAGTATTCTTTTTTTGTAGTAAAAGGACCTAAATCAGAATCACGCATTTCAGGGAATTCCCTGGCGGTCCAGTGGATAGGACTCTGTGCTTGTACTGCGGGGGCCTGGGTTCAATCCCTGGTCAGGGAACTAAGATCCCGAAAGCTGTGTGGCGAACCCCCCCCCCCCAAAAAAAAAAGAACCACACATTTCATTTAGTTGTTATATTTAAAATTTTTCCCACAGGTCAGTCTACTCCAGCTCCATTTCTCATCTTCCCATGGCCTTCCACTTTGATTACAGGCCAATGATTTTATAGAATAACCTGATTTGGGTTTGTACAATATGTTCTCAGGAATAGATTCAGGTAGTACATCTTTGATAGTAATACCACAGAAATGATGCTGTGTTCTTATTCTGTCCTATTAGGTTTTGACAGTTGGCCCGAATACTATATTTTCCATGGTTTGGATTATATACTTTCATAGGCTGCAGATTAGATGCTACAAGTGGTGCTGCTCTCAGCCTTTCCCATTATTTATCATGCTCTTTCATCACTTGATTGTATTGGTGTCTGCAAGGCTTTCCACTATCAAGTAAACAAAACACACCCCCACCAGTGCTTGCTTTGCACTGCACCACTTAGTGGCATCAAGACCAAACAGTTCAGGAAGGGGAATGGAAGAGCCCCTCCATGTTTTGATGAAAAAGAGAGAAAAAAAAATAAGGGTAGTTAATATACCAATAGACTTTTTAAAAAATATATTTATTTTTTTTGGCTGCGTCAGGTCTTAGTTGTGGCACGCGGGATCTTTAATTACGGCACGGGCTCTTCGTTGTGGCGTGTGGATACTCTCTCTAGTTGTGGTGCACATGCTCCAGGGCACGTGGGCTCTGTAGTTGCAGCACACGGGCTCTCTCGTTAAGGCTCGCGGGCTCAGTAGTTGTGGCATGCA
This sequence comes from Leucopleurus acutus, assembly GCF_964270905.1. Lineage (NCBI taxonomy): Eukaryota > Metazoa > Chordata > Mammalia > Artiodactyla > Delphinidae > Leucopleurus > Leucopleurus acutus. The sequence goes on from NC_139162.1 coordinate 26,697,217, forward strand.
GGCTTAGTTGCCCCATGGCATGAGGGATCTTATTTCCCTGACCAGGGATCGAACCCTTTCCCCCTGCATTGGAAGGCAGATTCTTTATCACTGGACCACCAGGGAAGTCCCCCAGTAGACTTTTTTTTTTTTAATTTTTATTTATTTTATTTTTGGCTGCGTTGGGTCTTCGTTGCTGCACGTGCGCTTTTCTCTGGTTGCGGCGAGCGGGGGCTGCTCTTCGTTGCGGTGTGCGGGCTTCTCATTGCAGTGGCTTCTCGTTGCAGAGCATGGGCTTTAGGCACACGGGCTTCAGTAGTTGTGGCGCATGGGCTTAGTTGCTCCGCGGCATGTGGGATCTTCCCGGGCCAGGGCTGGAACGTGTATCCCCTGCGTTGGCAGACGGATTCTTAACCACTGCACCACCAGGGAAGCCCCCCAATAGACATTTAAATTGCTACCTGTGCCAGTGGAAAATCTTTAATTTTTTTCCACTCTTTTTTTTTCTTTCTTTCTCCCCTCTCCTTTTTTGGTTATTTCCTCCTCCAAAACAGCAAGCTTGGGCAACGGATGACGTAGCTCAGATTTATGATAAGTGCATTACAGAACTGGAGCAGCACCTTCACGCCATCCCACCAACTTTGGCCATGAACCCCCAAGCTCAGGCTCTTAGAAGTCTTTTGGAGGTTGTAGTATTATCTCGAAACTCTCGGGATGCCATAGCTGCTCTTGGATTGCTCCAGAAGGTTAGTTCTTAAACTGTTAATTTTAGAAGAAACTAGGTTTGTAAATATCTAGTGACCTGCACCATTATCTACTTAAGTTATGCTTAAAATTTTAAAAATTAATATAAAGCAAGTTGTGTTCTGTAATAAGCAGATGATTTTCTCCAGAGTAGAGTGTTGTAAATAGTTACAACAGTAAAGTGTGAAATCTCTTTTTTCCATAAAGGTAAGATTTTCTGGAATTATTATTTAAGAAACTTTGGAAGATAGCCCTTTAGATTTTGAGGGACAGTTGATCCAAGTACTTGGGTAACGGGTGGGGTATGGGGCAGCATTAGGTTATTACTGTGTAGGGACAGTGTCACCTTTCTTGACAGGGAAGAGCACTAAGCATGGACTACAAAGAACTCAGAGAGTGTGTGTGTTAGGCAAGTGAAAGGGATTTTAGTGAATGGAGAGATTGTTAACTTGTGGCTTTAGAAGGTATGTTGTACTTTGCATTAAGGTTTGGTTATTGACTTTGATAATTGGGCTGAATACTGTACTTTCCATGGATCTGAACACTTTTTTTCTTCCATAGGCTGTAGAGGGCTTACTAGATGCCACCAGTGGTGCTGATGCTGACCTCCTGCTTCGCTACAGAGAGTGCCACCTCTTGGTCTTAAAAGCTCTTCAAGATGGCCGGGCGTATGGGTCTCCATGGTGTAACAAACAGATCACAAGGTCAGTAGCCATCTTAGAAGAGTAATATTTAGTGAACTGCTTTCTCACATACATGACCCTAAATACTGAGAATTGTTGAATGTTTGTTCTTTTTCTGTCTGGTGCCCATGATGGATACAGAAAACCAGTACCTTGTTTTGGGGAATAAATGATAGATCATGGATTTTAAAAGGTTTCAGTGATTTCATAGAAGTGATGTTCATAAATAAATAATGTTTTAAATGGAATGCTTTGTTTTCTAGACTTCGAGAACAAAACTTGTGTTTTAACACTGGGTCGTCTGTTCTACTTCTTTACTGGTTATTTTGAATCTTGAAAACTGATTTTTAGTTGGTTCTCAAGGCATCCTTAATTTGGAACAAGTTACCATTTAATAAAATGGGCTCTTTATTTTACCTGATATATAGTATGGTTAAGACTTTATGAATAAAGAAATACTGACTTTTCTAGGTGCCTAATTGAGTGTCGGGATGAATATAAATATAATGTGGAGGCAGTGGAGTTGCTAATTCGCAATCATTTGGTCAATATGCAACAGTATGATCTTCACCTAGCTCAGGTATGGAAGGAATTAAACAGGAAAAGTGACCTCTGGTAGTTCGGAAGTGTGTTTGCTGTAAGTGCTGTCTTTCTTACGTTGTGCTTTCTGTGTTTCCAGTCAATGGAGAATGGTTTAAACTACATGGCTGTGGCATTTGCTATGCAATTGGTAAAAATCCTGCTGGTGGATGAAAGGAGTGTTGCCCATGTTACTGAGGCAGATCTGTTCCACACCATTGAAACCCTCATGAGGATTAATGCTCACTCCAGAGGCAATGCTCCTGAAGGGTGAGAAGGAAATGCTTTGGGATTCTTGTGTATTCAGCAGTCTTTAAGAGCTTGAGAAATGACTGTATAGAGTTAGTAACGTTACCTGTTATATAACTGCTTTACCTACCACATATGGTAAGCTTTGGTGAGGCCTAATATTGTCCCTTGAGATATGAAAGCTTGACTAGCTGCCAAGCCTTCTTGCTGTAGAGCAGTACATACAGCACTAGATTTGGTGTCAAGAGTCCTCTGTTTAAGGCCTGGCTCTGCTGCTTAAAATCTGATTTTAGGCAAGTCGACTTACCCTCCCTAAGCCTGTTTCTTGTATAAAATGGAAATAATATCTTGAAGAACTGTTGAGAATTAAGATGAATAACACAAAGCATGGCACATAGTGAGCATGCAGTGAATAATTTTTTGACCACGAACATCAGCTCCATTTCACTGGGCATCGTTTTGTTGTCAAGAAGTGACTTAAGTCAGTCATTTGCACATTATGTCCTCATGAGTAAACAGATATGAAGAAACCGAGGATAGTTTTGTTTAAATATGGGAATGGTAAAATTATCATCACTCTTGTGGTCTCTCTTAAATAAACAAATTGTCCAACTTGTATGTCTGTGAAATCACAGCCATGAATAGACTGATTTTCATTCTGGATTTATTGTACTAGATTGCCCCAGCTGATGGAAGTAGTGCGATCCAACTATGAAGCAATGATTGATCGTGCTCATGGAGGCCCTAACTTTATGATGCATTCTGGGATCTCTCAAGCCTCAGAGTATGATGATCCTCCAGGCCTGAGGGAGAAGGCAGAGTATCTTCTGAGGGAATGGGTGAATCTCTACCATTCAGCAGCAGCTGGTCGTGACAGTACCAAAGCTTTCTCTGCGTTTGTTGGACAGGTAGAGCTTTTGGAAAGAAAGGTGCTTTTTATTCAACATAAGTAGGGTGTGATGCCTCCAATATTAAAGCTCAGTATTATGTACCTGTGGTCAGTTACCTCCATACTCATGTAAACCAAAAATGTCACCATCATTACTGTTAAATTGATACTATTTATTTTCCCATCATTGGTCACTAAGCAGTAAAGTCAACATTTCCCATCCCCTTTAGTTCTTTTTGTCCGATTTCAGTTGTCACAGCTACAAAGTACAATGGGTCAGGTAATGAATAATGAAACTGCCAAATGTATATAGTAATTTTACCAGTTTGATAATCAGCAGTGATGGGATACGGGCTAATCTGTACAGTTCTTATAATAGCCCATGTTTAAAAAGTAAAATAATGAGTACCCTGGTGGTCTAGTGGTTAGGATTTGGTGCTTTCACTGCAGTGGCCTGGGATCAGTCCCTGGTTGAGGGAACTAAGAATCCTGCAAGCCCTGAGATATAGCCAAAAAAAAAATTTTTTTTTAAGTTTAAAAGTAAAATAAAACACAACCAAAAAACCTTAAGTATTTAAATGGTGGAGATTTTTATTTTATTTTCTAAATTAAGTACCTTATCTACCTAAAATAGCTTATTTCTGCAGTTCGACCATTGTATTTCTTCAAACTGAGACCAAAGCTTAGGTGTGCCACCAAAGAAAGATGCAAATTAGATTATCAGATAAATGACAATTGAATGTGGAAGAGCTGATTTGAATTTTAGAAGTTGTCAGGAATTGGATTTACTTTTCAAGATGACTAATTTCTTAGTAAATCATACTAAGTAAGTTTCTCCCTTAAAAGAATCGAGGGAATTATAAAAACATACCCTATTGAAAAGCTGTTACTGTATACTTACAGTTTGATTTCTGATTTGGATAGAGGAATTTCAAATCAATTGGTTTTTGTGGTCATTGATATTTCATGGGTATGGATGTGGCACCTGTCTCAGCTCTCTTGTTGGCTTATTTGCTCTTGTTCTCTCCATTTGAAAAAGATAATGTATTATACTTTTCTATTCTCTTTTGAATCCTTTTGAGAATTCCTTTTTTCCTTTTCTGCTCCTTCTTGATCATAGCAGTCCATCCTCATTTCTTCTCCCCCTGCTTAGTTTTTCAGATTTCATTGTACAAAAGTCCCTTTGCTGGCCTTCTGTTTTTCCTAGGGTATATTATTGTCAATTCAGCTGTGTTATTTATTGCTTATCAAGGGACATTTAAATTGTTTTAAAGTTTCCAAGATAATGGTCAAGTTTTCATTCTGGGCTTGGTTTCAGCACTGACCTCCTCCCTCTGCAGCCTTAACGCTTGTTACACTGTCTTTCTTTTTCTTCTTTCATACTAGCGAAATAACTTCTCTGCTCCACTTCCAAATCATATGTCATAAAATTTGTATTTTATCCTTTCTTTTAAGTAAACTTGCCCTTTCTACTTTATCTTAATTTACATTAAAATAGCCAGGTATGATCTGTGAGCATTTTGCTTTGGTACTTACTTACTGTATAAATTATTTGATTTTCCTAGTGCAGCTAGTTGGAGTTTCAAGAACTTTGTTGTTATTAGAAGAAATTATGTGAGAAACTAAAATATATGTAACTTAATCTCTTACTTGGGAGAAATACACATTGACCAGAAAGTCTTAATATGACTTAATGGTTTATTAAAAGTTGGTTTAATTTGCATAATTAACTTTTGAAATTATTGGCTATGGACTGCTGTTAAAAATTGCCATGTTATTATCTCTCAACTCCCATCAAACTTAAAACTGAAGGAAATGTGTCATGGATCCTTAATGTAAAAGTCATTTTCATGACCCCCCCCCTTCTTTTTTTTTACAAAGTAAGAATCAGAAATGTGACAATAGGATTGAATGAAAGAATACTTCTGACATGAAAATTAAAATTTTATTCATGTGTATTATTTCATTGTGCCTTGTAATGTTTTTGTTCCCTTGGTAGATGCACCAGCAAGGAATCCTGAAGACTGATGACCTCATAACAAGGTTCTTTCGTCTGTGTACTGAAATGTGTGTTGAAATCAGTTACCGTGCTCAGGCAGAGCAGCAGCACAATCCTGCTGCTAATCCCACCATGATCCGAGCCAAGTGCTATCACAACCTGGATGCCTTTGTCCGACTCATTGCACTGCTAGTAAAGCACTCAGGGGAGGCCACCAACACTGTCACAAAGATTAATCTGCTGAATAAGGTCTGAAATCCTTTCTTGCCTTAGTCTTTGCACACTTGAAGTCTGTATCAGTGGCTCTTAACCCTACAGGGCCCTCAAAACATTTTGTAATATCCCCTTTTCTGTCCAGATATTAAATTCATAGATAATATGTAAATATAATCACCGAATTTTAGAGGAAGAGTATGGTGCCTTAACTGAAAGACACCCCTCCCCTAAAACAAAACAAAAACATATAACGTATTTTCAGTATGTTAATGTTTAGTAATGTGTACACTAGAAAGTATTTAGGTAGTATGAGATTTGCCCCCATGTACAGAATCACTGTGAGTGAGATGGCTAGACATGTCCATTGATAAACAAAAATTGGTAACTCAAATACCATGAGTGACATTGCAGTTTTCTTGATTTTTCTGAAAAGGAACAAAGCAGAATTTCTGTTTGATTTATGCAGTGGAATTGCTGGAAATTTGAATGTTAAGATAGTGCAAAAATGAACTTAGAGCTTGGTCTCGGATAATTACAAATGGGTTCACATACATCCCCCACTGTTCAGTGATAAAATCAAGTGGAATGCAGGATAGTTCTTAAATATTTCTGCAACCTAATAGCATACCTGACCTTCCATCTACTAAATGCCAAGAGAAGGATAAATCATTTGCCTCTTGTCACCTTTATGTCAGACCAGAAAAATTAGGTTGATTGTGTTAACATGATAAAATATGATGTACCATGCTGATTTCTAGAGCTTTAGAAAAACTTGTGGAAAGTATATATGTCTAGCATACTTCCATGTACAGGGGTATGGAGATTCAAAGAAACCATGCAAAATTCTGTAGGGCAAATCAAACCCCAATGCATGGTCCCTTTGGCTACCAGTATGTAATTTTATATTTCCTTTCATGTGGGGCATAACGATGCAAGGTAAAAAAGCATGGCTAGACAGTGGTAAATGAATTATCTTCGTGATTTACAAGCTCTATAATCTGTGTGCTCTATAGGTCCTTGGTATAGTAGTGGGAGTTCTCCTGCAGGATCATGATGTTCGGCAAAGTGAATTTCAGCAGCTTCCCTACCATCGAATTTTTATCATGCTGCTCTTGGAACTCAATGCACCTGAGCATGTATTGGAAACCATTAATTTCCAGACACTTACAGCTTTCTGGTGAGTATTGTTGAATATAATACTGTTAAGGATTTCCTGTTAAGGATTGCTGTTGTAGTGTAGTAAAATTTGAGAAGTAGAACTTCGTGGATTTGAGGCATGTTGATTCATAATGCAGCTTACATGTTATCTACTTAATTATATTCATGTGTTTTGTTTTGTTTTGTTTTAACCATATCTAAGCTTGTGCTTCTGACTAAGGTTTTCTTCTTTCAGCAACACATTCCACATCTTGAGGCCTACCAAAGCTCCTGGCTTTGTGTATGCTTGGCTTGAACTGATCTCCCATCGGATATTTATTGCAAGAATGCTGGCACATACGCCACAGCAGAAGGTGTGGCTGCAGTTTATCTCCTACAGATGACGACTGTAACTACCTGGGACTTATTAGCACTCTTAGTCATTCAGTAGTCATTGTACTTCTTTCAGGCTTAGTTGGGAGTTCTTACATTTAATGTGGAGTCAAGTCGTGGAGAAAGGCTCTAACAAGTACTTGACTGCCTCTGCCTGAAAGCCATTCCTCAATGATTAGGGTACTGCTTCTCCAAGTTGTTGTGAGTCTCCTTATGTCAATCTCTTAAGGGATTTTCAAAAAAAGTTGAAACCTTAGAGCACCTCTGTAGACAGCTATGTAAAACTCCGAGTAATGGAACTCAGAAACCTGCCAGTTTTACAGGTTCTCTAAATACTAAAGGCTCTCACATTCAGGGTTGAGGACCACTCGTCTCTACTGTATCTGAAAAATTCAGATCAAATTTGAGTAAAGAGTTTTTAGTCTTAACTGTGATGAGAAGTTTCTCTCCCATCTTGCAATTAAATGGCAAATGAGTACTCCAGGAAGTACCCTTGATTGACCCTTCAGATCAGGAGACTGTAACTATACTGTGTGTTTAGTAAAAAAGAAAGTGAAATAATCCTTGAACGGATTTCATTTTGTTTGACAAATAAGTGCATTCCAGGAGGAGGGAAAATATATTGAATAAAAACTACTTCAAAATGAACATAATTGTTATAATTGGGATATGGTGAGGAGGCCAAGTTTGGGTGAAAATAGAGGATTCATGTAAATTGGATGAGGTTATTTGCCAGGAGTTGAGGAATTGGGAGTGGGAAAATAAATGATTGAGATCCAGGACTTAAAAGAAATTAAGAAAACAGACCCAAGTTTCTCAGTTGGCTACGTGTTTTGTGTTCTGTCTGAAAGTTCCTCCCCCTATTTAAAATGTTGCTACAGGCGCAAGGACCTATATATCCTGGAGTTTCTGGAGCCAGTTTGTTTCAAATATCATTTCCCATTATCTCCATAATTTTGCTTATTCCTTTCTCGGGCCAGTCAGTCTTTAAGAGAGGTGCTAATGTCCATATTCTCTAGCTATATGAAAAGATAATAAAGTCACAGTGTAGCTGCTTGGGCAACGGTTTTGGTGGCAGCACGACAGCTGACTGAGGATAATTATGACTCATACATTTCTTTCTTTCAGGGATGGCCTATGTATGCACAGCTACTGATTGATTTATTCAAATATTTAGCGCCTTTCCTTAGAAATGTGGAACTCACCAAACCTATGCAAATCCTCTACAAGGTAAGTAATTTGGAGTTCTAAAATTAAAATAATTAAAACTTAACACTTAAAGCAGTTAAAAACAAACACTTCAGCTGGGAATATGAGGTCTAACGTTTGTTTTTATCATTAAGCTATATATATATATATTTGTTTATTTTTGGCTGTGTTGGATCTCCGTTGCTGCATGGGCTTTCCCTAGTTGTGTCAAGCAGGGGCTACTCTTCGTTGCAGTGCACGGGCTTCAGTAGTTGTGGCTTGTGGGCTGTAGAGCGCAGGCTCCATGGTTATGGCGCATGGGCTTAGTTGATCTGCGGCATGTGGGATCTTCCCAGACCAGGGTTCAAACCCGGGTCCCCTGCATCGGCAGGCAGATTCTTAACCACTGCACCACCAGGGATGTCTCTATCATTAAGCTTTTAAAGTATAACATATATTCAGAAAAGTACAAAAATCAAACATATTTGCATAACCAGTACTTGATCATAAGGCATTCATACGTTCATATATGTGTATACCAGTTAACTCTTCCAGAAGCACATTAGAATTACTATTTCTTCCCATCCTTGCCATACTTGAAATTGTTTTCCGTTTTAGTCATTTTGTCAGTTGTGCAGTAGGATCTCATTGTGGATTTAATTTGCATTTCCTTCAGTTCTTAATGAGATTTTTGTGGCCATTTGGGTATCCTCCTTTTGTGATGTTCTTCCAGCCTTGTGCTCATATTCCTATTGGATTATCTGGGTTTTTCTTATTTATTTTAACAGGGATTCTTTATGTATTCTGGATGTAAGCCCTTTGTTGATGTATATTCAAACATCTACTCTTGTGGCTTGCCTTTTCACTCCTTTAAAAGTAATGTGTCTTTTGAGGGATAGAAGCTTTAAATTTAATGTAGTCAAAATTACCAGTTTTCTTCTTTTATTATATGTTGCTTTTTGTGTCTTGGGTAAGAAATCTTTGCCCATCTCAAATTGCATTCTGTTTTGCACGTGCCTGCCTCCTGCCCAAGAAGCCATTAATTCTGGCTTTTACATTTACACTTAAAAAGAAAACTTTTTTTTTTACTTCAAATTCATAATAGTAAAAATGCTACTCCCATTTTCTTACTTAATGTAGAAACAGCCAATGTTTTTCTTGTTTTTAAAATATAGGGCACTTTAAGAGTGCTGCTGGTTCTTTTGCATGATTTCCCTGAGTTCCTTTGTGATTACCATTATGGATTCTGTGACGTGATCCCACCTAATTGTATCCAGCTAAGAAATCTGATCCTGAGTGCCTTTCCAAGAAACATGAGGCTCCCAGACCCATTCACTCCTAATCTGAAGGTAAAGTTCTAAACAGTTCAAGGAAAAGCAAGTTACATCTTAGTATTTTAGTCCTTTCTCTAGTAAGTGGGGTATTTGCTGTCCCCAGCACACACACCTACAAGTTGTTGGGTAAGGGTGCTCTTTGGGGGAAGCTGTCATGTTATTAAGCCTGATAAAGTATGATACTGCTGCTGAATATTGATTCACAGTATTCATCTAGTTGCTGTTTTCAGTTTTGATATTAAATTTAGCTATATTTACAGAACCTCAACCTAGGTATTGGGCCAGTCATTTGCTGGGTGGCCCCAGTGGCACAGAACTGCAGAATAGACACTTGTAATGTCATATTTCACAGGTGTTTTGGATTTGTGTACTTGTGTTTTGTTTAAATTATCAGGAGAGAAGGGACTGTTTTAAAAATCATACCACCCTGACATGGCTATTGTAATTTTTATGTATTTTTTTAAATCTTTTCACATGCATTTTTTTTTAAAGTAGCAAGTACAATGTCTTGTTCAGCTTGGGGCATCTTTTCAAAGACTAGGGCTCTTGGTGAGCAAGGAATCTCATTCTGTACTCTTGTTTTGAAATCGAATTCCAGGAAAAACACAATTAGTGGTATCAACTAGACTTCTCTACAAAAAGTACCTATCATGCCTTATTTTAAGAATGAGAAAATAGTATAGAATGAGAGATTACTATCATTTTATATATGGGTACCTTTAATTAGAAGAATCTGTTTCTTCTAATTAAAGATGAGTAATAACACTTTGCTGTACAGCAGAAATTAACACAACATTGTGCTGTACTTCAATAAAAATTTCTTAAAATATTGATTACTCTTCAAGATGTAAAGTGTATAACTTTAGAAAAACAATCCAACTACTTTCTAGCATAGATACAGTTTGCTGTTAAGGCCTACAGATGCTTCTGATTATGATTCTTGTATTTGTTTGTGGCAGGTGGATATGTTGAGTGAAATTAACATTGCACCCCGGATTCTCACCAATTTTACTGGGGTGATGCCACCCCAGTTCAAAAAGGATTTGGATTCCTATCTTAAAACTCGATCACCTGTCACTTTTCTGTCTGATCTGCGGAGCAACCTACAGGTTAGTGGTTTGACTTAAACTCTTGGTTGTGTCTTTCACTTTGTACACACAGTCCTATGCATGGTCTCTTGTAAGTTAGTCTTTTCAACCTGCTTTAAAGGTTTTAAAGCACATTGTCATTTTTAATGGTTGGATGAGATTAACTGGATTATACATTTTACCAGTGACAAGCTATATAGCCTTGGAAGAGGCAGCCAGGGAATGGACTGGTTTTCTGTAAGAAAAGATTGCTGATAACCATCCCCTGCTCCAAGACTCTTCTAAGTAAATGGATTCTGGTTCAATTTGCTGTATACAAATTGATTGAGGCTGTATTATCTTTCCATACCAAGAAACCACGTTTTTCCCCTCTCCAAATCTTTTTTATAAGTGAGATAGTGCAAATTTTGACTTTATAAACTTTATTTTTGTGCTGGTAACTGTCAAAGCTTTGGTTTCCCAAGGGAAATCCCATTTCTGTTGACACAACTACCCTTGTGCAAGTGTGTATTTGTTAAATAACCTCACAAATTCAAGCAGATTTCTAAAATTTAAGTCACAGAGGATATTGGGAACAGTTCAGCTTTTCTATGAAAGGCATAAAAAGGGTTCTTAGAAATATTGGTGCCTAAATCCGATGCCTAAGTCCTCTGTGACAGTAAGTCAGGAGCTTTCTGTTTTGTTCATTTAGGTATCCAATGAGCCTGGTAATCGCTACAACCTCCAGCTCATTAATGCACTGGTGCTCTATGTAGGGACTCAGGCAATTGCACACATCCACAACAAGGGCAGCACACCTTCAATGAGCACGATCACCCACTCTGCTCACATGGACATCTTCCAGAACCTGGCTGTGGACTTGGACACTGAAGGTGAGTGAAGCCAGCTAGTTCTCAGAGTCAAGATTTGTGCACTTTTTGTCACAGTCTGGTCCCAAAAATACTTTAAGCCACAATAGAGAATGTTCTGTCAATATGGTTATGGGTCTGGCTGGTTATTTTATCTTGAATTCGATAGTATTTGCTCAATGCAGAAGACACAGCAAAGCATAAAGGAAAAAAATCATCCAGAATCCTTACCACATCAGTTAATATTTCAGTATGTATGATTGTAGTAGCATTTTTCTTTTTTAGTGTGAAAATAAACATGTTCTTTTTACTAGCCTCTCTTTAAAAATAGGCTCATGTTAATTTTTTTGTTAGCCTGCCTTTTATCCCAACATTTACTGATGCCTCTTTGGCAGGCAATATGTTAAATATTAAATGTGTAAAGATTAATGAATAGAACTTCCCCTACCTGCTCTGCAAAAAAGTTCACACTATAATCCTATTGTAGGTTTGCATCTTGCTTGGTTGAACTACCAGTTTTGGTGTTCTGTATAGTAGATGGTGACCAACGATATAGTGCTGCTCAGCCTAACACGCATACACTTTAGGAGGATGCCTACTTTTTTTTAACTTCACTATGGATTTTTGAGAGGCTAATTTTGAGTATATACTACTTGCCTATTTGTAGGAGGGGGTTTGAGGCAGCTTAAAATCAAGATTTAACACAAATGAATACCATTACGTCCAGAGCCCAACAAAAAAAGTGGATAGCCTTTAAGTGTTAAAGCTCACTGTGATGGCCTTACAAACCTCAGTAATATCAAGCAGAGGGAGACAACCAAATCCAATTAATACTTATTCCAATAAAGTTTAAACTAGCATTTCTCCAAGTATAGTCTGGGAACCCTTAGTGGATTATCCCCAAGACCCTTATAGAAGGGTCGTGAGGGACTTCCTTGGTGGTCCAGTGGGTAAGACTCCACGCTTCCAATGCAGGGGGCCCTGGTTTGATCCTGGGTTGGGGAACTAGATCCCGCATGCATGCCGCAACTAAGGCCCAGTGCAGCCAAAATAAATATATAATAAATATTTTTTAAAAAAGAAAAAGGGCTGTGTGGTTAAAACTATTTTAATAATAAAAAGACATTTGCTTTTTTTCACACTCATGTTGTCACAAGTGTACAGTGACTGTTTCCAGAGGCCACATGAAATAACCATACTGGAACAGACTGAACATAAGGGCAGAAATGAGAATCCAGCAGAATGTGGAACAGTGACATTCTTCTCTAAGTTTCTTGGGGGGAAATACTTAAATTTTTTATTAACAGGTTATATTAATATGCAGTAGGTCTCTTATTTTTAAATAGACTAATTTTTTTAACTACAGTTTTTTAAATGTGAAAAATAGTGAAATAAAACCCACAGAAATGAACTCTAGGGCCCTGAGCACCGCTGGTTGAAACCAAAGGATAATTTGAGAACCTATATCAGAAATGCAAATCCATCCAGTCAGAATGTGATTTGTCTTCTCACATTGGCCTTTCAGAGCAAATTCTCGCTAAGCTGGGTTTTCTTAATATCTAGGTCGGTATCTCTTCTTGAATGCAATTGCAAATCAGCTGCGGTACCCAAATAGCCACACTCACTACTTCAGCTGCACCATGCTCTACCTTTTTGCGGAGGCCAACACTGAAGCTATCCAAGAACAGATCACAAGGTAAGAGAGAGGTCTGTTTTTCAGAGGGTTCTAAATGGAGCCTCTTCCCCTTTATTACGAATTCTGAGTGTTTTTTTCCCTATGCATTCCATGTTCACTGAGCATCTTAAATGTGTTAAATAGTTGTGAACGAAATGGGCATGGTTCTACCCTCCTGATAATTAGTCTGATGGATGCAAAAAAAATCACAAGTAGAGAATTATTAATCACTGCTGAAACAAAAAGTTTTCGACAAAAGGCACAGCATTTTGATAGATCAGGAGTTTTTCTCAGGTGGTGGGGTCAGCATATTTAACCAGTCCTGAAACACCCAGGCCTTTTAAAGGCCATGTTAAAGAACTTAGACTTGTCATTACCTCTGGGTTGGAAGGTTTTAAGCAGGAGAAATAACAGGATCATACGTGTGTTCTACTAACAATAGTTAGGAATCTGTTGCAGATTGCTTGGACTGTGTACAGCATTGGAGATCAGGAAATGGGTACATCCTAGTGAGTGAGATATACACAAACTTAAAAAACTGGACCAGACTTGTTAAACTTGCCCCTTCACCTAACAGTAGTTTCTGAGCATTTGTATTCCTTAGGTTTATATACTAAAAATTAACTAGCGTTTTATTATTAGACGTTTAGACGGTAAAAGTCCTATTTTGTGGACTATATAAAGCTTTAGTGAACTTCCTCGAACTTAAATCCTTGTTCTTGTGCTTTATTACATCCTTAGGGTAAATTTAGAAGTAAAATTGGTTAGATCAGGGGATGTGAAGAATTATCCCACCCAATTTACATATGTACTACTAGTAGTAAAATTCTTATTTCCTATTTACTTTCATTGAGTATGTATTCTTTAAGCGATTATCTTCTCTGTGTCACGTAATCTATTATCTATCCTTTACCTTAACTTAGTCTTGTAGGCTCAGTAGTGGGAAGAGGAGGGATTCAAACCCACGTTTGTTATGTAATTCTAGAATCCATTTAACCATTCTATAGAAAAGACTTAATCCACCTGCCTTTTGTAAAGCTAACCATTTTTGCATGTAGTGTAATAATCAGGGAAAAAGTGTTAGGAAAAAAGACAAATGGAGAAGTGGTCGTGAATTTGTATGTTTCTGTGCATTGACTAACTTTTTCTTCCCTTCTCCAGGGTTCTTTTGGAACGGTTGATTGTAAATAGGCCACATCCTTGGGGTCTTCTTATTACCTTCATTGAGCTGATTAAAAATCCAGCGTTCAAGTTCTGGAACCACGAGTTTGTACACTGTGCCCCAGAAATTGAAAAGTGAGTTAAAGTAATTTTTAAATTGTTACATTCTTAAGACAGAAGAATGAGAATCATTTGATGGCTCCAGCTTGGGTGGGTGATTAAGAAGGTCATAGTAACCAAAATTAATAAGACACAAGGTTTTAGTCAGGCCTGAAGTTTTCTCACAAACTTGTTAACTGTCTCCATTCTTCAGGTTATTCCAGTCTGTCGCACAGTGCTGCATGGGACAAAAGCAGGCTCAGCAAGTAATGGAAGGGACAGGTGCCAGTTAGATGGAACCACATCTCTGTTGTAAATTTGTCAGCCTGGAGGTCCCACTGTACCAAGTTCATAAACTGGCTGAAGATCCTTTCAGCTTTTCCTGACTTTTCCGGCCCTTTGGTCTCGGGTTATCTGCCCCAATTACTGTTTGGGTCAGCTTCCTGTCTACTTGGACACGTTCCAAATTTAAATGCATTTTTTGGACTCCTGGCCAACATTTAGAAGATGCTGTGAATATCATTTTGAACTTGTGTAAATATATGAAAGAGAAAACCTTTGTCTGGAACTTCTTGGGTTTGTGCAAAATGTGTCCAAGGCAAGTAGATAAACTGGTGGTACCTACTTCCCAGCTTATAAATTGAAGAGGCTGCTGATGCCGTGCACTTGTTGGGGCGGGGGTTGGTCATAGCTCCATGTCATCTGACATTCCTGGTGTCCCAAAGAATAGCAGGAAAGCCAGTTTAAATACTATGTGACTTATTTTTTTAAAATACGGATGGGGACCTTGAAAATCACAAAGTTGTTAAAAAATGTGGATGCGTAGAATTTGGTATGCCAGGCCACATGGGAAGAGTTCACAATTGAGATCCCGTGGATTTTTATTTTGCCTCTTCCCCAAAGCTAAAGCTGGCCGCTGGGAGAGCACCATTTTCTCTTTTCTGCTGGAGAACACATCCCCTTGGGCCCTGTGAGACACTTCTTTTTATAAAGGGAAGCCAAACCAGGCCTAAAGTTCCCCCATCTCTCTCCTGGTAACTTGTAAACTGTGCGGAAAGGAACCAAATATTATGAATTGCCCTTCCCCATTATCCCAATGAATGGCCATACAGACTAAGCTGAACAACAAAGTCAAAAGGACCAATACAGCCCCTTTTGTAAGGATTTTGAATGTTTTGTAAATGTATTGGTCCATGTGTTGTATTTTGTAGCCTTCCTAGTTCCTGGGCTTTAGCTTCCCTACTTCTTGTATGTGTATGCATACTGTAGTCGAACATTAAAGTCATGACACACACACGAGTCCACTGTGCCTTTCTCAGTAGCGGCCAGTGCTGGTGGTGAGGAGGAAAGTGGACCACGCAGCCTTCCCATTGGGGCCACTGGGGAACACCAACTTTTGCTGAATGGTAGGTTTTCCCACTACCAATCTGGCATCTTTAAACAAGGAAGTGATTTTTGTGTAGTGTTGTTTGCCTTTTCCTTTCCAACAGTGAAAAATTATTGGAGCAGGTTTCTATGATTAAACAGTTTCAAAATGCCCATTTAAAAACGTCCTTTACCCTCATGGTGTTTCAATAGTAACATCTTTATTGGAGTATAATTGCTTTACAACGTTAGATATAATTTCTAAAAAAAAGGAGTAGGTATGTATTTAAAACTTACCTAACATATACCTTACCTTTCATGACTGTCAAGTTTTATGGCCAGAGAGGACAAAAAGGTTCAAGATTAAATAGAAATCTTACATGGGGACTTGAATGTCATTGGTGTCTTAAGGGTGAGTTGTGCCATCTAGGCTGCTTAAGGAATTTAAACAATTGCTCAGAGTCCCAGTGACACAGCTTATTAAATCTTCCAACAGGAAACAGTTGTTAACTAAGGGAAAGTGACTTGTTCAAAATAGACCTGGATTTGAACCAGGTCTACTTTCAAAGTCCATGTTATTAAATGCCAGACTACAACAAAATGTTATCACTATCACATTTCTGCTAACTTTGGATCAAGCTGAGAACCAAACAGCTACAAAATTTATTAGTGTTCATAACAATAAGCAGCAGTTCCCACATCTACTGTTCCCAAATCCTTCAGCATGTCACTCTTACCTTGGAATTCATCCTAGACAACAGTTTTGCTACTTTTCCTTTTGGTATTTAGTATGAAATGCAAAACAAAAGGTCCAAATTATCCTCCTTTTCAAGCATCAATGTGTACCAGCTTAGCAGAAAGTTCTTCTCCTGGACATTCCTTCAGGAAAAAGGGAACCTGCTAGTTAGTCAGTTCCAACAATTGGTGTAAGATCATCTTCTGACCATAACGAACCTGTAAGGCTTGCTGTTCCCTCCAGCTGAGTGTGGCGTAGACCTCCCTACTACTGAGTAAATCTTGCTCAGTTTTTAAGTCTGTGGCATAGGTTTGCAGGGTCAATAAAACACTGTCCCGAAGAAGCTGTCTCCATGATGCTTTGAGTTTGGGGATATTTGTGATTGTCAGGCTGTCCTCTTCCCTTTTATCATCTCCCCATCCATCCTGGTCTTTAAATTCTCTGAACTCCTCAGCAGGCATGCACAGTACCTAGAAGCAACCATGGGGCCCTTTACTTGGGTATTTCCGAAATTGATTTAGAGAAGCCAACCTGCCGTGACAGCATTTAAGTGTCCTCTCCATCCATGCCACCTTTCCTCGCACCTAGATCTAAAATACTTATTTTGAGCATTTACCTTGAGTGTCATGGCCAGTTCCTCTTCTGTCAGCACTTCTTCCCGCCCAATCACAAAGGCTCCCTCTTCCCCTACCATCTCCAGTTTGCATAAGAAATCCCAGCGTTCATACAGTAGGAGCCTTTCAGCTTCAACTTTTGTTCCTGTAGACAGAAAGTACTGGTGTGAACGTCAGTATACCCAAGAGCTCATTTCTCCTTAGTCTACAAAAAGGGAGCAACTACTATTGGCAGAGCACCTGGGGCAGGGATGGAGACATACACCAGTGTCCAAGGTTTAATCACTCACCCTGTAACGCTGCTTCACGAACCGTCACCATCTGAATGTCAGCCGTGTCATCCGTGTTGTCAGGATACGGTTCAGTAAAGCCATACATGTGAATCAACTGCCAGTTAGCCATTTGCCCATAAGTGTTGAAAATCTCATGGCCTTTAGGAATGGGCTGAGTGGCCACCATCCGAAGACAATTCTGGGGTGGAAGGGAGAAGCTGGGGCCAGGCCCTTCCCAGGCCAGCCTCATGAAGATTACTTCCCTCCTAGGAGGGTACAGTTCCCTCCAGCAGGTATAGTTCAGTGATGGTGGGACTGACACTATACCTACCAACATTCTACCTTTAGTTCTTGTTAAGATCCTGTACTGTAGAATAAAAGTGGTGAAACTTAAAGGTCAAAGGTCATCCCCATGGTTTAGTAGGTAATCTTTGCTCAGTCATCTCACAAACACTTAAAAAGTTGCTAGCTGGCTTCCCTGGTGGCACAGTGGTTGAGAGTCTGCCTGCCAATGCACGGGACACGGGTTCCGTGCCCTGGTCCGGGAGGATCCCGCGTGCCGCGGAGCGGCTGGGCTCGTGAGCCATGGCCGCTGAGCCTGCGCGTCCGGAGCCTGTGCTCCGCGGCGGGAGAGGCCACAGCAGTGAGAGGCCCGCGTACCGCAAAAAAGAAAAAAAAGTTGCTAGCTTTGGAGACTTCTCTGGTGGTCCAGTGGTTAAGAATCCGCCTTCCAATGCAGGGGACGCAGGTTCAATCCCTGGTGAGGGAACTAAGATCCCACATGCCACGGGGCAACAAAGCCCGCACACCACAACTAGAGAGAAGCCTGTGCATAGCAACAAAGAGCGCGCGTGACACAACTAAGACCCGACACAGCCCCCCCAAAAAGTTGCTAGCTTTACAAAAATGAAGAATTAGGCACTTCCCTTGCAGTCCAGTGGTTAAGACTGCTGGGGCCCAGGTTCAATCCCTGGGCAGGGGGAACTAGGCTCTGTGCAGTGTGGCAAAAAATCAAAAACAAAACCCAAAAACCCAAGATCAAAGTAGGAACAGCAAATGGACACAAGCTTTTAAAAGTAATAGCCAGGGACTCCCCTGGTGGCACAGTGGTTAAGAATCTGCCTGCCAATGCAGGGGACGCGGGTTCGATCCCTGGTCCAGGAAGATCCTACATGCCACGGAGCAACTAAGCCCGTGCACCACAACTACTGAGCCCGTGTGCCTAGAGCCCTGTCTTCCGCAATGAGACGCCCACACACCACAAGGAACAGTAGCCTCCTGCATGCTGCAACTAGAGAAAGCCTGCATGCAGCAACAGACTCAACACAGCCAAAAATAAATTTATTTTAAACAGCCACTTCCTAATTTTTAATCCCATAAACTTAGATCTTTTTTTGCAACTTTCCACTTAGCAAATAGAATTGATACAAACACAGCCTTGGTATCATCTTAAACCGGTCTTACGAACATCCCCTCTTGTGAAAAGTATTGACACTATGGCTGTTCCAGATTGCTGTCCACAGGGCCCGGAAACAATCTTGGCTCACTAGCACTGCACAGAACAACCAACCTATAGAACCAAATCAGTGAGGGTGCAAGGTTTATCAGAGGATTAACCCCAGCTTTCTTGTAAGGTTTTGAGATGTTTTCAGTTCAGGCGATTTCAGTGGAATACGCAAAGTACACAGAGGAGGAGATAATTCCACCTACACATTTTTAGTATGAGGAGAATGGAGTGTTTAGCTCAACTGCCAGGCCAGCATAAATAACACACCGGTTTGAATCACATGCCCAATCAAGCACATAAGAACAAGAACTGGGACAGATCCACTCACTGGAGAGTATTCTAGATTGGCATTGTGATTGGCTAAGTGGTTTAGTACGTCTGCAGCAGGCACCATCAAAGGGGAGTTTGGCTCCTTTTCATCATCCTCTTCCTCCAGTGGTTCCTGAAAGCTGCCACAGAGAGAACTTTGCTAAAGCCCAGTGCAGGGTGAGAGACGAGTGGAGTTCACTGTTCTTTCCCTTCTAGTCCCTCAATAGAGTTCTAAAAAAAAGGGTCCTTTTTAAGGCTCCGCTCACTGACCTGTAGGCCATCACAAGAGCCACGAGCTGGCGGTAGAGCTCCAGAGAGCGAACCCTGGGGCTGAAAAGATCGGGGTGGGCTTCCATGAAGGGCAGCACGATGGAATAATACTCGCTGCGGATGTTGGCCAAATCCTTCTCCACAGCCTCGGGTACGCCGGTGCCCTGCAGCAATCGCCGGCGCTCCTCCTCTGGCCTGCAGTGACACCCCCACCCAGGTTCTTCACACCACCTACCGAGACTAGCGCTTGGAACCCGTGTCCCAAGGGCAGGGCGGTTCGAGCCAGGCTACCTACGGTGCTGCCCCTCCTACGGCTCTCACCAGAACATGGGGTGCTCCAAGCGGCCCAGCTCGGGCCACAGCGCAAAGTAGGGGCTCCAGGGCGAGGCCGGGGCCTGCAGCTCGTGCAGCAGCGCCAGCAGCAGCGGCACCCATCCCGACTGGCTCTGCAGCGCGCCTCGCTCTGAGGGAGACGAAGAGGTTAGGGCCCCGGCCGGCCCCGCAGGCCCGCCTCGGCGTCCCACCCCCGCCGGCGTAACCACCTCGCTCCAGCAGGCCGCTGATTGAGCAGGTGTACTGCGACAGGAGTGCGGCCCGCGGCACCGCGAACAGCAGCTCCCCGGGCTGCACGCTCTCCCGGGCCACCATGCCGTAGCCGGCCACCGTGCCCTGCCGGCTCACCGCCACCTGAGCAGGGAGAGCGGCCGGTCAGAGCTAGACCGCGCCCACTTCCCCGCCGCGCCCGCCTCCACCCCGCCCCCCACTCACCTTGGGACTCAGCTCCAGTCCTACCCGCCGGCACCAGCTCAGGAAGCTGGCCACCGGGGCCGGATCCTCGCTGCCCGCAAGCCCTGCCACCTGAGATAAGCAAGCGCAGTGGCGTTGCCCCGCCCGGAAGAGCTCGCTGGGGGCGGAGAAGACGGCGGCGCGCGCGCGGAGGAAGGGCCGGGGTTGGGGGAGGGGATGTGGAGTGCGGCAAATGACCCGCGGCAGGCCGCGCAGCCGCGTGCGGGACGGCGCTGCGGACGGGGAAGCGGCGAGGCGCGGCAGAGAGGGGTGCTCCTGCGTCTGCCGCCACAACTCACCCGCCGGCGCTTCGCCTGGGTCGCCATGGTCCAAGGACGCGCAGCCCCGCGACTCCGCAGCCCGGCGCAGGCGCTTCCGGCGTCCGAGGGCAGGACTCTCAGGGGCGGGGCCTATGTTCCCGCCCCGGAACCACGTGATGTTCGTTTCGACTTCCACGCGGAAGAAGAGTGAGGGTTTGCACCTGGTCGTACAACCCCTGCTGAAAACATCCTTGAGGCCGGGTGTCCCCACTTGGGTTAAGAAAACGTGCCGCCGGGTGCAGGAAGATGTGTCCCCTTGCCGCCTTGAGCCTGGTCTGAGCCAGGCACAACCCTTCCCAGTCTTGGTCTGTGACAGCTGAAACCCCTGGGGGTAGAAGTCCGGTTGAAGTGCAAAATCCCATTTCTGGATGAGAAGGGAAGGCCTCGCTGGAGGCCGGCTGGGTGCGCAATTAGAGCAGTTTGTGCAGGTGTTTCGGAGTTGTGTGGTCGGGGCTCCCAGAACTATTGATAGAATACACCCGCTCAGTTTTTCATCGTCTGGTAGCACATGGAGGGGCTTATTTTTATTTACTTGCTGCTTTAGTTGCTG
Source organism: Leucopleurus acutus (assembly GCF_964270905.1). Taxonomy (NCBI): domain Eukaryota; kingdom Metazoa; phylum Chordata; class Mammalia; order Artiodactyla; family Delphinidae; genus Leucopleurus; species Leucopleurus acutus. The sequence continues at coordinate 26,718,207 of NC_139162.1, forward strand.
ACACACAGCAGGAACTCAATATCTATTTATTGGATAAATGGCTGAGTAAATGAATCAGAAATGGTGGTTAAACATGGGGAAATAGCATGCCGTTAAATTTAAGAAAATGAGGCAACGAATATAAAAGTTACAGGTCTGGGTTTTGAAGTCAAATACTGTCAAGGCCACCTCCCAGCTTGGCCTCTTATTAAGGCAAATTCAGTTTCCTCAACTGTGAAACTAAGATAATTAGTATCTACCCTATGGAATTAATGTAAGGATTGGTAAGATGATGTGACAAGATATGGAAATACAGAGATAGATGGAAATGCCTGTCTTCACTCTGAACGGTCAACCCCACCTAAACCCAAGAAGCACCAGCCTCACCAGTTTAAACATAGTCTCTTCCAAAGCTTCTCATGATGGGCATGGCATCACCATACTCAAATTCTTCTTAGTTTCTTTATTAGTTTTTCAGCACAGTTAACTCTTTCTACGTTGACAAGGGTTTTTGTTTTACATTTTGTCATCTCAAAGTCTCATGACATCAGACACCAGAATACACAAAAGTAGGCTCTTCACTTTGTACAGAGAAGAAAATAACAAATTCCATTAATAGTTCACTTTGACCAAAGAAGACAACCTCCGATGGAAAGTCACACGCCGGAGTACCCAATATACATATATATATAATGTATAGATATTTATAGATCTCATCTGAAAGAACACGGGGAAAAAAATCCAAGATTCACAGCGCTATCTACAGTAAAAGGGATTAATTCTACCAGCTTTTCAAACAGTCACATTCTATATTCAAAGGAAGCACGTGAGTGAATAGAACTAACAGACACTCCACTGGGCTCTATAATGGCTTAAGATGACAGAAGGGGGTGATGTGTGCCAAGGAAATGTGGATGCAGGTGTCCCCTCAGCCCCACACACACCCACTCACCCTCCACAGCCCTGCATTTTTCATTGCTCTCCCCTCTTCTCTTTTTTACTCATTTGAGGGCTTGTGGCAACTGATTTAGGCTCAGAGACAAATGGCTTCTGGTTCCTAGGTCAGGAGATTCTACCCAGTAAGGTAGATGAACAGGAAGTATATGGCACAGCCCTGGGCTTCAGCTGGCTGGAAGGGGCTGGGGTGTGTGGGGAGCCTTTCTCCTCTGCCTGGCCCTTGTTCATTTCAGGAAACGTTACCTCCCACCCCAGGACCCAGCAAGCCCCAGCCTGAGCCTACTCCAAATGGCTAGGATGGTGATTTGGGACTGCCAAGTCCTGCTATCTTGGGCCAGTTTTCTCCAAATGAACTCTCTCAGTGATGCCTACGTGAAACATTGGCATAGCTTGACTAGAACTCTCCCTAGAAATGTTTCCAGTGGCCTTGGCCATGCTGCTGCTGATTAAGTTGTCCTCCATGGAACCTAGGGGTGAAAAGGGGGTCTCTGGGGGAACTCTATAGGAACTCTGAGCCACCACTGCCTGCTGGCTTCCAAAGGCAGTCACCACGAAGTTCCCAGAGGCGTACCCAACACTCAAAGACTATCCCAGCCTTTAACCTCAGCCCTAGTCAGCTCCCTAGAGGCAGAGGACCAGGTGACTTTCTGCCTCAGGGCCTTGGCTCAGAAACGGGACAGGGCCAGGAGGCGGCAGACTGTGGGCTGGGACAGTCTGTGGGGTTCCTGCCCTCAAGGTTCTCTGTGTTCTGTCTTCCTTGGGCGGAGAAACCCCTTTCAGCCCCTACCTGCCTGGCCCTACAGCACCAGGCCCACCCACAGAGCACCAGGAAAACTGCTGTTTGGTTGAAGCGCCCCCTTGTGGCTACTGTTCAGATGATTGTCACGGGTGCTAAAATCAGAAACAGATGTGCTTGATGGTGGGGCCGGGGGGTGGGAAAGGGGCCAGCAGAGCTCCAGGGCTCCTGCCTCTGAATGCTCCCTGCTGCTGTCTCCTGGTTCTCATGCCAGTGCCTGAGCTGGACCCTGTTCCTGCTGTCCCAGCACCTACCGTCTCAAAACCCCATCCCACCTTCAAACCTGCCTGCTTGAGGGGGTCAACCCATGCTTTCTTTAATCCAGCATATTATCCTGGATCCTGGCCAGAGAAGGACTCAAAGTCTTCCCTTAGCTAATCTCCTTCCCTGGAGCCCTGCCCTGACTGTGCCTGGGCCTTGGAAAACTGGAAGAGAGGGTCTAAGTCAGCCAAGTTAATGAGGTGAGGGGGGAGGGGAGTAGGGGAGGAGTGAGCCCCTCAAACCATCTGGAGACTGTTCCACTGCAGCATCTAGGACGGATCCCCTCATCTTTTTAAACAAAAGAAAAGTAACCCCATTTCCTCCCCTTCGCCCTCGCAAAAATAAACTAAAGGGGAAATGAGCTGCACAAGGATGGCAGTGGGACGTCGACGCAGGTTGGGGGGCAGGTGAGCATCTTCGTGGGACCAAGGGCTTCAACAGGACACCTCCATGGTGTGGTTGACCTGGCCCAGCCCCTCACTGCTCTCTGAGTGGGTGCAGGCCTGCGGGCGGCTGCCGTCCACCGAGCTGGCGCTGGTGAGGGACGAGGTTCGAGAGCGGGCGAGACGGGTCATGCTGGCCGAGGGCACTGCAGACAGAGAGGGCACCGGGGGTGAGGACCAGCAGGCGGGGCCGGGCGCAGGCAGGTGGGAGAAGGATTTACGCAAGCAAAGCGGCCAGCGAGACCGGTTCTTCCGACGAAGGCATGGAGGCTCATCCCAAGCCAGGGCTCTACACTTGCTCTGTCAAGCCCCAGGCATGCAACGCCAGCGACAGGGAGTGAGCCAAAGGGGCGGGGGGCCACGGAGGCCGGCAGGACCCTCCTCACAAGAGCTGGCCAGAGCTGTGGCCAAAATGGGGTGTCCGTAAGCTGGAGCAAGGATGGGACATTATTTCCAACTCTGCCTCCCTCAAGAGGATGATGGGGCAGGGGGAATGAGACCAGTTCTGTAAAGAAGGGCAAGGTGTGATGGCCCCAGACTGCCCTAAATCCTGTTTCTGCCCTTATTCAGAGTTTTACAAGCGAGACTTGCAGGAAGCAAATTCTACCTTCCTGACCTCAACTAGCCACCTGTCCAGCTCAGGCATGGCTTGCCCCTGACCCCAGGGCCGACACCTCTGAGAAGTTCTGGTTCCAACTGCCAGAGTGCTGGAAGCCACGGGGCCCATGGCAACCTAGAAGCAAGGCTGATCTAAAACCCAGCCAATCTGGAGCCCTAAATGGGACAGAGCCCACGGAAGAGCAGGACACAAGAAGTTCCCATGGCAAGATGCGGCCTGGCTGCAGCACTGCACAGAGGAAGGAGCTGGGGCTCCTGGGGTGGCGGGGGCGGGGAGCTGGGGGGCGGTCCATGCATTAGGGGAGGGGGTGCGGGGCTACCTGCTCCTCCACTCAGCCTTCGGTCCTTCAAGTATGCAACTAAGAGAGAAGACAGAGCCAGAGGGGCAGGGTTGGGGAGACAGAACACGGGTGAAGAGGAGGTCCGGCGAGATGAGGGCGGCGAGATGGGTCAGAGAGGAGAGGAAGGCACAGAGCAGGCTGGGGGCAGGGCCAGAGCCTCAGGAAGCCCCCTCCTGCCCACCCACCGAAGCAGCGGCCACAGAAGGAACCACAGCACTGACTGATGTCAGTCTGGCCCTAGGAGTCGGGAGAGCAGGGTGGGGTGCTCGTCTCACCCCCCGATTCTCCAGCCTGGGCTGCAGCACTGGGGGCTCACGCCCACAAAGCCTTTAAGGCCTATAACCTAGTGCCAGCACCCTCTCCATTCTGCTGGGGCTCACTCTCCCCGTGGACAGAACGCGGGAGGCCCGTATGACCTCCCAAATCCTTCCCAGCTCTTGGGCTGCCTGGTGGTATTTGTCCTGGGGCCCTGAGAATGGGTCCCAGCCCCGTGACAAGTACCGCTCACCCACCCGTCCCAGCAGCGTCCGCCAGGCACTTCCTGGGCTCAGCGCCCAGCCTCAGAGCCCCTGCTGGGTCTCACTGTGGGTCTTGGCCTCTTGCTGCCCTACTTCTCCACAGACAAGCTGGCAGGGGGCCCCGGTCCCCTGGGGGTGGGGGGTGGAGGTCTGTTCCTGGCTGGCCCCCCAGCCTTCCCCCACAGGCCTGTGCTCCCCAGAAGGCCCAAGCTCCAGAGGCTGAGGTCTGGGGCGAAGAAAAATTCGGGCAGAGGAAGTTTGCTTCCAGGAGGAGAGCCAGGCGCAAGGGGGAGACGGAAGGAACTGAGGAGATGCACGTGTGTCAACAAGGGGGCATGTGCGCTGGTGGCGCTCATGAGCAGTGTCTCACCCCCGCACGAGGGGAAGTCGGGGGCGGGCAGGGAGCCAGTTCCACCCCTCTTTCCTCGGGGTCTTCAGATATGCCACCCCCAGTTTGGCTGCCTTCAGCTCTCCTAACACCCAGATGGCCTCACATGCCTTCCCCAGTCCCCAGACTCCAAGTCCACTCCTCTGATGCCCCTGGTACCATCCGGCATCTTCTCAGCCCTTCTCAGGTGCTGTAGGCCCAGCAGGCACTGGGTGGGGTGGGTGACTCACCCCTAGGCAGGCTTCCCCGGCAGGACTCAGCCCCGGGCCCTCCTCCCCAGAGCTGGGAGAAGAGTCCCCCACCCCAAAAGGCCCAGCCCTGTCAGGAGAACAGTGCCCCAAAGCCTCCCCATAGGGCAGGGCCTGGCCTGGGACAATCAAATTACAACCTAGGTGGAGATGCCCTAGAGGCCCCCAGGCACAGCGTCAGCCCCAACTTGCTGCCTGCCCCCCAGTCTCTAGGGCAGGGTGGGGTGGAGGTATACTTACTGTAGCCCATGCCTTGCAGGAAGTACTTGAAGGCTTCAGTCAGCTTCCCGGGCTGCAGGGCGAGGGACAGGTACGTGCTTTGTTTGCCTGCCTGGGATTCAGGGGGAGGGGAGGCTTCCCCAACCCCTGGCCAGGTAAGGGACAGAGAGAGGGCCAAGAGTCTCACCTGTGTGACCTGGGGGAGCCCCCCTGAATCTGCCATCTGCAGGGGAGAGAAGGGGGTGAGCTGAGCAGGGGCCCCTCACACCACACCCTGCCTGTCCCTGGCACACCCGGACAGGCTCCCCTGACCAGACACACCGTCCTGCTCTGCTCCCGCCTTGGCTGGGCCCCCAGGGAGGCCCCTCCCTGTGGCTGGGCGCAGGGTGGGGAGGAGGGCCTCACCTTCAGGAAGGTCGTGGTGGTTGGATCCAGTTTGGAGTTGCACTCAACCTGGGGACGAGGAACAGGCTTCAACAGAGTGAGGCGCCCGAGGGCTATCAGGCGTCCCTCTGCCCCAGGTGCTAAGGGAGGGTCTATCCCCAGAGTTGCGAGGCTCTACAGGTGAGGGAGGGAGTGCAGGGGGCAGACACAGGCACCTTGGCAAGGCCAAGGCCCTGGGGATCAGGAAGCAGCCCCCCGAGGGCCTGAGACCCTCTACTGCACTCACAACTGCTGCTGGGCTGGGGGCAGGGGCTGGGCAGCGGCCTCACAGCGAGCCAGGGCCACCTTGGCGGGGGAGGCTGGGAAAGCGCAAGGCACCCCAGAAGTCGGGCGTCAGAGGTGAAGGAGGGCCGAGGGTCAGCAGGAGACTCTGAAGCCCTGACCCTGCCTGGGTCGAGATGGCAGGCGCAGCCCACAGCCCTGCTCCCCGAAGCCCTGAGGCACACGGAGGGTGTCGTAGTTTGGGTGCACACTGGGGTCTTCTCTGGGCACTCCTGGACCCCTGACCCTCTGGGGGGACATGAACACCCCGGGCTGCCTGCCCTCAGAGTTCCAACAGGAGAGGTGACACATGATCCCCAAACATAATGGATGCATGTGATGGTCAAAGAGGGACCATTGCTGTGCTCATGAATTGCTTATTTCATAACAAGTGAATCCAATTTTAGAGAAAAGAGAGATCTTAGTCTCTGGGCCTAAAATGGGTGGAGAGTGTGGAGAGGCTGCCGTGCTGCAGGGAGGGGTAGGGTGGGGCAATCAGGTGGCCCGGTCCTGGCCCCAGGCCCCTCCGGTCTCCAGGCCTCCCTCATCTGAAGGATGGGGGCTGTCTCAGGCACTGGTACCTGGCAAGATGGTGGGGAAGTGGGATGAGAAGCCCACCATCCGGCGTCCCCCCGAGGCTTCCCGGGGCAGGGTCAGGAATTGGCCCTATTGGCCAGGAGCCAGTGACCCCTTTGCCCCTGCCACCCACTGGCACCAGGGCACAATCCCTCACTCACCACCCCCTCCTCGGCAGGTGCGTTATCCCCGACCACCAGCATCACAGGGCAGCTGCAGACACAGAGGAGAAGGGCTGTCTGGCCTGGGCACCGGAGAGGGGGTTACATAGGCCTGGCAGGCTGGAGGGGGCAGGGCACTTACCGGAGCGTCTTGGCGTTGGGCACTGTTCCAGGCCGGTTAATGTCCAGGTCTCTGCGGCTGCAGGGAGAGGCGGAGGTGAGCATCCCAGGACTGGATCCCGGGGCGGGGCTTTGGGGAATGTCCCCAAGCCTGACACTGCCGTATTTCAACCCCGTCCCTCCACATGGCAATTATGGCCCAACAGCCCTGGAGGTGCTGGGCTGGCCCCAGATTGGGGGCTTACGCTCTAGCGTCTCAACGGTGAGACAAAGCCTCACACGTGCCATTGGTAAAATGGGGAGACAGAGAGCTGTTCTGCACAAGTAGGGACCTGAGGGCTCCCCTCACGTGACTTCTTCCGGGACCCCCAAGCCATGCCAGGTGGGCCCTCACATTTGGCTCTCATCACGGGCTGTGCACCACCACCTGCGCTGGGAGTCCCGTGCCTTAGAGGCAGGCAGGCCAGGGCTTCCCTCCTTCTCCAGTGTTTCTCCAGCACCATGCACACAGCAGGCGTTCAATAAATATTTGTAGGAGAAAGAGAAGGAGGGGCAGGCCAGCGGGGGGGGGGGGGGGGGGGGGGCGGCGGCGGCCACTCCCCTGCAGGGCAACCCCTAAGGGGCTCCAAGGAGCACTTAATCCAACCTCCTCTCAACTTAGGGAGGCCAGCACTGAGGCTCAGGGCAGTGGGGGCAGCGGGTGGCGCCCACAGCCCCCACTGCTCCCACTGGCAACGCGCAAGGGAGGGGGAGGAGCGGAAGAGCTCTGCTCCCCCTCTGCCCCTCGCGGGGTGTGACCCTGGGCAAGAGGTCACCCCTCTCGGAGGCTCATCGGTCCACTCATCTACGAACTGGGAGAGTGTGTTGCCAGCCGTGGGCAGCTGTACCGGGGAGGGGGGCGTCCCCCAACTGCGTGAGCGCTCCCGTCCTGGTGCCGCCAGCTGGGACCCGAGCCGCCCACACCTGTTGTACATGTTCCAGAAGAGCTGCAGGTTGGCCTGGTTCACCACATTCCCGATCTGCTGCCGGTAGCTCTGCACCAACTCTGTGTTGCTCACCAGCTCCTCCTGGGCCCCGGGGACGGGGGATGAGCGCACGGGCGGCAGGGCAGTGTGGAGCCACAGACCGGGACCGGCTCAGAGGGGGCATCTCTGGCCGGAGCGGCCCCTGCCCCAGCCCCAGAGGTGTGGAGGGAGGGGGGGAGGGGGAAGGGTGTGGGGGGGGAGGGGGGAGGGTGTGTGGCGGGAGCCCACGGCCTGGGGAGGGGAGGGGACGGGAGGGGAGGGGACGGGAGGGGAGGGGACCCCGCCCCATCTGTCTCCCCAGTCCGTCACGGGTGCTGCAGTCTCGCGGCTGATCCCGGGGTAGGGGTGAGGCATGTCTGATGCCCCATCACCCCGCCACCCTCTTCCTCCTGCCCGGCCGGGGTGGGGGGCAGAACCAGGCCCTCGGGAGAGTCCCAACCCGCCGCTCCGGCTCCCGCGTGAGGACGGCTCCGCCCCCTTACCTGCCTGAAGAGGTGGGAGAGCACCGTGTCGGGTAAAGTGCTGGTCAGGCTGGAGAGCTGCGGGCCGAGGCGGAGCCAGCGTGAGGGACGGGACGCGACGCCACGCCCCGCCCCGCCCCGCCCCGCCCCACCCCACCCCTTCCAGGCGGACCGCGCTCACCTTGGTGGCCGCCCAGTCGATCCAGCCTTTGCCGTTGGGGTCGATGTTTATCAGCACCAGCCCCTCCACCAGGTCGGGGAAGATGAGCTGCCGGGACAGGGAGACAGGGCTTGGGGGGCGGGGCAGGGAGCCCAGTCTTCCCACCTGGAAAACGGACTGTAAAATTCTGGCTCTGCCCGTCTCACAGGCGGTTGCTAGGATCTGAAGAGAAGGCCGTGCTCTGTAAGGGCTTCAAGGTACCACTGATAACCAAGTGCCTTCAGCTGGGAACTTGCCTGAGGGCCCCTGCCCATCCTCCTCCCCAACTGGAACCTTTCAAAACCCTTTTATTTGGAATCTATCTATGCCTATTTCGCTGTTTTTCAGCCCCTTTAATATACCTTTGAAGAGGCTACTATTGCAACACTAAGGATTAAACATCTTCAATGCAATATTTTGTTTCTTTGCTTTCACAGAAAAAACCCTAGTGATATTAAGAAACTGACCTTCCCAAAGCCTGTTTTGTGTTAGACATTGTAAAAGAGATTCGAGTTTTCTGTTCGACTGTCTGCCTGTGTTAGGGGAAAATGGTGATATATATACAATACTGAGGTCATGTCAAGGTTGTCTGGGGGTGGCTGGGAATAGTTGACAGTTAACAAAGTGGTTAAGTACTGCAGTGGAAATTGGAGTTGAAAATTCTTAGTCAGTTTTTTTGTTTTATTCTTTTTTTTTTTTTTTTTGAAGAAAGAAATACTTTGAATCCTAAAAACTAAGTTTTTGCTTTTAGAGATGGAAAGCTTGTGAGCTCCTACCCGACACGATGTTTCTGAAACCTGAATTTCTTTAAATCTCGCAAACTTATCATAAGTGTAATTTTAGATTAAAAAATGATTCATCTTTAAGTATTACCCTAATTAGTGAATGAGTGATTAGGATAATCCTTATTTAGTGGCTGGAGTAATTAGTTGTATAGTTTGTTGCTAAGAGAAAGTTTGCTTTTGGATAATGGTTGAAGCAACTTATGGCTCATAGTGTTTTAAGGAATTGTATAGAAAAAGTAACCTTGTTTTTTTTTTAAAGTTAATTTCCTTGGAGGAAAAAAAGAAAAAAGGACTTTTCCTAAGTGAAGAGGAAGTAGGGGGAGGAGGAAAGGAAGACAGGAAGGAAAGTTCCTGTGAGGTTGCCCCTGGGAGAGACCAGTCCTGGGATTAGTTACAGGGGCGGGTGGAGAGACTCACTGCAAACTTGGCCAGCACGTAGGCTCCAGCTCCCACGCCAATGCCAATCACGTACTTGAACCTGATAGAGAGCACGGCTGGTCACTCTAGGGGTTTCCCATGATTGCCATCCACAGCAGACCCACCCATAGCCCTCAGCGCTCAGCTGGAGCCTGCTGGCTCTGCGGAGATGGTGGGCGCCCCCTGGCCCCCAGCACAGGGCCAGGGCAGGGCGAGGACTCACCCAAAGTGCTGCACCACACTGGGGAGCATGGCGGCTAGCTGCTCCATGGAGGGGAACTGGTACCTGCAGGCAGAGCACCAGGTCAGGCCCAGTGCAGCCGGGGGTACAGGGCTGGGGAAAGCTGGGGAGTGGGTCGCTCCGGGTACCTACCCCTGAGGAAACTGCGAGGCCCCCACCTGCTGACCGGGGGCATCCACGTGGCACACCACGAAGTGCTTGGTGATCTCCTGCATGTCCTCGAAGTTGAAGAAGGTATTGAAGCACAGCTTGTCTGCAAAGACAAAGCTCTCAGCTGTGGCTGAGCCGGGAGAGGCGGGCAGGGAGGCCCATGGATGCTGAAAGGGAGGTCGAGGCAGAGGTGATCAGCCTCATGGTTCAGCGGGGAAACCGAGACCCAAATGGCTAGGGGCACAGAGCCAAGTGTGAGTGGGGATCTATGGGGCTCTGTGGGGAGGGAGGGGGGCCTCTCTGTTCCGGGAGATTCGAGGCAGTGGAGGGCCAAAGGACGCTGAGGCGCACTTACGGTTGAGACCCACGTCATGGTAGGTGAGGATGGCCGGGCGGTTCCCCTTGGGGGAGCCCCGGATCACCACGTGCAGAAGGCCGTAAGGCGTCTCGATGTCGTGCTCCTGGAGGGAAGAGACAGCGCTGGACACTCCGGGCAGCCCCCAGTCCTGGCTCTTCCAGGATATGATGCTGTGGGGCAGCCTGGGGGCTGCTGGGCCTCTGGCGGGACTTTCACCCCCATAGGGTGGGGCGTCCCCTTCTCACCACCCCCAGCCACCCCCAGAGAGGACAGACCAGAGGGAGCACCCCTTCCCAAGGCTGTTCAGCACAGGGGCAACGTGAACTGGTCTGCATGTGAAAGTTCTGGTCTCCTCTGCAAACCAGCCAGTGGGACGAGCTGCCACTGCCCAGGCCCAGGCTCAGGCCCTGCTGCACTCAGGCCTGCAGGGTCCAGTGAAGCCCATTTTCCCCATCTCATTGCAGTCCCTCCAGGACAGCTCTGCCATCCCCACTGAGTCCCGCCCCCACCATGTTCCCCCTCAACTCAGAAGCCTTCAAAAGGGCCGCAGCTCCTGAAGGGGACTGGCCTCAACAGCTCACCTAGAATCCACGGCAAAGACCCCTTGCTAGCCAGCCCAGCCTCCCACCCCGACACCTGCCCCTGGTTCCACCTCCAGGCTCTTGCTCCTGCCTCTCCGTGATCCCCAAGGCCTCCCTCAGGCTAGACTCCCACCCCCTCCCCAAAGGCCTTCTGCAGCGGCCGCTCTGAGGTCCTCTCGTGTTCACGCCTTTGCTTTCGCTGCTCAGGGCCGTCAGTTCTCCAGGAAGCAGGAGCTGGATGCCGCAGGTTCAAGACCCGCTCCGGCCCCTACTGTGTAACTCTGAGCAGGGCATGCACTTCTCTGTGCCCCAGCCACCGCTGCCTAAGCCACCTCATCAGGACTCTGTGAGAACTAAACAAGCTGATATCTGCCGAGTGTTTAGCACTTGGAAAGGGGCCCAGAAAGGGGGCTGCCGTGGGTGGGCATCTCTAAGCCCTGGGGAGGCGCCCTGCTGGCTGGTCCTTCTGCAAACTATTCCCTCTTGGCCACTCATGGGGAGGCTCCAAGAGGGTCTGTCAAAGCTGAATAAACAGCCCTGCTGGCACCAGGGGGAGTCCTGGGAACTACAGGGGGGTGGCCCCAGGGAGTTGGAGGTGGGGCTACGGTCAAGGACAGTCAGATGTGACTGAGCACCTACTGTGTGCCAGGTGTTATGCAAGAGAGAAGGAGCTCGTTTCCCCATCTTTCAAGGGGAGGACACTAGGATGCTCAGATTCAGAGACAACCTAAGTTCTTGCCTCCGACAGGAAAGTGGAGACTCAGGCAGGGAACATCTTCTTGGAGACTGGCCTTCTTGGGTCTGGGCTCAGAGGACCACTGTCGAGGCCTGTCTCCAGTGGGGAGAGACAAGGCAGTGCCAACCCTGTGGCTCGAGGCTGCACCCCGGGAGCCACACTTCTGGGAGTCCTCCAGGCAGGCCCGAGCCCGCCACAGCCTCCCCACGGCCCAGGCCTGTCCTCCCTCAGGGCTATCAAAATAAGGAACAATTCCTGCTCACTGACCACTGACCAGATGCTTTTCATGTATCTTCTTATTTATCCTCACAGAGGAGGAAACTGAGGCTAGGAAAGAACTGACTTGCCCAAGGCCAAGTTCCGAGAAGGCAGAGGGGGACCTTGCCAGGGGCGAGCCTCAGGCTGCTTTTTTCTGAGGAAGACCTCAAGCTCCATGCAAGAGACTTCTGAGCAAGCAGCCTCTCTACAGGGCGCGTGTCCCTGCCGGGCCCCTGCCTCATCCCCGCCCCAGGCTCTGTTGGCGCTGGAGGGCAGGGCCTGGGGCAGGAAGAGTGCACAGTGCTAAGGAAGGTGGGATGGGGCAGGAGGGGCACACGGTGTTATGGAGGGTGGGCTGGGGGCAGGAGAGGGCGTCCACAGCACAAGAGCTGCAGTGCGCTTCCTGCGGCATAGTTCTCGGAGCGGGGTCAGCTCTAGCCAGCAGAGCGCAAGTCAGGGCCCAGGGCGTGGTCCTCCCAGATCTCCACCGCCCCGTGGGTGTGTGTGTGAGGGCAGTGTCTGCCCCTCCCAGTCCCGGTGTGGCCGCCCAGGTCCCCATGCCCCACCAGGGGCAGCGGGACTAAGTCGCAGTGCTTGCACCACTAAGGCTCAGGCCCCCGGGGATGGGCTGGGCTGGGCTGGGCCGGGACAGGCCATCGGGAGCACCAGCCCGGTTGCCCACTGACCTTGGCTCAACCCTCCACCGACCTCCCTGCACCCTCTCGACCCAGGAGTGCAGATCCAGGTAATCCTGATAGAGGCCAAAGGTCCCCAAGAGGGGCGCCCCAAAGGCCGCAGCCAGACGCGCTTTGAGTCCCCCGATCCCCAGGGCCGAGGGCTCTCATTGGCTCTTGGTGACGTCAGAGCCCGTCCCCGCCTCCAGGTGGGCGCCAGCGCGAGGCACTGCGGCAGCAAGGGAGGGGGCTGTAATGTCCTCTCTCTCTGCCTGTCCGGCTCCCCTCATCTGTGACCTTGAGCGCTGCGGGGGGGGGGGGGCGGGGGGGCCTTCCGAGTGCGTGCAGGGCTGCTTGGATTCCTCCCATCAACCGCATCAATAATTCAAGGACCGGGTCTGCAGCTGCGGGTAGGCGCTGACGTCGTTGTCTGGGTAGAGGTCGGCCCCATGGCCTCCGGACCCGGCAGGGCAGGCTACGGGGTAGAGGGGTATGTGTGCCCCTGCCTCTCCCTCCTGGAGTTAGAACAGCACCGAGCCTGGGCACCTGCTGCCCCAGGCAGAAGAAGGAGGCACCCTGGTCCCCCCGGGGCCCCTAGCCCTGCAGGTTCAACCCTCCAGCATTGCCTTCCTACGCCCAGAAAATAAGGCGCAGCGACCCCCTTCTCCCTTCAGGGACCCCAGCCTGACGGACCAGTTAACACCATAACCCAGACTTCCCTACTTCTGCCTGACTGGCACCCTGCAGTCCCCCAAACAACCAAGACAACCCGCGCAGGGTCAGGAGGTGTCTGCAGGCACAGACACGCAGGGAACAGCTTCCACAGGGCTGAGGTGGTCACAGGCGCCAGGCAGAGCCAGGTGGGCACATGCCAGGCGGAGGGCACACCGTCAGTGGGGTATACACATGCCTACACACCGATCCAGACAGGCTTACAAACAAGTCACAGCCCGTTCCAGTTTGTGCAGAGATTTCAGCCTTCCCCGCCCTCCCCTGCGGACCCTGACCAGCAGCTACCCACAACCGCTGCAGCAGACCAGCGTGCCTGGAACCTGCTGGCCTTGCCCAGTGACCCCCAAGGTGAGGCGACTGAAGGCAGAACCACCACCAGACAGAGGTAGAGGGATCCCCTCCCTCCCCGCCCGCCTCGCCACCGCCAGACTCCGCACTCACCCCATCCCAGCACTCCGGCATCTTGCTGAGGGAGGCGACGCGCCTCGACTAGGAAGGGCGAACAAAGGCCTGAGTCACCAGAGTCCAGAGAGAGGGGGCAACGCAAGTAGGAGACCAGCGGCTCTATGACGGGGCACAGCTCCCGGGCCATTTATATGTAGAGCCAGGGGGTGGCGGGGGGGGGGGGGGGGGGGGCCTGGGCTGGCCCCTCCTCCCTGCGGGGTTTCTGAGCAGCCACTCGCTCACCCGGAGCCCCTGCTCCCAGATTGGCTTTCAGGAGACAAACTTGGCTCTGATTGGCTTCCAAGGTTCTCATTCACCCCATCTCCTGCTCCTCCCACCCCCAGCAAGACATCAGTCTTGATGGTCCCCAGCCCCTGCAGCCGGCCCACCCCCAGCACAGAGGCTCACAGCAGCAGCTGCACACGGGTCCTAGGAAGACAAGAGGCCACGTGTACAGATGTGCCCTGTGACAGGCACACAGGAGCCTCTCAAAGACGAGCACACCGAAGCGGGGCAGGGTGGACCACACAGGTATGCCCTAGACAGCAGAGCCCTTGACCCATACCCTGGGAGCAGGGAGGGCCCGAGAGCGCCCCAAGCCCAGCCTCCACGTCAGAAAGGCCTAGATCCCTTAACCTTGAGGGGATACGGGGAGTGACTGCTGCCTGGGGCAACCTGGGTCATGACCCTACTCCAGGGGACTGCTCCTCCACCCCCAGGGTCTCCGCTTGGGCAGCCCCCACTTTGCCCACATGTATACCCAGCGCCTGCTCATGCTGGGGAAATGGGGGTTCTGGGGCCAGGGGGCCTGGGCAGATTGCAGGACCAGGGAGATGGTGGGCACACACCAGCTCTGCCCTCCCCCACCCCCACCCTGCAAAAGGGGCTGGACGCCACTAGAGACAGGAGGAGGGACGGGAGGCAGCTTGTCCATGTGGGCATGCCCACCTGCCGCAGACACACCCAGCCCTCTTTCCTGGGGCCACCCAGCCTGGGGCTTGGCTCTCGAGTCTCTGGGGAGCAGGATGCTCAAGCCGCCTCCCGCCTCCCGCTGTCCTGAGCAGCAGGACAGGTGCTGGAGGTCACGTGGCTCAAGATTTGGGGGTGGAGCTGGCCAGAGACATGCAGGCAGAGTAAAGAGATTAGAAGGGGCAGGGAAAGGAGAGCAGAGAAGGAGAGGAAATAGGCCAGGGAGGGGAGCAGAGGAGGGAGCCCAAGGGCTGAGAGAAGCAAGAGCAACAGAGAGAGGGAGGGGTGTGGGCCCCTGTGCCCCCATTCTGTCTCTTTGGTGAGGGAACACGCCACTCGTCCCAGCCTGTGCCGACAGCCCTGCACACTGGCTGGCTGCCCTGGGGGAAGGTGGTCACCTCCCCATCTCTGGGTGCCTAGTGACCTGGCCAGCACCTGCCACGTATGCTATTCCTGGCCATGTCCTCTGCCTGGGGGGCATCAATAACTTTCCTTGCCCCTCTCTGACCTCTCGCACTGCGGGCCTAGTGCAGAGTGCTGGGGGCCTGTGGTCTCCCAGGGAAGCTGGGGTGTGGAATGCGCTATCCCCCAGCCCCTCCTGTTCTGTCCATGTTTCCTGTTCCCTGCAGCCACTTCGGCACAGGCAGAGGCTCTGGCAATTGAGGTGGTGTGCAAAAGCACAGCCCTGTCTGCAGACAGGCCCACAAAATCCTCCCATATGCTTCTGGAAGAGGGGCAGGGTGGGGTGGCCTCCCACCCTTTCTGCCACTAAAACCCTGCCCCTTCATGGTCCCCATCCAACCTTATGCCCACCTGAACCTCTGAGTAGCCTTTCCCACCCTTGGACCTGGGAGATCTCAGACACTGCCCACCCCAAGCCACGGCCTCCCAATTCTGCTCAGCTCAGTGGTTTCAAATCCACAGACCTGAGTTTAAATTCCAGCTTCCCCACCCACTAGCTGGGTGACCTTGGACAAGATTTTTAAACTCCTCTGTGCCTTAGTCTCAACTGTCAAATAGGAATTGTGCCTTCCTCGCAGAGCTGCTAGGATGAAGAAAAGCCTCATACATCACTACATGTAGCGGCCTGTATGCAGGCCTATATGTAGGCCTCTCCCAGGCCTGCCCAGGGGAGAGATGGGATAATCTGTGTGTCTCTCCAACCTGTTGGCCTCCTCCCTGGAGGTTGTACAGTTGTGGCTGAATAAGGCAGGTTCAGGTCCTGCTAGCCAAACCCTGCTAGTCTTTGCTGTGTGACCTCAGGCAAGTCAGTCAACAACTCTGAGCCTCCACATCTGTAAATGGTAGAAAAGCAGTGTAGCTGCTTGCACAGGTAGCCTTAGGGGGCAAGGGTAACACATCATCTTCACAAACCTATGAGACAGGATGAAGTGCTGAAGCACAGAGAAGTAAAGTCTCCCACTCAGCTAGTAAGCAGTGGAGCTCAGCACCCCAGGCCTGAGGTCACATTAAGAGTAGTAAATGCTTAGTACCATATCTCCCATGTGCCATACTCCATCCAAATGCTTTGCACATGTTACTTTATTTTATCCTCTGAACACCCACTTTACAAACAAGGAAAATGAAGCACAGAGAGGTTCTGTAACCTGCCCAACATCACACAGCCAGTGGGTACAGAGCCAGGAACCACACGCAGGCAGTCTGGCTCTAGTGGCCACTAGTCACAGCCCAGGGTCTGAGTGCCCAGCCCAAGGGCACCAACCCCGACCCTACAGACACCCAGGGAGGGCTGAGCTACCTGCCTCACTCTACAAATGAGGTAGGGACCTGTACTGGAGGTCAGGTGGCAGGGCCAGGACCTGGACCCAGGTCTTCCTAGTTCTAGTTTGTCCTTCTGCCTCCCCCACTGGCTGGGCCCACTGAGGCAAGGGACTGAGCAGGATAAAATCCCTGCCAGGCCTTGGCCCAGACAAGGGCCATCCTGGCAGCTGCTTTACTGAAAAAACAATTAAAAGAAAAAGCAGCCGCTGTGTGCTGCACCCAGAGTACACAGTAAGGCACCTTTCAACACATGCTGCACTTTACCAAGCAAAGGATCTTGAGAACCAAGGTCCCACACACATGGGGTGACTACCCTAGTCTGGGCCCGGCAGATGGGTGCAGAGGACCCCAGGATTCTCATCACCTATTTCACCCTCCAATCTGCCTCCCAGGGTGCGTGTGTTTTGGGGGCTGGCAGTCAGCACCGTTGGCGTCCAGTGAGTCCCACTCAATGTCGGGCAGGGGCTGATTGCTCTGGACTTTATTTCAGCAGCCCCCTCCTGTGGAGGAGGGTCTGTTTGTTCACACATTCCAGCCCTCATTTGGAGCAGGGAGGACAAAGGGAACTCTGGCTGGGCCTGGGCCACCTTGTGGACACCTCCCCGGCCTCTAGTTCCCCACTCCCCCAGGCCTCATCCTGTCTTCTCGAGCTCCAGAGGCCTTTGTGTTTGGAGCTGGTGCTCCCAGGAGACCAGAGCATGTGCCCAAGGGCCACTCTGATGCCTCTGCTTGCGTCCTTGAAGGACAGGTGACCCAGGGTCAAAAGCACAGTTCGTATCCAGATCCTCAGATCCTGGCTGCAGCTCCGTGCGCCTGGGAGAGGAGCCGGCGGGCCACCCCTCCTTCCACGTCACCCCTGCGTCCAGACCACAAGGCTGAGGCTGTCACGGGGCTGGGAGACTGACCCAAATTGGATGGTGGCCTGGGGGCTAGCTCCTGCCAGCCAGGAGGAAGGTCCCAGAAAAGTCTGACTTTGTTCAGTAGGTTATGATGGCCAGCGGGGCCCTGGAGCCCTGTGAGGCTCCCATTGTGTCTGCTGTCATGCCTTTTCTGAGACCCGGAAATAAACGGCCACTATGGGACTCACAGGGGAGGAATGGTTGGCCAAGTGAGCAAAATCAGAAATCATCATGCAGAGAAATAAAAACAAAGAATGATTTCAGTTTCACAGGGAATCTGGCATCAAACTAAAGAGGACATGGTTGTCCTGGGCAACTGTTGCCATGGAAACAGGAGCTATTTCGGAGCATCAACCTGGCTTTCATAGGAGGAAAGTGCTGATTCAGATGACAGCATCCTCACTCCCCCAGACCTCTCCTCCTTTCCCTGTCCTGTTCAAGGAGAGAGGGGGCATTTCTCCACGGGACAGAGGGGAGGCAAAGCCACTGTGAGCAGTGGGGGTGGTCCTGGAGGCTTCCAAGTGCCCAGTCCCTGTGGCTTCAGGCTGGGGGCACGTGGAAGGGCTGTGAGCCTCCTCTGAAACAGGCTGGGTGGGGGAGGGGCCAGCCAGCAGCTGGTCCCCATCTGGGGAGGCTGAGCAGAGACCTACCTTCCAGTCTGTGTCCACAGCCAAGAGGAAGGTGTCGGAATTCTCCTAAAGCAAGGCAAACAGAGGGGGTGGCTCGTTAGGCCCCAGGCTGGGCCAGGCAGGGAAGGCAGGCGGCCACAGGGGCTCTGCCTTGAGCAGACTCGCTTGCTGTTCCCCAGGCTATCTTTTTTTTTTTTTTTTTGGCCACACCATGCGACATGTGGGATCTTAGTTCCCAGAAGAGGGATCAAAGCCGGCCCCCTGCAGTGGAAGCACGGAGTCTTAACCACTGGACCGCCGGGGAATTCCCTCCCCAGTCTATCTTAATGTTAACAAAAGTGACAGAGGGCTTCCCAAGCGCCGGGCATCAGGCCATTTAGTACCTGACAGATGAGGCTACGAGCAGCTACACACATTGATTTTACCTGTTAATTTTTTTTTACCTATTAATTGAAAACGTGAAGATTTCCACTTTGCAGGTGAGAAGGGTGAGGCTCAGAGAGATGGAAGCACATGGCTAGAAAGTGATGGAATAATCTCTGACCCCAAATTCTTGCTGTTCAGCACTTTGCCCGCTGTCCCCACAGATGACTTTTGAGGTCGCCCATCAGGGCACAAGCGCAGAGGCGGGCCTATCACACCCACTTTAGGGATGGAGAAGCTGAGGGAGAAGGGGGCTTTTCTGACCTGCACAAAGGCGCTGTCTGGGCCTCTGCAGTAGCTGCTCTCACCTTTCCACACCTGCCTGCTTCATGCTCTCAAAGCACCAAAATCCCCTGCTTTTAGGCTCATTTATGGTGACTGGTGTGAGTCTCTGATTGGTGCCCATCCCTCCCACTGGACTGCAGGCACCGAGAGGGTATGGACCACGTTTGGCTCAGCTCTCAGCATAAAGCCTGGCATGGACCAGGCTCCTCAAACACAAACATATCTGGATGAACAAGTCTAACTTCATGAGTGAGGGGAGCATGGCTTACATATACCCACTGTTTATAAGGTGGCAGAAATGGAGAGTGGAGGAATGGGGGCCTGAACCCCATGTGTCTGTGTTGCCAGGCTCTCCCCGATGCAGCCCGGCGGCCCTCAGACGCTCTACACCCGCCCTGGGTCTCTGTCTGGGGAAGGAACCTCGTGGGGGGATCCCACATATCCAGGAAGAGCAGAGATCTGGGGCCTCTGCCCTGCCTTCTACTGTGTCTGTCTAGAACCCTCTCTGCTCTCCTCTGCTCACTGTGGGCAGATTACTTAGCTTCCAAGCCTCAGTGTCTGTGAGGATTAAACAAGGGGCACAGAGAGCAGTCACTCTCTCCTTGGCACTGCTGCACTGGACTCTGTGTGCTACAGATGCTACTGACTACATATGTGGATAAATGAGACAGACGAGAACCAGGATATTATGGGAGGACAGCGAGCGAAGGGCAGGGCTACTAGGTGCAACAAGGAGGAAAATGAACCCAAGTCACAGGAGCAGGGAGGAAAACATTGAAAAGCAGCGAACCTGATGTTTTCACCCACCTGCATTCTGGCAGTTGGAGTGGGAGGGGTGATGGAAAAAATCAGACAGCACTAGAGGCTCTCGCACGAAAAAGGAAAGCCAGCTCTCAGATGAGATCAACAATGGCTCTCCTCCCCTCCTGGTTCCTCCAGGGCCTGGGGAGGGGAGGAGAGCATGGTGGCCACTCCTGGACCCTCCAAGGAAGGGGGCAGGGGTCTGGGGGAAAGGGTCGAGGCTGGTTATCAATGAATCCTCTTACCTTGGAAGACCTTGCCCGAGGGGGGGCCAGGGAAAGAGATGCAGCAGATTTTCAAGGGGATGGGAAGCTTCAGATGGGCAGGACCCCAAACCAAGAAACAGCAGGCATAACACAAGCCAATCCAGAGACACTGGAGGCCTGGGAGGAACCACATGAACATTCCAAGGAAAACTGGTGGGCGAGAGGGCCCAGCTGAGAGGAGGGGAGCAGGCCCAGGAGCGGCCTAAGGAGACCCAGGTGGGGATGCAGGCATGGGGAGAATCAACAATTCTTCCACGGAGCCCTGGACACACCAGGCAAAGACTTCAGAAGCAAGCGAGTCTGCAATGGCGGAGGGACGGTGGGTAACCGTGTGGAAGTATTTGCTCCTCAGTGCATTCAGGGAATTTGCACCTGGGAGGTTGAGGAAGATTTAAAAAGTGAAAAGGACTGGCGCTTCTGTCCCGTGCAGCTGGACAGGGGAATCTGTCCGTGGGTGTAACCGCCTGGGAGAGAGAGGCAGAGAGCGAGGCAGAGCTTCAAGACAGGACTGCACCAGTTGTCACTGAAATCTGCAAAGGCCACACTGGGAGCACCTAGGAGGATTCTGGGGGGTTGAGGATGGGGCCATTAGTCCGCCTTGGGAAAAGCAGATGTGACCAGTGACCAGGTCTACAGGGCTTGTGCTGACCCGAGAAAGGAGAGCAACTCAGCTGGGGATTCGCAGCCTCCGTGGAGGACTGAGACGCAGACCATCGTGCAGGGGAGCCAACTCTGGTCCAGGTGGGATGAGGGGAGAGACACCAAATGCAGCAGGAAGAAGGCAGAGCCCGGGGGCTGGCTGGTCAAAGGGGCTCAGGGAGGGAGGGGCAGCGAGGTGCTGGGCCAGGCTGGGCAGAGAAGGGGAGCGAGGGGCCCTGCCAAGGTGGGGGGTGGAAGAGACAGGCATGGAACGTGTGAGGCCAAGGTGCCCTGCGCGCTCTGTGCCACCCACAGCTGCGCACCCCGTACCGGCAGGCAGCCCCCTACCCCTGAGCCCTGGTGATGAGTGCAGGGGTCCCTGAGAGCCACCATCCGGCCCACCACGCCCTCACAAGAAGGCTGGTGTCTGCTCGCATGCCTCCAAAGATGGGCTGTTTGTGGGGAGGAGGGACTTTTCAGAGAGTTCTGAAAAACTTCTTTCTTCTGAGCTGCATCACAATCTATAGCTTCCACCCGACCCAAGTCTTTACTGAGAGCCTACTGTGTACCAGGCACTGTGCTAGGAACTGGGGAGATCGGGGAACCAAACGGACAGGGTCTCTGCTCCAGGAGCCTGTGGGGCAGAGCCCGAGAGCCCTAAGTGCCAGGCCCGGAGGGTGTGCGGGTGTCAATATTAGAGCCGGTGGTCGGAGAAGGCCTTCCTGAGGAGGGGGCATCTGAGCAGAGCCTGAACAAAATGAAGGGCCAGCCCTGAGGAGTTCTGCGGCTAGCGTGTCCCAGGCAGAGGAAACAGCCGGGAATATGATCAGCCTGCTCAAGGAAGAGCAGTGAGCCTGGGAGACAGGATAGGAGCCAGCAGGGGGAGGGGGTGCAGAGCACACCCTGGGCCCCGGGAAGGACTGTGGCTGCAACTCCGAGTGCTACGGCAGCCACTGGCCAGCTGGAAGCAGAAAAGTGACATGATGTGTGGAATTTTTAGTTTACGCAAAAAGGATAAAATTACGGGGGTACCTTACCAAAGCCAAGAACAATAGTTAAAAACAGGCCTCAGGAGGGATGGTGGCCAGTAATAGAAATCAAATCTGGTCAGTCTAAGCAAAAAAGGGAAATCTATAATTAGGATACAAGGGTGCCTTACCAAACCAAGGGCAGGACTCAGGAAGGGCTGGAACAAGTGAACGGAACACATCAGAAAGCCAGGAATGACACGATGTAGTTTACAAGGTTGTACAGAGCAAGGAGACCAGTGGGGAGGCTCCTTCAAGCAGAAGGAAGGCGGGTGGGGCTGCCGTGCCGAGGCGAAGAGTGGAAGAGAACGTGCGAGGCCAAGGTGCCCTCAGCTTTCTGTGCCGCCCACAGATGCACACCCGTACCAGCAGGGAGCACCTGGGCAAGAGATGATGGGGGCCTGGAACAGGGAGGAAGTAGAATTAGAACCAAAAGTCTACCAAGTGTCCAGCTCACCAGCTGCTCCCCGACCATTCCTGGGGGTTGCCCTCAGGTAATCAGGTCTCATAAGTTAACTTGAGGTTCTGTTTTAAAAGTAAAACTGCACCCGAGGAATTCCCTGGTGGTCCAGTGGTTAGGACCCCGCGCTCACACTGCTGAGGGCCCAGGTTCAATCCCTGGTCGGGGGCGGGGGGGGGGGGCGGGCGGAACTACGATCCTGCAAGTGGCGGGGCAAAAGAAAAAAAAAGAAGACTGTACCCTTCTTGGGGACAAGACTGCTGGCCTCATGTGGTTGGGCCCCTGGCACCTGGACAGCCACTCTGTCCCAACATGTGGAACTCAGCAGCTCTTGGGCTTATCTCCTTCTGGAGGGAGGATCTGGGAGGCTGGGGCAGAGCAAAGAAAGGTGTGCCGAGGATCCAGGGACTGGGCCCCTGGCTTCCCCACCTGTAAAGTGAGGGGGGCTGGGCGGCACAACCAGCAGGGACCTACAGCCGTGATGCCCCAGAATTCTATGAGCAATGGACCCATAGCTTTTCCTTGCAGGAGGGAAAGGGAAGCTGTGCTGGGTGTCACCACAACAAGAAAACGTAAGAATCCGCCTGCCAACTCAGGGGACACAGGTTCGAGCCCTGGTCCAGGAAGATCCCACATGCTGCGGAGAAACCAAGCCTGTGCGCCGCAACTACTGAGCCTGCGCTCTAGAGCCCGCGAGCCACAACTACTGAAGCTCTCGCGCCTAGAGCCCATGCTCCGCAACAAGAGAGGCCACCGCAATGAGAAGCCCGAGCACCGCAATGAAGAGCAGCCCCTGCTCACCGCAACTAGAGAAAGCCTGCTCACATTAACGAAAACCCAACGGAGCCAAATAAATAAAATTAAGAACATTTTTAAAAAATGCTATTAAAATAAAAGAAAACGTGGGTGGAGCTAATTCTGAAATCTAACGCCTGGTGTTCAGACGAGGGCCCTTTGGGATAAAATAACCACCTCAGATGCCTTGATGCCACTGCTCCTGGAAACACTGCTGGTAATACTTTCCCTCATACCTCAGGGGCTTATGAGGAAAAAAGAGAGGCTGCAGACATGAAAGGCCCAGGTAGTTGGGGAAGCATCGTGACCCCACTGGAGGCAGCACTGCCCAGCGGGGACCCTCTTGGGGCTCAACAGCCGCCCACAACCAGGGGTTGAATACGGGCCTCATTCCCCGAGAGCTGTGTGACCCTGGCCAAGTGAGTTAACCTTTCTGTGCCTCGGTTTTCTCATCACTAAAATGGGAATAACTCTTCTACAGAGCCTCCCAGCCTCAAAGACAGCCAAAGCCACAGCGAGGTTGGCTGGGTTTTAGCTGCGTGGGCGTTCAGCCCACCGGGAACTCTCCCAAGGCGGGGACAAGGCTTCTCAGGGTGGCTCACGGGATGGAGGGCCATCTCCTAGCC
Organism: Leucopleurus acutus; assembly: GCF_964270905.1. Lineage (NCBI taxonomy): Eukaryota > Metazoa > Chordata > Mammalia > Artiodactyla > Delphinidae > Leucopleurus > Leucopleurus acutus. The sequence goes on from NC_139162.1 coordinate 26,741,200, forward strand.
ATCAGCAAGATTATTTGTAGTGAGGTGCATGGACCTAGAGTCTGTCATACAGAGTCAAGTAAGTCAGAAAGAGAAAAACACCGTATGCTAACACATATATATGGAGTCTAAGGAAAAAAAAAAAAAGATCATGAAGAACCTAGGGGTAAGACGGGAATAAAGACACAGACCTACTAGAGAATGGACTTGAGGACACAGGGAGGGGGAAGGGTAAGCTGGGACAAAGTGAGAGAGTGGCATGGACATATATACACTACCAAACGTAAAACAGATAGCTAGTGGGAAGCAGCCGCATAGCACAGGGAGATCAGCTCGGTGCTTTGTGACCACCTAGAGGGTTGGGATAGGGAGGGTGTGAGGGAGGGAGACGCAAGAGGAAAGAGATATGGGAACATATGTATAACTGATTCACTTTGTTATAAAGAAGAAACTAACACACCATTGTAAAGCAATTATACTCCAATAAAGATGTTAAAAAAAATAAATTAAAAGAAAATAGACTAAAGGGAAGGCGCGCGGTTTCCTTCTCGGTCACGAGGTGGCGCCCTCCGCCCTCAGGACCGCGAAGGGGCGACTCACCAGCTCAGTGGCGTCCTGGCCCCGGAGCAGTGGCTTCTCCTCGGGGAATCGCAGCTCCTGCAGACCGGCCATGGTCCCGTCGTGGAGCAGGAGCCCTAGCGAGGGAAGGCGAGGACAAGGGTTGGGCCCTGCTGCGACAGGCACGCCTGGGCCCTGCTCGGACTCTCTCGGCGGGCGGAGGGGACAGCGCAAGCCCGGGCTGGGGCAGGGGCACCGGGGACCACACCGACCCCTCCATCCCCGGACCCCCCGTTCCGAAGCGCAGGCCCAGCGCGGCGCTTCACCCGGGCAGCAAGGCTCCGTCTGCAAGACTCGCCTGCTTGGCTCAGGGAAGGTCATTGTATTATTTGGTCTTAAAAGTTAAAACATGTTCCCTGCCACCCCCAAAAGAAAAGGAAGAAAGAAGGAAGGGGGGGGAGGAAGAAAGGAAGGGAGGGAGGGAGGAAGGATGGAGGGAAGGAAGAAAGAAAAAGAAGAAAAGAAAAGCAAGGTGACACAATACAGGATGACCCTTGAATAAGTTCAAGTAAACTGCATTTATTAAGAAACAGAGGGACAAGTGTGGGGAAGCCAAACACAGGGTCGGAAGCACCCTGTGGTCAGAAGTGGACAGTGGGCTCTGGGAGGACACAGAGGAAGAGAGCTGAGGGCTGTCCTGAGTGCCTAGAAGGACAGGCCTGGGTGAGGATGGCTCTGAGAGGGCAGAAGGGCGGGCCTGGCAGTGTGGCAGGCAGAGTGACATTGAAGGTGCTGGTCATGATGTACCACCAGCAGGGAGTGACACAGTGACCACTCAACCCACAGCCTCCAGGCAGAGGGGCCCAGACCCTAATGGCTGCATGTTCGTGAGAGACTCCGGGCCTCTGAACCTCAGGAGAGGAAGGGGTCATATGTGCACGTGTGTGCTTGGAGGATCCAGTGGTGGGGGAAGGCAGACAGAGGGTGCCAGGACCCCACAATCTGTCTGTCTAGCCTGGCACTGCCATTCCTCACCTGGATTTCAGGATGGCACAAATCATAGTGCACGAAGAGAAACGCCAGGCAAGGATATGAGCTGGAAATTCATAGAAGAATTACGACTGGCCAGTAAATACATGGGAAAATGTTCAAGCTCACTAGAAGTCAAAGATATCCTTTCTTTTTTTTTTTGCCAGTGGAATTGGCAACATTTGCAGTGCTGGCAAAGATGCACCCCAACTGGCACTTTTCTCACACTGCTTGTGAGCGTATAAATCGGTACGTCTTTCTGGACGGCAGTTTTACAGAATGAATTAAGATCATTTAAAAGGTTCTTACTCTTGGACTCAGCAATCTTCTCCCTGGGAGAAATTTCCTAAGGAAACCAGAGACGGCACCTAATGATTTATCTGTAAGAATGTTCACCACAGTGCCATTTATAATCCAAAAAAAAAAAAACCCAAAACAAGCTAAAAAAGCGAAATGTCCATAAGTAGGGCACTAGACAAACTATGGGTAAATAACTTGTAAAAGATTATTTAATAACATGGTAAAATGCTTGTGTTGTAATAGATTTTTTAAAAAAGCAGTTATAAAACATACAGTATTATCCAAATTATGAGAAATATGAATAGTTCCATAAAAAAGCCTGGGAGGCTTTTCGCAAAGTTAACAGGCGTTATCCCTGGGTGAAGGACTGAAAATTAGGGTCTACAGTCTGAAATCAGGAAAAAACAATATTTAGGAAAGACTGTTTGTAGATTAACAATTCTTTATTCTTGCAAAGCACTTCACATCTCCCAAGGTACACTTTCCTGTACTATTAGATTTCACCCTGATGGGAAGTGCGGCCTGACCTGGAAGGATGGAAGGATGACTTCCTATCCTTCCTCCCATCCTCCCTCCCACCCCTCTTCCCTTACTTCCCAATTCTATTTAGTCTTTCTCAAGAGTGAAGCCCTCAGGCTTTCCCTTCTGCCCTGAAAGGCTGACAGTCCCACTAGCTGGTTGGTCAGAAGGTGCCCCCCCCGCCCTGCCCACCCCTGCTCCTTTGGCTTCTCCCCGTGGAAGCCCTAGTGACTGGGGAGTCAGCGCAGTGGTTTCCTGGGACCCAAGGGCACATGGCCTTGGATGGAACCTATTGCTGTGGCAGGGAGGTCCTGAGACCAGGTCGTAGCTCCAGACCCTGCCTGGGCTTCCTTCCATCCTGTCAGAAGCAGGAAGCACCAGTCCTCCAGAATGCTAACATAGACGGCGCCTTGTAATCGCATGGGGTTCCCCTCCTGAGTCTAGTCTGGGTTGAGACGTGCTGGGGCTGGGCTGGGAGCCGCTGGCCACTCAGGCCTCCTGGAAGGTTAATCCAGAGCGGTGCAGCCCCCCTGGGAGAGCCTTGTCTCCAGCATGAAAAGGCCAGGCAGGGAGGCCCCTGCCCACCCAGATACCCAGGTCCCTGCACCTTAGTGCCATGCTGGAGCTCTTGGTTCCCAGCGGCTTCTGGGGAAACCAGCTAACACAACGCAGACGGGCTGTATTTTTAGAAAGGCGTCCTCTCCCCTCTCGCCCATTTTCTCTTCCACCCTTTCTGACATGTGCACACTCATCCGTCCATCCGGGTGGGGAGCTGAAAGAAGGGCCACCCTGGAAAACTCTTCTCCCATTAGGGCCTTTTTAGTCGCCAACCCCCCTGAATACTGAATTCAATTAAAAGCTTTGGCAGCACTGGGGTGTCCCCGCCCTCTCCCAGGCCTGTTATGAAACCACAGTGGAGACCATCCTCCCCAAGGACGGTTCTATTAAAAGGGCTGAGAGTGGGCAGCGCAGGGACAGATGGGCTGTGATGAGGGGGTGGCGGGGAAGGGGGCTGCAGAGAGAAACCTCATAATCCAGAGAACTGGGGATGTGTCAGCCTGTGGAAAACAGGGACAGCCCAGGGCCCAGCAGGTGATGTGGGGCTCGGGAACAGAGGCCGGAGGGGACATTCCCACAGGGTGGTGGCAGACGAGTTTCTTCCTAAGAAAGTTATGATTTTAAAAAAAGCAGCTAGATGATGTTACAAGAAAATGAGATTCCCATCAGATCAGTATATTGTATGCCTGAAACTTATACAATGTTATATGTCAACTGTATCTCAATAAAGCCGGAAAAAGATTTTCAGAAAAAGAGCGTGAATGTGTTTGTAAATATTCTGGCATCCCTTGGCCCTGAGAAGGGTTTTTTTTTTTTTTTTTTTTTTTCGGTACATGGGCCTCTCACTGCTGTGGCCTCTCCCGTTGCAGAGCGCAGGCTCCGGACGCACAGGCTCAGCGGCCATGGCTCACAGGCCCAGCCGCTCCGCGGCATGTGGGATCTTCCTGGACCGGGGCACGACACTGTGTCCCCTGCATCGGCAGGCGGACTCTCAACCACTGCGCCACCAGGGAAGCCCCCTGAGAAGGTTTTTAAATGTGTTATTTACTTCTCTAATCATGACAATTGCTATAAAATAAAGTTCAGAAAAATCAAAAATAATAAATAAAAGAGAGCGTGAGATTCCTATCAACCGCCCACAAGGAAGCCTGAGTCAGGTCTGTCAGGAATCAGGGAGCAAAAGGCAAATGGGGTGCGAGATCCCAGGGGTCTGTGAAGCAACAGCAAGGGACCTTTTCACTTTGCCTTTTTTCCCCTCTTGATCCCAGATTCTCTAAAGGCAACACAGTGTTAGAACCAAATGGGCCTGGGGTGAATTCCAGCCCTCAGCTTCTCGGTGGTCCGGCCTAGAGTCCCTGGAATCTCTTCTGTATCACTCACTGCCTAGCTTTATTTTGGGCAGATCACTAAGAGGATTGCTTACCTGCAAAATGGGAGCAGTAGCCTTCCTCTGCCCACCTCAGAGAGCTTTGAGGTACAACAGAGACAACAGATAGAAACAAGCTTTTTAAATGGAAGATTCCTGGACCCATTTGGACGGGACAAAAATAACGTAAGTGACTGGGGTCCTCCTAACCTTCCTTTGCCTCCTTAAGACAACTCTGCAGTTTCTTTTTCTCTTGTCTCCTATTTAAGGAAGGGTTCATACCTGCTGGCAGGGAGGCTCCGCTGATATTTCAATAAATGGACGGGAAAGGGAAGAGGGAGAGAAAGCCCGGGCTCTTTGGCTGGGGGACAGAAAGGAGCTCCCGAGCAGCGTGAATGTGGGTGGATTCTTTATGGGGAACTGCATTGCTTTTCAATTACTTTTGGTTGCTGATTCGTGCTTCTTTAAATGTGATTCTATCCTGGGCCACGTGAACCCTCACACTTATTAGGGTTAAAAATATAAACAATTACTATGATCATTCCTGAGCCTTGTCCATAAGTGCTTCAATTCAATTGATCAGTGGCAGTTACACAACCTATGGAATAAAGCAACTGCTGAGTGGGAGCGCGGCTCAGCAGTAGTAGGGGGCGTCTGGAAACACACGTGGGGATTTTGGGTTGTCTCAGCCACTGGGGGCTCCTACAGCATTTAGTACCCGGGAGCCAGAGGCGTGGAAGGTTGTGTGAGGACAGTGCTGCCCAGCCAAGCATTGCTCCCCACCCCAAAACACCCAGACCTGTCCCACCAAGAAATGCAAGAGCTGAAGGTGAAGGAAGGCCAGACATCAACAGGGTAAAGTTAGCACATGCAGGCGAACCAGACCTTGTGGGACAGGGAGAAACCAAACTGTAAAAGCGGAAGGGCTGTGGAATGGCTTTTTTGTTTTTAACCACAGGAGTGAGGGGGTCTCTTGGCAGGTCATGGTCAAGGTCTTGGTCCAAGATGCCCTGTGGATGGTGCACTCCTGAAAGTCCTGATTATAAGGTCCCGTTATTACAAGAAAAGCCGCAAGCAAATGGAACAGGGAGCAGAGCCAATCTGGCTTGGCCAGCTCTGCCCTGGGGGAGGGGTCTGCGCCACAGATTAAGAACCATGTCGCTAAGGGCAGGCAGACGACTGACGTTCAAGCCTGAGCACCTGAGGTCCTTCCACCCACACCACGCCAGCCCTGTGGTTTGAAAAGAAGCCCCAGAACTCAGGGACCCCAGAAATCAGAAACTCAACTTCCAACTGTGCTATGTAGGGGGTTTCGAGCCTCCGGGTAGCTGGCCCCTCATATCATTCTCTCTGTCCCGACCCTTACCTCAGAGGGTTGGGACAGCACAGTAGGTCCATTCTACCCACAGGAAGCACGTGCCTTTGTTCATGCCGTTCCTTCTGCCTGAAATACCTTTCCCTATCACATCCCTACAACAACAACAATAATGACGAAAACGATTGTTAATATTTTCTGACACTTGATATGTTTTTGTTGAATGAGATGGAGTGAAGGAATGCTTCTTCACCCAGACTGCAAAGTATTAAACGACTGGTAACATTCAGCGTTGGTGAGCTTGTGGGGAAACAGCACATACTCTCCTACACTGTTGGCTCAACTGCAGTGGGTTCACCTTCATCTGGAGGGCGAGTTGGTAGTTTGTAAAAATGCAAACATCTATCAACTTTGCAATGATATCTCTAGATATTTATCCTAAAGAAAAACACTAAGAGGCTGTGCACAGGGATGCTCACTGCAGCACTCTTTGGAATAGGAAAAAGCTGAAAACAACCCAAACAAATGTCAGGAGAATGGTTAAATAAACCATGGCACATCTACACCCCAGAGCACCATGCAGCTATTTAAAAATTAAGGCAGCTCCACTCAAACAGATAGGGAAAGCATTCTAAAATATGCAGTTAAGAGAAAAAGGAATGTCACAGAATAATAAGTATAAATAAATAAGCCCCATTTATGTAAAAAATACATGCATCAAACAGGTACATATTTTTGCAAATTAAATCCTCAAATGAATCAGGGTAACAGTAATGCTCACCTCTGGAGAAGGATATGGGTTTGGGAGGGTCTAAAAGGAGACTTTATTCTACACAGCAGGTATTATCAAATCTAAGATACCATCGATTATAGCTGACACTAACATTTTATGTAGCAAAAGAAGAGAAAAAACACTGCCAATTAAATTAAGGCATAATACTGTCCCCTACCTTTTAACTTTTTATTTTGAAATAATTACAAATTTAGAAAAATCAAAGAAAAAACAAAGCACAGAAACTTCCCATATACCTTTCACTCAGCTTCCCCTAATGTCACCATGCTACGGAACCTTAATACAATTAAGAGAAACCAGGAAAGAAAATACTGATACAATATGGTGAAGTAATCTGCAGACCTGAGATGAATTTCACCAGTTTTCCCAATAGTCTCCCAGTCCAGGATGCCACATTGCACAGAGTTGTCATGCAGTCTCTTCCAATCAGGGACAGTGCCTCAGTCTGTCTTTTATGATGTTGACACTTGAAAAATACTGATTAGTTAAATCTGTAGAATGTCCCTCAGTTTGGGTTTGTCTGTTGTTTTCTGATGATTAGACCAAGGTGATGCATTTTTAGTAAGAATACAGCAGAAGAGATGTGCCCTTGTCATTGTACCGTTTTATGGGTTACAAGATGTCAACCTGTTTTATTATTGGGGATGTTAAGCTTGATCACCTGATTCAGGTGGTGTCTGCCACGCTTCTCCAGTATAAAGTTACTATTTTTCCCTTTGTAATTAATACGTATCTTGTGGGAAGATACTCTGAGACTGTGCAGACATCCTGTTTCTCATCATACTTTCGCGCACTAATTTTAGCAACCATGGATGATGCTTGCCTACAGTTATTACTGTGGTATTTGCTTAACGATAATTTTCTATTTCCATCATCTCTTCTACATTAACTGGAATTCTCCTCGAAGAAAAAGAGCTGTCTTTTCTTCTCCATCTACTTATTTATTCAATTACTTATTTTATTCTATGGGTTATAATCAATCTCTATTATTACTTTATTGCTCTGATTGTGCCACATTTGGCCATTGGGAGTTCCTTTAAGCTGGCTCTTGGGCCCTTTCACCATGCGCCCATCATTTTTTTGAGTCGTTTCTAATTTTCTAGCCCTATATGATGTTCCAAACTCACCTTGCATTTTTTCTGCCTCAATCACTCACACACACACACACACACACATTCTATATCTATGTATCTGTATATCTATTAAAAGTCTGGAATTTATACTGATACCTCTAATTCCAATTCAACACCTCTCAGTTTATTCTAACTTCCCCCCTTTCTTTATTTGTAATTGTTTTTCTTCCACAATGAGAAACCTGGTTCTCATTATCCCCAATATTTTTATTTGTTCACTCCTAGTATACACACAAAGTAATTTCAGAACTGCTACTCACATAATGAGTTCTTACTATTCAGAACTTTAGGGACTTACTTTATTTTTTTAATATTTTATTCTTTTAGACTTAGGCCCAAAATTTTCAAAAAATATTTATTTAGCTGTGCTGGGTCTTAGTTGCGGCACGCGGGATCTTCGTCTCTCTGTGCAGGATCTTTTAGTTGCAGCATGTGGCATCTTTTAGCTGCGGCATGCGGGGTCTTTAGTTGCAGCATGTGGGGTCTTTAGTTGCGGCATGTGGGATCTAGTTTCCTGACCAGGGATCGAACCTGGGCCCCCTGCATTGGGAGTGCGGAGTCTTAGCCACTGGACCACCAGGGAAGTCCCAGACCCAAATTTTTAAAAGCATCTAGCACTCTTGTGAATTCTTTTTTTTTTTTAATTGAAGTATAGTTGCTTACAACACTTGTAAATTCTTAAAAAGGAAAATACAAGTGAAATAAACTGTGTCGGGTCTTCCTAAAACTTCTTCACATTCAGGGTCCAGTGCCTCCGAACCACTCCGTCTTGAAGTTGTTGCTAGCTATGCTTTTCCATGAAGTCCCAGCTCCTCTGACATTAAGATCATCTGTGGTGCAGCATTTCCCAAGAGTGCTCCACTACTGATTCCAGGATTTCTCTCCAAGCAGCAAATTTTGGTGTACATGTGATGGCAAGGACAGTAGTCCTGGTGCCCAACTTACCAACAGAGACTGTATTTTAGAGATGTTATGAAAAAAAAGGTGCATCTTAGAGTTGCCATAACATAGCTCTTTTTTTTTTTTTTTTTTTTTTTTTTTGCGGTACGCTGGCCTCTCACTCTTGTGGCCCTTCCCGTTGCGGAGCACAGGCTCCGGACGCACAGGTTCAGCGGCCATGGCCCACAGGCCCAGCCGCTCCGCAGCACGTAGGATCTTCCCATCGGCAGGCGGACTCTCAAACACTGCGCCACCAGGGAAGCCCAACATAGCTCTTTTATAAAACTTTCTTCTGTTGAGGTACAGCAGCAATGTGTGAACTCTGTTTCTGTACACACGTGGTTCCAGGTATTAAATGCAGACATAGGGGCTTCCCTGGTGGCACAGTGGTTGAGAGTCCGCCTGCTGATGCAGGGGACACGGGTTCGTGCCCCGGTCTGGGAAGATCCCACATGCCGCGGAGCGGCTGGGCCCGTGGGCCATGGCCGCTGAGCCTGCGCGTCCGGAGCCTGTGCTCCGCAATGGGAGAGGCCACAACAGTGAGAGGCCCGCGCACCGCAAAAAAAAAAAAAAAAAATTGCTATAAATGCAGACATAAGCAGCCTCCAATCCCCAGACCAAGGGCAAGGGCAGACAGAACTGGAATCCCAACAACACACTCCATGTGAGCAGCTTCTGTACGGAGCCAGTAAAAAGTCCTACTGGGGCAGAGACTGTTAATTGTCCCCCAATACCTGTTCTCTTCTTCTTAATAGATTCCCAAATTTTAGACAAGCAGGTAGACAATGGGAACAAAGCCTATTTATGACCATGTGACAGCAATCAGCCAGTTAGGTGTAAGTGGAAGCATGTGACTTTGGGGTAGTGCTCTTAAAGGGAGGAGACATGTCATTCTTCAACCTTTCCTTCCTCCTGCTGGCTGGAATATAGATGTGATGGTGGGAGCTTGACAGCCATTTTGGACCCTGAGGCTGGATACTAAAGGTGGCAGAGTGGCAATATAGAAGTCTAGGTTCCTGAGAATCATGAAGTCATAATTCTGGATGGCCTATCTCTAGACTCTGCTTATGAAAGAGGGAAACACACTTTTATCTTGTTTAATCTATTTTGTAATTGAGGTATAGTTGTTTTATAATATTGTGTTAGTTTTAGGTGTTGAGCAAAGTGATTCAGTTATATATATATATATATATATATTTCAGATTCTTTTGCCATATAGGTCATTACAGAGTATTGAGTAGAATACCCTGTGCTATACAGTAGGTCCTTGTTTATCTATTTTATATATAGTAGCACGTATCTATACTTTGTGTATCCCAAACTCCTATTTTATCCCTCCCCCCACTTCCCCCTTTGGTAACCATAAGTTTGTTTTCTATGTCTGTGAGTCTGTTTCTGTTTTGTTGTTGAATCTATTATTATCGTGGGTTTTCTGTCACATGTCATTGAAGCTAATCTAAACTTGGGACAATTTTCTTGGAGACCCAGCCTAACACGCTAAAGAAACTCAAAGAAAAGGAACAGGACGGGGCTTGCCCAAGGGGACACAGGGAAATTCTAGGGCTGATCCAGAGCCTACAGCCTCCTCTCTGCATTGAACAGCATCCTCGCTTCAGGGAGTGCGCCAACCCCTTCCAGCACCAGTAACTGCATCAACACGCGTAACTAGGACCCACATCCAAAAGTTAAAAAGCTCAGTTTGGCACTTCTGGCCACAAATTCTCAAGTTTCTTTAACACAGGTGCCTCAGTTCAGTCCTGTATCTTTGCCTAATTTGGCAAATGTTCCAGAAACAAAGATACGCTTGTCCTGGATCTTTGCGCCAGATTCAAAGGGGTAAGCCGAGGCAACAAGCCTCCTCCAGCTCGGAGGTCTGCAACGTGGTCGGCAGGAGAGAGCGAGGCCGAAGGGGCAGCTTTCTCCTGGCTATTTCTCTCCTGGAAAGCCCCCTTTCCCTCTGAATTGCCTCACGCACTCGTGTTCTGAAGAACGGCACACTCACCTGGCAGAGGAGCGCCCACTCCAAGCAACTCCCAGGGTCTTCCTGCCTCACATATGATGTCTGCAGAAGGGGGGCCCTGCTCAACCCCAGGCCATTTCTTCTCATAACAGCACCTGGTTGTGGAAATGGCACCCCTGCCCCATCCTCAGTCCATGCGGTACAGGGATGACCACACCCCCAGGGGCGGCCAAGTGCCCCAGGCCTAAGTCAGTCCTTCCTTCCTTCCTTCCTTCCTTCCTTCATTCACTCACCAGATATTGAGCAGCTACTATGTGTCAAGCACTATTCTAGGCACCAGAGATAAAAGGTTGATCATTACAGACAAAAAGTCCTACCTTTGTGGAACTTTCAGGGGAAGGGGTAGGCAAACAATCAACAAATCTAAGTAAACATACAGTGTGTCAGACATGCCAGCTGCACAAGGAAGCAATGTCACAGAAGGGGAAAGAGCATGGGGCTGGGGGCTGCGATCTGAAACAGGGTGTGAGAGCAGGCCTCACTGAGAAGGTGACCAGAGCAAGGACGTGGAGGAGGTGAGGGAGGGGCCCTTGTGGATGCCTGGAAGAGCGCTCAGGGCAGAGGGAATAGCAAGCGCTAAGGCTGTGAGGCAGGGGTTTGCCTGGCGTGTTCAGGTGGATGTGAGGAAGCCAGCGTGGCTGGAGCAGAGTGAGTTGGGGGAGACAAGGAGGAATGAGGCCCAAGAGGGAAGAGCAGAGGCATCAGATCACGTTTCGTCTAAAAGGTTGTTAGAAAAACTCCGGCTTTTCCTGCGTGAGATGCCTTGGAGGGTTTTGAGCAGTGGGATGATGTGATAGGATTTCCTTCCATGTTCTATGTGTAGAACAGACCTAGGGGGTGAGGGTGGAAACAGGGAGACCAGTCACTGTATTAATCCGGGAGAGAGATGCTGACGGCCGTTGTGGAGGTGTTGAGAAGTCCTCAGGTTCTGGGTATGTTCTGAGGGTAGCTCCAGGGGGGAGCTGCGGATGGATCAGCTGTGGGGTATGAGAGAGAGAAGAGTCAAGGGTGATTTGGTTTTGTCCTGGGCCACTGGAGGGAGAGAGCTGCCATTTATGAGTCCGGAAGACCTTGGTAAAAAGAGGTGGGGGGAAAGCCCAGGCGGTTGGCTTAGACCTGAGTCAGGTGGGGCTGCAAATGGCAGGTGGTTATAAGAGTCTGCACTTCAGGGGAGAGTCTGGGACTGGAGACGTCACCACACAGACGATGTCTGAACACATAAGACTAGATGAGGTCAGTTAGGGAGTGAGTGAGGACAGAGAAGCGGTCCCAGGATGAGCCCTAGAGAAAGGAGATGAGGAGAAAGCAGTAGAGAGTGTGCAGGAACAGCTGGAGAGGTAGGAGCGGGGTGCGGCAACCAAGTGGACACACTACATTTGGTTTCAGAGACAGTTCAGGGAGAGGTGTGGGTTCCAATCAGGGCAAGGCCTTTGCTGGAATATTTGAGAAGCTCTTTGCTGGGGTTATCAGGAGGATGGTATGTGAGTCAGCAGCCATTTTGCCACCACGAGGAAGGGACTGACTTGGGGCCGAACCAACCCAAAGAATGGAACTGATAGGAGTGGGGGAGAGAGAGAAACAGAGCCTGATGGCCTTCAGTGGCCGTAGGTCCACTGTGCTGCATAGACACCCTAGTCTCCCTTCTTTGTGTCAGACTAAGTTCAGTTCCTGTCACTTGCAAGGTCTTTTCACCAGACCTAACACAACATCTAAGGTCTTTTCACCTGCATGGTCCAGAGGGGCCAAGCAAAGCCCAGCACCCACCCACCTGTCTGGCAGTCACACAGGGTAGCCAGGCCTGGGCGTGGGGTCAGAGGGCTCATGGGCTTGGAGGCAGGGCTTCCCTACCACACTTGAATGGCAACACCACGGTCCACCCTGGCAGTTCAGGCCTTTTCCAACCCAGGCACTTCCATCAGGTGAATCCGAAGATGCAATGGTAAAAAGGAGCCCCAGAACATTCTGCGGCCTGTGGTCCTCCTGGGTGACCACTTCAGATTGCAGGAGACCTCCAGGCCACTGCTGACCACTGTCCCTCTCTGCCCTGTCCCAGTATGCTGGGTTCACATATGATGTCTGTCTCCAAAGCAAACACTTTGGAGCTGGCAAGGGCTTTGGGCGCAGTGGGCTTAGAACACTCACTTGATGGACGAGGAACAGGGGTATGCTCAGGTGGGACAGGCCAGGATTCTCACTTGCCCAGGACTGGAGCATCTCCAGGCACACAGTGCCTGCCATGCACTGCCCCCAACACGTGAACTGAAAAAACATCTCAGTCCTCAAAGGTATTGGTTACGGGGCTTAAGACGTATGGCCATTCTGGTTGGAGTACACCTTTCATCTATGGTTTGGAGTTTAAACTACCTGAGGATTAAGGAAAGGGGAAGGGCGTGCCATGAAAGCTTTTCTGTTATGACACAGAGACTAGGTTTGTGGGAGGCGAGCAGAAGCTCACATCCTACCAAGGCTTGGGTGGGTGATGCTCTCGTGCTTACAAAACCGTGTCATGATGATCTCCCCGGCTGATCCTCGGAACTATTCTGTGGGCTCAGCCCAAGGTCAAACAGCCAGGGCCTGATCAGAAGCAGGTTGCCAGACCCCAAGCCTACGGCCACGGGGCCAGCCTCTACGGTGGCTGAGGCACCGGGTCAGATCTGCAGGCACCCCAGCACTGGCTTCCTGGCGCTGCTCTAACCAATCACCACAGCCTTGGTGGCTTCAAACAAGACGTGTCTAATGTCTTACACTTCCGGAGGTCAGGAGCCCAAATCAGTGGCCCTGAGCTGAAATCAAGGCATTGGCAGGACCACTCTCCCTCTGGAGGTTCTGGGGGAGGATGTGTTCTCCCACCTTTTCCAGCTTCTAGAGCTGTGTTCCTTGCATTCCTTGACTCGTGCCCCCTTCCTCCATCTACAAGGCCAGCAGTGGGAGCAAGTGAAGCGTCTTGCTGCAGACGTCACATTACCTTCTTCTTCTGTGGCCTGTGGCTGCATCTCCCTCTGGCTCCCATTACAGGAACACATGTGGTTGCATTTAGGGCTCACCTGGATAAGCCACAGTAATCTCCGCATCTCCAGATCCTTAACTTAAGGACAACTGCAAAGTCTCTGTTGTCATATAAAGTAACGTTCACAGGTTCTAGGAATTAGGATCTGAGTACGTTTGGGGGCCATAATTCAGCCTAGCACGCCTGTACACACGCACACGCACACCCCACGACCCTGCAGCCCCATCTGCGTTACTCACTTTGTCTGTATCCTCTTCCCTATAAACATGGAAAGCCAACCTCAATACCCATGGTGAATGACTCTTCCTCTCTCGAGTTTTCCAAGAACACACCCTCCCAACAACCCCGGAATTCAGCTCTCCTTCAGAATTCCTGTAGGAATTCTGGTTTCATCCGAACCCCAGCACTTAGCACTCTCCCCTGTACATTTGTTCATTTTTCATTTTTAAAAATAGAACTTGAATTTCACGCAATACACATTCACTGAGAAAAGTCAGAGAAGCAAAAGAGCAAAAAGAAATAAATCGCATACAATCCTAGTAACCAGAGGAAAACACTGTTAACATTTTTGCTTGTCTCCTTTCATTTTCAGTGCTAATAATCTATACACTGAAAAAAAGGTTTTTGCTTTTTTAAACTGAAACGTATTTTGGACTCTGGAGCCAGATAACCTGGTGCACATTTCAGCCAGTTACTTGCCATCTGTGTGACCTTAAGCAAGTTACTTAACCTGTGCTTCAGTTTCCTCATCTGTTAAAAGGAGGAAATAACAGCACATACCTCATAGGGTTGTTATGATGATGAGTTAACATACAGAAAGTGCTTAGGGCTGTGCCCTGCACATGACAAATGCCATGTTGTGAGCTGTCATCACGTTATTACATGTATATAAGGAGACATCTGTTCAGGTGGGTAAATAACTTTTGGTAGCATAATTCACAGCTGCCTGGGGTTCCCTGGTTTGAATGCATTCCTATTTATTTAACCTCCCCTACTGTTGGGCATTTAGGTTGTTTCCCGTTTTTTTCTTCTCTTCTATAAACAACTATGGGATAACATCCTTGAACAAACACCTCTGAACACATCTTTATTTTTTCCTAAAAATTCAACTGCTGAGTCACAGATGATACATATTTTTAAGCTTCTGATACATCATTGCCAACTTGCCCTTCATAGAAGTTACACCAGCGGAACAGCTTGCCCATCTCCCCACGCCCCGCTTAATGAACTGCTCCCTTGTCCCCTCTTCCTGCAGGCCACGTGTCCCCTCACACCTATCTCTCGCAGTGCCCCAGCGAAGTTTACTAAAATGGATGAACGGGACATGAGGATTCAGGGTCCTATTTTCAGCCTCCTGGGGTAAATCAATGCCTCCGTTTCCCCCACATATAAATATATGGGTCAATACACCTGCCAACAATCAAACACTATTTAAATACACATTCCATGCATTAAAATGATACCAAAATTCCAGACTGAACTGGCAAAAGGCTTGCTTTCTAATCACACATCAAGTATATTTTTTAAAATTTCCAACATCTAATACTGAGGTACTATTTCAGAGCCCTCAATCTGCCATTTTAGATCTCTGACTCTGAACCATCTTGGAGACAGACCATTGGAGTATAAATGCACAGAAACCATCACCTTTCTACTTGCAAACAGACGAATGTCCCACTTTTCCCCATCTCACGAAGAAATAAAAAAAGGCACCGAGAGTCTGCCCTCTGGGGACTCTACAGGGAGCTTGTGCGTGGGCAGGACAGAGTTCCGGGCTCCTTCTCACCACGCTAACGAGGAAGGGCCTTTATTCCCATTTATTGATAAGGAGACTGAGGCTGAGAGAAATTAATAATTTGCTCGGGAGCTGACAAGTGGAGAGGAAACCCTGAAATTCACATCCTCTGATTCCCAAATCCCTGCCCTCCCTACACCGGAAAACTCTGTAAAGGTGTCTGGAATTCTAAGTGCCGGCCGCCTAAGCATCGCTCACCTGTGAAGGAACAGCCCCTTCTTCCCTCTGGAACAAAAAGACATGTTCGGGCTGCGTGTGACAACTCATGGGCATCCTTCCAGCCAAGTGAGGGGTACCTGGCTTTGCCCACCTGGTGTCAGAGCTGTGGATGTCCGGCCAGCAGGGCCCAACCCCAGATGTCGTGCCTCACCTTGTCCCAGGTGACGGGAACCTGAGGCCAAAGCAGGGTCCCCCAGAGGAACATCTCAGGGAGGCCTGCATTGTGTGGAGAACCCAGAGGAGGAACTGGAACTTCCCTGAGGAAGGGAATTTGATGACTGGAGCACAGGGGAAAGGGGAGGAGACTCCAGGACCCAGAGAAGGCAGCTCGGGGACAACAGCCCTACACCTGCCATTTGCTGCCTGCCTGCCAGAGGTTGCTCTCAACGTTTTACACGCATACGGTCTCACACCTGTATGGGAGGTACCACAACAAACCTATTTCACAGATGAGGAAAGTGAAATGTAGAGCAGCTATGAGACTGGCCCGGAGCCAGGCAATTAGAAACGCATGGGGGGACTTTCCTGGTGGTCCAGTGGTTAAGACTCCGTGCTTCCAGTGCACAGGGTGTGGGTCAGGGAACTAAAATCCCACGTGCTGTGTGGAGAAGGAAGGAAGGCAGGCGGGAAGGCGAACACGAAAGATTAAAAAAAAATAAAAAAGAAATGCATGGGATGGCTCAGGGCTCAGGACTCAGGTTTGAAACCCAGCTCCACCTCTTCTCAGCCGCAGGACGTGAGGCAGAGACTGACCTCATTGGTAAATGATCATGATGATAAAATGGGAGAATGTGAAAACTATAAACAGCGAAATAAACATGAGTTTAACAAAAGGTTCAGTGAAATAATTTCCTAATGCTGGTGTGGGGCAAGGAGTTGGAGATCTCTAAGAAATCATCCTGGAGACGCTGCTGAGCCTGGACTCAGTCAACAACTACTGAGCACTTGCTGTATGCCACCACAATAGACCGGCCACCACCTTGTGACCTGCCCACCATCCAACAGAGGAGACGGCTCAAAATCTCACAGATGCACGTGACACGGGTAAAGTGGGTGGAGATAGACCCAAACTTCCTTGTGGCCAACCGGCCAGCGCAGCTGGACCCCTCCATCACAGGGACGGCCAAGACCAGGAAGCTGAGGGGAGATGAAGCCCACGAGGTGCCCACCAGGGCCAGGCCCCATCCGGGTGTGCCACCTGTACTATCTCAGTGAGCCTCATGCCAGCTCTCAGAGGGAGGGGTCAACATTTCCATCTCTAAGATGAGAAAACTGAAGTCAGGGAGGTTAAGCAGCTTATCTGAAATCACACGGCTGGCCAGAACCGGGGCTGGGATTTGAACCCAGATCAGTGGGACGAGGAAGAGGATGGGAGGCAGCTGGAGAAAGAGGGAAGGCTAGAAAAACCACTGTGGTGCGGCTGGCAGGGATGCCCTGTTTCCCAAGGCCTGGTGAGAGGTGCAATGGGAGTCCAAGACTGATGATAGTGACCGACGGAGTCCTGTTCCAGACCGGCCAGGGGTCTAGAGAGCCTGTGAGAACCGGGCACGTCTGTCTGATGAGGGAGGAGGGGCCCTGACCCATGAACCCAGAAGACTAGGGTACACTGTATTGGGACCCCAAAGCCTGGACCCCCGTTGCAGCCCTCACGCATGTCTCCCACGAACACTCCTCCTCCAGGCCCTTCTGGGGCTGGAAGAGGAGAAGGGGAAGGATCTAGGAGTTCTGTCCTGCATGCAGGGCTCTAAAAACCCACAGGGTGGTGCAAACTTTCCCTCACCGGGGTGGGGGGGAGGATTAACAAGTTCAGCCGCTGCTGTGGTTCCCTTTGAAGTCAGGAGGACTGGCCTGCCTCAGGTGAGCTCTACAAAGCAAGCTGGCAAGGGATTGGGGTGGGGGGGTGCCAGCCGCACAGCTAACTGGGCTCAGATCTCGCGCTTCTGAGCACCTGGCCGGTGTTTCTAGCGCTCCAAGAACAGCGCCCACCTTCTCTTCCCTCTGAGCTTGGCATGAGCTAAGGAGTGGCCACTGTTACTTGAACACGTACTCACAGCCCGAAACTTCACCCAACCCCCAGCCCACCCCATCCCACACACTCCAGGCCCTCCGGCCTCTGCTTCACGTCACATCACTCCCAGTTCAAGCCTCTCTCACATCCCAGGGCCTCTGCGTATGCTGGTCCATCCATCCTTCAGCCTGTAATGCCACCTCCCACTCGGTTAATAGAAGTTCTGTCGTTTAGGGTCCAGTTCAAACGCTGCCACATGCTCAAATCTATCTGCTCTCCTCCTGCCCCCCCCCCTCAGACTCCAACCTGTTTCCTGAGTGTGTCCTCACACTGTTGCCCCCTTCCCTTTCTTGTAACAGGGCTCCTGTGCTGTTCCCTTGCACTAGATGGTAAGGTCCTCCAAGTCAGGGATCAAACCTCCCAGGCGCCAGGGGACGATTTCTGGAATCCACATGTCCATCCAGTACACATTGATCGAGCACTTCTACAGCCCAGGACCTGCTGGGATCTGGACTTCCCAACTGTTTCCCTTTCTCAGCCCCCGTCCTCCCGTCTAGGTCTCTCCCCACCTCTCCCTTGGGGAGACCACAGAAGTCACCTGTACTCTTTGCCCTTCATGCCTGGGAGAGCGTCTCCACCCTTCAGACCCCTGGCCCCTGTCCCGCCTACTCTTCTGGGCAGACCCAGTGTCCTCTGTTATCTCCAGCCACAGCACCCAGGATATGGTTTCCAGTGGGGTGTCTGGCCATTTCTTCACAGGGGCCCCAAGGCTGAAGTTCCCCAGTCACCAGGGCCCAATCTGGCTTCCCACTTTCCTGGCCACTTGGCCTCTACTCCGGGCAAGTAACTTCTCCTCCCAGGGAGAGGTGCTCAGATTCTCACGGGGAGCAGGAACTCAGAGGCCCACGGCAGAGGTCCTGTTGGGAGCCCAGGAAGCTCCTTTCTTGAGGGGACTGAGTGACACTGATTGAAGGGCAGGGGCTCTAAGCTCTCTTTCCCTTTTTGGGGACCTGCCTAGAGCTTGACTAGTCGGAGACTCCGGGGGCCAGTCCTCAAACGCGCGCCCCTGCGGCAAGCGCTCTACCCACCCAAACGCCGGGCCCCTCAGAGAGCAAAGCCGAGCAGGGCACCGCCCCAAGTCCTCTCCCGGGGCCAGGCTCCGCACAGGAACCCGCAGCGCACAAGCTAGGACTTAGCTGGTATCTGCACCCCCTCCTACTGCTCGAACCCGAGCCACCCCAAACCCGCGGCCACAGCCACCAAGCCCCGCTCCAACTCGGCAAGTAGCGGGCAGCGAGGGCCGCGCAGAGGGGCAGCGGCGGGGAGAGGCCGGCGGTACCTGTCAGCAGCTCTATCTTGTGTCCCAGCACCTTCATGTCTGCGCCCCGCGCTCAGCCGAGCAGGGGAGAGGAGCGCGGGAGGCGAGGAGGGAAACAGCAGGAGAGCGAGAAGTGAAGCAGGAAGAGCAGCCGGGAGCCGGGAGAGCTCTCACCGCCCCCCACGCCGCGCTCCCCCCTCCAAACAGGTTTAAAAAAATCCACCAATTGCACGGCCGCGCACCCCTCAAAGGCGCCCGCCGCCACCTGGTCCGGCTGAACTCCGGGAGGCTGAGAGAGCGCGCGGGGTGGGTGCGGGTGACACTCTGGGAGGCGGCGGGAGTGGGCCCCTGTGCCGCCGCCCGAACAAAGAGGCCCGGCCGCCCCCGAGGTCGCGATTAGGGAGGCGCGGGCGGCCGCGGGGCCGTGGCCCTGGGGGTCCGCGCCTCTGGCCGGGAAGGCGAGGAGGAAGAGCCCGAGCGGGGCGGAGTGGGCTGAGGGGCGTTGCCGCCCTCGTAGGCGAAGTGTGGCCCGGCGACAAGGCGGCCCGCTCGCGGGGGCTGCGCCGGGGCGGGGGGCCGGCCGCGGCCGCAGTGGCTGGGGAATGGGGGGAGATGGGTCTCGGGGCGCCGCCGACTCACCTAGGGTGAGGCGAGCAAGACAGACGCGCAGGCGGGGAGCCGGGCCTCTGCGCTGCTGCAGCCAACGCGCGGGTGCAGGTGCAGGCAGCGCCCGGCCCCTCTGCAGAGCCGCCGCTGCTGGGGGCGGGGGCCGGGCCGGGGGTGGTGCGCCGCGGGGGGCGTGCCCAGGAGGGCGCGCCCACGAGGGCGTGGGGAGCGTGGGCGCTTGGCCCGGGTGCTGGGCCGGGCCTGGGGTCTGGACCCGGGAGGCGGTTCTGCGCGCTCGGCTTCCGCCTCCCGCTGCGGCTGGAGTGCCCAGTGGGCTGGCGAGCTAGACCCCCGGACACCCGAACCTAGCGGAGACCCCGGGTTGATCGGCCTGCTCCTCACCTCCTGCAGGCGCCCGGAGGAAGGGTCCCCCGCTGCTCGGAGTGCGCCGGGGGCGGTGGGAGGCCCCGCCCGCGCCGCCAGTCCCCTGGTAGCCGCGTGGCGTCGGGCTCCCGCGGGAGGGAGCGGTCTCTGCCCCAGTCTTTGTTTAGATTCCCCAGGAGCCTGGAGGAGACAGCACCCCCTCCCCCGTCCCTGTCGCCGGCTGGGAGCTGCTGGGGAAAAGCCCTGGGGGGTTGGGAAGAGCCAGGCGCTGAGGGGGATTTGGGTCGTCGTCCCACGTTTTCAGAGCCCTAGGGTTTCCTTGGGGAACTCATGCGGGAGTGACTCCAGCCAGAGGTGTTCTGGGCCCTTGCCCCGCCCCCTCCCCCCGAATGTGGCGAGGTCCCTGCTCTCCCCCATTCACCCTCCATTATCTGAGCGAGCAGGAAAGGGAACTGGGGACCCCTTTTGTGCTCAGGCTCGCTCTGGTCAGGCCCAGTGACGTTGCTCTCACACCTGTTACCCCAAAAGAGGGAACACCAAAGTCCCTGGATGGAGTCCTACTGTAGGGTGAATGGAAATGTGATGACCTGAAAAAATTTACTTGGGCAAGACAGCTCAAGAGGAGGGCTCCTGGAGACAGGGGTTCTATTCAGGCTCTGCCACTGACCTTGGGCGGGGCTCTGCCCCTCCCGATTCCGGCCTTTCCGGTGCAGAGTGACTGTGTTGGACCAGGTCATCTGGGAGGTCCGGGATGGTGCGGGCTGAGACGTCAAAGGATCCTTCAGTGCGTCTCCCCCTTCACTGAACCTTTAAGTGGGCTGGTTTGTAATGAGGTCCCAGCTTTCCTTCGGCTCCAGGCTTCCGTGAAAGCTACTATGACTTTGAATTAACCGACTCTGCAACGTTTAGGAAGCTGGTAAGATTTGGTGGCCCCAGATGGGGTGCACATTCCTGCTTGGGGTGCAGTATATAAACTGCACAGAAGGCAGCAAGCTTGGGTCCTCCTTACAACTCTGGGGCTCACCTTGGGGAAATTCTTGCCTCTCAGTTTCCTCCTTTGTAAAGGGATGATGAGGGGAGGTGGTGACAGAGTAAACCTCTACATCCAAAACGTCCAGGAAACTGGTTCTACATATGCAAGCCTGGAACCGGTCCTTAAGAGTACAGGCTGGTTCTATAATTTCCCGGCTGTGTGACTTATTCTCTCTGAGGCTTCATGTTATACTCTGTAAAACTGGGATAATGCTGACCTCAGAGGGCTCCTAAGAATTAAATGATGGCATAAAATGCTTAGCATAGTGCCAGACACATGGATGAAGTGCTCAATAAATAGTCCTTGTGATTACTGAGGATAAAACTGTTATTATTGCATTATAGATTCTTTCAGGCTTTTCTGAATTCTATCCTTTCCAATAATTTCAGGCCTGGTTATTGAATAAAACTAACTGTTGATGTTCTAGTAACGTAATTCATGAGGCCTAGCCTGTTCTGAATTGGAATACAGGCCCCAGGAGGATGTAAAAGGCTGCCTAATAAGCGCTTTGACACTGTGACACATCTGCACACAGACAGATCTGTGTGTGGAATGGTGTCTGCCATAGACTTGAACTAATGCAGACAAATCCATCTGGTTTAGATAATTCATGAACCCCAAGTGGGCATTTGTGTGTGTGGGGTTAGGTTGAGGATTTAAACCCCTAAAAAATAAAGCTTTAATAGATGATGAAGCAATGTGATTCTGAGAACACTACCAGGGAGCACTCCTACCAGGGAGCTATTGCATCAAGAAAAGGTGCTTAGGGGACATTCCCTGATGGCGCAGTGGTTAAGAATCCGCCTGCCAATGCAGGGGACACGGGTTCGAGCCCTGGTCTAGGAATATCCCACATGCCGCGGAGCAACTAAGCCCATGTGCCACAACTACTGAAGCCCTTGTGCCTACAGCCCGTGCTCCGCAACAAGAGAAGCCACCACAATGAGAAGCCCTCGCACCGCAACGAAGAGTAGGCCCCGCTCACTGCAACTAGAGAAAGCCCGCATGCAGTAACAAGACCCGACATGGCCATAAATAAATAAATAAATTTATTTTTTAAAAAAATGGTGCTTAGGACTTCCCTGGTGACGCAGTGGTTAAGAATCCACCTGCCAATGCAGGGGACACGGGTTTGATCCCTGGCCCGGGAAGATCCCACATGCTGTGGAGCAACTAAGCCTGTGCGCCACAACTACTCAGCCTGCACTCTAGAGCCCGCGTGCCACAACTACTGAAGCCCGCATGCCTAGAGCCCATGCTCCGCAACAAGAGAAGCCACCGCAATGACAAGCCCACGCACCGCAACGAAGAGTAGCCCCTGCTCGCCACAACTAGAGAAAGCCTGCATGCAGCAACGAAGACCCAACACAGCCAAAAATAAATAAAATAAATAAATTTATTTAAAAAAAAAAAAGAAAGAAAAGGTGCTCATGGGATAGGCAGGGAGGGAGGCCCTGACCCCTTCTGGAGGAGTCAGTCATGCTGGGCAGAAGAGTCCCAGCTGAGTGAGCAGAAGCACAAGCTCTCAGTTCCTTCTGCTCCGGGGCTCTTCTTCATCCCTTTGAGGGAGGCAGGGTGTTTGGGGGCAGGCTGGGTGGCAGGGTTTTTAACAGAGGAAAGCCAAGCGTGGCAGATGGCCAAGCTGTTGGCTGGGACGGGGGGGCTCCAAGTCACATCCCTCAAGCCTTGCTCCTCATTACCTGAAAGATGCTGCTAAAGTTGTGGCCCTCTCTGGACTTCCCTTTTCCCATTTGTAAACCAGGGAGGAGACTGGCCTGTACCTCAGCTAGAGACGAGACCCAGCCTGTCTGAACATCTCTTTGGGCCTTCATTTCCCCATCCGGAAACTCAGGCTACCGAATCAGTCTGGGTGACTGCAGGAAATAGAAACCTACTGTCTGATTTAAGCAAAACAGGGCTTTGTTAAAAGGATGACAGGCAGCCCTCAGGACCTCAGGAGCCAGGCCCAACCCTGTAGCATTGGTCTGGGGTCAAAACCACTGCTGCCATCCCCGGGAACAGATGCTGCAGCCAGCACCGCCCCTGGGCAGGGACACGGGGTGCTGGCATCAGGACCATGGCTGCCTCTGAAGCCAGAGGGGCTGCTGCTGCCACTGCCACACTGTCACCAGAATGGACTTGGTATGGTCTCGGCTTGTTCGTGTCACCAGTTTCTAATTCACAGTCAGGAATGTGATGTCTGATTGGAGATGCCTGTAAAAGGTACTCTGTCAAAGCTTCAAGGGAGGCTGGGAAAAATGTGTTTTCAGTTCCTCTCGTAGCAGGTGGACTCTGCCTCATAGGAAGGGCATGTCAGATGCTGATGGCCAAAAGAGTGGCCAGTGCCCACTTCAGATAATAATGGACTTGTTGTGAAACTGCTGTGAGATGACACACATGGGCACTTAACTCGGAGTCTGGCATGGAGGAAACACACCATCCCGGGTCACTGAGAGTCATATCACACTGCAAGTCTACAGTGTCAAGTGATAATATTCCTACATCCTTTACTCTTTGATTTTTCAGCAGGTGAAAGACAAAAGGACCTTGAGAAAAGTACGGCTTGTTGCCCTTCCAGATGCAGAGGCAGCTCCGGTCCCTTTGCCAGGAGGACAGGTGACTGGGTTTTTCCACTGTGGTGATGAATTGGGCTGAGTCACCGTTCCTCTCCAGTCCCCTTGTGACCGTGACTGGGAGCAAGTGAAAAGAAGCAGCAGGTGGGGTCAGGGGTGCAAAGGAGCCTGGGGCCATCGAATCTCCCTCTGTTAGCAGGGGGAGGTTGAGCAGGAACTGTCCCCCTGTCCCCACTAACACTCCCCTCACTAATGATGAGTAAGATGGCCTCAGGGAGAGAAGAGAGGATCCTTTCTCTTCTTTTATAGGCTTGGTTGAGTGCCTCTTTGGTGCCAAGCCCTGTGCTGAGTGCACTGGAGAACCAGAGCAGACCAGGCACTGACCTTGCCTTTCAGGTTTGTGCCCCAAAGGAGGAAACCACCTCAGAGTGCCATAATCTGGGTACTGGGCGGACTCTGCTAACATGTGCAATTGAGGTTACCGTGCAGTACACGGGGGGCCTGGAGCGGTCAGCAAGGGCTTCATGGAGGTAGGGGCATCTGAGCCTGCAGAGAGGTAGAAGGTCAGCAGATGGAGATAGAAGAGAGGGTGTTTGGGGGAGAGCATCCATCCATCCATCCGTCCATCCTACAGTGGGTCAGCTAGGCCCCATGCTAGGCTCAGGGCGGCACAGAGCTGCGCATGTTGCAGCCCTGCCCTCTGACAGGAGCTCGTGCCTTTAGGTGAAGGCTGGGTGTGTGTGAGCAGATGGTGAGGAAGCTGGAATGAGCAAGTAGGCAGCGGTGAGTGTCTGGTCTCAGGCTGCCTCTGGAATTTCACCAGCCACCAGATTATCTGCTCCCCGCTCCTGGGCCACCCTGGACCACGCAGTGGCTATGTTGCCACCCCCTTTCTCCCATAACATGTTAAGACCCTCCCCCTTCAGTGCCTGCCCTTTGCTCTCCAGGAGACTCCAGACACCCCAATCTGTCCTCCCCGATCCAAGAGGACAGCAGAACCTCCTCCAGGTCCCTTTGAGAGTGCCCTTCCACCTCCCCTGGAAGCTCTACCGGACACATGGAGTCCCAGTATGTGCTGAGTCCAGGCAAGGGGTAGGTCTGACAATATATTTTTAAAATTCCAATAGTCATATATGCTCAATGCAGAAAACTCAATGCAGAGGAAAAATTAAAATCACTCATAATTCCATTGCCTAAAGATAACCAGTGTTAACATGTTAACATTGGGACAGAGGGGAGGGGTATGTCCTTCAGCACTGTGTGTGTGTGTGTGTGTGTGTGTGTGTGTGTGTGTGTGTGTGTGTGTGTGTGTGTGTTTCCCCCCAAGGAATCATACTGCACATATTTTTGCCACTCAATCTTTTTTCACTTGCCAGTACATCGTGAACATTTACCCTGATAAAAACTATTCTTCCGCAGTGTAATGATAATAGCTGCACTGTACTGTGTGGATGCTTCATTATTTTCTTAGCCGATCCCATAGTGTTGGGCATTTAGGATGTTTCCTATTTTGCATTGTTGGAAACAGTGTTGCTAGCAATTTACCCCAAGATGCTGCTTTGCCCACATCTCTTGGATGACCTCCTAAGGCCATTCTGCAGCCTCCTTTGCCTGGGTGCTTGGTCTCTGATCTCGGCCAATGCCAGCCCATCCATCCTTGAAAGGAGACCTGTGTGTGGTGTCCCGATTGGCTTCGCACCTATGCAGGTTCTTGGGGGAATCTTGGAGAAGGAGTGGAGTGGTTGCCAGCCCCACCTTCCCAATTGTGCTAATTTCACTTTAAAGCCTGAGTTTTTTGGATCTTGTATGTGTAAGGTGTTACCACTGGAGGAAACTTAGTTAAGGGTACACAGGACCTCTCTCTATTATTTTGCAACTTCCTGTAAATCTATAATTATTTCAAATAAAAAGCTAAAAAAACAAACACACCCAAGGCAGTCCTGGAGGGAACTATTTGGCCCCAGATTCAGGAATTTTTTTTTTTTTTCTTTTGCAGTACCGGGCCTCTCACTGCTGTGGCCTCTCCTGTTGCGGAGCACAGGCTCCAGATGCACAGGCTCAGCGGCCATGGCTCACGGGCCCAGCCGCTCCACAGCATGTGGAATCTTCCCGGACCGGGGCACGAACCCGTGTCCCCTGCATCGGCAGGTGGACTCTCAACCACTGCGCCACCAGGGAAGCCCAGGAATGTTTTTAAGTCCACACTTTGTCACAAGGTCCAGAGCTAAGAGTTCCCTGTCTCAGTTTCCCCTGAAGGACAGGAAATGTTCCAGGGAAAGACAGCTCTCCTGGCGGGTGCTGGGTGGCCCTCCAGGCTTTCCTTGATCCTAACTCTGCTGCTGGCCCCAGTCGTGAGCCTGAGGGACCTGATCAACCCCACTTTCAGCGGGAAGGGAGGACCAAGAGGTCAGGGAGGAGGCACAGCTTTCCCTGGGCCCCAGGGAGCTCTTACGTAGACGTGAATTTGTAGAAAGCAGACGAAAAGCTAAGATTTGCTCTTTGGAGGAGAGCTAAGCCATTCTCCTTCCAAAGCGGACACACGTGTCTGGAGAAGCCTTTGTCCTGCAGTTCTGGAGAGAATGGTCCCCTTTCTACAGGGTGATTGTCCCAGCCCCACCCCAGGCCTGAGCTAAAGCCATGCCCAGAGTTGGGGTGCCATGCCCCAGACCTAGGGTGGACCCTATGGTAGGCTGCCCCGGGCACGCCTCCCTCTCTGGGGGCCGCAGTGTCCTCAGCACCACAATGACAAGATTGGGTTGAATCAGAGGTTCCAACCAAGTTTCCAGACAATAGAAACTGAGGAACCGACAGAGGACGCTGTGTTGAGGGTCCCCAAGACCACCCTCAAGCTTGATGATTTACTAGAAGGACTCATAAAACTCAGAAAAGCCATTTCCTTCATGGTTACCATTTACTGCAGCGAAAGGACACGGATCAAATCAGTAAAGAGGAAGGGTGCACGAGTGGAGTCCAGGAGACACCAGGCGCAAGCTTCCAGTGCCCCTCCCAGTGGAGTTGCACAGGGGCACAGTCAATGCTTCCAGCACTGACGTGTGATAACACGAGCAGAGTACCAACCGCGGAACGCTCACCTGAGCCTTGGAGTGCAGGGTTTTTACTGAGAGTCGGTCACATAGGCATGCAGCACCTGCGCAACTGACCTAAGCTACTCAGTCTCCAGGCGCCCAGAAGTCAAACTGACACAGTGTGGCCCAGGGCCTCGAGCCTCCAACACAGGCTTTCCCCAGGGGTCACACTGTGAGTGTTAACTATCTGGTCAGACCCATACAGTGTGGCCCAAGGCCTGAAACACACACAAACACTCCCGTCAGGCAGCAGGAGCACCAAGGACTAGTCCTTTCTTTGGAAAGTCCAGGATTCGAGCAATCCAAGCCTGCTGAGCTAACCCCTTGCTGCACAGATACCAATCATTTATTTTGCCACAAGCACACGCACACTGTCGTCTATTATCACCATGATTTCATACAAGAAAGGAAGTTTAGCTCCAAGAAGGTAGTCCGGACATCATGTGACAGGGGTTAGCGCTCCCCAGGAGAAAACAGGGGGCCCTACACTGTTAGCTTTGAAGATGAGGGAAGGGGCCAGGAGCCACCAGTGTATACCAGGACTCTGATATATATGCTTTTCTTGTTTGTCCACACAGCTTTGTCCCCAGTCAAGGAACAGATAGGCTGAGAAGCTCCCTCTGGCTCCTGCGTTAGCTCTGGGCTGGGTGTCCCCGCTCTTGGGTAGGACCAGGCTTTGCTGAGGGTGGGAGGGCTCAGTCTGGGACCCTCCTTAAGTGTCCAAGCCAGTTTGTCCTTTGTTTTCTTGCGCCTTGCTGCTGTTGCAGCTTATCCTGGGAAAGAGACAAGCCTGTTCTTTTTAACAAATGCCCTGGCCCTTACCTCAGCCTCCAGGCACCCCTAGTTCAAACTCTAGGGTAGACCAGATGTTCTTCTAAGGTCCCACTTCATCCCGTTTCCTCATGGTCCAGCCTCTATGCATGGAGCTAAGCCATCAAAGGCCTGGGCTGTTGGCCTGAGCGGGCCTTGAGATGGGGAGTCAGAACAGCCTTGGGTTTCACCATCTACTACCTGGGTGACCTGGGATAAGTTTCACACACTTGCAGAATTTCCTCCTCTCTCCAACAGGTCTAATTATATAGCTGTGAGGAGTTAGTGAGTTGCTAACTGAAGAGCCCTCAGCTCAGGGCCCAGCACCTAGTTGGGGGCCATTGATGAGTGGCTGTTAGGACAATGAATTTTGTGGTTCCAGGTACAGAGTGTGGAGGCAGGTGGGATCCTCGTGATGAGTACAGTGGGCGCAGTACTGCCTTGGAGCTGGGTGTTTAGAAGCCAGGAGGTCTTTCTGGCCTCTGGACTTTGGGAGTGGGAGCACAACTCATGTACACAGCAGGAAGAGACCTGGTGGGCTATTGGGTATCATGAGGATCGAGAGGCCTGTTCACCACAGGGCCTTTGCACGTGCATTCTTTCTGCCCAGGGACCCCTTCCCTCCACTTCCTACACTTCCCTGGGCTAATCCTGCTCATCCCTGGGGGTGTCAATTTAGACTTCACCTGACTCCCTGATTCCCTGACTGCCTTCCTCTGTGCTTCCATCATACCACATTCTCAATAATAATACCAATAATAATAGTCTACCATTTAAGAAACCCTTACTATATGCCAGGCATAGTGCTAAGAGCGTTACCTACATACGTTATCTCATTTGAATCTCCCAACATTTGGAGAGAGAGCTATAGTTATATTTTTCTGATTTTACAGATGAAGAAACAGGTTCAGAGAAGTGAAGTAACTGGCTCAGCTGTACAGTGGTTGTCTGTGTGCCGGTCCGTCTCCGCCCTGGACTATGAGCTTCCTGAGAGCAGGGACTGTGTCTTGTTGGCTGTTAAGCCTCAGCATCCAGCACTGGGCCTGGTCCTTAGGATGAGCTCAGTAGGTGGGAGCCCTCCACCAGTATCTGTTGAGTAAATGAGTGAGTGAGTGAGTGATTGCAAAGTACCAATGCAGCACTTGGCTCACCGTGAATGATTTGTGGTCACATACGTCAGTGTCCTCGTCCCTGGAACCCGTGAATATGTTACATTACTGGGCACAGGGGAATGAAGGCTGCAGATGAAGTGAAGTTGCTTATCAGCTGACTTGAAAGGAAGGAGATGATCCTGGATTATCTGGGTGGGCCTGATGTAATCACGTGGATCCTTCAAAGTGGGAGAGGGAGGCAGGAGAGAACCAGAGAGACGGCAGCATGAGGACTTGGCTTGGCGGCACTGCTAGCTTTGAAGATGGAGGAAAGGGCCATATGCCAGGGAAAGCAGATGGTCTCTAGAGGCTGGAAAAAGCAAGGAAATGGATTCTCCTCTAGAACCTCCAAAAGGAATGCAGCCCTGCCAACATCCTGATTTTAGCCCCAGGGAGACCCATTCCAGACTCTGGGCCTCCAGATCTATAAGGAAATTTATTTGTATGTTTTAAGCCACTAATGTGGTAATTTTTCACATCAGCAATAAAAACTAGTACGGTGCCTAATGCCTGACGCTGAGGATCACACCTAGGTCACTTATTAAACGATTGTTGAGCCGAATTAGATTATGACTGTATGTACCCCACTTACTATCAGGAAAGACATACGAGAAAGAAGTATTTTTGTATATTCTGGATTTACGACATCAGAGGCCTAATCGGGAGGTCTCAAGTCTCAGGATAGGTTAGAGTTTGATCCTAGCCGTTGGCTAGGCAGGCTGGGCTGAGTGGGGTCACAGAGGATGACATGAGGGGCCTTCTAGGGAAAGGGAGCCCCAGGGTGTGAGTGAGCAGTGCTGCTGGGCAGGTTGAGTCAGCATCCTGGACTGCCCATGGCCTCAGGCCTGAGGATGCCATCTTTGGGTGAACGCCTGCTGCTTCCATAAGCAGAAGGGACACCATGCACTGAGTCTGTACCTCTGCTGGCAGGTCCTAACAGCTGTTAGTCGGCTCAGGCTGCTGTAACAAAATACCATAACTGGGTGGCTTATAAACAGTTCTAGAGGCTGGAAGTCTGAGATCAGGGTGCCAGCATGGTCAGGTCCTGGGGAGGACCCTCTCCCAGGTTGCAGACAGCTGTTTTCTCACTGTGTCCTCACATGGGGCAGGAGGAGATGGAGCAGAGCGAGCCCTCTGGGATCCTTTTATAAGGGCACTAATCCCATTTCTGAACACCCCACCCTCATAACCTAATCACCTCTCAAAGGCCCCCAACTCCAAATACCATCACATTGGCGGGGGGGGGGCATTAGGACTTCAATATATGAATTTGGGGGACACAAACATTCCGTCCAAAACAAGCCCTACTGTGTAAGTACCATGATGATACCAATCCACCAGAGGAGAGAATAGCCAGCTCTTGTGTCTTTCTCCACTGTGCTGGGCACTATACCAAGCATCCTTAACTGGTTCGGCCCTCATAATGATTCCATGTGATGGGTGCCATCGTTATTCCCATTTTACAGATTAGGAAACTGAGGTCTAGAAAGGTAAAGTTACTGCCAGTAATTGGGCCTGAACAAAGGCAGGGGGGCTCCAGGGTCTCTGTTCTTACCCACTGCGCTCTACTGCCTCTAGATGGAATAATGATTGTAAGAGCAATAAGACCACCTCACATTTGGGTAAGACCTTTCTGTTCACACCCATTTGCATCCTCTTTTCTCTTGTTATCCTCACAGTGGCCAGTCATTATGATTAGTACCCCTGGCTTACATTTTGGGGAACAGCTCATGAGACGGAGGTCCCAGCCTTCCTCAATTCAAAGCAAGGGTGGGATTCCTTCCTGGGTCTCCTGGCTCCAAATCCAGAGTCTCTCTGTTCCACCAGCTCCTGCCTCACCCTGATGCATTATTTATGGCCCATTACTTACCTCCTATAGGCACCCAGATGCTGCCTGCTAGAGCTGTGACCTCGCTGCAACCCACGGCGAGGACCAAGGACCTCGCTCTCCTCTCTCCCCTCCCCCTCAAAGCCTCTCTGGGTCTTGGCAGGCCCCTGGGGTGTGGCACAGCCAGTCCCCTCTGCTGACTTGTGAGCACTTTCCTCTTTGCCAAGCCAGTCAACACATCCAGTGAGCTCCCGGCTTCCTGAGAAAAGCAGCGGCAGCTGCACAGTCCAAACTCACCATCCCCTTATCACAGCCCTGGCTCGAGTCACCAGTGTGTGTGTGCACGGGAGGATGGTGTGTGTATGTGCATGTGTGTGCATGTGTGTCATGAGAGGAGGGCATGTGTTTATGTTATATATGGAGCAGGAGAGGGGCATGGATTTAAGAGCTCACAGTTGAACACGTTTGAGTTGCCTCTTCTGGGTCTTGTAGCCAAAAGCTAAGTCACCGTGGCAACTGGGAAGTGGTGCTTAGGTCAAGAGCTAAGGCTGGGGGGATTCCCTGGTGGTGAAGTGGTTAAGAATCCACCTGCCAATGCAGGGGACACGGGTTCAAGCCCTGGTCCGGGAAGATCCCACATGCCGCGCAGCAACTAAGCCTGTGTGCCACAACTACTGAGCCTGCACTCTACAGACTGCGAGCCACAACTACTGAGCCCGCGTGCCACAACTACTGAAGCCCCCGAGCCTAGAGCCTGTGCTCTGCAAGAAAAGAAGCCACGCACAATGAAGAGTAGCCCCTGCTCGCCGTAACTAGAGAAAGCCCACGTGCAGCAACGAAGACCCAACGCAGCCAAAAAAAATTTTTTTTAATTTTTAATAAATTTAAAAAAAGAACTAAGGCTGGGAGCAGGATCCCCAAGGCCCCTGGAGCCCACAGCCTTAGAGCTGTGAGACATTGAGCAAGTTGCTTAATCTCTCTGTCTTTATTTGCCTCCTTGTTTACTTCCCTGAGTGGAGGATTAGATGAGAATTCCTGTGAAGCAACTAGCGCAGGGCCTGAGGGACAGCGAACGCTGATACACACCTTTTGACCAGGCACCCTATCCTGCCTTCCTCTAGGCAAGGAAGGACTAGTTTGGATCACAAACTCTTGGGAGGAAGGGCACCTGGGGACGGGGAAAGAGAAGCAGAAGCTAAAGTCTTGCAGACCCGACTGGTTGGTGTCTAGGCAGCAGCTGGGTCACCTTCAGCTCAGTTTCCATGTCTGTAAAATGCTCAATAGCTGAAGTTAATAGTTGCTTAACATCATGGCTGGCACCATGGAATTCTGGAAGATGAGAATGAAAACCCCAGGAAATTACTTCTTGTACGGTTTCCCTTTTCCTCAGAATTTAAGGCTTTTGGTACATGTTAGCACATAAAACCAGAGGGCAGGCATTTGTTTCTCCTCCTCGACTTTAAACTCAAAACTCCCAGGTCCTGAGTGATTAGCTGAAGTTTCTCAGAATCATCTGGAGACCCTGTGACCCACACAGCCCCTAAGCCTTGACTCCGGGACCCTGGTTAGGAGGGACCAGAGGCACCAACGAATCTGTGTCTTTAATAATCTTCCTCAATGATTCCAAAGCAGGGGCCCACTGTGAGAAATTAGAGACCAATCCACCGGCTGGGGATTTTTCCAGATGCCCCTGGAAGGAGTCCTTTCAGAGTCCTGTCTCCTTGTCCTCCATCCTAGGACCCTGAGAATGGAACGAGTGGGCTTCCCCAAACCTCACCACCTCCCACTTCCTCCAGTTTAGCACTGTTGGTATCTGTAGCTTGATTAATTAATTAATTCTGTAGCTTAATTAATCACCATAACTATTCTTGGACCCAGGACAACTGATGTTTGTTCTGTGGATGCCCCTCCCTGGAAGCACAGGGGAGTGAGCAAAGCTGGATCCCAGCAAAGTCTTCCCCAGACTTGGGAGCCCAACTTGAAGAGCCTGCCCTTGAACTCCTGCCTATTGAATTGAAAAGGACACACACTGGGTAGCTGCCACGTACAGACCTTGGGCCACAGAATGAGATGCAGGGAGCAGGCCTGACAATGCCCTGTGGACTAGAGCAGAACTGCCCCAGCCAGCATGCAGACCCCTGAGCAAGGAAAGCAAACACTTGTGGTGGTAAGCCCCTGAATTTGCGGATGGTTTGTTACACAGCATTATTGCAGCCATAGCTGACTAGTTCACCAGGATCAATCTATTTTTTTTCAGAGGCTCTTGAGGCTAACTTTGCCTGCTTTAATCTTGCTGTATGATTCCTTGCTATAGTGAATCAGCAAGTCTGGTTCTAAGGTTCCAAGTCATTTTGGTGACGCTGGTGGTGCTTTGTCCCCTCCTACTCCAGAACTGGCTATGAACCTCTTCCATCTCATTCATCCTAGAAGCAACCATAGTAATCACCTGCAAGCATTAACTGCTGACCACAGACTGCTAATCCATCTGAAATGTTCTATATATTTGTCACCATAATCCTGTGAACTAGTAACTGAGATTATCCCCATTTTATAGATGAGAAGATCAAAGCTTGGGGAAATTCACTAGCAATCTTACCGCTGGTAAGTGGTGGACAAAGACTCTAGCCCAGATCTCCAAGCCTGTGCCTCTTCACGCCTCTTCCCAAGAGCTTCCTCATGTTGGTGGAAATGCCTATTTTCCTGACACAGCCCCCTCCCCAAGCCCTCTTCCACACACCCTTCTCCAGGGCCACCTTCCAGCTTCAGGTCCCGCAGCCACTTCCCACTTGCAGTGAATATACTTGATCCCTGATGCCTGGAGTTAATTATTTCAAAAAGACATTTGGAAACTCAGCTCTGTGGGGTCTAATGTGTTCCTTTTTGCTAATTTAATAGTTCTTTCAAAAATGAGTGTGCTTTTGAAACATGTTCACTGGACTGTCATTTCATTACCCTCCAGAGATATCTTCCCATTGTTGTTTTTTTCTTTGAACCCATGCTCACACCAGCCCTGTGGATCTCAGAGCCGAGACCTGTGTTTTGTGACTGGGGTGTCTGCTTCCCACAGGTAAGGCCTTGACTGTCTGTGTGCCCAGGCTCAGCAATCAGGCAGAAAGACAGTCTGAAATCATGAAAAATCTAAAGTACTGGATCATTTTTAAAAGAGTCAGCTTGGGTTCTTACTGGCGCATTCTGTTCACCAAATGCTAAAATGGTTATTTCTGGGTAGTGGATTTTAAGGGAGTTTCTAGTTTCTTCTTTACCCATCTCTTATCTGTTTTACTTTTCATTGTTTTTAATTTACAAAAGCATGTACAATTCTAATAATAAAATATAATTAAAAATAATATGCATGCAATAAGAGGAAACTGACCCTTCTGGCAAAGTGTCAAGGCAAGTCTGGCTTTTATGAATTTGTTAAATGAACTTTTATAAACTTGTCAAATGACCTTTTATGAATTTATTAAAGCCACTCCAAGAAGCAGACCTCTCTCTGAAAATGAGTAGAACTCTGTGCAAAGAGGGAAAACAAGACCCAGGCTAACAATTATGTTTGTAAAATAATTTTTGTGTTTCCGCCTGCCAATGCAGGGGACACGGGTTCAACCCCTGGCCTGGGAGGATCCCACATGCCACTGAGCGACGGGGCCTGTGCGCCACAACTACTGAGCCTGTGCTCTGGAGCCCATGAGCCACAACTACTGAGCCCACGTGCCACAACTGCTGAAGCCCACACACCTAGAGCCCGTGCTCCACAACAAAAGAAGCCACCACAATGAGAGGCCTGTGCACTGCAACGAAGGGAAGCCCCCGCCAGCCACAACTACTGAGCCCATGTGCCACAACTGCTGAAGCCCACGCACCTAGAGCCCGTGCTCCACAACAAAAGAAGCCACCACAATGATAGGCCTGTGCACCGTAACGAAGGGAAGCCCCCATTCGCCGCAACTAAAGAAAGCCCACGTGTGGCAATGGAGACCCAACGCAGCCAAAAATAAGTAAATAAATAAATAAATTTTTAAAAAATGGGATGGAACCTGAGTTTTTAAAACGTTAACTTTATTGTTTGTTAAATCTTAGATACTGCTCTTCTTTACCCTTGGGCATGATTTGACTTAAATTTGCAAATCGACTGAAGGGTAGATCTGTTTCTATAGGTTTTCACTTAACAGACACGAATTGAGTTTTGCCCAGTGCCAGGCAGTTCTAGGTTCACAGGCTTCAGTAAGGGGCAGGGATGGATCCCCAGCCTTGAGCAGCCACTGCTCTGGGAGAAGGCAGTGGTGCCAGCACTCACACAGCTGGATAAGTGCTCTGGGAGGACACTAGGGAAGCCCAGAAGAGGCAATTCTTTTCTCTCCCTGAGAAAAATCAAGGAAGGCTTCTCAGAGGAGGTAACTGACACATAGACGTTTACCAGGAGGAGCAGGTGACATTCCAGGAGGAGAAGGAAGACACTCCAGGCAAAGAG
The DNA here is from genome assembly GCF_964270905.1 of Leucopleurus acutus. Taxonomy (NCBI): domain Eukaryota; kingdom Metazoa; phylum Chordata; class Mammalia; order Artiodactyla; family Delphinidae; genus Leucopleurus; species Leucopleurus acutus. The sequence goes on from NC_139162.1 coordinate 26,775,998, forward strand.
AAGAGGAGGTACAAACTCTCCTGGGGGTAGTGGTTGTAGAAAGGCTAGAATTGTGTTCATGAAATAGCAAGTTGCTGGCTGTGACTACAACTTAGAGTATATAATGTGTGTGTTTGTTGTATGTTGAAGAGCCTTGAATGATAGGCTAAGCAGTTTATCTGGTTGGCGATGGGGAGTTATTAAAAAGTCTTAAACAGGGAAGTGGCATGATCACATTTGCCTTTTAGAATGGCTGCTCAACGGATGTATCCAGGAAGGTCCACGTGGGCAACAGAAGCCATGTTAACCATATTAATGGAGAAAATTTAATGTAAATAATTACCTAGGTCAGAATGGCCATCATCAGAAAGTCCACACACAATAAATGCTGGAGAGGGTGTGGAGAAAAGGGGACCCTCCTACACTGCGGGTAGGAATGTACATCGGTGCCACCACTATGGAGAACAGTATGGAGGTTCCTCAAAAAAACTAAAAATAGAGTTACCATATGATCCAGCAATCCCACTCCTGGGCATATATCTGGAAAAGATGAAAACTCTAATTCAAAAAGATTCACGTACACCAATGTTCAAAGCAGCACTATTCACAATCTCCAAGACATAGAAACAACCTAAATGTCCATTGACAGATGAATGGATAAAGAAGATGTGGTGTGTGTGTATATATATATATATATATATATATATATATATATATATATATATACACACACACACACACACACACACACACACAATGGAATACTACTCAGCCATTAAAAAGAATGAAATATTGCCATTTGCAGCAACATGGATGGGCCTAGAGAATATCATACAAAGTGAAGTAAGTCAGACAGAGAAAGACAAATATGATATCATTTAGATGTGGATCTAAAAAAATACAAATCAACTCACTTACAAAACAGAAACAGAGTCACAGACATAGAAAACATATATATGGTTACCAAAGGGGAAAGGGGAGGGATAAATTAGGAGTAATAGATACACACCACTATATATAAAACAGATAAACAACAAGGACAACTGCATAGCACATGGAACTATAGTCAATATCTTGTAATAACCTATAATGGAAAAGAATCTAAAGCCACACACCTGAAAACTAATACAATACTGTAAATCAACTACAGTTTAATGAATAAAATTTTTAAAAAGAAAAAATAATTACCTAGATATATTTATCCATCTATCCATCCCTCTATCCATCCATCAATCCACCTTATTTTTTAATGTATTTCAAAGCAAATTACAGGCATCACTGCACTCCCCTAAATACTTCAGCATACATGTCATTCATTAATGTTCAATTTTTTTGTTTTTAATCAAATTTATATACAAAGAAATGTAAAAATCCTAAGTACACATTTGCTGAATTTTGACAAATGAATACACCTGTGTAACCCAAACTACAATCAAAATATGAGACCTTACCATTACCCTAGAAAATTCCTTCATGGCCATCCTCAGGCAATCCTTGCCTCCATCCTCCAAGAGACAACCACTGTTCTGATTTTTTTCCCACCATTTTCAGCATCATTGACATTTTGGTCCAAATAATTCTTTGTTCTTGGGGGCGGTCCTGTGCATTACTTAGCCTGTCCTAGAATTTCATATAAATGGAATATACTCTTTTTTGTTTGGCTTTTCCTGCTTAACATGTTTATGAGATTCATCCATGTTAACTTTTTTTTTGAGGCTTACGATGATCTTTTTTTAATTTTTATTTTTATTGGAGTATAGTTGACTTACAATGTTTTGTTAGCTTCAGGTGTACAGCAAAGTGAATCAGTTATACATATACATATATCCACTCTTTTTTTTCATCCATGTTATCTTGTGTATCGTTGTTTGTTCCTTTTATTGCCAAGTAGTTGTTCCTTTTTTATTGGCAAGTAGTATTCCATTATAAACCACAGTTTGTTTATCCATTCTCCTGTTGATGGACATTGGGGCCATTTCTAGTTTTTGGTTATTATGAAAAAAAGCCGCTATGAACATTTTTTGCAATTTTTTTTTTTTTTTTTTTTTTGGTGAGCATTATGCTTTCATTTCTCCTAGCTAAAGAGCTAAGAGGACTTTCTGGGTCATTGGGTAGGTGTATAACTAGATCTATCAGATAACACTCTTCCCTCTTCCTAAGTGGGTTTGAACCATTGTACATCAATCTCCCCAGGGCAGGTACCAACCAGAATAGCCTCTACACCCCAGAGCGCGTTGAAATGATTCAAACTAGCCAATCCTAAGCCTGCTTACCTTGCATCACTGCCTCTTTCCCATAGAAACCACGGTAAAGGCTCTTCCCCACGCTTTCCTCCCGCTCCTTCTCCCTCCCTGGTGCTTCCCCGTGTGGCCCCGTGTGGCATGGCACAGTGTGACCCCTTCTCTTGGGATCTGGGAGTCACAAATTATCTTTTCAATGGCAATCATCTCTTGATCTGTTGGCCTTACCATATCTGAATGATAATAAAATCTACATTTTAAAACAATGAGCAAAAAAGATTCTATCTTTCTTTTCACTAACCTCTAACTCAACTCAGCATTTCCCTTAATTATAGCTGTAGGCAACAAACCATAGTCATCTCAGCAGTATTAGTGTCTTTGCTGCACGAGAAATCACAGATTTTTTTATAAATTTATTTATTTTTTAAATTTTTGGCTGCGCACGGGCTTTCTCTAGTTGTGGTGAGCGGGGGCTACTCTTCATTGCTGTGCGCGGGCTTCTCATTGCGGTGGCTTCTCTTGTTGTGGAGCACGGACTCTAGGCACGCCGGCTTCAGTAGTTCTGGCTCACGGGCTCAGTAGTTGTGGCTCACGGGCTTCAGTAGTTATGGCTCGCGGGCTCTGGAGTGCAGGCTCTGTAATTGTGGCGCACGGGCTTAGCTGCTCCGCAGCACGTAGGATCCTCTCGGACCAAGGCTTGAACCCGTGTCCTCTGCATTGGCAGGCAGATTCTTAACCACTGCGCCACCAGGAAGTCCCTCACAGATATTTTCATATCACAATAAGTGTTACAGATAACTTGAAACACTGTTTTTGTTCGTCACTACTTTGAAATTATGATAGTTAATAAGCCTGTAGCAGGATGGGGAGCTCAACAGGAGGGTCCTGAGCAACCCAGTCTAGGATCCAAGCACCAGCTGGCCTCCTGTGAATCAAGGAGAAAAACCCAGGACCTCAACCTAAAGAAAGTGAGCAGCCCCACAGGTAATCCAGAGGGGTGGCAGGATGGTTCACTAGACCAGCCAAAGGCACAGCCTTGAGACCACAGGCCACTGATTGGCAGTGTCCTGCAGTTTTGTACTGAGTGTCCCGGCAGCTCAGGACATACAGGCATACCTGGTTGTATTGTGTGTTGTTTTACTGCACTTTGCAGACATCGCATTTTATACAGATTGAAGGTTTGTGGCAACCCTGCATTGAGCAAGTCTATAGGTTCCATTTTTCTAACAGCATTTGCTCGCCTCATGCTTCTGTCATGTTTCAGTAATTCTTGCAATATTGTAACATTAAATAATTTAAACATTTAAATTAAACATTACGATAAATAGCACACCACTGTATAGTGTAAACATAACTTTTACATGCACTAGGAAACAAAAGAAGTCTTGTGACTCGCTTTATTGCGATATTCACTTCATTGCAGTGGTTTGGAACTGAATTCATAACATCCTCGAGCTATGCCGGTATTTCCTGGGATACAGAAGATATACATGATGATTTTGAGTGAATAAACTAACATATAATTAAATAGCAGTAAATATCAAGTCTTTCCTTTCAGTGCTGAGTACGCAAAGAGGAAGTCTCTGCTCGGTGCTGGCTGTCTTTAATGCCTCTCTAGCTCTGGCTAATCCTTTTGAACAAAGAGCCCAGCCTCAGGCTTAGAATCACTGCATCTGCATTGTACATGTATTTGCCATAGTGGTATACTTAAGTTAAAAAAGGGGGGTACTTTAAAGAAAACTGTTAAGTAGATAACAGTCAGGTGGCATGCAAATATGGCAGAAATCTGACGAATTTGAGGCACATTTTGCCAACTGATGTCCCAAGGCCTTTTGAGATCTTAGTAAATTCCCTATATAATAACCATCTCTATACTCCGCCCCTCTGTGAGGTCTGCTCATTAACTCATTCATGTCTATGGAAGAACCAGTTTATTAAGCACCTCTGGGTGCCAGACCCTGCCCCTCCCCACATGCACGCAGAATTCCATCTCCTGCTCAGGTCGCCTTCTCTCCAGAAATGTGCCTTTCCCTGCCCCTCTTTTAATCTAAGAATCCCGTTCCTGGATGAGTTGAAAGTGCTCACTCAGGGGTCAGTGAATCTGCATGGAGCTATGGCCATTGCAGGCTGTCAGGGTGGGGAGTTGAAAACCTCTAACCTCAGGGTCCCTAGAGTGATAGGTGAGGCTCTTGCCCCTTGGGGTACCCAAGGAGTAACCAGTCTGCCTGTGAGGCACTCTCAGAAAAGAAGGGGAGGGCTTCCCTGGTGGCACAGTGGTTGAGAGTCTGCCTGCTAACACAGGGGACACGGGTTCGAGCCCTGGTCTGGGAGGATCCCACATGCCGCGGAGCAACTAGGCCCATGAGCCACAACTACTGAGCCTGCGCGTCTGGAGCCTGTGCTCTGCAACAAGACAGGCCGCCATAGTGAGAGGCCCACGCACCGCGATGAAGAGTGGCCCCCGCTTGCCACAACTAGAGAAAGCCCTCGCACAGAAACGAAGACGCAACACAGCAAAAATAAATAAATAAATAAATAAACTCCTAAAAAAAAAGAAGGGGAAAGGTCAGACTTTATCTGGTATCCACAAAGCCACTTAGATGAGAAGCCCTTCTGCCTACATCTGACATTCGCCAACGCTAACCACAAATCGGTACCTTATCAGTTACCCCTCACCAACCGTGTGTAACCAAGTACAACCTGGAGACACTGTTGTCTTGGTTCATTCTCCATTTTCATAAATCTGCAATTGCTTTGGGTACGTATGTGTATTGGAAGAGCTGTACATGGCAGAAACCTAATTTAATCTGGCTTATACAAGACAATTTAAAAGAAAAGAGGTAATTAATTTACTTATTGAACTGAGAGGTGTGGGGATGCAGCTATTTCAGGCATGGCTAACCCAAGACTCACATGCTGTCAGGCCTCGGTTTCCCCCCGTCTCTGGTTCTTGCTTCCCTTGTGTTTGCTTCAGTTTGGGGCTCTGTCTAGTGGCCAGATGGAGACAGGAAGTGGTCCCTACCTCCTCTCTGGTTTCAGGTCTGGCAGGAGCTCAGGGGCGTCTAGGGTTGTGACCAGGGCCCCCGGCTTGGTCACGTGCCTGCCTGCTCCTGGGAGCCAGTGATTGGCTCAGGGTGAGGGGATCCCTCACTCTTCCCCAGGAACTGGGCCTGACGTCAGCTTCTCTGGGACAACGTGAACCACAGGGATGGTTCCCCAGACAACAATAGGGGTATAGTTACCAGAGGGGTTGAGAATGGATGTTGGTAGAAAAAAGATGTTCTTGGCTTCACAGAGATGCTAAATGGAGCCAGGGTTGGACCAGGGGTGGTTGATTCTAGAGCTTGACTTCTAAGCCTCCCTGGCCTGTGTCCTGCCTGTATCCCAGAGCCCCTCACAGAGCCTGGCAAACACAGGAACTTAATTCCTGTGCATTGAGTGAATTTCTTGTTGCTGCACTTGCACACCTGCCTGTTGGGACACCTTGTTTCTCTGGACAGGCATCCATTGCCTGGCCTCTCACCCTCCAGAAATTGAATCCTATTCTCACGTGTGAGCCCCTCCCAGTGTCTTCTTTTGCAGCAGACCTCCAGTCTGAAGTGAAACATCAGGAAAGAATCCAGCCTATTGTGTTATGAACACACACGTATACATTTGCATACCCAGTGAGTTCCTGATGCATCCCTTCAACCTGGGTTTGGGGAGGGGCTGGAGGCTTTAAAATGTTAGATTCTGGGGAGCTGGGAGCCATGCAGAGATTTCCCTTGGAGCAAGGTATGTGGGAACAGTGACCTGGCACAAACCCTTGCCAGCTCAGGGCTGCGCACGGGGAGTGTGGTACCAAGTGGCTGATAAGGGGGGGCTCAGTTCCTTGGAAGCAATCAGGCAATGCGGTGTCAGTCATCAGCCCTGGAGAACCTGACGGTGGTGGGTGCAGCTCCCTGGCTGACTGGTGCCCAGCCCTGAACCTAATGATGGAAATGAACCAGAGGCTTCAGAAACACACTCTGCGCCTGGAGCTGCACCGTCTTAGCTCAGGAGGACGTAACAAAATGCCATAAGACTGGGGGGCTCCCTATTAGCACGTGATGGATGTTCAGTGGATGTGGCAGTGTGTGACTAAGAGGTCACTGGAATGGCAGGGGGGGTCCTGTGGGTTGGTGTAGGCCCTTCTCCAGCCACCCCGGAGAAGGCTCTGGGCTCCCTTGATCTGGAGGATGTCTTCCTCCCCTTCCTGTTTAGGTTGCTTGAGCTCCAAACTCTGGGCATGTCTTCATGGGAGGTGCTAGGTAGTCTGGTTCACACCACTTACGAGTCTTGGCACCACTCGTGTGCTGGTTGTGGGGATGGGTGCTGGGTGGGGTTGGGTGGGTGCTGGTCTGGAGGGAAAGCAGCCGTGAGGGTGAGCCGAGTCCAAGGTCCGTCTTGCCAGCTGGCTCACCTGCCTGAGGTCATGAGGCCAACACCACAGAAGAACCAGGACTTGAACCCGGCGCTGATTCTAGAGCCCTGACCCGCATCCACCCTCGCTTCAGAATAGACAGCACAGTAATTATGGAAACTGTCACTTATTTGTAATCTCACGCTGACAGCCCACTGAGAAGGACGCACTCAGATTTATCTCCCCTTGGCCACTGTGGCCCTCACGGCCCGTGAAGTCCTGGGGTATCCAAAGGGTGTCCTCCGTTCTTAGGCCAAATGGAGAAAGGCACAAAGCCAGGCTGGGCCGGCTTTCCTTCCCTGTGGGACCTGCAGCTCCACGCTCTCCCCGGGGGTGGGGAGCGGCGGGGGGGAGCAGCCCTGCAGACTCTCCCTGTGGGCATTGCTGATGCTTTTCCTGGGCTGCAAGGAGACTCGGTGTCTCCACACAGCACATCCCACTGGGAATGGGGTCTATTTATGGCTCTGAGAGCTCTGGCCAATTCCAGGCCCTGGAGCACCGGATTCCCAAGTCTGGGCTGGGCCATTCTGACCCAAGGAACACGGCACCAAGGAGATGGGAAGAGGTGAGGTGTCCAGGCCAGGGTTCTAAATCCCAGCTCTGCACAAACCAGTCATGGGAGATCTTCAACCAGTCACTTAATCTGCCTGGTTCTAGGTTTTCTCATCTGTAAAATGGGGATAATAATGCCACCGCCATCATCTCAGGGTGGTTGTGAGGATTATAGAGGGCAAAGCACATGGAACCCCACTGAGGCTCTAACACCCATGTGATCCAATCCTGGCGCAGCGTCTCAAAGAAACACAGCCCACTGAAGTTCCAAAAAGTGTTCCCATCTTTTTGAGCACAAAGGGGGTCCAGGTACGGACGGCACAGGCACTTCCAGTCTAGTGACCATTCTCCGTGATATCATACAGCTCCCATGAGATGTTCACTTTCCTTTCCAGAAAACTTCTCCTTCACTCACGGATGTCTGCCCTCCACTTGCCAGGCCTCTGCACTGCTGCCAGAGCCCAATTCCAGAAGGCACTGCTCACAGTGTATTGAATGGACGAGTTGGCACAGCAGCCCTGTACCCCTTGCTGCAGATGTGCTGCCCCTGACCTCAGTTCCCTCGGGATGGTTCTTCTCCTTTCTATCTCCCAGAACCTGTTGGGCAATGGCAGTGCCCTCCGGGGACGGTATGGAGGGAAATGGAGTGGGTGATGCCAGGGCCCTCGCCTGCAGGCCTGGGACAGCAGGGCACACACAGTTTAATACCTGCAGTCCTGTCACTCATGGGCAAGTTCATGGTTCTCTAAGGTGGCATTTCTAGAACCACCTAATGGAAAGTCTCGCTGCAGTTTTCTATCTAGGCTGCAGTGGGCTTGGAGAATGCTTCCAGTCAAGGATGTAAGACACTGGGATGAAGCAATGCAGGCCCTCCACTGCCCCTGCGGAAACGATTAGCCCGAGTGGCTCCACTCAAACGGGACACGACGGTTTTTGGTATCTTCCAGGTGGTGGATTTAGATGCATCTGCAAATCTTTACTGAAGTGAGAAGTCTCATCAAGGATCAGAGAGAGCAGGTCACTGGCAATGTTTTGGAACCAGAAAATACCCAAGCACACAGGCTCCCCTGGAAGGGAGGCCCGGGAATGGGGTAGCCTCACCCTCCACGGTCGAGAGCTGCGAGGAGAGTGAGGCTGAGGGGCTGGTGTGCCGGGGGGCTGCCTGGGATGCCGGTGCGTACAGGCCATCATGGCACATTGGAAATGCAGGAAGCGGAGGGAAGGTTGTGTTAATTAACCAGAGCTCTTCTCAGGGGAAGCTGTGTGTGGGGTAGAAGGAGTACTTTGGGAAGGAGTGAGGATGGAATAAGTAATACTGACACAAGTGATAACAACTGCTAACTGGATCCTGAGGCAGGTGACGAAGGGACTCCGGGGCTTGCTTTGCCAGGTCAGGGAAGCAAGTTTGGGTCTGAGGAAGGCTCTTAAAACAGTACAGAGGACTTCCCTGGTGGTCCAGTGGTTAAGACTCCGCACTTCCACTGGGTTCAATCCCTGGTTGGGGAAGTACCGCATGCCACTGTGGTGTGGCCAAAAAAAATTTTTTTAAGTTAAAAAAAGAGTGCAGAGACTGGGCCCCGTATCAGCCCTTCCTTCGACGATTCATAATCAGGGTCAGCCAGGAATACTAGTTTGCAGGGCTGCCTGTCCAGGTGCCCTCATATCTCAGTTAGGACATGGCTAACGGAACCAGCATCCCTAGGCCTTTTTTACCTGCTTCATTCTGTCTCCCGGTAGAAGGCTCCTATTATAGTTGAATTGTGTCCCTAGAAGAGATGTTGAAGTCCTAACCCTTGGTACCTGTGGATGTGACTTTGTTTTGCAACAGGGTCTTTGCAGAGGTAATCAAGTTAAGAAGAGGGCCCCCAGTAGAGTGGGCTCTGATGCAATAGGACTGGTGCTCTTACAAGAGGGGAAATTTGGGCACCGAGATGGACATACGCAAAGGGAAGATGATGCAGAGACACAGAAAGAACGCTGTGTGATGACAGAGGCAGAGACTGGAGTGATGCACCTGCAAGCCAGGGAATGCCAGGGGTCGCCGGGAGCCACCGGATGCCGGAAGGGGCAGGGAAGGATCTTCGCTGAAGCTTGCAGAGAGAACTCGGCCCTGCTGATACCTTGACTTCAGACCACCTGCCTCCAGAACTGAGAGACAAGAACTTCCATTGTTTTAAGCCACCCAGTTTGTGGTACTATGTTACAGCAGCCCTAGGAAACGAATCTAGTGCTTCCGATACAAGTATGTGTGAGCCCTGTGTGGAGGCATTTTTCCTGGTTTGGCCCAGCACACCCACCATTGGCTGGAGTGAAAAATGCCCAGAGACTTCCTTTTTTAAATTTATTTATTTTAGTTATTTATTTTTGGCTGCACTGCATCTTCGTTGCTGTGCCCAGGCTTCCTCTAGTTGCCACGAGCGGGGGCTACTCTTTGTTGCGGTGTGCAGGCTTCTCATTGTGGGGGCTTCTCTTGTTGCAGAGCACAGGCTCTAGGCACATGGGCTTCAGCAGTTGTGGCTCGCGGGCTCTAGAGCGCAGGCTCAGTAGTTGTGACGCACGGGCTTAGTTGCTCCGTGGCATGTGGGATCTTCCCAGACCAGGGCTCGAACCCGTGTCCCCTGCACTGGCAGGCAGATTCTTAACCACTGCACCACCAGGGAAGCCCCCACAGAGACTTCCCATGAGGCTATTCCACAAAGCATAACTTAGAGAACTCTGAAGTCTACACAAACTAGCCTTGGCTTTCTCTGTAAAAGAGGAACCAGGATGGAATTGGCTCTCTCCAAACTCTAACTTGCTTTGCATTTGTAAAACCACCCAGCTCCATCAGACAACAAAGTGCCAAAGAATTATCACTCCTTGAGAGTTCGCTCTGCCAAGTGCTGGGTGGGGCCCCAGGGGGCTGAAGGGAGGTGCCTGTCACACAGGTGTGAAGCCTGGGGGCTCCCAGGGTATCTCCTCTCTTCTGGCATTGGAGGAGGCCTGTAGCATCTGGGGCCAACATTTGGATGGCCTGGCCACTCTGGCACTAATGACAAAATAAATTCCCAACATAAATTCAGTCCCTGGATTCACAGAAAGATAGACAAGATGAAAAGGCAGAGGACTATGTACCAGATGAAGGAACAAGATAACACCCCAAAAAACAACTAAATGAAGTGGAGATAGGCAACCTTCCAGTAAAAGAATTCAGAATAATGATAGTGAAGATGATCCAGGACCTCAGAAAAAGAATGGAGGCAAAGATTGAGAAGATGCAAGAAATGTTTAACAAAGACCTAGAAGAATTAAAGAACAAACAAACAGAGATGAACAATACAGTAACTGAAATGAAAAATACACTAGAAGGAATCAATAGCAGAATAACTGAGGCAAAAGAACGGAAAAGTGACCTGGAAGACAGAATGGTGGGATTCACTGCTGCGGAACAGAATAAAGAGAAAAGAATGAAAAGAAATGAAGACAGCCTAAGAGACCTCTGGGACAACATTAAACGCAACAACATTCACATTATAGGGGTCCCAGAAGGAGAAGAGAGAAAGGACCCGAGAAAATATTTGAAGAGACTACAGTCAAAAACTTCCCTAACATGGGAAAGGAAATAGCCACCCAAGTCCAGGAAGCACAGAGAGTCCCATACAGGATAAACCCAAGGAGAAACACGCCGAGACACACAGTAATCAAATTGGCAAAAATTAAAGACAAAGAAAAGTTATTGAAAGTAGCAAGGGAAAAATGACAAATAACATACAAGGGAACTCCCATGAGGTTAACAGCTGATTTCTCAACAGAAACGCTACAAGCCAGAAGGGAGTGGCGTGATATACTTAAAGTGATGAAAGGGAAGAACCTACAACCAAGATTACTCTACCCAGCAAGGATCTCCTTCAGATTCGATGGAGAAAACAAAAGCTTTACAGACAAGCAAAAGCTAAGAGAATTCAGCACCACCAAACCAGCTCTACAACAAATGCTAAAGGAACTTCTCTAAGTGGAAGACACAAGAGAAGAAAAGGACCTACAAAAAGAAACCCAAAACAATTAAGAAAATGGTCATAGGAACATACATTATTGATAATTACCTTAAACGTGAATGGATTAAATGCTCCAACCAAAAGACAAAGGCTGGCTGAATGGATACAAAAACAACACCTATATATATGCTGTCTACAGGAGACCCACTTCAGACCTAGGGACACATACAGACTGAAAGTGAGGGGATGGAAAAAGATATTCCATGCAAATGAAATCAAAAGAAAGCTGGAGTAGCAATATTCATATCAGATAAAATAGACTTTAAAATAAAGAATGTTACAAGAGACAAGGAAGGACACTACATAATGATCAAGGGATCAATCCGAGAATAAGATATAACAATTATAAATATATATGCACCCAACATAGGAGAACCTCAATACATAAGGCAACTGCTAACAGCTCTAAAAGAGGAAATCGACAGTAACACAATAATAGTGGGGGACTTTAACACCTCACTTACACCAATGGACAGATCATCCAAAATGAAAATAAATAAAGAAACAGAAGCTTTAAATGACACAATAGACCAGATAGATTTAATTGATATTTATAGGACATTCCATCCAAAACCAGATAGATTACACTTTCTTCTCAAGTGCGCACGGAACATTCTCCAGGAGAGATCACATCTTGGGTCACAAATCAAGCCTCAGTAAATTTAAGAAAATTGAAATCATATCAAGCATCTTTTCTGACCACAATACTATGAGATTAGAAATCAATTACAGGGAAAAAAATATAAAAAACACAAACACATGGAGGCTAAACAATACGTTACTAAATAACCAAGAGATCACTGAAGAAATCAAAGAGGAAATCAAAAAATACCTAGAGACAAATGACAATGAAAACATGACGATCCAAAACCTATGGGATGCACCAAAGCAGTTCTAAGAGGGAAGTTTATAGCTATACGAGCCTACCTCAAGAAACAAGAAAAATCTCAAATAAACAATCTAACCGTACACCTAAAGGAACTAGAGAAAGAAAAACAAACAAAACCCAAAGTTAGCAGAAGGAAAGAAATCATAAAGATCAGAGCAGAAATAAATGGAATAGAAACAAAGAAAACAATAGCAAAGATCAATAAAACTAAGAGCTGGTTCTTTGAGAAGATAAACAAAATTGATAAACCATTAGCCAGACTCATCAAGAAAAAGAGGGAGAGGACTCAATTCAATAAAATTAGAAATGAAAAAGGAGAAGTTACAACAGACACTGCAGAAACACAAAGCATCCTAAGAGACTACTTACTACAAGCCAACTCTATGCCAATAAAATGGACAACCTGGAAGAAATGGACAAATTCTTAGAAAGGTATAACCTTCCAAGACTGAACCAGGAAGAAATAGAAAATATGAACAGGCCAATCACAAGCACTGAAATTGAAACTGTGATTAAAAATCTTCCAACAAACAAAAGTCCAGGACCAGATGGCCTCACAGGTGAATTCTATCAAACATTTAGAGAAGAGCTAACACCCATCCTTCTCAAACTCTTCCAAAATATTGCAGAGGAAGGAACACTCCCAAACTCATTATACGAGGCCACCATCACCCTGATACCAAAACCAGACAAAGATACTACAAAAGGAGAAAATTACAGACCAATATCACTGATGAATATAGATGCAAAAATCCTCAACAAAATACTAGCAAACAGAATCCAACAGCACATTAAAAGGATCATACACCATGATCAAGTGGGGTTTATCCCAGGAATGCAAGGATTCTTCAATATACACAAATCAATCAATGTGATACACCATATTAACAGATCGAAGAATAAAAACCGTATGATCACCTCAATAGATGCAGAAAAAGCTTTTGACAAAATTCAACACCATTTATGATAAAAACTCTCCAGAAAGTGGGCACAGAGGGAACCTACTTCAACATAATAAAGGCCATATACGACCAAAAAAAAAAAAATTCAGTCCCTGCTTTGAGCTGGGCTCTTTGGTGAAGTTTTCCCCTATAAATCATATCTTAGGTATTTTTTTTCATAATTGAGATTTTACTGATTGTTTTGAGGATCAGTACACACACATTTCAATTTGTACACAATTCTCAACATACATTCCAAAAATCTAAAAAGTCACGTAGCTGTGATTCTTTTCTGAACAGTTATTCCAGGGACTTTCCAGCTTAAAATTTGAAGGCAAAATTTCCTTCACAGGATATCAAGTACCAATATCTTCAAATATTGATAGGCTGTTACATCGTAAGTCCCACTAATTCACAATATCATATACACTACATACTCAAATTGTCAGTCGTTCACAGCACATTAACAGTTACGAGAACTGGACTACCACGACCAAAGATGTTACAGAGTGCACAAAACTCTGCCCAGGAGAGCCAAGATCAAGGGGTGAGTGGTTTGCTTTAGGAAACAATTCTACCAAAAGTAACATGGGAAGAGAAGTAATGTAAAGGGTTTAAGACATTAAATGCACAACTGACTCCAAACTGCCATTTAGTACGCTTTGTATTATAGGCTATAAAAGCTACCCTCCATCTGTGGAATGTTAAGCTGACACACAAGACAAAGCCTCGCATATTCAATATCCCACTATTTTCTGGTTGTACCAAAAAATAAACAACCACCAAATGATTTCACCTCTTAAAAAAAGCATTTACACTTAAAAACTGGGATGAGGTGGGATTCCCTCCTTTTTATGTTTCTAGAGCTACTAAAAAACTTGCATTTACGAAATAGTTGATATTCCTCTGGATTGTACAAGAAAGGAGACAGGGACCACTGATAGGACCAGGTGTGTGATATTAATCAGATTTGGCTTCTTTCTCTCCTGCTTCATCAGAAGCTGGGCTCTTCTCGTTTTTAGTTTCTCCATCTTCTGCAGCTAAGTCTTCTTTAGTCTCTTGGTTAGTCACTTCAGCCTGTTTTCCCTTTGCTCCCCTTTCTCCTTTTGTTTGCACTTTTTTGTCTGAAGATTTATCCTTTCCTGCCGCCTTTTTTTGGCTTCGTTTCCACTTTTGCAGGAGGCGGTTTAGCGGACAACCTCGCCCGGACAACCTCGCCCATCTCCTCTTGGGCTCCTCTTTCGCCGCCCCCTCGGCGGAGCTGACCTTCCTCTTGGCATCGCGGCGGCGGGGCGGGCGCGTGCCCGGTGCCTGCGGGCCGCGGCGCACCGAGAGCCTTCTCGAAGCCGAGCTGCCTGGCCGCTGCCGCTCCTCTCGCCGCCCGAGCTGGGGGGACCCGCGGCGGGGGGGAGAACCGGATGGAACCGGATTGGGAGCCCACCCCCAACACCTTAGGCATGTAAAGCCCTGAAGCTGAGCCAGTTTTGACATGGTGGCTTTTACCTACTCTATTTATAATGTCTCTATTAGCTTCCTCCCAGGTTAAGGGGCCAAATCTACCTGCTCTTTCTATTCTCCGAAAGCACAAGGAATTGAAATGGCAACAACTAGTCGAGCTTGATGCTGGAGATGCTATTATTTCACTGTTTAGACAACATTAAGTTTAGAAAGGATAAAGTCCTGCCCCAAGGTCAAAACAAACCAATGACACAAGAACAGGACAGAAGAGATGGGACTGAGGTAGATTTAGGTGTTCGGTTCATTTCTAGCTTAATGAGCACAGCTTAATGCGAGATTCCCAGACACGCTGATCAAATCGAACAAAATGCTTACTCTGTACCAGTGGGCAGGGTCTAGAGCAGTGGGTCATTGTGGGATTGACATTTTGAGAGTAACATGGGCACATTGGGAATTGTCAGGAGGGCAGTGACCAGGATGGCAACCATGTCTATATGAGAGACAATAAATGAATTGAGAAAATGAGTTTATACTTTGAACTAGAAATTTCTAGGTCTCTTGCTGAATTAATTTTCTACTGCTGCTATAACAAATTACTATGAACTAGGTGGTTTCAAAAAACACAGATTGAAAGGATTCTGGAAAGATAGTTGGATGGGAAGCATCAGCAATCTATCTCCCCCCGCCCCCGAGACAACAATTGTACTGGCAGAATCTGTCTCATGTAAGTATTTTGGAACTCTGGAGTCTATTGAAGGATTGCAACTTCCAGGGGAAGGCTTGGACAGGTAAACTGTGCTTCATTTTGGTCAGTTTCAGCTCTGAGCATAGCAGTTACCCATCCCCCCATTCCCATGGTGGGCAGCTGTTTGCATACAGCTTGTGGGAGCCCGGTTGGGCAAAAGAGGACCCTGTGCTGCAAATGTTGGCGATCTATGCTCTGACTGCCCATTGCTGCTTCTGATTAGATTGTTGCTGCCCCTCCACCTCCAGCTGAAGTGACTTCCAGGGGATTTAAAGGGTGGGTGCCCTTTACTGCCCTCTTCATTTTTCTCTTTTTCCTCCTTTTTAGAGCCAAACATTAAAGACAAGGATACTGTATTAGGGTTCTCCAGAGAAAGGGAACCAATATGATATATGTAGATTGATATCTCTATATAGATATCTCCCTCTCTATGTATATCTATATGAAATTTATTATAGGAGTCAGCTCATGTTACAGAGGCTGAGAAGTCACATGATCTGCAGTCTGGAGAATCAGGAAGGCCATGGGCATAATTCAGTAAAATGCTGAAGGCCTGTGAACCAGGGGGTGAGGGGCTGCTAGTGCAAGAAACAGGAGCTCTGATATCTCTGAGGGCAGCAGAAGATGGACCTCCCAGCTTGAAAAGAGGGAGATAATTTGCCCTTCCTCCGCCTTTTTGTTCTATTCAGACCCTTGATGCATGGGATGAGGCCTGCCCACATTGGTGAAGGCAGATCTTTTTCACTCAGTGTACTGATTGTCTTCTAATCTCTTTGCTAATCTCTTCTGAAAACACCCTCACAAACATACCCAGAAATAATTTTTTACCAGCTATCTGGGCATTCCTTAGCCCAGGCAAACTGACACAAAATTAACCATCAGACATGCAAAACAACTGCATATATGGGGGAAGTTAGCAAGTGATCGTGCATGCCCAAGGAAAGGCTCTGAAAAGACCCAAGACTTTAAACTATACCTCAGCTGATCCTTGTCACATAGATAGCCTACAGCAATGGGAAGCAAACAAACAAAAAAACGCTATTAAACAAAGCAGTAACAAAACCCAGCAAACTCTGGGTAAGAGGGAGAATCTGGTCTCCATAATTACCACATTATTTAATCCATATATTCAAATTTTTTCCAAAAAAATCATAAGGCATACAAATAAACAGAAAAGTATGGCCCATTCAAAGAAAAAAATAAATAAAACCAACAGGAACTATCCCTGAAAAAGACTTGATGGCAAATACAGCAGACAAAACAACTTTTAAAACAACTGTCTTAAAGACGCTCAAAGAACTTAAGGAAGATTTGGAAGAAGTCAGGAAAATGTATGAACAAAAATGGAAACATCAATCATGAGACATAAAACCTAAAAAGAAGCCAAAGAGAAATTCTGGAGCTGAAAAGTATAATAACTGAAATGAAAAATTAACTAGAGGGATTCAAAGGCAAATTTGAACAGGCATAAGAATCAGTGAACTTGAAGATAGGACAATGGAAATAATCAAGACTGAGAAACAGAAAGAAAAAGATTCAACTGAAAAAGCCGTATGAAGAAACAAAGACCCCAATAAAGGGACATAAACAAGCAATTATAAAAGCTAACATTATTGTAACAATGCCTTATAATTCCACTTTGTTTTCTAAATGACTTGAGACTAATGCATTAAAAATCATTATTAGTTTACATTATTCTGGGGCACACAATGTATAAAGGTGTAATTCTGTGATAACAGCAGCAAGGGGTGGGGATGGAGCTGTAAAGGAGCAGAGTTCTTGTATATTACTGAAGTTAAGCTGGTATAAATTCAAATAAGAGTGCTATAACTTTAGTATGTTAACTGTAATCCCCATGGTACCCACAAAGAAAATAGCTATAGAATATAAACAAAAAGGAATGAGAAAGGAATTTAAACATTTCACTACCAAAACAAAAAAAGTCAACTAAACACTAAGGAAGACAGTACTGTAAGGCAGGAGTGAGAAACAAAGCCGTAAAATGTATAGAAAACAAGATGACAGAAGTCTCTCCTTCCCAGTAACTACTCTTAACTGTAAATGGATTAAACTCCCCAGAAGAAAGACTGGCAAAATGGTTTAAAAAACACAGTCCAACTATATGCTATCCACAAGAGACTCACTTTAGATCAAAAGGCACAAATAGATCAAAAGTGAAAGAATGGAAAAAGATATTCCATGCAAACAGTAACCGAAAGAGAGCAGGGGTGGCTGTACTAACACTGGACAAAACAGATTTTAAATCAAAAAGTTTACAAGAGACAAAGTAGGACATTATGTATTAATAGAAATTTGATACATCCTCTTGCTGTAATATTATAAACACATTTCTAATGACACACAACTGAATAAATAAAGCAAAAATTGACAGAATTGAAGAGAGAAATAATGGATAGAGCAAGCAGACAGAAGTAAGGAAATAGATACAACAAACCAACTATATGTAACAGACACGGCACACTCTACCCACCACCAAAAGCATACGCATTCTTATGTGCACACGGGTATTTTCCAGGTTAGACCATATGTGAGGCCAAAAAATTAAGTGTCGACAGATTTAAAAAGATAACTATCATATTTTCTCTGACCACAATGAGATAAGGTGGGCAATCAGTGACAGAAGGCAAACTGGAAAATCCACAGATATATTGAAATTGAACAACACACTCTTAAACAACCAATGGATCAAAGAAGAAATCACAAGGTGAATTAGAAACTCCTTAGTTTTAATGAAAACAAAAATGCAACATACCAAAACTATAATGTAGCAAAAGCAGTCCTAAGGGGAAAATGCACAGCTATAAACACATTAAAAAAAACAGATCTCAAATTAAGAACTTTACAAGTTAAGGAACTTGAAAAAGAACAAACTAAACCCAAAGCTAGCAGAAGGAAGGAAATAAAGATTAAAGAATAGGGGACTTCCCTGGTGGCGCAGTGGTTAAGAATCTGACTGCGGAGCGGCTGCGCCCGTGAGCCCATGGCCGCTGAGCCTGCGCGTCCGGAGCCTGTGCTCCGCAATGGGAGAGGCCACAACAGTGAGAGGCCCGCGTACCCGGGGGGGAAAAAAAAAAATAGTGCTGGGAAAACTGGATATCCACACAGAAAAGAATGAAGCTGGACCCTTACCTAGTGCCAAGTATAAAACTTAACTCAAAATGGATCAGGACCTAAATGTAAGACCCAAAACTATACAACCCGTAGAAGAACACAGGAAAAAAAGCTTCATGACACTGAATTTGGCAATGATTTCTTGAATATGACACCAAAGGTATAGGCAACAAAACAAAAAAGATAGACTGGACTTCATGAATATTAAAAATTTCGTGCATCAAAAGATAATATCAACAGGGTAAAAAGGTAACCTGCAGAATGGAAGAAAATATTTGCTAATCATATATATAAGGGTTTAAAGTAAAAAGCAAAAATAAACAAATGGGACCTAATTCAACTTAAAAGCTCTTGCACAGCAAAGGAAACCATCAACAATACAAGACAATCTGGGGCCTCCCTGGTGGCGCAGTGGTTGAGAGTCTGCCTGCCGATGCAGGGGACACGGGTTCGTGCCCCGGTCTGGGAAGATCCCACATGACGCGGAGCGGCTGGGCCTGTGAGCCATGGCCGCTGAGCCTGCGCATCCGGAGCCTGTGCTCTGCAACAGGAGAGGCCACAACAGTGAGAGGCCCTCGTACCGCAAAGACAACAACAACAACAACAAAAAACCCCACAAGACAACCTACTGAATGGGAGAAAATATTTGCAAGTTATATGACTGATAAAGGATTAATATCCATCATATATATAAACAGCTCATACAACTCAACATTGATAAAACAAACAACCCAATTTAAAAATGCACAGAAGAACTGAAGAGACATATTTCCAAAGAGGGAATGCATATGACCAACAGGCCCATGAAAAGATGCTCAACATCACTAATCAGGGAAATGCAAATCAAAACCACAATGAGTTATCACCTCACACCTGTCAGGTTGGCTATCATTAAAAAGAACATGAACTATAAATGTTGGCAAGGGTGTGGAGAAAAGGGAACCCCTGTACACTGTTGGGGGGAATGTAAATTGGTGCAGCCACTATGGAAGACAGTATGGCTGTTTCTCACAAAACTAAAAACAGAACTACCATATGACCCAGCAATTCCACTCCCGGTATATATATATTAAAAAAAACCCAAAAACACTAATTCAGAAAGATACGTGCACCCCAATGTTCACAGCAGCATTATTTACAATTGCAAGATATGGAAGCAACCTAAGTGTCCATCAACAGATGAATAGATAAAGAAGATGTGATACACACACACACACACAATGGAATACTGCTCAACCATAAAAAAGAACGAAATTTTGCCATTTGCAGCAACATGGATGGAGTTGGAGGGCATTATGATAAGTGAAATAAGTTAGAAAGACAAACACTGTATGATATCACTTATATGTGGAATCTTAAAAAATACAACAAACCAGTGGTTTACCAGTGGGGAGAGAGAAGAGGGAAGTGGCAATATAGGGGTGGGCGAGTGGGAGGTACAAACTATTGGGTGTAAGATAGGCTACAGGGATGTATTGTACAACGCAGGGAATATAGCCAATATTTTATAATAACAATAAATCTAGTGTAACTTTTAAAATTGTATAAAAATTTTAAAAATTAAAAAAAAATGGGCAAAGGAACTTGAATAGGTATTTCTCCAAAGAGGATATACGCATGGCCAATAAGCACATGAAAAGATGCTCAGTATCACTAATCATTAGGGAAATGCTAATCAAAACTACAATGATATATCACCTCACACACATTAGAATGGCTACTACTAAAAACAAACAAACATACAACAAAAAAACCCCAGAAAACAAGTGTTGGTGAGGATGTGGAGAAATTGGAACCCTTGAGCACTGCTGATGCGAATACTAAAAACTGGTACAGGGACTTCCCTGGTGGCACAGTGGTTAAGAATCAGCCTGCCAGTGCAGGAGACAAGGGTTCGAGCCCTGGTCTGGGAAGATCCCACATGCCGCGGAGCAACTAAGCCCGTGCGCCACAACTACTGAGCCTGCGCTCTAGAGCCCACGAGCCACAACTGCTGAACCAGCATGCCACAACTACTGAAGCCTAGTGCCCGTGCTCCAGAACAGAAGCCACCGCAATGAGAAGCCCATGCGCTGCAAGGAAGAATAGCCCCGCTCACCGCAACTAGAGAAAGCCTGAGTGCAGCAATGAAGACCCAACGCAGCCAAAAATAAAATAAATTAAAAAAAACCAAACTGATACAGCTGCTGTTGAAAACAGTATAAAGGTTCCTCAAAAAATTTAAGATAGAATTACCATATGATCCAGGAATTCCACTTCTAGATATATACCCAAAAGAGCTGAGAGGAGGATCTTAAAGAGGTATTAGTACTCCAATGCTTATAGCAGCGTTACTGACAATGGCTAAAACGTAGAAGTAACCGAAGTGGTCACTGACAAATGAATGGGTAAACAAAATTTTCTGGTTTAAAAGTTAACTTTTTTGTTTTACAACACAGCAAAAAAGAATCTACAACTATCAAAATCTGCAAAACACCTGTAGAAAGGAGCTACCTTTTTTGAACTGTTTAATTAAAGCTTCTCTAGGATTTTACACACCCATTTTTGATCATTAAGAGCATGGAACTTCTCACACCTGTTTGTGTCTCCACGGGCTTTAGACCCCAACATATTTACACACTTTAGTATTCTACATCAAATCAGCTTTCATTTAGCCCATTTATATTTTTTAAAAATAGAAAAGTGAAACAAAAACAGATTTAATTTCCTTCTGAAATCTGTTAGGTAAACGTTTTGTTGAATTTAAACATCACAAGTTTGATAAAATTGTCAACGAGGTCTCTCACCCAGCCCACGGCCTGTGGAAAATCTGAATTACAGCAGATTCAAATACATCGCTACACTGTCAGCTGTTTTTTCTGCTTGGAATCAGCTACCTTGATGTTCTCATACTGTTTTAACCACCTCTTGGCGTCTCAGCTAAGAATGCCTGTCTCAGTTCTGCCTAGAAATCCAC
The DNA here is from genome assembly GCF_964270905.1 of Leucopleurus acutus. Lineage (NCBI taxonomy): Eukaryota > Metazoa > Chordata > Mammalia > Artiodactyla > Delphinidae > Leucopleurus > Leucopleurus acutus. The sequence goes on from NC_139162.1 coordinate 26,797,365, forward strand.
CACCATAAAATGGAGTATTATTCAGCCTTTAAAAAGAAGGAAATTCTGACATATGCTACAATATGCATGAATCTTAAGAACATTATACTAAGTGAAATGTGCCAGCCACAAAAAGACAAATACCATATGATTCCACTATATGAGACATTTAGAGTGGTCCAAATCAGAGACAGAAAGTAGAAGGTTGGTTGCCGGGGCAGAGGGGAGGGGGCAATGGCGAGTTATTGTTTAATAGGTACAGAATTTCTCTTTTACAAGATGAAAAGTTATGGAGATAGATGGTGTTGATGAAACATTATGCATATATTTAATGCCACTGAACGGTATACTTAAAAATGGTTAAGACAGTAAATTTTATCACTATAAAATTTTTATCACTATAAAAAAAAATTAGAAAAAAAACCCCCAAAATTGATTATCTCACAGTTCTGGAGGTCAGAAGTCCAAAATGGGCCGGCAGGGCTGCATTCCTTCTGGAGGCTCTAGAGGAGAGTCCATTTCTTTGCCTTTTCCAGCTCCTGGAGGCTGTCCGCGTTCTTTGGCTTATGACGCCTTCCAGCAATGGCGTCACCCCAAACTCTGCTCTGTCAGCACAGCTCCTGCTTTCCCCCTGCTTCCTCCGTACATCACCACACCCGACCGTGAGTCTCCTGCCTCCTTTTTTATAAGGTGCCTTATATTGGACACAGCTGATAATCCAGAAGGCTTTCTCTGTCTCAAGAGCCTCAGCTTAATCACACCTGCAAGTCCTTTTGCCATGGAAGGAAACAAATTCACAGGCTCTGAGGACTAGGACGCCGGCATCTTTGGGAAGCCATTACTCTGTTTACTGCAGTTGCCTAGAGAAATACGTGAGTGTGGGAGGGGGTAGGCGCAAGGGCTTCAATACTGAAAGCAGGGGTAAGCCCATGTCTGACAATAGGGTTGTGGTTGAACAACCGTGCAGACGTTCTATAGAATACTACGCAGCCATAGAAAGAATGAACTGGATGACATGGAAGGCCGTCCATGGTGCATTTTTAAATGAGAAGGTCAAATTTCGGAAATTCTTAATTCATTTGTTTAACAAATATTTTCAGTGTCTATCATGTTCCTGAAGCTGGAAGTACAGAAGTGAATTAAACAAGAGTTTATACTCTCTTTCTGTATAAAAACTGTATGCAGAAATAGGTGTGTACAGGGAAAAAAGGGTCTAAGCTGGAAAATAAATACTGATATGTTAACAGTGGGTATCTCGGGAGAGGAAGAGCAGGAAGTAAAAGCGGTGAAGGTTTGCCCTTCTTCTTTGGTTGTTTTTATATAGTTTTACCTTTTCAATGAGCATTTAAACTTGCTTGAAGTTGGCTAAAAAATTAAACTGAGGTACCGTTATTAGGAGAAGTTATCTCTTATGTCTAACCCCATCTCATAATGACAAAACTGTACCACCTGCAAAACAGAAAGAAGGGAGGGAAGGAAGGGAGAGAGGGGAGACAAAGAAACATCAGCTGATTGGTGTTAACTTGGAGCAGGCAAGGCTTGCGGGGCACTTAGCCAACAAGTGGAGCAAAGTGTCCCTCCCTCCCCGGCGGGAACTGGCAGCTCCTCCGGGTACGATTCTTTATAACCTCTCCTGTGGCACCGGCCCTGTGCCTAGTGTACGCAGTAGGCGATCAATGACATATTGTCGACCAGCCGAGTCACCAATGGGAGCGCCTGTAAAGGTGTAGATGACACCCAAACAGGAGGGGCAAGCGTCCTGTCAGGGCTCAGCTTTGACCCCATATGGCAACACCCACACCCACCAGCCTCACTTCCACACCCATTCGTCTCCCCTCATTTCTAACCATTTCAGATCAAAGTCTGGTCCTTCCCAAGCCCCCAGAACTTCCTGGTTTATTTGAAGCAGAGGTTCTGCGGTTGGAGGAAGTGGGTAGAAATTCCAGGTCACTTATCTCCGCCATGGTGTCCCCAAGATGAACATGTGGTTTGCTACTTCTTTGCCCTGAACTGCAACCTCTGAGCTGGCCTTTCTGCCCCCTGCATGTGTCTCTGGGGCTGATGCTTCGTGGCTGCGGGGTGCAGGGAAGACAGGAGGGGGTGAGGCTTGGGGCCCAGGGACCCTCGACCCTGGGCAATGTCATCTCACACTTGTAGACCTAAGTTCCCTTGATAAACATCATCTGAGAATCACACACCTGGCAAACAGGCTGTCCCGGGAACACGGCCCAGGAACAAACAAAACAAGCTTGTGTCTTTCATTTTGTTCTTGGTTCTTACTGTTCTAGGAAGAAAAAAAAGAAAAAAGACTGGACTTGAGTAGGCGAGACATTCACATGCTTTACTCAGAAAACAAGGAACCTCTGATTTTCTTGGAGAAACGTTGAGAGCTGTCTTTTCCTTTTAGTGCCCTTAAGCATAGACTGAAACAAGGAAGACATAATTTCAGTTCATTCCAATTGTCCCCTTGAACACCTACTTCATCCTTCCTAGACTGATCGTTGGACAGAATTAAAACTGCTCCCAAAGTGTAGTTTGATTCAGCCTGCGGGCCCTCCGTGAAGTGTCCCTGCCGCCTCCCGGCTCTGTCCTCCTCTCCTCCTGGATTCCCCTCAGGCACACCCTGCACGTCCCTGCCCCCAAGCCCTCATACCTGTCCCCTCGGCCTGGAACATGGTCCTCCCGTTTCCCTGCCTCCTTCAGGTCCCTTCAGAACCTCAACCGCCACCCCATCCCAGCCCTCCCACCCCAGCCCTGCTTCATTTCTCTCCACAGCACTTGTCACCTTCTAATAGGTCACGTTGTTATTTTGTTCACGGTCTACCCCTTTTCTGATGTAAACTCCACCAAGGCATGGATTTTCATCCATCTGTTCACCACTGGAAACTCAGTCCTAGATAATGATTGAATCTGAATCTTTATAGAGGAGTTTTGCGTTATGTATCCAAAATCTTATAAATACGCTAATGCTTACACGCAGCTATTCGACATCTAGGAATTTATCCCCGGGAAGTCATCACAGAAGTGTGCAAAAATAGAGTTAGAAATGTTATAAAAGCCAAACACTGGAAATAATAAGAGCTGACATTTAATGAGCACTTACCATGTGCCAGACCCTGTTTTAAACATGTTACGCACATGAAAGCTTTAAACTCCCGACCACCCTATAACCCACCTATTATTGTCTGGATTTTACAAGTGAGGGAACAGGCAGAGGGACTGAAGAGCACGCAGTCGAGCCAGGATTTGATGGGGTGTGTCTGCCTCGAGTCCATATTCTTAACGCCCTATGGGTTACATGAGCTGTACTTCAGCCACCCTGAGGCATTCAATGCAACCATTTAAAATGATGCTGTAGACAATGAATTTTTTCTGGTGGGGGACAAGGGACATGAACCCCTGAAATTATATGTAAATTGTGTGATCATACACATTGCTGGGAAGGAGGCAGCTTTATCAGATTCTCAGAGACATCCAAGGACCAGCGTTGTAGAATAATTCTTCTACATACGTAGTTCAGGTGAACGTATCCTGCACATGGGTTATCAACTGTTTAGCACAGTCTTTAAAAAATTTCTTTTTAGGGCTTCCCTGGTGGCGCAGTGGTTGAGAGTCTGCCTGCCAATGCAGAGGACACGGGTTCGTGCCCCGGTCCGGGAAGATCCCACATGCCGCGGAGCGGCTGGGCCCGTGAGCCATGGCCGCTGAGCCTGCGCGTCCGGAGCCTGTGCTCCGCAACGGGAGAGGCCACAACAGTGAGAGGCCCGCGTACTGCAAAAAAAAAAAAAAAAAAAAAAAAATTTCTTTTTAGTTTCCCTCCTTCCACACAAGATTTCCTCGTCTTGTCCCTAAACCACATTAACAACCTAGAAAGTCACCAGAGAAGACGCTTTAATGACTTGAAAAGATCTTTGTGAGATACAGTAAAAAGCTCAAATAACTAAATTATATGTTAATAGCTGTTATTCCTGGGTGATGGAATTATGAGTGTGTTAAAATTTCTTTTCTGGTCTTATTTGTATTCTGTACACGTTTTGCAAGAACATGAATTACTTTTTGTAACCAAAGGAATTTTTTTTTTTAAGAAAATGGCACATTTGGGAAGGATAATTTGGAAGAAGCTATGAAAATTTTAAGTGTACCTGCCCTTTGATCCAGCAATTCCATTTCCAGGAATCTGCTGGACAGAAATTCTTGCCTGTGAGCCCGAATATAAGTCCAGCGACATTCATGAAAGCGTTGTGAAAATTAGTAAACGGCCCAAACCCTCAGAGAAGGTGAGTAAATAAAATAAACAAAATAAAATATTCAATAAAATATAATACCACCATATTAGAAAAACTGTGCAGCTGTTAAAAAAAGAAAACACGGTAGCTAGATCTCTGACTCTCCCACAAGATGTATTATTTGGTAAAAACAAAGGACGAGCGTAAGAGTGTAAAGGCCTTGAAAGGGGTCTGGAAGGAAGCCGCCTGTTGGTTGATGATGGTTACTTGCAGGGAGGCGCTGGGAGCTGGGCAGGGGAGGTAATGGTGAAGGGACTTCATGTTCTGTTCTGGATTGTCTGAATCTTTTACATATTATTTATGTAACCAAATACAACACACACAGTTAAACTATGAAAGAGTTCTAAGATTAAAAAAGCCTCCAAACTCCGAAGTGCTTTCCCCCCACCATGGGGCTGCTCAGGGGCTCCACGTCCAAGATGCCAGGAAGTCTCAGGAAGGACCACGATCCTGGTTACCGTCAGGATTGGAAACAGGCTCAGTCACCGGGCAGGGGCAGGTGGTTATGTAAACGGGAGCGCAGACCTACTGCACATTTCTTATGCCCTAAGCATGAGCAGCGATCGTGAGGATCTTGGAGCAGTTTGGAAATTAAGTGACAAAAGCCCAGTGGGAAACTACACGCAGCGCGCCCAGGGTAAAGGCGGAGGGGCCACATTGTTGGCCAGGTGGGATTTTATCATCTTGGCCAAACCTGTTTCTCCCTGGGGCTTTCTCATCACGGCTCCGAGGCCACAAACCTGCACGTCGTCTGGACCTGCACTTCTCTCCCTCCCCCACATTCTGTCGTCACCGTGTCCTCTGCTCCCTTCACTTCTTTCATCCCCTCGCTGGTCCAGGCAGCTCCGTCTGTCCCTGCATGATCGCAGCAGCCTCCCAAGAGGTCTCCCTGTTCCCAAAGGCCATCCCTCCCGGACCTGTCTGTTCCTGGTCTGTTCCTGCACAACAGCCAGAATGGTCTCCGAGCTTTTAAAAAGATAACTGGGCTCAGTTGCTTCTCTGTTTCCTCGTCGCTTTTGTAATACCTTCGCCCTGATCTCCAAGCGCCTGTAGGGTCTGGCCCTCACCAGCAGCTACAAACACTTGTCGCTTCCTTCCCTTCCACTGTGTTCCAGCCGCCCTGGCCTTTCCTGCCCGGGGCCTCTGCTCTCGCTGCCTCTGTGAGCCTGGCTACTCCTTATACCCCCAGCCCTCTCGCAGTTTCTCCATCACATTAGTCTGCGTACCTGCTTCCTGGGCCTATGCTTGTCTGAAATCGTCATGTCTACTTGATTCCCAATCTCCCCCACTAGCCGGCACTATTCTAGGGATTACCGTGGGTGTGGCACGGCTCTAAGCACTTTACAGACCACCCAGCCAGTTCTTTCAAGACCCTACAACACCAGTACAATCATGACACCCATTTTACAGATGAGCAAAGTGAGGCGCAGAGGTACCCCACTTGCCCCCAAGCTGGGCAACTCTAAAGTGGCCAATGTGGGCTTCGAACCCAGGTGGCTTCAGCCCAGGACCTGAGTCCTTCATTACTAAATGATCCTGCCTAAAACCACTAATGAGATGAAAACCGGCACCCTATTTACTTTTTGAAGATTGGAACTGGCTGGAGGAGCAGCCAATGAACTTCACTGGCCACACCGGTACCGGACATGCCAGGCCCAAGCTTTTAACGCCTGTGGTGATTTGAGGACATGATTTGACCTGTCTTTTCCTGGATAGAACAGGCCATAGATGACAGTTCGCCAACTGCTTTTTGTGGACTTTCAAATTATTGACTCCATGAGCCCACTTCCCTTAGGTAATTCTCAGCAGGGTCTCACTGCATAAAGGGGGCCAGCCCTAACACCTGTGGAAATGCAACTCTGGCAGCGCCCCTGGCTGCAAAAAAATAGGGCTCAGTGCCCATTTGGGTTCTATTTTCGTTAAAACCCCATTAACCTGCTCTCTCAGGGCGATTAAAGTGTCCAGGACTGAGGCTCTGCAGTGCTGTAGGAGGTGGCTTTTTAAAAGTGAGCGTTCTGTTTGTTCTGTTCTGATCGCAGGCGGAAAACTTTCTTTTCAAAAGGACCCCCGGGGGTTGACGTCTCAGGCTGGTTCCCAGCCCCAAGGTGGGTTTTCTTAACAGATAATATGGTAACATCCTCTGCAGCTGGTCTTGAGTTAGCTGAGGTTGAAGATTAGGTAATTTCTCATCTACTTCGTGTTTTTTCCTTTGTTTTTTTTTGTTTGTTTTTGGCCTGATTTTTGTAACTCAAAACCAGTTTAAAGTCTTCCAATGAATGTTCATTCCTTCCACACCTTGTAAAAGTCTAAGCACTGCCCCAGGGCACACGGAGGCCAGGTGTGAAGTTTCACTTGGCAGAGCTGTAGAGATGCATTTCCGTCTCTATTTTTTCTTTAACATCTTTATTGGAGTATAATTGCTTCACAATGGTGTGTTAGTTTCTGCTTTATAGCAAAGTGAATCAGCTATACATATACATATATCCCCATATCCCCTCCCTCTTGCGTCTCCCTCCTACCCTCCCTATCCCACCCCTCTAGGTGGTCACAAAGCACTGAGCTGATCTCCCTGTGCTATGTGGCTGCTTCCCACTAGCTATCTATTTTACACTTGGTAGTGTATGTCCATGCCGCTCTCTCACTTTCTGTCTCTACTTTTGCACCTTGAAATCAGCCAAACCCACGTGAGCCGGGCCCTGTCCTTCTTCCGTGCCCGGGTGGGTGCGACCCGCTGGCCGCGGTGTGCCCCCATCACAGGACTCTGCATTTTAACACTGGGGCACATTATGGAGCTGGGCAGCTTGCAACTCACCATGCAATACATGGAGCATCTACTGGGTACAGGCTTGGTCCTTTGTGCTCTGGGGGATGCAGTAGGTCTGGGGTGGGGCCTGAGAACCTGCATTTCTAACAAATTCACAAGTGATGCTTATGCTGTTGATCTGGGGACCACACTTTGAGAATCACTGCTATAAGATTTTGCTTAAATGTCACTCCCCTGGAGGCCCTCCCTTCCAGCCCCTCCGCCAACCTTGGGATGGTGCTTCAGCCATAGGCTCTCAGGCAATTTGTATGGCTTCTTGCTTGTGATGGCCTGGCCCCTGCTTCCTTCCCCCACTTCACTATCTGTCACTCTCATCCTTGCCCTCCATGCTCCTGCCACCCAGGCCTGCTTTCCCTTCCTCAGAATAGGCCAAGCCACACACCCCACTTCTTCCTGCCCCAGGACCTTGGCACTTGCTACCCTCACTGCCTGGAATGTTCTTCTCTGGGCTCTTCACCTGGCCGACTGCATATCCTAACTTAGAGAGGCCTCCTATGAACCCAGTTTAAAGAAGGTCCCCTGAGCTGTTCCCCTTCACACGCCCTTTAATTCATATCACAGATCTTGTGTTAATCAGATCTAACCCCCCTTGAGAATGTAAACTCCACAAGGGCAGGGAGGAGTGACCATTCCACTCCCCACTGTAGACCCGGTGCCCAGCGCTTGCACAGGCTAGAGCATCACTGGAGAAGTGAAGGAATGGGATAAGTTTCTGCTCTCAGTGAAATCCACTTTGGAAGAGGCCAGAAAACCTGCCAGGCTTGCCCTGTGGGCTCTTCTTTCTGCAGACCTCCCTGCCATTAGGTCAATCAGCCTCTCGCACTTTGTTTTGAGCGAGGGGGTGGGGTGGGGATGGAGGGAGGCAGCGGAGGTTTGGGAACAGCCAAAGTTACAGCTTAGACACATAATCAAATCCAGAGGGCTGCACTGTGTTCTGCCAATTGAGATACCAGATTAAGCAGGCCAAGGGCCCCTGGGGCAAGATGCCATGCAAAATAACTTTTCAAAAATAGCAACTTGTATCTCAGGAATGAGCACGAATTGTCAATGACATGAGCAGTGTTTTGAAACAGAAAGAGGAGTCCTATTTATATTGCAGATAACGGTTACGTGATATAGGCATAACTTGGGCCAATTTTCCCAAAGGAGATGTTTAGGAGTGATGGCGTGGTGATGCCTGGAGAAGCTGTGTTGGAAGGACCAAAGCTGAAGAGAAAAACACCTAGTGGTGTGGTGGGAAGAGGATGTCCATGGTTCCTGGCCGGGCTCTGCTGCTTACTGGACAGTACAGTGGAGCAGCTAAGATCTCCCTTCAGGATCAGCTGGATCAGGGTTCCAACCCTGGGCTCAGCGCTTGTTGCTGTGTGACCTTGGGCATTTGCTTAACCTCACTGAGCCTGTCTCTGTCTCTGGAAAATGAGGGGAACAGTAATTTCTCTCTCAGGGTTGTAAAGAATAAACCAAAAAAAAAAAAAAATAAATGAAATAAAAGGATAATGTGTATAAGGTGGGTATCGTAGTGCCTGGCACAGAGTAAACACTCAATAAATAATAGATGTCATTAGCTACAACACTTAAAAAATTTTAATTGTGATAAAAAAATAACCTAAAACTTACCATCTTAACCACTTTTAATGTACAGTTCAACAATGTTATATACAGTCACATTGTTGTGCAACAGATCTCTAGAACTTTCTCATCTTACAAAACTGAAACTCTTACATCTAGGTTTTTAACCCATTTTGAGTTAATTTTTGTATATGGTGTTAGGCAAGGGTCCAACTTCATTCTTCTATAGTAATACTTTTATATTGAAAATTCCTCTTACCTATTTGTGCCTATTTTCTCTTTTATTGAAAAACGGTAGGGTCTTCCCTGGTGGTCCAGTGGCTAAGGCTCCGCACTCCCAATGAAGGGGGCCAGGGTTCGATCCCTGGTCAGGGAACTAGATCCCATGTGCCACAACTAAGACCCGGTGCAGCCAAATAAATAAATAAATATTTAAAGAAAAAAAAAAAGGTAGGTTAAGAACTTTTCTATTCATCAAAAGATACTACAAAGAAAATTAAAAGACAAGCCACAAACTGGGAGATTTTTTACAACACAGATAACTGAAAAAGGATTAGTATCCAGAATACTCCTATAGGTCAGTAAGAAAAAGACAAATGTCCTCAGAGAAAAATGAGCAAGACACAAAAAGGAATTTCACAGAAGAGGAAGCATGAATGGCCTGTGAACATATAATAAAATATTCAGCCTCATTAGTGCTCAGGAAAATGCAAATCTGCATCACCATGAGGTATTATTTTATACCCATTAACTGGGCAAAAATTAAGAAATCTAATAATGAGGACTCATACCGAGCAGGTGGGAGAGTAAATTGGTACATTGTGGCAGCATCTTGTGCAGTTGAGCACTCACAGACCCTACAAGCCAGCAATTTAACTTTTAGGTGAATCTTACCCGAGAGCAACTCTTAAATAAATGATTCAGATGTGAGGATGAATGTGCACAGTGACAATGTTTGTAATAGAAGAAAGGACTGGAAACGAACCAAATGTCCAGTAATAAGAGGATGCTTATAGAAATCGTGGCATGTTCCCAGAATCGAGTAACATTCAGCAGTAAAAATGAACTGCAAAAACATGGTTGAAAGTTAAAATGTAAAATTGAGTGAAAGAAGCATGTGGGTGGCAGGGTATTATTTTGACAGAGTTCAAAACCAAATCAAAATAATATTCATTAGATATATAAAACAAGGCATAATAAACATAAAACCCAGGACTGTGGTAACTCTGGGGGCAGGGGCAGCAGGAAACCATGCAAAAGGAACCAGAAGTATTGATTATTTTCTAGAACTGAAGTGAGTGGAACTCCCCGGGTATTCTTGTTATTATAACACTTCATAATCTAAAGATATGTTACTGGCATTCTTTTACATGTATTAAATGTAACATGATAAAGAGTTATTTTACCAGCCTGGAAAACAGTTAATTCTTACGGGCCCTTTCAGCTCTAAGCTACTGGGTAGCAGCTACCAATTGAGGGAGATTTGATAAGAAACTCTCCACTCCTCTACCATCTGTTTATTTTGGGAAGAATTTGGAAGGGGCAGGCGTGGCACTGCCTTTGAGGCCTCCAAAACAAATTCTGGGCACAAAACCCAGAGTAGAGGCTGGAGGTTTGTGAGAAGAGGCACAAAGAATGATCCTGTGGACAGGAGGGAGCGAGCTGGGTGAACTGTGGCTGACCCGGCTCCCAGGCCATCCTCAAACTGGGAAAACTGTTTGGCTTCCACCTTCCGACACTGTGGCCCAAATCTGACAGGGAATGAGTGGGCCATCAGGCAGACACCTACCGTCCATTACACTTCTAGAAGGGAACAGGTGTGGAATCACTGAACAAAGGGGTCCCACAGAGAATATTACTAAGAAGTCACCCCTACACTATTTCTCTGTCTGGCTTCCCTGGGTTAAAGGCCATCTTGGGGGCCTGAAGACATAAGCTCTTTCCTGAGAGATTTATTTCACAGTGTGGGTCCCCAAGGGAACTTGCCACATGGTGTGGATGACATCGAAGGAGGTGGGTATGCTTGAGCCGTAATTAAGCAAGGCAATCCGTCCACCTCCGTGTAACTCAGCTAAGCAAACGCTATTCTCTCGACAGGTGCATCTACAATAAGCCAAGACATTTTTTTCCTATGGTTTCTTTGTTTTACTTGCAGCAGCAGAAAAGCCTTTTTAAATCACAATGGTCTATGGATATAACAGTCTTTCGAAATGGAGTGAGGTTTTTCAAATTTTATTGATTTCTTTTAAAAATGCCTTAAAAAGTAGAGAGCTTGATTATCACTGCTGACTACACACGAACATGATGTATCATGTTATATGGTGAGCTCTCCCTAAAAATCTTTAAAATGATCTAGAAATTCAGCCAGTAGAATCCTCTGAAATGTTGATCAAGGGCTGAGCTGCCTCAAAACCTGAGAAAACACCTCCTGGACTGCTCAGTGACAGGAAGAGAAGTACTTTACTTAATTCTTATCTGGTCTCTTGGATGAAGAAATGCGTGAACATAAAATGCTAAATTAGAAAATGACAGTGTCTTTTGCAAAGTTTTTTAAATGTTTTCCTCTTGAACCTAAGAGATAGCCAAGCGCCAAGGCCTCTTGTTCCCATTAAGATAAAGCCACTCTCCGGGAACACCCTTTGTCATCTCTCCCTCCAGTGACCCCGCCAATGGTGGCTTTTAACACTGGTTTCTGTCTTTCTTCAAGCATCAAAATGCCTCCTCACCACACGTGAATCTATTCATTGCCCCTGAATCTATACTTTTTAGCTCCTCATCTGCTTTCCTGCATCCAAAGAAACTGTCTTCAGGGAAGAATTTTAGTTGCCAAAAGGGAGCCACGCAAATCATGTGAGAATCCAAGAAACTTCTCTCTCAAGGGTGATACAGGAGCAGAGAATGTCATAAAGATACAAACCTCTGGGCTTTTTTCTTTTTTTTTAATTGGCCATAGGTGGGAGATGTTTGCAAAGATTAGCTGGTTCTCTGTGCTCCCTTTAAGGATTCTGAAACAGTAGCAGTTCCCAGGCACTATTTTCAGAGCTGCGCTGACATTTGTTCATAATGTTAGGGTAGAAAGCCCTGCTCATTTTAAACTCATTTAGATACAGAGAAAATTAGCTAGTATGTGCCAGAAGTGAAAGGGGAGAATATCAAGTTACCGCCCTCAGGGAGAGAAAGGAGAAGTTTTAAGTAAAATGAAAGAGGCCTTTTCCCATCAGATGCAAGTACTGGGGAAAAAGTGAAAATTTCAGGTGAAAAGCAAATACTCTGTCCCTTCTTAACTAGCTCACTAGCAGCTTGCTCCTGTGCAAGCCCTACTAGGCCCCTAATTGGCCCCAGTTATGCAGCCCAATGCAACGACGCCTTTCCAATAAGCCTACCTTCTGAAATGAATATAGGGAAGAATCTAATACTGTTTTGCTTCCCCAAATTGCTCTAAAAAATTACTGCTCCCTAAATGCAACGTAGAACTTTGGATTGGATTCTGGAACAATAAAAGGACATTAGTGGAAAATCTGGTGAAATCTGACTAAAGCCTGTGGCTTAGTTAGTAATACTTGATAAACGTACCATGATTATGTAAGACATCAGGGAAAGCTGGGTGAAGGATATAGGGGAACTCTGTACTATCTTTACAACTATTCTATAAATCTGAAATTATTTCCAAATAAAAAAGTTTAATGAAATGATGCCCCTTCAGTGGACTTCACTCTGATCTCTGACAGATAGGAGGCCTCTGGCTTCTGGGCGTGGCCTCCTCGCTTTAGACCAGGGGTCCCCAACCCCTGGGCAGACCGGTACTGGTCCTGTTAGGAAGCGGGCCGCACAGCAGGAGGTGAGCGGCGGGCAAGAGAGCGAAGCTTCATCTGTATTTACAGCTGCTACCCATCGCTCGCATTACCGCCTGCAACCCTACCCCCACCCCGTCTGTGGAAAAATGGTCTTCCGTGAAACCGGTCCCTGGTGCCAAAAAGGTTGGGGACCGCTGCTTTAGACCACAACGCAGGCAACAGGAGAGCACACCCAGGAAGGAGAATGCTTGTCTCGTGTCCTAGAGGAAGGCTGCTTGGAAAGCAAGCCGCGTCTGACTGTGTACTGTACTGACTGCATGTCTGTCTTGTACTGTGTCTCCTTTGATTAGCGAGGCAGAAAGGCAGAAGCCTGGAAAAATCAACAAAACGATCTCAAACAAAAGCACGCTGGGCCTGTCACATGTGTTAATCATTTGCTCTCGGAGGAGGGTAACTTTGTATTTTCTCAGACTTGCCCTTGATTCACTATACATTTTATTCACTATTCATTAATGACGGGAGATTTATTGTTCATTCAAAATGCCACTATCAAGAGTTAGCAAGAGAATTCCAAATTTTAGGCACTTTTCTTTAGGTTCAGGGCATTTAGTTGTCTTTTAAAAATTGTTTCTACGGTAAGACAGAAATAAAGACACAGACCTACTAGAGAATGGACTTGAGGATATGGGGAGGGGGAAGGGTAAGCTGTGACGAGGCGAGAGAGTGGCATGGACATATATACACTACCAAGCGTAAGACAGATAGCTAGTGGGAGGCAGCCGCATAGCACAGGGAGGGCAGCTCGGTGCTTTGTGACCACCTGGAAGGGTGGGATAGGGAGGGTGGGAGGGAGGGAGACGCAAGAGGGACGGGATATGGGAACATATGTATATGTATAACTGATTCACTTTGTTATAAAGCAGAAACTAACACACCATTGTAAAGCAATTATACTCCAATAAAGATGTAAAAATAAATAAATAAATAACTGTTTCTATGTGTAATCAATATTAAGATTTTCATTTTACCTATATTAGATAAGGACTGTTGAAATTAAGGTTCTTGGAGTAATTCTTACAGTTTAAGCATCTATCCTATATTTTGTGCCACAAGTTACTTCAAGTATAGATTTTTCTCTTGAACACAAAGATACCTACTTTCAGAAATGTATGTACGGCCTCTGCAATTATTTTCTTTTGCCAAGATCAGTGTAAAATATTATATTTTCACTTAAACACCATTGTCCCAGATGGTGTAAAGATGAAAAGCTCTCCTGGAATTTCTTGAAGGCTGGTGGAACAGAAAGACTCAGAACAGGACTTGACTTCTGTATGAACTTGAGTGAGCTGCTCAATAATTCTGCATTCCAATTTCACTACCTCAGACACAGTAGTCCAGAAACTTCTCAGGTCCAGTGGTGCTCAGAGATTAACAAGCTCTATAAAATGTTCAGAAATCTCTTAGGCAGAAGGTGAAATTTTTGCTTAAAATAAGGAACAAATTACTTCTGCTGTGGAAGCAGTAAGAAAATTCAGTGCCAAATCACTGGAGTAAGGATGGACTTTTTAACAAATGGTGCTGGTATGGCAGAGGGGCCTTTTTCTGACAAGGGAGGGTTTTAAGCAAAGAAGTAATAAGATCTGATTTATTTTTGAACAAGACCACTGTGGCCGCTCTGGTGAGAAGAGTCTAAAGGCGGGGAAGGGTGAATGAATGCAGGGAAGGAGTTGGGAGGTGACCTCAACCATCCCGGACAGGAGTGGAGGTGGGCAAGAGGCAGGCAGGTTCTGCCAATGACTTGAAGGTTGACCCAAAAGATATGAGAAAGACGGCCAAGGAGGACTCCTACGTTTCTGTCCTGAGCAGTAGGGAAGGATGTAGTTGTCAAAAACAGAGATGAGAAAGATGATAGGAGGAGACTGTGAGAGTAAGATTAGGGCCTCAGTTTCAGCCCTGTGGGGTCAGATGTTGAAGTGGAATGTCAAGCAGGTGGCTGGCTGCAAGTCTGGAGTTGAAGGGAGGTCTGGCTGGAGATGGAATTTGGGAGTCATCAACGTATAGATGGTGGTATTTAAAACTTGACACTGGAGGGAGTCAGAATGCCTAGAAGAGACCCGAGGACTGACCATGGAGCCATCCAAAACGCAGAGGTCAGGAGAGCGGGAGGAAATGACCTGGGAAAGCAAAGCCTTGGCCCTTCCTCTCGGCAGCCCAACTTGTACCACAGGGAAAAAGCCTGAAGACAGTGAGGTCTTTTGTATGTAATTAAGACCAGAGTTACCTGGGAACAGAGCCTTTAAGGGGAAAGAGCACACATTCCCCCTTGTTTTTAAGAGTGATATGGTAGCTGAGCCCATCTGTTGACTTATTTTGAAAAATTCACTTCTTTGAAGGGACCAAGAGACTGATTTGGGGGAAGGTTGCTGGGGAGAGGGTTAGTAACAGACAGCCTCAAAGGCAAATCTGTCATTGGAGATGGGCTTCGGAAGCTCCCTGTAATATAATTTGTTCCAAATTTAAAATGGAATAAATTCTACACGTGCATACCCACATATTCTTGGTATGTGCCTCTGAGCCAAATTTTTTTTAATAAGAAAAAAAACCGGCAGCAGCCTTAGGATTGATTTTAAAAACAAAGCTGTCTGTGAATCCAAAAATTAAAAAATATGTTTTTCTCACTGACTATGAATTATCTCTGGGCCCCTGACTACATGTAAATGCTGTGACAGCAATGGAAGTCCCTCTTTTCAAGGACACAGCTCATCCCTATGGAGAATGTCCCCCATATTTATGAGTATTGTGCAAACAAAAGAGCAGTTGCTAAAACATGGATTTATCGGGGCATTATTGTCAAATACTATCAAAGACAAAATCTTCTGTTAGCTTTGCCTGATCATCTGTAGTACTCGAGTTACAGAAATAGTACATGTACAGAACGTATTCATGTGCAAAGTGGATCATTTATTTAGCACCAAAATCAAATTATAAAAACATCAGTTCCATCTTAAAACAGGCATTTAAAAAATATTTCTGACATTCTAAGTTTGCATCAAGACGTCTGTACAATCTGGAGACCCAAATCCCACTGTAATTTCCAGTGACAAAGGCAATTTTCACTAGTTGTGGGAAGTTGGAAGGGGACCCATGGTGTGGTGATAACTGCCCTTCAAAAAGTCCAGCGGGTCCCAGGGATGCTGTTTCCTACTCTGCCTGAGGTTTCCTCCTTGATCTCCAGGGAAAGAGTTTTGTGGTTGCTTAAACAGAGTCTCAGTAACTGGTCAGGAATCTGTTATATAATAATATTGCAAAACTTACTGAAGAGTAAAAAACCATGACCAAGGTCTCTTGCCCACTCACATCTGCCATGCTAAGCTTCTCAAACAGGGCTCTTCATAACCAGCAACGCTGAAGCCCTGATTTCAATGTAATAAGGGCTGGTTAACACCCTTTAACAACTACTTTGCGATTCCAAACAACTCCCTGACAGCTTTCCTAGGGAGAGCATGGAATAACTGTGCAGGGGCTCTAAAGATCTAGAGGCAAAAACAAGCTCAGTTTAACCATTTCCCGCCTAGGCGTGAAGTCCAGTTCATGAAGCCCTCCTCACAGAAAAGGAAAGCAATGTCTTCTCTTTAGTAAAAGCCTTGCCACTCACGGGGCTTTCCATTTTCCTTCCTTATTCTTTTTTCTTTTTTGCGGTATGCGGGCCTCTCACTGTTGTGGCCTCTCCCGCTGCAGAGCACAGGCTCCGGACACGCAGGCTCAGCGGCCATGGCTCACGGGCCCAGCCGCTCCGGGGCATGTGGGATCTTCCCAGACCAGGGCATGAACCCGCGTCCCCTGCATCAGCAGGCGGACTCTCAGCCACTGCGCCACCAGGGAAGCCCTCCCTCCTTATTCTTGGCAACTGTTTTTTGAAACTGGGTAACTCCCCATAGGCAGGTGGCAGGAGATATTTACAAGTAGAGCCAGCATCCTGGGGGTACTGTCCTTTGTGCAACCATGAGGAAGATGAGGCAATTAAGCTCAAGAGGACATTTTGTGAACAGGTTAGGAAGGCCCATTTGTACCCGTCCTTTGGAGCTAGTGAAACTGGATATCTAAGGCTGTCCAAACTCCCAGGCACGAGGAATCCCAGTTCCAACTCTATTGCGATATATGCATTCATGATCCTTATTTATGAAGGACTTTGGTTTCTCCTTGGCTGTGGGTTCCTGGGCTAAGTAGGTCTGGTCTGTGGGTCAGCAGGTGGGATAGTCCTGGAAGACTTATAGGGCCAGGGACATCCTCCAGCATGTTGTTTCCCCACCAGATGGTAGCACTCCCGACAGTGCTGCTGGGAATAAGTCACAAGATGGGACATGATTCTGGCCCTATACAAGGTCAACTAGGCTCCTATCAAGGACACACAGAGGGATAAGTCTACAGGGAGCAATTCTGTGTTCTTCTGGCCTTCAGTCTTCCATGTCAGTGAATTTTCTCTTCGTGTAGTTCTGAACCAGGTTGGAAGCTGTGATCTGAGAGGCCTGCCCCTTCTCCCAATACTGAAAGTCATTCAGTCCTTTCTGCCCTGTTTGAAACAAGCCTCTCTCCATTTCATCTAGCCTGGCTACCAGCGCCGAAGTGTCTTCGTTGTAAGCATTCTGGGAGGAGTCCATGATGCGGCGGAAACGTCCAACAAACGTCTGAAGAAGCGAGAGACAGAAATCAGATACATTTTAATCCCTGAACATTTAAATGGCACGAAAGGCAAGAATATGGTTTAGGACTTAGAAGGAGGTCTGCGTCTCCTCTGCCACCTGTAATCAAGTATCTTATTTCCAGGACTTCCTGTTGGTCCCAACTCTTAGCAAGCAAATATGAAGAGCGACAGACAAGCCATATTTACATGTGTATATAATCAGCAAACACAGTCTAATTGTAGGCTGACCCAGAATAACAAGAAACTGATTGTATAAATCATACACTCTCTGGGTAAGAGTAACATCTGGTGGCTGCCACGGCTGGCTCCTGAGACATGTGCAATGCCATAGGTTTTCACGTCAATAACTTGCCTGCAGGAGAGACTGGGAGATGTCTGTGTTCTCTGGACTGTCAAAATGCAGGAGTTGGGAGCCGAACCCGTAGAAATGTGGTCCCATTTTGTGGAGGTCCACCACGTTGGCATCTGCACTGAACACGGTCCTCCAACCCTCCTGGTAGATTTTGGGAAGTTCCACAGAAAGGATCCGGCGCTTGTTGTCAAAAAGTCCTTTTGCCAGCCACAAGGGGAGTTCAAGCTTTGAGCCCTGTATCGCACAGGATTGTAGGTTTTAAAAGCAAGTAACATAGTAGGAAATGTGTGTGACAAAAAGGAAATGCACGTGGCCTGAGGGAATATCAATACCGCCCGTTCTCTTTAGGGGCATAACTGTCAAATACAGAAGATAATAGCTGTGAGTTGAAATGAACTGTGTGGGCTGAAGTTTTATGTCATGATGGAATGGAGAGAGAAAAAGGATTTATATACCAAAAACAAAGTCGAGAACAAAAATGTGGCACAAAGGGAAAGTTTTCTAACTAACATAAATAAAAACTGTCCAATTGCAGATAATTCAGAGATATAGTAAACATTTCTACTTTCTTTGAAGATTCAACATCTATTCCACATATGCACTGTCTGACTACCTACTGTGTGCCAAGCACCTCTCTAGGTGCTGGGGAATATAAAGAAAAATAGAGTCAGCCTGAGCTCAGGCTACAGACCCTCCCCAGCCTACTACGCAGCTCTAAAGATGACAGAAAAGGTAAATGTCTCTATTTTTTAAAGCCTTAACAGAATTAGTAAATAGATGAGGTGGCCACGATGCAAGCAGTTTCTGCAGTCCAAGCTGCAGAAACATTAAAATGAACAGACAAGAATAGCATATGCAAGGGTCTGTTTTTACCTCAAAGGTCTGCAAAAAAGTAACATTTATACTCCTAAAAACAGGCAGTTAAAAATTTGCAGAAGCTACAAATTGAAGCAATCAGCTCTATATAAAACAGCTAGAGATTTAGCCAGCATTTTAATATCCCAATGAGAATCTGGAAAACGTTCTCCATTAAGATCATATGGACTCCACTTTTTTAAAAAAAAAACACTTTATCCCTGTGCCTCATTTATTCTGTAATTAAATTTGTATCTTTTAATCTCCCTCACCTATTTCACTCCTCCTGCCCCTCCCTCCCCTCTAACAACCATCTACTGGTTTGTTCTCTGTATCTGCGAGGCTGTTTCCATTTTGTTATGTTTGTTCACCTGTTTTGTTTTTTAGACTCCACATATAAGTAAAATCATACAGTATTTGTCTTTCTCTGACTTTTTTTTAGAGATTTTCTTTTTATATATACAAGACACATTACTCCATTAAATTTGAGGACACAGTACAAAAAAAAAACTTCAACTAACTCATCTGACAATGTTGTTCACACTCATGATGCCACTTTTCGTTGGTGTTGTTTTGTTTCCTAATAATAAAGGAGGAGACTTAGGGCTGTTGGGCTGATATATATTTGTGGGTTCCACCCCCCCCCCCACCTCACCCACACACCACCAGGGTGAACAGGAGGAGGAGAAGGGAGGGCAGGGCCCACAGCAAAGTTTCATAATCTTGAATGCAAGAAGTTAGGAGAAACATCCAAAAAAAAAAGGCAAGCGTAACTAGGTTAAGGAGGCAACAAAGGCACAAACTCTCACAGAGGAGAATTGCTGTTAAAGGTGGAGGTGGCTTTGAGGGGTGGGTGAGCAGAGCTTTTGGTAAACTTCACAGGGCTGGGGATAAAAATATTTGGTTCAAAGCTGCCCAAGCAGCCAGGACATGAGGGGTCAAGATCCAAGAAAGAAGAGAGAAAAGTAAAGTCCAATATTTGGAACTAAATATCAACAGTAATTAGGCTCTGACTTTAAAATAAATAAAAAATCAAATGGAAATTCCAGAGCTGAAAAATGCAATCATTGACCTGAAGAACTCACTAGATTAAGTCAAATTTAACAGTTTTACCAGATATAACATAGACGAAGTGAGGATCATCAATTGGAAAAAAGATCAGTAGAAAATAACCAGACTAAAGCATGGAGAGAAAATACAGAAAAGAGCCTAAGAGCCATATGGAATATGGTTAAAAAAAAAAACAAAAGTCTAACATACATGTATTTGAATTCCAGAAGGGGAGGAGGGATAGATTGAGGCAAAAGAAATATCTGGAGATAATGGCCACGAATTTTCCAAAATCAAAAGGAATATAAAATCACAGATTCAAGGAACATTATGAATACCAAGAAGAATAAATATTAATAAGACTTCAACGAGGCACATCTTACTCAAATTGCTGACAAACAAAGACAGAGACAAAAGCAGCTATTAGTGGAGGTGAGGAATATATTGCCTTTAAAGAAGAAACAATAAGAGTTAAAGCCGACTACAAAGTGCTGGCAGAAAATAACTGCTTACTAAAATTCTATGCCGAGTGAAAATATCCTTTAAAAGCAAAGGTGAAATAAAGGCATTTCCAGACAGAAAGTGTGCACTAAAAAGTTAACACAGCAGCCTGAGGCTGCTCTCCTTAGAAAGGCCTGCTTGTAAGGATGACCTTGGTTGGTATCTGGGAATTTGGGTTTCAGGAGAGTTCCCACCATTCCTGGGACTGATAAGAGTGCCTCAATATGCCTACACTGCTTTTGTTTTTTGTTTGTTATTTTTTTGTTTTTGCAGTACGAGGGCCTCTCACTGTTGTGGCCTCTCCCGTTGCGGAGCACAGGCTCTGGACGCGCAGGCTCAGCGGCCATGGCTCACGGGCCCAGCCGCTCCGTGGCATGTGGGATTTTCCCGGACCAGGCACGAATCCGTGTCCCCTGCATCGGCAGGTGGACTCTCAACCACTGCGCCACCAGGGAAGCCCGCACCTACACTGTTTGTACAAACAATGTGGCTTATGCTGAACCCCTGCTTTCCTTCTTGGAGTCTGGAATCTTGGTATGTGCTAGGTAGAGAGTGCCTATATTAAACTTCCCCCAGTAAAAACTTGGGTACTGAGTCTCTAATGAGCTTCCCTGGTAGACAATATTTCACACATGTTGTCACAGTTCAATTTTGGAATTAAGTGTGTCCTACATGACTCCACTGGGACAGGACTCTTGGAAACTTGTGTCTAGTTTCCTGCCAACTTCATCTCATGCACCTTTTCCCTTTGCTGATTTTGCTCTTATCCTTTTACTGTATTAAAATTTAAACACAAGCATGACTATCTGATGAGTCCTGCGGGTCCTCTTAGTGACGTGAATCATCGAACCCAACGTTGGTCTTTAGGACCCCTTATACAGACAGAAATGGAGAATCTATCACTAGAAGACCCAGAGTAAAGAAATCAAGAAGGGAGAATGAAAATGACCCCAGCAAGAAATATGAAAATGTAGGAAGGAAAAAAAAAAAGAGTAATGGAAAGAGTAAATAAGTGTGTAAATCTAAAAATAACAATAAATGACAATAATGTTTTATAGGATTTAAAACGAGTCAAATTACAATACAACAATAACATAAAAGAAAGGAGGGAGAAAATGGAGTTAAAATGTTCTTAGGGCTTCCCTGGTGGCACAGTGGTTGAGAGTCTGCCTGCCAATGCAGGGACACGGGTTCGTGCCCTGGTCTGGGAGGATCCCATATGCTGCGGAGCGGCTAAGCCCGTGAGCCATGGTCGCTGAGCCTGTGCGTCCGGAGCCTGTGCTCCGCAACGGGAGAGGCCACAACAGTGAGAGGCCCGCGTACTAAAAAAAAAAAAAAAAAAAAAAAAAAAAAATGTTCTTAGATTCTAGCACTGACTGTGAAGTGATGAAAGTAGTAATTCATATAACATTTTTGGTAGTCAAAAATGATTGTGTAATATTTAAGGTAGCCACTAAAATAACAGAAGAATAAATAATAAAAAGGAAAATGGATAACAAAAATTTGATTAATACACAGAAGTCAAAAAGAAAAAGGAAACTAAAACAGATGGAACACAAAGAAAATAGTAGGAAGGTAAAAATAAACACAAATAAATCAATAATTAAATAAATGTAAATACATTAAATATACCAATAAAAAAATTGTCAAACCAAACAAAAAAACCCCAACTATATGCCGCTTAAAAGAGTCATACCATAAATATAAATATAAAGACATATAGAGGTTGAAAATAGAAGGATGGAAAAAAGTTATGCAAACAGTAATCAAAAGAAAGAAGCATTACTAGAGATAGAGGGACATGTGACAATAATAAAAGGGTCATTAAACCCACAAGAAGAATATAAATACTATCTAAATTAACAGAATTAAAAAGAGCAACTGACAAACCTATAATCATTGTGGGAGACATTAACATATCTCTTTAGATAAATGAGAAGTAGCAAACACAAAAAAACTGTAAGAATATAGACGATCTCAACAAAACAAATAACTTGACCTAATTTACAGATATAAATTATGTATTGCAGTCCATTACTTCACAATATAGAGCTTTTCAAGCATATATAGAACGGTTAAATTGATCTTATGCTGGGGTTTAAAGCAAGCGTTAACCTTCAAAAAACTGAAATCATTCAGACTATGTTCTCTGCCACTGTGTAACTAAGCCAGAAATCAAAACCCAAAAGTGTACATAGTAAAATCCCCAAATGTTTGCACCTAAGCACCAGTCTTACAAATAATCCATGAGTCAAAGAAGAATTCACAATGGAAATCAGAAAATCAAATTAAAACTCGTGAAATCTAGTTAAAGCTAGAGGAAATGCACAGCTAAAAATGTAAAAAGGAAAGTTGAAAAATCAATGACCTAGGTACCCATCTCAAAATGTGACTGGGTGGAAGAGAACGAAGAAAATCAAGTCTGAAGAAAGTAGAAGGAAAGAACCAATTAAGATAAGAATTTAACGACCTAAAAATAAAAGTACAAATGAGAAAGTTGACAGAGCCATTACTTAGTTCTTTGAAAAGACTAACACAAGTGATAAACTCCTAGTAAGACTAATTAAGAAAGACATCATAATTTCTCCATATGAAGAATAAAAATCGGGACTTCCCTGGTGGCACAGTGGTTAAGAATCTGCCTGCCAATGCAGGGGGACATGGGATCGAGTCCTGGTCCGATAAGATCCCACATGCCGCGAAGCAGCTAAGCCCGTGTGCCACAATTACTGAGCCTGCACACCACAACCACTGAAGCCTATGCACCTAGAGCCTGTGCTCCTCAACAAGAGAAGCCACCGCAATAAGAAGCCCACGCACCGCAATGAAGAGTAGCCTCCACTCGCCACAACTAGAGAAAGCTGGCGCGCAGCAACAAAAACCCAACACAGCCAAAACAAATAAATAGATTTATTTTTTTAAAAAAAGAATAAAAATCAGGACACAGCTATAATTGTACAGATGTTTAAAAGATAGTAAAAGGATATTTGAACATTATAACACTATATTTGAAAATTTAGATGAAATAGTCAAATTCCTAGGAGAAAAAAACAAGGTACCAAGAGTAAAACAAGAAAAGAAAATCTGATAGTCCTGTGTCTATGAATGATATTAAATGTCATTAAAAACCTTCCGACACAAATCTCCCATGCAGAAGAATCCCAAATAATTTATGCAGACACTGTGCCCTCAAAGAAGTGGGGCTCAACTCACCACTCCTTAAGTATGGCTGCACATAATGACTTCCTTCCAGAGAGAAAAAAGGTGGAAAAAAAGAGTAACTTTACAGAGAAGAATCCTGACAAACCCCACCTCGATCAAGTGATCAAGGTATCTATCAACATAAGTCATGCTGATGGCATGTACCCTTGATACGATGTGGTAAAAACGGCACTTTTACCTCTGTAGTCTTCCTCCTCCAAACACAGTCTAATCATAAAGAAAACCATCAGACAAATCCCAAATGAGGAACATTCTCAACAAAATACCTGGCCAGCACTCCACAAAATTCATGGCCATTAAAAACAAGGAAAGTCTGATAAACTGTCAAAGCCAAGAGGAGCCTAAGGACACATGATTACTAAATGCAATGTGGTGTCCTGGATGGGATCCTGGAACAGCAAAAGGACATTAAGTAAAAACGAAAGAAATATGAATAAAATATGGACGATACATCTGTATATCAGTGTGTAAGAGAACTAAATCCTTAACTACTATAATGGAAAGTCAATAAATAATGTCTAAATTTTTTTTTAAAATCAAGATAAATTTAAGGGGCTTCCCTGGTGGCGCAGTGGTTGGGGGTCCGCCTGCCGATGCAGGGGACACGGGTTCGTGCCCATGTCCGGGAGGATCCCACATGCCGCGGAGCGGCTGGGCCCGTGAGCCATGGCCGCTGAGCCTGCGCGTCTGGAGCCTTTGCTCCGCGGCGGGAGAGGCCTCAGCGGTGAGAGGCCCGCGTACCGTAAAAAAAAAAAAAAATCAAGATAAATGTAAGAACATTATTTAGAAATACGGAGGTGAATTTTGAAGAAACTGTGAAAAAAGTAGACAGATCCTGTGGAAATGGAAAGGGGCATGAGGGAAGCAAGGCAGAACCTGCTACTTTTTGTTATAAATCTTTCGGTACCATTTCACTTTTTAAACTCTGCATATGCCTTACTTTGATAAAAATTAACTCAAAACAGACCAAACAAAAGCACCCTTCTAAACAAAACTTAGGTTAAATAGGAAATCAAAAATAACTATTACAAGCCATGTTCCTGGGACAAACTCGAATTTGAAGTCCTGCAGTCCTAGGTTCGAATCCCAGCTCACCACTTACAATGAGACCCTGGCCCAAACTTTCTGGGCTTCAATTTCCTTATATGTAACAACACCTAACTATAGGGTTGTTGAAGGACTAAAGGGGTAATAGATGGAAAAGTATACTCCCCCCACCCCATCCATGCCTACACTAAAGCCCTCAGGAAATGGTTGCTGATACCCTCTTCATTACGCAGGAATGAATCTAGCAATCTGCGGTTCCCAGACATCATCTACTCTATACAACCCCAAACTGTTGTGTTCTAAGGCAAAAGTGATCAGAACCCTGGTCCTCAAGTATTCCGTAGGCGCCAATCCTTAAGCATCAACACACGTAGGGGTGTAAAGACACTGCTGAATATGGATAGTTTCAAAAATGAAATCCGTGTTGCAAGGAGCCTGACGACCCAGTATAAATTTAGTTTCCGTAGGGGTGTTGAAGGGTAGGTCGGCGGGGGACCAGCGGCCAAGACTCCTTAACGCACGGCCCTGCCTCCCCGTAAAACTACAGATCCCAGAGGCAGCGCGCCCGGCGACGCGGCGCCCCCAAGCCCGCAAGGCCTATCGGGAGTTGTAGTCTTTCCGGGCTGGATCGCTTACCTGAGGGATTGCGTTGTCAGCCTCGGACCCTCCGCTCCGGTCTAGGAAGAAAGTGCCGAGGCGCGGCATAGGGATCTCTGTGCGCACCGGGAGCTTCTCGTGGGACATCAGGATGTCGTCCAAGGAAAGAAAGTTCTCCTCAGGCCCCAGCGCACCCGACTCCACCCGGAAATAAGCCTCGGACATGGCGGCGGCTTGAGCTTCTCCGTTTCCACTCTTGTGATTCGGGAGAGTCAGGGATGTAAAAGAAAGAGGAGGCGGCTGAGGCCGGTCAGGATTGTGAGGGTTGAGGATGTCGCTGCGGCCACCAGGCTGGATTCAAACGCTTTTACCGCGCCCGGGGACGGGCCAGACAAGAGCAGTCGATCCAGGCGGATCTGCCCAGGCAGAAGCAATCGACAAAGTCTGCGGATTTGGTTCAGCGCTACCCAAGGGAGGGGGAGCAGTAGGTGGATCCGCCTGGAGATTTTTTGCAGCTCTGTAGCCCAGTGTGAGAACTTTAAAAAGCAGCTGGAAATGCCTTTGAAACTGCAAGATGCATTTGCACTGGATTGTCTTTATGTGCTCCTTTAAACGTTTATATGAAATTTAAAACACTTTGCAACACGTTTGGGGGCTTAAAAAAAGATATCATTGCGCCCTCTCTCCCAGGCTTGATCCGTTCTGACCTGTTTACTACAGTTTGTCAATCTCTGTGAATATCTGTTAATCTTGGTACTTGAAAGAAACATTCAAAACAAAACTCTAGCACTAGCTCCAGATAGTTATTATGGACTATTTGTAGTATTTTGGAGGAGGTGTAGAGTGGCAGGAAGGGTGGAGCACAGCACACGTGGCTTGCAAAGGCCCTGAGTCTACTTCAGGGCCCCCCGGTTCACCTTAACATCAAGTGGCCATCTCCTTTTGTGGCTTTTATTTTAAATCCTTAAAAGAGGAAATCTGATCGGCCCAGTTCATCTGTTTGAGGCAGGCACATTGGTCATAGGTGGCCAGCCACTCTGTAGATTGGGTGCCCGTGTCAGTGCCACAGGGACAGGGAAGGGGTCATGTTACAGGTACCAGACTTGGGGGCTCAGGGGCATGGGTGGTGGCAGAGTGTTGAGAGAGGCACTACAGAACTTATTTCATAAAGAAGGACATTTTCTGGGGCGACTAGAGCTGTGAGCAGAGGGTTCCTAGGAAAGCAATGTGTGTTAACCATGTTTTTTATGTTGTGTATTTTATGATGCTTTGACATCTTGGGGCCTTGCAGCCCCGAGGGAACTGTTCCTCCCAGGGTGAGCTAATTCCTAGAGTAACAACTTGCCCATGAATCTGCCTGCCATGTACAAAGCAACTGATCCAAAGCCCACATCCCAACCACTTCCTTTATCTAACTCCCACATACCAAGCCAATATTTCCCCTGCCCTAAATCACCCCAGGGCCAAGAACTGGACAACTAAGAGACCAACCTTATTCAAACTATCCACTCCTAGGTTTGTTCAGACTTGCCTACTCTGCCTCACCCATTTCTTCCCACAGAAACCACAGTAAAGGTTCTGGGCCATATTCTCCCCTTGTGCTCCTTGTGCCTCCTGACTGACCCTGGTACTTCCCTGTGTGGCCCTGCGTGGCATGATGTGCCCCCTTCCCTTGGGAGTAATAAAACTTCTTTCAGTGGCACTGACCACTCTGTGTCATCACTCAGTGACCAATATAAGTTAAATCCTGGGCATCGTCAAAACCAGAAGCAGTGGGGGAGTGGGCCACATTATGGAAAGCCTTGGGTGCTATCCTAGGGAGTTAGACTATTCCATAGGAAATGGGAGAAAAAGTGTAAGGTTCTTGAGCAAGTAGTAACATATGTCTGAGCTTTAAGAAGAGAATTCTGGCAGTGGGGTGAAGAAGGGAGAGAGTAGATGCAGGGAAGTCGGTCTGGAAGCTGTTCCGTGGGCAGTACCTGGCAAGCAGTCGGATATAGGAAGGAACGGACAGAGAGGGTCAGAGATGACTCAGGTTTTTAACTTGGTTGACTAGGTGGATGGAGGTGTCACTAATTGCTGTACAGAGCACGGGAATATGGGCGGTTTGAGGCAAAATACATGTTTGATTTGGCACTCATGGAGTCCAGGAGCCGCAGAACAGGCAGGTGTGCAGACCAGTGGAGAAGCCAGCGTTGAACTTTCAGTTGTCTATTTTTTGGTAGTTACATGAGAGTCTTTTTCTTTATCTTTTTTTTCCCCTGCGATGCTCGACTTGAGGGATCTTAGTTCCCCAACCAGAAATTGAACCCTCACCCTCGTAGTGAAAGCACAGAGTCCTAAGCACTGGATCGCCAGGGTTATCTATTTGTGGTAGTTACATGGGAGTCCTTTTCTTTATCATATTTTAAATGCTCAGTTTGCTACACAATCCAATACAAAAATAAACATAATTCATATCCAAAACTTATGATTTCTAGGATGAATGGATGTAGGGTACTGGATATAGTTTAGGATAGAAATATAAGTTAATTTGTCTAATTGAAGGCAATGTAGGTTATTTGCTGACAAAGAGAGTAAGCTATTTTTTATGTTGAAACTGTTGAGATGGATGCTTAATGATCTATCAGTGCCAAAGAAAGGCATTATTTTTGTACAGAGACTAGAATATTGGCTCTAAACTCAAATACCACAGTTATTTTGATACTAAGGTAACAGGCCAGTGTTTAAGATGAAATCAGAGTACCCTGGTTTTCTTATTTAATGTCCTGGCTCATCCATGAAACTATTATTCATTTCGTGTATGTTTTTTCTCTATTTAATCTGTTTTCTCCTTGAACTAATAAGTGAATAAGCCAGAAAAAGTGAAATGAGTGAAAGTTTGAGCTTATGATGCTAAACAATTACATTAATTCATTGACAAAAGGGGCACATAGTTTATCAAGTATAGATCTGTTTATAGCCTAAAGAGCCAGCCATGCTTCTTTTTTTTAAGAAAGCTTGTGTCCCTTAGTCCCCAGCCAACCAATCTACATACCAGAATTACACTGAACAGAATTTCAGTATATTTATAATATTCAAAGTATATTCAATATATTTACAATATATGGAATTTCTGTCTTCTGAAAGGTATCTGCTGGATCCCTGAAAAATAGAATAATTTTCCCACTGTAATCATTTCAAGATTGCAGAATTGTAGAACTGTGTAGCATATACAGACTTTAGATAAAGCAGAACTACAAGCAGCATTAAATCTGTGTTTTTTTGAATACCCGTGCTTTCTAAATTTCTTCCATTGAGTGGAGAGGCTGTGATGCAAGTGACAGAAATCCAAATCCAGGGGTGGGGGCAGGGGAAGACCTACGGGGGGGGCGGGGTAAGGAAAGAAACAAAGAAATATATTGGATACCATCCTTCAAGCTGCTTGCTCAGCCAGAAGTTTTAGGGTGTTCCGTGATCCCTCTTCCCTTACACCCTTAACTGGTCCATCAGCAAGTGTTGGCTCTGCCTCCATACTATTTCCAGAATCTGACCATTGCTCATCACTCTGGTCCAGGCCACCATCATCCCTTGCCTGGATTTTTCAGTAGCTTCCTATTTTAGTCTTGCTTCTGCCTATGACCTCCTTATTGTTCCTTGAAAACCCCAGGCACACTCATTCCTCAGGGCTGGGCACTGTCTGTTCCTGCTCCCTAGATTGCCTTTCTATTGGATTTCCACATGGCTGGTCCTGTTTCGTGTTTCCTCCAAAGTCACCTTGAGTAAATGAAGCTCTCTCAATGAGACCTTCCCTAGCCCTTCTATCTACAGTTTTAACTCTCCCCCACTGGCACCAAGTATGCCCTCCCCTTTCCCCCTCAGCCCTGACTATTCTCTAATGTCCTATGTATCTTACTTATTTATCTTGCTGATTATCACCCCTACTGGAACATTAGCTCCGTGAGGGCAGGGATTCTTTTTGGTGTATCTTTCACTGCTGTATCCCCACGGCTTAGTGCACGGTAGGCACTTCATAAATATTTATTGAATGAATTTGTGGTTCTTTATTTATAGTAATTATATTATTTTCCTTTAAAACATGAAGTAAAAACAATGAATCAGTTTTAAGTAAATAATAGTACAAGTGATGTACAGATATTACAACAGGAGCAAAGGGTAGCAGTGAAACATTGAAAACACTGGACTTAAGTGATTAAAAATACTTTGCCAAGGTACAGGTTCCAGTCACATCTAACTTTCTACATCCATAAGCTCCAGTCAATAATAATGCCGTGATGAAAGCTCATTGACTGGACCCTGCTCAGTTAAATGTGTTAAAGTTTGGTGCAACAGTATTGAATTTGACTTTTATACCAACTGTGAAAATGGAATGCTTAAGAGTCGACAAGATTTAAAATGGCTTAGTCTCCTATCTATGAAACATTCCAGCAGCCATTTATACTCAATTGCCATGTTACTTCTGGGATCTGACAGGCCTGGGTAGAGTCCAACTTCCAACACTTCAAGTGGCTCTGAGAGCTCGGGTGAGTTATTGATTGGAAACTTCTTTTCTTTTCTTTTTTTAAGTTTGTTTTTGGCTACCTTGGGTCTTCGTTGCTGCATGTGGGCTTTCTCTAGTTGCAGCGAGCGGGGTCTACTCTTTGTTGCGGTGCGTGGGCTTCTCGTTGCGGTGGCTTCTCTTATTGCAGAGCACCGGCTCTAGGCGCACAGGCTTCAGTAGTTGTGGCACACAGGCTCAGTAGTTGTGGCTCACGGGCTTTAGAGCGCAGGCTCAGTAGTTGTGGCACACGGGCTTAGTTGCTCCGTGGCATGTGGGATCTTCACAGACCAGGGCTTGAACCCGTGTCCCCTGCATTGGCAGGTGGATTCTTAACCAGTGTGCCACCAGGGAAGTCCCAGAGAGCTTATTTTCTGCATCTGTAAAATGGGAATTATATGATAGTAGCTCAAGAGTTTTGGTGAAAGTGGAATGAATGAACCAGTCTACGCAGAGCGCTTAGCTCAGGGCCTGGCCTATAGTAAGGGCTCAGTAAACATCCTCAGTATCATCAATATTCATACGCATTTGTTCACTGCTGTATCCTTAGCGTTCCAAATGATACTTGGCACGTAGCAAGCACTCAATAAACATTTGTTAAGTAACTATCGTCATTCATTACTGTCATCATTGATAAAGGCTTGGCTACACTTGCCCGCCCCCCCATTCAAGTTTCTAAATGTACTCGAAGATGATAAATGATTATTCTTCAACTTTTCCCTGAAAACATTGTTAGAATTTATCTCTTATGAGTTCAAACTCTTAAAATTTTTTAATTTTGAAATTACAGTACTATGTTTGAAAAGTTATTATGTAAGGTTAATGGATTTAAATCACTGGAGCTCATTTTTACATAATTTAAATGTTCTTTTGGTTGAGCTATTTCTTGAGCACTGCTTCAAAACGCCTTCAATGAGACCAAAATAAACTGATGGGCATAATGCAACCTTATGTGTGGGTACTGCCGATTTTAGATCCTTCCCACAATCTTCAGCAGAAATTGTAAATCCATCTTATATATTCAGAGCCTTTGTGTGTCACCCTCATAACTTGGCAAAGGAGCAGATATCGCATCAGTATAACAGAGGTAACTCATTTAATCCAACTTTTCTTTTTCTGTGTTCCCAGCTCCATAAAAATACCCTTTCCTCCCATTCTTATATTTTTATCTTTTTCTGGTAATTTATTATATAATTGAATCCATGTTCTGAGAGCCAGAGTTTTTCTCAGTCCGAAGGAAGAGGAGTGGCAAGTAAATCCATTAGTTTAAGGAGAATATGGGGGAAGAACAAGCTGTCGTTTATTTATCAAGTTATTCAGATGCCTTAGACTTCCCTGGCGGTCCAGGGGTTAAGACTCCATGCTGCCACTGCAGGGGGCACGGGTTCAATCCCTGGTCAGGGAACTAAGATCCCACATGCTACATGGTGTGGCCAAAAAAAAAAAGATGTTCAGACGCCTATTAGACACCCTGGGGCTGCTGATGTGAATGCGTAGGACAATGTGACGTGTTCTGGGCTGTTAAGGATATTGGTGCCCAGTGAAGGAAACAGTAACATGAGCCGTGTCCAAAATGTTGTGGAAGTTCAGGAAGAGTGGGGACTTCTGACCTGGACAGCAGAGGGGTTTACAAGGTCTTTACAGAGGAAGGGGCATCAGAATGGGGCCTTCAAGAGTGAGTAGGACTTTTCCAGCAGGCCCACGAATGCGAGGAGGGGTCATCCCAGACCCAAGGATCAACTTCAAGCAAAGATGTGGGATCATGGAAGTTCAGAACCAAACTTCTTGCCTTTCACACCAGTCCCTCCTTTTGCCTTGCATCTGCTGGTTAATGGCTTCACCATCTGCCTGATTACCTGTATCTCCATATGGCAAGTAACAGGAGAATCCAGCTCAAACCAGCTTAAGTGGCAAGGGATTCTAGAATCCAAAACTTGAGTCCAAGACTTCATGGTTGGTTAGTGCAACAGCGACCCAAGACTGTCACTAGGAATCTAATCTTTGCTTTGCTCTGTACATAGTCATGTCCAGTTATGGCTCATTCCCCTGGGGGTCACAAGATGTTTGCCAATTAAGTCAGGTCTACAAGCATCTTTATTCTTGTCCAAACAAGGAGATCATCCGGTCCCAATAGAGAGTTCTGACATTCATGCTCACTGACAGGTTTAGTTCACATGCTCACTCCTGAACCCAAAGCTAGAGCCAGAGCAATGGAATGAGCTAATTAGTGTAAGTCACTCAAGGTCCACCTTGAAAGCTGGGATGGGGTCAGTTTCCCTAAAGCACATGGGCTGCACAACAGGGGAGACTGGAAGCCAATTCCTGCGTGACAACCTAGGTGCTTTTAGGAAAGCAGAAGCTGGGTAGAAAACAAATAAATGTCTACTGCAATCACTATCCAATTCAGGACCCTGGGAAGAATTCAATATTACTTCCTCTCTCACCTCCCCATATCCAACCTTTCAATAGGTTCTGCTAATTCTACCTTTTTTTCATTCTTTTGTCCATAAAATTGCCTTTGTTCAAGCCCTCATCACTTCTCACCTGTACTCTCAAAATGCCTCCTGACCGGTTTTTCTCTGCCTCTGCTCTCTCCATCTTCCAAAGTTCCCTTGCACTATTCCCATAGTGATCTTTCTGCCCCAAAGATCTGATCTTATTACTACCCTGCTTACAACCCAAGTGGCTCCCCATGGGTTACAGAATAAATTCTAAACTCCTCGGTAAGTCATACATGTCTTCCATGATCTGTGTATTAGTTTGCTAAGGCCACCATAACAAAATACCACAGACTGGGTGACTTAAACAACAGAAAAGTTCTCACAGTTCTGGAGGCTGAAAGTCCAAGATCAAGGTGTCGGCAGGGGTGGTTTTTCCTGAGGCCTCTCTCCTTGGTTGCAGATGGCGCCTTCTTGCTGTGTTGTCACATGGCCTTTCCTCTGTGCACGCACATCTCTGGTATTTCTTTCTTATAAGGACACCAGTCATATTGGAGTAGGGTCTCGCCCTTATGAACTCATTTTACCTTAATTACCTTTTTAAAGGCGCTAATTCCAAATATAGTCATGTTGGAGGTTAGGGTTTCAATATATGAATTAGCGGGGGGGGGCACAATCCAGTCTGTAATAATCTGGTTTCTATCTTCAGCCTCTGATAGTTACTCATTGTTACCCAACAATACGGTTTCCCAAGAGCAAAGATTAGCTAGAGATATCTGATTGAACACAACCACACACACCGCCCTTCCTACTTCCTGCCTCACATGTCCTGAAATGAAATCTTCTGTCTCTCTGTAGGTATTTTTGTCTATATGTGAAACCCATAAAAACACAGGAAAGCAATAAAGAGTGCCACCAGAAGAGCAGATTATTCATGAATTCCTGTAAGATGGAAAGCAGGTGGGATCAGATTGACAGAAAAACTGGAGCAAAGAAAAACACAGCTTAAACATGGATAGAAAAAAAAACCAAAAACAAAACTACTACCTAGGAAACTAGAACAGTTCAGGGATATTCTAAGCTCAGCCAACAGACACCTAGAGCAGGAGGAGGTGCTGGGGCAAGAGACGGGATATCTGTACACATGGGAGCCAGGTCAGGGCTTGCTTCCATAGCACAGAGTAAAACTGGAAGAATGTCAGAAAAATTAGCATGGCCCCTGGCTCAAGGATGATGTGAACTTGTAAAGCATTCTGTATTTTTGATAGTATCGCCCCACAGATTACATGCTAATCACAAAGAAGAAAGTGTACTTTTACAATGCAAGGATCTGATGGTCACCACCCAAAAGAAGTGATCCAACCTACCATATCAATGACGGGAAAACTTGACATTATGTGCCTATAGATGTCAGGCAGTATAATGTATGCTGAATCACCTATGAAGAATTCTTGCCAAAATAGTTAACCTGATTCCAATCAAGCCTCTTGACTCAACTCTATAAGAAATGTGGGAGTGAGTGAGGGGGTTTTAAGAAAACGTTAAACGACACCAAGAAGAAACAAGTAGAAGAAATCAGAACGTGGAGCCTCCTAAGAGGGCACCTAGTAAAATACTCTCTCAGGGAATCTGGTGTGTTGACTGTAAGACAGAAGTTTCTGACCTCAGAATGGCTTAGCATGATGCGTCACAACCCTCTCGGGTATACAAAAATCTCTCTAAGAATCAAGGGCCTGCCTCACTGCTCCTCTCAGCTAGACAGCAATGCTTCTAAGACTTCTAAGGGAGTGGTCTGATAGCAGCATCACAGGGAACTCAAGATAAAAAAAAAGACATCAGCCTGATCCTGATGTCATGAGACTTTGGAGGACTCTTGGAAATGGTGTGTGTATTTTGCATGTGAGAGAAAGGCGAATGCAGACGGTCTTCAACTTGTGATGGTTCTACTTACAACTTTTCAGCTTTACAACAATGCAAAAGTGATAAGCATTCAATAGAAACCACACTTCAAATTTCGAATTTTGACCTTCTCCTGGGCTGGTGGTATGTGGTACAATACTGTCTCGTGATGCTGGCCAGTGGCAGCAAGCCCGCGGCGCTGATCAGCCAGGTGATCATGAGGGTAAACCATCAGTACACTTACAAACACCCTGTACCCAGACAACCACTCTGTTTTTCACTTTCAGAACAGTATTCAATAAATTACATGAGACATTCAACACTTTGTTATAAAATAGGCTTTGTGTTAGATCATTGTGTCCAACTGTAGGCTAACGTTAGTGTCCTGAGCATGTTTAAGGCAGGCAAGGGTAAGCTATGATGTTGGGTAGGTTCGGTGTATTTAATGCAGCTTAAACTTGTGATATTTTCACTTTATGATGGTTTATCAGGATGTACCCTCATCATCAATTGAGGAAGATCTGTAATTTGTGGCCAGAATGCAGACCACGGCAGTTTTTAAAACATAGCTTCAAATTCTCTGAAACTGGGTGGGCTTTGTGACTACTTCAAACAATAGTGTATGATGGAAGGGATGCAGTGTGACTTCTGAGGCTAGGTCATAAAAGGAATGCAAGTCCTATTCACCAAAACATTCATTCTCAGGGCCATGAGCCATTATATAAGAAAACTGACTACTCTGAGGCCACCATGCTAGAGAAGCTACATGGATATGCCCTGGTGGGCATTCCTAGCTGAGCCAGCCTTTCAGCCATCACAACCAAGGTGTCAGACATGAGAGCAAAGGCATCTCGGATGTTTCAGCCAGTCCATCTGCCAACTGAATATCACCACTGACTTTTTTCAACATCATGTGAAACAAAGAATCACTTGAATTTGTGGTCCACAAAATTGTGAGATATAAGATAGTTGTTTTAAGCCACTGAAGTTAAAATGTTCTTTATATAGACAACCAGGGCATAATTTGGCTCTTCAAAAAGTCAGTGTCATGGGGGTGGGGGAAGATGGTGTGTCAGTTTAAAGGGCTATGGCAACCAAATACAGTAAGTCAGCCTTGATTGGCTCCTGGTTCAAAAAACTAGATGACAAATACTTTGGGGACAAGTAGAGAGACTTGAACACAGACTAGTAGATAATTTTCAGGAAATTATTGTAAATTTTGTTAGATATGAACATAGTATTATGGTTGTACAGAAAAATGTCTATTTCTAGGAGATACTTCCTGAAGTAATTATAGAGCAAGTGTCATTGTGATCACAACTTACTTTACAATGGATCAGCAAAACGATCTCACACACACATGTGCACACAAAGTAAATATAGCAAAAGGTTATAATTGTTTGAATCTGGGTACTAGGTATATGAGTGTCCATTATACAATTCTTTTAACTTTTCTGAATGTGAACATTTTTGTAATAAAGAGTTGAGGGAAAAAAAGATCAGGGAAAATTATGAAAACGTTCCCAACTTCATTAGTCATCAAGGAAATGCAAATTAAAACCAAAATGCAATACCACCCACCAGAACGGCTAAAATGAAAAGGACAGAAAGTGTTGGCAAGACTGTGAAGCAAGTGGAATTCCTTCATAGACCACTGGTGGAAGCATAAATGGTACAACCATTTTGGAACACTGTTGGCAGTATCTACTAAAGCCCACGTATATCTACCCTATGATTCAGCAACGCCTCTCCCAAAAGAAATCCATATTCATGTTCATCAAGAGATATGTACAAACACTATTGATAGAGGTCTCAAACTGAAAACCACCCAAATATACATCAACAGGAGAATGAGTAGATAAATATACATTCATAAACTGGAATGCTATACACCCACAAGAATGAAGAAACCACAACCACACATGATACTGTGGACAAATCACACAAACGTGCTAAGTAAAAGAAGACAGACACCAAAGAGTACACACTATATGATTCCATTGCTTTCATAAAGATTGATTCGAACATTTTAATAAAGATAACACAAATCTACAGCAGTAGAAGTCAGGATAGTTACCCTTGGAGGTGTAGTGACTGGAAGGGGACACAAGGGTCCAGGATGTTGGTAACGTTCTCTTTCTTGATCTGGGTGCTGATTACAAGGGTGTGCTAACTTTGAGCAATTTCCTGTGTCCTCTGCCTGTCTCTCTAGAAATGCTGGGTTTCTGGTATGCTCCTCACTCTTCAAGTTCACTCATGCCTCAATGTCTTTGCCATGCTGTTCCCTCTGCTTTGCACTGCCTTTTCCACCTGTCTTCGCCTGGCTAGTCTCTACTCCTCCTTTACTTCTCAGCTCAGAAGTTCTCTCCTCCACAAAGCCTTCTCTAACCTCCAGATTCAGCTAAATTCCTTTTTTCCATCTGTCCTATACAGTAGCATCCACTCTAGACAGTTATACTAATACTGTATTACACTGAAATTCTTTGGACTCCTCTGCTAGACCACAAGCTCTTTGAAGGCAATAGTTTCATTCACTGACATAAACCAGTATTTGGTGAGTTTGCTAAAGTGCCTCAACTAAATCTCCCTCAATATACGTGAACGAAATGTGTCATGAGCCCTATATTGTTCTTATTTATTTATTTATAATAAATTTATTTATTTTTGGCCACGTTGGGTCTTCATCACTGCGCGCGGGCTTTCTCTAGTTCCTGCGAGCAGGGGCTAGTCTTTGTCACGGTGCGTGGGTTTCTCACTGTGGTGGCTTCTCTTGTTGCGGAGCACAGGCTCTAGGTGCGCGGGCTTCAGTAGTTGTGGCACGTGGGCTCCGTAGTTGTGGCTCACGGGCTCTGGAGCGCAGGCTCAGTAGTTGTGGCGCATGGGCTTAGTTGCTCCGCGTCATGTGGGATCTTCCCGGACCAGGGCTTGAACCCGTGTCCCCTGCACTGGCAGGCGGATTCTTAACCACTGCACCACCAGAGAAGTCCCTCTGTATTGGTTTCAAAATACAGCCTGGAGACCCAGATTGAATAAAAAATAGTGATATTATCTAACTTTGATATATGAAAAGATAATGCAATACTTTTCTAATTTTTAGAGTCACTTTTTAGTTTTATAAATTTGATTTCATTTTAAGCAAAGTTTAAACTCCTCATCTTAAAACCAGCAACTGTAACAAAAAGATACCCTTTTTTTCACCTATCAGATTGGCAAAGATTTTAAAAAATTGAGAAGACACTGTGTTAGACAGGACTATATACTGGTTTGACCTCTTTGGAGGGCAATTCAGCTACTATCAAAATATAAAGTGAACATATTTTTTATGTAGTAATTCTATTTCTAGAATTTTTCTATAATATCCTACACGTGTGAAAAGATACATACAAGGACATTCACTGAAGCATTGTTCCTCAGAGCAAAAGATTAGAATCAACTAAAGGCCTATCAATAGGATGCTGGTAAAACAAGGCCATTTTACTATGGAACACTACAAACCCATTAAAAAGAAGGAGGCTGGACTTCCCTGGAGGCACAGTGGTTGAGAATCTGCCTGCCAATGCAGGGAACACCAGTTCCAGCCCTAATCCGGGAAGATCCCACATGCCGCAGAGCAACTAAGCCCGTGTGCCACAACTACTGAGGCTGCGCTCTAGGGCCCATGAGCCACAACTACTGAGCCTGCATGCTGCAACTACTGAAGCCCATGCACGCAGAGCCCGTGCTCTGCAACAAGAGAAGCCACTGCAATGAGAAGTCCGTGCACAGCAATGAAGACTAGCCCCTGCTTGCTGCAACTAGAGAAAGCCTGCGCGCAGCAACAGAGACCCAACACAGCCAAAAATAAATAGATAAATATATTTTTTTAAAAAAAGAAAAGAGGCTGATTCATATTACTGATCTGATCTGATATCCGAGTTATATTCTTTTTTTAAAAAACTGTTGATTTTATTGATAAAGATAATTGATAAAGAATGCAAGTCAAAGGTACACATCTGAAAACATCAACTTTAAATCTGATTTACTCAGTATTAATTTTAGGTGATAGATTAAGTAAAATTAATGATACAAGCCAAATGATGCCTGCATCAAATTCAGTGTGCATAATGCTCTTGACAGCATCAAAGGAATTAAATTGTTTGAGGAAAACCAGTGATTATGTTTATCAAACATCTGTCACTGATGCTAAACAGATTGCAGAATCTCGTGATTTTGACACCAATTTTTTCACCCTTAAAAAGAAACATGAAAAAGAGGAAAAGATCTTCATTTGAAAATCTTATGATCAGAAACTTATATTCTTTTTTTTTCCAACATCTTTATTGGAGTATAATTGCTCTACAATGGTGTGTTAGCTTCTGCTGTATAACAAAGTGAATCAGCTATACATATACATATATCCCCATAGCCCCTCCCTCTTGCGTCTCCCTCCCACCTTCCACATCCCACCCCTCTAGGTGGTCATAAAGCACCGAGTTGATCTCGCTGTGCTAAGCGGCTGCTTCCCACTAGCTATCAGTTTTACATTTGGTAGTGTATATATGTCCATGCCACTCTCTCACTTCGTCCCAGCTTACCCTTCCCCCTCCCCGTGTCCTCAAGTCCATTCTCTACATCTGCATCTTTATTCCTGTCCTGCCCCTACGTTCTTCAGAACCTTTTTTTTTAATTTTTAGATTCCATATATATGTGTTAGCATACAGTAGTTGTTTTTCTCTTTCTGACTTACTTCACTCTGTATGACAGACTCTAGGTCCATCTATCTCTCTACAAATAACTCAATTTCGTTCCTTTTTATGGCTGAGTGATATTCCATTGCATATATATACCACATCTTCTTTATCCATTCATCTGCTGATGGACACTTAGGTTGCTTCCATGTCCTGGCTATTGTAAATAGAGCTGCAATGAACATTGTGGTACATGACTCTTTCTGAATTATGGTTTTCTCAGGGTATACGCCCAGTAGTGGGATTGCTGAGTCATATGGTAGTTCTATTTTTAGCTTTTTAAGGAACCTCCATACTGTTTTCCATAGTGGTTGTATCAATTTACATTCCCACCAACAGTGCAAGAGGGTTCCCTTTTCTCCACACCGTCTCCAGCGTTTATTGTTTGTAGATTTTTTGATGATGGCCATTCTGACTGGTGATTTGCATTTCTCTAATGATTAATGATGTTAAGCATCCTTTCATGGGTTTGTTGGCAGTCTGTATATCGTCTTTGGAGAAATGTCTGTTTAGGTCTTCTGGCCATTTTTGGATTCGGTTGTTTGATTTTTTGATATTGAGCTGCATGAACTGCTTGTAAATTTTAGAGATTAATCCTTTGTCAGTTGCTTCATTTGCAAATATTTTCTCCCATTCTGAGGGTTGTCTTTTCGTCTCGTTTATGGTTTCCTTTGCTGTGCAAATCTTTTAAATTTCATTAGGTCCTATTTGTTTATTTTTGTTTTTATTTCCATTTCTCTAGGAGGTGGGTCAGAAAAGATCTTGCTGTGATTTATGTCATAGAGTGTTTTGCCTATGTTTTCCTCTAAGGGTTTTATAGTGTCTGGGCTTACATTTAGGTCTTTAATCCATTTTGAGTTTATTTTTGTGTATGGTGTTAGGAAGTGTTCTAATTTCATTCTTTTACATGTAGTTGTCCAGTTTTCCCAGCACCACTTATTGAAGACACTGTCTTTTCTCCATTGTGTATTCTTGCCTCCTTTATCAAAGATAAGGTGACCATATGTACGTGGGTTTATCTCTGGGCTTTCTATCCTGTTCCATTGATTTATATTTCTGTTTTTGTGCCAGTACCATACTGTCTTGATTACTGTAGCTTGGTAATATAGTCTGAAGTCAGGGAGCCTGATTCCTCCAGCTCCGTTTTTCTTTCTCAGTATTCCTTTGGCTATTCGAGGTCTTTTGTGTTTCCATACAAATTCAGAAAGTTACATTCTTAAGTAGAAAAAAAAAAACCCACTGCAACAGGCAAATAAATAAATAAAAGGAAATACAAGACATACAGCATGGAAAGGAAGGAATAAAATTCTTTCTATTTGCAGAAAAAAAATAATGACAACACCCGATGCTGGAGAAAATGCAAAGAAACTGGATTGCTGGTAGGAATGTAAAATGGTAATTTTAAAAGACGCTTGGCAATTGCTTATAAAATTAAATTTAAGAGAGAAGAAAAATATTTCAGGAAGCCTGGTCTAAGGGGGAAAAAAGGCCTAAAACTGAGAAGTTTGAAAATCTTGACATTGCTGTGAATTTATGAATTGACATCTTCACTTTGGAACCATCTCTATTCAATCAAGCAAAAAATACTTATTAAACACCAACTTTGAGTAAAAGAGGGGATTGCAGAATTTATTTTTATTTTATTTTCATTTATTTATTTACTTATGGCTGTGTTGGGTCTTCGTTGCTGTGTGTGGGCTTTCTCTAGTTGTGGTGAGTGGGGGCTACTTTTCCTTGTGGAGTACAGGCTCTAGGTGCGTGGGCTTCAGTAGTTGCGGCCTGTGGGCTCAGTAGCTGTGGCGCACAGGCTTAGTTGCTCCGCGGCATGTGGGATCTTTCCAGACCAGGGATCCAACCCGTGTTCCCTGCATTGGCAGGCAGATTGTTAACCACTGCGCCACCATGGAAGTCCAGAATTTATTTTTTTAAAAGCTCTTTTAATTAAAAAAACAAACAAACCAGAATCTTCTGAAAACTCACCATTCCTTTGGTTTTCACATCATAGGAACTAAGTTCTATCCGTGGCCAAAAGAGAACTCTCTAGGGACTTGGTCATGAGACATTCCAAGGCAATTTCCGATGTGCACAGTCCCACAGAGTTGGTCTGAGTCATTTAGGATGCAATGGAAAAAACTCCTAACCGAACATCAGATCTGCTGCCTCTAGACCAGCTGTGCTACCCAAGGTGACTCAGGCAAGTCGCTAACTCCCGCTTCTGTAAATTGAGGGAGCTGGCAATCTGAGTTCTGTCCTTTCCAACTCCAGCATTACCCATCATGGCCCTTTACCATTTGTCTATTTGTCTATCATCAGGGATAGAACGAAGAGTTTGACTGTGGATTTCCTTGAGGCAACAACATGGAGCTCAATCAATGACTGAGGAAGACAGGGCAGGAGAGGAGGAGGCCCCCAGCAGTGGGGAGTTGCCCCACCCTGCCAGCCAGGTGAGAACAGACTCTCTCCCAGGAGAGAGGTCTG
The DNA here is from genome assembly GCF_964270905.1 of Leucopleurus acutus. Lineage (NCBI taxonomy): Eukaryota > Metazoa > Chordata > Mammalia > Artiodactyla > Delphinidae > Leucopleurus > Leucopleurus acutus. The sequence continues at coordinate 26,838,222 of NC_139162.1, forward strand.
AATGAGACAAGCAGACCCTCCATCATGAGTTTCCTCTTGCCCCTAACCTCATGGATGTTATACAATCCCATTTTCAGGTGTGCTCCTGGAAAATCTCCTCTGTGCTCTATGCAGGGATGCCCATTTCCATCTTCCCAAACAAAAGAGTTTAGAATACTTCTAACTTGTGCAAATCCAAAGGGATTATGTATTAGTCATCTTTAAAAAAATAATTTTGATAGCTTTCTGAAGCTTGAGTTTCTTGAACTTTCATTTACAATTCAAGCATATAAACACTGATTTTTGAGAATCTGTTCAAACTGACCATAACAGAGTTTAAACATCATTTCTGTAGGGGGTTTTGTCTTTGCCAACCTCATTTATTTATTGAGTCAACAGAGTCAGAATGTAATCCCCAGCTGTCTCCCCATGCCACTTGACACCCCTGGGCCTTTGGGAAATGGTGGGTTTTGAGGGTGTTTTGTTGGCTGGTTTGTTTTGACAGAAACAGGGAATTTCATCAAATGGAGTCTCACCTTTTATCTCCAGCTCAAAAACAGGCGCTCCCATGAAGAGGTCCCTTCTCAGCTTCCTGGTTCATGGCGTGTCCCTAAGATGCTGCAAGGGAAACTGAGGAGCAACTGGAACCCCAAGTTTCTTTTTTTAAAATTTATTTTATTTTTGGCTGCGTTGGGTCTTTGTTGCTGCACACGGGCTTTTCTCTGGTTGCGGTGAGCGGGAGCTACTCTTCGTTGTGGTGTGCAGTCTTCTCATTGCAGTGGCTTCTCTTGTTGTGGAGCACGGGCTCTAGGCACACAGGCTTCAGTAGTTGTGGCACACGGGCTCAATAGCTATGGTTCATGAGCTCTAGAGTGCAGGCTCAGTAGTTGTGGCGCACGGACTTAGCTGTTTTGCCGCACATGGGATCTTCCCGGACCAGGGCTCGAACCCGTGTCTCCTGCATTGGCAGGCGGATTCTTAACCACTGCGCCAGCAGGGAAGCCCCCTAATTTTTTTTTGCTGCAGAAATAGCACTCTAACCGCTGCCACCCAGGGCTGCACTTTCCTGCAGCGCCAGTCAGCCTGGTCAGCCTCTGCTTTGAGTTCGTTTAAAACAAAGTCCAGGTGCTAAGCAGCCTTGGAAAATGAGGCAAATGAAAAAGCCACCTGACACCAATGAAGAAAAAGAAAACACCAAAATTTAATTACAGTTTTAACACTTTCAATAAGTTGACAAAAGTAGGCAGCTTCCTTCCTTCCTTCCTTCCTCCCTCCCTCCCTCCCTTTTATTTTTCTTTTTAAAGCAGTTCCTTCTAAGACGAGCGATTAGACACCAGGTTTCCCGGTTTGCTTTTGAGCACTTTTCTCTTGACGCTTGCAAAGAGCAGCTTCGCTGCCAAAGAATCCTCAGCATAGAAACCTTTTTACTCGTTAATTTTACTCGTTAATTTTCTTCCGTGCCACGTCTGGCTGCCCTTTTGAGAAACGTGAATGTATAATGTTGTGAGCAAGATCGCCCCCTGTGGGCCGGAATGATCATCGCCCGTAAGCGCGGGTGTGGCAATTGGTTGGCGGCGCGACTTGGGGAATGAACACGAGTTCGCTGGCGGGCCTTTCTTGGACAACGGATGGATATAATGTTTATGTGAAAATAAATGTGAGCTCAAAACTTACCCAGTTGAGGAAAAAAAATGTTCCCATTTTTGTTGCAACTCTCCTGGAATCCACTAAGCCTCTGGAACAATTTGTGTTTCCCAAAACGAATAATGTTTTACAAACTCATTTTGTCAAAGAGAAGCTAAAAATATGGAATTTTATTGATTTATGAATTATTACATTTTCAAGATCGATCTAACCCATAAGTTCTTCACAAAATACGTTTGCTTTGAGGTCCATAGGAATAACTAGAACCCTCATTATAAGTGGGGGGTAAGCAGTGACCAGTTTTTACCCAGCACTGCTGACACCCAGTACCGAAAAAGAATGTTCACCAGGTCCCTTGCCTCAGACTGCACAGCCTCGCAGCTCGCATCATGTTCTGTTTTTCGAACATGCCCAGTGAATATCCTTTTTAGGTCCCTCTTATCACTCTGAGCGCAGGCAGCATCTGTGCAGATCAGTAGGTCATTCCTTTTCTGAAATGCGTTTTTCAAGCAAATATTTGTAATTTAGAGCACACACGTTGAAGTCAAACAGATCTGGGTTTGCATCCCAGCTCCACTACTTATACTGGCTGTATGACCTTGGGCAAGTTGTGTAGCCTCTCTGGGCCTCACCTTTAAAATGTGGCTAAGAAATCATACCTCATATCGTTGTTGTAAAGATAAAATGAGATAATATGTGCTAACACCTTGAGGAGAGAGTTTGGCCTGTAGCAAAAATAAATGTTATCGGTATTTCTGTATGTAGATTAAATGTATTAAACTGGCTTTGCTCCCTGACTTCTGGAGGCAAGAATATTTCCAAAAGTTTTGCCTTTTACTGATTCAGCTTTTTAGAGCCACTTCGACCCCTTGTACTGAGGCCAACAAGCCTTATGCTTCCCTGGTTTTCCAGTTCTCAGGTGAGGAAAGAGGCTGCTGCACCCCTGAAAGAGGTCACAGCACGGTGTCCTTGACTTTGACACTGGCACCAGAATCTATACAATTTTGGTTTATCTAAATAACTAGTGTTCATGAACTTGAATTGTTTTGAAACTGAAGAAGTGCCATTTGAAAATTGTTCGTGGTTTTCTATCTCTGGGGTTGAGTGATCACTTTTGGAACAGTTTCCTTCGCTGGAGGAAAATCACCAGGATGGGCCTTTTAGTCACACAAATATAAAAAGTTCGTGGTGGCAACCATGTGGTCGTTTGTAACTGAAATACCAATGCTTTAGACCAGGACGTGCTGTGGAGCCATGTGAATGGTGAAGGCAGCTACAGCCCGACTATGCCTTACAGAGTTAGAGAGCGTTGGGCCTTAAAGATCGATTCACACTACACCATCTCAACATGATTTGTTCTTGAAGGATATGAGAGCCCAAGAATCACCCACAGGAGATGGGGAGAAAAAGCCGGCCCAGGCAGGAAGATATCAGGAACATGTTGGCCTCCCCTAGGGGGCACTCATAACGTCAGGTTACGAGGGCACTGGGGGACCCTGAGCTGGGGGAGTAAGGGACCTCTCTCGAGGGGAAGGGGCTGTTCCTGGGCTTGATGAGGGGTACACTGTCAGAGGCTCCTGAGGCTGACAGGTAGGCTGACCTGCCAACACAAAGGAAGCAGGCACCGAGACAGAGAGGAGGCCATGGAGAGAGAGATTCCTCGAGCCACTAAATTAGATTGTCCAGAACCGAGGCCCGAAAATCTATTAAGCCAGAACCACAGTTTGGGGACCACTGTTCCAGTTCAGTGGTTGGCAACCTTGGCTGCACGTTAGAATCACTGGGGGAGCTTTTAAAAATATATATAGATGTCTAGTACATACCCCAAATAATTGAAAGCAGATGTTAAACAGACTACTAGTACTACTGTGACTATTGTACTAGTCATAGTAACCAAAAGGTGGAAACAACCCACATGTCTATTGATGGATGATGAATAAACAAATTGAGGTATATCCATGTCATGGAGTATCATTCAGCCTTAAAAAGGAATGAAGTACTGATACAGGCTCCAACATGGATGGACCTTGAAAACATTAAGCTAAGTGAAAGAAGGCAGACACAAAAGGTCTCATCTTGTGTGATTCCTTTTTATATGAAATATCCTTTTAAATGAAATATCTAGTTAAATCTATAGAGATAGAAAGTAGATTTGTGGTTGCCAGGGGCTGGGGTAAGGGGAGACTGGGAGTGACTGCTTAATGCACACCGGCTTTTATTCCAGGGCGATGAAGATGTTTTGGAACAAGAGGTGGTGGCTGCAAGACACTGTGAATGTACTAAGTGCCACTTAATTGTTCACCTTAACATGGTTAATTTTATGTGATGTGCATTTCACCACAATAAAAAATAATGATATTTTAAAATATATATTATATAAATGCCCAGGTCCCATCGAAGACTAATTAAACCTGAGCCTCTGGCGTGTGACCAGACACGGACATGTTTAGACGCTCCCAGGCCATTCCAGGGTGCTGCCCAGGCTGAGAACCACATCCACAGGGTACTCACTGCTGATTTTTCAAGAGTGCAGCACTTACCTCACACCTGGTCCTGCTCCAGATCTCAAGCAGGTGTCCTCTCCTTAGGAAGATGTCTTCAAAGGTGCTTCCTCCTCCTGTCCCTTCCCCTGAATGCTCCAGGACACACAGGATGCGCTTCTTCCCAAGCACTTCCTGCTCTCAGCTGCCTACGGCGAGCTTCCTGGGGGCGGGCACCGGGCCTTCCTTCCTGTGCACTTTCCCCAGGGCCCAGCCCAGGGTCTGGCATGGAGGGGAGCCTCAGAAATGTTGAGTGAATGAGTGAGGGAGTGAGCAAAGGGAGGTGGGTGGGTGAGTGAATGAACCATGGTTCACCTGTCCCTTGTGTGTCTTCCGTCCGCTCAGTTTGCCCCGAGCTTTCAGCAGAGAACCTCTGAAGGCTCCTTTGGGAGCGGGACTTTCATTCCTCCTACAGGCTTATTCCAGCAAAGTTGAGTAGCTTCAGTGCTGGCAGCTGGAAGGCGTTTCAAACTTCTTAACTGTCAAGCTTTTGACGCCATTACATCCAGCCTCCTCTGCAGGCTGTAATCACCTGGACAGCATTAAAGCACTGCTCGGGCTGGAGTCCCACACCCAGCATCTGATTCAATTGGTGTGGGGGTGGGAGCAGGGTCTAGAGGTTTTTAAAAGGCCCCAGGTGATTCTAATGTGCCAATATCACAAACTACTGGGTGCAGTATTCTTGACTCATCTGGTTTCTAAAAGTCCCTAACCATTCAGAAACTGACCTGAGTTTCCCTCACATGGAAGCAAAAGGACGTTTAGCACAAACATGGTAGATGCTTTGAATATGCTCTAGAATTTGATGCCACTTCTTTGCGTGTGATCACCAGGTTGAGGATCAGACGGCCTCTGGGGGAGACGATCTGCTCCCCTGTCCACAGGCCAAACCAGGCAGTCCTGAGGGGAGAGGGAAGGGCTTGCCCAGCAGTCAATGAGGAAATAGTCTGGGGCCTTCCCTGGCGGTCCAGTGGTTAAGACTCCACGCTTCCACTGCAGGGGGCACGGGTTCGATCCCTGGTTGGGGAACTGAGATCCTGCGTGCTGTGTGGCGCAGCCCCCCAAAAAGAAAAAAAAGTTCTGTGGATGTAGCCTAATGCTGTTCAAGACAGAAATCTTTAGGGACTTGAAAAAGCTGGAGGGTTATATCTTTCTTTCCTGTAAATAAAGAGAAAGAGCAAGGTGAAGCCAGCCTCACCCTGACACTCCAAGGCTTTCACATTTACATGCATCATATTATCTATTAAAATGTAGCAACAGAGCATTTCATATTTTCAGTTAAAATTAAAGTCCATATATTTGTTTTGTTAAAATTATTATACCTTGCTGTTGAAGAAGCAAAATGCCTACACCCCTTGTTTTAATTAAATAAGCTTAAATATTGGTTGTGTTGGGTGATATCTCACCGGTAATGTTTGTTGTTTTTCTTAATACAATGTGACAAAAATATTCACTTAAATGTTCATGACTAATTCTTAAGTTAGATATGATCCTGTCCAACGACTTCACAAATACTGGCTTCCCTTAGTTTGGATTTTTAAAAATTATTATGGTAAAGTACACCTAATACAAAAATGACCATTTTGACCATTTTAAAGTGTACACTGGCATTCAGTAGATTTACAAGGCTGTCAACCATCTAGTTCCAGAATTTCTTCATCACTGCCAAATCCATTAAGCAGTCATTCTCTGTTCCCTCTCTCCCCATATATTTATTGTATGATTCCATTTTAATGTAATATCCACAGAGACAGAAAGCAGATTATTGGTTGCCTGGGGCTAGAGAGGAGTTGTTGGGGAGAAATAGGGAGTGACTGTCAATGGGTATGGATTTTTTTTTTTTTTTAGTGGTCATGAAAATGTTCTAAAATTGATTACAGTGGTGAGTGCATGAATTTGTGACTATACTAAAAGCCACTGAATTTTAAACTTCAGGTGGGTGAGTTGTATGGTATGTGAATTATATCTCAATATATGTTTTTAAATAAACAACAAAACACTTAATATCTGAGCTCAGAATAAGCCTCAGAGTTGTGATAGTTACTGTTTAGAATTTTTTTAATTAAAAAAACTTTTTTAGCGATATGCAATTGACATATAACGTTGAATAAGTTTGAAGTGTTCAACATGTTGGTTTGACCCTTAAACAACTCGGGGGTCAGTGGCTCCGATCCCGGCCCCACCACTCCCCACTTGCAATTGAAAATCCACAAATCCAAGTATAACTTTACGGTCGGCCCTTTGTATCCATGATTCTGTCCTTGGATTCAACCAACCTCGGATCATGTGGTAAGTATTTATTGAAAAAAATCCGCATATAAGTGGACCTGCGCAGTTCAAACTCGTGTTGTTCAAGGGTCACCTGTATTAAGTTTATTCTTACGCTAACGGTGGGGAGTGGATACAGCGTAGATACACTGGACAAAGGGATGATTCACGCCCCGGGTGGGACGAGATTTCATCACGCTGCTCAGAATGGCGTCCAATTAAAAACTTATGAATTGTTTATTTCCGGAATTTTCCATTTTCCAACCACGGTTGACCAAGGGTAACTGAAACCGTGGAAAGCAAAACTGCAGATAAAGGGGGGCAACTGTATTGTTTTCTTATTTAATCATTATTTTTATGATTAGAAAGAAAACAATTGTGTTTTTTTTTTAAAGATAATTCAAATGCCCAAGTAATCGCCTTCTTATGCTACCTTAGATCTCCAACTTTAGACCCATACATGAATGAAAAGCAATTGATTTGGGGGTGATCCTCTTCTTGCACAAGGCCCCAGAGGAGGCTGGGGCAGGTGACCTGGCTTCAGTAACCGGCAGTTTTAACAGCAGGTTCTATTGCTTGTTTTCTCAGTAAATGGCTGAAATACCCCAAGGGGATGTGTAAAATTCACCTACTTTCTTGAATATTTATTTGGGGCTGTTGCTGGGACTAATGCAGTAGTTCTAGTTTGATGTTTAATCACAGCTCAGAAATTCCGTAGCCACAGATACAGAGGGCCAGGATGATGTCATTGTTGCCATGTGCCTCATGAGCAGGTTAAAACTGACCTTTAAAACTTAAGCTTAATTATCTTCACTGTCAGAACAGGCCCGTAGGGAATATGCCTTAATGAATTCATATTTTGACAATCATTTCCTTCTTTCCTCATCATTAAAACTGATTTTCTGGGTCTGCCTCTGAATCCACATGGGGCCTCTCTGACTTGCACATTTTCCAAATCCACATTAAGGTAAAAATGCTTCTGTGCACCTGCCTTCTCCCTGGAGAGGAAGGACTGAAAGGAGATCCCAGGAAGAAGGTGACCTAATTCCTTCTCTTGGTCCCTCCATTCTCTCCTTCAGTGGGATCGTCCTTCAGGAGCAAAAGAATGGGGTGGGGTGGAGAGTGTGATGATCCAAGGCACACCCCCCCTTCTTCCCGTCTCCCTCACTCAACACAGTGATATCTTGTTTTATAAATGCTCTGGAAAATCAATTCTATATTGAAACTCACTGTGATTTGATTTAAAGAAAAGTATCCTCACAAATCGTGTGAAGCATCAGCCGTGCTCCCACGCTGCATGCCCATGCGCATGGCTGCAAAGCCCACAGCCCACGGCTTCAGCTGGTCCCATGCAGATGAACACACAGACGTCTTCATTCATTCGTTCTTTGAACAAATGTCCTAGAAATTGAGGAACCAGCAGTGAACAAAAGAGACAAGGAAACAGCCTCATGGAGCTACTTTAGGTGGGGAAGACTGAAATAAAACAAATACTCTCAGAAGGCACCCTAAAATCCCCTGGTGTCAGGTGCTGGGAGGGTGCTATGAGTGCCTATTTCTGATCTATGGGGTGGGGTGGGAGAGGGGAGGTTCAGGCAGAGTGTCCCTGAGGAAGTGACATTTAAACTAAGACCTAAACAACGGCGCTTCAGATTTTCTGTATAGGGGATGATTCAGGACAGTATTCAGCTTAGTGAAAACGACAACTGCTCATGTCAGAGAAGGGGAGGTGATGGATAAGTCTCCTCTAAACACCCCTTTATCGCCAATACTGGACATGATGAATGAGGGAGTCAGAGGGAGAAAGTGCAAAGGCCCTGAGGTCAGTCTCCTCATGGGATAATCAGGTAAAAGATCTAAATACAAATTGTCATTGTAAACAAGTGGTTCTCAAACTTTTTGGTCTCAGAAACCCTTTACTCTATAAAAATTATTGGAGAGTCCAAAGAGCTTTTGTTTATGCAGAGTATAGCTACCAAAATAAATTATTAGAAATTAAAAACATTTAAAACTATTATTCAATTTTTAATTCTTAAAAAAATAATAAACCAATTACATGTTGACACAATACATTTTTTGTGAAAAATAACTATATTTTTCAGGACAAAAGACAATTAGAAGAAGAGTTGCATTATTGTACATATTTGTAAATATCTTTCCTCTCTGTCTTAACAGAAGGCAGCTGAATTCTCATGTCTGCTTCTGCATTCAATCTGTTGCAATATTATTTTAGTTGAAGAATATGAAGAAAATTTGGCCTCCTACAGATAGGTAGTTGAAAAAGTTAGGCTATTTTAATGGCCTTTTTAGATAGTTGTAGGTATCCTTCTTTGATACCATGCCAAAACTTGACAATTGATAGTTTTCCCTTAAAGGTTAGTTGCAGTGTGGAATCTGAAACCATAGCAATAAATTTTTTGTATTCTGTTATATTGAAATTCATTGGTCTGCCTTTGAATGGATCTCTTACCCATGCATAGATTTTTTAACATCATGTTTTGGTCATTTGGAAAATATTGGTTCATTGAGTTGTGTAGATTTTCCACATGTTTTCATTATGTAAACTATTAAAATCATGTTTGTTAATATCACCACCAATCCCATCAGAAAAATATGTAAGTGTTGGAAAGCTCTCAAGTTCACAGTGGTCAATACAATTTTTCCAAATGCTAATTTTCACTTGAAGGCTCAAATTTCATCATTGCCAACAAATATTTCAGTTGTTTTCATTGAAATGACAGTTTCACTTCATTTATTTTCGAGAAAATGCCTGCCGAATACTCAAGTGTGAATGACCATAGTTTGTAAGTCATACTTTCAAGTAAAAATGATGTTCCACAATAAATGGGGCTAGTTTGGCTGGCAACTCAATCACAAAGTGCTTTTCCTTGAGATAACCATTGTCCTTCAGTTTGCAGAAGAAATGTTTCATGCTTACTTCCTATTTCATTGTGCAGAATATTTTAAAAGTATGTACTCAAAGGTCATGGTTTAATATAATTACTGATTTTAATGGCTTCATCAAAGACATTATTAAGTGAAAATGTTTTTTTTCCCCCTATGAGTGTCTGATAGTGAGGAACCAAGTCAAGTTCATTGATAGGACTGTAAAGGCAAATGACACATACTCTCTCCCTTTGGAAATCTCACGTTTCCATGCAGATGACACATATGTCCACAAACAATTCTCATGTGGCTCAGTGGATAAGAGCCCAGGACTTGGAGTGACAGAGACCTGGGTTCAGAGCCTCAGTCTTAAGCTTTCTGAGCCTCAGTTTCCTCACCTGTAAAATGGCAATAATATTACCTACCCTCAAGTTTGTTGTGAGAATTAAATGAGCTAATAATACAATAATATGTCTCACATATTAATAGTAGCTGTTTTAAGTGGGGAAGGTGGACTTGAGTCTTAAGGACTATATGTATATAAAATGCAGAATTTATCAGAGTCAGGGACAGGGGTTGGGGGCAGGGGGGAGGGAGACCTTCCAGGAGGAGGGTAGATGGGACTATGCCTGGGGCACTGCTGACGTGGTGAGGTCTGGTGAGCTGGGTGCTCGACAAGAGGGGGTGAAGGGGTGAGGCTCAGGGGTTGGCAGTAGCCAGATGGCAAGGGGTTTGTGGCCATGCTGGGGCTTCTTGTCTGTGGGAGAAGAGATCTAGGCAAAGTTGCCTGGAGTAAGGTGATTGGCAACAGGATGGGGTGGTGGACTAGAGGAGGCAGGAAGGGGGCAGGACTCATAGGAGGCAGGGGCGGGGGGGGGGAGCAGCGGTGAGGAGCAGAGAAGGAGCCTGGGGAAAAGCCTGCCCTGGGGAGGACATCAAGGGCCATGCTGAGGACGTGGGCTACAGTCATGACACTCTTCTCGCTTTTTTTCCCATCTCACGCAACTGTCAGTGGAGGTATTTTTTGCCCCAAATTTCCTGTCCCTCCTCTCTGTCTCAGTAAGCTCATGTGGATGAATCTAGGCTGTCTATTTCTGCAATGAGGCTGAATATCTTAACTGCCAGTCTGACAGACGGATCACCAGTCTCTTCAATTGTTATTTTATAGTGAGGGACACCTGGAATAGCTGGCTGATCTTATTTATTCACATTTTATTCTAAAAAAAGAACTTCTCATTTTAACTCTTGCTCAGCAAGTGCTTGTTGGCCAATAAATGTTAAAGATACGATGTATTTTATGAAGTACAATAATCTTTGTTAATAATTATTTATAACACAATGTTTTAAAGATTAACTCTGCACCTTTGAGCTCCACAGGAGCGCCAGGACTGCAGCGTGCATCTGGAAGATGTTCCTTCCTACGTAACAGTGACAGGTGCTTATTCAAGAGGAGGCATACAGAAGCCCAAAGCAAAAGATGCCCACCACTCCCCACCCCCCTCACACTCTTAATCTATTCCTCCGGGGTGTGGATATGGTCTGTCGCATGCTTTCTATGTCTATCTTTTCATAATGTACTTCAAACAAAAACAAAAAACAAAGCCAGAGATGAACTCACAGTCTGTTTTATAGCTTGCTTTCTCCTTCAATAATAGACCACCAAGGCCTTTTGGAGGTCCCGGCATTGAGTGGCACCCCCTTCTATGCACAGGCTGAAGAGTCCTGTCCATGCAGGATTTGTTCTTAAAGGCATCGGTAGCCTTGAGCACGGCCTTCTTTACCAGAAAAAGCAGACTTCGAAGCCTCCGATGCAATCTGCAAGGGGATCCTTGGGAAAAGGGCAGCTTTTGTCCTTGAATGGTGCCAGCCTGTGGCTGGATGCCATGGCCTCAGAAACTCCAAACCTCCCAGACAGCAAGAGGGTCTTGGGTGGAACCGGGCAACGGCCAGACCTACAGAGAGCAGAAGGCAGAGGCAGCATATGCAGGTTTGCTGCTAGAGCAGATTCTTGCTTTAAGGGATCCCAGAGCCCCAACAAAACATGTTTAGGTCACATTTTCCATTTCCTTCAAGACTTTGGTCACTGACATTGAGAAATACAATGAAAAGTTGATCTGTTCTATGTCTAGGAAAAGTTCCTCCCAGGAAAACTAATTATTACATTGACTCAGCACAGTCAAGCAATGATGTTTCTTTAGTGCAATGGGTTACACAAAAAATCCTTTATGCTTCCATATGGAGACCTGTACAAAAACACTTTCTGCAGGATTATTAATAATTTTAAAAATTGGAAACAATTCAAACGCCCATCAGCATGAGAATGAATAAATAGAGACATTCATAGATGAAATACTTGACAGCAATTAAACTGAATGGAGTAGATCTTAAAGTTGAGTGAAAAAGCAAGCAGCAGAATATTATATGTGAGACTGTTTTAAAAACACACAAAATGCTGTGTTTTGTTTATGGATATGTGTGTGATTTGTAGTAACATGGTAGTGATGACCTTGGGAGGGAGGGGAAGAGACTGCCCAGTTGGGCCACATCAGGGACTTCCCTGGCCCCTGTAATGTTAATTTCTTTCTTTTTTATTGTAAAAAACATAACAAAGTTTACCATCTTAACCACTTCTAAGTGTACAGCTCAGTAGTGTTGTGTTAACATATTCACAATGCTGTGAAATAGACCTCCAGAACTTTTTCCTTGTGCAAAACTGAAACTCCCCATCCCCTCTCCCCAGCTCCTGGCAGCCACCCACTTTCTGCTTAGATGAATGTGACTACTCCAGACACCTCATACAAATGGAATCACACAGTAATTATTATTTTTTTGTGACTGGCTTATTTCACTTAACATAATGTACTCAAGTTTCATCCATGTTGTACCATGGGACAGGATTTCTTTTTAAGGTTGAATAATATTCCATTGTGTGGGGCTTCCCTGGTGGTGCAGTGGTTAAGAATCCACCTGCCAATGCAGGGGACACGTGTTCAAGCCCTGGTCCGGGAAGATCCGACATGCCGCAGAGCAACTAAGCCCGTGCGCCACAACTACTGACCCTGCGTGCCACAACTACTGAAGCCCGCACCCCTACAGCCCGTGCTCCGCAACAACAGAAGCCACCGCAATGAGAAGCCCGCGCGCTGCAACGAAGAGTAGCCCCTGCTCGCCGCAACTAAAGAAAGCCCGTGCGCAGCAACGAAGACCCAACGCAACCAAAAATAAATAAATAAATTTTAAAAAATACTTAAAAAAAATAAAGCTTACTGTTTAAAAAAAAAAAAAGGTAGTGGGAGGCTTGAAAGTCAGACAGGTCTGGGTTAAAGTCTGGGCTCAAGGTACTTATCTCCTGAGTCTGTTTCCTCATTTATAAAATGGAGATAATAAAACTCACCTGGCAGGAGTGTTTCAAGAATTAAAATAATACAGGTAACCCCCAGAAAATACGTATAGCCCTGCTGTCCAATAAATGGTGATCATGATTTCATCAGTCATGATGATGGTTGGCAGACAGAGGAAGTCTTCTTAAGTCACTTGCTACCCTCCTGTAAGACTGAAGCATCCATCCTACCTTACTCTTCTTTTCCTCTCTTCTCCTATTCTTCTTCTGCTTCCAGCCTCTGCCCCCATCTTCTCTTCCTGTTCCCCTTTGCTCCAAGGTCTTCCCACGGGCCTACTATAACATGGCAGGCTGGTGTAAGGTAATAGGGAGTGGTGGGGCCTGTGGCAGTCTGAGAGCACAGCTGGTATGGAGGGGGCAGTCACCTCTGAGCTCTAAGTTGCCATGCTGGAATGTGGGCCCAGTGTTACCAGATATTTTGGGTTGTTGTTTTTTCTTTTGAGGGAACTCAGAAATCCAATATTTTAAGGGAAATCTTTGGATTTTTTTAATTGTTGGAAATAATTCCAGTTTTATTCACTACTACGGGGTCCAAACTGAATTCTCAGATGGGCCAGTTCCAATCTGCAGAGTGGCAGCCAGTCACCTCTGAGTGACAAAAGGGCCGTGTGCATGGTGGGAGGTGGTAGGAATGGGAGCTCTTCACGTGTGTACAGACGTGCAAGCCTGCATGTATGTGTGTGCATGTGCATTTTACGGTTGTCTCCAGTCCTAAGCAATGAGAGAAGAGTGGGTTTCCCTGGAACATTTGGTTTTCATCCTTCTCCTCCTCAGTGGCTGCTGAGGCATTGGTTGTATGGGATCTGGGCCACTAAAGATCTGTCACATGGGGTCACTGCCTCTGCTTTTGGATGCTCAAAGCTGCATCGGAGACCCTGGTCTGGGAGGTCTCTAGGCCCAAAATTCCAAGATGAAGTCCAAACCTTCTAGTTCCCTCTGCCCTACAAATCTTTAATGCCTGTGTGCACACAAACTCATGCCTCCCTTGGACTTTTCTGTCCTTCTAAATAGTAGGCAAGATTTTCTTTCTCACACAGACTGCAAACTGGTGGCTGCTGATGGAATCTGGCCATGGCTACCCCCTTAAAATAGGGTCCCTGTTCTCCAGCCCCACAGTTCCCACTGCTCCCGATTCAACTCCACTACAACTACAACGCTGACAAATATCAGTGGTGTTTTAGCATCGCACCTGTCTTGTTGTTTTCTCACAGTTGTATAAGGAGGAACATGAAATAGTTTTTGTACCTAAGTCTCTATCAAAAATTAGGAAATGCAAGATCAATGGACAAGGTTGCATGTTTCATGAAAAGTGTGAGGGTGTATTTCTTTGTGGAAGTGGTGAATATTCCTTTCTGTTTAATATGCAAATAAAATGTGTTTGTATCAGAAAAATGCAACTTATGATTGCATTACAAAGTAGGCCATAGTAAGAACTACGATTGGCATCTATAGAAGATCAGTGATGAAGAACTGATGAAAATAAAAGGGACTAAAATTTCAAAAAGGTTTGATGTTGAATGGAATGTGATACTGAATGGAAGGGAAGTGATGCTGCGGTGCAACTGTTTTATAATGTGTGTCACCCAGTTATGGACTGCAGTGGGAGAATATCACTGCTTGTCAGTGACTGCTGTTGTTCTTATTGGAGTTTTTTGTTTGCTGTTTTGGCTGCGCTATGCAGCACGTGGGATCTAGTTCCCCGACCAGGGATCAAACCTGCGCCCTGCATTGGAAGCACAGAGTCTTAACCACTGGACCACCAGGGAACTCCTCTGTTGTTCTATTGTTAAAGAGACCTTGGGCGTCCCTGGTGGCGCAGTGGTTAAGAATCTGCCTGTCATTGCAGGGGACACGGGTTCGAGCCCTGGTCTGGGAAGATCCCACATGCCGTGGAGCAACTACTGAGCCTGCGTGCCTGGAGCCCGTGCTCTGCAACAAGAGAAGCCACCGCAAGGAGAAGCCCATGCACCGCAACGAAGAGTAGCCCTCGCTCGCCGCAACTAGAGAAAGCCCGCACACAGCAACGAAGACCCAACAAAGCCAAATAAATAAATTTATAAAAAAAAGAAAAAGGACTTCCCTGGTGGCGCAGTGGTTAAGAATCCACCTGCCAATGCAGGGGACGTGGGTTCGAGCCCTGGTCTGGGAAGATCCCACATGCTGCGGAGCAACTAAGCTCGTGCGCCACAACTACTGAGCCTGTGCTCTAAGAGAGCCCATGAGCCACAACTACTGAATCCCACACGCCTAGAGCCCGTGCTCCGCAACAAGAGAAGCCACCACAGTGAGAAGCCCGCACACCACAACGAAGAGTAGCCCCCGCTCGCCACAACTAGGGAAAGCCCGCACACAGCAACGAAGACCCAACACAACCAATTAATTAATTAATTTAAAAAAAAAGAGAGAGCTTATTAGGTAATAGTCATTTACCAGACATGTAATAAAAATTCTTAGGCATAAAAGATACTCCAAGCACAAGACCAGTGGATCAGTCAAGTTTTCTTTGGTCAGAAGCAACAGAAACTGCCTCTGATTCTTACTCAGTAAAGAAGATTGCTGGTGGGATCTGAGTTAGTTTACAGAAGATCCGGATGTCCGGGATGAACCCTCAGTGTGGCAGCCGAGCCAGCAGGGCCTGCCTTTGGCCTGGCCCAGTGGCTCCAGCTGTTTTGGTCTTCCTGCCCTTTGGCTCAAGACTTGAGTTCCAGGGAGGGGAGGATCTGATGGGCCTGCGTGGGGTCACAGATCCACCCTGGGCCTGTGAGGATACCAGGCCTGTGCGGTGTTATAGCCCTAATTCACAAAAATGAGGGGATGGCTAAAAGAGGTTCTGTGAAGTATAAAAACAGTGATGAAAAATAGAAGTGTAAATACTGTAATTCAGAAAAGGAGTGGCTGGGACCCAAGTGTGATTCACTTCTGCTGGGATAAATGAATCTGAGAACATGATGAGTTTGAGAAAGCAGCCAAAAATCGAAGTGAAGAAATCCAAACGCGAAATAGGAAGTACCACGATGACTACCTGGAAGTTACATTTCGCTCTACTAGGAGTCCATGGGTCCAGTTTCTAACGTGTGGTCTGCGGTAAAGCTCAGGCCTTTTCGGTTTTCAGCATCACTGCAGATTGGGTGGTCTGAGGAGCCTCTCATTGCAAAACAGCACAGAGGACACACCCTGTGACTGACCTCTGCTCCTACAAGCTTTAGGAGAAGATTTCAAGAGAAGTGAGCTGAGGCCTGAGCTGTTAACGCGGTTGCTTTAGAGGCAGGTGCTCTCAGCAGCACAGCTGTTAAAATACTTAACTGGCAGAGAGGGTGGGAAGCCAAGCCACAGTCCCTGGTAGTGGCGCCCTCTGGTGGCCAGAGGCAGAAACAAACTCTGGAAGAAAGTGTCTCCAGTTTAGATACAAAGGACACCCATAGATGATGAAGAAACTAACTCTCATCATTAGGAAGGCACTGGGAAGGCAAGCCACTTTGTCCAAGAGTTATCAGATAACACAGAAAACATATTTAGAGTTTCTCCACCTCTCAAGTAGCAGATCCTGGAATTGTCAGATACCAAATATAGAACAGATATATAAGAAATGATTAAAGAAATAAAGGATGCAAATGACAAAGATGAGGACCAACAAAGTACAATGAGAAAAAGAGACCTTAAAAATGGGTATGCACAGAACTAGAACAAAAAATTTCACAATTTGTATGGAAACACAAAAGACCCTGAATAGCCAAAGCAATCTTGAGAAAGAAAAACGGAGCTGGAGGAATCAGGCTCCCTGACTTCAGACTATACTACAAAGCTACAGTAATCAAGACAGTATGGTACTGGCACAAAAACAGAAATATAGATCAATGGAACAGGAAAGCCCAGAGATAAACCCACACACATATGGTCACCTTACCTTTGATAAAGGAGGCAAGAATATACAATGGAGAAAAGACAGCCTCTTCAATAAGTGGTGCTGGGTAAACTGGACAGGTACATGTAAAAGTATGAAATTAGAACACTCCCTAACACCATACACAAAAATAAACTCAAAATGGATTAAAGACCTAAATGTAAGGCCACACACTATCAAACTCTTAGAGGAAAACATAGGCAGAACACTCTATGACATAAATCACAGCAAGATCCTTTTTAACCCAAAGGAAATAAAAAAAAATAAAAGATCCCTTTTTAACCCAAAGGAAATAAAAATAAACAAATGGGACCTAATGAAACTTAAAAGCTTTTGCACAGCAAAGGAAACCGTAAACAAGACCAAAAGACAACCCTCAGAATGGGAGAAAATATTTGCAAATGAAGCAACTGACAAAGGATTAATCTTCAAAATTTACAAGCAGCTCATGCAGCTCAATATCAAAAAATCAAACAACCCAATCCAAAAATGGGCAGAAGACCTAAATAGACATTTCTCCAAAGAAGATATAGATTGCCAACAAACACATGAAAGAATGCTCAACATCATTAATCATTAGAGAAATGCAAATCAAAACTACAATGAGATATCATCTCACAGCAGTCAGAATGGCCATCATCAGAAAATCTACAAACAATAAATGCTGGAGAGGGTGTGGAGAAAAGGGAACCGTCTTGCACTGTTCGTGGGAATGCAAATTGATACAGCCACTATGGAGAACAGTATGGAGGTTCCTTAAAAAACTAAAAATAGAGCTACCATATGACCCAGCAATCCCACTGCTGGGCATATGCCCTGAGAAAACCATAATTCAGAAAGAGTCATGTATCAAAATGTTCATTGCTGCTCTATTTACAATAGCCAGGACATGGAAGCAGCCTAAGTGTCCAACAACTGATGAATGGATAAAGAAGATGTGGCACATATATACAATGGAATATTACTCAGCCATAAAAGGAAATGAAACTGAGTTATTTGTAGTGAGGTGGATGGACCTAGAGTCTGTCATACAGAGTGATGTAAGTCAGAAAGAGAAAAACAAATACTGTATGCTAACACATATATGGAATCTAAGAAAAAAAAAAGGTCATGAAGAACCTAGGGGTAAGATGGGAATAAAGACACAGACCTACTAGAGAATGGACTTGAGGATAAGGGGAGGGGGAAAGGTAAGCTGTGACAAGGTGAGAGAGTGGCATGGACATATATACACTACCAAACGTAAAATAGGTAGCTAGTGGGAAGCAGCCGCATAGCACAGGGAGATCAGCTCGGTGCTTTGTGACCACCTAGAGGGGTGGGATAGGGAGGGTGGGAGGGAGGGAGATGCAAGAGGGAAGAGATATGGGAACATATGTATATGTATAACTGATTCACTTTGTTATAAAGCAGAAACTAACACACCATTGTAAAGCAATTATACTCCAATAAAGATGTTTAAAAAAATGGGTATTCAAAAAATAAAAATGTTTCTTTGTTGAACTGCAAAAACCTCAAGAGGATGGTTGAATAGTAAATTAGACACAGGTGAAGAGGGAATTAGTAACTAGGATGTGTATCCACAGTAGTCACCCAGAATGCAGCACAGTGACCAAAAGATACAAATATAAACAAAGTGATAATAAGAGATGTGAAGCACAGAATAAGAAAGTCTAACATATGTCTGTTTGGAGTCCCAGAAGTAAAGAACAGAGAGCCTGAAGAAGAGGCAATATCTGCAAAGATAATAGCTGAGCTCATTCCAGAATTTATAAGAAAACATAAAAACACAAAGCCAGGAAGTACAACATACGTCCAAAAGCATAAATAAAAAGAAATTCATGCTTCAACTCACCTCAGTGAAAGCATAGTACACTCAAAACAAGAAGGTCTTAAAAAGGGCCAGAGAGAAAGGACAGATAATTTATAAAGAAACAACAATTAGGTTGAGGGGACCCTTCTCAAAGCAATGGAATCTAGAAAACAGGGAAAAAACACCTTCTGAGGATCGAGGGAAATAACTCTCAACCTAGAATTGTGTGCCACCAAAACTGTTTTTCAAGAAAACAGATGTTTTCCTGAAATGCGCATTAAGAGACATTTACAGACCAGCAAAACCTGGTAAATTTTTGTCATTAAGAAATCTGTACTAAAGAAACTTCTAAAAGATGTTCTTTGGGGAAGAGATACAAGATGTAGATATAAAGTCTAAGATAGAAAAAGGAATAGTGAGCAAATAATATAATAAATATTACTTAAATGCAAACAATCATTGAATAAAATCACAATCATAATCATAATAATTTAAAAAGTATAATGTATGGGTTAAAGAAAAAACTAAAATATAGAATGAGAATAGCATGTAAATCATAAGGGGGAGATTAAAATGGAAGCATTTTAAGGTGGCAGTATTATCATGGGGGAGCTAATATAAAAATTGTCAGAGGTGATGAAGGTAAATGTGCACGGTGAGGTAACTTGAGTGGTACCCTCTACAAGAATAGAAATAGAGTGTAAAAATTTCAAACCAGTAGCAAGGAAATGTGGAATAGACAAAACAAAACATAAGCCAAAAAGGCAAGAAAGAAGGGGGGAGAGCACAGAAAAAGCAGAACAAACAAATTTTTTAAAAAATGAAGATAGAAGATAGTAAAAAAATTCCAAATATATCAATAATCCCAATCAATATAAAAGGAGTATACATGCCAGTTAAAAAGATAGAGATTGGGGCTTCCCTGGTGGTGCAGTGGTTGAGAGTCCGCCTGCTGATGCAGGGGACACAGGCTCGTGCCCCCGGTCCGGGAGGATCCCACATGCCACAGAGCGGCTGGGCCTGTGAGCCATGGCCGCTGAGCCTGCGTGTCCAGAGCCTGTGCTCTGGAGAGGCCACAGCAGTGAGAGGCCCACGTACCGCATAAAAAAAAAAAAGAGATTGCCAGATTGGATTCTTTTTTTAAAAAATTCCAACAATGTACTATTTATAAGGGATATATCTGAAGCATAAGGTTACAGAAAGTTTGAAAGTAAAAAAGTAAAAGCATGGAAAAAGAAACATCAACAGATAAAAAGCAGGCAGTTATACTCATGTCAGATAAAATAAACTTTAAGATTAAAGGTATTATTAGCGATAGAGATCATAAATATAGTCAAACGTATTATTCATGAATTCTATATTTGCAAATTTACCTACTCATTGATCTTTATTTTAACCCTAAAATAAATACTTGCAGTGCTTTGCAGTCATTTTCAGGCAGGCACAGAGTGACAAAAAATTTGAGTCACTCAACACACACTTCCCAGCTGAGGTTGAACAAGGTCATGCTCTGCCCTCCTGTTTTAGCTCATACTGTAAACAAGTATCCTTTTTGTTGTCTATTTAGTGCCGTGGTTTTTGTATTTTTGTGCTTTTTGTTGGTGATTTTGCTGTTTAAAATGGTCCCCAAGCATATGCTGGTGTCTAGTGTTCCTCTGTGCAAGAAGGCTGTGGTGTGCCTTATTGAGAAAATGCATGGATTAGATAAGCTTCATTCAGGCATGAGTTATAGTGCTGTTGGCCACAAGTTCAATGTGGCCACAAGTTCAATGTTAATGAATAAACAATATATATTAAATAAGGTGCCTTTAGACAGAAGCACACATAAAACAAGATTACGTATTGATTAGTTGATGAAAATGTTATAAGGAGAGGTTCGCAGGAACCTAGCCTTATATTTCCCCTAAGAGCAATGGTTCAATATTCATTAATTCAGTGTTTACCGCAACTTTACAGACTATAGCTACAGAGAATAATGATAGAGAACTGTAGTTCAGTTCACCAGGAAAATATGAAAATTCTAAATGTGTATATCTAATAAATAGCCTCAAAACGTATAAAGCAAAAACTGCTATAACTATAGGAAGAAATTGATAAAGTCACCATAACAGGAGGCACCTTTCTTAATTATTGATAGGTCAAGCAGACAGAAAATCAGAGATACAAGGATTTGAAGAGAACAGTCAACAAGCTGAAGGTGAATTGATGGGTATAGATACTTTACATTTTCCTCAAACAAACATGGAACAGTTAAAAAGTTTCTTACTATATACTAGGCCACAGAGCAAGCCTCAGAGATTTTGAAGAATTGTTATTACACAGATATTCTCCAACCAGTTGGGTTAGAAGTGGATAGTAAAAGTTAAATAAAACTAGAAATTTTTAATTTTTATAAAAAATTTTAATTTTTTATAAAATTATATTTTTATAAATTTTATTAAAAATTTAATTTTTAAATTTTTAATTTTTGAAAAAAATTTTAAATTTGGAAACTTAAAAACACACTTGGGTTTCCCTGGTGGTGCAGTGGTTAAGAATCTGCCTGCCAATGCAGGGGACACAGGTTCGAGCACTGGTCCGGGAAGATCCCACATGCTGCGGAGCAACTGAGCCTGTGCGCCACAGCTACTGAGCCTGCGCTCTAGAGCCCATGCTCTAGAGCCCGCGAGCCACAACTACTGAAGCCCGCGCACCTAGAGCCCATGCTCTAGCAACAAGAGAAGCCACCACAATGAGAAGTCCATGCACCGCAACAAGGAGTAGCCCCCGCTCACTGCAACTAGAGAAAGCCCACAAGCAGCAACGAAGACCCAACACAGCCAAAAATATATAAATAAAATACATTTAAAAAAAACCCAAAAATACCCCACATTTCTAAGTAGTTCAAGAGTCAAAAAAGAATCATAATGGAAATGTAAAAATACTTAGAGATGCATGATAAGGAAAGCACAAGGTATCAAAACTTTAAACTTAAGAAATGCTAAGAAAGTAGAACTTAAAGGGAAACATGAAGTCTTAAGTGCTTATTTTAGAGAAGAGGGCAAAAAATTCATGAGCTGAATGTCCAGCCTGAAATTTTAGAAAAAGAAAACAAAATAAACCTAAAGAAGGTAGAAGAAAACAAATAATAAGTCTAAGGGTAGAGAATAATAAGCTAGAAAACAAAGATACAAAGTAATAAACCAGTGCTAGTACTAAAAAAAGATGTTAGCAATAAGCTAAAAAGCAAAGATACCAAAAAAAAACCTAAAAAAAATCCAAAAACAAAAGACAAAGAGATCAACAAAGACAAAAATTTAGTCTGAAAACACAGGTAAACTGGAACTCTGGAGAGACTGAAAACACAGGTAAACTGGAACTCTGGAGAGACTGAATAGACAGAGGCATGAATAAACAATATTAGGAATGAAAAAAGAATGTTAACTTTTACAATAGAGATTTTAAAAGACAGTGAGTACTATAGTCCTTATGCCAATAATTTGAAAACTAACAAAATGGAAAAGTTCCTAGAAAAACATAACTTACCAAAGCACATCAAGATGTATAGTCCTAGGAGCACTAAAAAAATTAATCAGCTTTAAAAATTTCCCTGCAAACACCAGACCGAGGTAGTTTTCAAACGAGTTCTGCAAAATTTCAGAGAACAGACTATTTCTGACTCCCCAACTAATTCCACAGGGCCTTAAAACTGATAACAACAACAAGAAAGGAAAATTATAAGCCAATCTAACTCTCAGACACAGATGCCAAAAGTCCTATATAAAACATTGGCAAATAGTAGTGTATAAAAAGATAACATTAATCCTTGAAATTCAAGAGTGGTTTAATTTGAGAAGTTCTGTATGCTTTATTAATCACACTAACCAATTCAAGAAGAAAAACCATATGATTATCTTAACTGACACCAAAAAATTATTTGACAAAATTCAATCCCAGATTTTGATTAAAACAAAACAAAACCTAGAAATAAAAGGGGAGCTCCTTAACCTAATTAAGTAAATCTATTTAACGATCTATTATCATATATTATTCTAAATGAGGAAGTGTTAGAAACCTTCCCTTTGACCAAGACAAGGATGCCCGCTATTACTGATTCTATTCAATTTTGTACTGGAGGTCTTAGGCTGTAAGACAAGAAATGAAAGGCATAACAACTGTAAAGGGAGAAACAAAACTGTCATTATTTGCAGGTGATATAATTCTTTACATGGAAAATCCGAAAGAATCTAAAGGTAAATTATTAGAAATAGTGATGGTTTAGAGGGAAATGGTTAAAAAGAATAATAAAAGAAGACATCATTTAATTGCAACCAAAAAGTGTAAGATACCTAGGAATAAATTCTATCAAAAGATGTGCAAGACCTTTTTGCAGAAAATCATAAAACTGTACCTAAAAATCTTAAAGGAGATCTAATTAGATTGAGTGATACATTGTGCTCATGGATAAGAAGACTCAATATTATAAAGATGTTATATTAGCCACAGATTGATCTATTGATGGAATGCAATTCTAATCCAAATCTTAGAAGGTGTTTTTTGTTTTCGTTTTTGCTTTTTTGTGTGTGTGGAAGTTGCCAAGTTGATTCTAAAAAGTACATTTGAACATTTACAGTTAGGGCTCTTTGTCTTGTTTAAGAAACCCTTCCGTAGGTCAACATCAGAGATCTGTTCTACTATATCATCTTCTCAAATCTTACAAGTTTTGTCCTTCACACGTAAGTCCTCAGTCTGTCTGGAATTTTTTTGTGCATGGTATAGATTCACTTTTTCCCACATTCATACTCAGTTGTGCCAGCATTAGAGTCAAGAAAAAAAAAAAAAGCCAAGAATAGTCAGGGCATTCCTAAAGGAAAAGAATTAGGTGAGAGCACTTGCCTTACTAGATATAGGGCTTGTACAAAGCTATATGTATAGCTTTGTACAAAAATATATAATATATATTTTTTGGCCACGCCGCGAGGCTTGCAGGATCTTAGTTCCCTGACCAGTGATCGAACCCAGGTCCTCGGCAGTGAGAGCTCAGAGTCCCAACCACTGAACCGCCAGGGAATTCCCTATAATGTTTCAATACTATAATACTATAATAAAATTGTGTGGAATTGACACAGGGATATAGACAAAACGACCAGTGTAACAAAAGAGAGAGCTCAGAAACAGACCCAGGCACAAATGAAACGCTGATATATGTCTGAGGTCACATTGGAGACCTGTGGAGAAATAATGCTGGCACAACTGAGTATCCACGTGAGAAAAAGTGAATCTATACCATGCACAAAAAATTCCAGACAGACTGAGGACTTACGTGTGAAGAACAAAACTCGAAAGATTTGAGAAGATGATATGGTAGAATAGATCTCTGATGTTGACCTACGGAAGGGTTTCTTAAACAAGACAAAAGAGCCCGAGCTGTAAATGTTCATACATTTGACTTTATTAAAACTAAAATTGAGACCTCTGCTTTTTCAAAACACCATAAAGAAATCAAAAGTGAAAACAAAGGCCACAACTGGTAGAAGATATTCACCATACCTACAGTGAACAATATTCAGAATGTATTAAGAATTCTTACATAGCAATAAGAACCCAACAGAAAAAAAAGGACAGAAGACACAAGCATTAACTTGTAGAGGTAATAAACATGTGGGAAAGTATCCTCAACATTATAATTAGGGAAGTGCAAATTAGGAATGAGATATCATTCATACCTATTTGATTGGCCAAAAATTAAGGCTGATGGTGGCAACTGTTGGAAAGGACATGGATCAGCAGGGACCCATATACGCTGCTTGTATGAGTATAAATTGGTACAACCACCCTGGAAAACAGTCTAGCATTGTCTTCTAAAAACAGGTATATCCTAACGTATCCTTTGACCTAGCAACCCTACGTCCAGTATACACAGCCTAGACAAACTCTTGCCCATGTACTCAATATATAGTTTAAGCATATATACACATGGATAAACTTATTATAAAACAAAGAGCAAGAGAATGAGAGAGAGGGCAAATACAAGATAATGGTAATGTCCTAGCTCTTGTGTTGTGTGGTAAGTTTGACTTAAAGAAATATATCTGTTAAATGTTCCTTTTAAATTAAATGACTTAAAATTGAAGGTTTTCATTAGGGAAATCTACACTGACACAGCTACATGTGGTACAAATGTTCATTATCAGCCTGTTTCAAAGATTGTTGATTGGGTAATTTGATTTTCAGGGGCCAGTGGCTAATGAAGTGCGTTTCATTTTGATAAGAATTGAAAAAGTCTTGCATACAAGTTCTTTATTTAGGGGTTAAGGACATGGTAAACCTGATATTCTATTTTAAACCTTTCTAGGAAGATTTAAAACATTCTATGGATGATCTCTTTCATGAAAAACTTGCAAATCCAATACAGATATCTGAAAATAAAATTTCCAAATCATGGCATGACACCATTAAAATATTTTTGTCATTTTCAAACAAGCACAATGACCTCTTTGGTATATAAGTTATAGATTTTTTTTTTCTGGAATGAGGGCATTATAATGCTTCTTGAATTTAAAATTCTTGCTTTTTTTTTTTTTCCTAAGCAGAAAAGATATCTAAATGGCAAAAGCCTGATTCAAAGTTATGCTCTTCATAGCAGACATCATACCATGATTGGGAAGCCTTCAGTGAGCGACATTAATGAAAAATAACTCACAAAGAAGGCAGCATGAGCTAGTGACACAATTCCTGTTCAAGAGACTTTGTAGGATGTTGTCTCAGTATAGTAGAAAAGTCACCCCAAGCAGGTGAGCAATGACTATGACATATTTGGGTGAGTAGATATTTTGCTTAACGATTCAACAAACCAGGGATGAGTAGGAAGCAATGCTTGGAAAATAGGTGGTACATAAATGAAGAAATGCTTGATATTTTTTGTCCTGTTAATTTCACAAGAGATTTCTGAAGTGTGGTAAAGCTCTTATTGGCATGTTGAAAAAACATTTTCCAAAGCTGCAATGGGACATGAAGAAATATTTTCCAGAGGGAAAAGAAACCAAACGGACTAGAAATCCAACCATCACTATCTCTCAGAATCAAACTTTCAACTTTCCAGAAGACAATTTCAACTCCCCAGGTTTTGAGCATGGTGGGCAGGCCCCTGAGCACCAGAGAACAGTCATCAGTGAAAAAACTCTCTCCGTGATTTTAGAGTCCACGTTCTATCTGAATACACTGAACTGAATAGCTGATGGAGCCCCCAGAACATGCTGCGATTTCAGACGTCCTCTGAGAGTTAGGATTTTCTAACTTAATGCAAATAAAGAGTAAAAATAGAAAGTGACAGGTTGAAAAACTACATATGTTTCATGCTGTCACTGTCCTGGATATGGAGCCCTTGGTGTAAGATGGAAAATGAATTTCCTCTCAAAGATATAAAATAAAAATTTTATTATTATTAACCTTAAAGAATTAATTATTTAAAACATTGTGATGAATTTTTTTTTAATTTACCTAAAGTTGGCAGTCTGTAATACGTGGCCCAGAGAGGATGAAGATTTGAGGCCCACTGTCTATAAGGTCTGCTGGGCCCCTGCAGGATTCTGAGCCTTTCTTATCGTGGGTTATGCTAGATCCTTCCTGTGAGGAGACAGAGTGTTTCTGGTGGTTTGCGCATGACCTCTTTTCATGAAGAAATTTAAAGAGGAATCTGGAGAGTCAGGGTCTTGGGCACTAACCTCAGCATCTCCATTCTTACAGAGCAGACTTTGACTTTGCCCCAATCACTGTTGCTACTTCCGTCCCCTATAAAGGTAGCACGTGGTCCAGGCTGAGAAATGCAGACTTGGAGATCGTTGACCCTGGAGTTGGAAGGATCTGGGTTGGAATCCTGCCCACGTTTTCCAGGTGTTCGGCTTTAGGGAAGTGACTTTCCCACCCTGAGGCACTCTGTTTCCATCTGGAAACTTGGGTAATTCCCTCATCCTGGCACGGTGATTGTGAATCCTGAATGAGAAAATGTGAAAGCTCTCTGAGACCTGCAATGTGGAGCATACTGAAGTATCAACAGCTCCCATCTCTCCCACTGCCAAAAATCTTACTGATTCCATTCTCCCAGCAGAAGCCAAGCCCTGCTCGGTGCTGGAGGTGATAGAGGCTGGCGAGGCACACATGGGATGGGTGTCAGGGAAACCGTGAGGGGAAGGAGATAGTGGCTCCTCTCTAGTCAGGCTTCGCTCTCTATCCAGCCATCCTTTCCCCATCAGCCATTCATCTGTCTGTCCAATGAGTGCCATTTACGCACCTGCGCCAGCAGCCTGCGAGCCCTCTGGTTCCGTGGAGTTACATCTCACCACAACGTTCTCGACACTTTCCTAAAGTCCTGGCATTTGTGCTGAGGCCAGAGCTGTTCGTAGCGGCCAGAGTGCAGATCCATCTGGCCCGGTGGTCTGGCAGGGCCCTTCTGGTAGCTCCACGTGGACCCACAAGCCGTGGGAGCTAAAGAAAACTGGGCTGAGCCTCCAGGAAACCACAGAGGGAGTGTAAGAAATGTTGTCAGGGACTGGAAAAACCAAACCCACCCAAGTCGTGGGCTTCCTCCATCCAGTCAGACAGACTAATGTAGACACAGGGCAGGTTCTGAGGAGGCAGACAGACCACGGCCACGACTGGACCGGACTCTGTGATCCAGCAAAAGGGATGCCATCTCAGCCAGACTTGGGGAGAGGCAGGC
This sequence comes from Leucopleurus acutus, assembly GCF_964270905.1. Classification (NCBI taxonomy): domain Eukaryota; kingdom Metazoa; phylum Chordata; class Mammalia; order Artiodactyla; family Delphinidae; genus Leucopleurus; species Leucopleurus acutus. The sequence goes on from NC_139162.1 coordinate 26,865,351, forward strand.
TTCCAGAATAGCCCTGCCAAGTTTAGGAAACAGGCAGGCTTTTCATCCCGGCTCCTCCTGCGTCCCCATGTCCAGATGTGTGCTTGGTGACACCATGGTAACTATGATGCCACAATGGAACATTCTTCCCAATGTGGTAGCAGGAATCCCTCTGTTGAGCTCTGCGGTGTAAGGTCAGGGTGAGTTCATTTCTCCTTTAGCAGGAGTTCACAGAAGAACCATTCTGACAACAAGAAACACTTGGTGTCATGAGCAGAACATGGTGACTGAGGACGGCATGCATGGGTTCCTTGGGCTCTTGTGCATTGTCTGAGGTGAGGGTAGGCCTGGTGGTGGGGATGATGGAGGAGCACGCCTGGGCTTTGAATTCCAGCTCCACCACTTGGCAGCTGTGTGACCTTGGGTGGGATTCTCAATGTCTCTGAGTATCAGTTTCTGAATCTGTAAAATGGGAATGATGATAGTGTCCACCTCACAGGGTGATTGTGTGAATGAACTGAGTGACATGCTGGGGCAGTTACTATGTAAAAGGATGAGCTGTCACCCATTAGAAGAAATTCCAGTAGAGTTTAGTAGGAGGGGCAAAATCAGGGTAGGCTTTCACGGAACACCTGCTTTTTGCTTTCAGCAGCATTTTACAGCTACAGAGTTAAGGCTAGGGTTGAATTCCACGCGTCAAAAGATGACCCTGGGCTTCCCTGGTGGCGCAGTGGTTGAGAGTCTGCCTGCCAATGCAGGGGACACGGGTTCGTGCCCTGGTCTGGGAGGATCCCACCTGCCGCGGAGCGGCTGGGCCCGTGAGCCATGGCCGCTGAGCCTGCGCGTCCGGAGCCTGTGCTCTGCAACGGGAGAGGCCGTGGCAGTGAGAGGCCCGCGTACCGCAAAAAAAAAAAAAAAAAAAAAGAAAAGAAAAAAGAAAGATGACCCTTTTCTGAGACCCAGCTCTGTGGGAAAGCCGGAGGCCCTGGATTGCGGATTGTGGAGAAAACTGACCGGCATGGCCACCTTCTCTTGCTGGGCCGTCTTACGCGTCGCCGGCTGAAGAGCGGGGCTGGGCAGCTGGTTCCTGCCTCTTTACGGCACGGACCCAAAAAATAGGGATGTTTCCCATGTCTTGGAAGTTTTGTCAGTGGAAAGGAATAGAGGCAGGGACTCTGACGCTGGGGGAAAATCACCACCTTGGGGAGGAGAGGAAAAGCCCATGCTTTTGGCTGTTCTGTGTTCACAGCTGCCCCTGGTGTCTGCTGCGGCTCTCTCTGGGGATGGAAGTGATGAGAGGGACGCTCTTGGTGCTGTTCTACGTCTCCCATGCTTCTGCCAGTGAGTGTGCTTCTCTCTTCCTTCCCAACTTTAGCTGATTGTGTGACATGGCAGGGGGAATCATCCCGGAAGAGAAAATGGTCCTTAATGTCCAGAGAGGGACTCAGGGGGTAGGTGATTCATGGCATTTTGCTCTGGGCAGCTTGCGTTGGTGGTGGGAACCAGGGACAGAGTGGGGCGTGTGGCGTGGATGTAGGAAACTGTGGCTTCAGCAGCCTGATGTCAGGCCTAGTCCTTGGTGAGAGTACGGTTAGGGAGACAAGCCTTAGGCTATGGAGAGGCCCCCTGCGCAGAGGGGGTTGGCGTGAGGCCTGCCTCCCCACTCACAGCCCTGCCCTGCTCTTCCGGAGGCACGTTCCCTGCGCTCCGTCAGGTGGCAGACATCCTTCCTGAGCCGGGGTGGGGGCCCGAGGTGCGTCTCATGCACTTGGCAACCGGGCCTTCCCTGTGTTTCTACTTCAGTATTGTTCCGATGAAACCCTTTATCCTTAAACCTTATTGTTACCTCTAAACTGACCCCCAATTGCAGGGCCCGGCCCGGGAATAGGGAGGTGTCTGAGAGGCTGCCTGGCCTTAGTTGGCAGAAGTGGCAGCTGCAGTCCCCTCCCTGACCCCCAGGTTGTCCAGGACTAAAATTCCGGCCTGGAAAGGGGAGATGGAGTGGGGCATCTGACTAAAGCAGGCTCTGCCCCACCTTCTGCCACCCCAGCTGGCTCTCTCCTGTCTTCCTGGAGTTGGATGGGGGACAGGAGAGGCTTCCCGTGCACGCACACACACGCATACACACGCCAAGAGGACCGTCCCACCTTCCAGGCCTCCTCCGTCTCCTTGCAGCCCAAGGAGACAAAACACAGATAGGGCCTCTCTCCTCTCTTAAAAAGCCTCAGGCAAGGGACCCGGGGCAAACATTTCATCTCTGAGGCAGATTTCCTCATTATATCCTGGCTGTTCAAGAGTTTTATAAGGACGAATGAATCAGCCAGCTAGAGCTTTGAAAAAGCAAAAGTCATCACAAACCTGTAGGTTCTTCGTGCGTTAGGAAGAGTTGGTTAGTGCCTCGTTCACTACAGATTGCCAATGTCCTGTGGAAAAAAAACGGAATTCTTGTCTCTGGTGATCCTGAAGCACTTGGTGGCCTTACAGACATCATCTTGCTAACAACCAGCTCTTGTCACTGTTTCAGCAAAGACTCCAAGTGTCAACTCATAGAGATGTTTGATCACATGACGCCCTAGAATGGAGGTCTGCTGTGGTCTTTTAATGACTATACTGAATGTTCAGTCAACTTCAGCGTCATGGTTTGGAAACTCTCTGTCATTGATGTTCACCTCAGAGGTCACCTCCTGGGGAAAGCCCTCCCAGACTTCATGTTCTGGGCAGAATCCATGCCCCCTCCTCTGTATACTCCGGGCACTGTCCCTTGTGTCACAAGTCTCTCTGAATGTTGCCACTCTCCAATGTGTCTGTCTCCCTTGTGCACTGTGACCTCCCCTGGGGCGGGGACAGGATCCCGAAATCCTTCCCTGCCAGCCCAGCCCCTAACTCAGCAGGGCTGCGTGTGCGGTTGGATGAATGGCTGAAAAAGAAGCCACCAATGACCTGACTTTTTCAGCTGGTGCTACCCACCATGTGACACACAGAACCCAGGGCCACCGATTTAGAAAAAAAGCACTGGGTACTCATGCAGTGGCTACCAGAGCAGTGGTTTACATGGGGAAAAGATGGAATTGTCCCCTGGGGTTAGCATTATCAGTCATGGGGACACAACTCTCCTCTTGTGAGAGGCGTGTGTTACCCCACCTCTCATAAAAGGAAACTGAGGCCCAGACAGAGGAGTGGCTCTCCCCAGGTCTCAACACATAGGGGCCAACTGCACTTGGGACACTGTGTCCAGGGACTTCCTGAAACACTAGTGGTTCTCAACCCCAAGTACACATTTGAATATACCCTGGGGAGCTTTTGGAAAACATTAATGCCCAGGCCTCATCTCCAGGGGTCCGGGAGGGGCCGGGCAGCAGGCGGATGAAATGTTCAGTCAGCTTGAGAATCCCCATACTCCACTCTGCATAGGCGAGGATGAGATGGGCACCCCTGGTCCACTAAGGAGGCCAGGCACGGGGACTCATCGGGACAGGGCACATGGACTAGGGAGGGAGACCCACCAAGGGCCTTTTATGGGGAAGAAGACCCACTAGGAAAATAAATGTGGGTGGTAGAGTTAGTGGTGACCAGGACAGAGAGCCAGAAAAAGTGGGGAACCAGCGGAAGTGCGAGCGGGTCCTGGGGTCTGGTGCGGTGGCGGCAGCCCCAGGCCTCCAGCTCTTTGCCCCAGCAGTGAGGCCCCTGCACAACCCCCTGCAGCTTGCGGCATCCAGAAAAGCAACACCGTGGAAACTTCCGAGGAGGGTTTGGTCGAAGACGAGGAGTTCCCATGGGTGGTGTCGCTGCAGGATGTCCAGTACACCCACCTGGCTTTCGGCAGCATCCTCAGTGAGTTCTGGATCCTCAGCATCGCATCCGCCTTTCAAAACAGGCCAGTACCCCTCCTTTGGAGTCTACACAGCCCACCGAGGCGGAGTGGGGGGGCTCTGTTTCCTGCTCAGCTTGGGGAGGCCTGGAAGGTGGATGCCCAGTGACAGGGCAACAGGGCTTTTTACCAGCGCAGTGCTCACTGTGAGTTTGGGGCTCCTGAAGTCACCAGTTGCCAAGGTTGGCGCAGTCTGTGTCTCCTCTGCTGTGAGGACTGCCAGCTGCACAACTGCAAAGTGAAACGATTGTTTCTCCATCTTCTACAGGAAGGATATTTGTTCCCATTTTATTACAATCACAAAGGCACTGACTCTTTTATTTTTAGACACTTTAAAAAAATTTTTTTAAAACATCTTTATTGGAGAGGCACTGACTCTTGATACTAGAGGTTCCTATTGCTTATCTTGTTTAACTGAATTGATAGGAGCCCTTACCTTAACACACTTACCTCAGGCCTTAACAATGTGACTGCCACAAACACATGCACGTAGAGAAAAGACTTGAAGGAAATCCGCAAACACTTGAAGAGTGCCCATCTCTGGGTGCTCAGAATGCATGTGATTTGTTTTCTTCTTTGAACTTCTCTGTATTCTCCAAATTTTTTACAGTAAATGGGCATTTTCTTAAACCAGAAAAAGAAAAAAAGCCTATACATGCTATTAAAGGAATAACTTTTTTTGATAAAACGTCTCACTTTCTGACCCAATGATTTCACTTTTGGGTATCAACATTAAGGAAATAATTTCAACCACTGGAAAAGTTTTATGCACAAGTTGTTCATAGGATGATTAATTACACACAAAACACTGGAAGTGTAATGTCTGATTATCATGGATAAGTAAATTATGATATAGTTACTATTTTATAGTTTATATTATATATGATACATAGTATATAACTTCTATATACAATTACATATAGATCCATCTATTCAATATATTATATAGATATATATTGTATGTGATATATACTATATATAGTATATATTATACAGTATATAATATATATAGTATACATACTATATATATTACAATTGTAATTTATAAATATATAGTATATTATATAATTTATAGTATATATACTATATATTATATACTATTTATACATTATATATTATATATACACATATAGAGTGTGGGGAGAGAGAATATAATTACTATAACTGGCCAAATACATTATAGTGTAAACCCTTGATGAGATATTGTACAATTGCTGAATTTTTTAACATATGATTTGTATTTTTTAATTAAAAATACATGTATTTAAATGAAAATACATGTAATACTGTGATGTTCATGAGGAATCAAAGGGTGTATAATGAAAATCAGCTCCTCCCCTTCCCTGTCCTTCAGTCATCATTTCCCTCCCTTGAGCCATTTCTGTCACCCGTTTCTTGGGTGTTCTTCCTGAAACACTCCATGCACTCATGGATATCTACATACCTATAGGTCTATCTATATTGACTCATATCTATTGACAGAGAGAGAATTTTCTTTCTCCCCTGTATTAATCTGCTGGGGCTGCCACAATGAAATACTACAGACAGGGTGGCTTAGACAATAGAAATTTATTTCTTACCGTTCCAGAGGCCTGGAAGTCCAAGATCAAGGTGTCAGCAGGGTTGGTTTCTCCCAAGGACACTCCTTGGCATGTGGATGGCCACCTTCTCCTTGTGTTCTCCTATGGCCTTTCCTCTGTGTGCACACATTCTTGCTGTCTCTTCTTCTTATAAGAACACCAGTCCTGTTGGATTAGGGCCCCACCCTATGGACTCATTTAACCTTAATTACCTCCTTTAAGGCCCTATCTCCCAACACATTCACACTGGGGGTTAGGGCTTCACCTATGAATATGGGGGGACACAATTCAATCCATAACACCCACCAACACAATTAGTAACACACCATATACATTATTCCACTCTTAGCTTTTTTCACTCTGTCATGAATGTTGGGTGATCCTTTCTTATCGATACATAGAAAGTTACCTCATTATATGCATCAGTTAGCTGCCCAGTATCCCATATGGATGTACCATAACTACACGGTCCTCTAATAATGGAAATTTGGGTTGTTTCCAATCTTTCACTAGTAGCAAAAAATGCTGCAGTAGATATACTTGGACACACATTATTTCACATACATGGAAGTATACTGTTGCACGAATAACCTAAGAGTGGAAAAACTGGACTAAATCTTGATAGCTGTTGCCAACCAGCCCTCCAGAGAGGTTCCGTTGTCTATGTAGTGTTTTCATTATTGCTATTTTCTATCTGGTCTGCTGTTTTGGTTTTGATTTCCTCTATGACTCTGGGTTTTATTAAAGACTATTTAAAAATATCCAGGTAATAGGGTGTTTTGTTTTGTATTTTAACATGATTTAAGTTTGAGTTAGACTGCATGGTGATCTATTAAGGAATTTGTTGATGTTATCTTTGGGGTCTACTATGTGGTCCGTATGAATATTTTCCACAGGTAAATTAAAGAGCTCATTTTCTGTCCTTGGAGTACAATTTAATATATAAAATTAGGGCAGGGAGTCTACTTGATCTATCCTAGGCTGACTGAGGTGAATTACAAATTTCTGGCTTTTCCTCCTCCTATTTCCTGGAATTTAATTCATGAACATTGTATCACTTGCTGCAGATATTTATAAACGAACTCTTCACTGCAGACTGAATTCCTTATCATCATGAAAGGCCTTTCTTTGTCTTGTTGCATGCTCTTCTGCTCTGGTGTTCAGAATGAAGCTCCTGCTTTTTGTTTTTATTTTGGACTCTTCTGTTTTTATTGCTTGCTGTTTTTCTCTTCATTATATGGCTTTGTTTTGTATGTCTCTTCTGACAAATTTGGAAAGTTTGAAGTTGCGTTCTCGTGGTCATCTTAGAATTATAATTTCATGGAAGACACACGAATCTTCTGTTTCTCTCTGGATAGTCCTCTCTAGATTCTACTGTGGCTGATGCCAGAATTCCTGTCTTTTCACTTCTTCCCTCATTCTTCATGACCACACAATTTTAATAGCTTATTTATGTACTTTAATGTTTACCTTGATTCATATATATATATTTGTACACCCCTGTTATTTCATATATTAGCTATAAATAAATAATAGTTTAGACTTCCATAAAAGATGAGAAAATTGGTGTATATACCTACCTCTGCTGGTTTACATCACTACTCCTATCTATAACTTTAAAAGTTTCTCTTTTGTTTTAATTTTAGACCCATATTATAACGAATTCCACACTTACTGACCATCACTTTGCTGGATTTCTTCCATTCAACACTAGAATTGGTTAAAATTTGTCTTCAAGTAGTTTCTTTTTTTTTTTTTTTTTTGGCCACGTTGCACAGCATGTGGGATCTTAGTTCCCCGACCAGGAATTGAACGTGTGCCCCCTGCAGTGGAAGTGCAGAGTCCTAACTACTGGACTGCCAGGGAAGTCCCTCCAAGTAGTTTCTTAAAGGGCTCCCAAGAACCATATTTCCTCGAGTTTTACATATTCAGAAATGTTGTGCTGCCCTGCTTCCGTTTGAAGGCTTAACAGGCATTCTCACCCCCACCACACCTCAGCTTCTGGTATTAAATCTTGCTGTGGAGAAGTCTGAAGCCATTCTGATTTTTTCCTCTGTAGGTGGGAGATCACACATCCCAGTATTCCCCGGGAGAGGCCTGGTTTACACCTGTTATCCTATTGTTAGCATCCCCTTTCACTCCCACAAGTCCCCCAGCTTAGACAATAAATCAGAGATGACTTAAGATGACTTAATCTGTTTTGTGTGGATGCCCAAGGATTCCTTCTTTGTCACGGAAGTCCAGCAACTTTACTAGCCATGCTGGATCTCTCCCATTTGCCCCTCCAGACCCACTCTCTACTCTTTTCCATTCTGCTGGGTGCCAGGAGGCTGACCTGTGTGGGTTACACCAATGGGCACTCTTGCCTTCTGGGCTCCAGTTGGGTTTGGCCAAAGGGAGCACTGGGAAGAGATCAGAGGGAGGAAGGAAGTGAGGTCAGGTATTCCCCTGACAGGTACTGCAGACTGGATGCCTCCTCCAGCCAAGGGACCCACTCCCCATGGCTCTGTCTGACCACTCCCTCCCACCAACACCCTGTTGTTACCTCAGCAGAAGGCTGCATATGCCGCCCGGAACCCAGCATACTGCACTAGTCTCTGTGATTTCCCTATGTCCTGCGAGACCTTTGTAAAGAGTTCCTTTATTAAACTTTCCTCAGTTTACCTTATTTGAGTGTGTCATCTGTTTCCGGCTGGGAGCTGACAAGGGTATGTCTCAGTGTTGAGCATTCTGTATTGAGTTTTCCCTAGGATATGGAGTACGCTTCCACACTGTAGACACAGGTCTTATTTCTGGAAAACTTTCTTGGCTTCTCAAGATTACCTTGCTCTCTCTCCAGGAAGGACGCTGTTGCTATAGTTGGTATAGCTAAGATGGATGCAAAACTGATCGCTCACAAAGAATATCCAGTGAACACCATCATCGTCCATGAGGACTTTGATAATAAAACAATGAAAAATAACATAGCCCTCCTGAAGACAGACACGGCGATGCAGTTCAACAACCTGGTCCAGCCCATCTGCTTCCTCGGCAGAAAGTTGCATATGCTACCAGCCTTGCAGAACTGCTGGGTGGCAGGATGGAATCCCACATCTGCAGTTAATGCCTTTCTTCTCCTAGAGGAGGCTGTGTGTGTGCTAGCAGTGGGGGTGACTGGGATGAACCATTCTAGGGCTTAGCTCAATAACTCAGGTGGTCTGAGGTTCTAGAGTTGGGCTGGAACCCTCACTTAATCCGTCAAGATTCCCAGCGCTTGCCCTCTTGAGGCCATTCTTACGTCTGGTCCTTTTTCTTCTATTCCTACACCAAAATTGGAAGTACTTGGGCAGCAAGCAGCCTGAAATGAGTGCAAGGTTACCGTAGGGCCAGGGGACATTATTCCCTGAACCAGAGCTGACAGTCCTCTTGTATGAGCCATCCTTGTTTTCTTTTATTTTTGGGAAACAAACAAGGAAATGCATTCATTCTCTGTAGATGTGGAAGAAGGGTGAACATTTTCTCTGCCTATTTTCACATTCAAGTTCAAAGCAAAGGTAGTTTTCAGTAAAAACTGAGACACAGGTTCGGATTTCTGTGAGGAAAAGGGGGTTTATCAGAACATTTCCTACTCACTCCCATCTGGATATGTGAGTTGTAGTTGCGTTGACTCGGGGGATGTCTTCTTGTGAATAATTCTCGGGCTCTCTGTTGTCCAGACAGGAAATCACATGACGATGAGTATCCTGAGGAAAATCTCCGTGAAGGACATCGACTTGTGTCCCTTAAACAAAATCGAGAAAACAGGATGTGGCAATCACATAGAGATGGAAACTGATGCCGTGTGCTTGGTAAGAACGCGGTGGAACAGAAGCTACAGGCTGAGAGTAAGCAGTGGTCACTTCATGGGGAGCCTCAGGACTCCCCCTCGCTGGATTGTGAGCTCCGTGAGGGCAGGGACCATCATCTGGGATTCATGGACGTCTCCAGGGTGAACAGCACTTGGCAGGTAGCAAGTGCTCAATAACAATCTGCCGAATGGACTAACCAGTCACCGTTTTCAGTGTGACATGACAAAGCATGGCTAAGTCACATGTTTTTTCATTAGCTAAAAGTTTGAAAGAGTGAGTCCAAACCACACGTGCAGATACACGCTGAGCGCGCCTACAGCGCGGGCTCGCTGTATTCGGCTTCTTTGGAACCCAGCCTGATGCTATTGTTCATCAATTACTGGGTTTCTTTTTCCCTGTAAGAAGCCCTGCCCTCTAGCTGAATGTGGGCTGTCCAGGTGTGGCTGTCCTACTGCCTCAGGAAACTGTGCAGAATTCACAAACACCTGTCCAGGCGCCCTCATATCTGTATCTGGAAAAAGTGTGGCTTACCAGGGCCACAGAGTTAATAAATCTTAAAGGCGAGAACTCAGGTCTGCCAGATTTCCAGGCAGAGTTTCCCTCCTCTACTCTAAAATTGTCCAAGACACTGATCAACCACTTTTCTCGAAGTAACCTTCAGGATTCCCTGATGGGGAAATTTTTTTTTCCAGAGGATCTAGGGAAAGTTTTTTAGAGAAAAAGGAAAAAATACATATGTGCGGACAATTCTTTCTCAAAGTCATTTTATTGCAAAAGCATGAGGGACTGCCTTTCATCAGGAAATAAGTTTGCCCTTCTAAAGTTGGCTCAACATTTATCAAGTGCCTACATTGTCCTGGGCTCTCTTCCAGGCGGAGGATTGTAGAAGCTTCTTAAATTAGAGAATGTGTTAAAATACAGTAGAAGACGTAGCTACTTAACAAAATCCTGCCATCAGCCACTCCATCAACCTAGTACCACACTTCATCAAATCCAGGATGCTGTCAGGTGCAGAATGCACCACTATTTTATGTAACACTGAGAAAGTAAAAACGCTGCCACTGAAACTCTGGAATCTACTGATTAAAAGACACATCCCATTTCAAAGATGCTAACTTTTAAGAGCATCTTAAATTCACTGGAATATGGTAAGCTGCTTACCCTCTAAATGATCACCTCTTTAAACCACCCACAAAGGTCAGATTGGTTTTTAACTGTAGCACACCTGTAGACAGTCCTTTGTTTTTTAAGAGAATTGTGCTTGAAAAAAAAAAAAAAAGTTGCCTTGTCTACCTAGGATCCTTCCTAGGAAATGTGTTCTAGTGTCCAGAGGTCCTCAAAGCCACACTTCTCACATGCAGAATAAGTTACCCAGGTTCAGTGTCTGCCCTAACGGGTCCTCAGAAACCCAGCAAAAGTAGAATAGCTCTGAACTCACCCCTCCTTTGTTCCCACAACTGTTAGGGCTTTTGCTGGATGTCAAGGTTGAGGATCACGCAATGAAAGGGGGTCGCTCCCCTGGGAGATGAGGTGGGGCTGGAGCGCCTGGTGCTTTTTGTCTCCGTTGCTTGAGCTTCAGAAGTCTCGGCCTTACACGTCACGGGGAATAGAAACAGCAGCTTATTCTACACCCGAGTGGAACAGCACCTTGCAAAACCACACAATAGCCAGGGATGTTGACCGCACAGTCATTTGTCAAAACTATTTGTCCTGAATGGCATTCTTTTTCTTCCTCAAGCTGTAAAAGCACAGTTAAAGCAAATTGGGAGCGGGACTGGTGAACGGAGTGGGGACCACTCCATCCTTGGCCAGAGAGCCTCTGGGCCCCAGGAAGACACAATGAGGGGCAGATGAGAGCCAGTTCACCAGTACTAGGAGGACCAGCCAGAGCTCAGGGATGAAATCTCCGCCCTCTGCTGTTTGGCAGCATGGGATGCAAACAGTAGAATGTGAGAAACTGAAAAAATCAAAGAGTTCCACACTCAAGCACCCCCTTCCATCTAACGAGAAGCACAGAGCGAAGTCTGGAATGTCATCCTCGTGTGTGTGCAGCTGTGGGACAACCAGGGCATTATGGCAGCCTTGCAGAGCATGCCTCCCATGGCCCTGCTTGCAGAAGTGTTCTTTGCTTCTCCCATTTGCCTGCATTTCTGTTCTGGTGTGGCCTCCTCAGAAAAAGGAGGGTTTAGTGAAAGAGGCTGCCTGTGTGTAGAAAGCTCCAACATCCAGGCCTGGGAATGGGCAGGGGCTGAGGTGACCACTGTTTTGCCTGTTGAATTCTCACTGTTGAGTCTGTTCAGATTGTTTCCCATTGTCAGCTGCAAGCCCCCTCCCTCCATGCCTCAGTCCACACAGTGAGAGCAAACTGTGATCACCCAGCCTGTCTCGCCTGGCAGGTCACATAGGTCAAAGGTGGCTGGCCAGCCTTTGATGATAAACTCCCTCTTGGATCAAGATGGACCACAGGCTGGTGCTGGGGGGCAGGTATTCCTTTAAGAGGAGGCCTGGGGGCGGGGGGTAGGGTGGAGGACAGGTAAGGTAAATTGTACCTAGTAGCTGTCCTGTTGCTTTTCCCACATTTCTCAGTTTTTCACATTAAAAATGATGGCCTTTTCTGCACAGCAGGGTAATAGCAGCTAATTGTTACCTGAGTGCATCCCGTATGTCAGGCACTGCGCCGGGAGCTCTGCCGGTGTTACAGGCACTAACCGTGTCCCCACTTTAGCTCAGAGAATTAGCTAACCTGTTAGGGCCACATGTCCAGCCAAGTGTGCTGGGCTTCTACCCACTCACCTGAAGGGAGATAAGGTCTGCGTGGCAGAACTCCCGGGGCCCAGAGGACTGCTCCTGAGAGGTGCACTGGCAGGCAGCTGCCAGGTTGGAAAAGCTGTGAACCCAGCCCGGCAGCGTGTGCTTCCTGCAAGTCTGACTGACCCTAGCAGGACTGTGGGTAGGTGCAAGCAGCTTAAACGAAGGATGGAAACAAAATAGGGAAGAGAAGGAAAAACGGGAGCATTCCAGGCCAGAAAGGAACAAAATAACATTTGAGGAGTGAGGAACCAAAAGAGAGGGAGGATTTATTCAAAGTACTGGAGAGGGGCAAGAAAATGAAATGGGATCCAGGAAGCTACAGGCAAACTGCAGGAGCCTACAGATAATTTGTATAATGAAAGGAAAGGTCATCTTGTTGGAATTTGTGGTGGAGGTGGCCTAGATTGGAAATATTATCCTATAACTTACCCCATTTCCAGTGAGAACCAGTGTAAAACTTTTCTAGAAGATAGTAAATTGCACAGGGACATATTAAAAAAGAAAACAAGTTTTTCTAAGACCTGAAGCTTTCTGTCCTTTGTCACAGGGGGACCCAGGAAACCCAATGATGTGTGAGCTGAAGGAATTGAATCTGTGGGTGCTGAGAGGAATCCTGTCTCAAGGTGGTGAGAAATGCCCTGGCCTGTTCCTGTACATCAAGGTGGAAGACTACAGCAACTGGATCACATCCAAGACCAAGAAGACCAGCCCTCCCCTGTCTTCCTTCCACCACTGGAAAAACCTGATTCCTTTCCCCAGCCACTCATCATGTGATGCTGTGACACAGAAAAAACATGCTGGGCTGAGCCAGGTTGGACAGTCCCAACCACCCTTCCAAGGACAAAAAAGGGCCACCATACATTCATGGTCACAAATGGCAAATGGCACTCCAGTGAGTCTAGACTTTAGGGAAAAGGGTCTGAGGGAGTCAGACAAGTCTGAGGTGGTCATCCAACCCACGTACTATGATGACAACGGTGGGGAGGTTGGGGAGGGCAGGTCTCTATTGGGCCAGAACAGGTTACATCAGCCCCAAGAAATTATCTTATTTTTCTTTGTGCTTGTTTTCTTTGGTAATGGTATCTTAGTCTAGGAGCTAACCTTCCAAATGGAAGAGTAAGCTCAGAATGCTGAGTGCCAGGCATTCACCACGCTGCTTTGGTGTCTCTTTTTGAGAGTTGCACAGCTGGGCTGCCACGGACAGGCCCACAGTACAGACTGGGGGGGGGGGGTCTCCCTCCTCTGTCCCACTCTCACATGCAGGAAGGTCATTTTCATGTGTGCTTGTGAACTAAACGTGGGCTAACAAGTGTCAAACCATTAGAGTGCCCTGTGGTTCTTTCAGTGTTTATGGTTCCCGGAGTCAGGCTGTGAAAACACTCCCCGGGGACCGATGTGGCCTGGGAGGTGACCAGCAGCCTGGCTGGAGAATTGGGGACACCAGCCAGCACAGGGAACAGTGAGAGGACCCCATGACTAGAGAGGAGCTGATTACTTTAATGGATCACTTTTTGGTCGGCAGCCGTCGCCTCCCTCTGGCTATTTCCCAGGGGGCAAATTGCCTGCAACTGCTCATTGGTGATTTTCATTTTATTCCAAGCCTTGCGGTAGCCTTTTAAGGACATCTGCAAAAGGGAGAAAGGGGGAGGAGGAAGAAGGTCATTTGGGACAAACGGATTGTGCCTATTCTACCGCATCTAGCCCTGTGATGGTATGGATGACCTCGTATATGGGGCAGTGTCTGCATGCGTGCGGCGGACGCAGGCCACCTTGGGGCATCCAGAAGACTCTTCTAGAGCTTGTCTCTGTTCCATAAAGTGAGAAGTTGCAGGTTCCTTCTGTACTTCTTTGCTACTTCTTAGCCCCAGATGTGATGGGCCCAAGTATGGATCCTAATTTACTTTCCTGCTGCCAAGTGACCACTGGAAGGGCAGGTAAACGCACTGTGGAAAATGGAGCTGGGGTCTAGATGTGAGAATGCCAAGTTTCCCAAGTGACCTGACTGGGTTTTTAAGGTACCCTAAGGATGTCCTTAAGTGCCCTCAGTGTGCAACCTGGTCTGTGGCAGTCTTGGTGCTTTCCTTTTTTTTTGATGCCAGCATATCATTTGCACTTTTCCTTTTTCTCTTCCATGGCTTACAAGGGGCAAGGGTGCTTCTGTGCACACTGTACCATATGAAAAGGCTATGGGGTTAGTCAACATCAAAAACCCATGGCAAATATGTAAATGCATGGAATCGGGTTCTGAGTGATATTAAAATCCATTATTGGGCTTCCCTGGTGGCGCAGTGGTTGAGAATCTGCCTGCTAATGCAGGGGACACGGGTTCGAGCCCTGGTCTGGGAGGATCCCACATGCCATGGAGCAACTAAGGCCCATGAGCCACAACTTCTGAGCCTGCGCGTCCGGAGCCTGTGCTCCGCAACAAGAGAGGCCGTGATAGTGAGAGGCCCGTGCACCACGATGAAGAGTGGCCCCTGCTTGCCACAACTAGAGAAAGCCCTCGCACAGAAACCAAGACCCAACACAGCAAAAATAAATTAATTAATTAATAAACTCCTACCCCCAACATCTTAAAAAAAATCCATTATTATCTCAATTTTTAAAAACTGGCTTCTCCGTGTATAAAATAGCAATCACTAAATTATCAATGGTTGGGAGAGGGATTCAGAAGCTTCCAGAGATCAATAAGAAAACAAGCAACTAAAAACACACCATTACTAGAGTCTCTTCCTGATAACCTGAAAAGACTGTCCCTAACAAGAAAAAGGAACTTTAAGGAAGAAAAAAAAAAAGAAGCCGTCTTTATTTTGGTGTAAGAGTCGAAGCAACGGCTGAGATTTCTCACAGGTATTACGTGTCTAAAATCCTGTATTCTTACCTCAGCAAACAAAATCCTAAACAAAAATGTGAGGGCCATAAGATATCGTGGGTCTTGGGACTTCCTGTAACTCACCTCTGCAATCTCCACTTTCCTCTCCCACATCCCGATGGCCTTCTCCAGGTCACTGTTTCGGATCTTCTCCCGGACGTACATCATCACCTGTGGCACTCGGAACTCAGACAGCTGCTTCCGGAGCTGTTTGTTCAGAGCCATGGCCTTGGCCTGGTCCTGGGTTGGGAAGGACCAATTAAACGTGGGGCTCCCTGGCAGTTCTAGCCTCCTGGGACTTACTGGCCCTGGCATCTCTCCCCAGTTTCAATGTAGTTCTAAAAATAATGTTTACATTTTCAAAGGAGTGGGTGAAATCACAAGATTCTTTTTCTTTACAGACCGTGACATTTTCGTCCAGTTTAGAAACATTAAGTAAAGTCTAAAACAGTCTTTTTCCCTCCCTTCCTTCCTTTCTTCCTTCCTCCCTTCCTTACTCTATTAAGGAATATGCTTTACTTTTGATTGTTTAGGGGCTTTTTTTGCTTTGGAAAAATTATATATTTAAGTATACTTTGATTAGATCAATTTCAATTCATTTTCCTGCCTTTTCTTTTTGGCAGAATACACATAACATAAATTTTCCCATTTTAACCGTTTTTAAGTGTACAGTTCTGTGGCATTCACAGAACAATTCACATTGTTTTGCAACCTTTATCACCAGCCATCTCCAGAATTTTTTCATCTGCCCCAACTGAACCTCTGTACCCATTAAACACTAACTCCCCAAACCCCCTCCCCATAGGCCCTGGCAACTACCATTCTATTTTCTGTCTCCATGAATGTGACTACTCTAGGTACCTCATATAAGTGGAATCATACAATATTTGTCCTTTTGTGACTGGCTAATTTCACTTAGCATAAATGTCTTCAGGGTTCATCCATGTTGTAGCATGTCAAAATTTCTTTCCTTTTTAAGGATGAATAATATTCATCCTTAAAATAATATAAATAAAATAATATATTCTATTATATGCATATACAACTCACTTTGGTTATTCACTCATCTGGCGATGGACACTTGAGTTGCTTCTACATTTTGGCTATTGTAAGTAACGCTGCTACAAACATGGGTATACAAATACCTGTTGTTCAAGTTCATGCTTTCAATTATTTTGGGTATATACCTGGAAGACAACTTGCTGGATCATATGATTATTCAATTTTTTGAGGACTCTGTCTTTTTACATTTCATTTTCAAAAATTATTATACAGTAAAATTAACTAGTCTTTTTCTTCTGAGTGGCTTTTTGAATTAGCATTGTCCTTTTAACAATTGTTTTGAATAGGCAATACATTCAATTCAAATGGTATAGAAGTACACAGTGACAAGCTCCCAACCCACCCCTGTCCCCAGCCACACAGGTCCCCTTCCAAGAAGCATACACTATTTTTAGGTTTCATGCATCCTTCTAGAAATCTACATCCATACAAACATATATGTTTACCTTTCTGACCCAAAGAGTAGCCAATTCTATTCACTTTCATTCATCCAACTTTTTCTTTCCACTCAATACATATTGAAGATTCTTCTGTATCAACACATAAAGAATTTACTCATTCTTTTTAACAGCTTCATAATTTTCCATTGTATGGATGTATTATACTTTAACAGGTCCCCACCAACAGTCACTTAGCTTCTCCATCTCTTGCTATTACAACAAGCAGTGCTGTGCTTACAAATTTTCTGGGTATACATCATTTTGTAAAAATGCAAGTACAATATATCAGTAGGATAAGCTACTGAAAGTGAAATTGCTTATTCTACGGCAGTGGTTCTCAACCAGAAGCTATTTTGCCCCCAGGAGACATTTGGCAATGTCTGGAGACATTTTTGTGTGTCACAATTAGGGGAGTGCTACTGGCATAGGGTAGGTGGAGGCCAGGGATGCTGCTAAACACCCTGCAACGCACAGGATGGCCCCCACAACGAAGAATTATCTGACCCGAAATGTCAGTAGGGTCTAGGTTGAGAAACCCTGCCCTAAGCATATGTGTATGTACGGTAAATGGTGCTAACTTGCCTTCTCTTATAATCATGAAGCCCATTATACTTCTGCAGCAATGTTTGAGACTGCCTGTTTTCTCCATTCTCGCAACACAATCTTACTTTTTCATCTTTGTCAATCTAACAGAGGGAAAATGGTACCTCATTATAGCTTTTATTTTCTGTTCCTTATGAGCAAAGAGGAACATTTTTCATATATTTGAGATTTTTTAGCTTTTCTGTTTAAATCTTTGGCCCAGTTTTTTCCTATTTTTTGTTAGATTTTTCTTGTTAATTTATAAGACATTTATCTTTTAAGAAAATTAGCTCCTTCTGATATTAAATACAATATTTTTCCAGTTACTTATCTTTGGGCTTCGCTTATGATGGTTTTTGCCATGCAGAAAATTTTTTATTTTTATATAGCTGACTTTATTGATTTCATGGTTTATAGCTTTCACATTTTAAAAGTCTTCCATATTCCAAGATTACAATAAAAATGTTCCCACTATATAAGTTCAGGACTTTAATGGTTTTATTGTTAACATTTAAATCTCTGATACGCCTGGATTAATTTTGCTATTACATATAGTTCCAAATTAATTTTTTTCTAAATGGCTACCCAGTCATTGCAAATCATTTATTGAATAATCTGTTGTCTCTCATTGCAATGCCACCTTTATCACAAACTAAATGTATCAATATCAAAACTATCAGAAACTTGATCATATACATATCATATATGGTCTGTATTAGAGTTCATCATATGGCTTACGTTTTTTTCTTGTATCTTCCCATCTATTCATGGACTTGCTTTAAATACTGTAACTTCATAACACGTTTCAGTATCTAGTAAGGCTAGTCTCCTCCTTATTAAGAATTTTGTGGATATTCTTATTTATTCTTCCAAAAGAATTTTTGAGTCAGTTTACTTAAGCCTTTAAAAAAATCTCCTTGTGGGACTTCCCTGTGGGTCCAGTGGGTAGGACTCCACGCTCCCAATGCAGGAGGCCTGGGTTCAATCCCTGGTCAGGGAACTAGATCCTGCGTGCATTCTGCAACTAGGTGTTTGCGTGCCGCAACTGAGAGTCCACGTGCCGCAACCAAGAAGTCTGCATGCCGCAGCTAAGAAGCCCGTGTGCCATGACTTAAAAAGATCCCGCATGCCATGACTGAGGATCTGGAATGCTGCAATTAAGACCCAGTGCAGCCAAAATAAATACATAAATTTTTTTTAAAATCTCCTTGTTATTTTAATTGGAATACTATTATTTCACAGATCAACTTAAACAGAACTAACTTTTTTATGATGTTGAATCTTCCTAATCTAGTATTGTATTTTGATTCCTTGCTGTGACACTGGCATCACCTGGGAATTGGGTGAACATGCAAAGCCTCAGGACACCCATACCTATCCAATCAGAATCTGCTTTTAACAAGATCCCCAGGTGACTGGTTGTCACCTTCTGGTTTGAGAAATGCTGTTTTAACCCAATAAAATTATTTTTTTATCAACTTGTTTTCAGAATGCAACAAAAATTTGTCAGGAAGTGTTCAGTGCGTATCTATTATCGGTCTAGCATGACATACAACAGTGGGGAGACCTAAAAATGTACCCAGAACCATCAGTGGACACTCTTGTGAGAATGATGATTACAGAATACCTACGATAAAATATAATGAAGTAGCAAGAATTAAAGCATTAAAAAATAGGTACTAGCTATGAGGGATATGCTGAGAAGACCCAGGACTGCAGTTCCTATGCAGCACCCCACTTGTAGAGCAGGGGTGAAACTACAGGAAAGACAGGCCACTGTTCCCACACCCAGCTCCAGTGCAATGGTGCAGAAATTTTGCCCAAGGAGAGAGGCTGTAAAATATAAAGCTCTGGAATGCTGCCTAAGAAGGTGAACTTTATTTGGATCAGAGTGTGGGGAGTTCATGCTAAAGACTTTGTGGGAAACAATGGAGATCTCTGGGGTGAGCAACTAAGATCAATCTGATAGTTCCATATTAGTAGCAACAAGCAAAAAGCAGATTAGCTAGATGTTTAACTTAACCAGAGAAAGAGACAATTAAGAGCCTTATGGGGTTAGAGCAAGCCTCAATGACTGGCAACACTTTGCCCCTGTGACAGAGTCTGACTGTAATTAGATCAGAATGTGGAACAATTCACGTCTCAGGGTGTTAAAGCAATAGAGCAATTAGCTAGTAATTAATAGAGGCTAACAGCTAGGTGTGACACCAATAGAGGTAGACTGGCAAGAAGTGTAGCTGGAAGATGGAGGAGTCAAAGAGAGCTAAGCTGAAATCACCCTGGTTGTCAGGGAGATTGTATCCATGATCAAGGCTGTACCCTCTGGGGAGCCACATCAGAGGCTACTAACAGCAGGAGAAATAGACTTTACTGTATTAGTCCAGCCAAATTAGTACACAACAAGCAAAAACAATGACAAGACCAAGATCAGTATCTGGTGATGCTAAAGTATATTATCAAAAAGTCCAGTATTCAACAAAAATTATGAAATAGGAAAGAAACAAGGAAGTGTGACCCACACAGGGAAAAAAGCAGGCAACACAAACTGCCTTTCGGAGAATCCAGATGGCGGACTTAGCAAAGTCTTCAAAGCAACTATTATAAAGATGTTCAAAAAACGAAAGGAAACCATGTTTAAAGAATTAAAAGAATATATGATGATAGTGTCTTATCAGAGAATATCAATAAAGAGGTAGAAATTATTTAAATTATTTAAAAAATAAAAAGAAGAACCAAATAGAAAATCTGGAGTCTTTCCAAATGGAATGAAAAATTCACTAGAGGGGATCAACAGTACATTTAAGCCAAGAGAAGAAATAATTAGTTAACTTAAGGTAAGCTGATAGAGATTATGCAATATGAAGAACACAGAGAAAAAAGAAGAAAGAAGTCTTGGAGAAATGTGGAACACCCCTAAGTGCACCAACACACATGAAAACTTCCCACATCCACAAACTTCAACGAACTCCAAGTAGGATTAGTGCAAAGAAATCCATGCCCAGATACGTTGTACCCAAAATGTTGACTGACAAGGCAAAGAGAATATATTGAAAGCAGCAAGAGAAAACAATTCATCACATACAAGGGAAGCCCAATAAGATTAATAGCTGACTTCTCATCAGAAACAAAATGGAGGCCCAAAGGCAGTGGGATGACATATTCTAAGTGCTGAAAGGAAAAAAAAAAAACCTGTCAGCAAAGAATCTTACATCCAACAAAACTATCTTTCAAAAATGCAAGAAAGCAATGAGCAAGCACACCCAGATCTTGGTTTCCAATATTAATCAAATAAAAAGACCCAAGACTCCTTGGAGAAATGGCTAATTCTAGGACAGGGGCAGGAAATATACAAGAAGAGCCTGGAGCATCTTCTAGCTCCAGAAAGGAAAGAGGTGCTCAAAACAAAACACATACAACAACAATAACCACCCACAAAAATGGGGATATACCAGAGGAACACAGAACCTGACTGAAAGAGCTCTCAATAGCCAACTGGAACAATGGGAGCAACAAAATAAATAACGTTAGATTATAAACCAATATATAAAATTATATTCATGAATTGATGCTGATATAAATAAATATTTTTTAAAATAAACAAATGGGGTAGAATTGACAAATCTCTCACAGAGAAGAATTCCAAAAAATTTATAACCCCGACTTCTTAAGCGTGGCCTGCACACAGGACCTTCCTTCTAAAGAGTAAAGTCTGAAAAGTGGGAAAGAGTAACTTTGCAGTGGAGAAACCTGTGGAACACCATCTCAGCCAGGTGATCAAAGTTAACATCAGCTATGAAAAGTCTTGTGGACAGGATGCTCCCTTGATATGATGTGATGAAAATAGCACTTTACTTCTGTAGAACAAGGCTACATCCAAGAAAACAAATAGCACAAACACAGGTAATTATGTAGATAATTATAAAAAAACAGCATAATTGCATATTTTCCTTCTTTTAACTGATTTAAAAAGCATTTTCATAAAACAATATGTATATAATTTTATATTGGACCTATAACATATAAAATGTAATATATTTGACAATAATAGCACAAAAGCAGGCTGAAATGAATCTGTATTTGAGTAGGAAAATAACACCAGATGGTAACTCAAATCTACAGGAAGAAGTGAAGAGAACCACACAAGTGGTAAAGGAAGGTTAATGTAACAAATTCTATGAACATACTGCATCTCCTTTCTTCTTTCAGCTTTTGGATCCCTTCCTCACACCATTTACAAAGTAACTCACAATGGATCGTAACCTAAATTTAAGACCTATAAAAGTCTTAAGAAAAGACATAGGAGGGACTTCCCTGGTGGCACAGTGGTTAAGAATCCACCTGCCAATGGAGGGGACACGGGTTTGAGCCCTGGGCTGGGAAGATCCCACATGCTGTGGAGCAACTAAGCCTGTGTGCCACAGCTACTGAGCCTGTGCGCCACAATACTGAAGCCTGTGTACCTAGAGCCTGTGCTCCTCAACAAGGGAAGCCACTGCAACAAGAAGCCCGCACACCACAACGAACAGTATCCCCCGCTCGCCACAACTAGAGAAAACCCTCACGCAGCAACAAAAACCCAACTCAGCCAAAAATAAATAAATAAAATAAATAAATTTATTTAAAAAAAACTGGGCAAAGGCCTTGAATAGACATTTCTGCAAAAAAGATAGACATGTGGCCAAAAAGCATATGAAAAGATGCTTCATGTCATCAGTAATTAAGGAAATTCAAATCAAAACCACAATGAAATACCACTTCACACCCACTAGGACAGCATTAAAAAAAACACCTGAAAATAACAAGTGTTGGTGAACATGAACAGAAATTGGAACACTCACACGTACATTTTCTTTTTTCTTTTTTGCAGTACGCAGGCCTCTCATTGTTCTGGACTCTCCTGTTGCGGAGCACAGGCTCTGGACGCACAGGCTCAGCGGCCATGGCTCATGGGCCCAGCCGCTCCGCAGCATGTGGTATCTTCCCGGACCGGGGCACGAACCCGTGTCCCCTGCATCGGCAGGCGGACACTCAACCACTGCGCTACCAGGGAAGCCCCATTTTCTTTTTTTAAGTTCTAGGAATTTTCTTTATATTTCCACTCAGCTTTCATGTATTTCTTTTTCTTATTAGTCATCCATTTTCTACACATCAGTGTATACATGTCAATCCCAATTGCCCAATTCATCACACCACAACCCCCAAACCCTGCCACTTTCCCCCCTTGGTGTCCATACATTTTTTCTCTACTTCTGTGTCTCAATTTCTGCTCTGCAAACCAGTTCATCTGTACCATTTTCTATGCTCCACATATATGTGTAAATATACGATATTTGTTTCTCTTTCTGACTTACTTCACTCTGTATGACAGTCTCTAGATCCAACCACGTCTCAACAAATGACCCAATTTTGTTCCTTTTTATGGCTGAGTAATATTCCATTGTATATATGTACCACATCTTCTTTATCCATTCGTCTGTCGATGGGCATTTAGGTTGATTCCTTGACCTGGCTATTGTAAATAGTGCTGCAGTGAACATTGGGGTGCATGTGTCTTTTTGAATTATGGTTTTCTCTGGGTATATGCCCAGTAGTGGGATTGCTGGGTCACATGGTAATTCTATGTTTAGTTCTTTAAGGAACCTCCATACTGTTCTCCATAGTGGCTGTATCAATTTACACTCCCACCAACAGTGCAAGACACTTCCCTTTTCTCCACACCCTCTCCAGCATTTGTTGTTTGTAGATTTTCTAATGCCCATTCTGACTGGTGTGAGGTGATACCTTACTGTAGTTTTGATTTGCATTTCTCTAATGATTAGTGATGTTGAGCATCCTTTCATGTGTTTGCTGGCAATCTGTATATCCTCTTTAGAGAAATGTCTATTTAGGTCTTCTGCCCATTTTTGGATTGGGTTGTTTGATTTTTTGATATTGAGCTGCATGAGCTGCTTGTATATTTTGGAGATTAATCCTTTATCAGTTGCCTAATTTGCAAATATTTTCTCCCATTCTGAGGGTTGTCTTTTCTTCTAGTTTATGGTTTCCTTTGCTGTACAAAAGCTTTTAAGTTTCATTAGGTCCCATTTGTTTATTTTTGGTTTTATTTCCATTACTCTAGGAGGTGGATCAAAAATATCTTGCTGTGATTTATGTCAAAGACTGTTCTTCCTATGTTTTCCTCTAAGAGTTTTATAGTGCCCGGTCTTACATTTACGTCTCTAATCCATTTTGAGTTTATTTCTGTGTATGGTGTTAGGGAGTGTTCTAATTTCAATCTTTTACATGGAGCTAACCAGTTTTCCCAGCACCACTTATTGAAGAGACTGTCTTTTCTCCATTGTATATCCTTGCCTCCTTTGTCATAGATTAGTTGACCATAGATGTGTGGGTTTATCTCTGGGCTTTCTATCGTGTTCCATTGATCTATATTTTTGTTTTTGTGCCAGTACCATATTGTCTTGATTACTGTAGCTTTGTAGTATAGTCTGAAGTCAGGGAGCCTGATTCCTCCAGCTCCGTTTTTTTCCTTCAAGACTGCTTTGGCTATTCAGGGTCTTTTTTGTCTCCATATAAATTTTAAGATTTTTTGTTCTAGCTCTGTAAAAAATGCCATTGGTAATTTGATAGGGATTGCATTGAATTTGTAGATTGCTTTGGGTAGTACAGTCATTTGCACAATATTGATTCTTCCAATCCAAGAATATGGTATATCTCTCCATCTGTTGGTATCTTCTTTAATTTCTTTCATCAGTGTCTTATAGTTGTCTGCATACAGGTCTTTTGTCTCCCTAGGTAGGTTTATTCCTAGGTATTTTATTCTTTTTGTTGCAATGGTAAATGGGAGTGTTTCATTAATTTCTCTTTCAGATTTTTCATCATTAGTGTATAGGAATGCAAGAGATTTCTGTGCATTAATTTTGTATCCTGCAACTTTACCAGATTCATTGATCAGCTCTAGTAGTTTTCTGGTGGCATTTTTAGGATTCTCTGTGTATAGTGCCATGTCATCTGCAAACAAGGAGAGTTTTACTTCTTCTTTTCCAATTTGGTTTCCTTTTATTTCTTTTTCTTCTCTGATTGCTGTGGCTAGGACTTCCAAATCTATGTTGAATAATAGTGGTGAGAGTGGACGTCCTTGTCTTGTTCGTGATCTTAGAGGAAATACTTTCAGTTTTTCACCATTGAGAATGATGTTTGCTGTGGGTTTGTTGTATATGGACTTTATTATGTTGAGGTAGGTTCCCTCTATGCCCACTTTCTGGAGAGTTTTTATCATAAATGGGTGTTGAATTTTGTCAAATGCTTTTTCTGCATCCATGGAGATGACCATATGGTTTTTCTTTTTCAATCTGTTAATAAGGTGTATCACATTGATTGATTTGCATATATTGAAGAATTCTTGCATCCCTAGGATAAATCCCACTTGATCATGGTGTATGATCCTTTTAATGTGTTGTTGGTTTTTGTTTGCTAGTATTTTGTTGAGGATTTTTGCATCTATATTCATCAGTGATATTGGTCTCTAATTTTCTTTTTCTGTAGTATCTTTGTCTGGTTTTGGTAACAGGGTGATGGTGGCCTCATAGAATGAGTTTGGGAGTTTTCCTTCCACCGCAATTTTTTGGAAGAGTTTGAGAAGGATGGGTGTTAGCTCTTTAAATGTTTGATAGAATTCACCCGTGAAGCCATCTGGCCCTGGACTTTTGTTTGGTGGAAGATTTTTAATCACAGTTTCAATTTCATTACTTCTGATTCATCTGTTCATATTTTCTATTTCTTCCTGGTTCAGTCTTGGAAGGTTATACCTTTCTAAGAATTTGTCCATTTCTTCCAGGTTGTCCATTTTATTGGCATAGAGTTGCTTGTAGTAGTCTCTTAGGATGCTTTGTATTTCTGCAGTGTCTGTTGTAACTTCCCCTTTTTCATTTCTAATTTTATTGATTTGAGTCCTCTCCCTCTTTTTCTTGATGAGTCTGGCTAATGGTTTATCAATTTTGTTTATCTTCTCAAAGAACCAGCTTTTAGTTTTATTGATCTTTGCTATTGTTTTCTTTGTTTCTATTCCATTTATTTCTGCTCTGATCTTTATGATTTCTTTCCTTCTGCTAACTTTGGGTTTTGTTTGTTCTTCTTTCTCTAGTTCCTTTAGGTGTACGGTTAGATTGTTTATTTGAGATTTTTCTTGTTTCTTGAGGTAGGCTCGTATAGCTATAAACTTCCCTCTTAGAACTGCTTTTGCTGCATCCCATAGGTTTTGGATCATCATGTTTCATTGTCATTTGTGTCTAGGTATTTTTTTATTTCCTCTTTGATTTCTTTGTGATATCTTGGTTATTTAGTAATGTATTGTTTAGCCTCCATGCGTTTGTGTTTTTTACGTTTTTTTCCCTGTAATTGATTTCTAATCTCATAGCGCTTTGGTCAGAAAAGATGCTTGATATGATTTCAATTTTCTTAAATTTACTGAGGCTTGATTTGTGACCCAAGATGTGATCTATCCTGGAGAAAGTTCTGCGCACACTTGATAAGAAAGTGTAATCTATCTGGTTTTGGATGGAATGTCCTATAAATATCAATTAAATCTATCTGGTCTATTGTGTCATTTAAAGCTTCTGTTTCCTTATTAATTTTCTGTTTGGATGATCTGTCCATTGGTGTAAGTGAGGTGTTAAAGTCCCCCACTATTATTGTGTTACTGTCGATTTCCTCTTTTAGAGCTGTTAGCAGTTGCCTTATGTATTGAGGTTCTCCTATGTTGGGTGCATATATATTTATAATTGTTATATCTTCTTCTTGGATTGATCCCTTGATCACTATGTAGTGTCCTTCCTTTTCTCTTGTAACATTCTTTATTTTAAAGCCTTTTTTATCTGATATGAGTATTGCTGCTCCAGCTTTCTTTTGATTTCATTTGCATAGAATATCTTTTTCCATCCCTCACTTTCAGTCTGTATGTGTCCCTAGGTCTGAAGTGGGTCTCTTGTAGACAGCATATATATGGGTCTTGTTTTTGTATCCCTTCAGCAAGCCTGTGTCTTTTGGTTGTTTAATCCATTCACGTTTAGGGTAATTATCAATAATGTATGTTCCTATGACCATTTTCTTAATTGTTTTGGGTTTGTTTTTGTAGGTCCTTTTCTTCTCTTGTGTTTCCCACTTAGAGAATTTCCTTTAGTATTTGTTGTAGAGCTGGTTTGGTGGGGATGAATTCTCTTAGCTTTTGCTTGTCTGTAAAGCTTTTGTTTTCTCCATCAAATCTGAATGAGATCCTTGCCAGGTAGAGTAATCTGGTTTGTACGTTCTTCCCTTTCCTCTCTTTAAGTATATCATGCCACTCCCTTCTGGCTTGTAGAGTTTCTGCTGAGAAATCAGCTGTTAACCTTATGGGAGGTCCCTTGTATGTTATTTGTCATTTTTCCCTTACTGCTTTCAATAATTTTTCTTTGTCTTTAATTTTTGCCAATTTGATTACTATTTGTCTTGGCATGTTTCTCCTTGGGTTTATCCTGTATGGGACTCTCTTCTTCCTGGACTTGGGTGGCTATTTCCTTCCTGATGTTAGGGAAGTTTTCAACTATAATCTCTTCAAATATTTTCTAGGGTCCTTTCTCTCTCTCTTCTCCTTCTGGGACCCCTATAATGCGAATGTTTTTGCGTTTAATGTTGTCCCAGAGGTCTCTTAGGCTGTCTTCATTTCTTTTCATTCTTTTTTCTTTATTCTGTTCTGCAGCAGTGAATTCCACCACTCTGTCTTCCAGGTCACTTATCCGTTCTTCTGCCTCAGTTATTCTGCTACTGATTCCTTCTAGTGTATTTTTCATTTCAGTTATTGTATTGTTCATCTCTGTTTGTTTGTTCTTTAATTCTTCTAGATCTTTGTTAAACATTTCTTGCATCTTCTCTTTCTTTGCCTCTGTTCTTTTTCCGAGGTCCTGGATCATCTTCACTATCATTATTCTGAGTTCTTTTTCTGGAAGATTGCCTATCTCCATTTCATTTAGTTGTTTTTCTGGGGTTCTATCTTGTTCCTTCATCTGGTACATAACCTTCTGCCTTTTCATCTTGTCTATCTTTCTGTGAATGTCACATGCATACATTTTTTTAAATCTTAATCATTTTATTCAGAGCAATTCTTGGCACATAAGTATTGTTGAAGGGATGCATGTATGACTACAGGATAGCAGATTCATAGCTGTGAATAAATCAAGTGATTAAGATCTAAGAGTCTGAGCCTGGGTTTGAATTGCTGATCTGCACGTAATAGAGGTGAGACTTGGAACAAGTAAACTTAATATTTCTGTGTCTGAAGTTATATATACAATGAAATGGGGATAAAAATGTTACTTGCCTCAAGTTTATTATAAGGATTAAATAAAATAAATAACTTTGTGACGCATGTACATTTTTGATGGGAATGTAAAATGGTGCGGCCACTTTGCAAAAGAGTTTGGCAGTTCTGTAAATGTTAAACCTAGAGGTACCATATATATAACACACAGTTCCACTGTTAGCTATGAGAAAAGAAAACATACAGTCACACAAAAACTTGTACATGAATGTTCACAGCGGTATTATTCAAAATAGCCAAAAAACAAAAACAACACAACTATCGATCAAACTGATGAATGGATTAAACAAAATGTGGTACATGCAAGGAAACATTATTCAGCCATAAAAAGAAACAAGTACTGATACATGCTATAACATGAATCTTGAAAATATTATTAAAGTTAAAGGGTCACACTGTATGATTCCTTTTATATGAAACGTTGACAAATAGCAAATTCACAGAGACAGAAAGCTGATTAGTAGTCACCTATGGCTGGAGGGTGGGAATGAGGTGAGGTGAAATGGAGGATTTCTAATTGGTCCGGGGTTTCTTTCTGAGGTGACGAAAATGTTCTAAAATAATTATGCTGATTGTTACACAACTCTGAATATACTATAAACCACTCAAATGTATACTTTAAATTGGTAAATTATTTGATATATGAATTATATCCCAACAGAGCTGTTTTTTAAAAAGTTAAGAAAATGAAAATATACTAAGTAGTGAATGCTGGGCTTTTAAAAATTGATTTCATGTTTTACTTGTAATCTAATAAATATCATCCCAAACAAAGAAATACCACAGGAATTCTGCATGGAGAGAGCACACGGACTTTTGCTTCACCTTTGTTACCGGCCACTCTGCAGCGAGACCGACTTTTTTGCAAAGGGTACTGGTTCTCCTTCAAAGATATGATGCGGATGCCATGGCAAAACTGAGTCAGATGTAGTAATCCTGTGGCTTTTTGGCCATTGTAGGCAGGTTTGGGGCCACACATGCTGCTGGGGACACTTCAAGCTCATTCAAGGCAATGATATTAATAACTGAAATAATGGCTTTAAGAGGTTGACAAAGCATCGTCCTATCTGATTACTGCAACAAGGGCTGTGACGTCTTTTTCACAGACGTGGAAACAGTTCTAATTCAAAGGCTTGCTCAAGGCTAGAGACTGGCAACACAAACCTGATACCAGGCCTTCTGAATACAAGTCCAGGGTTCATTTTCCGTCACCTTGCCCCCAAAGTCTCCTTTAAGTCATATCCTAGGTGCGTGTAACTGGTGGAAATTCAACTCTATGTGTTCAACAAAATAATGAGAGCACTCAATCCCAATGCAGATATCGGGAGCTCAGATGACACCACACATTTTCACAGGGTGACCACAGGCCCTGGAGTGGGCCTGGGACAGAGGTCACAGGTCTGCCATCTGAGCATCTGCCGTACCGAGTGAGAGCTCCATGTTTAAAGAGCTTTCTCTCCTTTACACAGAAAGTTATATTTTGCCATGTGTTCTTTTTCTCATATCAGTTACATTATTACATGCATCATACATTTTTTTTGCCAGATTGAATACACTACACTTTGAATGTGGTACCTTATGGGTCACTTAAGGAATTCTTGAGAGTCATCTGGACTCTGTAGTTTCTAGATGATTTCATGATTTCTGACACTAGATTCTAACCCGGCAGTAAAATGCAACACCATGGACTGGAGCCTCCAGGGGCCACTTTCTCATTTGATGGCCCAAAGCTATTTTGGTTTTTATTATCTAGGCTTTTCTACACAAAAACCAAGGTGGCCTAGATCGTGGTGAACGCTGACCCGAGCCCTTGCAGACAGAAGGAGAAAAACACCAGAAACAGTATGTTTTACCCTCTCCTACCTCCTCTACTTGCAGGGTTTCTTTTTCAACTTTTTCGAGTAACTCTTTTCTCAACAAGAACTCTTTGTCCAGATCGACGGACATTTCCATGGCTCGGTGTAGCTTGCTCTGAAATATAACAACACAGCAAGTCTTGAGCAAAGATGATTGCTTAGAACTATAGGACGGATAGACAGACAAACAGCTCTTTATTAAGCAGGAGACTAGAAGGACCAACCAGGAACTTGGGCCTGCCCTTCTCATGGCTGCCCAGATTTTCAGAATCCTGGTGTCTAAGTGGCAGGGGAGGAGAGGACCTCGGGAGGCTTGTCCTCACCTGCAAAGTAGCCAGATACACCTGGGCCCAAATCCCACCCCACCGCTTACTAAGAGAACCTCTCTTAACTAGGGCTAGTTGCCTTGTAGGGTTGTAGAAAGGCTTAAGGGAGACAAACCTGGTAAAGTGTTGAGCACAGTGCCTGACACACGGAGAACCCACGGCAGACGGCCGCCATCACTACCTCACTTGGATGAAGAGGTGGATGCTACTGTGAGCCCACTGTACAGGTGAGGGAGCTGACTTTTAGGGAGGTGAAACAACTTCTCCAGGGTCATAGAGACGAGGGGGAGCCAGGTTTGATCCCAGGCAGCGTGACTTCACAGCCCATGGACTCCACCACTGTCTCCAAAGCCTATGAGGACTGGGCATGCTGGTGCTGGAGAGTTTCTGCAGGAGCTGCTCCACAGCTTCCTGTTGCATCTTTTGCTGCCACCCCTCACCAGCTCCTCCCTGGCCCCTGCTTCTTAGCTTTGCCCCCTTTGGACCTCCATCTACTAATGGTGAAGAGTCAACCTGGGGGAGTTGGGATGTGCTCTGCTTGGCTGAGGAGGAGCGGGCCGAGGGACAGAAGCCAGTGACTCCAGGGGGCTGGGCAACAAACCCTGAGAACCCACCCAGGCACTGGTCGGCAAAACAACCTAGGCCCGGCCACCAAGAGGCCGGCTCACAGCCCTGACGGAGGTACAAGAAGAAATGCCAAACTGCAACTGTGCCAAGCACCAAGAGTGCATGGGCACTGGTCCCGAAGGTTTCCCTGTGGGAAGGGATGCTGGAAAAAGAGAGGTGAAGTCAAGTATGTCTAGGTAAGAGGGGTGGGAAGAACGTTTCAAGCTAAGGAAAGAGCCTTGGGAGAGGAGGGTCCAAAAGGAGCCGGGGAAAGGAGGGTACTGGGGCAATGCCCGAAGGTATCAAATCTTAGACCTGGCAGAAAAGCCTGGAGCCACCTGCCTGGGGGAACTTAGAGCACCTGGGGCCACCTCCCTCCCCATTCCTCTCCTCTCCAATCCCTTCTTTAAGGCTCATTTCCTGTTCCACATCTTGCATGAAGTTGCTCTTCTGAGGAAAGCAAAAGTGGATAAGAGGCCAGGCAGAGGGGGTCAGCTGTGGGGAAGGGAAGGCAGGACAGGTCTTCACTGCACACCAGCCAGTCAGGTGGGAGAAAAGGAGAGCAGAGGGAAAACAGTCATTCACCCAACAACTTAGACAGTTAGAGACACAGGGCAGGAAAGAACGGAAGCTCGAGGCAGCCCCTGGCTCTGCTGGGGCGGGGCCTTCAAGGAGGTGTAATGGAGTAATTTGGGATCCTGAGCCGGATGATGGTCATTGAGGCAGCTACTTCTGAAGAGGCATGTTAGCTTTCTGTTGCTGTGGAACGAATTATCACAAATTTTGTGGCTTAAGGTAACACACATTTATTATCTCACAGTTTCTATAGATCAGAAGTCCAAGCACAGTGTGGCTGGATTCTCTGCCCAGGGAGCGACCCACCGTGTGGGCCAGGGCTGGATCTTATCTGGACCTGGGGTCCTTGCCAAGCTCACAGGTTGTTGGTGGGAAGCATTTCCTTGAAGTTGTAAGACCGAGCTCTCCATTTTCTTTCTGGCTGTCAGCAGGAGGTGGCCCTCGGCTCCTGGAGGCCGCCCTCAGACCCCTTCCATGTGGTCCCTCTATCTTCGAGCCGGCAATGGAGAAGTTTTCATCCAGAGAATTCCCTTCATGCTTCAAATCTCTGCCTTCCTCATCCAGAGAAAACTCTCTACTTTCAAAGGGCTCATGTGATTAGGTCAGACCCACTGGGATAATATCCTCATCTCAAGGTCAAGGGTGCCCTCTAATCTAATCTAATCATAGAGCAGAATGGAACCTAATAACAGAATCCGTCGTATCCAGAGCCCTGGGCATTGTGCAGGGGGAATACACCAGGGGGTGGGGAGTCTTGGGGGACATCTTGGAATTCTATCTAACACAAGGCATCACTAGTTTATACACGGATCACTAGTTTACAGTCAGTTAAGAGAGACACCTCAAGGCTGTAGTCACGTGCTTATATTCTATCAGCCTCCATCAGGCAGGGCTTGAAGGCATAGCAGAGAAAAAGGGTTGACTGAGACCCACTCATAAAACTCATAGAAGAGAAGAGACCATGTCTGTCTCCTTCACAGCTGTACCCTCAGCACTTAGCCATGTGACTGGCATACCGTAAGTACTCAGTACATTTGGCAATAGAGGAAAATTATTCTATATATTTTTAATGAGGTCTTATACTTGGGTGTTTGACATTTATATGAAAGTGATCCCTCCTGCCACCCTTCCATCCCCTAAACATACACCTGAATTTTTAGCAGTTTTTGACAATACATGCTGAGCACCTGCTTTGGCCAGGCCCTGTCCTCAGCGCCAGGGACACATCACAGACCAGCCAGAGGTCTGTCCTGGTGGTAAGTCACAAAAACTTGCTTCTGAGAGGCGACGCATCGGCCCATAGTCCCCAGTAGAGTCCCCATTCAAACCCAGGTGAGGCTGGACTCTACAACCCACAGTTGTTGGGCCCCGTTTCCCCCAGGAGGCCTGAGAAATGAGACACGGAAAAGTGAGCCTGCTTCTCTCTCAGCCCCTCGCTGTGTCACCTTAGGACTCCAGCAGGCATCTCGTCCCAGCTCCACCATCTGCTTGCTATTATTCTAAACAGGCCTACAGGCATGCTGGCCCCTGGGATTCTGACCGGAATGGCTCCCATTCTGCCCACCGTGGCCTGTGTTGCCGCTGCTTGGGTGTCACAATCAACAGGCACTGTGCATTTAGATGTCCTAAGCAGCGCAAGCCCTGGACCTAGCTGTTGCATTTTATAAACCAGTAGCTCCACTCCAAAGCCCTAGCTTTCCCCCACAAGACCAGACTGGCCCTGTGCCACTCAGTTGATTTCTCAGAATAAGATCAAGGTCCAATGTACCTCGAGGTACATACCACGTACCTCGAGGCTCTCCAGTTGGACACATGAATTTCAGAATGTGAGCACGGCCTTGTGTACACACGTTATGCCAGGGGAAGGCAGTTGGGTGAGGTGGGACACGCACTGGACTAGGAGTCCAAGCTCTGTCACAAACATGTTGCTTGAATCCGGCAATTACTCTGCCTCTTTCGGCCTTCGGTTTTTCATTTGTAAAAGGAAAATGCTGGACGTTTATAAACCTAGTCTAAACACATTCGAATTCACATTTTTAAATGACACTGTGTGGGCCAAATGAAGCTTACCTATGAGCTACCTAAGCCCGTGGCCGCTCTTGCCACCTAGACACTAGGCCAGGGGTCAACAACCTTGCTCTGTAAAAGGCCAGATAGTAAATATTTTAGGCTTTGCAGGCCAAGGGGCAAAATTGAGCATGTTGTGTAATTACCTACACTAACAAGAGAGAAAACAAATTTCCACAAATGTTTTATTGATAAAATTCAAAATAAAATAATCAAGTATAATATTTTGGAATGCAGGTCTACTATTGAGGAGAATGAAATTTCTCGGGGAGAAATCAATTTTGCTTAATTGGGTTTCAAAGGGAGTGTCCTCTATCAAATCAGTTGCAAATGTTCTTCTGTAAAAACCATCCTTAGCTCCCAGACCAGTGGGCAGGATACACGGGCCCACAGTTAGCTATTGCATCAGACAGCTGCCAGCAGGGTCACCAGGCAGCCTGGTCTGCCGAGGACAGGCCATGCTCATACCCACAGTTTCTGCTTAATTATCAATAGTGCCTCTTTCTCTACAAAAACGGTTCTGTGTGGATGAGGAATTATTTAGTAGATTTCTGCTTTATAGCTAAGATGATTTCCTTTGCAGGGTTTTAAGCAAGGAAGTGCTTTCACACACTAAATTAAACAGGGCCCTAAATGTGGCTGGTTATCAAAACTCACTGTGCATAAAAATCATCTGGGAGTTAAGGAAAAAAAAAAAGATGCATGGCCCTCACCCCCTAATTCAATTGGTCAGGGTTGGACTAGAGAGTCTGTCTAAACTTTAAAAAAACAAAAGGCTCCTTGGATGGTTCTAATGCGCAGCCAGGATTGTGGGGACATCCGGAGTATTTTAGGAGACATGGCTTCGTCGGGAGAAATCAGAGAGCAACAGGGGAATGAAGGACGCCTAGGCTCTCAGTGAAACAACAGTGGTGCCCTAGTACCTCTCTGTGGCTGGAAAGGTAGGCACAGGAAGCCCTGAGGACCAGCGCGGACCTTACTTTGTACGCGTTAAGGATCCGCAGGGTGTTTCTGGACACCAGCTTCAGCTGGATCAGTTCTTGATTCCTTGCTTCAATTGTCTTTAAAAACTGAGCATTCTCGATCTTCAGCTGCTGAAAGTCAACATCGTGGAGGGCCTCTCCCACCTCTTCCTTCTACAGCTCAGAGAGAGGAAAAGATGTGAGGTTGTGACTTCTGAATGTATGGCTCGCACCTTGCAATTCCTAGTGAGCTTTTGGAAGTCAGTCATCATTCAGTCATTCAACAAACTTGGATTGGGGATCTGCTTGGTGCCAGGCATGGTGTTAGGTCCAGGGATAGAGATCTGAGTAAATATGATACTCCCATACTCAATGACAGTTCACAGACAGGTCATAGCGTGGTGTAGTGGGACACACAGGGGCAGAGGGCAAACAGAAGCCCCTCAGCCAGCCCAGAAGAGAATGGAAGGCTGGGTCAGGGAGGCTTTCCCCAGGAAGTGGTGCCTAAACAGGGCTGTGTAGGAAGAAAGGCCATTTAAAAGTTGTTTTTAACCTGCAAAACCCAGGACAAGCAGCCCATAAACGTCCTTCCTTTGATCCCATGACATTTCTGCATGGGGGGTGTATCAGCGCACTGGGTTCACTCCCCAGCCCTGGTCCCACCTTACCTGCCCCACCAGGTCTGTGCCATCTTACATTTGTGGTACACAAGAGCCAAACTCAGGTCTGTTCCCCATCCCCATGTGCTACTCATGCTGTACTACCTCCTAGAAGGCATCTTCTTCCCTTTCCCCCGAAACAACAGAACAATTTCCTTAAGCCCCAACTGACCCACCCTCTAGCTCAAATGCTCCCAGCCCATCTTCCACACCAGAGGGCAACCCCTCCCTCCACGCAGCCTCCTGAGGCTGCGGCTCCTGGTCCCTGCCACTGCTTCCTCTGTATGGCAGTTATGCATCCATGCCTTTTCTCACCATCACCACTCCCTGCTAGCCTGTGAGCCTGCGAGGGCAGGACCACATCAGTGTCATCTCTGTGTAGCAATGGCTTTCAGGTTAAAGGTCATCCATCTGCTTCCCCTCTCACGCTTCAGGATGCCTGAGCTTGCATGAAGTCCAGAGAACTAGGAACTCAGTATCAGGAGGCAGCTCAGCTGGGGCCACGTTCTTTCTTACGCTGAACTCAACTCTCCTTGGCTGACACTTTCACCCCAACCCAGCTCCACCCTGGGGGCCCTCCCAAGCAGTATGTTCTCTTCCCCGCAGCGACCAGAGCACTCGGAGACAGCAGCCATGGCTCTTGTGGGCTCCTCCTCCTTGGCCCCATCAGTTGCAGGTCCTTTGACGTGTTTTCTCTCCCCTTGCTCTCCATTCCCTCTCCTACGTGGACTCTAGTTTACAGATTCTTTCACGTGTGGCACTCTCCCTGAGACACAGTGCTCCAGGTGGGCTACTCAGAACAGAGTGCAGTGAGACCACTCTTTTCTGGAGGGCACTGTGGAGTGCAGCCTAGGCTGCACACCGCCCCCAGCTGAGCGGACTTTATCAGCTTCTCCATGACTAAGCCACCCAGCACCTGTGCAGATATTTGGGAGGATCAAAGTGGAGGACCTTACGTTTGTCCTTAGTCACCTCGTGTGTTAAAGTTGTCCCAGC
This sequence comes from Leucopleurus acutus, assembly GCF_964270905.1. Classification (NCBI taxonomy): domain Eukaryota; kingdom Metazoa; phylum Chordata; class Mammalia; order Artiodactyla; family Delphinidae; genus Leucopleurus; species Leucopleurus acutus. Next base: position 26,900,768 of record NC_139162.1, read on the forward strand.
CTGTTGAGCCTTTGGGATCCCAAGTCAATCAAGCAGTAACTCCCAGACATCTTAATTCTCCTGCCCAACTCTGTGTCACTGACAGTGGCCACCTCTGATGCACATGCCATCAGCACCCATATAATGAATTAATAACAAAAATATTGAGCTAAAAGAGGATGGAGCTATGTAACCACTTTCTAGAGGCCCTGTGCCATGTCTGCCTTACCGCCTTTAATCAGGAGCCTTTAAGGTCAGCTGTTCAAAGACTTACCAAGGCATACTACTAACTGTGCCACCCGGCCACATTCCCCAAAAGGGTCAATAAGTATGTCATGAGGGTCTTTTAAATTCAAGCCAACTCCATCTACAGATTTGCCAGCACAGAAACTGTATTAGTTTCCTGTTGCTGCTGTAACAAATGACCACAAATTCAAGGGTTTAAAACAACATAAATGTATTATCTTATAGCTCATGAGGTCAGAAGACTGAAATGGTTCTTTGGACTAAAATCAAGGTGTTGGCAGGGCTGCATTTCTTCTGGAGGCTCAAGAGGAGAATCTGTTTCCTTGCCCTTTCCAGCTTCTGCAGGTAGCCTGCATCCTTTGTTCACAATCCCTTCCTCTGTCTTAAAAGTGCATCACTCTGACCTCTGCTTCCATTACCAAATCTTCTCTGACTCTCATTCTCCTGCTTCCCTCTCATCAGGACCCTTGTGATTACATTGGACCCACTCAGATAATCTACAATAAACTCCCCATCTCAAGATCCTTGACTTAATAACACCTGCACCATCTTTATGCCACGTAAGGTAACATACTCACAGACTCCAGGAATTAGGACGTGGACATCTTTGGGAAGACGTTGTTCTACCCACCACAGTAACCTTAAAAAAAAGAAAGACAAAGCCACATACCTGCCTCAATTGTAAAAGCATCTTTTTCCTCTGGACTTTGAGAGAGGCATTTTTCAAACATAATTTATCCTTCATATTATCCTGAAAAATAAAAGCAAATTTTAATCCATTGCTCTTCTTCTTCCCTGTTGGTTTGAAAAGTTGGCAGGTCTGGGGCTGCAAAACTAAACCTTGAGTCCTAACATTCAGTCACCTTTTTTAAGTCTTTTATGGCTACTCAAGCTGGTGTTGCTATGGTATTTTACTCATGACCAAAAAGCAGAGGAAACTGGGTCTGCTCCATACAAATTTTCTATTGATTTTAAATTCAAGATAACTTGGGTATATCTTTAGGTATAGGGGCCTTTACTGACAAAATGATTTATGATTCTTTGGTCTATTATTCTCTTGGTAATTTACATAATTTTTATTACATATAGCATGTTACAGTTAGTGACTCTACCTATCTCCAGGATCCAAAGTTTGATATGCTACAAAACCTTTGGAAAAGAAGGAGCATTTTATGTCTCATTCTTACAATAATGGAACTCAAAGAAATTAAGATTTACTTGTCCCATGCCATGTAGTCACCTGACTAGATAGACTCACACCTTTCTCAAGATAACATCAGATCTTGAAACAAACAGCAAAATACAGTAAGTCGCCTACATACGAACGAGTTCCATTCCGAGAGCGTGGTCGTAAGTCCAATCTGCTTGTACGTCCAACAAAGTTAGCCTAGGTACCCAACCAACACAATCAGCTGTATAGTACTGTACTGTAGGTTTATAACGCACGTTCACATCTTTGACAGTTCGCAACTTGAAGGTTCCTATGTAGGGGACTTACATACGGTCTGAGATACTATGAATATTCATCCTGCCTGACTGATTTTAGACTTGATAAACTTGCATTTTAAGACACACATGCTGTGAGGGACACAAAAAATCTGCATATGTGGGCAGCGTTTACAGTTGACCAAATGGAGTGGGGCTGCCTCACGTGGGCCACTTCTGTGTCATCGTTCTATGAATCTATTTCCCCTTCTAAGCTCTAACCTCCTGCCCACTCACCCTCCGGCGGTTCATGTCCTCAATGTACTTCATCACTTTCTGAGTGGCCAAAATACTCCCTTTCTTCTTGGATATGGTCTTTAGAATATCTTTTTCAAACTCATGCACTTCTCTCTGAACTTCGGTCCACCGAATTTCAGCTTCCTCAACGATAGCCTGGGGGAGCCAGCACAAAGAGAGAACAGTTTACAAAATTTCTCAAGGATATAGCCGTCTAAGGAAACCTACACGTATTGGGTGACCTATTTGTGTCCCAATGCATAACGTTTCTTCTTAGTCTTAGAAATATATCCTTAAGATACAAATTGGACAATACGAATATTATTATTTAAAAGCATGCCTCAAAAAAGTTATAGTCTCGATATAAAGGGGAAGAACAAACAAAAACAGGGCCTTGGGACTTCCCTGCTGGTGCAGTGGTTAAGAATCTGCCTGACAATGCAGGGGACACGGGTTCGAGCCCTGGCTCGGGAAGATCCCACATGCCGCGGAGCGACTAAGCCCGTGTGCCACAACTACTGAGCCTGGGCTCTAGAGCCCGCGAGCCACAACTACTGAGCCCTCGTGCCACAACTACTGAAGCCCGCACACCTAGAGCCCATGCTCCGCAACAGGAGAAGCCACCGCAATGAGAAGCCCGCGCACCACAACGAAGAGTAGCTCCTGCTCACCGCAACTAGAGAAAGCCCACGAGCAGCAACGAAGACCCAACGCAGCCAAACATAAATAAATTAAAAAAAAAAAAAAGAAGTGATTAGGGTAGATTTAAAAAAACAAAAAAAACAGGGCCTTGAGTATCTCCAGAAATATGTATTTCCATATCTGAAACATTATTTATCCATTAAAAATTATAACATTAATATAATATCATATATATATAAAATATCTGGAAGGCTATATGCCAAAACATTAACCACAGTCATATCTGGAAAGATGGATTAGTGGGGAGGCAAAGAAGCACTCTGTAATTTTAAAAAAGATGCTATAAATGAATCTATGTATTGATATGGAAAGATATTATTAAGTGAAAAGTATGGTTTATAAAATAATATGATACCTTTTTATAAAGAAATTCATACACACATAGAAAATAATATAAATTCTAGGAGAAAAATACAAGAGCCAAATACAAGTCTTAGGTGGTAAGACTGTGGATGTTTTCAAATGTTCCTCTTTTAGCTTACCTGTATGTTTAAATTTTGCTACAACAGAGATTGTCTTTAAATAAGAAAACACAAACACACATACATTATTTTAAAGAATGAAATGAGTAGCTGCAGAGCAAATCATCTTTGTTCAGGCTTTTTCACTGGGCACCAAGAAGCAAAAAGCATCTTCCTTCTCCGGCTGGCGTCTGGCCCCAGCCTCCTCCCTTCCCATCATCTTCACAGGCCAGAACATCCATCCACATTAAATGCTACTTCCTATGCATCGCTCTTCTGCTCAGTTATCCTCACTGGGGTCCTGATTTCTAAGACATCAGAGAGAAGCCCCTCTGCTTGGCTTTCAAGGTCTCACAGCCCTACTCGACCTGATTTCCTACCATAGCCCCCAAAGCACCCTCTTCTCTAATCACACCAGCCTCCTCAAGGTCCTAACTTGCCATGTTCATTCCTACCTCCACTTCCTTGTTCATGTCATTCACCTTACCTAGGGTGCCCTTGTCTTCCTATTCCTTAAACAAATGCCACCATTCTTCAAGGCCATGCCAAGTCCTATGTCCAGCCCCACCTCCTCAACACAGTCTTCTTTGACCACTCTAGCCCACATCGTAATGTTTAATCACACAGTCTAGCATGGCAAGACAAAGCTACCACATCCTGACCTCCTTTAACATGTTAGAATTCAACGATGCATGTTTGGAAAGAGAAAGAAGAAGAGAGGGGAAAGGGCAGGAGAGAGGGAGAGAGGGAGAGAGGGAAAGAAGGATAGGTTTATGCAGTACAGATGATTCTATCAATGGAGACATGAGTCCACTGATCCATCTCTTTCAAGGAAATGAGTGTGATTCTGTGCGTGCCTCCATTTAGAAATGGAAAAAGTTAGAAATAGAACAGAAATATCTATTTTTCATACAACATGGCTACCAAATGCAAGCCAACAACTTCATCCCATGGGCAATGAAGTTAACAGCGATGTTTCTTCTCTGGAGGAAAACTGATTGCAGTGGCCTCCAACAAGACATGAACCATGGTCATGGATGCTGCATATGGAGGGTGACAAGGGATTTTTCACCCAACTCACTGACTTAAACCTCCAGCCCATTTTATTATTAAGAAATTATTATAAATTTTAAGGGCATTTATGGTAATTATGGTTATGGGTTTTTTTTTAAAAGAATCCATATCTTAGAGACATATATTGAAATATTTACAGATAAATATATGTTTAAGATTCACTTCATAATAGCCCAGTGGCCTATTACGAGGGGGAAGTTGGTAGGGATACGGAGGGAACAAGAGTGGCCATGCATTTATGACTGTTACGTGTGGGTGTTGAATACATAAGGGTTCGCTGTGCTAGCTTCTCTACATTTGTGTATTTTGAAATTTTTCATCTTAAAGAGTTTAAAATTTGATATCTCCTCAAGCAGGTGGTAAGTTCCTTAAAGGTAGGTCCTCAATTTATCTTACCCTACTTGTGTTTCTCTCAAAGCACCAACAGTTGTATGAACATACTATAGGTACTTCTTGCTGAGGCGGAAACGGGGAGCCCAGGGAGGACAGCCTATAGGAAGGTATACCTCGTGATGCTGCAGGTCCCTCTCGGCATTTGCCCTTATGTGCCTTATTTCACTCTTTGTGTCGTCCAGCTCTTTTTGCACAAGCTTCAATTTTTGGTCCACGCTGAGGCCTGTTACACGTTCCAGACTTACGCGGGATTTGGATCTACGCCTGCCTCGTAACTGTAACACAAGAAAAACAAAGCCATTGTCAAATAGGAATTGGCAATAAAGCAGCCTAAGGTGGGCATCGAAACGACCACTCAGGCCTGCTAGAAATCGCTCTGAATGACATCCAGAGAGAACCAATTCAATGTGAAAGGATTCTGGATATTAGGCCTGAGGTGATGTTCATTTCACAAGTCAACCTAAGGCACCGTGCCAAATACTTCAAAGGCCTATGCTTGACAATGAACTGAAAATAAATAAGGGAAAGTGTCTTGAGGGTGGGAAAACCATGAACCTGCTATAGACTAGCACTCAAGTCAGTGTCAGAGAAAACCTGGAGCTCAGTGCTGCCCAAACTGAACACAGAAGAGAAACTGCATCGGGGGCCACGGTGTTCAGCAAAAACCAAAAAGACAAGAATTTTGGATTTCCTAGGCATTGAAGCCAAAGGGCAAAAGCAGGTGGCCCAGGGAATGTGTGGACCTGAAGATGACATTGTTTGGCCCTCAAAAAAATAGACCTATACACAGTTTTAAATTAAAAAGAAATTAATTACCCACATTTGAAAATCAGAGGTTTCTACCAAAATAATCCAGATTTCCAGCTTCTCTTGAAAAATCAGCTGCTCTGGCAATACCAGGTTGTCTGGCTGGCCCTTTTAGATGAGGGAGGAACTCTCCAGTGCCCACACCAGGCCCATCTTCACTCCTGTATGTGGCTGGCCAGGCCTTGTACACGTTTGGGTCCCCAGAATGAAGGGAGTTATTTCAAATTAACTAAGATATTCTGTGAGGGTCAATCCACTGTGAGTTGAACCTGATTCCCTTCATACTCATTTGAAAGAGAAACCTTGAAGGGGAAGGAAGAATCAAAAGTAGAACAGTGAGAAAGTCATATGCCACTTGGCCAAGAGGGAACACCAAAAATGGACAACAAACACCACTTGCATCTAAAGGGACAAACAGAATAAAAGAATTCTTAGATCTCTCTTGTGTACCTGTGCAATTTCTGCTCCTGACATTCTAATTTCTGATAATTGTGAAGGTCGCTGGTCCCTGGGCTCCAATTTATTGTAATATTTTTCAAACATCTCTGTCTCAGTTTTGAGAGCAGAGTTTCCGTGGCTGCAAGACAGAAGGTGCCTAAGTAAGTTCCACCAATAGGAGTTTAAACCCCAGATAACTTGTATTTAACACTTACTAGCTTTGTATGACCTTTTGCAAGATATTTAACCTCTTGGTGCCTCACTTTCCTCATCTGTAAAATGGGAATAATAACAGCACCTATCATCGAGGTTGTGATAAGAAATGCAAAGACTTTGGGTCAGTGTCTGGCACACAGTAAATGCAATTTAAGTATTCTATATATTTTTAAAATACATCTAATGAGCCACAAAATTCAGAGCACTGGGATTACAGGCATACTTTAGGGATATTCCAGGTTCAGTTCCAGACCACCTCAACAAAGCACATATTGCAATAAAGTGAGTCATATAAATTTTTTGGTTTTCCAGTGCATATAAAGTTATGTTTATATTATACTGTAGTCTACTAAGTGTGCAATAGCATTATGTCTAAAAATATATATATACCTTACTTTGAGAACTTTATTGCTAAAAAAATGCTAACCATCATCTGAGCCTTCAGTGAGTCATAATCGTTTTGCAATAGTAACATCAAAAATCACTGATCACAAATCACCATAGCAAATATAATAATAATGAAAAAGTTTGAAATATTGCAAGAATTACCAAAATGTGACAGAGACACGAAGTAAGCAAATGCTGTTGGAAAAAGCGGCATCAATAGACTTGCTCAATGCAGGGATGCCACAAACCTTCATTTTGTAAAAAACACAATATCTGCAAAGTGCAGTAAAGCAAAATGCAATAAAGTGAGACATGCCTATATATTTTAAATTGCTACAAGTTTCTTCTTCAAGTATCTTCTAACCCATTTGTGAGTTTCCTTCTGAATTACTACTGAATTCTTGAAATTACACACATCCACAATCTTCAGAGGTTTTTCCTTTAGTTTATATTTCTTGTCTCTTTCATTTCCAGCACGCAATGGATGAAGCATCCACTAGAAGTCTATTATAAATGGTGGAAAAGCTTTGAATAGATGGTTTTTAAACAACTAGAGATAATAAACCTAGCTTATTCTGTATATGCCAAGATTATGACCCTTTTAATTTATGTAACGTACATGTATGCTCTAATATGAGTGTGTATAATACACACATATGTATGTAAATGTATATATGAGAGAGAACAGCTCTGATATTTGCATACATTATTGAGCTGAATATCTGTTTATTGAGCTGAAAACTCTGTTTGGCTGAATTTTAAGATTAGTGGGAAAGGATCAACAGAAAAGCCCAATATATCAAAGCATCTTTCTTTTTCAGCATATGTCATGTTCCCAATGTAGGCTGGGGAGTTACACCCGAGTCTTAATCTTAGCACTACCACTGACTAGTTGTGTGACTGTAGGAAAGTGACTTAACTTTTGTGTCTGTTTCCTCACCAACTTTCTAGGGTTATGGGCCATTCTATAAGGTAATATATGCAAAATACTTGGCACATAATAAGCACTCAAAACATTGTAGCTATTTTGGCAATAATACCTCAATTCTGACCTAAACTATTTATAAATATATTGAAGTAACACCTAGTCAGCTGCCAGGCCAGGATATTCTGTGTGAGACCAGTAAGTTGTACAATTAACCTCAACTACATCATGGAATCTTGACATCCAATTTACTTGCTATAGTAGATACTAAAACAGACTGCTAAAAATACAGAATATTGAGCTAGTCCTTCTTTGCTGTCCACCTCCATGCTTATACTCAGGTTCAGATATAAGTTGTTTCATACTAAAAACATCTCAATAGCCTCCTTTCTATCTGCTGCCACATTAATTTTAGCATAGAATCTTAGCATTGGAAAGGGGCTTAGAGGTCACCTGGTCCAAGCTGCCGCCGCACAGTAGAGGAGCGGCTAAGCACACAGTGTGGCACCAGACAGACCCACCAGGCTGAAGCTCTGGCTTCACCAATTACCCTCTGGGCTTCGCATCACCTTCTTTTTTTGGCTCCATCAGTGGCTTGTTAGCGCCATGGCAGTGGAAACACGGGAATAAAGAGCAAAGGTAAGCGCCTTCCCCACTTTGGGGGTCTCAGTTTCCTCAATGTTCAATGCGGGCTAGGAGCATTCGGTGCTGGACCACGCTCCGGGCCCACACGCTGAGGAGGGACCGCCCCCAGAAGCCGACAGGCTGGTACCTGAGCTCTTCCACCAGCCCACACAGCTGGGTAACAGGCAGCTCGCTCTCATCCTGGGCTTGCGCCTCGCTGGCAGTAGTCTGAGAGTCCTCGTCCGTCATCACTGCCGAGGCCACCCTCGTCAAAGCCCCTTGTTAATGCCGAGTGTGGCCGAGAGCGCCGTGGAGCGAGCGGCTACGCGTCACTCTGGCAGCGACCTAGCAGTGCGTTGCCACGGCGACCCGACGCGTGCGTGGAGGGGCGGGGCTTCGGAGGCCCCGCCCAGCGCTCCCGCCCAGCGCCGCGCTGACCAGCGCGAGGTTACCGGCCTTGGCTAGACACGTAAGTGCATTCACTGTTCACTTTTTCAACAATAATTCTTAAAATGATGATAATAACAGCTACTGTTTGCTCAGCACTTACTATGCCCTTGGCACCGTGTTAAGCATGGTTTATGAAAATCCTTGCAGCAACCTTGTAATAGTATCTATTCTTCTCTTTTTCCAAACTGGGAAACTAAGACCCAGAAAGTTCATTTGATTTGTCGGAGTGTCCTGCTTCTTGCACCTCACTGTGAGGCCTCTACTCTGTTCGCCACCTGGCACCTCATACATATTCACTGTAGTTTCTCTCGGATACTAATAACCTGCATTCCTGGAAGGAAAAAACTTGGCTGATTATTAAATGGGTATAAATTCAAGAGACATTTCTAAGTAGTGATAATGTATTATGTCCTGAGTATCCTGGGTTAATGTATGGAGCAGACCATTCTGACCCTCAAGGGGCTTCTAGTTAAATGAGGAGATAGCCCCTAAACCAGCTGTTGCAACCTGGAGTAATGATGGTGGCAAGCGTTGTGCCTCACACCGTTTTATAGTCATTAACTCATTTAATTCTCAAAACAGTCTTATGAAATCGGTACCGTTGTCTTCCTCTTACAGATCAGGAAACTGAGGAATATAGTAGCTTAGATGAGTGGCCACCCAGGAATGGAGTCACCCTCCAGCTAAACTCAAGTCCATGCTGTTGACTCCTACACCCATGTGCCTGCAGACAAGGATCTGCCAGGCAGCAGGGTTGCAGTCTGTCTGCTCCCAACAGGATGGAAGAGGACAGAGGGCAGGATGGGCAGACTTCTTTGAGGGAGGGTGGGCCTGGATGTGATTAGAAAGCAAGTTGTGATAAAATGCTTAGAATGAGGGTCAGCCACTCCCTGACCCCCACCACCCCACAAGAGTTATGTGTTAGCATCAACACATAGTCACTGAAGTCCAAAGAAGGACTTTCATTTTGCTGCTTAGGACGCACAATTTTAGGGCCAGAGTGGACTTACTAGGGAGGATAGCAGAGAGACTGAGCCCTGCCACCACCTTCTCTCTGCTGGTAGGCCTCTTGGGATGGGCTTAGGGAGCAATGCTTAATATGCTCATATACCACGTGGTACAAATGGGTGCCGGCCCCAAGAGGGCTCAAAGCAAGAAAGGGCTCTGCAGCAGGTCTGGCTATGGGGCCAACAGCCCTGTCAGTTGGGCTATGTGATACAGCAGGCCTTACGGTGTTGGAGCTATTAGTGGTGGGAAAAGCGTGAAGCTTAAAGCAAGATCCAGTGGGAGAATAACTGTGCGGGACCTGAGATTTTGGAACAAGACCGACCATGCAATCCACGGCAGGAATTTTCACACCTTCTAAGAAACAGCTTCTGGCCTGTTACTAGACCCTGGTAGAGACAGAATACTTGACTATGTATCCAGTCCTGCCCACCATGAGCTGGGTTCTGTTGGAACTACCAAGTCATAAAATTGGATAGGCCCAGGGAGGTAGTGCCAAGTATCTAAAAGAAGTGGGGGAAAGGGTGCCTTAGAGGTGAGAGAGCAAGGAGCAGAGTGTTTTAGTGGCCCAGAGTTCCAGCCCTGACTTGGCTACTGGCCTCTTGACTTGGATAAGTCACTCAATGCTTTTGCCCCTCAATTTCTACCTCTGTGAAATGAGGATGACACATCTTAAGTGACTGCCCTGTGCATCTTGCAAGCTTCCTCTCGGGCTCAAGTGGGGTAGAGTAAGAGAAAGAAGGAGTTTGGAAACTAGGATGCCAAGTTGGGAAACCCAGCACCTCCTCCATCTTTAAGAGCCACTGCCTGGGTTTCTCATCAGTCCATAGTAGATTTTGATGAGAAAAACTGACTCAGCTTGCAAATGGTAAATAATAATGATAATGATCATTGCCATTGTTATTTCTTAATATATTTATTACCCATTAGGTAATATTAGTATTGCTTAATAAAAACACAACAATTACTCTTTCAGTCACTGTTTATTGAGCGTTCGCTAAGGGCTGGATGCTGTGCTAAGCACGTTCGACATATTCCCTCATTGCCTCAGTGTGACCCCGTGCCCCCTGCAGTGGAAGCAAGGAGCCCTAAACACTGGACCACCAGGGAATTCCCGAGAGAAGGGAAATTAAATAAAGCAGCTATCACGATTATAAAGCAACAAGAGAATGCTTTGAAAAATGAAAAAAATGAAAACTAGCCACTGGACCGCCAAGGAAGTCCCCCAAGTACCTTTTTAACTCCCATTTTACTCGTGCGGAGACTGAGGTTCAGACATGTTTAGCAACTTTCCCAAGGTCACGTAGCTCTTCTGGGTGGGGCTGAAATTTAAACCCAGGTTCATCCCACTTTGCTCAGTCCTCTCATCATTTTTGCCCCATTAGAACAGTGGTTCTCAACAAGGGGTAGAGAGGGGACTATTTTGTTCCCTCAACCAGGCGACATTCTGCAATGTCTGGAGACATTTTTGTTTGTTATAACTGAGCAGGGTACTCTTGACTTCTAGAGGATAGAAGCCAGAGACAGTGCTTGTATGCAATATTAGTTTCCCAAGGCTGCCATAACAAAACACCACAAACAAATGGCTTAAGACAACAGAAATTTGTTGTCTCACAATTTTGGAAGCTAGAAGTCAAAAATCAAGGTGTTGGCAAGGCTACACTCCCTCCAAAGGCTCTAGGGAAGAATCCTTCCTAGCTTCTGATGGCTCCCAGCAATCCTTGGCATTCCTTGCCATGTAGCTCTATCACGCCAATCTCCTTCTCCATCTTCACATGGCCTTCTTCCCTGGGTCTTGTGTGACCTCTCCTCTTTCTATAAGGACACTAGTCATTAGATTCAGGGTCAACCCTAAATCGAAGATGGTTTCATCTCAAGATCGTTAACTATTTACATCTACAAAGATCCTTATTTCAAACAAGGTCACGTTCTGAGGTTCCAGATGGACCTGAATTTTCAGGGATGCTTTTCAACCCACTACACTGTTAAACACCCTTCAAGGCACAGGACAATTTCCCACAACAATTATTTATATCAAAATATCAATAGTGGTGAGGTTGGGAAACCCTGCTTCAGAGGGAGGCATTTCTTCTCTGGGAAGCAAGGAGAATGTGTCTCTGCTAATCCAGACAGCTACAAACAAAAAGGGTCTCAGAGCAGCTTAAAGTCCAGAGGCCACCCTCACCCTCCATTTTTCTGGGACCACTTCTTCTGACAGCCTCCAGTATCTCCATGTGGATGCTGCCCCCTGCCTGGCATTTTTGTAGCACTCTGTATTTTGACTTAAGAATCACATGATCAGATCTACCCGAAGTATAAGCTTCAACCATAAATGAAAAGTGTCTGGCCTCTTCTTCCCCAAAAAGAAAGCGGCTCAAAAAGCAAACAAAGGAACTCAGGCTCACAGGCAAGTGATATTTGCACATTATGGGAAAGGGACCAGCCCTTCAAGGTGGACCATCATCCGATGACTGCCAGAGCACTTTCTCCGTTCTTTCAACAAATATTTGTCAAGCGCCGACTGTGAGCTTGGCCCTGGGGATGCAGCAGCAAGCAGCAAGGCTGGTGTGTCTGATCATGTGGAGCTGCCAGTCTGATGTAAACAATTACAGTCCAGTGGGGGAGTGCTATAACAGGGAAGTACAAGGTGCCCAGGTTGCAAGGGGTCATGGAAGGCTTCCTGGAACAAGGGAGGCTTAATCTGAGATTTGAAGACTGAGTAGGATTCAAATCCAGGTGAGTCAGACTCGTAAGTCCAAACTCAAGCACAACTTTAGCCCCTAAGTGAAGACCAAAAGCAGAGTAGTTTTGGGAGAATCGAAAGCTTGTGCAAAGGCCCAAAGAGGAGAGCGAGCACATTTGGGGAATTGAAAGATGGTCATCTATGCTTCACCCCTTAAGAAGAAAGCAGGGAAGATTATTACTAACATCCACCTTCTGGTTTTCCTCCAGAAAAGCAGAATCAGAGGTGTAGTTAAGGGCTAGGAGCCATAGTCAACATCACTTGTGTGTCCTGCTTCCTCTGGATCATAGAGGAGCCAAGGGGTTAAGATCCTGGGCTCTGGGGCCAACACAACCTGAGTTCCAATCTTGCCCCAACCAGTTACTAGTTGTATGGCTTGGAGCCGGTCAGCTCACTGAGGCTCGTTCCTCATAACCATAGTGCTACCCCCTAGAGGTGTGTGTGTGTGCGCGCACGCGCGCAACTGAGGGGGCCTTGAGACCACTCCTGTAAGAGCTTAGCACATGGCTTGGCACCCAAAAAGACCCCAGGCCTTGGGTCTTATTTCTTTCTCATCTTTGGCTGTGAACCCAGGCCCAGCATCCTCCTGCATCCAGTTGCCAGGGAAGCTCTCTGGACTGAGATGAGGGATGCAGGAAGTGGGATAAGTAAGCAGGCCCTCTCTTAGGGTATTCTTTTTTTTAAGGTAAACATAATTAAAGAATAACATAGAAGAATGTGTACAAATCATAAATGTATAGCTTAACAAAATTTCAAAGACTGAGCACACTCATGTAACCAGCACGTGGCTGAAGAAACAGAACATTACCCAGAAGCCCCCTCCCAAATACTCCTTTACTGTCACCATCACCACCAAGGGCAACCACGACTCTGACTTCTGAAGCAGGCATTAGTATTGCTTGTTTTTCTATTTATACAAATAGAATCATGCAGCACATACTCCTTTGTGTCTGGCTTCCTTCCCTTGCCATCCTGTTGACAAGAGTCATCCACGTTGATGTGGGTAGTTATAGATCACTCATTACTGTGGCTGTACAGTATTCCATTGTGTTTATCCATTTCACTGTTGATGAGCTTTTGGGGAGTTTCCAGTCTGAGGCTATTGTAATAAGCACCACTACAAACATTCTAGTAAATGTCTTCTGGTGAACATATGTACACCTTTATGTTAGGTACACGCTTAGCAGTGCAATTGCTAGGTCATAGTGTGTTCAACATTAGTGAATATTACCAGTTTTCCAGAGTGATTATACCAGATGTTTACTTTTTAAAACAATCAGTGACATAGGGCACTGTGCCTTCCTGCCCCAGCGGTCAGTCATTTGTTCACACATGTTTATGAAGCCTGGGTCTGTGCCAGGCACTGGATGAGCTATTGGAATGCCAAGGTGGAAAGGCCACGGGCTACTCTTAGCCCCTGTGCCCTGAGATCTATTCCTTCCCCTTCTTCATCCGTGTGTGTGTGGGGCCGGGGGGTAGGGGGTGGCAATGAGCCTTTCAGGCTGCACCCCCCAGGCTCCTGGGTCAGCTGGAGGGCACTGGCTGGAGCCCAGGGGGCAGGTGAAAGGAAGAAGCTTGTGGCACCGGAGGAGGGCATGGGGGTGGGAGGATGGGGTTCTCCTCTCTCTCTGCCTTGGGCAACACCTCTGGTTGTGGCCGCATCTTTTCCACGGCTCCCAGAGGACAGGCCAGTCATGGTTACAGCTTCTGCAGGTGACCCTGGCCCCGGGCTCCAGTGACATCATCTGCCCCCTTGCCCCTCCAGCTGAGGGGTGGCAGTAACTTTCTCAGTGGCTCTTTGGCTTCGCCACTCTTCTACCACATGTGTATCTAATTCTCTGCAATCAGGCCCTCTTCAGATGCTTGGAGTGGTTTCTCTTTTTCTGATTGGATCCTGACTGATCCTGACAGGGACCTCCAGGGCCAGTGGGGAGATCTCCAGGCAAAAGGACAAGTCTCATTCACCCAGACCTTGTACTGATGGTGACAGATGAGACCTCTTGTGGGTTGGGGGGTTCTGTTAGACATATGCTAACTTGCCTGGGGAGTCACCACGAGGACTACTGCCAAATAAAGGCAGTTGCTTCTCCCAGACCAAGTAGCGATGTTGGGAGGCCTATCTCAGTGTCCTGCTGGCCGAGCCTGCTCCCTCCAAGGCATCCGTCTGTCTGGTTCTCTGGACCAGAGATCCACAGGTTGGTCCTCAACGTGAGTTGCCTGCAGTGGCTGTTTATCTTTGTGGAGAGTAGCCCGGAGTGGAGAATAGCATCTTAGATCTCATGGTGATCTCAGTGCCTTAATGCACAGTAGGTAATAATAACAATTCACACATGAGCATTTACTGTGTGTAGGAATTGTTCTGAGCACTTGACGTGTCTTAACTCGATAAACGTGTTACTATGATCCCATTTTACAGATGAGGAAACTGAGGCGTGGGGAGCTAAAGTAGCTGGTACTCAATTGATGTTTGTTGATGACAATAGCATCAATAATTTCTGTATCAGAGTGCTTAAAAACACTGGCTATGGAATTCAAAAGACAGTGCTTTGAATCTGGATCCCGCCCCTTGCTAGTGTGTGACCTTCCTCAGTTTCCTTCTCTGTAAACTGAAGGTAATGATGCCCACCTGGCCAGGGTCCTGAGAGGATTAAATAATGGGTGAGCATCAGTGGTAGTAGAACGTGCAAAATCTACATGTATATATAAAATGTAAAATTGTACTTAACTGCATGTATACTACATCTCAATTTTTTTTATCATGTACTTCTTTATTTATGATTATTAATGGCCTGAAAATAAATTATAGCCTTCAGATTTAACAAACCAACAATTATTTTATTTAATAAAATAATATTTTTGATGAATTTGCCTATGTTATCCCAGACACTAGCCTCAAATCATGTTACCCATTTGGGGATCACATTAAGAATCCCACTCTATGAGGTATATTTTTAACACTGCACTATTTTTAATTTTTAATTTTGAAATAATTTCAGTTGCAATATATAATAAAAAATTGTCATACAACTTTTACCCAGAGTTTCCACATTACCCAAATATTAACTTTCTACTACATTTTCTTTACCATTCTCCCTCTGTCTCTCTCTCTCTCTCTCTATATATATATATATATATGACAAAGTAGATGTTCATCTATATTTTCCTTACCCAAACATTTCTTTTTCTTGAAACATTTGAGAGTGGTTGCAGACCCGATGTGCCCCTTCATCCCTAAATATTTCAGTGTGTGTTTCCTAAAAGCAAAGACATTATCTTATAAGATAATGTTAATCAAGACATTAACATTGATTTCATATTGTTATCTAATATATAGATCTTATTTAAATCTTGTCAATTTTCTCACTAATGTTTTATTTATTTATTTATTTATTTATTTAGTTTTGGCTGTGTTGCTGTGTGTGGGCTTTCATTGCTGTGCCTGGGCTTTCTCTAGTTGCAGCGAGCGGGGGCTACTCTTTGATGCAGTGCGAGGGCTTCTCATTGCAGTGGCTTCTCTTGTTGCAGAGCACGGGCTCTACGTTGCACGGGCTTCAGTAGTTGTAGCACTCAGGCTCAGTAATTGTGGCTCATGGGCCCTAGAGCGCAGCCTCAGTAGTTGTGGCACACGGGCTTAGTTGCTCTGCGGCATGTGGGATCTTCCCGGACCAGGGCTCGAACCCGTGTCCCCTGCATTGGCAGGCAGATTCTTAACCACTGCGCCACCAGGGAAGCCCCACTAATGTCTTTTTTAGTAAAATAAATACATGAATTCTTCTGGTCCAGCACTGCATTTAGTGGTCACGTGCCTTCAGTTTCCTTTGATCTGAAACAGTTCCTTCGTGTTTGTGTTTGGGACCTTGACATTTGTAAAGAGTCAAGGCCAGTTGTTTTGAACTGTGCTCCTCAATTTGGGCTTGTCTGCTGTTTCCCCATGATTAGATTCAGGTTCTATATCTTGGGCAGGAAAACCACAGAAATGATATGTCATTCTCAGTGCAACGTGTCCGGAGGCGTTTGATATCATGTGATTTTAACTTTGATCACTTGGTTAAGGTGGTGCCTGCCAGGTTTCTCTGCTGTAAGGTTACTGGTTTTCTCTTTGCCCTTTATAAGTATCATGTGGAGAGATACTTTAAGTCTGTAAATATTCTGTTTCTCGTCATACTCTCACCCACCATCACTGGTGATTCTTGCTTGAATAAATTATTATGGGGACAGCTGCCAAATGGTGATTTTTCTAATTTCAGGATTCCTTTTACATTTATTAGTCGAGATTCTACTTTGTTTATATCTGTATGGACTCATGAATTCTTAGTTTATTCTATGATTTGTAATCCCTAACTATCATTATTTAATTTAATGCTCAAATTATCCCAAATTTGGCCAGTGGGAGCCCCTTCAAGCTGGTTCCTTCACCCTTTTGACGTGTCCCCGCCATTTTCTGTGTGTGTTTGCTTCTGTGTGTGCATCTAGTTTCTGGCAAACTAGATGTTCATCTACATTTCCCTTACCCAAATCTAGAATTAGCCATTTCTCCAAACAGCCCTAGTTTCCTTTAGAAGAGAATTTATCCTTCAGTTTTTAAAAGGAGGAAGGAGAAGAACAAGGAAAAGGGGGAGGAGGGGAAATGCCCAAGAAGTGGGGGATAGGGGCTTGCACATATTGTAGTATGTGTTTGTTTACATTTAACAAATCAATAGTTTTTCAAACAAAGATATGATACAAATATAATTGTACTCCACATAAGACGGTTACACCAAAAGTCTACATTTGAGGTCCTTCCTGAATATGGGTCCAAATCTGCTCCCCAGCGCACTCCCTCATAGCCCTCTACTGTGGTGCTCAAATGAGAAGGAAAAGGGAATTCCACAGTGCGATGATGAATCTCAGAGAGCTCAGCTCTGGCTTCTCTGAACCCTGACCTTGACCCCCACCCTCAGAGCAGCTCTGCTAATATCTGTTTATATCTTGATTTTACTCAGTTTTATTTGAGGAAGTTTTAGGAAAGTGGTGGGGGGAAGGTGGTTAAGAAGAGCCAGAAGAGCCAGACTGGACCAGTGGTTAGGACTCTGTGCTCCCAATGCAGGGGGCATGGGTTCGAGATCTGATCAGGGAACTAAGATCCCAGATGCCGCACCAGCATAGCCAAAAAAAAAGAAAAAAGAAAAAAGAAAAAAGAGCCAGAGTACCTGATTTCAAATCCTGGCTCTGCAAGTCACTTGATAGCTCTATGCCTCAGTTTCCTCATCTGTAAAATGGGCATGTACCACCCCCAGAAGATTTTGGAGAGGGTGGCACCATTTGATGTATGTCAAGCACAGGGAGATGCAGCTGGCAGATGAGAGTATTATTACACATGATGTTGGTGGTTGTCATGACTTCACACAGAGGCTTCTGCCTTTAGAGACACCTTCCCATTTTTATACTCCCTGCCCTCAAGGATTGGTGCTCACAAACTATCCCTCCTGGCCCAGGACTGGAAGATCTCCACTCTGACCTGTCTTCATCCCTGGACACCTGCAGGCAGCTGTGCATCAGTCTGGACCCTTTCCAGTGCAAGTGACAGAATCCCAGCTCCTACCAGGTTACACTAAACAAAATCCATTGGCTCTGAGGGTGTTTCCTCAACCTTCAGGCATGGCTGGATCCAGGGACACAATTATGCCATTAGGATACCAACCCCCTCCATCTCTTCTGGCCTCACTTTTTCTCTATGTTGGCTTTACTCTGAAGCTTCACTCTTCTTATGTGCAGCAAGATGATCAGTGGCATCAGGTTCACCTCCTACCAGCTGAGCCATCCCAGCAGAGAGAGAGAGCCTTTACCCAGTAGCTCCATCTAAGGTAGTCAGGCTGATGGCTATTGATCCGTTTGCATCACATGCTGTGCTAGATCTTTTCAATTTGCCCCTCCATAGCTACTCCCCACCCTTTCCATCCCGCTCTGTGCCTCGGGGGGCTGACCCATGTAGCCTGTAGAATCAGGCTCCCCTGCCTTCTGGGTTTGGGTTGGGCTCAGCAAATCGAAAGCACAGGCAGGAGACTGGAGGGCATGGAGAGGGTACAGTCGGGGTGTGTATTTTCCAGCTCCTTCCCTTCCAGATCAGCATGGGCTGTCTGTGTGTCTCCACTGAAGGTCCCAGCTCCTGCCGGGGTGCCTTCTTCATAGGACCACCAGGAACACCATTCCTCCTGGGTCCAGTAATCACTCCCTCTCCTTGCCCCTCAAGCTAGGGGAGATGATGGCTCCCTGCCGATGCAGGTCCGGCACTAGGTCTTGTTGGTTTCCTTACATCCTGACTTCACCTTTATAAAGAACTTTGATTACACTCTCCTCAGTGACCCAGTTGAAAGTGTCACCTGTGTTCTGCTGATGCACACGTGAAGTCTGTCCTAATCAACCATAAGAGAAGGGACAGACAGTGTAACAAAGATGTGAGTGTCATAATGCTTTGTAAACCTCACAGCCTCAGGCCACGTTGGGGGTGTCAATCTGTAAGTCAGGATCCTCTTAGTCTTGGTTTCACCCTCCATCTTCTGAGTTCCACTGAGCAATGGGATGAGGAGGGGAACTGAATTTGGAGTCCAAAGCCAACCACCCCCCTCCCTCTTATATCTCCCACTAGCTGTATGACCTGAACCATTTACTCAGTTTCTCTGAGCCTCACTTGAAGTGAAGAGACATTGCCTGCCTCCCCCAAGCATTGCTAGTAGAACTATTGGCTGTGGGAAGGGATGGCTGACGTCTGGAGTTCTCCACTCTGTGTGTTGTGACACCTCAGGACTTCTGGGGTACCCACAGCAGCCTCCTTCCTTCTCGCTTGTGGTTCTATTTGTTTCCATTTTGGCCACAGAGGATCTCAGTCCTCTGCCAGCTACTCTCTGCATGACCTCAGAGGTAACCTCCTGTACCATTCGTCCCCTACCCTACCCTGTGGCCAGGATGCTATGAGGATCAAAGTGATAACATCCTTTTATGGTCTCTCTGTGCCACTCCCACCACAGGAGACCATAAGCTTCTTGAGGGCAAGGATACCATCTCTTCTGTCCACTGTTGTATGCTCGTGTCTATGAGAGACCAGCACAGACCAAGTGCTCAACAAACATGCGTTCCATGAACAGAGGCAAACAGGAATCGAGGATGTGTTAAAAACAAAATGAAGAATTGTAACACAACGTTACCCAAATTGCCCACATGGCCAGCCTGGTGATAATAATGTCTCCTACATTATAGGCTTGTTGTGAGACTGACATGAGATCATGTATGTGAAGCACTCAGCACAGTGCCCGGCCAGGAGCAAGTACCCCGTCAACGTTGGGTGGATTCATGAGCAACAACCTGCTCAGAGACCAGCATTGTCTGATGGTCCCTCTGCTCCTGCCAGCCTGGCATCATTGGATTCCAAGGAGGTGGACCATTGTCTTGGGGACAGAGATGTCTTTCTGTTTCCTTCTCAAGGAGGGACACGGTGGCAGATAAAAAGGCAAAGAGAAGCTATGGGCCAGGCTGAGAGGACACTGCACTCAGCTATTAACCTGCCCCTCAGATAAGTGGTCTAATCTCTCCAGGCCTCAGTCTCCTCATCTGGAAAATGGGCATATTTCTGCCAGTTCCTTCTACTTCACAGGTGGTCCTGAAGGCCAAATAAGAAAATGACCGTACTTAAAAGCGCTTTTAAATTAAAAGTCACTAATGAAGCTCAATGGATGAAAAAACCTTTCACTATCCCAAACTCACCTCTCACAGCCCCAAGGTGTCCCCAGATCCCCATTCTAAGGCTCTTTCCCAACTCCCCCCCATCCTTTGCTCTAATCAATGAACCTTTGCTCTAATCAATGAACCTTGGACTCTTCATCCTTTGCTCTAATCAATGAACCTCGGACAACCCCTACCCGCCCTCCCCAGGCTGGCTCCAAAAGAGCTTTGTGCAAAGGCCCAGATTGAAATGGTCCCTTGTTTCTATTGATTTGGAAAGGACTCCTCCTTTAGGATGGCTGAAACAGGGAGCTCTGTAGGCTCTAGCCCTGGGGGAAGCTCACAGGGAAGGAGAGGAGGGAGTCATCTCCACCCCTCCTGAAAAGTGAGTCACTCTGTCAACATCCCCGTCTGATGTCACAGCTGGTTCTACCAGACATCCCAGGAGCTGGGCCCCACCCTTGCCAAGCCGAACCCTCACCCTCCTCCTGGGTCCAAAGCCAGAGACACACGCCAGCCAGAACTACCAGGACCCCAGAACCCCGTTCTACTCAAAAGCCTTTCAGACTATCACAGTCAAACTATTAATGCTGAATAACATGGAGGAAAAGGAGAAAGTTTTCTCTCCCTCCCTGCCCTCCACCTTCATCCACACCCCAAAGGAAACCACTATTAATAGCTTGGTATAGAACATCCAAGATGCTATATAAGGCATATTCAATTTTATTCATTAGGGTTTTTAAAAAATTTTACAATGCTGTGTTAGTTGCTGATGTAGAGCAAAGTGATTCAGTTATACATACATATTCTTTTTCATATTCTTTTCCATTATAGTTTATTACAAGATATTGAATATAGTTCCGTGTGCTATATAGTAGGACCTTATTGTTTTATCTATTTTATATCATTAGGACTTTATTTTTTGGAGCAGTTTTAGGTTCACAGCAAAATTGAGGGGAAGGTATAGAGATTTCCCACACGCCCCCGGCCCTTACATGTGCATATCCTCACCCCCTACCAACACCCCCTACCTGATGGTACATTTGTTACAATGGACGAACCTACACTGACGCATCATAATCACTCAAAGTCTGTAGTTTACGTTATGGTTTACTTTTGGTGGTGTACGTTCTATGAGTTTGGACAAAATGTACAATGACATGTATCCATCATGATAGTATCATACAGAGTATTTTCACAGCCCTAAAAGTCCTCTGTGCTCTGCTTATTCACCCATCTCTCCACCTCCAACCCCTGGCAACCACTCCTTTTCCTGTCTCCATAGTTTTGCCTCTTCCAGAACCTCTTATAGGTGGAATCCTATCGTATGCAGCCTTTTCAGATTGGTTTCTTTCACTTAGTAACCTACATTTGTAGTTCCTACATATCTTTTCATGGCTTGATCGCTCACTTCTTTTTAACACTGAATAATATTCCATTGTCTAGATGTACCACAGTTTATTTCTCCATTCACCCACTGAAGGACATCTTGGTTGCTTCCAAGTTTTGTTAATTATGGATAAAGCTGCTAGAAACATCTGCGTGCGGGTTTTGGTGTGTGATTGCTGGATCATACGGTAAGAGTATGTTCAGTTTTGTAAGAAACCACCAAACTGTATTCCAAAGTGGCTGGATCAGTTTGCAATCCCATCAGCAATGAATGAGAGTTTCCTATTGCCCCACGTTTTCTCCAGCCTTTGGTGTTGTCAGTGTTCCCGATTTGGGCCATTCCAATAGGTGTGTAATGGTATCTAAGTGTTGTTTTAATTTGCATTTCCCTGATGACATATGATGTGGAGCAGCTTTTCATATGTTTGCTTGTCATCTGTATGTCTCCTTTGGTGAGATTCCTGTTAAGGTCTTTGGCCCATTTTTCAATTGCATTGTTTGTTTTCTTATTGTTGAGTTTTAAGAGTTCTTTGCAGATTTTGGATAACAGTGCTTTATCAGATGTGTCGTTTGTAAATATTTTCTCCCAATCTGTAGCTTGTCTTCTCAGTCTCTCGGTGTATATTCAACTTTTAAGATTTAATTTAATTTTAAAGGTAGTACAAAATCTTATCTTCTTTGGGGGAAAAAAAAAGACACAGAACAAAATCTGCCTTGACTTTTACCCCCCATCTGAGTCCACTCTCGCCATGACCCATGTGTTATGCCTGTTACCTCTCCCAAGTGTATTCTTCCCCACTTTTCTCTTTGTGCTTTTATTTGTACATATTTCTATTCCTGTGGGAAATATATAGCTCTATTTTGTGTGCATGTGGTTTACATAAATGCTGGCATATCGTGCTTATTCTTTGCCCGTCACAGCCATGCTGTGTCTTGAAGATCCAGTCATGTCAGGACCTACACAGCTATCTTGTTCTAAGCATAGCATTGTACTCCGTTAAATGGTATATCACAATTCATTTAGCCTTTTCTTGTTGATGGATACTTGGGTTGCTCCCAATTTTTTCTTTCGTCCCTTTATAAAAATTATTTTTTAAAATTTTGATCAAATTCATGTACATTTATGATATTAAAAATTAAATAATATTATGATGTTTATAGCAAAAGTCAATGATGCATTCCCCCACCCTACTCCCTCACATGCATATATACACACACCCATCCCTCCAGAGTCCTGCTCCTTCAAGAAAATGACTTACTACTCTTTCAGCTGTTTCTTCTGATATTTACCTCCATATTTCTGAATAAGATGCTTATGTGCTATTTCTTGAATTATCAACCTGAGGCATGCTCTGCTGCCTTCCTCTTGTAGTAGATGCAAATTTCTTGCCACCCACTTACTTGCCTCCTCTCTTTTTTCCTTCTTATATAGTTACATGACAACTTTCTGGTTAAATCATATTCTCTGTTTACATTATTGTGACTGTGGAAGTATTTTTTTCCTGCTGAGCTGTGGTTCTCAATGCTAACTGTACTCAGGGAGCTTTAAAATCACCCAGGGAGATTTAAATAATCCTGAAGCCCAACCTGCACCCCAGATCGATTAAGTCAGGCTACCTTCAGCTTTTTCCTTCTCAACCTTCCATCAAATGTTTTATTTCTGCTCTTATGTTTTCGTTTTTAAAATTTATTTATTTATTTATGGCTGCATTGTGTCTTTGTTGCTGCACGTGGGCTTTCTCTAGTTGCAGCGAGCGGGGGCTACTCGGGGGCTACTCTTCGTTGCGGTGCGTGGGGTTTCTCACTGAGCCTGGAGCATAGGCTCTAGGTACACAGGCTTCAGTAGTTGTGGCACACCGGCTCAGTAGTTGTGGCTCACGGGCTCTAGAGTGCAGGCTCAGTAGTTGTGGCGCATGGGCTTAGTTGCTCCCCGGCATGTGGGATCTTCCCGGACCAGGGCTCGAACCCCTGTCCCCTGCACTGGCAGGAGGATTCTTAACCACTGCGCCACCAGGGAAGTCCTGCTCTCATGCTTTTAATTTTCAAGAACTCTTTCTTGTTTTCTGATTGCTTCTTGTAGCAGACACTGCTGCCGTAAGCCCTTGGCATTCAACCCTATATGCTGCCCAAAGCTGTTTGCTGCAAATATCTATGACGCCTGCCCAAGGGCTGTTTTTTCTTCCAAGTAGCATCCTCAGCCTGAGTGCAGGACAAGTTAGAAGTAATGAAGATCACTTCCCTCGGAAGCAGTGTGTTCTTATGCACTTGTTGGGTTATTTCTGAGGGATGTTCTACACCATCTCCAATAGGTCCCCAGCAAGATAGATGCCCACAGTAGTAACTGGCTGGAATAACACACCTTTTATTGTCTTCCTTTCTCCTCCTGTCTCACTTCCCAACTCCTCAACCAGTTTTTCTGGGATTACCTGCCAAAAATCACTTGCATTGGAATCATTGTCTCAGATTCTGCTTCTAGGGAAATCCAACCAAGACACTCCTTCTTCTCAATTTAATAGAATCTTATTCATGTTTCATGGATGCAATACCTTATTGTCTCTCTGAGGATATTAATTATAAGTGAGATATAACATTTGTTTAAAAAATTTCACTCTTGCTGCTACATAGAGACTTAGCTTGGCCTGTAATATCTGCAGGTTGATTTTCTTGGGTTTCTCCAGAGATAACACTCCAGTTTCCCACTGTGATGAGGATATGTGCCCTGCTAGCAGCATCATTAGAGCCAAGTGGAAGGAGGGACCAGGGTTCTTCCTAGTCAGCATCTGGACTTTCCTATTACATTCCTGTTTGTAGTATAGTGATTCTGCCTACCTTCCGCTGTGTCTGGTGTCCTTAGGTCTGGAGCTCCCTGGTTCCATTTTTCTGTAGAATGAACTTCTGTCAAGGATGGGAAGGGGTAGTTGCCTGGCTGTATCAGAACTGAAAGGGGCCCTAGGTGGTTATTATTCCAGTTACAATTGCTAAGTAAAAAGTCACCCAAAACTAATCAAAACAATAGGTATTTTAACCTCTGTCATAGTTTCTGTGACTAAAGAATTTGGGAAAGGGCTTCTGGCTTGAGATCTCTCACGAGGTTACAACCAGAAGGTGACTGAGGCTGGAATAGCAGGGGGCCAGGCATATCTCTCTCTCTGTCTCTCTCTGTCTCTGTCTCTGTCTGTTTTTCCTTCTCTCTCTCCTTAGTCTCAGGTCCACTCCATGGGGTTTGGAGGCTACTTTGAGCTTCCTCACAGCATGGTGGTCTCAGGACAGTCACAGTGCTTACATGGGGGCTTAGGATTCCAGCACCAGAGTTCCAGCTTTGGAAATTACACAACATCACTTCCACGCATTCTGCTGTTACAAGCCTGTCCCAATTCAAGGCGAGGGGACAGACCTTGGTCACATTGCGGAATCCATGTGGAATGAGAGATACCGCTGTGACCATCTTTGGAAAATACGATGTGCCACTGTGGTCTCACTGCTTCTCATACGCGGTTCCAAGCCATGCTTCTGTTGGTAATCCCTCTCCACCTCTGACACATTGTTCTGACTCAATTCCTGGCATTTTTGGATTTAGTCTGTAAATCTTCCTGCTTCTCATGGGGGGGCCCCCATGTACAGATTTGCAAGCTGGGCAGCACACAGTGGAACCACACCTTAGGGGTGCCATTCACCTTGTAAACATTGCCACTTTGTCTATTAAGATCATTTTCCAGCAGATGGCAGTAAAGGGGGGTGGGGGTGGGAAAGAGCATATTCTGTTAATTTCCCTCCAGATGGAAGTCAAGTATCTAGCGCTACTTCCTCTTCACACAAAGAGGCTGTAAGGCTAGCAGGTAGCCTGGCTGCTTGTTGGCACCCCCTTCTGCAGGTACTTTCTGCTTTAACTCACCTGCTCTCCACCTCCTCAAAATGTAGCCCCTTTCATCTGCTACTGTCCTCTCACCTGTTCTTTTTTGGGTTGATATCTTTCGGTTAGATACTCTGATTTTGGTAGGGTTTTGGGAGTGGGCAAATACATGTCCTCAATCTATTATTTTAACTGAAACGTTTCCAACTTTTCCCTAATATAAATTGCTGCAATAACACCTCATTGTGCACATAGCAAATGTTAATATCTCTTTGTATAGTTTACTTTTACAAAAATGGATCATGCTATACACGTTGTTGGGCAATTTGCTGTTTTCACTTAATATATTCTGGGCATCTTTCAAGGTCAGTTTATGTAGTTCAACATTTTTCGTTATGTTAGCTGTGTAATGTTCCATGGTAGGGACAGGAACTTTATTTCAGAGGACAGCAAAGGAAGGAAAAACACCTTTTCATCACTCCTTATCCCCCAGGTGGAGGGACGAGTCCCCAGAGGAGTGCCCCCAGGTCAGGCAGAGGGTCTGGTCAGGGGGGATGGGGTGTACATAGTTTTAACTATATCCTTGACTCTATGTACATAATCATAACCATAGTGTGGACACTTGAGATCCTGTTTTTTCCTCCCCTGGCTTTTTGTTAGAAACCAGGATTTCTCAACTTCGGCACAATTCACATTGTGACCAGAGAATTCTTTGTTGTGGGCTGGTCTGTGCATTGGAGGATGTGTCACAGCATCCTTGGCCTCCACCCACTAGATGCCAGTAGCATTTCTCCACCACCCCCCCACCCAGTTGTGACAAATAAAAATGTCTCCATGCTTTGCCTAATGTTCTCCGTGGCAAAATCACCCTCAGTTGAAAACTGATCTGAGGTTCTGTTAGCAACAAGTGACCCAGATAGCTGTTTTTGCTTCCTTTGTTTCTGGTAAAACTAGGTATTTATGATTTTCTAGGAGAGGACGTCTATTCCCCCCATGCCATTCCCCTGTGTGCCAAATAGGGTGTGAATTTCTCTTAATTTACTCTCAGATTTTTTATCAAGTTCATCTGCTGGTTTTCTTTTAAATAACTTTGAGGAACTTTCAAATGTAATGCATATTTCTGGTTAAAAGTTGAAAAATACAAAAAAGCACAGGAAAGAAAATTTAAATTTTCCCTTTAGGCTCCCTCCAGATAATCACTGATAATATAATTTTGGTGATTACTCTTATAGCCTTCCAGTCTTTTTTCTCTCTCTACCTCTGTGTAGAATGTGTGTGTGTATATACACACATACATGTATATATACATGTATGTATAACATTTTGGGCAAACCCCTCTTTTTCATATAACATTGTAATATCTCTTCTTGCTTTAAGCCCCAGAGTCCTTTGCAATCACTCTCTTGCATCTGGAGAGCTACTCCTTACTGTTCAAGTTCTGATTGTTTATACTGATTAAGGTGATCACTTGTCCATACCATTTTTTTGTTGTTGTTGTTGGTTTGTTTTTTGCGGTACGCGGGCCTCTCACTGTTGTGGCCTCTCCCGTTGCGGAGCACAGGCTCCGGACGCACAAGCTCAGCGGCCACGGCTCATGGGCCCAGCCGCTCTGTGGCATGTGGGATCTTCCCGGACCGGGGCACGAACCCGTGTCCCCTGCATCGGCAGGTGGACTCTCAACCACTGCGCCACCAGGGAAGCCCCCATACCATTTTTGAAATACAGCAAATGACCTCTGTTCCCTGTTAAAGTACAACTTTAAAAACATTAAAAACATGACTGGGACGGGAACCAAGATGGCAGAGTAGAAGGACGTGCTCTCATTCCCTCTTGCGAGAACACCAGAATCTCAACTAGCTGCTGGACAATCATCAACAGGAAGACACTGGAACTCACCAAAAATGATACCCCACATCCAAAGACAAAGGAGAAGCCACAATGAGATGGTAGGAGGGGCCCAATCACAGTAAAATCAAATCCCATAACTGCTGGGTGGGTGACTCACAGACTGGAGAACACTTATACCACAGAAGTCCACCCACCGGAGTGAAGGTTCTGAGCCCCATGTCAGGCTTCCCAACCTGGGGGGCCAGCAACGGGAGAAGGAATTCCTAGAGAATCAGACTTTGAAGGCCAGTGGGATTTGATTACAGGACTTTGACAGGACTGGGGGAAACAGAGACTCCACTCTTGGAGGGCACACACAAAGTAGTAGGGGAAGGAGCAGTGAACCCAGGGGAGAATGAACCAGACCCACCTCCTAGTGCTGGAGGGTCTCCTGCAGAGGCAGGGGGTGGCTGTGGCTCACCGTGGGGACAAGAACACTGGCAGCAGAAGTTCTGGGAAGTACTCCTTGGCATGAGCCCTCCCGGAGTCTGTCATTAGCCCCACCAAAGAGCCCAGGTAGGCTCCAGTGTTGGGTTGCCTCAGGCCAAACAACCAACAGGGAGGGAACCCAGCCCCACCCATCAGCAGTCAAGCAGATTAAAGTTTTACTGAGTTCTGCCCACCAGAGCAACACCCAGCTCTACCCACCACCCGTCCCTCCCATCAGGAAACTTAACACAAGCCTCTGAGATAGCCTCATCCACCAGAGGGCAGACAGCAGAAGCAAGAAGAACTACAATCCTGCAGCCTGTGGAACAAAAACCACATTCACAGAAAGATAGACAAGATGAAAAGGCAGAGGGCTATGTACCAGATGAAGGAACAAGATAAAACCCCAGAAAAACAACTAAATGAAGTGGAGATAGATAGGCAACCTTCCAGAAAAAGAATTCAGAATAATGATAGAGAAGATGATCCAGGACCTCGGAAAAACAATGGAGGCAAAGATCGAGAAGATGCAAGAAATGTTTAACAAAGACCTAGAAGAATTAGAGAACAGACAAACAGAGATGAGTAACAAACAGAGATGAGTAACAATAACTGAAATGAAAACTACACTAGAAGGAATAAATAGCAGAATAACTGAGGCAGAAGAATGGATAAGTGACCTGGAAGACAGACGGGTGGAATTCACTGCTGCAGAACAGAATAAAGAAAAAAGAATGAAAAGAAATGAAGACAGCCTAAGGTCCCAGAAGGAGAAGAGAGAGAGAAAGGACCCAAGAAAATATTTGAAGAGATTATAGTCGAAAACTTCCCTAGCTTGGGAAAGGAAATAGCCACCCAAGTCCAGGAAGCACAGAGGGCTTCCCTGGTAGCGCAGTGGTTGAGAGTCCGCCTGCCAATGCAGGGGACACGGGTTCGTGCCCTGGTCTGGGAGGATCCCACATGCCGTGGAGCAGCTAGGCCCATGAGCCATGGCCAAGGAGCCTGCACGTCCAGAGCCTGTGCTCTGCAACGAGAGAGGCCACAGCAGTGAGAGGCCCGCGTACCGCAAAAAAAAAAAAAAAAAAAAAGAGGGCTTTCCTGGTGGCGCAGTGGTTGAGAGTCCGCCTGCCGATGCAGGGGACACGGGTTCGTGCCCCGGTCCGGGAAGATCCCACATGCCGCGGAGCGGCTGGGCTCGTGAGCCATGGCCGCTGAGCCTGCACGTCCGGAGCCTGTGCTCCGCAACGGGAGAGGCCACAACAGTGAGAGGCCCACGTACCACCAAAAAAAAAAAAAAAAAGAAAGCTGGAGTAGCAATACTCATATCAGATAAAATGGACTGTAAAATAAAGAATGTTACAAGAGACAAGGAAGGACACTACATAATGATCAAGGGATCAATCCAAGAAGAAGATGTAACAATTATAAATATATATGCACCCAACATAGGCGAACCTCAATTCATAAGGCAACTGCTAACAGCTCTAAAAGAGGAAATCGACAGTAACACAATAATAGTGGGGGACTTTAACACCTCACTTACACCAATGGACAGATCACCCATAATGAAAATAAATAAGGAAACAGAAGCTTTAAATGACACTAGACCAGATAGATTTAATCGATATTTATAGGACATTCCATCCAAAACCAGCAGATTACACTTTCTTCTCAAGTGCGCACAGAACATTCTCCAGAATAGATCACATCTTGGTTCACAAATCAAGCCTCAGTAAATTTAAGAAAATTGAAATCATATCAAGCATCTTTTCTGACCACAATGCTATGAGATTAGAAGTCAATTACAGGAGGAAAAAACTTGAAAAACACAAACACATGGAGGCTAAACAATACGTTACTAAATAACCAAAAGATCACTGAAGAAATCAAAGAGGAAATCAAAAAATACCTAGACACAAAAGACAATGAAAACACGATGATCCAAAACCTATGGGATGCAACAAAAGCAGTTCTAAGAGGGAAGTTTATAGCTATACGAGCCTACCTCAATAAACAAGAAAAATCTCAAATAAACAATCTAACCTAATCTACACCTAAAGGAACTAGAGAAAGAAGAACAAACAAAACCCAGTTGGCAGAAGGAAAGAAATCATAAAGATCAGATCAGAAATAAATGAAAAAGAAATGAAGGAAATGATAGCAAAGATCAATAAAACTAAAAGCTGGTTCTTTGAGACGATAAACAAAATTGATAAACCATTAGCCAGACTCATCAAGAAAAAAAGGGAGAAGACTCAAATCAATAGAATTAGAATTGAAAAAGGAGAAGTAACAACTGACACTACAGAAATACAAAGGATCATGAGAGATTACTACAAGCAACTCTATGCCAATAAAATGGACAACCTGGAAGAAATGGACAAATTCTTAGAAATGCACAACCTGCTGAGTCTGAACCAGGAAGAAATAGAAAATATGAACAGACCAATCACAAGCCCTGAAATTGAAACGGTGATTAAAAATCTTCCAACAAACAAAAGTCCAGGACGAGATGGCTTCACAGGTGAATTCTATCAAACATTGTTTGTTCTATCAAACATTTAGAGAAGAGCTAACACCTATCCTTCTCAAACTCTTCCAAAATATAGCAGAGGCCTCATTCTACGAGGCCACCATCACCGTGATACCAAAACCAGACAAAGATGTCACAAAGAAAGAAAACTACAGGCCAATATCACTGATGAACATAGATGCAAAAATCCTCAACAAAATACTAGCAAACAGAATCCAACAGCACATTAAAAGGATCATACACCATGATCAAGTGGGGTTTATTTCAGGAATGCAAGGATTCTTCAATATACGCAAATCAATCAACGTGATAAACCATATTAACAAATTGAAGGAGAAAAACCATATGATCATCTCAATAGATGCAGAGAAAGCTTTCGACAAAATTCAACACCCATTTATGATAAAAACTCTGCAGAAAGTAGGCATAGAGGGAACTTTCCTCAACATAATAAAGGCCATATATGACAAACACACAGCCAACATCGTCCTCAATGGTGAAAAACTGAAAGCATTTCCACTAAGATCAGGAACAAGACAAGGTTGCCCACTCTCATCACTCTTATTCAACATAGTTTTGGAAGTTTTAGCCACAGCAATCAGAGAAGAAAAAGAAATAAAAGGAATCCAAATCGGATAAAAAGAAGTAAAGCTGTCACTGTTTGCAGATGACATGATACTATACATAGAGAATCCTAAAGATGCTACCAGAAAACTACTAGAGCTAATCAATGAATTTGGTAAAGTAGCAGGATACAAAATTAATGCACAGAAATCTCTGGCATTCTTATACACTAGTGATGAAAAATCTGAAAGTGAAATTAAGAAAACACTCCCATTTACCATTGCAACAAAAAGCATAAAATATCTAGGAATAAACCTACCTAAGGAGACAAAAGACCTGTATGCAGAAAATTATAAGACACTGATGAAAGAAATTAAAGATGATACAAATAGATGGAGAGATATACCATGTTCTAGGATTGGAAGAATCAACATTGTGAAAATGACTCTACTACCCAAAGCAATCTACAGATTCAATGCAATCCCTATCAAACTACCACTGGCATTTTTGACAGAACTAGAACAAAAAATTTCACAATTTGTATGGAAACACAAAAGACCCCAAATACCAAAGGCATCTTGAGAACGAAAAATGGAGCTGGAGGAATCAGGCTCTCTGACTTCAGACTATACTACAAAGCTACAGTAATGAAGCCAGTATGGTACTGGCACAAAAACAGAAATATAGATCAATGGAACAGGATAGAAAGCCCAGAGATAAACCCATGCACATATGGTCACCTTATCTTTGATAAAGAAGGCAAGAATATACAGGGGAGAAAAGACAGCCTCTTCAATAAGTGGTGCTGGGAAAACTGGACAGGTACATGTAAAAGTATGAAATTAGAACACTCCCTAACACCATACACAAAAATAAACTCAAAATGGATTAAAGACCTAAATGTAAGGCCACACGCTATCAAACTCTTAGACATAGGCAGAACACTCTGACATAAATCACAGCAAGATCCTTTTTGACCCACCTCCTAGAGAAATGGAATTAAAAACAGAAATAAACAAATGGGACCTAATGAGACTTAAAAGCTTTTGCACAGCAAAGGAAACCATAAACAAGACGAAAAGAC
The DNA here is from genome assembly GCF_964270905.1 of Leucopleurus acutus. Classification (NCBI taxonomy): domain Eukaryota; kingdom Metazoa; phylum Chordata; class Mammalia; order Artiodactyla; family Delphinidae; genus Leucopleurus; species Leucopleurus acutus. The sequence continues at coordinate 26,932,371 of NC_139162.1, forward strand.
AGCCCTCAGAATGGGAGAAAATATTTGCAAATGAAGCAACTGACAAAGGATTAATCTCCAAAATTTACAAGCAGCTCATGCAGCTCAATAACAAAAAAACAAACAACCCAATCCAAAAATGGGCAGAAGACCTAAATAGACATTTCTCCAAACAAGATATACAGACTGCCAACAAACACATGAAAGAATGCTCAACATCATTAATCATTAGAGAAATGCAAATCAAAACTACAATGAGATATCATCTCACACCGGTCAGAATGTCCATCATCAAAAAATCTAGAAACAATAAATGCTGGAGAGGGTGTGGAGAAAAGGGAACACTCTTGCACTGTTGGTGGGAATGTAAATTGATACAGCCACTATGGCGAACAGTATGGAGGTTCCTTAAAAACTACAAATAGGACTACCATACGACCCAGCAATCCCACTACTGGGCATATACCCTGAGAAAACCATAATTCAAAGTGAGTCATGTACCAAAATGTTCATTGCAGCTCTATTTACAATAGCCTGGACATGGAAGCAACCTAAGTGTCCATCAACAGATGAATGGATAAAGAAGATGTGGCACATATATACAATGGAATATTACTCAGCCATTAAAAGAAATGAAATTGAGTTCTTTGTAGTGAGGTGGATGGACCTAGAGTCTATCATACAGAGTGAAGTAAGTCAAAAAAAAAAAAACAAAAACAAATACCGTATGCTAACACATATATATGGAATCTAGGGGGAAAAAAAGGTCATGAAAAACCTAGGTGTACGATGAGAATAAAGACACAGACCTAGTAGAGCATGGACTTGAAGATATGGGGAGGGAGAAGAGTAAGCTGGGACAAAGTGAGAGAGTGGCAATATATACACTACCAAACATAAAACAGATAGCTAGTGGGAAGCAGCCGCATAGCACAGGGAGATCAGCTTGGTGCGTTGTGACCACCTAGAGGGGTGGGATAGGGAGGGTGTGAGGGAGGGAGACACAAGAGGGAAGAGATATGGGAACATATGCATATATATAACTGATTCACTTTGTTATAAAGCAGAAACTAACACACCATTGTAAAGCAATTATACTCCAATAAGGATGTTAAAAAAAAAAAGTCACATGCACCCCAGTGTTCATTGCAGCACTATTTACAATAGCCAGGTCATGGAAGCATCCTAAATGCCCATCTACAGACGAATGGATAAAGAAGATGTGGTACATATATACAATGGAATATTACTCAGCCATAAAAAGGAATGAAATTGGGTCATTTGTTGAGACGTGGATGGATCTAGAGACTGTCATACAGAGTGAAGTAAGTCAGAAAGAGAAAAACAAATATCATATATTAACACATGTACGTGGAACCTAGAAAAATGGTACAGATGAACCAGTATGTAGGGCAGAGTTGAGACACACATGTAGAGAACAAACGTATGGACACCAAAGGGGGAAAGCCGCGGGGTGGTGGAGATGGTGGTGTGATGAATTGGGCGATTGGGACTGACATGTATACACTGATGTGTATAAAATTGATGACTAATAAGAACCTGCTGTATAAAAAAAATAAATTAAAAAAAAAACATGACTCTAATACAAATGAGAATGCACCCAAGATATATTTAATTTGTTAATGAGAGAACCAGCAGGACAGTGAAAGATGGTGCAGAGGAGAGTTAGAGGAAAAGGGATTATATAGTCCATCAGAAAAGACATGCTTAAATCAGTTTGCTTCTTTAGAGACAACACTAATTACTATTCTGCAGGGCAATAAAACTGTAACCTTTGGGGTTATCTTTTCTACCAGACAAAAATCATTTGCATCTATACCAAGCAAAGTTCTACAAGCTAACACACAACTTTACAGAATCTGGGACCCAAGCAATAGGAAAGTTTAAGTCAAACAAAGGTACATCCCCCAGATAATGAAATAATAATTCAGAGGTGGTCTGTTAGACAATGCTCCAGCATAAGCTGAAAGGAGATGCATTCCTCCTTTTGCTTTATTTCCAAGTTTGGGATAATTTTTCTTAATATCCCTATTCTTTACTCTGGTTCCCCAAGAAAATTCTGCACAGTATTTCCCGAAGGGAAAGTGGCCATGGTTTCTGTGGTCCCCTTGGAATCTCTCATCTTCTCATCTTCCTTCCCTCTACCCACATTCTAGGAAGGTGAGATCAGTCCCCAGGAACCTGGGTATTTCCAATGAGCTGCTATACCTGTCAAGGTCTCCTATTCAGTATGGCCCTGCTCCTTCCTTTCTCTCTCTCTCTCTCCCCTTCCTTTCTTTTTTTCAAAACGTATCATCCTATACTTTGAGTTAATATGCTGCTTTTATTTTTTTTGGGCTGCGCTGCATGGCATGTGGGATCTGAGTTCCCCAAACAGGGATCGAACCCAGGCTCCAGCAGTGAAAGCGTGGAGTCCTAACCACTGGTCCACCAAGGAATTCCCTCTTCTTCCTTTCTTACTTACTTTCATTTTAAAAAATATATAACTGCTTTACTGAGATCTAACTCACTTACCATACACTCATTTAAAGTGTACAATTCCATGTTTTTTGGTTTGTTCACAGAGTTGTGAACTAAGTTTTAAAACATTTTCATCACCCCAAAAAGAAACCCTATTCCCATTAGCAGTCACTCTCTATTACCTCCCAGCTCCTGGCAAACAGTAACCTACATTCTATCTCTATGTATTTGCCTGTTCTGGACATTTTCTATAAATGGAATCATACAACATGTGAATCTTTTGTGTCTGGTTTCTTTCATTTAGCATAATATTTTCAAGGTCCATCCATGTTGTACCATGTATCAGAACTTCATTCCTTTTTATTGCCAAATTGCATTTCCTTGGGTAGACATATCACATTTTAATCAGTTGATGAACATATGAGTTGTTTCCACTTTTTGGATCTCATGAAAAATGCTGCTATAAACATTAGTTACAAGTTTTGTGTGGACATATGTTTCGGTTTCTCTTGGGTATATGCCTGGAAGTGGAATTTCTGGAGCATATGGTAACTTTATATCTGACTTTTTAGGAGCTGCCAAGCTGTTTTCTAAAGTGGCTGCACCATTTTACATTCCCATCAGCAGGGTAGGAGGTTCTGATTTCTCCATATCCTTGTCAACACTTGTTATTATCCGTCTTTTTGATTAAAGCCATCCTAGTATTACCTAACCAAGTTCATTTAAAGCCATCCTAATATTACCTAACCAAGTTCATTTGCCTGACGTGCAAAACACTGAGACGCCGAGTTTTGCAGCAAAGAAAGGGTTTATTTAAGAGGCAGCCAAGTGAGGAGATGGGAGAACAAGTCTCAAATCTGCCTCCTCGAAGGCGAGGGGCTTGGGATATTTATAGGATTAGGAAGTAGGTTGGTCTTAGGAATGGGGAAAGGAGGTAGGGAAAAGGTGAGGTAATCGGTATGCTGCTCAGGCATATCTGAGTTACATGCCTCTTCACGGGATGCATGTTCAAAAATGGAGGCGCTTAGAGGGGGTGGAAGAGGATTGGATCCGGAGTTTGGGATTAGCAGATGCAAGCTATTATATATAGGATGGATAAACAACAAGACCCTACTGTATAGCACAGGGAACTATATTCGATATCCTGTAATAAACCATAATGGAAAAGAAAAAGAAAAAATGGAGGCATTTAACGTGACCTGAGGGTGGAGTTTTCGGCCCTCTCATATCAAAAGGTCACCAAGCGGACACTCGCGCATGCCCAGTTGGAGGGTCAGTGGTCCTATCCAGTCTTAACCTGCTCAGCTCTAATTAGACATAGCCGACTCCGAGTTCCCGGGAAACAAGCTCTGGCAAGCTTCCTGTTGTTTAGGCTATGTGCAACTTGAAGGACATGCAAGGTATTTTGTAGCAACAGTTAAAACTACCTTGATTAGTGAAGGCAGGTTACAGGTGTAATGGATTTAACTCCTGATTACCCACAGTTTCACCAGTGGGTGTGAAACGGTATCTCATTGTACTTTTGTGGCTTTGCGTCTTAAGCCAGTCTTGCACAGAAATGAATTTTGCACACAGTCAAGGTCCTCAGTCCAGTGGCCTCAAGGTTTAAGTCTCTCTTGGTGAGTTGAGCCTGATGGATGAATGAAGACTGCCCTGCTGAGCCATCCCACAGATGGGGGCCCCCAGAGGGGCAGGGCAGCTAAACCAAGCCCTGCCCATCTTGGGGAAAGCATCTAGAATGCATGCTCTTCTGGCCAAGTGTGGATCATGTAAATACCCAGGTTGTGTGAGGCAAGGGAGGGGAGGAATGCAGCCTGGCCCTCGGCTGGACTGCTTCCAGGAGGTCCCAGACTTCTGTAAGCTGTCTTTTGACTACTGGCCAGAACAAAATGACCTCCTTCAACACCCTGCCACACCATCAGAGATTCCACCACTTTCCCAGAGCTAAGTAAATAAGTTGCTGCCTTTTCAAAAATGTGAATGCTTCTGGGACGAGTAGGCATCTTGCAAGAAGTCAATACCTTATTGTGAATTAGCTTATCAGATGGTCACCCACATCCTGCAGAGACAGGGCAGAGACAGAGGAAGTGGGAGCTTTGACTCACTGGGAAGGATGGGGGAGGGATGGATTGAAAAGGGGTAGCTCTGCTCAAGGGGTAACATTGCAGGAGGCTAGGACAGGGCCAGAGTTGGGATAAGGAGGCTGCTGGGAAAGGTTTCACCTCCATTCATCAACTGATAAACAGTGATCATGATTAGTGTATTATATGCCCCATGTCGTGCACGACATAAGTATTCTTTTTTATTTTTTATTATTTTTTTATAAGTATTCTATTTTTTTAATTTATTCATTTATTAACAAACACTTATGTAGCACTGTGTGCCACCACGGATCTCTCACACTCCACCCGCTACATCTAATTTATTACAGATTCCATTGGCTCTCCCTGAAAAATGATTTTGGAATCTGACCCTTTCTCACCACCTTCCTAGCCGGGGTGCTCACCCACTGGTTTACTGTAAGTCTCTCCCTCTGGTCTTCCGGCTTCCATACTTGCAGTCAGAGCAACCCTTTTAAAACGGTCTCTCCTGTATTCGAAATGCTCCAATGGCTTCCTATCTCAGTCACTATAAAAACCGAAGTCTTTACAATGCAAGGTGCTACCTGAACTAGCCCCTCTTACCTGGCTGACGCCATCTGCCTATTGGCTCAACCACAGGACTCCTGCTGTTCCTCAGACACACCTGCATGCCTCTGCTGGGGCCAATTCAAGGACTGCAGCGTTCTGTCTAGAACACTCTTCTCCCAGAATCTGCATGGCTTATGCCCTCACTTGCTTCAAGTCTCAGCTTAAAAGGTCACCTCCTCAGAGAGGCCTTTCTGACCACTCCCTCCACCACCTAAAAGAGCCTGCGTGTGCCAGATTTCCACTGTCAGAAAAGAGGGTTACAAATATAGAGAGGGAGAAAACTAGAATGAATTCTATGGTGTTAGATTGGAATTGGAGATATGCAGTGAACTCACGGTTTCCAATAAACACAGATAGAGAAATAAATATAGAAGGAAAATAAAGTGTGTGTGTGTGTCTGTCTGTACGTACATATATACATATTCTCTAGCTCAGTCGACTGGAGAAGGCTTGCGAACAGCAATAAGAAATAAGAAAGAGTGAGCATATCTTGTGTTCAGATCTTGGTTTCTAAATACTCTTCTCCACTAAAAGGAATCAGGACACTTTGGAGAAATGGTTGATTCCAGGACTGGGGAAGCGAAAGTACAAGACGAACTAGGAACATTTTTTTTGTGCCAAAAAATAAGAAAGTGCTCGAAGGATGATGGAACATTGAGAGGATACAGGAGCCAGCTTGAAGGAGTTCCCGCTAGCCACATAAGGGACAGTTTGAACATCAAAATAACTAATGACAAGAACTGATTATAACTCATTGAATAAAATAGTAATCTATGAGTTCATACCAACATAAAGAAATAAATAGAGAATTTGATGAAGACCGGGATAAGTACACAGTTTTCAGAACACTTCTCCATAAAATATATATTCCTTAAAAAGGTAAAAAGAGTGACTTTACAGTGGAGAAATCTGGCAGACACTACCTTGATAATCAAGTGATTGAAGTTAGTATCAAAACTTTGGGTAACAGGATGATAGAAATTGTATGTCACCTGACAGGACGCTATGAGAACATGGAATTATTTCTGTAATATTTCTGCCAAGGATACATAATCTGAATCAAATCATGAAGAGATATGAGATAACCTCAAACTGAGGATCAGGCTACAAAAGTACTGGCCTATAATTTTCTAAAAGAAACTGAGGAACTGTTCTAAACAGAGAGAGTAAAGAGCCACAGCTAACTGTGTGGCGATGGATGTTACCACGACTCAGTGTGGTGATCACTTCACAACATATACATGTATGGAATCATTATGTTGTACACCTGAAACTAATATATGTCAATTATATCTCAATTTAAAAAAATGAAACATGACAACTAAATGCCACTTGTGGTTCTGGAAGGGATCCTTTTGCTCTAAAGGACATTACTGGGCAAATGGCAAAATTAGAACAGGGTGTAAGGATTACGGGGTCAGCAGAATGACATGATTCTTGCACTAATTAGGGTGAGTCCAGCCATGCCACCGGTGTCTACTGTGCTTGCCACCAGGGCTATCTTCTCCCAACCATCTCTCTCACTGTGGTCTATGTCTCCTCCTCCATTTTCGCAGTGAAGGGATTGGTCCCCACTTAGGGTTGTGGAGTTTTCATTTTCTTCTTGGGCTTAGATTGTGCTTTCTGGGGCTGGCAGATCATCCACAGGAAATTCTGTTGTACTTTGTGCTCTTGTGAGCAGCGGAGCTGGCAGGCCCCTGCAGTCATAGGGCTGGCCCATTGCTGGCACTTGGGCTTTCCATGTCATCTTCCAGTCAAACAGGAAGTCTTCTGCAAGCATCCAGAAATGATGCACTTCCTAAAACAAAAAGAGCTTGCAAGTGCAACATCTTTTAGTTTAGTTGGTTCTTTGTTGTTATTTTGTATGGTTTTTTTGTTATTCCTCAGGGTATATCCCCTAGTATCTGTTGGGGGAAATAAAAAGTATCAAATGTCAGCCTCACAGCCTTTTAAACAGATGCCTTAGGGTCCGGAGGAGGGACAGTCCCACTGTTTTCGTTTTGCCTCCAGCAATCAGAGCAGCCGGTCCTTCTGGACAGCAATGGCTTTTAGTATAGTACGGAACATTTTTCCTTTTGTGCATTGGGATCCTTCTGATGTATTGAGATGATCTCCAAAGTTCTGACGAAGACTGAGACCTCCAGGAAAATCTACAGACAAGGTTTGGAACTATCTTATGAATCAGTTGGATCTTTGCTGGTCAACCATCATCTATCACGAGCCTAACTAACTAGAAAGCTCATCAGAAGTGACCCAAAGAGGCAGATCTAAAACAACATCTCTTTTTTTTTGCAGTACGCGGGCCTCTCACTGTTGTGGCCTCTCCCGTTGTGGAGCACAGGCTCCGGACGCGCAGGCTCAGCGGCCATGGCTCACGGGCCCAGCCGCTCCGCGGCACGTGGGATCCTCCCGGACCGGGACACGAACCCGCGTCCCCTGCATCGGCAGGCGGACTCCCAACCACTGCGCCACCAGGGAAGCCCTAAAACAACATCTTAATATTTGGGTTTGTGCTGAAATTCTTCTGGATCACTAACAATAAGAACTAACATTAATTGAATATTTATCATGTGCCAGGAATATATTGAGGTAAAGTGAGATTAAGCAATTTATAATCAGAAACACAGCTAGTAAGTTTGAACAAGGGTTTAACCTGGCTGGGAAATGGACCAAGCAGAAAGATCCAGCTGCCAAGCTTTCACACTTGACCACATGCTCCAGTCTACAGCCTCATGAACTGAATGACCAGCACCAAATGCCACCTTATGCTTCTATCAACCATTTTCTTCAATTCTGAGAGGATCCATTACAATCTAGTTAAGGATTAAATCTTACTTGTCAAGACTGCAGTGATGATATTTTTCCCTTTTAAATGTTTATGAAGATATGGCAATAAAACATGAGAATCTGAAAACAAAACAAAACAAAACACCAGGGACTTCCCTGGCGGTCCAGTGGTTAAGACTTCACCTGCCAATGCAGGGGGTGCAGGTTCGATCCCTGGTCAGGGAGCTAAGATCCCACATGCCTCGGGGCCATAAAACCAAAACATAAAACAGAAGCACTATTGTAACAAATTCAGTAAAGACTTTTAAAAAAATGGTCCATATCAAAAAAACAAAAAAATCTTAAAAAAATAAATAATAACACCAACTGTAAAGTGACAAGCAAATATCTGGGATTTCTACTAGTGACATACTCGCAGGGGGCACTAATACTACTGGGCTTTGTTTGTTTTCATTTTTTTAATTTATTTATTTACTACATCCATAATGGAAGGAAATGCTCAATTTTATTTAGAGGTTAGTGAATAAAGATGTAATTTTCTTTCACCCAAGGTTATGAACCCAATGAGTTCTAGCCACTGACCCAGCCAGGTTAAGGACCCCTGGGTTAGTACGTGGTGAGTCTGACAGCCCAGAAATGGCTGCAGAAAAGGACCTGCAGAAAAGCCAAGGAGGAAATGATTCAGGCTTAAGTCAGGGCCAACTCTATAGGCATCAAGACAGGAAGGTGGAAGTGAGCTGCCAGCTGGACAGAAAACCAGCTGGACTTGGTGATGGATGGGAGGTGGGAGTGGATGGTGATTGTGGACAATTTGGAAGAGCAATTGGTCTGCCCGGAAGAGGATAAATGTTTGCTAAGTACAGTGGCCTTGCCAGGGGCTGTGGTGCCTGTTACTGTAGAGTTCAGCCCACGCCCCTCCAAATGCCCACCTCAGTCTCTCGGGGTGGGTGCAGCTCTCAGGGAGGTACTGCCTGCCCTTCAAAATAACCCCTCCACCTACCACTCACAACTGTGTGATGAAGGATCCATTCTGCAGGACTTCTGAGTCCAGACCCTCCTTCAAATGCAAATCCCCTTTAGAGAGATGTTATTGACATTTTAGTCTGAATGAGTTTATCTCTTTCCCTGTGAATAATAGGAGAGTTTGAGTTCACTAAGCTTCTCAGAAAGGATGGGTGATGGGGGACAGGGGTGAAAAGTGTGCCCCCTTTTGCAGTCAAACAAGGCTGAATAGGGCTTCCCCGGTGGTGCAGTGGTTAAGAGTCCATCTGCCAATGCAGGGGACACAGGTTCGAGCCTTGGTCCAGGAAGATCCCACATGCCGCGGAGCAACTAAGCCTGTGCGCCACAACTACTGAGCCTGCGCTGTGGAGCCCACGAGCCACAACTACTGAGTCCGTGTGCCACAACTACTGAGGCCCGTGCGCCTAGAGCCCGTGCTCCGCAACAAGAGAAGCCACCGCAGTGAGAGGCCTGTGAGAGGCCTGTGCGCTGCAACGAAGAGTAGCCCCCGCTCGCCGCAACTAGAGAAAGCCTGCATGCAGCAACGAAGACCCAACGCAGCCAAAAATAAAAAATAAATTAATTAATTTAAAAAAAAAAAAGGCTGAATAAAGAAGGACCCCACTGGAGCACCAGCAGAAAATTTCTGTTTCTAGTCTGGGCAGGCTGTGCCGCATCTGCTCCTGCCCCTCTGTGGGGACACCTGCTGGGTGGAGGGTGGAGTGGGTCACAATTTAAGGATGATTAAGAAAAAAAGAATCAAAGTGTGTTATCCCTAAGCAAGTTGTGGGAATGGAACCAGGTGGAGTGCCGACAGTGCGGCCCTAATGAACACACTTTATTCACCTGTCTGGAGCCTCAAAGACACACAGAAATGAGAGTGCAGCATTCCCTGTGGATTCCTCTGATTACAGAGAGGATTTAAGACCTTACTCCCCAACCCTCTACAACCTCCCAACTGGTGAAAAGCCCCCACTAACTCATAGGTTGCTGGGAGAAGGGCCAAGATAGTAAACAGCATGTAAACATTGGTTTTTTTTTCTGACTACAAAAGAAAAATCAAGTGATTCCCAGACTCAAAGGCACTTGTATCTCCTTGCAGTTCTTTTTCTATACATTTGTTACAAGCCTGAGAACTTATCTACTAAGTATGTATATACACTTTGGTACAAAGCAAAGCAAAGCAAAAGAACATACATTGTATTGTATGTTATTGTATTATATGTTCTTATTGCAGAGGAAAAGGCCTGGAAGGATACACACCAAACTGTGGGAATGTCGAAGGGAAAGAAGAACACTCTTCACTTTTAACCTCACTGACTGAGTTTCTTGAAGAATGTTTAGTAACTATATTCTACTGTATGAGTTTCTTGTTGCTGTTATAACAAATTACCACAAACTTGGTGGCTTAAAACAACACAGGTTTATTATCTTATAGTTCAAGAGGTCAGAAGTTCGAAATGGGTGTCATTGGACTAAAATCAAGGTGTGGGCAGGGCTGCATTCCTTCTGGAGTTGCTAGGTTAGAATGTGTCCTTGCCTTTTCCAGTTTCTGGAGGCTGACTACAATTCTTGGCTCACGGCCCCCTTCCACCTGTAGAGCCAGCAATTGCATCACGCTGACCTCTGCTTCCGTCTTCACGTCTACTTCATTGGCTCTCCTGCCTCTCTTTCCTTTATCAGGACCCTTGTGATTACATTAAGCCCACTTGGCTAATCCTGGATAATCTCCCCAACTCAAAATCCTTAACTTAATTGCATCTGCAAAGCCTCTTTTTCCATGTAAAGTAATATATTCACAGGTCACAGAGGTTAGAAAGTAGGGATCTCTGGGGAACAAGGTGGAGACTGCGGCATTATTCTGCTTACCACAATTACTTGTGTAATTTTTTAAAAACCTAATAAGAAACCTCATATAATAAAATTTTTCTCATCACTAAAAATTCCTGATAATCATAATTTCTAATGATGCCTAATATTTCACTGTAGGGATACACGATTTATTTAACTGGTCCCTCAATTGGGGATATTTAGGTTGTTTTACATTTTCATGATTTTAAAGATGGTGATTTTCATGATGAACATCTTTAGGTCTTTGGGGGGATATACTGAATCAGAAATGGACTTGGTGGTCAGAAAGACCAGAGTTCAAATCTAGGCTCTGCTTCAGTTATCCATGTCATTGGAGTCTTGGTTTCCACAACTGCAAAAAGGAGATCCTTACAATAGCTCCAACCTCACTGGAGTTTTAAACAGCTTTCTTGAGATATAATTCACATACTATACAATCCACCCAGTTAAGGGGTAAATTCAATGGTTTTTAGCCTCAGGGTTTTTGCAGGATTCAATGATATTGAACACACAAATTGTCACTACCATTAATAATTCTTTGATCATAATTGTCATCATTTTCTTGGGCTAGGTTCTAAGAATCAGCAATATAGCATAAAAGCCTGTAAACCTCTCAAATGTTTTGGAAATAGGCCTTGGAAAGATAGAAGGTGTTCTTGTGAGGGTTTTTTAATTTTGGAGGGGGGTTGGGGGTTATTTTTTAGTATTTGGATAGAATTTGGGGGCATAGGAGGAGCTGGCATTAAATTCTTGAGCCAGTTGACTCAAGATGCCCTCTTTCATTCTCCCTTGTGTAACCCTGAATTATGCTCATCCTGAAACACACACACACAGAGTAATTAGAGGAGGTTGATTCTGGTTCACTCAATGTCCCTACCCTGTCTGCCATCCCTGCCGAGCCACTGGCCTGTCCTTCTCCATATCCAAGTGAATCTTACTCCTTCAGTGAAAGCTGCATTGGTACCATCTCCAATCGCCCATCTTAATTCACACCAAGCACACTGCATGGCAAACTGGCAGGAAGGAGAGGAGGTGGGTATCTACCAAGTCCATGGAGTGCCTAACCTACCTACCAAGAAACCACAAAAGCATACTCCATTTGGCCGTGGGAGGACTGACTGCAGGTTTCAGGGCTGAGTTAGCCAAGTGTCAGCCAAATCCAACGGCATTTTTCACCAGAGTGTGTGGGCAAATCCTCAGGCATCCCGGCAGGTGTGGGAGCAGGTTACGTGAGATGGGTGCGGGTTAGGTGGTGAGGGATGAGAGAAAGGTGCAGGGAGGGTAGGTGGGGTCAGAGGTGGGTGAGGGTGGAGGTAAGGAGTGGAACCCCAGCTGGGACTGGACCTAGTAGTTAGACCAGTAGTTTGGAACCCTTTTTGGGCCATGGGCTCCTTTGAGAATCTGATGGATGCTAAGGACAGAATGCACACACACCCATATGCATAAACACACACACACACACACACACACACACACACACACTGACCCACAAATTTGCACAGTGTCAAGGTTTCCTTGAACCTAGGAAGCTCATCCAGGGCTCAGAATTGAAAACCTCCAGTCTAGACTAGTTCACAGGGACTTGTCAGAAAGAAATCCTAAGGCTGCATTAAGAATTTGAGAATGTTTGTGTCTTCTCATGCAACAGAGATTTAGGGAGGTTTGCAGGTTTGGGAATTAAATTCCAAAGCCCACTTATTCCATAAATGCTTTATTTATTTTTTTCCAGTTTTTATTTTGAAAATTTTCAAAGTACCAAAAAATTGCGAGCTCGTGTAGTCCAATCATATTCTCCAACTGTCAACATTTCTCTCTAATCTCTCCCCTCTTCCTTGCATGCTTGTGCTTTCAGGAACCCCTGTTTTTCTGGGGAACCATCTGAGAGTAAGTTGCAGATATTATGATACTTCATCCCTAAACACTTGGCATATAACTCCTAAGATCAAGAGAGTCTCCTGCCTAACCACAACATAATCCTCACACTCATAAAATTTAACATTGATACAATACTTTTATGTAATATACATCCTATATTCAAATTTCCTCAGTAGTCCCAATACGTAGTGTCCTTTTAGCTGTATTCTTTCTCCTTCCCTTCCTCCCTCTGTCTCTCTTTCCTTTCCTTCCTACCTTTTTCATTCAGGATCGAATCCAGAATGATACACTTCATTTAGTTATATCTCTCAGGCTCTTTAATCAAGAGCACTACTCCAGAGTTTTGGTTTTTTGTTTTGTTTTCTCTTGTGACACATCTTTTTGAAGAGTCCAGGCTAGTTGTTTTGCAGAATGCTCCCCAGTTTGGATTTGTCTGATTAAAGTTAAAATCTGGGGGCAAATGTTGTGTCCCTTCTTGATGCATCACATCAGAGGGTCAGTTAGTTCCTTACTGATGATGTTAAGTTTGATTCATGATTAGCGTGATGACCTCCAGGTTGCCCTTTGTAATTAATACATGCTCTGTAGGGTAACACTGTATTCACTGAAAGCCTTGAGCTGTGGCAGATGCTGGGTGAGACAGTGGTGAGCAACCAGACTCAGTTTTTGTTCTCACGCTGTTTCTACAGTAGAGGAAACAGACAAAAACCTAGGAAACAAATAATTAGAAAATATGCAGTTTTCTGAAGAATGTGGATGGGTGCTGGGATAGAGCAGTATCAACTCTAACATTTAAAGTGAACTTAAAGGTGAGACTTGAAGAGGAAAAAGGAGTCAGGCATAGGAAGATGGGAGTGGAGGGGGTGGAGGTGGCCCTGGCCAAGCTTGGAGGGTAGAAAAGAACTGAAAGATGGGCATGTGGTGATCTCAAGGACAGAAAAGTGATAGGAGGAAGGCCCTGGTCTGATAATAATAATATTGAGCATGTAGTATCTGCTAGACACTGTTCTAAGTGTATTACATGGCTTACCTTGTCTAATTTTCCCCATAGCCCTGTGAAGTAGGTGCCACTACTATTTTTATGCTGTAAAATCTACAACACAGAGAGATTAAGTTATTGACCCAAGGTCACACAGCTTGTAAGTAGCAGGGCTGGGATTCAGACCTGGGATGGATCTGACTCCACAGTCTGCGCCCTTAACTATATCAAAAGGGAGGAAACAGGGTCTCACCTGGAAAACAGAATATGAAAAAGGATTGGAGTCAGAGCAACCTGGGCTGAGTGAGGAAGTTCTGTTGACAAAAAAAAAAAAAAAATGTGGGATGGGAAAGCAAGAGAAAAGAAAGGCCCAGAAGATCAAAGAGAGAAGAGTGGGGCTTCCCTGGTGACGCAGTGGTTGAGAGTCCGCCTGCCGATGCAGGGGATACGGGTTCGTGCCCCTGTCCGGGAAGATCCCACATGCCGCGGAGCGGCTGGGCCCGTGAGCCATGGCCGCTGAGCCTGCGCGTCCGGAGCCTGTGCTCCGCAACGGGAGAGGCCACAACAGTGAGAGGCCCGCGTACTGCAAAAAAAAAAAAAAAAAAAAGAGTGTTCAGGGCTAGAAGACAACATAGTAAAATAGGCCAAAGTTTGGTTGGCTACCCCACCCTCAGTCCATGCCCCTAGCCTGTCCCTGCCGGCAGGACTCTCACAATTCTTCTCCTGCTCTCTGTGGTCCCAAACAAAACCAGGGTACTTACATGGTCCTAAAGTATCTCCCCACAAATTGCTTATTAATTACAAAGGGAAAAATAGGAACTTTACAGTGAGAAACCCGGCTGACTCCAACTTAACCAAGTGACAGAAGTGAACATACAGAGGGCTCTTAGGGAAGGTTCTGGAAGGAAATTTGGGGGAAAGCGTAAAAGAAGGGTTTCGTGAGGAAGGCTCTGGATGAGGAGAGAAGGGGAAGTCTTGAGATTCAAGAGTCTCTGGGTGATACGGCAGGGTCCATTGGGGGAAGATGGGGTGTCTCTGGGAGGGATGGGGAACTCTCTTGAGTTGGAGAGGTTCTGAGAGATAAGATCAAGTCATTAGGGAGGGACTTGATGGGAACTTTGTGTGACAAAAAGGTCACAACAGGGTCCGTTTGGGAGGTTGGGATGGGTAAACTCTGGATGACGAGAGAGTAGAGAGCTTCGGGTAGGGGTCTCTAGGAGACTCCTAAAAGGGTATACGAGGGGTAAGCCTCTAGAGCAGTAACCTGTGGGTGGACAAGACTCCGTGATGAGGGCGTTAGGCCAGACCGAGGATGGGGAGACTTGGAAGGTAGCCTTGAAGGGCGGGGCCGGGGGTGGGGCCGGGCCGCCGGGCGGGTCCCCCCGCGCAGCAGGGGGCGCTGTGAGCCCGGGAGGCCCCGGGCCGGGCGGCGGCCGCTCCTAGTGAGCGCGGCCCCTTTTCCGGGTGTCCTCCTCCTCCTCCTCCTCCTTCTCCTTCTTCGCCACCGCCGCCGCCGCTACCCTTTCCCCGGCCGGCGGCTGCCGCTGCTGGTGCAGCCATCGCCGCCGCCGCCGCCGCCGCCGCCGCCGCGGGGCCGCGAGCCAAGCGGAGGCCGCCGCGGAACGCGAGAGCCTCCCGCCCCGCCGCCCCGCCGGTCGCTCCAGGGCCGGGCCGGCTCGGCCGGCGCCCCCAGCGCCCCCAGCCCGCCCGCCCCCGCGGGCCCGGCCTGGCGCGGCCGCCCGCAGCCGCGCTCCTCCTCCTCCTCCGGCGGTCCGCGGCCCGCCGCCTCCTCCGCCTGCCGCCCCGCGACCCCCGCCGCGCCGCCGCCGCCTTAGGCGCCCCGCGGCGCCCCCCGGTCCCGCCCGCCATGCCCGGCCCGGCCGCGGGCAGCAGGGCCCGGGTCTACGCCGAGGTGAACAGCCTGAGAAGCCGCGAGTACTGGGACTATGAGGCTCACGTCCCGAGCTGGGGGTAAAGCCGCCGCCGTCCCCCGCCGGGCCCTCTCACCCCACCCCCGCCCGGCCGCCCCCCGACGCAGACCGCACTCGTTCCCCGCGATCTGACCCCCAGCGA
This sequence comes from Leucopleurus acutus, assembly GCF_964270905.1. Taxonomy (NCBI): domain Eukaryota; kingdom Metazoa; phylum Chordata; class Mammalia; order Artiodactyla; family Delphinidae; genus Leucopleurus; species Leucopleurus acutus. The sequence goes on from NC_139162.1 coordinate 26,948,088, forward strand.
TCTGTCTCCCCGCTGGGCCCGTGCTTCCTCGGGTCTGGGGTGGGCGGCAGACCCCCCCCACACACACACACACACTATGTTCTCGTCTCCTTCTCCCCCCTTCTCGTTCCTTCCTCTCCGCCGTGCGCACCCCTCTCTCCCGCTCACCCCAGGGAATGCTTTCTTACTGACAAGTGTAGGGGTCCAGGGACCAGAGCCTGGTGGAAGTGAGGGAGCGGCCCTTCTCACGCTTTGGGGTTTCTATTGGGGTGGGAAGTCAGCAGCTGTACTCTTGAGCTATTAAAATTCTCTGCCTTTTTAGTTTTTTGAAATGAGGCTGGGTGGGAGGAAATTTTTTAAAGACGTCCAGGCTCTCAAAGGAGGGGCTGTCTACCTTCGGCGTGTGAAGTATAAGGCAGGTGCTGTGGGCAGAGGGGCACTTCTGAGCCTCCAGGATGGTGATGCTTTGCTCACCTCTCTAGATTGGCTCAGACCCTTGCCTTCCTACCTCATCTCCCCCAAGTTAATGAGGGACCAGTTAGGTTAGGAGCTGCATCCAGTGAAGGGAGCCAAGTTTATGTTGTGGCTTTCATTTAGGTAATGAGTCGTGGCATGATGTATATAGGCAGTACCAAGTGCTTGATTAATGGAAGTGGCTGGATGGGGGTGTGTAGTGGGCATAGGCTCAGTTAATCCCAAGTCCTGGCATTTATGTGTCGCTCTTTCTTGCCTTTCACAGTAATCAAGACGATTATCAGCTGGTTCGAAAACTTGGTCGGGGAAAGTATAGTGAAGTATTTGAGGCCATTAACATCACCAACAATGAGAGAGTGGTTGTCAAAATTCTCAAGGTGAGTGTCTTATGAGTGGCGTTAAAATTTCTTTTTCACAGGTCAGGAGGATATAAACTACTCCAGCCACATACTAGAATGAGTAGTACAAGCTCTCATTTTACATATCTTCTGCCTGATGTCTCTCTGCTACTCCTCCCACCCCGTTTTCCTGTGAACTTTCAAGAAAATACGCAGACCTGTTTCAAATCATGATAGTTCAGGAACGTTCGTGTTCTGAAATGTAATTATGGGGTCCCAAAGTGAAAATTCCAAAGGGGCTCCATTTGTTACAAAATAAATAGGTATTCGGGAGCAAGAAGAGCCTTTTCGTGCAGATCCTGTCACTCCAAGAGCTCCCTGAGTACTGAGCTTCTTATTCCAGAGAGGAAGTTGGAAACAATTAGAGTAGCTTCTTTGAAGATGAGCTTGAAGCCTGAGCGGAGGGAAACACCTCAGTGGATAATCATTGTTTTTTCTCCTTTGGTGATAAAAGTTTCAGGTGGGGTGGATATAGTGAGTCAATAGTGTCAGGAAGCTTCGTTGTTGCTTATCAGCTAGTAAAAGTGAAGTTGGGAGCAGTGGGGGATACACTTGTAATCACAAATAATAATGGGAACAAAACAGCCTGAATCTGGTTTAGCAGCCTAAGTTTGTTAAACATACACCTTTGTCATCTCTTGAATGAAGGCATGATCTTAATGAGCATGAAGATTGGCTAAATTATCTTCCAGGTGACTGATTGTGTAGCTTTGATAATGTTTTATAGGGTGTACTAAAAAGTAATTCTTAGAATCTGTGAAGGGTATTCATCATTGCTAGATTATTCAATATGTGTGCATGTCATTTAGTGAAATCTTGAGATGACCAGAGTTAGTTAATATAAGCACTTTTACATATACAAGAGTTACATTGTGGCCATTTTGAAGAGGCTTTGTGAATAAGAATGTGGGATTGAAAAGCTGTTTTTGTATCTTAAGTAGAGTGAGGGCAGCTGTGTCCCTATTTAGAAAGAGGGGTCAGGCTTAGACTGTCTGAAAATCACCTTTCCGAAAAGTGATCATCTCTATTACGCAGTACCATCCTGGCCTAGTGATGAAGAGGCAGGATTGCAGTTGAGAGAAATAAGCAAATTATTTGTGCTGTCAGAAACACTGGGGTAAGAAGTGAGGAACTGATATTGAAGACGTGGAGTTTTTGACTCTCCTCTTCCCTAAGTATGAATTGTCATGTGATCTTTTTTGTTTGTTTTTCTTCACAAGCATAAATATTGAAAGAAATGTTCTCTTCAGAGAAATCACCTGGCAAAGGCATACAAGTTTTTTCTTTATACATTAGCATAAATGTTTTTAATATAAGCTGCTTAAAATCTCTTTAGGAAATTTTAAGCAAGGCATAAGTTGAAATTAGGAATATCCACATTCCATTGCTGTACATTCAGAAGAATGAACTGCTGACTCTAAAGCAATTCCAGAAAAATGTCTAAACATTTGTGTGATGGTAGCATTTTTAGAGTAAGTGTGCAACTTCCTGTAGTGTCTTTTTTGAGAAGGAACAGCATTCAGGTGTACATGTAAATAACAGTACGTTCATTTAGGGAAGCATCACGTTGCCCTTTAGTCATCCTTGTAGAGAGCTTCATAGCCTCAGTTGCTGGATAGCTTTTCCCCTGCTCTAAAGATTCGGAGGATATGTTTAGGGAACCCAATATGGAAGCTGAAGGTTATTTTTAACCGACAAGAATTGTAGGCACAAAGAAACATATCTAACATCACTATGTTGAAATAACCCTTAGCCAGAACTCCTGTTTCCCATTCTTCCTGTCTCTTACTGCTCATTTTAGCACTGGGCTATAAGATCTTAACGTTGAGCACAGAGTAAGTACCAGTGTTCTCGAATAAGACTTGGGAGGCCCCCTTGATGCTCTGGCTAATGAAGTGTTGTTTCTTGTATCTTTTCCACACAAGTTCTTCTCAGAGTGCAGCCTGAACCACCTTGTTTCCACTGGTGAAAACTACACTCACTTTCTGTTTTTCAAAGCCCTGTGACATTTCTCTCCAGATTTTGTTCTGTCTGAAGGATGGGGTAAGAAACTACTAATGGTATTGTCGGGTTTTCTTGTTCTGACAGGCTGAATTAAAGTAGATTGAAAGTATTGTTTTTTAAAAAGAATAGGGTCTTTACTCAGTAAAGTGCCCCTATTCAGATAAGTCAAAGTTATGACTAATACCTACTGTTGTGGTGCTTGGCCACAGGAAATTAGTTCCTTAACAGAGTGCCAGTTGCTCATAATTTGAGGGAATCCAGAAAAAGCTTCCTCTTCATCTAGGCGTACTGTATTTCAACTTCAGGAAGGAATTATATATTGATGTGCACATTGTGACTGAGACAGAGGGTACATTCCTTGAGGACAGGGGCTGCCTGCTTTTTTGGCGAACATTCCATCCAGTCCTTTTCAATATATGACAATGGTTGGATGATGAATGACCACAGAGGGATTTTATATCATTTAATTTACATCAGTAGATTTCTCAATATTTTTGTGATCAAAAGAAATTGGGGCTATTAAGAGGTTTTAGGAATTTAGAAATTGGTGAGCAAAATGTTTCTGTCTATGCTGAAGTGAGATCCTGAGTTGGAAATCTTCAAAGAAAACTTTCCAATCAATAGGGAGGTTATATCTTTTTTTGACAGAAATTGTTTTGAGGAGAAAAGGCCGAGGTGGGGAGGGGGTGGATGGTAAGGGTTAATATAGCAGGGCAGAAAACCACTTTTGTGCCTGAGGTTTCATGTTGATCTTGAAAAGTCAACTTTTCAGTTCCTTTTTAGTACCTCTTAGGAAGGCATGGACAAATAAAAACATTTGGCCATTTTGGACAACTTTTAGCCCTTTGTGAGTATCACCTATGTATGGATTTCATCTCTTCTTAGAGTCCTTGGGATCCTTCAAATTCAGCTGCTATTTTCTAAGTAGAAGTTAAGAGCAATACCAGTTTTTAAAAAACAAATGTGCAGGCTTTTGGACCCATGCTGCAAGGACTGGAAATCCTCATATTAGGTTTCCTGTTGGTAGTCTTATTTTATACAAAGAGCTTGGCTGTCCATTTTTGCCCTCCAGAAATTAATTATCAAGCTTCAGACAAAGAATGATGGTAATACAAGTTTATTTTTTCAGCATGTTTAGCCTACTTGTTTGTAGGTATATTTAAATTTTTGTACTTGCAGGAGGTAGTGTTAAAAGAAGGATGAGATGACTGTTGATTACAGATTTTTTTAGTTAGTTCATAGTGGGCTGGTGGCTGTTTAGGTTATATCAAAATGATGTTTGCTCTGTGCTTTCTCGTTTATTTCTACTTCATCAGCTGCTAGGTTTTTTACCCTCCATTTACTTTATTAGGCAAGTGTGCCAAGACATCATTGTTCTGAAACAAGACATTGATACTAATTTATCTAAATATTTTGGTGATTTCTAGTTTCTACACACGTCTCATGGTATAAAAAGTGTTAAAGAGTATTATTAAAGTATTAAAAATAAAAATTTGGGGACTTCCCTGGTGGTCCAGTGGCTAAGACTCTGCGATCCCAATGCAGGGGGTCTGGGTTCGATCCCTGGTCAGGGAGCTAGATCCTGCATACAGCAACAGAGATCCCGCGTGCTGCAACTAAGACCCGGCACGGCCAAATAAATAAATGAATATTTTCTTAAAAAAAATAAAAATATTAAAAATTGTGAACTAGTCAGTGCTGTTTCTAATATTGTGGTTGTGGGGTCAGACATTGAGAGTGTGGTTAACCTGTGAAACAGAGTCACAGGATAGGGGAGCACGGATATTACTAGAACCCAGCCTCTTTTTTACGGACCCAGGGGAACCTGCAGTTTGCTCAGGGTCCCATGGCTGGTGGGGGCAGAAGCACTAGGTTCACGACCTTCGGTCCCTCCCATGGAGTCTTGGTAGATGTGAGGGAAACAAGTAGGACATTTGCTGGATGTTCTGAACTGTACTGGAAAGATGGCCAAACACTCACTGGAAGTCAAATGGAATTAATTTGTTTCCAATGATTTTGGGAGTTATTCTTCTGAAGGGAAATATTTGACATCAGAGTGTTGCTGGTTGAAGTGTGGGATAGGTTAAAGCCCAGAGAGCTATAGGGACCCAGACTTGGGTTCTCTGGTGTGTATCCACAGCAGCATGTTTAATGTGTAAGTGAAATGTTACTTTCTTTTCTTGTTTGATACCACAAGAACCAGTGTTTTTATACTTTTTTAACCCATACAGTTCTTCCAAGTCTCATCCTGATCACTTGCTCAGAGAGCAGAACCAGTAGTAGAAAGGACCGCACCATCCTCTCCATGAGATTCAAAAGGCCTGCTATGTGCCTCACATTTTTACATAAAAAAATTTTTTTAATCTAGAATAAACAGTTCAAGACGTTGATAATGTAATTGAGAAGATGAGAGTTGAAAGATTAGGGGCAAATTTGCTGTGAAGAAATAAACACTGCTCAGATAATGTTTATATTTAGGTCAGTCATGATGGATTTTAGAGATGCTACCAGGGTAATAAAATAAAAGCCATCATCCAGACTGAGCTTTCTTTCTCCTCTATCCTACATTCCTGACAACCATTGTTCATTGTAATTGTTTATTGCAGGTGATGAAATTAATCTTAGTGGGGCAGTTGTTGCTTTGGTAGTGGAATAAAAGTAATCCCAGATTTGAAAGTTCTGAGCTATATTCCTGCCTTCCTTGAATTTATTAGTTCAGTTATGCTTGGAAAGAAATTAAAATGGGACTTTGCCTGTTAACATTTGCTGGCATTTATTGAGGTCATAATTCTTATGCCTTTGGTAGACATTACTTTGCAAATTCAGTCACAATTAAATGCTGGTAATTGAAATCATTCTCAGATCTGGCTTCTTAAAAATCTGCTGTAAGTAAATAGGACAGATTACTGGCCTTATCAACTTTTGTCTTTCTAAGCAGCCAGTACTAAATTGGTCTTTTGTTTTAAAATGTTTAATGTTGGTGAATAGGGAAAGAGAAAAAGGACCTTACTCTTGGATTACATTGAACAAGGTTCTCCTGAATAGCTGGGAGTCTTCGCCTGTGAGCAGAAACCTTCTGAAAAAAATCTGTTTTTCTTTGTTTTCAGAGCCCGTGCACAGAACTTTTTTTTTTTTTGGTGGTACGCGGGCCTCTCACTTTTGTGGCCTCTCCCGTTGCGGAGCACAGGCTCCGGACGCGCAGGCTCAGTGGCCATGGCCCACGGGCCCAGCCGCTCCGCGGCATGTGGGATCTTCCTGGACTGGGGCACAAACCCCTGTCCCCTGCATCGGCAGGCGAACTCTCAACCACTGCGCCACCAGGGAAGCCCCACAGAACATTTTAAATGAGTTTTTCCCCTTTAAATATTCTCTCTAGGTGTGTGCCAAAATTAATTTATTATTGAAACTTGATTTAATACTTTAATTTCTTTTTTAGCTTTTTTGCCATTTTATCTACTAGACTTTGAGTTTAAATTTTTTTGTTTTGTTAAACAGCTAAACTGATTCAGTTAGAACCAGATATTCTCTGAATTGGAATAAATGAACCTTAGGTGAGACAGAGGCTTTTTCTAGCATGCAGGATGAAATGTGAAATGATGAGATTGTGATGGAAATGTATTCTCCACTTTAGTGATGGTGAATGAATGCAGCCAGTGGGCTAGAGGGTCAGAGCATCCTTATTTCTATAAAAATTCATGGTCTGTTTTCCTTCGGATGCAATGATCCTCCCTTATAAATCCTAACTTTTTCTCTTCAATTCTTTTTATAGAATTTAAATCTTTGCTTTCACTCCCTAGGAGCTCATTGGTTTTTCAGCTTCTGGAGCATCTCTTAGGTTCAGAGTGAGCTTGAGGCTAAAGGGTGTTACCCGTAGCCTGGGTCCTGTAGAGACCTGGTGCCCCTGCTTTGGAGGGGAGTGTCCTGAGCTGTACATCACTCTCCTTTTTCTTACAGTCTCTTGGTCTTTTGTCAGTATGTGAGAACTCCAGCTGCAGTGTGACTCCATTGTGCCACTTCAGAATTGTCCTGCTGTCCCCAGTCTCTAGTTTGGGAAGTTATTGGACAGGTGACAATTGGGTAACAAAATATGCTTCACATGCTCGATAGGTTACCTTTAGACATAATGAAAAATATGTTCATCTTAACTGGGTTGTCTAGGAACTGGGTGCCTGCCTGATCTGTTGCTGCATAATGGGAGAACAATGCAAGGCTTTATATGGGGCATTGTCATAGGAGCAACTTATTTAATGGGTTACCCCTGTACTAATTCCCTGTTAGAGGGGAAGAGGGATTTTGGGGAACACAGGCTTCTTCTGGCCGTTGTGTTTTTCTCCCTCTGTTGCCACTCCCACAGATGTGTAACTGCTTTCCAATAGTGACTCTAGAATTCTACACTATTGACTCTAGAATTTTCTTACATTGAATATACTGGTATCGGCTAAATTTTTAGATATGATAGCCAGCTTTTATTTTTCTTTTAACTTACTAACAAAATTTCAGACTTACAGAAAAATTGCAAAAATTGCTGTATCTCTCACCCAGATTTTTCAAATACTGACATTTGCTTTACCCTTCTCTCTCACTCTTTCATATATATACTCACATGTGTATATATATATATATATATATACACACACACACACATAGATGTGTATGTGTGTGCATATAAATAATTATATTTCTTTTACATGTCTTAAGTGCCTGAGAGGAAATTGCAGTCATCCCTAATTTCCTCTATTTCCTAAAAACAAGAACAATTGCTTACATAACCCACAATGCCATGATCAGAAATCAGAAATTAACATTGATGCAGTGCTGTTAATCTACAGCTCTCATTCTCATTTGCCAGTTGTCCTTACAATGTTCTTTATAGCAAAGGAAAATCCCAGACCATGTGTTATATTCAGTTGTCATATCTTTTTAAACTGGAATAGTTGTTCAGTCTGTGTGTTTCATGACATTGACATTTTTGAAGCTTATAGGCTACTTATTTCGTAGTATATCCTTCTCTGGCTGTTTTCTGACCAAGTTGTACTTCATATTCAAGTGCTTCATTTTCCCAAAGTATTGAGCTCTGTAACTATGAAAGAGGGAGGTAAGGAGTAAAATTCCTAAGTGGACGTGGGGAAGAACCACAGTAGCCAGATCCATTCTACTGAAAATCCTGACAAAGGGGAGTGGACATGATTGTGGCAGCTGGCTTGGAAGGTTGCAGCCAGATTCCAGTCTCTCAATTGAGCACCCTCTTACAGGTGATACAGGTGTTCTGTATTTCATAATCCCTCTGTTTTGTTGTGTGTTCAAGCTGTAGCTTGGTGACCAACAAGAGGTTTCTCTGGCATGTGTGTATATTACATCTCCCCCATCCCACCAGCACCACATACACACAGGCTTTTTCAGTCTTGTTTCATGGCTAATCCATTGGACTCTCTTTGCCTGTGCTTTTATAACGGTGTCTCAGTGGTGAAATACTCCTTTTCCTCAGTTATGTTTCTTCCATAGCCACACTTGGGAAATGAAAGTGCAGTGGTTAAGAGTGAGGCCTACAGTCAGATTGTCTAGATTAGAATCCTGCCCCCACTTTTTAGAATTAGCTGTGCGACCTTGGGCAAATAGCTCAACTTGCCTGAGTCTACTGCATAGGAATTTTGTGAGGATGAAATATGATTTATTACTAACTAAAATTTTGAAAATAATAAAGCTAACATTTATTGACTGCTTCCTATATGCCAGTCACTGTTTAAGTACTTTATAAAAAGCATGATTGATTATGATAATGCTTATTTTTCCATAACTACTTTTATTCTTCTTCAAACTCTTTAGCCCATTTAAGACAAGAAATAACATACATAATGCTAGTATTTCTGATTAAGGTTTTTGATTTTTCTATCCAGCAGATTGAAAGGTTTGTAGGTAGTGGGAGTTTTCAGTCACTGCTGTGTCAGAGGTCAGTTTTCTCCTTTGCTGACCCATCATCTCTTTCTTTAGGAATGGGATATCTTGGGAAGTTTTACTAGCTCTGAACTGATTTCAGATTCTAGATATTAAGGAAATGGGAGTGGAGACAGGGCATGGGAGCCAGCAGCTGGGAAACAAGTTTGTAACTTGATGTCAGTGAACTGGTCTTCGCTCCTAGAAGACAAAATTACATGCAACCCGTTGGAAGAGCAGGTGTCTCACCATTATGTTTCGGTTTTTCCATTTGTGAGTGCATGATAGACAGCTGTTCAGAGCTATAACAGTTTCCATTTGGCAGTTAGTTATCTAGTAAGCATTTTATTTTTAAAGTATGACATGGGTATTCAAAATTTTATGTGCCCCAAATGTAACTACTTGAAGATTTGACACATAAGCTATATGAGTCCATGAATTATTTGATTCTTATGAGAAGGCCCATTTTATCTCTTTCTTTCTTTTCTTTTTTTTCTTCTAATTTAAACATGCCCTTTAGCATAACACAGCGTGCAAGATAGTACAATATCCATTTGATATAAACATTGTTTTAAAGTTTTATTTATTAACTTCAAAAGGAGTCTTACTTCTGATTACTCTTGTGTATTTAAGCCAGTGAAGAAAAAGAAGATAAAACGAGAGGTTAAGATTCTGGAGAACCTTCGTGGTGGAACAAATATCATTAAGCTGATTGACACCGTGAAGGACCCTGTGGTAGGTGCCTGGTGGTTGCGGGAGAGAGTGTGTGTGTGTGTGTTTGTGTATGTCAAGTCACAAAACCTGAAAATAATGGGAAACATCATTATAATATAGTGGGAATGATTGTGTTTGTCTTTACTACTAACTGATTTTGAAAACCAGAAAAAGTCATGGTGGCCCAATGATAAAATAGCCACCACCACTTTTTTTTTTTTTTTTTTTTTTTGCGGTACGCGGGCCTCTCCCATTGCGGAGCACAGGCTCCGGACGCGCAGGCTCAGCGGCCGTGGCTCACGGGCCCAGCTGCTCCGCGGCATGTGGGACCTTCCCGGACCGGGGCACGAACCCGCGTCCCCTGCATCGGCAGGCAGACTCCCAACCACTGCGCCACCAGGGAAGCCCGCCACCACCACTTTTATGGAACCTAAAAGTTTATGTAGAAAAAAATCCCTGTCCCAGGTTTATTACCTCATTATTTTGATTTGGCCCACAAACGTTTGCTGAATATTTCCTTATGGCCCTGCATTTCTCCCAACTTTGAAAGCTTGTTACTGCCAATTAACATTATTTTACCTCACTTAAGTAAGCCTGACATTTGAAAATCTGGGTTTATAGAAGGAAATAAGAAGTGTCTCCATGTGGACACTTGCCATAGAGAGCTGAACAGCCCCACAGACCCCTTGAGGTCACTATCTTGCTATTTCTCATACTGGTCTTTAATTCTGCATCCACCATCGGGGCTCACGTTGTATACGCAGATGCAATTTAAATATTTTTGTTAAAATGCTTAATTTTTAGCCATTTTAGATGTGCTGTTTAATTTTGTTTTCTCTCTCCCTCGGGAGTAACGTAACCTTAAGTGTTTATGATTAGCCAAGCTTCCCATTCAATTTCTGTTCTTTACCTGTTCTACCTCGAATATTTCCCTGTTCTCCCATGATAGCTTTTTAAGAAGTAGGTCTTTGCTTCTGTCTGCTAAAGACATCCACATAAAAATGTAGCTGACATGCATTGAATGCTTACTGTGTGCCAGGCACTGTTCTGAGTGTTTAATGGTATCATGTCTTTTAATCCCCACAACAGTTCAGTGGGGTGGGTAACATTATTGTCCACGTTGTCACATTGTATAGATAAGAAAACTGAAGTCTGCAGAGGTTAAGTAATTTGCCAAGATTACACAGTATCATTGAATTGGAAAAAAAAAAAAAGTTTTTCCTTTTGGACCCTGAAAAGATTGAGAAGGATGGTTGTATGCTGGATTCTATCTGAGGTATTAAAAATGTTTCCCAGCCTCATCAGCTCAGATTGATTTTACATTGACTAACTCTGGACTACATAATCCTTGAAAATGGCCTGCAGTGTGGGCCAGTGTGTAGTTTTATACTTAGAGCATCTTCATTTTGCTTTTTTTTTTTAAGTTAACAGACCTTAATGATTCCTGTCTTACTATTTTTGTAATTCGTTACTCAAAGCATGTATGTGTTTTACATGATATGTAACGCAAGTAAATCAAGGTGAACGAAAACCAATAGGGAACCCTCATCCCCTAACTTGTAGGGGGACAGGCTTGCTCCCAGCCTATAGAGAGATCTGGTGGTCTTGTTGAAACTTTCAGCGTTGGGCCAGTGAGGAATCCTTGCACCAGGTCTGCTGCTTGCTCAAAGACTTGCATGCATGCACTGTGGCCTATTTCCTAGGTAACTTTTACTTGCTTCCTTGAGCAAAACTTCACAGCTGTAAAGATTTCCAAGATGATTTTATTTCTTCCTATAACCCTTTAAACCCCTGCTTTTCTCTCAATTTTGAAAGCTTGTTACTGCCAGTTAGCATTATTTTACCTTACTTAGGTAGATGTGACTTTTGAACATCTGTATTTACACAAGGAAATACTGAACATTTTGTACTCATTGCATTAAAGATTATAGTACTCAAAAATACTTGATTTTATATGATTTGTGGGGCAAACACATCTTTGTAAAGTGAGACATTCTCTAATTGTCCCTAGCCAAGGCAATAATTTCACATTCTACCTTACTGATAATTGTAGACTTTTCTGGATCCTAAAAAGACCAGTAATAAATTCCCAAGACCTATGATAATTCTGTAAAATGCATCTGGCTCATTAACCCAAGATGAAAACGTAACACTCCTTTTGTAGTTGGCAACCTGGAACACTGCAGAGTATAAATCTTCACATAATGTGCCAGGCCCACTGACAGGTTGGTCAGAGAATACAACTCTTCTTAAAAAACAAAAACAAAAGCTTTATTATGAACTTTTGCAACCATTTACAAAATAAAATGAATAGTATAATGAACCTCCCGGCACACATCACCCAGCAGCTTGTGGCCAACTTTTTTCCATCTATACTCCACCCACTTCCCAACAACCACCATCCCCAGTTGTTGTGAAGCAAATTCCAAACTTAAAATTTCAAGAGGATTCTTTCTTAATAGGCTCTCCCTGATGAGTGAATCTCTTTCATCTAAGTGGGATTTGGGGGTGGACCAGTACAACAGAAGCAAATTACATTTATTGTTTGAAACTTACAAAGCATTAATATTCTCTCTTGCAGTCAAAGACACCAGCTTTGGTATTTGAATATATCAATAATACAGATTTTAAGGTGCGTATATACTTTTTCTTTCGGACATGGGGTTAATGGGGAGTGGGGAGGTGGCGATAAGCACTCTTGATACTCTAGAACACAAGGGGGCCGGGAAAGGTCATTGGTGAGAGCAGGAAATAACATTGGATTCCTTAAAGCATTACTACAGAATGCAGAAAGTGGTTAGGTTCTTGCACAGGTGGAATTACTCATCACTCTTTGCCTTGCGTACTCTGGGGAGGGCTGCTGGGCTGGGTCTAAGTTAATGCCTCATTTATAACGCTCCTGTTGTAGACAACATAGTTTTAGGTAGGTGTTAACTTTAATTTTCATACAAATCTTATATTACTGATAGGAAGTGATAAATGGATACGGGACTTGTATGGAAAACAAGTCAGTATAGTACCTTGGATTCAAGCTGTCAGATGGCAGGTATATTCATGCACACTGTACAGAGCAGATGACAGAGTCACGGTGCTTTAGAAAAGCCCTATTTTGGGTTATTTACGTTTCTTATGTTTATAAGGTGTGTTAATTTAGACTTTAAAGTGTTCCAAAAGCGTGGTTTTAAGCTGTTTTTTTGTGAATTTGTTTTTATTTTTGTTCAAACACTGCAACCTTCTGATAAGGAGCCAGGCATACCGGACATGGTAGAGCATAATATGAAAACCAATATAAAAACAAATAGTGGTGTTGATTTTTAGGGGCATTTAGAGAACTTTTAGGTGAATATAATTCTCTGTCAGTGTTTGAAAGGCTTGTGGTTTTGTTTTGACAGAAGTTAGGACAAAACCAAATCAGCAGTTGAAAGTTGATTCTATGGGGAGTGATGCTTCGGGGTGAAAATAAAAGAATCTTATCCTCACATTTACTTTTTCTTTGGTAATCACTCTAAAATAATTAGTGAAAATAAGCAAAAGTGGATATTATGACTTATAAAACAATAAGCAAGTTTTATATTCAGTGCAGTCATCCCTTGGTATCCATAGGGGATTGGTGATTGGTGATTGGTTCTAGGAGCCCCAGGAATACCAAAACCCGAGGATGCTCAAGTCCCTTATATATTAATAAAAATGGCATCGTATTTGCATGTAACGTATGCATGTCATCCTGTATACTTTAAATCTTCTCTAGATTACTTGTAATACCTAATATGTAAGTGGTATGTAAATAGTTGGTGGAGCACAGCAAATTCAACTTTCTGGAATTTTTTTTTTTTTCAATCCGCAGTTTGTTGAATCCTCAGATATGGAGGGACAATTGGATGACTTTTCCCACTTGTAACAAGTTTCCTTGTTGATGTGACTCCTTAAAGGTGAACTCTAAAAAGTGGGATGTAAATTTTTTCATTAACTAGGAGAGCAGTGCTTAGCTGGTAGAGTACTGTGCTGATACACGTAACTGATCACACTTTTGCTATGAACAACTGAGGTTTATCAAGATGTACATGATTGCGAATGTGTTTCTTAAGAAGTAGGCTTTAATGAAACCAAACATTTTCCTAATGCAAAAGTTTAAAAGCTGGTCTCAATGGAACTTCATAGTGAAATCCCTCAGGTTTCAGATCCCTCAGGTTTCAGTGCTTCTGCTTCCTTAATGAATTTTTACCAGTTATCTAGCCACAGATGCAAAAATTTCACTTCAGTATTTTTTTTTAATTATTTATTTTTGGCTGCATTTGGTCTTCGTTGCTGTGCACGGGCTTTTCTCTCCAGTTATGGCAGGCGGGGGCTACTCTTCATTGCGGCGCACGGACTTCTCATTGCAGTGGCTTCTCGTTGCGGAGCACGGGCTCTAGGTGCACAGGCTTCAGTAGTTGTGGCACGTGGGCTCAGTAGTTGTGGCTCGCAGGCTCTAGAGTGCAGACTCAGTAGTTGTGGCGCAGCATGTGAGATCTTCCTGGACCAGGGCTGGAACCCGTGTCCCCTGTATTAGCAGGCAGATTCTTAACCACTGCGCCACCAGGGAAGTCCCTCACTTCAGTATTTTTGTGTTTTTTAAATTGACAGCTGTTCTGTTGATTTAGTAACGTACAGAGGATCAGTTTTTAGTTCCTAGAGAAATCTTACTTCTTACAAAGAGGATGTTTTGGTGGCATATATTCTCTAGGAGCTTCCTTTAAAAGGGTCATGGGAAATTGATGTTTTTTGAGGCTTGCATTATTTTATCCTCCCAATTAATACATTTGCCATGATATAGAATTCTAGGTTGTAATTAATAATTTCCTCAGAATTTTGAAGAGATTGTTACCACTATTACCACTGAAGCCATTCTGGTTTCATCTTATATGTAATCTGGGTTTTTTGTTTTCTTTCTTCTGAAAGCTTTTAGTATTTTCTCTTTATTCTCAGTCTCTGAAATTTCACAGTGATGTGCTTTCATACAGGTTGCTTTCATCCTTTGTTCTGGGGACTTACTGGGCTTTTTCAGTATAGAAACCCATGTCCTTCCATTTTGAAAAAATATTTTTAATGTTCTTTTATTTTTTTCCCTTTCTTCCTTGTTCTCACTTTCTAGAACTCATTCGAATGTTAGACTTCATATATTGGCGTTCTATTTTCTTCTCTGAATTTTAAAAATAGTATCCTGTTCTTTTATGTTTTATGTAATATCTTCTATTTTCTCACTGAGAATATGTGGGGTTTTTTTCCCATTATGTTTTCTTCTTCATGTCTTTTTCTGTTTTCCTTCCAAATTCCTTTTTGGGGGGTGTTTTTGGGTTTTGTCTCTGCTACAGTTGTCTGAAATGTCACAGTTTTTGAATGTCTGCTCCCTCTGTAGAGTAATGAAATTACTGATTACTGATTGTCAGCTCCCGTCTCAAGAGTGCAAGCCTGGCTGCCGGCATCCCTAGTTGCCTCAAGTTGAGGAGAGCTGTAGGGAGTGCCATGTAGACTTTCACTTAATTCCCCCTTTTCAGTGTCATGTTTTTAAACTCATTTTCCTGTCTTCAGCTCAGTCTCTTTGCCCTTTTTCAGTGATACCTGGGCTCACCAATTCCTGAGCCTTTCTGTAGTTTTTCATTGTGAAGTGTTTGCTACTGGGCCCCCTCCGCTGGCAGAATGTTGGGAGAATTCTCAGCTTTTTTGGTCTGCTAAGTCAACTGGACATCTGTTTTATAGCTTCAAAGTGTGTTGTCTCTTCCATTCTCTTAGCATTGTGAGTAAATCCCCCCGTTCCTCTTACGGTTTTTGTTTTTGTTTTTTTAATATTTATTTATTTGGCTGCGTCAGGTCTTAGTTGTGGCGTGCGGGATCTTTCGTTGCAGCGCCTGGGCTTCTCTCTAGTTGTGGCGCACGGGCTCAGTAGTTGCGGCACGTGGGCTTAGTTGCTCTTGGCATGAGGGATCTTGGTTCCCCAACCAGAGATCAAACCTGCCTCCCCTGCATTGGAAGGCAGATTCTTAACCACTGGACCAACAGGGAAGTCCATCTTACAGTTATTTTAGAGGAGCTTTCGGAAGAAACAGAGGTAGGATGGGTTGGTTCTGCCATGTTATTAAACTGTAGGTCCCCTTTGAATGTTCAAACGATGCCATTTTAGTTAACTTAAAATATCTTAAATATCAGGTAGTAGACGTGTGTTTTGGAAGAGCAAATCATAACAGGAAAATTACTTTTTTTTCCAGATAGTATGACAGGCCATAAGTGGGGAAATCAGTTATTTAGTGTCCAGTGTCCTTCAGGCTATTTTGTCCTGTGTCCATCTTATTAGGAAAAGATGTTTTTATGTATTTTTAAAATTTTACTGTTAAGTGTATTAATAACTGGTTTTAAGGTATCATCCAGAGAAGGTTTGTCCTTGGTTTAAATATCAGGGGTGAATCAACAGTGACACAGTCTATTCTTTTCTATATTTTTTATTGATACAATTGATAATAAATTTTGATCTATAATTTCTTTTTATTGTAGAGTCTTTCTGATTTTGGTATCAAGGTTCTACTAACTTCATAACATAAGTTAGATAGCTTTTCCTTTCTATTCTCTGAAAGTTTATATAAAATAGGGATGACCTAGGTAGTAGATATCTTCTGAGGTGGGGAAGGGAGACTTTGAACTACACTTTCCTTTTTAAAACATACTGTTGGTTAAAGTTTTATCCTGGTTTTCTATCTCTTCCTGAGTCTATTTGGATAATTATTTCTAAAGTTGTCTACTTTAAATAATTATTTCTAAAGTTGTCTACTTTAAATTTCTAAAGTTGTCTACTTTAAATTATAAAGCTGTTAATAGAATTCTCTTAGGACTTAAAAACTTAATATGACTGTAATTATGCTTTCCTTTACATTTGTAATATTATTTGTACCTTTACTCTCTTTTCTCTCTTTTTTTTTCTTAAATCAGTGTTGCTAGAGATCTCTTAATTAATGCTTTCAAAGAATTGCCTTTTGGTTTTGTGCTCAGAGAGTTTATGTTAGGTTTTCTATTTCATTCTGTTTCTGCTCCTGTCTTAATTATTTTGTTCCAGCTTTTCTTCTTTTTTCCTTAATTATTTTCTTTCTTGGGTTTTCACTGTTTTTTCCTGTTAACTTCTTGAGTTGAAGTCAGCTCATTTGATTTGTTTATTTCTTAATTAGTAGTAAGTGTGCTTTAAGTCTGTACAACCCCAAGCACCATTGTAGCCACATTCCATGGTTATGTAACTCACTTCTGTGTAGTTTTCAAATTACAAGTATAGATTCCAAACTTGTGGATTTGGGTTTTTCTCCCCAAATCTTTTACTTTGAAAAATTTTAAATCTACTGAAAATTGGAAAGAGTAGCACAGTTAATACCCTTACATTACCTAGATTTACTAGCTGTTATTATTTTGCCACATTTGTAGTTATTTCTCACCTCTTCCTCACCCTCCCCTCTTTGTCTTTCTTTTTGTTGAAGTCATCTTAAAGTAAGTTGTAGTCATCATGATACTTCACTTTTAAATATGCCATCACTGGAACTAGGTGACATTTTCCTGTATAACCACAATACTGTTAGTACACTTAAGAAATTTAATATTTATATTATGATGCCATCTAATATATAGTATAGAGTTTATATTCAAAAGTTTCCCAGTAATTATTGTCCTGGGAATGTCCATTCAGGATCCACTTGGTATTTTTTTGTTTTTTTTTTTTTATTGATTCTTTTAGTTGGTTCCTAATTTGATTGCACTGTGTCCAGAAAACATGATCTGTATAATGTTGATTATTTGGAATTTGTTGATGGTTGCTTTGTGGCTTTGGTGCACAGTCATTTTTTTATATCAAGCTTGTTAATTTAAATCTTGTTCAGATCTTCTATGGCCTTGATAATTTTTTCCCTTGATATTTTATTTTGTGGTAGTGGTACTGGTTTGGTCAGTTTCTCCTTAAAATCATCAGTTATGCTTCATATATGTCAAAGTCATAATAAAAGATACATGGTGATACTTAGAACAAAAGACAAAATTTGAAAGCAAATGAATAGGAAAAGCCAGTTTCTAAAAGTTGGAATGAATAGTTACAGAAAACTTCCAAACTCAGAATTGTCTCAAGGAAGCTAAGGTACTGTTTTAAGGTAGAAAGAGTTTTTGTTGAGACATGCCTCTCTGTTTTCTATGCCTTTGGAAAAGTATCAATAAAAATAAGTATATATTTTAAGTAAAATGTATATAATTTGGGCATTTAAAAAATGTTTAAGACATCCCAAATGGGCTCCATCTTGAGAAGATGGTGGACCCATATTAATCTGTAGAAAATTTTATATCTTTCACATAGAATTAGGCCTTGACTACCTGATTATCTTGAGGCCTTGTTAATGCTGTTAGGGTCTGATGTGGAGATGGTGCATTCACAGACTAAATAAAGTTTCCTTAATTGGGGGAACAAAATTTACTTTTATTATAGATCACTGACATTATTTTGTCATTTCTTTGTAAGACATTTTCGGGTGATTTGTAGTAACTTTGATGTTCTTGATTAATGATTTTTTCTGCTTCCATAAGTTTCTAAAAATGTTGCCCTTGGTTTCATTCTGGATCTTGGGGTTATGTGCGAACAGTGCTAAAATGGGTGCCTCCTGCATTCAGCACCTTTCACTTTTACTTTATTTCGCACTCCCCCCACTTTTTCTTCTCCTTTTACGTGGGGACCACTGGTTTCTGGACGTAGACCGAGCTGTGTATGGCAGGGAATATGCAAGCTGTGTGTGCAGCGTGAGAGTTTGCTGTGCTGGTGATTCCCACATCTGGCTGGGAACCTTCTTGAAGTGAGAAGTCCTCCTGAATGACAGTCGTTAGGGATGGGGCCTTGGAATCTAGCTGCACCACGACTGGAGCCTGAAGAACTGTGTGTAGACAGCGTGAGTGAGGCCCACTGGTGGCCATTCCTTTCTGGATGTTGATTTTAGACCAAGAAGGCACTGATTCTCTTGGTCAAATTGCATTTTTCCCATTCTTCTTCTCAGACCTTCTGAGGTTAATTAAAAGTCCCAGGAGATTTCTTCCTTGGGCCCTTGGAATAGTCCTGGAGTATAACTGACTTCTAGGGAAATGCCAGTGTGTTTGAGGCTTTGGAACCAAACTAGGATTGGTGAATAGTTTCTTTCTCAGCACCTTTGTAATCTTCCGGGAAGTATAGGCTTGTTTTGTTTTTGGTAAGTCAATTACTTTATGAAAATGTAAATAAAACTAACTTCCTGACAACATTTTGCAGTTGGTTGGTTAAGGATGTTCTCCACGTAGCTAAGAAAAATGGAGGAGAAGTGTGCTGCTTGTGAAATTTCCCTTCCTAATTTGTCATGGAATCTTAGTACTTCTGTTTCTTGAAGACAGTTTTAATTTTGTCCCATTGACTAGTGAGCATCGTCAAAGACACTGACTGACTGCCTTCTGTGTACAAGCACAGAATTGCCACACGTGGTGGCAATAAAACATGTTATTCTGCTGTGCAAGGACAGAGTTGCTGTCCACAGACAGAGTTGCTGTCCACAGACAGAGTTGTAAGGTGGACCCTTGACATGCCTGAGGGAGGGAAAGTTCAGAGATCTTTAATCACCAAATTAGTGACTGCCAGCAGCTGTGGCATCCGTTCCTCCCCAGCATGCATATGCCTCGATACGCAGGGGCGGTGGCATGGGGCTCTTGGCGTGTGGGCAAGGTGAAGAAGCCTCTTGTTGTTCACAGCAGAGTGAGAAAGTATCCTGAGAACTTCGGGTCACCGCCAGTACCCGAGTGCAGAACATTAACTCCAGGCACGCTGCTGCTGTAGGTGTCCTGTGAGCGCCCCAGAGAACAGTGAATAGCCGGGGGGTTCAGAGAAGGAAGAGACCACTGTGGGCTCTGTGGCACCCGGATGGGATGGTTATGACTTTACCAGCTTAAGGGGGAGGGGCAGGCATTCTAGATATGGGGGAGGGAAGAACAGAGGTGGCAAAGACAGGTTTCTTTGGTCAGAGTGGGGAACTCCTGGGGGCTGCAGTGGAGAAACAGCTACAAAAGTTGGAGGAAGGTACTCCCTGGACTCTGGTGAGTCCTAAATTTCAGGCCCGGGTGGTAAAATGTTACAGGTGTAGTTTGGTCTCCTTCCCAGAGCTCCTGAAAACCGAAAGTGAATATCAGCCTGTCACTCAAGACTTTGTAATGTATTAGGCCTAAACCCTATAGTCAGCTAGTGTTTTTTGTGTTACATAAAATTGATATTGGTTAGAGTAGCTAGAAATACTGTGTTGGCAGCCCAAGGACATTTGTTTTTATCCCTTAATACTCGCATGGATGCTTGGGATAGATACCGCATGGTATGAGAGGAAAGCCTTCCGTGGATAAAGGTCCAAATAATAAAATAGCCCATGTTTGTTTTCTGGAAATAGAATATTCTAGCCCTCTGAGGGTTATTAGAAAATGCCCTTTTCACTTTCATTGTCTGTTTATTGACTTGAGGTTCAACTTGGCACAGTCTCTGGGAGTGATCTCCTTAACTCTCAGAGGAAGAGCTGATTTGGCACCCGAAGAGATGTTATCTTCGGCCTGTGTCTGTACATACAGACTGTCAGTGTGCTGCTGAGAAGCCTTTCTCGCTATGCAGAGCTGGGGGAGAACAAAACACTTGGGTGTTTAGCTGTTATGCAGTTGAGTCTCTCGGGAGCAGAAGTGGTGGCACGTTCATGCCGTTGGGCCTAAATGCAATTCAGTCCCAAGCAGGGTCAGCCTTCAGTAGTGGAGCAGCTCCAAGCCACCACCAGTATACTGGAAAGTATGTGTTCATTTTCTACAGTGCCATGAGTGAAATCAGACACTCTTACTAAGCTGGAGGGAGAATTACTCTTACTTAAAAGGGGAAATTTGAGAAAGAGGCTAAGTCCTGGTGTTCGAAAATGTTGGATTCGATTCTTGGTAAATCTGTTGTTTTTCATAAAAAAATTTTTTTGAACAGGTAGTATGTTTACATGGATCTAAAATATAAAGTGGTACACAGTGCAAAGTCGTTCTTGCAGATACAAATATGCATGTGTAGTTTTAGTTTCCCCTCCTTTTTTACACAAACGCATTGTATACGCTGCTCTGTGCTCCTTGGAGAGATTCCCTACATGGCTTGAGTCTTCCAGTAAAGAGAGAAACAAAATAGGTTTAATAAAGGTGTACTGATTAATTTTACGGAAGGTGCTGCTTGGACTGATGGGGAAAGAGATTTACTTGGAATTGATTGTCTAAAATAATAATATAGTTTCTGATGGGGTTTGTGATGATTTAAATGAACCTGGATGCGTAAATTCTACTCCGTCTCTTAGAAATTGAAATTAAACAAACAGACAAAACTCCCAGTGAGTGGGTCTTTGGATTACCAATTACAAAAACTTACACTGGTATGTCATTTAGGCCTGGAATCATTTTCAGAACTGGTATCCATCCATCCATCCATCCATCCCTTTTTTCCTTCCTTCCTTCCTTTTTTTTAAACATCTCACTCCACCACTCCTTTTTTTCCCCCCTAAACATTTTACGTCTTTAGCTCCCATCAGTTTTTGCCTATGAAGTGTTCTTTTTTCCAGCCTGGAAGTGGTTTTGAGGGAGTGGAGGTTATAGATTTTTTTTAAAGTCTCTTGCCATCTCCAAATGCTATAGCAGTTCATTTTCCTTGGGTTTCATGAACAGACTATCTTGCCATCATTTTACCATGTGGGCTGATGAAGTTTTTCAGATTCTGCTATCTGCTCGGAACCTGGTTCTCTAAAGTAAACTGTGGTGCTGCAGTGGGGATAGTTTGTTTGAAGTTCAGTAAGAATATGAGGACAATTGGACAACTTGGACTTCATAAAAATGTAATTGTGGGTGTTGATATCATGGAGCATTACACAGGTTTTTAAAAGATCCAAGTTGGTGTAAATGGTTTTTTTTCTTCTCCCCTTGGAATTCCTTTCGTTTTTTCTTCTGAAAACCAAAGTGTTAGACCCTTGTCTTTAGTCTTTGCCCTCATTTGTTCCAGATCACATAGTAAAAAGTGGTGGGATTCTTCAGTGACTTAAGCACTAAGTTTACAGAGAATAATGACCAACTTTGGATAACAAGATGCAATAAGACTAAATTAACTTAATGTTTTCTGAAATCTGTTTCAGCAACTCTACCAGATCCTGACAGACTTTGATATCCGGTTTTATATGTATGAACTACTTAAAGTAAGTGACATAAACTGTGAAATTTTTCAGGATTATTCATTGAAGTTTTCAAGAGGACACAGAGACCTCAAGAATATTTCTTGATACCCAGAGAATTTAGTGGTGTTTTTTGGTTTGGGATGGGGGGTTAACTTACAATGAGGCCTCCATTGTGGACTCTTTACATAGAAACTTCAGTGGAACTGAGAAAAATGGTTTAAGTTAGTGGTACAGGGGACATTATACCAGAGGTTAGAACATAACTCTTGTTGGTCCTTGGTTTTTTGTTTACTGTTTTTCATTTTGTTTTGTTTTTGCTGCTTAATTAATACTTACTACTACTAGTTTTCATTACATAACAAATCACCCCAAACTTAGTGACTTTTTAAAAATGATTTATTATTTCCCATAATTCAGTGAGTAGGTTGAGTGAGTCTTTTGGTCTGGGTCAACTTGACTAGGGCAAGATGGTCCAGGATGGCCTCATTCACGTATCTGGGATGGCAGCTGGAATAGCTGAGGTCTCATTCTCCAGAAGGATGGTCTGGGCTGCTTCCCATGGTGGTCTCATCAGGTCCTAAGAGCAAGAGAGGGCAAACCGCAATATATGTAAGCACTTTTCAAGCCTCTGCTTGTGTCACGTTTGCTAATGCCCTGTTGGCCAAAGCAAGTCATGTGGCCAAACCTAGAATCAAAGTGTGGAGAAGTAAACTCCACTTTTCATGGGTAGAGCATTGAAGTCACATCGTGGAAGGACATGCATACAGGGATGGTGGGCATTTTACGGCATTTTACATCCTTTTCTTGCCATTTCTCATAGTCCCCTTCTTGTATGAGATAACCCACCCATTTAGCCCCGGCTTGTTAACCTTAACATGCAAGAAGAGGTGACGGGTGGACCTTCTAGGAGACTGAAATTTTCAAGTGTTATTGATTGACAGAGGAATGATCTTTTTTAATTTGGTTAGGTAAATGCTTAAGTAAAGAATTCTAAAAAGGTTTGTAAAATGGAATACAGTGTTTTTTTAGGGTCATGGATCACTAAGAATCTAATGAAAGCTATGAACCCCGCCCCGCCCCCCGCGCCACCAATGCATGTAAAAATATACATCATTACATAAAGTTATAGGGTGGAATGGATGGGTCTCAATTTAAGAACCTCTATAAGAATATAGAGGTGTCTAAGGTATTGGTATTATTGAAGAAAATTGTCAGGATGGAGTTTTGATGGGATTATGAACAGCTGCTCGAAGAAAATACAAGTTAAATCAAGGCTTAGGCTTTAAGGAATGGGAATTTGAAGGACTAGCTTTATGTGAAGTGAATGTGTTTTCTTACAAGCACTTACACAAACTAATCATTCGAGCCAAGGTGGTGGATTCACTCCTATGGCGAATGAGTCTTTGTCATTAAGATCAGAAAGATGAAGAAAGTTGAGCTTGGTTTATCACACCTTGCTACCTTTCTTCATATCCCCTCCGGGCTAGAATGGAAGGCCTTGGTGGGCAGAGGTTTGCAGTGCTGTGAACTGTCAGGCTAGTCTGTTTCCTAGGGCTTCTCAGAAAATCCCAGGCATTCACTCCGTGAGAGCAGCAATCCAAATCTCACAGTTGGTTATTTTTTTTAAGTAAGGTATTAAGATTTTGTGGTTAACTAGCACACCAAAGGTAAGATATATGACCTAGTGCAGTTGTCCTCAGATCAGGTAACAGCATAGCAGTGATACAGGCTGGTCGTTCCGATGGCAGTGTCTGATGTCCTCTCTGCCTTCTGGGGGTAGCAGCTATGCGGTGGGTCATACTTTGTGCTAATGAGGCAGAGCCCCAGATGAAACTTGAAAAACCTCTTTCATGCTTAATGGTCAGAAACGATCAGATTTTTAAATTGAAATAATTCCCCCAAGGAATTTAAAAGCAGTTAATAACTCCACAGGGAATCTGACTAGTGGCAAAAGAATTTATTCCCTTACTGTATTTGCTCAGCCTCTGCTTTCATCAGGTATTTGTCACACCTCAGGTACTGTGGTCCTAATTAGTTTATTCCTTTGGACAAAGACCAGGCAAAATAACAGAATCAACACTTGCTAAATTTTCTCATAGAAAAGAAAAAAAAAAAAAAACGGGGATGGGAGAGAGGAAATGTAGGTGGAATGTAGAAAATGCAGAAGGAACTAGGCTGAGGGCTGCAGAGTGATTGCTCAGTGACTCGCTGAGGCTTCCCACCAGGTCTGAGCTCCTGATTCAGATTTAGGGAGGTGTGTCCTCAGGAGCCATGGTTCTCTACAGCACTGCCACAGAGCCACTGTGGAATCTTGCTGCAACTGTTGGTATAAAATAAGACAAAGAGAAAAATTAAATTGAAGTAGATCCTACATAGATGAAATGAATAAATCCTAAGGGTATAGTTTTTTGATTTTACTTAAGTGTGAAACCTTCACCCACATTGACACAGAACTATGCTGTCCAGTACAGTAGCTGCTGTCCGGAGGTAGCTATTTGAATTAAGTAAAATAAAAAATTCAGTTCTTTAGTCACACTAGTCACATTTCAAGCATTCAATGGCCTCATGTGGCTGGTGGCTACCATATAGTGCAAAAATAGACTGTTTCTCTCCTTGCATAGATTATATTCTCACCTCTACCACCATAGTTTAGTTTTCCCTGTTCTTTTTTTTTTTAACATCTTTATTGGGGTATAATTGCTTTACAATGGTGTGTTAGTTTCTGCTTTATAACAAAGTGAATCAGTTATACATATACATATGTTCCCATATCTCTTTGTTTTCCCTGTTCTTGACCTTCATATGAAAAGCATTGTACACTGTATACTCTTTTGTGTCTGGGGAAAGCAAAATCTGCTTATTCTTGGATTGTTGGTTCTATGGATCATTCTCTGGATTATATATTCCCTCCCACTTAACGATGCCTGGTACAGTGCCCTTGCTAGTCTAGTCCAGTGATTTTCCACCAGGTTAACTTTGTCCCTCAGGGGACATTTGGCAATGTCTGGAACCATTTTTGGTTGTCACAGTTGGAGGGACACTACTGGCATCTCATGGGTGGAGGCTGGGGATTCTGCTAAACATCCTATAATACACAGGACCACTCCCCACAACAAAGAATTATCTGGTCCCAGATGTCAACAGTGCTGACGTTGAGAAACCCTAATCTTGTCCCATGGAAAACTCCACCTTGCAAGAGCTCTCAGTGTCAAGCACATAGTAGGTACCATACGATTATGGGTTGCTATCATTATTCAAAGAGTATATTATGGGCCTCATGTAGGCTTCAAGTGCTTTTTAAGACAAGCCAAAGGGCCCAACATTGAAATTTATGAAAATAGTTACTGTGTTAGAAAAGGGAGATTTAGGAGCAAAGTTTTATATTGTTTAAAACAAAAAACAAACTTAACCCAAATAAGAAATGGGTGAAAGATCTGAATCAACATTTGTCCAAAGAAGATATGAGATAGCCCAAAAGTATATGAAGAGATATGCAACTTGATCACTCATGAGGGAAATACAAATCAAAACCACAATGATATTCCTCATCAAACCCACTAGAACAGCTGTAATCAGAAAGATAATAACAAGTGTTAGCAAGAATGTAGAGAAACTGGAACCCTCTCATATGGTGCTGATGGGAATGTAAAATGGTGCAGCCACTTTGGAAAACAATTAGGCAGATTCTTTAAAAGTTTAATGTAAACGTACATACAACCTAGCACTTCACTCGTAGGAATCTACCCAAGAGAAATGAAAATGTGTGTCCTCTTAAAGACTTGTACACGAATGTTCATAAGTAGCATTAGTCACAATAGCCAAAAAGTTAAAACAAACCAAATGTCTATCAACTAGTATACTTATACAATGGAATACTACTCAGCAATGAAAAAAGCAACATGGATGAATCTTAGAAACAGTATGCTGCGCAAAAGAAGATAAAGTACTGTGTGTTGTATTATTTCATTTGATGACTGTCCAGAAGAGGCAAATCTGTAGCAACAGGTGGTAGTAGAGCAGTGGTTGGGAGGAGAGGGGAAGGAAGGAAGAAGGTAGGAGGTAGATGGGATTGGGGGTTGACTGCAGGCAGGCTTAAGGGAAATTCTTGGGATGATGAAAAACTTCTAAAAATGAATTGTGGTAATGGTGGCACAGCTTGAGGAATTTACTAAAAAATCACTGACTTGTAGAGTCATAACAATTCTTAAAGACCAACTGGCTCAGGGATTATTTTTAAGGAAAATACTAATATTAGAATATATGTTAATCTAGAAAACCCACATGGGACACTTATCTAAAAGACAAGTCATATTGCAGATATATTTGGATGTCATTCTTCATGTCCACATGTACTCTTTTCATGTCGTTGAACTCATAAGAGAAGTGACTCCAGTTTGGTTCCTAGATCTGGTTTTAAACTCATCAAATTAGACCAACAGATTAATGTATGATTTCTAAATCGAGGTGGCTGATTTATTGCTACGAGCTACAAGTAGGAGAGGAGCACCTAAAGAAGTATATCATTCCCTCTTTTTAAGAAACCTTCATCATAGCCCTTGGTGTCCTCTCCACAGCCCCCTTTCTACCAGCTGCCAGCATAGTGTGCTCAGAGAGCAAGGGGTGCCTTCTGAAGCATGTTTTTTCTCTTGTTACAGACAGTAAGGCTGCCCCTTGAGAGGCTGTATTCAGATCAAGCTGTCACAAACAAATAAAAATATGCTTGCAGATGCTGAAAATCAGATCTCTTGCAGTAATACAATATGCCAATTCTTAAAATGTTAACAGAATTCTCAATTTAACATTTTCAAAGATGATATTAAAGGCAAGAATTTCACATCTATGGTAGCACTTACAGAAGGGCATTTATAAATATGATGTCCATACCTATGAAGCTTACAAATTTGACAATGCTCAATAAAAGCTTTCAGAATCAAAAAAAATAAAAAGAATATGCTTGCATTGGGGGGTGGTAGAGGGTTTGCTTACTTTTCTCTGTGCTCTCTTATCTAATAGGCTCTGGATTACTGCCACAGCAAGGGAATCATGCACAGGGATGTGAAACCTCACAATGTCATGATAGATCACCAACAGAAAAAGGTACCATTACAGCCAGGCAGTGAAAAGCCTTTCATTGGAAGGCTTAGAGCCAATCAAAACTCTGGCCAGTACCTAGGTAGTTTCTGAAGACCCATGCTGTTTTCTTTGGCAGACGTGTGATATTGTTGTTTCTCTAGTCTCCAGTGTTGGTTTCTACTTCACATAAGCATAGTACACAAGAAGAGTAGACAGCTGACCCTGACTGTAGTCACTTGTTTACTTTGGTCATGATTTTCTGGAGGGCCTCAAGACAGAAACTACAGCTGGTGATTTTTACTTCCTTTCTTAATGACCCTCAGACCAACCTGCCTGGCCTTAAAAAGTATACTTGGCTCCCTCCTATTTTCTATTCTCAGTTCTGATTGTCCCTGACTGGTGAGTAAATGAAGCAGCTAGTGTTAGATTAATGAAAAGCTAGAGCAATGCTTCAATCCTGGAGTGGGGCACATGTCCCCAACCTTTTCTGTTAATGACTAGAGCTTATAATGAAAGCTGTCAGTAATGAGGGCGTATGTTAACACATGCAGCTGGTATGGAGGCAGAAGACAAGCTTAAGCTTTATTGATCTAGAGAGAATGATAAGCCAGGATAATTTAAATTTTAAAAAAGAAAAAGCAAATAAGATTCCAAGTGCTCTGCTCTAGAAATGACCTCTTAGCAGTTGCTGAAAAGTGTATCTTTTTAACCAGTGCACTTGCTAACATTTTTTATGTGGCCAAATAATTGTTATCTAATTAGATGTGGCCTTGTTGTAAGACACAGGCATCTGGAGACACTCCTTTCACATGTTTTATTTCTGTCGTATTTATAGCTGCGACTGATAGACTGGGGTCTAGCGGAATTTTATCATCCCGCCCAGGAGTACAATGTCCGCGTAGCCTCCAGGTACTTCAAGGGACCAGAGCTCCTTGTGGACTATCAGGTAAAATGTTAGTGAAGCACCTCTGGGTTCTTTTTACCTTTGCTAGGGCTTTTCTTGGCTTTTTCTTTTTCCTGGTTTTTATTTAGTCAATTTGGATACATTTAAAAGCCAGTCTTGGATACAAAAGGTATGTATCCAGGATCATTGTAGATGATCTTGGTTCCCGGGGAGACAGTTTAGGAAAAAACAGCTACAGAACTGGGCCTACATTCCATCCACGACCTCACTACTTTTGGGGAAAAGGTTTGCCACCTTTTGGGTACCATTCCCAGGAATCTGTCACCTGGCTCAAGAAGTTAGACTTGGGACTTCCCTGGTGGCACAGTGGTTAAGAATCCACCTGCCAATGCAGGAGACAAGGGTTCCATCCCTGGTCCACGAAGATCCCACATGCTGCGAAGCAACTAAGCCCGTGTGCCACAACCACTGAGCCTGTGCTCTAGAGCTCATGAGCCACAACTACTGAGCCCACGTGCCACAACTACTGAAGCCCGCGCACCTAGAGCCTATGCTCCGCAACAAGAGAAGCCACCACAGTGAGAGGCCCACGTATGAAAATGAAGAGTAGCCCCCACTCGCTGCAGCTAGAGAAAGTCCACACACAGCAACGAAGACCCAATGCAGCCAATAAATAAATAAAATAAAATAAAATAAAATAAAATAAAATAAAATAAAATCCAGTCTTTATTCTACCCCAAAATGATAATTATGGAGTTTTCTCGACTACTTTTTTTTTTTTGGCTTTGAATTTTAAAATATCTGAAGAGGTCAACTAAAGACTAGAAACCTAGAAACTCAGATCAGAAAAATGACATTTGTAACACCCTTGACTGACTGGTTGTCTTTATTTCCTCAGATGTATGATTATAGCCTGGATATGTGGAGTTTGGGCTGTATGTTAGCGAGCATGATCTTTCGAAAGGAGCCCTTCTTTCATGGACAGGATAACTATGACCAGGTAAGCAAACATCATCTGGCTCCTATCCATTTGGGGGCAGATGCCAAGAAAATAGCATCTCGATAGGGATGCTGTTGTTGAGCCACTAAATATCATCCAGTATCTGCATATAAGCTTTTCTTCAGGGTAAAGAGTTTCACAAAATCTTGTCTGTGGTCCCCAAAGATAGAGACAGTGTGCTGTGTTCTGCCCAACTTCCAAATTGTGTCTATGAGGAAGTCAGGTACCTCCTTGTCTAATAAAACAAGATTCTAGTCATTAGGGACTTCACTGGTGGTGCAGTGGTTAAGAATTCGCCTGCCAATACAGGGGACATGGGTTTTAGCCCTGGTCCGGGAAGATCCCACATGCTGTGGAGCAACTAAGCCCATGCGCCACAACTACTGAGCCTGTGCTCTAGAGCCCGAGAGCCACAACTACTGAAGCCCACGTGCCTAGAGCCCGTGCTCCGCAACAAGAGAAGCCACCACAATGAGAAGCTCACGCACTGCAATGAAGAGTAGCCCCCGCTCGCCGCAACTAGAGAAAGCCCGAGCACAGCGACAAAGACCCAACGCAGCCAAAAATAAATAATAAATAAATAAATAAATAAATTTATTTTAAAAAAAAAGATTCTAATCATTAGGTTTTATGTTCCCATAATCATCAGCCTCTAGAATATTATTGTCATAAGTTGTGTTATCATTTTAAAGGCATTTTGGAAATTTGCATTCATGTGAACTTCATATCTGTGAGTCTGCTGCCTGTCCGCCCCGGGCTCAGATCTGTATCTGTTCCCTGGAAATTTAGTGATGTGGAAGTCTCCTAATTCTTTGGTCCAGCATCCCCACGGGCTGTGCTCAGTAATTTGGTCAGTTTGTTTTGTGTTTCAGCTTGTTCGCATTGCCAAGGTTCTGGGTACAGATGAGCTGTATGGGTATCTGAAGAAGTATCACATAGACCTAGATCCACACTTCAACGATATCCTGGGACAGTAAGTAAGAGAGAGAAAGAAAGAGGGTCTTAATTTACCCAATTCAGAAGTGAAAAGGTTAGCTGAAATCACTTTCTAAAGCTCTTTCTCCTTTCTAATTATATCAGAATTGAAATATTCTTTTTTTTCCCCACATATATTTTTTAACTTGAGAAATTTGGGCATTGTTTACATGTGTCTTCTAATCATTTTACTTCTCTAAGAGATAGCCTGTTTATCAATAGAAAATGGAAGACAAAATCATGCTACAGAAAACTTTCTGGAATAGCATATGGCTTATTTTAATGGAAAATCTTAGAAAGCTGTGATTCTTCTTTCAGTAAGAGATTTGTAGTTTCTTCTTCTGTGTAATGGATTTTCTGTAAGGGAGCAAATTTTAAAGCATATTTTCAGATACAGTACAATAGTGTTGAAACGTAGATGTTGTGTTGACAATTTTCAGACAGTAATTTTATGGAACCTCCATGTTTCTGAAGCTAGCTCTTTAAATATATCTGCTGAACAATAAAGATTACTCAGCTGCCTCCGTGCCTCACCCAGAATTGACTAAAAGTCTGGGGCATAAAAAACTATCTAGAAAGGTTCTACAAAGTTTAAATCAGATGCAGACATTATAATTAATTCTGTGTATCAGTCACAGAGCACTGTTTTGTTTGAGGATGCTGTGATCATAACTATGGGGGGGGGGACAGGTAACATTAAGAATGAGATTTAATGAGCTTGTAATCGACACAGTGTTCTAAGACTTTGTTGGCTTTAACCCTAATATGTAAGAATTCTTGTTGAATTTAATCTCAGAATACCAATGCTTTCCTTTTCTTCTCAGACATTCACGGAAACGCTGGGAAAATTTTATCCATAGTGAGAACAGACACCTCGTCAGCCCTGAGGCCCTAGATCTTCTGGACAAACTTCTGCGATATGACCATCAACAGAGACTGACTGCCAAAGAGGCCATGGAGCACCCATACTTCTGTGAGTTTCCAGGGACCTGATCTGTCAAAGGGAAATTCTTCTACTCTTTATCTTTGAGGCCAGACAAGAGAATTCTGGGTATTTGGATGAATCATGCTTGGGATTTGGCCGCATTAGTTCGACTCTTGAAACAGCTCTGCAGATCTGTTTCTAGTTGCCCAAAGGTGTTTGCTTGTTCGCTGTAGTTCCCTTGAGTCTGATCTGTATGACCATTGCCTATGACCCTGAGTTGATAGATGACAAGTATCTAAAGTTTTGTTTTCAAATATATACATTTGTGTGGAAACCTAATCAAAGATTTTTTCCCCCTCAAAAAAAAAGTGATTTGTTGAAAGTAGTAAGGTGACCATAGCATATTTTTAAAGAAGGAAATAAGATAAATAAATACAAGGAATTTGAGGAAAGGAAAGCAGGTATGGCAGGACCTCGCTAAAATCCTGTCTGAATTACAGACTTCCTAGGTCTCACTTTAAAGTATGTGTGTATATTCAGTTTATGCACTTGCTTATCGGTCTGCATGTGTATGGTTCTCCCCACTGATAAAGTATGTCCCAGACTTTCCTCTCATTAAAGGCAGTGTGACGTCATTTAGTCCAGTCACAGAGGAGACTGAGAGTGAGGGAGGTTTAGTGATCTGTCTCAATTTTCTGTCTGAAGTGAGATGAGAACTTTCAGCCTACCTCTTGCTTGACCAATATGCTCTTTCCTTCTCCTTTTTTTCCTCTCTGGAGATTAACTAAATCTTGCCTGAAGAATACATTGCTCTGTGGTCTTGAGCCTGGTAACCCATAAGCATTAGTAGACAGCAGATTTAAAAGGTGTTACCCTTCATTCTTCCAGACCTCAGACAAGTGTAAATGGTTGTCTTTCTGTCACAGAAAGCTATTTTTACACTCTGAGTTTGACTGAATTAAGAACACTGATGTTTATATTATGCAAATCATGATCTGTTTACTTTTCTGAATACATATTATACTTCTATAAAGAAATTTTTACACTGTTGCTTAAAATCGATAGTTCTTCTAGTAGCTCTTTTTATTCACCCTTTCCTCCGAAGTGTTTACTATCTATTGCATATACTTTGAAGAAATGGGAGTTGGATATGATGTTAGTATTCAAGGAAAAACAACACATAAGAAAATCAGTAGAAATTTTGAACAGTGGGAAATGGGTGTTTCTGTGCCTCTCTTTTTCCTGAGTCTTAGCAGTTGAATTTGTACTCTGAAGAGGTATACAAGTTGATTGTGAGAGCATTTCCCCCTGATCATTCCTCAGTGTCTGTAATTTTGGTTGCCCTCCTGACCCTGACTTCCTGGTAGCCTGTGTCTATGTCACTGTGGAAGAAGGTTGGGTCTGTTATGGTGTTCTCCCCTGGCACTGGCCAGCCCTGCCTCTGCTGACTGTCCTCCTGTTTCTTTGCAGACCCCGTGGTGAAGGAGCAGTCCCAGCCTTGTGCAGATAATGCTGTACTTTCCAGTGGTCTCACGGCGGCCCGATGAAGACTGGAAAGCGACGGGTAATGCGGCATTGATGCTTGCCAATAAAACCAACCAACCAAACACAAACCTTGAAGGAAAACTACAGTGTGATAAAAAGAAATTCTAGCCATTCCTTCTAAACGCAAAGAAGAGTAAAGACCTAAAAGTCTGTCAAAAAGAAAGAAACTCCCCAGCACTAGTCTACAGGGAACTGCTGTTTGGCAGCCTGACGATGCACATAGTTGGGTATCTGAGGGGACTTTCCCTTTGGAATGCATGGGAGATGAGAGACTCGGAGTTGTTGTACATTTACCTTTATTTAACAGGAGACCACTGTTGAATTAACCTGTTCAAGTCAACAAGCTCTGAATATCTGACTTCCTATCTATTCCACTGTGGTCTGGGTTTCCTTTGGTGAGATTCAGGCTCAAGTTTTAGCAAAATGTCAGCAGTCTATAGTGACACACCAGCCTCATTCACGAAAAGGAGATACTAAAACAGTGACAGTATTTTTTTTCTAAGCTCTTTTACAAATTCATGTTTTATGTATTTTTTTTTTTTAATGACATGAGCTCTCTGGGAAATGTACCTCATCCCTGCAGTTTTCTTCTAAGTGATTCATTTGGGAGCAAACTGCAGTCACTCTCACAGGAGTCCCCTTTGATGTCAGGAGGCATCACTTTAAATCTTCTGATGCCATGGACAGGTCCATCTGTCTCATCAAGAGTTGGATGCGAAGTGCATAACTTGGAGCTCAGTGTAACCTTCGTTGATCTGCCTAACCATAAAATCTTGTTGCTATTTTTTTCATGTAGCTTTTTTTTCCAGCCTCTTAAGGAAAACTTCATTTCCCAGCACATCCCTGTGTGTGCACCTATTTTAACGCACATCTCTGAAACAAAAGACTTTTTGTTCACAACCATAACTAAAGCTGGAAAGTCAGTCTTCAGGGAGGTCAGGGAGGGAGAAAGAAAAGCATCCTTATTAGAATTTATTCAGGAAAGACGGATTGGGTGAGATAAAAACAAGTACTCCCCTCCCATGCTTTACCCCTTTTTATCCCCATGAGAAACAGTTTCCCTCTGTAATCAGGGTAATCTGCGTTTTTAAGCTCTGATAGGTAATACATGAATGTGTTGGCGGAGAGAAGTCTTTCTCACGTGCAGGGACTGGAGTCGCTCTCCGAGCGACCGGAGAGAGTAGCATACAAGGGGCTTGGGGAGAGGAGTGGAGCTGCTGGGGCAAGTACCAAAGCTTGGGATCCGTTGTGCTAGCCTTCACGTTGGCAAAGGAAGCTATATTTTGTTTAAGAAAATTTAAAAAAGTAGAGCTGATATCACTCTGGGGACTTGTCATCAACATGGTTTGCAAGCAGTCCCCTGACCCCAGCTGCAGGGCCGTGCTACAGCTGTGGGGACCTCTCACACTAGGCTGGAGCTCAAGGTGTCTACCACCACATCACACTTCAGGACTCCTTTATTACTATTTAATAATGCCGTACATTTTTATAAGGTTAGGGTGTTTGAAAACATCTGTTTACATTCCATATCCCAATAAAATCGTATTGGTATTGGTAGCGGGTCCTATCTCTAAATGTAGATTCTATTTTTGTTGTTTGGTCAGTGGGAACTTCAAATAAAACAAGATCCCAAAGCCAGGAAATGCATTCAGTTAAGGTTCTCATACCAATGCTACCTGCCTTCATTGCACATTCTGTATATTAATGTATACATTTGCTCTACCTGAAAATCAAAAACAAGACAGGAGCTCTTGAGTGAACCTATATTGATATGTCAGGCAGCAAAACTCAGTGTTTGGGATTATCAAAAGCCTTCTAATGTGCCCTTCTAGGCAACACCGAACTGTTGGTTATTATTTATCAGGGAGATGTGCCACTGTGTGTCTTTCCTGCCCCACCCATTTCCTCCTTTGTCACCCATTCCCTCCCCCCACCCTTTTTTTTTTTTTTTTTTTTAATTGCCGGTCTGGACCAGGCAGAGGAAGCCTACTGGAGGGTCTTGGTGAAGTAGTAACCCCGTTTCTTTCTCTTGGGTCTCCCCAGAGGCAGTAAACCAGCTGGAGAAGAGTCAGGTGACTGACTTCTGTCTCTCCTCTGGTCATGATGTAGTAGGTGCAAAAACAGCTCACCTGCCTGTCCTTGGGTTCTGTGACTGCAGCTTGGCAAAGGAGTAATTCTTCCATTTTATGCGTACAGTTTACTTTTCCACCACCTATACTTTTTACCTCTCTTCATGCCTTAGACATATAGAATAACTGAGTTTAAAATGCTCCTTTCTGAGTCTGTTCTTGACACCCAACTTCTGGCTGACTGACTGTGGGTGGTTCTTTCCCAAACTGAACTGAGTCTCGTCCAGACCTTTCCTCTTTTACCTATCTCCAAAACCATTTTGTGTCCAGATGGACCTAGCTCCCCTGAGATTTTAGAGTATTTACCTGGGTTAGGAGGCAGTCTTGGAGAGTTCCAAAAGAGGGATGAGAGCGTGCGTGTGTGTGAGTGAGTCTAATCTTATATTTAGACAAAGCTGTGGTAGATTTACCCACCCAATATCCTTTTCGGTTAGCATATTATTTCTTAAATTCATCTCAGTAATTTTCATTAGACATTTTGTTTGCTTCATTACCTTGTAACAGGTTAAAAGTGCCTATGATAAGGACCTATTATTTCCTAAAGAAAAGCAAAAAAATGTGGGGAACAGGGTAGTGTTACACTGTCATCTCAGGTACTGCCTGTGTTCAAGAACATAGACCCAGTATGGTGAGAATGGAAGGTTCCTGTGCCAAATACAGATTGGTGTATCAGAGGTTATTGGCCACAGGTGAGCATAACTGCAAGGTTTTGCTTCAGCTGAGAAATCCCATGGCGAGAGCAGAACTGATGAAGTGCAAATATTTTCATCAGGTTTGCTTGCAGTTCACTCTCCCCGTGATCCTATCATCTGGCCTGCCCCTGTCCTATCCTAGCCCCATGGTAAGTGACCAGGTGGGAGAAGCCAATGAGTGTATAACGCAGACCAAGCATTCCCGGGTCATCTTACCACTTAGAGGAGTGCCAGAGCCAGTTCTGTGAGGCACGTGAACATCAGTCACTCTGCTGGGTCTCCTCACAGGCATTCTCCAGCACATTGGTACTCACGAGGCTCAAAGCATATGTATTCCCTTGCAAAGAAGGAAGGTGCTTTCCAACTGATTGATTAGAGGAGACGGAAGAGCTTATAATCCTTGGGGGCAGGGAGAGAGGACAGGAGAGGGGGCTGTTAAAAGAAGAAAGGGAATCAGTAAAAACAGTTGAAAGGTAGATCTTGAGGTGGGGGAACATGACTTCTTGAGGGAAGAAAGCAAGGGAGCACAAAGTTCAAGTTCTGGAACGTGCCCTGAGTTCTGGAATGCCCCCAGGATTGGTTCCAGTGGGACTGCAAGGTGGTGCTCTCGAGGCAGATGCTGAGTCCCAGAGAGAGCCAGCCCATGGCCGTGGATCTCAGTCTGCGTCTACTCAGGGAAATGACTTAGCTTCTCCCAGGTGCTGCTTTGATGAGGATGGAAGCAAAATTATTTGGGGACACAAACAATTGGAAGCATTTTTACATATGCATTGAAATGGACCTGAGAGAGCCCCGTTGACAGTCTCCTTTAATGCCAGTTCAGATTAATGATTCGTTTAGGAACCTGTGTTACTGCATGAGCACTCACGGGAAAAAGCAATCTTCCCTCCTACAGATTAACAGGAGTGGATAGTAACTGATCAGAGTCAAGGCCATTGAGACACAAACGCGAAAGCAGAAGCAGGGTCCATATGAGCACACAAGAAGCCAGAGTTTGTCAGTGAGCTTAATAAATCTAAGACTGAGTGACATCTTGCCATTAAAACTAACCCCAGGGTGG
Source organism: Leucopleurus acutus (assembly GCF_964270905.1). NCBI lineage: Eukaryota > Metazoa > Chordata > Mammalia > Artiodactyla > Delphinidae > Leucopleurus > Leucopleurus acutus. The sequence continues at coordinate 26,984,112 of NC_139162.1, forward strand.
GGATGAGGGGAGGGGAGGTGGCGAGGAAACATCTGGCTTAAGAAAACCAGTAATAACATATGCTTTGGAGCTATGTGGATGTGTCAGTGAAAATGACCCCAACCAGGTATTGTAGAGGCAGGGGGAAGTGATGTTATGGGATTATACAGGTGATGCATACTTTTGTGTAGAGAATCAACAATGTGCTACAAATGTGATACTTAATCCTGAACTGCATGTATTGGGGATTGTTTTTTTTTTAAAAAAATTCATTGAATCAATAAATTAACAGTTTTTCACTTGCTGGCTTTTCTTGCTGTAAATGGTGACTAAGAGGTTGGGACAGAAATCTTGACACCCAGTGGAAAGCTTGGATAAGTCTTCAAGAAACATGGAGCCGACTATTTTCTTCTGTTTGCAGAAAAGCAACACTGCCTGGGTTGTGATCCTTTACTAATGACTACTTCAGACACAATTGACCACCTCTTTGTATCACTGGATGACTGATGTATGATTTATGTGCTGCTGCCCTTTAGAGGAAAGAAAAATGCCGTGTTAAATCCTGTTTTCATAAATAAAAATGTTGAGAATCACCAGCATGTTGAGAATCACCAGCCTTCCCAAGTGGGAGACAAGCCACTGCTATGAGGACCTTAAACTTGTATTTCCTGTCTCTTGGGGGAGAGGAGGAATAAACCGTGAACTGTGAAGTTGTGTGGGCGGGTGGTTGCAGTTAATCACCTTGGTGTGAAGACTTGACTTTAGCAGAAGTGGTGGGACTAGGGTGGTGTGGGGATTGTTTCTTGGTACTTGCTTCTGAATTGTATCACTCAGAACCTGCCAATCCTGCTTGGGATTGACCATTTCATTGCACAACTTTACCTTGTGGGAGCGTGTTCTGCACTTATGAAAACCTCTCCCCAGCCCCATTTCTTGCAACACAAGTGGGCACACGCCATTGTTTGGCAGGTGGTGGAGTCTTTCATCAGTGCGCTTGCTTCTCACTGATCCCTCTGTGGAGTGGGATGCTTGAAAATCATCTGCTGAAGAGTCATTTCTAACCTTACGTACCATGCAGCCTTTCTCAAATACTAAGCGGTAGAACCCTTCCCGTACCCAAAGAAAGTTTGGGTCATGAAATGTTTCTGTGTGACAGCTTCCCAGATACATTGTCCTTTTTCTCGGTACCCTGCTGTGGCACCGTTCTGAGCTGCTGCTTCTAGAGTTCTGCTGGAATCTCACAACCCACTCCGCTGTGCTGGACATGGAAGGAGGAACGAGGTTTTCAGGCCATGCCAGACAGCTCCTTCCAGGGGGGAGTTAAAAATATTTGAGCTCCATTTTTGCTCTTTATTAGTGAACTGGGCCCTTTCCCTCTGTAAATACAGTCATCTGATTCTTGGTCCCAAGACTTAAGTAAGTTGGTTCAGGTCTGATGGGTATCTGGAGCTGGGCTGCTGGACCTGTAGCTTGGCTTACACAGAATAGACAAGAGGCTTTGGTGCTTCTAGATTAGCGTCCTGGACCCGAGAAAAGGGGAGGGACTCGGTCACAGTAAGGCTGGGACCAAGACTGCCTCTGTGAGTGGTGATCAGAAGAGGAAGAAAAAGGGTGCTATTTGAAACCTGAAACCGGTCAGTTCTTACCTGGTTTTCCCCGAAGTGCCGTGGGAAAGTCAGGCTTGTATACCATTCCCAGTGCTCCCCAAGAGAAGGGAGCCACACGCCAGTGGAGGCCTGTCCTCACTCCGGGTCAGAATGATTAATGCCATCTTTCCCCTCCTCCCATCTCTCTCCCCAGGTCTGTTGCGGTTCCTCCCACTTTTCCATAAGCAGAACAAGAACCAAATCAAACGTCTTAACGTGTGTAGAGAGATCACGTTCCGTGAGCAGACACAAAACGGTGGCAGGTTTGGCGAGCACGAACTAGACCAACCGAAGGGCAGCCCACCACCGTATATCAAACCTCACTTCTGAATGTAAAAGGTTCACACGCCTTTGGCTTCCTGTTGACTTCCTCCTGACCCAGAAAGCATGGGAAATGTGAAGGGTATGCGAAATGGTGGTTACTGTTGCTCCCCCGCGCCCCTGGCTCGTCCCCGTGGCCACCTGTTTTTTCCAGCAGACCATGTTAACTACCTGACCACAGACTCCAGTGGGGGCACGGGGCGTATATGGCATGATGGGCGGTTACATATTATAATTTTAAAAGTATATATTATTGAATAAAAGGTTTTAAAAGAAATGTATGGAGAGTTTTCAGTGCGGAAGGGGCCATTAAACGAGACCTGTGGCCACAGAGGACAGAGAGAGAGAAGGGCATTTGAGCCAGGTTCTAGCCAGAGGGAAGAGGGCCAGTCCCAGAGGTGAGGAGGGCCATTTCCAGCACGCTCTTGACAGAGATGAGAAGTTGAAGAGGTATGTGAACCAGTCCTGGCAGTGGGGGACCGCAGGTGATTCCAGCAGACTTGGCGAGCCAGGAAAGCCAGGCCTCGGCCTCGCCTTGAACGCGTCCGTCTCCCTGGACCCCTCCTTCCAAAGCAGGTGAGTCAACCAGACATTTACGTGGTAGGTAAATGTCACCTCTAGTGAACTCAGGAAGCTGCCTAGCCCATTCTTTGCTTTCCCTTTGCGCATCACCGTGTTCCATTCCACCTCCCAATACTGCTCACCACCCCGCCACGCCCCCTTCCGAAAAAGCATCTTACCTTGGAGGCTGGTTGAGTTTGCTGCCCCGAGGCAGGGGAAGGGGTTGGGTCTGGGGTTCAGATTATCCCGAAGCTCCCGTGAATGGGAGGAGAAGCAGCCCACTCACAGGTGAAAGAAGGTGGAATAGAAGCACCAGGTGTGTCTGTTAAGTGAGAAAACGAAACCTGTTTTACAAATGAGATTCCCTGGCACCCTCAGTCCTCTCCCAGGACAGCTGTGCCACGGGGAGGTGAAAGCAACAACCTGGTGGCTGCCCAGCCTTGTGTCTGGCTGAGGCCTGCGTCCTCCCACCGCCTGTAAAGCAGAAGCGGCGGGCAGACCCGACACCTGGGCAGCTAGACGGGGCACCCGCTAGTTCTCCACAAAAGCCACTGGTCTGCCCAACATCCCTTCTCCTGTCTTCTCTGCTGCTTGTCCTGAACAGGTGACTATGGGAACCCAGGTGTGGACACTCACAGTTTTTGAAGCAATTATAGGGGGAAAGCAAAGAGGTCCCTCAGGGCCACCATGGCGTCAGTGTCCCTTGGACTAGCTCCTGTTGTATCCAAGCCATTCCTCAGGTGTGGGAGCTCAAGACTGTGCCTGCCCCCAGACACCAGCGAGTGAGGGCCCGCAGGCCCCCAACCAGGTGACAGGACACCGAACATATGGACTTGGTCCCTTCCAGCTCCATCACCGGCCTCGTATTCTCAAGCGGTCTCTCTATGAGGCCCTTTTTGACCCAAGGCTCTGTAAACTTCTTTTGGTCTCCCACGTGTCTGAGACAGCATCTCAATACCTTGTTTTAATGAGCATGTCCCTGAAACTCTTAGTAACGTGGTACTTCATATGTGTGTGTTAATCTACATAGCATGTTATCACCATGTTGACCCACTGGCGTTCGAGGGCCTTCCCCGACAGGGAGGGTCTCTTCAGAGCACATACACGGTCAATTGGCTTGGGAGTTCTTTAGGTGCCATGCAGAACTGAAACGCTAGCTTTATCCAATTTCCTTTCTCAACCAGTGGGAAAGTCTTATTTTCCAAAAACCTCTCAACCAAGATAAACTTGGGTTTTGTGGATGATAATTGTTGGGTAGGAGAGTGCTCAGTTGTAGGTAAAAGGTGAAGGAAGAGCTTTTGCTTAGGTTGTTTTGGCCTTGAGAGAAGGAGACAAGGAACCCACTAGACCAAGAACAGTCTGAAGCTCATCCACAACGTGCTTGGAAATTCAGAACATCAGTTCACATCTTTCAGTAGTCCTGCTTGTATTGGGATTGTCTAAAGTAATATTTATTGACTTTTCTTGATTACCAAAGTAATATATATGTTCATGGCAAAAAATTCAAATGTTACATAAAAGTAAATAATGACAGCCTCACCCTAACCACATACCCACACATCCAAAAACTCTTCCCTGCCTTGGAGGAAACCACAGTTAAATTTGGCATGTATTTTTCGACTATTTTCTATGCATTTACTAACATTTTAAAATTATAATGATTTTTATTTGACAGGTAGTCAGATTTTACATTCTTTTTCTGCAACTTGTGCTTTCACTTAGTTGGGAAAATTTTACTGTTATCATGTATAGATCTACCTCACACCCCTTTTCATGGCTGTATAGCATTCCATTGTGTAATGTACCACAGTTGAAGCAATCCCTTATGGATAGATGCTTACCAGTATTGTTGCAATGAACAAATTTGCACATACATTCTTACACAGTCTGTATGTTTGTGAGATAAAATCTTTTCAAAAAAAGAATTACTGTGCCATATGCTTTTTTTCTTTTTTCCTTTTTTTAGCAAGGGCATTGTTGAAATTCAGAGAAAGTAGTCTTCCATTGCTTTCCTCACTGGTGTAGGTTGGCACCATGATGCCTTTAGCTATGGAATTCTTGTGGGGCTCTGACAGGCACTTGGGGCATGGTGTCCAAGGTCTATGAGCTTTCCAGGGACCTACAGAATATTTGAGACTTGAAAAAAGAGTGTTGGCTCTAACATAAGAAAGTTGCAAAATAAAAATTTAATAAATGTAAGTAAATGTCTCTCCGATCCTGTGAACTGAGAATTCCAAAAAAATTACAGGGAAAAAAAGTTATCTTAAATATGAAAAATGGCTGCCTTTTAATGTTTGAAATGCTATGGGGATGCCTTCAAAAGTAACCATGCAGAGGGCTGGTAAATGTTTTAAAATATCCCTGGCCTGAATGGTCTGGGTGTTGGAATGGATGAGCAACTCTTTGCAGAATATTCTACAGACTTTTAAAATAACGTGCATCTCAAGTGCATTGTGCTAAGTGAAGAAGCCAGTCTCAAAAGGCTGGATGATTCTATTTATATGACATTCAGGAAAAGGCAAAGCTGTGGGGATGGAGAACAGACCCGTAGTTGTCAAGGGTTAAGGTTGGGGGGTGGGGGGTTTGACTACAAAGGGATAGCATAAGGGAATTTGGGGGTGATGGAGCTGTTCTGTATCCTAAATGTGGCAATGGTTATATGACTTGGTACCTTTCTCAAAACTATACCAAAGGGACTTCCCTAGTGGCGCAGTGGTTAAGAATCTGCCTGCCAATGTAGGGAACACGGGTTCGAGCCCTGGTCTGGGAAGATCCCACATGCTGCAGAGCAACTAAGCCCGTGCGCCACAACTACTGATGCTGCACTCTAGAGCCCGCGAGCCACAACTACTGAGCCTGAGTGCCACAACTACTGAGCCCGTGTGCCACAACTACTGAAGCCCAAGCGCCTAGAGCCCGTGCTCTGCAACAAGAGAAGCCACCGCAATGAGAAGCCCTCACACCGCAGCAAAGAGTAGCCCCTGCTCGCTGCAACTATAGAAAGCCGGAGTGCATCAACGAAGACCCAACACAGCCAAAAATAAATAATAAATAAATAAATTTATAAAAAAAAAACTATACCAAAAAGAGTACATTTTCCTGTATTTAAGTTTAAAAATAAATTTTAAAAAATAACAATAACATGCAGGGTCCCAACACAGTCCCCTTTGAACTTCACTCTCAGATTAGTAGGAGCTTCATCTGCCCGCCACTGGCTCTTTTAACGATGTCTTTGGATATAACCACTGAGCTGGGATTCAGCAGTCCTCCATCTGCTAGCTGAGCACCCCAGTCATTTGGGCAGTCTTCCATCTTTGCTCCCAGATAAGGGGTGATTCTCTAGGCACAACCCCTCACCTCATTCCTATATCTCCCCATTTCCATCAGCAGGGAGGGCTGAAGAATAATCTCTGCCTTACAGTGTGTGGCAAGGCCCTTGTGTCCTTTAGTGGCCAGGTGCTTGGAGTTTCTGGTCTCCGACTGACATAAACAGATGCTGTCCACTGGATTTTAGCAAGTAACCAGGGTTTTTGTGCTCTAAAAGGGATTCTTGGAGTTCTGGGTGTTTTATATAATATCTTAGTTATTAAAGCTGTACGTTTTGGGTTTTCCCTGGTGGCACAATGGTTAAGAATCCGCCTGCCAATGCAGGGGACACGGCTTCGAGCACTGGTCCAGGAAGATCCCACATGCCGTGGAGCAACTAAGCCCTTGAGCCACAACTACTTGGCCTGTGTGCCTAGAGCCCGTGCTCTGCAACGAGAAGCCACCGCATTGAGAAACCCATGCACCGCAACAAAGAGTAGCCCCCGCTCACTGCAACTAGAGAAAGCCTGCACGCAGCAACGAAGACCCAAAGCAGCCATAAATGAATAAATAAATAAATTTATTTATATAAAAAAAAGGAAAAAGCTGTATGTTTAAAAATCTATTTTGTCTTGTGGCTACAAATCTTGTTATAACTACAAACTGGTTGGTTTTGTATGTAAATTTGAACATTTATTTTGGTTAATCTTTGATGCTCAATTAATTCAAAACTTAATGGGTTAAACCATAAACATTGCTCACATACTTAATCTAGTTTCCTTAGACAATTTCAAAGTAAACCACATATTTAATCGGTCTGATTTGCACAAACACTTCCAATAGCTAATATGAAAGGCCTAAAATCTGCTGAAATCTTCCTAAGCATTCAAATACTAACATATCGAAGTCTAAACTCATAGATTTAATCAAACGTTGTTTACAAACGTAGTTAAATTTTCTTAGCATTTTAAAACTAAAATTGCAGACCTAATTTCAAATTCCTTTAAGCATTTCAAATTAAATTCAAAGTACCATATCCTCTAATCCTCTAAATGAGTTAACTATTTCAAATATCTTAAATAACAAAATATCACAATAATCAAACTTATTCCTCTGTTTGACATGGATTACTGATATTATGAATTTGATTCACTTCCCATAGTCTCTGTGTGTATTCTGACACTTATCCCACCAAGGTGAGATATTCTATCTAAACTCAGGACTGTGATTCGTTCATGGTCAGAGATTCTGGGCCGGGCATAGAATTCCTTGCTGCTTCTGTAATGGTTCTACCCAAACTGCAGGTTAACAAACTAAGCCCCTTCTTTTTTTTTTTTTTTTTTTTGGCTGCATTGGGTCTTTGTGCGCGGGCTCTCTCTAGTTGTGTCACGCAGGGGCTATTCTTCGTTGCAGTGCGGTGGCTTCTCTTGTTGCGGAGCATGGGCTCTAGGCGCTCAGCCTTCTGTAGTTGCAGCATGCAGGCTCAGTAGTTGCAGCACGTGGGCCCTAGAGTGCGCAGGCTTCAGTAGTTGTGGCTCGCGGGCTGTAGAGCACAGGCTCAGTAGTTGTGGCGCACGGGCTTAGTTGCTCTGCAGCATGTGGGATCTTCCCAGACCAGGGGTCGAACCCGTGTCCCCTGCATTGGCAGGTGGATTCTTAACCACTGCACCACCCGGAAAGTCCCCATCTATTGTTGATGGACATTTGAGTTGTTTCTAGTTTAAGGCTATTATAAACGACATTGCTAAGAACATTTCTGTACATGTCTTTTATGGACATAAGCAAGCATTTCTGTTTGGTACCCAGCATTAGAATTTCTCAGTCACAGAGTATATATGTATGTCTAGATTCAGTAGACATTATCAAATAGTTTTCCAAAGTGGCTGAACCAGTTTATACTTCCATCAAGAAGGTATGAATGTTGGCTTCCCTGGTGGTGCAGTGGTTGAGGATCCACCTGCCAATGCAGGGGACACGGGTTCGATCCCTGGTCCGGGAAGATACCACATGCCACGGAGCGACCAAGGCCGTGTGCCACAACTACTGAGCCTACACACCACAACTACTGAGACTGCATGCCGCAACAATTGAAGTCCGCGTGCCTAGAGCCCCTGCTCCACAGCAAGAGAAGCCACTGCAATGAGAAGCCCACACACTGCAACGAAGAGTAATCCCTGCTTGCAGCAACCAGAGGAAGCCCACGTGCAGCAACAAAGATCCAACACAGCCAGAAATAAATTAATTAATTAAATAAATTTATTTTTTTTAAAAAAGGTATGAATGTTCCAGTTGCTCCACATCCTCCCTATCAGTGGGTATTGTCAGTCCTTTTAATTTTAGCCATTCTGGTTGATCTACAGCAGTGTCTCATGATTTAAATTTGCATTTTCCTGATGACAAGATATGGTGAGCATCTTTCCATATGCTTATTGGTCATTTGAATATTTTCTTTTGTTTTTCAAAATTGGGTTTTCTGTCTTTTTCTTATTAATTTGTGGGAGTTCTTTATATATTCTGGATAAAAGATTTTTTTTGTCTGGTGTATGTATTGCACATACATCCTCCCAGATTGTGGTATGCCTTTTCACTTTCTTAATCTTGTCTTTTAATTAACAGACTTTTAAAATTTTAATGACATTCAATTTATCAATATTTTCTTTTATGTTAGTACATTTTGTGTCCTATTTAAGAAATCTTTGTCTACCTCAAGGTCTTGAAGATATTTCTAAGGTTGTTGTTTTTAAATTAAGACCTTATTTTTGGAGCAGTTTTAGGTTCACAGTAAAATTGAGGGGAAGGTACACATTTTCTATATATTTCCTGCCCCCACACATGCATGGCCCCCATTATCAACATCCCCCACTAGAGTGGTACATTTGTTATAATTAATGAGCCTACACTGACACATAATAATCACCTAAAGTCCATAGTTTATATTAGAGTTCACTCTTTGTGTTTTACATTCCATGGATTTGGACAAATGTATAGTGACATGTATCCATCATTATAGTATCATACAGAATGTTTTCACTGCCCTAAAAATCCTCTGTGCTCTATTCATCGTTCCCCACCCCCCTACCCCTGGAAAGCACTGATCTTTTTATTGACTCCATGCCTTTTCTAGAATGTCATATAGTAGAAATCATACAGTATGTAGCCTTTTGTATTGGCTTCTCTCACTTAGTAACATGCATTTAAGTTTCCTCCATGTCTTTTCATGGCTCGATAGCTCATTTTCTTTTTTAGTGCTGAATAATATTCCACTGTCTGGGTGTACCAGTTTATTTAGCTGTTCACCTACTGAAGGATGTCTTGGTCACTTACAAGTTTTGGCAACTTTGACTAAATCCGCTATAAACATCTGTGTACTGGTGTTGATATGGACATAAGTTTTCAACTCCTTTGGGTAAATACCAAGGAGTGGCGTTGCTGAATCCTATAAGAGTATATTTAGTTTTGTAATAAATCTCCAAGCTGTCTTCCAAAGTGACTGTACAATTTGCATTCCCGCCAGCAATGAATTCCTGTTCCTGTTGTTCCACATTCTAACCAGCATTTGGTGTTGTCTGCGTTCAAGAGAGCAGAATTTAAAAATCCTGCAATAGACTCAGGTGCACATGAAAATCTAATGTACAGTAATTGTGTTTCCCCCTAGGATATTTTGAAAAATTTAATAACCTTAAGGGATAAATTGTTCACTGACCTGAATTATACAGAGTCCTCAGAAATCATCCAAAAATAACAGCTTTGTATAAACATTTTTGACTTTCTGCTGTAATAAGATCCATATTTTTCCTTCTGTCTGGAAATTCTGGTTGGACTGTTCACGGCATTGCCATGAGGATTAAATGATTTAATAAAGGCTAAGGCACTCTATTATATGCCTGACACAAAATAAATTCTCAGTTGATGTTAGGAATTATTAGTTATTACAATGATGACATTAGTTGTTACAGTGAAGTTAGCTGCAAACTCCTTTCTGTCAGCCACAATACCCAACACAGGCCTGAACACAGAGTAATATCCAGGTAAGTGCTCAGTGAGTGACTGGTTTCCAACATTTGGGATTTCTTCCACCCTTGAAATACCATAGCTTATTTTATGTCTTTTTAAAAATGTTCTAGGGCTTCCCTGGTGGCGCAGTGGTTAGGAATCTGCCTGCCAACGCAGGAGACATGGGTTCGAGCCCTGGTCTGGGAAGATCCCACATTGCCACGGAGCAACTAAGACTGTGTGCCACAACTACTGAGCCTGCGCTCTAGAGCCTATGAGCCACAACTACTGAGCCCATGTGCCACAGCTAGTGAGCCTGTGCGCCTACAGCCTGTGCTCCACAACAGGAGAAGCCACCACAAGCAGAAGTCCGTGCACCGGGACGAAGAAGATTAGCCCCTGCTTGCCGCAACTAGAGAAAGCCCGTGAGAAGCAATGAAGACCCAACTCAGCCAAAAATAAAAATAAATTTATTTTTAAAAATTCTAAGAATTAATTGATTTAAAAAAAAAAAAACAGCTGTTGATCCAACTCAACCAACTCAACTTTTTTTTTTTTTGCGGTACGCTGGCCTCTCACTGTTGTGCCTCTCCCGTTGCGGAGCACAGGCTCCGGACGCGCAGGCTCGGCGTCCATGGCTCACAGGCCCAGCCGCTCCGCGGCATGTGGAATCTTCCCGGACCGGGGCATGAACCTGTGTCCCCTGCATCAGCAGGCGGACTCTCAACCACTGCGCCACCAGGGAAGCCCTCAACTTTATTTTAATTGCATTAATTTCTGCTTTTATCCTAATGTTCAGGTCTTGTTTTCTAATCACGCATTTAAGGCGATAAATTTTCCTCCAAGTATTGCTTTGACTTCATCCCACAAGTTATGTGGAGTATTCATAACATAACGATCCTGTCAATAATTAAAGCAGATGCCTATAAGGCATTTAGCACAGTTAGTGCGCAATACTGGTTAGCTGCTTTAACCTTATCCAGTACTCGGCCAACAAGTATTTATTTGTCATTCTCAGGACACCAGGTAAGCTTATCCGAGCCACCTTCCGTGCCTTTCGTCACTTTTCTTTTGCCTTTGTAACTCCTCCTAGCCCCTTAGGGGGCGGGGCCTGGCCTTTACGCGCTTTGACCCCACCCCCGCCAGGTTTCCATGACACTACGTAGCTTCTAACGAGATATTCTATAATGCTGTCTCCTTCCGCCTTCTAAAAGCAGCTATGGGACCACGATGGAAAAATAGTCCCTTGGCAAAGGAGTTCTTTTCACGAGGAGGCGGAACTAGGGCGGGGCTTAAGCGGAAGGAACAGGAAGTCTGTGAGCCCTGTGGCGGGATTGGGCTCAGCGCTCTCAGGGGGCGGAGGGATCCATCGCAGGCGGCGGGCGGCCACCGCCTCCATTTAAGGAGGGGAGAACGGTGCGGGAGGCAGTTGCTGTGGTTTCCGTGTTGAGGTGGCTTAGTTTTTATGGGAGCTGAAGTTCACGGACGCAGCGTCGCGTGTCCAAGTCCAGCTGTCTGTGGCTACCGATCGGGAGGTCAGGAGTGCAGCGTCCTTTCTTCGGACTAGGGCCAGCTCCCTGTTTTCCCTTCACCACTTGGTGCCAGTATTTAGGTCGTCTTCGGCGCGGCTGAGGAGAAGGCCGCGGGCGAGATGTTCAAGAACACGTTCCAGAGCGGCTTCCTTTCTATCCTCTACAGCATTGGCAGCAAGCCCCTGCAAATCTGGGACAAAAAGGTCAGGGGCTGAGGGCGGCGGGGCGGGGGCCCGGGGCTGGGCCCGGGGTAGCGGGTAGTTGTGTCGAACTGGCGCCTGGGGGAGGCCGGGCGGTCTCTGCTGTCTCCTGTCCCCAGCCTGGCGTGACTGAGGCGCGAGGTGGGGGCGTCGTGTAAGCCGCGGGGGCTGCATTGTGGGGTGGGCGTGCCTGGGGTTTAAGTGTCCTGCGGCAGTAGTGTGGTTAGGACAGTTGCCCCTCGCGGCAGACTTGACTGGGCCCGTCGGTTCCTCAGCCTCGGTTTCCGCATCTATATGGTGGGGTCGATAGTGCGCGTCTCACGGCATGAAAAGCGTAAACTCACGTGAGGTTGCTTCGGGAACGCGCAGATGAAAGGAACCGCTGTGGAATGGAACGCGCAGATGAAAGGAACCGCTGTTCACTGATTTCACAAATATTTACTGATATCCTGTGTTGTGCCAGGCACTGTGCTGGGCACTAGACACAGAGCCTTTGTTCCAGGCCCCCTTATAGAGGCACAGCCTGAACTCAGTTATGTTTGGGTTTCATTCATTTGCTCCCTTCCTCCCACTGATCCCAGCCAAGCCGGAATTCGGTGGCCTTTGGCACCTGCTCCACACTCACTGTGACTTGGGGTCTGTACTCTGCCTTCAGTGGCTGATCTCCATCAGAGAGGTTGCAAAATGGTGATAAAGTGTTGTCTGGGTTAACAAGCTGAACGCCAGGTACAAGCCTCATCCTCTTTATTCAGGCATCCACTAGATGATAACTTTCACTGACTCTGGGAGATGGGGACCCTGTCCACTTTTTGGAGATGTTGATTGGGGGCACGTGTGCCTAGCAATCTATGAGTTGGTCTGCATTTAATTACTTTGATATTTCCTTTCTCATGCAAATTCCCAGTCATCCGTACCTTTTTTGAATATAAGTTAATATAAAGCACTGTACATTGGAAGACAGGTGATTTAGGGTATAACCTTAGTACTGCACTCCTTCGGGGACAATGGAGAGAGGTGGTATGTTGAATGCTGTTTTTATAGAGAAGAATGTAGGATAATCTAAATAAGCAGTTCATTGGTAATGAGGCCAAGAATTTTGGATATCATCTCAGAACAATTCCCTGTCTTCCCTTATCCACAGATGAAGGTTTGGGGCCACATAGAGATGAGGAGAGAACATGGACAGCCTTCTGCCTGTTGTCACTAGGGAATTCTGCTTTCTGAGAGCAGCTTTGGGGGTGGTGTGTTCACAATGTCATTTTTATAAGATAGTTGAAAGATCTGAATGTAATGAGTTTGGCCTTATGCATGTGTGAGAAATCTGACCAGCTCTCCTCTTTCACAGTGATTCTGTCCACAAACTAGAGCTAATGCCAAGAGTTACTTATTACCCAAGAGAGCAGTTCCTTAACTGTTTTCCTACATTTTACTGAGTTTTTCAGTTCCATGGTTTTGTTCACATTGGAATAAAAAACACTTTAAACTCTGAAATTGTACCTCTACAAAGAGAACCCGGAATGAGTGTACCTGGGAACTTTGTAAAGATGATGGCTTCTCAGCTGTGGCTTGACTTAATTTTGGACTGTCCAAAGGCAAGGAGAGAGTGGATTGTATGCCAGTTGAATTTGGGATTGTAACCAAAGTGTCAATATGAGGCAATTGATATAGAGAATGGGGCTTGATCTAGGAGGAGAGGTTTTCAGAGCAGGTCAGAGAACTTACCAACACAAAGAATTCCAGTGGTAGAGAGGCCTCAGCATTTCTATCAGGTGAAACTTTTATCAGAGTTGCCCCATTTTAACCCTTCTGGGCTTGATCTTTTGTAGTGTGTTTTATTTTTCAAATGCAGCTTTTTGAGTAGTCAACATGTTTGCACACGGAATATAAAAGCAGAGTAACCATGGTGCACTGTGTCCCTTAACAACGCCACTAGAGGTCGGATGGTACCCTAATAACATAAACCTGTGTGAAAACATTGTTAGAAGATCGACTGGCAGGGTTACATGGAGTAAATTAAGCAGACATTTTGGCAAAGAAAACCTTTAGAGGAACACTCATTTTAAGCAAACACTCATTTTAAGCAAAATTCTCATAATAGTAAAAATAAATTATATGTTTCTACTCTTCTTATTTAGACTAGATTGAAAAGTGTTTATCTGTGAACTTTTCCCCCTTGAGGCAAGAGAAGGAAAGGGAGGAAGAAAGGAAAGTTTGGGGCCAGATCCATAGGCTTTGGTGTATGTGTTCCTTTACTCAGCTGTATTATAAAGTCCTCAGAAAGTGTTGGGAATCCAGTCCAGAAGGGGAAACACTGGGAACTGATATTCTTATCAAAGATTTATTGAGCAACAGCAAAGTGACAGGCATTGTATAGATTTGGGGAGATACAAAGTTAGGGAAGAGAAGACATTTTCCCCACTCCCATGATTCCGAATAAGGCAAAGTTGTAATAAGGGCAAAGTTTGATGGAGGGAGGGAAGGACTGTCCACATTTATCTAGAAATGACCCTACCCTCTGCTAGTAGGTACATATTGGCTATAAGTGCCTGTTTTTAGTTGTTACATATTTTGATTTCACAAAACTTTACTATTCTCCTTCCTGAGTTTATGGAGAGAGAATTTCTGTTATTTGTTTACGGTGAAGAGCAGTCTTTGAAAACTTAGGTTTGGCTTCATTTAGGCTCTGTGTCTCCTTATGAATATGAGGAGTGAATGCCATATTCATAATAACAGTTAATTTGCAAATTCATTTTGGGGGTGTGGCTACATTTGCAATACCTGCATTTATCTGACACTCTGAAGTTCTCAGCCCCTCCCCCCATCTCATCCTTCAAATCTCAGCTTAACTTAAGTTCCCAATGTAATAATGTTTATGTCTCCTGTGTGCTCCTGTGGCGCTCTATATCACGCTGAATGGCAGTTGCCTATTTATTGTATATCTCCCACTAGACTACAGGTTCCTTAGGGGGAAGAATAGTATCTTACCTTGAAACTCCAGTGCCAGAGTGTGGTCAGACACCTTGGATTTGCGTCCTGGCTCTGTCATATGTCCTGTGCTGTGTAACCTTGAGCAAGTACTCAACTACTCAGTTCTCTCATCTTGTAATCCACCTCCTTCTCATGGTTATGGAGATTAAATGAAGATGTATATAAATGCTTAGCAACAGTTATGGCACACATTATTAAATAGGGCAGGGAACTGAGGCATTTGCTCAAGAGTAAGTGAAAAATTTATAACTGAGCCCAATATTCAGATGCCTAGGAATAGGAAGTACAGTAACTCCAGACTTCTGAAATGAGAATAATTTAGTCAGTGTACCATGGCTTTCCCTATCCAAAACTTTAACATGGCTCTAAGGCCACACAGACTGTGGTCTGGTACCTGCTTAATTAGTTCTCCAGGCTGATGTCCCCCAGGATCTCCCTTCTAGTATTGACCTCCTACTGAACTGAAAGAAGTCTGTTCTCTCCTGCTTTAGGCTTTTGTACTTGCCGGCCCCTCTCCTGGGACCCACTCCTACCCCTTCTTCATTAGTCTCTAGGTCTCAGCTCAAAGGTACCTCCTCAGGTTAAGTTAATTTATATCCACTTATAGAACCTCTACTTCCTTCTCATCATACTTGAAATTAGCTTCTCAAGATCTGTATTCCTGGCTGGACAGTAAGCTTCCTGATAGAGACCTTTGTAATTTTTCAAACCAAGAGTTTAGCAGAAATTAGGGATTTCTTAATGCTCCCTTAACTTCCGGGATCAGCAAATACTACATTATTAAAGGACTTTTTATGTTTAATGTAAACATTACTTCCGGTTTGTAAAGAAAATACCAGGAGGTTCTTTTCCCACTTATGCCTGTGTAAAACATGTAACTTTCAGACTTTACTGGTAATACCCTAAAAATCTACTACATGAGATTGTTAACTCATACAAGCTTCTCTTTCTTTCTGCTCACCTTGTCTTTCTCTGCTGCTGATCCTTCCCATTCCCAAACGAAATATTAGAACCAGAGTTTTTGTGGCTGTTGCTGGAAAATATTAGATTCCCATTCCCAGTTCCTAATTTTAAAAATGAACAAAGTCTCTCTCCAGAAAAAAAGTTCCCACACCCTAACTTTTAATTAGCAAACCTTGTTGGTACATGTTAAATTTCTAGTAGTAGAATTGAGAGCATTTGGACATGAAAGTACTAAAACTATTTTTTTTCAGATTATCCCTGGGTCAATCTGAGGATGTTATTCATTTTTCCAAAAAATAGCTTTTACTATAATTGGGCAAAGGCCTGGGTTTTAGTTACACTTGCCCTTTCAAGGCATTCTTAGGAAGAGACTGGTTAGCAATACATATAATTGTTCTTACTAAAGGGTTGTTTGTAAATGTCCAAAGTTGCCTGTCTGCTGTTTGGATAGTCCCTGTTACGTGCCGCAAAGGAAGAGAAGCCTTTACTCCACTGGAGCCTACAAGGCCCAGGGCTTGAGACAGAGCTATGCCCAGCTCTCCCCACAGAGGTCTCCCTCTGCCTGTTTTCTGACTTAGAGCCCAGCCCCTAGCTCAGGGCAGAAACTTTCCTGCTGAAATGGACAGCTCTAAAGGCTTAATGTAAATTGGAACATGTGTCATTAAGACTAGGATGCCAGATGGCTGAGGGCTCAGCTGTCTGCCAGGATAAGTGGGTGGAGCCACAAAAAAGAAAGGTGGGAGTGGGGAACAGATACAACTCGTGTTATTTTTAAAGCACTTGACGAAATATAGAGCATTGGCCAGCTTCCTCCCTATCCCAGTAGTATTTTCCCCGCTCAGCTTTGACTCTCCTCCCTGGGGCTTACATTGGGGGGAAAAAAATCAGTGTTCTTTATTAGTTGTCCCAGCAACCATGGAAAGCCTGGGAGAGTGATTGCAAAAAAGGGCTTGAAGGTTCCCTTCTTGGTGCCTGCAGAGGCTGAGAACCATTCTGATTGTTAATTGCCAGTAGCCTGGGTTCTGAAGCTTCTAAAGTACCTCCACCTCATGGTTGGGGCCCGGGGGTGGGGGAGGGGAGGAGATCATGAAATTAAAAAATGTAAGATTGGCTTTATTTATTATCATTATTTTGGAGGAATAAAACACTCATAGGCCACACTACAGGAATGTGTCATGAAATAAAAAAATTAGCAAGTCAAAAACAATAGGCACTTTCTAATTTAGAGAGGGAAGTAAAATAAAACCTACTTCCACCATGTGCAATAAATGCTGACCAGTTCATTTTATCTTCATTTCAAAGCCAGGCCTGCCTAGTGGCCTCTGAACTGGAAGAAGCTAAGGAAAGGAAGTTGATACTTTCTGAGTCCATGTGTCTTGTTATACATGTTTGTCAGAAGCTGGACTGGGGAGGGGCTTGCTTCCTGGAAGACCTTTACAACTTAAGGCAGTGACAGCCAGATTGCCAGAGTGGTTGGGAGGCCTTGCCCCAAATTGTCCACCTCTCTTTCTCCTTTGATCGTAGTTTTAGAGCCTAGAGAGAAGTTTGGGGATGTTTCCCACCCATATCTCTGGTTAATTGCACCCCTGGCCCCACTCCAGTCTTCTTCCAGTGAATTTGTATTTACAACCCTTTGAACTTAATAAAGAAGAAAAATCATAATTCACTAAGAAATCACCTTAATTTGATTTTAAAGCTCTGGCAGCTTGTGATATGAGAATACTTTTCTTCTTTGAGGACTGAACTTTCTCCTTGGGCAAAGCTCTATTTAGACTGTTCTCACCACTAAGCAGGTTAAAACTCTAGAGAGACTGTTGGGCATTCCTTTGAAAAAGCTGCCTTTTCCCCCTCTGGGTTCTCGTGTTTTACGGGCTATGTTAATTAATTTTGTAAGAATTAAGTTTGTGCGTGTGGTAGTTTATGTGTTGTGAAAGGAATTTCTCTTAAGAAGTTACTGACAGTCCAACTGAAAGTTAGTTTGCCCCTGGGACAGAAGTGTAAGAATACACAGAGTCTGTTTTGGCTTTTAGTCTGTTGGCTTCTGTGTGCAGTGTAAGGCATTGTTTTCTTCTGTAAAGACCTGAGTAGTCACATTTACTGGAGTGCTATAAACTTTGAGATGGGCAGAAGGCAAACGTCCTTAACATTTCCTCCCTGTGAAACCTGGCTGGGTTTTCTGGAGCTGAGGGAGGCTTCCCATGACTGTAGTCAGAGAGACCTTCCAGGATGTAAGATCTGAGGTCCCACTTACAATGTTGGCTAAATTGCAACGTGTTGCCTTTTAACAATAGTAGTCTTTGGACCCTAATTACTTAATCCTTTCAATTTAACCATCTGTTTGGTTTGTTGCATTCGGTACCTTTTTAAGAAAGAATGAAGTTATAGAGAATAATTAGTGGTATGTTATATAATTAGTATTTGCATCTTGTTGGGATACTGTCAGCTCTTATCAGTCTGCCTGCAACATATTATATGGAAAAATTTCTTGATGAATTCCTCCTTTACCAAGAAGTCTGCCTGATTTTCCACAGCAGCTGTGGGCTAGCAAATAGAGGAGGAATATTGCCACTTTGGGAGCATTTATGTGGGGAATGAGGTGGGCAGTGTTGGCATGTGCTACAAGTCTTTGTGATCCAAGTCTTTGTGCTTTTAATCTCCCTTGGAAAGAGGCCCAGAATTCAAAGCAGGAGGGCATTGGATGTCGCCAGCTTTGTTTGAGAAGCACTTCAGTGTGATGTTTGTGACTTGAGAATCCAGAAATGCTACACTGGCAGAGATCTGGGGCCCATCCACTCAGCATTCTGTCTCTGACAGTGGGTACCAAAGGATGATTTGTGGGAAGGCATTCTTTATGCTAGTAACCTCACTAGCGTGATATACCTTAGGATCTCTGGCTTCCCATAATAGCCCATGGTGGCCAGGAATTTTTGAAAAATCCTCCTTGAATCTCTTCATATGTGCCAACTCTTAGGATGACAGATTCCAGAAGTCAGCAAATATTTGAATGCTTAGTTTATGCCTAGCAGAGTACTAAGCACTATAGAACATATAAATGATGTTTAATACTTGGTCCTTACCCTTCAGCTTATACTTTTTTGAGGAGACAAGACTCAGTTGCATCTGGCAGAAAAAGATGGGCAGTGATATCAGATGTTACCTGGGGAATACCAAGCACACCACAAGTGGATCAAATTAACAGGAACAGAGCACGCAGAGACTGATGTCTAAAGACAGAATGCCATGTTATTAATAATTGTGTTGAACAATACAACTATCAGACTCAACGCTGTATTCTCTCCCCATATGCAAGTCTCATGGAAAGCCACATGATGACTTGTTGAATATGACAGCACAGGCAGCCGTTTTCACTATACCTAGTAAAAAACCACATGCTTGTCATTCTGATGCATCAGGTTCTAAACCTGGTTGATCTTTTTCATGTGTTAATACATTCAGCCCTAACAGTCCAGCCCTGTCTCAGAAGTGCCTTTGCATGTCTCTGCTCTGTCCATATAAGGTGCTTGGATGTAATGCTTGAAGATAATTGTGCTTTCCTAAATATGTTTTGAGAGGAGGAATCCGTATCGAATATTGATTCCTCTCCATCATATTCCCCCTACATATGCAGCAAACAATGCAAAACAATGTAGGATGAAGTGCTAAATTATGTAGTCTAGGCTACATGAGCAAGAAAAATGAATCAGAGAGAAGAGAGGTCAGTGTAGGCTGAAAATGCTAAAGAAGGCTTCTGTGTGCGGCACAGATGGGACTCGAATTCATACTTGAAAAAGTAGAAACTTAGGGAAAAGAAGACAAGGAAGCATGAAGTAGAAGTAAACCTGGGGTAGTAATACGTTCGGTTTTTGGTTGCTACCCTCCCTCTCAGTGACACTCAGCACTTGACCTTTCTGGCCAGAGAACTATGTGAGGCAGTGGAGGGCAGTGGAAAGCCTGGCGTTAATCCTGCCCCTCTTACTTAGGGTCTGTCGTCTGCACTCCCTGAGTGTCAGTGTCCACGTCTGTAAAGTGGAAGCAACACCAACGACCTTGTGATTTTTGTTGTTGTTGTTAGGACTGAGCTCGTTGTTGTTAGGAATGTTCCTAGTGTATAGTAGATGCTTGGTAAACGTTAGCTGGATCTAAATTGAGTTGATTTCTTTGGGAAGAAATTTGTCCTGATTTATAGATTGCCAAATTGCCTGCAACTCCTGTGGTGGTTGATTGGGCCCTGTACAGAGGTAATAGCATGGCTTACTTTCACATATCGTGTCACAAACTTCTGTGTTATGCCCTTTGGGCTACTGTGGTTTTCTTTAAATCAGGGGTGTCCAACCCCTGGGCCGCGGACCAGTACTGGTCCGCTGCCTGTTTGGAACCGGGCCGCACAGCAGGAGGTAAGCGGCGGGCGAGCCGGGGTAGCTTCATCTGCGGCTCTGCATCGCTGGCATTATCGCCTGAACCACCATATCCCACTCTACCCCCAACCCCGGTCCGTGAAAAAATTGTCTTCCACACAACCGGTCCTGGTGCCAAAGAGGTTGGAGACCGCTGCTTTAAATAGTCCCATTCAGCCTTCAAAATCTTAACAGAGTTATTTGTCGATATTTCAGTACTAACCAGTTTAATTTCATCCCTTGTAGGTACGGAATGGCCACATCAAAAGAATCACCGATAATGACATCCAGTCCCTGGTGCTAGAGATTGAAGGAACAAATGTCAGGTAGGTTGCCACTCTTCTCCCAGAGACATGGAATGCCAGGAGGTAGTACATTCATAGAGGTTAATAGCATGGACTGCAGAGTCAGACTGCCTGGTGTGAATCCAGCTCTGCTACTTAGAGCTCACCTTGGGCAAGTTATTTAATCCCCCAGGCTTTAGTTTCCTCACCTGTGAAATAGGGATAATGACAGTACATCTTCCTTGTAGAATTATTGTGAAGATTAAGTAAGTGAATGTGTATAAAACACTTAAAACCTGCTTAGCACTTAGTCAGTGCTGTATAAGTCTTAGTTATTAATATTTAACCCAGATGTGTTTATGTGGAGGTATGGGTTTACAGTAATCATCCAGTGGATGGCCAGGGTAGTTTTCAGTGTTACAATGGTCTTAGTTTTGGTTTTCTATCATTTGATAGTTTCTTAGACCAGAATTAAATCTTTTTTCACTGGAAGAACTTGCAGATCCACTGGTCTGGCTTTGTTTCTCAGATATTTTATTGTTGATGTCTAGTGCTATGTTAAACTTTTGTTTCAGAGTCCAGCACTTTTTTTTAACACATTAGCTTAACTTAAGGGTTGAGGGATCATTGGATGACATATCTGGATCTTTTAGATCTGCCTTCCAATTTATCCTCTTGGACTGAGTGTTATTGCTGTGCATACCACAAAGGAAAAGGCAAGTAGTGTGTTTATTGGTGTTTCCTCTTTCTACAGCACCACATATATCACATGTCCTGCAGACCCAAAGAAAACATTGGGAATTAAACTTCCCTTCCTTGTCATGATTATCAAAAACCTGAAGAAATATTTTACCTTTGAAGTACAGGTAAGTATGTGCACATGAATCTCTACACTCTTGGCTATACCAAAGAGATGTCCTGTCAATTTATAGGAGAAAAGTGGCCGCAGGAAAGTATCTTTATCCTTTTGTATGTATTCTTTTCTGCCTCTGCTGTACACTTGATGCAACCTTTTTTTTTGCGGTATGCGGGCCTCACTGTTGTGGCCTCTCCCATTGCGGAGCACAGGCTCCGGACGCGCAGGCTAAGCGTCCATGGCTCACAGGCCCAGCCGCTCCGCGGCATGTGGGATCTTCCCGGACCAGGGCACAAACCCATGTCCCCTGCATTGGCAGGCGGACTCTCTACTGCTGCACCACCAGGGAAGCCCGCAACCATTATTATTATGGCATTATTATTATGGCATTATTATTTTGGTATTATCAATCAAAGTTTAATGCCAAGTTTTAAAAGAAGCAGTAAGCATCTAGAAAATCTAATCAATAGCTACAAGAGTTCAAAGCTTGAGGGTTAGAGTAGTGTCCATTTGGGAAGTTACTATTTAATACTGGGCTATTGTTGGTCTCAAGTCTAGCTTTTTTAATTTTTCAAAGGGAAGAATGTTTATGGAATCATGCTATGGTCTGGGGGCCTGATGCATGTGTCATATGTCATAAGCAGCTGGTGTTGTCTTGGCAACAGACAAGATAAACTAGCTACTTCCGGGCCGTCTGCATCCAGTGTGACCTATATCTGGTTTGTTTATTCTCCCTTGGGTCTCAGCCTTGGGAAACCAGGCTGTGGGAGTTTCAAGTCCCCGTCTTATCAAGGTTGTTTGCTTCTTCCAAGATGGAGTTAATGTGATTCTTCTCTATATTTCATAGGTACTAGATGACAAGAATGTGCGTCGGCGGTTTCGGGCAAGTAACTACCAGAGCACCACCAGGGTCAAACCCTTCATCTGTACCATGCCCATGCGGCTGGATGACGGCTGGAACCAGATTCAGTTCAACCTGTCAGACTTCACTCGGCGGGCATATGGCACAAATTACATTGAGACCCTCAGGGTGCAGGTACTGGCTCCTTTTCCAGATGGAGCCCCAAATGGGAGAGGGGTCTAGGCTCTGTTTGTTACTGGCTTGTGACCCAGGTGACAGAACAGTGCGGGTTTCTGGCTAAAGTTCCCAAGTCACGGTCCAGGGGGCTTTCACCTCAGAGAGGCCCAGGACCTTCTCAGGAATCTGCTCAGATACAGTGGGAGAATACAGCAAGTAAAATCTCCCTCTTGTCAAAATCTACCCCTAAGCCACGCTGAGGAGATGCCACAGAGGTGAAGCTTTGACGGCACCATGCGGGGGGCTCAAGGAACATCAGGAAAAGAGGAAAGACAATCATATTTTGAGACTTATTTTAAGTCTTGCATCCACAGATCCATGCAAACTGTCGCATCCGACGGGTTTACTTCTCAGACAGACTCTACTCAGAAGACGAACTGCCAGCAGAGTTCAAACTGTATCTCCCAGTTCAGAATAAGGCAAAGGTAAGCCAGCTTTCCTCAGAGGAAGGCCAGACAGTGAGTTGTAGAAGCTGTGTCCCTGGAAAGTGCTCTGTTCTACAAGTTCAGCTGCAGAGCCTCTCTGTGTTGACATGGAGTATGGAGGACTTTTACATCATAAGATCTTAGGTCTTCCACCACCAGCACTGAATCAGGAATGATCCCATGAAATGCTCTGTTACTGCTGTCTCACCTCCATGAAGTGATACCGTCTCTCCTGGGGGGCATCCTTCTGCTTCCTGCTCCCAGGCCTTCCTTGCAGAATATCTCCATCTGAACCTCTTCATCAGCCCCAAATTACTATCAGCCGATCTGTCCCCTCTGACACGATGATGGGTGCTTACATGCCTGCCCACTGGTGACACACATGCATCTCCCCACAGTCCAGCATCCCCTTGAGTGTCACTAGAGGTAGGGGGTCAGTGGCACTGACCGTCTGTTTTCTAATAACTTAAACTGATGCCTTTGTTCTATTTTTTTTTCTTTCCCCTTCAGCAATAACTGGAATGCCACTCAAGGGATAGACCCTGGATGTGACTCTTAGTTTAAAAAGGAAACTATCTGGAGGACAATGCAAAAAACAAATATTTATATTAGTTCACTGTGCTGCAGTTCTTTTACCTGCTCCTTGGCGTCCCTGGTTGTGGCTACCAGTGACCGTGCCGTGCATTGTAAGTACAGTGGGGGATAAGCTGTCCTTTGATACATGAATGCCAGAGTTTATCTTGCTGCCTGCCTCTGTGTGTGGGGAGATACATTTACCATGAACTTACAGAATTAAAGATGTCCCGTAAAGGTAATTTCAGACCAATATTTCTTCCTATGGTTGGTTCTTTGTTTTATATATTATCTAAATATATGTATATGCTGTGTAATACTCATAATCCAGAAATGAATAAAATGTTATATTCTTGGTTTGTAAATTTGTTCTTAGTTTGTGTCTTTTTTAATGGTGACATTTCTCTTTCTTTATGGTATGAAAATAGAACTCTTTCCAAAGAACATCCCATACATTCATGCTGTGAAATAGCTTACAATAAGCACTTGAAGAACAAGACATCTATAGAAATTGATTTGGAACAACTTCCAAGAGAAACTAAATGGAAAGAAACTGAATAGTGTATCACCAGTGGAATCATCTTACTGAGGGGTGGGTCCCAAGTGGAGCTTTAGACAAAACGGCATATATTCCAGATTGCTCTTAAACACCTTAGGAAGGTGTCTTGTTGGAGCCTCACTTGCCCTTTTGTAACAATCAGCACATCTAGTGTTCCTCAGCACTGGAACAGATCACCATCTCCCAATTTGAGCTCCAGATGAAGTACTTGCCTTGAATTTAGGGACTTGAAGGAAAAATGTTTCTTTAAACACTGGACTCACTTGAGAGAACTGAAATCTTGCACCACTCTCCCTGCTCACGCTTATTCTGGGGCATGTGCTTGGTTAGTGAAATGACCCTGGCACAAATAGTTAAATTTACAAAAGTTAAACACTTATATGATACAACTCTACTGTATGTAATATTTCTGGAGGGAAAACCATTTGGGGGTGGATAAGAGCATATGTAGGTACACCTAGATGATCTCATAGGACACGTAAGAACTGTACAGTGATTACTTCTGGAGAGAATGGTTGTATCATTTACGTACTTTTTTTGTACTATAGACGATTTCTTTGAAAGGTAATATTTATGTGATAAGAATTTCAAAGTCAAAAAAGAACAAAAGGCCATCCTGGATACTGTGCTCTCCCCGACATTCCCTCTGGATTTGGTTTCATCCCACAGGATGAGGCTGGAATTGTGGGCACTGGCTGTTTTGACTTTGACTAGAGGTAAAAACACAGTGCTGAATTCGTCATTACTGTTGCTGCCTCCTGAGAAGTTAAGTGACAAGGAGCACTGTTCTCCCGCATCCTTATCCTCCAGAGTGTGCTCTGGGTAAGCATGACCGAATCTCTGAGGAGGGCAGGGCTGCAGTGGTGGGAGGGCTGGAGGGAAAGGTGCTCCACTGCTGCCTTAGGCACTCACTGAGTTCTCATTTCCCCTCGCAGTCGTCAGGACCTGGCACTTAGGTGGGTTCAGTCAAGACGACTTTGCCTTCCTCTTCCTGCTAACAGCTGCACTGGAGCCGCCTTCACCGTGGATGCTGCCCCTCTCCTTGGAGAGTCACCATCATTCAGCATCGCAGAGCACCCATCAGCCCAGGTGACAGCCTGCTCTCTCAGGGCCAACTCCAGTCACATCTGAATATTGGCCCGCTTCTCCATCCTGAAACACATTAGCATTCCCATTGTTAGACTCCGTGTGTCTGTCTCCCAAGCTTTCTGGGTTACAGAGGGGTCCTCAGAAATGGGTGGGGCTGGGTGGTCAGGGACTTCAACAGAGCTTCTTGTCTCTGGCCACTGTGTGGTGAAATCTTCCCTCCAATCTGGAGTCTGTTGTGGGATGAAAGATGCTTTTGTGGAGGCGAGAAAGCCCGGTTAACTTTTCATCTCTCTCCCGTGCCAGGACATCAGTGGAGTGCTCCTGGAAGTCCAGAGAAATACAGTAATGCACTCTCCTCCACACAGAGCCCCTTTCACCCCACGGCACTTGTCAGACTATGTATGGGGATTACCTCACCACCCTCTTTGGGGTATAAGGCGGCAGCTGTTGGCTTCCCAGATGCTTCACATATCCATCCGAGAGGAAGTGAGGGGGCGTTGAGGGTGATGGGATGTATTATCTAAGCTGGACCCAGGCCAATGTGAATTGTGGCATCAACGACTGCATGGCCCCTGCCCTCAGCTTTCCAGCTCACCAGGAAGATGACGACGACTAATTATGAGGCCAAGGGAAGGAGGAAGGAAAGGTCAGGCTGCAGGGGCTGGAGCCCTCCTCCTTCATGGAGCTGGAGCCAGAGTGACCTTAGACTGAGGAAATTGCAGCAGGCAGAGTTGCGTTACCCAGCTCCTCTGAAGTCACGGTGTGTTGCAGGAGGCGTTGTCTTCCAAATGAGAGTGTTCGTTAATTGGCATGAACTTGAGGGGACAGGCATGCAGTCATTCTCAGCAGGGCCCATCCTGGGGGAGAGCAGATCCACTGTGGCCCTTATTTGCTACCAGCACGTTGATTGCTTCGCCTGCAACCAAGCCAATAATACTGACCGTGCCAGTCCAGCCCCCTCCCGGGGCATTTCTTAAGGAGGCAAGTATGCCGGAGAACAACCCCCAAGGTGATTTCCCTAGATCCTTGGCAGCTTTAGCCAAAAGCCTCAAGTGTCAGGAGCCCTTCTTGTCTGAGCCCTCCCTTCTTCCGTTTTACTGATGAGGACACTATAGCCCAGAGAGGCTTGGGCCGGCTCCTGTCAGAGTGGCAGGAGTAGAACACGGGTGAGGATCACCTGATGGGACTCATATGCCATCCCTGTCCTCCCTTGTGCTGACGTCCCCCTGCTTCCTATGTGGTGGCTGTATCCTTTTTGTAGAGGCATTGACGGGTCAGATAATGTCTGCCTGGAGGCTGGGCCAGGGCAGACTTGGCTGCTCAGGAGGCCTAGACTCAGTTCTGCCTCTGCAGCGAGGGCTTGCCTGGTTTGTCCCGTCGTGGTTGCACATTAGCTGAACTTCAGGGCCTGAGGCTGAGGATAGAAAGCTGTGGGGCAAAGATTTGTGTTTAACTAATGGATCATAAAAGTAACATAGGCTCATGGGAAATTCAAACTGTTCCCATTCCTGAACTGAAAGTGTTTGAATGGGCCAGGCCAAGTTTGTTTTGTTTTTTAATTTATTTTTATATAGCAGGTTCTTGTTAGTCATCCATTTTATACACATCAGTGTATACATGTCAATCCCAATCTCCCAATTCATCACACCACCCCCCACCACCCCCGCTTTCCCCCCTTGGTGTCCATACGTTTGTTCTCTACATCTGTGTCTCTATTTCTGCCTTGCAAACCGGTTCATCTGTACCATTTTTCTAGGCTCCACATATATGTGTTAATATACGATATTTGTTTTTCTCTTTCTGACTTGCTTCACTCTGTATGACAGTCTCTCGGTCCATCCACGTCTCTACAAATAACCCAATTTCATTTCTTTTTATGGCTGAGTAATATTCCATTGTATATATATACCACATCTTTATCCGTTCATCTTTCGATGGGCATTTAGGTTGCTTCCATGACCTGGCTGTTACAAATAGTGCTGCAATGAACATGGGGGTGCATGTGTCTTTTTGAATTATGTTTTTCTCTGGATGTATGCCCAGTAGTGGGATTGCTGGGTCATATGGTAATTCTATTTTTAGTTTCCCCAGGCCAGGTTTTAACTACTTTACATGTATTTGTTTTACGGAATTATCACAACACTGGAACAAGAACTATTATTGTCATTTTACTGATGAGAAAACTAAGGCACAGGGATTAATGTGCCCAGGCTCACACAGTGGTGGTAGAAGCAGGTTTCAAACTCAGGCTGTTTAACTCCTGTGCTAGGCTCTTAAATCACGTGACTTCTTTGACCCGCCGTTTCCTCCTTAACAAAATTAGCCTTATGATAAAACACAAGAAACTTACCTCAGAGCTGGGCTGGAAGAAATGTCTGTCTGTGAATGATACATTAGATCATTTGTATTATCTTCACCCAGTGTAATACTATACGGTGATGAAAAAGGGGCAAATTACAGCTAGGTGCAAGAAAAGAGGAACCACACAACCATAATGCAGTGAAAACAGCAAGGCACAATATAGTAAAGATGATTCCACTTCTGTACAATTTTTTTTTTTTTTTTTTTTTTTTTTTTTGCAGTACGTGGGCCTCTCACTGTTGTGGCCTCTCCCGTTGGCGGAGCACAGGCTCCGCACGCGCAGGCTCAGTGGCCATGGCTCACGGTCCCAGCCGCTCCGCGGCATGTGGGATCTTCCCGGACCGGGGCATGAACCCGTGTCCCCTGCATCGGCAGGCAGACTCTCAACCACTGCGCCACCAGGGAAGCCCACTTCTGTACAATTTTTTTTTTTTTTTTTTTTTTTTGCCATATGCGAGCCTCTCACCGTTGTGGCCTCTCCCGTTGCGGAGCACAGGCTCCGGACGCGCAGGCTCAGCGGCCATGGCTCACAGGCCCAGCCGCTCCGCGGCATGTGGGATCCTCCCGGACCGGGGCACGAACCCGTGTCCCCTGCATCGGCAGGCAGACTCCCAACCACTGCGCCACCAGGGAAACCCTCTGTACAATTTTTAAATAGACAAAACAATATACTGTTTAGGATGCATTTATAAACGACAGTCTATACAGTAGTCCCCCTTTATCAGCAGTTTTGCTTTTCCTGGTTTCAGTTCCCTGTAGTCAGCTGCAGTCCGAAAATTTTAAATGGAAAATTCCAGAAATAATTCATAAATTTAAATTTGTGCTGCATTCTGAGTAGCATGATGAAATCTCGTGCTGCCCTACCTGGGATCCCCAAACCATCAACATGGTTTGCTCTTAACACCCACCATTGACATTGTCATGGCTCAATGATGCAAGATCACCTGATGCAGATGATCTCCACCTGACATTGTCAGAAGTTCAGTAGTATAATAATGACATAATGCTATGTCACCCACCTCACTTCATTTCATCATGTAGGCATTTTATCATCTCACATTGCAAAAAGAAGGGTGAGTATAGTACAATAAGATATTTTGAGAGAGACCACATTCACATAACTTTTATTACAGTGTATCATTATAATTGTTCTATTTTATTATTAGTTACTGTTAATTTCTTACTGTGCCTAATTTATAAATTATACTTTATCATAGGCATGTATATATTGGAAAAAAGTAGCATATATAGGGTTTGGTACCATCTGCAGTTTCAGGCATCCACCGGGGGTCTTGGAACGTATTCCTTTGGGGACTACTCTAGTGACAGGCGGAGGGCGGAGTATCTGAAAACTCAGGAGTGTGCTTTTGCCTAGAGGTGTGGGGTTGGGGATGGGGATACAAATGTTGGGAGAGGCACTTAGGGGGCGTCCAAAGACCATCAGTGCTTTATTTCTTAACCTGGGCAGTGTTTACACATGGACGCTTGCTTCATTACTATTTGAATTGCACACACAGTTGAATATATTCTTCCGATTATGTTTCTCAATTAAAAAAAAGAGTCAAATTTAGATTACTTAGCCCTGATCTATTAAAATGCAGCTCTTGGGGCCCAGCTCATTAAAATGCAGATTCTCTTTCAGGAGATCTAAATCTGGCCCAGAAATCTGCATGTTAACGTCGTCCCCTGGTGATTTTTGGTGTTTCTGTCACTTGAAGCTGCTCCAAGTTGGAGCGAGCAAGAGTTGATGTGATACCTCTTGAGTGCTGAGAAGCCAGATGCCGGGAAGGAAGGAGAGTGTAAAGCAGCCCACCCTGGCACGTTTGCAGATAGCAACTCCACTACCTCTGAAATCCTTAAGTTCCCTTTATACAAAATTCTAGTGTGTAACTTACATCTCGGTACCTTTTCCGTAACGTGAAAATATGGAGTCCTGTAATACAAATCATGAGCATCCCTGGGCTGCAATAGAGGCCCTCCAAATTGTAAATCCATAAGACGCTGAGCATCTGACGGAGCATGAGCCTTGGAAAAATTGTGCTTGGTATCCATGGTGTCTGAAGCAAAGCAAAACAGTGTGCAAGGGTGGGATATGGAAACACATTGGACAGAACCCCTTAGTAAAGGGTGTAAAATGTCACTGAGAGCCTCTGCTGTTTTATTGCATGAGGGTAATAAATATTAATAAGGGCTTTCATAAGTTTTCTCATCACATGGGTTTCCCCCAACCCTTTTTTCCATAAAGTCTTACGTTGTGAATCCTCCTGGTATTTGGGAGGAAATACAGTAAAATCAGGAAATACAGTAGAATCAGTACACACACACACACACACACACACACACACACACACACTAGCCTTTGGGTTCCAAGTCACCCTCAAAGCCGCCTCCCCTCCTCCAGGGCTGTCCTCATGTTCACTTGAAGCCTAAAGCATCCTTGCAAGCCTGGGGCCTCTCTTGGTGTTGGAAACTGACCTAAGCCAACACGTCGGTCCTGGTCTCTCTCAGGAGCCTGTATCACAGGTAGTGGGAAGCTGAGTTTTCTCCCCTCCAAACTGGCTACCCTGTGGTGTGCTATGAAAGCACGTCTCAGGACACAAGTACAAAACTGACAAGTGAGCATGCAAAAAAGATTCATACCACCCGTTGCCAAAGCTCGGTGAAGTGTCTGCTCGCTCTCTCTTGGTGCACTTCTGTGGGGAATGTGGGGATATGTGGACAGTAGGATCACATGGGGATTCTCTGCTAAGTGTGTGGGCAGGAGGAGGGATGAGCTGCTGGTCCTGAGTTCCAGACTATACTGTTCTGAAGGTCTTAGATGGCTGCACTTGCCAAGTTCTTATGCCCCATTTTAATGGGGACAGAGATACCTGTAAAATGTTCAGTCACGTATTTTGGAATTGACTCATTTCTCCAGTGGAAAGATATTTCTTTTTTTTTTTTTTTTGGCCATGTGTGGATCTTATTTATTTCTTATGGAATGGTATTTCTGATATCCCTGCACTACTTGTAGGGAGTAAATATTCATTCCCAAGGGTTGTGCTCACTTTGGTCCGTGTGCTGGCAGATGAGTGGGGGAGGGGAGATGCCCTACACCCAAAGCTCTACACCAGTCCTCATGCCCAGGAAATCCCAGCAACCTCAAGTAAGAGAAATGGAGAAGCTGGAGCTTCCTTAGGCAGCTGAGCCTCAGAGGGGCCACTGGCCTTCCCTGTGGAATTTGGACATTAGCTTTGTCCCATTCTACTCCCCTTGCCTGAGGAAACTGTTGAGGCCTGAAGGGTGCTTCAGGGCATCACCCATTCCCCAGGAGGCTGAGCTCACCTGGTGTGGACCCATGGTGGCTGCCACCCTCCCCTCCCATTGGTGGCTCCATGGGCCTCAGAGGCACCAGTTTCCTGCCTTATTTGTGAAACCATATAAAAGAAAAAATTTGTTTCTTTCTCTACTCACACAATACTTCTGACACCAACCAATTTTCCAACACCAGTTGGGTGTCCTACCATTCAGTTCTGATACTGTCTACCTGGCGTTAGCATCAGATTCCACAGGTTAAGGACTCAGTTCCACAAGACTTCCTACCCTGCAACTCAGAGGCCAATTGCAAGTAGTGGGTCCCCAGGTTAGCCACACTTCTGTCTGACTGAGCTACAAATTGGTAATTCTCCTGACCCACTCCTCAGGTTTGATAATTTGCTGTGATGGCTCACCCCTGTGGAATTGGGGTGCACCAACTTCCCAGTACAGTGGATGTGTTCACCAGTCTAAAAGCTCCCCAAACCCTGTATTTTAGGCATTTTTATGGAGGCTTCATCATGTAGGCGTGATTCATGATTAACTCAGTCTCTACCCCCTCTCTCCTCCCCAGAGGATGGAGAGGGGGGCTGAAAGTTCCGAGCTTCTGATTTATGGCTTGGTCTTTCAGGTAACAGCTCCCATCCAGGAACCCACCAAGAGTCACTTCATTAGAACAAAAGACGTTCCTATCACCCAGAAAATTCCAAGGAATTTAGACCTCTGTGTCAGGAACTGAGGTCAAAGACCAAATATCAGAACAAAAGATGTTCCTGGCACCCTTATTGCTTAGGAAATTACAAAGGTTTTAGGAGCTCTGGTCAGGAGCCGGGGATAAAAACCAAGATAGGTATTTCTTCCTATATGGCAATATCACACTGTAACAAGGAAGGAGTTTAGGGCTGTGCGAATCCTCGTGGAGACGGAGAAGGGAGCCAGGCTACAGTTTCCTAGGTTGGCAGACCTATAGAAAGTGAAGTGGATTGAAAATTCATGCTAATGTGGTAACCAGTAGCCACCTGTGTCTATTTAAATTAAATGTTAATTAATTTTAAGTAAATTTAGAATTCCGTTCTTCTGTCATACTAGCCACATTTCAAGTGCTCTGTAGCTACATGTGTCTAATGGCCACCGTGTTGGTCAGTGCAGATACAGGAAGTTTTGATTGGACAATGCTGTTTCAAATGCTTGCATTAAACAAAATAAGATTTTATCACCACTACCAAAAAACGTTTAATGTAATATAATCACTTCCTTAAAAATGGATCTGAGCAGGCTTTTCAGACATTAATGTGCATAGGAATCATCTAGGGATTTTGTTAAAACACAAGTTCTGATTCAGCAGATCTGGTAGGAGGCCCTAAGTGCAGCATTTCTAATAAGGTCACAGGTTGTGCTAATGCTTCCGAGCCATGGACCCCCCTTTGACCCGCAAGGGATTGTAGGATTAGTTACAAACACTTAGGGTGCATTTTAGGTGATGAGCCTTGGGAGTGGGACGCAAGTTCAAAACTGTATGAATGCTGAGCATCATCTTTCACTCCTGACCTTGGTCACTGACCTTAGCCACTGTGTAACCTCATTCAGACATGAAAGGCTGAGGGTGGGGGGGCGAAGTGCGACCGGCCAGACGAAGGTGTATTGACACGCCAGCGCGCGCGCTCTCTCTCTCTCTCTCCCCCTCTCCCTCTCCCTCTCCCTCTGCCTCTCCCTCTCCCTCTCCCTCTCCCTCTTTCGAGTTTGCTTAGGGAGGGGCTAGCCTGAAAGTGTGGCTTTGAGAGCCCTTGTAACCAAGATCTGCAGGGAGAAAGCAACATCCATCAGGCTGCCTCAGGAAAGGGACGCAGGGACAATGGGGTGTCTGCAGAGGGAGGAGGAGTGGGGGGGCGAGGTGAACTTCGAGTGGCCCCAGGGCAGAGTGGCACAGGTACAGGGGGGCCATCCAGAGAGAGAAGCAGCAGCCCCAAAAGTAGTGGGGAGATGTGCACCGAGGCTGGCGCTCATGTGACACAGCCCTGCCTTGGGGACTCAGAGCTCTCTCGGGGCCCTCCCTAGCCCAGTCACACCTCCCCTTGTCCTTTGGCTGAGCTGGCCTTGGATGAGGTGTCACTGCTCAGAGTGAGGCCTATGCAGCTCAGTTCAACTCCGGGGTCCAAGGGAGCCCCCCATCTCCTCCAGCTGAGGGTGTCTCTGCCCTCTCACCGAGTCGCCCTCACCAGGGGGTCTGTTCCTGGCAGAAGTACCGTTAGAGGTGGTTGTGTGAGCAGGTAAAAGGTGTAACTTCCAGTCTCTGCGTTTTGTTGGAGGCGCGGGGGGGATCGAGGAAGGCTCTGTGGAGGAGGACTTTGTGTGGCCAGGAGGCCAAAGGAGGAAAGGTGGTCCAGGCGGAGGGAACAGTGGGAGCAAAGGCCCGGAAGTGGGAACTCCAGCTTCCTCCTGCAATGAGAGCATGCAGTTCCTTTATGCCTGACTTTCAAGCAGCAACCTCAGGCTGGGGGCCCAGTCCTGGCCACAGGTGGGCTGGGCTGAGGGAGGCAGCCGTCCTTCAGCTCCCTTCTTTGACTTCCTGCTCCTGGCGAAGAGGACTTCACTCGGGGGGCGAGGCGACCCTGGGTGCTGGATGCCGGGGTGGGGCAGGACCCTCACACCACGCCCCCGGCCCCGGCCTCCAGCTCGGTGGGTGGGGTTCCATTCCCCATACCTAATCCCTTGCAGCTGTTGTCCTCCCCAGGAAAGACAGTTGTGCTGGAGGGAAGGGAAATAGTTATTTTGAGTTGGTCACTGGCTTCTGACCAGGAGAGGTAGATGGCCCTGTCCGGGCCTGGCAATGGGACCAGAGCCACGATTAATTATAGGGGGTGTTGGGCAGGAGGACATGGTCCCCACCAAGATGGGGGCTGTAGAGGAGAGTGATGGACCAGGGAGGAAGCAGGCCTCAGGTGGGGGATGCAAAAACGGAGCCCATGTCTTGAGTGTACTCTGGATTTGGCTGGAGAGGATGGGGAAGTTGGACACAGCCTCCCCAAAATAGGCCCCTGTGCCACAGGAGTCCCTGTGACCGAGACTGGGGCTGTGGTGGGAGGGGTCTCCCACTGAATGAGCTTCCTGTAAGGGACTGGGCTGGCTGGTCACCGTCCCCTCTCTTCCAGGCAGGCCCTCTCCAGCACTGCCCTCCCAGCAGAAAGCAAGTCTGATGGAGACCAGATGCTCTGGGGCATCTGCCCTTCCCGCCTGCGGGGTCATTGTAGGGCAGTGAGATGAATGGATGTGCCCACTCTGGGCCTGGAAAAGCCAAGTGGCCAGTGATTAAGCCCTTCCCTGTAGCGTTTGCCAGCGTGGGCTTGAATCCTGGCTCTATTGCTTACCGGCCCTGTAAACTCAGCTACAGTTCACCTCACTGGACCTTCCCATTTTACAGCAACAGGAATTACAGTAGCGATGTGCACCTCATAGTGCTGTGGCTGGGGTTTGCTGAGAGAATGAGGGAACCGTGCTTAGGGCAAGACCCAGCACTCCTGGGCGGGAGTTGTCAGGGTGACGGTCTTTGTCTCGGTTCATCAGCCTCATGGGTGTCATTGTGGTTGGCCTCCTTCTGGCCCAGGTGTGTCTGCCTGCTTAGAGAGGTTCCATGGAGAGGAGAAACGAAGACATCTTCATCAGGGAGAAGGCAGAGGCTTCCAGAAATGTGGGGAGGAGAGAGGAGCCCATTCGACTGTGCCCGAGAGGCTAGGGCCCACTTCCGTCTTCTTCCCTGCCGTATCCTCAGCACCTAGGATAGTGCCTAGCACAGATTTAGTGCTCAGAGCAAATTTTTTGAATAAATGAATGAACAGATTTTTTTAGTGAATTATTGGCTGCCTGGGATATGGAGCCTGGGCCCCTGGCTGATGAATTCTTGGGCTGGTCAGTGACCCAGGACATGGCCATCAGGTCCCTCTGTCTCGAATCTGAACAGGGGAATAGAGGAGGGGACAGTTAGCAGCAGGGGCCCGGGAAACGGAAGTGAGAAGTGGGCCCAACAGAGCAGGGTGGAGTTGGCCCTTCCAAGAGGGAGGCGACCCTTGGGGAGAGAGTGGTGCCTCCTCCCTCTCCCAGGGATTCCTCCATCTCCCCAGCCATCTTAAGTGGCCAGAGCGGGGAAGTTCGAAAGAGAAGAAGGCAGTGCTCCCTGGGGACCGCCCCCCATCCTAGAGACCCTCCATCATGAGGAGCTCATTCCCCTCATTCACAGTCCGCTTCACTGAGCAAACACTGAGCTCCTGCTGTGTACTGGCCACAGTGCTGGGATCTGGGGCTGAACCACAGCCCTACAGAGTGGC
The DNA here is from genome assembly GCF_964270905.1 of Leucopleurus acutus. Lineage (NCBI taxonomy): Eukaryota > Metazoa > Chordata > Mammalia > Artiodactyla > Delphinidae > Leucopleurus > Leucopleurus acutus. The sequence continues at coordinate 27,018,833 of NC_139162.1, forward strand.
TTCTACGATGGGTATAAACCCAGAGAGGGCCTTATAGCCCCGGCTTCAGGGAAGCAGAAGGAGAGGGAGCACTTCTTGGAGGAAGCTGTGTCTACTGTTTGTAGGAGAGCTGAGGGATGGGCACAGGTTGGCCAGGAAAGAGAAAGGGGAGATGACCTTCCAGGCAGAAGGGACTGGATAGAGCCTGGCCAGTTTGAGGAACTGCAAGAAGTTCCATGTGGCTGGGGTGGGGTGAGAGATGGGGCAAGAGGGCGCCCTGGATGGGGTCTCCACTCCGGGCTCCGAGCCTGCCTGTGCCAGAGCAGCCGACTGGGCACTGTGATGGACAGCTGCACTTGAGCGGCTTGTCCTCGAAGCAGAGCCAAGTGCGAGGCCTGGCGCGGAAAGAGCTGGGCCCTGTCTCTTTCTGCCCCAGGCCTTCACTGCTGCTCCCTGGGACGATTTCCCCATCTGCACAGTGAAGGACCCAGCTTGCGTCCCCTAAGGCTCGGAGGGGCCTTGGGGGCCCTGGCTCGGAGGGGCCTTGGGGGACACTGTGGGCTCATGGGGATGGAGTGGTAAGATGAAGGGGGGCATGAAGGCAGTCTGGAGGGGTCAGGCAGCCCCACGTTTGGCCTTTATGAGGAAGTCCCTTTTTCAGGGACCACTGTTAGCATCACTCAGGTCCTTGGATCAGGATTGAAAGAGATGGATTCCAATGGCTCCTGGCCTGAATGGCTTTGCCCTTCCCTGGGGAGACTGTCCCCATCCACAGAGCAGGCCCCAGGGCCCCTGGCCCTCCACTCCCTGCTGGGCCCTGGGCTGCCTGGCTTTTCAGGGACGGCTGACTCATGGCTTTGGCAGCCCCGAGCTCAGCCTTTTCCTCCAGCCAGGGGCTGAGGGAACCAAGCCTTTTCTCTGGAGTCCTTCCCACCCCTAGCTTCCTGCCAGCTTCAGGCCTTTGCAGAGGGGTCTGTGGCTTTACAGTCGGGTCCCAGGAGCCCTTTCTGTACATTCTCACCTGTGCTCCTCACAGACGCACCTGCTGAGCAGGTGTTACTGCCCCACTTTACACAGGGTGGGAGAGGTGGGGGGGGGCACTAAATTTCCAGAAGCAGTAGGAACCCTGCCTAATGATGCACAGCTGGGCAGGGTCAGACTTGCAGGGGTTAGGTGCAGGGGAGTCGTGGAGCTGCTCCCCTCTTCTCACAGGGACAGAGCTCTGCTTGAGGACCTGGCATTGGGCCCCCATTGGACCTGTAAGGGAGGGATTGGGCCATCCGAACATTCTCTGAGGGCTGAGCCCTTCTCTCTGCCCTTCTTTCCTTGGGGTCCCTCCAGGCAGGGTCCCAGCACATGAGGGTGGCTGTCACAGGGAGATAGGGAGCTATGGGTTAACGGCATGGCTTTTGGGGTCAAATAGCCTTGAATCTGAATCCCAGTTCCACTTTAAAAAAATATATTTATTATTTATTTATTTGTATTGGCTGCACCGTGTCTTAGTTGCAGCATGCGGACTCAGCCACAGCATGTGGACTTCTGAGTTGCCGTATGTGGGCTCTTAGTTCTGGCATGCGGGATCGAGTTCCCCGACCAGGGATCGAACCTGGGCCCCCTGCATTGGGAGCGTGGAGTGACCCACTGCACCACCAGGGAAGTCCCTCAGTTCCACTTCTTTCTCACTACGTAACTTGAGAAGTATCCCTCAGTTCCAGGTGGAGAACCATTGTGCCTCCCTCTCAGGGTAGGAGAAAGGGGAAGTGAAATGATCTATACCTTCATTCGAAGAAATATTCATTGAGCACCTACGGTGTGTCAGGCACTGGGACAAGAGATAAATGAAAAATGAATGTAAGTTTCCTCACCAAACTCACATTCCAGCTGGGGAGACTGACAAAAAAAACACAAAAAAACAGACATAACAAATGACATGGTAGGCTGGAAGGTGAGGAGGTGGGATAAGGGGAAGTAGAGCTAGCCCAGAGGGGCAGAGGAGAGGTCAAAGTGGGCACCTCTGAGGTGATGAGCAGTGCAGACGGAGGGAACAGTGTTCCAGGTGGAAGGAACAGCATTGCAAAGTACCTGCCTGGGCTGTGCAAAGTGACTCAAGAAGCAATGAAAGCAGAGTGGGTGAGAGGTAGAGTAGGTGAGAATGTGGTCAGTGAGACTGGGTGGCAGGGGAGCTGCCCCTCCTCTGTGACCAATTCCACAGGAATTCACTCCTCCGCAGCTGCGAAAGGTCAGGGCCTATGTGGACACAGGACACGACAGCTCTAACCTCGCTTCCGCATGCTGCAATTTGAGTGTCTCCTCTCTCCTTTCCTGCCATCACATGGCTTCTTCCTCAGGTCCTTGGGCCCAGAGGCCTCCCCCAGTATGGCCTGTGACCCTCCTCCCCACAGGACAGAGAGCCCCCCAGCTGCCTGTTACTGTCTCCTGTTTGGGGAGGGCACTGTGTCTGCTCTGGCCAGTCTCAGGGAGCATCACAAAGGCTCCTTTCACCAGAGGGCATTGTAGGGGGACTGGGAAGGGATGCGGTGCCCTCCTGCCCGTGGGCATAAAGACCCCCTTTCTCTTCTGCTGCGTCAGCCCTCTCTCGGCTGGCAGGCAGGGGGGCCGCGTGCAGGGAGATTCTTGTCTTCCTTTTAAAGTACAGGCGAGACTGGGGCCAGGCCAGACAATGGTGGTGATTTACAGTCTGCTGGGCTGCTGGGCTGCAGGGCTGCCTGCTGGGGTGGCACTGACCAGCCAGGAGTGCCTGGCATAGGGAGCTCTGCCCTGCTGAGTCTGGGGCTGCCCACTTAGGAGCCCACAGTGGGAGCCCCGACTTACAAGCTGTAAAGTGCAGGGGCTGTGCTGGTAATTTCAGAGCCCCCGAGCTCTGCTGTTCTGGGGTGCTGCCTCAACTGGCCTCGTCTTGGGTCTGTTAGCTCCTGGCTAGTCTTTACCTCGATTTCTCAGCCCTAACCCATGTCAGGTCCCTCGCACTGCAGCTCCAGCTCCGACATTCTGTGCTGGACAGAGGTCTGCCTTTGGAGGGAGACAGGCAGGAAGTGGGGAGCATGCAGGGGCTGCACAGGTATGGTGAGAGCCTGGGGGAGCACTGGGGGAGGAGGGGCAGGCTGAGGAGCTGGTGGAACAGCTTGGGGAGATGCCTGCAGGACAGCTGCATCTGTGACAGGGGAGTGCTGGAAAGTCAAGGGGAGAGAGGGACGGGGAGGGGGGAGCAAAGGAGGGAGAGAGGAGGAGAGAGAGGGGCAGAAGCGGCAAAGGAGAAAGCCAAGGAAAGTGAAAGTGAGAGAGCGCCCAGGACAGAGAGAGACACGCATACACAAGAGAGAAAAGAGAGGACAAGAAGTGATTCAGAGGAAGAGAGAGGGAGGACACACAGGAGGGGGGAAAGCGGGGGTGGGGGGAGGGGGAGAATAGGGAGGAAAGAAAGGATGAGGGAGAGCTAGGCCAGAGCCACGCGGAGCAGAGAGCAGAGCAGGTGAAAAGCCAGAGAACTTCTCCCCAGTGCTCACTGGCCTCGCCTTCTCACTGCTCGGCCCACACCCTGCACCCTCACCCCAGGCGTTGCTGGCCAGGGAGGGAGGCGGGGGCATGGCAGGTGCTAGTCTGTCCTCCACTGGGGATGATCGGCTGGACATAAGCAGGAACTTTTTGATGAAGAGCAAAACAGGCCCCCAAGGGAAGTGTCCCCCTCGTTGGAGCCCTGGCCTTTCTGAGGCAGGGGACTGACCGTCATGACCCCTCAAAGGGTGTGGGCTGCACCGTTTTATTCTGGCTTGACAGGACCCAATGTGGAGGAAGGTGGTTTTCTGACCTTCTGCCTCGGTTTCCCTCTATGAGGCAGAGAGGTGGTCAGGGATCTGGGCTGCCGGATGGGGTTGGGGCCAGGCTCTGGGGCCAAGCTGGGCTGGTGAAGTCACAGTGCATCTGTCCAGGTGGGTCTTGGGACCGTCTCCTTTCCACCCCCAGCCTTTGTTCCAGGAAAAGGCAGCTGGGGGAGGGGGTGGAAGGCAGGAGTGTTTCGAGGGAAAAATGGATCCTTCCATGGAACAGGCAGCCACTTCACCCCTCCACCCCCATCCTATCCCCCTCCTGCCACCAGCGCCATTCCTTCCTTCCTCCCCTCTTGGCAGGAGGAGCCCAGCAGCGGGAAACACCATGCTCTGCTCCCATCTCCCACCTCAGCAGTGCTGAGCCCAGGGTGGCCTTGCAGAGGGGGCGGGGGTGCATGTGAGTGTGTGTGCATGTGAATGTGCACGTGTGCACACACACATGGCCTGGCCAACATCGCCTGCAGCCATGGAGGTGGGAGAGGCAGGGTGCATCAAAGGGAAGGAGGCAGCCTGAACTGAGCTCCTGGAGCCTCAGTTTTGTCATCTGAAATATAGGCACTAGCCTTGTCCTGCTTCCCTAATAGGGCTGATGTAAGGATCACAGAGCCACGGTGGGGGAGCGGGAACATGTCCCTGAGGGCCCTGGGTACCCGTTGCCCTCATACCGACCCTTGAGGCAGGTGCTGTTATTACTGTCCCCCTTTCCCAGTGAGGAGCCTGAGGCTTAGAGATGTAAATGGCCCACAGGGGGCAAGTGGCTGCCCTGAGACTGGAGCCCAGGTCTGACTGATGCAGTTATTGACAAGGTCCCTGGGTGCCTCTTCCTCCATCCTGGGCTTTGAGGCTCCTTGTCCCGCCCCTTGAAGAGCTGCCTCTTCCCAGGGACCGGGGGCCCTTCCTGACTTAGGGACTTTCGGCAGGTTGTTCCAGCCCAAAGAGTCCCCGCAGGCCACCTGGTCCAACTCCTTGTCATTAATTTGAAAAGCCTGAGGCCCAGGGGCCCAGAGCTTCAGGTTGCAAAGCACAGGGAGCAGAGCTGGGATTCCAGCTTCCTGCCTGGTGGTCCCAGCTGTGGGCTGTTTTTCTCTCTTCCTTCCTGTAAGCATGAACCTGTTCCTGGAGGGGTTATCAACACAGGCACACTCCCCTTCCTCACTCTCTTCTGCCTGGCCCAAACCCCACCACATTTCACCACCCTCCCCAAACACAGGGCCCAGCAGGGTAGGGATGCTGAGTGAAGCTTCTGGACACCCTTCCTGGTCCCACCCCTTTCCAGCGGGTGAACTCCTCCTCCCGCAGGCTGCTCAAAGGGAGCCAGCTCTTCTCCAGACCCCAGCTCTGTACCCTGACCCCCTCATCATGGCCTAAACACCATGGCCTTTGGCTGGATGACTGAGGCCCCTGAGACCAGCTCCTTGGTTGGTCAGCCTGGAGACCACCCTCACCACCGCCACTACCACCACCAGGGCACAGGAAGCAGCCAGAACCGTGCCCCTTCCCCAATATCACCTTTTTCCTGAGTCCAGGTCTGGGGAGGCTTCCAAAAGGAGGAGGGATTTAGGGAGCTGCTTACCCATCTAGACGTGACTTGTGTAGGGATGGTGCCCAGGGCAGAGAGAGGAGTGGAAGGTGGACAGGGCTGGGGAGAGGTTCAGAACATCCTTGGCACAGAGGCCTGTGGTCCCCCTAGAGCCTGCTGGACACACAGCCGGGCCGACCAACACGACCCAGGGGAGGGAGGTGGGACACAGCCAGAGGAGATGAGGCCCAGGGGCACAGACACCAGGCCTGCTGGGAAGGCACTGGGGCAGGGGGTGACCCCCACATACCCGGGCTCAGGCCACAGAGTCAGTACCAGCCCTGAAGCTGCTGCCCTCCCTGGGTTCAGCAGTATGTCACGTGTCACGTCTGTCTTTGGGTGCCCAGTTCTGGGCTCTTGGGTGCCTCAGATGCCACACCTGCTGTGGGCAGCTCCCACTTGGTGGGGTACTCCCTGCTGCAGGCGCTGATCATGTCCGCCCAGATCCCCGGGCTGGTGCTCCCATCCCTGAGCTGCTGTGCTATTGGCTGCTCTCAGCTCACCCCCTCCAGAGGCTGCCCTTGGCTGACGGGAGCCGCATCACCTGGAGATGTTCAGGACGTTATGAGCAGTGACTGACCAACATGGGCGGTTAGCAGCCAGGTCCCTTGGCCTCTGGAGTCCACAATGTCTTTGGTACCGTTCGCAATCTGGAGTCCTCGGGGATCAGGCTGAGGCAAGATTTCTCCTGAAACCACACCCTGTCTGGCTTCTTTCTCTGCCCTATTCTCTGCTTCCCTCACTTTCACATGGATTGAGGATCTCAGTAAACCACTTGCATAAAAATTGCATCTCAGGCTCTGCTTCTAGAGAACTTGATCTCAGATACCCAGAAAATTGACCTGGTGGCCTCTCCTATAGCATGGTACCAGGGCTGGGGAAGGGGCATATGGGGGACCAGTCTTAGGGGCACAGGAAAGCCTCCCTGAAGAGGTGACATTAGAATCAGGGCCTTGAAGGTTGAGTAAGAATTGTTGAGCTGAAGAGTGTCTGCTTCATTTGATAAATCTTGCCTGATTAAATTGCTCAGGACATGAGAGGCCAGAGACACAACAAAAGCAAAGGCCCTGGGGCAGGAAAAGGCAGATCGTGTTCAAAGGGGAGAGCGGACCTGTGGCTGGAGGGGTGGGGCATGGCAGTGAGGTAGGAGATGAGACAAGAAAGGGAGTTAGGGCCTGGGCAGGGGGCTGCCGTCACCATGCTGTAAGCTCACGTCACCCAGCCCCACACAGCACTCACGGCTGATGGACTGTCAGACTTGCTGAGCCCAGATAGAGCCTCAGAAGCCTCACACTGTGCCTGGCAGGCTCTATCAATCTACTGAATTAGCACGTGAGGTGACACGCATTTATTGTCCCTACCCCAGAGAAAGGCCAGGCTGGGCCATCATGGGAGGTCTGGGCCAAGCGCAGAGGCCTGTGGAGAATGGCCCGTACAGTAGGGGCCTCCCCAGGGAAGGGGCCATTGTGGCCCATAAATAGGTTAGGTGGCCAGGAAACAGGAAATCCTGACAATACAATGAAGCCTGGGGCACAGGGGTTTCCTCCAGGCTGAGGGCTGGACCGAGGATGCTTCTTCAGCCAAAGGCCTTGCTGAAGCAAGACACCCTGACCGCTGGCCTCAAATGCCTGACTTTTCTCACAGTCCTCAGGGGGACTCTGGGTCCACCCTCACCCGACCTGGCCCAGCCAAGGGCAACTCAGGACAGGCCAGCACATGCCAGGACTGGCAGCGGAACCCCGAGGGAGGAGGGGTGACCGGCTCGCTCCCAGCTGAGCTTGGAACCAGGTGGTGATGGGAGCAGCTGGGGCAGCCAGACCAGGGGCCAGAGGCCAGGCCAGGGGGACTCCCTCAGGATCAGAAGGTACTTCTGCCAGGCGCTCTGACCCAAGGAGCCTGCACATCTCTAAGCCGGTGTCGGTGGGCCTGTCTCTGCCCTGGGCTCTGAAAGGGCATAGCAAGCAGCAGGCTGACCCTACCTGGACCCCAACAATGGAGAAAAATGAGTCCCTCATTAGAGAACCAGGCAGCCTATAAAACCACATCCCAGAAGAATTTTATTAAGAAAAGCAAATAACAAAACATGATGTCCAATAGGATCCCTATTTTGTTAAAATGCACACAAATGTAAAAATCTCTGTGTGTGCATGTGTATGTTTGCGCGCCTGTGCATGTGCACAGAGGAGACAAGAAAGAGGACCAACAGAATGTCAACGGGTGTCAGGGGATTTTTATTCTTCCTTGTTCTTTTCTGAACATTCTAATTTTTCTACAATGAACTTTGTAACCATAAAAAAAAAATCAAAACAAAGCACTCAAATCCTGCAATACCTGTTTTCTTTTAAGTAAAATGTTTACTAAGAGTTTTTAGAGAAGTGGAGAAATGTTGATAATCCAAGCTGAGGGGAAAACAGGATACAACATTGTATACAACGTATGTAAAGGACAAGAAGCTCAGGGCAGGAAGGGGACAGGAAGGAAGCACGTGGGGTGTCAGGGCCAATGGCTTTGCAGGGGCACCACCATGGTTCCACCCACCTGCAGTGTGAGAAACCCCACACTTTTGTGCCCACTGTATCCCTAGTCTTTAACATTTTTGGCAGTCCAGAGTGTAGAAGATAGTCTTGTAATTTGATCCCAGGGGTGGAAGATAGTCTCATAATTTACACATCCCTGATTATTGAGCCTCTTTCCCCAGAAAAACATTTTATTATGAAAATTTTCAACATACAGAAAAGTAGAAAGAATTGTACAGTGAACACCCATTTACCCATCATGTAGGTTCTGCAATTTACATTTTACTAGACTTGCTTTAGCACATATCAATTTATCCATCCATCCATCCGTCTTTATTTTTTGATACAATTCAGAGCAAGTTACAGGCGTCACTACACTTCATCTTAAACACTCGAGCATGTATATCATTAACTAGAGCTCAATCTTTGTCTATCGCTCTCCCTCCTCACCTCTATGTAAAATTTACACATGGTGATGCAAAAATCTTAAGTGTATCGTTTGATTGGTTATGACAAATGCATACACTTGTGTAACCCAGACCTTTATTATGATATATTGTAGAACGTGACCCCCAGAAAACTCTCTCTTGTCCCTACCTAGTCAATCTCTGCTCTGACTCCTCAGAGGCAATCACCATTCTTATGTTTTCATCAGAGATTAACTTTGGCTGTTCTGGAACTTCCTATAAATGGGATCATAGAGCCCATACTAGTTTGTGTTTGGCTTTTTTTGTGTGTGTGGTACGCGGGCCTCTCACTGTCGTGGCCTCTCCTGTTGCAGAGCACAGGCTCCGGACGCGCAGGGTCAGTGGCCATGGCTCACGGGCCCAGGTGCTCCGTGGCATGTGGGATCTTCCTGGACCGGGGCACGAACCCGTGTCCCCTGCATCAGCAGGCGGACTCTCAACCACTGCGCCACCAGGGAAGCCCCTGTGGCTTCTTTCATTCAACATTATGTCTTGTGAGATTCATCTATGTCATTGCAATAGTTAGTTACTTTTTATTGTTGAATAATGTTCCACTGTATGGACATGCAAATACCCATACAATATTGATTGAATGTATATTGTATGGATATACAAATGGATAGCCAATTGTATGGATACATTTCATACATGGATAAGGATACACTGTATGGATAGTTCTCTTGTTGATGGATACCTGGGCTGCTTAAACTTTTCATTATTATAAATAAAGCCGCTATGAACATTCATATGCAAATATTTTGTGAACACATGCTTTCATTGCTCTTGGATAAATTCCTAGGAATGCAATTGATCCGGTTGCTTTTCATGTTTGTTAAACACTTGAATTTTTCTTTTGCCTATTTTTTGGTCTTTTTCTCATTGATTTGTAGGAACTCTTTCATTATTAGTGATGATCCCTAGGGATGCAAAAAAATTTACTATAGTCCCTTGCCCTCAAATTGCTCAGAGTTTAGCAGTCATGGACACAGTTAGGATGTAATATGGTGGCTGCTATGCATTCATTTACGTCTTTGTAAGTCTGATCATGCCACTTCTCTGCTCAAAACCCGGCCAGGGCTCCACTTCACTCAGGGTCAAAGCCAGCAAGACCCTACATGGTCTCACATGATCTGGTTCCCTAGGCTCTAACCTCACTCCTACCACTTTCCTTGTGCAGTCTGCTTCAGCAGCTCCAGCTCCTTGGTGGTCCATAAACTACCAAATCCCCACCCCAGGGCTTTTGTCCTGGAGAGTCTCTCTCCCTGGAACATTCTTCCCCACCCCAGATTTCCACAAGATTTGCTTCCTGTATTAGTTTCCTAGGGCTTCCATAACAAATTACCACAAATTTGGTTACTTAACATAAATTCATTCTCTAACGGCTCTGCAAAAACCTTTTTCCCCATTAAGCTTCCATTCAGAGGTTCTGGAGACTAGGACGTAGACATATCTTTTGGGGCCACCATTCAACCTACCACACTTCCTAATCTTCTTCAGGTCCTTGCTCAAATTTTACTTTCTCCGAAAGACTTTCCCTGGATGTTTAATTAATTAATTTATTTATTTATTGCCACACCGTGCGGCTTGCAGGATCTTAGTTCCCCAACCAGGGATCGAACCCGGGCTCCGGCAGTGAAAACACTGAGTCCTGAGTCCTAACCGCCAGGAAATTCCCATCCCTGGACACGTTATTTAAAGTCACACACACACCATTCCAGCTCTCCTAATCCTCCTTCTCTGCTTGATTTTTCTCCCTAGTCCTTACTTTCAGGTATACGATGTGTAGTTTACTTTACATGTAGATCTTTATTGTCTGTTCCCCTATTAGAATGTAAGCTCCATGAAGACAGAGTTTTCTCTGCTCTATTCCTAATGCACAAAACAGTGCTGGCAACACAGAAGATGCTCAGTAAATAACTGTTAAATGAATGAGTGAATGATCATATTGAGCACCAAGCTCTGCTTTAAATAGAAAGTTATAAACAGTAGGAGCACAGGAGGAGGGAATAAATCATTCTGTTTGGAGTCTTATCTAAGCAGGATTCACAAAAGGTATATTTGAGCTGGACCAGGTGGGAATGGGGAGGTGTGGGATTCCCCAGAGGCAGACAGGACAGGACCTGAGAAAAATCTTTTTGGCTGCCTGTGTGGAGGGTGGTATGGAGGAAATGAGACTGAGGAGGGGGGTCTCATCTGGGACATGAAACAGGGCTCTGTGTGTGGGTGACTGCTGTGGCCCAGAAGGAAGGGTGGAGGGACCTCATTCCACAGTAGAACCAGAGGCACTAGGAGACGCATTAGTGAATGGAAGTATTGATCATGTGCTGCGATGGCTCGGGTGTGGGGAAACAGGTGCTCTGACACACTGTTGGTAGCAGTGTGAATTGGGGCAACCTCAGTGGGGGCAATTTGATGACTTTAAAATGCACATGGACTTACCTGGTGGCGCAGTGGTTAAGAATCCGCCTGCTAATGCAGGGGAAAACGGGTTCGAGCCCTGGTCTGGGAAGATCCCACATGCGTGGAGCAACTAAGCCTGTGCGCCACAACTACTGAGCCTGCGTGCCACAACTACTGAAGCCTTTGGGCCTAGAACCCGTGCTCCACAACAAGAGAAGCCACCGCAATGAGAAGGCTGCACACTGCAATGAAGACCCAACGCAGCCAAAAATAAAAAATGTAAATACAAAAAATAAATTTATTTTTAAAAAATAAATAAAGTGCACACATCCTTTGAGCCAGGAATTTCACTTCTAGGGATTTATTCCACACATATGCATACTTGCGCATGTATGTTAGAAAGTAGCATATTGCTCAAATATATGACAATTTTCTATTTCCCAAAGAGATCAAAACCAAAAACAGCATCACACCTATTAGGAGGACTACTGTCAAAAACCAGAAAACAATGAGTTTTGACAAGGATGTGGAGAAATTGGAACACTTGTGCATTGTTGGTGGGAATAGAAAATGGTGCCACCACTGTGGAAAACAGTATGGTGGTTCCTCAAAATATTAAAAATAGAATTACCATATAATCCAGCAATTTCACTTCTAGCTATATACACAAAGAATTGAAAGCAGGGTCTCAAAGAGGTATTTGTATACCCATGATCATAGCAGCATTATTCACAATAAGCAAAATGTTGAAGAAACCCAAGTGTCCACTGATGGATGGATGGATATATGAACGAAATGTGGTCTATACATACAACGGAATATTATTCAGCCTGAAAAAAGGAAGGAAAATTTGACATATGCTGTAATGTAGATGAACCTTGAGGACATTATACTATGTGAAATAAGCCAGTCACAAAAAGACAAATACTGTATGATCCACTTTTATGTGAAATAGTCAAAATCATAGAGACAGAGAGTAAAATGGTGATTGGGAGAAACTAGAGAATGAGGAGTTATTGTTTTGGGGGGACAGAATTTTAGTTTTGCAAGATCAAAAGTTATGGAGATGGATGGTGGTGATGTTTGCACAATAGTGTGAATGTATTTAATACCACTGAACTAACTGTAAACTTGAAAATGGTTAAGACAGTAAATTTTATGTTATGTGTATTTTACCACAACTAAAAATAATAATAATTTTTAAAAAACCAACAACACATTCATGGACCAGCTTGTATTTATAACTTTTAGGTATGTAGGTTAAATAGTCAAATACTTAAAATATTTAGTGTATTAATTTTTATACATATATTTTAAAAATCACATATTAGATAAAACATCACTTTAGAAATACAGCTTTGTCCCCTCTATCACATTAAACAATTATGTTCTACTTTTTGCATTACACTTCTGCTGATGCTACTTTTTGTCATTGTCACATGAAAAGGTGCTCAACATCACATTGTCAGGGAAATGCAAATCAAAACCACAATGAGCTATCACCTCACACCTGTCAGAATGACTATTATCAAAAAGACAACAAGTAGAGCTTCCCTGGTGGCGCAGTGGTTGAGAGTCTGCCTGCCGATGCAGGGGACACGGGTTCATGCCCCGGTCCGGGAAGATCCCACATGCCGCGGAGCGGCTGGGCCCATGAGCCATGGCCGTTGAGCTTGCGCGTCCGGAGACTGTGCTCCGCAACGGGAGAGGTCACAACAGTGAGAAGCCCACATACCGCAAAAAAAAAAAAAAAAAAAGACAACAAGTAATAAGTGTTGACAGGGATGTGGAGAAAAGCAAACACTTATGCACTGTTAGTAGGAATGTAAATTGGTGCAGCCACTATGGAAAACATTATGAAGGTTCTTCAAAAAGTTAAAAATAGAACTACTGAAGGATCCAGCAATTCCACTCCTGGGTATTTATCCAAAGAAAACGAAAACACTAATTAGAAAAGATATATGCACCTCTATGTTCACTGCAACATTATTTACAATAGCCAAGATATGGAAGCAACTTCAGTGCCCATCAATAGATGAATGGATAAAGAAGATGTGGTGTATATATACAATGGAATATTACTCAGCCATAAAAAAGAATGAAACCTTGCCCTTTGCAACAACATGGCTGGACCCAGAGGGTATTATGCTAAGTGAAATAAGTCAGACAAAGACAAATATGGTATGATTTCACTTATATGTGGAATCTAAAAAACAAAACAAATGAACAAACATAACAAAACAGAAACAGAGTCATAGATTCAGATAACAAATAAGTGGTTGCCAGAGGGGGGCAATGAGAAAAATAGGTGAGGGAGATTAAAAGGTACGAACTTCCTGTTGCAAAATAAATTAGTCATGGGTATGAAATGTACGGTGCGGGGAATATAGTCAGTAATTATGTAATATCTTTGTATGGTAACAGATGGTTTCTAGATTTATCATGGTGATCATTTTTAAATGTATAGAAATATGGAATCACTATGCTGTATAATAGGAACTAATGTGTTGTAGGTCAATTATATTTCAAAACCAAACAATAGAAAAAGAGATCAGATTTGTGGTTAACAGAAGCAGGGAGTGGGGAGAAGGGGAATTGGATGAAGGTGGTCAAAAGGTACAAACTTTCAATTATAAGATAAATAAGTTCTAGGGATGTGATGTACAACATGATAAATATAATTAACACGGCTGTACGTTATAGATGAAAATTATTAAGAGAGTAAATCCTGAGTTCTCATCGCAAGAAAAAAACATTTTTCTATTTCTTTAATTTTGTATCTACATGATATGATGGATGTTCACTAAACTTACTGTGGTACTTGCTTCATGATGTATGTAAGTCAAATCATTATGTTGTACACCTTAAACTTATACAGTGCTGCAGGTCAACTATATCTCAATATAACTGGGAGGGAAGAAAGCTTCCATTTAAACCATTTTTAGGTGTGAATTCAGTGGCATTAATTACCCCCACATTGTTGTGCGACCATCACTACTATCTGTTTCCAAAGCTTTTTCATCACCCCAGACTCTAAGCACAAAGCAATAACTCCTTATTTCTCCATTACCCCAGCCCCTGGTAACCTCTAATCTACTTCCTATTTCTATGAATTTGCCTCTTCTAGATATTTTTTACAAATGGAATCATTCAGTCTTTGCACTTTTGTGTCTGGCTTATTACACTTAGTGTAGTGTTTTCAAGGTTCATCCATGTTGTTGCCGAATCATATTGCATTGTATCGATACACCAATTTTGTTTATCTGTTCATCTGTCGATGGACACTTAGATTTTTTCTACCTCGTGGCTAGCTTGCCTATTTTTGAATTTTATATAAATGGAATCATACAGCCTATACTCCTTTATGTATACCTTCCTTCGCTCATGTTTCTGAGATTCTTCCAAGCCGTTGCATGCTGTTATAATTTGTTCATTTTCAATGCTCTATAGTATTTGTATGTAGATACCACAATCGATCCATTTTACTGTTGTTGACAGTCTTTGGCTATTACAAATTCTGACACCAATTCTGATGTGTGTTTTTCAACATTACCAAGCAGTCAACTCAATTCTGACACTACCTGGAGATATCATTAGATCCCACAGGTTAAGGACCGAGTCCTACAAGACGCCTCCCCTAACCCACCCCACTCCCCTGGCCAACTTCCAGATGCCAATCAAAAGCCCAGGTTGTCTCCTGGGCTTTTGACTGACCAACTATAGATCAGAGGTTCTAACGAACCCCCCACGTGGGTTCAATTAATTTGCTAGAGTGGCTCACAGAACTCAGAGAAACAGTTTACTTTCCAGATTACCAGCTTATTATAAAAGGATATAACTCAGGAACAGCCAGATGGAAGTGATGCATAGGGCAAGGTATGTGGGAAGGGACTCGGAGTGTCTATGCCCTCTCTGAGTACACCACTCTCTCCGCATCTATATGTGTTCACCAGCCTGGAAGTTCTGCAAACCCCACCCTTTGGGGTTTTTATGGAGGCTTCGTTACATAGGCTTGATAGATCAAATCATTGGCTATTGGTGGTTGACCTTAATCACTAGCTCCTCTTTCCTCCCCAGAAGTTGGGGTGGGACTGAAACTCCAAGCCTCCAATCATGTGGTTGGTTCCCTTAGCAACCTGTCCCCAATCTTACCTAACCTAGGGGCTTTCCAAAAGTCACTTCAATAGCATAACAACATACCTTTATCACTCTCATCACTTAGGAAATTCCAAGGAATTTAGGAGCTATGTGCCAGGAACTCAGAGGAAGACCAAAGGTATGTTTTTTTTGTTTTGTTTTTTAAAACTTTATTTATTTATTTTTGGCTGCGTTGGGTCTTCGTTGCTGCACGCAGGCTTTCTCTAGTTGCGGCGAGTGGGAGCTACTGTTTGTTGCGGTGCGAGGGCCTCTCATTGCGGTGGCTTCTCTTGTTGCGGAGCACGGGCTCCAGGCGCGCGGGCTTTAGTAGTTGTGGCATACGGGCTCAGTAGTTGTGGCTCACGGGCTCTAGAGCGCAGACTCAGTAGTTGTGGCGCACGGGCTTAGTTGCTCCACGGCATGTGGGATCTTCCCGGACCAGGGCTCGAGCCCGTGTCCCCTGCATTGGCAGGCAGATTCTTAACCACTGCGCCACCAGGGAAGCCCCAAAGGTATGTTTTTTATTATCTATCACAATATCGTACTACTGCTTTGAATTTTCTTATACATGCCTTTTCATGAATATGTGCGAGCATTTTTGTTAAGTATATTTCTAGGAGCGAAGCTGCTGGATCAGAGAATATACGTATGTCCAACTTTCACAGATGATGCCAAACAGTCTTCCAAAGTTGTACAATTTGTATTCCTACCAGCAGGGTATGAGAGTTCTGATTGCTCCACATCCTTGTCAACACTTGGTATTGTCTTCTGTTTTCATTCTGGCCATTCTGGTGGGTAGATAGTAGTGTTGCATTGTTGTTTTAATTTGCATTTCCCTGATGGCTAATGAAGTTAAGCATGTTTTCATATGTTTATTGGTTATTGGGATATCCTTTTTTAATAAAGTGTTGACCGAGTCTTTTATCCATTTTTCTTTTGTATCATCTGCTTTTTTTTCCTTATTGTTTTGTAGAAGTTCTTTATATAGTTTGCATACAAGTCTTCTGCTGGCCATACAGATTGCAAGTATCTTTTCCTGATCTGTGGCTTCCTCTTCATTTTCTTAATGGTGTCTGATGAAGGGACATTCTTAATTTTAAAGCATGGCTTTCTAAAGTGATCTTTAAAAGATTTGTTTACAGTGTTATTTTAACATTTGCAGTTGTGAAGTCATATCCCCAGGAAAAATTATGGCATTTGTGTTAAATGCCTTTGCCTCCTTTTCCCCCTCTAACCAATTTTGTTGGGTGTCCGCCATAAACATCCCAAATTAGAATTCACTGAGGTCATTTCAGGCTATTGTATCTTCCGCAAGTAGTACTTCCTTGTTTAAAATAAAGGAATCAGAAAGCATCAGGTAATGGGAATTTGTATATACAGTAAAGGGAACTCCCTCTTTTCTGAGAGATTTTTTTGGAGGAAAAAACGTTGCCTAATATCCAGGCATAGCCAGTCTATGTAGAAGTAGTCTCTGTTCCAATGCTGTAATAGAAAAATATTGGAAATACCTGCACATCCTAATTGTGGCATATTCATTCAGTGGCATACTAAATAGCTATTCAACAAAGACGGTGAATTTATGCATAAGAATGTAGACTTAAGATGAAAAAAAAGCTGGGAATGGAACAGCATGTGCATTAAACTGTGCACACATCTCTTCTTGAATATGCAGTCTGCATGGAAGGAATCACACTAGTGGTAGGAAGGGGATGGGGGGGCAGGAGTGGAAGGGAGCGTTATATTCTTTTGCAAATCATTTGGGGCATTCAAAATATTTTTAAAGCTGTGTGCATTTATTATTTATCCCCCAAAAGTAATTTAAAAATTGAAAAATACAAAATATAAGAATTTGAAAGGGAATAAAATTTTTCATCCTAAGAAATGTATGCAATCACTTTGAGTCCTGAATTGTTCCCTTCAAAGCTGTCAAAACTTCTCCCTACAACCTCTACTGTTGGGGTAAGGACCAAGGTGAGGGCTAAACACTGGGGTGTCTCCTTTTGGGGCTGTACTCTCAGCAGTGTGGGACCCACCTATGGCCAACTCTCAGGGCTAACGTCTCTGTGAGGCATAGCAGGTGCAGTGCCTGAGGTCCACAAGAGTTCTAGCGGCGCATAGAAATGTTGGAATTGATTTAAAACAGTAGAAAAAGAATACAATCATGCCTGGATTATATTTGTCTTTATACCAACGCAGTCATAAAATATAATTATATATCTATAGCTATATCTATAATTTTATGTGTATGTAACTGAGCAAGGACTCGTGTACCCACGGTGCAGCCGGTGTCTGCAGCAAAGTAAGGGTTTATTTGCAGGGTACCAAGCAAGGGAGTGGGAGACAAGTCTCAGATCCACCCCATCTTGGTCTTCGAGTTAAGGATGTTTTAAAGGTTAAGGACAAAGGAACTGGGATTAGTCATCATCTTGTGACGTTTCTGTGACATTTCTTAATCGTGTTTTTGGGAGTCAGGATGTCTCTGGCTTACGATTCTCTAGCCAGGTGGTCCATGGCTGAGGCGGGTGGCGGGAGCTGGTCTGTGAGCTCTTCTTGCCCTGGAGAAAGAACCCGAGTTTGTACATTAATGATGAATCTCTAACAGCAGTTTTAGGACATTAACGATGTTATGGACAACAGCAATCTTAGACATCTGACGCTGGTTGATCAGGGTTCAGTTAGCATAGGACTGAGATCAGGCGGGACAGCAGGGGAATCAAGTTTTGGATAGAGAGATTAATCATAAATTCAGTAAGGGGATTTGGTTTTAGGGGGACTCGGATTCATACATATATATAAGCATATGTATAGTTTTTTATAAGGAAGAGTTCATGAAGGTGCAGAAGTACCTAGAAAGTCATAATGTGGCCCTGGGCACATTTTTTCTGTAAAGGGCCCCATAGTAAATATATTAAGCTTGGGGGCCAGACGGTCTCTGTTTTGACTGAACTCTGCCTGTAGCAGAAAGGAGCCATAGACATACACAGATGGATGGGAATGGCTGTGTTCCAACAAAATTTTATTTACAAAAACAGGAGGTGGGCGGGGTTTGGTCCAGGGCCAACCCTCTGCAGTTGGTGCCCGGGAAGTTTCAGTATTTGTTGAATGAATGGACGGACTGGAGAGGGGGGATTGCTACCAGGCCTGATCCTTGTCTGGTGGTTGAGTTTGGGTTTGGGTGGTGGGGAGTGGATACTGGGCTGGGGGTCAGTTTTCACGTTCTCAGCCCCTAACTTGCTGTGTGACCTTGGGCAAGCTGCCTTCTCTTGCTGGGCCTCAGCTCCCTGTCTGTAAGGTAGAGGCTATACCTCCCATTTGCTGGACTGTGATGAGAGAATGAAATGTAACAGGGGACATGGAAGTGCCTGGAATAGGAAAAGGAGATTCCCACTGGGCAGCTCAGGGCAGGAACTGCCAGCTTCCTGGAGGTCTGGCAGCCCAGGGAGTGTCACTTTGGCAGAGGAAAGAAGGGGGTGGGGCAACCAACAGCGTGACCCGAAACACAAACAGTCCCCAAAGAGGGGCCGAAACTCTCACGCTGGTGAAAACACGCCTGTCAGGTTTCTGTCCTGCCTCTGAACAGGAGAGGGGAAGGCGCTCCAGGCTGGTCTCAGTTGGCAGTGGCCGCTAGTGGCTGGCAGGGCCTGGGCCCCTCATGTGCTCTTGGGCATGTGTCCAGCCAGAGGTGGCTGCGGGTGCCCCAGTGTACAACTGTTCATCAGCCAGGACGCTCGCTTCAGAACCCAAGGCTGCGCCTCAGGGGCAGGTGCCCGGACCCATGGGGGGAGCCCCACATCCGCATCTCTCCGCAAGGTTACCCAGTGGCCCAGTCAGGCAAACTGTCGTGCGACCTGGAAGGGCAATGTGGAAGCAAGTATTAAAATAGACAACACACATGTCCAGGGATCTGGGAATTTCAGCTTCTCTCCTGCTGTATTAGTTCGAGCCCAGGCAGGATACAGAATTCACTTCACACAGGACCAACAAAATGTAGTTTTAGTGCCTTACAGAGGTGTGGTCAGGACCACTGGACTCTACAGTGCAAGTTGAGGCACAAGACTGGCCCAGTGGGGTGCTATTGCCACCCTAGAGGCAGACCCAAACTCTGCTTGATTTGTTTATGAAACCAAGCAAGATCACTTGTTTATAAAGCCTTTTGTTAACTTGTGAATTCTCAAGGAAGTGAGGGAGAGTGACGGGGCTGTACATCCTGACCAGGCCAGCAGGGGAATGTGGCTGAGGAGGAGTGCATCTGGGCTTCTAACACGCTACAGCTAAGTGGTATGTGACCTGAGACAAATCTATTCTCATTGAGCCCCAGACTTGGGTGACGAAAGACTGAATTAAGTGACAATTGTGTTCGGTTGTATTTTTTTTTTGAGTTACAAATCACAGAAATTCCAACTCAAACTGAATTGACCAAAGAGAGTATTTATTGGCTCTCACAAGAGTAAGGGGGATGGCTGTCGGGTCTGGCTGTATCCAGGGGTTCAAACAATGCCATCTTTCTGTCTTGCGTCTCTGTTTCTTTGTGTGCTGCTCATTTTCACACAGGTAGTTCTATGTGTGAACAAAGGCCAGAGATGACTTGGACATAGCCCATCCCTGGTAGGGATGGAGGAGGGGATAGGGGACTGCCTCCACCTGGGTCTCACCTGTCCCTGAAGTTGGGGGGGGAGGGGCAGCCTTTCTGCAATTCATGAACTCAGAGTGGGAGAGGGATGGCTCCCTAAAGGAGCCAAGAGATGGGAGGATGGGTGCTGGGCAGGCAAAAGCACTGATGCCACCACAGTAAGCACAGCTTCATGTTTGCACATTTTTAAGTGCATCATTTCACCGATTCTTAGCACCAGCTCTGGAAACAACCCCCATCTCATGGCAAAGGCTGAGAGCTCAAAGAGTAGCTCAGACAGAGCTGGTCTCCGACCCAGGATTTCTGAGCCCTGATCTAGGACTTTTTCTGGTTCACCCCACTGCCCTTCTCTGATGCCCCTTTCGTGTTTCATGCCCCTGCAGTCCTGCATCGCCCAGGGAAGATTGCTGGGGCAGGGTGTGTATGCAGCCTGTCTCCCAATCAAATTCTGTGGACCCTCCTGGTAACTGGGGACAAGGGGAGGACAGGGGCACCATTCCCTCACCCTCACCCGCCCAGGAAACTAAGCTCTGTTCTCTGGGACCCACTCCCCCATCGGTGACATCATCTGCACACACAGCCATTGTCTGCAGAATGTTTTGCTCTCCACCAGGAACCCTTAAGAGGCTCTGGTGGGGAGTTGAGGGTGGAGCAGGGAAAGACACCAGGAGGGGCCAGCAGGAGTGGAGGGGATCTCTCTAGGCAATGAACACAGCTGGCAGAGGCATCTTCCCAGAACGAGCATGGCCCCAGAGAACTGAGAGCATGGACGAGAGCCAGTACCCATTCTTGTCCCGCCCTCAGTTTACCCATTTGTGGAACTTCCTGGCTCTAAAACTGATTGATTGACAAAGGGTCAATTTTGTCACACTATAAAAGGTTCCCATAAATCAATGAGAAGAAACGCTCCCAAAGAAAACTGGGCAATGGGCATAAGCAGGCCTTCCTCCCCTCCCCTAAAAAAAATCCTCTAAACAGTTAACAACTAAGATAAGAAAAATGTTCAAACTCAGCAGCAATCAAAGAACTGCAGGTAAAACCAACAAAACAATATTGCTTCCCCCAATCATGTTGATAAAAGTGATCTCATTCCAGGTGTGTGAGGGGTCGGGGGATGGGCACTCAGCCACTTGTGGGAGGGGTAGAAACAGGTACTACTCTCCTTCTGGAAGGTAATTTGTCAGTATGTAATAAAAGCTTAGAACACTGTGGGCTGGTGATTCCACTTTGTTTTCATATCTAGAACTTTCTCTAAAGGCAAGAATCATGGATGTTTGCAAAGGTAGTTTAGCAAAGCATACAGTAGGCAGAGAAATATTCTAAAATCATAGATCCCACCTCCTCCCCCCCATTCCTTAAAATACTCCAAAGTCTTCTTGTCAAGCTTAGAATAAATCCAACTCCTGACCCCGTGGCCTGGCCTTGCTCTCTTTCTCTCTCCTTTTCACCTTCCTTATCTGCTTTCTGTTCCTCACATTCGTCAGGCTTTGTCCAGCCTCAGGATCTTTGCACTGGCTACTTCCTCTGCCTGGGATGCTCATCTCCCTCGAATGTGAGCCCCATGAGGGAGGGTTTCTGTGTTAGCTCCCTGCTGGATCCTTGGCCTGCCCCCTGACAGCAGTAGATGTTCATCGAATAAATGAACAATTGAGAGCAGGTGCGGCTTCAGTTCAGGTCCTACCACTGATTAGCTGTGTGACCTTGAGCAAGTTCCTTCACCTCTCTGAGCCTTGGGCTCCTCTGGTGTGAAGTACAAATAGAAGAACTGCCCTGTGGGGTTCTTATTAGGATTAATGTCAGTAAAGCATATAAAGTCTGGTGCAGTTATGAGCCCTCAAAAACTATTTGCTATAATTATGGATGTTTCCAAAATATTATCTGTAACTGTCCAGACGTGGGTTGAAGAATCTCCTTTGGGGCATCTGCAGAATGTATCCACCAAAAGCATGTTGTAGAAATCAACCTGTGGACATGAAAGTGGTTAAAGATATACTGTTTACTCACTTATTTCATCATGATGGGCATACAATGCATCCTCAGAAAAATTCAAGCAACAAATAAAGTGAAAGTCTCCTGCAGGTGAAGTTTCTCATCCAAATTTCATGCTATATTAATGAAAAAGGCAGGTTAAAAAAAACCATGCCTGGTATGAGCTTACTTTTAGAAAATAAAATATATTAATATGTACTCATAAGGGAAGCCTGGAGGATTTACATTTAAATTGTTAAGGTTGGGGACTTCCCTGGTGGTCGGTGGTTAAGACCCAGCATGGGTTTGATCCCTGGTCGGGGAACTAAGATCTCGCAAGCCGCATGGCTCAGCCAAAAAAACAAACAATTTTTGTTTGAGTTGTTTGGCGATAGAGTAGATATTGATGGCATTTTTCATAGACAGCTTTGGCTTTCCTGTGGCTTTCTCATTGTCTGTTACCTTATGCAATCTGAAAAAGCCCATGTAACAGTTAAGTGAGCCTCCCCACTCCCCTCACCTGCTACCATTTGGCTACGTGATTCCCAGGGCCTCTTGTGAAGACTCAGGTGTCCTGTGTTGTCTTAGGCAGCATTACTGAGGCTGGGAGTTGTGCCAGGGACCCCAGTAAACATTCTCAGTAAACATTCAAGTGTTGAAGAGATGGGTGGCTTGTGGTCCTGGGGTTTGGCACTTTCCTGAGAAGAGTCCTAGATTTGCAAGAAGAATGTGTTAAGCTAAGCACAAATTTGGAACTCAGGGCACCCTGGGCATCAGTGAGGACAAACAAACAAACAAAATAATCACACAATGGCTTAAGAAATAAAAGGAGTTTATTGGTACATGTAACTGAAAGAGCTTCAGGCACAGCTGGATCCAGGTGCTCAACTGGTGCCTTCCAGAATCTTCAAGGCTCTATATTCCTCTGCTGGCTCTGCTCTGAGGCAGGCTCTCTTTGTGTGGTGGCGAGATGACCCATCAGCAGCTCCAGAGTCACACTCCAGGAGCTCAGCAATCCCAGCAGACAGAGGGGTTGTCTCTCTTTGGGGCTCCAGAAGTCGCAGGGAGTCCCTGATTGGCCAGGCTTGGGTTTTCTACCCACCCTTGGATCATGCACTGGGGTTGTGATTGGCTGGATTCTGGGTCACGAGATCATCTGGCCACCAAGGCAATAGGGCCAGCTCTACCAGAATCCACGGACTGGGAGGAAGCGGGGTCTTGTTCTCATGGGACAATGGGGGGCTATTTGCAGAGGGCAGATCTCTCCACTAGCTTGTTGAAGGCTGTGCTTCATGTGCGCACGAAGCACAGAAATGGCTTTATCAGGAAAGCTGGATTAACCACAACACCTTGCCCTCAGTTCTTCCAAAGTGCAGAAGAGGGAGGCCCCATGAGGGGTGGGGAGGTGGCGTGCTGTGCATGGAGAGAGAGGGTGGGGGTCGAGGAGTCCTGCCTGGGCATCAGTTTAAAGACTGAGTGAGTGACTGTGGTCAAATCCGCCCCCTGTCCAGGCCTCGGTGTCCCCATCTATAAAGGAACCTTAATCTAGCTGAAGTCGACAGGTTTTAGGATGGTGCTGTGTAATTTTCTGATGAAATTATTGGGGTATAGCTGCCCCTCCCTTTCCACTGACTCAATAATTTCTTAATGGAATCCAGTTTATTGCTGTCATCCATGCTGGCAGGGGAATGATATAGTTTTTCCAGGAGGGGCCTGTTAGATTGGCTGCAAGAGAAGGGGAGTTTGGAGGCTATTTCTGGCAGAGTGAGGTGGGTGAAAAATGTAGGGGTGGGAGGTGACAGGAGCACTTGGGGAGAAAACCTGAGCCGGGGCCTCGTGCTCAAGATTTGGAAAGAAGGGCTGGCGCTGCGGGTGAGGAGGAGCTGGGCCGCCAGGGTCGGCAGGGTGAGGCCACGGCAGCTGAGGGGGGGAGCTGGTGGGAGAGGAATGTCCCTCTTCCTGGCACCTGTCCTTGGGCTTGTCGACCTCTGACCCCGTCCCACAAATACTCCTGGAGAGGAAGGCAAGGAGGTATGCCTCCTTAGTGCCCATTAGGTACCTGCACCTAAAACAGAGATCTGAGTAACAAACTATTGCGAGCCTGCTGTGGGCTGTTCTAAGTGTTTACATGGATCCGCTCAATCAAGCCTCACAGCTGAATGAAATAGGCATGGCTATTAGCCGCATTCTACAGATGGGCTCAGAAAGGTGAAGTGACTTGCCCAAGGACACACAGCCTGTGAGTGATGGAGTCACACTCAGCATCTGGGTGCCTGTTAGGATGGGCAGACTGGACTCAGAGGCAAGGAATGGTTAGGATGCAAATGCTGGGTGAGCCAAGGGTGGAAGGAAACAATCATCTTGAGGAGGGAGGGTGAAAATCTGGAAAAGGCAAGCCTTAACCTGTGCCTTAAAGGATCTGTGCAATTTGAATAGGATAAAATGTGCAGGGAAGGGTTTTCCAGCAGGAGGGAACAACACAAGCAAAGGCATAGAGGCAAGCAAGTGCCAGGACATTTGGGACAGAGCAAGCAGCCTGGCAGGGGCTCTGCCAGCGCTTTGTGGGTCATGAGGCCACTTGAGCAGTAGGCCGAGGGCAGTACTGCTGTGTCCTGAGAGTGCCTTGAGGCCTGGAATCCCCAGCATTCGCCAGGAAAGCTGAGAGGAGGCTGTGTCCAACCCCCTTGTGTGGTTTCATGGATCGAGGGGCAAAGTCCGGCAGCTTCGGGCCCCTGAGGCAGAACTGGAGGACCTGGAGGGGCAGGAAGCCCTGCTCCTCTTGGATGTACACGAAGGAGTCCACTGACGCCTGGGCGGCTGTGGATGGGCAGGAAGCTGGCCATTTCTTCCCATGAGCCGGAGGAGAATGGCCTCTATGTGGGCCACAACAAAAAGGCTTTTCTGCCAAGTCGGAGGGGGAGGAAGCAGCCAGCTCAGCCCTGCCCCAGCCTGAAAGGAGGCTCTGTTGGTGGCTCTGGGGTCTTCGATGTCTAGAACGTGTGAGGAGGGAAGGCCAGGGTGGTCAGGGGCCTCCTCATCCCTTCTGGATTCTCCAGCAGCGTGGGGGTGGGGGTGCTGGGCTGCTGTGCAAGTCATTCTGTCTGGGTTCTAATCGTCCACTTCCTGGCTGTGTGACCTTGGCCAAGTCACTTCACCTCTCTGAGCCCCGCTCGTCTCGGGAGTGAAATGTAAGCAAGGGAGCATGCAAGACGACTGGAGTCGTGATCACACACTGAGCACTCGCCAGCACTTGACAGCCAGTGTCCTCCGATCATCCTCCCAGCAGCCAGTGGGGTAGGTCATGTGATCCCCTCCACTGAGGTTTAAGTACCGGTAGCACCAGGGCTGAAGCCCATGACGTTCTGGACTCTAAAAACCCCAAGCTGTGCAAAAGCAGAGGAAAAGAGGCTGGAAGGAAACACACCAGCTGTCCGCACTGGCTGGGGAGTGATGGCAACTTACCTTTTTCTTCTTTTTGTTTATCTGTAATGTCTTGCCTGTTTTACTTGGGAATTAGCAAAAATATAAAGAAACAAAAGATGCTGAGGGAATGGGGGGCTGGGAGGGGCCCAAGGTGAGCTTAGGTTACAGCTTGATTTAAAAAAACAAGCCATGTTAAAGATGTGGGCTTCTGTTTAATCCTGGGGAGGAGGGGTCACTGGGGCTGCGGGGCTGTCTGGAGCTGGGGAGGGGGAGACAGGGCCCAGGCGCTCCCCCACCCCTCGTGCCTCAGAAACTTCCACACACCTGGGCCCCTGAGCAAGGATAAACTGGGCTCGTGAGATGGGCTGTTCCTTGAGCCAACGGGTTTCTTTGAGCTTCTAGCCGGGAGCTGGGGCTGGAAGGCTCCTCAGGCGGTTTCCTGAGGAGGTGAGGCGTCTGCTAAGTCTCCCCTCCGGCTACGGAAGAGCTCGGCGAGAAGGCCTTTCATCCTGTCCTCTCTCGTCCCCGTGCCCCACACCGCCCTCCTCCTGCCTGGTGACCTCTGGGCTTCTGGGTGACCCTAAGGCTTCAGGCAGGAGGCAGACCTGGTGGGGCCCCGCGGCTGCTGCCACAGGAAGGCTGACGAGGCAGCATCTCCCCTCCCCCCCGTGCCGCCCACCAAGGCCCCTGGGCTGGGGGAAGCACACAGGCGGTTTCCTAGTTGAGCCTGAGTGGCCTCTGGGGCTTCCGAGGGCCAGCGTTTCCTAATCTCCTCAGCCAGTTTTCAACACAAAGAGAGGAAAGGGCGGGATGAAGGGGGCACGCAGCTGCGGGGGAGGGTGGGCCTGGAGCAGGCTGGAGGACCCTACCTAAGGAGCTCTGGGGGCCTGGCCTGCTGCGGGGCTGAGCATCGCAGTCCTGGGTGCCCAGGCTGGCGCCCAACAGGATGGGCCCAGAGGTCGGGCGTGGAGTGCGAGGCTCACCAGCCAAGCTCAGACCCGAGGGCAGCGACGCCCGTCTCCTGCACTCCTGGGCATCGTTTGCCCCCTGCCCGGGGCGAGGTTTTCTGCTTCTTCGAAGAGGGCAGGTCCTGGGTGGCCCCTCACCTTCCGGGCAGAGCTTGTGGATGAGGGGAACTTCTGGAATCCACAGTGGCATCGTTTCTCATCTCTTCCTGTCCAAGCTGGGTCTTCAGGCTGCCTAGAACCAGTCCGGATGGGTGGGAAGGCTGGGTGGCCTGGACTGGTTATCCCACCCTTCCTAGACGTGCAGGGTGTGCGGGAAGCTGGGTGCCCTTTCTCACCATGAAGGAATGGCCAGTAAGTTCCCCACCCCTTCTCTGCCGGACCCCAGCAGGGCCACCCCTGGTCCCCTGCCTCACCCTCTGGTCTATTGAGGGCAGCCGCCTCCCACTCTACCCGAGTTCTGCCCCTTCCAGGGCCATCGGGAAGGAGCCCCCGCAGAACTGCGAACGAGGTCTCTTTGGCGTGGTGGGGGGCAAGTCCCCTAATCCCAGCCTGGACCACGCCCTCCCCACCCTAGTCACCTGCAGCCCCTCCAGCTGTAAGCTCCAGCCCAAGGCCTCTTACAAAGGAGGCACACTCGCCGGCCGTAGGATTTAATCAGTGCAGATTATTTACAGAAAGAAACGTATGGGGGTGGACACTGACCCCCTCCCTCCCCACCCCCCTTGGCTGGCTCACCGGTGGTTCTGAGGATGGAGCGGGGAGGAAGCTGCTGGACCCGCACCGGGGCCAGCCCATGAGGAGCCCCTCCCCGCAGGGGCCTCAGGGATTCTGGGCGGCAGACCTGCTTGCTCAGGGCTGCAGGGAAGCAGAGGGGACAGAGCCGGCTGTACAGTACCATTTCCCACAGCAGCCTCGCCTCCTGCTTACTTTGGGAAGGAAAAGAGGGAGGAATCATCTCCACGCTCAGGGCTGAGCCCAGGACGGGGAGGATCTCCAGGCTACCACTAGTGGGCTCTTCTGGGGGCTCCACAGCCCTGTCCCACAGCCTGTGTGAGGGGATGAGCTGCTGGCCTCTCCCTACCAGTGCCCCTGGGGGACAGGGAGCTGGCAGGGAGGAACACCCCCAGGCTGGTGGGCACGTGTCTGTGGACACCTACCGTGCCAGCCTGGGCGCCCATCCGCCCGTCTCTCCCCGGGAGAGCCAGGACACTGGCAGCTGAGCCTGAGGCTGCTGGGGTTCTGAGACCTCTGAGGATGGTGGTGTGGGTGACAGAGGGAGGGAGGAGGCTCACGGAAAGAGCCCAGTCGGGTCACGGCTCAGAGAGGAGAAAGTGGGCGGGGGTGGAGACCCAGCCTGGGGCCGAGGCTGGTGCTACCCTTGGGGAAGGGGCCTCGGCAGACCCCCTTTGGTCCTTGGTAAGGCAGGCCCAGGGCCCCTTCTCCAGAGAGGGAAGGGGGTGTGGGCTCAAGGGGTCCAGGGGAGCTGGGGGCTGTTGGCCCTGTGCTGGCCAGGGGCAGGGTAGGTTCTTAGGCACAGGGAACCAGGCTGCTGGAGTTGTCAGAGGTGGGTGGGAAGGAACCAGACCTCAACAGGACTCAATCAGCGGGCCACCTCCCCCTCTGCCCCCTCTGGCCTGGGGCTGCCACCGGGTGAAAGCTCTTTCTAAGACCACAGAGACTCAGAGGGCTGGAGACCAGTTAGGCCCCACCAAGCTCCAAAGCCAGCAGAGCCCTCGGTTCTGGCCCTGGGGCTCAGGCTGAAGCACAGCCCAGCAGTCCTTTGGCCACTCTTCCAGCCGGGCCTTCTGACCCTCTGCTCCTCTAGCTAAGCCAGAGCGGGTGGGAGCCTAATTCCCTGTCTGGTGCAGAACTACATTTAGAAAACTCTAACCCCCTGCCCTGAGGGACCGCCCTGGTCAGGAAAGTAGGAAGAAATGCTCAATTAGTGTGCAAAAAAAAAAAAAAAAAAAGATACCTGGGCATAAATAAACAAGGGGACAGGCCTGGCAGGGATGTTAGAGGGCCTGGAGGGGCCCCCACCCAGGGGCTGAGGGAACCACTAAAGGCTCTGGATGAAAGGCCCCAGGAGCTGTCTCAGAACCACAGGCGCAGCCAGCCCGGCCCCTTAGCACCGTGAGGAGCAGGACGGGCTGGTGCAGAGGGTCAGACCCACTCCTGCAGGGAGCGCTTGCAGTAGAGAAGCATGCGGGGCGCGCCCTTGCGCTGCATCTGCACCAGCGCGTAGGTGAGGCCCAGGATGCAGAGCAGCAGCAGCATCGGCGGCACCAGCACCATCACCATGTTCACCGTCCGAGTGACCTCCTCCATCTGCACCACCACGCGGCTGCCCCCGTCCTCGTCCGTCCCCTCCCCGAAGTCCCCCTCTTTGCTGCCGGGGCCCGCCTCGTGGCCCTCGTTGCCCTCCTCACTGTCACCGCCCGCCCCGGGCTCTGCACCCCCGTCAGGGTTGAAGGGCGGACGGGCCACGTCAGGCCATCGGGGCCCCGGCTCCACGTGCTCTTGGCAGCCCATGAAGTCCCGCAGGATGGACTTGGGGTAGCCGGGCTCCATTCGCAGGCGCTCGTTGTCAAACTTCCAGTATTTGGTGCCCTTGTAGAAGTAGGTGTAGGCTGCGAGGGCAAGCAGACCGGAGGGGTGTCAGGCCGGGGCCCACCCACCGGCCAGAGACCTCGAAGAAGACCAGGGCGAGCTGAAGGGGCCCCAGCTTTAAAACACCATCCTTCTCACTTGCTTACCAACTTATAGGAGCCAGACCATGCTCAGAGAAGAACAGGGTTTAGGTCAGGGGCACGACTAGAATCCCGTGCTTCCCGGCTGGGCTGACATTGACTAGGGCAGCGCACAGAAGGGTCCGGTAGCCTGCTGGGTTGTGGGCTACAGTCAGGGGACCCAGGCCTGGCTTCTTCCGGCACCAGAGAGGCCAGTGTCTTGCTCAAGGCCACACAGTCAGCCTGCATCAGACCTGGAGAGGGGACTGATGCCGCCTCGGACCAGATCTCTGGTCTTGGGCACTCCACCCACATCCCTTTTAACTCCAGGAAGGGCCAGGTTTGAACCACCAGGTGCGTCTGTACTCAGCTGAGCACAAGGAGGTCAGAGCAGCTGCGGAGTGAAACCATCACGCATGGAAGCTGTGTGACACGCACGGCAGCTGTGTGACCCACCCGAGCATTAGCAAAGCCAGCCGGGTCTCCCCTGAGGCCGAGAACCCAGAGGCTGAGAACCAGGGCTGATGGGTTTTCTTAAACTCACCAGAGACCCTGCCGGAGAGATAAAAGGCACAGCTCCCTGTTGCTCAGTTGTAACGACAGAGATCACGCTTCCCTGCCAAGCGGGCAAGGGGGCACCCCAGGAGGGCTCCCGCTCCCGTCGCTCTGAGCCAAGCTCCCCGCCCACCCCCGCCAGGCCCAAGGCTCTGTGGGGATCGGGGCAGCTCTGAGCACCAGCTCTGGACAAAGGCAGGTCTGGCTGGACTCCGTAACTTCCTCACTGCGGGACTTGGGGCCCTTTACGCAAGCTCTCTTTGGCCTCTGTAAATGGGGTAAATGGTAGTCTGGCACAGCTGTGTCCCCCATGCATTCCATCTCGATGCTGGTGACCTCAGGCAAGCCCTGTTCTCTGTGTATGGAGGAGGGGGGAGGGTGAGTGCTGGGTAGACTGGGAGGGGGCTGGCCCCGGTACCTGCATCGTTGCTCAGGAAGGCCCCTTTAGGGGAGGTGGGGATCCCCTGCCACACGCTGATGGGCTTGGGATAGCCGGGGTCTCCACGCTGCGTGTCCTCATTGAAACGCCAATACCTGTGACCAAAAGCACCGGGCTGCGGGCCAGCTGGAGACTGGAGCCCGGTCCGCACGGGCCATGGGTTCTTTCTGGGCAGGCCTGAGGGTGAGGGCCCAGTGCGGGCCTTTTCCCTTTCGAGGGGTGCTCACCTGTCCTCTTGGAAGAAGAAGGTGTGACCTGTGGGCTCCCACCAGATGGCTGTGTCAATGTGGTCGTAGGGGATACCCAGGCCGTAGCTAGTCAGTGGCTGTGGGTAGCCAGGCTCCAGGTTCGCTTCTCGGAAGAGCCAGTAGCGGCCACCTGTGGGAGGGGCGTGGGGGTGAGGACAGGCCTGGGGCCAGTGGGGGGTGTGCAGGAAGGGGGCACCGGGAGGGATATTCTGGGCTCCCAAATCTGTTCACATCCATTACCACACTCACCACACACACACACACACACACACACACACACACACACACACACTCGTACACAGGACAGGCACTGATACCTACACACCCATGACAACATACAGCACAACTCACCCTTGCATCACACACAGTGGACACTCATGGACACCTGCGACACACCCATTTACACACATACACATTGCCAGGTCACACCTGTACACACACCACACACAGTCGCACTGTATACGGGCCTCCATTCCCACTTGAACATCCACCCCCCACACAGTTCTTATACAGAGAGAGGAAAGAGGGGGAGCCCTGCTTGGCCTCTGGGTCTGGGGGCTGCATCCCTGGGGCACCCCAGTGCATGGCCCAGGGCTCCTTACTTTTAGTGTGGACCCAGCCCTGTCCTCGGGGAGTTCCTGCCTGGTTGAGGCTCGGGCCAGTGGGGCTAGGGACACAGCTGATCCATCAGGGGTGCTGCCCTTGAGGCCCTCCCCAGGAAGGCAGGCCCCAGAGGGAGGGCTGAGGGGAGGGAGCGCCATTGTCTCCACAGACAGACTCAGGAATCCTGCCCCAGAGTGGGCTCGGGGACCCATTCTTATGAGGAAGGGGCAAGGAAGGGGCACAGGATGCAAGGAAGGAGGGCGATGGGGCAGAGGCCCTGTGCTGCAGAAGATGGACGCTTGCCTCCAATCAGAGCAGCCTCTGCCGCCCAGTCCTTTGGTCTCTGTCTACATCCCCAGCCCCTGCCTTGCTGCCAGAAGGACTCGGCTCCCCCGAGTAAGCCCACAGTGGGCAACAAGACGAGATGTGCACGGTCCTTCCCTCTCCTCCTCCCTCAGTCCCGGCTGGGTCAGAGGTCAGGCCAGAGGTCAGGGCAGGAAGGCCGCCCAGTCCCCTCCCTCCTACCTGCCCCAGCTCACCTTTGAAAAAGACAAAACGCCCATCTTGGCGCTCGTAGGCAGCACTGATGTCACTGGGCAGACCACGCCAGAAGTGCCCGATGGGCATGGGGTAGTTGTCCAGGACCCGGTTGTGCCGGACCCGCCAGAACCAGCGGCCCTGGGGAGGGCATGGGTGTGAGCGAGCATGGCAGGCTTGCTGCCTTGGCCTGGGGGGAGGCCCTCCTCGACCCACCCCTTCCCCGGTCAGGGAGAGTCCAGGGGGAGGTGGCTTAGGAAGCCAGGGCGGCACCAGGGAGAGAGCCCGGGTGGGGTGTGGACTCCTAGGCTTATTGTACGATCCCGGGCAATCCTCTTGTCCCTCGGGCTGGTTTCTTCTTGGTCTAGGGTCTGATGGCTCCCCAGGGGCAGCTCAGTGAAGCGGGGGTGGAGGCGCGGCAAGGGTCTGGGGGAGAAGTGGGCGGGTGCTCTCTGCTCTGAGCCTGGGCCAAGGGGCTGGGGAGGCACAGGCAGGGCCAGACCTTGAACACGAACATCTCCCCACGCAGCACGGCCACTGTGTCAAAGTCCCCGTCGCAGATGTTGGGGCCATACTGGTCGGGCCGCTCCGTGGCTCGAGGCTGGGCTGGGGGGCCTGGCTTTGGGGGCTGCTCCGGCTTCCCGCCTGGGGGAGGTAGCTGAGGGGGTCTGGGGGGCCGGTGGTCTGGCCGGCCTGGCCGCCGGGGGGTCACAGTGGGAAGAGGCCGGGTGGGCTGTGGCTGGCCATCTGGGGTGCCTGCGGAGGGCAGCAGGGGGAAGTGAGGGGGTAGCCCTGGAACTCAGCCAGGATGCCAGGGTCTCCTACTTAGAGCCCTGGGAGCCTGGGGTCCCTAGCCTGGGGAGACCTGTGCTCCATGGGCAGCCCACCCAGGCAAAAGGCCCTATCTGGCCACAGCAGACCCCTCCCCTGCACGGCCATCAGCCCTGGGAGGACCTCCATCCTCCTCCACACAGCCCCTTCCTTGACCTCCCCACACTGGGCTTGGGTCACTGCGCCCCTGAGGCTGCCGCTGGCTCCACCCCCGCTCGGTGATGTTCCCCTCAGGATGCCAGCCTGCTCCAGTGGAGGCTCCAGGAAACAGTGGACACAAGCAGAGGGAAGAACTTGGTTCCCAGGTGGCCAGGAACACAGTGAGGGCTGAGGGTGGGCACTGAGTGTGGCCCTGACCCACCGAACTGGCCCCCAGGACACCTCCCCACTGGAGGCCTTCTCTGGTGGGGCCTGGTGGCAGTGGGACGGCAGGGATGCCACCTGCCTCAAAGGCACTGGGAAGTGATAAACCAGCAACACTCAGTGGAGAGCCTGGGACAGGCACGGGCTGGGAGTGACAGTGGTAGGAATGGGGTCCTGGGACCCCAGGGACACCCTCGGTTTAATAAGAATATCACTCAGGCTGAGGAGGAAAGGGGGGCAGTGAGGAGCCCTGGGGCCATCATGAAAGCTCTGGGTGAGGGCCTTGAGGGAGGGCCAGGTCCTGGAGTTGGCCAGCCCTGGGTTTGATTTCTAGCACCACCATTTACTCACTGAATGATGTGGACAACCACTAATCCTCTCTGGGCCTCAGTTTCCTCGTCTACAAAATGGGGGTAGCAGTAGTACCTACGCCTCATAGGGCTGGGAGTTGAGAGCAGCGTGCAGAGACCACGGCCACACCCATGCTGCCCGCTCACCGTACAGCTGCTGGATGCCCCGGAGGTCGTCCTCAGGCAGCTGGAAGTTGTCAATGTCCATCCACTGGTAGAATGGTGCCATGATGGCGCTGGGGTTGCTTGAGTGCTCCAGCCCCAGGGCATGGCCCAGCTCATGCACTGCTACCAGGAAGAGACTGTTCCCTGTAGTGGGGGCAGGCAGCACAGTCAGCTCTGACCTGGCCCAGGACCTGGACACCCCAGACAGGGCTGGGGTGGGCTGAGGGGGCCAGAGAGCCTGGCCATGCTTTACTCTTAGAAGAAGCTAAACTGCTCTGACTT
Source organism: Leucopleurus acutus (assembly GCF_964270905.1). Lineage (NCBI taxonomy): Eukaryota > Metazoa > Chordata > Mammalia > Artiodactyla > Delphinidae > Leucopleurus > Leucopleurus acutus. Next base: position 27,051,847 of record NC_139162.1, read on the forward strand.
CTGGGCCTCTAGCTTCCCCATCTGGAAAATGGGTACGATGATCCCTTCCCTTCCCTACCACCCCCCCTTGGAGATGATGGGCAGGAGACTGAGACCAAGCGTCACTGCTCCCGAGGACTGCACAGGGGATGCTCTCTCCTCTGAGCCCTGAGGCTCCAGCTCGCCTCCCCTGTTGTCACCCTGACCAGCTGTTCTCACCATGCAGGTCAGTGCTGGAGAAGGTCCAGGGCTCATCTGCATCGAAATGGGTGTCCCCGCCCAGACCAGGGCCAGGGAAATAGGCGTGGGCCAGAAAGCCACCTGTGCCGTCAAACGGTGAGCTGTCGCCGTGGAAGCCAGAGGCAAAGAGTACCATGATGTCGGCCTCCTTCTGCCGCCGCAGCCGGATGTCCTCATAGGGTACCTCCTGGAAGACCAGGGGCGTGGCCTGCTCCCACACGCGGAAGGCCCGACGCACCGCCTCCAGCGAGTGGTACCAGCCCAGCTTCTCCGTGTAGTTCTGGATGCTGCAGGTGGGCAGAGAGAGGTGTGAGTGAACACAGGGCCTGGGGCTGCTGTCCACTGCTAGCACTCACTGGGCTGGGGGCGGGGACACACGGTCTGAAGGAAAGGGGATAAGATCTGAGCTGGTTCACGGACAATGCTCATCAATATCAACTGTTAGTTTACTTTGACATGAATTTAAAAAAAAAAAAGAACTAACGTGAAGCCAAGGAATTCATTAGGAGATTACTGAATAAGGTTGCAATGTGCCAAATAAGCTTATTTTAAGAAAGAAAAACATTAAGTAATTAAAAGTATAGGTGACACAGAGCCAAGAGAAAGACCTAGAAAGTGGGATGCAAATGGCTGAGGTTTGGGAAACACAGGCCAAGAGGTTCTGAATGTTGGGCTCCAGGGTGAGGGTGACCTGAGTTCAAGGCTTGGCTCTAACATTTTCTGTGTGACCTTGGGCAAGTGACTTAGTCTCTCTGAATTTTAGTTTCATCACCTGTAAAGTGGGAAAAGGAGGACAGCGCTTTCATCATGGAGCGCCTGGGAGGATTAAATGACTGAACTCAGGTAGAACATGGGCATATATGAGCCTGCACATGACAAAAGCATGATGAAGCCTGTTCAAACTCAGGACTGCTGGCTTCCAGAACATACCTCTTTCCAACATGCCATGCTGTTTCTCTACTACAAGCGTTCTGCAATTTAGTAGGTTAAATCTATGTATAATTCTAAAAGAGCTCTTTCTCCCTTTATATTTTACCCTACTATGCATATTCTCCTAAAAACAATTCTATCATTCTTGCAGATAAATATTAAGCAAATGTACCAGCCCCTAATAATAAGTATCTGTCCTTCTAGATTTCCACAGCCTTGAAGAGTACAGACTAAAGGCAACTCTGCCTCACACTTGACCCAAACAAAACTGTGATGCCTATAAAGGGTACATATTCTGACTTTTTCTTTCTTACATAATTTTATTCTGAGAACATGTAAATGTTAAACATTAACAAGCATCTCACACACACACACACAGACACACACACACACACAGAACATGATGAAGCCTGTTATCTCCCACATAAAGCAGATTAAGAGTCCATGTGCTGGACAGATCTCCATCAAAGATCACGAATCAACTCATGGATCATGAATTCACTCTGGCAGCCTGGGTCTATGTGACCCTGTGGGCTGCTCTTCCTCAGGAGATGGAGCTGCGGGTGGGGTCATGGCTGGATTGGAACAGGAAGGGGAACCCTTGGGGCCTGCCACAGAGCTCAAGGCTCAGGGGGGTTTCTTGCCAAAGGACTCAGTGGAAAGGAGGAGGGTGCTTGAACCAGGGTCTGCGCAGGTGACTTGCTGCTTGCCTGCTTGCATCTGCCTGGATTCAGCCACCCCAGTCCTCCCTTACCCTTCAGACGCCTGAAGCCCCCAGTTTGCACTGGTGCAGGAGCCCATCTGGGCAGGTGAGGCCAGCCCTAGGTTGCTGGCGGGTCAGGGGATGGAGGGAAGGAGGACAGAGCAGAAGCAGTTCAAAGGTCCTGCCCTTCTCTGGAGGGAGACTGCCTGGGGTGGGTGGGTGAGTGGGGTGACCGATCTAATCAGCATAGGAGCGGGATTGGCAAGATTGGATGGCTAGGCCGGACACCCTGCAGTGGGCTGCTGGGAAAGGAAGCCTTCCAGAGGAGCCCACTGGGAAGCCTGAGGCCTCAGGTCAGGCAGAGAGGGGCCAGCTGCTTCTGGAGGGTACCCTGGGGGGACGCCACCCTGGGCAGCCAGGTTCCCTACCTGAAGGTCAGGTGGTGGTTGTTCCACTTCCTCCCGGTGAGGGCGTAGCGCTTCCGCCGCCGCAGATTGGCTTTCACGCGTACCCCGAACTGGTCTGGTACTCCACAGCGGGGCCGCTTCATCCACCTAGGTGCACAGAGCCTCCCCTCAACACGCCTGCCTGCTGGGCTCTGCCTCTTCCAGGCAGTCCACCGTCTCCCACCCTCCCCCCACTGGCCTCCAGCTGCCCCTTATATGGGTGTGGAGGGGGTGAGGGACTCTCTCAGCTTCGAGCTCCTTATCAGGAAAACGGTACAGTGACCTTGTACTAGAAGACTGGGTGCCCAGCAGTGGCTCTGCAAAGGTGAGCCCCTTTTCAGCACTATCACCCAGGAATGGGAGGAGAGTTACCCTGAGGCTTCTTATCCCTGATACCTTATGCTCTGTGCGTGCTCATCAAGGATGTGGCTTTGGGTCACATCACCTCTGCCAGATTCAGAGCAAGGCCTAGCTAGGCAACCACATGTGTGCATGTGTGCTGCACCTCCCCATTCCCATGCCTGTGGCAGACATCACTAATCAATCCTATGCTCCTTGCTGCTGAACTGGGCTTTGGCCTCAGGAGCTTTTTCAACACTAGGCAGCAGGCAGCCATTCCCAACCAATCAGAGCTAGCACGGAGGATCAAGCCATATGCCATCTCTTATCTAGGCCACTCTTTTCTGGAAACTCCACATGCCAAGCCTTCATCAGAGCAGGCCAGAAGGAGGGCAGGTGCCAGTGGGGTCTGGGAATGGCCCGACCGAGGGACTCACGCCTTGGTCTCTTCGTCCAGCACACCCGTGATGGGGATCCCGTAGAAGCGCTGCATCTCGGCGAGGGCCGAGGCCAGGATCTGGGCGGAGCGCATGGTGGACATGTGGCGGCTGGGCTGGGGCAGGTAGCCATAGAGCCGCAGCCAGTTCTGCAAAGGAGAGGCCATGACCTGGTCAGCAGGTTCTGGCTCCGCTACCTCCAAACATGCATGGCCTGCATCCCACCACCTCTCACCTCCACCACCATCACCTCCCGTCACCACCTCCCTCCAGGTGACCATGTGAGCTTCTGTACGCTCTCCGTGCTTCCACTTCCTACGGTCTGTTCTCACACAAGAGCTGGAACAAAAGGCCTTTACAAGTCAGGTCTGGTCAGTCTTCTGTCTAGAACCCTCCAAAGACTTCCCATCTCAGAGGAAAAGCCAATTCTCACAGGAACTACCTGTGAGGCCTCAGGGCCTTTGCACTTGCTCTTCCTGCTGCCTGGAGTGTTCTCCCCACAGAAATCTGCATGGCTCATGCCCTCATTTTCTTCAGATCTCTGCTTCATCACCTTATTGGAGGAGTGTTCTCTGACAAATGTAAAAAAGACACCCATCCGCTGTACCCTGTACTCCCTCTCCTGCTTCCCTGCACTTGTCACCATCTGACACGCTGTATGTTTCACTTAGGTGTTTATTATTTGCCTTCCCCCATTAGGACAGAAGCTGTGTCTCTGAGGACAGTCCACAGTTGCCGTCCTTATTACTGTGCCGGCCCCTCCAGGGTGGGGCCTTCTACCATTCCAGGCAGACCACTGGGGACCCTACAGGGTTCAGAAGCTCTTTAATTCTCACCAAGTAGGAAAACCCGCCCCTTGGTGCTGCTCCCCAACAGACCCTGAACCTTCCGGAGGGAAAGCAGGTGGGTTCAGGCCGCCCACCCAGGCCCAGGAGGGTGGGACAGGAGGCCTGAAGTCCAGTCTCTGCTCTGCCACAAACTCTCCTCTCCGGGCCTGAGTGTCCTCGTGTGCAAAACGGGAGCCATGGGGTTGTCAGGGGGTGGGGTGAGAGAGATGGACCTGGGAAAAGCAGCTGGGACACAGTGGAGGTGCCCGTCCCCTTCAAGACTTGCTGGGCAAGTCTTTTCATCCATCTACCCCCATCTGTCTGTGTGTCGGCCCACCCAGCCAGCCATCCTGCCAAGTGTTTCTGAGCACCCTGTCTGGTGCCAGGTGCCATGCCAGCTGGAGGCCGTGGAGGAGGCGGCTGAAGTGTCCTGACCTCCAGGGGTTTATGATCTCCTTGGGGAGACCCGGTGCACACGCAGAGTGAGGAATTCACGCTGGCAAGTCTGTGAGCAGACAGGACCACTGCAGTCAAAACCGGTGGACGGGATCCCCAGTGAGCCAAGCTGAGTGGTGGTAAGGAAGGGAACCCTGCCCTGCCCACCCGGTGCTCCCAAGGCCACGAGAACATGGTGACCACTGTGGGAGGCTGGTGAGCAGAGGCAGGGACTGCTGTGGGCCTGGGCTACATGGAAGCATGTCCATTGAACCCTTCCTTGTCTATCTTTGGTCTCTGGAAACCCCCAGAGTGAGGGGACCTAAAAGCCTGCTCTCTGAGATGCTCTGGAAGGTGAGGGCTGCACATCAAGGGCCCACGGGGCAGGATGGCAGCTGGACATGGTAGTTGCTCTGGGCTGACAGCGATGTGTCAGCTGGCCTGGGCCACGCTCACATCTGTCTGCCACCAGGGTCACATCCAGCTCCAAAGGTACTGGCTTCCCGCAGTGCCACTCGCCAGCCCAGCCCTGGCACCTGCCCAGGCCCCTGGTATGGATGGGTTGCCCACACAGCCCGGCTCAGCACCGCCCAGGCTGCTGCTGGAGGGAGCGGAGGCTGAGCCAACGAGGGCGGCGCGGGGAGACTGCCAGGGCCTGAGGATGCCCAGCCACAACTTCGAGGCCTCGCAGGACAACGCAGCAGACACCGAGTTGAGAAACGACCACGGCTCCGGGTACAGATCCTGGCCCAGCCACTTTGCTCGCTGTGCCTCAGTCCGTAAAAGGGGGTTGAATCAAGACCTGCCTCATCTCATGGATTTCTGTGAAGATGAAATGGGCAAGTCCACAGGAGCCCCTGGCACTGTGCTGGGCAGGGGAAAGTGCTCAGTCAACATGGTATTAATGACAGAGGCTGGTGGGGGCAGGGGCACTGCCCGGTTGTTCCTAGAGTGGCAGCCTGTTGTGTCGGTCGACAGGGTTGAAGGATCCAGGCTCCGACAAGGCAGCCTTGGGTGAGGGCAGGGCAGTTGGGGGAGGCAGGAGCACCCTGTGGCATCCCCCATGGACCCCCCTCACCCCTCCTGCCCAGGGCCCCCTTCCTTCAGTTCCACCAGACACTGGCAGTGTTACGGGCGCCCTCCCCATTCTTCCCAAGCATGGAAACCTTTCCTGAGGCTCCTGTGTGTCTGTGAAGGGGGATGTCCACCACCTTTAATGGACACGGTTTGCCTGAAGAAGCCTGGAAAGATCTAGAAGGCAAGGCTGTGATGCTCGGCCAGCTCTAACAGTGAAAGGAATCCAGCTGGAGGTGGGGGGAGAACTGGGGCTGCTGCTGACAGATGAGGGCACCTCTATATCACCTATTTGCATAAGGTAAAAATATCCTGGGGAGCGCAATCACAGGCCACCAAGGGACTGATTAGCAGTGTGGCGAGTGACAGGAGGAGGGCAGGGCAGGGGAGGCTCAGGCTGGGGCCCTGGGGAGGGGAGGGAGCTGGGCCTGTCTGCAGTGAAGAGCTCCAGAGCCCGGTGGGGGATGGGGCAGAGGGGCCCCTTCAATACTGGGCACAGCTCAGGGGGCTGACGGGAAAGGCCCGAGGGTGCCTGTGGACCCTCATTCACACAGACAAACACCCTCTGAGTCCCAGGGAAGCCAGAAGCTTCCATCTCGGTATCAGCCAAGGCTTCCTGATGACAAATGTCTCTCGGCCACTGCTGGGTAAAAAGCTGAGGCTGAGGACTGGTGACATGAGTGGGCTAAGCTGAAATACAGCCTTGGCCCAGAGCAGCTGAGGCCCCGGAAGACAAGGAGCTGACTGAGCCCGCCTGACGGGCAACGCGCCAGTCAGTCTACACTGCCCGCGGGGCTGGGGCTTTTCTTTCCCCCAGTGTCCAGGAGAAGTTTCTCATCACCTTACTGCTCTGCTAAGTTCGACAAGCCCTGGGGGTGGAGGGGAAAGACCATGGGGGCACAGGTGCATGGCAGGTGCTGCCCTAACTCCAGCCTCCTGAGGGGCTCTGCAGCCCTGGGACAAAAGCAGGAAGCAATTCCCAAGGTCATGACTGACCCCTGGTCTCAAAGTCGGGGAGGGGCTGTGCTCAAGCCCCTGCTGCTCCTACCGGTAGACTGTCCCTTCCATAAGGTGTCTCCTCCTTCCATAAGGTGTCTCCTTTTCTGTCCAGTCACCTCGAGTCTCACAGGTGGGGTGAGCCAAGCAGTGAAGCTCTGTTGCTCAGCTGGGGAAACTGAGGCTCAGGGAGGTCAGTAAGCAGCAGAGTGGTGGGCCCTCCTCCATGAGGACCACTGTCCAGTGGGAGGCAGGTAAGGGTTCTGCAGAGAGAGCTCTGGGCCACGAGTCCCCCTCCTGCCTGCAGCCCAGGGAGGGAGGCCGCTGCAGGAGACCCCACCCACCCTGGTTCTTTCAGCCATTTCTTTCTCAAGCTCCAGACCCCATCCCATAAGTGTGTGTAGAGGCTTCAGGTGAGTGGTTGGCCCCAGGCAAAGAGATGTAGAGCCATCAAGAGTCTGAGGGGGAATTCCTGGCCCCCTGGCCCCTAGGAGAGGACAGAAATGCAGCAGCCAGGGGCTGAGAATCTGCTGGAGGCCAGACTGTCCACTCTCGTCACCCCATTCAATGCTCACAAGTACCCCATCCCCATTACACAGACAGCAAGTTTCAGAGAGGGTGAGGGGCCCACCCAGGGTCACGCAGCTGGTCTATGGCTAGAACCGGAGCCCATAAGCAGTGCTATTGGACCAGGCTGTTTGTGAAGCAGCAGCAGCTCCTCTGGGCCTGAGGCAGGGGACACTGGGCTCTGGCCCTTCTCGGGAACAGCGCCCAGCACGGCACTGGGGGAGGGCGCCCAGCCCTCCCCACACTCCACATCTCCGGCTGGGTCTGGGCGCTGGGCCACGTCAGCAGGGCTGCCCCCCAGGACTGCCGAGACAACCCCGAGGCAGGCCCTCCCCACGGGGTGGGCGTGTCTGGGAAGGAGCTGCCCGATCAATACTGTGCATTAAGCAGCGGTGGGGGCAGGGTGAGCGTGCTGCTGCAGACGCATCCAGCTCCTTGGGGCTCAGACAAACCAAGCCGCCTCCCACCCGGCCTTATCAGACCCTGTGCGATAAGAAAAATCTCTCCTGGCTCTGCTTTGCTTCACTCACCCATGGCTCTCTCTGCAGGCCAAGCAGACCCTAGCAGGGCTGCCCAGACAGGCACAAAAGGCGTCTTGTCAGGCGCGCCAGCGATGGACGCAGACCTTTCATGGTGTCCTGAGGTCCTCACTGTGCCCGCAGACGGCATAACTAGTCCGAGGCCAGGGAAGAAGGGGGCGCCAAGCCAGCCCAGCCTGTCCTTAGTGGATCATTTCCTCCCTTTAGAGGCAGCATAGTCCATATTTAAGCAGTTCTGGAAGAACACACTTGCTCATTTGGGGCTCAAATCTAACCCACCCCAAGACGGGAAAGTTGCAGGTGGGGAAGGGGCTCTGGGTGGTGGGGAGAGCAGGCCGGGTGGGGGACGTCCAGCCAGGGAAGCAGGAAGGAAGTGGATGCCACTTCTTTACCCTGTGGCCTCCCAGCCTGCCCCGCACTCCTTAACCTGGAGGGAAAATCAGCTGGGTCCTTCGGCCAGTGGGCGGGCAGGGCTGGGGAAAAGGGTCCTGTTTGCTAGTGGTTTCGGGCTGGCCGAGGGCCAGGCCTGGGGCCTCACCTGGAAACCCCCTGTAGGTGTCGTCTCTTACATGGGGCTGCTTTCCAGGCAGAGCCTGGGTGGCTGGACAGGCAGGGGTAGGGCTCCAGGCTCACTTGCTTGGGGGCGGGCCCTGGCTCTACCTCCACACCCTCCTTCCCACCTGGCTCAGGCCCCGCAGGCTCCTGCCTGGCGGCACTTCCAAAGGATGACACCCTGGGCTCTGACCTGTAGCCTTTAACCCAGCTTGGGGGCTGGGAGCTCAGGCTCCTCTGCCACCACCCAGGCTGGGGAATCGGGTAATGTCTCTCACCTCAAGGCCTCAGCTTCCTCTTCTGTACAATGGGGTCATGACTGCACCTAAACTTACAGTTAATACAGGATTAAATGTGAAAATGCTTATAAAACACCCCTAGGCCCTGCCCAGGATAGCAGCAAGTATGTTGAAGGTGCTCAAAAATAACACTTGATCCTCCATGGGCCCCACGTGAGGGGCATCGTACATAGCATTCGGCATTTTACACATAAACGCACCGAATTTCCCCAGTAACCCTATCCAGTAGATACTATTGCTAGTCTCATTTTGTAGACAAATGAGAAACTGAGGCTCAGATGGGGTCAGTGACTTGCCCACAACAGCAAATGCCATGTGCTTCTCATGGTCACTGTATTTTGTCACCATTTTGTAAGCGCTTCCTATGTACCAGGCGCCAGGCCCATGTGTGGTGGACACGAAGCTGGGCTCCCACCCCTCTGGGGGGTGGGGGAAGCTGCTTCTGGGAGGACCAGGTGGTGTCCAGGGCTAAGGGCAAATCCTAGAGAGCAGTTCCAGACCCTGACCTCCAGGCTCCGTGGCTGTGGGGCATCTTTTGAGGGCTGGCTGATGGCTGGGATTCAAGTCCCCATCTGTCTGTCCAGATACTGGAGGTTGAGTTGGGTCTTTTTGCTCATTTCCTGCTATTCCCACAAGGGAAATGGGATCTGGTTAAGAGGCATCCCTCTTTGTCTCTCTGATCCAGGACCACCTCATACATCTCTGCTGTACCTGCCCGGGGCTGCAAAATCTGTACTACCTCCCCTAAAGGGCTCAGGCATCCCCAGAACCACTGTTCTTCTGGGGAACGGCCTCATATGAGCTCTAACTCAGCGGGGGCTTGTCCAGTCAGAAGGCACCTACTGTGTGCCTCAGGCCTGGAGTCTTCAGCTACCTGCAGGGTCCCAGGTCCTCACATTCATCTGTGGACTCCTCCCTGGGCCCTCTTTGAGCTGGAGAAGGATCTAAGCAGAGAGCCCCCAAGCCCTCTCTGCTTCTGCTAACTCACAGAACACATCTCCACGCCCAGGGCAGAGCTGACCATGGGGCTTGACCCCTGCCCGAGTGGTCAGCTGTGTGAACTACATGAATGTTGGGACGATACTGAAGATGCCAACTGCCTTAATCCACCCTGGCTGCTATAACGAAAATACCATGAGCTGGGTGGCTCATAACAGTATTTATTTCTCACAGTTCTGGAGGCAAGAAGTTCAAGATCAGAGCGACAACATGGTCTGGTTTGGTGAGGGCTCTCTTCCTGGCTGCTAACTTTTTGCTGTGCCCCCACATGGTAGAAGGGGCAAGGGAGCTTTCCCCCCTTATCTTTTTTTTTAAATTTATTTATTTAATTTACTTTTGGTTGCGTTGGGTTCCACATTGCTGCACACGGGCTCTCCCTAGTTGCCATGAGCGGAGGCCCCTCTTTGTTGCAGTGTGCAGGCGTCTCACCGCGGCAGCCCCCATGCACTGCGGAGCACGGGCTCCAGTAGTTGTGGCACATGGACTCAGTAGTTGTGGCTCGCGGGCTCTAGATCGCAGGCTCAGTAGTTGTGGCACACAGACCTAGTTGCTCCGCGGCACGTGGGATCCTCCCGGACCAGGGCTCGAACCTGTGTCCCCTGCATTGGCAGGCGGATTCTCAACCACCGCACCACCAAGGAAGTCCCCTCAGGCAGTTCTTATAAGAGCACTAATCCCACTTACGAGGGCTCTGCCCTCATGACCTAATCACCTCCCAAAGGCCTACAGCACCAACCTGTGTCCCCTGCATTGGCAGGCGGATTCTCAACCACCGCACCACCAAGGAAGTCCCCTCAGGCAGTTCTTATAAGAGCACTAATCCCACTTACGAGGGCTCTGCCCTCATGACCTAATCACCTCCCAAAGGCCTACAGCACCAACTTTAATTGGAGGTGGGAAGCAGTGGCCACCACTACAACCACCGCAAGCTGGCCTCAGGCAGAAGTCAAACTTCCAGCTGGGCAGAGGCGTCGATGGCAAGGGGCATCTGGACCAAGCAACAAAGGGGGCATGGAGGAGTGACCAGAACCAAGTGCTTGGCAGGGAGAGGATTTTCCTTGCCGGGCAGCATTGCTATTCTGAATTGGCATCAGAGAACATGGGTAGTATTTGGAGGGATTTGCAGGAAGTCTTCTAAGGGGGGTCTGGGTGTGTTTCTAGGTTGCTTCCTCTCCACCCTCCTTGAGGTGGGGCAAAGGAAGGCGTCTTGAGTCCAGGGGTCAGAATGGGCAGGCCAGGTGATGCACACACATGGAGCACACACTGGGCTGTTCTCTGCAAGGAGGAAGCTAACTGACTGGACCCCAGGGCAGACCTAACACAGGGCCCCGGCAAAGGGCTGGGCATGAAGGGCACAGCCCAGTCGGATCCCAAGTTCCTGGCAGCACCAGTCAGCCCAGTTCTCTCTGGGTTTTGAAATAAAGTATGGAGAGCAGTAGCTTGTTAGTGATAAGAGGAGAACAGATTAAAAAGCAGAAAGGGAGAAAGAAGGCGAGAAGATTCAGCTTCTGTAGGTTCCCAAAGACAAGCCCTCACATTAACCCCTTCTCTTCGCAGGTGGGCACGGGGGCCCCTGCTGCTTCTGCTCCAGTTAGGAAAGGGCACTAACAGGAGCACACGGTGGGGCCCCAGCGGCCAGCATGGAGGCGTGGGCAGAGACTGGAGCACAGGAAGCCTGGGGCTGCGGCGCCACAGTCAGACCTGAAGGTCAAAAGCAGAATTCCAGCTGACTCCTACCCCTTTTTTTGCTCTCCTGCTGAGCTGCCAGGTAGGGGCAAGGAGGTAGGTGTGTCCATGTTTTAGTGGCAGTGGCACCACACCTTTGAACTCTAGCGGCCTGAGTCACCTGCATGCGGAGGCGTGGGTGGGCTGAGGGCCTAGAGGTGTGTCTGGGGGGTAGGGGGAGGTGGGGAGAGCCAAAGCTTCTCTGGTGAAAAATCAAAGGCACTTAAGTGGAGTATGCGCTACAGCCAGAAAGAGCAAGACAGAAATCTGAAGGAGAGCCTGGACTCTCAGGTCAGCGAGGCCAGGAGCTGCAGCTGGCACCTCAGTCAGGTGGGGCCTGGGTCTATGTGGGCCAGAATGGCTGGAGACTGGGACCTGACAGCCAAGGGAGGGAGTGGGACAGGGCAGAGTAGCTCAGTGGTGGCTTCCCCAAGGAAGACAGCCTTCTCCAGGCTGAGGCCTGGCAGGCTGCCGGTGTCTACTGGCTCCTAGCACACGTCTGATGAGATGCCTCTGGTTTCTGCCCTGGGAGGGAGAGAGAGGGAGAGGGGCTGGCCTTGCCTCAGTTTCTAAGCTGCTCAGAGACAGTCCCAGCCATTGACCTGGCTGGAGGTCTGGAGCTGTGGTCAAGAACCAAAACCCTTCTCCAAGGGACAGAGCCTCTAGAAACAGGGTGCAGCCAGGCCCAGGAATCTCTGATGCTGGTTCTTGGTTAGCATGGACCTGGGGACAGTTTTCACAGCCTCCGGGCAAATGCGCTGGCTGCTGAAGCCATTTGACTCTTTAGGCCCAGATCCGGCCAGACTTGATGGGACTCCATGGAACAGCCTGTACTCCAAAGCCAACTCTAGGCTCTGGGATAGCCCACCGGTCTCTAATCCTGCGTCTGCCTTGGCTTCCAGCACTCAAGGGTGCCCTGTACTTTCCAGAGTTTCTTCCCACAATAGCCCAACCCAAGCTTCTCCCGAGGGGAGGGGCTGCAGGTCAGTCACAGAATCCCTAGTCAGTGCCACACAGGCATAGGGCCATGGCCATGGTCTGTGGCCCAGTGCAGGCCCTGGGCTTTGGGTACTCCCGCAGCTGGGAGAGGAGGAGGTGATGGAGGAGCAGAAGCAAAGGAAAGAGAGAACAAAGGCCCTCAGACCACAGGTCCCAGTGCCCCAGCTCCTGGCCATCTAAAATGCCAAATCACAATACCTGGCTACCAAATTCCAGTTTGGTCTGCAATTGCTTTCTGTGTGGAGATGCCGTTTCTAAGTATAGATTATAAACTCCTCGGGGGTGGGTCTATGACTTGCAATTCTTTGGTATTCAACTCCAGAGAGTGGCAGGTGGGCCCAAACAGCACTCTCTGCCTAGTACCTGGATGCAGGCTGAGGGGCAATCCCCACCAGCAGGGGTCCCCAGTAAGCCCCTGCCTGCATGCCTGTGTGAATCGGGGGTGGGGTGGTGGAGCTGGGCTGGGGATGGCCTGGGGTCCCACTCTGCCTCCTGCCAGGGCCTGGCTCCCTGTAGCTTTCCCTGGCCGGGCCGAAGAGGGAGGGCAGAGCAGGTGGGGAACTGGCTGGGAGGTGTAACTTGAGCTGGGAGGAATTCCCTGCCCTTCCTCAGTGCTTTTATTAAAGTAGGGCGGGGAAGGGCAGGCTTCCATCGGAAAAATCTCCCAGGCAGCCGGGGAGGTGGGGAAGCCGCTGAGAGCTGGGAGGGAGCACCGGCCTGGCTGCAAATAGAAACGTCACTCAGGGCAGCAGCCCGGACGGCAGGAGGCTCCAGGCCGGCGCAAGGGCACCGAGGCCCGAGCCTACCGGGGACGCGCTGAGGGGGGTGTCTCCCCACCATGCCAAACCTCTCCCCTTCTCCTGGGCGGGGAGCAGGGTCTTAGAAGTCGGGAAAAAACGGCTACGCTTTTGCTCTGGGTCAACGGAGCTAGTGCCCTCACTGTCCCTAATCCGGAGGACGGCGCTCGGCGACCCCATGGAGCCGGGGGCGCTGGCTGGACGCAGCTCTGCGCCAGGAGGCGGCGCCTAATCACCCACGGGACCGCTCCAGAGATGGGCCCCGGTAGGGACGTCTGCCGGGCTCCTGGTGAAAAATGTTCGGGGTCCACCCTCTTCGGCCCGGGCCTTGGCGTAGGGGCGCTGGTGGAGGAAGCGCCGGGTGAGACCGGGTCTCCCTCTTAGATGCCATCTGGCCGTGGCGCGGCTTGCGCGCAAGAGTCTGAGAAAGTCGCCAAAGCGCCCCCTCAACCCGAATGGGCTACCTCAGAGGTTCGTACCCCCTCCCCCTATCCCAGCCCGCCGCGCGAGGCTCAGTGTCACCCAAACTAGAGTCTATCTAGGCGGGAGCGCTGCCTGCTGTGCCCAAGACCCCCCTCACACACAGAGCAGCCCCCTTCCCATTCGCAAAGAACGTCACCGTGCATCCGCAGAGCTCTCGAGGAATCAGGAGTCCGGTAGGGAGGGAAGGAGAGGAGCAAGGGCTGGGGGCGGCAGAAGCGGCTCCCGGGACGTGGGCTGGGAAGGATCAGTGCCCAGGGCGGGGCTGTAGGGGTAGAGAGCGGGCGCAAGCCCTACGCCCTCCAGGGTTTGGGAAGAGGTGCACCACCAAGGGCTAGCTGGGGAGGGGCAGCTTGCCGGGTCCCCTTTCTTCCCCGCCCCCAACTCCGGGACTGGGGTTCATCTCCGCGCCCTTCCTCTCCACGCTTCAGGCTGCGGGCGTGGCTTCCTTCCCACCCCAAGTCCCCCAGCCCCAAGTCCTCCAAGCCGTGGCAAAAGGACTGGGCGAGGGTCCTTACCTCGGCATTGACTTCTGCGTCCTCCGCCGCTGCGCCGCGGCCCAGGCAGCCCAGAAGCACCAGCAGCAGCGGCAGCAGTCGCGGCCGCGCAGCCGCCTCCCGGCCGCTAAGGAGACTGCCCGCCCAGCCCGGCCGTCCGGGCGCGCTCCGGTCGCTGCCCATGCTTCCGGCGACCGGCCTGGCCCGGGGCGCTGCTGCACGCGCGGCTCGCCCGCTCGCCGGGTCCACGCACGCGGCTCGGAAACTTGCGACGCTCCCTGGCTCCCCGCCCGGCGGGCGCGAGGCAGACCTCCAGGTCCCGGCCACCGCGGAGCCGCTTAGGTCTCCTCGGCAAATTCCCACGCCCGAGGAAAAGCGGGCCGGGCAGGGCCGGGCGCGCGGAGCCTGCCCACGGGGGAGAGGGCGGGCCGGAGCCGCCCGCCGCGGGGTCCTGCAGCCGCGGCGCCCGCGGCCCGGCTCTCGAGAGCAAGCGCAACTCCTGAGCCTTTGTCTGGCTCAGCGCTCCGGCCGCCCGGTCCCGCGGCGCCCCCTGCGCGCCCAGCTCCTTCTGTCCATGTCCGGGGCCAGGCGCTGCCCAGAGCGCGCGCCTCCCGCCCGTGGATCCTGCTCGCCCCGCGCCCGACCGGGCCCGGGTCCCCGCGCAGCCCAGGGATGAGGCGCAGGGAGCCGGTCGGAGCGAGTGAGCGAGCCAGAGAGCCGGCGCCAGACGTTCCCGGCGAATTCCGCACAACCCCGAGCGCTCCCGGCCCTCCTCCCCGCGATGCACTACCGCCGCTCTTAAAGGGCCAGTGCTCTCGTGGCGGGCGGACCCAGGCGGGGTCCGGGGGCGGTACCTCAGCCAGAGGCTTCTTGGTAGCAGGTGCCGGCGGTGGAGCCGGACAGGCGACCCTTTTACTCTTCCCAGACGGCGGGAATCCTCCCCAGTCCGCCCCCGTCACTCCCCTCCTTGCTTTTGGGGAGCTGGGTTGACCCCCAAGAGGCCCGCCCCACAGAGGGAGGGGCAAAAAGGAATGAAGACGCCTCTTTCTCCCGCCTAGTGGGTGGGTGGGGACACTGAGGCAGCGGTGAGCAGGGAGAGCCGAGAAGGAGAGACCCAAGTGTCTGGTCTTAGGCTAAAAAAAAGAAGAAAAAAGATAAAAATCTAGAGATTTGTTGGCCTGAGGTCTCTTTTCAAAAGCCTCAGGGTGTCTTTGGCCCTTTAGGACTTTTCTCAGTTGCCAAGTGAAGCGTTGGGTACCTTGGATGGGCAGTGCCAAGCGACAGAGACGCGGTTGCAGTCCTGGGTTGCCACATACTTGCTGTATGGAGGTGGGCAAGTTACTTAACTTTTCTGAGCCTCCAAGTCCTTATCTGGAACGCAGGGCAAAGGGCTGGGGTGGGGGGTTAGATATACTTCTGGCTGCTGGCCTAGCACACATTAGGTCTCCGAGCAAAGAACACTATTTTGTGCAAATGAAATGTGACAATGCAGCCCCACAGGGTGCTGGGCGGGTGGGCAAAACTCCCCGCAGAGCGGAGCTTAAAGTGCTAGTTTAATTCTATTCCAAGAGCGGCTTGAGATCCGGTCGGTTTGGATGCTGAAGGCTTGAGGTAGGAGGCCTGTGTCTGAGGTCCACAGAGGCTGCGCATCCAGACCAAGGGAAGTCCGGGAGGGGCAGAGTCCTGAGGTGAAGGCCCCCGCGGGAGGGCAGGAGGGCGGAGACCGTCCCTCTCCGACGCCACCTCCCAGCCCCGGAAATGGGAGCTTTCCTTACCTGAGGGCGGGTTTCCTTAATGTAAGCCCTCAGGTCGCCCGGCAGGCCTCACGTCCTGGAAATCCACAGAGATCTGGCAGAGCTTCAGAAATGGCCTGTTCACCGACCTGCCAGGTGAAGAAAAAGAGCCCTGTTAAAGAGAACAGGCAGTAAAGTGATGAAGATAGATTTTATTAAAAAAAAAAAAAAAAAGATTGCAATAGAGACTCCGATATAGAACTGGGCCTGATTCAAAATACAACTGAACAAGTGGGGATTTACTGCCAAGGAGCAAGTGGGGGGCGGGGCGGCATTGGTGGATGGAAAATTACTAAGGGGAGACATCAAGTCTGGGGGGATTCTGGCTGAAGGCAGGTGAGGGTGAACAGATATCCCCTGGGGCATAGTGGGGATGCTGCGTTTGATCAGATATCAAGGGTGGGGCATTCAGCTAAACTGACTTAGCAAGATTCTTGCTAAAACTGGATTCTGGAAGGAAGTACAGAGATGGGTTGTGTTGGGGAGAAGGTTCAAGGGAGACTGACTAAAGTTTGGTTAAGCAAAGGGTCTTTTTCACTTTCCACTTTTATTCAAGGGAAGGAGAGGCATTCTTTCCTCTGATCAATATACATCCATTTCTCATTTTATTGCTTTTTATTCATTTAGAACCAGCTGAATCATCTGTTGAGACTTGATGGTTGCTAATTGCTGTACTGTAGGATCCACAGACATTTGATGAGAGGAATACCTTGAAGATAAATGGAAAGATGAAGGTTAGAGGCTGAATTGGTCCTTGTGCCCAACTTTGGAGACCTTCAGGGATCTACCAGAAGTCCCAGGACCTGTTGTCCTTCCTCAGTGGGTGGTGTCAGCGCGACCGCGGTGATGCACACACTTCGTTCACAGCTCGAACCTTCCTGGTTATGGCAGAGATGTCAGGTAGATTGCTGAGGACAAAGGTGCAGCAGTTGCTTCCAACCACTGTACACGTGCCCCCTTTTTGGGTCGTATCAAGGGCAATGCAGGTATGGAGAACAGCACACTGGGTTTCTCATTGTTGGTGAGTCACTGATTTCAGGCCAGTGGTGATGTTATCTGGGGACAGGGTGAATTGCTTCAGCAATGAGTAGATGATTCTGTCATTGAGTCAAGCTTCTTTTGTTTTTATTCATCTTTAAAAAAAATTATTTATTTAGTTTTGGCTGCGCACGGGCTTTCTCTAGTTGGGGTGAGTGGGGGCTACTCTTCGTTGTGGTGTGCGGGCTTCTCATTGCGGTGGCTTCTCTTGTTGCAGAGCATGGGCTCTAGGTGTGTGGGCTTCAGTAGTTGTGGCACGTGGGCTTCAGTAGTTGTGGCACATGGGCTTCGGTAGTTGTGGCATGTGGGTTTCAGTAGTTGTGGCTCATGGGCTCTAGAGCACAGGCTCAGTAGTTGTGGCACACAGACTTAGTTGTTCCGCGGCATGTGGGACCTTCCTGGACCAGGGCTCGAACCCGTGTCCCCTGCATCAGCAGGCAGATTCTTAACCCCTGCGCCACCAGGGAAGTCCCAAGTCTAACTTCTTGAGCCAGGCTATAGATTCCTGGGAATGGTACCCAAAAGGTGGCAAACTGTTCCCCCCAAAATAGTGAGGTTGTGGATGGAATGTAGGCCCAGTTCTGTAGCTGTTTTTTTCTAAATTGTCTTCCCGGGAACCAAGATCATCTACAATGATCCTGGATACCTTTTGTTCCTACAGTGAGAGGAGATGAACCTGAGGGAGTGAGTGATTGTTTTAGAGACAGTTTAAGAGAGGAAGGAGGTTGTGGGGAATAGAGTAAGATGAAGGGATTGGTAAGATTGGCAAGGTAGAAAGATCTGGCCCAGTTGGCAAGTAACAGCAATAAACTTGGGTTCCATGCACAAAATAAGAATCATCTGGAGTTAGCGAGGGGCCATAGAGATAGTTACCTGATGGCTGAGGGTAACCAAAGGGTGCTAAATTTAGGGTGGGGAAAAGATTTGTTTGAAGGTAGTCGTGTGGGGTTGGTCTGGGTCCCAGAAATTAGGCTGGGAGGGGCAGTGGGGTCATTGCCACTCATGTGAGGGATATCCAGGGTTCCTATAGTGGCTTGGGGGTTTTATGTTTGATCTAGTGGCAGCTAAGGAAGTATAATGGTGAATGCTCACTCTCAGAAGGGAGCCTGTGGTAAAATGACGATGGCAACAGACTTGACTCTTGTGAGGATAGACTGGAATAGGTGCAGGGGTTTCTTACAGTATAAAATGGTGGAGGGGTGACTTCCCTGGCGGCCCAGGGGTTAAGACTCCGCACTTCCATTACAAGGGACAGGGGTTCCATCATTGGTCGGGCGGGGAACTAAGATCCCGTATGCCACACAGAGCAGCCGAAAAAAAAAATGGTGGAGGGAAAGAGAGGGAGGGTTTTAGCAAAATAGATATCCTGATTGATCAAGGGATCTGGGAAATGCCAGATCAGATGTGCGCACAGGAAAGGGAGGACAGTACCAATAGTCTGTGGCGTTAATGGAAGTGGCAACTAGTTTAGCCAAGCTTACAGGTTCTGTGGGCAAAATAGTCTTGCTGAGAGAGGGAAAAGCAGGGCGTGGAAGAGGAGCAGGAACTCATAAATTTAGAAATGAAGGTGGAGACTCATCTCAGGTGAGGAAGTCATAGTTAAGGCAGAAGGTTATTGTGGGAAGAGCAGGAGGGTCTCCACGCAAATGCTAAGAGTAAGAAGCAGAGGAGAAAGGGGAGGGACCCAGGTGGGTCTTGTTTTGTGGTCTTGAGTGGAAATTGACTCCCTTCTGACCTCATTTACTGTTCCAAGGTTCTTGGGGCAACTCTCTGCTCTGGCTGTCATCTGCTTATGGAGGCTCTCAATAGAGACCCAGTTTGAAGTCCCACCTGGAATACTTCCACAGTCTGATTTTTCTTTTGCTGTATGCGGGCCTCTCACTGTTGTGGCCTCTCCCGTTGCGGAGCACAGGCTCCGGACGCGCAGGATCAGCGGCCATGGCTCATGGGCCCAGCCGCTCCGCGGCATGTGGGATCTTCCCAGACCGGAGCACGAACCTGCGTCCCCCGCACCGGCAGGCGGACTCTCAACCACTGAGCCACCAGGGAAGCCCTGTATTTCTTTTAAAAAAATTTTTATTTTATTTTATTTTTATTGAAGTTTAGTCAATGTACAGTAATATTATGTAAGTTATGGGTGTATAATATAGTGATTCACAATGTTTAAAGGTTACACTACATTTATGGTTATTATAAAATATTGGCTATATTCCCCACGTTGTACAATATATCCTCGTAGCTTATTTTATACCTAATAGTTTATCCCTCTTAATCCCCTACCTGTATATTACCTCTCCCCCTCCCCTCTCCCCACTGGTAACCACTAATTTGTATTCTATACTTGTGTGTCAGCTTCTTTTTGTTATATTCACTAGTTTGTTGTATTTTTTAGATTCCACATATGAGCATACAGTATTTGTCTTTCTCTGTCTGATTTATTTCACTTAGCATAATGTCCTCCAAGTCCATCCATGTTGCTGCAAATGAGAAAATTTCATTCTTTCTTATGGCTGAGTAGTATTCCATTATATATATATATATATATACCCCACGTCTTCTTTATCCATTCATCTATTGATGGACACTTAGGTTGCTTCCATATCTTGGCTATTGTAAATAGTGCTGCTATGAACACTGGGGTGCACATATCTTTTCAAATTAGTGTTTTGGTTTTTTTCAGCTATATACCCAGGAGTAGAATTGCTGGGTCATATGATAGTTCTATTTTTAGTTTTTTGAGAAACTTCCATACCATTTTTCACAGTGGCTGCACCAATTTACATTTCCCTCAACAGTGTGCAAGCGTTCCCTTTTCTCCACATCCTCTCCAGCATTTTTTATTTGTGTTCTTTTTGATAATGGCCATTCTGACAGGCATAAGGTGATATCTCACTGTGGTTTTGATTTGCATTTCCCTGATAATTAGTGATGTTGAGCATCTTTACATGTGCCTATTGGCCATCTGTATTTCCTCTTTGGAAAAATGTCTATTCAGTTCTACTAATTTTTTTTAACTGGGTTGTTTGGTTTTTTTTGACATTGAGTTGTATGAGTTATTTGTATAAGACTCTTGTGTTTCTTGGGCTTCCCTGGTGGCGTAGTGGTTGAGAGTCCGCCTGCCAATGCAGGGGACACGGGTTCGTTCCCCGGTCTGGGAAGATCCCATATGCCGCGGAACGGCTGGGCTCGTGAGCCATGGCCGCTGAGCCTGCGCGTCCGGAGCCTGTGCTCTGCAACGGGAGAGGCCACAACAGTGAGAGGCCCGCATACCGCAAAAAAAAAAAAAAAAAAAAAGACTCTTGTGTTTCTTTAGTTGTGAAACATGAGCCCAAGGTTGAACACCCTGTGATTTGACAGCAGTGTTAGCAACGAGTAAATCAGTATAAGGTCCCTTTTGGGCTCAAGATTGGTTTTCTAACGGTGGCATTTCTAGAATACCAGATGGCCTACTTGTAAAGCACATGAGGGATCAGGAAGTTCTAAAGGGAAGGCAATCAAGGGAAGTCTCGACTTGTTGATTATAGGATCGAGTATATTTTGTTAATCCTTGACAGTATCTAAGGATGTTGCATTGAATTAAGTTAGACTCTTCCACTAGACAAGATGAATAAGGCATCTTTGTGGGCCTTCCTGTGATCATTTCTAAAGGGGATAGCTTGCCTGGAGAGAGGGGTGGTGATCTGAGACTCTTAAGAGCAAGGAGCAGTGCTTGTGGCCATGTAAGTCCAGTCCTTCAGACAGTGGAGCCAGTTTGGTCTTGAGGATGCTGTTTCTATGCTCTTCCTATGGCACCTGATGGCTGAGGATGGTAAGGATGGTGGAGTCTTTGACTAAATGTGTTGCCTTTTCAATTTCCTGTATAATTTTACCGATGAAAGGTGATCTTCTGTCACTAGAGATGGCAGAGGGGATGCCCCAAGTGGGGAAGCTTTGTTGCAGGAACACTTTGGCATCTGATGCTGCTGAGGCATTTGGGCAGGGGAAAGGCTCTAACCGTTTAGAAAACAGGCAGACGACAGTGAGAACACGTTGGTAGCCTTGTGCTTTTGGTAACTGGATAAAATCTATTTGCTAGTGAAGGAAGATCTGAGGGGGTGGTGCCTCCCTTCTTGCCCCACCTTTACAGGTTTGCCAGGGTCATGTTACTGGCAGTCGAGGCAAGTGAACTGCTTGATCCAAATAAAAGCCAAAGGGTCCAAACTACTGTCTGTGTAATGCATCCTGCATCTTGTCCGTTGCATGTGAGTCATGTCATATAAACCACACACAGTGACTCAAGAGAGATACTTAAGAGCTACCAAGCAGCCGTCTGGGTGCTTGCAAAGTCCATCTGAATGGCTTGAACAGCCAGCTTTTCCCCATCCAGTTCTTTCTGAGTCTGAAGCTGTTATTTAGGCCATGTGGACCGCTTTTAAGACTTCCTTAGGAGTCATCCTAAATGAGTGCTCTCCCTCAAGAAAAGGTGAATAATCCCATTGGGGTCTGGGGCCTTGAAGCAGGATGCAGGGGGCATGGTCCCAAGGCTTAGAAACCACTTGGATTTCTTGGGTGGTTGGGGAAGGTGCTGCTAATGTATCGTTATTTATTGGGCCTCATCTGAAAGTTTTTGTGCTGTGTCCTTCAGTTTTAGCTGTCATGATCTGCTGGGACAATAACAATGCCTCTAGAAGTTCTGCTATTTGGGGCTCATTTCTGACTGGGGTACCAGCTGCTGTCATGAATCCTCTCTGTTTCTATCATGTACCAAAAATCAAGCACTAACCCAAAGGCGTAGCAGCTATCAGCATAGATGTTCACCTTCGTTCCTTATGCTCTTAGGCAAGCCCAAGTAAGAGCACTTAACTTGGCTACGTGGGCTGATCTGACATGTGGCAAGGCTCGATATTCTAGAGGTTTATATTGATCAGTGATGGCATATGCAGCCTGGAAGGCCCCATCTCCCTTCCGGAGGTAGGAGCTTTCAACATGAAGAGTGAGGTCAACTTGCGGGAGGGGTTTTTCTGCTAAATCTAGCCTAGGACAGGATAATGATCTAGTGTTAACGACACAGTCACGGGACGTCCCATCAGTGGGTAAAGGAAGCAAGGTAGCAGGGTTAAGGTTTTGACAGTGACGTATTGTGATGTGAGAGGGCAAGAGTAGTAAGATTTCATAAGAGGTAAGTCGAGATGCAGAAAAGTACTGTGTGTTTTCATTAGGCAATAGGGTCTGTGTAGCATGAGGGACATGTATGTTAAGCAGATGACCTAATACTCAGTCAGAGGTAGCCTGGACAAGTTTGGTGGTTGTAGCCATGGCTCACAGGCAAGGGGGATATGCCTTAGCTGCTGGGTCAAAGGCCAAACTATAATATCCCAGAGGTCTTTGGTGTCCATTATGCTTCTAGGATAACACTGAGGGCATGACCCTCTCATTCGTGCACAAACAAGGAAAAAGACAGGGAGTCGTTGGAAAGTTCAAGGGTGGGAGGTGAAAGCAGAGAGCCCTTAAGGTTCTTGAAAGCATCTTTGGATCAGGGGGTCCTGGACTACTGGGTCTGGGGGGTGCCTCCCCAGTCACAGCATAGAGGGGTAAGGCAATCATAGAGAATTAGGTATCCACGGCCTACAATATACCACAAGACCCCAAAACCCTGTCCGTTGCCCTTCTCTTTCAGGGAGAGGAAAATGTTGAATAGCAGAGGCTCAGTCTGTGATCATTTTCCCTGCAGCTGAAATATCATGACCCAGATATCAGACACACAGAGAGCATATCTGAATTTCGTCTCTAGCCACCTCACGGCTCTTTCTTGCGAATGCCTTAAAAAGGTATTCAGCGTCCAAAAGGAGTTATCCTAACTGCCAGAACATAGAAGGAGGTCATCTGCATACGGGATTAAAGTGGAGTCTCCTGGGAATTTAAGTCCCTCAAACTGGCGTTCAGGGTGTGTGAGAAGGAAGTAGGAGCCTTAGTAAATCCCTGGGGCATAACAGTCCAGGTATATTACTGGTTATCCCAGGAGAAGGCAAACAAGTACTGGATTCCTTATAAAGGGGAATCCTAAACAACGCGCAACACAAATTGAGGGCTGGGAAATATTGGGTGTTGGGAGGAATAGCAGACAGGATAGGGCCAGGATTGGGCACCAGGGCAAATCTGAGTTTCACGATTTTGATAAATCTCAGATCTGGACTAATGAACATCCTTGCCCATTGGGGGCTTTGATGATCCAAATGGGAGTTGTGCATGGACTGCAAGTGGACTCGACGTTTCCTGTCTGATTAATCTTGGATTATCGGGCAGAGCCTCTCAACGCCTTCTGGCCTTCAGTGCTATTGGGGAATCCTGTGGAGGGGCATGGAAAGATCGACTTCTATCTTAAGCGGTAGGCTTCCCCCTCCTCTCGAGGTCTGGCCACTCCCAGACCCATGTCTTTTTTTCTTACAATTTCAGCAAGGGTCTTGATCCATAGGAGACCGTGATTTTGGAGCTTGCCATAGATTAAAATTTTCATGTCCTTCTAGCTCTTTTAACTGAAATGCCATAAGCTTGTGTTGTGTATTTTCCAATTTTCTGGAAATAACATCTTCATAATGCTGGGCTAATGTCTGGAGCTCAGACATGTTTGCATTTTGCCAGTTAATATTATTTCTCTGTAACGTGTCATGAAGCTCTGGTCTGAGGCCGTGTACAAAGCTTGTGGCCAGAGCAGAGGCTGTTAGGGAGGTCAGGTCCAGCCCCAGATGCTCTTTCCTGTTGTTCCTAATTGATGGTGATGGTCAGCCACAGTTCATCTCTTTGCTGTTTACAATTTTGAATACACAGCCGACCAGTTTTGGTGAGAGGGACCCGAGGGATGGCTCCTGGTAACTTTCCTCTTACTTCCTTCGTTCTCCAATGAGAATCAGGGTCATCTGAGACCCTTGAGGGTCTTCAGGGATGGTGCTCCATTTGGCCTTTCCAAGCCAAAGGGAGGTATCCCCAGGGCCAGCCAATAGGTGGATAAGTTGACATAAATTGGGGAATCTGGAGAGTATGCTCCCAGAACAATCTTCAATTGAAGACTGAATAAATCTTCAAGAAATCTTTCCTTTTTCATTCGGGACTCAGGAAAATTCTTTTCTTTTTAAAATTAACTTATTAATTAATTTGGCTGCATCGGGTCTTAGGTGTGGCACGCAGGATCATTCCTTGAAGTACACGGGTTCTTCATGGTGGCGCCCGGGCTTCTCTATAGTTGTGGGCTTCTCTCTACAGGTTCAGTAGTTGCAGTGCGCGGGCTTCAGAACACGTGGGCTCGGTAGTTGCGGCACATGGGCTCTCTAGTTGTGGCACGCGGGCTCTAGAGCACATAGGCTTAGTTGTCCCGCGGCATGTGGGATCTTAGTTCCCCAACCAGGGATCGAACCCACGTCCCCTGCATTGGAAGGTGGATTCTTTTTTTTTTTTTTTTTTTTTGTGGTACGCGGGCCTCTCACTGTTGTGGCCTCTCTTGTTGCAGAGCACAGGCTCCAGATGCGCAGGCTCAGCGGCCATGGCTCACGGGCCCAGCCGCTCCGCGGCATGTGGGATCCTCCTGGACCGGGGCACGAACCCGTGTCCCCTGCTTCAGCAGGCAGACTCTCAACCACTGTGCCACCAGGGAAGCCCGTGGAAGGTGGATTCTTAACCATTGGACCACCAGGGAAGTCCAGGAAATTTCTTGATGATGGCATGTAATTCTGAGAGAGACCAAGGTTTAAATGTTCTCTTTTCTGGTTGCCTCCCTTGAGAATGGGTAACAACCACACCCTGAGCTTCATCTACAAGAGGTGGGGATCTGGAGAACCTTACAGTTTCAGGGAGTTGAGGGGCTGGGGTGCCGCTGGTGAAGGACGTTCTGAGACAGAGGGACAGATATCATGGAGAGCTGGGAGGGGAACTCCGGGGCACTATGAAGGTGTCTAGGTTTCCTGGGTCAAAAAACATTTTCTTTTTAAATATTTATTTATTTGGTTGCGCTGGGTCTTAGTTGCGGCAGGCGGGCTTCTTTAGTTGTGGCTTGCAGGCTCCTTAGTTGTGGCAGGCAGGCGGGCTCCTTAGTTGTGGCATGTAAACTCTTAGTTGCAGCATGCATGTGGGATCTAGTTCCCCTACCAGGGATCGAACCTGGGCCCCCTGCATTTGGGAGCGCAGAGTCTTAACCACCACGCCGCCAGGGAAGTCCCAGAAAACATTTTCTGAAGACATTATTTAAGAACTTCAATAGTTTGAATGAGGTTTGAATCATTTAGCTGTTTTCGGCTTCTTCATATCGAGTGAAGAAAGTGGACCACTGTGCATCAGAAATTTTAGTTCCCTTTTGCCCTAGGGCTTCCCCTTGGGTGGACTAATTTGAGCAGATCCCAGGAGCCCCAGAGGGGCTGTGTTAGCTTAAGAGAGTTTGTGGTCAAGTTTTGCCAACAAAAGCAGACAGTACTAGGGCCGCAGAAGCATGTGGCCAGCAGGAGTCTGAGGAGAGTTCCCGGTGATTAAGAAGCCCCCATGTTCTTGACTAATAGTGCCTTTACACGTACGAACAGAAAAACATGGGATTCTAACCCAGCCTGTCCCTTACAGGGACCAGCCTCGTACCAACAGAAAAGCCTAGGACTCTGACCTAGCTTGTTACAGAGAAACCCAGGACTCTAACCTGGCTTTGGCTTGTCTAGGGCTCTAACCCAGTTTCTGGAGTATACTCTGAGTCCTAAGAATCAAGATCTGTCCTCATTCCGCGTCAATGGACATTTATCCAGAGCACTGGGTTTTGGAGTCGGCCTCACCACTGGATCCCCAAACCAGCAAGCAGACCGGAGACAAAACGTGTAGGTAGGTGTGCCCTGTGAGGCCTGGCTGTCGCATCTGAGGATTCAGTGGTGGTTCTGATCCAGATCTGAATCATGGCACCAAAAACTGTTCAAGAGAACTAGAGCTGGACAGAGGTTAAAGTAGTAAAGAGACATTTTATTCAGAAAGACTATTGCAATAGGGGGAGAGTGATTCAGTTATATATATGTATATCTAACTGAATGTATCCTCAGTCACCCAGCTTTAAACCACCACCCCCATCTCACCTCTATCTTTTCATCTAGCCCCTAACCTCCCCGCTTTTTTTCCTGGAGTCTTTTGAATTAAAGCCCAGACACCTCATTTCACAGCACAGTTTCATTCTGAGACCCTGCTGTGGTGTGAGAGGTTATACAAACAGCTCTGGATCCGAAGCCAGGCCAGGGGTTCCTGCCCAGCACGAATTTACTTACTGGGCAACCTTGAGCAAGTTATCTCCCTTCTTTGGGTTAGCCTCCTCATCTGTTAAAGGCAGATTCTGGCTCAGGTAGAGACTGAGATCCCTCGCTCAGGAAAGGAAAGGCACTGTGGGCTGGAGCCAGGCCCAGAGACCCCACCCCCACCCCTGGCGCCCCCTGCGGGCCCCCTGGGCTTCTGGTACCAAGACAGGGAATAAACAAACAAGCCGAGGTAATTTCCCGCTTCCTTGGAAACAAAGCTGGGGTGGTCTGGAGAGGCGTGTGGAGAGAAGGGAGAGTGCCAGGTGGAAAAGGGCCAAACAGGCCGAGAGATGATGATTTCTCTGCCCTGCGGGGAACATCTGAGGACACCGAGGCCAGATGTGTTGATTTTGCACCCTCCCTGGTGTGATAAAATCCCCCTCGAGAGCGTGTCTTTATTCCGAGCCAGACTGCCGAGGGGTGGACCCCAGCCTGCTCTGGTCTTGCCTCCTGTCTCCGGAGCACATCTCCTCTTATGGAAGAGCCCCAGCTGCTCTTGCACTGTCAGCGCGGCGCCCGTGAACGCACCCTCTCCAGCTGCACTCTCAGTGTCTGGGTGCCCGCCAAGCCCTGCCGCCTGCTGCCCCTCCCCGCTTGGTGGATCTCCTGCTTCCTTCCTCTATCACCACCTTCCATCCTCTCTTGAAGAGCCGGTTATTGATCTTGGCCCATTTATCAAAGTCGCTGTACTCTAATTCCATCCGTGCCACGTCTTCCCCCAGGGGCCTGGCCGGCCAGTCTGTCCTCCTGGGTTTGTTAATGGTGATGCTACATGACATGGGGGCCCCTCCCAGGAAGAGCGAGTGCCTGAGATGCAGCCTCCATGTCCCTGATGAGGAAGATCAGGGGGTCTGTGCCCACAGAACCCGCCTTGTTGGAGGCTTGCCTCCATCCTGAGGTTGGAACCTGTAGGAATTTCGGTGGCTTTGCTTGTATCTCCCAGTCTGAGATGTGCGAAGGTTGGGGATGGGGATTCTTCTCTGCACCCTGTCTGCTACCACCATCCCCCCGCATCACTGCGAGTATCCAGAGGGCCGGAGGAGTCTGATTCACCCAACTGCCCAGGTCAGGGACTGGCACAGAGCAGGTGCCAGTAAGTGCTGGCTGCACAAATTTGCCAGGAAGGATGGCCGGCTTCTCCCTCTCCAGCCCGCGTGACCGCAAAAGCCAGAAGAACTGACTGGCCAGTCCTAGTTGAATCAGCAGCTCAATGCAGAGGGCTTGGGGAAGAAGGGCACAGAGTGTGATCTCCTGGGTCTCTCAGCATGGCAATGGGGAGTTGGCCTCAGGAAGCGCAGATGGGAGGCACAGTGGGGGCCAGAGCCACAGGCCCCCTCTCCCCACATCTTTCCCTTGGGGGCTCAGGGTGGAGTAGGGAGAACAGGCCTGGCAGGCTGCAAAGGGCAGCACTGAGGTTAGGGCCTTACCTGACTTCTCATGTGACCCCAGGCAAGTCATGGAACCTGCTTTTCTGGAAAAGCAGAATAATCATTCCAACCCAGTTTACTTTTCATGGGTTCTCGGGAGGAACAGCTGAGAGGGTCCTAGAAAGGACTCAGAAGTGTTATAGCAGGATCGCGTCTAAATGTCTGTGCTTACGCCCTGGTCTAGGTGCGGTGTGTGCGACCCTCTGGCCAGCAGGCCTGGCAGGCCAGGTGACCCCACCCTGTACTGAGGCACCCTGTACTGAGGCATCGCTAAGGCCTCTCCCAGCCACCTTAGACGTCGTAACAGAGACTCCCGAGAGCACCGCCAAACTGTGAAGCAGGCTGGGGAAGATGGGGGCAGAGGAAAGTCATCTTTGCACCTAGTTGAAAAGAAGTGGTCCAAAACAAAATCCAGAATAAAAATTGCAATTTTTATTTGCTGAACCTAATTTTAAACTAAAACATCAAAGTGTCTCTTTCTCCATCACTAGAAATCAGATGGCAACTGGTCCTTTGCTCCCCGAGAGGGCTCGAAGAAAAACAAAAACCCCTGTGCAGCCCCTGGGGATGCCCGCAGGCCACAGCAGGCAGCTGGAGGCAGCAGAAAGAGAACTCTGCCTGGTGAAGGCTCCTCTCTGCTTCTTTGGGAAGCTGATGGGAAGCCAGAGGTCACAGAGCGTTGGAGGCCTGGCTTAAAGCCACCAGTCAGGCCAAGATGAAACATCTGCTCAAGTCTCCCCAGGCACCTGGCTGGGGGTGAGTGGGAGGAAGGAATGGAGAAAACTGATGCTAAACCACAAATTAGCACCCTGGGCCTTGGCCCTGAAATGGCCTCTGCTGGCATAGGAGGGGCTGAGACTACAAACAAATAAATAAAAGTGACACCGTGTCAAGGAGGGAGGATGACAGGCCCGTGGAAGCACGCTAGGTCAGGCTTGAGCAGAGATGAGCCAGGGCGTGATGGCTTACAAAACTCCTCATCTGGGGCCAATGGCATCAAAATGCAGACAGCCCACGGAGCTGTGGGGAAGGGGCCATTTGTTGGAGGGACTACAGTGGGGATTCAGGCTGAGTCTGGGTGGGCTCACCAGGTGACCCCCCATCTTTTGTTGTGTCTTGTTTTAGGCATAACCACCACAGACCTAGAACTAGGAAGCCCTGGCTGCCCTCTACTGGTGATTTCTGGGGATGATCGCAACGCAGCAGCACCCAACCTGCAACCCCAAAAGGGCCAAAAGAGAACCAGCTCCCGGGGAGGGCCAGAAGCGGCTGCACATTTGGCCGGGCCTCCCAGTGGTGGGACTGGCAGCGTCCCCATCAGTCTGAGTGGGTTCCTCCATCTCTGCCTGGCTGCAGAGGGCGGGGCCCAGGACAACGAGGGCCTCTGGTGCTCACTTCAGAGGCATCGAGAAGAATTTGTTCCCAGACTTGCAGCGGATCTGCTCGGCGTGCGCACGCAGCAACATCTCGGAGTCTTCAAACTCACCCACGATTTCCTTAAACCAGGAGAGGACCATCACGTTAAGGGGAATCAGGGACCCCGAGGGCACTGCAAACAAAGCCAGCCTACTGAAATCCTTCAGAGGTTAGGCCTGCTCGGGGGAGGCTGAGGGCCACGCAGGCGCCAGGCTCTCCAGGTTACCTTGTCTAATCAGCTCTGCAGTCTTGTGAGGTCAGTCCTATCATCCCAACTTTGCAGATAAGGAAATGGATGCTCAGAGCCCTGGACCACAGAATCCAATAAAACCAGGCTTGGGACCTGGGTCTACTGGAGCCTGAGACCGGAGCTCCTTGCTGCCTCCAGAATGATTAGACCAAGAGCAGATGTGGCTACTTGATGATGGCCCACGGGCTGTGTCCCGTCTGCACATGTGTTGTCTGGCTCGCAAAATGTTTCCTTAAAAAATACATATTGGTTGACAACATTTGAAAATAGAGGGATTACCCACAAAAATTAAGATTTCTGGCTTCTCTTGAAAAACAGAAGTGCTTGCAACTTGAGGTCCACATTCCTGCATGGCAGCTGCCTGCACCAGGGGTGAGTACCGGCTTCTCTGAGGGCACTGACGGGAAAGTGAAAGATATCCCCTACTTATCACAATACGAGAAAGGCTGTGAGGGTGGACGTTCTTTAGACCTGGTGCGTTTCACTCATTTCCAGCACCTGCCAGGCCCCTGGGAGCACCCGAGCCTTTGACCTCTGGGTGAGGGCCTAGGACTTCAGGGGAGGCCCGCAGCATCCTCTCAGATTAGTGTTCCAGGGCAGGGCTTCTCAAATTTTAATGTGCACACAAATCCCTAGCGATCGTGTTAAATTCTGATTTCTTAGATCTGGATTGGGGCTTGAGTGAGTGTTGCTAATAAGTTCCCAGGTGGTCTGGGACTGCACTGTGAGGCGCAGGGTAAGGTGTTGGGGTCTCTGGCTATGCCAGTTATTTCCTATGCCAGGATTCAGGTTTGCATGCCTAATCCTCAGCGCCTGTCAGCTCCCCTCCATCCCCCAGCTTCTGGGGTTCAGCACCTTCCATGCTCCTGCCCTGGGAATTCACCTGTAGTTCCCGCAGGCACTGCCCTTCCAGCTGGAGACGTGCATCACCCACGCACCAGGCCAGACTGATGTGGAATGAGGGGTCCTGCAGAGGAACGGCGGGGAGACAGGCGGTCACCTGGAGGTCGTGGCAGGCTCAGACATCAAAGCAGCTCTGTGACAGAGTTGTCACGGTATCCCTGCTGCATCCCTGACCTGATTCATGGGAGGCTAGATCCTCAGCGTTGATCCCAAGCACCCTCCACAGACAGATAAAATAGCCCTGGATTGGTCCCTGCTATGGACTGAATTGTGTCCCCCAAATTCATATATTGAAGCCTTAACCTCCACTGTGATGGTATTTGGAGAAGGGGCCTTTGGGAGGTAATTAGGTTTAGATGAGGTCCTAAAGGTGGGGCCCTCATGATGGGATTAGTGCCCATATAAGAGATGGCAGAGAGCTGCTTCCTCTCTCTTTCCATCATGTGAGGACACAGTGAGAAGACGGCCATCTACAAGCCAGGAAGAGAGGCCTCAACAGAAACTGACCGTGATGGCACCTTGGTTTTGGACGTCTAGCCTCCTGAACTGTGAGAAAGTAAATTTCTTTTTTTAAATCATTTATTTAGTTAGTTTTGGTTGCATTGGGTCTTTGTTGCTGTGCGCGGGCTTTCTCTAGTTGCAGCAAGTGGGGGCTACCCTTCGTTGCAGTGCGCGGGCTTCTCATCGCGGTGGCTTCTCTTGTTGCGGAGCCCAGGCTCTAAGCACGCGGGCTTCAATGGCTGTGGCGCTCGGGCTCTGTTGCTCTGCGGCATGTGGGATCTTCCCGGACCAGGGCTTGAACCCGTGTCCCCTGCATTGGCAGGTGGGTTCTTAACCACTGTGCCACCAGGGAAGCCCGAGAAAGTAAATTTCTATTGTGTAAGTCATCCAGTCTATGGTATCTGATTATGGCCGCCTGAGCTAAGACAGTCCTGTTCTCAGAGGCTCTCCTTTACATATCATAGAGAGTCATTACCTCTGGGATGTGGAAGAGAACACACGTCCCAGATTTAATGTTTTCTGATCAAAAATATTTCAAGAGATGACATACTTTTTAAGATGAACAAAAACCAAAATGTCTAAAATTATACAACTATAAATTATCTCCACTCAAATTCATACTTATATCTCTCAGCATGATTTTAAAAGAATATATCAAGCAAAACCACTGGCCCTTTAAAGCCTTGATATTCGACTTGGAGTTCAAGTTCCCCTAGAGGGCATGGGCAAGGCACAGGAAGGTATGCGAAGCTGCAACTCTACCTGGAGTGTCAACATGACTAAAAAGTATTGGGGAAAACTACTTCCTAAAAAATATAAAAATAAACATGGATACATTATAGAGTAGAAGACATAAATCTCATGCATATTGAAGAGATAACAGAAGATTTGTAAGAAATGTTGGACCTCCGCTGGGCTGCATCCGACTACACCTCAGACCCTCAACTCTCCAGGGCTGTGTGTCCTCTGAGGGCTGGCCGAATGGACACTTCCCACGGGCAAGTTCTAGAGGGCTCTTCGGTTTGCCTCTAACAAGGGTTTCTTTAAGACTGATTTTATTCCTATTAGAGATGGGTCAGTGGAGAGAAAAAGACAATGCTGATTACCTGGTAGAAAGTGGTGAGGTCAAACTCCTCCATGACCCTGTCCACCTCTGAAACCAGGTCCAGGAATTGGGTGTGTCCCGAGGTGACCTCGAGTCCAACAAAGGTCCTGGGGGGAGACAGAGGTGGAGACCACAGGGCATGAGACGCAGCCTGAGAACAGAAACCATCCTCGAGGGGGCAGAGGATGCGACAGAGAAAAGCCGGGAGGGAGGGAGGTCTGGGCCGTGAGTTCAGTTCGTTTCCCTGCTCTCCGAACTGGCTCTCCATCCTTCCCTGGCTCTAATCGCACATCCCCCCTCCTTCCCCAGGGTCTAAGAACCCTAGCAGGGCCGTCTTCACCTGCTGCTGCCAAGGCTACGGACCCCCAGGCTGTGGCGCCCAGGCTTGCCGGCATAGCTCCCATGTCGGACTCTTTCTCCAGGGCTTCCCTCTCTGGCACTTCCCTCTCCCTCCCGTAAGCACCCTCTAATCTCTAAAACCCCTCCCTTGAACCCACACCCTCAGCCAGCCCCCATCCCCTGCCCGGTAAAACGCGCGTTCTGACGATTTGTCTCCCTCGGCAGTCTCTCACGCCTCCCCGCCCATCCTCAGTCCACTCGGCCAGGAACCGCTCCCGTCAAAGCTGCCAACCACCTGTGTTCCTGAACTCAGATACTTGACTCCTCCCTCCCTGAAGCCCTTTTTTCTCTTGGCTTCCAAGAGACCACCCACCACACCGTCCTGGTGTGACCCCACCTCTGGCCTCCTGTCCAGTCTCCTCTGCCGCTCTCTCCTTTCCAGCCTCTAAATGGTCAGGGGCTGCAGAGCCGGCGACGCCTGCCCTCTCCCGCAGGCTGATCTCACCCAGCCCTGCTTTCAGTATCACACAGCCCGATGGCTCCCACATTTCTATCTCCGGCTGGCACCTCTCCTGTATACCCACTTGTGTGTGCGACTCTTCCACCCGGGGGTCTCACAGGCGGCAAAATCCACCAGGTACAAAGCAGAACTTCTCATCTTCCTCCCATAGGTGTTTCCCGTCACAGACAATGGGGCCATTTATCTATATTTACCTAGCTGTTCAAACCCCAAACCCAGGAATCTACTTTGATTCTTCCCCTTACTGTGCACAGACCCAACCCACTGGTAACTCCAGTTGATTCTACCTCCAGTATATCGGGACTGTGTCTGCTTCTTGGCTCTTCCACTGCCATCGCCCTAAGCCAGGCCACCACTGGCGCCTCACCTGTCTCCTGTCTGCTCTCCCTGCATCCAACCTTGCTCTTTTAGATCTTTTCTCCACTCAGGAGCCACAGACACAGACAAGATAGGGCCGGACTGACGTTTACAAACGTAAATCGGATCACGTCTCTGCTTAGATCCCTCCGATGGCTTCTGTGACACTGAAAATCCAAACTCTTGACCTTGACCTTGAAGGCCCTGCGGGAGTTAACCCTGCCTGACTCATCTCCTCACACTCTCCCACGTGCTCCCCAAGTTCTGCTTCACTGGCCTCCTCCAACATGCCAGGCTCTTTCCTCCTCAGTCACCTCCTTGGCTGTGTCCTCTGCTCGGAGGCTCCTGGGGTAGCTCTTCCCAAGGCTGATTCCTTCTTGTCCTCATGTCGCCAGCAAATGCCACCTTGCTAGCGCCCTCCTCGGCCACTTGCTCCAGACTATCGTTTCACACGATAGTTATTAACGATCTCATTTCCTTGTTTATTGTCTGTCTCCCCTGCAGAATGTGAGATCCCACAGAGCAGAGACTATGCCGACCTTTTCACTGCTGATCTGTAGTGTACAGCAAGTGCCTGGCACCGGGAGGTGTTTAACAAATTTGTGCAGCATAGAATGAATGAATGAATGAGCGAATGAGTACTCTTCTTAGAGGTGCTGAGAGCAGAAGGCAGCTCAGATCCAGTGAGTGGATCTGACAGGGAGGCTTGCTTTGAAGCCTTGATAACAAGTTTCTTCTTATGTTCATCTCATCCTTGAATGCTTTTATAAAACTTGTTTCGTTCATCTGAGCTTCACAACTGCCCAATGATGGATGCTTGGAAATGGGACAGGATGTGATGGATGATGTGACAGCTTGGAAATGGCAGGTCACAGAGGTTGAAGGTATGAGCTCAACATTAAATTGCAGGCAGAGCTGGTCAGGCACCCAGGTTTTCTTTGAGTCTCAGACTTTTCCCACTAAACCAAGATGTTGTTCTCTCCCTCTGCTCCTCCTCCCATGCTCCCTGAGTTATTTTTCTTAATGAAAGGTTCAGATTTGGGAACAGTTGCCCTTGTAGTCATAGGGCCGGTTAAAACACAAACAAACAAATAATTGAGAGAGACAAGGCCTCCTCAA
Source organism: Leucopleurus acutus (assembly GCF_964270905.1). Lineage (NCBI taxonomy): Eukaryota > Metazoa > Chordata > Mammalia > Artiodactyla > Delphinidae > Leucopleurus > Leucopleurus acutus. Next base: position 27,085,759 of record NC_139162.1, read on the forward strand.
GTCTCTACTACAAAGAATCCTCTTCTGGAAACAACTGGGGGCAGAGTGGGGAGACCCACCTGGTCTTCTCTTGATTGGTGTAAATCTTTACCCGGTCGGCAGTAAAGCAGAATCTGAAATTTAGAAGAAGGACCACATTTCAGGAAGAATAATAAGGAAAAAAATCAGAGAAAATAGTGTATATTAAAAAACATCACTTTGAAAATTCAGTTAACTCATTTCACATTTAGTATTGTCACCCTATTATACAGGTGGTAAACTGAACCCTAAAATATTAGAGCTGGGCAAGACCTTAAATAATCACCCAGTCCAGGTAACACATAGCTTCACTCAGATGCCAGCAAAAATTTTACTTTATTAAGAGCAGCTGATTGCAATAAGCGATTTGCGACTACCCCAGCTTTACTGATGGGAACTGAGAAAGTCATTAGGCCGGTGATAATAGATCACTTAAGAGCCAGTTTTTTTCTTTGCAGGTTAACAAAAACCAATTCTGATCCAGTCTAAGCAAAAAGAACATTTCCGTGTGCCTGGGCTGAGCGTGGGGATCCTCATACAACTCTGCGAGGCAGGTGCTATAATGACACCCATTTTACAGACACAGAAACTGAAGCTTGGTGAGGCTGAATTTGGTGAGTCAGAATTTGAACTTCAATCTGCCTGATTCCAGAGCCCTTGCTCTCACCTGATGCTTTAGTGAGGGGTCTCTGTTGGTGTGAGATTGCCGCAGAAATACCGTCACCCACCTCTCAGATCAGTTACACGGGGACCATCAAATTCTGCCAGGTAAATGCTCTGACCCTGGCTGGTTCCGCCTGTGTTCTCTGGGACACTAGGTGATCTCAGGGAACAAACTGGCTTCCTGCCCTTCCTGGACCAACTTGGCAAATCCCATTACAGGAAACACTCATTTTACAGGCTCCAGGCCAAGCTCTCACCCTCATCTGAGGGAACACAACAACCCAGCTTGCCGGTTAGAATCTCACAACTTGTCCAAGGGCACGAAGTCTGTTAACTTTTGGCTTTCCTGTCAGCCTTCAGCCTCCTAGTGCATCCCTTCTAGGGAAAATGTAAGGGGTGATAGAAGCAGCAGGAGCTCGGTTAAGTGTAGAGTACCTGCCAGATGTCCTGGGGTGGACATGGGGCGTTTGCACCCAACCATAAAGGGTAATTTTATGCATTGACCTGACTGGACTAAGGGTTGCCCAGATAGCTGGTAAAACATTATTTCTGGGGTGTCTGTGAGGGTGTTTCCAGAAAGATTAGCATTTGAATTGGTGAACTGAGTGGAGCAAATTGCCCTCTCCAGTGTGGGTGGGCATCATCCTACTTTTCAGAATAGAACAGAGAGGCAGAGGAAGGGCAAATGCACGCTGTCTCTGCTGGAACTGAGACATCCAGCTTCCCCTGCCCTTGGATGTTGGGGTCCTTGGTTCTTAGGCTTTCAGGCTCATATCAGTCATTACGCCACCGGTCCCCCCACCCCTCCCCGGTGCTCAGGCCTTTGGACTCATGCTGAATGACACCACTGGCTTTCCTGGTTCCCCAGCTTGCTGTTGGCAGATTTGGGACCTGACCTTCATAACTGCGTGAACCAGTTCCTACAGTGCATTTCCTCCTATCTCTATTTCTCTCTCTATCCTATTGGTTCTGTTTTTCTGGGGAACCCTAATACAGGTTTTGGCACTGAGAATGGTTCTACAGGAACAGAATTTTAAGAATGAGTTTTCTGAATTGGTTCTGGGGTTTCTGGAATTCGCTCTCTAATCTGATTCGATTCAAAGATGCTAATGACTGTTATCTCCAGTAGTAAAGAGAGCACTGATAGGCCGCACGGACTGTTTCTGGAGATGTGAAAATGTCTTCCTTGATACCCCTCATCAGCCATTTATTAGAAGCAAGGAGCTGAGTGACCCTATATGCTACTTGCGAACATTTTTGGAAAACTAAGGAATATAATGATGTTGGTTGGCTGCTCCTAATGTTGCTGGACAAAGTGGTGAAATGAAAAGATGAGCTCAGGGTATTGAATTCCCAACTCAAGCATAAAGGACCTAAGAGCTTCTCGGTGTGCCCTAAAGAAGACCTAGATTCCCTGTAGCTGCAGGGCTGAAATTGCTGAAAATCAAATCTGGAACCTTATCCTGCCATTTGCTGAATTATAACACAAGTTGAACTCCTTGAACAAGCAGGATTTTACAGTTACAGTGAGGGCACTGATTGGGAAAGTATGGGGACTTGTGGGAAACTCTGATGAAGCTTGGCGTATTGAGCCCTTAAATTCTTTTTTTTTTATTTATTTATTTTATTTTTGGCTGCATTGGGTCTTCGTTGCTGCGTGCAGGCTTTCTCTAGTTGCGGCGAGTGGGGGCTACTCTTCCTTGTGGTGCGTGGGCTTCTCATTGCGGTGGCCTCTCCTGTTGCAGAGCGTGGGCTCTAGGTGCGCAGGCTTCAGTAGTTGTGGCTCGTGGGCTCAGTAGTTGTGGCTCGCGGGCTCTAGAGCACAGGCTCAGTAGTTGTGGCACACAGGCTTAGTTGCTCCATGGCATGTGGGATATTCCCGGGCCAGGGCTCAAACCCGTGTCCCCTGCATTTGCAGGCGGATTCTTAACCACTGCGCCACCAGGGATGCCCGAGCCCTTAAATTCTGATGAGTCTTCTCGGACGCAGTGGAAGTGTCCTCCCCCACCTAGTGTTATGGACCTTCCCACCTTTGAGGGGATTAACCCTGCATTGCCTGAGGAAATGGTAATGGCCTCCCCTGAGGCAGATGCCAAGAAAATGCTGAGTCCCCTCAGGACCCACCTCCAACACCCCTCTTTGCTTCTAGACCTATAACTAGACTCAAGTCCCAGCAGACCCCCTAAAGGTGAGGTACCATGTGTGGCCCACGAGGAGATGTGCTACTCTCCAGAACTATTTGAGTTTCCTAACATATACAAGCAGAAATCCAGGGAACGTGTGTGGGAATGGATATTAAAGGTGTGGGGTGGGACTTCCCTGGTGGTCCAGTGGTTAAGAATCCGCCTTCCAGTGCAGGGGATGTGGGTTCAATCCCTGGTCAGGAAATTAGGATCCCACATGCCGCAGGGCTACTGAACCTGCACGCCACAACTAGAGAGCCTGTGTGCCGCAACTACAGAGCCCACATGCTCTGGAACCTGCGTGCCACAACTAGAGAGAAGCCCGTGCACCACAATGAAAGATCCTGCATGCCACGACTAAGACCCGACACGGCCAAAAATAAAAATAAGTGAATATTAAAAAAAAAAAAAAAAAGGTGTGGGGCAATGACAGAAGGATCAAGAGTGGGATCAGGCTGAATTTACGGATATGGGCTTGCTAAGCAGAGACTCGGCATGTAATGCTGCAGCTCCGGGAGCTGGAAAGGGGTCTGTTTGGTTAGGTGGCTGAAACACGGACCAAAAGGTGGCCCACAGTGAGTGAACTGGAAATACCTGGCCCGCAAGGTGGGCGTAGTTACCGTAAAGGACAGCAGAGTCGAAGCAGCAATCAGAAGTCTGACTTATGCAGACACAGGGCATTGGCTGTTTCTAGAAGTGACATAGATAGGAAGCCTACTAAATTCTTCCTTCATCTGTATAAGCAGGAAAGTTCTAGGCCAGGTGAGCCAAAGTCTAACTTGAATCATAAAGGCAGAGTCATGGCCCCTCAATTCCCAGAATGGAGCCAGTTCACAGACCCAGAGCCGCTTGAATGAAGGGGAAGTCGGGTCCCCTTGAGGAAGGACCCGGGTACATTACTACAAATTTATACTGTTAATCTTTCTCCCAGCCTTCCCCAAAGGGACCTATGCCATTTTACCAGGGTAACTGCGCACTGGGGAAAAGGAAATAACCAGCCTTTGGGGAACTACTGGACATTGGCTCTGAAATGACATGAGCTCCTGGAGACCCAAAATGTCACTGTGGCTCATCACTCGGAGTAGGGGTTAATGGAGGTCAGGTGATCAGTGGAGTTGTAGCTCAGGTCCATCTCACAGTGGGCCCAGCGGGTCCCCAAACCCATCCTGTGGTTATTTCTGCAGTTCCAGAATGTATAATTGGAATAGACATACTCAGCAACAGGCAGAATCCCCACACTGATTCTCTCACCTGTGGAGTGAGGGCTATTACGGTGGGAAAGGCCAAGTGCAAGCTATTAGGGCTGCCTCTACCTAGGAAAATGGTAAATGAAAAGCAATACCGCATCCCTGGAGGGACTGCAGAGATCAGCGCCACCATCAAGGACTTGAGAGACGCGGGGGGGGGCGACTCCCACATCTCCATTCAACCCCCGTTCTGTCTGGGCAGAAGACAGATGGATCGTGGAAGATGACAGTGGATGATCATAAACTGATGATCGGAGGTGGTGGCTCTTCCAGATGTGGTTTCATTACTTGAGCAAATTAACACGTCCCCTGGTTCCTGGTTTGCAGCTATTGATTTGGCAAATACATTTCCCTCCATCCCTGTCCATAAGGACCAGAAGCAGTTTACTTTCAGGCCAGCAGTGTACCTTCACTGTCCTACCTCAGGGCTATAGCACCCTCCAGCCCTACGTCCTAATTTACTATAGAGGGTTTGCTCACCTTTCCCTTCCACTAGATATCACACTGCTCCAGTACATTGATGACATTATGTTGACTGGACCTAATGAGCAGGAAGTGACAACTACTCTAGACTTATTGCTAAGACATTTGTGTGTCAGAGGGTGGGAAATAAATCCAACTAAAATTCAGGGCCTTCTACCTCAGTGAAATGTCTAGAGGTCCAATGGTGTGGGGCATATTGAGATATCCCCTTTGAGATGAAGGATAAAGTAGTTTTGAAATAAGGTATGTACCTTTTTTTTTAAACATAATGCTATCGCACACTTTATAGACATAACTTTTATGTGCATTGGGAAACCAAAAACTTCGTGTCATTCACTCTATTTTATTCTGGAACAGAACCCACAGTATCTGTATCTGCTCTGAATCAGCAGCCACATATGGTGCTGTTTCTCTTGTAGCCAGGATTCACGGGGCCAGGAATCAAGGGGTAGAAATGGGAGTGGTACCACTCACCATTGCCCTAGTGATGCATTAGCAAAACGTTTGCTTCCTGTTCCCACAAGTTCATGCTCTGCTAGCCCAGAGGTCTTAGTTCCGAGGGAGGAATGCTTCCACCAGGAGATGTAGTGCTTCCACTGAACTGGAAGTTGAGACTTGCCACTCTGGGCTCCTGTACCTTTGAATCAACAGACAAAAGAGTTACAGTGTTGGCTGAGGTCATTGATCCTGACTACCGAGGGGAAACTGGACTACTACTCCACAATGGAGATATGGAAGAGGATATCTGGAATACAGGAGATCTGTTAGGGCATCTTTTAGTATTACCATGCCTACTGATTTCAGGCCAAGGAAAACTACCACAACCTAATCCAGGCAGGATTAGTAATGGCCCAGACCCTTCGGGAATGAAGATTTGGGTCACTACCCCAGGTAAAGAACCACAACCATCTGAGGTGCTTGCTGAAGGCAAAGGGAACAGAGAGCTAGGTAGTGGAAGGTAGTTGTAAATATCAGCTACGACCGTGTGACCAGTTACAAAAATGAGGGCTATAATCGTCATGAGTATTTCCTCCTTACTTTGTTATGAATACGTCTGCGAGTATATATACAGAGGACACCTCAGGGACATTGCAGATTTGGATCCAGAGCCCCACAGTAAAGTGAGTCACACAATTTTCTGGCTTCCCAGTGCATATAAAAGTTACGTTTATACTACACTGCAGTCTATTAAACAAAGCCATTATGTCTAAAGAAACAATGTACATACCTTATTTTTAAAATACTTTATCACTAAAAAATGCTAACCATCATTTGAGCCTTCAGTGAGTCATCATCTCTTTGCCGGTGGAGGATCCGGCCTCGATGTAGGTGGCTGCTGACTGGTCAAGGTGGTGGTTGCTGAAGACTGGGTGGCGATGGCAATTCCTTAAAATGAGACGACAATAAGGCAAACGATGAAGTTTGCCACATCGATCAATTCTTCCTTTTATGAATAATTTCTCTGTAGCATGCAATGCAATGCTGTTTGATAGCATTTTACCCACAGAACTTCTTTCAAAATTGGAGTCAATCCTCTCAAACCTTGCCACTGCTTTATCAACTAAGTTTATGGAATATTCTAAATCTTTTGTTGTCATTTCAACAATCTTCACAACATCTTTACCAGGAGTAGACTGCATCTCAAGAAGTCACTCTTTTGCTCATCCATAAGAAGCAACTCATCTGTTAAAGTTCTATCACGAGATGGCAGCAATTCAGTCACATCTTGAGTCTTCACTTCTAATTCTAGCTCTCTTGCTGTTTCCATCACATCTGCAATTACTTCCTCCAGTGAAGTCCTGAGACCTTCAAAGTCATCCATGAGGGTTGGAATCAACTTCTTCCAAATTCCTGTGTATGTTGATATTTTGACCTCTTCCCATGAATCACAATTGTTCTTAATGGCATCTAGAATGGTGAATCCTTTCCAGAAGGTTTTCAAATGACTGCCCAGATCCATCAGAGGAATCACTATCTATGGCAGCTACAACCTGATGAAATGTATTTCTTAAATAATAAGACTTGTAAGTAATAAGACTTGAAAGTTGAAATTACTCCTTGATCCATGGGCTGCAGAACTGATGTTGTGTCAGCAGCATGAAAACAACATTGATCTCATTGTACATCTCCATCAGAGCTCTTGGGTTACCAGGTACATTGTCAATAAGCAGTAATATTTTAAAAAGAATCTTTTTTTTTCTAAGCAGTATGTCTCAACAGTGGGCTTAGAATAGTCAGTAAACCATGCTGTCAACAGATGTGCTGTCATCCAGGCTTTGTTGTTCCATTTATAGAGCACAAACAGAGTAGACCTAACATAATTCTTAAGGGCCCTAGGATTTTTGAAATAGCTAGTGAGCATTGGCTTCAATTTAAAGTCACCAGCTGTATTAGCCCCTAACGAGAGAGTCAGCCTGTCCTTTGAAGCTGTGAAGCCAGACACTGACTCCTCTCTGGCTATGAAAGTCCTAGATGGCATCTTCTTCCAATAGAAGGCTGTTTCATATATTGAAAATCAATTGTTTAGTGTAGCCACCTTCATGAATTATCTCAGCTAGATCTTCTGGATAAGTTGCTGCAGCTTCTACATCAGCACTTGCTGCTTCACCTCACGCTTTTATGTTATAGAAATGGCTTCTTTCCTTAAACCTCATGAACCAACCTCTGCTAGCTCCCAACTTTTCTTCTGTAGCTTCCTCACTTCTCTCAGCCTTCAGAGAATTGAAGAGGGTTAGGGCCTTGCTCTGAATTAGGCTTTGCCCTAAGGGAATGTTGTGGCTGGTTTGATCATCTATCCAGACCACTAAAACTTGCCCCAAACCAGCGAAAGGCTTTCTTATCATTCTTGTGTTTACTGGAGTAGCACTTTCAATTTTGTTCGAGAACTTTTCCTTTGCATTCACAAGCTGGCTAACTGGGACAAAAGACCTAGCAGCTTTCAGCCTACCTCTGCTTTTGACATGCCTTTCCTCACTAGGCTTAATCATTTTTGGCTTTTGATTTAAAGTGAGAGATGTGTGACTCTTTCACCTGAATACTTAGTGGCCGCTGTAGGGTTATTGATTTCAACATTGTTGTATCTCAGGGAATAGGGAGGCCCAAGGGGAGGGAGAGAGATGTGGGGGAATGGTAGGTTGGTGGAGCAGTCAGAACACATATATTTATCAATTAAGTTTGCCCTCTTATATGGGTGTGGCTCCCGGTGCCCCAAAACAATTACAATAGTAACATCAAAGATCACTGATCACAGATCACTACAACAAATATAACAATAATGAAAAAGCTTGAAATATTGCAAGAATTACCAAAGTGTGACAGACACAAAGTGAGCAACTGTTGTTGGAAAAATGGCACTGACAGATTTGCTCAATGCAGAGTTGCCACAAACCTTCAGTTTGTAAAAAATGCAGTATATGTGAAGCACGATAAAACAAGGTTTGCCTGTACATATGTTGAGCAGATATCTTTGTTTTCTTCTCTTATTCCCTTACCATGTACCATAATATGTAGTGACTTTATACTAGTATTCAAGTATTGTTAATTTTACATCATAGTATTCAAGTTATGGGCTTTTAGAAGAGTAAAAAGTATCGCTCAAGATTACCTCCTCTTCTGGGGAAGGGATTAATGCATTTTCAGATGTACACTGGACGTTGTATCATGTTAGGCAGAATTATGACCTTATTGTGGTCTTAATTTAGAGATTAGGTATGGTTTAAGAAGATGCATATGTGTCAAGTTGATAAGGGGTGGACTTGAGATGGTTAATTTTATGTGTTCTCTTGACTGGGCTAAGGGATGCCCAGATAGCTGGTGAAACATTATGTTTGGGTTTGTCTGTGAGAGTGTTTCTGGAAAGATTAGCATTTGAATTGGTGAACTGAGTAAAGCAAACGGCCCTCCTCCGCAATGTGGGTGGGTGGGCATCATCCAATCTGTTGAGGGCCTGAATAGAACAAAAAGGCAGAGGAAGGACAAACTCCCCCTCTCTGCTTGAGCTGAGACGTCCATCTTCTCCTGCCCTCTGACACTGGCGTGCTGGTACTCAGGCTTTCAGGCTCACACCAGGACTTAACACCATCAGCCCCCTGATTTTTAGGACTTTGGAATCAAACTGAATTACACCACCGGCTTTCCTGGTTCTCTCCTTGCAGATGGCAGACAGTGGACTTCTTGGCCTCCATAACCACATAAGCGAATACCTATAACAAATCTCCTCTTATGTGTATCTGTATACATCTTATTGATTCTGTTTCTCTGGAGAACCCTGACTAATACATCAACCAACACCCTTTCTCCTGGTGATCTTATATAGGAGGACTGCTCTCCCATTTTGCGCTGGTAGAGTGGTCAACCTGCCCCCACCCAGGGGTGTGTACTTGACAGGCCTGGACAATCAGAGCTTAGCATTCCCTCAGTCACAGCCATAGAATCAAAGGTGCACTACCCACTCTTGGTCATCTTAGGCTCAACCAGTCAAACCTGAAGAGGCCACCCGGCCCAGCTTCCTTCAGGATACAGGCTAGGAAACACTGCACCAGCAGGGCAGCACCAGGGAGGGCCAACCCAGTGGTCCAGGGGCTGTTCCCTAAATGAGCAAGAGAACAAGCTATATCCCCCCACCCCAGCCACCCTGGGGAGCAATACCTCTTGTAATAGCCCTTGCGCAAAGTTTCCAGAGGTCCCAGCAAGGGACCTGCCTAGGTGGGGAACCACCGCATGCAGGGAGGCCCAAGCCATGGTTTCCCAGGAGGGGCTTAGTTCACTCACAGTCTTCCCAGCCCAGACACGACGTGCTCATAAGTCATTTTTACCATAAGTGATGTGGCCCAAGAACACATCTGGCATTTTACCTTTATCCAGGGACACAGCTAGAAGCAGGATAACTGAAGCATTCTCATGTAGAAGGGGAAAGGACTTGCTGCCATCTGACGTCTCCCGGTCCCATGTATGAAGCCAGTGCTACCTCTAAACATTTTAGTTACACCAGCCTATAAATTCCCCCTGTTTAAGCCACTTTTGGTTGGATTTCTGGCACCGGCGATCAAGAGGGTCCTGACTAACATACATGACTCAATAAAAAGAGGGATGGGGGCTGGATTAGGGAGAGAGATGAGTTTTAGTCCTGAGTCTCTGGCTAACTGACTGAATGGGAGCAAATCCCTTCCTCCTCTGGCCCTGAGTAGGGGCTACACAAAATGGGCAGTTCTCCAGTGGGGCAGAGTAGTTCTATGGAATTCCTGGGCCTCGGGCCTCCTGAACTACGAGGGTGGGGCTTTGGCTAAGAGACTTCTGTTTTTATCTCTCTTACCCAGCTACACATCAGGGATCTGTGTAACACCTCATCAGAAGAAAGGACTCTGTAGATAAGACCAGGAGTAGAAAACCACCACCTGGATGGCTTCTTAGGCTCCTACTGGAACCAACATTCAGAGGATCCAGAGGAGGATTTCTGGGCGCTCTCTCTCCTGCTCAGTCATTCAACTAACACCCATTTGATGCCTATAGCGAGCAAAGCACCTGGACCAAAGCTGTGGGGTAATTCAGAGCAGCCGCGTTCCTGGCCTGCAGGAACTTGGGCTCCAAGCGGGAGATGGGACATGGGGATGACCGAATATGGATATGAGGATGAGTGGAGCGAGCACTGGGGTGTAGACGAGCACAGGACAGCAGGGCCCCTGGGATTGAAGAATTCTGGAGGAGGTACCAATTGGGACAGCCTCAGTGAAGGAGCAGTGCTTTGATCTGGCCAAGTCTCGAAGGAGGGGCATTTCTAGTAGAAAGAAGAGGTATGAAATAGTCAAGGGAAAAGAAGCCTAGGCTGGCAGATAAAACCAGAGTGGGGGTGAGCTCTGATCGTTCGCCAAGTGCCACGTTGAGGGTATGCGTGATCTCATTCACTCTCACAAGTCCCCCTCTGAGGGAGCCACCACCACTCCCCTGACCCGCACACAGGTAAGGCTTCCAGAGCTTACGTGGCACGCCCAAGGGCACATGGGATGAAGCGCGCAGCAGGCGGCTCTGGGAGATGTTCGGTGTGCTAACCTTTAGGTTTGCCTGCTTGAAGGGGTAGTGCATCCCACAGGTCCATCCCCACAAGAGCTCAGGACAGGAAGAGGAGCCTTGAAGGGGAGGGAGATGAGGGGCAGAGGGAAGCACTGGGCACTCACCTCTGGAAGGAGGCCACGCGGTCTTTCAGAGCCTGCACGAAGGGGAGGATCCAGTGATGGCGCAGAACCACGCTCTGGGACAGGCTGAGGTGGAAGGCCTCCATCCTTACCAGCCGGGGGACGTATGTCTGTGCGTGGGGCAGCAGCACGTCAAGCAGGTCCAGGAACTCCTCCCTGGCTTCATCTGGAGGGGAGGAGTGGAGAGGGTGGGCCATTCTCTTAGCCAGGGCGGCATGGCTGGATGAAGCCCAGAAGGCGGAGAAAGGCTTTTGAGAGTAGCCTATGTCTATGTATTTCGAATAATACTTTAATATGCATTTATGGCTACAGAAGTAACACATACATGCTCTTTGAAAAGAATTCAAGTGAGAAAAGAAATATGTGACAGAGAAAGTAGGGGCCCCTGATATCCTATCACGTACAGCAGTGGTCTCCAAACTACTGTGATTGCACAGGCCCTTAGTCAAACAAGCTTGCCCACATACCCACAATAAATGTGTATCTATTTATAAATTACAAACATGTGCTACACTGCAAAATTGTGTGTGTTATAAAATGTACACTTGGAACAACAGAAATTTTAAAAGATGAGATAAAGAGAAACACATTAAAAGGTTTTAATACTTTTCTCTCTAATGGATCATCTTGATCCCGTCCCCAGGCACATACAGCCCACTTTCAAGATACTACCCTAGAGATAAAGGCTGTCAAATGTGATGCCTATTTCCCCAGCCTTTTCTCAGTGCATGTACTAACGTATATATCTTATTTGTTAAAAAAGATGAGGGCATACCAGTTCTTCCATTGGCTTTCTCCATACAACACTACATTTTGGACAGCCTTCCTCTCATTACATAAATCAAGCCCATAATTACAGCTCCACAGTAACCCATAATCAGAAACAGTTCATTTTTTTAATCAGACATTTAGAATCTCCTGATTGTTCATAAAGACAAAAAATGCAACAAGGACCACCACTGTATTTTCACAGATTATTCATTTTTTTTAACCAAACATGTGACTAGAGCTGTATGGTTAATAGTCTGCTCACAACTAATAACTTACTGGATTTGCTCAAGTGCCCTGTAGAGTATGCAGTAGAGAGAATCATTCTCATTCTGTGGATGGGGAAATGGAGGTTCCAAGAGTTTACCTGATCTAACACAATGTAATAAGAGCCACCACATTCTCCGTGTATCATGCTAAGAACTTGACATAGATTATCTGATTTAATCTTCACAAAAGTCCTAGAGGATAGGTATTACTACTATCCCCATTTTAGAGATGAGGAAACTGAGGCTCTGAGAAGTCAGCAACTTACTAAAGGGCACACAGAGCAGTGGGTACTGGAGTGAGGTCAGACTCTGAACCCTGGGCATTTTCTGCCTGCCACTCACTCATTAGGGCTAGGGTGGGGTGGGACTGGAGGCCAGCACACCGACAGCCCTCTTTGAAATAAAGTACCAGCTACAGCTGCAGTCTGGGATGGCCTTGACACTCTGCCCTAGACCCTCCCTTGGTCACATCCTCATGAGCAGGGAGAACAGTATACACAAGGTTAGTAAAAAATATTTCAGGCAACGAATTCAAAACTGAACTGTACAGCACAGGGAACTCTGCTCATTATTATGTAACAACCTAAATGGGAAAAGAATTTGAAAAAGAATAGATAAATGTATATGTACAACTGAATCACTTTGCTGTACACCTGAAACTATCACAACATTGATAATCAACTACATCCCACTGTAAAAACAAAGGCCAGAAAACCTGAAACCAAGTTAACAGAAAAATTCCCTAGTTTTTGAAACTTGTTCTCTCTTTGTTGAGTTAATCTCTTTCCCACCACCAGTGTCAGAGGTTTCTGGCTTCTTCCTCCTTGTTGGGGCCAGCTTCCTCCCATAAGGGGCACCTGTCAGTGTCAGCCACGTGCCTGTCACGCATTACTCACATGGTACATAGATGTGGGTGGCCCAGTTGCCCCGCTCGTGGGGAAAGGTGCGCACCCGGCCCCCATGTTTTGTGCTATCATCTGCAGGCCTCTCCTCGGTGCCTGGGAACATGTCCAGCACACTGTCGGGTACTGGCAACTTCTGGCTGGGAAGGGGGCTCTGGCCCCTGCAAGAGAAAAGAAGAAATCAAGCACATTTAACCTCTTAGCATTCTCTACCTCTGTACACACAATGAAAGTTGTAACACCTTGTACCAGGTGAGTCTGCGTGTCTATTTCTCACCAGGTGCTGTAAGCAGCTTCTAGATAACCACAAAGCTCTTTCCCCAACACTGTCTCATTGGGGTCTCCCAACGGCTCGCGGAGGCAGACTTTAGCAGGGAACGTGGTCCCCATGGTTAACAACGGGGCAAGTGGCAATATGTGGTTCAGAGGTCACATGCCCTAACTGGACAGGCCTCAGCTGGAATGACACTTCCTAGCTCCGTGGACTTGGGCAAGTCACTGTGGGCCTCAGTTTCCTCATCTGTACGGTGCACTGCAACCTGATAGGGCTATTGTGAGATGAACCGGGAGACTGCTTGAAAAGCACTCAGGATGCACCAGGCTTGGCAATTAAGAACTGAAGCTCCACAAAGTAGGAAGCTTGGATGGTTTTGCTCACTGCTGAGTCCCCAGTCCCGAGCCTGGCGCAGAGAGGGTGCTCAATGAATATATACCGGATAAAGGAAAACACTCTCCAAATGAGGAAGCAGACCTAGGGTGGTACAGCGGTGCGCGCCGGGAGACGAGTGGGCCAGCGGCGGAGGCTGGACCCGAGCCCACGTTTCCTGCCTCCTAATCTTGGCCCAGCCGGGTGGGGGCACTCCGGGGCTTTGTCCAAGGCTGTCATCCGGATCCTCCTTTCCCCCGGTGCCCCTTTTCCTTCCCTTGCGAGCAGCCCGGCACCCTCCCCAACCACCCCAAAGCTCGGGTCCGGTCCGGGTGCCAACCCGCACCCTTCCCAGAAAGTCTTCCTCGCTCCTCACCGACTGCAGCCTCTAGTCCCCGGCCGGACCCGGGCCCCGGCCTCAGCCTCATCCTCAGAGCCGCTGCTGCTGTAGCCCACCAGGGGCGCCGCACTCATGGGGGACCCCCTTCGCTAGGGCACAGCCGGCCCACCAGCAGTCGAACCACACCCGGAATTTCTCTGCGCCGGAAGTGCTCTCCAGGGGGCGGGGCCCGGATTAGCACCGCCTCAGGGCGGGGTCTGGGGCGGGGCCCGGCAGGACTCGAGCCAAGAGGCTACCCACCTAGACTACGCTTGCTGGCTCGCCGCGCTTTGACCACTACCTGAACCCTCCCGGAACCGCCATCCTCAGTGTGCCCATTAAACAGATCGCTCTCGGCTCTGACCTCTCTGTCCGCTGCTCGGTCTGCAGCAGCTCGGGACCTCCCAGCAGCAGATGGTCCCTGGGTCAGAGGTCAGCGCATTAGACCCATCGGAGTCTAGTGCCCTCACCCTTGCCCTCGCCGTCCGGGCGGGGTCAGAGGTCCCGGGGCCTCTTCCTCAAGCTGGCCCAAAGTACGAGCTCCGGGGTCCCCTCCCCTAAGAGCGAGCTGAACAGTCAGAGGCGGGTCAGTTCCAGAAGTTCAGAGTCTAGGAGGCCCCTCCTCTCAGGTTCAGGGGTCGGACCGGGGACTGGGTCCTGGGAGCTCCCACCCTTATGGCCGAGTAGGGTGGTCGGAAACAGAGCGCCCTCCCTGGGTCAGCTGAGGCGTGCCGGCCGAGCAACTGGAGAGCCGGCCCGGCGCGCGCGGCTGTCCGACCCGGCCCGGCCGCGGGGTCCCCGGCAGGGGGCGGCCTCGCTCCACGCCGCCCGCTCCTCCCGCTGCCGCCGCCACCCAGGCTGCCGCTCCTCCCCCCGGCCCCGCCTCCCTGGCCCCCGCGCCGCCCGCCTGTCCGCCGGTTTCTGCAAGGCCATCGGTCCGTCCGCCCGCCCTCCCAGCGCTCCTCCGCCCCGGCCCCGCTATCCCGGCCGCGCACGTCGCTTCCTCGGTTCCGGCCGCCGCTAGCCCGTTCCCGCCCCCGAGCCGGACGCCGCCGCTACGCGAGGCCGGGGATTGGCAGAGCGCGTAGGCCGCGCTGCCGCGGATGGAGTCGGAATAAAGGGGCGGCTGAGAGAGCAGCTGGTGGCCACTCGCCCTGAGCCTGACCCCGCGGGCGGCCTGGAGCAGGTGAGCGGCTGGGCGCCCGGGGCCGCGGCTGGGCGCCCCTCCCGCGCCCGCCGCACCCCTTCCCCAGCCGGCCCGGCCGCCCCTCCACTCCCTCCAGCCCGACCCTGCGGCCTCCTGAGCTCCTGGGCGGCCCAGGCCGACCTCGACGCGCAGCTGTCTCCTGGGCCAAGCCTGCAGCCCTGGGGCCTTTTTCGGGCCCAGTCGCCCGCGGGGCCGGCCCTCGGGCCGCAGCGGCCTGTCCATTCCCGGCGAGGGCTGACAGGAGGCAGCCCAGCTGGGCCGGCGGGCATTGCCGGCAGGGAGGTGATCGGCTTTCATTCGGTTTCCCAGGGAAGAGGAAGGGCTGGGGTGGGGCTCAGGTGGGGGCCTCCGCTTGCTGCCCTCACCCTAGTCTCTCATCCTCTTTGCTGAGTGATCAGAGAGGCCTCTGGCCGCACCTTCCTGGAGGGGGGCCAGGGTGGGCAGCTGAGCTGGGGGCCTAGGACCGTGGACCCTGTGTGGCAGCCATTCATGCCGGAAAAAACAAAAACAAAAACAGTTGGGTTGGCGCAGCCTGACCTAGACCTCGCTCAGAGTAGTTCTGCTTCCCTCTTTCCTGGGGAGGCTTCAGTACCTGCTCACTCATGCAACCTGCTGCCTCCACCCAGAGCAGCGGCTTCTTTACTTCTTCTCTTCCCAGAAAGATGCTGAGGTTGACAGCTTTTAGCCTGACTCCTATGTTTCTTTGGCAGTTAGAGGCCAGGCTGGCCTGTAAAGGCATCCCCTTCCTTCTCTTTTCATCGGGAGAAAACTTAGAAACTTTTCAATGTTAGAGGCAGAAGAGCTGGGAACCTGAAAGTGGGTTGTGTCTGATTCTAAAAGTTCTTCCCTCTCGCTGTCATTACCTTATGCTGCCACAAAGTGGTGAGTTAGAGATTTGCCTGAGCTGGGTGGTCTTTACCTTCCACTGATTATCCAAAATGTTACAGACTTGGAGCAAGGGAACAGGGTTCTCTCCGGAAAGGTGATAGGGACGAACGCTCTGTGGTTAGCATGCCACTTCCCACCTTGCAGGGGCAAACTCGAAATTGCTTACATTTTCCTACAGGCTTTGACACTGTCAGATGAAGAGGATTTAGGACTTGTTTTGGTGCTCTGGGAGATGACTAGACTAGGGAACTTCTGCTATGTAGACATCTAGGCTGCGTGGGTCTGTGGACCCGCCATCTAACCCCCATCATGCACTGGCTCAGGTCCCTGCAAAGCCATCCCACTTATGTGAAGAGAGAACAGACACATGGTCGGGGGGAGGGCCTGGGGGGTAGTTGAGAGGGGTATGGGCCAGCCCCTGATGGGAGAAGGTTTCTGAGATGGTCCTCAGTTTCATGCAGTTGTTTTAGATATTGACTGACTGAGGCCGTTTGCTGTGGGGCCCTCAGGTCTGGGAGGCCTGGCCTCTTAGACCCACAGTCTGTTCTTATGAGCAGTTGTGTCCTGGGTTGAGATTCAGCAACAGGAGAGAAGCTGGCAGGCCTACAGGGAGGCCTCAACCAGAGCCTTTCTGCTTTTATCTATCTTAGGTCCTGGGCTTCCAAGTAAGAAGTGTTTTGCAAAATATAAAGTTATGTTACTAAGATTCTTGTTTTGGATGCCAGGGCCCTATCTGGTCACCTCCTTCTTTCTTTGGAGCAAGAGCAGAACTTGTGACTTCTCTGTATTGTGGACAGATCACCCCGGACTGTCACCCGTGAGACAGCTAATTAAAGAGGGATGACAGTGAGCTGGGAGGTTGGGATGCCTGGCCCAGGGATGGGGAACTGAATGGGGGTTGGGCATGGAGACAGCCACCATCCCCTTTGCCGGAGGAGCTGAGCCGCCAGCAGACTTCTTTGGTAGCATGTGAAGGGAGCAGATCTCCCAGCCCTGAGCCCCTCTTGCTTCCCTGATGTGGTTTATGTCAATGTGGCGAGTGCAGGCAGATCAGGGAGAGGCCCCGGGAGCAGCTGCATGTCCCTGCCTCAAGCTCACGATTTCTTTCTTCTCTACAGAACCAATCATCAGGGAAGGCAGAGCTTCCCCGCCATTGCTGGCACCCTGCTTCGAAGACCCCCGTCCTGTAGGCAGAGCCTTGTAGTCTGTCTTGGTTAATGACTTGGGCCGCCTGACTAGCCCCTCTCTGTGCCTTGTCTGAGGTCCTCATCCATACCTGATCCTGGGCAGCTTCTCTCTCTGGTGTGGGTCATCTTAAGCGGGGAAACTGAAGCCATTACTCTCCAAACCCTGTTTCATCTTCCCAAGCATGTCGGAAAGCTGGCAGCAGCCACCGCAGACGCAGCCGCAGCAGCCGCAGCCGCCGCAGCCTCAACACCACGCAGAACCACCGCCGGCCCTGGCCGAGCACACACTGACCCCAGGCACAGCTGAGAACCCCCTGGGCTGTGCCGTCTATGGCATCCTTCTGCAGCCTGACCCGGGCCTGCAGCCCCCGCAGCATGCGCCCCTGCAGCCAGCAGGCGAGCCGGGCCCCAAGTGCGGCGTGTGCGGTCACGACCTGGCGCACCTGTCCAGCCCGCATGAGCACCAGTGCCTGGCAGGCCACGACCGCTCGTTCCAGTGCACGCAGTGTCTCAAGATCTTCCACCAGGCTACCGACCTGCTGGAGCACCAGTGCGTGCAGGCCGAACAGAAGCCTTTTGTCTGTGGCGTCTGCAAGATGGGCTTCTCGCTGCTCACGTCGCTGGCGCAGCACCACAGCGCGCACAGCGGCACTGGGGGCCTCGTGAAATGTTCCATCTGCGAGAAGACCTACAAGCCCGCCGAGGCGGCTGAGCCCGCGGCCACGGCCGCCCCTTCGCTGCCCCCGGCACCCCCTCCGCCCGCCGTAGCCCCTGCAGAACAGGCCGACAAGCCCTACAGCTGCCCCATCTGCCAGAAGCCCTTCAAGCACCTGTCGGAGCTCTCGCGGCACGAGCGCATCCACACAGGCGAGAAGCCCTACAAGTGCACGCTGTGCGACAAGAGCTTCAGCCAGTCGTCCCACCTGGTGCACCACAAGCGCACGCACAGCTCGGAGCGGCCGTACAAGTGCGCGGTTTGCGAGAAGACCTTCAAGCACCGCTCGCACCTGGTGCGCCACATGTACGCACACTCGGGCGAGCACCACCTGTTCCGCTGCAACGTGTGCGAGCTGCACTTCAAGGAGTCATCCGAGCTGCTGCAGCACCCGTGCACGCCCAGCGGGGAGCGGCCCTTCCGCTGCGGTGAGTGCCAGAAGGCCTTCAAGCGGCCATCGGACCTGCGGCAGCACGAGCGCACGCACAGCGCCGAGCGGCCCTTCAAGTGCGACCTGTGCCCCATGGGCTTCAAGCAGCAGTATGCGCTGATGCGGCACCGGCGCACGCACAAGACCGAGGAGCCCTTCAAGTGCGGCCTGTGCGAGAAGGGCTTCGGGCAGCCCAGCCACCTGCTTTACCACCAGCACGTGCACACCCTCGAGACCCTCTTCAAGTGCCCCGTGTGCCAGAAGGGCTTCGACCAGTCGGCCGAGCTGCTGCGGCACAAGTGCCTGCCGGGTGCGGCCGAGCGGCCCTTCAAGTGCCCGGTGTGCAACAAGGCCTACAAGCGGGCGTCGGCTCTGCAGAAGCACCAGCTGGCCCACTGCTCGGCCGCCGAGAAGCCTCTGCGCTGCACCCTGTGTGAGCGCCGCTTCTTCTCGTCCTCCGAGTTCGTGCAGCACCGCTGCGACCCGGCCCGCGAGAAGCCGCTCAAGTGCCCGGACTGTGAGAAGCGCTTCAAGTACGCCTCCGACCTGCAGCGGCACCGGAGGGTGCACACGGGCGAGAAACCCTACAAGTGCCCCAACTGCGACAAGGCCTTCAAGCAGCGTGAGCACCTCAACAAGCACCAGGGCGTGCACGCCCGGGAGCAGCAGTTCAAGTGCGTGTGGTGTGGCGAGCGCTTCCTGGACGTGGCCCTGCTGCAGGAGCACAGCGCGCAGCACAGCGCCGCCGCCGCTGCGGCCGAGGGCGCCTACCAGGTAGCCGCCTGCCTGCCCTGAGTCCCCGCCGCGGCCCCCACCAGGCCCGGCCCGGCCTCCTCGCACCCATCCCTGCACCCGGCTTGGTGTTCTGAGGGAGGCCCTGGGCAGGTGGAGGGTGTGGGTGCCTGGCACTCCCAGTACAGGCCTGGGGGGGGAGCGGGGGCGGCAGATTGCTGTGGCTGGTCCTGACCCCACAGACCTCTTTCCCATTACAGGATTCGCTTTCTTGAGAGACCTCAGCCTCCCTTGTCTCTGGGGGCCTGGAACCAGGCTGGAAGTCAAATGGCCTCTCTCCACCCCAACGAGGGGGTGGTGCCAGCCCAACCTTCCCAGACCTTTCAGCCTAATTAGAAATCGGATAGGTTAGGAAAGAGGAGGGTCACGGTAGGGCCTGGGAGAAGGGCTGGACTCCAGAGGTAAGCTGGGTGTAGGGCATCCCCCTTCAGGTTGCTGTTTGAGGGAGAAGGCCAGCTCCGTGGTGTAGTCCTGGAACCAGGAGGGCAAACTGTGAGCCACCGGCCGCTCCATCAGCTTCAGCCAGGGGCGATGCATCCTCCAGGTTTCTGGCAGGCGAGACATACAGGGGTGCTACACACCTGTGGGCTCAGTCTGCTTGGAGAACAATTGGCCCAGCCAGAAGGGAGGAGGCAGAGAAGTTCTCCTGTGACTCACTCAGCCAGGGACAGTGCTGTCCACAGGGAAAGGAGGAAAGGCAGCCTTTGCACCCAGGGCTAATCCCACTGTTTTGGAAGTGCCCCTCCCACCTTTGCGGCATGGTTCCAAGCGCTGGTGGGGAATGTGCTCTCAGCCCTACAGAACTACTGATGTGAAAGAGGGGATTGTTAGATCACCTGGTGCCTGGGAGGAAGCAGGGCCGAGCCTGTGATCTTCCCAGTGGATGGGAACAAGTGTCACCCCTTTGAATTGTGTGAACCAAAGCCTCAAGGGCGTGGCCCTAATCAGGCCGCCCCAGCCCTGCTTCAAGGCCAAGACCATGCCTGGGTACCCAGGGTAGGGGAGGTGAAAGGACCATGGGAACGCCTCTGACCTCACAGTGCCCTCCCAGCCCATGCGCACCCTCCCCCATCAGTCTGGTTGCTGGCCTGTACTTCAGGGGTCTTGCTCTACCAAGATGCTCTGGACAACATCCAGCTACTTCCAAGGCCATAGTGTTCTCCTTCGGGTCCTCCTAGGGTCCCCCTAGGTCTCTGGCTGCCCACTGGGCTCATGGAGCTGAGGGTATCCAGGATAAGGAGTGGGCAGCGGAAGAGGGTTGTTAAGGAAACCGGTAGGTAGATGGAGTCGATTGGTATTGCTTGATGGCTGGGACTGTCCTCGGGAAGGCCAGAAGACCTTTACTATCAAAATGATTCTTTTGAACCCAGCTCTGCCCCACCCTCTCCCAGCCCCCTTCCCTGGGTCTTAAAAGGAGACTTTAATCAGTGCCCACCCCAAGATCCCAGAGGAGCAGGGAGACCTGTCTTGTCCCACTCTCACCTTCAGAAGTCTGAAAAGCCCTCATCCCCCTCCTCTGCCTAGGTTCCCTTCCTGTGCCTGCAGAGAGGGGCTGGTCCTTCCCCTCGGTGCTGGCTTTAGTCACAATGCCTCAAAAGACGTGGAACCCAGGCTGACAACAGTCCCAACTGCTAATGTTTTTCTTTCATTTTGCTTTCTAAAAGCAGTTGTTATACTGTTCATAACATTGTATAGTTTAATTTCATGTCATTTTGGATCTTATATAAAATGTGAGAATTTGGATTTTTAAAAAGAATGACTCCATTTTAGATAGCCCTTTTGATGTTAATATATAGTGAGTCCAATGTATGCTTTAGAAGTAAAGACATTGACCTTCACAGACCAAAGCACAGTTTGTTCTGGTCATTCTTCAGAGGGGAATGTTGGGACGTGGAGAGGGAGTGAGGTGTGCAGTCCAGGGTGGCAGGCTTGGGATTGGGACATAAGGCTGGGTTCGAATGTTTTGAACATTCTGTTTGTGTGACTTTGGGCAAGTCACTTAACCTCTTTGGGACTCAGTTGCCTCATCTATAAAATGGGGAGGTTAACCCTTGCCTTGCTTGGTTCTTGTGAGAATTAAGTGGAATCGCATACGGCGGCCCTGGTGGGGAGGCTGTGACGATGCTGACGGTACCAACTGCACGACACTTGGGATCCTTGGGCTGTGACCTCTTGACATCCTTGGGGTTTAACTGCAGCCCCTGTAAAGGGAGCTGATCTGTGAGGGACCAGCAGCTCATGGATGGTCAGAAGCTGGGCACTGGGCCTGGTAAGCAGGAGAGCTTGCTTAGCCCCTGTGGAAAATCAGGGTCTGCCTGGAGCAGCCTACAGGCGCCGCCCCCGAGGATCACACGCTCTCACCCCACTCCTGCTCACCCTGTTGCACGGTGATCCATCTGCATGTCCAGCCCAGCCGCCTGCATCTCAGCCTTCCTGCACCCCTCTTCTGTCCCCTATCCTGTCCCGCAGTGGGCCAACTGCAACTCAGGCTCCTGTTTCTCAAAGGCACGGGTGGAGGTGGGGAGAGGAAGGTAGAAGCAACTCCCCCCAGGTCTGAGAGCCAGTGGAGGGTGGTGAGGAGGGACCCCTGCCCTGAAGGTAGGGGTGGAGGTGAGGGTAGAAAGAGGACAAGGAGCTACCCACACCGCAGAGAGCTCAAAAATGGCTGCAGAAGTCTTAGTGGAGAGGCCAGGGGGGACCCAGGATGTGATCAGGACCCCATGGTCCTCTTACTCCCTCCACGTGTGGCCATAGGAGGACTCTGCCCTTGAGAAGCCGTGTGCAAGCGTCTACCTCTCAGCGAGGACGCCCAGGGCCCCTTGTCCCTGTGCCCGGCTTGAATCCTGGCTTCCTTTCTAGTTCAGTGACCTTAGGCAAAACCCACCCACCTCGCAGAGACTCCTGGAAAGCACTGGCACGTGTTGGGTGCTTTATAGCTTCAGGTTGCTCTTCCTGAACAGATGGTGTTCTGCGTGTGCCAGGGGCCAGAGGAGCCCTGGATGGGCCCACATGGAGGGTGCAATGACTTTTTCTTCCTTTGTCCCCACCTTGCCTCCCCTCACAAAGCAGTGGGGCTCCCACCTGGGCCAAAACCAGGGCCATGAATGGAGCCCTGGCCTGGGGGCCTGCGTGTTCAGGCTCAGGTCTTAGACCTTTGATAACAAGTGATCACAGGCAGGCTCTGTTCCTCTTGGGGTCTTGATTCCATCTGAAGCAGAGGTCTTGACCTCTGATCTCTAAGGGTCCTTAGAGACCTGTCGCTCTGATTCTGGGAAGGTAACCGGATCAACCCGTGGCCCCTATTCCCCTTCCTGCCTCTCTCGGCCTCCAGTCTGCTCCCCACTTGTCTCATTCTGGTCTCTCTTGATTGTAAGTGACAGAAACAGCGCAAACTGGCTTAAGCAGCCACACATTGTACCTGGCCACACACACAGGTACGTCTCCCACCTACCTGCCCAGGAGCCCCACCGCTTCCTGTGTCCCATAGCTGCTGTGAGGCTCCATCTCTTAGAGCATGGAATTTTCATGGGGGAACTTCAGGTGCTGTGGCTAGGGCTACAAACTAGCACTATCACCTTTAATCTCCGGGTAATCATTCCCTTTGCCCCAACCACTGACAGGATGGGAAGAACGTGGTACCTTGGGGTGAGGGGTGACATGTGGATGAGGGCCAGAGGAGCGAGAGTGAGAGGCTGACTTAAATTCACACTCTGGAGTTAATAATTTCCCCTTCCTGGGGAAAGAGGCACTGCTGGGTGGGGTGGGGGGTCCCTTTTCCTGGGTCCTCGAAGTCATTGCCAGAGCAAGCTGGGCCACTAAAGACAGCTTCCCTAGGGAGCCCATCATTTGACGGCTCTGTCAGACTCCCACTGTGCGGCTGGCTCTGTGCTCGGCCTCCCAGGGGGGCAGTGGGAGAGGACCCTGCTCTCCAGGGGTGGAGCCTGTGCTCGTGAACCACTGTGGCAGCGCTGTGCTGTCGTAGTTAAGAGCACAACAGTCAGGCCTGGGGGAGTCCCGCCTCTGCCACTCATCAGCACCAAAGCTTTGGGAAGGTTTTTGGACCTCTTTGGGCCTCATTTTCCTCATCTGTGAAATGGAGCCATTAATGCTCTCTTCTGGGCTTAGGGTGAGGGTCCCGTGAAATGACCTGAGTGGAGTGTTTGCCACATAGTAGCCACTCAGGAAAGCAGAGGACTGGGAGGTCAGGGGCAGAAGGGAGCCAGCCTAGCTCTCCTACCTGAGCGTCAGGGCTCTCCCACGCGCACCCTGCTACACAAGACCTTTCCCATCCACCAGCTGGTCTGAGCCTCATACCATCTCCATGAGATGGGCAGGGCAGACCTGAGGAAGTGTTTTGTGCTGATCCTTGAGAAGTCCAGGGGCTTCCCAAAGCCGTACGCTTAGTGATGAGAGAGGCCTGGCATTGTGGGGTCTGGCTAGGTGGGGGGATAGGCGGCGGGGTGGGACCGCCTGGGCTCTGAGCCCACAGACCTCCAGCTTCAGCCACTGAAGCCCGGGGCTCTGGCTCCAGCCCACTCTTTGCAGGCCAGGAAGCCGGGAACAATGGCCGGGACTGGGGCTGGCACGAGGGCTGGCCATGGAAGCAGGAAAGCTCTTCACCAGCAGGCAGAGGGGGCAGCCAGCCCTCGGGCCTGCTCTCAGCTCCTTGAGGGACTGCAGCCTCCGTTTTCTGTCCTGCCATCTGTGCAGAGGCAGCTCCATAGAGAGCCTCCACCAGACCTCCCAGTCCCCAGCCTCATCCCTCCTCCAGAGCAGGCCCCAGACAGGACCATGGACTGCTCAGGCCTTGGAAATTTGCCCAAAGCCTCTGCGCCTGGGCCGGGCTCGCCTGTGATAAGCTCCGCATCCCATCCTCAAGACGGTGCTTTCTTTGTTCCTTGAAGGTCATGCCTCCAGGAAAAGCCTTGGCCCGCTATTGATTTTTGCAGATTCTGGCAGGAATGCCCAGTCCTCCTTTGGGGCCCTGAAAAGGAGGTCGAGGGGAGGGGCAGAGGTGGGCTGCGGCCCGTGGGGTCTCCCTCTGCACTATGCGTGTGTGTCCATCCCCACTCTGGGTCTGCATTCCTGCCTTTGTTCATCCATAAGCATCACTGAGCACCTGCTGTTTGCCAGACACTGAGCTGGCGCGGCAGAGCATGAAGGTAGAACTTCAGATGAGAGAGTTTTGAGGTTTTCATGTATCAAAAGGTAGGGTCAGAAATGTCAAAGCTGCTGGTATTTAGTACAAAACGTTACCTGTGAGAGTCCTCCCCGACCCTCACCCCGTTCTCCCTGAGCTAGCACCCTTACTCCACCCCTGATCCTCCCCATTGCCAGCCCCAGGGCGAAGGTATGTGTTTTGCGTGTTACTTTGTAATAAACACAACTATTACTTTGTAGTAGTATCATTTAGTCCATGCCCGTGTGTTGGTTCTGGGAGGCCCCAGGCCCCATTCCTGAGTCCCAGATCCTGTTAGAGAGATAAGAGGGGCTGGCGAGTGCAGTATTTCCTAAGAGCCTACGGTGGGCCAGAGGCTATGAGTTAGTCCCCCTGAAACAGCTACGGTTCCCGTCCTCATAGTCTTGGGGAAGAAATGGGGAGAAGGGAGGATTTGAGAGAGGTCTGCCTGGAAGAAAGGGTGAGGTTTGGGTAGGAAGAGATGGGGAAAGCATTTCAGGTGGGAGGAAGGCATTGACTAAAGGTTAGGAGGCAGACAGGAGCCTGGGTGTTTGAAACAGCAAGGAGACTGGTGATGCCGTTGTGGGTAGGGGTAGCGCATGGAGGCCCAGGGCCTGGGTACTGGATTGGGATCAGGCCAGGAAGTCCTGGAGGTGAGGCCATGGGGGCTGGGCTGTCCCCAAGGCAATGGCCACAGGGAGGATTTCTACTGTGATCTCTCTATGAGGAGCAAAGAGCCCCCTGAGGCTGAGGGAACTTCCAGGCCGGGAGACAGTGGCCCAGGCTGGGTGGCTTCTCTCCATCTCTTGGGATTTTCAACCTGCAGATTCTGCCACTGCCAGTAACTCCAAGAGAACTTTCTGGTGGAACATCTTCTCCTCTCTCTAAGCTCAGGTCGAATGTCCCCACTGGTTTCCCCCCGACTCTTGGCGTGCATCTCTCTCGTAGCAGAAAGGCAGTAGAGTATGGTGGCCACAGGCTCAGGGGGTCAGGCAGGCTGGCTTCAATTCCCAGCTCTGCCAATCACCAGCTGTGTGACCGTGGGCCAGTCATTTAGCCTTTCTGAGTTCATTTCATCATCTGTAAAATGGGTCTAAAACTGCCCACCTCCTGGGTACTGCAAAGTGCTTAATATTGATACATCGCCTTTGCACGTAAAAAATAGCAAGTGCATGCTAAATCAGACTTGTTAATGCGCGTCTGCTCTGTATTTCCTTTATTCTTGGGCACATATTTTTATAGCTACGAAATTAGGATTCAGTGTACAACTGGTGAGGAAGGACCTAATCAAATTCCTAGGCTTGAGGAACATGATCCAGGTGTGCTCACATTCTCACCTTCTGCTTTCAGGTTTGAATCAGCTGGGTTTACCTCTCTCCTACTGGACTAGAAGTACCTCTAAGGCAGGCAAGCCGTCTGGTCTGTGTCCCAGCACCCAGCATGGGGTCTGGTGAGGCCTTGAATGTCTGCTGGGCCAAATTCCCAGAGGGACTTGTCCAGTTATTCAGTGTCAAGGAAGCAGGGCCACGAGAAGACACACGGGCGCTTGATTCCCTCTGGTATCTCAGCACGCTCTCTGGAGCTCCCTGACTGCCCCCAGTCTCACACAGGCCAGGACTCCAGCATCTCTGCTATGAGCCTTGGGCAAATCTATTTCTCTCTGAGCTGTCATGTTGGAGGGGACACTCAGGGCTGAAGAATGTGGCTCTCACACCTCAGGGGCCTTCGCCAATGGCTTCCCAAGGTTCAATCCAGGTGGACTGCCCCTGGGCTTGGAGGAAAGTGCTTCTTCCTGCATGAAATGGCAGGAAGCTGGATACCTCCTTGACAGGCCCCCAAGGAGGAAAGAGCTCTGATCTGCTTACCACTTCCCATCCCCTCCTCCCCACGCTCCTGTCTCCTGCCCTGTGGTCAGCAGAGCCCCATACTTCAGGACAGAGAGACAGACTCCTTCCCTCACCTCGGTATAAGGGTGATGATCTCCAACACCACCCCCAAAAGAAATTAAAATCAGCTTCGAATTTGTAAGGCAGGCTCTGTCTGCATATCAGACAACAAAACAACTCATTTCCTTGTTTATTACCCAAGGTTGAACAAAAGACCCCCATTCTGGGAAATAACTTATTCTACGAATATTGAGCACAAACTATATGTGAGTACTGTGGCAAGTGCTGGGACTGAATTTGAGTCCTGGGTTCTGGTTTTGGCTGGAGCCTTTCCCTGATCTGGGCCTCAGTTTTCCCATCTGTGAAGTAGAGTAGCTTTGGTTCTGCTCACTCTCCTGGGTGCTTATGGAGTATGAGGCCTGGAGGAGGTGATGTGTTCTAACCAGTATAACACAGGGTCCAGAGGTGAGGGGCTGGTATTATTGTTTTAAACTCCTTCCACCTGAGACCAGGCTTGCATCCACTAGGTGCTCAGTAAATATTAGTGGAAGGGGATGAGGAGGATGTAAGTCAGGGTTTCCTAACCTTTGTGGGCACTGACTCGCCTGAGAATCAGATGAAAACAAGGAGACTTTCCATGGAAAATGCACATGTGGGTGGACCCACGGTTTTGCACATGATTTCAGAGGGTTCGTGGATCCCTGAGGCCTCAGATCCTAGCACCAGAAGTCCTGTTCAAACAGTTCTTGAGCTTGGTGGCTATTTACCCTGATCTGGGTCTGTCCTTGCAGACTGGCCACAGGTGGGATGGTATTTGGAAGGTCCTGGAGCTAAATGCTGATGCTGGCGGCTCTAACACCCAGCCACGCCGAGACACTCTTCTTTAGCCCAAAACTTTGAGCAGGGTTATTCTGGACCTGGCGCAGGAGCCCCACGGCTGTCCCCAGCACATCAGGCCTCCTTTCTGTAGGTTGGTAGGCAGATGAGGGCTAGTCCTGAAGCTATGTGAATAGAGCAGATAACTTTTTGCTTACATGGTATGTTCATTGGCGGTGCTTTGGGGAGAGGAAACTTTCTTCTCTGAGTGGGCTTGGGCACCTCATCTTACTTCCACACTCAGTTGCTTCACAGGGAATAGAGACCATAGGCCAACCCTCCAGGGCCTGATTCCACTTCTTCAGGGGAACCCTGGGCCCAGGGAGGCCCCCAGCACACACTGGGATGGCAAGGGCTTCTGAGAGAGGTGTCTAAAATCCCTTTCGAGCCCCCTCTTTTCTCTTTAGGGCTCAAGTTCAGAGTCTGAGGTGGAAGGGGCTTTATTGTAGGGTTATGAGCAGGGGAACGGGGTCACAAAGGAAAACTAATTCTCAGGCAGGCCTGCCTCTGTACCTCATCCCTGGCGGGGCCCTGGGGCCTAGACCCTAATTCTCTACCTGGGGTCACCAGACATCTTTCCCAACTCCCCCCCACCGCCACCAGTCCTCCAGGAGTTGGCAGGAGGCAGGTAAGGGCAAGACATCCTGAGGTCCTGAGGTCCTGACCCTCCCCCAGCCCCTGCACCACACATACACACACACACACACACACACACACACACACACACACACACACACACACGGGTGTGGTGCCTCCTTATGGAGCATAAGGTTTATTTCCAGTCAGGCTAAACTCTTAGGGAGATCGGTGCTGCCACCATACACCCTCTGTCCTGCTGGGGACCCTGAGGTGGCATGGTTCGGCAGCCTGGGGATCGGCCTCCTTTTCACAGATCAACGCCAGGGGGTCATCAGGTAGTTGACACGACTGTGGAAAGAAACAGGTGAGGTGGGGGCCTCTAGGATGTCCTGGGGAAAAATCAGGCTGTCCTTCTCTAGGCCTTCCCCACCAAACCCACCTTCCTGCCCTCGAGGCTCTGAAAACACAGCTTCTGTCCTGTCTCTCTATGGCTCAAGAGCCCTCAATGGCTCCCTATTACCTTTAATATATTTTTGGCTGGTCTGTTTGACTTTCGAGCCCCACTTCCAGTTTGCCTCATCTTTATCTCCCGTGAGCTTTACTCACTTTTCAATCATTTAGTGAGCCTACTCTGGCAGGCATTATATAGTAGTTAAAAAAAAAAAAGCTTTCCCTTGTGTGTGCACAGGGTGGGTGAGAGAAGGCAAACTTTCATCAATAATTATAATACAATAGCCTGTGTGCTCTAAGATGGAGAGGGATGCACATACGGAGACCAACTGGAGGGGGGTTGGAGCTGGAGGGGAAAGGCAGAAGGTCAGAGAAGACTTCAAGGACAATGGGACACCTGGGCTGGGCTTTAAAGTGTAAGGAGGAGTTTTCCAGGCAGAGGCAGAAAGATCACGTAGGTGCTGAAACAGCACAAGCAAAGATATGGAGTGTTTGGTTGCTTGGTTTGGGTTGCACGCAGGAGTCTGGTACTGCTGAAGTGTAGGGAATGGGGCTGGAGAGGTGGGAGATGGCCAAATTATGAAGGTGCTTGAATATCTTGCATTCTTCTCCTGGGAACACTTGTCCCAGCCCTTACCACTTCACC
This sequence comes from Leucopleurus acutus, assembly GCF_964270905.1. Taxonomy (NCBI): domain Eukaryota; kingdom Metazoa; phylum Chordata; class Mammalia; order Artiodactyla; family Delphinidae; genus Leucopleurus; species Leucopleurus acutus. The sequence goes on from NC_139162.1 coordinate 27,114,340, forward strand.
TGTTTCCTGGAAGGCAAATTCTTGGCTCCTTACATTATATTTCTTATATGTCTGTTTACTCTTCCAGTCCCTGCTCTTCTCCTAGGTAACCCCGCCCCCCAATCCCCCTAACCCCCGTCTTTGCCTTTTGGCCTCCTCTGGGCCAAATCGGGAGGGAAAGGCACTCTACTCCCTCCATCTCCCAGTGGGCTGCACTTTTGCCTGGCGAAGATCTCTCCAGCGGAAGACCTTCGCGCCCCCCTGACATCATCCGGGAGGGTACCAATCCTCTGGCGCCTCCCTCACGAGGGCCCGCGCGCTGCCCGACTGGGGGGCGTGGCCAAATGTGGGGTGGGGTCGGGGTCATTTCCCACCCGCCCCCCCCCCCCCCACTGCAGTTGGAGCCCTACCTGTAGATCGAGCCGAAGCGTCGGATAGCATTCCTGCAAAAGAGAGAGGAGGGTGAGGCCGAGGTGAGGAAGGGTGACCCTTTCTGGGAACAAACACATCGGCAGGCGCCATCCCACCAAGATTACACTGCACCTTCGCCCCACCTTAACTCCTCCACTCTGAAAGGTGGAGTTGCTAGGGACTGGATGACAGGATGTTCCGTTTGGTAGGAATTAAACATTTAGTCATTTTGAAATCGCAATTTTCTTGTGGTGTTTTGGAGCCAATCAATTCTTCCTAGGTCTCACATTTTCAAGGGCCACTAGGTATGCGGTGGTGAAAGCAGCCAAGACCCCATTCTCCTTCCGCCAGGTATGGGGCCCCCGGGGTCTGTGGGGTCACTTACAGGGAGTCGAAAGGCAGGGGCTTCTGTCCATAGCGATCCAGGCTGGGATTCTGGTTAAGACAGAACTGGGGCGGGCCAGAGGAATGCGGGGGGGTCCACTGAGTAGAGGGGACACGGACTCCCCCGCCGAGGCCCCGCACAGCACTCTCTGCTGGGGATCTTGGCCCTGGGCACTGGGAGACCTTACTCTCGGTCTCCTCTCCCCCTCCCCGACCCCGTGTTAGCCGCTTCTCTCCCACCCCTGCCCCGCCAGGGACGGAGCAGTGCGCCTACCTACCCGCCAGTTCTGGGTCACCTCCGGCTTCAAGTACCGCACCGCATTGCCGCTGAAACTCTCGACTGCGGAGAGAGCGCCCACATCTGGCACCCCGGCCAGCCCAGAGCAAGCCCCGCCCCTACTCTTACCTGAGCCCCGCCCCTAGATCAAGCCACGCCCACGCCTGCTCCTAGAACCAGTCCCCCCTCCGGACTAAGCTCCGTCAGTCCCAGAACCAACCCTGCCCTCCACCTCCACCACACTGGCTCCCACTGGCTCGGACCTGGCCCCGCCCCCTCCCCAGGACTAGCCCTGTCTCTATGAACCTCAATCTGTCTGGGTCCAGCCCGCTCTTGAGTGCCCCAGCTGCTCCTATCTCCTAGACCTGTCTTTGTCAGAGCCCACCCCCGAAGACCCCCGCCCGCGGTCAGCGCTCGGGGTCAGGGCTCTAGGGACCCAGCGGCCCAGTTGTCTCTCCCACACTAAGGCATCCTGCCCGCCGGTGGACTGACCCTTCTTGCTCGGGCAGGGCAGCTTGCATTCGCCGGCAGAGGACACGAAGCGGGACCAGTCCTCGATGGCGCGCGTGAAGGTGGGCCAGTCGACCCTGTTGATGCCCGGTGCGATGGGCGCCAGCTTTCCCTCGCGGCACCTATTTCGGAGCCTCTGGCTGCTCGCCGTGATGTCCTGCCAGGACGAAGGGAGTCAGGGCGCGGGGGGAGGCACTTGAACCATCTGACCCAGGGGGTTCCTGAAGCCCCTGAAGGAGATGCGAAGGGGGTAGGGTCCCAAGCTGGTAGCTGAGGAAGTGCGTGGGAGTAGAGCCCAGCATTCGAGGTGCTTGGGGCTGGGTGCACGCGGGACCTTCAGGTCCCCAGAGCAAACCCAGGGCCAGGGGCAAAGGACACTCACCAAGCACTGCAGGGATTTGTTGGGGACACTGAGGAGTGTGAAGTAGGCATTGTCAAAGTCATCTAAAGGAGAAAGAGAAAGGGAGGAGTCCACCAGTGGTCACAGGCCCACACAGGAGAGGTTTGGTCCACACTGCTTTAAAAGGTTTTTGAAATACTTGACAACTTAAAAAAAATCTAAGATCAAGTGGATTTTTACTTAACACACCCCATTCAACAAAACAAACTCCAAATAGATAAAAAATTTCAATGTAAAATAATGAAACCATAGACGTACTAGAAGAAAACATGGATAAATTTCTTTATAACCTTAGGGTGGGGGAGGCCTTACCAACTCTAATTCAAAATCAGGTAGCCTAAAGAAAATGTTGATAACTTGGACTACATAGAAATAAACTTCTGCATGGCAACATAAGGAAACATAAGGAAAGTCAAAAGACAAATGGGAAAAGAATATTTCCATTTATTTTGTAGATAAGGTGCAATTTCCCTAATATTGAAAGAATTCCTATAAATCAAGAGAAAATAGAATAAAATAAAACAAAATAGAAGAAAAAGAGAAAAAAAGAAAAATAGGTAAACAGTCTGCACAGGTAGTTCACACACAAACACAAGAAATACAAATGGTCCCTAAACTATGAAAAGACACTCAGCTTCATTCATAATAAGATGCATGCATATTCAAACTACATTGATACCAATTTTTCATATCAGATTGGAAAGAATCCAAAAGTTAGTGCAGTTATCAGAAACAGGGCCATTGCCATATGTTGCCAGCGGAGGGGGGGGGGTGTATAAATTGATTCGAGTCTACGGAAAGAAATTGGCATTATCTATTGGAATTATAAATACACATACCTTTTGACCTTATAGTCCCACTTCTGGGAATTTATCCTACTTCACAGTTGCACAACTGGGAAATGATGTGGGTAGAAAGTTTACCCATTTCAGCATAGTTTGCAATAGAAAATGATTGGAAATAACTCAAGAGTCTGTCATTAATGGACTGGTTAAATAAACTATGATACATCCTCACTATGCCTTGATTAAAAATCAGTAGAGGAAGTTCTTGATTCAAACCCTTCCAAGGTGCAGAAGAGTATATGCCTTTATATGGCTTTAAAGCCTAAAATTGAGACGATTGGAGGCAAAGAAGAATATAGATTCGGGTCATCACCTAACCAAGTCATCAAACGTAGCATCATGAATAGTGGGATAATGACATTATGTGCCTCCTTCTGAGCCATCATGGCAAATATGGCCTCCAACACCTGTGAAACCTTCTACAATCAAGCTTCTACATCTATCTTCTATTTCCCAGAAAATAGACTATCAAGGTAGACAACACCATAAAGAAACAGTCACTCAAATTCACAGTGTAGGACTCCTCTACAATAAAACTGTTTTGGACTCTTTAAAAAGTTAATATTATGAGGGAAAAAGGGAAAGTGGGTAGACTGTTTTAGACTAAGATCCAAGAGACATGACAACAAATTACAAGGTGCAATCCTAGATTGAATCCTGGTTCCAAAAGTTTTTTGACAGCTATAAAGGACATCTTGGGGAAAACTGGGGATGTTTTAATATGGACTGAATATTAGATATTAGGGAATTATTTTTAACTTTCCTAGATGTGATAATGGTATTGAGGTTGTTTCTATCATTGGGAACTGCTTGCTAAAGTGTGTGTGTGTGTGTGTGTGTGTGTGTGTGTGTGTGTGTGAGAGAGAGAGAGAGAGAGAGAGAGAGAGAGAATGAAAACAAATGTGTCAAAACATTAATTGAAGCAGGTGGAAGGTAATGAATGTTCATAGTATTAGTCTTTCAACCTTCCTCTATGTTTGAATATGTTCCTAATAAAAAAAGTTGGGGAGGAAGAGAATAGGTTGTATTTACAGTAGTAAACAATGGAAGGATTCAGCAGCAGCTCAGAGTGGTTACCTGTAAGTGGGGATGGCGGGGGAGGAGTGAGAATTTTTAAAATGTACATTGTTACAGCATTTTGAATTTTGAAACTGTGACTCCATTGCTTTTATTAAAAACATACTTGCAATAATCAAGAGCTCTCCCTAAAAATCGAGACTCTTGGCCTCTCCTGGAAGCCAGGAAATTGGTAGAACTGTGCTGACCTTTCCCACACAGTATCAGCAGGACCCCATAGCTGCTCCCCTTTGGAGGGGGGTGTTGGGACTCCACCTCACCTTTCACCCCTTCCCCCCACTGCGTCCCCACCCACTTCCTGTATTTGTGTTTCCCATCCTGGCCCTGCAGGGGTCTCTGTGGGGCCTCTGGAGATCTCCCTATAGTCTCTGACACCCTCACTCCACCTGCCACCGGGGTCTGAACCTGGGTATCACCCTGGACTCCTCACTCTTGCCCCTCTACCCACACTGGTACAAATCGTGTTACTTTATCTCCTAAATACCTTCCAAATCCCTCCCCTGTGGCCAGACACTATCACTACTTCCTGAAGACTGTAGTCCCTCCCAGTGTCCTAATCACTCACCCTCCCCCCCATCATCCGCTTCTAGTCTCTCTGGGTCACCCACTCCCCACGGCCCCAATGCTCGGACCTCCTTCCTTCTTAAAGTCTTCAGAGGTTCTTATCTACCTCCCCAGGAAGCCCAGACCCCTGAGATTAGCCCTCCCTGAGCTGTGTCCTCCTCCTCAGCCACAGCTCCTGCTGCCCCCGCACTCCTTATCCTCCCACCTAAGCACGCCCCTCAAGTTCACCAACACCTCACGCAGCTTTTCCCCTCCAGGCCTCTGCAGGTGCTATTCCCGCTAGCTGGAGCGCCTTTGTTCCAGGCACAGTGTCAGGCACAAAGCAAGCAATTAATAAATGTGCTGGAATGAGTGAGTGTGGGTGTCTGTGTGGCACCGCTATCTCCATCCCCAAGCTTCTCAATCGATGAAGGGTTCTTCCTTAGCCCCGTGTGGCCTTTTACCCCAAAGGCTCCCATGTCCACCTCTCTTTCATGACAAGTGTCTTTCTCTTCCTTTTTCAAAGGGAGAGATGATTGGGCAGAAGTTGTTATTATTGCTATTATTATTCCTCCTCCTCCTGCAACTGTTGGCCTCTGCACAGTTCCCTCTCCATTAATAATACTAACATTATTGTTGAGCACATATTACGTGCCAGGCACTGCTCCAAGTGCTTTTCAAGCCTTATCTCATTTTAATCTCAAAATAGCCCTGACAGGCCGGCACTGTCAGCATCCCCATTTTACTGATAAGGAAACAGAGGCTCAGACCTGGAGGATACCCAGACAGGGAGGAGCAGAGCTGGGGCAACTCCCTTTACCCCTTTCACCTGCCACTCATGGTTTCTCCCTCCGAGATCTCTCTCCTCCAAACCACCCACGCCATCCCCGAAGGCCCAAAGGGGCTGGTGGTGGCCAGGTGGCCTGACCTTTGCTGCAGTAGGTGGTGGACTGGCAGTGCTCGTCGGAAAGGCAGGCCCTGACGGAGTCCATGTCCATGCGGCGCAGGCTGGGCAGGGCTGGGTGGTAGAGCTGCTGCTTCACGCCGGCCAGCTTGTTGCGCCGCCGTGCCATGGGCAGCAGGGTGGCCGGGGATGCGTACACATGGGTGGAACCGTCCTCCCAGGGCACCAGGTTGATGATGCAGGCCATGGCTTGGGGGGCAGAGACACCCCAACCAGACACCCTTCTGTGTGGGAACACAACCTTGGCCAGTGCCAATTTGTCTACTCGTCCAACAGGTACTGACCACCTACTGTGTGCCAGGAGCTATGGTGGGTTCAGGGCCGCTCAAATACACACACACACACACACACACGGGATGTGCTGAGGACCTCGGCAGAGGTCAGTACAGGGGATGTGTGTCTGAGGAGGCTGGAGGATTCAGCGAATGGTCTAAAAAGAGATGTCATTTGTGTCTGTTCTTCAATAATGAGCAGGAAGCGGCAGCAGCAGCAAGTGGATTCACAGTTGAGCTCAGTCTGCCTCTGGGTAATTAATTATGGGCTTCTGGCCTTAGCTAAGGTATCTGGCATTTACTCAACATTCTACAGGGAGACATAGAAAGGTTTTAAATAAGGGGAGAGACCTGATAGACAGGAACTAGAAAAAATATGGCTGGTTCCCCAGTGCTTCGTTTTAAAAAGTGGATATTCCCAGAGCCTTTGAGTCATTTAAACTTTAGTGAGAATTTGTTGAGTCCCGTTGCTTTCTTCCTGACCCCAGTTGGAGGTGAGAGATGGAGGTGGTAGGGAGGTGGGCAGGTGGAGAGAGGACCTTGGGCCATGGAGGAGCACAGAGAGGGCATGGCAACCAGATGGGGAAGCCGGCTCGAAGGCTGGGCCTTCGTGGGGAAGGGACAGGGAAGTGGGAAGTGGGGGTAGAGGGGAGGGAGGGCTCCCTGCTCCTGGTCCGCCACAGTGGTACCTCACCTGCAGGCTATGGGCCCCAGGTGCACAGGCTTACAGGGATTTTCCGCTCTTCCGACTGCTCGATGGGGAAAAGAGGCAGGGAGATGGGCCGAGGCCCAGTGCCTTATGAGGCAGTAGGAGAATAAAGGGACATTCTGCGGAGACAACGCCCATTGCAGCCTGATTGTGAGGGCACCAGCTCCTCGGCAACCATGACAACCGGAGGCTCCGAGGAGAAGAGCCTGCTGCCAGGGGTCCTTGCACTGGCCCCCTCTTTCAGCCTTCCTGAAGGATGCTGTCTCCCAGGCCTCACACCAGCTGGGCATGTTGGGAAAATCAGACAAGGAGCTGGGTCTCCCTGGGGGTGGCCATGCCAGGGCTGGCCAGGGCCGGCCAGGGCAGGCTGTGTGACCCTATACTACTTACTGTCTGTCTCTGGGCCTCAAAGCTCCCATCTGTGTTAGGCAAGGGCCCCCGGCCCTGCCGGGAGGAGTGCCTGTGAGCTGGCAGGGCTCACGGACACTTGCTCCCCTCCTCACAAGCCTCACGGAAGAGGGCACTGCCCTGCCTGCCAGTCCTTGAGTCTCCAGAGGTGGCGATTAGTGGCTTCCAGGATCCAGGGTCAGCATAAGGGGATCAGGGAGAGTGGTGGCCTCAGCAGGACAGGGATTAGCAGGTGATACTCTCCCTGCAGGCCTGCAGCCTCCCTCCCACCTTCCCAAAAAAGTGAGGTCATGAGGTCCTAAGCCCAGCACCCTGAAGCCCTGGGGCCTGACCACCATCAAGGTCAGAACCACCGGGGGACTTCCCTGGCGGTCCAGTAGTTAGGACTAAGCGCTTTCACTGCCGTGGTCCGGGGTTCAATCCCTGGTCAGGGGACTAAGATCCCACAAGGCTCGCAGGGAGGCCAAAACAAAAAAAAAAGAACCACTGGAGGTGGACCCTGTCCCCCCATCCCTGTGAGGAAACCCTGGGGAGACTCTTAACTTATTTGCATATCTTGGCACATGCTTTTGCATACACCTGCCCAAGTGCTGAGCCTGCTGGGCCCGGGCACCCCTACTGTGAGATTCAAGTAGGATTTGGCTCCCTATTTGCTTCTCCTACAGTGCCCCATCCAGCCCCAGAGCAGCGTCCCCAAGTCCCACCCCTTAAAGAAAACTTTACCTGAACTTCATTCACCACCCCATCGCAATTTTTTTTAACTCTTTTAAAGTTAAAAATACAACAAAATCCAGAAAGTGCATAAATATATAATGTAACTCATAATTTTATAAAGTGAGACCCTGTGTAACTACCAGTCAGGTCAAGACATGGGTACTACTTTGCAAAACAGTGTAACAGTTTCTTAAAAAGTGAAACATAAATTTACCATATGACCCAGCAATTCTACCCCTGGGAATCTTCCCAAGAGACATGAAGATATATGTCCACACAAAGACTTGCATGCAGATGTTCATAGCAGCATTATTTATAATAGCCAAAATGGGGAAACAACTTAAGTGTCCATTGACTAGCGGATGGGTAAACAAACTCTAATATATCTATGCCATGGAAACCGACAGTATGCCATGGAATACTCTTGGGAATTAAAAAGAAATGAATTATGGATACGTGCTACAATGTAGATGATCATCAAAACATTATGCTAAATGAAAGAAACCAGACACAGAAACACTCCACATATTATATGCTCCATTTATATAGGATGTCTAGAAAAAGCACATGTTTAGAGACAGAAAGCAGATTAGTGGTTGCCTGAGGCTGGTGGGGGGAATGGGGAGTGATTCTAACCAGCATGAGGGATCTTACTAGGCTGATGGAAATGTTCTGAAACTAGATATTGCATAGCTCAGTAAATTTACTAGAAATCATTGAGTTGTACCCTTAAAACTGGTGAATTTTACAGCATACAAATTACATGACAATAACGTTGTTTTAAAAAATTGATGTCAGCTAAAGAAAGCAAGTTAGGACCCCGCCAGCCCCTAGAAGCTTCCGCATACGCCTTCTCAGTCCCACCTCCTGCAAGAGGTAACCACTCTCCTAGCCGTGTAGTATAACCACTGCTTTTCTTTATAATTTTACTACCTATGTTTGCAGCCATAGATAAGACAGACTAATTGTGCCCTATTTGAGCTTTGTACGCATGGGCCATTGGGGTCCTTTCAGTCTGGCTTCTTTCCCTCCGTATATATGCACACGAGAGTCATCCAACAGGGGTGGAGCTGAGGTTCGTTCATTTGCCTCACCCTAGAGCTCATTACTCTTCAGCCAGGCCCACGTGACTCTGACCACTGGCCGGTCTCCATGCCCCCAGGTTGCCGAGCCTTGGGGCACAGGTCAGCCTCCGCTCACACCGTGGTCCCATGTGGCCAATCCTCCCCCAACACACTCAGCCGTCTTGGGTGCAGCAAACCCGGCTTCCTGGCTCTTCCCCTACCCCACCAGCAGCTCTTTCAGTCTCCTTTCCTAGCTCCTCCTCCTTTTCCCAACTTCGAAATGTGCCAGTGTGCTCCAGGCATCATCTCTGGTCCTTCTCTTCTTTACTTTTGATTCAATGAGTCCTGTGGCTTTAAGCATCATCTATAAGCTGAGCTGATGCCTCCGAAGTTTCCATCTCCAGTCGTCCACCTCTCCCAGACTCCAGACAGCCCCCACCCCGCAAAACACACCTCTCACCACCTGGTGCACATTTCCACTCAGATGTCTCTCAGACAACGAAGTAGAGCTCGACGAAGTAGAGCCCCCCAGACTCTTCCACGCCACAGCCCCAGGCTCCCTCTTTTCAGTAAACGGCACCACCTGCCAGCTGCCTAAGCTGAACACCCTCAACACCTCCCTTTTCCCTCCCCTCCCCTTTTCTCTCTCCTGCCACTTGCTCGGTCCAAGTCTCGTCATCTCTGCACTGGCCTCCGTCGAGCTAGAGGCAAGGGTGAGCATCACTGATGACGCTGGCCGTCACTTGCACACCCAGGCAGAGCAGTAGAGCTCACTGTCCTCTCTGGCTGCAGGTGCCATGGGGAGGAGCGCTGATCCCCAGCAGCCTGGCGTATCGACAGAGCACGGCAGAAAGAACCTTCTCCCACACCAGTTGCATTGGGGGTGGTTGCATATCAGAGGTTCTGCAGAGGAAGGAGAGGACAGGGATCGTCCAGTCACACACTGGTTTGTTCCATCGCTACCTCCTGACTAGTGCCTTGCTTCCACACCTGCCCACTACAAAACAGCTGCACAGGTGGTGTCCGGCCCCTGTTCTAAACCATCATGGGCTTCCACGGGCCATCAGCTAAAACCCAATCTTCCGACCGTGGCTTACAGGCCCTACCTGATCTGTCCTGGACCTCATCTCCCACCACTCCCCCCTACACCCACTAAGCCCCTGGGCCCCTCTCTGTCTCTCAGGTGCATCCAAGCTCATTCCAGCCTCAGGACCTTTATTTACCATTGCCTGGAACACCATTCACTCAGATCTTATGTCTCAGCTCAAGTATGTCCCTCTTCATAGAGGCACCTGTGCCCACTCCCACTTCCCACCACCTCACACATGTCTCTGCCCTGTGTGTTTCTTTCATGGCACTCAGCATATCTGCAATACTTTTAAGTCCATCGTTAATCTTTTTTACTTCTGAATCTTCCATTGGAATGTAAGCCCCGTGAGGGCAGGTCCTATTTCTGTCCTTCTCAATGTGCCAAGGCTGGCAGGCTGCCTGACACATAGGCAAGGTCGAGAAATGTTGTAGCTGAGCAAGTCAATCCCCTGCCCCTTTGCTAAACAGCCCACTGCCCTGCCCCCCACCCAGGTCCTGCCACCTCACTGAGCCCCTTTGTGCTGGGCCTCTGTCCCTCTCCCGCTCTCCCCTGAGATCGCCATCCCCCTCTAGGGTTCGACCTCAGTTCAGGAGGCCGGCTTGGATGCAGTCAGTCATCTATCCGTCCTCGGGCCCTCCCTAAAGGCCCAGCCCTGGGACCACAGCCATTCTGGTGGAGCCCAAGGCAGGGGGTGCTGAGGCCCTGCCCAAGCTGCAGAAGATTCTGAGACAGAGCCACTCTGCTTGAGCCCCTGCATTGGGGCTGGAGAGCTGGAATGTGCCTCCTGCCACTGCTGACTGAGTTGACAGGCCCCTGCTACCTTGAGGAGTCTCCCAGAATCACCTGGGGACTCCAAGCTCTTATCCTCCCACCAGCCGCTCTGTGGGTTGGTCAGGGTATGCAGGGAACCAGGTCCCCTGGCAGCTCATGGTGCCCCAAACCAGGGCCATGTAGGGCTCCTTCCCTGGCGCCGATTCCTGGTGGCCCCTGGGGTTTTCTGCCGGCTCCCTCCGCATCAATCTCTTCTCTTCCACTGCCACCTCCCCACCCTCTTTAGAACCTCCTAATCCTTTGCATACGGGCCGGCCCAGCTGCTGCCAATTAATCCCCTCTGTGTCTGAGAGGCCAGCTGAGAGAGGCAGGAAGAGGCAATTCCTGGCTGGTGGACGGCATCTGAGCAGGTAACTCAGGGTGAGGTCGCGGCTCTGTGGGACCCCTGATGAGACTCCCTCCGTGCTCTCCTCCCATCAAGCCATTTAGACATGGAGAACCCGGCAAGGCTGGAAACCTGAGGCTTCTGTCTTCCCCCGTGAGGCTCAAACCTTAGTGACTCTCCAAGGCAGCTTGTGAAATACGGATTCCAGATCCTGCAGAGGGTTTAGAGGGGCCTAGGGATCTGTATCTTCCGCAGCTCCCCGAAAGACTCTGAAAGGCTGGTGGTCCAAGCACTGTTGTTGTTCTGGGTACCACTCCCAGGCCCCCCTTCCCGCCTGCGCCTCCCTCATCAACGTGGAATCAGCAGCAACAGGGCTAAAAGATGGGAGGGGCCTGCACGTGTTTCTATGCAGGAGGAAATGGCTGGGTCTGGGGGAAGAAGGGAAACTGGGAGTGGGGAAGGCTTCCCTAGTCATTTCCAGAAGGTTCAGAAGCACAAGCCAGCACTGCTGCCTGCTGGGAAATGGCTTGCAGGACTGGCCTGCAGAAGCAGCCGATCCTGGGCAAACGTCAGTACCTCCAGGGTAGATGTGGGACACCTGGAGCCAGGCAGACCTGAGCGTAAACTCAGCTGGGCCACTTACTGGCTGTGTCACTTTGGGCAAGTCTGCAGACCTCTCTGTACCTCCATTTCCTTGGCTATAAAGTGGTGATGAAAACGCTTATTTACTGAGGCTGAGTGGAAGGAGGTGAGGATGAGGTGATCATGGCTTATGGGGCTGGCTGGGATCGGTGGAATCTGCCATCCTAAACATGCAATCTTGGGCTCTACCAACCTTGAAAATCAGTGTTTTTACCCCCATACCCAACAAGGAGATGGAAGACCAGAGGTGTCATGTCTGGCCCAAGTCACATTTTTGGTGGCTGAGCCAGGGAACTGACCCCCCACTCAGAGCTGTGTCCTTCAGCACAGCTTCGCTTAGGGGAAGCTGGGCTGCTGAGGCCAGAGCAGGGACAAAAGTCAGGGCTGTGAGTAGTAGGGGAGGCAGCATGGCCAGGGCTGTGGGGAGATGGACACTGGGGCAGGGGTCCTGGGCCCTGTGCCTGCCCTTTGCAGCCTGTGGCCAGGGTCCCTGGCAGACGAGGGACAGAGAATACTTTGGCTGTCCATGGCTGGGGGGAGGGAGGATACACCATGCCGGGCACGGCCTCGGAAGGGCCCTTCGAGGCTGGGAGTTTGCATATATTGACCTGTGTGGCGCCCGCTGGGCCAGGCCATCCTGCAGGGATGTAGTCATAAGGGCAGGGATGCCCATTCCCTGAAAGTAAATGATGCCAGAAACTGAGCCCGTGTAAGGTAGGGCTGAACTATCGCAGTAAACCATGAAAAAAGGGGCTTGTTATTTTCTCTTAAAAATTTCTAAATCATGAAAATAGGTTGATTTTTATCTTATATTAAACAAAAAATATTTTCCATTCATATGCTGCTCATAATGTATTTTTAAAAATTTATAATGGGGTTATGCTGAACATGATAGTCTATCATTAGCATTTTTGCTTAACATCCAATGATAGTCACAGCCAACATTTATTAAGCTCTCAGTGTGTGCCAGTCACTGTTCTCATCAGTTTATTTTATCCTCACATTAACCTCCACAAGATAGCTACTATTAACATCCCCATTTTACAGACAAGCAAACTGAGGCATGGAGCATTTAACTGATTTGCTCATGACTGGAGTCCAAAGCGTGTAGATCTTTCCATGTTAGTTCAAATTGATCTACTTAAAAAAAATGGCTCCATAATATTCCATTATTGGATGTATTATAATTTATTTAATCTGTGCCCCTCTTACAGAAGACCGATTAGGTTCTTCCCAGTAACCAGTCTCCTACTGATGGATATTTGGATGTTTTTCATCTTTTGCTCTAACACTGTTGTGACCGACCTCTTTACACACATATGTCTGAGGGCTTGAGTATTTCTATCAGGAAAATACCTGGAGCTATAACTGCAAAAATATTTTTAAAGATGAAGAAGGAAAAGGGAAATATATAACTCACAAAAGGAGCCCATGAATGGTGGGAGCAACTGCGAGCATTCTGGAGAGGCCTAAGTACTCGGTCCCCTACAGGTGTCAGGATGCTGGGCTGGGTCCAGAGGGTGCTGCCTCAGCCCCCAGGGACACCAGTGAAGAGAGAGGAGGAGGAGGGGGCAGAACCAGAGCCAGAGTTGGAGCCGGAGCCTGAAACAGCCCCTGAGGAGACTGAGCTAGAGGAAGAGTCCCTGGTAAGAACTGAATGGCGAGGAAGGGCACACTGGCCTCACTGCTTGGAGAATCCCCAGCTCAGGTCAGCTGCTCCCAGCGACCTTCCACAACAGAGAAAATTGGAGCCAGAAGGAAACGTGGCGGTCACCTGGTTCTGTAAACAGCCAGATAGTAAATATTTCAGGCTTTGTAGGTCATGCTATCTCTGTTAATTTCTCAACTCTGCCACCGTAGTGTGAAAACCGCCATAGACAATACGTAAATGAATGAGTGTAGCTGGTTGTGTTCCAATAAAACTTTATTTACAAAAACAAGCAATAGGCTGGATTTGGCCCACTGACCATTGTTTACTAACCTCTAGAGCTACTCAAAGTAGCCAATCCATTAACTGTTTGTTACCAGTCCAGGAGGCGATCAGAAGCTTGCCAGATGTAAATTTACTATATAAGTAAGCACACTGCTTAGTTCAGTTGTATTTGTTTTGCATTAAGACTTTCTGCATGAGGGAAGCAGTGTGTTGCTATACAATCTGCTGCAAACTGCTTAATCACTGTGGACCAGTAACAATTTGCAGACTGACACTGGTTCCTGGACCACATTTTGAGCAGCACTGCTCTAGAACTTTCAGTCAAGCACATCAAACTTCCCAGCTCTGTATCCCATTCATTCGGGAACCTGATGACAACCAATTCAGAAACTCAGACAGATTTGATTTTGCTTCTAATTGATGCCAGGCCTGTGTGCAGTGCCGGGAGCACAGTGATGAATAAAGCATTGCCCCTGAGGGTCAGCAGACAAGAACCCACCCAGGTTATTCTTCTAGGAGACAGAGGTGATGAGGGAAGGTGGGGAGCTTCAACAGCATCCTCAGCTTACCCTTCTGGGAGGACCAAATAAGTGTATCAGACTGGAAACTCTGGGAGCTCAGAGGAGAGAGTCATCTTAATTTTGGAGATTGGAAGCTGGTGGAGGAGTGCTTCCTAACCACAGTGGGCTGGGCCAAATCGTAACTGGAGGAGATGAAGAGGTGGGGCCTTCCTGGCAGAGGAAAGGCTATTACTGGGTAATGCAGGGTGTGTTTAGGAAACAGTGAGCTCTCCAGGTATAGGGTTGCTGTGCATATGTGTTTGCATGTGCACACATGTGTATGTACATACATGTGTGCCTCGTGTTCTTAGCGGTATGTTTGTGTATGCGTGTGTATTAGCAAACTGTGTGCCCACGAACACATGCATGCCGATTCACAGGTGTGTGTACACAATACATGTACGCACATATATGTGTATGGGCACACGCATTCGTGTGCCTGTAGTTCCATGTGCATGCGGGGCAGGCTAGTGTGTATAAGTTTGTGTTTCTGAGTCTGTGAATCTATTCATGTGTGTGTGCATGTATGCTCGTTTGCGTATCTGTGCTTGTATGTTTGTGTGGATGGACATATTGGTATGTGCCTGCATGTTTGTATATATACATATTTTGTGCACCTGTGCATGTATGCACATCTATGTGTGTATTTGTGTGTTAATACACATATGAAATAATGTGTTCATGAGTGCATGTTTGTGTGTCAGTGCAGGTACACGTGTGTATATGTCTGTTTATGTGACTGAGCATGCATATGTACATGTGTGTACACACAGATATCTGTCTGTGTATATATGCAAATGTACTGTGTGCATATGCATGTTTGTATGTCTGTCTGTACACTTGCAGACATTTGCACGTGTGTGCATCTGCATGGATGCACAAGTGGGCATGTGCCTATATGCACATGTGCATGTGTTGGGGCATGCATGCACATGCAAATGTATATGCACATGTGCTTTGTGTCTTGCATGTGCACATCTATGTGTGAGCAGATGGACTTATTTTTGTGTCATCTATGTGTGTATGCATGTGTGTATACACACGTGTCTGTGTGTCACTTTCTGTATACACATGTGCTTGTGTCTGTGAAGTATATGAGAGTGAGTGTATTAGTGTAGGTGTGCACACATGTGTGTCTGTATGCATGTGCATGCTTGTCTGTACCTGCACACATGCGCACACAGCAGCAGAGGTGCAGCTGCAGAGGCAGATGAGAGGCAGAGGGCAGAAGCTGAAGGCCGCCCAGCTACTAGGGAGACAAGGGAAGGTTTGGCGCAGAAGGAGAGGGAGCTGGCTGGGGGCTGGCTGGGGGCTGGGCTCTTCCCGCCTCCTCCTCCCCTCAGTCGCCCCAAGGCCTTGTAACTCTCTTCCTCTTTCTTTTCAGGCCACTAGAGTGGGGCAGCTTCCTGGGGGATGTGACAGGCCTGGGGGGCACCTTCGGGGGGGCGTGGTGAGGGCCCAGCCCTGGATGAGGGGCCCCTGGGGCTGGGAAGAAGGGAGTGTCCCAGGTGGAAGGTGAGGCCACCAGGATTTACAGAGACCACTGTGAGAATAGAGCTGTTTGCTCCTGTGGGGGGTCGGTTGTGAGGGGGATCAGGGGCTGCTCCTGCCTTAGGCCAGTCTCTCCGAGGGTTTACATGGTCCTGTTTGAACCCTCCAGCCACCTGAGGAGGCCTGCGTGGGGAAGGAAGTGGCTGAGGCTGATCTGGGCCCTCAGGGTGAGTGCTGGAAGCCCAGGCTGGCAGGGCGGCTGGAGGCGGGGAAAGGGCTGTGTTCTCCACTGCTCGGAACCTTGAAGCAGCCCACGAGGTCGGCAGACCCATTTCACAGATGAAGAAACTGAGGCTCAGAGAAGCTAAGGGTGGGCTCCTGGGGACCTTTTAGCTGAGCTGAGCTGGAACCCTGGGCTTCTGACTCCCTCAGGGTTCTCCCCTCTCCTCTGCCTCTGACTTGACCTCCCCAGCAGGGTAGAAACAGGTCTTTCTGAGGCTCCAGTTCTAAAGTACGAGGGACTCCTTTCCAGAAACCCAGGAGGCTGCCCCTTCTCCACCCACATCCCTCCAGGCTCAGGCCGCTGTGGTTCCAGAAGCGAACAGGTACTGCACCACCCTCCCCTCTCCTCAGGGCCAGCCCCCCACCCAAGCTAGGGAGCCATGGAGGGGGTGGGGATGGGCACTGCTCTCAGGTCTACAGTCACTCCCAAGCAAAGGCCCAGAACATCTTAGGAATTGGCTGAAGGGAGGCTCAGGCAGAGGTGGGGGTCTCCTGGGCCAAATGGACCATGTGACCAAGAGAAATGGAGCGGGGGGACCAGAGGTTTCTCAGCGCTTGGGTGAAACGCAGATGGAGTGTGGCCAGAGCTTCTGATTTTCCCAATGAAGACAGAAATCCAGACTTTTCCATGAAATCTCCTAGATAGCTCAGACATTTTAGACCCTTGATACTTATCCAAGTAAGCGTGTCTGCAGAGGGTGTGGAGGGCTGGCCTCAGACGGTGAGTCTGTGACCCTCATGTTTAGGCTGACTAGCCTCCATCACAAGGAAACACCTCACAGGAAACTCTCAACCCTTTCAGAGCACAAGACATGTGCCGAGTGCAGGAGGGGCCCCCTGGGGCCAGGCTAATGGGGCAGCAGGATGATATGGTGATGCCTTTACTGAGTATCTGATGGCGGTGGGCTTGGAATGGCACCAAGGGTTGGCATCCCCCATTTTCCAGAGAGGGACACGAGGTTCCAGGAGGGAGGTGATGTGTCTGAAGTGTCACAGTGGGGAGATAGAGGTTTGGGGTTCAAACCAAGTTCTTTAGGATGCTGTGCACTGCCATGCCGACCAGAGAGGGGCTGGGGACATTGAGGGCAGGCCGGTATCTCTGTCTCTCAGTGGTCCCAGCAGCCGGGTGCTGACCTGGCTCAGAAAGGGTGTGGAGAAGGTCGTTCCGCAGCCCGTCCACAGTGGCAGGCCTGCCCAGAGCACCGCTGCTGGCTTGGAGGGTCCAGCTCAGGTACTACTGGGGCCGGGAGCTGAGGCAAGCCGGGTGGGGAAGGGGTGGGAGGAAGGCTGATGGCCCTGGACTCTCTGCCCACGTCTGTCTGTCTGTCCCAGCAGGCAGGAGGACAGATCCTTGGGCACTGCAGCACTGGGGGCTCAGGTAAGGCCAGGAAGCAGGATGGCTTAGGGGTGGGCTCAGGGACTGTTGCGTTGGGCCCTGCTCCCTGGGGTGAGTCCACGGGGCCAGAGCTTCTCATCTGACTCGGCCCAGGTTCGAACCTGGGTTTGAGTTGGGCTAACCGGGGAGCTCCGGGCAGGCCTCTTGTTGCTGACCGGCTTCCTTTCTTCTGCAGATGGACACAGTGAGGCCCCCAGGGCCCAAGACACCGGGTGAGTCCCCATCCTTGAGCCCCATCCGTAGTGTGTGTGGTGGGCTCAGCATGCCCAGAGCCCAGGGTCCACCACCGCCTGTGTGTGACCTTGGACATGCCCCTCATCTCTTCTGAACCTCACTTTTCTCATCCACAAAACCGGAACGATGGGTTTGGTGCTGCTCAAGGTTTTTTGTGCTGATTACTGAGAGATCCCCGGGTGGGGGCCACCTTCTGAGGATGGGAGAAGGCATGGATGAGCTCCTCAGAGATGGGCCTTGAGTAGGTGGGTGCCGTGTGAAGCCCGGAAGCAGGGCCTGGGCTACCGTGGGGGACATTGGGGTGCCCAGGTTGGTCTCACGGTTGGCAAGAGCTTCAGACTTCTCAGAGCTGACCGAGGCGGGTGGCAGGCTGGATGGGAACTGTGGCAAACGGGGGAGCCCACGTCTCTCTCCAGAGAGGGGCCCCACTGAACTCCACTTCCCTCTGCCCTGCAGGAGTGCTGACCCGGTGTGGCCAGATCCTCCAGTTTTTCAAGAGAAGCTACAAATTTAGGTTTTTACATAATCCTTAATTTTTAGATGTTGCCAACGAATTGAAAAGTTTTCAAAAACACTGTGAGCTCCCGCAATAAACCTGAAGCCCCCAGTTTGCTGTCTCTGCTGGAAATTCAGAGTCACGCCTTCATCTCCATTCACCCCACCCATTCATTCCTTCCCTCATTCATTCATTAGACTGTCGGGTCCTTCAGTCACTGCTGAACGCCCTGGTGCCCAGCACAGTGCCTGCCAGACAAAGGGGACTCAGCACAGAAGGGATGAATGAATATATGAATGAATGAATGAATGAACATGTACAATCACACACTCCATTCATTCATCCATTGCTCCAGTTTGCTGTCTATTTCTTTAGTCCCCTGGAGGCTGCCCTGGTCATGGGTCCCCAGGGCCACTCCACTGACTTGTGAGACCAGTAAAACGATTTAGGATGAGGGCACCCAAAGGACTTGCCAGCTTTTTGGGGGGCTGTATATGGGGGATGGGTTCCCCTGGGAGCATAGAGCTTCCCTGAAGAGGACAGGGCTGCCTGGAGGTCAGATGGATCTGGGGACCCAACGTTTGTCCCAGGGCCAGCTACATAATTGGTGGGGCCCAGTGCAAAATGAAAATGTAGGACTCCTTTAAAAAAATTATTAAAAGTTTAAGACAGTGACGATAGAGCATTAAACCAAAAATGGGCCCTTTAAGTATGGGGCCCTGTGTGACCACACTGCTCACATACCCATGAAGCCAGAGCTCTCTGTCCCAGTCACAGGGAGCCCCCAGGCTGCATTCAGGTCCCCAGGCAGCCCCCGTTCTCATCTGTGCCCAGGAGGCCAAGGCTGGGCCTGTTGTTCCAGAACCTGGTCCAGCCCTGGGTCAGAATTTCAGGTTGGTGGAAGTCCCCCACCCCGGAGGCCCTTTAAGAGTATCCAGTCCAAGGTCCCCAGTGTGCAGAATGGGAGCTGAGGAAGGGCTTCTCGAGGCCTGGGACCCCAGCAGGTGGTCAGGACAGCATGGCTGGGCGCTCCTTGAGGCCGCTCGGCTGACCTCTGGCCCCTCTTCAGGCCCGGGCCCTGGCTGCTCAGGTGGCTTGAGCAGAATCTGGAGAAAATGCTGCCTCAGCCTCCGAAAACCTCCGAGGTAAGTCGAGGAAAAGGGGGAGCAGGCAGCTGACCACCCAGGAAGTGCCTCCCTACTCCGGCAGGCTGTCCTCACCCCTGGGACCCACCAAGTGGCTGCAAGAGGGGCAGGGCATTCAGGGGAAGGGTGGGCGGGGCTGGCCGGGGCAGGGAATGCGCCTGACCATCTTTCCTGACGTCACTTCCTGTTTACGACGCAGGGCTGGAGAGATGAGCCTGCAGATGCTGTCTTGGGTCCAGGTACAGGAAGGGGACCTGGGAAGGGGCTGCCTGGGATGGTCACAGACAGGGCTGGGGGTACAACTGGGGCCTGAAGGATGCTCGGGGCGGGGTTCAGTGCTTGCAGGGAGCAGGCTGTTGTGGGAGTCCTAAACCCTCCTCCTTGGTCCAGGCTGGGAAGCCAGTAGCCTGGGACAGCCTTGTGAGGTCCTGAACAAGTCCCTTCCCCTCCCTGCACCTCAGCTCTGTGTTTGTCTGATGATGAGGGGAGTTGGGGTGGTCCCAAGGGGCTCCCCACTCAGTCACGTTGGCACCTTGAATCTGGACTCTGTGCCCTAGGGGTTGCATGGAGCCCCACCACGTCATCCTTAGTCTCCTGCTCTCCCTGCTGCATAGAGCCCCCAGGACCCGCCTTGGAAATGGAGCCCGTGCCGCAGGCCCAGGAGAGCCCCTCCCTGCCTGCTCCTGCCCCCCTGAAGCCCGAGGAGGAGCTGACTCCAGAGCCCCAGCCCGGCATCCAGGCCTCCTCCCTGCCGCCCACCCAGGACCCTGCCAGGTGAGTCTCCCAAACGCCTCTCCTCCCACAAGCAGCAGACTCAGTGCGTGGCCCCAGCCCAGCATCCACCAAATGAGTCTTTTAAATTAGAAAAGTAACACATGCACCTGAGAGAAAATTCAAAGGGGTTTGCAGCGCGCCCTCCCCGGGCATTCGCATCAGCAGCTTCTCCTGCTTCCGCGCTGTTTCCTACACGTAGACAAGCTCCGAGCACGTTTCTCCTTTAAACTCACGTACCCGGCAGCAACAAACTCTAGCTACTGTTCCTCATCTCACTTTTTTCACCTAAAGACGTAACTCAGAGGTGGTTTTATGCATAGAGGTCTGCTCCATTCTGTCAACGGCTGCATAGTATGTTATACGGATGTACCAGCTTTTATTTAAGCATTCAGTGGACATTCAGGTTTGTTTCCACTTTTGCTGCAGTTAATAGCACTGTACAGGCATCATTGCGTTCACGTGCAAGTAAATCGGAGGAAGTGGAGTTGTTGGTCCAAGTGGTACATGCATTTAAAATCAGGATAGGGACTTCCCTGGTGGCGCAGTGGTTAAGAACCCGCCTGCCAATGCAGGGCACATGGGTTCAAGCCCTGGTCCAGGAAGATCCCACATGCCGCGGAGCAACTAAGCCCGCGTGCCACAACTACTGAGCCTGCGCTCTAGAGACCTCAAGCCACAACTACTGAAGCTCTTGGCGCCTAGAGCCCGTGCTCCACAACAAGAGAAGCCACCGCAATGAGAAGCCCGCGCACCGCAATGAAGGGTAGCCCCCGCTCGCCACAAGTAGAGAAAACCCGTGCGCAGCAACAAAGACCCAATGCAGCCAAAAATAAATAAATAAATTTATTAAAAAAAAAAATGAAAAAAATAAAATCAGGATAGGTACTGCTAGGTGCTCCCGCCCTGGCAGTGTGTGAGGGGCCTGAAATGCACCTTGGGGGTGGCAGGGAGGGTGGGGGGGACTGAGTTACCTGCTGGGGTCGGAACAGTAGCCAGAGGCTTTCCTGGGGAGGCCAGGGATGGGGCAGTGGTTTTCAGGGCCGGGGGCTTGGGTTCCAGTCCACCTTCGGGTGAGCTTGCTACCTGCCTTGGGAGGGATCTGACTCTCTCTCTCCCCCTTGCAGGTTGATGGCGTGGCTCCTGCACCGGCTGGAGATGGCCCTGCCGCAGCCAGTGGTCCGTGGGAAGGCTGGGGAGCAGGTCGGTGCTGGGCTGGGGGGGGCGGGGGCCTTGAGTGGTGGTTGGAGGCATCTTGGGAGCTCAGGCAAGGGTGGAATGGTCCCTGGGTGGGAGGGGAGGGCACAGAAGGAAGAAGGGAGCCTGCAGCTGGAGCTCAGCCCACCCAGCCCGCCTGTCTGCATGGCTCACACTCATTCCACACACACTGTCTGGTCACTGTGGCCACAGGGCTGACAAGTGCTGGCCCAGCCCCTCCTGCCAGGTGGTCACAGTCAGTGGGGGAGGTGCTTCCCCGGGGGGCGGGCAGAGAGGATGTGGGGTGCAGAGGAGGAGCCTCCCAGGAGCATCAAGGAAGACTTCCTAGTGGAAGTGGCCTGCAAGCTGAGAACTGAAGGGGGAGGGGGAGGAGGAAGAGGGTGGGTGAAAGTGAAGGGGGTGGTGTAGGAAGGGCCGTGCAGGCAGAGGATCCGTATGTGCAAAGGCCCAGAGACAAGAGAGGCCCGGAGTGTTCTGGGAAGAAGTGGGGCTCTCAGGAAGCCAGTGGGCCCTGTGTGCATTTCTGACGACCTAGAGCTCCCACATGGGTGGGTGGGAGGGGCAGGGCCTCCCCCACCTCTCCCTCTCCCAGAACCTCCCACCTGGCCCTTCTCTCTTAGGGACAATTGGCCATCTTCATAGAAGCACCTGGAACTCGGGGGCAGGAGGCCTGGATCGCAGTCCCCCTGCAGTAGGAGGTGGACAGGAAGCTTCAGGGTCCCTTCCCCGTGGGCTGAGCCTTCAGGCTCCACGTTCATGGCCTCTGTGGGTGGCAGAGGAAGCTCAGCTTTGGAGCTCCCCAACAGGAGGAAAGCGGGGTGTCCAGTGGCAGGAGCGATCAGTGGATGAAGATGTGCTCACTGAGGAGGGGATCCCTGAGGATGGGGCTGCGGGGGGATGGTGTGGTGCTGGCGGGGAGAGGCCTTCGTGCAGATGGAACTTTGAGACAACACTCCAGGGAAGGATGGGAGAGGTTTTTCATACATAGAGAACAAGAGAGAGGGCATTCCAGGCAGGGGCCCAGCCTGGGCAAAGGAGCTGAGGTGGGACGAGGCAAGTGGTGACCCTGGTGGCGGAGTGACTGGAGGAGCGGGTGACCTCTGAGGCAGGAGGGAAGAAGCAGGACGGGATCTTCTGCAGTGTCCCGGGAGCCGTGAGGAAACCCCGTTGCTCCTGCGTGTGCCGGGAGGGCTGATGGAAGCAGGGAGGCCGGTGAGGAGTCCACTGCAGTTATTTTCTCCTTTTCTCCCCATACAGGAGCCTGACTCCCCTGTGACATGTGATGTGCAGAGCAGTAAGTGACACGTTAGTGGGTCCTCCTGTGTGTCTCCATGGGGATGCTTGGTCTGAGCGTGCATGGGTCGTGGGGCAGGCAGAGCCTCTGGACCTGGAGCTGGGAGAGCCCCATGTTCTGTAGGCCCTACCTCAGGTCAGCCTGGCCAGGTCACCAGAGCCCGACCCAGAGCCAGATGGTGGCTGGAGGCGCCTCCTGGGAGCCGGGGGTGGGGGGATGCACACATGGGCAGGAACCTGGCTTGCCTTCCAGCTTCTATCCAGAAAAAATAATTCTGAGGTCAGGTTGGGTGGGCCCCCCTTTCCTGCTAGGAGCCCCTGGTGAGAACTCCCCACAGCCCCCTGGGCCAGTGGGTTTGGCTAAGCAGAGTCCCTGATTGTGGGGTGAAAGAGGGGAGATGGGCTTTCTCTGGGGGGACTGGACCCCTTGAGCTGGGAGGGCGTCCCCTCCCTTGTGGGGTATGTGTGCTGCCTTTTATCCCAGCTGTGCACCGGGACTGGGGCCCAGACTGAGGCCAGGAGGGGAGGGCTAGGACCCCAAATCTGCTCTTCCTTCATTTCATGGCCTCTGGAAAGGCATGTGGTATATGGGGCATTCATTCATTCATCCATTCACAAATGCTCATGGAGGGCTGCTATGTGCCAGGCCAGTGATGAGCGCTGAGGGTGAGCAGAGCAGAGTTAAGGCCTGGGAGCAGTGGCCCTGTTCCACCCTGGACACAGGCCCTTGGACCGTGGGCCTCGGGTGTCCCAGGGCTGCCAGCCCCAGGCCCGCTGGGCCACTGGTAGCCTTTACGAGCACTCTGACATGGGCGGCCACCACAGGCTGGCCGGCTGTGGAGCTCGGGTGTGGGTGTCATGGGGTTTGTATAATCGTGACAGCGTCGTGAAGGGGAGGCTCAGAGCAGGGCTCGCTCAGTCTCCAGCTCGTGGTCACCCTGGAGGGCCCAGCGTGGGCCGCCTATGGCTGTTGGGGAAGGCAGAGGAGCAGAGACGTGTCCAAGGTCACAAAGCAAGTTGTCATGGAGCAGTGACTAGAGTCCCCTGGGCGAAGCAGCTGCCCAGCCAGGCCAAGGTTAGAGGAGTGGAAAGCCTTCCCTGGAACAGAGCCATCCACGCGCCCCCTCCTACCAGGGGCCGCTGAGAGCGCTGAGGACGGAGCCCCCAGCCCTCTCACCCTCCTCCCTGCTCCTCTGGAAGGAGGCAGGTCTCAGCCAGCTGTAGCAGGGCCTCCCTGCGTGCCTGGAGCGTGCGGGTCATGGTGGGGCCTGGGGCAGCCACGGGGTGGGCTCAGCCCCGGGGTGTGTCAGTTTCCTGGGGGTGCCGTAACAAAGGACCACGCAGGGTGCCTTCAAATAGCAGAAGTGTCTTCTCTCGCGGTTCAGGAGGCCAGGAGCCCAGAGTCCAAGTGTTGGCAGGGTTGTTTCTTTCTGGGGCTCTGAGTGGGAGACCGTGCCAGGCCTCTCTCCTGGCTCTGGTGGCTGCTGGCCACCCGTGGTGCGCTGTGGCATCTAGCTGCCCTCTGATCTCTGCCTTTTCCTCTGCGTCTGCCAGATCTCCCTCTCCTGTCTTCTATAAGGACACCAGTCATTGGATTAGGGCCCAACCTAAATCCAGCATGACCTCATCTTGAGATCTTTAACTAGTGACATCTGCAGAGACCCTATTTCCAAATAAGGTCACACACATAACAGAGGATAGGACTTGGATATACGTTTTTTGGGGGGACACTATTCAACCCACCACAAGGGTGACCCTGAGGGGTGAGGGATGAGTATCCCGCCCCCACTCCGTCCCCCAGTCTCCCCATCCTTTCGCTCATTCATTCCCTCCGCCTGTCCACCCCGCCACCCACCCTTCTCTCTTCTCCTTTGTTTCAGGGGTGGCTGCAGCTGGAGGCCTCTGAAACAAAAGGGAGGGGAGCCTGGGAGAGCGCAGATGGACAAATGGACAGACGGATGGAAGGAAAGAAGGGTTCCCTGAAGAGAAGACCTGCAGGGCAGGGGGATGAGGTGGACATTGACCCCCCTACCCTCCTTGAACCCCCTGCTTCCCGCCCCCAATCCCAGGCAGGGTGAGGGGGATGCACTCCCAGAACTGCCTCTCGGAGACCAAGTTGGCCCCTCTCCACCAGAGCAAGGGGACGGCCAGCCAAGGGCAGCCTGTGGGATTTAGGCTAGACAGCAGGAGGACTTCCCACCAGAGGCTGCGGGAAAGCCCGCGGGCACAGATCAGCATGGTGCCTGGCACACCCAGCGCCCCCGGGACACAGCTTTTCCCCAGAGAGGATCTCCTTAGGCTTGGCTATGTTCTCCGCCTCCAAGAGTCGGGGACTACCAGTGGACAGCGGCACGTGCTTTACTTGGCATTAAAAAGCACACGGCAGCACCTCAAACCTGTGATCGCATGACGTTATTGCTTCAGATAAGGCTAAAGCGAGTACCTAGGTTTGAGAAGTGGGTGGATTCATACGGCCCGTGGTATTGGGGTGGCCGGAAGGAGTTAGCCAGGGGTCCTGAGCCAGTTGCCCTGGGTCCCAGCTGGCTCCACAGATGTCTTCATTTGGGGCAAGGCGTGCTTTTAAAAATTAGAATTAGTTGTCAACATTTAAAAATCAGGTGGCTTTGCATAGAAAAATCTGGCTTCTCTTGAAAACTGGGACGACCGAGCTGTAATGGTCCCGCGCTGTGCTTGTGAGGACGGTCTGAGTGACAGCTGCCACCTGAGGGCAGGTGACACCCTCCGCTTTACCCACGTGCACCATCTCCCTGGCTACATAAGCCTTGGAGTTTGAGACCCCTGAGGTCTCAAACTGGCAGCGAGGGGAGGGCAAGCTGGTAGACGTAATAAAATGAACATATGCCAGGAGGTGAGAGTGTGGGCACTGCAGCTAATCTGGAGCCCAGAGTCCTTGAGGCAGAAGGTAAAACTAGAAGAGTTGGGGCCTGATGTTAGGGGACGAGGCTGTGGGCAATGGGGAGCCATTGAAGGTGGTTGAGCAGGGCAGTGACTTGACCAAGATTACTCCCTGGCTGAGCAAGCATTGGAGGCAGAGAACGCAATGGACACAAGGGTTCTTGAACTTGAGGCCACATCTGGGGGGAGCGATGAAGGATGTCCCATGCCCAGACCTTTCAATTTGAAGAGTGTGGGAGCCTGATAATCTGCATTTTCAAGAAGCACTCACCTCCCCAGATGATTCTGATGATGGGGTAGTGGCAAGGACCGTGCTTTGAGAAATACCAGTTAGTGAGAAGTTAGTGCTTTGGGGGTCAGATGGGAGAAGATGTGGTTCTGGACCGGGGAGAGGCAGAGGGAGTGGGTATCATGACCTAAGCCTGCCAGGGAGGATGGGGGTTTCGAGTCAAGGCCTGGGCTTTGCCAGCAACCCAGGGACCGGGCGGGGGCCTTGGCCTAGAATCCATGCTCCTGGGTTTCCTGCCTGCTGCTCCTAGAAACAGCAGCTCCCTCCCCATAGGGGGCTATTGGTCTGCACTGCCGGGGTCAGAGCCCTATTCAGCTGCCCTGGGGGCCATGCTAGGCTGGCAGAGAGGATGCTGTGCGAGAGCTGGTGTGCCCGTGAGGGGCTCCAGGGGGAAGTTTAAGCCCTGGAGGTAACAGCAGTTTCCATGTGAGTTTGAGCACCTGTGGTGCATCGTAGCCCCATCTGTGACCTGGGTGGACCCTGGAAAAGCCGGGAGAGCTGTGAGTCAGATGCCTGCAGAGAGGGCTGGGAGCTCCACGGGAGGAAGGGCCCTGCCCAGGGATCGGTGTCCCCTGCCTGCCCTTCCTGGCTGGTACCCTCCGGCACCATCCTCTTCTTTGGCTGTAAAATGGGGATAGGCGTGGCACAAAGATGAAAGGAGGAAGTGTTTATAAAATGCCTACTCACTAATTAGTACCTAAAAAGAAAGGGTTAATGCAAGGGAAAGCAAGGATGCAAGTAAGGACAGCCTCCAGCGCCCATTATGGAGTGGCCACCAATGGCAGGGAGGCGCTCCTGGGGCGTGTTTGTCACTTGGGATAGCACCAGGGCAATGAGTCAGGGGACCTGGCACTGCTTCCAGCATCCTGTGTGGCCTTGGACAAGTCACTCATCCTCTCTGGTCGATAAAATGGAGGAGAGTAGTGTTCTTACCCGGCAGCGTTGCCGTGGGAGCTCGTGAGCTCACAGGCCAGGGGATATTCTGTCCCCTGGATGTCACCTGGATGTCACGCAGGAACTTGAACCCTCAGCGGCTGATCAGGATGAAGACACTGCAACATTACTGGGTGGCAACATAGAATGACACATACCTATGACATATATGTCCCACCAATGGATTCAGGGCCACAGTTGGAGGATCCTCCCTGGTCAAACCCCAGGGCTGCTTGTAGGGATGGGGGAGCCAGGACCGTAGTTCAGGAAGCATGTGGGAGGCTCCTCTGGAGGGCAGGCAGTAGCGTCCTCTGTGAGGCCGGATGACATCGGTACCTGCAAGCCAGGAGGCAGGAGTGGGGAGTGAGGTGACTCTTGGAAAGCAGACAGCCTCATGCCTGGCACGTGGGGAGAACCCCATAAAAGAAGGTATTAACCTGCATCTCAGCGTGCTCACCTGTAAAATGGGGAATAAGATATAAAAGAGGGAAAATAAAATGAGGGTAATAGTTATTCCCACTTCAAAAGGTTGATGTGAGGACTGATTGAGTTAGTCCATGTAAATCACTTAGCACAGGGCCTGGCATATAGTAAATGCTCAATAAATGTAGCTGGTGCTGTTATTATTACCATTACTATTATTAATATTATTAGTCTACACCATGAACAATAACTTCCAAAGTCAAAGGATGAGACTTGAGGCTAGCTTCCATTTAAAGTCGCCATTAGTAACTCATGCCTGGCCTGAAGGCCACCAAGACTGCTAGAGCTTTTTGGGAACCCCTGCTACCAGGCAATCTCCACCTTTCTCCTGTCTTGGGGTGGGCTTAAGGCTCCTGATGAGACTCCCCTGCACCCACTTCTGCCAAGGTCACAGCCCCACAGTGTTTTCATTGCCAGGGACCAGGGTACGTGGAGAAACGTTGAAAGTGAGACCACCTCCACGAGAAAGTCAAGTTCAGTTCCCTTGGACGTTGGAGCCTCTAGTCCAGGAGGAAGTCTTCCTAGACTCCCGGAAGGAGGTTCTGAGATGATGGGCATGTAGTACGCTGTCACCAGGGGGCGGCATCTAGAGAACAGGTGGTGGGCAAGCTTTGTCTGCATCCCTCGGGACATCCCAGGCCACTGCACGTGGATGTGGCAGGGTGGACTTCGAGCCTGGGTCTCTTGGCATTACCTGCAATACTGTGGTGGAAGCATAGTTTCTGCTTCTGCACAAACCTCCAAGAAGGAGGCTCCAGTGAGAAACAAGACTAACTGTAACTGAAGCTCTGTCTCAAGGGGAAAAAGAGAGGGAAAACTAATGGAGGGAGACAGGATGAGTGATCGTGGGGGGCTTCAGCCCATCACTTTAGCACTGACCTGGCTGTCAACGGTCCCACTGATAGCGGTGCCCTTTCTGCTGCTTGGCTGAGAGCTGGCGTGTAGCTGGTGATGACCAAGGTGATGCGAGAGGCCCAGGCCCACACTCCCCCTCACCCTGTGTCCCCTGTAGTCAGCATCCTCCCGGGAGAGCAAGAGGAGCCCAGTCTCATCCTAGAAGATGTTGACCCTCACTGGGAGGAGTATGAGTACCAGGAGGTCAGCAGCCCACGGGGCTCAGAGGCAGCTCCAGCTGATGAAGAGGAGAGCGAGGAGGTGGAGCAGATGCCCAGGTGGGAGCCAGAGAAAGCCCTAAAAAACAACAGTGCTTGGAAAGATAACAGGCACACGGTACAGAATCCCAAAGGTATAAAAGGGCGTAGAGCGGGCCCCAAGTCTGCCTCTTCCTCCCTTTCCCTCCCACCAGACACGCATCCCTCTCCCCACGGGCACAGTGGCTGCCAGCATCTTCTGTACCTTTCCAGGGCCCATCTGAGCATATATGAGCATGGATTCCCTTCATTTTTTTGTACAAAAGAGAGCATATCACATGCACTGACCTATCTGCACCTTGCTACATTCATTCAACAGCGTACCTTAAGATCTTTCCACATTTAGTACGTGGAGATCATCCTCATTTTTTTTTTACAACAGCATAGTATTCCATCCTATGGATATGCCGGAATGTATTTAACCTTGATGGCCTTTAGGTTGATTCCAAAATTTTATTATTATAAACAATTCTGCGACAAGCACTCATGTCCTTGCATGTGCGTGTGTGTACCCCCTGCAGGACACATTTCCAGAAGGGAGTTGCAAGGTCCTCGGGGAAGGGAATGTGTAACCATGGTAGTGATGTCTGGGTCACCCTCCACAGAGCTGAACCATCTTAGTTCCCACCTGTGAGCTGGGTGATAGCTGCTCAAGCCAGGAGGCCTCAGGTCCTCAGGCCTATGACCTCCATTGCAAAGATGGGGAAACTGAGGTCCAGGGAGGATCAGAGGCTGACCTAGGGTCAGCACCAGGACAGCTGGGTGCTGGGACCGGCTCCTGATGCAGTGAGGGAGCTCTGTTGCTAGAGAGAAGCCGGGGCTGCTCAGGCAGGGCTCCCCAGGTAAAGTCTTGGGTGGGAAGTTAAGGTCTGGTCTCTGGGGGGCGGGTCACAGTCCATCATACTGAAAATAGGGGTCAGGAGGTGGATTCGGGGTACAGATACAGGCGACCTGACCTCCTGCCTTTGACCTCAACGCAGGGAGCTGCCTCAGATTCAAGAGGAGAAAGAAGACGAGGAGGAGGACGGAGAGGAGGAGGAAGCTGAGTAAGGACCCGTGCCCCTGGCTGACGGATGGCCCGGGGAGGGGCTGCCAGGGCTTCTGGGGTCAGGGTGCTTTCTGCCGCTCACGGAAGCTCCTCCCTTTCTTCCGTGCCCACTTCCGCTGGACACTGACCAGAGAGGCTGAGGCGGTGCTGGGGGACCCCACTGTGCTCATAATGACCTTGAGATTCATAGTACCTAATACTCAGCGACCACCTCCACGCTGCCCACACTCACACGTACAGAGGTAGAATGCACCTCCACGGGGTGGGGATTTTTTTTTTTTTTGCGGTACGTGGGCCTCTCACTGTTGTGGCCTCTCCCGTTGCGGAGCACAGGCTCTGGACGCACAGGCTCAGCGGCCATGGCTCACAGGCCCAGCCGCTCCGTGGCATGTGGGATCCTCCCGGACCGGGACACGAACCCGCATCCCTTGCATCGGCAGGCGGACTCTCAACCACTGCGCCACCTGGGAAGCCCCGGGGTGGGGATTTTTGTCTGTTGCCTTCACTGCCATGTCTCCAGAGCCCAGAACAGTGCCTAGCACAGTAGGCACCAAATCAGTGTTGGTTGAATGCATGGAAGGATGCGCGGACCCATGCAGTGGGCGCCCAGCTCTCCCGTGTGATTAACAAAGCCGAGGCGCAGAGCTGTCTCCGTCCCTCACACCCTCCCCGACAGTCGGTCCCCAATGGCTGCCTTTGATGCCCCTTAAGGCTGCCCTGGATTCTGCTCTATCTTCCATAATGGTTGATTCTGTATCCACATCCATAAAAATTTCAACATCAAAACACACAAAAGAATTCAGTTACAGTAAGAGCTTAAAAATGGAGCTCAGAAACCGCTAAAAGTTACAATCAAGCTTGCCAAGAGACTAGATCTTAATTATTCCCACCACTAAAAAGAAATGATAATTAGGTGATGTGATAGAATGGTCATTATCGCTACAATGGCAACCGTATCATAATATACAAATGTATCAGTCCGCATGTTGTACACCTTATAAAATGTTATATGTCAAATATATTTGAATAATAAGAAAAGAAACCACTAAGAGGGAGGTGATTCTGAGCAACGTGGGCTGGACAGAAGGCAGATGGAGAGGTGGATGCACGTGGAGGTGACGAGCAGATGGCTGGATGCCTGAGTGGAGTTAGGGGATGAGAGGCTGGACCAGAGATGTAAAGATGGGCGTCTGATCTCATAGACGGAATGAAAGTGGGGTTGGAGGAGATGCTCGGGGAGTGAGTGTAGGTGGAGGAGAGGCCAAAATGTCAGATCAGAGGTCAGGGAGATGGGGAGGAACCAGAAAGGACCAAGGAGGGGGAGGCGCCCATGGGGGGTGAGGGAAATGAGAAGGGTGTGAGGCCTGGAGGCCCAGTTGGAAAGTGTCTCAAGGAGGAGGGAGTGAACTGCTGCCTCGCGAGCAGCCCGCATGTCCCAGGAAGAGTGACAGTGTAGCTCGTGGAAGGGGTGGGAGATGATCCTTCGGAGGTGGTGGGGCCAGATCGTGAAGGCCTTGAACTTGATTTCCCGGGAGCAGTGGGGAGCCGTGGAAGGTTTGTGAGCAGGGAAGTGACAGGCTGGCAGCTGCACTGTGCAGAGACCGAGGCAGGAGGAGCAGCGTGGTGGCCGTTGTACCACAGATCAGGCCAGATGATTTAACCTGTCCCCTTGCTCCATCCCCCTTGTATTATTCTCTGCCCTCTGTGGTACCCCCGGCCCATACACTTCCTCCCTGCCCCTTTGGCCATGGCCTGAGGTGAGGTATCATCACAAGTGTTAGGAGCACAAGCTTTTCTTCTCTCAGCAGAGTGACCTGGGCAAGTGGCAGGTGGGCACAGAGCTTCCGCCTCCACATCTCTAAAACGGGGGGAGGGGTTGATAACAGCCCCTCCTGAGTGGTCAGAGGGCTGGCTGTGAGAATGGACGCGGTAGGACCTGGTGTGGGGTAAGTGCTCCATCAAAAGTCACCCATCTTCTCATCCCTACTGAGGGTCACTTTTAGTCCCAGTCAGGAAAGAGTTAAACCATGAGGCCACACAGGATTTGGGGGCTAGAAGCCTGCTTAGTGTCATCTACTTTGAGTCCACGCTTGCCCAGTTCACCTATAATCTTTCTATCCTCAGCAGGAGGCCACACAGCTACTTGATTGCCTCCAGTGACAGGGAGCTCACAACCTCTCAAAGGCCATCCATTCCATCCATATGCACCTCTGAGTTAGGAAATTATTTCTTCTGCCAAAACTATGGCTTCTGTAACCCAGTCCTAATTCTACCCTCCAGGCCTCTCCAGAGCCAGGATCCTCTCATTAACAGGTAACTGCCCCTCCCCTAAATGAAGACCTTAGATGCTGCCTGGCTACATTAGTGCAGTTCTATTTGCCCCCTGCTTTCACCTGCCTCTGTGTAGACTGCAGAGCTCTGAGCTGTTCTGTCACCAAACCTGTATGCCCAACACATGGGTCTGCAAATCCCTTTATATGTCACAGCTCCTGAGCTAAAATACCACTTGAAAGCCAGTGAGCCAACGTGCACACACACAGGCACACACACTAACTACACACGTGTTCTCTGCACAGTACACACAGACACACATCTGCACCGCACATACACACCTGCACACAAACACAGCCACACATGCTGGGTTATGTGCACACTTATGTGTAGGCAGGGCACTTACACGGCCTGATACATGCACAAGCAACACACACGGGCACACGTGTACACACTTGCACTTATCCACACTAGACACAAGTGCATACACACAGTTACCTACAAACACTGCAGGCACACACAGGCTCAGACAGATGTTCACCCAGAGCTTCAAACTCAGGGCACTTTGGGGCCTGGGGGCCCCAGGTAGGGACAAGGGCCCTGTGGTGACAGAGCCAGTGATCCCAGGGCCCAGGCCAGAGGGTGTCAGGCGTGGGACAGGTGGGCTGGGCTGTCACTGGCTGGGGAAGGATGCTTTTGCCAGCTTTGCAGAGGCACAGGGGTTACTGACGACAACGCGCAAGCCCTGGTAACGGGCAGATGGTCGCCTAGCGACCTGGTCTCTGTTGGCAACAGTTCAGCTTTTCATAGCAACGGAAGCCTTTTGGGCCCCACCTGGCCTCCCTGGGGCCATTTCCGCGGAGTTCCCCCGCACATCCCCTCAATCTGATTAGAAGCAGGAAGGATTGGTGGCTCATCTGCCACCCGAGCCACACTGGCTCCAGAGCTGGCCTCACGGGCTCGGGGCCGGGCTCGGGCTCCCCCAATCCTCCACTGGCATGCACCGACCTGGGGCTTGGAATGAATGTCATCACCCCCAGCTGAACTCCTGCACCACGGGCGTCCTTGTCAGCAAAGACAGAGAGACCCAAGTAGGTGGCTGCTTCTCCCTAAGGGCTCCCCTCCTTCCTTCTTTCGGGGCTGGGGAACCGGGTGACGAGTCTGCTGAAGGCAACAGTGAGGACCTTAACTTGGGGGCACAGCCTGTTTTGTGACTTGGGGGAGGACAGTGGGCTGGCCTTTGTGGCTACTCCCCACACCTTTAACTCGGAGAGCCAGGACCTCTGGGATGCCCACCTCAGCCAGTCTGTCTGGTCCTCTACTTGGAAATCTCTGGAACTTGGGAACTTTCCAGAAGTTGATGGCCCGCTGCATCTGGGCTGGTCAAGAGGGGGCCTCAGCAGGCACCAGGCAACCTGCCAACCAGGGGCAACATGATTTGGGGGTACATGGGTCCCCAAACAGCCCCTGGAGGGGCTGACAGGCCCACTGTAAGGCTTGTTATGTGTCTCCGTAGCTGGAGATGTTTGTGCAAAATGTTCTGCAATCTATGTGGGTGGTTCACAGACCTGCAGAAGGCCGCCTCCTCTGGGATTTATAATAATAATGACAAGAACAGTCATAATAACAGCTGTCACCTGATTAGCACTTGTTTTCCGTGCCAGACGTTGTGCTAAGGCTCCTACTGCTAATCCCATTTCACAGATGAGAGAACTGAGGCTCAGAGATAACAGCCCACGCATCCACGGGTGTCCTGCCAGCAAGCACAGAGCTGGGATTCTGTCCCAGGCCAGGCTGGGCTCCTAACCGGACACCTAGTACTACAGGCAAGGAAAGCTGCTTACCAGTGTTTAGAGGCGGAGAATCCAGGTGACACCGGACATGGGGGGGCCTTTTGACTTTTTCATGAGCTTCTCACTGGCCCCTCTGGCCTCATTCAAATAAGCCAGTCTGTGCAGTACAGGCAGGATGAGTCCTACCCATTTGACAGATAAGCAAACGGAGGCTTCCCGGGGACTTGCTTTCCAGGCCGGATTCTAGAATGAGCAAGATGCCAGGAAGCCTCTGACTGGGACTGTGGGGAGTTCATTTCCTGGGCCTTTGCGCTCTGAGAACCGAGGAGGCCCCTGCCTCTGTTCCAGGGAAGGAGAACCCAGTCTGGCCCTCGCAGCACAAGCCCATCCCACCCTTCCAGGAAGGGCTGACTTCTCTGTCAGGTGTGGAAGGCACGGTTCCCGTAATACTTTGAGAGGCCCCCAAGAACATTTTAATTTCTTTCAAAATCAGACCAAAAACTGAACTTCTGGATGGAAGAGAATATTTTAATATATAATATTAACATATTAATCTTCATATGAATGCAGTCACAAAATGGAATTTTAAAAATATATTTATGGAGGAAGGGGCCCGTGAAGGCTGAAGTGCCTGTGGAAGTCATAATATGCCCTTTTCTTTAAGAAAAGCTGTGTCTTCCTGGGCAGGGTAGAGAGTGTGACTGACACTTCAGGCCCCTCACAATGGAAATACATATGCAACGAAGAGAAATAAAGTGAGTTAGGTGCTTGAATCCTCCAAACGCTCGCCTCACTCCTCCACGTCACCTGGGGCTGTGCAGACACTCAGAGGCAGGCAGTGGAGTATTAAAGACTTGGTGCTAGAGTCAGAGACACCCATCTTTTATCCAGGTGCACCTGGTACAGGCTGTGTGACCTTGGACAGGCCATCTGACCTCTCTGAGCCTCCGATTTCTAAGCTCAAATAGGATCCGTCATAGCGGGGCTCTCGGGTTTATTTGGGTGAGGATTTGGTGAGACGCTGTGCGTTCCATGTGCTTGGCCCGGCGCCTGGCACACAGCCCTTGGGAGCTGCTGTGACAATATGATTGCTGGCTGATTCCTGCTCCCAGGCTGCTGGCTCCAAACCGACTGGGCTGTAATTCCATCCCCATCTCCTCACCCACCTCAGGAGGGCTGAGACTTGGCCCTCTGGGTAAAGCATGGGGAATTCAGGTTTTCTGGGCAGCGGATGCCAAAGGGCATCCTCCATGAGCCCCTTGGCAACAGTGGTCCATGGCATGGGGTGAGGCCGTTAGGAAGCAGAATCTAATTCTAACACAGAAATCGCATTAGCCCTTGGTCCCAAGTCATCATTTTAACCCAGAGATTGCACACAGGCACCTCAGGGCCCATTTTAGTCTGGAGACAGGCTCTTTTGGATATTGACATATTAATATAGATTTTAATATAGATAATACAGATGTTAATATAGATCTATTCATTTGGATTAATTATCAGCATCTAGAGATGGGGAGGTCCCCCCTTTAAAATGTGTAGTTCAGGCTCCTCTTGAAAATCAGCAGATCTGGCCACGGGACTCCCATTCCAAGCAGAGTGGGGTTGCTGACTCAGATGGGCACAGGTTCTTCTCTCCTTCCTATAGTCTCACCCCGGCCCCCGTCACTTATGTATGCCTCTGCCTGGGCCAGGGACCGCTGAAACCTTCAGCAGTTGCAGTGTGGCTCTGATCTCATGGCATGGAAAAAACCAGGGTCTGTGTCCAACGTTTGTGTGATGTGGGACAATTTGCTGTGTGATTTTGGCCAGGCCACTTGACCTCTCTGTGCCTCACTTTTCTCATACTCCCTGCTCTGCCTATATCCCCAAGGTTGCCTGGAGACTCTCAGAGGGGAAATGCTGGGCATAGATTTTGAACACTCTACAATGCCCTTTGGTCAGCCCCTAAAGGACAGCTCCTCAAAACCGTCCTCCGTGATTTTCTTTGCACTTGCTGTTCCCCTTTCCTGGACACTATTCCCTACCTATGCCCAGCTCGCAGGCCACCTCCTCTGGGAAGCCCTCCTTCCTAGGCAGAATTGTGCTGTGCCCTTCATAGCTACTTGCTCCAGAGTGTGACTCAGACTGGGAACTTGTTAGCAGGATGTGAGATCTGCCACCTGCCTGTGCTGGGAGCTTCAAGAGGGCGAGGACCTATCCTTAGGCGTCTTTGTGCCCCAGCTCCTGGCACAGAGCCTGGCACTCAGCACAGTTCAGGAAACATTTAACACCCCTAACCCCAGCCCTTCCCTCTGCCCCTTCGCAGTCACAGTGTCCTGCTGGATAGCTGTCTGGTGGCGCAGGGAGGCGAGGACCAGAGTGGAGTAGGTGGAGCTGAGCACCAGAGCGCCTCACACCAGGTATGAACAACACCAGGCTGGCGGCCGGGCTACCTCAGAGGCCTGGACTGGAGTTGGCGGAAGGGGCTGGGCCTTGTCCCCTTTGCTTACAGGGGCGGGGTTTGGCTCATGAGATGCCCACGGGACAGAAGTGAGCAGGGTGGTGCGTGCTGTGAGGCCCTGCTTGTAGCAGGGGTCAGATGGTGTCAGGAAGGGCCCCGGGTGGTACAGCCATGGGTGGGAAGCAGTGGGCTTAGACTCCAGTCCTCACGTGGCTGTGTGACCCTGGGCAAGTCACCTCCCCACTCTGGGCCTCATTGGCCACCTCTGTAAAATGGGGCTAAAAACCCTTCCCTGGAGTGCTGTATACAGTCCTACGCTGTGAAGTGCGGTGCTGGATGGAGAGTGCCATGGTGGCTGCTTCAGTTGCTTTGTCCCCACGCGCAGAGGGCTGCCCGAGAATTTCCCCTCATTATATGTGACAGGTCCAGGTGTTGGGGCCTGGGGCTCCTATGTGCACTGGACGCCCCAGAAGGTGAGTCGGAGGGTATGACCAAACGGGCTAGTCTTGGGGCCCATCCTGAGGGTAGATCCCCCCACAGCGGCTGGGCTGGACTAGGGCTAGGACAGGGCTTGATGGTCACAGCTTCGGTTTCCTCTTTATCTTTTGCAGGAGCTGCAGGAGGAGGCCGTGGCCGCCAGCTCAGGAGGTAGGCGTGTGGTGGGGTTGCATAAGAATGTCCAGGATGCTTTCAGGCTGGGGGCAGCCAGGGTACAGGGGCAAACCCTCCTCCTGTCCCTCTCAACTCGTCCCCCTGCCCCATCCCATCCTCAGGCAAAACCCATTCTGTGCATCTTAGAGCCACTTTGTCAGAGCCTGATGATGTATTTCAAAGGCGCCAGGGGAATTGCACTGAGGCCCCCCCCCTGGACCCCAAGAGGCCTGGGGAAACCATACTCCCAGCCAGCCCCTCCTGCCACCCCCCTCACTGGGAACACAGCTCTCTAGGTTACTGCCCAGCGAGCATTTGGCTCAAATGTAACGTACCTGAGTGAAAATTGGGGCCAGAGCTCGCTAAGGCTGCGTCCTAGACTCTGTGTCTTTTGAGCTTTTCCTTACTGCTAAGATCCCCAGCACAATTTGATTATTTATCACTCCCACCCCTAATCCTGAGAACTTCAGGGATGGTGGGGACAGAGCCTAGGGGAGTGAGGATGTCTGGACACTGAGCCCTGGCCTTGCAAACTTCCACAGGCCTCAAGACACGGGTGGTGCTCTACCTGCCCTTTGAGGCAGAAAGACCATTTTACAGATGAGAAAACTGAGGCTCCATGTGGGCAGCATTTGGCTCAGTGGTCAAGGACACAGACCTGCATTTCACTATTGGCTCCTCCCTCTTCCTCGCTCTGTGACCTGGAGCCAGTTCTGTGACCTCTCTTAACTGCGGCTCCCAAATCAAGAAAGAGGGGGCTATAAGAGCACCTACCTCACTGGGTTGTTGGGCAGAGTGGGGGTGACAATGCATCACTGGAACTGAAAGAAGAGACCATAATGGGGACCACGACAATGATGTTTGTGTCCCAGGCAGCCATTGGTGGAAATGGGACTGGACCCGCGTGTCTTAACCCCAGGTGTCCTGAGCCTGCCCCCCACCTGATCTTTGAAAAAATCCTCTGTTAACTTTAACCCAAATCTGCCGGAAACCTACTCAGTCTGCACCCCACATGGATGAACAAGACCAGGATCACCCAGTTGCAGACTCAGGTTCCGTGGGGCTGGTTCCACCCCCTTCCCCAGGTCATCTGGAAGCAGGTGGCCTGGGAACCACACTTTGAGAAATACTGAAACACAGCCCTTTGTCTGCCACCACTCGAAAGTGTGGCTCTTGAACCAGCAGCTTTGGTGTCCCTGGGAGCTGGTTAGAAATGCAGAATCCCAGGCCCCATCCCAGACCTGCTGAACCAGAATCTGCACTGTTAACGAGATCCCTGGTGATTTCTCTGCGCATTTGTGTTTGAGAGGCAATGGCCTTGAGCCCTTGTTCTCAATCATGACTGCACATTGGAATCATCTGGGAAGATTTAAAAATCTTGGGGCCGGTCCTCACCCCAGACCATTAAATCAGAATCTCTGGGGATGGGCCCACGCATCAGGCATTTCCAGACCTTCCCAGGCGATTCCAATAGGCAGCCCATTTGGGGAAACAGGGACCTAGGAAAAGTTATTGCTTCTGGTTGGAAGTGAAATTAATTGAGCTCCAGGATTTCTTTGGGATGGAAAATCCTACCAGGCTAAGAACGTTTGAGTCTGTGAGCCTAAGCCTGAGGGGTTCTGGGTTCTCTGATTCTAATTTCTTTGAGTCTAAAGTATGAAATGCTACGATGGTTGGTTAGCAGAGAAAGCTCCAGAACTGGGGCGCTCAGGGCTGTCTCTCGGAGCTGTTGGGTGGACGAGCCACATGACTCGTGGTGCTCTTGACACTGAACTCCAGGGACAAGAGTGAGTGATGCTTCAGACTTAGGGTGCAGCTGCTGCGAGTGCAGGTGGGCACCGGGCTGGTCCGTGGTGGCGCTGGTGGGGAAGAGCCCCACCTACCCTGCCTCTCCCAACTCTGTGCTCCTCATTGCAGTCCCCAGGGTCCCGCCTCTGCCTGAGATCCCCTGCCCCCAGCACCATGGCTAAACCAGGCCGGGACGTGAATCGCCTGGTCCAGGACCAGCCACCTGGCCAAGTGACCCCCGGGCTTACTCCCCCAAACCTGGTGGAGCACCTCCCCAATGTGCCCAGCCACCACCCCCCGATCACCCGCACCCCTGTCCTCATCTCCTGGAGGACAGCCTTGTCCAACTGCAGCTTCGCCAAGGAGACCGGGAGTTCCATCGGTCGCCTAGGTAGCGTGAAATTGACCACCCAGCGCGCTGGTGTCTGTGGTGTGCTTCTGCATGGCTTGGGCTGTTTCCTGCATGGGTGCCATGGTCTTGGCGTGGGACCACTATTTGGGCTCATGGAACACCACCCCTTCTTCCTCTGCTGACCAGTGCCTTCATCTTGCTTTGTGGTGACTTGAAGGGTATTAGTCCCCTTCTCTCTGTGCCTAAAATTCCACAATGAGCAATTCATTTCTTTGGGTTAAACACGGCTTTTTGCAGATGATCAGTTTTTATACAGATAGTCACTCATACCTGAGTTTAAACAAGTCACTCAGATCTCCAGGCCAAGAGGCTTGGGGCAGGGAGCTGGGTGGGGGAAGAGAATAATCAGAGGGGAATGAACCAGAAGAGGAATGTGGAGGTCCGTTGCAGACAGAATCTACCGACCTTGAGAGTTGGCTGGGAGCTAGACTTTCTGAGGACTGTTGTTATCTGCTCAGCAAATTCCCTTTCAGGAAAGGGGAGGCCCCCAAGTGCTGACAGGCAGACCCAGAGGAGGCGTCCTCAGGGGCCAGTGCAGAGAGAGAGCCTGTCTGGATCCATTTAATTGTGACAAGATCCCCGCAGTGGCCTTTGGAAAGTGCTGGGGGACATACTGGTGCCTCTGGGCTAATCCCTGTCACTTTCTGCCTTGACTCAAACCAGACCTGCCATTTTCCCTTTAATTTGTTTCTTTGTTTTTGGATTACACTGGGCAAGGTTGCCTCTGAGATTCACAGGCAGGTCGAGCTGAACATTTCACAAGAGAGATCCACTCTCGTCCTCTCCCTCCTCCTGGCCTGGGGTGGGCACAGAGTTGGGGCAAGGTGGCACGTGATCAACCCCATGACGGGATGACACGCCAGGCTCAGTGTTCCGGGTAGGGCCTAAATCTCCTCACTCCAAAGGGTCTTCCACGCCCTCTACCCTTATATCGCGGCTCGAGTTTTGTGCACTTTGTACCAACTCTGCGTTTATTTACTTACCATCTTTCTTTCAGTGGATTCACTCTTTTCACTTTTAATTGAGTGTATTTAAACAGGAAGCTTTGCATTATAATTCAAATGGAAAACCAGCATGGCCTGCCATAAATATAGAGAAGGCATAAACA
Organism: Leucopleurus acutus; assembly: GCF_964270905.1. Taxonomy (NCBI): domain Eukaryota; kingdom Metazoa; phylum Chordata; class Mammalia; order Artiodactyla; family Delphinidae; genus Leucopleurus; species Leucopleurus acutus. The sequence goes on from NC_139162.1 coordinate 27,153,887, forward strand.
GAAATAACCACAGAGGTATGGAGAACAACGCAGAGTCGGTAGTTTCTAGTGAGGTGCGTGGCCTGCTGAAGGCTCATAGCTGAGTCTGCTCTCCCAGCTGCAAAGGGGGATTCAGACGTGTCAGACGTGTTAAGGCCATAGCAGCACTAACCTGAGGCTTTCTCTCTGCCTTCTCAGGATCCAGACAGAACCGGACAGGGAGGAATGGTTCCGTTCTGTCATCCTTTGCCTTGGCTATGCCATCTAAAGTCATCGTGTGCCTTCTCTGGTCCCTGGGAGCCCCACACTTTGAGAAATAGTCCCAGTGACACATTGGGACAGGGGGTGGAACCGGCTGTCATTGACACATGCTGATTTTATTTTATTTACTGATGAATAGGCAAGGATGTTTACTGCAGCACTGTTTAAATAGTCATTAATACAGACTATTTATAAAATGACTATGTTAGCCATTAAAAGTAAAACAAGTAGAGAAATAGAAAATATTGTCAGTCAAAAAAATCTTTCAGATAATTAAAAGATATAAAAAACAGGAATTTATATAAGGCTTGGTATTGGCCACGGTAGTGGTCGAATTTACAACACAGATGAATAGAGAGATGTAAATCAAGGCCTTCTTCCCCAGACTTGGTTCTAAAACATTTACCATCTAGGATCAAGAGCAAGGTCCTTCGGTGACAGTTTGCGGGTCTTCTATATGGTTTCTACCTACGCCCAATCTAAACAGTAGGACACACGATGATCTTAGATGCTGCAGACAAGGCGGTGACAGCATGTAGTGAGAACATTATTCCCATTTCAGTGGTGCTGCTTGGCACCTCTCAGCCGAGGTTTCTTTTTTTTTAATTTTTTTATTTTTTTATTTTTTTTTTTGCGGTATGCGGGCCTCTCACTGCTGTGGCCTCTCCGTTGCGGAGCACAGGCTCCGGTTGCGCAGGCTCAGCGGCCATGGCTCACGGGCCCAGCCGCTCCGCGGCATGTGGGATCTTCCCGGACCAGGGCATGCACCCGCGTCCCCTGCATTGGCAGGCAGACTCTCAAACACTGCGCCACCAGGGAAGCCCCCAAGGTTTCATTTTGACAGAGGCCTCTACGTATGTTGGTCACCAACCTCAGGATGGGAGAAGAGTTTCAGCTCTGGAGCCAGGCTGCCTGGGTCCAAATCTGGGCTCTGCTGAAAGTTTCTTAATCTCTCTGTGCTTCGGTTTCCTTCTCCACAAAATGGGGACAATGGTAACAGGGACCTCATAGAGTGGCCGGGAACGATGAAGGAGTTTATATATATAAAGCGCTTAGAGTTTAGTGAAACTAATGCCTAGCAGGCATATAGGAAGTGCTTAACAGTAAATATTGTTATTCTCTAAACCAATTTAAGCATAAGATATTCTTTATATTCGGAATTATAGTATTCTTATTCTATAAATCAGTATAATATAAACGAATATAATTTCTACTTAGAGTTTCTACTCTGCCAAGCTGGCAGGAAATGAAACATCAGGCTTAGGAGTTCCCCGCCCTCCCCTGGGAGTGATTGAGTTCCTAGGGTCTTGTGCAGGGCGAGGCAGGGGGTAAGGGGACCACCTTCTCCTTCCCAGGTTCTGTGAGACAGCTTCATGGATGCTGAGACCAGGGTGTTTTTTTGCTGCCTGGGGGCCATGCTGGGGACACCCCAGGGCCCTGAGCATTTTTGAGAAGCTGCCCTTGTCCTGGCTGCCTCCACGCCCCTGGCCCACCTCCAGCTCACCTCTCTCAAGGTCTTCAGGGAAGCAGGGGGACGTCCCTGCTGCACCGTGTCTCTCTCCTGTGAGGGCCTGAAGAGGTAAAATTGTCACTCCATGCAAAAACGTGATACTATATATAGAAAATCCTAAGGACTCCATGCAAAAACCACTAGATCTAATAAATGAGTTCAGCAAAGTAGCAGGATACAGGACAAACATTCAAAAATCGGTTGCATTTCTTTACACTAACAATGATATATCAGAAAGGAATGTAAAAAAAGAATACCTTTTAAAACAGCACCAGAAAAAATAAAATAAAATACCTAGGAATAAACCTGACCAAGGAGGTGAAAGACTTATACACTGAAAACTATGAAACATTAATAAAGGAAATTAAAGAGGATTCAAAGAAATGGAAAGATATCCCATGCTCTTGGATTGGAAGAATTAATATTGTTAAAACGACAATACTACCCAAAGCAATCTACAGATTTAATATGATCCCCATCAAAATACCCAAGACATTTTTCACAGAACTAGAACAAATAATCAAAAAATTTATATGGAACCATAAAAGACCCAGAATTGCCAAAGCAATCCTGAGGAAAAAAAGCAAAGCAGGAGGCAAAACTCTCCCAGACTTCAGACAATACTACAAAGCTACCGTAATCAAAACAGCATCGTACTGGTACAAAAACATACATACGGATCAATGGAACAGAATAGAGAGCCCAGAAATAAACCCACACACCTACAGTCAATTAATCTTTGACAAAGGAGGCAAGAATATAAAATGTGGAAAAGACAGTCTCTTCAGAAAGTGGTGCTGGGAAAGTTGGACAGCTGCATGTAAATCAATGAAGTAGAACACACCCTCATAGCATACACAACAATAAACTCAAAATGGCTTAAAGACTCAAACATAACACATGACACCATAAAACTCCAAGAAGAGAACATAGGCAAAACATTCTCTGACATAAATAGTACCAATGTTTTCCTAGGTCAGTCTCCCAAGGCAATAGAAATAAAAGCAAAAACAAACAAATGGGACTTAATCAAGCTTTCAAGCTTTTGCACAGCAAAGGAAACCATTAAAAACAAAAACAAAAAAAAGACAACCTAGGGAATGGGAGAAAATATTTGCAAATGATGTGACAGACAAGGGCTTAATCTCCAAAATATACAAACAGCTCATACAACTCAACACAACAACAAAACAACCCAATTGAAAAATGGGCAGAAGACGTTAATAGACATTTCTCCAAAGAAGGCATAGAGACGGCCGATAGACACATGAAAAGATGCTCAACATCACTAATTATTAGAGAAATGCAAATCAAAACTGCATTGAAGTACCACCTCACACTGGTCAGAATGGCTATCATTAAAAAGTCTACAAATAACAAATGCTGGAGACGGTGTGGAGAAAAGGGAACCCTCCTATACTGTTGGTGGGAATGTAAATTGGTGCAGCCACTATGGAGAACAGTATGGAGGTTCCTCAGAAAACTAAAACTAGAGTTGCCACATGATCCAGCAATCCCACTCCTGGGCATATACCCAGACAAAACTATAATTCAGAAAGATGCATGCACCCCTATGTTCATAGCAGCACTATTCACAACAGCCAAGATGTGAAAACAACCTACATGTCCATTGACAGAAGAATGGATAAAGAAGATGTGATACATATATACAATGGAATACTACTCAGCCATAAAAAAGAACGAAATAAGGCCATTTGCAGCAACATGGATGCAACTAGAGATTATCACACCAAGTGAAGTAAGTCAGAAAGAGAAAGACAAATACCATATGATACCACTTACATGTGGAATCTAAATATGGCACAAATGAACCTATCTACAAGACAGAAACAGACTCAGACATAGAGAGCAGACTGGTGGTTGCCAAAGGGGAGGGGGGTGGGGAGGGAAGGACTGGGAGTTTGGGATTAGCAGAGGTAAACTATTATACATAGGATGGATAAACAACAAGGTCCTACTGTAGAGCACAGGGAACTATATCCAATATCCTGTGACAAACCATAATAGAAAAGAATATTAAAAAAAGGAATATTGATATGTGTATAACTGAGTCATTTTGCTGTACAGCAGAGATTGACACAACATGGTAAATCAAATATAAAAAGAGTGTGAGGCCCTTTAGCCCGTGTCTCATGCCCCCACAGACCTGGGAAAGCCTTGTCACTCCTACCTTGGGATGGGGAAACTGAGGCCCAGAGAGGGGAAGCAGCTGAGCCAGGCCACACCAGGCCAGGCCCTAGGACGTGGCACCCCCAGGCTCCCCATGCTCTATCTGAGTGATGCACCCCCATCACCCACCCCTTGATGCTCCTCCAGGCCCAGGGAAACCAGGCTGGGTTTTGGAGAGCTGGGCTCCAGGCTGCGTCCAGGAGCTCCTGTGGCTTCTATGGCATCGTGGCTTCTTCTGTGGCTCCTGGGTTAGTGGCTGGCATGGGCGTGGCTGTCAGAGGGCCCTGGGCTCTGCATCGTTGTGCCCCCTGCATGGATCTCTCCTGTGGGCCCTGTTGGGAGGCAAGGCTTCCAGAGGCCCCTCCACACACGCTTTCTGTGGCTTCCCTGTAGAACACAGCAAGGCCCTGGGACCTGGCTTCTCTCTGACGCTGTGCCTCCTTCCTCTCCCCAGTACCTGCCACGGAAGAGCACCCGGAATTGCAGGTGGAAGATGCTGATGCTGACAGCCAGCCCCTCAACGAGGAGGAGAATCCACCCTCTCCCACGGAAGAGCACCCGGAAGTGCAGGTGGAAGACGCTGATGCTGACAGCCAGCCCCTCAACGAGGAGGAGAATCCACCCTCTCCCACGGAAGAGCCCCCGGAAGTGCAGGTGGAAGACACTGATGCTGACAGCCAGCCCCTCAACGAGGAGGAGAATCCACCTTCTCCCGTGCCGCTGCCCCCGTCTCCTGCCAAATACGACACACTTGGGGTCCCAGGATCAGCCACAGGGAGCCTCAGGTCACCTTTTATGCTTCTCTTGGGCTTTTCGTAGCACAGTGCCACCTGTGCATTTGGCATTTGAGGACACTGGGGCCAGAGAGGGGAAGAAGCTGGCCCAAGTCACTCAGCAAGTTGCTGTCAGCGCTGGGACTATGGCCCCACCATTTTCCGTTCTCCTAATTTCTGGCTTCAGGCTCTATAGAAAGAGCTCTCTGAGGAAGCCCTGTCCAGAATACCCTCAATTGTACATTTGAAGGGGGTAATAACTGTGACAGGGCTAATTTTATTGTTAAATAATACAATGGACATACCAAAGAACACTAGATATAATAACCATCCCTAACCCCACCACTCTAGGTGGTACTTTTATTTCTCTGCCTTCTCTTCCATACCTTGTCTGTGGGCCCATGCTTTTGAGTGGTTTTAGTTGAAGGAGTGATTGGATCATATCTCATTTGAGACCACATCTTATTTATTGAGCCCTTTTCTGTATTGCTAGTCTGTCTCCTTAACACTCATTGTGATGCTGTGTTGACATCCTCCAGCTCCATGTGCCAGGATAGACATAACAATCCTCTGTGGTTGAATACTGTCCACAGTGGTGCTACAAATATCTCTTTGGTCTTCTGCCCTCTGTCCTTGGGCTCCTTTCTCGAGAGTGGGTTTCCTGGTCAGGGTTGCGTGTGTTTTTGTGCCTCTCGAGATAGGTTAGTTGCTGCATGGTTAGAGCTGGTTTTGGACGATCTGAGCCAGGTAACTGAGAGAGGGCCTGCATAGAGCTGTAGGTAGTCTGTGAAGTGCAGTGCAGTGCTGTGCGAATGGTCAATTAAGCTAAGGCGAGCTGCCAGTGCATCTCCTTTGCTGGCTAGATTGAGGGATGGTTCTTTTTTCTTGATTAATTCTTGCTTTTATCCATGAACCCTTGAGTAATTTCTCAGCTGAGGTCAGAAGACTGCCAAAACAGAGATGGTTGGACGTAGCAAACAGAAGGCTCCTGGATTTTGATGTGGAGAAAAGAGTCATAATCTCACCCAGCCTTGGAACACAGCTCACAGACACATCAGTCCTCACGCTTAATTCACTGAATCATGCACAGAGTACAGAGAGCAGAAGACAGGGCACCACCATAATTGTAGACATCTGGTCTACCTCCCTCTGTTCCCTTTAAAAGGGTAGGGAAACTGTACAGGCTGGGTTAGAGGTGGATATTCGGGAGGAGGGAGGGGACTAAGATCACTTGGGACAAGAATCAAAGCCTCCTGCCTTTTGCTTATGAGCTGGGTCTGTGAGGCTCCTCTTATTATCATTCATTCATTCATTTGCAAACATTTACTGAACATCTTTACGTGCCAGGCTCTGCTCTAGGTGCAGTGGTTGCATCAGGGAGAAGCCTGAGAGGGGCCTGCCCTCATGGGGCTGACATTCCAGTGGGGCCAAGATAGACAATGAACAAGTAATCACACAAGGTTTTTCCAGAGAGTGCTAAGGAGAATGTGACTGTGAGAAACTGGGACGCCTCAGCCTGAGCTTGGCGCCAAGAGGGAATTCTGATGCCTGACATGAGAGGCCAGTGCGGCTGCCTGTGGCCCGGGATGGAATGAGCACTGGGGGCAACTGATGGGAGCAGAAAAGCCACCAAAACAGAGGGGCACACGGGCAAGGCCCTTCTCACAGTGCAATGCTGTGGTTTGGAGTGAATCCCGAACATCCCCTGTCTACTAGGATTATGAAAATTCAACAAGCTACTGTATGTGAGGTGCTCAGCACAGGGCCAGGCACTGGGCGGTGCTGGAGGAGCATAGCTGCTGATTTAGTTCCACACTCTGGATTCTCTGCAGGCCCGGAGAGGGCACTGGGCTGGGAGCAGGAGGCCTGAGTTTAAGTCCCAGTTGTGAGATTTTTGCCCCAGTCTTCTTGTTCGCAGGCATCCTTTTAATTAGAGCGTAAAAGAGGTGAACCCGTGAGTTTTGCCATTCTAGGCGAGTTGGCGGAAGGTAATAGGGTGGTTTCAGAGCCTTGTGGAATAAAGCAAGTGCTGCACGTCCCTCTGACTGTATCCCTTTACAAGCCCTAATGATGGAGTCCTGAGTCACAGTGGTTGAGTACGGGAAGAGTACCAAGTGGATTCAAATCTAGACACCAGCAGCTGAGACACCAGTGATCCCAAATGCAGCACTCTGTGGCAGACTTGGACTGAATGATGGGGACCTGGACATAATTTAGCCTTCATTCTTCCGATAGGGAAGCGGGAACTCCAGGAGGGCATGGGCTTTCCCCAGGTCACACCATGAGCTGGAAAACAGACTTCATGGCCCGTGGGTGTCAGCTTTTCCAGCCAGGGGCACATCTGCAAAGGGAGAGAAGCTGAGCTTCCAGGAGAGTTAATAAGATGGAATGTGAGCCCTCACACCTTCTCAGTAGCTGGAAGGGTGGTGTGATGGAGAAGGGGACGGGGTGGACTGGGAAGGGCAGGGCCCTCAGACTGGGAGGTGGAAGGGAGAAGGATGTTTAAACTGAGACCCGACTGAGTGATAAGCACCTCACTGAATTGGGTAGATTTAGTCCCATTTTATAGAGGGGGAAAACTGAGGCAGCTCAGAGGGTTTGAGTAAATTGCCAAGGTCACACACTGGGAAGAAGCAGGGCTGGGGTGCAAATTCGGGTTTGCCTGATCCCAAGTCAGTGCTGTTACTTTTACGCTAGGCCATTGAATGGATGCAGAGACCGAGATCCAGAGGTTGGATGTGTCCCCTCTTCTCTCTTTTGTTTCCCTGCAGGCAAGCGAGGACCCTTTGAAAGCACCATCCTCTGTCCCCACCTCCCCCCCAGGATTCGCTCTGGGTGATCTGCAGGGCTCAAAGTTGGTTCACCCCCTCGCGGCCCCTGCCTCCCTGAAGGCCCCTCCCTTCCATGTCTGTGCTCTTGCAGGAAGAGGCTGTGCTCCCAAGATGATGAGGCTGAAGAGCTGTCACCGGCTGTATCGCCCGTGGTCGCTTGTTCGGACCCCACCAGCCCGCAGGGCACTGAGTAAGTGGGGGCCACCTCTGGGGTCTCAGGGAACCAGAAGTCTGGGTGGGGATGGGCAAGCAAAGGGAGGTGAGTTGGGGGGAGAATGGATGTTTTTAGAACCTTCCACCCCAAGGCAGACTGTGCCAGTGGCTTCCCGGCAGTAAGAGAGGGCTGGGTCTCCTGCCCAGGCTGCTTCTGACCAGCCCAGAAATTCTGAAAAATCTGGTCTGCAGAATGGGCTCAAACTCTGGGCCCAGCTGTGTCCAGAACCACAGAGAGTGGGCCCTGGGGAATCCACATCTTTATAAGCTCCCCAGGTGATTCTGATGCAACTGGTCTGTGGAACAATGTTTAGAAGGCACTACGAGGGCATCGGGACCTGTGTCTCTGACATCGAAGTGTCACAAGGGCTGGGCCAGTGGGAGGTGTTTTCCTGAAGGGTCTACGTAGGCTGGTGACAGTGAATACCCCAGCCCTGGGCTCTGGCCTGGGATCCTCACCTCCTCTCCAGCCATTGCTTCTGGAGTGACCTTAGGAGACAATATACTTTCCTTCCAGTCTTTTTTCCTGTCCATAATTTTATGGAGTTTATGCTTAACAGTATTGTGGAAAGTTCAGAAAAGCAAAAGAAGCAGGAAAAAACCCAAACCTCATGTATAGTCCAGTGATCCATTTTAGCATACAGTGGAGTCACATCTTATGCAGTAGGGTAGGCGTAGGGGTAGGGTTTACTATCAGAAAAATAAGCCAGAAATCAGGTATAATAATAAAAACTACCTTTGAAAACTCTTAAGGTGGTCAGCATGGAACCCCATGTATTACCTCAGTAGGTTAAGATGCTATAACAAATAGACCTCAGTGATTCAGTGGCTTAAGGAACAAGACGTCTCATATGTCACAGTTGTGTCACGGGTGGTGTGTTTCAGGTCGGTGGAAGGCTCTGCCCCCTGCAGTCATTTAGGGCCCCAGCCAACAGTGGCTCTGCCACCTTTGTGTGGCTTTCAAGACCCTGCTGGTCACCACTAGAAAGGGGGAGTGCCAGGACGCTCTTCCACAAGGAGGCCCGGAATTGCACTAGCATGTCCACCCGTGAGAGCTCGCACGGCCACACCTGGGCAATGTAGTCGCTGGCTGCGTGGTGACCCCTCCCTGCAGGAGGGAGTGGGTGTGGGTGAGCAGCTCGTGTCTCCTCCGCCCCCCAGCGCTATCTCTCATTATGACCCCCCCACTGATTTTCTCCAGCTAGCTCCCTCAACTGACACAAGAAGAGTAGCTGGCTTGAGTTTCAGTGCCTCAATGTATGAAAAAAAACAGTAGATCTGTAAACATTAGTGTTACCCTCAGCTCAGCAAGAAGATCACAGGCTACTCAGAGGAGAACATAGAACATAGGCTGGTTCACACGGCCGCCCGTCTCAACTCACCCAGGGCTCTTGACACACACTGAGCGGAAGACTCTCATTCATTCTCTCTGTCTGTGTCTGTCTCTCCCTTGCTGCAAGTTCATGCAGTTTAAATTCCTATAAATTAAAAGAATATGTAATGTATCTGCACTGTTTTTAATATCTATTTATTTAGGCTGCACTGTGCAGCTTCTAGGATCTTAGTTCCCTGACCAGGGATCGAACCTGGGCCCTCGGCAGTGAGAGCACGGAATCCTAACCACCAGACAGCCAGGGAATTCCCTGCACTGTTTTTTCCATCAGTTATCTCCTAAGCCTAAAAAAGTAGCCCCTGTCCCCTCTCTGATCTGTCCTGTATCTCATGTGAACCCCAAACTGAGACTAACAGCCCTGAACTGAGTTCCAGAGTTTCCCCCTAAATCACAAGTGGAATCCGAGTTTTTTGGAATTGCCCATCTGAATCAGAGCATTCGTGGTACATTTTCTGAAAGCTGGGCACCCGGGTGTTTTTCCTCCCAGGAGATATTAAGGTGGGTTTGATGTTTTGATGTCAGAAGAAGACTGGGCCAGGATTTACCCTCTAAGGCCAGGTGGGATATAGATTCAGCTCTTGCCCGGTGGCGCAGGGGTCCCCCCCCACGCAGCCCGCTCAGCTCTGGGTGGTGTTCCCTCAGTGACCAGGACCGCGCAGCCTCCACAGACAGCCAGACCAGTGCCCTCATCAACAACCGGCTCCAGGAGCTGGTGAAGCTTTTCAAGGAGCGGACGGAGAAGGTGAAGGAGAAGCTCATCGACCCTGATGTCACCTCTGATGAAGAGAGCCCCAAGCCCTGTGAGTCCAGAGCTGGGGCTGGGCCACCTGACCAGGGGTGGGGTGGGGCCCCTTAAGGCCCCTGTCAATTCTTGGGGAGGGTGGCCCCAAGGAAATGGTTGGGTTGCTTGAGAGAAGCCCAGATCTCCATTCTCTGGAATTTGAGGTCCTTTATGTACAGGTTTAGCTACGTGTCCAGGGGAGGAAAGAATGTCAAAGTTCTGACCAGTGATCCAGTTGTACTTGGTTCTCCCTCCCACAGGGCAAGTTCCCTTGTTGAACCCCTGCCCCTTTCCCGCTGGCGGGCAGGTGGTCCACCCTGGGATGTATCTCATGGTCTTGCACTTAGATGGTGTCCATAACCCACCCTGAAACTACACAGTCTTATTTTTCAGAGGCAATATTGCAATATTGCAATATTCTTATGAGGTTACCTGAAAGTTTCCTGCTTTCAAAGTGCCAGGAGGAAATAAGAACCATGCTGTCTCGCCAGGGAGGTTTTCTAGGTCTTTTCAAAGGAGGGTTGTGCCTTAGAACTCATGGTGCCAACAGTGGACCTAGCAGAGCCTGACTTCACTCCTACAGCTGGAAACATAGCCATATTAAACCTGTAAGAACCAATTTCTAGGTCACCAACAACATCACCATAGATGCACAGGAAAACTGTGATCCCATCTGGTGTCTTGTTTTAGAGATGAGACAGCTGAGATTTCTGCTCTGAAAAACTTAGAACAATGTTTTCCTGATTTCTGGCCCTGGGTGGTGGAAGTTCTGGGTACCAATGCCCCTAGCCGTCCAGAGGAACCAAGGGGTCCAACCACAGACACACAAGCACACACTCAACTGAAGCATCCAGCTTGCCCAGAAACACCTCATTTTAGGCAGTTCCTGAGCAGCAGTCCCAGACTGGTAGCTCTAAGAGTTCAGAGCAGGTGCCCAGGTTGCTATTAAGGAAGATCTTTGTGGTTTGCTGCAGGAGAGCACCCAGAGCTTGTAGCAGGTTAGGGGATGGTGCCAGGGTCCCCTCAGCTTCAGTTCCAGAGTCTGCAGTTGGGAGCCTTCTCTTTTTTGTGTCTTAATTAATTAATTAATTTTTGGCTATGTTGGGTCTTTGTTGCTGCGTGCGGGCTTTCTCTAGTTGTGGCGAGCAGGGGCTACCCTCCGTTGCAGTGTGCGGGCTTCTCATTACGGTGACTTCTCTTGTGGAGCACGGGCTCCAGGTGCATGGGTTTCAGTAGTTGTGGCACGCAGGCTTCAGTAGTTGTGGTTCGCGGGCTTCAGTAGTTGTGGCACACAGGCTTAGTTGCTCCGCAGTGTGTGGGATCTTCCCGGACCGGGGCTCGAACCCGTGTCCCCTGCACTGGCAGGTGGATTCTTTTTTTTTTTTTTTTTTTTTAACATCTTTATTGGGGTATAATTGCTTTACAATGGTGTGTTAGTTTCTGCTTTATAACAAAGTGAATCAGTCATACATAAACATATGTTCCCATATGTCTTCCCTGTTGCGTCTCCCTCCCTCCCACCCTCCCTATCCCACGCCTCCAGGCTGTCACGAAGCACCGAGTCAATATCCCTGTGCCATGCGGCTGCTTCCCACTAGCTATCTACCTTACTACGTTTGTTAGTGTGTATATGCCCATGACTCTCTCTCGCCCTGTCACAGCTCACCCTTCCCCCTCCCCATAACCTCAAGTCCGTTCTCTAGGAGGTCTGCGTCTTTATTCCTGCTTTACCCCTAGGTTCTTCATGACATTTTTTTTCTTAAATTCCATATATATGTGTTAGCATACGGTATTTGTCTTTTTCTTTCTGACTTACTTCACTCTGTATGACAGACTCTAGGTCTATCCACCTCATTACAAATAGCTCAATTTCATTTCTTTTTATGGCTGAGTAATATTCCATTGTATATATGTGCCACATCTTCTTTATCCATTCATCCGATGACGGGCACTTAGGTTGTTTCCATCTCCGGGCTATTGTAAATAGAGCTGCAATGAACATTGTGGTACATGACTCTTTTTGAATTTTGGTTTTCTCAGGGTATATGCCCAGTAGTGGGATTGCTGGGTCATATGGTAGTTCTATTTGTAGTTTTTTAAGGAACCTCCATACTGTTCTCCATAGTGGCTGAACCAATTCACATTCCCACCAGCAGTGCAAGAGTGTTCCCTTTTCTCCACACCCTCTCCAGCATTTATTGTTTCTAGATTTTTTGATGATGGCCATTCTGACTGGTGTGAGATGATATCTCATTGTAGTTTTGATTTGCATTTCTCTAATGATTAATGATGTTGAGCATTCTTTCATGTGTTTGTTGGCAGTCTGTATATCTTCTTTGGAGAAATGTCTATTTAGGTCTTCTGCCCATTTTTGGATTGGGTTGTTTGTTTTCTTGTTATTGAGCTGCATGAGCTGCTTGTAAATTTTGGAGATTAATCCTTTGTCGGTTGCTTCATTTGCAAATATTTTCTCCCATTCTGAGGGTTGTCTTTTGGTCCTGTTTATGGTTTCCTTTGCTGTGCAAAAGCTTTGAAGTTTCATTAGGTCCCATTTGTTTATTTTTGTTTTTATTTCCATTACTCTAGAAGGTGGGTCAGAAAGGATCTTGCTGTGATTTATGTCATAGAGTGTTCTGGCAGGTGGATTCTTAACCACTGTGCCACCAGGGAAGTCCTGCGAGCCTTCTCTTTGCATCCTCTACCCGAGCCTCAGGGCTGGGTCAGAGGGTCACAGTGTCATCCCATAGCCCCAGCCAAGAAAGCCCCAGAGCCGGCCCTGGATGTGAAGCCAGCTGAATCGGGGCAGGAGGAGGAGGAACACTATTGTGAAATGCTCTGCTGCAAGTTCAAACGCCGCCCCTGGAAGAAGTACCAGTTTCCCCAGAGCATCGACCCGATGACCAGTGAGTCCTGGGAAGGCGGTGGGCGTTGCCACATGTCACATGAGAGGGCAGGAGAATGGGAGGGGGTGGGGGCAGTGCAAGGGCGGGCCCCAAACAAACAAAGTCCCTGAACTAGGAACATAAGATCATACCCATCTTAACAGACAAGCAAACTAAGGTACAGAGAAGTTAACTGGCCTAAAGACACAACTAGTCAGTGGCAGACTCAGGACTCCTGACTCTTGGCCAAGTCTTTTTTCTACTCTGTTCTTCCTGGCTCCTTCCCAGAGCTGCTGCTCTGAGCAGAAAAGGGGAAAGTTCTTCCAGCATCTAAAGTGAAGTCCCTCTCACTTGCCTTTTAGCCCGTTTTGTATTCTTCAGGAATAACGACGTTTCATATGTGCACAGCACTTCACAGTTGAAAAGGAGCGCCCTGCCTTTTTCATCTGACTTCTCCTTACGACTTCTCTGAGGAGGACAGAACAGGTGCCAGAGAGGGACTTTCCTAAGGACACACAGGAAGTCATTTGGGGGGCAGGACTTCAACCCTGGTGTCCATTGGTCCTTTAAAATGCCCAGGTGGGGGAAATTCCCTGGTGGTCCAGTGGTTAGGACTCTGCGCTTCTCCTACAGGGGGCATGGGTTTGATCGCCGGTCGGGGAGCTAAGATCCCACAGGCTGCCCAGCGCGGTCAAAAAAATTAAAAACAAAAATAAATAAATAAATGATAAAATGCCCAGGTGACCTACAGTATCCATCCATCCATCCATGCACTTGTCCATCTGTGTATCCATCTGTCCATCTTCTATGCATTATTTACTGTTGTGTATTTACAAAGGCAGGAAATACATTTTTGGAAAAATTTCAACAAGAATGAGAGCAGAAGTGTTTTCTGGTTAGCTGTCTATTAGCTAGTAATGACCCATATCCCCTACTCAGAGTACTCAATTTGTTAGGGCCTAGCCGTGATTTATTTTTATATCAATGATAGTTTTACATGCCCCCCCCCCCCGAAATTACAGAAGGGCTGCATATAGGGCTTGTAGGAAAGTGCAGACAGACAAGTGGGAAGCAGAAAGTCCCACCCGCATCCCGTGGCGAGGAGCCCTTCTCTGGCTGACGTTCTAGCATTTTCCTGGCCCCTCCCACCCCTGCAGACCTGATGTACATCGTGTGGCTGTTCTTCGTGGTGCTGGCCTGGAACTGGAACTGTTGGCTGATTCCCGTGCGCTGGGCCTTCCCCTACCAGATGCCGGACAACATCCACCTCTGGCTGCTGGTGGATTACCTGTGTGACCTCATCTACCTCCTGGACATCACCGTGTTCCAGCTGCGTCTGCAGTTTGTCAAAGGCGGGGACATCATTGTGAGTCACAGACAGGTGTCGGGGGGTGGCTGGGAGCAGACCCTGCAGCCAGAGCATTCGTGGGGCTGACCCCTGACGCTGGGAGGGACCAGAAGCTAATAAACAAGGAAATCTCAGGACGTCCACCCATGCTTATTCAACAGCATCATTGCTTGTTTCACACATCTTTGATACGTTCAAATTACACACATCAAGTCTTGCTCATGGGTGAAATGGTTCCTGGACCACCTGATGCAATGAGAGATGAAGAAGTGGCCTAGAGAATGACCTTTAGAACAGGCAGACCTGGTTCAAATCTCGGCTCAACCAGGACAACTGTATCACCTCTTGGAGCCTCAGTTTCCTCATCTGTAAAATGGGGATAGTAATCGCTCCCACCTCGTACCATTGCTGTGAGGATCTATGGAGGTGATGTATGCAGAATGCTTAGCACAGGTATCTGCTGACAATCAACATTTCCTGCAGCACTACCCAGACCAGTTTGGGAGCCTGTGTTCTGGTGCACTTATTAGGGAGAACACCTAAGTCCTGATTGTGACTTGCAGAGTTCCCATCTCCCTGTGCATGTCACTTTTCAAAATCCCATGCTGGCAGAGCCTGCTCCACTGTGTGCAGACACGTTGAGTTTGACCCTCTAAAATAATTTAGAGGAAAGAGAACTCCCTGAGCAACCTCTTTCCTGATCTGATCAGAGCAGTGGCCAGCTCCTCAGTGAATATGGTTACAAATGGTCCAGGTAAGAGAGAATAAGCTCAATGTCCCTGCTTTCCATCCAAGAAGTTGGAATTGAGCTGAGTGCCCTTGGACAACCTCCCCCCTCACCCACCATGCCACCACCAGGAGCTCGACCCTCCCTATCTGTAGACTGTGAGGCTTTCATCGAAGCTCTGCTGGTCCATTCTGCTACACATCCATGGGGCTGTTACTTCAATAGGGAGGTGGAGGTTGTGCGGGGATGTCCATCGCTGCTCCCATGGGGTCAGGGATTAAGCTCTCAGGCCATTTCACAGTCAGTATTCCATTTTATTCCAGACAGACAAAAAGGAGATGCGCAACAATTATCTGAAATCTCAGCGCTTTAAGGTGTGTGCCAGGGATCTTGGGAGGTGGTGTCTCTGGGGTCCCTGGGTGCTTTGGGGCCAATGTGACGTGGTTCCTGCCAGGACCAGCACTGGCTGGAGCTCGTTGGTAGGATGCCTCCTGCCCTAATTTTAGCCCCTCCAGGGGCATTCTGACCTCACCTTTCCATTGAAGGTGGAGACCCCTGCCACTCACCCCAGCCCACAACCCTGGGAGTTATATACTATTTTATGCACTGTGGTGTCCTGCTGGAATTTCAGATGGATATGCTCTGCCTCTTGCCCTTGGACTTTCTCTACTTGAAATTTGGTGTGAATCCCCTCCTGCGCTTGCCCCGCTGTTTGAAGGTAAGACCATCCAAGGCCTTCAGCTCCTCCGTGCTCTGCACCTGCAGTGGCAGCTTAATGTCTGGCCTGAGCAGCACTGGGGAGCAGGAGGCATCTGGGAAGGGTGGCCCCGAGGGGAGATGGGAAATTCCTTACAATTGTTAGCGCTTCTTAGTTGTGCTGTGTGTTACATATTGTTCTGGAGGCTTTACAAGTGCCTACTTCTCAACAGCATGAGATGAGTGTTGTTAGTACCAGAATTTCACAAATGAGATGCCTGAGGCACAGAGAGGTTAAGTAACTTGCCCAAGGTCACACAGGTAGGAAGGAGTAGAGTCTGGATTTGAACCCAGGCAGCCTGTTTCCACTGTCTATGCTTTCAGTTACTATAGAGATTCAACAGAGAGACTTCTGCCTTATGATGGTCTTCATCTAAAAGATGGAGAAGCAGAGGCTTGGAAAGCTTGGGTGACTTGCCCAAGGTCACAGGAGCCAGGAAGTGCCCAGGATGGATTTGAACATGCAGCCCGACACCTGTTTCATCATTAGTTGTTGTCATTGCAGTGTCACTACAACCATTCCTCTTGTCACCGGGGCAGAGCCAATGTCTCAGAGAGGGTGACACAGTGTAGAGTAGAGACCTGGCAACATCCTTTAATGTGACCAGAGTGGACAGCTAGTCAGAGCACTCAGGATCCCCCAAATGGATTTTTCTGGCAGACCAAGTAAATTCATCTTTCTCCTTACATAATACCTGATGCTTCTTCCCCAAAATGGTAATGAGGGAATTTACAAAAGAGGCAAACGCAATAACCTTAATAACTTGGAGAAATAGGGCAGAGAAAAGCTGGAAGAATGCAAGTACCTCGATGAAAAGAAAGCATATCTGGAATGGAGCATGAAAGCTGCTTCTGAGCTTCCTGGCTGCCCAGAGGAAGAGGGAAACTGGAAGTGGCACCAGTGTTATTTGACACATGCCAGCCTTCCAGGGGCGGCAGAGGTTGCTTTAGAGCCATACATCAGAGTGAGGAGGGTTAGATCCACAGCCCAAGTTTTACCCCAAATACAGGGGCTGGATCCATATCTTGGTCCACGTGGTAGTAGTGAACGTAACTCAAGCACCTAACATCTAGCAGGACTCAGAGGATGCAACTCTTTGGGTCCAAGGTGAGGATCCAAGTCCGTGGTCCTTCTTCATCCAATGCAAACTCCAGGTGGAAATTAGAATGAACACCTGGATGATAGCTAGCGTGGCCCACAGGGAATCTTCATCAATGTTATTTTCAAAGGTCAAACAACATGTGTGCAGAGATCTAGAGGCAAGTGTAACATTGTGGAAAAAGCTTGCAGGGGTTTTTTTTTGTTTTTTTTGCGGTACGCGGGCCTCTCACCGCTGTGGCCTCTCCAGCTGCGGAGCACAGGCTCCTGACGCACAGGCCCAGCGGCCATGGCCCACGGGCCCAGCCGCTCCGCGGCATGTGGGATCCTCCCGGACCGGGGCACGAACCCGTGTCCCCTGCATCGGCAGGCGGACTCTCAACCACTGCGCCACCAGGGAAGCCCCGAGCTTGCAGTTTTGAGTGTGATCTGGCTTCGAACCCTGGCTCTGTCACTTACCAGCTGTGTGTTTTGGACAAGTTCCTGAACTCCCCTGAGTGCCGGTTTCCTCTCTGTAAAAGGAGAAGGATAATACATGTAAATAAGTGCTAAGGTAAAGTGCATAAAGTGCAGTCGTACAAGGGCTCAGTAATGGGCAGTTATCTTACACTTTTATTATTATAAATAAGCCTTTTGAGGAGATCAGAGAGCGGCTGTTTCTTTATATAATTGTTGTCTTTATAAGTAAACCTTGAAAACAGGGTCCTTAACCTGGGATGCATGTACCTTAAAAGTTTCATGATAGGATTTGGAAGGTCTAGGAGTCCCCTGAAGTTATACACAAACTGTGACAACATGATTATATGTAATTTCTAAGGAAGAGGGTCCAGGGTTTCCATCAGATTCAGAAATGGAGTTTCTGGCCCCCCATTCCTCAAAGGGCTAAGGACCTCTGATTTTGAATGTTCACTCTCCAACCCGCTCCCACCGGGGGTCTGTGGGGAATGGTCTGGGAGGTGAGGGCAGCGGGCCGCCCCTGATGCCTTGCTGTTTCTCCCAGTACATGGCCTTCTTCGAGTTTAACAACCGCCTGGAATCCATCCTCAGCAAAGCCTACATTTACAGGTGAGACCCCTACACACACACACACACACACACACACACAGAAGTGCACACGTGCACACACATGCACATACACACATGCCCCAGGACATTTGCAGCAAGAACGGAGCAAGGCATTCTCTACCCCCATCACTTCCCCTTTCGGCTCCCCTGGCCCCCAGGCCCCCTCGCCACTGCCACTCACCGGAAGCTGGGCCTCTTCCTGGCCCTTCTGCGAAGGGATGTTTGTTTTTTAGAGAACCAGGAATGTCCCGTTTCCCCCAATTGTGAGGAGGTCTCACGTAGGTTGACATGCACGGCTCCCCTGCATTTCCAGGGAACTGGGTCTCAATTTAGTCTCAGCTCAGGAAACTGACCCCCCCTAACCACTCAAACACGGGGGTAGTGGCTGTATGGACACAGTGGGCCATCTTGCAGATGTCCAAGCTTGGGACCCAGGACCAGCCAGGCCACACTCGGGGACAGGGCTCCTCTCCCCATCTCTCATGGAGCAGCGCTCCTCTGTATGTATCTGTCCCTTCTCTGCCCCCCCCGCCCCGCTGCATCCCCCACTCAGCTCTTCCACTTCCCTGGAATGGTCTGCACAGTAGCTCTGTGCCTATTCCAGCCCCCAGTCTTGACAACTTTCTGTTCAAGTATCACCAGTCCTAACCAGCACAGTCTCAACAGAGCAGCCAGTTGGCCCAGTCCAGCCACTGGTTCCCATCGGTCAAGTGTCTGTCGCACCAGACAGCTGGGCAGGGCTGTGCAGCTCCGACAGGGAGGGCTCTGAGGTGGGCTTTGGGAAGGGTGAAGTCTAGCTTGTTCCCTGCAGTTCTGACCCCTGGGGTGATATGTCATTGCCACCCTTTCTGCTACTGTGTTCGTGCCTTTCCTTCTTTTGCAGGGTTATCAGGACCACAGCCTACCTGCTCTACAGTCTACATGTGAACTCATGTCTGTATTACTGGGCTTCAGCCTATGAGGGCCTTGGCTCCACTCACTGGGTTTACGATGGCGTGGGAAACAGGTGAGCCGCAGTCTTCCTCCTGTGTCTTAATAATTCACGGTACCGAGACTCCCAGAAAGGAGTCCCACTGCCGCCATTTTGCCGAGGTCACCTCACTCCCAAAGAATCATTGTCATGATAAGGTTCAAGGGCCAAGTCTCCACATCCTCACTAATCAAACATTTTCTGAGCACCTGCCACGTGCCAGGCAAAAGGGGGCAGACATGAACAAGACCTGCTAGAAAGATCCTTTCGCATCCCAAAGTCTACTGAGTTGGCCAGTTCACAGCACGTGCGTGTCCACTCCTCCACCCTGTGGGCACGGCTGTGTGGGAACAAGGCCAGGGAATACTGCTCGACATGCTTCCTGGGCATTGCTAGCCGTGGAGGAGCTAGCAAACAAGGAGAAATCTACTTGCCAGTCCAGAGAGCTGCCACACATAGAGGTCCATGCTCAAATGTTAATGATGGTGACAATGATAGTAATACTAATAATAGCAAGCATTGGAGAAGGCTTATACAGACCAGCCCTGTTCTAAGCACTTCACGTAGTATCTCACTTAATCCTCCCAACAATCACACAAGACAGGAACCATCAGCATCCCCATTTTACAGATGAGGTAACAGACGTGAAGTGACTTCCCCAGATCACACAGAGAGCTGGGATTTGAATCCAGACAGCACGGCTACAGAATCTTACATGTGGTACCATCTGCCCAGTGCCCTGGGTGGGGGGAGGGAGGCGTGGGATGGTCAATTCTGAAAAGTTAAGTTTGAGCTTGGCCTGGGTAGGTGGAGGAAAGGGGCAGAGAATCCCGGGGGGAGGGAACAGCAGGAAGAAAGGCGTGGAGTAGCGAAATAGTGGAGTCAGGGAGTCAGGGGTCCTCTGTCGCTGGAGGGGGCAGGGTGTGTGGAAGGATCCAGAGAGGGAGGCGGGGCCGGGTTGCCAAACAGCCTCCTACCTGAGCCATACTGAAGCCACTGGCTGCCCCGGGCTGCCCCGGGCTGCCGGGTACAGTACTTGAAGTGCAAGGGCCACTGAGATAGGCTGCAGCTGTAGAGAACACACAGGTTTTGGATTAGTGTCTTATTACTAATTTTTAAAATATTGGTTACATGTGGATATGATATTAATTTTGATATTTTGGGTTAACTGAAATACATTATTGAAATTAATTTCACCTCTTTTTACTTTTCAAAGATGTGGTTGCTCAAAATTTTAAATTACATATGTGGATCACATCATATTTTTATTGGATAGAGCTGCCCTAGGCAAAACCAGCAGAAGTCTCTTTTTTACTGTTCATATACATATATATATATTCTGATTATAAAAGAAAGAGCGGGAACATACTCTCTTTCTTTGAGTCTAAGATGCAGTTAATTATGATACATTATTGAGTCAATATAGCTTTTTGGGAAAAAAGGAAATATTACATTAAACGTATACATGGATTATAAGATAATCCTTATTTTAGAAATGTGAAAGTGTGAAAAGAATTTTCACCAACAAGGAAATAGAATAACATAATATTGTGCATATTTTCCCATCAGTAAATTTTTAAAAACCATGGTACCAATGCCCCGCCACACAGAGATACCACCATTTATTTAGCCATTTCCTTGTCATTGGCTACTTAAGTTGTCTCCAGTTTTTTCATGATGACACGTGGTGATGCTGCAGGGAGTGTCTGTGTTTAGGAATCTTTGTCTTCTGGTCTGACAGTTTCCTCATAATAAATTCCTACAGAGGGATGGCAGGGCCAAGGGTATGAACATTTTATGACGTGTTTAAAAAAATTATTATTATTTTTTATTAAGAGACTATTTTTTTAGAGCAGTTTTAGGTTTACAGAAAAGTGGATTGGAAAGTACAGAGAGTTCCCGTACCCCACCTCATTTCTGAGGCTTGGTTGGTTATTGAAAGCTGCCCATTTACACTCTCAACACTTGCCTTTCAAAGCCTTTTAAGCAGGAGAATGACAGGACCCAGGGGAATCCCAGAAAGATGGTTTTCCCAATGATGGCTGATGGGAGGATGGATGGGGAGGACAGGCAGGAAGCAGACAGATGAACTGGTTAGGGGTTAGGGCCCTGTCCGTGAGAGCAAAAAAAAAAAAAAAAGAAAAGGTCAAGAGAGGGTTTGTGTGATAATGAGGTTGGAGGGCAGTGTGGGAAGGAGACAGAAGCACTTAGGGTCCAGGTCAGGGATGGGCCTGGAGATTCAGAGCACAGGCTTTAGAAACAGGAATCCGGAGCTCACTGCTGGTGCTGCCACCTGCTAGCAGTGGGCAGCTCACTTCGTTTCTCTGAGCCTCAGTTTCCTGATCTGCCCAATGGGTCTGATAATAGGAGCCGCACACTTTGAAGAGGTAACTGTGAGGACTGGGTGCATCTGAGTCACCGATCCCATGCCAGGCCACAGCCGGCACTCGGTCAGCTGTGGTGACAAAGAGGCGGAGGAAGAGTTCAGGCCCAGGGGGTCAGTGAGTCCCCTCAGGCAGGCCCTGCCTCACCCTGGGCTGTGCCCACTAGTGACACAAAACGCTCTCAGTCCGGCTGTCAACACTTTCACCTCCTCCACGTGCTTGTTTCCAGTTGGCACTAGAACAGGCCACTTGTGTCCAAGGTGGCTTCTCTCTAGAGTGATTGTTGGTCCAGAAAGTCCCTTCTCAGTACAGATGCCCCAACCTTGGCCCCAATGGCCACAGCTGTCACCCTCTGCGACGGGCCTGTGGCCTGAGGGGAGCTCACCTAGAGAGTCACGGAGTCCAGGGCAACCAGGCAGGTGGGGGGAATCCTGCCATCTGCTGTGGGGTGGAGTGTGTCGGGGATGGGGTCAGGGCCCAGCACGCCTACATCACCACTGGCCCCGCTCCCTCTTCCCCGCGGCTGAACCCACCCACAGCCCTGCTCCTGAGCCCATGACTAGACCATTCATTCACTCATTTATTCATTCATTCATCCCCTCACAAGGGGGCAGAGGGAGGACTCGAAGACATTCTATGCAAAGGGAAGAACAGAAGCTATTCATTAAATCTTGCTCTGTGGCCTTGGGTAAGGCCCTTACCCTTTCTGAGACTCAATTTTCTCATCTATAAAATGGGGGTAGGATTACACTCAGATTTCTCGTGAAGAATAAATAAAGTATGTAACATGTCCAGCCTGTGCCTGGACAGGAGTCAGTGACCTCACTTCCTAGCTATGGCCATTCTTATGGGGAAGGCGGCACACCAGGAAAGGGTTCCTAACCAGGGGTCCAGAGATTTAAGGGGGTCACAACCACCCCTTGAAATTGGAACTAAATTTTGGGAACATGCTGGCTTTTCTAAGGAGAAGCTTCCTAATAACTTTTGTTAGCTTTGCAAAGGGGTTTGTGCCCCAACAGGCTAAAAACCCACGTCCTGGAGCTGGGCCTGGCCCCCATCACGGGTAGGCCTGGGAGGAATGGCAGGCAGGGCAGGGGAGGACAGGGCCAACCATCCGGGACGTCCCTCTGCATGGCCCTGGGGAGTTCTCACTGCTCCGTAGTGGAGGGGCACACTTTTCTGGCAGCGTTACCCTTTTCGAAATGGAGTCCTGTAGGGAACCCCAGGATATGCAAAAGCACAAGTAGTGAAGGAGAATCCCTGTAGAAATCCAACATCATCCGTAATAATAACTTTCAAAATAGTGACCATTCCTTGAGTACCTGCTATAGGCCAGGGAGCGTAAGGACCTAAGTTCCTATATATTAATATTTGGGTTCTTCATCCTGCTCCGCTTTGGCCTGGTCTGGGGCAGCATGCAGGGGTCCCCACAGACCCAGTGGTGTGGAAGACTTGGGAGGCCCCTAAGATGTGCCATCCGTGCCAGTGGCTGACTTCTGCAGGGCAAAGCAGGAGCTGCGTGGATATCACTCATCTTCTATTGGTGGTCCAGTGGCACCCAGAGTCCAGGCAGTACCCAGGCGGCGCCCAGCTCAGTCCCCCTAAAGGCTGCTCAGCACGCCCTCTGGTGGCCAGGACTGGTATGATGGGGATTGACAGGGCAGGCCTGTCTCATGATTCTGAGATTTTTCTTGCACTAGGTGGTAATGAGGGGTCGGGAGGCTCAGAGCCCTGCCCCAGGCCTCGCAGCTATTCAGAGGTAGAGCCCCCACACACACACTGCCCCAACTCCCAGCAACCTCTGCTTCCCCACCCACCAGTGCTCATTGCACGTTGACTTGCCTGTCCCCACTAGACAGTGAACTTCTTGAGGACATAGGTGAGTCTATTGTTCCCCACTGCTGGCACCAGTGACAGGGAAGGCTCTGATAGCTGACATTTACTGAGAGCCCACCGTGTGCCAGGCGCTCTTTTGCACCTCATGTCACCCTCATGATCGCCCCGTGAAGGATGCTCTATTGCTATGTCCCTTTCAGGGGAAGGACGCTGAGGCTTGGCTAGATGAGTAACTTGTCCAGGTTATGCAGCTAGAAAGTGGCAGAGCTGGGTTTGAGCCCAGGCGGTCCAGCTCCAGAGCCCATGCTCTAAGCATGGTGCTGCATAAACAGGTGGTGAGCAGAGCCCAGGGGAGGACAAATGTGGGGTCATTCTTGGACCAGATGATTGGCCAGCTGGTTGATGTTCTCCATTTCCCAGTAGAGCAGGGACCCTGGAAACATGGGTGTATCAGGACACTGGAGCCAGGGCAGGCTCTGGGCAATTCCTGTGCCCTGGTGGGAGGACAGGAAGCACAGGAAAGCCTGCTGAGACTGCCCTGGCTTTAGGCCCTGCTGACCTCAACCTTGCTGACGGGAGGGCACGGTCTGAAGGTATGAACATAAGCACCTTGGTAACTAAATCCCTTTAAGTAGCTATAAAGATTTTAGTTCTGTATTGTTTAAGATATTGTAAAAGCTTAGGTTTATTTTTGTAGGACTTAGTGGCTAAAAATTAGAACATAACAATGGGGCTGCTCTGTTGGAGTAGTGTACACTTGTAATTATAAATAAACATGCAAAACTTTAAAAAAAAAAAAAGGAAGGGACTCTCACTGCTTTGTGATAATTAGACAAGCACAGGCATTTCCTATGCCTTTTACCACACAGTAGGGCCCCATCACCCATACCTCCCTTTCCGATGATTCATGAGCTGTGTCAAAGGCTTACTGATGGTGGGTGCTAGCTCAGAGAAGCAGATGACATCTGGTTTCCAGTCTGAGCTCTGGAACTTGCCAGCTGGTGACCATGGGTGTTCCCTTTCCCTCTGCGGCCCTCAATTTCACTATCTGGTTAGTGGACAGGCAAGGGGGAGGGTCAGAAAAGGTGATCCTCCAGATATCTTCCACTTTTGAGCTTGTTCCTAAACCTCATGATGGGATAGCAAAGGAAAGACTGCGGACATTGAAAACATATTGAGGGATCCCAGGCATCAGGAGCCGGAAAACCCTGGTTTATCCTCCTGCCAAGTCTTCTAAGTAATCTCCGGAAGCCTCAGTTTCCACATCTGTAAATGGGGATGGCAACATGTCTCTGCAGGGTCGGGGCAGAGCCACAACAAAACCACACAGTGCCTGTGAGCGTGCTCTACAAGCGGCAGAGGGCTCTGAAGTTGGGACAGGGTTTGCGCTTGTTCCTTTTTTTTTGTTTTGTTTTGTTTGTTTGTTTGCACTTATGAGCCGTAAAGCTTTTTCTCTTTTGTACAGTGTACACGTATCCACGCCAGGCTGCCCAGGATCCACAGGGCAGGGCCTGTGATGACTGAGGACTCCTTCCTCTTCTCTCCCTAGTTACATTCGCTGTTACTACTGGGCTGTGAAGACCCTCATCACCATCGGCGGCCTGCCCGACCCCAGGACACTCTTTGAAATCGTCTTCCAGGGTCTGAACTATTTCACAGGTGTCTTCGCTTTCTCCGTGATGATCGGACAGGTAGCTGGGTCACTAGTCTGTTCCAAACCACCTGCCTGCAGGGCCCTTTGCCCTCTTGCTGCTGCCAGAAGCATCACCATCTGTGCCCGTTCCTTTCAGACTAGGCCCAGGAACAGCCCTGGGCCGAGAGTTAGGAGCCTGGAGCTCTGGGACCCGCTGAGTGAAGGGGTGGTGATGGAGGTGTAGGTCCCATTTCCTCTCTGAGGTTGCTTCCCATGTGAAATGTCAGTCCTTTGGGACAGCGGGAGAGTTGGGCTGAATGGCTTTCTGCAGGGGCTGAGGATTTGGGCTGTTCCCTTGGAGAGAAGCCCCCGGTGGATTCTAATGTACTGGGGGTGCGGCTCATACTGTAGTCAGTGCCTGAGGCAACCACCAGGGGTCCTCAGAGTTACCTTTGAGGGGCTCTGCTCCAAGGAGCAGCACTCCTGGTTCATATTTCCTCGGGGCGGGGAGGGGCGGGGCGGGGCGGGAGGGTGGCGAGTGGTGTCAAAGTGACTTCTGGCACCAAGGGGCCACGTTGTACCAGAATCAGGCCAGCCCAGGGAGGGCTCCCCTCCTTGTGTGGCCCCAGAGACCTGAGGCCACGGGAGGGGGCCAGCAGCCTCGCTCCTCCACGTGCAGCATCGTCGGAAAACCTGTGTGTGGACATGGGATTCCCTTTCTCCTGATCTCCCCCCAGCCCCGCAGGCACGTACCCCTGGGCTGTGTTAAGTAAAGGTGCCCACAACACACGTCCCCAGAGCCCGGCCCCGCTCTGACCCAGCGGCTCCCCTGACCACCCTCCTTACCCCCAGATGAGAGACGTGGTGGGGGCCGCTACTGCGGGAGAGACCTACTACCGCAGCTGTATGGACAGCACAGTGAAGTACATGAACTTCTACAAGATCCCCAGGTCCGTGCAGAACCGGGTCAAGACCTGGTATGAGTACACCTGGCACTCCCAAGGCATGCTGGGTAAGACCACGCCCCCTCCCCACTCCCCTCCCCGCCCCAACCCAGCTGTCACCAGCTCCCCCAGCCCGACCAGGTGCCCTGCCCTGCCTTCCTGGGCCCTGGCCTCATCCCGTGTCCCTGAGGCCCCGAGCATGGGGGCCTCTCTTGGCCCCAACATTTAAGTGAGAGCGGCCTGGGGAGGCCTTGGGCGGTGCCCAAGTTAAGCCATCAGGAGACCCCTGAAGACATGAAGGGCTTGTCTTCCGAATGCCGCCCCCCACCTTGAAATTCATCTCCATTCGAAGATGGAAGTACAGTTGGAACCAGGAGGGAAGACTCTGTCTCTGTTTCTCTCTCCTCTCTTCCTCTTCATATATATCCATACATATAATACATATTTTGTAAATTTTAAAAAATTCTTTTTCAGATTATTTTCCATTAGAGTTTATTACAATATATTTTTAAAATTTTTTTGATGTTATACTTTGCTTCTGAAATTGGCTAAAACAATGCATTTTCATTCACTGCTGTTTCTGCTTTCTTGTCAATGATGAGGTGTGCTCCGTTATTCTTGCAAAGTGGGAGAATCTTACCTGTAAACTTTCCAAATATAGTGAAGTTTTCACAGATTCTAAATGGAATCCTTAGTGAAATTTGAATAGGTTAATTACATGTTAATTGACTTTATTTTTTTCCTGTTTCCTTTTTATTTTGGGGAGCTAGTAATTTTGTTTTCAGAGCCTAGACATCGTTTTGGAGGGCTCTGAAAAGCTTATGGACCACTGGCACTGTGCCTAGAGTCTCTCAAGGCCCTCAGAAAAATGAAAGGGCCCCCCACTGCTTCTGTGGGGTTCACTCTGGTCTCAAAGAAGCCACACTCGAGGCCCACGGTCTCCTGAGTTGGGGGTGTTGGCAAGTCTGTGGACAAAGCACATGACTACAGTTTCCAAGCCATGTTCATTTCCACTGCCTCATTCTGTTCTAGTGACAGCCTTGTGACTTTTCACGGGGGGCACATGTTGAGGACCAGAGAGGGCTCTGACCTTCCCAGGGTTGCACAGACCCAGCACTTGAGCCCTAAGCTAATTGTGGTGCAGTGGACAGAGCACGGGGCTGGGGCCCCGTGGTACATTTCTGTCTCCAGTTACTGACCTTCACTCTGTGCCAGGCTCTCAGCTGCGCACCATAGACCCTATGGTGGGCAGACATACTGCTCTCCCAGCATAGGTTCTGAAGTCACAGGGCCTGGGTGGGGTCCTGATTCCATTCCCCTGGGCTGCATGGACATGGGCAAATCACTGCCCTCTGGAGTCTCCCTGTCCTTGTCTGTAAAGTGGGTTATAGTGGGCACCTCTTGAGCTGCTGGGAGGATTTAGTGAAATCATCTTGGTAAAGCACTCTGTAAAACTGCCTGGCACATAGTAAGTGCTCCAAATACTTCATTTCTTGCTAATGTTGTTCTTATAACGTGAGTGGAGAAGACAGATCATTGGCAAACAATTGCAGTAAAGGGTGTGATATGTGCTATGGCACAGGGACTGATAACGTAATAGCTAGGTGGGAGGATGTCAAGGGAAGGCTTTCTGGAGGAGGTGACATGAGTGCTGGGTTCTGCAGAATGAGTAGGGTTAGCCAGGAAGGTGAATGGGGTTGTTCCCAGCAGAGGGAACGGCATTGGCAAAGGCCTGGAGGCAGAGAGGATACCCTCCCAATCTAGAGTGGTTCCAGGTGGTAGAGGAATGGTGTGCCTGTGGTCCCCACCAGTGTGGTGTGGACGGGCCCTGTGTGTGTGAAGGAGGGACCCGGCTGTGCCTCTGAACCTTGCAGGGTCTCATTTGCAGACGAGTCAGAGCTGATGGTGCAGCTTCCAGATAAGATGCGGCTGGACCTCGCCATCGATGTGAACTATAACATCGTCAGCAAAGTGGCACTCTTCCAGGTATGGCCTACACAGTGTCCCCACCCTCAAGACTCTGGAAGGTCCAGAGCCCACACCTTCCTCTAAACGGCTCCTTTCCCGTCCTCTCGGGGCCAGGGCTGTGACCGGCAGATGATCTTCGACATGCTGAAGAGACTTCGTTCTGTTGTCTACCTGCCCAACGACTACGTGTGCAAGAAGGTGAGTGGCCCAGGGCAGCCTCAAGGCGGTCTGGGAGTCACAGCCACTGCCTGTCGCAGCTGGGCTGGAGTGGGGGCCTATGAAGGCACAGCGGGGCGAGCGGAATTGCCAGGAGGGGAGGAGGGTGGTGAGCTGACCCCAGGGCTCCTGGCTTGTTTGGCACGAGGAGGCTCTGTCCAGCTCTAGGCACTGAACTCAGATGTGCCTCAGGCCTTGCTCCCTCTTCCTGGGGCCATGGGGGCCAGGACGAGGAGCCCCACTTTATAGAAGAGGAAAGTGAGGAGCATAGAGAGGGGCAGGGTCTTGACTGTGTGGATGGACCTGCTTCCAGGGTCTTGGTCTTCCTGTCAGGAAAATGGGGCTGGAGGAGGGGTAGGATATGTCAGAGGTTGCAAACTAATGGTTCTTGCATAGGAGCCAGCCCACAGATGTTTCATGGGGGTTTTTTTCCTTCTTTTTTTCTGGACTAATCTAAAAATAAAAATTTGAATTAGTCTCCAGCCTTTAAAAGTTGGAAGGTTTCGGGAATTCCCTGGAGGTCCAGTGGTTAGGACTTGGTGCTTTCACTGCCGTGACCTGGGTTCAGTCCTCGGTTAGGGAACTAGGATCCTGCAAAGTGCGCAGCATTGCCAGAAAAAACTGGAAGGTTTCACATAAAAATCCAGATTTCCGGCTGAAAACAGAAAATCGGCTAGCATTGAGCCCCACTTTCCCAAACAGCCAGAATCATGTGGAGTGGAGAAGGGGCTGGCCCCGAAGGGGATGTCGTCCTCTCCTGACGCCACAGGTCCCACCACTCTCCACTGCCCCACAGGCTCCCTCCTCTCCTTGACATCCTCCACCTGATCCTGGGACTCATTTGGGTTTGAATGCCGGGGCTAGACAGTGTCTAAGGCCCCTTCTGCTCCCATTTTTTGGGATTCGAGGTGAGACTGAGCTCACTTGGTGAGTGAGTGATCAGGGTGGAGGAGCTTAGTGTGTATACAGGGGTGAAAATATTGCCCAAGAACCCCCTGTGAAACTCAGGAACGCCCAGCCCCAGAAGGGCCCCATCTCCAA
Organism: Leucopleurus acutus; assembly: GCF_964270905.1. Classification (NCBI taxonomy): domain Eukaryota; kingdom Metazoa; phylum Chordata; class Mammalia; order Artiodactyla; family Delphinidae; genus Leucopleurus; species Leucopleurus acutus. The sequence goes on from NC_139162.1 coordinate 27,182,687, forward strand.
GCTGTATGCTGCATAACAGTGAAGTTTCTGGAAGCAAAGAGCTGGGGGAATGGGGACAAGGGTATGGCTGAGAATTTAAAGCTGCAGCCTCAGCGGCCAAGAGAAGTTTGGGAACAATAGAAGGATTTGTCTGACGTTGGAGCCAATTCCTAGCTGTGCAGCCTTGGGGAAGTGGCTTGCCCTCTCTGAGCCTGACTCTTTTCATGGGTAAGTAGGGATATTGATAGTATCTCCCTCATGGGGTGATTGTGAGAACTGAAGAAGATATGCATAGGGAGTTTGGCACCATGGCTGGCACAGAGTCGGTGCCATTGCTGTTGCTAATATCCTTGTGGGTGAGGTAGACTTTACCTCTGATGAGGAAAAATGAATCAGATTGTTGGGAAGTTTGCTGTGGAAGCTGAAGTGAACACTTGGTGAACGTGTGTAAATGGCGCCCTCTGCTGACAGGTTTCGCGCTGTGACAATCTCGCTGAGACAACCCGAGGCCACCCCAGGACCACCCCTGGGCGAGTCAGTGAGATGAGGGTGAGCTCTGCAGCCCCTCACACTTCAGCCCCATGTCAAATTGGACACTGAAACAGGGGAACGAGACTTTCTTCCTTTTTGTTAAGAAGGCCATGCATGTGTGAGATGCCCAGGGAATATTTGTCAAATGAATCAAAAGCATAAGCCACTTACCAGTCTTTGGTCACTCTCCCTTTACACACACCATGTGTGGCCAATAGGTATCAGGCCAGGGCACCGGTCTATGAAGGCATGAGGATTGGAAGGTGCTGGCAGACTGGGTATTTCTGATTCTAGTTCGAAGCAAAGCTATTCATTCATTCGTTCATTTGGTTTCATTTGTGATTAAGACCATTGTATCAGTCTGCTAGGGCTGCCACAACAAAGTACCACAAATGGAATGGCTTAAATGACGGAACTGTATTGTCTCACAATTCTGGAGGCTAGAAGTCCGAGATCCAAGTGTCGGTGGGGTAGGTTCCTTCTGAGGACGGTGAGCAAAAGATCTGCTCCGGGCTCCTCTCCTGGCTTGTAGATGACTGCCTTCTCCCTGTGCCTCTTCACACTGTCTTCCCTCTACGCCTGTCTCTGTGCCCAAAGGTCCTTTATAAGGACACCAATCCTATTGGATTAGGGGCTCACCCAACTGCGGTATGATCTCATCTTCTTTTAACTAATTACATCTGTAATGACCCTATTTCCAAATAAGGTTACATTCTGAGGAGCCGGGGGGGGGGGGGGGGGTTAGGATTTCAACATATGAATGGGGGTTCATAACAACCATGAACTCTGGGTTCATGGAACCAGACTGCCTGTTTTCAAATCCCGGCTCGGCTTTGCTTAACTTTGTGACCTTGGGCAGAGTTCCTACCGCAGAGGGCTGTTGAGGACTAAGCGGGCTCAGTCACATAAAGCACTTAGAGCAGCGCCTGGCACAGAGAGGCGTTAGGTAATGGTGGACATTCCTATTAAAGCCGTTATCGTTCCTATTTCAGTAAGCAAATGCCGCCCGAGCTCCTGATAGGACAGGGGGGAGGCGCAGGTATCAGCTGATTGTATGAACCGCTGTGAGCTTTTCCATGCCTCTGGGCCCTCCATGGGTGCGTATAACTGGAAATTTACCGAATACCACTACACCTGGGCCTCGTTATCTAGCATTTTCCATCACACCACTAACTCCCCACCGTAATCCTGCAATCTACAGGTGGGGAGACTGAGATCCTGGAGGGGAAGTGACTATCTCTACACCACATACCAAGTCGGTAGGAGGGCTTGATCCCAGCCCAGGTTCCGCTGCACTGTGCCACCAGTGCCTGGGCCCAGCCCTGCTGCTTCTGTGGTTGCTTTTGGTGATGACAGAGGGACTCGCCCTCTTCTCTGTTTCAGGGGGAGATAGGCCGGGAGATGTACATCATCCAGGCGGGGCAGGTGCAGGTCTTGGGTGGCCCGGATGGGAAGTCCGTGCTGGTGACGCTGAAAGCTGGATCTGTGTTTGGAGAAATAAGGTCAGAACAGGGTGAAACAGGGGGACCCCGGCAAAGGCTGGGGAAGGGAGGGATGGCCAGTGGGTGGGACCACGTCCTCAAGGGCCCTTCGCTGGGTCTGAGGAAACCGCTATGCATACAGCACTGGCACCTGCTGACATATGCAAGGTGGGCCCAGCTGTCACCCGTGTGAGGCCATCGTGATGCTCTAGGCAGGGGTGAAAGTGAAGATGCTAAGTGTGATCAGAACTGCAGCCTCCTGAGGGTCTCACCTCCCTCCCTTCTCTGCCCCAGCTTGCTGGCTGTTGGGGGCGGGAACCGGCGCACGGCTAACGTGATCGCCCACGGGTTTACCAACCTCTTCATTCTGGATAAGAAGGACCTGAACGACATTTTGGTACATTATCCTGAGTCTCAGAAGTTGCTCCGGAAGAAGGCCAGGTACATTTTTTTTTTAGTAAAAGAAATCCATATATACTTTAGTGTGCATTTCTTAAGGACTCAGACTTTCTTTTACATAACTGTAGTACCTTTCTGAAAATCACGAAATTCAGTATTGAAGCAATACTTATCCCTAATTCATAGTCAAGTTTTGTTAATCGTCCCAATAGTGTCTTTTACAGCTTTGCTTTTCTTCTTTTCCATTCCTGGATCCCCCACTGCATGATGTTGCCATTTGAGTCTCCTTTGATCTGGGATCAAAGTTCCTCACCTTTTCCTATCTTCAGGGATTTTGACTTCTCTGAAGAGGACAGGCCAGTTATTCTGTAGAATGTCCCTCCATTTAAGTTTCTATGTTTTCTCATCATTACCTTCAGGTTCTGCATTGGGGGCAGGAATTACTCAGAGGTGATGTTGTGTCCTTCTCGGTACAGTGTATTGAGAGGATGCTTTCTCCCTATTCTGATGATTTTTTTACTCTGATCACTTGGTTAAAGTTTCCACAGTCTCAAGTTACTATTTTTCCCTTTGCAATTAATAAGTAATGAGTGGCGAGTCATCTTGAGATGATGTAGATGTCCTGTTCCTTATCTCACTTTACCGCACTACTTTCAGCCGCCACTGAAGGTTCCTTGCAATGATCGCCATGGTGGTTGCAAAATGGTGATTTTCTAACTCTGTCATGCTTTCTACATTTATTAGCTAGCAATGTAGTGTAAGGAAGAACTTTCTTTTCTTTCCCATTTATTTGATTTTTCATTTATCTGTTTATAATGGTATGGATTTGCTGTATTCCATGAATATCCTGTTACAATCATTTTCACGCTCAAATTGTTCCACATTGGCCACTGGACACCTCTTTAGGCTGAATATAGTGAACTTTTGTTACATCCCTGTTATATTTTAGCACTTTTTTGCTTATAGGCACACTAAGATGCCATCGATTCATCTTATACTTTCCCTGCTGCATCCCTGGAAATGGCCATTTCTCCAAGGAGGCTTGATTCCTTTTAGAGGGGAATGGTTTTTAGAAACCAAGATATGAGTACTAAGTGCTCTCATTGCTACTGGGGTGTTACTAGGCCTCCACAGTGGACAGAACTGGGAAATACATCTACATATACACGTGTATGTATAAATGCAATATATATATATATATATATATATATATACACACACATACATATATGTATATGCACAGACATATATATCAACATCTATTTTTTTGTCTGTGTCTATCTATATCTCTGTATATCTCTGTCTCTACTTCTACCTATCTAACAATTTCGATCCAACATCACAGAGTTCATTCTAATCTCCTTTTCCATATTTGTAAATTCCTTCTCCAACACTGAGAGATTTGACTCCCTTTATCCTCATTACATTGATTCATTTGTTCAGTCCTACAATGTAGAGAAGGTAGCACCAGAATCCCTATTTCATACTACTGGAAAGAAGAAAGCCTTCTAAGCAGAGAGCAGTTCTTTCTGTCTTTAGCCTGAGGACCCATGAGGTAGGTGTTGTGTTCAGGGTTACCTGGATTGGTTCTCTGTCTTCCTCCCTTTACTGTGGTTGTTCCGTTCATTTGAAATACAGCTAGGCTCACGTGTTTCAGTTTGCATTCCATTTCAGGGTTCCCCCACACTGACCCTTGTTGATTTTTTGTGTTTTGAATATGTAGAACATGAACATGGAAGAAGGCTACAAAACAGTGCATTCAGGGTCCCAACTCCCTGCACCTGTTGCCACCCACCCCTTACAGGAATCTAATCGCCTTAGTTTCTGCTTTTTTCTTCTTGTGTTACCTTTTGCAAAAATAGGCAGATCTGTGAATATTTGCTTATTTCCCTTTCTGTCTTACACAAAGGATAGCACACTGCAGATTCTCTTTTGCACTTGACTTTTTTTCACTTGACGAGAAATCCCAGAAAACATTCACTGAGTCCACAGACAGCTTCCTCATTCCTTTTAACAACTGTATTTAGGCTATTTCCAATATTTTGCAATTATAAATAGTACTGCAATGAATAACCTTGTGCATCTGTATTTTGTATTGTTGGGGAATAGGTAATTTTTTTGGGGGGGGCCATGCCACACAGTTTGTGGGATCTTAGTTCCCCAACCAGGGATTGAACTTGGGCCCCCAGCAGTGAAAGCCTGGAATCCTAACCACTAGACCGCTAGGGAATTCCCTGGAAAAGGTAATTTTTAAGAAAAGCAGTTTTTTGCTTTCAAACACTTAAGATCAGGTTTTAAATTGAGTGACGGAAGCAGCACGATGTGGTAGAAAATGCACAATAGGCTTGGGCGGCTGATAGGGCCCAAGTCCTGTCCATGTGCAGTACTGGCTGTGTGACCTAGGAAAAGTTACTTTGCTTTTCTGGTCTCAGTTTCTCCATTGTAAAATAAGGGTAATCACTTTGTTGTGGAGACGATTAAATAAAATAGTGTATGTGAATGTCTCTAGCAGGGGGCCTGGCACACAGGAGAGCTCAGTACATGTTAATAATAATAATTGTTCCTCTTTATCCATTAAATTCTCTCTATAATTTTCCCATGGGATAAAGCCTTTTTAATCCACCTATCTGGTATTTCCTCCCTTGCCTTTTATCACATATTCATATTTTCCACTTCAGTCACCATAGATAATCTGTACAGAGAGTGGTCATAATAAAGGGAACAAACTCACCATGTCCATTCATACAGCACAATAATTTATTGAGCTGATAGTTCGAGGCCCTGGGGACACAGGAGGGAGCAAACAAAGCTTACATTCTAGTGGGGAAGCCAACAATGGAGAAAGGAATGACTATGTGATGTGTCAGCTGGGGATAAAGGCCATAAGGAAACATAAAGCCACATGAAGAGATAGAGGTGATGGAGGGAGCTACGTGAGATAAGTTGGTCAGGAAAAGTTATTCTCAGGGTGTGGCACTTCAACTGAGACCTGCCAGAGTGAAGGAGTGAGCTGGGGAACTGCCTGCAGGGAAAAGCATTCCAGGCAGAGGGAACAGCATGTGCAAAGGTCCCAAGGAGGCACAGACTCAGTGTTACATGGAGACCAACAAGAAAATGAATGTAGCTTGATATGGGATGGGAGCAGTGTAGGGGGTGAGATTGGGTAGGGCCTTGTAGGGGAAGCCTCACAATGGCTCTAGCTTTTGCTCTGAGGGAGATGGGCGCTATGCAGTGTTTTACACTGAGGAGTGACTTACTGTGACTTAAGTTTTTACAGAATCCCTTTGGCAGCTCCCAGGTGAGTGGATGCAGTGTTGACCTTAAAGCATAATATAGACAAGGCGTTGGGGTCTCCCAGGGAAGGAAGCTGCCCTGTAATTCATCTTACCTGGCTGTTCTTAGAGAAGCCATGGGGCCCTTCCAGTGGCTGGTCTACGTGATCTTTCCCCCAAGTCTATCCACGTCCCGCTACTGTCCCAAGGGACAAGGATGCACAGTCAATCCCCATTATTCCCAGATTCCATACTTGCAATTCGCCTACTCACTAAATTTATTTGTAATCCCCAAATCAATACTCAAAGGCTTACGCAGACACTCGCAGACGTGTGCCCAGAGGCGAAAATTTGAGTCACCTATAGCGCACGTTCCCAGCTAAAGTTGAAGAAGGTGACGGTCTGCCTTCTTGTTTCAGCTCATATTGTAAACAAGTGTCTTTGTGTGTCCATCATGTAGCATGTTTTTCACATTTTTGTGATTTTTGTTGGTGATTTTGCTGTTGAAATGGCCCCAGGTGTCGTGCTGAAGCGCTATCTCGTGTCGCCCCACGCAGGCCTGAGTTAAGAGAGCCGCGCGTTCATTGTAAACAAATCAATGATGTATATTAAATAAGATGTCTTTAAACAGAAACACACACAAGACAAGATCATGTAATGAACAGTTGATGAAAACGTGTGGAGAGGCTCACCGTAACCGAATCCTGTATTTCCCCCAGAAGCCATGGCTCAGTAGTCACTAATTCCGTGTCTGCAGACACTTTACAGAACTTAACTACCGCGGATAATGAGAACTGACTGCTCATGTCTGAGAATAGGTACCGGGTTCCCCTCCCCCTGCCTTCCTGCCCCCTGCAAGAGGAACATGGCTCAGAAAAGACCCACTCATAGCTGTCATCCCATTCCTCCGGCTGGGTTAGGTGTGGGTTTAGCAAGTCAGCCGGGATCCCGCAGAGGCCTTGCTCCTGGCCATGCCTGCGGTGTGCTGGGGTGAGGCAGCCAGAGGAAGGACGAGGGGCTGGCGGGCCGTGCTGCACACAGTGGGCCGTGGCACGGTTCATCCGAGGCTGCTTCTCTGGACAGGCAAGCTTGAGGAGAGGGGCAGGGGATCACAGATGAGCTTGGCCCATCCAAGGAGATATAGGTCTGAGAACCCCAGGGCCTGGGGAAGTCTGAGTTGCTGAGATTCTGTCCAAGCTCCCCACTTTACACATGGGGGACCTGAGGCCCCAAAGAAGTGAGACACTTCACCCTCTGACTTGGCCACTCCAAGAAATGGGGCAAAAAGCTCTCCTGCATGCCACTCTCTCTGGGGGTGAATTATACAGTAATTAGAGTGAAACTCATGTCATCTGAAAATGAGGATAAATTTCCTTGATCTGGAAATGTCCCAGAAGTCAGCTCAGTGTTTCAAAACAGAGATAATTAGCGACCAGCAAAGGGCCTGTAGATGGTTCTTTCGTGTCATTTGAGTACCACGCCGAGCCTTCCCACGGACTGCCGTGCTGTGAATTATGGACTCAAATAACACAGGTGACAGTGCTGGGCTTGGAAGAGGCCTCTGAAAATTATCATGTTTGTGGTCTCCTGGGAGAGCCCCAGCTCAAAAATGGAAGTCTTGGGCAATTAATATCAATATGCACAATTTAAATCCATTGCCTCTGATTAGATAAGCAGCCAGTAATGGCCTCATTTTTAAACAAACAAGATTGGCCGGAACGCTGATGAATGAATTTGCCAATTAGTCGTCTAGACCTGCTAGACTGCAGGCGAAACTCATTTGTTCTTGAGCCAAACCACTCATCATGTATTTGTAGTGTGAAGAATTCCTTAATAAAGGCTGGGGCTCTCTTTGATGGAAAATTCTGTCCTTAGTTAGAGAAGCAGGGTGGTATATTGCATTCGATCTGGGTTGTAATTCTGTCTCTGCCACTTCCTGTAACCTTGGGCGTGTCACTCCTCCCATTCTGAGCCTGTTTCCCCAACCCTTCTAGGTATGGTAATCCCAGCCCTTTCCAGGTCATGGAGTGTTGTCAGCAGTCCAAGAAGATAATGACCATGATACTGCTTTGTAATCCTTAAGACTTGGGGTGCTGGGGTCAAAGGCAGGGGTTTGAATTCCAGCTCTGCCACTTCCTAGCTGTGTGGCCTTGGAAAAGTTACTCAGCCCCTCTGGACGTCCACATCCTCATTTGAAATGAGGGAGAATTTCCTACCTGTAAGGATTACTGTGAGACTTAAAGTGCTATCGGTTATCTATTGCTGTGTAACAATGTTACCACAAATTGAGTGGCTTAAAACCACACATATTTATTATCTCAAAGTTTCTACATGTCAGAAGTCTGGGGACAGCTTAGATGCATCCACTACAAGGCAGTAATCAGGATGTGGGCCAGAGCTGGGTCTCATCTCAAGTCTCGACTGGGGAAGGATCTGCTTCCAAGGTCCCATAGTTGTTGACTGAATTCAGTTCCTTGTGGTTGTGGGACTGGGAGCTTCGGTTCCTAGCTAGTCATTGGCCAGTGGCTGCCCTCAGGTTCTTGCCATGTAGGCCTCTCCCAACATGGCCGCTTGCTTCATCACAGCCAGCAAGGGAGAGTCTCCTTGTAAGACAGAGACCACAGTCCTATGTGACACATTCACAAAAATGACATTTGATCTCCCTTGCTGTATTCCACTGGTTGAAAGCAAGTCACATGTCCCACTACCCTCAAGGTGAGGGGGTCACACAGAGGTGTGAACACCAGGAAGGGGGATCACAGGGGTCACCAAAGAATGCCTGCCTGTAAAGGTCTGAGCACAGAGCCTGACACATACAGACACTTGTGTCCACATTGGTGATGGTGATGATGGTGAAATGACAATGAAGCAAAAGAAGGAGGAGCAGAAAGCTCGGTCTCTTTTTCATCTGGACATCCTATTTCGGATTCTATATACTAAAGTATCCTGCATCATTTCCTGTGTGACCTCAGAAAAGCCACTCAACCCCTCTGAGCCTCATCTATAACGTACAGGCAATAAGACCCACAACATTATGGTTGTTCTGATTGTTCAGTGAGATGTGATGCCTCAAACAGCACTGTGCTGGGCTCAGAAAAGGAGCTCAGAAACTGTTAGTCAAAACAAACACCATCACACAACTCAACTAAAGGGCTCTGCCCGAACCAACGCGGCTTCATTCTCTCCCAGAGCTTGCTGGTCATGTTAGTGGACGCTGCTTTCTTTCAGGAGAATGCTGAGAAATGACAACAAACCCAAGGAGCAGAGCGTACTCATCCTTCCCCCACGGCCAGGCACCCCCAAGCTCTTCAGTGCCGCCCTGGCTGCAGCAGGAAAGACGGGTGCCAAGGGGGCCAAAGATGGCAAGCTTGCCCACCTCAGGGCGCGACTCAAGGAGCTGGCTGCGCTGGAGGCGGCTGCAAGACAGCAGCAGGTGCTGGAACAGGTAATGCCGTTGGAGACCTGGTCCATTTCAACCGCGTGCCAGGAAGAAGGCCTAGGGACCCACGCATTCCATTTTAGGGACTGTTTTTCCTTCTTCCTATCAGTCAGGATTCATTTGGTTTTAAGTGACAGAAATGCAAGTGACAGTGCAAGCTCAAATTAGCTTGAAAAAACAGGGGATTTATAGGAGCAAGTCATTGAAAAGTTCAGGCAAGGCTGGATCTAAAAGTTCAAATGATGCCGGTAGGATGAGTTCTGCCATTCTATCACCTTTGCTTCCCTTGGGGATGGTTCCATTCCCAGGCAGTCCCCCAAGAGCTTAAGAGGACATCCCCCAAGATCACATCCTCCTGGTTGAGGAACTCCCACAGAAAGAAAGTACCTCTTTCTCAGTAGCTTCAGCAAAAAGTCCCAGGGCTCATAGCCACTGGACAGAATTGGGTCACATGTCAGTTCCTGAGCCATTCAGTGTGGTGCTCTGGGGAGGACTGGCTCATATGCCCATCCCTGGACTGAGAGTGGGGATTGGGGTGGGCGCATTCCCCCAGATGGACATCCGGCTGCTGCTGCAGAGGTAGGAGCAGTGGGTGTGGGCAGGGAGTGTCCCTCCCCAGACCACAGTGATATTCTCATATTTAATGTTGTGTCTGTGACCATTTAAAAGATCTGAAAGGAAAATCCAAGGTGACAGGCATGGTGCCAACTGTCCTCACCCCCTAAATCTAAAGGGAATTTTTAACTTAGTTCTGGGACTTTTTTCTGTGACTAATGCCAAGAGTGCCAATTAGGATGATTGCACTAATTATGGTTGTTCATGACTGTCCTTTAGGGAGGCTGCTGGGAAAGGGGGGGTGGGGTTAGGCAGAAGCTCAGTGGCAGGGAGGGGACAGCAGTCTACATGACAGAAATCAGAGGAGGCTGGTGAACTCAGTCTCAATCCAGGCTGGTCCAGGAGACTGATCCAGAGGTCATTTGACAGCAGGAGTTGGGGAATGACACCAAAGTCACCCAGGGTTCCAGTACATTCTCCAGATGCATCCACCGATGGCCCCAAATTGAGGACAGGTGTGATTGTCTGGCTTACAAACTGTCAAGGGCAGGGTCGAGCTGGCAAGTTGGGGTCTTTAGTGCTGGCTGGTGTGTGGGGCTGAGTGAACATGACCTCCGAGAATGTTCTCAGTACAGTGAAAGGTTTTATCTGAAATGGGATTTGTTGCTTCTAAGTGTTAGCTCTTCACCCAGACAGCTTGGAGATGTGAATTAAATTTGCATGAGTGTTCTCATAAGAGGCAATTTTAGAACAACCAGGGCAGAAGGGCAGAGTACATGGAGCTCTTAAACAGAAGCCTATAGACACAGGTCCAAATCCTGACTCTGTCACTGCCAGCCCTGTGTCCTGGGGAATCTCCTCCAGGACCTTCTGGGGCCCACATTACTCCTGGCTGTCACATGGGGTAGCAGAGATGAAGCAGGTTACCTTGGATACTTTCATAAAAGCATGTTAAACACAGTGAAGTACTTGATCAAACTTGCCATGATCCTTCTGGCTCCATTCACAGCAGGATGCTTCAAGAAGATCCCATAATGGGCACCATCTGGGCATCCTGCCCTGGAAGCGTGTTGTCAGAGTTGACAGTGGATGGGCGGGGCGGGGGTGGGGGGAACAGGTGCACCGAAACATGCAGAAGCGCGTGGAGACAGAGGGAGCGGCAGGTCCCCAGAGCTGCCGTGGGATCTAGGAGTGTCCTGGCTCCCCCCACCCCACCCAATTCCCCTCCTTCAGCGCCCTCTGACTTCTCTATTCCTCATAAGCACGCTGACTGCTCTCACTTTAAACTCCCTACAGACCACTGGGCCTCCTGCTCTGGGGGCTGCTCCCTCCCCAGTTTCCTCCCATGCAGAGATGGCGTCAGAGAGAGCAGGAGGGGCCGTGGGTATCCACAAGGCTTGGGTTTTCACCCAATTCCCTAATTCTACCCACGGGAACCCCATTCATGGGAAACCCGCAGGCTGGAGGTTGGAGGTACCCACCAAGTCTCCAGACACAGGGGCTCAGCCCAGCCTAATGCCAGTGGTACCCAGCCCATTCTCCCGCCGGTGGGGAGCGGGGTGGGGGGGGGGGGCAGTGTCTCAACCTTCGAGACCTTCCGGGAAACGGGCCAGGCCACAGCTGCTCCTGCCCTCATCAGCCTTTACCTTAGTATTTGCTTAGAGCTTTTCTCATTCACCAGGGAGTACACATCCCGGCTAACCGGGCAGGGCAGGCTGGCTGAGCTCTGCAGAGGTTTTGGCGGCGCTCCCTCCTGGTCACAGCCTCTCTTCCCTCAATAGCTCAGTGACTGTTGACGGGGCTCTGCCCTTGAACTCGCAACTTCACTCAGGCTTCCGGCCCTGCAACTCCACAGAGACATAAAATATCCCAAAGAGCTTCACCACATCCTACCGGGGCTTTTAATCCTTCAACTTCCCCATAATATACTGTATCTACCACATAACCCTGATGCAGGTCCGCCCAACCTTCCAGCTATTAGATTTCGGAGTGCTGTCTTCCTCCTCAGGGGTCCCAGGGGTCCAAGAAGGAGGGGACTGGGAAGTGTCCAAGACCCCTCTGCCTCACGAGTCACTTTTTCTGGATTCCAGGCCAAGAGGTCGGAAGACGCAGCGGGAGAGACGGGATCAGCTACCCCAAAACAGCCCGCGGCCCCGGAGACCCCGGCCCCAGGCTCTCCGCCACCTGCATCCCAGGGGAGGTCCGAGGGAGAAGAGGGGGGTGCGGCCTGGCCCGAGGAGCACTCGGTGCGGGTCCACATGAGCCCAGTCCCGGATCCCGGGGAACAGATCCTGTTGGTGGAGATCCCCAAGAAGGAGGAGAAGGAGGAGGAGGGGGAGGGGGAGGAGGGGGAGGAGGAGGGGGAGGAGAAGGAGGAGGGGGAGGGGGAGGGGAAGGAGGAGGAGGAGGGGGAGGAGGGAGAGGAGGGGGAGAAGGAGGAGGAATAGGGAGGCGGTAGCTAGTGCGCCACAACCCAGCAGGTGCGCCCCCCCCCCCCCCGCCCAGTACCCCGCTCCCCTGCTCCCCGTGAGCCCTGAGTCCCTGCACCGCAAGAAGGCCAAGACGCTGGTCTGCAGCAGTGGCCTCAGTTGCTCTCAGTTAGCAGCTCGGCCAGCGATCCTGCCCTGATGTCAGCTTCTCTGTCTCCCAGGGCTGGTCTTGAAATTAACAAACTTCACAGTGTTTGTGCCCCGAAGTTCCCACCGTCACTAGAGAACCCTACCTGCCCCCCGCCTGTTATTATTTTTAAGAACAAAATACTCTTCTGTGGGGCTTCAACATATGGGAAGCCTTGTTGGAGAAGCAAACGTTGTTGAATGTTTGGGTTTTCCCCTCAGGAATTTGTCTCCCACATTTCAAGAATAGAAAACCTTTCCGGCGGAAGGGAGGGCAGCTACACTGTTTTATTGACTAAGTGGGAATTCCGGCACATGTGACCCAGGGTCCAATGCTGCTTTTGTTTGCTGGGCGGTCACATAAGGAACGCGCTGCTCCTTAGGACAGTTAGTACTTACCTTCCCCAGACTATATTCCCTTCTCAGTGATGCTGTTATCTTAGAACAGATACAACAGAAATGGCTTACTGGTAAGGGGTCTGAGCGCTTCTGGGCATCTGCTCTGCCAGTTACCCAAGCCTCCTCAGCGGGGATTAATCTATTACTTGCTTTTTACGCCCTTGCTCTAGAGAGGATGGTAGTAGCTTCCTTTAAGCCTAGAAGGTGGAGTCTCATGGCCGACATCACTGAAGTTTCTGAGGTTTCTTCAGATCAAGTCGTGTTGCTTTTATAATTAAAAAAGGAAAAAGAGTCATTCAGTCAAATGAATATTTATTGAGAGGATTATATTTGCATACTGAATGGCTCTTCAGTGATTAAAAACAAAAATTAGTATTAGGCCATTTGTTTCCAGCAGCAACAATGAATACAAAAGACCTGTTATTCCAGTCCTGCCCATTTCATATAAAATCACAGGAACCTTGTGAACTACTGAAGGGGCCTCTGAAGGCTGGCAAAGTTGTGTTTTTATCCATTCAACTAAAGCAGAATTTTCATTTCCCCTGTGAAAAGAAGTAAACAGTATGGGAATTCCCAGACTGGTCTAAGCATTTTCAAATCCCAGGGTAATAAGCAGATTCATCTAGTCCATGACATATGTGATGGGAGTAATCATGATATTGAATATAGTGATGAGCAATGTTATTATTTGACCTTTTAAAAAGCTTGTATTTATTTTTAAATATAATAACATATTTACATGTGTACAAAAGGATATCCAGTAAAAATTCTCCTTCCTACTCCAGATGCCCAACCTCCCTGGTCCCCTTCCTGGAAGCAACCACTATTATCAGTTTCTTGTTTATTGTTTCAGAGATATTTTTAAGCTTGCACAAGGAAATATGTAAATTCATTCTTGTTTCCTTCCTTTTTTTCCCCCCACAAATGGTAACACACTAGAGCTGCTGTTATTTTTCACTTGATTTATGTTGGAGATTGTTTCCTATCAGAACATAAAGGGTGCGCTTAATTTTTTCAGGACTGCAATCTAGTCCACTGTATGGATGTACCATAACATTGAACCACTGTCCCATCGATGGCCATTTGCATTGTTTCCAATCTTATGCTGTTAAAAATAATGCTGTAATTAAAAAATATTGTACAGACAGAATTTCACTGGTAAACACCTTTTAAATAAGAGAAGTATGGAGGTTTGGGTTAATTTTTTTCTTTACCATCCCCATTCCTCATTTTCATGTTTGTACTATATGTTCTATGACCCAAGCATAGAGAATGCTTCCATCTTTAGCAAGTAGTTCAGATATATCAATAAAGTAAACTTATTGCCCTTTAGTAGATGGCAAAATATTTCAAAGATACCTTCACTGAGAACAGGAAGGAATAATAAGGAATCTTATTAAGGAATCTTTTTATGTAAGGAATAAATAAGGAATCTTTTTAATGTAAATGTACTTAATAAGGAATCTTTTTTATGTAAATGTACTTATTCTTTTAGATATCAAGCCTTGAATGTATACTGCTTATTATATAAAATGAGAGATTCTTGAGGTTCCTAAGAATTGTCCTAGAAAGAAAATTGATTTTGAAATAAGCTTAGCAGTGTCTTAATTTCACTGAGAAATCTCATAAAACTTGACGCTTTCACAAACTTTGGACATTAGATAAATTGAATTTGAGGCTGACATTATTCTCCAAATGGAATGGGACTGGTTGATCGCCAAGATATGGGTGGTACAGGTCAGGAATATTATCATTCTGCAGTTGAAACAGGACTTTTATTTATGTGTGCTGAATCTCTACTAATTTAAAATGTCTCAACATTTCCTGCATTTTGGTAGAAAGTGAACAGCAAGTTATATTTTTAACTATATAGATATTTTAAATAAAATTAAAACCAAGAAGCTGTTTACAATTTCATTATCCAAATGTATTCAGCGATCTGGAATATTTTCATCCGTTTTCTTAGTAAACATGAATACTGTGTGTGTACTCTGGTTTTCATCCTATTATAATGCATTTTAATTAAAAGTATTTAGGCAGATGTTACTGGCGAGTGGATTAATTTCAGGAACTGACCAAGTATGACAGACACTTTTGTGAGAAAAATTAAGTTTATTTTCTGGTTCAGCCTCCCTGACTGATCTCCTGTTGACATGCTGGGGCTATAATCCATCCTGCATTTCTGTTGCTGGAGTGATAGCCCTTATCAAACCATCCCTAGGAGTCTAAGTCCCTCAAAAACAGCCCTTTTATGTCTGGTCTTACCAAGCCCACAGCTTACAGTTTCCTCAATCGCATTAGACTTGTTCTAATGCTGCCAGTTCAGAGTGCTGACATACACGAACTCTGGATTCAGACTGCCTAGCTTCCAATCCCAGCTTGACCATGTACCACGGATAACCATGACCTCTCTGAGCCTCAGTGACCTCATGGAGATAATACGTTGCACCGTACAGGGCCACTGAGATGATCAAATAATATCCTGGCACGGCCAACTCTGAATAGGCACGAGAAATAAAGCCTGTGTGCCATCCCGCTTAGTCTACCTGGGATAGAGTAGAAGCCCCCTCAGAAGTCTGTCTTCTCTGAATTCTGCCTCTGCCTGGGGTTATACACAAAGATGGGGTGTGATCACCTCTTCCACTGCCCTTTAACTAATAGTTTGTATAAAAGCCTGGACATATGTGAATTATAACAATATAAATCACTACTTTCCCCACCATTCATGAATGTCTTTAATCCAATTTCATACAAAAACAGACCCTGAAACACCCACCCAAGGCTGACTCTCCTGAAATGGTCACTCCATTCTGAGCCAGGCCCAGGGCCCTCATGGGTGTGTGACCCGTGCAGTCACACATGGCCCCATGCTAGTCACCATCTTTATTTATTTTAAGATAAATTTATTTGTTTATTTTTATTGATTTATTTTTGGCTGTGTTGGGTCTTCACTGCTGTGCACGGGCTTTCTCTAGTTGTGGCGAGTGGGGGCTACTCTTCGTTACAGTGCGCAGGCTTCTCGTTGCGGTGGCTTCTCTTGTTGTGGAACACAGGCTCTAGGCACCCGGGCTTCAGTAGTTGTGGCACGTGGGCTCAGTAGTTGTGGCTCACGGGCTCTAGAGCACAGAATCAGTAGTTGTGGCACATGGGCTTAGTTGCTCCGCGGCATGTAGGATCTTCCTGGACCAGGGCTTGAATCCATGTCCCCTGCATTGGCAGGCAGACTCTCAACCACTGCGCCACAAGGGAAGTTCCACCATCTTTAAATTTGTAATAATTTGTGAACAGGGGTCTCACATTTTTACTGGCACTGGGCCCCACAAATTATGTAGCCTGTCATGCTATCTGAAAAGGTCAATGGGAGAGGGAGCTGTGTCTCTTTTACACTCAGCTTCCATCTCCCTTCTTCCAGCCACAGGATCCTGCTTCCTTTCAGAAGATTACCTTTCAATCATATATTGTGACTCAAACACGATGACCCAAGCTAGGCCCATTGATTCTTTCCTGGGAATCTGAATCTTGAGAGCTATTGCCCCATCCTCCTTGCTGGAACAACCCTGATTTAGTTCTGGGCAGCCACATGCCCAGCCCCAGGGGATGAAGCCCTGCTGTAAGCCAATCACTGCTCTTCCCATCCCTTATGCCAGAGACTCTCCCAGCCTTCCTTGCCGCTAGGGGTAGCCATTTGACCCAGTCCCAACCAATGAGTATAAAGGGAAGGATGATAGGTGGCTCCTTAATAAAGGAACCCCACCCCCAACTCCATCCTTTGGTCCCTCTTTCTTCCTTGCAATACTGGTGGGGAGAATCTATTGTATTTGGAGATGGAACAGACCTCTTATGGCTGAAGAGTCCAAGAATCAGAAGAATCAGAGATGCAAACTGTGATGTGCTGGTGTTGCCAAATCAACCCCCAAATCAGTTTTCTCCAGAATTCTTGTTACTTGACATAATGACATACTTTTGTTATTTAAGTCCTGATCTCCGTTACCTGCAGCTGAAAGCATCCTGATAGAAGAGCAATGGAATGGAGGGGGAAAGAGAAAACAGGACCAGATGCCTCACAACTTCCGCACACTGACCACACCCATCATTCCTTCCTGTTGCTCAGATTCTTTCTTTCCCCCCAGTTTAATTCAGAAATAATTGACAACATGACCGTGTAAGTTTAAGGTGTACAGCCTGATGGTTTGATTTACATATATTGTAAAATCATTACCACAGTAGGTTCAGCTAACATCCGTCTTCTCATATAGATACAATAAAAAAAGAAGAAAGGAAAAAAATGTTTTTCTTGAGATGAAAACTCTTAGGATTTACTGTCTTAACAACTTTCCTGTGTATCATACAGCAGTGTTAGTCACAGTCATCACGTTGTATATTACGTCCCTAGTACTTATTTATTTTATAACTAGAAGTTTGTACTTCTTTGACCACCTACCTCCAATGCCCCCTCCACCCCTGTTCACACCGCCCCCCACCCCCACGCCACCCAGACCCAACCCACCCCGGAAACTACAAGTCTGACCTCTTTTTCAAAAAGGTTTGTTTGCTTGTTTGTTTTTTAAGATTTCACATGCGAGATCTTACAGTATTTGTCTTTGTCTGACTTATTTCACTTAGCATAATGCCTTCAGGGGTCATCCATGTTGTCTCAGAGTGGTAGGATTTCCTCGTTTTTTTGTTTTTTTAATGGCCGAATAATGTTCCATATTATTATATGGAATATATATATATCTCACATATGTATATCACATATATATATATATATCTCACAAGTTTTTATTCATTCATTCGTCGATGGATTCTTAAGTTGTTCATATTCAGGACGTTCCTATCCTCCCTGTCTGGTCTTCAGTTTTTCCCAAATGACAGGAGCTACCTTGTGTATTTTGAGTTAATTCACCTTTGGCTTCAGTCGGAGTTGGTTCCATCACTCACAATGTAAGAAACCTCACCAGCTGCCGACAAAAGTACTTCTGGGAGTTTCCTGGTTATTTAAAAGTCAAGACCTAGCCACTCATTCTGGGTGTGATTTTTTGGTCCAGTGCAGACAGTTGTGGTTTCTAAATTCAAACATCAGGAAGAGACTCTTGGAGAAGGGAATAGAGGAGATAGAGAGCTGCTGTAAACAAGATCAAGTTCAAATACTTCTCTGTGGATGGGAAACTGGGAGAGAGTGATTTATCCCGCAAGAAGAACTTGTCAGGCCACGCAAGATGACTGCTCTGTTTTAAATATTTATTTATTTCTGGCTGCGTTGAGACTTTGTTGCTGCACACAGACTCTCTCTAGTTGCGGCTACTCTTCGTTGTGGTGTGCGGGCTTCTCATTGCGGTGGCTTCTGTTGTTGCAGAGCACAGGCTCTAGGGCACACGGGCTTCGGTAGTTGCAGCACGCAGGCTCAGTAGTTGTGGCTCGCGGGCTCTAGAGCGCAGGCTCAGTAGTTGTGGCACACGGGCCTAGTTGCTCCGCGGCATGTGGGATCATCCCTGATTAGGGCTCGAACCCGTGTCCCCTGCATTGACAGGCGGATTCTTAACCACTGCACCACCAGGGAAGCCCTGCTCTCTTGCTCTCTGTACATCCCCTGACCGACCAGTGCCTGTCACCTACAACCCACTCACAGGACTGACCTTCCTGCCCACTTGCCCCAGGCCCCAGCCAATGATTGTTCTTATCAAAGGGGCCATGAGGGGCGTGCCCCTCTGCTGGTTTCTCTGGTAACTAATGAGCCCACCTGACATCAATTCCACTATAAAAGGTAGTCTCCCCTCCCCAGCTCCTCCGGGAGGGAAGATGGCCGCCATGTCCTGCCCTTCGGCTGCACACAGTGGGATGTTGCTCCAGGACCTTGCTTCAGACACGTAAGCTCTCCCATCCATTAAACTATGGATGTCTCTGTTGCTGACTCTGGGCCTTTTCTTTGGTTTTGAAGCTGGGCAAGCATAGGCCTGTGGGGTGCAGCCCAAAACAGAGCATCAAGGCTTATTCCCCACAGGCTTTTCCCAGCTCCCTCCCTGTCCTGAAGAAGGACACAACAGCTAAGACCCCTGGGACAGACCCCTCCTCATTAATGATCCTTTAGACTGATCTGCCTCTCATTGTTTTCTTTTACAATGAAGCGCTAAGAACTCAGGTGATTGTGCTTCATGGGTTCCAGAGAGCTTTTCCATTCAGGTGGTCTTGTCTACCATGCTGCTGTGCGCAGATCAGGAGGGGAATTATTTTTAGTTTTTACTTTTTTGCGGTACTCGGGCCTCTCACTGTTGTGGCCTCTTCCGTTGCAGAGCACAGGCTCCGGACGCGCAGGCTCAGCGGCCATGGCTCACGGGCCCAGCCGCTCCGCGGCATGTGGGATCCTCCCAGACCGGGGCATGAACCCACGTCCGCTGCATGGGTAGGCAGACTCTCAACCGCTGCGCTACCAGGGAAGCCCGGAATTATTTTTTTTGAAATTTTATTTGTTTATGTTTTGGCTGTGCAGCTTGTGGGACCTTAGTTCCCCGATAAGGAATTGAACCCATGCCCTCAGGCAGTGAAAGCGCAGAGTCCTAACCACTGGACCGCCAGGGAATTTCTAGGAGGAGAATTATTATAACCAACTTAGAGATGAGGAAATCCAAACCTTAGGCGAGGGATTTACCCTCAGGGAATCAGCACCTTGGCAGAGACAGAAAGAGCTAAGAGAAAGGACCCCTGAAGCCACCATCCAGCCTTTGCCACAGACCTGCAGTGTGACCTCTGCAGGGTAACTTTCGTTCATTCAGAAAACATTTTAAAAAGTTCTATGTGCCAAGCTCTGTTCTAGTCACTTTCCAGGCCTCAGGAGTTCCATCTCTAAGCTGGAAGAATAAAACAATCCTTCCAGGGTTGTAAGAAGAGTCAATGGATGCTTAATAAGCTTATTGTGACCCTATTATCTTAGTCTGCTAGGACTGCCATAACAAAATACCACCATCTGGTGGCTGAAACAGCAGAAGCTTATTTTCTCACAGTTCTGGAGTTTGGAGGTCCAAAATCAAGGTTCGGTTTCTGGTGAGGGCTGTCTTCCTGGCTTGCAGAAGGCTGCCTTCTCACTACATCCTCACAAGGCCTTTCTTCCATGTATGTGGAGAGAGAGCACATTCTCTGGTGTCTCTTCTTACAAGATCACTAATCCTATTGGATCATGGCCCCACCCTCATGACCTCATTTAACCTTAATTATTTCCTTAGAGAAATTCATCTCCCAATACAACCACTCTGGAGGTTGGGGCTTCAACATATGAATTTAGCGGGATGGGGTGGGGAGTGGGGAGGGGGAGGAATACATTCAGTCCATAACATATAAATTACAGATGTCAACATTTCCTAGATTCAGTACCTGAGCACAAGCTCCTCTACCATTCCTTCAGAAAGAAGGTTTGAGTGCCCTTTTTATTTCATTCTTTCAATGGGCATGAGGTATTGCTATTTCCAAGTGAGACAGGAGGGAAGAGGGAAAGGACACAACCTTTAAAAGAATGACATAGCCGTTGAGGATACGACAAAAACTGGTTAGAGCCTACTAGGCCCAAGATGGCGGAAGATTCAACTTCCAGTAGAACTTGAGCCTTATTATACACTCATTGTAATGCAGTAGCATATGCTAAATAATACACCCACAGGTGCCATGACAGTTCCAAGGTTAACCAGCAAAGGCCAAAATGTGGGCACTGGCCTGCTTCCTGGAAATCCCACCGTGTCTCCAAAATAGTTGGATAATCCTCCCACTTGTTGGCCTATGAAATTACCCAGCCCGTAAAAACTAACCATCCCGTATTTCGGGACTGCTCTCACCTTTTGAGAGGGACCATGTTCTGTCTCCCAGGGCCTCTCGCCTTCTGAGATGGCCCACACTCTATCTATGGAGTGTGTATCTCCCTAAATAAACCTGCTTTCCCACCTAGTACTCAGGGTAGAGCCCCCCTTGCCTGCTCACTTGTATCCCTCACAAGTGTCCTATAGTAATACATCTACATCTTGCGTATCCCTTTGTCTTTGCCGAATTCCTTCTGCGCTGAGACATAAAGAATGTGAACTTCAGTAAGTCCTGACATCAGGTGAGTGATTAAAAGACAATGGGGTCAAGTCCCAAGCTGAGGTGTGCGGTTTCACAAGGGGTCACAAAATACAGCGCCAGATCAAGCAAATAAAAATTCAGGGTGTCTGGGAATTCCCTGGTGGCCCAGTGGTTAGGACTCAGGGCTTTCACTGCCATGGCCAGGGTTCAATCCCTGGTTGGGGAGCTAAGATCCTGCAAGCTGAAGGGCGCAGCCAAAAACAACAACAACAAAAAGCAAAACAGGGTGTCCAGTCACATCTTAATTTCAGATAAATAATGAGTAGAGGAGGTTTTTGTTTTGTTTTGTTTTTTTAGCGTAAGTATGGGCCATGCAATATTTGGGATATACTTAAGCTAGAAAATTATTTATCCAAAGTTCATATTTAACTGTGTCCTGAATTTTATCTGGGGACTCCAGTTGGCAGAGACCTACACCTCCTGCACTGTAAACAAGAGCCGTGGCCTCCACTGCTGGCTGACCTTGGCCCTCAGGCACCTGGCACCTCCCAGCTTGCAAAGGCAGGCCTCGGCTTTTGTTTGGATGTCCCGCTCCCTCCCTTTTCCAGAGCAGGTAGAGGAGGAGGGAAAGGACCTGTCCCAGTTGGGTGACCATTTGTCAGTGCTTGCTTGGCTTTTAATATTGATTGTTATTAATTTGCTTCGGAATGCAGACATGAGGTGTTCTGGTTCAGAGCCAGATTTCTTATCAATTGCTTTAAATTAAATAATAAGTGCATCGCCTTCACTTACACCAGGCCTCACCTCTGGCCAGGAATCAGTTGTCCTATGCAAGTAGCTGGACACTCCACAGGTGAGGCACAAGGAAAAATAATGTTTCCTTAAAAAAAAAAGGAAGGAGGTTACTATCCCCCTCCCTTTCTGAAACTCTCCTTGGAAAACTTAAATGGGCTTGAAACCTAACTCCAGCCCTTTGGTATGTAAGTAGTCTTTCCAGGAGCTAGACAGCCGTCAGTGTCTCTGCTTTTACTGTCTAGGACAGTCTCCAAGTTCTGGAACTTCTCTTTTGAAGTAAATACCTGGGGAGATGACCCTGAAGTCTTCTGGCACCCTGGGGCTTAACCTAGGGACCTGGGCCCAGCTGGAGCCCTTTGGCCTCTGCCTGAGATAAGAGGAACCTTATCATCCTTTCAGAGGTAAGCAATTAACTTGACAAATGACTACACATCTAATTGTCGTGGCGTGTGAAGAGTCTCCGGAGGCCAGGGCTTCTTCCCGGAGAAATTCAGGGAAGTTTGATTTCCCCACAGTCTCTACAAAAACATGCGTACAGACTGCGGGTGGCCAACCACCCCCTTTCACATTTCCAGATTTCTGAAACCCAAAGTGTTTTGCTCCTTAAAGGAAGGGAGAAAAGAACTTGAAATATTCCCAGACAGGTCCAAATGAATAATTCATATAATACTGAAAACTTCCATGTTTAAAACATTTTAAAGTCAGATTGACCTGAATTCCATGGAGGATACTATATTGGATGACTTTGGGCAAATTTGTAATTAATAGCACCCACCAGGAAAGAAAGCTACCAGGAAGAAGTAAGAGCCATAAAAGTTTGTACCAAAAAATGATACTTTGCATTCTATCAGAATCTAAATTTACTTCAAAGGATAGACCTGAGGATGTAGGTAGATCCTTTTTAAAATTACTCCTTTGGATCACTACGTGATGTCTATGGAAAAGAAATTTTTGAAGACTAAAAAAGGAGATTAGAAACTTCGTATGATTCAGATTTGAATTATCCATTGCAATCTGAGATAATTCTTCCAGATATGAGTAGTACCCCTGAAAACAATAAACTGAAAAAAGAATAACGCTTGTTGAATCAGCATCTCCCAGACTTGTTTAGAAGGAAATCAGTGGGCACCCACCCATGTTTAATAGCGGAACCCTAACGATATCCGCATGAGATTGCTAGCATGAAAGAAAAGAATAGTTCTCTTAATTTGTCAGCCAATGATATGACGTTGAATGACACAACTAACAAACAGCACTCGAAGCTATGTATGCTTGGGGATTTGGAGTTGTTCAGCAACTCCTTGTTGATGTTTGCAGGATATCTAAGAGAAGAGGCGATTACTCTTTTAGAAAAAAATATAACAAAATAAGGAACTGGTCAGCTATAGAAAATTTATGTGTTTCTTTAATGTTTTGTTTCATCACAAACTTTCGTTTCTGCTGAAAGCTTGCTTAATTCTCTTTTAATCCTATGTATTAGTAAGCTGCATATTTGTGGGATCTTCAGTGAGCTTTCTTATTGTATTCAGTTGAGTGTTTTATTACTCATACTTAGCACAGAACTGCTGATCTCGGTGCCATTAGAATGCTAGTGCCCCATGCGTTGTCATTGGTTCTTTTTTTTAACTTATTTATTTATTTATGGCTGCGTTGGGTCTTCGTTGCTGTGCGCGGGCTTTCTCTAGTTGCAGCGAGCGGGGGCTACTCTTCCTTGCGTTGCACGGGCTTGTCACTGCAGTGGCTTCTCTTGCGGCGGAGCACGGGCCCTAGACGCGCGGCTTCAGTAGTTGTGGCGCACGGGCTTAGTTGCTCCGCGGCATGTAGGATCTTCCCAGACCAGGGCTCGAACCCATGTCCCCTGCATTGGCAGGCGGATTCTTAACCACTGTGCCGCCAGGGAAGTCCCTGTCATTGGTTCTTTATTGGGTGTTTGATCTTTAGTCTTGATGTTGCTTAGATTTGGTATTTGTGTGACTTGGATGTCCCTGCTTCATCTTAGCCTTCTCATCCTCGTGTGCTAGCCCTGGAATGCCACCCTCTGCTTCCTTTCCACTGGATGCTGGTGTCCAGCCATCTGGGCTCTAGGTTTACATCCCCTTTCTTCTTATTTTATACCTTTTAGACTTTTATGGCTATGGAAATGATGTATGCATGGACCCATACTCCAGGCCTTGTTTCCTTTGAGGTCTGCATTTTATATGTATCCCCTGCAGGCATTGAAAGAAGAGTTTTTTGCTTTCCTTCTTTTCTTTGAGCCCCAGCATGGCATTTGGTACTTTCCTTTATTCACATTGTGGAATACATTTTTTGAGGTAGTCCAATGGTTTATAATTTTGGGACAACTTGTCTTCATAATTCCCCTGATATGTTTCTACCCCCCAAATTATGTAATTTTTCAAGAATATTGCCTATCTAGAAGCTTGGAGTAGCCCATAATTCTGCTCATTTGTAATCTGAGAGTTCTGATTCTTCCCCTGAAATGGAATCTGACGACACGAAAGCACAAGCAAAACTGACTGAGCACACAGCCTTAGCTTTTAACTGATTCTATGCCTTTGACTTACTAAAGCAAAATATTTTTATTTAAGGACTTATTTTTTTCCCCTCTCAAGCAATTCTATTCTTGCAAGCCTTTATCTCCAGAAGGAATCCAGCAAAAAAAAATTAATGTTGTTTGTATTGATCTATACATTGATTTAAATGGCTAGGTAGCAGTTCAGCTGATAGTAGTGGAAAAACAGAAAGGGGAAAAAAAACCCTCCATCACATGAAGGGCTTAATTTGAACAAAAGAAATTATTTCGATTGAATTAAATAATTCAATTATCTACTTGAATGTAACTTGCCTTATTATTAAAAACAAAACCCAAATGAAATACTAGGTACATCTGGTATATGCACAAAGCTTGGAAACGAGAAGTGCTCAGGCAACCAGGATAAGAAGTGACATTTTTCAGCTGAGCCTTTGTTGTCGGAGATCAGCTCATGGAGTCGACATGTCCATTAATCAAAGGACACTTATATGCAGCAAGCTGAAAAGACAGGCTTGAATTGCTGAGTCTTCATTACAGGGAAAATAACTCTCATAAAATCCTCTAAGCAGAGCACCCTTATCAACAAAGAGGAGGTAATGACTGTGACATCTATGGATATACAATTTCCAAATGAAATTTCAGGATAAAAAAAATGGGGGGTGGAGAATAAGAAATATTTACATTTCAATGGGTGCCAGTTCAGAAGGTAATTGTTCACAATAACCTAATATATTTTAAAGCACCATGAAATTAATCGCA
Source organism: Leucopleurus acutus (assembly GCF_964270905.1). Taxonomy (NCBI): domain Eukaryota; kingdom Metazoa; phylum Chordata; class Mammalia; order Artiodactyla; family Delphinidae; genus Leucopleurus; species Leucopleurus acutus. Next base: position 27,207,487 of record NC_139162.1, read on the forward strand.
GTTGTTTTCCTTGTTTGGCTTTGACGCTTTGCACTGGGCAAATGGGCCTTCTCAACGGTTTTGGTTACATATTTAAGCATTATTAGAATTTCAATATTCTGTTTATGGCAAGTTTGTTTTTCAGCTCTGTATGTTTGAAACTCTCTTTGAATTTGTCAGATAAAATTGAGCTGATCCAAAGAAAACATCATCCTTTATGTAACTGTCAGGCATAAACGAGGTACATCTGGTAAGCTTACAGGTTAAGGCGTGCATTTAATGGCAGGTAAAATACGGAAATCAGGCACAGACCTGTCTCATAAGTCCATCATCCATAACTCGCTACATTCTTTTATGTTGTTAATGCCCTTCCTTCAAAGCTGTCTCCCAGACCTACCCACTGGATTCTGATTCCAGTCATAAAGAGACTGACGGGTTTTCCTTCTGTAGCTTCTGCCTTTTAACACTTCTAGATTATGAATTTCCCAAGAAAGCAGTAATCTGCAGGTGATGTGTATTGGCAGTTCCAGTTTCCCTTCTGTCTCTATGGGCACATACATTCTTGTCATTACGAACGGCCTTATTTTTGGTTTGCAAAATAGGGTCACCGCAGTGCAATGGTCCAGTTTCAATGTCGTACCATATGCATTTCTGGGGTCATGCAATAATAATTTCTTCCCGTGTAATGTATTCATCAATAGTTAGCAAGATTCTATCAGACCTCAATGAGGTAGGATGAATAAGAACAGGTTTATAAAGTAATGTGCTCTGCAGATATAGGTTATTATTATTTGCAAGTATAATTACGCACTACAATAGGATCTCCCATCTCTAAAGAGATGGTTTAAATGTAGGACTGATTTCTCTCCTCCCCATTCAAGGGCCCTTATATACTTGTGTCTATAAAATACCTACCCTTTAAAATGTTCTTAAGTGTCTATAAAATACCTATCCTTTGAAATGTTTGCTTTGCCCAGAGAGTTGTTTCAGTGTCATTCTCCTCAGTGTATGTTCAATTTTTAAAAAATGTTTTATGTGTTTGTTCAGCTGGTTGGTTGATTCTTGTTTTTGGCAACTAGAAATTAATTTAGAATTCCCAAATATCAGGTTAATAAAGTTTTTAGGTCAGTACGTTTTAATGGAACTTACACATGAGCGTTATTTAGACACTGGGGTTTTTCTGCTTCTCTCAGAATTGTCCCTAATATTTTCTATAAGGTTAACTGACAGTATTTGGATTTTTAACGTTTCTTATCACACTCCGATGAAGGTAAAAACAGAAATTTGGAAAAATGTGTACATTTTAAATCAAATACTTAGTGTGTGGTGTTACCGGGTTATTAGAGTTCTACGCCACAGGTGCTTCAAAAGGACCTTTCCTCCCAAGGTAAGGATTTAATTAGGATAACAAGCAGCACATTGATAAAAGAACAGGAGGACTCAGGAACTGTTTTGTTGTCGTCTTCGTGTTTCAGACCTCCTAACTGGCTGCTTCGTATGTGTTCCGAGGTTAGTTATTCCATCACCAGGTGAAAGGATTTAAAGTCACTGAAGTTAGGCCTCTTGGTTTAACTTCACATTTGGCCTCATTTCTTGCTGCCTCATGAAATAACTACGCTTGAGGTTTCCTTCTCCCGTCTATCCTCTACCCCTCCGCCTTTCTCCTCACTGCTGCTGTGCCTGTGTATCACTAGATGGTGCTAAGACCATCTAGTTGGTTATAGCTGCCAGAGACTCAGGAAAGTAGTTATTGGAGGAGTCAAGAGGGCTGAACCTGAGAACAGGAAGATCCCTTCAAAGGTAATCTGGGCAGCACTTCCGTTTTACAAAGGAGGAAACTGAAACTCAGTGAAAATAAGCAATTTGTCAGAGTCCCCTAGACTTTTCTTCTTCTTCTCCTCCCCCTTCCCCCCTCCTCCTGTTTGTTAATAGCTCCCACTGTAACCTCATCACCTGAGAAGGAGCCCAGGAAGGGATAAAGCTCAGGGAGGGAGTCGGCCAGATTTGCTGTGCAGAAAGAGCATTCTGACAGCTGCAAGGTATCATTTACCAGGTACCATTCATTCACTCATTCGTTCATCCAGGAAACAGCTGTCGAATGCTTACTTTTTGCTTTGCACAGTGCCAGGCGCTGGCGATAATTAAAAACAAACAAATCAGATAAGGATCCTGGGAACTCACGTTCTCTTAGGGAATATAGAAACGAAGGGGAAAAAATCACACCTTAAATCAAAGATGCTTTCATAGAAGTGATGATAGTACAGTCTGGTCACTTAGAGGAATTTGCAACCAGCTGCATGAGGAATTTAAAGGGAAGATTTCAGTGAGGGAACATTAGAGGCTGAAGGACACATAGGGTCATGGGGGCTGAGAAATGGAAGGAAGGACCTCGCAGGCAGAGAAGAGCAAGAGAGAAGGAGGAGAGGCTGCTGGAGAGCAGCTGCTGTGGCCGATGCCCAGAGGGCACAGGGCAAAGGGACAGCTGGCAATCCTGGAAGGAGGGGACCAGCCTCCGAAGGCCTCGCCTGAGGTGTTACACACTTTATCTGGTGGGACGGCCCAGGAAAGAGTAGAGCTCAGAGAATGTCCATGCTCAGAGAATGGCATGGACAGATTTGCTTTCCAGAAAGAGCACCCTGGCAGCTGCATGGAAGCCCAGAGGCAAGGAAGCCTCAGAGGTGGAGGCTGGTGTCACAGAGCAGCGCGAGGTCGGGGTGGCAGTAGGGCTGGCTGGGGAAGGTGTTGTGTGAGGGAGATTTCAGGAGTGGAAGCGACCGTCTTCTCTTTGAAAAACAGTGATTGGGCCTGTAATCCATATCCTTAGAGGGTTGTTACAATTCTGGTGCTTGAATTACTTATAAAGCATTGAAGAAATTATTTTAATTAAATGCATATATTACTTGGATAACATTTTGGAAATTATTTGAAAAATGCAATTCAGTGGCATTCCAAGTTGAAGTACAGAAAATCCTCCTGTAGAGCAACCCTCCCACCCGACTTAAAAGGATTATGAATACACCGCCCCATTGTCCTCCCTCAGCACTGACTGATTAGAATTAGGAAGAAATAGACCTCTCCTTGCCACCATCTCCATCCTCCTCCCCTTCTGGACCATGCCACTGATGCTTTCCTTTTATTTGTCCAAATTCTGTTTCCACCAGAGCACTTTTCTTCGGGCTGCCACCATTGGTGATGGCTGGGGGCATCGTCTTTCTCTCCTGACCCATGGTTACTAAGACCAGCCCGAAGTGGCCTGCTTGCTGGGGAGCTGTGCCTTTCTTTGTAGGTGGAATGGCAGAATTTGGGGGGCTGCTCTGGGTCGGCCCTGAGCTGTCACTTTTCCCTGGAGGGCCCTTTTAAGAATGTCCAAGTCCAGAGCCATCCTCTTTTCCTCTTGTCCTACTCAAGCAGTAATAATTTTATTATTACTATTAAGGTCTCTTGGCATCCAAAATTAAAAGTCCTGTGGACTGAATCCTATTTCAAACATGCCTGGGAGCGCTGTGAGTAGAGAGAGGTGCAGCAATGTCCTGGGTAGAATGAGGATCCTTTCAAAGTTTGAAGCATATGATCATTTCTTTGTTTTGTCTACATAGGTTTCCAAGTCTGGGGTTTTCTTTAAGAGGTAATGAAAGCTCCCATTTATTGAGGGCTTACCACGTGTCAGGTATCTTTTTATTTTGTCTCTAATGCTCTGGGATCCTCCCCTGCCAAGAAATCCCTGCTCGGCTCTCCTCTTTGGCTACCCACTGCGCCCCCAGGCCTCACTCTGTGCCAGCACGTGATGGGGCTCCGTGCAGGTCTAAAGAGAGTGTTGACTGTTGACTCTCCGCATTACAAATGAGGAAGCTGCAACTCGGGTTATGGGCTCCGCTTCATTATTCACGTATACATCGAACAAGTACTTAGTTTAGACAGAGCAGTTAAGGGAGGCTTCTCTGAGAAGGTGACGCCTGAGCTCAAGGGTGGGAAGGAGCCGTCATATATGGAACGGAAGAGCTCTCAGGCCCGGGCTGCTGTGAGGAAGCCCACTCTGCCGGGATTTGTACCCAGAAGCTCATCCTCACTTTTTGATTGTCTAAACACATTAGTGACCGGTCTTCCTACTCCCTGAGCTCGAAAATATTTTGCCTGTAGGAGAGGGTTTGTTTGATCACATGGCGCCCTCCTGCCCCTCCACACTGCCGTGAACATTGTCACGTGTGTCCTCTGAGAAGAGCCAGCTGCTTGGACCACACTTCTTGCCGCCTGCAATGTGATGTTCCACGGCTTCAGTGGAATGTAGAAATCTTTTCACCATATGGACTTTTTCTTTCTTTTTTTGATATTTATTTATTAGTTTGGCTGCGTCGGGTCTTAATTGTGGCACACGGGATCTTTGTTGCGGCATGCGGGATCTTTTGTTTTGGCATGTGCTCTTTGTTGCGGTGTGTGGGCTTCTCTAGTTGAGGTGCACAGACTTGTCTCTAGTTGTGGCGCGCAGGCTCCAGAGTGCGTGGGCTCAGTAGTTGCGGCACCGGGCTTAGTTGCCCTGCGGCATGTGGGATCTTAGTTCCCTGACCAGGGATCGAACATGCGTCCCCTGCATTGGAAGGTGGATTCTTAAGCACTGGACCACCTGGGAAGTCCCCACCATGTGGTTTTCTTTACTCTGCCCCAGTTGAGCTCATTGGAGCTCACAGAACAACTATTGATCCTACTATGAATGTGCTTTGCCTTAAACCTCTTGGAGTAAAATATGAATGAGTAGGACTGCTGGTTAAGCACGGAGGCTGGAGCATGTGCATTTATCTTCATTCTGTCCTGAACCCAAATGAAATGACTATAAAGGATTTGAAAAGTAAAAACACATAAGGATGAAGATAATAGAAGAGGAAACCACAGCAGACAAAAGATGTCAAGGAATCTGGACTTGGAGACACCTGGCACAGAGGGGTGGGTTGTTGAGGCACTGAACCCAAAACAGGGATCAAGTGAGACTCTGACTCTGAACAATGAGGCATGTGGCCTTGCTTCCTCTCTTAGGTCTCAGAATATCAGTAGCCAGGATTATTACCCAACCTAGGCCAGAGACAGGACTATTCACTTCCGGGAAAGTTGACCAGCTCAAGAGAAAGGCCCTAATGGAACTGACAATGGAGGCCCTCCAGTGAAAGGTCCGGATCCCCACTCCATCCCCCTGCAGGAAGTCCTCCAGTCACAAGCTCTTCCCATACAGCAATTTCCAATTGACTTGGTAGTGCTCCATCCTGAAATATAAACAGAAAGTCAAGAATACTTAACAGGAAGTCTGTATCTGAAACACAGATACCGCACTAAAACAAACAGGAGAAAAGAGAGAAAAAACAGACAATCCAGGCAGCAGAAAAGAGAGAGAGAAAAAAAACACCCTATGATTAATAGTCCCGGAGTGATGAGATGCAAATACAGTCTTGAAATGTTCTTTTAAAACTGAATATTCAAAAAACAGCAACCTCTGGGGAATTAAAAATATAACGTGAGGGGGAAATCAGTAGGTGGGTTGGAAGATAAACTTGAGGACACTTCTCATGAGCTAGAACAAAAAGAGAGAGATGAAAAATAGAAAAGAAAGGTAGAATCAAATCAGAAATTTAAAAAAAAACAGACCTAAAGGAATTCTAGAGAGAACTAAGAAAAATGGAGGGGAGGAAAGCAGCAAATAACACAGGAAGTTTCCCACAACTGAAGCATGTGAATTTCTCCAATGAAAGTATCCTGCTGAGTGTCTAACACAGTGGATGACATTCTTTAAGGAATCATATATCTTAGGTTTGTCCAGGTATTTTCACAGTGTGCTTGTTACTCAGAGATTACCACTACTAAGCGGCAGAGGAAAAGTAGTTTCTTCAAAAATTTCACATTACAAACAAGAGTGAACCACTGGAAATCCTTTGAGTCTTAGCATCGTGCTGTGAAGAACATTAAACACTCATCCTAAGCGCCTCTACTCAACGTCTGTTCTAGAAGCAGTAAGTTTATGTCTTTCATTCCTAAAAAACAGGGCGATAACTCTGTAGTTTAATAGACTGTACTGACTTTCAGATTCTTCAGAAAGTTCCACTGCACACCCACCGAGCGCTTGACTAAGTGCTTTAAGATAATTCCACCGGGAATGACAAAATGAGTGCCTTCACAGGCACACACAGCAGTTGATCTCAATTGATCTGGTGTGTGTAACTTCTATTGTCATTATCTACAAGGTAATTCATCTCAATTAAACTGGTCTGTAGGGAATAAATTGATGTGTGGAAACTGGGTTTCATTGCTGTGCTTATTTACAACTTACTCTTTCTTCTGAGATCACCAGTTACCAGAAACTGCTATGGTTAAGTGTCTTCAATTGGTTAATTGGTTTTTGCTTCCAACAGTGCGGCCCAATTTCTGACTTATGGCGCTCCAGGTATAAACCTTTAAAGCTTCTTGCTAACCTCTCTGCTAATCCCTCGTACCATCTGATCACTCAGCACTATTGCTGACTGCTTATTAAAAAGCCCTTAAAAAGTGGGTTACTTGTCATGACATCTAAAGAGAATATTGTTAGGATTCTAGGGTTAATGTTTCACTGAGGGGAGAAAAAGTTGAAATTAAATCATAGTAGAAATGTTCTTGCAAAGCTTAATTTTATGTGATTATTTTCTACGTTGAAAACAAAACAGAGTTTAAGGTCACTGCCTCCACTGCCTCAATTCTTGAGATTTTTTTTTTCCTTCTAACAAATACCTTGAAAAGTATATAAACCTCTGCAGTTTTTCTTTAAGGCCGGCTAAAGTTATCACAAGCAGAAAGTCCTAAGTTGTGGTAAATGTTTCTGTTAAACACACGATGTGGCCATTCCTTGGGCTTCTGTTTAGAGACGCGTTAGTGGTCAGTAAGTACACAGGACTGAAAATGAGATTCATGAGGCATCTTAACGCTGGTCCTGAATTTCAGCTCTCTGTGTGGTCCTCCTTCTGTAGTTAAATCACTCCTGTTCACTTCCAGCTTCATGCTAAAGAAAACAATGACTAAATAACAATCATTCCAGGACACTTCTTACTTCCCAAGGGCATCATAATAACAAATGAACACCCATGTGGATAAAATGAGCTTATGGCTTTAGGTCTCAAAACGCATAGCAGTTTCAGGGCATTCGATATAAAACAATGGATTGATAATAAAACTTTGGCTTCTGATTTATTTTATAATTAACAACAAAGATGCCCTAATAATAATTTTTCAGAGTATTTAAAAATTGTTTAGCAAAGGACTCTTCTAGCATCAGGACTTAAACGAAAAGTATTTACTCTTGAACAATAAGAAGACGAAAAAGAAGTCTTAATCTTCTCTTATTCACCCATACCCTCTGCAAATCCCCTTACAGGACTCACCTCCCCTGGTTATAATAGAAAATTGGGCAGCCCTGTGTGTGTTTGACATGCACGGACTCTATTTGCAAACACAGGAAAACAAACTCCTTTTTATTGGTCATTTCTTGGTTTTGCTCATAAAATAGTTACCCTGAGTCATAGTCGAGCTCACAAAATTTATATAAGTAGAAGGTTTACTCAAAACCGAGTACCTGAGTGTTTTTTGGGGGAAGGAAATTGGACCTGCCGGCATGGAACGCACGTGGACCGGCCGTGCAGCTTTGAACCAGCCATGGAAGTGACATTTCTAATCTGCTTTTCTTGTTAACACCCAGATGGAGAGGGAGAGAGAGGAGGGAGGACAGGCTGTGACCAGATTCGTTAAAGAGTCAGGGCCAGGATAGACTGAATTTGCACTTGTGTGGAGTGAACAGTGGCATCCTGTCTAGGCCTGGTGGTGAGGTGCCCCAGCCGAACTTGGCACTCCAGCATTTGCAGAGAGGCTGCTTCTCTTAGCATCACTCTCAACCCGTTGCTTTTTTCAGCAGTAGATATTTCTATTTAGAAAGCTGAATGCCTGGAAGAGCCCACCACCAGATTGGAGGCAGCTGGGAGGCCACAGGTAGGGAAAGAGGCATCCTACAGCTCTGTCTGCTTCTCTCTGCCGGATTTCAGGGTCACAGTGCTCTCAGGGTAGCTGAGGACCCGGGATGGGGGGTCCTCCACTGCCCAGCTGCACCTGGGGACAGGGGTGGAGGTCTCCTTCCACCCAGCCACCAGACCTTAGGGGTCAAGGTCCTCCCCTCTCTGTTTGGGTGGGGGGTGGGCATAGGTTTATGAGTGGCTACGGGGGGTGCCTGCGTGGTCTCTCCAGCCCCTCCCCGATTCCCTCTTCCCATCTCATCTCCCTGAGGGGCAGGAAAGTCCAAAACATCTCTTCTCCTCTCTTTCTCATCTTTGTTTAGCAGAAATTCTGTGTTTTGCAGGGCCTCACCTTCACTTCACAAATATTTACTGAACACTTTCTATGAGCCAGGCTCGGTCCAGCTGCCTGAGATATACTAGGAAACAAAATAGAGAAAGGTCTTCACCTGTGGTAGGACTTAACTCTGTCTCGCAGAGGAAAGCAGATAATGAACACCAGGCACAACAAATAAGTGCATTATTTAGCAGGTCAGGGGTGTTAAGTGCTATGAAGGAAGAAAAGAAAAACCAGAGCAGGTAAGGGACGGCAGGAGAGCTCGGGGGTGGAGGTGGAAGGTGAGGGTTGAGTTTTTATCTTCAATAAGGTCAGGGTAAGCCTCTTTAAGGCAAAGACATCTGAGCATGTGTGAAGGCGGGGAGGGAGGAAGCCAGGTGGATTATTTCCATGAGGAAAGAGTATCAGGCAGAGGAAACAACTCGTGCAAAGGCCCTGAGTGTGCCTGACTTATTTCAGGGGCAGATCGGAGGACTGGGGAACAGTGAGGGCTTGGAGCAGAGAGGTCTCAGGCGTCCCTGGAAGAGCTGGCTTTTCCTTGGAGGGATATGGCGGCCACCAAAGGCTCTGAGCAGGAGGTAACACGATTCAGCTTTAATTTTCACAGGGTCAATCGGTCTGGTGTTGAGTTGAGGAGTGACAACAGTGGGTTAAGGGCCGGAGGTGGGAGACCTATTGCAGGAGCCCAGACAGAGATGGTGGGCGCAGTAGAGGTGGGGAGAAGTGGTCAGATTCTGGATGACGTTTGAAGGAGGAACTGCCAGGAGTCGTAACTGAGAGGCTGTGGGGTGTGAAAGAGAGTAAGAGTCTAAGACGCCTGCAGTTTCCACTTGAGTCTCGGGAAAGATGTGGTTGTTATTAGCTGGGATGGGAAGGCTGGGGAATGAAGCAGGATTTCAGAGGGATGAAAATTAAGGTTCAATTTTGGACATCTTGAGTTCCCACTTGAATGTCGAGAGCCTAATTTACTTTGTTTTGCCCTCCTGCTCTAGAATTCTAATTCTTTTCAAGACGGAATGGACCAAAGAGGAGACACGTTGGGTAGAAAACTCAACAGGTGATATTTTTAAAACCCTGCTTGCGACCCGGGACATCCCCCTGGAAGCTGAAGATCCTGTCCTCAAAGGCTTTTAATTACTGGACAAAAGACTGAATGCCCACCTTGTTCCACACCGAAGCCACTGCTGGTCCCCCTAGGAACTGGTGAACCAAGCAGAAAATTCCAGGATATAGGCTACTGCATTCTCCAGTTTGGAAGATTCTGCTCCCACAGCCTGACAGGGTGAGCTGGGCCGGGGCCGTCATGTTCGTGGTTCTGGCCCTGGTGAGGCTGAGCTCCAATATCTGGGCCCTGCAGAGGGGACGGTGGGAGAGAGACCGCAGCACAGGCCAGAAGGAGGCCCCTGGCTGTCATGGCTGGCACTGGCCTGGCCCCTGCACCTCTGGCGGAGCTGTTCTTGCCAAACTCCAAGCATCCTCCCCAGAATGCATCCTGGTCTCTGCGATAATGGACCATGGCTTACAGGTAAGGAGCTGAGGGACCAGACCTTGCCCAGGGGCTCATATTGCTTTTATTTTTTATTTTTAAAAATATTTATGTATTTACTTGGTTGGTTGTGCTGGGTCTTTAGTTGTGGCAGGTGGGTTCCTTAGTTGTGGCATGAGTGTGGGATCTAGTTCCCTGACCAGGGATTAAACCCAGACCCCCTGCATTGGGAGCATGGAGTCTTAACCATTGCACCACCAGGGAAGTCCCTCATATTGCTTTTAGATAAAGGAAAGAAACTCCTCCAGGATGGAATATATGGATTTTTTTCTTCAAGTCCTGCAAACATGTCTGAAGGTGGCCAGATTTAGGTATTTCTAGTATCTTCTATGCTCTCAAAAGTTCTGCCAACAGACCAGATCTAACCCAGAGAGTACTAGGTTTTTCCTGTCTGAGTTCAGTAGCCCAGCTCCATCACTTCCTGGCTGTGGGACCTTGAGCAAGTCACTTAAGTGCTCTGGGCCTCAGTTTCCTCATTTGTAAAGTGGGGTAATAATACACAGTAACAAGGTAATGCATGCAAAGGGCGTTGCCCAGGGCCTCGTGGACAGTAAGCGTTGTGATGGGTAATATTCACATTTTGACCATACTATAATTGGATTCCTTTCATGTAGTTCAGAATTAGCTGAAAATTCTTTTATAACATCTCAATTTGCCTGTGAGATAATCAGTCTTTGAAATTCTCACAGTTCCGTGCACACACTAGGTGCTCCATGATACTTATTTTGAGGAACTTGAGTACCACAGGGTGGCCTGGTTTTAGGATGCTGGTTCTGCCCATACTGGCTGAGTGACCTTGGACAAGTCACAGAACATCCCCTAAACCTTAGTTTTTGGACTTATTAAGGTGGGAATAATGGGCTCTCTCTCGCTGGGTTGTCATGAGGATAAAACGTGATAGTAAAGGTGAAGGAATTCAAAAACTGCTCAAGTTTTTAGTATTGTTGAACTGTTTTATTGAATTATGAAATGGAATTGTTGAATTGTTTTATTGTTTATTGCTGTTGTTGTTCTCATTGTTGATAAAATGGTGGAGCCTGAGATGAGGGTCGATTGGTTTGGGGTGATTCGCAATTTGCTGCCCTGGATCGCTTTAATTATTTACAAGCTCATTAACTAGCTTGACTTGACTGATTGATGTCTTCACTCGATAAATATGTGTTGAATGTTTTCTCTGGACCAGAGCCCGTTCCAGTCCGTGAACAGGCCGATGTGATTCTCTAACTTGGAGCTGGCATTCCTGGTAGGGGAGGCAAACAGGAAACAAGATGATTTCAGAGGGTGATATGAACCACGATGGGAATAAAACACAGAAAGTAGGCAGGTGATGGGAGGCTGGGGGGTAGTCAGGGAAGGCCTCTTTGAGGAAGTGACATCCTTAAGACCTGAGGATGGACAGACGCCAGCCTTGAGAGAAGGAGAAAGGGGAATGGGGTGTGTGTGGAGGTCTGCATGGGGTGTTCCAGACAGGGGAACACCCAGAGCAAAGACCCTGAAATGGGAAAGCACCTGGACGGCATGGTGACAGACCCGAGAGAGGTGGTGGCTGAAGAACAGGGGACAAAGTGCGTTAAGAGGCCAGCGGGACACGTCCTATAGGACCCCATGGGTGAGAGTAAGGGACTGGGGTTTTCGTGGAATAGGGAGCCCTTGGAGGGTTGTAACTCTTCCCCCACGTATTGTACGGATCACTCTCCCATCTCCTTCTGGTCTCATACGCCCCTTTCAGCGAGGCTGCCCCGACCACCCTGCCTAAAATTGCAATCCCCTGTTTAAAGAGCCGTAGTAAATTCGCCCACTCATCACACTCCATGTCCTCCCTCCCTGTGTCATTTTGCTCCACAGCTCTTCTTATCCTCTGACACACTCCACATTCCCCTCTTTAATTTTGTCGGTTGTCCTCCTTCTGATAAGAATGCAATGTCTAGCAAGGTCTAGAAAGTGGTAGAACAGTGCTGGCCCCGAGGAAGCGTGCAGATAGTTGTTGAATGCAAGACTAAATGAAGTGACATGTTGTAGGTTCTGCTTTTACAAGTCCCTCTGGCTGCCTCGTGGAGGGGGGGACAGGGGGGACACGGGGAGCCTGGTGAGGTCGCCTCCTCCGCCCCCAGGACGAGGGTGTGCGAGGTGGTGTGACACCGTCTTGCATGCGGGGCCCGCTGGGCTTGCGTGAGGGTTTGAAAAATGAAAGGACCCGCTTCAGCATTTTGACTTGAGCAACTGTGGCTGTTGACTGAGGCGGGCGGAGGAAAGCAGGGAGTAGGGAGGGGGCAACTTAGAATAATCAACTTGAAAAGTCTGTTAGGCAACGCAGTGGCATTGTCAATGGCAGAAAGATGGCGATGAAAAAGAAAGTGCTGAAAATAGTGGAGAAACTGCCAAATTGACAAATATGTGTTGCTCAAGTATTTTGGAATTTTAGATCCAGAAAAAAAAAATCCCAAACCTACAGCTGAGTAAGTTTGGGTAAATAAACCTGACGCTTTGATTACATTCAAGTATAAAGCATCAAGTAATAAGATTAGCCAAACATGCCTATATTTTTAAGTCACAGGAAGCGCTTTAAAACAAATTTCAATGGAATTTAAAATAAAATGAAGGGAATGACTGTGGGGGAGGTCTCCAACTTATAGGAATTTTTTTTTTTAGCCTTTCAGTTACAAAGACAATTAAAAATAATCTTTAGTATTTTGGGAAGCAATACCACCCAAAATAAGGGTTACTTTCCAGAATGCTCTTCTCGGGTTTTAGGAAGAGACCAGTGGTTTGTCCTCTGCCTGGGACCCTTCAGGACTCCCCCATATTTCCCAGGGGCCATTTCAGCCGAGTCAGCATTCCACCTAGAGTTTCATGCATCTCATGCAGTGGTGCCTTTTTGTCGTTTGCTTTTCACACATAGAGATGCAAGTCTGTGCTAACTATAAGATGCAGAAGTAGTTCAGGAAGCAAAGATGACAATGCAAAACCTGCGGAGAAATGGATTAAGCAAAGCTATGCTGTAGTCTGACCTCGATGGGCTTCTTGAAAGCATTTAGTTCTTGGAAAACGGAAGCTACAGAACCATAGCAATTTCAGCCCGTTCTTTCCTCACGGGGAAATCATAAAAGCAACACTTTCCACCTAAAGATTTTCCTGCCCCCACGAAAATGACGTGCTGACAGCTCATATTTTCCCATGCGGAGTTGTGCTTTCTGAACACGGTCTTGTCCACGGATGGTTGGTAACAAATACGCATGTAGCCTCGCCTTTGAGAGAAATTGCTGCAGACAAGCTCGGGCAGGGCTGTAACCAGATGGCCACGGCGGGAACTCAGGGTGTGTTTAGTATTCCGCTTGCGTCGAGGCTTCGAGGACCCAGCCAGGGCTGCCTCTAGGATTGCTGTGCAGCTTGCAAGGTACATGAATTTTGAATCTTGAGGCTGCTTGGAGGAGGTTTGTAGCTTAAACATGAGCTGTTCTTACAGGTGAATCTGAGCTTAATTCCATCCTCTGAGCGTGGGGATGCTGCCTTACCCTACCCCCCACTTCTCTGTTCTTTGTTCTCTGAAGGCGGATTTGCCTGCAGTGCATGGTTTGGTGCAGAAAACTACCACTCAGAAGAAAAAAGCTGAGCCTGCTCTGTGGATGGATTTAAACTGTGCTATGCTGCCTCCTCACCTTATTTTCTTCCCCAGCCCCCCGCTGCTTGACCCTGGTTCAGCAAGCCAGCGTGGACCTGGGTCTGAGCCAGGCTCTGCTATGGCCACTCTGCATGACCCTTAGCCTGGGCCTCATTGTCTCATCCATGCAGTGATGAAGTACAGGGATATCATCACCTCCACCTCTGTCACACAATAATGATGCTATGCGTGGCACAGATGCTCAGAGACATAGGGTCCTCTGTGCACTGACTAAGACCCCAATTCCAAGGGCGTCACCTGGGGCAGTACCACTCCCCAGTTGCGGGCTCACAGGGGCAAATGGGCGCACCTCATCCTCACACATCCCCGAGGATACGTATCTGCCCACACCTGCCCAGAACAAATGCTGGGAAAATGAAAATGTCAATTAAATGGTTGCTATGGCAACCCGAGCTCATGTTGGCTGCTACATTGGCAGTGTTGTGATTATTTTTCTCCCATTGGGTTGATTGATTTCCTCAGTTGTTGCCTCCTTCCCCATCTCTGTCACCCTTTCAACACACACAGTCACACACTCACAAGTACTCAACACACTGTACACGCTGGTTTGTAACAGAGCAGATGATGCACCTTTAAAGGGCTGAGATGAGAGCCAGGAAAATGATTTTGGAGGAAGCGGGCACGTTTTTGCGTTCTTTTTGTGACTTTTTGGGGTAGTTCAACGGGATAGACTTTTCGACCTGACACCCAAAAGACTCTACTAGGAAAATTCCCTTTTTGACCTCACATGAGTTCTTCAACTTCTTGAGCGGGTGGTGTAGCTTTTTATCAAGAGAACGTAATGCTCTTAGCCCTACAGGGGGAGGGGAGGGAAGTCTAATAAAGATTGACAAGAAAATGCCTGCAACCTTTTCACTCCCCTGAGGAGTGACCCACACACTGGTCGTGGCTCGGTTTCACTCTGGAGTCCAGTTTGGCCTGGGTGAGGAGCAAGGGCCCGGAGACAGGTGCCTGGGTTGGAATCGAGTTTTATTAGCTACGAAACTCTGAGTTAGTCTCTTAATCCCTCTGTTAGTCTATGAAACGGGGCTGACAAGAGGAGTGCTACCTCATCGGGCTGTTCTGCTAATTAAATGAAATGCCACAGAGATCGTTGGCATGGAGTAAGGACCCCATAGATGATCTCTCTTATTCTATTCATGCTGCTCACTTCCGGAAATCCACAAAGGAAAAGTGTACCATCCAATTGTCATCACTGGGAGATATGTGCTTTAACTTTCCATTTGTGTGTCTTTGCTGCTTTTTGAAATTCATTGCAGCTTCTTCGTTCAGAGCTGGTTGGTATGCAATAGACAAACACTTTTTTCTCCCTGTTGATAAATGAGTTGATTTGATTTAGTAATTTTTAAATTTTGTTTTTATTTTAAAATATTTATTTATTTATTTACTTATGGCTGTGTTGGGTCTTCGTTTCTGTGCGAGGGCTTTCTCCAGTTGTGGCAAGCGGGGGCCACTCTTCATCGCGGTGCGCGGGCCTCTCATTATTGCGGCCTCTCTTGTTGCTGAGCACAGGCTCCAGACGCGCAGGCTCAGTAGTTGTGGCTCATGGGCCTAGTTGCTCCGCGGCACGTGGGATCTTCCCAGACCAGGGCTCGAACCTGTGTCCCCTGCATTGGCAGGCAGATTCTCAACAACTGCGCCACCAGGGAAGCCCTAAATTTTGTTTTTAAGAGAAAGTGTTTTTTCTTTTTCCTGTTGCCGAAACTTTCTGATGATGAAGTCCCCTATCACCGACTCAAATATCTCAAGTGCTGAAGTGCCTTGCAGGGAAGAGGCAGCATTCCTCCCATGATGTGTGCCTAGAAAAAAAGAGGGAATGAATGACTCTTCCTCTGGTCTTACTCATAGGGAGGAGGGACCCGGCAGGGATCCAGTCTTGGCAAAGAGGAAAGCCAAAGAAGGAAGCTTTTTTGTTGCTTTTTTTATCCTCCTGAACTTCACTATCAGAGGCAGGTATCTCCCGCCGTTTCCTAGATCTATTTCCTTGGGGAAGAGTACGAGGCTGCAGGGAGGGAAGGTCCGAGCATCGCTAATTAATTGCTGCTTCTGCAGAGCAGAGGGCAGTAGAGACACCAAAAGGTAACTAACCCCTATGCTAGATGCCTTCTGCAGGTGTTTTTATTTTACAGAAATTTCAGAATTTGAACACTAAAAAAAAAAAGCTTCAAGGTGAATATTTTACTGAATATTGAATGAACTGTATAACGTGTATAACCTTGGCAGTATATTTTTTTAATGTTTAAAAAATGTAAGGGAGCACAGTTTGCTCAGGGGCAACCTGATGTTTCCTAGGCCTCGAATAGTTGAAGTGAGGAGAGCTCCACTAAGAAACAGCAGTAAGATTACTTTAGCAGATGGTAACCTTTAGCAATTTTTTTTATCAAACAATTTATCTAATCATGTGTGCCTAAACCACCATACGTGTATTACTTTAAAAGTAAAATGGTAAATGCTCTCCTAAATATTGACTATTATTAAACTAAGTATATGCAGTGGGTATACCACCGCTTTAAAACTTGCCAGTGATACAGTCCAGTTCTGTCCCCAAGCTCCCTTGGGGAGCAGAAGGGTGGCCTTAAGTTCCCTTTCAATAATTTTGGGGCCTCCCCTCCTCCTGGGTATCATCAGAGAGGGGAATTCACCCAGAGGCGGGGGCAGGGGCTCTGCTGGTTGATGTCCTGGTCTCTGATGCTGACACCATGGGTGTCCCGGCCTTTGGGTCCTCTTGTGGGGTGGCGGGTCCCTGCGGGCTGCTTCCAGGTGGAGTGTGCTTGGGACAAGCTCAGGACGTGGCTGGAAGCTCCTCCTTGAGGTTGGCCCTGCCTGTCTGCCTCAGTGGGTGCACAGCCCTGCTCCCCAGCACCAGGCTTGTCCCCATTGGTGAGAATGGCCTAGGGGGCTTGGACCTGCATCCCCAGAGTGCTGTGGCTAAGCTGTCTATGTTCAAGAGTTAGGGGAGGGGGTCCTGGTGGCGTTGATGGGGAGGCTGACGACCCCCAAGCTTCACTATTCCTGCTACCACATCTCACACAAGATGGGAGGAGGGAGTTGCTGTCCCCTCCCCGCTCTTGGGTCCCTGGGCTGATATTTTTATGAAAGGAAAGAAGAGCCACTCCAAGATGATTCTGCAAAAATCCCTCTTTTTTCTTTTTTTTTAAAATTTATTTATTTATTTTTGGCTGCGTTGCTGCACGCGGGCTTCTCATCACAGTGGCTTCTCTTGCTGCAGAGCACGGGCTCTAGGCACGCAGGCTCGGTAGTTGTGGCTCGGCGGCTCTAGAGCGCAGGCTCAGTAGTTGCGGTACACAGGCTCAGCTGCTCCGCGGCATGTGGGATCTTCCCGGACCAGGGCTCGAACCCGTGTCCCCTGCGTTGGCAGGCGGATTCTTAACCACTGCGCCACCAGGGAAGCCCCAAAATTCCCTCTTTAAAAATACTTTTCCATAAACATAAGCAGAGGAGTCCTAAGCGGGGAGGGGTTAGGAGAAGGGGTCATGGGAGCAGATCTGGCTTTATTAGAGCCTTCTGTTTCTAAAAGGAAAGCATCAGATGACTGCAATTAGTTGTCATTTAAAATCTCTGGGGCAAGAGAGCACCGAAGGGTCTTTTGCTACCTTCCTGAAAAGGGAGTGCATATGTTGGGAGAAAAAATAATTAACCTTTCACAAATTATCCTGCCACTGATGTTTACATTTAATTCATTTTGTACCCCATTCCCCGCCCCCCCAATAAAGAAATCGTGAGGGATCTAATTTATAGTAATGCTATTGGTTCCTTGAATCCCAAGTTCTGGAGTGCAAACTGTTCAGGGCCCCTGGTCTACCCGGCGAAGGGCAACCCCAGGTGTCGATGGGACCAGAAGAAATTCTAGGTCTTCATCCTCGCCAACTGCAACAACATCAGCCCAGGAGCTGGTCAGAGATGCACAATCGGAAGCCCCACTGAATCTTAAGCTGCATTTTTTTTTTTTTTTTGTGGTACGCGGGCCTCTCACTGTTGTGGCCTCTCCCGTTGCGGAGCACAGGCTCCGGACGCACAGGCTCAGCGGCCATGACTCACGGGCCCAGCCGCTCCGCGGCATGTGGGATTTTCCCCTTCCCGGACCAGGGCACAAACCCGCGCCCCCTGCATCAGCAGGCGGACTCTCAACCACTGAGCCACGAGGGAAGCCCTTAAGCTGCATTTTAACAACGTCTCAGGTGACTCATGTGCGTGACGCTGCTTGAGAAGCGCTACTCTGGGGGAGGGAGCTGGTGGTGCTGTCATCAGAGGAGGCTGCCTCCTGCCAAGGGCTTTTGGAACACCTTGAGAAACTCATGTTGTATTAGCAGGGTTCAGCCTCCCTGCCGTGCGCAGCTGTGGTTCTAACTACTGCACTGAACTTTGGCGTGAGACATGCTCACCTGATAGGCAGCAGTGCTGCTCACCTGGAGGGAACACTGGGTCTGCTCATTACTCACGCCTATGGTCTAATTTCATGGTTTCTGCCTGCGGTTTTGTAATCCTGGACTTGCCAGGCTCAAGTGTGGCGAAAGTCACCAGGGCTGATGAATTTCTGACTCCGCTGATGGCTTTATCGGAAGTGACATTCCCCCTTCATTGGTAAGGTTCCGTCTAAACTGTCCCCTCAAAGACCTGGAGGAAAAGGAGGCTGACCTCACGATGTGGCCTAGGTTACGGTGGCTTTGGTTACTCAAGACCCTAGGGATGTTGGGATCAATTCTTTTTTTTCTTTCCCAAACAAATGAATATTCTTCTGGCTTTTACTAGTTGCAGTGCTTTTCTATACAGAAAGTATTTTATTTCCACCAATTCTCACTACAACCCTATTGGGGTGTGTGTATGGAGGAAGGGGAGTTATTATTCCACTTTCCAGAAGGGAAAACAGAGTCAGAGAAGTAAAGTAACTTTCTCAAGGTCACACAGCAAACTAAATGACAGAATGGGGACCCAAACCCAGGTATGTGTGACTCTCTGTCCACCTGGGCTATACCAGGTCTTTTTTTTTTTTTTTTTTTTTTTGCGGTACGCGGGCCTCTCACTGTTGTGGCCTCTCCCGTTGCGGAGCACAGGCTCCAGACGCGCAGGCTCAGTGGCCATGGCTCACGGGCCCAGCTGCTCCGCAGCATGTGGGATCCTCCCGGACCGGGGCACAAACCCGTGTCCCCTGCATTGGCAGGCGGACTCTCAACCACTGTGCCACCAGGGAAGCCCTATACCAGGTCTTTCAAACACAGTCCAGGCTATCTGTTGTTTTCTTCAGGTGAGGAAGAAAAGCTGGAATGTTTTTCCAGGTTATCTTTGTCATTCTTCTGCTTCTCCCAGGCAGGCACCTCCAGGGACTCACGTCTGCCCATGAATGACTGAGCCCCTGAAACATGGCTGCTCTGTTCCAATAGCTTCTTGGAGGCCAAGAATTAAGCTTGGGCGGCCTGCCCACCAGGGGTAGTGGCGCGTAGGGTGAGTGTCCGTGGCTGAGTGGCTGTCCTGGCTGTGGCCTTCTCAGGGACCGGTGCACACTGCAGCTCCCAGGATGGCCCTGGATGCTATTCCTTTTTTTTTTTTTTTTTTTTTTTTTGGCTGTGCTGCTCAGCCTGCAGGATCTTAGTTCCCCGACCAGGGACTGAACCCAGGGCCCGACGGCAAAAGTGCCGAGTGCTAACCACTGAACTGCCGGGGAATTCCTGAGCGCTGTTCCTTTGACACCAGGGGAGAGGCTGGCCGGTTCTTTGGTAGCTCTGGCTTTAAGAGGGGATGGATCTAGGTTCAAGGTTCAGCACGATAACTTTCACAAGCCCTAGGCACTTTTGCCTTTGTGGACCCCTTTCTCTTTTTGTTTAAAAAAGAAAAATCTAAAAATATATTTACCACGATGTTGGCGTAAAGGTAAATATTTTGTTATATGTTAAACCGTTTCCTTCATCCTGAATGTTTATTTTTTTCCGTCTGCTTTTAAGTGAAATTATAATATTTTCATGGGCCCCTAAAAGTACTGTAGGTCTTGGGCGCCGTGTCTCCTGCGCCTACTGCATACGTTGGCCTTGCTGCTTTACTGGGTTTGTGGTGAACTTGAGCTGGTTGTTTGACTTTCCTGAGCCTTGGTTTGCTCATCTGTAAGATGGGTGTAGTGACAGCGTCTGCTTTGATCTATGGCAAGCGGCTTGCGTGAAAGTAGCCCCAGCCCCTGGCACCTAGTTAGTGCTCAATCCGGTGCTGGGGTCCCTGCCCTCTGCTGGGGGCGGGGTGATGGGCTTGCCGTCAAGGCGGGCTGAGTAGCTTCCTTGGGGGTGGGCTGCTCCTCAGGCACATATTCAAAGGTCAGTATCAGTGAGGGTTTCTGCCTTCAGCCCTGCTTCCCACTCCTGCATCACGGCCAGAAGGGTCGGCAGAGCCTGCCCTCTGCCCAGGCCCGTGGAGAGACTGGATCTGTCAGGGCAGAGCTGGGACGAGAAACTCAGGCTCAGACCCCAGCCCAGAGCCATTCAGTCCTCACCCCAGGCTGTCTCTTCAGGGAGACAGTTACACGCAGATCTTGGCAAAGACGCGGATCAGACGTTACTGCAAACGTAGCTCCCGCTGTCCATGTTACAAAGGCTTTCCCCCTCCTTGCTCTGTTTCCTCGAGGCCACGTCCCCACGTGGACTGCAGCGTGCAGTGCCCAGCGAGGGCCTGGCCTTTGACCGCCAGCCTGGGGCCGAATCCCAGCTCTGCCACCGAGCTGCTGGGCAGGTTGACTTCAGGTCGGTTTCCTCACCTGCGAAAGGGACATAAACACACTTCTTACCTCACGGGGCACTTGCAAAGGTGGCACGATGACACAGGTAAAGCAGTGACAGCACACCCGGGGCTCCATCCTGAGCAGGAGAAGGGCGTGGAGCTGCTCTCTCCTCCCTTCTCCTTCAGGAAGCCGCTCAGGGGAAAGCCCCCGGGGGTCCCGGGCAGAGCTGCCTGAGCTACAAATCCAAGAGGGATAACCCTAGAATTCACATCAAGGGGCTGTTGGAGGGATAAAAGTGAACACACCTGGAAACGCTTATGTTGCTACCTGGTATGCAGTGAGTCCTCAGTAGACGTTAGGTAACTTTTTCTCAGTGCCTAAGCCACGGATGGCAAAATGGCTTTAGCCTTCAGGACAGAACTTTCTAGAACTTACATGGGCTTCCTCTCCAAACTGCCCACTGGAAGATTTGTAGCTCAGGGAGCACAGGGGAGTTCCTGACCAACCATGGCCTCCTGGCTGTTGATGAGTTCTCCTCGGGCTTGTACCGGGAGGCTGTCACCCTGAAAATCCCCGGGACGGGTCGTACGGGCAGCATGAGGCTCTGCAGCGAGCGAGTTTGAGCTCCAGGAACTTTGAGGGTAAGAGGGAAGGACGGGAGGGATAACAGGTGTTGAATGCCTCCCCTGAGCCAGGCACCGGCCAGGCGGCTCTTGGGCTCTGCTCTGGATTTGTGGAAACGGCCTTGTGTGAAGCTCTGTCAGGGGAGTGGCCTGGGACACAGTCAGCCAGGGCCCTTGGCTGTCTGGCTTCAGCTCTTGCCATGTCCTCACTGTGGGCAGTGCCCTCGGCCTTAGAGCCAGCTGGACACCAGCGCATGGCCACGGCCCAAGGGAAGCTCCTGCCTCCCGAGGGCCCCAAGCTCAGACCCTGAGCCCGTTGACCCCAGACTCTGACCAGCCACAAGCTGCTCTCAGCTCTGTTTCCTTTTAGCTTTTCTCTAGTGGATTCCCTTTAGTCCGATGTGAATCCTCACTGAGAGGTGATGGAGTTTATGCTCTTTGGACGGTGCTTTCCTGGAGAGACTGTTGTTAACCCAAGTCCTCACTGGCTGCCGGCATAAAATATTAATACCTAACTGAGCGTGTGAGCTCCGGAGCCTTCCAGGCGCGGGGTCTGGTTTCACAACCCGAGGCGAGAAGGCAGCTGCAGGAAGGGTCCAGGGCCCCCGCGGCTGCTGGGAGGAGCAGCCCCGGCCCAGCACGCCCATCCCACAGCCACGTTCTGGGGAGCAGAGGTCAAGAAACATGACAGGCTCAAGAGGTATGTACCCTGGTGGACAAAGCATGCTAAGGAATCTGACTTCCGGAATTTGAGCTGAACTCCGCTGGCTGTTTCTGTGGCTGTCAGTGGAACAAACTGGTTGCTTCCTGTATCATGACCAAATCTATACACATACACAGAAGCGATGGTCGGATGCAATTTTCTTACACGTGTTCTTTCCCCCTATACGGTGACTTAATGTGGCATCTGAGAGCCTCCCTCCAGAAATCGAATGCAAAATCATTGCAAAGGTTTTTTTCTGGAGAGAGGATTTTTAGTTTGTCATTAGATTCTCAAAGGAGTCGGTGGTCCCTACCCCAAAATTTAAAATGATAATGCTAGCCATTCCACTTTTAGAAATATCTATGACTACTTGTAAGTGACAGCAAAGATCCAGGGATAAGAACGTTTCTGGAAGCATCGTTTGTGGTTGCAAAAGACTAGAAATAACTCGATTATTCGTCAACAGAGACTGGTTAAATCATTTGGGTGTGTTCACCCTTTATGCAACGGTAAGGGGCAAGTCTCTGTGTATGAGCTGGAAGCCTCTCCAGGAGGGTGAAGTAAGAAAAGCAAAGTGCCGAACAGTATGTGTGCTGTGCTGACATTTGCTGGGGAACCGACATTTCTTAGCGTGAGCTTGTATGCGGGGACTACCTCTTGGAAGGATCCACCAGCCACTGATCACAATGACCATCTCAGAGGAAGTGAATTTGGGGATAGAGGTCAGGCGTGAAAGGGCAACTTTCACTAGAGTTCGTACTGTTTGAAATCGTCTGGTGCAAAAACAGTCCAACAAGAGGACAACCCCCCAGGGTCGTTCAACATGCCGACTTGATTTTCTAAAGAACCTGAGCAGGGAGGCATGTGAAAGGAGGAACGGATGCTGAACAAGGGGCTAATTTGGGTGGGCAGCAGCTGCTCTTCTAAATTAAGAAGGGGGCCGAGGTCAAAGGCTGACTCACAGCTGGCCCCGCAGCGGCCGGGGGAGTTCAGTGGACGGGTGCCCTCCTTGCAGGGCACCCGTTTGACAGCCTGCCACCCACAAGCCAGTATCCTCGTTGTAATCGTGGTGTCTAGGGTTTTCATGGATGGAGCTCAAAGCATGTGTGCAAACCCCACCTCAGAGCCCTTCAAGGCTGGGGGAGCTATAGCATAGACCCTTGGCGTCTGCTGGGGAGGGACAGGAGGGAGGGTCCTGGGCAGTGACTCGTGAGGACCGACAGATGTGCCTTTGCTCTGCCTGACCCAGGTGGGAGGTCCACCAGCGGGTCAGGTCATCGTGTAGCTGAGTGGCCCGGGTTGCCTACGGGCCCGCCCCAGGCAGAGGTCAACCTGCCAGGCGGGCTGGGCTGTGTGCGCTGTGCTGCAGGCCACATTCCTCGGCCACGGAGTGCCTTGCTGACAGTTCCAGAGACCTGGTGTCCATCCATCCTTCACACGTTGGGTTCCGGTCACAGTGATAGCTGAGCAGGCTTCAGCTGCGGGTGAACTATTTGCCTGAGGCTAAGCGAGCAGCTGGTCAAGAGGTGTCAGTGGGGTGGGGCTGGCCTCACCATCTGCTTCATTCCACTCTTGGGGCCTCAAGGCACAGAGCTACTTGGCCACTTTGAAATCTTGTCCTCCGAGGAGAACACCTTAACTGCCAGGAAGTCACTGGCCTGGCCTTGTTCCGTGGGATGAGGCGTCCAGCCTGCACTCTGCCCACTCGTGGCAAACCTGACCCCTACCAAAGAGGCAACCTTGGGGCCCCCGCCATGGCAGGGAGGCCCACTGGACCCACAGAGGCCCACAGTATTCATCCACAAGGTTCACCTGGAAGTAGGCGACCCACCATCCCAGTTCACACAGGACTGAGGGATTTCCCAGGATGCATGACTTTCAGTGCGAAAACCAGAACAGTCCCAGGCAGACCTGGATGGCTCATCACCCTCCCTGGAAGCCTGCCACCAGACAGACATGCTGGGACCCTCTGCATCCTTTTCTTTTCTTTTCTTCCTTCCATCTTCCCTTCCTTCCATCTTCCCTCCCTTCCCTCCCTCCCTCCCTCCCTCCCTCCCTCCCTCCCTCCTTTCTTTCTTTCTTTCTTTCTTTCTTTTTCTTTCTTTCTTTCTTTCCTTCCTTCCTTCCTTCCTTCCTTCCTTCCTTCCTTCCTTCCTCTCTCTCTCTCTTCCCTCCCTCCCTCCTTCCCTCCCTCCTTCCCTCCCTCCTTCCCTCCTTCCCTCCCTCCTTCCCTCCTTCCCTCCCTCCTTCCTTCCTTCCTTCCTTCCTTTCTTTCTTTTCTTTTCTTCCATAATTATAGACTTTACAGAAAAGTTGCAAGAATAATACAAAGAATTCCCAGATACCCTCCACCTAGATGCCCCAAGTATAAACATTTTACATTTGCTTTATCCTTTTCTCTCTCCCTGAAGTTGCAGACATGATGACTTTTTACTTGACACTTCACTGTAAATTTCCTAAAAATAAGAAATTATAACTTCTGTGCAATGACCCCAATCAGCAACTTAATTTTGAAACAACACTACTATCTAATCGTCAGACCATACTGGGATTTCATCAACTTTCCCAATAATACCCTTTATGGTGAAAGGAAACACAAGCCCATGTGGTGCCTTGAGTTGTCACGTCTGTTTAGGTCCCTTCCACCTGCAACAGTGCCTGAGTTTTTTCTTCGTATTTCATGATGTTGACGTTTTTGAAGAGGGCAGGCCAGGTATTTTGTAGAATGAAGGACCTTCCAGCAGTGCCTGCCGTGTAACTGGCCCCCTAATAAGTGTTACCATGTATTGAGTGCCCACCGTGTACTAGGCTCTTCCCATACATTATCTTGTTCATCTCTTCAACTACCCTTTGAAGGATAAGTGATATGATTATGCTCATTTTGCACACGAGGAAAACAGGATCAGAGAGGTTCAGGGGCTTGCCTGAGATGGTTCAGCCACAGAGAGGTGGGCCTGGATTTTAACCCCGGAGCCCAAGCTCTAACCGCTGGACCGTCGTGGCCTGGGGAGTTTTCTTGGTATTTTACTTGCTGGTGTTGTTTCTTTTGACTTCTGGAACTCTGAGGTCAGCAAATCGTTGTCAAGGTCCCCAGCCATCCCTTACCCAGAACTGTCCCCCATACACCTATCAAGATAAGATGGCTGACCCTTCGACTTTCCCCAGGCCTATAAGAAAGGAGGGGGCAATTAGCCTTCAGAACCTTGAGATGGTGAGCAAATGGGTGCCGAGGCTTATGGGGTGAAAGTTCACCTTTGAGGCTAAAGGTGAACTTCTGATCTGAGTCCCTGTTATCGGTTGGAGCAGGATATGAACTGAGGAACCCTCTCTGGTCTGGTTGCTGTGGCTGTGGCTGGAGCTGAAGCAGCAGAGAGTCACCTGGCTCCCCTTCCTGCCTCTGCCCAGAGCTGCAGCCTGAGGTAGAGCATCCTCTCACAGGGGCTGGTCACCCTCTTCCAGGAAGTCCTCCTGGCTTAAGACCCAGCAGCCCCAGGTAGCCCCTACCTCCTTTACTCTGACCCTGCTTTACTCTCCCTGCCTCTGCCCCCTCCAGAACAGCCATCCTCACTCACTGCACATGGTAGGTATTCGATATCTATGAATGAATGAATAAATGAATGGGCCATGGGGGCCTACCTTTTGCTTGTCACCCTGACAAATCACCCTTAAGCTCTTACCAGCCTCTCCCTCATCTCATATACCAGCTGCTTGGCCATGAGTTCTGTCTGCACTGCTCTTGAGAAAACTATCTCCTTTCCATGCATTTCTGCCCTTGTTTGCAGTCGGGCTGGCCCCTTGTGGCTCATACACTTCTCTCTTCTCCCAGGATTTCCCCAGCAGCTTCCACTCAGGCCTTGATCTTGGGCTGCTCTTCTCATCCCATCACAACTGTCGGCGCAGTACGTTCCCGGGTCTTTCTCTGGGTGATCCGTCTATGATTCCACATTTCTAGAGAATTTATTCATTCACTCATTCAACAAACATCCACTGGGCATCTGCTATGGCTAAGGCACTGTGCGAGGTACTGGGACCAGCAGGGAACAAGATAAAGTCCTTGGCTTCATGGCAGAAAGACGATTAAGGGGCAAACAATAAACAAAGAGCGATGGCAAGATGCAATACATGCTAAGAAGAAAAGAAAACAAGGGGATTGCATAGAGAATAACTGGGGGTTACTGACTCTGGACTGGTGGCCAGGGGAAGCCACTCTGAGGAGGGGACAGCTGAGCTGAGAGTCTAAGGACGACGAGGCAGCATGCACAGAGTTCAGGGAACAGCATTCTTTTTTTTTTAATTAATTTTTTTATACAGCAGGTTCTTATTAGTCATCCATTTTATACACATCAGTGTATACATGTCAGTCCCAATCTCCCAGTTCATCACACACCACCACCACCCCTGGCGCTTTCCCCCCTTGGTGTCCATACGTTTGTTCCCTACACCTGTGTCTCAATTTCTGCCCTGCAAACCGGTTCATCTGTACCATTTTTCTAGAGGGGAACAGCATTCTAAGCAGAGAGAACAGCAAGTGCAACGGCCCTGTGGCATGTTTAGGGAACAAGAAGGAAGCTTGTGTGGCTGGAGCAGAACTGAGCTGAGGGAGGTCATCAGGCCAGCACTGCAGGGCCTTGTCGGCCACAGTAAGGAGTTTGGATTCTGTTGTAAGCTTCACGGGAAGCCACTGGTGCTTTTAGAGTCAGAAGGTGACGTGGTCTCCTTTTCGTGTTAAACCTCTCTGGCTCTTGCAAGTGGGGCAGAGGGAGGTCCTCCAGGGTCCTGCCTGTGCCCATTAGCATCCCTCCCTTACCCTGCTTGGCTCCAGGACACACTGACTCACTGGGCATCCTGGGCCTCAGGCCTGGCCTCCCTCTCTCAAATCCCTTCCAGCCCCACTCTGTCCCTTGCAAGCTCTAAGGTGCTTCCATCGCAGTGGCCACTTGCAGGCTCCAGGCCTCCCTGGATGTCCCTCCTGCAGAGACCAAGACTGGGGCTCTGGACTCACGCAGATCTGGGACCAAGTCCTGGTGTGGCCACTCACCAGCAGAGTGTGGCCTTCCTCTGAGCCTCAGTTTCCTCCTCTGGAAAGGCGGGGCTACCAGTAGCACCGACTTCATGGGTACCTGTGTGGATTAATGGAAAAAGTTGGATGGTGCCTGGAGCCATGACTGGCCCCTGGCTAATGAGGCTGTATCTGTGTCTCACCCCTTCTCAGCCGGGAGCAACGGGATGAGGGATGAACGGTGCCCATCTCATCTTTTGCCACGGCCCAGGCCCTGAGGCTCAGATGTGAGCTGTGAGGGCCTCATGGATTCTTGACCTGCTTTTTCTCTGCTATGTAACCACTCAAACAGCTGGCCTTGCTGCTGGCAGAGAATAGCTCTGGACAAGGGGCTGAAACCTGAGGAGGTGAATTTAAACCGCAGATTTACAATACCTTTTATGAGCTTGGCAGGTGTAGCCGAAGTGGGTGTTATCAGTAAACACAGCGCAGCCATTGATCACGCTGGGGAAATAGGCTCCACTGACTTGACAAAGCCCTGGAATGTTCCCGTTAGGCCCCCATTTGGAGCCTACATCGTGGAGAGTGCTGGACCCATGTTTGAAAGACTGCCACTCTTTAGCTGTGTGAGCTTGGTCAGGTTAATTAATGGAGTCTCTGTGTCCTTTGTAAACTGCAAACCAGCCCCCTCGAGGTTGTGGTGGCAAGATGTGACAATGGCCAGAAGAAGCTTTGTGAACGTTGAACCCCTGGGCCCTGTGAGGAGGCGGTAATGAGGATGATGCTTGGGACAATATAGTGTGGGTTCTAGAATCAGACAGACAGGGTTCTGGTCCTGGCTGTGTGACTTCAGGCAAGTTGCTTAACC
Organism: Leucopleurus acutus; assembly: GCF_964270905.1. Lineage (NCBI taxonomy): Eukaryota > Metazoa > Chordata > Mammalia > Artiodactyla > Delphinidae > Leucopleurus > Leucopleurus acutus. The sequence goes on from NC_139162.1 coordinate 27,234,948, forward strand.
TCTCTGAACCTCAGTTTTGTTACCTGTAAGATGGAGATAAGAGCGGCACCAGGGTTGTTGGGAGGATTACTTGTGATCCAGTAGGTTGAATAGTGTCTCCTACAGACTCATGTCTATTTGGGACCTGTGAACGTGCCCTTGTTTGGAAATAGGGTCTTTGCAGAGGCAATCGAGTTAAGATGAGGTCGTACTGGATTAGAGTGGGCCCTAATCCCATACAACTCTTGTCCTTATAAGAAGAAGAAAATTTGAACAGACACACAGAGAGGAGAACACGATGTGGAGACGGAGACAAAGATTGGAGTAATCCGTCTACAAGCCAAGGAACACCAAGGATTGCCAGCAGCCACCAAAAGCTGGAAGAGGCAAAGGATTCCTCCCTAGAGCCTTCAGAGGGAATGTGGCTCTGCTGCCGCCTTGAATTCTGACCTTTAGCTTCCAGAACTGGGAGAGGATAAACTTCTTTTGTTTAAACCTTCCAGTTTGTGGTAATTTATTATAGCAGCCACAGGAAACTAATACATGTGAAGATCCAGAAAAAGTGTCCAGTGTGGTCCTTGGCATGTAGTAAGTGCTGTAGAAAGATTAGACATTATTATTAGTGTTATCATGCCTATAATTATCTTTCTTTTTTTTTTTTTTTTTGCTGCGCTGGGTCTTCGTTGCTGTCCGCAGGCTTTCTCTAGCTGCGGCGAGCCTGCTGTTCGTTGCAGTGCGCGGGCTTCTCGTTGTGGTGGCTTCTCTTGTTGCAGAGCATGGGCTCTAGGGCTTCAGTAGTTGCGGCACGCGGGCTCTAGGGCTTCAGCAGTGGTGGCGAGCGAGCTTAGTTGCTCCGTGGCATGTGGAATCTTCCCAGACCAGGAATCGAACCCGTGTCCCCTGCACTGACAGGCGGATTCTTAACCACTGAGCCACCAGGGAAGTCCCTATAATTATCTTTATTAATGGTTTAAAGTAGGTTGTCATGGCTACAGACTTGGTTGTGGGAAAGCCCTGCAGTCTTCTCACCTTAGACCTTGCTGGGGGTGAGGTCAGGTGGCTGGCCTCCTGGGAGTCGCCTGGCGTGGTGACAGCCCAGGCCTGGTTTCTGGAGCCTGCCTCAACAGAGGCCTCAGCAACCTGTCTGGCAACAACATTCCTCTGACCCTCGGGCAGCCGGATGTCACTCCACAGCTCACTGTGGTTTTGTAACTTGTAGACGAGGAACTCACTTTGGCAGTTCTGAGCCCAGAGTTTCCCCTGTGTCAGTCAGATCCCTCGCCTTCAGCCACTGGAGGCGGGTCTTCTGAGGCCCTTCCTCGGCAGGAAGGCAGGGACACACAGGCCCCTGGGGTCCTTCAGACTCTCGAGGACAGATCTGACTCCATTTCCCACCCTCCTCGGGGGCCTGTCACAGCTTCTGGCTCTGGGGCAAGCAGCGTCAATGTTGGGGTTTCAGGCAGTGGAGAGAAGTAGCCTCAGAATACCTGGTCTCGCACTTCCCTTGACTGACCACTTGATCTTTTAGGGCTTCGGTTTTCTCACCTATAGATGGGGATGTTTTGAGGATTTGAGGAGTGATCAGAAGTGGAGGTGCCCTCCCTCAAACGTGCCCCACCATGAATGACTGAGTAGCAGGTCGAACGCCGGGGGGGTTGACCACATCCTTTCCTGTTTATGTCCACTAATTTACATCAGGACCGAGGAGGCCGTGAGGGGAAAAGGGACTAACCCAGCTGAAGTTCAAGGCTGTGAAAGCCTCTCTGCTGGGCAGGGGCAGCCCAGCTTAGTCCATTGTATGAATGGACGCTGGGTCCTCTGGGGCAGATCTCACCACAGGGCACAGACGTAATCCAGGCACCAAGCACTGCATGTGTGCCCAGGTTAGGCGGAGGCAAGGAAAGGAATCTGGGGTCTTGGAGGTATTGGTGGTATGTCAGAAGGACACTGTGATGCCATGAACCCAGGCAACTTTGCCATGGGACAAGCATGGCTGGGCATAATTGAGACAGGAGATATTTCTCCCCTTCTCCCCATGCCCTGAATGGAGTTTTTCTCAGGGGTGTGCCCCTCACTTTCACTGTTAGAGCCTGTTTCCAACATCCCATGCAGCACATTTTTAGGGCATCCCCCAGCCTCCCTGGTGATGGGGGCTCAGGTATCTGCATTGGTCTTGGAGGGAATCCTGGTCAGACAGTCGGGCCAGATGCTGATGTGGTCCCAGCTCAGCTGGTGGGAGTGATGGGCAAAGAACCTTGCAAGCAGCCCCTGGGGCTTCCAGAAAAAATTTGGTGCAAGGCTTCCTAGAAAACACTGGGGCAGTGGAGCTTGGAGCATGGAGACACAGGGCACTCTGCACCTTTGGCCTTGAGCCGGCAGAGCCAACCCTGAAGCTATTCCAGTTACAAATATGCACAAATTCTGCCACCAGCCAGACACCCAGGACCTCCAGAGCCTCCGTCACCATTTACCCAGGAGGCCTGTTCGCTGTGGGGCTCTGAGCATTGCAGGTCTGCTTTGGGCAGAGTCTGTTTCTGTGGGTAAAGATAGGACTGATGGGAGAAGCAAAAGCAGGCCAGCCCAGGTCCCCGGCCTCAACTGTCTGCCAGCATCGGGCTCCAGAGATGGTATCATCCCAGCCAGGACGAGGCTAGGCCTGGACATTCTGGAGCATCTGTATGGCCATGTTTCTGGAACTCTGTTCCTATCTAAGTCCCCTTCTATTTTTATCCACACTTGACTTAAACAAACAGGATTTGAGTATCTGCTGCACGCTAGGCTTTGTGGCAGAAGAAAGAATAGCAATCATGATAATGGCAGTAATTCTAACAGTAATCTCTATCTGTAACAAAGGATGCTAATAACACCCACCGCCTAAGGTGCTATAAGGATTGAATGAGATCTTGCACATAAAGTACTTAGCACATAGTGCCTGGCACATAGGAGGTGCACAGTAAATATTACCCAGAATAATAATAACTATTATAATTAGGGCAGCCATTTATGAGGCTACAGAGGCTCAGAGAGGTTGAGTACCTAAACCAAGGTCACACAGCACGGGGGCCTGAATCAGGGAACTCCAGGGTAATGGAGGAGACTGGTAAGTCCCCTACAAACTCCAATCGAGTGTACTAAGGGAAGAGCAGATGGTCCTGGGGGCACCAGGAAGGTCCCATGGAGGAGATGATATTTCTACTGGGCCTCACTAGGTGAATGGGCTGTCATCATGGAGGTAACAGCATGTGCAATGGCAGGCAAGCACGGACACATGGTAAACTCAGGGAACAGAAGGAGGGTGCCTTGGGTGGAGCAGTGGGAGAGAGGGCTGGGCAGGCCAGCTGCAGGCAGATGGCAAAGAGCCTTGAACGCATGCTGAGGATTGACACGGGTGACAAGGACCCCATCAGCTGTACCCTGGAGAGGCTGGATGGTACAGTGGTTCAAGACCTGGCCTCTGGAGCCAGCCTGCCTGGGGTCACATCCACAGAGCGGGGCCAAGAGCAGCACGTGTACCCCAGGGCTGGGGGAATAAGGCGGGAACCCTCGGCCTCGGGATGTATCCCCTTAGCCTCTACCAGCTTGACTGCCAGGCACGTGGGTTTGACCCCAGGGCTAGGACTCGCAGAGGCAGCCTCCAAGATGTGATTTCCTTTGTTCCCTTATGGCTGGGACATCCACTGCCATTTGCCCAAAGAGGTGGGCCTAAGGGGATGTGCCTGCGTTGGGGGGGGGGGTTGTTCCTCTGGGAGGAGGTGCTTCCTGGGTTGTCTGCCTTTGGAGATTTAGACAGGGAAGCCTCTAAGACTCTCTGGGAGTCTCCTCTTTCAGCAATAAGTTGCCCTAACAGCAGAAGTGGAATGAGCTCTTCACTCTTATTGGCCAATTCTGCTCTCATTTTGGGTCCCCTGTGCCTGTGCACCGGGTTCGGGGTCAAGTCTGGGTCGACATTGCCTCTGGGCTGGCTGCATCTGCCTGCGACTACATTGGTGCCAGGCAGAATACAACTGTACCAGTTCGAGGGGCCCGCAGGAGCCGCAGGGGCTTCCTACGCACACTTTCTGGGGTGCCACAATGTTTTCAGGGCACCGACAGAGGCCCTGGCCAGCCCAGGCTCTCTGTTTCCTGGGCTTCCTTTATGGAGCCATGCCTTGCCCTGACCCTCAGGGTCTCCTCCTTGACACTAGCCCTCCTTTGGCCTCCATCCATCTTCTTGCCATCCTCCGCCGATCCCCCAACCCTCCAGGCCCACACCTGCTCTTTGATTCTTGACTCCTTCCGCCTCCAAGGAGGTCAGAGGCTCCCATTACTTCTGGTTGGAATCTGGAGCCGTCACCTGCCACTTAGGTGTCTTCGTACATACCTTTCGGAGGCGCAGGGTACTTGGAGGAGGGGTGACTGGGGAGGCACTGGGTGTGAGGGCCCACTCCCAGGAGGCAAATCTCAAAGGCAGCTCTGGCCCAAGCTCAGTACGTTCTCCCTCCCTCCTTCCTCCGCCCCTCCCCCTTCCCTTTACTTCCTTCCTACCTTCTTTTCTTCCCTCCCTCCCTCCCTCCCTCCCTTCCTTCCTTCCTTCCTTCCTCTCTTAAACAGCTTTACGGAAATGTAATTAACAAGCCATACAGTTCACTCACTTGAAGTGTACAATTCAACGGTTTTTAGTATAATTGCAGAATTGTGCAACCATCCCCATAATCTAATCTGAGAACATTTCGTCACCCCCAAAAGAAACCCCATTAGCAGTCACTCCCCATTTTCCCCACCTCCCAGCCCCTGGCAGCCACTCATCTCCTTTCTCCTGCTGACATTCATTTGTGAAGCAACTGTAAACAGTGAGGCCAGAGCCCCAGGTTCGCAGCTGGAATTACCCCTTCCTCTGGCCAGGACCTCAGGGAGCAGAACCTCAGAATCACACAGTCATCCCTTCCAACTTGCCCACTCCCTCCCTCAGGGCTTTAGTACTGGAAAGTCGACCAGACCATCCTCCTCATTTACCCAGGGAGGGACGTGCGACCCAGAGAGGGGAAGAAATCTGGTCACGCGGTGGTTGGGAACACAGCTCCTGGCCTGGAGTACCCACTTTTCCCAGCGCTCCAAGCTGCCTTCCCCTGGCTGCCCCCTACTCATTCCTGGGCCTAGCCACTCTTAGAACATAGTACCCCAGTTTTTTCCATCTGTAAAATAGGGATTATAATACCCACCGCACACACTGTTGTGAGGATTAAATGAAATCCACAGCAGTCCTATACGTAGAGTTTAGCCCAGTCCCTCAGCAGAAGCAAGCTAAATTGAATTAAATTCCCACCCTGGCGTTCCAGGCCCTGCACATGCTGGTTGTTTGGGATGGGTGGCAGTCCTCCCCTTGCCCTGTGAAGATGACGATGTATGCCACTGAAACTACCAAGGTCCTAGTCACTTCTTCCCTGTCACCTGGAAGCTGGTGATGTCATCAGGGCGGGCAGAAGGTTGAGACTCGTCCTGATGACTAACAACCCAGAACTGTGGAAGTCTGGTTAATCAGCAGTGTCAAAACTTCCCATGGCTGTTTGCAAACAAGGGCCACCCCCAGAGGCTGGGCAAGAGGCCGCGGGGCTGCCCCAGAACCTGGGTGAGATGTGCTGGCAGTGCCAGGAGGCTGGCAGGGTGGTCAGGGGCCGTGGCTGCAGTTCTTGGGAAAACACGGCTACCCTCACCCGGCTGCTGCCTCTGTGCGCCCCCCTCCTGCCCCCCAGGAATGGAAAGCTGATTGCAGATGCCAGCATCTCTTGAGGGATTTTCTTTGTAGAAATGGTTGATTGACTTCTTGCCGGAAGGCTGAATGCAGTTGCAGGCTGGTGTCGGAGCAGGGATAACCTTAGTAATGCTGGTGGCCGCCGGAGCAGAATCTTCCAGGGTTGTGGGATGTTCCAGAAACCACCTGGGAAAGTGTCTGGGGGTTCGAAGAGCAGGCAGGGAGGGGGTGCGCTGACTCAGTGCTCTCAGCCTGGCCCAGCCCAGCAGACAGAAACCCAGCAAAGGAACCAGACACTTCCCTCCCTGACAGCCATCACTCAGACTTTTCATATGGCTCATGCCTCGCAAGGGAACCAGCCTGGGCGAGAATTCCAGATCCGAGAGAAAAACTGTAAATTAGTACGAAAAGTAGTTCTCGTCCAAAATGCTGCCAGCGACAGTGTAAAGTGTAAATTTGGTGCAGCCCTTCTGATGGCAATCTGGCAACATGTTTAGAAAGTGTAAAAAAAAAAAAAAAGCTCAGACTATTCAGATTTTTATGAAATTAACAACCCCACTCTCCCCCCCCCCCATCTCCTACCCTCTCCCCAGGGAATGAACAGGCTGCATGTGGGGAGATGTTGCAGCAATGCTATTTATAAATGTGAAAAAATGGGAGCTCCTCACATGTCTGATTCCGTGGAACGGCCAGTTCAGTCGGGGCAGAGCTGTTCGGAGGAATATCACGCAGCCATTCACAATGTTTATTCTTTTCAGTCATTTTTACAGAGTGCTGGCTGTGCCCCACACAGGGTGACCCCAAGGTCGGACGGGACCTGGGCCTCATCCTCAGTGTGGAACCTGCAGTTCAGAAAAGAGCAGGCCCCAGTAGGAAAAAGTAACTTGGAAAATGCTTGGCCTGTGATTTAAAGTGAGAAAAAGGCAGAGTAGAAAATTGTATCCATGGTCTGTCTTCCACTATAACCGCAGCTGGTGCGCCAGGCTCTGGTGTCACATGTTTGCTCTTATTTACTTCTCAAGACAGCCCGGTGAGTCAGGCACTATTGCTCCCCCCGTTGTCACAGGAGGAAACTGAGGCATGGAGGAAGTGTCAGAGCCAAGGTTCAAACCCACGATCATCTGACCCCCAAACCCACTTTTAACCACTGCTCTATACAGTCTCCCCTTAATACAGAAGTAATGTCTGTTCAAAGTCAAGTACCAGAAAGAACATCCGAGCCAAGGAGAATAAGTTAAGGGTGGCGGGATTTGGCAGAGAGCGGGGTGCTTTTTCCTCTCTTGATTTCCCCTGCCCTTGTGCAGGAAAAATAAAAATTAAAGTTAAAAAAAAAACTTCAGCTACCTAGAATTTGCAGCAGAGGGGAAAAATGAACGGGGAAGTTGGAAAAAAAGTGGAAATGATGTTAATAATGCATGTCTTGGCTTAGAACAAGGAGAGAGAATGATTTAGAAGCAAGAAGAGAAGCTAGGGAGGGAGCTTTGGGAGAGGCAGCCCAGGCTTCTGGACGATCCCAGGGAAGGGCTGACTCAGAGGGAGGGCAGTGGCGGCAGGGCTCATCTCTCATAGCCATCCTTCTTCAATCTTTTTATTACCTGATGCTTAATTACATATCTCCTCAATGTTTGCATTCCTCTCATTGTTTAGACGATGGGAAATGATAACGGAAACAAACCCCCGTTTGCTTTCAACCCTGGAATGCTGCGGGCAGGGTCTCTCTGCCAAGTTCGTCATCAAGAGGTTTCAGGTGCCCCTCACCTAAGAGCTGGGAATTGCTGCTGAAGTCCAATCTCCCTGCCAAATGCAGAGAGGCAGTCACTGTCCAGAGATTTTAGACCAAGGTGGTTTTATTGAGGGGAGGGTTGCCTTGGTTTGGAAATGGGAGAACTGTTTCCCCAGTTAATACAGCTTTTAGAAGGAAGGCACCCTTGGACAGGGAGGGTACGGAAGGAGCAGGAAATGGAGAAGGGAGAGAAAGGTACCACTTGTTCAAATATCTGTTGGGTACGGAGTGCCCGTAGGAGCTGAGTCTGTAGCAGAGGAGAGAGACAGGATTTACAGTGCCCCCGGGGCTGTGCAAGACCCAGCCCCTTCACATCCACTGAGGAGCGTGGCTTCCTCAGAGCTGGCAGGTGTGAGCCAAGGGCCAGCCCCCCGATATGCTCAGAGGTTGAGGGCCCGTGTCCTGCTGCTGGTGAGGAGTACGATGAATGCTTGCAGGGCTGGGTGCAGAGCCCCGCCCGTCCCTCCGGGAGCTTCCCAGCTCTCTCTGTGCTGTCCATGACGGGGCTGTTTCAGGGCTACTGGAAAATGTGGCTTCAGAACAGTGGCTAATTGAGTCAGGATTACTCACTATGTGACTCAGCTCCAGAAGGTATTCTCTGACTTCCAGAAGCTGCTACCCAGGACTGTGCACAGATACCGTATTCACAGCTGCAGGGTGCTCCTCACTGACCACATTGAAATAATTCCTTAAGGATCCTTTCACTTACTTGCTTTTGATAATAAGACTTATCGTTAACTTACATGGGAAGAAAGTCTGTTTGGATATGCTTAATGCAACCTGTTCTCTCCCTCTAACTTCTAAGTGATCTAGTTATTTATTCAGCGAAAACTGATATGATGCCAGGCACCTAGTGCCTGCAGGAGCTGAATCTGTAGCAGAGGCTTTACCTGTGATTAAGCCAGGAAAGGACCCTGCCCTCAAGGAGACCATGTAGACAGGAGAGGCCTTTACGATCCAGTGTGGGAGGTTCTGCAGTGGGGTGAGAGGTCAGGGGACTGTGGTGTCTGGGAAGGTCAAGGAAGGTGACCTCTAAGCTTGAAGGACTTGAAGGACAGCAGGAGCCGGCCAGGTGAAGGTGGGTAGAGGCAGGTGGGAGTGGGGTGAGGAGAGAGGCCTTCTGGGCAGGGAGAATAGCATTGCAAAGGCCTGGAGGTGATCGAATCTCAAGTCATTTAAACTGGAAAATCATGTAAATCTTAGGTGTGCTTTACTCGGGGGTGCTACGAGAATCAGATTAAACACAGTCTGGCTTATTATTGCCCCCTCCTTGCTGCCTTCTGTGCAGAAGAACCCTCAGGCCCTTGGCTACCTCTCAGATGGATGCCTGAGAGTTAAGGGGTTTCAAGCCCTTTGAACAACAATGGTGTTGCCCCTCACGCCCCCCCTCGAGGGATGGGGTAGATGTACATATGGGTCTGCAGTGTTCTGGCTACTGCATTCTTGTGGCCCTCCCACAAGAGGGACCCTTATTGTGGGACCCTTATGCCTCTGCCAGGAGGTAGGCAGGAGGTCAAGGTCAAGGCCAAAGGCTGAGTCCACTCTTGAACTCAAGAGTCCTCACTCATGGGTTCAGGACCTCAGTGTTGTGGTGGCCGAGTTTCTGGCAAATCCTTCACTTTCCGTATGGCCAGGGAGAATTGGCAGCCTCCATAACAAACCATCAGTGAAGTTTCTGGGATAGAAATGACCTTGAAGTCATTGGTATGTAGTTCCTGACATTGCGCAATCTTAAATTCCAACAATCATGAAGCAAATCGGTTTTGCATTTCAAGGCAGAGTTTTGCTGGAATTCGGAAAATGCTTCCTCACATGTCTCAATTTTCTTTTTCCTTCACTGTGCTTTGAACTTTTTTTAAAAAATTTATGTATTTAATTTGTTTATTTTTGGCTGCGTCGGGTCTTCGTTGCTAAGCGCAGGCTTTCTGTAGTTGTGGCGAGCGGGGGCTACTCTTCATTGCGGTGCACGGGCTTCTCATTGTGGTGGCTTCTCTTGTTGCAGAGCAAGGGCTCTAGGCGCGCCGGTTTTAGTAGTTGTAGCACGCAGGCTCAGTAGTTGCGCACGGGGCTTAGTTGCTCTGCGGCATGTGGGATCTTCCTGAACCAGGGATTGAACCCATGTGCCCTGCATTGGCGGGTGTATTCTTAACCACTGCGCCACCAGGGAAGTCCCAAGGTGCTTTGAACTTAAACTCCGGCACCTATATACATATAGTAGTGCTATATGTTTGTGTATATGTGTATATACACACACCTGTTGGGCTCACATCTCAGTGCTACCACACACTGAGTTTGTGAATGAACTTCAGGAGGCTCAGTTTTCCCTCCTGAAAATGGAGGATATGACGATACCCACCTCAAAGGGTGTTCGGGGTTACATGAGACCTTGTTTTTAAAGAGCTCAGTGCAGTGCCTGGCACAGTGATAGCTGTGGATAAATGGTCACTATTATGTGCACAGAGGAAAAAAAACTGTACTAAAATGTTGGCAGCATTTATCTCTAGTGGGTGGGATTATGGTTACAATGAACATCTATTACTTTGGTAATCAGAGAAAAGGAACAAGAAATGTTATTATTAATTTAAAAATCTGGCTTTGGCTTTGTTGGAAGGACCCTGCAGTTAATGTCAACGAACAGACCACAAGTAAGACATGGCCTCCGGTTCTATATCAGGACTTTAAAGACAGACACCCCTACCCCGCTGCCCTCCTCAGTCAAAGGCTGGGTCTGTAACAAAGGGAGATACTTGGTCAGAAATCTAGAGAAAATTTGCCCTCATCCAACCTTGCGGTCCCCCTGACCAGTGCTGTCTGGAGGGCAGGCAGGGGGATTCAGAGAAGGTACCTCTCAAATTATGGCCTGCTCTCCCATTGGGAGGATTATCTGGGGCTCTTAGCTAGAAATCTCTCTCTCCAGGGAACCATTCCAGAAGCGTGACAGGCACCCTCTATTGGGCCTGCACTGGGACATCTCAGTGAGAAAATAAAACACACACGAACTCACTTGCAGTAGGGGGATTGTGAGCGTCCTGGCCTGGCGTCCAGAACAATCCGAGGCCCAGAACCTTGGCTCTGTCTCTGGTTGAGATTCTTGACGGCCAGCCCAGCGCCTGCTCAGCAGCAAGAGACAGAACCACCTGGAGCTGCACGCCCCCCTCCAGTCCCCTCCTCACTCCTCCCAGGCCAGCGGGCCGTCGTCCCCTGTTAAACAGGAAGAGGCAGAGCGCCCCCCTCCCGGGATTGTCTGCGGGACCATCAGCCTGCACTGGGCTGGCTTCTGAGTTTCTTTTCTCTCTCCTCCTTCCACACCCTGGAGGGGGAATATTGCTGCTGACACTGGAGTGAAATGCCACCTCTGTTTGGGAGACAAAGAACAGAGTGGCTCCTCCGGGTCAGCTGGTTCTCCTTGGCCGGCCGGCTGCCTGGCCTCCCCAGGCTTCTTCTGGGGCATCCTATGAGGAGGGCCATCTGCGGCTACACCAGGAGCTTCTGCCTGCTCCGGAGCGGCTGCATTCTGAACGTGTTTTCACTGGAATGCAAAGGAATATTTTACCTTAAAAAATCCCAAACAGCTTCCCTGCTCTGCAAGACGTTTATCTATTGAGGGGGTGCGAGAGGGTAATAGGGTGGCTGAGGAGCGGGGGCAGCAGGTGGTGTCCTGTGGGCAGGCAACCTGGCCTGTGTATTCCTAATAGAGCCAGTGAGAAATGTGTGTGAAACCCGTGTGCTACTGTGTGACAGTGCATGCCTGTGTGCACTGACTAGAGCGTGTGTGGAAGCGCGTACTGGGGTTTTAAAGCATGTACAGGCTGTAGTGTGACAAAGAGTCAGAGAGCGTGTGAGAACGTGTGTGAGCGTGTGCAAGTGGATTGTGCACTCAGGCGCGTGTGCAGCATTTGTGGGAAAGCATGGGGTTAAGTCTGAGCGCCGTACAGGAATGTGAGTGCACGTGGAAGGTGCGTGAGAATGTGCAAGTGTGCACACGTACTAGCTAGATTGTGTAAGAGTGTGTGTGTAGTGTGCACGCTAGAAGGTCAAGAAGACGTGTACTAGAGGTTGTGAGAGTATGTGAAGGGTAGCCAGGGAGCACTTGTAAGTATGCCTGTGAGTAGTAACTACTGTGTGCGAAAGTTTTGTAGTACTAGGCTTTGAGGGGGTGAGAACGAAAGTGTAAGTTTAAGTGCAAAAGCGCGGGGATGTGTGTGAGAACTGTGAACGTGTTCATGTGGACTCACTAGAGCATGTGTGCAAACATACGTGAGAGCCACGTATACTGTCTGTGTATGTGAGCACGTAGAAGGTGCGTGTGCACCAGGGGTGAGAGCGCACGTGTGCACGGGCGTCTGTGGGGCGTGGGGACACTCAACGGGAAGGTCTGAGCAGAGTGGGCGGCCCCACGTGCGAGTGTGAGTTTGTGCGTGTGTGCGCGCGCGCCACCACCCCCCACCTGGGTCTGAGCCGGTTGCCATGGGAACGCGCCGCGGCCCGGAGTTAATCATTTCCTGTGGAAAGTGTGCGGGAGGGGCCAGAGAGGGGCGGGAGCGGGGCGGGCCGAGGAGGCGGCGGCGGCGTGGAGCTGCCTCCCGCTGGAGGGCCGGGCCGAGCCCCGGGCGCTGCGGCGACGCAGGGATCCTGCCTCCACCAGGCCGGTGAGTCCGGGGCTCGCGCGGGCTGAGGACGGGCTGGGCGCTCGGGTTCCGCCCGGCCTGTCGTTCGGGGTGCCGCGTCCTGGATCCCCCTGCGCGGCCCCGTTGGGGGGGCGCAGGGAGGGCCGGGCCCCGGAGACCCGGCCCTGCGCTATCCTACCCCCCACCCGCCTGCGCCGTCCAGTCTGAGCCGAGCAGGGCATGGGGGCGGCATGTCCCCTGGAATCCAAGCAGCCTCGGGACCCCCTTTCCGATTTCAATGGCCCGGGAAAGCCGGACACTGCCGGGGAACCGCGTGCCCGTCCGCGCCGCCCCCTCCCCTGGCAGAGGTCCCTGCATCCGCAGGGCTCCCCTGAAGGCTGCAGTTTCGGGCCCTGCCACCCCGTAGGTCCCCTGGGCAGTTCACTTTCCCCTTCGCAGGGCCGGGATGGGGTGGGCCAGCCCCAGGTTAGGAAGGAGGGCCTGGGCCGGTGCCGTCCTGGGCAGTGGGCGAAATTGAGCCTTTGACAGCGGTAGCCTGGGGCGGTTGGCGGAGGGGGGGCCGGGGGGGGGGGAGCGGGCCCAGCAGGAAGGGCGAGCCAGAAGCCACCTCCTTCAACCCCCTGTTGTGAGTTAGAGCAGAACTCTGGCGCAGTGAAGGGCCTGGTCCTGGCAGATTTTAAAGAGGAAGCGGCATATAAATTGGTACCATTTGCACCTCCGACACCCCAACCCCCGCCAATACACACATCTGTCTCAAGGTTTGGGGTCGTGGCCACCCCTGGCCTTTCATCTTCTCTGGCTTTCTGTCTGCCTGAGGCTGAGTGAGCACGGTACGCTGGCCCAGGCTGTTCCCCATGCCCTTGATAAAAGTAACCCTCTCCTTGGCCAGAGAGTCATTTGCAAGGAATGCAGTCTCAGAATGGGGCCCTGTATTTGCAGTGACTGGATTTTAGGGACGCAGGGTCATGAGTTCTGCTGTCCTTATGGACACCAGGGAGCAGAGATTTTGAAATCTGGGTTGACCTGCAAAACCCAGGACGTGTGACTGTGCGGAGGGGAGGTCCAGCCCCTGTTCAACCTCCTTGACATTCTGCCCGCTCTCCCAGGGAGACCAAGCCTCCTGGGCAGCAGTCTCTGGGCAGTTGTCACATGTGTCCCCCAGTCATTGCAATATCCTTGGTCTGGGGCAAGGGGGCTGTAGCTCTACCACCCCGGCCTAAACCCAGAGAGGCAGGTGCTGGCTCTCCTGCAGCCAGCCCTCTGCATCCACCCACCACTGGATAAAGGTCACTGAAAAAATAAAATTTGGGTATTCTTTGTATATGCCAGTATTGTTCTGAACATTGTATATATGTATTGTCTAAACTTTACACCAACCCTATAAGGTAGAGTTCTCCCCATTTCACAGATGGAGATACTGAGGCACAGAGACAAAGTAATTCTCCCAGGGTGACACATCTAGTAAGTGGCACAGCCGGGTTCTGAAGCAGCTTTCGGTCATAACCACTCTACTCGTATGCCCCCATCACCTCGCCCCATGACCTAGGTTTCTGAGTCTCCGGCCTTGGGCTGTTTGAAAGTCCTTGATACTTTTGACCTTCACACCCCTCAGGGGGCTGAATTCAGCTGCTTTTTCCTTTTCAGGATCTTGCTCACATCCTTCCTCTTTCTTCCTGATATCTTCCTGCCTGCCTCCCAACTTCCCTTCCTGAAACCAACGAAATATTGTCTCCTTCTGTCCCTGACCCCCCCAGACTTAGCTGATCCCCTCTACAAGTCTTCTCCCTCAACCGTGACACCGACCTTCAGTGTCCTCCGCCATCTCACCTTCCCAGCAGCTTGGCATGCAGGTGGAGCCTGTCTCACTCCCTCCTCATCCCTTGGGCAGCTGAGCCTCAGGGTTGCTTGTGCGCCCAGCTCCGTGCCAAGCAGCCTGGAGAAGGGGACATCTGGTTCCTCCTGGTTCCTTCCATTCCACACTGCTCCATCTCCCATTTCCTCAGCAGAGCTGCCCCCATATTGCATTAGCCCCCAACCCGCCCTTTGGCCGGCAGTCCTGCCCCCTCCCAGGGAGACTGCACCCAGGAGCCTCCTTCCTCCTCCAAGTTGTCTTCCTTAGTCCAGGAAGGCAGCGACCATGACGCCCTAGTCAGGAGCCTGGCATTCTTCCAGGGCTCAGCTCTGCGAACATCGGTCACCAGATGTTCAGGCCACCCATCCTTGCACTGTTCTCTTGCCTCTCGATGCTTCAGCCATTCCTGTCCCTCTGTTGACCCAGCATGTGCACATCTCTCCTATGCTAAATACCACATCCTCTCCTTCCCATCCTAGCCAGCTTCTCCAAAGTGAAGGAAGTGGCAGCTTCCTCTAGCCCCCATCCCCCTTGGGCCTTCCCACATCTGCACTCTGCCCTGCTCCACTGACCTTTCTTCCAGTTTGACCTCTCCGTGGCATGGTTCCCTGGGAACTGACCATCCTCTCCTTCCCCCTTACTCTCCGGTCACCTCTGAGGACTCTGCACCTGCCTGGTGCTCCTGCCACCTCTGACCTTCCTTCTCCAGCTCTTCTTCCCACTTGGAGTGAGCTCCATCCTTCTTGGTTGCCTCTCATCTTGCACCACCTTTGGTGATTGCATTCTCACCTGTGCCACAGGGACCCCCGTCAGCCTCCCGGTTCTGTGTCTCCATCTCCAGCCCTGCTCTCTTCCAAGCTTAAGTTTGAGCTTTTGTGTGCATTCGTTTCCGGGCCTTCACCCAAAAGCCATCACCAGGTGTTTGGTGTGGACGTAGCTTCGCTCTAGGCTGGGTGCTGTGGGACCCACCCTGGGCAGCCATAGAGGGTCAGGGGAGATGGACACTGTTCAAACAGATATCTTTACTGCCTGGTAGAGAGTGGTCAGTGCAGTGAGGGTTAGGGAAGGTGGCCTACAGCCCAGGTGGCGCCATTAGAAAGTCCTTGGGTGCCTCCGACTCCATTTTAAAACCAAAAGCAAACTCCACGTTGCCCCTCTGAGCTGACTTGGCTTCTTCTGTAAATGGCATTACTTGTTGTCTGAGTCTGGTGTCACAGCTTGGTGTCACCTTAAATGCCCTCAGAGCTGCTTTGCACACAATAGGTACTCAATAAAGACTTGTGCAGTAAAAGAAGTCTGTTCTGTTCCTTTGCTCTGTTCATAAGGGCCCCATGGGGCTTTCTACCCAGACCAGTGTTCCCCGCACCCACCCCCGTTCTCCATACCACCTGGTGCCTCCCTGCATCCTGTTTTGATTGTGGAGGTTTGTTGAAGTGTTTACCTCCCTCCTGACAGGGAGCTTTGAGGCCATGTCTCTCCTGATCAAAGAGGACCCCTGGCAGGTGCCTGGCACACAGCAGGTACTGGGTAAATAATTATTAAATGAGGAATGAATGAATCTTTGTATTTCAAATCCTAGCTCGGTGTCTGCCAGTTGTAGGTCCAGTGTGAAGGCTAGTTGAATACAAGAATGAGCTGATTTTAAGAGAATTTGCTATATGTAAGCCTGATGTCACAGCCACAGTCAAGGCCCCTTCTGAATAGATTCATGGAGACGCTGTTGACTGGTGCTTCCTCCGTGTGGGGCTGTGACCTGTCTTTATGCTGCCAGGCTCCGAGTGGAGGGGCTGAGATGTGGGGTCTCCACATTGCGCTGCAGAAACACCTGATGGGCTCCCTGCCCACTTCTGAGCCTCCCTTCTCCTTAACTAGTACCCTGAAATGGTGATAGGCTCTGTTTCAGCCCGTGAGCCCAGGGGCTCCTTGGGGGACATTCGAGTTGGGGCTCTGGTTTACAGGTGACCCAGTTCATCAGACCCTTCCAGATGGTGGGCTCTGATCAGCTTGGGATGGGGGCGGAGGGTTCCAGCTAGCGGGCTTCAATCTCGCTTTCTTGCTCTCTCCGCAGGCTGCTCGACGCCCGGAGGAGGCTGCTGAGCCCCGCCGGGCCATGGTCCCGTCTCGCAGGACGTGGAACCTGGGAGCCACGCCCTCGCTGCGCGGCCTGTGGCGAGTGGGCCGGGCCGGGGAGCCCGAGCCGGGGATGGCTCGCCCCGCCCCAGCCAGCCCGGCCGCCCGCCCTTTCCCACACACCGGCCCGGGGAGGTTGAGAACTGGTGAGTCCGCATTTTTAAAATGCCTCTTTATTTCCTTTCCTTCCTCCAGATACCAGCGATGAGATCGGGGTTTCTGGCAAGTTCCTAGGCTCAGTCAGAGCTGTCAGGTAATTACAGGGTATCGGCAGCCCGCGAGCCGGGCGTGGAGTCAGGGCGTCAATTTCGCTGGGCGCTCCTGCCCCGCGCCGGTCTGTAAAGAGACGCCGGGGACGCCGAGTTAAACGTTAACGCAGTCTGTAGCGCAGGGGGAGAACGCCGCGCATAGCCACGCGCTCTCTGGCCCGGCCAGGTGGCTGTGGCTCTGCGATCCGCCTGTCCTTGGCGGCGGAGCGCTCGTGGTCTCGCTCCGGTTTCTGCCCGCGACCGGTAAACAAGGTAGGTGAACTGCTGCCCGGTGCCCTGCGCGGATCTGACACTTGATTCCGCCAGGGCTCGCCCGCGGATGGCGAGGAGTGGACGGAGGCTGCTCCGGAGCGTGGCCTGGCAGGGAGTGGGTGCCATGCGCTCCTTCTAGGTGCCATCCAAGGTGGCCCCGACAGCGGGTGGGCAGTGAGGGAGCCCCCGAGTCTGGGCCCCCGCTGTGCCCCTGGGGGAGCTGTCAACAGCAGCTCTCCTTTCTGGGTCATGTCCCCTGGTGCCTCCAGCGTCAAGAAGTGGGCAGCTCCTCTGATTCCCGGTGGGAGCTAGATCGTCAGGACCGGGGAGCTGCCCCATGACTGTCTGCCAGCCTTGGCTTGGGTAGGTTGTCCTGTAAATGTGGGGACGGGGGCATCTTCAGACAGGATGCCTTCAGGGGTTTGCTGTCTGACTGCCCCTGACCTACGGGGAGATTGCCAGCCTGTCTGAGCTGGCAGAGTCCCTCCAGGACATCAGGTCCAAGCCCCCCTCTACGTACAGAAGGGAAAACTGAGGCCCAGAGAGGGCACATAGCAAACTCCAGTTCCCTCTCTCTCATCACACTTGTGCCATAGGTGGCAGCCAGAGCGCTGTCCTCCGAAGTCTCTCTGCAGGGGACAGTGAGGCTGGGGGTGACCCTGGAGGCCGCCGGGGAAAGCTTGGGCTTTTGGATCAGGTAGCCCCAGTTGTCTGGAAGGGGCTGAAGATGGTCTCTACCCAACAAGGTTGTCCAAAGGATTAAAGATGAATGAACAGTATTGCTTTTCTGGTTAAAAAAAAAAAAAAGAAAGAAAGAAAGAAAGCAAGAATTGAAAAAAAACAAAAACCTGTTCTCTTGGAAAACTAAAAAACGAAACCAAAACAAAAACACAGAAAAGTATAAGAAGGAAAATAAGAATCACCTATAAGCCTGTCACTAAACATTTTATATAGTTCCTTCTAGTCTTATGTGTGTGTGTATTGGTCTCTTAAATTAGTGTTATGAGGATTATATGACCATACAGACCTTTATCTACTTTTAAAATTTAAGACAAAGGTCCAGTGAAATCGTGTGTGTGAAATGCTAAGCGTGGTGGCTGCCACTGGGTAGAGCCTCAGCCAGTGTGGATGTCCCTGGGCCTCTCTACCCCCACCCCCCTCTTATTGCTGCCTTGAGAAGGGTAGGCAAGCAGAGGGTGGGGTAGCACATGGGACTGGAATACTGGCTCTGTGTGACCCTGGGCACATTATTAACCCTTCTGGGTCTCCAGTTCCTACCTCTCAGCGTTGTTGTGAGGAGCTGATGGCCTGCATTGCTGGCTACCTTCTGTGTGAGCACTTTACATGTGTCGCCCCGTTTAATCCTCATCGCAGGACTGAGCTTGGTTCCTTATGCCCATTGTATTGAGAAGGAAACTGAGGATCAAGAAGGGCAATAAGGCCTGGAAAGCACTTGGCCCAGTGCTGGCATTCAGGCTGTGATGGCCCCCCAGGGTGGGAGCTCTGCGGCTTGCCCTGTGAGGCGAATCCCCTCTCCCGCCCCGTCTGGTCCCACAGGCTCTGGAGGTGGGTCAAGGGAGGGGTGAATGGGGTGTCGCTGCTGCAGCCCTCTCCCCGCACCCAGTGAGGGAGGCGGTGTGTCAGAGGCTCGAGCGGATGTGCCTTAACTGGTCCTGAGTGTGTTTTTGGAGGCTGCAGGGACCACGCCACCCAGCGTGGGGTTGGTCTTTATGAAGGCAGGGGAGAAATTGCCACCTAGAGGCAGCCTTGGTAATGAGGCCGCGGCCCCAGGGTGC
This sequence comes from Leucopleurus acutus, assembly GCF_964270905.1. Classification (NCBI taxonomy): domain Eukaryota; kingdom Metazoa; phylum Chordata; class Mammalia; order Artiodactyla; family Delphinidae; genus Leucopleurus; species Leucopleurus acutus. The sequence continues at coordinate 27,253,365 of NC_139162.1, forward strand.
ACCTCCTGTGAAGATTAGCGCAGCCAGGGTGGCATCAGCTTCCTTCTGCTGCTGTCTGTAGAGGGTGTTCGTGGGCAGGTGCCAGCCCTAACGCCACCGTGGAGGGAGGGGAGCCCGCCGCCTCCCGCGGGGTCTTGGGCGACTTCCTGCAGAGGATCCCAGGGCGGCTTGTGGTTAGGAAGGAGCGCAGCCCCCGCCGAGTGCCAGGCCTTCCCTCTGTGTAGGGCAGGCATGTGAGGGTGTGTGAGTCCCTCCTGGCAGCACCTGGGCTGCCTGGAGTGTGTGAAAGGGGAGCTCAGCCACGGCCCTGGCCAGTGGTCCCCGGCCAGCAGTCTCCAGCCAGCGTCAAGCATCTCACCTGTCTCCTCTGTCCTGGGACAGGGCGTGGAAGAGACAGCCCGGCTGGCGGCGACGAGGACTCCAGCACCCGAAGTGCAGCTCGCCCGGCCCTGGCTCAGTGCCGAGCCCTCAGCGTGGACTGGGCGAGCCCCGGGAGCCCTCACAGGCTCTACCTGACCCTGCAGGTGAGCCCTGGGGCGGTCAGAAATGCCAGGGCTCGGGCTGGGCCAGTGTGCCGTGGCCCTCTGAGCTCCAGCAGCTTCCTTCTCCGGGGAGGGAAGCAGGGAGGGAGAGCTGGGGGCCTGCCTTCTGCCTCTTGCCAAGCTCCTCACGGCACATCCACCCTGAGCCTGCCTGAATGGGGCAATGTGCTTATTAGGTTAGCTTGGGGGAGATCTCACAGGAGATGACAGCAGCTTCTCAGCCACGCCCTGGCTGAAGTGTTAAAGTGGGAACTGTGGGGCCTTCAGTGAGGAGCTATTGGGAAGATGGGCAGGTTTTTAGGGGAGCTGTTTATTCCCACTGGGGCATATGAGTCCATGGGGCAATACTTATTTACATTTCCTCGTTTAAAGTGAGAACCTAAAGCTAGACAGAGGACTTTGCCAAAAGTTGGGTTCTTTTCTCTTGCAGTTATCACTGCAAGTCAGTTATCATGTGACTTTAAAAAGACAAACTTTACGTATATATGTGTAGTATTTGGTTGTAGAATTAATACATCATGATAGCAATAATAATAGCTGCTCCTCATTGAACACTGACTTTGTACCAGGCTTTGTGGCATGTATTGTATGTCTCACATCAGTCCAAGACACGGTTACCGTTTTATGTGAGTTTTATGGATGAAGTAAGGGAGGCTCAGAGAGGTCAAGTAACTTGCTAGTGGTCACACAGCAAGTTGGGATCTGAACATGATGAGCTTTATAACACATGGTATAAAGAATTCACACGTGGCAGGAATATAATATCTAGAAATTGAATGTCTCCCGTCATCCTGTATCTTTGAGAAATCCACTATTAAGAGTTTGGTGTTTGTTTATCTTTCCTGTACAACCACTTTGTTGGATTTATACAATTTTTATTCTTTATTTTTACCTTCTGTTCTGTGACTAGCTCTTTCCCTCAACAGTAAGTCTTGGTTATTTCTTCACGCCTGTCAATATGTAGAGAACTACCTCATTCTTTTAAACTGCTGCATAATATTCTACTTCAGGGTTTATCTAACTGATCCTCTGTATTGTTTCTGATTGCAAAGAGATCCTTAAACAAATACCGATGCATTCATGCAGCTACAGCTTGAGCAATTTCAGGGTAGCACAGGCTCTGTAATTTTTAAATGGATGCATCTGTTAACAGATATTTATGAAGTGCCTACTCTGTTAGGTGCCAGCACACAGCAGAGAAGAGAAATAGACCCAGCAGTCCAGCAGAGAGGCCAGGAGTAATCAAATGATCACAAATGTATGCGCAAACATTGACATAGTGGCCGAGGATGAAGGACCAGAGTTATCTGGGGGTGTTGCCAAGGCCCCTCCCCGCAAGAAAGATGGTGCATGAGGGGGCCGCCTTGAAGGGACACATGCAGATGGAGGGCAGGAGGGGCTGTGGGAAATACGTGCCCTTTGTGTTTGTCCTCCCTCGTGTGGCCCCAAGCCGGGTCTGAACATGGACCCCTTGTTTGTCGCTTCAGGGACAATCTTGGGCTTCTGGGTTTTTGTCAGCCCTTCTTATGTGGTTCATCTGAAAATGGAACCGAATGGTCCTTCTTTTATCTATAAGGTCTGCGAGAAAAGCATGTTGCAGGGACAGTTAAAGAAACTGTTTTTATGTTAAAGAAACCATTTTTTATGACTTGAGCCATTGGCAATTAAATCGGGAGGTGGTCAGAAACCAGCAGCCTTGAGCTGGGCGGAGGCTCTGTTCTCGGATTTTGATTATGGGGTGTTGGGTTGTGGTTGCCGCTGAGTCCTGGGGTCAGCAGGTCTGCTGAGGATCTGAGAAGCTCCCACCAGCAACCAGTTTCCACAGCTGTGTCCTGGGCCGTTGAAGCTTCGTTCTGTTCATAGGGGCTTCAAGGTGGGCGGCGGATGTGGGGCCCAAGTAGGGACCCAGACACAGTGAGGGGACCCGGTGGGTCCCCTGCCAGCTTCTCAAGCAGTTACAACCTGAGTCGCTCCCTTCGGAGGCTGCAGAAATTCCCAACCCCCCGGGGGCCTGCCTGCCCATCCTGTGGCTTGGCCAACAGGCCAGAAATAGTGTAACCTTTGCTCTGGGCGGCAAATGGAAACTTCCAGCTGCCCCCGTTGCCGCCACCAGTGACAAGGCTGCTCGTGCTGGTGTGGCAGTTGGTCACAGGGTGGGGACAAAATTAAGTCGTGGGAATTTTCCTAAATATGAGAGACTGCTCACCACCCTCCCTTCTCAAGCAGAAAGTAGAGTTGCTGTTTTAAGAATGAGGAAATGAAACTCCAGGGAAGGTAAGTAACTTGCCCACGGTCACACAGCTCACCTGAGCCAGGCTTCACACCCAGGCCTTTCCGACCCCAGGCTCTGAACATTTTTTAAACGTAGCATTTGTCTTTTTGTTTTGAATAAGGTGGGCACAAAGACACGCACAAAAGTGTCTGTAATCTGCCTTGCCAGATAACTTCTGTTATCAGAGATAACAAAGCAGTACACCATAGATGCTTACGAGGTTAAAAATGCAAATGCCAAAAAGATGCAAAATGAAATGTAAAGGCTTTCCTTTCTTCCCACTCTCTCTCGGTGAAGTTTCTTTTGATTTCCCCCAAAGTTTAAGTGCTGCATATTTCTCCTCTTAGCCCTTGCACCATCATCCGACCTCTCAGAGGAAACCAGTGTATATTTCCCCAGATTTTTTTTGGAGACCTCTTTTATTTCCATTATCCTTAAATGGAATCGCACTTTACGTGTGGTTCTGCTGCTTGCCTTGGACGTCTTTCTGTGTGAGTTGCAGGTGGTTTTCTCTGCGTGAGAGACTCTTTCTGCCTCTCCCCTCCGTCTCCCCACCAGTTCACTGGTCTGTTCTACCTCAGCCTTCTTTGCCTTGGTTCCTCCTTGACCTAGAGACAGGGTCCTGCGGTCCCGGATAGCCATGTTGGGCGGTGGGCCACGGCCTTTCCCTGCTCATATGGACCCGGGTGCCCCCTCCTAGGCAGTCCCAGGCTGGTGCCGTTTGAAGGTGAGGGCAGCTGACATCATGGTGGGGGGCAGCGGGCATTGCCCTGAGACTGCCGTGTGCCTGGTGGGGCTGGACAAGCCTGTGAATGTTGGGACAGTGCACCTGAAGCCATCAGACCACTGCAGTGCTGACTCGGGCCTCACAGGTCAGCTGAGTGAGCTTCACCTGAGGGTTTCTAAGTGCCCAGGAACCTTGTTTGCTGGCACAGAGGGCTGGCTGCCGATGGGGGCCAGGAGAACGCACTGCCCGCCTCTTGCTGTGAGATCTGGGCATGTTTTCTTCCAGACTCCGGGCCTCATTGTCTCCACCCACAGCGTGAGGGATGGGCTGGCCGGGTCTGAGGTCCTCACCAGCTCCGGGAGCGCACCGTCCTCAGGCTCAAGGGGGGGTCCCCTCCCCGCCACAGTCCCCCTCCCCCTTCACGTGAGGATTCTGGTTGTGTCTTGGCAGCAGGCCCTGCGGGACAAGGGGTGCGAGAGCAAGAGTCAGGGGGCGAAAGAAGAGAAACTCCCGAAGAGGCAGGCGCCGGCCCCCAGGCGGGGCCGGGAGGCCCAAGAAGCTGGTGGCACCATGAATGTAGAGAAAACAGGTAAAGGAAGTCTGCCCGCTGACCTGGCACAGCCCAGGCTAAAGCCGGTGTCGGAGGGGAGGCTCTTGTCCCAGACACCGTCCTCCTCCCCTGGAGGTGGCCCCCTGGACGTGGAACTCAGAGACTGCAGCCTGCCCGTCCCCACTCCAGGGACACCCTCCTCCCAGGGCCGCTGCCGCGCCACCGGTGATAAGCAGCTTTGGCCGGCATGGACTGGGGTTGAATTTCCCCGCTTTTTGTCTTTTCCCCAGCGCCTGTCAAAAGCAGGGTGAAGGTGGCAGCCTCAAAGACGCCACCTCCTGCAGAGAGAGGCCTGACCCCCTCCTTTTGTCTCCGTGGGTCCATCAGGGACCCAGAAGCCCTAGGACACGGCTTCGCTCTGCTGCGTCGAGGCTGGGAGAGAGGAGCTGGTGGCTCCGCTCTTCTCCGGCAAGGCTGACAGGCTCTGGAAGAGGCTGTGTGCCCCCTTTGTGGGGTTCCCCAGCAAGAACCCAGAGCCCAGCAGTCACTGGGAAAGTGCATCCTCAGGGAGCCCGAGGGGAAGGCCAAGAGCGAGGGTTTGCCTCCTCCTGTCAGAGCTTGATTTGTTGTCTGAACTTGCGAGGTGGAAGGAACCACTCCCTTCTCTGAGGTTGATCCAGAGCCGCCTTCACCCGTGGGCCCGGAACGGATTCGGGGGCCGGTGTCGGGGTCTGGCCGGGGTGTGGAAGGGGGGGCATCGTCCAGCCAATCCGGAGGACTGACTCTTGTCAGTGGGTCCGGGGATGGGACCCCCGAGCCTGAGTGTCCTTGAGGGGCCGTGTCCAGGCAGGGTCTCTGAGAAAAAAACTGTCTTCTGAAAACTCGGGCGGACAGCTGACCTACTATGAGGGTGCAAAGGTCCCTCAGTCCCCGCCCTTAAGTGCTCCTTTGATCTCACCTCTTCCTCCGCTGCTGTTGTCCCTTAGCTTCCTCTAGGTCTTTTCTTGCCCAGCAAGTGCTCTCCGGGCCCCTCTTGGCTCCCCTGACACACGGGCACTGTGCCCAGGTCAAGGTGAACTCCCCTGGCTGTGGGCTCTGAGGGTGAGATGAGCAGTGTCCCGGGCAGGAAGGGCCATTCCATGTCCTGCTGGGTGACACTCACTCACACCTGCGCATCCCTCGTGGGTTCCAGGCTCTTGCCCAAGGTTGCCTCCGGATAAGGACCATTGTCCCCATTTTACAAAGGAAGCCCCTGAGGGGCCCTCCCATGCTTGTCTGAAGTGGCAGAACCAGCTCTTGGACCTGGAGTCAAGAGCATTTCCTGCCACACCACGGCAGTCTGCAGAGGGCAGAGGGCTGTGCTGGTCACATGCTGCCCATGGCAGCCCCGTGTGCAGGCCTGGAAGCATCTGTCTGAGCTCGCTCTCTCTAGAACAGAGAGCAGAAGCTTGGCCAACTGTGTGTGACACGCATGCTGTGTCACATGCAGGCCGCACGGCTGGGGCTCCTAGCCAGCCAGTGATGGCCCCTGTTCCCGCTTTCCAGAGGGCCTTGAGTCGGAGCTGTCCCTCGGGGTTGGGAGGAAGCGAAAAGGCAGTGTGTGTGCGTGGCCTGCTCCCTTTAGAGTGAGAGCGGCTTCTCACTGTCTGCCTCTCCTGGGCCCAGTGCTGAGACGTCCTGCCCAGCCTGGAATCAGCTCCATCTGCGCTCCCCGCTCCAGCCCAGTCCCAAAGCCAGGCTGCTGCTTTGGCTTCTGTGCTGTCTCAGTGAGCAGCACACTCGCCGCCTCCCTGTGGGTTGAAGCTGGGATGTGTGACTTCAGGTGCAGGTGGCTTTGTTTCCAGAGTCTGGGATCCCCCCGCCACCGAGTCCTGCCCACACAGTGTGTGTGGCGGAGCCCAGACGCCCTGGTGCTCCGAGGTAGGGTGGAGGCTCGTGGCCAGCAGATGCCACTCTTCATGCTTCACTCTTGGACGCTTGGCCCTGCCTCTCAGGCTTTGGCCAAGTTTGGGCTGCCTGAAGATCCCTGCCCTTCCAGCCTCTCCTCTGCCCCACGGCCCCACCTCCTTGCCAGTTCCCCACCTGCAGAGACCGTGGCCATTCTTGGGGCCAAAGCAAGCTGTGACAAGCATGCCAGGCCCCATTAGCAGGTCACAGGCCTTGACTGTGTGTCTCTGTCCTTCTATCTGTCTGTCTGTGTCTCTTCTGCTCTCGGTGACAGGACGGTGGAAGGCTGAGGCGCCACCCACCCCTGTGTTTATCCCTTCCTCGTGCCCGTGAGGTCCCTGTGCTCAATCCCGCAGGGGTCCACCTGGGAGCGCGCCCGGCTGTGTTCCTGCCCACGTGCTGTGTCTGTCCCCGTGTCCTGGGCTGTCTGTCCCTTGCACACGCACACCTCCACTTGCTCCCTCTCTGTGTGCGGGTAGCCACTCGCTGTGGAAGGCAGGGGGCAGGCTGGGGAGCCCCCGCCTCTCTCCTGTACTCTGGAGAGGGTTTGGGGTTTAAAGAAATCATGTTCCGCCAAGAATAGTGTTTTCTGAGGAGAGAACAGCTGTTGCTAGAGCTATGTCTTTCTCAGCTGCAAGTCCACGCAGGCTGGCCGTGGAGAGGGTATTGCGCGTCACACCTAGAACACAGGCTTTGGGGGAGTAATCAGTGGAAGCTGCTTTCCTAAGTCCTGGTCTAGGCAGTTCCACCCCCCAGAAGCTGCCTGCTGTGAAGCGGCTTCGTCCGAGGCAGGCCCCGGAGGCCCCCGGCCAAACCATGCTGCTGCCGCCCCCAGCCCTTGCCCGGCTCCCTCGTCCCCTCTGTTTGCACCCCCTCCCCTGCCATGACGGGCCCCCTCTCCTCGGCCAGGCTGGGGCCTCTGCTGCCCTGCTGATCGGCGGCTGCTTTGCTCATAGGTGGGCGGCTCTTTGGCAGCGGGAGGTGCTCGAGCCTGTCGGGGCCGCCAGGTGCGGCCCCCGTGGTACGTAGGATGGTGGAGGCCATGTCCCAGCTGCAGGAGGAGAAAGCCCAGCTACAGGAGGAGCTGGTGGCCCTACGGGAGAGGCTGGCTGTCTGCGACAGTGATCAGCAAGCCACATCCACCCAGCTGCAGAATCAGGTACCTGGGGAGGATGGGACGGGCTGAGGCCGCTGCCCACTGTGGAGCAGGTCGGAGGACATCGCCCAGGGCACCCGGAGCCCACCAGACCACCAGCATAATGGACGGATGGGGTCTCCGCTCCTGGCTTGGGCGTGCACAAGAGGGCGAGGTGGCGAGAATCAGAGGCCTGGGCCTCCCATGCTGGCCATCCGTGTGCCCCATTCCTCGTGGTTAGCAGGGGCCAGGACCCCCCTCTCCAGGAGTGACAGGCAGCACGTGTAGGCATGAGTGGATCAGGAAAGCGCAGGGGTGTTCCCGTCCCGAGGCCAGTGCTGAGTCCACTCCCATCTTCCAAGGTGCCCTGGCTTGGGCAGCCCAGGTGGACCAAACTCATTGCAGAGGTCACCCCACGGAAAACTGGCAGGAAATGAGAGGCTGGCATGTGTGCAAGTGAGAGAAGGGAGCTCTCAAATCTCTGGAAGCCCTAGAAAGTGAATGTTCTAGGGCTCCTCCTTTATTAGCTAGCCAGGAGGACGCTGGGGACGCCACAGTCCCTGTGGGCTGACCCCTAGCCCTCCTCCGTATGCCTGGCTAATTCACCTTCCTTCCCATCACCACCTAGGCCCCGAGACCCCTTTCCTGGGGCTCAGCTCCCCACTCTTAATTGTCCGTGTCTGTCTCTCGTGCCTGTGTCTGACCCTCCCCACTTCCCCAAGGTCCCCAGCCCTGTCTCCAAACCATCCCCATGTTGGAGCCCATGCCTGAGCTCCTGGGCCTGAGCTCTCTCTGGAAAGCCCTGCCTTCGGTTGGGTCAGCTTCTTTCTCTGTGATTTCCCAGCATGTGGACCTTCTACTCGGGGGAACATCACTGAATACCATGCCTTGTTCTCAGTTCCAGGGGCAGCAGGTTATTTTCATGCACTTTTAAAATGCAGCATTTTCCCAGCTTACAACCTCAAGGACTCTGTCCTGACTACCTGTCCTTGGCTGAGCTGGGTGGGCCTCCTTGGGGCATCCCTAGTGCCCTGTGTCTCCCGCTTGTACAGTGACCCCATTGTTTGCTGCCTCTGGGCCTGTCTGCCCCACTAATGGGAGCTCCTCGTGGCAGGTATGACCCACCAGCTTTGTATCACTGCTGCCTCCTGCGGTGCCCGCCTTTGTTTCTGCCTCAGATGTCTGCTGGGCGCCTGGTATGTATGGGCACCCAGCTGAGCAGTGGGGATGCCCCGGTGGACAGGCACGCCCTGGCCTGCGGAGGCTGTGGTCTAGGGGAGGACGGATGTTTGTTACATGCACTTAGGAAAGTTGGAAGAGTAACGAGGGCTCTGCAGGCGGGTACACACACAGGGAATGAGGGTTTCTACCACGTGCCTTTGTCGGGGAGATGAGGAACCGTAGGGGAGGTCAGGGGCAGCCTCCCTGAGAAAGCGACTCTGGAGCTGAGGTCCGGCACAGAGCAGAGGAAGTGCATTCATTCTGAGCAGAGGGAACAGTCAATGCAAAGGGACCGTGGCAGGGGGAGCAGAATGAATCTCAGGGCGAACCAAGGCTTGTGTAGCTGGAACGTGGCATGAGGTGCTGCCCCATGGGGCTGTGGGGCTGGTCTAGGGCCCTCCCTGCAGGACGCATGTCTGACCTGTGGCAAGAGCTCTTCCTTCCCTTGATTTAGTTTGTCCGGGCACTTCACTTTTGAAACAAGTTTTGTTTTTTAAAGAACTTGACTGAGATGTAATTCACATACCATAAAACTCACCCCTTTGAAGTGTACAGTTTACGGTCTTAAGTATATTGGTGACGCAGCCATCACCACTGTCTAATTGTAGAACATTTTTATCACCCTGCGAAGACCTATTTTCACTCCCCATGTGCCCCTCCCCCCAACCCTTGGCCACCACTGCTCTGCTTTTCTCTTTGTTCGTTTGTATGGACTTACCTTTTCTGAATGTTGCATATAAATTAAATAACAATATATGGTCTTTTGCGACTTTAAACAAATGTTTAAGAAACACTTTTTCCTTGAATTAGCAAAATTGACTGACTTTTTAGAGGGGAAGTTGCAGGTCAAGCATGTCAGCCTCTTTGGTGTCCTTGAGGGCCAGCTCTCCAGATGCGCCTGACCCCTCCCCTCCCCTCCCCCCCACCTCCACGCCTCTGGATGATTTGGAGAATTCAGAGTGGCTCCTGGTCTTTGCTCATATTTTTTCCCTGAATTTTCTGACTGCCAGTTCTTTTCTGAAAAATATCTCAGGAGATGCCCCTGAAGCTCCAGGTCTCTGAGCCACTCTTTGGAGAGTCTGACTCCGTAGAGCTGTGGCCAACTACTTGGTCCTAGAGCTGGGTTCAAATCCTGACTTTGGCACTACTCATTAGCTGTGTGACCTTGGGCTAGTTAATTACTGCTCCGCACCTCAGTTTCCTCATCTCTAAAATGGACATAATAACAGTACCCGGTGAGATGACCCAGTATTATTGGTGTCGCCACTGCCACCACCGCCAATCATTGTTACAGGAATGGTGTTGGATTTGGAATCACGTGAGTAGGGTCCTAGTCCTGGCTGTGCAGCTGTAGCAAGTCACTTCCTCTCTGAGCCTACATTTACCAGTCTCGACACTGGGTCAATAGATGTTGCTTCGTGGTTATTGGGCAGCTCAATTATGGGACTGGACAGGAAAATGGATGGTAAACTGTAAAGCGCTGTGCCTTGTGAGGTGTCACTTCTGTGTGCTCTGGTCTCCTGTCAGCCTCACTGTGGTTTGGCACGGATTGACCTTTCTGGTCTTCTATACGTTGCTCTGCAGGAGTTCCAGTCCTAGGGTCACCACTTAGTGGTCAGGTGACCTTGAACAAGTTGCCTAACCATGACTTAATCTCTTGGAACCTCAGTTTTTCTTCCTGTAAAATGGCGATAATAATAGTATGTACCTAACAGGATTGGGGGGTTCAAAGTGATGATCTTATGAAGCCCCCCTGCCCCACTGGCAAAGCTGACTCAGCAACTGGGGCTGCCATTGCCCCTGTTGGAACCCGGACTTGTGAGGGCTTCAGGAGTCTTTTTCAGGCCTCCCCTTGGATGTGTCAGATGGAGATGTTTATATTTTCTGGGAGCTCACTGTGTGCCTTGTGGGGAGCACTAGGGTCAAAGGTCCTCAGTCCTGGGGCACCCAGCAGCCCCAGGCCACGTGCTGGTGGCCTTGAGCTCCCCTGTCCTCTGTGGATGTCCCTGGAGCAGTGGCCTTCATGCTTCCAAGGCTCCTACCATCGTTTTACACACACCCAGATTGCACCCCTCCTCTTATTGCCCCCACACCTCAAGATAGAACCTTACATTGTGAGCAGAAACCACAGGCTGGAAGACTAGATCTAGCGCTCAAATGCGCCTTGTTTGTTTGACCTGCTTTTTTCTTTTTTTTTTAACCACTTTAAAAATTGTGGTAGAATGCACATAACATAAAATTTACCATCTTAAACATTTTTAAGTGTATAGTTCAGGGTATTAATGTATCACATTATTGTACAACCGTCACCATCGTCCATCTCCAGAACTCTTTTCATCCTGCAAAACTGAAACTCTGTCCCCACTGAACAGTAACTCTTCATCACCCCAGCTGCTAGCCGCCACCATTCTGCTGTCTGTGAATTTAGCTATTCTAGGTATTACACATAAGTGGAATCACAGGATTTGTCTTTCTGTGTCTGGCTTATTTCACTCAGCATAATGCTCTCCAAGTTCATTCATGTTGTTGCAAATGGCAGGAATCCCTTTTTTAAGGCAGACTAACATTCCATGGTATGGCTAGACCACATTTAGCTTATCCATTCATCCATAAATGGACACTTGGGTTGCTCCCACATTTTAGCTGTTATGAATAATACCGCTATGAACATGGGTGTGCAGATATCTCTTTGAGACCCTGCTTTCAATAACTTTGGGTATATGCCCAGAAGTGGAATTCCTGGATCATATGGAAGTTCTATTTAAAATTTTTTGAGGAATCTACCACATTGTTTTCTACACTGGGTGCACCATTTTATATTCTCACCAGTAGGGCACAAAGGTTCCAGTTTCTCAATATCCTTACCAATACTTGTTATTTTCTGAGTTGCCTTTTTTAAAAAAAAAAAAAATAATAGCCCTCCTAATGGGTATGGAGTGGTATCTCATTATGGCTTTGATTAGCATTTCCCTAATGATCAGTGATATTGCGCATCTTTTCACGTGCTAATTGACCGTGTGTATATAATCTTTGGAGAAACGTCTGTTCAAGTCCTTTGCCCATTTTGAATTGGGTTCTTATGTTGTTGTTGAGTTGGAGGAGTTCTTTATATATTCTGAATATTAGCCCCTTATCAGATATGTGATTTACAGATAGTTTCTCCCACTCTGTGGGTTGCCTTTACACTCCGTTGACAGTCTTTTGATGCACAAAAATTTTTTTGATGAAGTCCAGCTTACCTATTTTTTCTTTTATTGTCTGTACTTTTGACATCAAGAAATCATTGCCAAATCTAATGTCATGATGCTTTTCCCTTATGTTTTCTTCTAAGAGGTTTATAGTTTTAGCTTATATGTTTCAGTCTTTGATGCATTTTGATCCATTCTTTTGCATGTGGATATCCAGTTTTCCCAGCACCATTTGTTGAAAAGACTGTCCTTTCCTCATTGAAAATCTTGGCACCATTGTCAAAAATCAATTGACTATATATATGAGGATTTATAACTGGGCTCTCTCTCCTATTCCATTGGTCCATATGTCTGTCTTTATGCCAGTACCACACTGTTTTGATTACTGTAGCTTTGTAGTAAGTTTTGATATCAGGAAGTGCGAGTCCTACAACTTTGTTCTTCTTTTTCAAGATTGTTTTGGCTATTTGGCTTTTGAGATTTCATATGAATTTTAGGATGGATGCTAATATTTCTGCAAAAAATGGCATTGGGATTTAGATAGAGATTGGATTGAATCTGTAGATTGCTTTGGGCAGTATTGACATCTTAACAATACTGTTTCCAGACTATGAATGCAGGCTGTGTTTCCATTTACTGGTATCATCTTTAATTTCTTACAGCAACATTTTGTAATTTTCAGTGTACAAGTCTTTTGTCTCCTTGGTTAAGTTTATTCCTACATGTTTTATTCTTTCTGATGCTATTTTAAGCGGAATTGCTGTCTTAATTTCCTTTTCGGACTGTTCAGCGTTAGTGCATACAAACGCAACTGATTTTTATGTGTTATATCCTGCAACTTTGCTGAATTTATTAGTTCCAACTGTCCTGATTGTATGATCAAATTAGTTGCCACCATTTAAATCTTAGTTAAGTTCATATAAAAATCTCAACTTCCTTTTTTTTGTCATAAAATACTGGAAGTTGTGGCACCTCTGGGCTGACATTCCCACATGGCATGCACTGCCTGGAGCCCATTAGCAGCTCCTGCCTTTGGCAGAAGTGAGCGTCCTTCAGCATACCCCAGCCTCCACCACCTCTGCTCCCCCGTGCCCTGCCTGACCGCTCTCTCACAGACCCTGCTTCTCCTGGCCCCTCATGCATTCAGCACTCTTTCTGCATGTGTTTACTGAGCGCCTACTATATGCTAGGTACCGTTCTAGGCACTGGGGGTACAGCACTGATACAACAAATATCCCTGTCTTCGCGGACTTTCATTCTAGTAATAGACTTATTACGTGCTGGGCCCTGTCCTAAGCACTTTGTATATGTTACTCATGTAATCTCACTTAATCCTCCAGACCTCCTCAGTGAGGTAGCCTCATTCGACTGCTAAGGAAATGGAGAGGCACGGTGGAGTTGAGACATGTCCAACGTTGTCTGGCGAGGTAGGGTGATGTCTGTATTAGAAACCCGAGCAGTCTGGCCTGAGAGTCCATGTTCCCAAAGCCCCTTGGTGGCAGAAGGACTCAAATGTGAAAACTCGGCAGTGGAGGCAGGGTGGGATGGATGTAGCCAGTCGGGCCTGGTCAGTGGTCATGTACATAGGTAACCAGGAGTCAGGTCTCCCGGGAGGGAGAGTGTGTTGGGGACAGGATGGGGTGCTTCCCGGGGCTGCCCCTCAGGCCTCTGGGCTGCGTTTCCTTGGGGCCGTCTGGATCCCAGGCCCTCTCATCTTCCCAGCTCAGCAGTGCCTTGGTCTTGCCACTGGGAGAGCCCTCCGTTCCTCAGAAGACAGCCGATGATGGAGGGCCAGGCTTGGTGGGAGGTTGGGGGCTAATCAGCAGGTTGTCTGTGTCGAGAGGAGCAGACAGCTGGGAAAACACAGACTGGCACAGGGCAGCCGCACCCTCCGCTGAGCCCGCTTCTGCTGGGAGATGTAACTATGGGTTTGCGTCGGTCAGCAGACAGGCAACAGCTCCCTCTCCCTCAAGGCCCCCCTGTACCAGCCTTATGGCTCAGTTTCTCAGCATGACTAGGAGCCTGAGCCCAGGGAGGGCTGTGGCACAAGCCCAGCCTGGTTGGTCCCTTCTCAGCCCTGGGGTTGACCTTGTGCCGTCCGGGGGGCCACCACAGCAGCCGGTCAGGAGGCTGCCTGCCCCTCTGGCCTGGCTCTTTGCACTCAGGAGTGAGTGCGCTGCCCTCTCGCCGTCACTTCCGTGCTCACTGAGTGTCTCCGGGTGTGCTGGGCACCTCCCGAAGAGCTGATGGAGGAGGTCCCCCCCACCCCCCGCCGACCCCTTGCGTACTGATGCAGGCGCCGTCGCTGACTCAGAGCTGTACTGGGTGGGTGAAGGGCGTGCCTGCAGGGGCCCCCTCCGCAGAAGGCCCCGCTCTCTGGTCAGGTTCACCCTCAGCTCCCCGCCTCTGCTCCGAGCCCTCCTCCCGTACTTGGCTTTGTCTCCGTCTCCTGTGCTTACTGTTTTCCCTGACCCTGAGAGACTTGCCTGTTCTCCCTCCCAGGCTGGGAGAAGTCTGCTGTCTTCCCTGCAGGCCCTCCCGAAGCCGACCCCCCGGGGGTGGAGGGCAAGGGTCCCGCTCCTGGGCAGCACGCCTCCTTAGTTCTCAGCCCCCAGTGGAGCTGGCCGGCAGGGCACAGGCACCGCGCGCCACGGGGTGGTTTGTGTCTGACCGGACGCCCTGCGGTGTCAGTGGGCCGTGCTCCTCCGCTGCCCGAGACTAGCCAGGAGATGACGAGTGCCTGACATTTCTGACAAAAGGGGTCTTTTACAGCCTTTTCCTCATCCCTCCACCCCACCCCCAGCCTGCCTCGTGGGGCAGCCGCCTCCTTCTGGGGCGCCCCTCAGAGATTCCAGACAGAGGCCAGGAGCACCCAGCGTTCCGACTGTGATGTAAGGAGAGAACAGGAACTGGGCTGCAGGCAGGTGTCAGGCAGGCATCCTGACTCCCTAGGAAACACTGGGAAACCCCACTTTCACTGCTTCGGGTCTGAGCGCCAGCGGCGTTGGGGACAAGCAAGGTCCAAGCCCACCCAGCCTGGTGCCAAGGAAGCAGCCTGCCTGGGGCACCAGCTCCGTGCAAGTGGATCTTCCTGGGGTGATTTCTGAGGGAGGGGAGGCAGGAGGGGGACCCCAACCTTTCAAAAGGAGGTAGACTCCACCTATTTCAGGGTGGGGGGAGTGCAAGAGGAATATATATTCTTTGAGACTTAAAACTTACTGCAAATCGAAAAGAATTTGTCAAACATCATTCCATAGTCCAGAGCCCTCTATTTTTTGTATTGCATATGCGATTTTGTTTTTGGATTTTTCTTTGACTTAATATGTTGAGGAGCTTTTCCCCACATCGTTTAAAACTCCTGATAAACATGAGTGTAACGACTACACAGTAGTCTATGAGTGCAGATACTGCAATCCGCCTAACCATTCCCCTAATGCTGGGCATTGAGGTTATTCCCAATTTCATGACTAAGGAATGAAAGGCTGCCTTATTCAAACTGTCCCTCACTCCCCTCCAGGGCGAAGGAACTGAGGCTCCGTGTACCAGGCTTTTAACAGAAGGGGGTATTGGAGCGGGCAGAGAAATGGCACGGGCTTTGCTGCCTGGCCTGGTCCATGCCCAGCACATTGCTAGGAAGGAATGTGCTGATGGAGCAGGTGACAGAGGTGACCTTCTCGGGTGCAGCCCTTAAGTCACCTGCTTGTCCACCAGGAGGCCTTGGGCAGCCAGGTTGTGTCTCCCAACCCCTCTCCAGGTCTTGTGTTCTTGGAATCTGCCTCCCCAGCTACGAGTGAGCAGGGCTGGTGTCACAGGCCTTCTCCTTGGAGGTGGGGTCGCGCCCATGGCCCTCCCCCAACTTGCTCAGAAAAGCAGAGGCTGATTTGTGGTCCAGCCGCCTTCTCCAGCACCAGGAGACGGTTGGCTCTGAGCTCGTGCTGCACACAGACTGTTGATGACATCTCAGCCATACGTAGTGGGGAGATTTTACACACACACCCCCAAAATCCCAATGTCTGGCCTCTCTTGAAAGGTCAGAAGTTTGATGACACTGGGCCTGTGTCCCCCCTCACCCCCCCAGTTGCAGTCCTCTGTCTCCTTCAGGTGGCTCTTGGGCATCTAGTCCTGCACTGCCCCTCACCTGCCTTACTTGGCTGGTGGCCCCTGTAGGCGATGGGCTTTGTCTCCTTATGTTTAGTAACAAGAGCCCAAAGCTTGTGCAAACCACACCTCCGTATCCCCCAGAGAGAGAGTCTGACTCTCACTGTACCTTTTCCAAGGTTCCGTGCGATCAACACAGAATGTTCTGCAAGAAAAAGCTCAGACAGGCTCTGATGAACGCTGGTGCCAAAGTCTTTGTCTGCGTTTTGGGTTATTTCCCGGGGGGAGAGTTTCCTGGAGGTGCGCTGATGTGGAACCAGGGTCTAGGCCTGCGGGGAGGGCAGGCAGCCATCCTGGGGTCCTGCTCTTTCTCGGGGCTGGTTTCCCCTCCCTGGGCTCTGGTTGAACCAGGTCACCCTTGCCTCCTGGTGGGGTGCACACCCCTTCTCTTTCTAACGGCCTCCACTGGCCATAGCTCTCCTGCAAGGCAGACTGGGAGCTGGGGTGGAGGCAGGTCCCAGATGTGCCCTGGTCACTGGCAGGCCCATCTCCACAGACAGACTCACCAGGAACCACTCAAAGTAGAAAATTCTAGGGGCTGGTCAAGGACCGATGCAGCTTTTGTAGTGCCTGGAGTTTATACACTTTGGAGGCCCTTTAGAGAATAAAGAATGTTAAATGACAAATACAGAAACAGGTTCAGGCGTGGGTCAGGGCCTGTGCAAAGGCAGGCGTCCTGAGAGTCAGCCTCCTGCGTCCCCCGGCGAGCTGCCCCTGGCGTGGGCCCAGGCTGGCACAGGGGTCACCTCGGCTGCACTCGCTCCCCGGACTCTCCTGTGAGCCCAGACTGGCTGGTCCTGTGACAGGAGAGGGTGCTGACAGCTGTCAGGACCAGGCCAGGTGCTTTGCACCTAGAGTCCCAGGGGTGGCCTGATGCTTGAACACAGGGAGGACTGGGGCTCTGGGTTTGGGCGAGAGGCCTGGGTGTGCTGGAGGAGAGAATCCAGGCTCAGCGTGCCCCGGCTTTGTGCTGGCAGGTGGAACACCTGAAGCAGAAGCTCATAAGCCAGGCCCAGGAAGTGAGCCGCCTTCGATCGGAGCTGGTGAGCCCGACCACGCCATCCTAACGGGGCGGGGCTGGGGGGGGGGGTGATGCTCCCCATGTACTTATCACCACTCACTGTGCCCACGAGGTGGTGTGACCCGTAACAGGAGGGAGGTTAATTCTTATTTGCTGATGTAAAGTAGGAGTGTGAACTCTGTGTATAAATATGACTTTCCTTGTAACTTTCACACTCAGGAAAATGCAATGAAAGGGGTGGGGTGCAGCCGGGAGCAGTTCCTGTCTCACCACCCTCCTGCATCTCTTCCTCTCCTCTGCCTTTGTCTTTATCATCTCTGGAGCCCCTCCTCTCTTCTCTCCATCCATCACTGGCCTTTCCTTCTCTTTTCTCCTTCTCTCTGTCTCCCCACCTCTCCCCTCTCCCCTGCCCCTGCACTGTCTCTGCCTCCCCGCTCCATCCTTCCCCCTGATCTGCCCTCGCCACATGCACCCCCAACCCCTGGCTCTGGCTCTCTGCAGGGAGGCACCGACTTGGAGAAGCACCGGGACCTGCTGATAGTGGAGAATGAGCGACTGAGGCAGGAGATGCGGCGCTGTGAGGCCGAGCTGCAGGATATGCGGGCCAAGCCTGCGGTGCCCTGCACAGGCTGCGAGCACAGCCAGGTGGGCCCAGGGCCAGGGCGGTCCCGGGGCGCTCGATTCCCAACGGTCACCCCACTTCCTCATGCTGAATCCTGCCCACTGGTCTCACACCTGTCCCGGCCCCCGCGGCCGTCTGTCTGCAGGAGAGCGCCCAGCTCCGCGACAAGCTGTCCCAGCTACAGCTGGAGGTGGCGGAGAACAAAGGCTTGCTGTCAGAGCTGAACCTGGAGGTGCAGCAGAAGACCGACCGGCTGGCCGAGGTGGAGCTGCGGCTCAAGGACTGCCTGGCCGAGAAGGCGCAGGAGGAGGAGCGGCTCAGCCGGCGCCTGCGCGACAGCCACGAGACCATCGCCAGCCTGCGGGCCCAGTCGCCACCCGTCAAGGTGAGCCTGGGGCCAGGCGGCCGCACCGCTTGCGGTGCCCCGCGCGCACCTGGGCCACGCCTCGACTCTGGTCCCTGGAGCCCAGGATGGGCTGGACGTAGGAGGGGCTTGTCTTGGTGAATAAGTAGGTGCGGGGGGTTGAAGGAATCCTTCCAGATCTGCTGTCACCTGGCCCCTTCCCCTTCTTGCTGTCCAGGGCCAGGCCATGTAGGCATCCAGCAACTGATGCTTGAGGTGCCCTCTGTGTGCCGGGCATGGGCGTGATGCATCGCTAGATTCTGCCCTCGTCTTTGCCCTTCTTGTCTGTTCTGGGCCCAGTCGTGGGCCACAGCCGGGCTCCAGGTGGGCTCATTAAGATGAGAAGATTCCAGGAGGCCCTTGCAGCTTTCTGGAAAGCCCAGACCTCGGGGCTCCTCTAGTTTATTCTGCAGGCCGTTGGTGACATGTTCCTGAGGGGCCCCCCAGGGTCCCAGGGTAAGGTCAAGGCACCTACGCACCTCCATGCACCCACCCCTCCCTCCCCTCACAGTATGTCATGAAGACGGTGGAGGTGGAGTCGTCCAAGACCAAGCAGGCCCTCAGTGAGTCCCAGGCCCGGAACCAGCACCTGCAGGAGCAGGTGGCCATGCAGAGGCAGGTGCTGAAGGAGATGGAGCAGCAGCTGCAGAGCTCGCATCAGCTGACCGCACAGCTCCGGGCGCAGGTGTGCACGTCTATCGGGGCAGCATGTGCACGCCGGGCCCCGACGCCAGAGACCGGCCTTTGGCACAGTGCAGCGGCTGAGCACTTGGGGTTCGACAGACCTGGGTTTCAGTCCCTCCTCTCCCCACTGGCCGTGTGACCAAGGGCAGGTTTCTGTTTCCTCATCTGTAAAATGATCTGATCACAGAACGCACCTCCCAGTGGGGCTTGACCTATTCACAAGGTTCGCTCAGGGCCCGGCACACAGGCTCTTGGAAGGGTGCTCTAGTCGGTGTCATAACAGATGCTTTCCCCTGCTCTCCTGGGACCTGTGGCTTGTGACCTGTGTTGTGTGCCGGGACCCAGGTTGGTGCTGGGCTGATGCCGGGAAGTAGCTGCACGGAGCTCCCAGCCCTTTCAGGGAGAGCGACGGCCACCCTACCCCACCTGTGTGTGTGTTCACGTGTGCAAGGTGTGAGGGGCGGGGCTTCTTTCTCTGCATGGCGCATGGCACTAAGCTTCTGGCCCTGGCTGCAGATCACCATGTACGAGTCGGAGTTGGAGCGGGCACACGGGCAGATGCTGGAGGAGATGCAGTCCCTGGAGGAGGACAAGAACCGGGCCATCGAGGAGGCCTTTGCCAGAGCCCAGGTGGAGATGAAGGCTGTGCACGAGAACCTGGCAGGTGAGCCGTGCAGCCGGGCTCTAGCCTGCCCCACGCCACAGCCCTTCACCCCGTCTGCCTCTCACCCCTTGTGTCTCCATAGGTGTCCGGACCAACCTGCTGACGCTGCAGCCAGCACTTCGGACCCTGACCAACGACTACAATGGGCTCAAGCGTCAGGTACGCGGCTTCCCGCTGCTGCTGCAGGAGGCCCTCAAGAGTGTCAAGGCCGAGGTGAGTGCAGGCCATGGCGGGGCGGGGCTGGGAGAGGCCTTGGAGCCCCTGGGCAGATGCAGCAGCCACCTAGCGCACCCTTCCCAAACCCAAAGCCCCCAGATGGCAGCTCCTGTCCCACACACACACTGCTGTCCCCAGACCATTTGAAAAACAGTCTGGTCAAGAGCAGGTATTCGGGTGTAAACCAAACATGTCACATATATCTTTGTATCTCATATGTGCTATGCATATCTTTATATCTCAAACATGCTACACGTATCCTTAGATCTGTTAGGTTTAATTTAATTTTTTAAGCTGTACTTGTGCAGTATGAGAATAGCCAATGTCTCTTAAGTGCCTCCTACGTGCTGAGCCTTTTATAGCCGTCAGCTCCTTGAATCTGTATGACAGCTCTGCAGGGTAGAGAGACATGTATTTTGGGAATCAAAAATAGTTCTCCTTTAAAAAATTATGTCAATAATACATGGACACGTTGGAAGTACCCACCTCCCAGAAGGGCATTCAGATGAAAAGGAAAGGCTTCTCTCTGCCACCCAGCCTGCTCCCCAAAGGAGGCCTGTCTCCCAGCATTTCCCCCAAAGGGTGTTCTGAGCATGCTGAAAACTGTTGACATATATGTACATGGACACGCACTTCCCTTTCACCCAATAAAGGGGAGCAGGTGTATGTGTGGCTTGCATCTTGTTTCTTTTCCTTATGAAATGTAACTTGGAGATGTTTACCTACCAGCTCCTACAAATCCACGAGTTAGATGTTGTTATCCCCATTTTACAGATGAGAAGATTGAGGCTTGAATACATTGAGCCAGTTGCTTCTGGTCCCCCAGGTCCTCAGGGCAGAGCTGGGATTTGGGTCCAGCTGAATCATGTAGTCAAGTGCTGGTGCTGTGGAGTGAGGGCTGAGTCCCGGCTCTTTACTCATCTGCAGGGCAACCTTGAGATTGGCTTAGCCTCTCTAGGGCTCAGTTTCTTCCTCTGTAAAATGGGCCTGTTCGCAGTACCTACCCAGAGGGGTTATTGGGAAGATGTGACGTGTGACAGCGCATGTCAGGTACTTAGTCCAGGGCAGGAGGCAGTGAGCAGATTGTTGGGGGGAGGGGGAGAGGGCAAGCAAAGCGGGTGGAGCTGGGCCCCTGATGGTGCTGTGCACCCCCCACTAGATCGGCCAGGCCATCGACGAGGTCAACAGCAACAACCAGGAGCTGCTGCGCAAGTACCGCCGGGAGCTGCAGCTGCGCAAGAAGTGCCACAATGAGCTCGTGCGGCTGAAAGGTGACCGCTGGGCGGGCTCGGGGGGCGCCTAGCGGAGGGAGCCCTGACCTGCCTCGGAAGTGATCCTGTCCTTCCCCATGGCCCCCAGCACCACTCCCTGGAGCTGTGCCCTGTCATCGGGGAGCTATTGTAATTCCCTCTTTGTAGATAAGGAAACCGAGGCACAGAGACGTCACAGGGAATTTGCTCAAAACTGCATGGCTAGTGAATGGTCCACCTTGGATCTGTTCAACTCTGAAACCTTTGCCCAATGCCTATGGCAGGCTACCAGGTGGCGGAGGGGTAGGGTATTGAAGCATTGGGTGGTGGGTGGCTAGAATGCCACTTATTCTGATCTAGGGCCTGGTCAAGCTTGAGACACCACCCATTCACGGCACAAAGGTCTAGGGAGCACCTGCTCTGTGCCAAGTGCCGTTCCAGACAATGAGGATGTGGCTTTGGGCGCCACAGAACCTGTCCCTGCCTTCATGGTGGTTACTTCAGCAGGGGGTGAGCAGACAGTGATCATTAATCACTCAGAAAACCCCATCACTACCCCTTTACCCAGGCTGGGGAGGGGCTCTGAGAGCCCCTGGGTATCTGACAGTTGAGGGTGTCCAGGGGGCTTCCCGTAGGAGATAAAACCAGGCCTGAGACCTGGATTGTGAGGTGGAGTGGACAGGTGAAGGGAAGGTGGGGCCGTGCTAGATGTGATGGGGAGTTTTCTCTTCATTCCAGGAACTCTGGGATCCCACCCAAAGGCTTGAAGCAAGGGGGTGGCATGATCAGATCTGTGCGTCAGACACCCCTGGGGCTGCCCTGTTGCCTGTGCCCATCTCCTGCTTGGTCCTTTCTGCCCATCTGATTCCCAAGCCCTGTCCTGGCATTCACTGTGCCCTTCTAGAGTGATAGAATAAGCCCCTTGGCTTGCTGGGATCCAATCCCCTTGTTGTGTACGTGAGGAAACTGAAGTCCAGGTGTATAAAGAGTTGTCCATTTTGGTGTCCCACCCAAACTGGGTGCAGTGTCTGAGCCCCACCACTGCCCTTTCCTCCAGGTCCCCAAGGTGAGGCTCCTACTGTCAACTGGTTTGCTCAGCAAGAAAATGTATTGATACGTTAATTCATACTATAGCGTGAGTGACTGATCAAATCTTTGTGGGCCACCTTGCCCTTGGGGGCCTTACTTAGAAGGCAGGGGGCTCTTGAGCCACTAGCCGGCTCCAGATGCCAACGGACACCAGTGTGGAGGCAGTCTGGTCTTGACCTGGTCTGTACCCTTCTCTCTTCCGCCACCCAATCCAGGGAACATCCGGGTGATTGCCCGTGTCCGGCCAGTCACCAAAGAGGATGGGGAAGGACCTGAGGCGACCAATGCTGTGACCTTTGATCCCGACGACGACTCCATCATTCACTTGCTGCACAAAGGAAAGCCCGTCTCCTTTGAGCTGGACAAAGTCTTCTCCCCGAAAGCCTCACAGCAGGACGTGAGTGTGGCCCTTCGGGGAGAGGGACAGAGAACAGTGGAGGGAGGGGGAGACAGACTCACCTCACCTGTAGAGGGAGAGATGTTGGGAGCTGGACAAAAATAAGTATAAAGGAGGGCAGACAGGATGGAGAAGCCCAGTGCCCCACGGTCCCTCTCTTTTCACCTCTGGAGGAGAGAAGAGGGTGGGAAGGTAAACTGGGAGCTTTGGAAGCCTCTGCTAAGAAGGGCAGATCCGTACATAGCCTAGGGCACCCACGTGGCCCCACCCATCCACAGCCACACCCACTCTCAGGCTCATCCCACCCATGTGACCCCTCCTACTCTCATAGCCACACCCACTCACATGGCCTCTCCCACTCACATGGTTCCTCTCCCATACTCAGCCACATGCACTCTCACAGCCCCACCCAGTCATGGGGCCCCGCCCATCCACAGGACCCTGGCTTGCATGGAGGCAGGCCCCTCCAGCCAGGAGCACCTCCTCTAGCAGTCCCATGGGTCTTCCTAGGGACTCCCATGCTGCCGCCCAGGCCTCAGGGAGGAGCCCTCAGCCTGTGGGAGCCACGTGTTTTCAGCATCCACTCTTCCCTCATCTCTGCCAGGGCCAACCTGGGAGGCCTGTTTTGCCTGTGCCCTCCGGTCCCCATGCTGGGCTTTATCTTTGCCCCCGTCCTTTGTTGCTGGTTGGCAGGCAGGCAGGCCAGCCGGCCCGTGGAGGTGCCAGGCACATGCTTTCTCGGCCTTCGTTTGCTGACCCACCTTGAGAGGGGGAGAAGCTGGGGGAGGGCTCCTGAGTTCCTGGGCTGGGCGGCCCCTTCCTCAGGTGCTGGTGGGCAGTAATTACTGCCCTGACTTCCCTTCAGTCTTTCGGCAATGAGGCTGCCCACTAACGCCTAGTGTAAGTGACTTATTAGTCACAGATTCCTCCACAGTGAGCTGGTTGCCCACGATGACAGGTGCCGTATTAGGGGAGGGGAGCAGTCAGGGGGAGGTGGCTGGTGGGGGCCCCTGGACCCACTCTCCATCCCACGTCCCCTCTGCAGGTGTTCCAGGAGGTGCAGGCCCTGATCACCTCCTGCATCGACGGCTTCAACGTCTGCATCTTCGCCTATGGCCAGACGGGTGCTGGCAAGACATACACGATGGAGGTGGGTACCTGCTGGATGGGGCGGGGATCCAGAGTGAACCCCAACCCCTTGCTGCCATTGATGGGGGCTCCCCTCATTGGTGTCGAGGTTCTGCGTGGGGTGTGTTTTGCCTCACTTGGTCTTCATAACCACCTTGGAGCAGAGGCCATAGTTATCCACGTTAGCCCCGAGGCACCAGGCCTGTGGAGGGGGCGCCTTGCCCAAGCACACCTGCATGGTCCCGGTAGGTATGGGGGAGGGGAGGGTGTGCTGACGACAGCCTCTGGCCTCGGACGGGTCTCGGCCTGGGCCCAGAGTCCAGGGAAGATTGCTGTGACGTCTCTCAGGATTGGCTTTCATTTCACCCACACACATTTATTGGGCTCCTGTCGTAGGGCTGCCATGCTGGGCCCTGGGAGTGTCAGGATGAATGAGGGGGGGATCTTGGCCCTCAAGGAGATACCCGGGCAGTGGGAGAGACTGGCCAGTGAAGAGACTGGCCAGACTTGTTGTGGGGCGCCTAGCTCTTTTTTTAATATTTATTTATTTATTTGGTCCTGTCAGGTCTTAGTTGCAGCAGGTGGGCTCCTTAGTCGTGACACGTGTGCTCCTTAGTTGCGGCTCACCAGCTCCTTAATTGTGGCGTGTGAAAAAGTTGTGATGTGCGTGTGGGATCTATTTCCCTGACCAGGGATCGAACCCGGGCCCCCTGCACTGGGAGCGTGCAGTCTTAGCCACTGCGCCACCAGGGAAGTCCTGGGTGTCCAGCTCTTAGCTGTAGCTCCTAGGGCGTCATCTCCCTGCCTGTGCCATGCCCCCCTCTATGGGATGTGGCTGGGAGTAGGGGGGTTGAGAGGAGGAAGAAACTTGACTGTAGATAAAAATGGAGCCATTTCCCTGGCTCTTAAGGGGGGTATTGTGGGATTCTCCAGGTAGGGGAGGGGGGCGGGTCTCCTGCTGTCCCAACAATGGGCGCCAGAGGGCCCTGCTGGCCCAGGCTGTTAGGCACCTTTGGGAAGGCTGTCATGGTGGTCCTTTCTCCCCCAATCTGGACCTTCTTTTCCCTCGGTTCTGGGATTGGCAAGACTGGTTAGTGGGGGGCAGGCCACGCGAGATGGGGAGGTGAAGGGCAAGGGGTGCGTGCAGCACCTTCTAGGCTCCCAGCTCTGTCTTGGGTGCTCAGAGTTGACCACCCGGGGCCTCCATCCTCCAACACATCCCTGCTGAGGCCCACTGTGCATCAGGCACCGTGCCTGGGGCACAGCCGTGGCCAGGGTGCCTGACCCCACGGAGCCAGCCCACCAGTGGGGAGACAGCAGTGCACACGGCAAATCAGGATGTGTCCTGTCAGGTGCTAGGGAGGAAACTTCGGCCAGGTATGAGGAACCAACAGTGAGGGGGGGATCGGGCATTTGGAGGGAGAGGAAGCCTCCCTGAGGAGGTGACTTTGGTGCAGACACCTAAGCCAGTCACGGAGAGGAGAATGGGGACGAGCACTCAGGGCAGAGGGAACAGCAGGGCTGGGACCACGAGTCCGGAGCGTGCTGGGGAGGATACTGAGGCCCGGCAAGGAGGCCCCGGTGGCAGAAGTGAAGTGAGGGTGGGAGGTGCCATGAT
Source organism: Leucopleurus acutus (assembly GCF_964270905.1). NCBI lineage: Eukaryota > Metazoa > Chordata > Mammalia > Artiodactyla > Delphinidae > Leucopleurus > Leucopleurus acutus. The sequence goes on from NC_139162.1 coordinate 27,278,197, forward strand.
AAGGGAGGCCCAGGTGAGGACTCCAGATTTCTTTCTAGAAAGGCCGGCCAGCCCATCCGGCCCCAGTTCACTTGCCAGCTCTGCCTGTGCCTCCCCCGCATCACCCACAGAGCCTGGCTCTCGGCCTACCTGACAATGAGCCCCTCATTGTCATACATTCATACGTGTCATACAATCGTACATTCCCGGTGCCCCCTCCCAGGTGGCCCACCACGGCCAGGTATCCATCAGCAGCCCCTGTATGCAGGCCCAATCCTGGCAGGGTGGGGCCGTTTTAAAGGCGGGGAAACTGAGGCCCAAGGAGGTGAAGTTGCTTGTAGCTGGTGGAGGGCGTTTTTGGGGGCAGACCGGCACGCAGGTGGGGAGCTTCAGTCAGGGAGGCTGGCCTGTGAGGGGTAGCCAGAGCAGGTGGGGCCCAGGTTCCACGTGAGCATCTGCACGGGCCAGCCCACGCGGTGGGAGGAGGCCTGGCTCACCGGGGCCTTGATTTTGCCTGCAGGGGACCCTCGAGAACCCAGGCATCAACCAGCGGGCTCTGCAGCTGCTCTTCTCCGAGGTGCAGGAGAAGGCGTCTGACTGGGAGTACACCATCACCGTCAGCGCGGCTGAGATCTACAATGAGGTCCTCAGGTGAGGAGCCCTCAGGCGGAAGGCCCTCGAGTGGGAGCCCCTCAGGTGGGAGCCCTTAGGTGGGAGCTGAATGTACGTCCTGCTCAGCCCAGGGGATTCACTGGTCCCAGGCCCCTCTCCCGCGCTAGCAGGCAGGAGGAGGAGGGCTGTCTGAGCCCACCTGGGATACCCAGACAAAGGCACTCCTTTTCCCCTTGAAGTGTCCTCACCCTACCTGCAGGCTGCACCAGGTGGTGTAGAGTGAGAGTGGGGTCTTGGGAGGACCTGCCCAACAGGGGCTCAGTGCATTGTGGGGGCAGGAGTAGCAGCACCCCAGGACTTTGGGGGAACGTTCCATCTCTGCCCTTCAGCAGACTGAGCGCAGAGCCCTATGGTCCAGGAAGGCTTCCAGAAGTGTGATGGCTGGGGGAACGTTCCAGGCTGGGGGTGGGTGCAGTGCAAGCAGAGGGCAGACTGCGAGGAGGGAGTGACCGTCCTTCCTGCTCTCAGGGACCTGCTGGGGCAGGAGCCCCAGGAGAAACTGGAGATCCGCCTGTGTCCTGACGGCAGCGGGCAGCTGTACGTGCCAGGGCTGACGGAGTTCCAGGTGCAGAGCGTGGAGGACATCAACAAGGTGTGGGGCTGCGGGGGCCGGGGGTGGGGAAAGGCTGGGGAGACCCTGCCCACAGCAGAGCTGCCCCGGAGGACAGGATGGGGGTCGGATGCAGGTTCTGCCAGGTCCCCAGGCCTCTCTGAGCCTGTTTCCTCCCTTGGACGAGGCAAAGGGTGCCGCCCCCTCACAGGGGTACTCGGGGACGGTTGGTCCTGAAGACCCCACTCCAAACCCTGTGCCTCACTCTGCCCTCCCCGGGCCCCAGGTGTTCGAGTTCGGCCACACCAACCGCACCACGGAGTTCACCAACCTGAACGAGCACAGCTCGCGCTCGCATGCCCTGCTTATTGTGACGGTGCACGGCGTGGACGGCAGCACCGGTCTCCGCACCACGGGTGAGTGAGGGCCCCAGCCACCTGGCCTGAGCCCCCCCCCCCCGGTCCCCCTCCCGGCCTTTCCCGGGGCAGCCTTGACCTGCCCAGCACCCTCCCCGCAGGGAAGCTGAACCTGGTGGACTTGGCCGGCTCAGAGCGCGTGGGCAAGTCGGGGGCTGAGGGCAGCCGCCTGCGGGAGGCACAGCACATCAACAAGTCGCTGTCGGCCCTGGGGGACGTCATTGCTGCCCTGCGTTCCCGCCAGGGCCACGTGCCCTTCCGCAACTCCAAGCTCACCTACCTGCTGCAGGACTCGCTCAGCGGGGACAGCAAGACCCTCATGGTGGTGCAGGTGAGGGGCCCAGGCGGGTCGGATGGCATGACCATTAGCGTGTAGGGGCTTAACCAGCTCCAAGAACAGGGACCCCCCCACCTTCCCCGGCGGCCCAGGTACCCTCCCAGGCTGTGCAGGGAAGAGCCTCCGGTCATCAGCAGCTCCGAAGTCAGTGACACGTGGCTCCCATCCCCCGCAGCCTCCCCACAGACCTGGCCACATGCACCGTGTGCCTGGCAAGTTCCTCCGTTTCTGCCACCGTGGTTGCCCTCCTGCTCCCCTCCCTCTCAGTCTTGTCCAGGGAGCCTTCTAGAGTCCCCTGGTTGTGGGCTCCCTTTGGTGCTCCTTCCAGTTCTGCGACGGCAGCTGCCCAGCTGGGTGGGGAGTGAGCTCTCATGTCCCCTAGGTGTCCCCCGTGGAGAAGAACACCAGTGAGACGCTCTATTCCCTCAAGTTTGCTGAGAGGGTGCGCTCCGTGGAGCTAGGCCCCGGGTCCCGCAGGGCAGAGCTCGTGTCCTGGTCCAGCCAGGAGCATCTAGAGGTATGGGGACCACCACAGGCCTGCCTCAGGCCAGTACTGGGTCATAGACATCCCGGTCATGGGCAGGAGGGAGGGTTTGGAGGGGAGGACAGTGTGGAATGGTGGAGGAGGGGAAGATACCAGAGGGGGTGGAGCCAGAACTTGAACCCAAACCCAGTAGCCTCTTTAGTCCAGGTGTTCTTTCTCGGCCTCAGAGGTACCTGTGGGGGTCATCAGCTGGTGGGAGGTGGGACGGGGGCGGGTGCAGGCTGGCACACAGGCGCTCAGTAGTAACTAGTTCACTTCTTTACGTATGTCTCACACCCTCCCCCCCCACGGTTATTGTACCATCATCATGTCCATCTTGCAGATGAGGAAACGTTTCAGGTGGCTGGGGAGGGGAAACGTGTGGGGTAGGGGGCAGACCCAGGGCAGCAGGCCCCGCCCACCTGCCCTTCTCTGCCCACAGTGGGAGCCAGCTTGCCAGACGCCACAGCCCTCAGCACGAGCCCACTCGGCCCCTGGCTCTGGGACCACTAGCCGCCCAGGGTCCATCAGGAGGAAGCTGCAGCCCTCGGGTGAGTTTTTAGGGAGTGGGCCAGGCTTTCCTTATCTGAATGGGCTTTTTCTTTTCTTTCCTTTTTTTTTTTTAAGTTTATAAAACTTCTCCAGAACCTGTTTCACAACCTTCCCTGGCCCTGGGAAGTAGCCAGGGCAGACAGTGCTGGGTCCAGCCCTTCGGGCTCCTAGCAGGGCTGCTGACATGAGGCCCAGGACACAATCCTCTGATCCTCTGAGGCTGGGCCGGTTGGGCTCATGCACGATACACCGTCCAAGGCAGGCCTTGGCTCCCGGGGGGTAGAAAGGACAAGGCTCACCTGTCCCAGATGAGGAGTGAGCCAGGCCACAGGACTAGAATACGGGGCTCCAGCCTCCAGCTTGGCCCACTCACAGAAGGGCCTGGTGAGTGTTTGAGTCTAAAGGGAGAGGGGGGCAGCAGGGTCCCGGGGGGTCCTGGCCCAAGGCGGGCCCACCGGTGAGATACCTGTTGCTTTGATTTCAGCCTGACGGCTGGGGCTGCAAAGTCTCCAGGTGAGTGTCGGGCCCGCAGCCCAGGGCTGCCCGCCCAGCCGCCTGGCCGCCTCGGGTTGCAGGGCTGTGCCGGGAAGCTGGCTGCTCAGGGCGGGGTCTGGGGTCTGCTGCCTGCTGCCTGTGTGCTTCTGCAGCTCCCTCCTGCTCTGGGACAGAGGCTGACAGTCCTGGTGCTGACGAACCCTCCCCCTCCTGCAGGGAAGTCGAGGCCGTTGCCTGTGTGATGGACATGCCCACTCTGCCGGACGAGGGACTGGGTCCTGATGCCTGCCTGGCCTGTTCCTGCTGCAGCGCCTGGAGCCCACAAGGCAGAGGCCAGAGTGGAGGCTCCTCGTTCGCCCGTCTCCCCTCAGAGATAAGAAACACGCTCAGAAGGAAAGGGTGTCTCGGCTGTGGCTCTGGGCGCAGGTGGCATGGGCTGGCCCAGCCCTCCCCACCCTGCAGGGCCCCTCCCTAGTGGGTGGGCTGAGGAGCCCCCAGAAGGCACAGGAACGGTGGGAACTGGGCGGTTGGTGGGCGGCCCTGCGCCACTCTTCCCTGGCTCCCAGGGAGGAGAGTGTCTCACTGGGCGTGTATATAGTGTTCCTAGGTGTACACAGGAGCACGGCCCTCGCCGCCGCGGGCCGGGCTGTATTTATGGCCGGCAGGAGGCCAGTGGGTGGGGATCTTGCTGCTCCCCCTCATGTGCCTGGCACCAGGCTATCGCCTTGCCCACTGGCCTCTTGACATTTTCCTCCCTCTGAAATCCTATTTAAGAACTTTTGGAAGCTTAGGCATTTTTACTTATTAAAATAACCTTTTTACACAAGCATCGTCTGGAAGAGTTGGTCTCGTGAACCTCCAGTCAGGTCGCAGGGGGCAAGCAGGGCACTGGCACGTGCCATTGGCTCCCCACTGCTGGCTGGTCACCAAGTCAGGATCATGTTTTTCTGAACATTCCTGACTAGGAGGGGCCCCCTCCCCCCACCCTTATCATGACTGTGACCCATACAACAGTGCTGTCACCTCCATCTTATAGATGGGAAACTCAAGCTCTCCACAGGCTTGCCAAAAACCCAGCCGGAGTGGGCCCCACTCCACCGCCTGCCCTGGCCTTGCCCCCTTAAGTGAACTGGCCACAGGTAAGTGCTGCACCCCTCCTCCCTCTGCCTCTGCGGACAGCACCCCACCCACCAGGGCAGTGCCACCACGGGGGTTGTGCTGTCCTGCACCCGGTCCCAACCTTGGGAAAACATGGGCAGGGCTCAGTGAGGCCCTCCCACCAAACTGGGGTGGCATCTGCCTCAGGAGCATAAGGGACGACCACTGGGTCAGGGGAGCTGTTCCGGCCAGCCAGCACTGGGGGCTCCTGCAGGGAGTGAAAGCTGTTTGGAGGACGGGGCAGCTGCCCTTCCGGTCCTATCCCTGGAGGCCTCCTGGAGGGATGCGGGAGGGTGGTGGGCCCTGGGTCAGCCTAGCGGTGGCCATACCTGCAAGGCTGGGGTCCTGGCCCCCTGCAGTGTACACCTGCTGGCCCTGGAGGCATCCACGGGACAGTGGGAGTGTGGCTGAGACAGGGGATGAGCTGATGAGCCCACTCCTCACCTGTTTCTCCTAGCCGTGAAAGGGGGAGTTGCTGGGTCCCTCTTCTCCCCAGAACAAGTCTGAACTTACCCCTTCCCGCCGGCCCATCGCTCTGCTGCCCCCTGCTGGCCACGCTGCCTGGTGCACCGCCTCTGGGTCTTGGAGAAGGCGTGGTCTCATCTCTGAAGAGCCAGGCAGGCAATATGGGGCCCCGGAGAGCCTTGTGGCCAGAGGCTGCACCTCCCAGCAAGGAAAGCAGGGAATAGTTACAAATTTAATAAAATTCACTTTATAAATTACAGCAGCAGCCCCAGGGCTCGGTTCGCTGCCCCAGGAAGCAGGAGTCGGACAAAGCTGGGCAGCTGTTGCTGGAGAGAAGTTGTCAGAGTTTAGGGCTGCGGAGGTGGCCAATGGGCCAGCGCCACCGCCTCTAGGATGACCGCAGGCAGCAGTGGGGGCCGGGCAGAGGCTCATGGGCCGGTGGGCGCACAGGGAACAGGAGTGGGGGGCCGAGGCCAGGCCTGAGGGTGCCACCACCCTCTGGGCTCCTCAGTCCAAACTGGCCATGAGCAGGTGCAGCTCGCGGAAGGCACTGCCGTGGCGGCCGCTCAAGCCCGACTTGCTCTTGACGAGGCCACTGATGCTCCTGAGCTGCTTGTAGCAGACCCGGCACTTGTGCAGCCTGCGGGCAGAGGGGCCACGCTTAAGGTGGCTGGCCGGCACGGTCACCGTTAGCCCCACCCGATCCCGGAGCCCTTCCTGTACGAATCGCTCCGGCCCTCCTCCCGGAGGAAGGCTGAGGCCCAGAGTGCGGGACCCACTGAGGCTGGGCCAGGGCAGAGCCAGGCCATGGGGGAACCAAGGCTCTGGCAACCCTACCCCGTGCCCTGAGCCACCGTCTCAGGCACAATGACCTCTATAAGCTGTTTCAGCAGGGCCGCCAACAAGCAGGCTGGGCCCCCAGGCCTGTGCTCTCGCTTGACGTGGCACCCCTGCCACACACGCCGCTGGCTCCTCACCTCTCCTCCCGGCTGATGTCCACACCCATGGTGGGCGGGGCCGCCAGCATGTCTGTGATCAGGGGCAGAAACCGCTGCAGGATCAGCTTGAGAGAGGTGCAGCCCGTCTGGACATAGCTTCAGAGGCAGAGGGATAGATGGAGTCACAAATAGACAGAGAGCAAGGTACACAGAGACAAAGGGGGCAGAAACAGGATCAGAGAGGCAGCATGGGCTCGTTTTCACTCTGTCCTCTCTAATTTGGAGGGCCCAGCAATGCTGCACGGCCACCTCACAAGGGCACCGGCCCTGGGGGTCTTTCCCATGGTCCCTCCCTGCTGGGAGGCAGGTGCGGCTTCCCCACCCGTACCTCTCATACTTGCTCTGCAGAAGCTTCTCGATCTGTGGCAGGACGGTGGTGCATAGGTCCAGCTTCCACAGGGAGCTGGGGAGAGGGCCAGGGACACGTGCCCTCAGTGCCCGGCCCTGTCCACTTCCCCCACCGCCCCCCCCCCTCCGCCACAGCCACTTACGCTTTCTGGTTGACAATGTTAAGGAGGTCCACGACCACGGACAGGTCATTGATGGCCACGGCCGAGTCCACCGACGTCTGTGCAAACAGAGCACCCGTCAGAGGGGACCGGGGACTGAGTGGCCCTGCCTGGGTGTGGCGTGATGATGGGATTTACTGCGGGCTGTTCATAAGACTGCTCGGCGTGGTGACAGGGGCCGCCTAGCTCCCCCTGTGCCCCTTGGGCGGCCCTCTTCTCAACCCCAAACCCGGGCAGAGGTGGCACTTGCCTTGATGTCACCTGTGGTCCACACGGCCCGCACGGTGTCCAGGTTCTTGTGGCGGCTGGTGAGCACGACACACATGGTGTCATGGCCTTTGCGGATCTGTGACATGGCATCCTCGTCGACCAGCTCCGCCTGCTGGGGGATCTTCACGGCCTGCATGGGATGGGTGCCCTGATGCTGGCAGCCAAGTTCTGCCCTCACCCCACGGGCCTCCACCCGCCCTCAGCCTGGGCCCCCCACTCACAGGCAGGAAGTCAGAGGCCTTCAGTCCGATGGGCTCGTTCCGGGTGGCAGGGATGATGGCAGACTCGGCCTTGGGTGCAGGGGTGGAAGTGACGACTGGGGGCCGGGACAGGACCTCGAGCTGGAGGGGTCTGGGGCTCAGCAGGTGGCCAGCCCAAGGCCTCTTCTCCCTCCCTCCCTCTCAGCCCCCCTCCCCGGCAAGGGCCGCCCCAGCGCTGATTCAGGACTCCAGCCCCTCTCTGAGCCCCACACCCTGCCCACTCCACCTGGACATACTTTTGGCACCGGGAACTGCACGTCCATGGCTGGGCTGGGCTTTGCTGCCTCCTTGGCTGTGGCCACGTCTGGAGGCAGAAGGAAAAGATCAGTGGGTCAGGTCAGGCCAGGAGAAGGGACGGGCGGGCAGAAGGCAGGGCTTGGGCTGGGGCTGTGGGCGGCACCTCTAACGGGAGGCCTGGGGGCCGGAGATGGGCCTGTCCCCTCCCTTGCCACCCACTCAGCCACAGGGCTGGTAGAAAGCAGGCGCCAAGCACTGTGTGTGGACAGGACCCAGGGAGCTCCAGGGAGGGGCGCTCCTGTCGCCTCACTAGGAAAGGAGTGTTTTTGGGAGGGGGGCGGTGAGTGGATAGTGGATGGTGAGTGGGAGCGCGGGAGAGAGAGAGGCTCTTCAGGAACCCAGCCCGAGGGGCACGAGAAGATGGACCCTTGAGGAGAAAACAGGGGAGGGAGGGAGGGGCTGGAGGATGAGGGTGCCCCGCCCTGCCACCTTCTCCAATCGTAAGTGAGCAGAGCAGGTTTTCTCCCTTCTTAAGCCCTCCAGCAGCAAAACCCCAAGCCCCCAACCCAGGGCCTGCAGGGCCTGGCCTCCTGCTCCCGGACCCCAAGCCCCCGCTGTCCTCTCGGCTCCCTCCCACCTGAGGCTCTTCCCTCCTTGTCTCCTCACCTGGCCCCCAGGCCTGCCTGATGTGCCGCCTCCTCAGAGCCTCACGGCCCCCCATCTACACGGGCCCCAGAGCCTCTCACCACTCCCGGCTCCTTCCTACCCTGTGGCTGCCTACCGTTCGCCTTCCTCACTGGGTGTGGGCTCCTGACGGGGGCACCTACCTGCCTTTTCACGCTCAATCACCAGGGCCTGGCACAGGGCCTGGCACACAGCAGGTGCTTTGGGGGCGAGTGGAGGGAAAAGATCCAGTGGGAGAGAGACTGGAAACTGTGCTGTGGAAGGGGAGGACTAGGGAGCTGGGGACCCTGGGAGGCCAGGCTCTGCCCCCCGACTCACCATCCTCCGGGGGTGCTGGGAAGGGCTCACTTCTTCGGGGTGGCGTCCGACCTGTGGAGGTAGAGGGGGTTGGGGACTCATGTGGGTCAGCCCAGGGCTGCTGTCTGAGCCCTCAGGGCCCGGCCAGCCGGGGACCCTGGGCCCGTCAGGATGCGGCAGATGCAAGGTGGTTCCCAGGCGCGCGCACAGCTGCAGACTGACCCGTTCCCGGGCCCTGAACCCACAGGCTTGCCCCTTCCCGGCCCCTTGCCCCACTGGGCCTTCCTTTGCTTGGGGCAGGCCGAGCACTGAGCGGCTGCTGGGCCTCTGCTGGGGCCTAGAGGACCAGGGAACAGAGCCCGGGCCCAGACATGGGTTAGGAATTAAGCTAAAGGAATGCAGCAACATGGACGCCATCCCCAGAAAGGACCATCTGCCTCCCTTTCACAGAGGGGAACGCTGGGGCTCGGAGGGGAGGGCCCAGGCCTCACTGATGCTGTTCTTGGGCTGGAAGATCTCGTTGTAGTCCTCGGCGTTCTGGATCTCTGCCCGAGACTCCCGCTCATCCCGGTCATCCTCGCTGCTGGGGCTGCGGCGCTCGCTCTCTGAGTTCTGCTTCACCCTGGGGAGCAGGCCGGGCAGAAAGGAGGCGGGGGCCCCGGTGAGGCAGGGGCTGCGGGCCCGCCTCCTGCGCCCCCCAGCGCCCTCCGGGGCCCCGAGCACCCCACCTCTGAGGCTCGCTGCCGGTGGCGCCGGGCCGCTCGTAGATGCGCCGAAGCGGGGCGCTGGGGTGTGGCGGCTGCTGTGCCGGGGGCTGGCTGTCCTGCATGGGGTCCGGGGCTACCGTGCCCGTCCTGGTGACCCGCGTCAGGTCCACCACGTAAGAGGAGACGCTGCTCTGGGAGAAGGCCACGCCTATCTGCGGGAAGCGGCAGAGCTGGGGCGGGACCCTTCGCGGTGGTGCTGGGGGACGGGGGGACGGGGTGGGGGGTGGGCAGGACCCCCCGGGGCTGGGTGGGAGTTGGGGCCTGAGGGGGAGGCAGGCGAGCGGCCCAGCGGAAGGGTGCACGGTGGGCGGTGGCTCTCTCACCAGCTGGTCATTGCAGATGGCCAGGTCGGCCACCTTGCCCCAGTTGACGAGGACCACGTCAAAGCAGCGCTCGGGCTCCCAGCCGTAGACGCGCAGTGAGTCCTGGCAGCCACTATACAGGCAGCAGCCATCGGGGTTGAAGAGGACGCTCCTGGGCCAGGCGAGAGTGGGCCGTGGGTCAGGAGACACCGGAGAGGCTGCGGGGAGCCCAGGACGGGAGGGAGCGGAAGCGGAGATGGGAAAGGTCCACCTGCAGCCACACCCCACTGCCCGGGAGGAGGGCCCTGGCCCACTGCCCAGCCGCCCACCTACCTGACAGGCCCTGGCTCCCCTTCGATACAGCTCACCACCTGGAATTTCTCCAGATCCCAGAAACGAATGGTCCTGCAAAGGAAGTCAGGCTGTGCTGGGAAGCCAGTGCCACGTGTTGGCCTCCACATAGGCCAGTGGCCGGGGGAGCCCACTTCTCTCCAGACACCTGCCGCCCCAGGTCACGGCCATTCAGAGCAATGCCTGGGGCCATAGGCTGGCCCTGCACAGGCAGCGGGAGGGGACTCGGCACCTGGGAGGTGAATATGGGCCTTGGATCCAGACATACCATGAAGTCCCAGGACACTGGGGCCGGATCCAGACATACCATGAAGTCCCAGGACACTGGGGCCAGAGTTGGGAGAGAGGTGTGACCCGGGTCCCATCCCAGCTTGGCTGACAGTTAATTCAGCCTACCTGGGATCATATGACACCCTGGGACACAAAACCAGACTGGGGACAGACATATGCCAGAGGACAGGGACGTGAGGGACAGCAGTCACGGGCGACAAGCCCTGCTCCTCCTCACCTGTCAGAGCTGCCAGAAGCCAGGAGGTACTCGTTGGGGTGAAACTCCACCACGTTGACAGGCCCTGTGTGGCCGGGGAACTCGGACATCATCTTGCCAGCAGTCAGATCCCAGAGCTGGGGCAGGTCAGGGTGGAGGTCAGGGCCAGCCTGGCCCTCAGCTGCCCGCTCGCCCTCCAATCCAGCCCGAGCTCTTTATCCACGAACCACCTCCCACTCTGGACAGGCTCGGGATGTGCGAGCCTGATCAGGAGGGAGGTGAGGACCCAACCTGAGTGTGATCAGCAGACCCCAGTCCCCAGCCCTGGGCCCGGGTCAGGCCGGGAGCTACCTTCACCGTGTGGTCATCTGCGGCCGATGCCAGCCACTTCCCGTCGGGGCTGAACCGGAGACACCGCACGGCCTGGCTGTGCCCCTGAGGGGAGGACAGAGCGTGAGCACCCGAGGGGCCTGGGCCCAGCGGACTTCTCTCCCCACCACCCACTCCTCCCTGCCCTCCATAAGCAGTGCTTCCTGGGAGCAGGCAAGGAGGGGACTGACAGCCACATGTGGGAGATGTCACAGAGGGACACTTCTCCACATGCGGTCACAGACCCCCAGTCCTGCAGGACGCTCCAGGAAATAACACTGCGTGGTCTGATAGTTTGGGAAGCAATGTGTCTTGTGTCTCTTTTTGGAGAGTTAAATGCCTCCTCTTAATGTCAAAGGGTCTAGAAACCCCCCAAAATAATTATTAAACCCAGTCCTTCCAAACTCACATGAACAGGAACCCCCTTCACTTAATGACTCCTGTTAGCGGCCTGCAAACCGTGGAGCACAGTTCGGTAAACACAGCTCTGCGGGGAGTCACGGAAAGCCGGGGGTCCAGGGAGACCACCCACCGCACTCCTGCTCTGCTCCAGATGCATGTTTCTCATCTGGACTCTTGTTTCTCACGTTCTCACCCAGGTTGGACAACAGTCCCCTCCAGCCCCTGCCAGGGTCTGGGCACCACCCCATGCTCCGCGCCTGCAAGGTGCTTGTGGAATGACAGACAGAGGGTGCCTTGCTTACCCTGTATCGGAACACACAGCCTTTCCTCCTGATGTCCCAGAGCTGTGAGCAGAGGAGCAGAGGGGGGCAGGGTCAGGACAGGTCACAACCAAGGTGGGCTGGGCTGGGGAGGCCTAGCCAAGCTAAGTCCTGGAGCCTGGGTCGGAGGGCAACATGTGGCCATGAGCAGAGAGGGGCTCTGGGCACCTCCAGGTCATTACACCTCCAAGTGACAGGGGTCTGGAAACTGCTCACTAAAGCTGGGCATCCCGAGCAGAAATGTCTGGCAAACGCTTCCACATCGCTGCCCCGGGAGGGCACGGATGCTGCCACACAGGGGGAAGATGTCCCCCGAAGAGCCGAAGCCCGCCCCGCCACCCGAGACGGGACACACCATCCCAGTCCCGCTGCTTGGCCCAGTGGGAGAGCCAGGGTGCAGAGTGGTGGCTCACCTTGATGTTTGTGTCCTGGGAACCCGAGGCCACAAACTCGCCATACGGGTGGAAATCCAGGCTGCAGATGTTGGCTTTGTGTCCCATAAGTGTGCGAAGGACTAACAAGGAAGAGAGCAGAGACAATGGCATGAGAGGCAAACAGGATGGCTGGTGGAGCGAGGGCTGTTGTGTTCGTTTGTGTGTGTGCTTTCATACTGACTGCACAGAAAAACACAACAGTATCACAGACTTTCAAAACAAGGAGAAAAATCAACCAGAGTCCTACCACCCTAACAACTAACTTTCCTATTTTCCTCTCAAGAGATGCCAGCCATTTCTGCCATTACCCGAGCCCTCAGAAAACTCCCTGCAAGCTCCCCGCAGCTTGCACCTCTGGGCTTGTCCCAGCATGCTCTCATGAGAGTGAAGCCCCAGAGTCAGCAGAGCCAGGTAACTACTGTACTTGGCTCAGGCCCTGTGGATGTGGACGTGGAGCTTATGGTCTGCCAGGCATCCCACCACACCCGAGACAGTGCAAGGAGAGAGATGCAGGAGAGGTCCAAGCTGGGGGAGAAGCTGCTAGGTTGAAAAGAGAAATCCAGGGGGGCTTTTTGGAGGCGGTGGTCGTTGAACAGGATGTTAGTGGGTGGCAGATGAGGGAGGCTGCAGGCAAACCTTGCGTTTCTGTCTCAGCGTGTTCTCCGGTACCACTCAAGTTTGCCTCTTCTCTCTGGCGTCATGTGTCTTGCTTTTTATAAGATTTATAATTCCGCTGTTTGAATGAAACCGTCCACCCCAGGAGTGCTGGTGCCAAGGGGTGTGGCAGTCCAGCCATCCTTAGGTTTGTGCCAAGGTGAAACAGGCTGGCTTGTGAGGTGGTGAGCTGTCTGTTTGGAGGAGGTGTTCAAGCAGACCCCAGATGTAATGCTTTAAGGACAAGATGCAACCGCACCAAAACCTGAGCAGCTGCCCTCCTCACTCTCTGTAGTTGTCTCGGGGGCTCAGCATTGCCTGGCTGGCCAAGGGGACTTCGGGCACATGCTGCCCAGTCCAGGTCCTGGAGGGAGGAGACTCGTCTGGCTCCTGCCCCAGTCCACACCACCCCCGCCAGCCCACCTGCTTTGCATCCCACAAGCCAGGCTTCCAAAATCCTGGCCCGCCCTGAGAGGATGTGGCAGGTTCACGTTCATGAAGCATATGCCTTCCTGTGGATCCTGAGCTGAGCCACCCTCGCCCTCTGGCTGCTCTGTGGAAAGCAGGCAGGAACACATTCTTCCGGCGTGATTTCTGCCCTTGGTCTTCTGTCCCAGGAGGGCTCTCGGCAGGCCTCCTGAGGCCGGACTTGGTCACAGGATCCAGGAGCTGCAGAGTGGAGGGGTCTCCGGGGTCTGTCTGCCCCACATGGGAATCTCTAAACCCTTCCAGCCGAGTAGCTGAACCCTCCAGTGATGGGCAACTGATGTGACAGTAAGGCAGCCCTTTAAGAACCCCTTCCTGCATGTGGGGTGCCAGTTTGCCTCTGTATCATTTCCATTCACACTGTGGTGGGTTGGGGGTGGAGGTGGGCCTGAGGTCTTAGCTCTTCCTGCCGAGGATGCTACGGGCAAGTTTCTCTTCCATCGCTGAACCCCCCGCAAATGGCAGGGCGGACAACACTGGGATGGGAGTCTTGACACCAGGATTTGAGTCCCAGATTCCGCCACCCCCAGCCACAGAGGCTTTATCAAGTTCAGGGCCCTCCCTGAGCCTCAGTTTGTCCATCTGTCATATAAGGAGACAGTGCCAACCTGGCTTTGCATCAGAACCACCTAGAAGCTTAAGAAAGCCAGAGTCTGGGCCCATCCCACTACTGAGTCAGGCTCTCCCGGAGTGGGGTCTGGGCTGTGTAACAAGCTCCTTGTAGAGCAGCCAGCTCTGGGAGTCCAGGGCTCAGGAATTCCAGAGGTCTTCAGTTTCCGTTCTTTGCCCACCTCAAGAAATTCCTCACATTCCCTTACGCATGAAAGTCATGGCTGAGAAATCACGGCCCTTGGCTTCTCTTTTTCCTTTGCTCCTCAGTGAATGAATGGCTGGTGCCCTCCACTGGGATCTGCGTCCAGGCAGAGGCTTCCCAGGAAATGAACTGCCTTCTGCCCGAGCCTTTCTGCTTTCTCAGCTGGAGCCCAGCCAGCCCAGGCTTGCTCCTCCCTGGCCCCTTGTCCAGCGATGCCCCCGCACTGTGGGTCCTGTGTGTGGCCAGGCAGTGGGACCGCATGCTGAGATGCTAAGCACTCAGCCCCTGTTTATTATCTCAGAGGGCCTGGGGCTCTGTCTGTTTATTTATTTATGGCTGCATCAGGTCTTAGTTGCAGCACGCAGGCTCTCTAGCTGTGGCACGTGGGCTCCAGAGTGCGCAGGCTCAGAAGTTGCGGCGCGCAGGCTTAGTTACCCGACCAACCAGAGATTGATTCCGTGTCCCCTGCATTGGAAGGCGGATTCTTAACCACTGGACCAGCAGGGAAGTCCCGGGGTTCTGTCTTTCTTAAACAGCCTGTCACTGGGTGGGCCAGCACCACCCAAGAGGCTCAGGTTGAGGTCATTTCTTGAGGATCACCTATACAAGAGCAGAATGAACCCAGCCACCAGGCATGCATGGCCAATGGCCGCCGTCCTGCAGCAGAGGTAGAGCAAGCTCCAGAGTAGAGGCCTGGAATGACCTCCAAGTCTCAGCCAGGCAAGGGGGGCATCTCTTCTGCAAGAGGCAGACTTGGCAAAATCCATGTCACCCTTTCCTCTCCCCTCCTTCAGGTAGGGGATGGCCTCCCGCCTGGCATGCTGGAAGGTCCAGACTAGAGGTTGGCAAAAAGCAGGGAGCAAACAGGTTTTACTTGGACCTCTGAGTGTCAGCCTGCAGAGTGTTCTGAAAAATATGGTTTTTTTTTTAAATTAATTGACTTATTAAGTTATCTATTTTTGGCTGTGTTGGGTCTTTGCTGCTGCATGCGGGCTTTCTCTAGTTGTGGCGAGCGGGGGCTGCTCTGTTGCGGTGTGTGAGCTTCTCCTTGCGGTGGCTTCTCTTGTTGCGGAGCACGGGCTCTAGTGTGCAGGCTTCAGTAGTTGTGGCGCACGGACTTCAGTAGTTGTGGCACACGGGTTCAGTAGTTGTGGCTCGCAGGCTCTAGAGCGCAGGCTCAGTAGTTGTGGTGCACGGGCTTAGTTGCTCTGTGGCATGTGGGATCTTCCCGGACCAGGGCTCGAACTTGTGTCCGCTGCACTGGCAGGCGGATTCTTAACCACTGTGCCACCAGGGAAGCCCTTGAAAAATATGTTGAATTAGCTGTCAACCTTCAGAAATGGGTGGATTCCACATAAATGTCCAGATTCCCAGCTTCACTTGAAAAATCTGTACAGCTGGCAACACTGTGCCCAGACTGCTGTGTGGCAACAGCCAGCAAGGCTGAGAGGCAGCCCCCCTTCCAGGGAAGGCAGGACTCCCCAGTTGGCCCAGAACTGAGGGCATGAGTTTATAGACCAAAAGATCCCAGTGAGGATCCAGCATAGGGATGAGAATAGGCCCACCAAGGCCTAGTCTATGAAACCTGAGGACACTGGGACGAAGATCCTACAAACCTGTGAAGAGAGAGAGGCAGAAGGAGGAAAGAAGCAGGTCCCATGAGAGGGATCTGGGATGAGACAGCACTGACCTCCCCACAGCAACCCTGGAACCTAAAAGGCAACGGAGCTGCACCTTCACAATTCGGAGGGAAAAGTATTCCCAACCTAGAATTCTATACTCCAACTCTTAGAAATAAAAGGGGGGTGGTTTTAGAATAAAGTAATTTTCAGGGACTTCCCTGGTGGGTAAGTGGTTAAGAATTCATCTGCCAATGCAGGGGACATGGGTTTGAGCCCTGGTCCGGGAAGATCCCACATGCCACGGAGCAACTAAGCCCGTGCGTCACAACTACTAAGCCTGCGCTCTAGAGCCCGTGAGCCACAACTACTGAGCCCACATGCCACAACTACTGAAGCCCATGCACTACAGCCACTGAAGTCCACGTGCCTAGAGCCTGTGCTCTGCAACAAGAGAAGCCACCGCAAGGAGAAGCCTGCGCACTGCAACGAAGAGTAGCCCTTGCTCGCCGCAACTAGAGAAAGCCCACACGCAGCAAGGAAGATCCAACGCAGCCAAAAATAAAATAAGTAAATTTATAAAAAAGAAAAGAATAAAGTCATTTTCAGCCTCTAAAACTGTGCTTGCAGTGTACCCTTTCACAGTAAGCTATGAAAGAATGTGCCGCACCTAAAAGAGTGGGGGAACCAAGAAAAGTGACAACGTGGGACCTGGTGTGGCAGAGTCGGAGAGAGTTCCCCGGGGAGGAGACAAGGGCCCCAGGATGGCAGCTGGGCTGCAGGCCTGGGAGCTCCCAGGCCACTAGGACCTGGGGACAGAGGCTCTGGGAAGAGACACCTCAATGATGGGATGGGTTTGGGGGTAAACTCAAGGAGGAGGCTTACTCTTCTGGCAGATAAGTTGGGGCTGGATTAGTAACAAAGACACAGAAAACATGCAGATGAAAAAAAGATAGAACAACTATTAATTCCAGGGAAACAAAATTATCAAAAGAAAAGAAATGCAAGCAGCTCTGAATAATATCTATAGGTCCTGATAATATAAACACTGAGTATTTAAAAGGTGATTCAGGGAGGATGGGGGGGAAATGTTGTGAGTGACAGAGCTGGGGTAGCACTGAGAGCTCAATTCTCCTTTTCTGTAGGAGGATGGCACAGCTAATGTATGAAGTGTTTTTAAAAAGAAAAGAAACTGCAGTATATCCACATTGCTTGGAAAAGCGGAGGCGATTAGCACTCACCAGGTGCAAGGACAGAAGGCTGAGGCCCCTGGAGTGAGGCAAGGCTTCCTCTTTCCATTGTGACCATTTGTGAACTACCAGCATTTGCCTTTTTAGACTATGCATAACTTCTATAAAGATGAAAACTAAATTAAAACAAACAAAGCACAAGGAAACAGAAAGTCTGGCCACCCAGGCCCCATTCCTGCAGGCAACAGTTAGCTGGAGCTGAGTGAGGACCCCCGGGAGCGGGGCACACACCCCGGTTCTCCGCACACAGCCCCTTCACTCATTTACGAGTCCTGCGCGGTCCCTGGTGGCACTTGATGTCATTCCAGGTTCTGAATCCACAGACACCCACCCACCCATGCACACATCTGTCCATCATTCCGACATTTACAGAACGCCCCCTCAGTGGCAGCACTCAGAAAGCAACGCACGTCACTGCTGCCAGGTCAACAGGGGTGGGGAGTCGCCACACTGTCTGGTCAGTGCCCCCAGGAGAAAAGCACCAAACCTAGTCAGGACAGGCTTCCTGGAGGAAGCGGCTGGACAGCAAAGCTGAGGACAAGCACGACTGCAGGTGTGTGTGGGGGGAAGGCAAGTGCGGACACCTACTTTTGGCAGCTTCCAGGTCCCAGACGCGGATGGAGCCCGACTGGGAACCGGCCACAATGAGCTCCTCAGGGGTGTTGAGACGTACGCTCTCCACTGGGGACGTGTGACCCGTCAGGCTCTGTGAAGAGAGGGTGGCAGCTTCAGCACTCTGCATGAACAGACCCCCAGCTGTGGCCCTAAAATCTGGGTCCCTGGGAGGCATGTCAAGCCGGGATGCTGTGCTAGACCGAGCCACCCCCAGGCCTCTCGGCTCCCAGGGCTAAAAGTGGGCCAGACCCCAGTCATGCTCCACCCATCACCCCTGTGCTCCTGACATGAACATCACCTGCAGAAGTGGCCCTGGGCCCCTTGGAGGGGGGCAGCTGACCTTTTAGTCTAAAGTCCAAAGCATCGCCCACCTGGGCTGTGCTCCCATCTCCACTCTCTGCCCGGCCCAGCCCTCAGGAGGGGAAACCACGGCAGAACTGAGGCCTGGCTCGTCAGCGGCACACACCTCGCCCCTCTGGAATGCGTGGATCCCCAGGGGCGGCCCCCTCTGGAGGACGCAGCCATGTTCTCAGGCAGGGGCTCTGGAACCCAGGGGACCTGGGAGTGACTCTGCTGGGAGACTCAGAGGCTCCCCCCAATTCAGACCAGGCCAGAGCTGGGCAGGGCTGAGCCCAGGGATGGGGGCGGGAGGTGCTGGAACTTCCAGCTTTCTGGAGAGGAGGCTGGAATCTTAAATCCGTGGTGTCTGTCACTCCCCGTACAGCACTGGCCACCAAACGCACAGTGGTGATGCCATCAGCGTTTGCTAAGACCATGTTCCCATGGGAACTGGGGACAGTAGGGGAAAACTGCTCCTCAGCAGAACGACCCAAAGGCCAGACAGTTACAAGCAGCTTGCCCGACTCCCCAGTATCACCAGCAGGAGTATAAATGGGTAGAAACTACATGGAGGGTGATTAGGCAAAAATCTATCCACATTTAGAAATGCACATTCCCTGCACACCAGCCACTCCACCTTGGGGCTTACCCCACACACGCAACACACGTGAAACAACACAGACCCGAGGTCATTCTTTGCCGTGAATCTGACAAGAGACTGGAAACAATATATATGCCCACCACAGGAAACTGGTTAGATGAGCTGTGGCCACCCATGCAATGGAATAGCATTCAGCCACAAGGATGAACGAGGCACCCTCTGAATGTGAGAAAGACTAATCTCCAGGACGCTCTTAGGTGAGAAAAGGTGGAGGACAGTATATGTCGTTCGATAGCATTTGTGCAAACTAAGAAGGGGAAGGGGACCAGGCATACACATTTGCTTGCAAATGTATAAAACAATCCTGGAAGGACACAGAGGCATCGGGAGCCACGGCTGTCTCCAGGGAGGAATGTGTGGGTCAGGGAGCTATACAAGTTCACTCACAGTCAAAACCACACAGAAATGCAAAGACTGCCTGCAGAGGTGGTAGCATGTGTATACACCTGAGGTGAGAAAGAACCTGGTGAGTTTGAGGCACTGAGAGGCCTGCTCTGTGGCGAGTGAGGGGATGAGGCCTGCTGGGGGCCTGCGAGCGGCACCTGGTGTAAGCGGCTTAGTCTAGAGGCCAGACCCCATGCTGTCCACTGTGCTGTTCTGAGGGCGAGAGCATGGGGGTCACTTCATGTCCATTTTTTGTCAGCCTCTGTTGATTCTTTTTCAATTGGTGTATGTTACTTTGGCATTTCAGAGAGGGGAAACACATTTGAACCCCCAAAGCAAAGTGAAGCAAAACACTTTCAGTTCTGTCCTTAACCTTGGCCGTGGTTCGGGTCAGATCTCAGCTGTCCACTGGACCTCACAAGAACACTGAGCTGATTAAGTGTCTGCTAATAAATATCACCTCCCAGGATTTCCCTGGTGGCGCAGTGGATAAGACTCTGCACTCCCGCACTCCCAATGCAGGGGGCCGGGGTTTGATCCCTGGTCAGGGAACTAGATCCCACATGCATGCCACAACTAAGGAGCCCGCGTGCCACCACTAAGGAGCTGCAACTAAGGAGCCTGCGTGCTGCAACGAAGGAACTGGTGAGTTGCAACTACGAAGCCCGACTGCTGCAGCTAAGACCCCATGCAACCAAATAAGTAAATAAATAAATATCACCTCCCGCCCGCTTTTTATCTTTATCTTTACTTGGCCAAGAGTCAAAAGACTGATACTGCCCTGTGCTGCAAGGTTGTGGCGGGAGAGGGCGGGCTTCTGTGCTGCTGGTGAGAATGTAAATTGATTTCCAGAGGGCAGTTTGGCAATATGTTTTGAGAGCTTTTTAAAACATGCCACACCCACAGATTCAATGCGAAGTCGCAGATCTGCTCAAAGATTTAGGGAGAGGAGGATGTTCCCCGCTGCAGCTGAGCAGAGCCAAAAAACTGGCAATGACTTCCACGCTGGGAACCAGGCGTGGCCAAGCTCATCCCTACGATGAAATACTGCGAAGCTTTTAGAAATCACATCGTAAAAGGATATTTGTTGACACAGGAAAATGCTGACGATGTTGTTATTTTTTAAAAAAAAACAGGCTACAGAAGAGTAAGATAGTGTTCTGGAAACATACTGTTATACGTTTCCGTGTGTGTACACATAGGCGTGTTTGCATGTGTGCATGTGTACATACAGGTACAAGTCTGCGCACACATGCATGCGTACCTAGAAGGGCACAGACCAAAATACCAAATGTAATGGTCTTTAGATCATCAAACTATATGTGATTCATTTTTGTTATTTTTTTCCCTCCTTTACACTTTCCTGTATTGGAAAACAGTTTTTGGCATTGAATATAGTTGTGTACAGGGAGAGAGTGCCACTGAAATGGAGCAGGACCCTGTGGGGCCTTCCTAGGACAGACACACCTCCCCGCATGTCCTCTGCCTGCCTTTTGTCTGTAGAGAAACTTCTGTCAAAGGATAAATTTAATCAGAGAAGTGAGGAAAATGCAGAAGCAGCAAGGAAAGCAGTCAAACAAGACCAAATAATAATAGCTTAGTCATTCCACAAAGTCAAGGACCTTTAGTTCCTCTTCAAGGGCTATGGATAATAATCTGAACCATATCTTTTGAGCTTTTTTGTAGATACTGAAACTCCCACCAGGTGAAAAAGTTGACTACATGACGACCAGACTATAGCCATGACATAAGCTGCTTCCACGAACTGGCCTCAAAGAAATGGGACCAAACAGGCCCCGGTACTAAAGATGCTGCTGATCTGACCACTGCGTGACCGATTTCAAGATGACTGCCAGAGCTGGCGTGCTGCTCTGCATGGCACCCTCCCAGCACCTATATACCCCTGAAACTCTCCTTTATAAGTTCTTGCCCTCTGATCAACATGGGGGAAGTTGGCCATTAGATACATGTCTGCCTTCCCCCCAGTTGCCGGCCTCCTGAATAAAGCAACCTTACCTTTCAACCAACACTTGCCTCTCGAGTATTGGCTTCCAAGCTGCGAGCAGCCAGACCTAAGTTTGGTAACACTGGCAAAGAACCAGTCCTCTAATCAGCTCCAACCAGGGGCGCTCAGATCCTTTTTGTGGAATGAGGTGGGGAATGAATCAAAACAGCCGCACGTGTAACTGACAGGCAAGCGGATACGCCAGTGGGCAGGGGAGGCTCAAATTCGGGTCCGTGGGATTATTTTAGCCTTCTCACGCAGGCTCCCCAGGGTTCTGTCCCATGGCCAGGTGACCTCCCCCCCACCCCCATTCCTGAGGACAGGTCACTGTCCCAGCCATCAGGGTTGTCCTGGGCCTTCCTGAGCAGACAGCTGGGGAAGGCACTGATGTGCTGGGTTCCTGCAAAGCTGCCCACTCCCAGCCCCCAACCCTGGCCTGCCCACCCACCTCTCCCCAGCCCCACCTGCCGGCCGAAACTCACCATGATGCAGTTGGGCTTGTTGATGGACCACAGGTTGACGCGGCAGTCATCCCCGCCTGTGGCCAGCAGCCGGCCCGAGGCTTTGCCCAGCACCAGTGAGGACACGTTGCTGGCATGGGCCACGATCTCCTCTATACAGGAAAGAGCAGAGGGACAAGGCAGTCAGGGGCCTGACGGGCCACAGGGAGGAGGGCTAGGCCTTGCCCTGCTCGGCCACCAGCCCTGGCACCCGAAGCCCAGCGGGAGGGCTCTGCCCCCTGTGGCTCCCCTTTGGTGCCCAGACACCCCCATGAGCCGTGGGACGAGGCAGAGTTTGGGCCTGAGACAGAAATGACTATTTCTCAACTTCAGTCATTTCCATCCTTCCCTTAGGCCTCATGATTTTTTTCCTTTTTCTGTATAGCCACAGGTACTGTTATTGACTTACTATGCTCAATTTTTAAAACTGACTTGCTATTTTTATTTAGCTGTGTCGTTTAAGTAATAATATGCATGAAATTTTAAGCTTGATATGTTCATTCTATTTCTTCTATGACACAAAAAGAAAAATGAAAACAATTATTAAAATAAAAAATATTGACCCATGTAACCACCTAAGCGTCTCAGCCGCCACCTGGTGTTCCTGCTTTGGGGAACACACTTTCAGAACCGTGCAGGTCAACCACAGACGAGCTGACCCCAGGTGAGCTCAGCCAGGGCTTCAGTCCGCAGCTTCAGAATCATGGACTGGGTTCTGGTCTGAGCTCTGCTATTGCAAGCTGTGTGGCCTTAGACAAGTTGCTCACCCTCTCTGAGTGCTGGGTTCCTCGTCGGGTAAATGGGGATAATAACAGTGCTTGACTCACTGGGCTACTGAGGGTTCAGTGAGGACATGCCTGTGGGCTGCTGCAAGGGGCTGAGTGCTCGCGGCTGCTTGGCAGGCCGAGGACCAGACGCCATGGAGAGCAGGCACTGGGGCCCAGGAGGGTGGGTTGGGTGAGGAGGGAGCAGGACGCAGCCGACTGAGGGGTCTAGGTATGAGGGCCGACCGGACAGAGCGGGAGGCAAGGTCACTGTGGGTGGCCACGAGGGCCCCTGGCTTGGACTGGGGGGGGCAGCAGACATATGTCTCAGAGGACATTGCCAGGGCCTCCAGGGAACAAAACATGGGCAAAGAACCAAGAGGCAGCCCTGGCCTCCGAGCCAGGGCCTGAGTAGCTCCTGAGAACGCAGAGGGAAGAAACAGGTCTCCCCACACAGATGAGGGAAAACCCCAACGCGCTGATGCCCTGAGGCAGCTGCGAGGCCGGCGTGGGTGACTCTGAGGGAGAGGCCGGTGCGGCTGCCCTGCAGAGGCCCCTCCTGGGCACCTGCTCTGGCCTCCACCCTGCCTGGGGGTCTCTGTGGTGCCCACTTCAGATGGCAGGAAGGTTGGGAAGCTGGGCCCAGGAGGGATGCTTGCCAGGTGGCGTGGCTCACAGGGGCTGTCAGAGCTGCCCAGGGCACCAGGCTCCAGGCTCGACCTCACAGACAACACCCCACCTCAAGGCCCGGCTAGGCCAGCCCCAGCAGGGCGAGAGCTCCCAGCAGGCCCAAACCTGAGCCAGGGCCTTGGGGACCCCACCACTGGATTCGAGGAAGCTGGGCCTCTCTCTGGTCCGCACCTCAGCCAAGGAGCCTTCTGTCCTCTGGACACTGTAGGGACAGGTGCCTGGATGCTCTGGGGCTCTGCTCACAGACACTTATATGTTCAAGAGCTTCTGTTGGGCCAGACTGACAGCCCAACCCAGCTAGAGGGCAAACCACCTTCCCCCTGAGCACTTTGATCCCCAGCCTAGGGTCCTCTCCCCTTCCCTGAAGACACTCCCCACATGCACCGCCCTGTGTGTGTGACCCACCTAGAGGCCTGACTGCCCACCCCGGCTCTCACCCTTCCCAGGCAAAGTCCTGGCTGGCCCCCACTGCACTGGGCCTCCTGGGCACACTGCCACCCCTCTCTGCACCTCAGGACTACTGCCCCCAGAGACAGCCATTAATGCATGATATAAATGTTTCCTGGGTAACTGCTCTAGGCCGGGTGCTAAGAGACAGTGGGTAGAGACAGTGATAAGGTTCTTGTCTTCACACTCCAGCCTGATCAGGTGGTCCCTGAAACAGGGCATCCAGCCTGAAGAACCACAGACTTTAGGGTGAGAAGAATTTCAAGGTTGGGCCCTTCTAGAAGGGCTCAGACCACTCCCCTGCAAGCAGCCTGAGCAGGGGGTGATTGGAGCCCCTGGAGGGACCGGGGGTGGGGTGGGGAAAGGGGGGCACGCCTCAGGCACCAGGCATAGGCCTCGGCATAGGGCACTGGCCCAAGAGCTCCCACTCTGGCCTGAAGGACAGCATCCAGCAATGGTCCAGGCCTGGGTACTGAACTTAAATGTACAAACAAATAAAAACAAATAAAAATCCTCAGCAGGCCAGGTTGATGGCTGCTGCTCTACCCTGTGGCACAGGCCCATGCTAGTTTCCCAAGCTCAGGTGGCACAACCTGGACCCCACATCCCAGCCAGAGCTGGGGGAACACTGCATTCTGGCCAGAGGCACTGAGCACCTGCACCCCAAACAGAAGACGCAAAGAACTAGGTTTCAACGACCTCACACTGGCCAAGCACGTTCTGATCCTCCCCAGACTCCAGAGCCACAAGGAGCCAGAGGTCATTTGGGCTTGGGCTCTCAAACAGTTTATACCCATGGAAACTGCTGTGCACATGAAATTGTCAGCAGATGCCCAACATGCCTGATCACATCACCTCCCACTTGAATGCTTTAGGGCTTAGCCTTGCCCTTCAGATAAAGCCAAAACCTCAGAAGGGCTGGGGTCCTGTAGACACATGTCCTCACCAGCCTACGTGACACCACATTCTCCCCACTGCTGTGCTGCAGCCCATGGCCTCTTCTGAGGCCTTCCAATGCACCAAGCTTCCTGCCTCAGGGCCTTTGCACATGCTGTTTAGGCAGCCTACAGCACTCCCCTACCCCCACCCCTCATCACCTAGTTAACTGATTCAAAGCACAACTGTTAACTGTTCAAGCTTGGAATTAGGTTCCAAGGAGAGATGGGTCAGTGTGATTATCTGATTCCTGCCTGTTGCTCTCCCCAGGCTCTGAGCCCCACTGCATAGGGACCTTGTCTATTCTGTCCCCCACTGTCTCCCCAGTGCCTGGTTCTTTCCTGGTTTCTCAGGAAAAACAGCTGTTGGAGGTATACATTCATAACTCCAATAAATACAAAGCCACTCTGTCCAAAGTATACCCTCCTTGGGAGCCCATAACAGGATTCTCCCAGAACCCTAGGGCTGAGGAACAATTTGAAAATGGCCCAAACCTCTCATTTACAAATGAGGACGCTGAGGCCCAGCAAAGAGTTTTGCCCAGATTCTCACAGTTAAAAAATTGAAGGAGCCTTGCCCCAGCTTCTGAAAACAGCCCAGGGACAGCTCATAGCAGAGGGTGACCAGTTTGGACACACCAGATCTATGCCAACCAGTTATTACAGGCGGGGTACAGCCCACAGAAGCAGCAACGTGTAGAGCAACAGGTCTCAAAACATGATCTGGAGAACGCTGGGATCCTCACGGTCCTTCTGGGGGTCCAAGAGAACAAAACTACTTTCATCATAATACTAAGATGGAATTTGACTTTTATACTCTCATTTGCTCACAAGAATATGGTGGCGTTTTCCAGGAGATATATGACATGTGAGGACATCATCACTAACGGCATGTTTCTGCGTTCTTGTGTTTTAAAATGTCTCAGTATTAATTTCTAACATGGTAAGTATTGATAGATATGACTCCCATAAACAAAAACTCTTTGGGGTCCTCAATAATTTTTAAGAGTATAAAGGTGTCCTAAGACCAAAGAGTTTAGAGCTGTCAGTATAGAGTAACGGTGGGGGTGGGTGGTGCCCGGGCTCGGGTACATTCCAGAGGCTATCAGCATCCCTCTGCCTATCCTCTCACCCCAGCCCCCAGCCCAAGATGCCCTCATTTGACGGGGGAGCTTGACTTGTGAGATGTCTGAAAACACCAAGAACATCTTTCAGGATTTCTTGCCCCATCCCGCCTGCCAGCCTAACTGGAAATCCTGCTAAGTGCTTCATTATGTTCATTTTCTCACTTGAATCTCACAGCAACTCTAGAATGGAGGCGTGATTATCTCCTTGCACAGACAGGAAACTAAGCCTCAGACAGGTTAAGTCACCCGGCCAATGTCACCCAGCTACAAAACGCCAAAGGCATGATTTGCATCTTGGTCTACTTTACTCCAAAGCATGGAGTCTCCCCCTGTGCCTAGAACTGGAGACACAGTTGGGGGTTCAGGCCACCCAGCAACAAACAGCTATCAGGGTAAATGGGGTGAGAAAGAAAACCACTCACGTAACTTCCAGGCCGTCTTGGTGACCACAGGGGTGGCCATCCTTCAGCTGGCTGGCACCTGAAGTTCCACCCACAGTAGACAGTGCTTTCCTTGTGGGGTGGGGGTGGATCCCCCCCCCAGATCCACCAATCAAGTTGGCAGGGAGTTTCCACACATCCAGGCAGAGGGAATGCTTCGTCTCCCAGCCCCGGACCACCTCGTGGTTTTAAATCATCCACAGCAGCAGCCCGTGCGTGACTGTTGGGATCCTGGGTCATGGAATGTCAGGCTTGAGCCATCTCAGCTCAACACTGGGCTGGAACACAAACAGAGGTGATGGCTTGTGAGCAAACACTCAGGGGGAGCTCAGGGCGTCCCTGGGTTTGCAGACCTGCAGATGCAGCTCCCTGGATGACCAAGGCCACTTGATAAAGACAAACACCCACCAAAGCCACCAGAGCCAAGAGATGCGCTGCAAACTGCGTTTGAGAATCTGGAGAGGGGGTACCTCAGGCAGGGTGACTTGGAATACAGGGAAAAAGAAGGTCCTCCCAGAGGCCAGGATGACGGGAGGAGGCTCTGTTCCAGGAAGCTGGCTGCCTGAAATGCAGCAGCTGCGGTGAGGCGGGGAAGACCACATGTCTGCAGTTCAGATAGATTGCTGGGAGTCACTGTCTGTCTGACGTATGGGAAGGGGGCGGAGTCAGAGGCTAAGTTTAGGGGCCCATCAGAGGCACCCTAGAGATAGGCATTGAAGTCTTCTCTGGGGAGAGCCTCAAAGAGGGCCCTGGGGGTCCAGTTCGTATCAAGGGAACTACACCGGGTCCCTGCAATTCCCAAGGACAGTGCTGGGAACTAGGCCTCCAGTCTGGTCGTGAGTCGGTATGACTCTTCAACTCTAAAAGGCGACCTCATGGAGCCTCCTATCCCCTTCCTCCAAGCCTCTCTCCCACGAACCCTATCCTCGCCCTCCCCTTTCTCCTGGGTTCCCCAGTTCTGACTCTCTAGTCCTCCATTCACTCCTCCTTCTCCCTGCCGCCTGTGTCCCCCCATGCGTGCACATCCTGTCTCCTGGGCTCCCTAACTTGGCCCCTGCCTCGCCAGACCCTCTTGTCTCCCCCTTTCCTCTGCTCTAACAGTATCCCCATTCATTCCCTCTCTTGCTTCTTGTGTCCCTATTCATCACCCCTCCTCCTGCTAGACCCCCGGCTCTGCTTCCGGCCTCCCTGGTTTTTCCCCTCCGGCCTCCGCGCCGGTCCCACCCCTCCCGAAGCTGGGGCTGGTCCCCCGGCCTCGCCTAATCCTCCCACTCCTCTCAGCTTACGGGGCACAGGCTCCAGCCTCCCTCCGCCCAGAGCCCTCTCCGCCGCAGCCCGTCCCGGTCCCGGCAGGCTCAGCCCGGTCCCGGCAGGCTCAGCCCAGCCCCGGGCTCATCCTCCCCTCGCTTCCTTGCCCCCTCGGCCCCGCGTCCACTCCACCTGCAGCTGCGGCTCTGGAGGCCGAGGCTCCGCTCCAGGCGCGACCCCCACTTGCCTCCATCCCCTGGCCTGATTGGCCGCTGCTTGACAACCGACCCTCACAACAAAACCTCCGGCTCAGAGCCTCGCCTTCCTCACCTCTCGCACCAATCAGCCGCCGCGAGCGCCCCAACCCCCTCCGGGCTTGACCAATAGAAGCAGGCGCTTCTGCCGCTTTTCCTTAGTGCCCTCCCCCTTTTCCTGAATTGGACTAATCACGAGGAAGGAGTGTTCAAGAGCCGCCCCTCGGCCTCTAATGAACCAATGCGAGCTGCCGTGTCCTTGATCCCGCCTCCGCCCCAAGATTTCCCTGCCCTCCCCTTTCCATCTCTTCCGCGAACCTAGTCTGCATTTTCAAAATTTGAGACGCCCTCCAAGGGCTGCTGCGCCAATCCCTTTAGCAACCGTCCCGGCTTGACCAATCAGCGTCCGCATTATTGGAAAACCAATTCCAGGATAGCCAATGGGAACAGGACCTCGGGAGCAGCGTGACGCCTCGGACCTTCCATCTTGGATTGGAGCGAAGCGGGGACGAGGCCTTAGTCAGCACTTTGCGGTAATTCCTATTTCTTACCTTTGCTCGTGGGCGGCGTTTCCGTGCTCTGAAGACTTTGACGCCCCTCCCTGGCTCGGACGCCGGCTTGAATCCCCCACAGGAGGCGTAGAGGGAAACGGAGTCTGATTCCGGGTCCGAGTCAGTCGTGGAGCCCTGGAGGGAAGCCCCTACGGCCTCGGCCTCAATGAATGGATGAGTCAGCTGAACCCTTAGGCGGACCACCAACCTGGAACCCGAGAAAGGCCGACTTCGTTTGGGACTCGTGGGTGGAGTGGGCTGAGGGAAGGGTCGTGACCCGCCGTGAATTGGGGCCGCTACCCACGGAAGTCAGAGGAACAGAGTCAGGGGTCACAAAAATGTCTTGGGAGGGAGCCACTGGAACCATGTTTAGAGGGATATCATGCCCATGAGGTCAGAGCTGGGGTTAAGACTTAGACACATACTCTGGACAAGGTGTATTTTCAGAGCTTTCAGTTTCTTGTCTGCAAAATGAGGGTCATCGCATACCCACCACCACCACACCACCACCACACTACCACCACACCACCACCACCACCACCACACCACCACCACCACACCACCACCACCACACCACCACCACCACCGTGGCCCAGCTCACAGTGGGAATGGCAAGCCCAAGGTGTGTGCCCCAGAACTTGGGGTCTTGACGCTAGACTGCAAGGGACTGGATCCCAGCGCCTCTTCTTATCAGCCACTAATTAGCCATCTGTGAAATGGGGATGGCATTGCTGTATTAAATAAGCCTTGTAAAGGTGGTCCCAGGCCATAGATAAAGAAGGGAAGGAGAAAAAGGCTGGTGCTGGGGCCTGTGAACCATGAGGTACAAATGGCAAATTACAAGTGTTTATTTACAGGAAAATCAGGAGAAGCAGGAACAGATGGCGGCAGGGAGGTGGTGCAGCAGCGAGGCCAGGTGCCCAAGTGGATGGTCATTAGCTGGGCATAGGGAGCACGTGGGCCAGGCTTTGGGGGCGGTTTCTTTCTCTGGCAGCTTCACTGAGGCCTCAGGAGGGGCAAAGGACCACAGGTGTGGGGACTGAGAAGCATCAAACAAAGACTTTCAGTAACTCCACCAGGCGTGGGTCCTTGTAGAGCTTTTCCTCCAGAGCCAGGTACTTCAGTGGGGCCAGCTCCTTGTGTCTGAAATCAGGGGAGGAATGTAAAGGCTTAACAAAGCTAGTGCTCAAGGCTCCTAGTGGGTCCTCTCAGCTCCTCCGTCTCCTCACCGATTGAGCCGCTGCTCCAGGATGCGGATGCGGAACATGGCCTGAGAGCAGTAACTCAGGTACAAGTCTTCATCCTCGGGCGTCAGGGTCACCTGGTTCTCCTGATACCACTGCTGCTGCTTTTGCAGCTCCTGGGTCTCCTGTGGGCACAGGGAAGAGAGAGCAGGAGGGCTGACGGCGACTGACTCTTAGCCAGGCTGCAGGCTGAAATCCCTACAAGGGTCGGACCCGCTACCCCTACTGACAGGAGCCAGAGAAGCACAGGCCTGGAGCCACTGGGGTCTTGTTTAGAGGGATATCATGTGCACGAGGTTAGAGCAGGGGTCAAGACTGAGAGTCATGTGACTCTGGTCAAGGTACATTTTCAGAGCTTCCAATTTGTTGTCTGTAAAACCCACACCCCCACCACAGGGCTCTTTGTGAAGCTTAAGTTAAGAGAATGCATGGGAACTGTGTGGTGTGTACCTGACCAACAGAAATGGGTCAAGGACTAGGAGCTGTTATAAGGCTCCATCCATCCACCCACCGCTCCCTCCCTCCCTCCCTCCATCCACCCTTCCACCCAATGAACAAGTGTGAGGAAGGACAACTCGGTCATCTGGATACCCCAAGCACTGACATCCTCCCCCTGCCCCGATTAGTCCCTCACAAGTCTGAGATGGTGAGCAAACAGCCCTGGGCCCGTTTTCTGGTTGAGGACGCTGAGGTCCCCTCCCCTGCCAGGGCCCTGGCAGCACCTTTTCAAACCGGGCCTGGATGAGGTTGGCCTTGTCGATGAGCCGCTGCTTGAAGTCACTGAGGCACTCATCCTTGAGGCGCACGGCCTGCCAGCGTGTCAGCTTCTCTCCCGGTGGGAGCTGTGCCAGAAACGGGGCCAGGTAGTCCAGCTGGGCCTCCGCCTGCCACAGGTGCTCCTCGAGCATCATGCGCTCCTGTGGAGAGGGGGCCGGAGGGGGGGTCCTCTTCATCAACATGTGACCGCACAAAACCAGGCCTCAAACCCAGAAGTGCTTGAGGCCTCCGAGGGGCCTGTGCTGTCTCTTGTAGCCGTGATTATTGGTAACAGCCAGCTCTCATGTCTCACGTGAATTCACGTGTCTCTACTTGAGCCCCAGAACATACCCAGCACTCAGCAGATGCTTGCTCAGTAAGTGGTAATAAAGAGTGGTTGTTAATGATGTTAAATCAAAAACTGCTGGTGAGTCCCTTTTTCTCTTCCACCCTGGGGCCTTATCTATGTCCTGTGTTGGCAGCCAGGGGCCAGTGAAGTTGGAGATGTGGGGGCCGATGCCCAGCCCTGGGAGTCTGAGAACCAGACATCTGATGCCCTGTCCTGTCTCGCCAACCTCAACCAATTGGTTAGTGAAGGGGATTTAGAAGCTGGCCTCGAAAACCAAGCTGGGTCTTGCAACCTGAGGCGGTAACGTGAACGCCCTACGCGCAGGGGTCGGATAACTCAGGCCTGAGGCCAGAGTCAGCTGTGAGAGCTACTGGGCCAGGCCGCGACCTCCAGGGGAGCCCCAGGTGGAGGTGGGCACACAAATTTCATTCTTTCCTCGTGCAGTAGAGGTCTTGGCTTGGCCACAGCCCCTGGAAGTGGGGGAGACTTGGCTTGCATCCTGAGTGCTCTCTGGGGTGATGCATGGAAATGGTCAGCTCAGCAGCAAGGACGACCCCCATGGTGTCGATAACTTCATCCCCTATAAAGGGCTTTCCGAAAGAATCCCTGATCATCCTCAGCACCCTGGAGGCCAGGGAGTGTGGCTGGGGGAGGGGTCAGGGAAAGCCAGGGCCTGGGCCAGGGAGCAAGGCTCACCATGGCCTCCCGATACTCCTTGCTCTTCTCGTTGCGCTTGGTGTCGTAGATGGAGATGGTCAGCACATGCGCCGCCTCCTCTTCCTCCCGAAGCTTCAGGATCTCCAGCACCTGAATTGGAAAGTGGGGGCGGACGTGGTGAAGACACACCCCCACCCCTGCCACCTCCCATCTGCCCACTCTCCCTTGGGACCCGACCTCCAGCTCTGACTCCCAAGCCTGATGCCTGGCCAACTTCTCCTCGTTCTTCAGCTTCATCATGGCCTCGTACTGGTAGAGAAGCTTCTTGGTGTGCTCCATGGGCTCCACCTGGAACCACCACCACAGTGACACGGAGAAGCAGCAATGGCTGGGGTTGTAGGCAGATTCTGGAGGCAGACCTCCTGGGTTCAAATCTTCCCCTGCCATTTTTCTAGCTGTGCAACCTCAAGGAAGTTGCTTAACCTCTCTGGGCCTGTTTCTTTCTTTTCTTTTCTTTTCCTTTTTTGTGCCGTGGCATGAGGGATCTTAGTTCCCCGACCAGGGATCGAATCTGTACCCCCAGCAGTGGAAGCGCAGCATCCTAACCACTGGGACTGCCAGGGAATTGCCCTCCCTGGGCCTGTTTCTTCATCTATAAAAACACAGCTAATAATAAAAGAGGGACTGGAGACTCAGAGGGGCTAAGGAATGTGCCAGGAGAGTGAGAATCTGAACCAGGAAAACCAGCCCCGTGGAGGTGGTGAGATCTACTACAGCCTTGGTCCCAGGATCTGCTCTCGCCCAGGACTAGGGGGCAGGGACAATGAGTAGTGGAGGCCACCTGGGTTGTCTTTCTTGGTGGAAAAGAGGAAGATTTTCAGAGGCGCTCAAAGAGAAGTATCCCACATGGGAGCTCTTGATGTTCCCAAGGGGCAGAGATGAATTTCCAGGCTGGGAACCAGGACTTTCTATCCCAGTTCTCCCAAGTTGCTGGGACAGGACAGAGGGCCCCAGGGCACTCTCCTCACCCCACCCCCACCTGCCCCTGCCCGCCACGGCCCCCAGGCGCACCTCAAAGCTGAGACACATGTCAGGCGTCATGATGATCTTGTTGCCCTTGCTGTCCCCCTCCGTGCGCCACAGGAACTCACGCTTGGAGGCCGTGAGGTGGTCCTCGCGGCAGTGATAGCGCAGCTGGATGCGCTCATCCAGCAACAGAAACACGCGCTCTGCCACGTCTTCATCTGCAGGCTTCGCAGGGTTGCGGGAGAATCGCTCTGTGATTTTCTGGCAGGCCAGAACATGCGTAGGATGGGAGGTGGGAAGGGATTTCTGTGCCTGAGCTGACGACAGCAGCAAAGGACACTCAGGGATGCTGGGGTCTGGGGTCATTTGGGGGGTCATGTGGAACAGCCCCTCCCAGCTAAACAATGGATCTCAAGGCCCCAGGGGTTCTCGGTGTCTGGCCACTCCAGCCCTGGATGGTGCTGGATTTCTTCTCTAGCTCCCTCCACAAGATGGGGAGCTCACCACCTTTCCAGGCAGCCTGCTCTATAGCTAGACATCCCTTACTGCTAGAAAGAGCTTCTTTGCTATTCAGACATTAAACATAGGTTGCAAATAATTTGTAATGATATGGAGAAAAAAATCTCACATTTTAATGTTAAGAGGGTGATACAGGAATTCTACCTACACACACACACACACACACACACACAAATCTTAAGTTAGAAAAGATTCTCAAAACCAAACCTATTAATATGTGGTAATATCTGAGAGTTGGCATTCTGAGATATTTTTACTTTTTACATTTTTACATGTTTTCTACATGTTTAGTCACGAGTGTTTTTTTTTTTTTTTTGCGGTACGCGGGCCTCTCACTGCCGTGGCCTCTCCCGTTGCAGAGCACAGGCTCTGGACGCGCAGGCTCAGTGGCCATGACTCACGGGCCCAGCCGCTCTGCGGCATGTGGGATCCTCCCGGACCGGGGCACGAACCCGTGTCCCCTGCATCGGCAGGCGGACCCTCAACCACTGCGCCACCAGGGAAGCCCACAAGTGTGTATTTTTTATAACAGTAAGGAAATAATACCTCCCTGGCCCAGCGGCTGAGGGCACCGTCTGGCATCGGACAGACCTGAGACTGTGTGTTTGGTAAAACTGGAAAGGTCGCTCAGTAAAGAAGTTTCCCTGGAGGGAGTCAGGGCTGTTCGCCTCCAGGGGTAATCTTGGCCCACCAGAGGGGGCGGGCACCCTGTCCCCAGTCCCAGCGAGTGCTCACCACCACGGGCCGGGGGTTTGACTCTGCACTGTTCAGAGACAACTTCTTGATCCGGGGCCCGAAATTGACATGGCGGTAGGAGAGGAGGTTGGGCCGCCCTTGGTAGTACTCCGTCATTGTCCTGGGCGTCTCCTCCCGTTTGATCAGGCCGTCCACGCGGGCCGTTTCATAAAACTCCATGACGCGGTCCATCTCGGGTTGCATGGACGTGTATGAGTGCGCTGCCGGGGGAGGGGCCGCGGAGAGGGCTGGCTGAGCACTAGGAGCTCTGGCCCCTGGCTTGATAACCCGGCCCCTGGCCCCAGGGAGGAGCGTTAGTACGGAATCAGTGCCCTAGTGCTGGGTATTCAGGCAGCTTCCAACTTTTTTGCTATGATCAACACCATGATGAACGTCTGCAGTTTGCATTTTTTGTCCTTGCCTGCTATTTGCTGAGCAGTAGCTACATATTTTGTAGCAGTAGCTACAAAAAGCCTACATATTTTAAAGCTATTATTGATTGTTTTGCCCAACTGCTCTCCAGAAAAGTTGCGCCAGTTTGCTGTCATACCAGCAGTGACAGGGATTCACTTGCTCACACCTGGTAGGACCGTTTTTTTTCATCTTTGCCAACATAAGGGTTGTAAGATGGTCCCTTATTGATTTAGTTTCTTTCTTTCTTTCTTTCCTTTCTCTCTCTCTCTCTCTCTTCCTCCCTCCCTCCCTCCCCCCCCCTCTCTCCCTCTTCCTTTCTTTCTTTCTTTCTTTCTTTTTCTAAAATTTCAACCACCAAGCAAGGTTGGTCATGTTTTTAGATGTACATTGACCCTATGTTTTTCCTTTGTGAATTCTTGGATCAGGTTGTGAACTCCCAGGACGTGTTCTTCCCTCCCTTCCCAGCCTCCTGGGCTCGTGGCCGTGTCTGCACCTCCATACTTCTGCCCTCTGCATCAGTCTTGTGGGGACACTTGTTGGTTTTCTTGCTCAGCATCCTAACCCCTGTAAATGTGGCCCCCACTGGGTGCCCGATCCCAGCCACAGCATAGGCTGCGGCCCTGCTTTGCCTTTCCTGGAAGAAACCTGTCAACGTTTCCTCGGATTTTCTGTGTTTCCCCTTACCTCCCATGTGTCTGCTTTGCCTAGGGAGGAAGAGGCCCTTTCTGTTGCTTGCCGCCCAAGAACCCTGTCAATACGTGGATACTGGTTCCTCCCACTACATGCCAGCTGCGTGGAGGCTGCTCTAAGGAGCACGTGAGGCCCCCAACCTGGGCACCTAGCTGGCCTAGCAGTGGGGTCTACGCACCACGCAGAGCCTGTGGGTGGCCCGGCTTGAAGTAGTCGATGTTCAGGCCCGTGACCTTGTTTATGTGCTTCAGCTCCAGCATATCCTTCCGGTTCTGGAACCACTCCTTTATCTCCAAAATCTTGGTACCTGTAGGCCCCAATGCGTGCTTGAAGCAGCCAGGCCAGCTCCCTCAGCCTCCATGCCACCGCTCCCAGCACACGGAGGCCAGCAGGGCCCACACTCACACCAAGAGAGGGGCAGTGACATGACCGAGGTCACGTGGCATGTTGGGGGACCCAGCTCTCCTGCTCCCCGCAGCCAGGGCTGCCCCCTTACACTGCAAGTCCTCGTAGGTGGTGAGGCGGCACACAAGGCCGTTGTTGTTGAGGTACGGGGCCCACTTCTCCAGCCTTGCCCTCTTGTACTGTATCACCTTCTTCCCGTTTGGGCAGCGGGTCTCGAACGCTGCAGACACAGAGTGGGCTGGGGTCCTTCCTCCCCAGATCGGGGGAAGGGAGGGCCAGCTCCCCCAGCCCCCCAGCCACTCGTCAGCCTCTGTGCACTGTGCTGTCTGCAAGGCTCCTCCAGCCCTCAAACCTGCTCCATGGAGGCACAGGAAGAGTCACCAGGGGTGGCTCCTGCCCTGGACGAGATCTCAGCTTGAGCCTGACCACACCACACTCTCACTGCCAGGCCTTGGCTGGAAACACCATCCCCTCCTGCCCTTACTGGGCTGACTTCTTCTGATCCCTTAAAACTTAGTTCCCATGACCTCTCCTCCCAGAAGCCCTTTCTGCCCCCCACCCCAGCCTCCAACCCCCTGGGTTCCCATGACACCCTCTTTAGCCCTTCCTACCCTGTTGGGATGGCCTGGGCCCTCCCCGTGGGTCTAGGCACTCCCCCACGGGAACCTCAGCAGCCAGCAGAGGTTGGCATGGGGCACAAGCGTGCCTGTCCCCCTGCTTTCCCTGCCTGCCCCTTTTTGGTCCTGAGACCCCCTGTGCCCTCTGGGTACTGTGCACAGTCTCCTCCTGGCAGAGTGGGGTGAGGGATGGGAACAGCTGTGTCCTGGTCCTCGGTCCTCCATCACCGGCCACACTCCATCATCCCGGCTGGGTTAACTGAGCCCTGTCCTGTATGCCAGACTGGGGTCAGGCCCCAGGCTGCAGAGCTGAGTGCGTATGTTGAGAAGGAAAAAATGAAGAGGTTGCAGCAGAAAGCAGGCCATGGGGGTGGAAATGAGGGACCAAGGCAGCCTCTGCTGGTATCCCCCTGTCTAGTTGTTGCCACAGACATCCCCAGAAGCCTGGAAACGAGTGAAAGTGCAATACCTTCTGGGGAGATCTCAATCTGCTCCACCCACGAGCACGGCATGTCGAAGCTCTTATCCTCATCCTCCTTGCCCTGTTGGGAGAAGTGGGGGTGGGGTGGTGGTTCTGATCAGGGCTGGGCCGTGGACCCGAAGTTACGGTCAGAGCCTCTGCCTCATCCCCCAGGGCCAAGCTGGGGTGGCTCGTCAGCTCCCCCAGGGGAGCCCAGAGGTCTCGAGCAGTTCTGACCTGGCCTGACCCGAGACAGGGGGGAGAGAGGAGGAGTCAGCTCCTCCCTGTACCCACCTGGTGCCCGGCGAGGACAGCAACACCCTGCCCTGCATGCCCCACCTTCCCTCTGTCAACAGAGGCACGAGGAAAGCCACAGGCCCTTCATTAAAACTGAGGCTCGGGCTTCCCTGGTGGCGCTGTGGTTGAGAGTCTGCCTGCCAGTGCAGGGGACGCGGGTTCGAGCCCTGGTCTGGGAGGATCACACATGCCGCGGAGCAACTGGGCCCATTAGCCACAACTACTGAGCCTGCGTGTCTGGAGCCTGTGCTCCGCAACAAGACAGGCCGCGATAGTGAGAGGCCCGCGCACCGCGATGAAGAGTGGCCCCCACTTGCCTCAACTAGAGAAAGCCCTCGCACAGAAACGAAGACCCAACACAGCCATAAATAAATTAATTAATTAAATTAAACAAACAAACAAACAAACTGAGACTCAAAGCAGTTAAGGGACTTGCCCAGGACCCCTAAGCCTCAAGTTTTCTAACTGTAAACTGAACCCCTTGGGAGGATTGACTGATAAATGTACATAAGGGTTTGGGACACTGCCTGGCTGCCCTTATTTTTTTTTTTTTTCTTTTTGAGCCTAGTTTCCCCATCTGGCAAATAAGGCCTGGTCTAGACAAATGGTCCTCAGGTTAGGTAACCACAGAAACCTGGATAAGATTTTCTCAATTTAAAACTTTTCTCCCCACCAAATTGCTCAGACCTGTGACGCCTGTTCAGCTAATCTGTTCACATTTTGAGGCCAGCAGGGGGCGCCAGTGCCCCAGGATTTACTGCACAGGGGAGGAGGCTCTCTGGTCTCCAGACATGAGGACGCTGGCAACACTCAACACCATGTGCAGGTGGGTCTACACAGCTATGCCAAGCACATCACACCAGTGGTCTCACTTTGTCCTCAAGCAGTCCCAGGAGGTAGAACAGAACCACCTTTGAGAACCCAGACTTGGGAGCCAGACTGTCAAATCCCAGGTTCAAATCCCAGTTCTGTCACTTACTGCCTGTGTAACTTTGGGTACGTTACTTCACCCCTCTGTGTGTAAGTCTTCCTATCAGTAAAATGGGACATGATAATACTAGTACCCACCTCGCCAGGTAGTTGTGAAGACTTAGACAATTTAAGTTAAGCACCTACTGGCACTGAGAAAGGGGCATATGCGTGTTACCTATGGGCTGAATTGTGTCCCCTCAAAATTCACATGTCCTAACACCCAGCAGCCCAGAATGCGACTATATTTGGAGATAAGATCTTTTTTTTTCTATTTTTTTTAATAAACATTTATTTTTGGCAGCATTGCTGCGTGCGGGCTGTTGCGGCGAGCAGGGGCTACTCTTCGCTGTGGTGCACAGGCTTCTCATTGCAGTGGCCTCTCTTGTTGTGGAGCACAGGCTCTAGATGCGTGGGCTTCAGCAGTTGTGGCACA
This sequence comes from Leucopleurus acutus, assembly GCF_964270905.1. Lineage (NCBI taxonomy): Eukaryota > Metazoa > Chordata > Mammalia > Artiodactyla > Delphinidae > Leucopleurus > Leucopleurus acutus. The sequence goes on from NC_139162.1 coordinate 27,315,388, forward strand.
CGGGCTTAGCTGCTCCGCGGCATGTGGGATCTTCCCGGACCAGGTCTCAAACCCGTGTCCCCTGCATTGAGCAGGTGGATTCTTAACCACTGCACCATCAGGGAAGTCCCTGGAGATAGGATCTTTAAAGAGGTAATCAAGTTAAACTAAGGTCATTAGGTTGGGCCCTAATCCAATATGACTGGTGTCCTTATAAGAAGAGGAGATTAAAACACAGACACGCACAGAGGGAAGAGGCTGAGGACACAGGGAGAAGGCACTATCTACAAGCCAGGGAGAAAACAACCCTGCCGACACCTTGACTTCCAGTCTCCAGGGCTGTGAGAAAATAAATTCCTATTGCTTAAGCCACCCAGTCTGTGGTGCTTTGTTTTGGCAATTCTAGCAAATGAATACATCACTTATTACTACCATTAATGTAACCAACCCCACTCCCCCATTTCACATGCAGACGCTGAAACTGAAGCTTCCAACATTTAGGAAGTTTGCCCAAGATGTCAGAGCCAATAGTGAAGGCCTCTGGACTCCTGACTTCCACGCACAGGGCCTCATGCAGACCTGCCTGACGGCCCCTGACTAGGAGATCAGAGATGACAAGGCCAATGACCGTCAGAAGGGCTGACTGGATGGACAAGAAAGGCCTGGAAGTGTGTGTGGAGGATCATGGTGACCACGCAGGAAAGGCCTGGATGTGAGGAATGGCTGGCCCTGGGGCTCCCCTGGCTTGTGGAGAGGGTCTTATCGCCCTCCTCCAAGAGGCATGTTGGCTAGGCGCAGGGCAACCCCTGAATGCAAGTCCCAGCCCTCCCCTGCACCACTGGGGGGTCCTGGGCAGGTCACTGGACCTGTCTGGGCCTCAGTCTGCCCATCTGTAAAATGAGGGCATGGCCCAGGCCCTTCTGCTTTGAGGAATCTATAATTGGTCTATGTGGACTGCCCCCCACGCCATACCCATACACGTGGCGGGGACATGTGTCAGGCTGGCCCGAAGCAAGACAGGTTGTCGAGTCCCCTCCACTCTCCGGCCTCCACCCCTCAGAGGCTCACCAGATTTTCCACATCATCGTCATCGTTCATCCCGTCGTCCTCCTCCTCAGTCAGGGACAGGAGAGGCTTGTCAGTCTCCAAGAGCAGGTACTCCCACCTCACAGGGTCTCCCAGGTCAAAGACCAGGTCCTGGTGGAGGAGGGGATCGCTGAGAGCCCTCCACAGTCACCACGCCCCCTCCTGCTCCATGGGGGGCAGGGAACAGCCACGCCCAGGGGGAGAAGGCACCAGGCTGGGTCTCAGGGGGGCAGAATGTGGCTCCAGGCCGCCTCTGAGCGTCCACACCTGCCCTCCTCATCCCCGCAGGGAGACCGAGGCCCCAGGGGGGCTGGGACTCCCTTACTGTGTTGGTCTCTGTGAGAGACTTGGAAACTCTCTGGCCTGGGATGGCCTGGATGTGGAGGTCAGTCTACATTGTCGGGGGAGAGCGGCACCCGGGCAGTGTTTAGAGCAAACGCAAGCCAGAGAGATTGTACAGGCAGGGAAATGGCAGGTTCATCTTTCTCACCCCGTGCCAGCAGGAAGGGAACTAGACACGCACGCAGAAGAGGGAAGTGCGAATTTCTCTTCTCTGGTGTGGGTCCTTCACCTATTTTCAGTCCAGCCCACCTGAGCCTGGGCTCACCTGCCAAATAACTCCCAGCAGGTGGGGAGCACCATGTCCCCGTCTACCTCCCCGGGGTGGTGTGCCCCCGCTCCCAACTCCAAGATGGAAGCTGCCCACAATGGTTTCAACATGAAGCTCCCCTGACGCCAGTCCTAATGCTATAGTCCTCACTGTCCTGAGTCCTGGAGGGCTCTGCTGGGAGGTGGGAGGGGTACACGATGGGGGAGGGTAGTGAGGGAAAGAACTGCTTGTAGATTTAACAGCCAACAGTCCAGGCTTCGTGGAGAGGAATCAAATTACACAGACATTTGAATTTCTTAAAATCATGTCCTCCATTCTGTCACTTTTTTTCTTTGGCTGCACCGTGGGCCTTGTGGGATCTTAGTTCCCCGACCAGGGATTGAACCCGGGCCCTCAGTAATGAAAGCTCGGAGTCCCAACCACTGGACAGCCAGGGAATTCCCCATTCTGTCACTTTTGTAAGTAGTAAGCGGTAGTTAGATGTTTTGCTGCTTTATCTTAAAGTTCTATCTCTATAGGAAAAGCATCAACGAAGGGACAACTACAACATCCCAGTCTCTGAGTGGTGCCTCACTCCAAGGCCATTTCAGGGTTCTTTGAAGGGGACTTCCCTGGCGGTCCAGTGATTAAGACTCCACGCTTCCAATGATGGGGGCGCGGTTTCAATCCGTGGTCAGGGAACTAAGATCCCACATGCCACGTGGCGTGGCCAAAAAATAAATTAGGAAGAAAAAAAATCAAGGTTCTTTGAAGGAACAAAGCAACCACTCCTGTGCTCATGGGGCAGTAAAAGTGACAGCCAGTGTCACGGTCTCTTTCTTCGTGCCCTCACTTGGTGACGCAGTACTGCCCCTCTAGCCTCACTTTCCCACCAGGCCACCCTTCCACTTTCATCTCATAACTTCTATTATCCCTGATATAAATTTCCTCCACCTGGCACTGGTACAGGGTGTGCTGGGGGGAGGCTGAAGGAACTTCCACCCAGAAGAGGGCCAAAGGAGGACTGCAGCGGCCTGCGAAGGGCTGTTATCCCTCAGAGGGCTCTGACCACCGTGGCGGCTATGAGCTTGGGCTCTGGGGGAGGTGGTCTGGGCTCTGCCCCATCTGTGTGGTGAGGAAGACGTTCTTTCTCTAAAATGACAGTAACGCTAGCTAACCTTTACTGAACAGCATGGGATTATTCTAAGCACCTACCGAATGTTATTTTCCACAACCCTGTGAGGTCGTTGAGGACCGAGCCACCCTGGACTCAGGGGCTCAGGGAGGCTGGGGGCTGGCTGTGTCTCCTTTGCTGAAGGCAGGTGCATCTGAACGTGTATCAAATCTGCCCGCCTCCCACACGGGGGCGACAGCAGTCCCTTGGAGATGTTCACTTCGGTATAGGGGGCGAGGGGCCCAGGACCTACCTTTGGGAAACTGGCCTGGTTGTAAATGGAGGACCTTGGAAATAACAAAAGAGCACGGGACTTGGTGCCTGGAGCCTGTCTCTCTTTTTATTTGCATACAGCTCAATGAATTTCCATAAATTGGGTGCACCCAGGTTCCCTGCCCCCGGATCAAGAAACAGAACATTGTCCAGACCCCAGAAAGTCCCCTGGTATCCAGTTACAACCTCCCTCCAACTGTGTGCACGTATTTTCAACTTCTGTAAATGGCACTGAGTTTTTTATACATATGTACGTATGGAAATTCATTGAGCTGGACGTGTAGGATGAGTGCACTTTCCTGCATGTGTGTTGCACTTCAATACAACATGTTAAAAAAGTCAGATGAACTAACAATCCACATTTTATAAGAATATATAAACCAAAAGAGCGACAATAATCATATTGAAACGATTATGTATGGGCAAAGGAGTGGGCCCTGGGCACTCAGCTACAGGGAAAGTCCGAAGCCCTCCTGGCCTGGTGGCCAGATGTCCCCACAGGTCACACCTGCCTTCACCCACTGTGCCAGCCATACCCGCCCAGGCCCCGCCCAGCACCTTGCAGCAGTTCCAACAGTCCTGCATGTTGACCCAGTAGTTCTTGTGGTTCCAGAGGCTCTCTATTCCCAGGAAGTGGTCGTCTTGGGTGCTGTAGCTGCGTGCAGTGAACGGGTCAATGAAAAAGCTCTCGGGCACCTCGCGTTTCCCCGACAACACCAGGACCCAGGAGTGTACCCGCAGGCCATGCAGGGGGTCGGTCTTTGCACTCTCCTGCTCCTGCATGGAAAAGGTGGGTGACCATGAGCCAGATGGATGGGAAGGGGGCCATCAGGGGCCCCCTGGGGCTGGGGAACTGGCGAGAGAACTGAATGCTGAACCACACCGCACTGTTGGCTGGCTTTGTGGCCTTCAGGACATCACCCCACCTCTGAACCCATCTTCTTATCAATAAATTGGAGGATCTGACTTGACCTGTGGTTTACAAACTTGACCTTTTAGAGCTCTAGCGTATCTGGGATTTACTGTCTTTCCATGTTGTGATTCTGGGTGAGATTTCATCCAAAGAAAGACAGAGGGACACCATGTGCCTTCATTGTCTGCATCCCTCTGGGCAAAGGGTCACTGTGCCGTGTTCATTATTGCATCCCCAGGGCCCGGACTAGAGTAGACCCTCAATAAATACTATATGGAAGGAAAGGAAAGAAGGGAGGGAGGAAAAATAGGTGAGAGGGATGATGAGAGTGTGGGTGGATAGAAGGAGAGATTGGAGGATGGATGGATGGAAGGAAGGATGGGAGAATGGATGTGGAGTGTATGTAGGTAAATCTTCAGTGAGAGTCTGAACAAGGACACCAGAACTGCACAGCATAAAATGAGTTGCTTCAGGCGGCAGAGCTGTCTGATGTTAGAACTCTGTCACCAGAAGCTGGCTGACTACACTGGGGATTCCCACAAGGCCGGGCAGAGGTGGGGGGTGGTGGAAGGTTGGAAGAGGGGATTTGGACCTGGGGGCCCATAAACACATCCCTTCGTGATCCGTGTCTGTTTCCCCATTCCCAGCAACCCCCCCTCTGGAGCTGAGTTCAAGGGTTGAGGGCTGAGGATGGCGGACCCACCGCGAGGTGCTCCCCCTGCTTCAGCCGCTTCTCCTCCTCGGCCTTGACTCCCTCCTGCCTTTTTATCTCCTGCTCCCGCTCAAACCTGCTTGTCAGGTCCCTGGGCGGTTTGACGGCGTACTTCTTAGGTGGTGCCTTTTCCTCCTCCTTGACCATCTGTCACCCAACAAGAGAAAAAGGGTCAGCAGCCCTTAGTGGCCCGCCTGCACAGCTGCTCCCGGAGCCTGCTGGCTTTCTGACCCTGAACGTAGAAAGAGCCTCAGCTCCAGACCTGTGACCATGGGCCAGTCCTCCCACCTCCCTACCCACAGGCTCTTCTGTAAAAGTCACTGAGAATAATGTGAACATTTTCCTCAGAGTTATTCTGACAAGTAAAGACAGGAAAATGTCCGTCTGAGCTGCCCATCCAGGCCAGGAGCTCAGGAAATGCGAGTTCCCCTCTTCATTTCCCAGGGCCTAGACTAGCTCGATCTGGATCTGATCTAGAAAGTGGGGCAAATTGCCCAGAGTCAGATTTTCCAGATTTTGTCACTGCAGGATTTCATATGTTGACTTGAAGTGAGAGTTTACTGGGCTAGGAAGGAGAACAAAGCCTTCGTGTGTGTGCGCGTTTGTGTGTGTGTGTGTGTGTGTGTGCGCGTGTGTGTGCGCGCACGAGTGCGCATGTGTATACAAATGTGTGCTAGGTGGCAAGAAAAATGTCCAGGAAAGGACACCACAGAGGCTGCATAAGGGGGCCTATTATGAGGAAGAAATAGTGAATCTCCATGGTTTAGAGTCAGACAGACTGGGCCTTAGCTCCCAGGTCCCCATTTACCAGCTACGTGACTTTGGTCACAAAAATTGTTTCATCTCGACACACTCATCTGTAAAAGAGAAGTGATAATTCCTACCACGCAGCGCTATTGAGAGGAGCAACCAAGTCAATGGACATGTGAGTTGTTTATAGACTGGAACGCTCTCAGCATCCATTAGCTGTTGATATCATTTTCATAATTAAAATCTGGGCTAAGAGGCCCGTGTGTGAGTTCTCAGGGCTTTGGAGCCAAAAGCAGTGATGGAGCTTTTTTGTTCCATCTTTCTTGGGGAGGTGGCCCTGAGAGAGCAGGCAGGGCTCTCACCTGGTACCTCCCCCTCCTTCTCCGCCAGACTGCAGCCCCGGGGGCCCCAGGTGCTCACACAGGTGTAACACAGGTGCATGTGCATCACGCCGGATGCTCCAGGCCCCTGGATCCTCTGCCCTGAGCTGCAGACACCCGCTGGGGCTTGACCCCATCACAGGGTCCTGGAATCAATCCAGTTCATGAAAAGCATTTCCTGCCAGTAGTATGGCTATTTTCCAAATGCAAAGAGATGCTTTTATGATTCCCACAGTTAAATTCACTTAAGAGTGTTGTGTTCACAGCAGCCTCGGGTCATTACGGTGCTCTCAGTCAACTGATATAAAAACACAACCACCAGCTGCTGGAGGGCTGGTGAATTCTGTACTGTTAAGAGGTCCTTTTTACCTGGGAGGGGGAAATAAAAAGAAGTAAACGTCTGTCTGTTTGTCTGCATTTTCCTTATATGAAAATGGCTGGATGGATTTTTATCAAATGCATAGGATAAATTTGGAAGAATTTGGCTTAAGGTATCAGCCATACGGCATTCACAAATGCGGGGAACACAGTAGCCGAAACTGAGTTACAACAAGGGGAGAGGAGCAGCCAGTTTGGAGAAATGGGCTGTGAGTATTAAGATGCCAAAGATGGAGAAACCATCAGTGGTTTGAAATATGAACTCCTGAAGGGCTGCCTGGCGATGGAGCCGGGGCAGGGGCGGAAGCGGCAGGGACAGGTGGCTTTAAGGGTGGCGTGTCTCGCGCGATGCTGAGGGCAGCATAAGCCCGGCCGTACCTCCTTGGGCTTCACGGTGAGTGGGCACACCTCCCGAGTCAGGTCCATGTGGCACAGGTCCTGCGAGCCATAGCCGTAGACGCAGTAGGCATCGTAGCCGGCGCCGAGGAGCATGGAGCAGAGCAGCGTGCTGAAGTCAAAGCAGTTGCCCTCCTGGTACTTGAGCACCGTGGTCGAGGAGTACAGGTAGGAGGGCTGGGCACAGCCAGCTGGTCAGCATAGCCACCCGGTTGCCCCCACCCGCCCTCCCTGCTCAGCAAGGGCTGGGCGCCGGGGCCAGGGGGCCGGCTGGGCCCCAGCAGGGCTCCTCCCCTTTGTCGGGTTAGGGAGCCTGCTAAGAATGGGGTGAAAACCACAGATCCCGTGTCCATAAAGTGCAATCCAGGTTTGCCTAGAATTGCAAGGGGCCATGGACTTCCTGATGGGAAAGACCGTCTGGGATGTCGAAGCTTCTGGTCTGTTGCTCTCTGATTGGTCACTTTATGGTTTTATTCCAGAGTTACCCTCACCTTTTACCTCCATCCTTCTCTTCTCTCTGTTTCTCAGCTCTCCACTGTGTACATATCCTCATCTCCCTCCCTCCATTCTTAATGAGATTGAGCTGGTCAGAAGCCCAGAGATGTGACCTTGGACCATGGGCAGCAGGCCCTCCCCTCTCTCTCCTTCCCCACCTCCCGAAGTCCTGAAAGGAAGACTCTGAAGGCAGAAAGAGGCAAAGCAGCCCAAGAGGTGGGAGCCCGGGGACCAGGCTGGCTGTGTGACCTCAGGCAAGCGGCTCTCTCTGCCCAGACAGACTCATGGCTGTGTCCTGAGGCTGGCCAAGCCTCCTTCTCCCGACCCGCCTGGCTTCCCATCTCAGGCCTCATGGCAGCCCCAGGTGGTGCTTACCGGCTTGAGGGGGTCGGGCAAGGGCACCGCGGACAGGAAGTCTGAGACAAACTGGGCGCAGGTGTCCCAGTTGTAGAGCTCAGGGTAAGGCATCAGTGTGGGCCGGATGGTCGTGCTCACGAACTTCTGCAAAGGGAGAGACCACAGGTCCTGGGGGGAGCGCTCCACCCGGGAGGAGACCATGGTGCTCCCAGGAGGCCGGGGGCCTCGGGGTGGGGAGGCGACGGCTCTCTGGCCTCAGGCTCCTCCTCGGTGCCTTGGGAGTTGGAGGAAGGGATCCCTCAAGGCCCTTCTCCCCAGATCTAGAATAACCCCATGCTGTCCGGGGTGCAGTGATGTGGTTGCCACCGCCCCACTCAGTGCCGCCAGACCTGCACCACCTCCCCGACCCCCCAACAGCCCTGTGAGGCAGGTCCCGCTGACCGAGGCGGAAGCCGAGGCTCTGCGAGGTGAGCTGACTTGCTCAGGTTCACAGTCAGTAGCAGAGCTGGGTCTGTCTTGACCACCCTGGGGCTGGGGGCCAGGCCTCTGGGGTCGCCCTGTGAATTTGAGGAAGGCCCCACCTAAGGGGCAGCCCCGGTGCAGACCCCACTGACGGCAGCAGGGCAGATGCAGGCCTGGGGTTACCAGATCCAGAGAAGAGGGGACTAGGGATCTGGACGGGAATGGCTGAGTTTCAAATGCTGGCAGCTAATACCAGGGTGAAAAATCACCAGCTGGGCCAGATAAAACAGTCTGTGAGTCCCTGTCAGCCTATGGGCTGCTGCTTTGCAACCCTTGGATTCGTCCCCTGCCATGCCATCTACAGGTGGGGAAACTGAGGCCCAGAGAGACTCAGGGATATGCCCTGGGTCACAGGGCGGGAAGGAAGGAGGCCAGCGCTTGGGTCCTGGCCCATTTTGTCTTATTTCTCAGCTTTTCCCTGCATAGGGCTGGCCTCGGGGGCCGGAGACCGCACTGCGTGTCTGGCTGCCCCTTAGGCGGGGTGTGCCGGCTCCAAGCCACCACAGGCCCCCAGGGCTGACTCAGAGCGGGCCTGCTGGGGCCTCTGGACATTTGAGTTTATGCTGCCCCTGAAATATAAGCTTTGACCCACGAGAGGTCTGTGCCTGGCCCACCTCCCTCCACCCTCTGCTCTCCAGCCCCTGGCCCTGCCCAGTCTTACAGGCACGTTGCACTCGTTCACTGGGTACAAGAAGAGGGGCACGCGGTCCGGGCACAAATGGCTGTACTGGCGGGAGAAGTTGTCTGCCACCTGCAGCAGGTGTTCCTCCTTGGGCGTGTTGCTTTGGTAGGAAAGGGGCAGCTTGGAGGTGTCAATAGCATCCTTGGTAAAAGTCCTGTGTCCGTAAGAGGGGTGGCATCAGTGTGCATGAGGCTGGGCCTGGCACACAGGGAGCCCTCCATCCACCTTAGCTGCCTTTGCTCTATCCCGTCCTCATTAAATCCTCACCACTACCTAGGAGGGAAGTATCATTCTTATCAGCTGCCCTTTTAAACAGATGAGGGAAATGAGGCACAGAGAGTTTGAGTGACTTGCCCAGGATCACACAGCTAGGGAGGGGCAGAGTGGGGACTTGGACCAGGCAGCCTGAGAGCACAGCCCTCACTCCTAACCACCTCCTTCTAGGTCCTGGTCCTGCCTCCCAGCCCAGGTACCACCATTCTGCCCGGCTCTCCTGCTGCCTGGCCCTGGTCTGACTCTCACTGGGGCTGCTGGGCCAAAGCCCCCACCTTCCCCACCCCCGGCACTCACGAGGGCTTCTCCGGGATGGAGACCTCAATCTCCGACAGCTTCCTCTCCAGGTCTCTGAGCATCTCCTGCGTCCTGGTGGTGTCCTCCTTCCGCACCTCCATCGGCCTCATCATTTTCTTGGCCCTCTCGGCCCTCTCGGCCTGCTCGGCCCGCTCGGCCTCCTCTTCCTCCTCCACTTTCTCCTTCAGGACCTCCATCTGCTGTGTCTCCGACTGTCTAGAGATGAGGTCTCTGTAGGAGGAATAAATGCACTCTGAGTGGCCGACTTCAGACCAGGAAGGAGCCACCAACATCACCTGTGTCCCTGGGCGGAGGTTTTAGGTGGTTTAGATCACGAAGGGAGGAGGCGAGTCCCTCCTAAACTTCCTTTCCATCAAGGAGAAAGTCTCCACGTGGTGCTAGCACACCTGTAACACATTTCTGACATTTGCAAATTGCCCTTTAAATCCTACAGCGCAGGTCACAGACTGAGAGCTATTGTCAGCGCAGGAGCGGGTAGCTCAGGCTTACTAACCTTGCTTTGTTTTCTGTATATTTATTCTGCCAGTGACCTTCTCTTTCTGGCAGGTGATGTTAATGCTGTATGGATAACTGTAGTATTATGAAGTTTCCTATTAAATATATTTATGAAGCCCAGTAAGTTTAAATTTAAAGAAAATTATTCATAATAGTAAGGAAGAGAAAAAAAAAAGAGGTAACATCACCAAACTTGGAACACAGAGAGGGCAAAAATGGGGCTGCCATTAAGGTACCTGGACAAGGGGCAGGTGGGAGTGACACAGCCTCACTCTCCTGGCCAAGCCCTGTGTCAGCTCTCAGGGTGGGGGACCTCTGTGTGGCGGGACACACTGAAATACCATATGTGCTTGTGTGCCCTAGGGAAGCCCTTTTCAGAGCCCAGCCTCACTATGGTGGACCAAAGATCCAGTCCCCTTGTAATTTCCGAAGTGATAAGAACACCAGACGCGTCTTTTTTCCTATTGCAGCAACTCTGGGTGAGCCCCTGGATGGCTCCTGGATGGGGATATGTCACCAGAAAGACCAAGCCGTGATTAGAAGCTTGGAATTTTCAGCCCCTCCCCCATCCTTCAGAGAGGAGAGAAGAGTGGAAATGGAATTAATAATTGACCAAGCCTACATGAGGAAGCCTCCATAGAATCCCAATAGTAGGGGGTTCAGAGAGTTTCCAGGTTGGGAAGGTGACGTCCTGGGAGGATGACACATCCCAACTCCACAGGGACAGAAGCTCCCGCTCTCAGGACCTTCCCAGACCTCTCCCTGCGTATCACTTCATCTACCTGTCCATTTGTATCCTCTACCATGTCCTTTAATAAACTGGTAAATGTAATTGTTTCCCTGAGTTCTGTGTGCCTCTCTAGCAAACTAACAGAACCCAAGGAGGGAGTCATGGGAACCCCCAAATGGTAGCCAAGCCGGACAGAAGTTGTGGGTAACCTGGGGACCGACTACTTGCCATTGGCATCTGAAATGGGGTGGGAAGAGGCTTGTGGGACTAAGCCCTTAACCTGGGGGATCTGACGCTATCTCCAAGTAGGCAGTATCAGAATTGAGCTCAGTTGTAGGACACCCAGCTAGTGTCATGGGGAATTGCTTGGTGGGGGAAAAACCTACACATTTGGTGACCAGAAGTGTCAAAAGTGAAGGGTTCTGTGTGAGTAGTAAAGGAGAAACACAGAAGGTGGGAGACTGAACTGAGTTTTTCCATTACAGACCCTATGAGGCAGATATAATTATAATACCCACTTTGCAGAGGAGAAAATCGAGGCCTAGAGAGGTTAAGTGCTCTGCCTAAGGTCACAGAGCAAGTAGCAGACCTGGGGTTTGAACCTGTATATTTCTGGCTCTGAAACCCATCCACTTAAGGGCCTAAAGAGATGGGAAAGTTCTAGAAGGGATGGTTTATTGGAGGCAGGGTAAGGAAAGACACATAAGGGGAGAAGGCCAAGGTGTCAGTGTGCAGAGGGGGACAGCCACTAAGATGGGCCCTGAGCCCAAGGTCACAGAACACCATCATCAGAGGTGGAGCTGGGCCAGAACCTGCAATATTTATTCCTTAAACCAGGCTGCCTCATCAGCTACAGCGTAGTTTGGGGAAGGCAGTCCTGCTTTACAGTTTCCCCAACTCTGCCCAGAGGTTTTCCCCATCCACAAGCCCTTCCCTGGATCCCCCTCCCCAGCCGGAACCTCCTCCTCCGCCCCGCCCCTCCCCTCACGCACGCTGAAAACTTCCCCAGAAAGTTTGCGGCTGAAAGCCCCCCAGATAGAAGCAGCCCCCTTACCACGCACACCCACGCCCTCCCCCTGCCGGGCTGCCAGGCAGAGTCCAGCCACCCCAGACCCCTGCTCCCATCTCACCCCTCTGAGGACAGCCTGTACACTCTGTTAGCTCGTCTCCGTGGTAACATCTTTCAAGGCTGACGGCCGGTCCTGGGAGAGGAGGCTTCTGGGAAATGTAGTCTTTTGACACTACTCAGGTCTGGGTCCGGAAGACCCACTGTGGCATGTCCCTCAGCCAGTGGTGGGCTGGAGCCAGCTTGTGCCAGCTTGCAAGAGCTGATTTTTTTAAACTTCAGGAATGTTTGTGAGCCCATTGACAAACACATCCATTAGTAAAATTTAAATTATAAAAACGTATAAATAAATAGATTATATTAAAAACAAAGGTAATAAATACTCAAAACTCATCACTTCCTAATTATTTTACTCCATTTCATTATTATCTAAGCTCTTGAGGTCATTTATGCCTATTGTATCTTTACAACGAAAATATTATGTAAGTGTGAGCTACTCTGAATCTTTTTCCTTCAGTGATGTCATATTGATAGCTTAAAATTGGCCATGAGATTATTTACACCACAGAAATTGGCAAATGCTACAGACTAGGGCTTTTTCTCTCATCAGGTAGTTGTTAAACATTTACCAGGACACCACGGCTTCTGCTCCATGCATGGTCAATGTGGCCTTCTTCAAAACATATGGAAACCAGTGTGGGTCCTGGCCTGGCTGCCTGTCATAGTGGACAGAGCCAGGCTCCCTGAGTCTTGGTTCTAGTCCAGGCTGGACTGCTGGTTTAGTATATAACTCATGGGACAGAGAAAACTTATCCATTAGGTTAGTGGCCCATGAAAATGCTTAATTTTAATTTAATTTTTTTGAAATTCTGAAGAAAAAAAATAGACTGATAATGAATATATAATTATGAATCCACCCAGGATTATAATTGTCTTTGTACCAATGCAGTCACAAAATATAATTTTTTCTGTTCTGTTTTTAAAGGAAAGGGCCCACAAAACTTGTAATGCTGCCTTGTAGTGGGCAGCGGGGTCCAGAGAAATACTGCAGGTATCCTGACAAGGTTATATAGTTGCTGTTATTGATGAAAATGTAGGAATCACCTCATTCTCAATAATAAAGAATAATTGTTTCTTCTGGCTGGAACATTACGTAGTCATGAAAAATAAAGTGTGAAGGATAAATTAGACCAAGGGAAATCCCCAGAGAAGGCATGTGGACATCAGTCCTGGATTTCGCCCTGGGATTACCTCTGTGGGGAACTCACCTGGGATGAGGCCAGGAAGGGAGGAGGAAAAGGCAAATGTGATATGTTAGGCTGGTGGAATGGAGCACAGGCCTCATTGCCCCTTTTTTCCCATGCAACACCTAATTTCCTTTGTAAAGTGATTTATTCCCCTTTACCCACTCCCATTCCCTGCCCACACAGACATCATTCTGATGCTCTCCCCCCCCCCCCAAATGAGCATTCTTTGGCATACTCCTGGTGTTTTTAATTTGTGTTAATGATATTGTATTAATATCTCTATTTCTTACATTTTCACTAAGAACTGTGTGTTTAAGATCCACCCCAGTTGCTGTGTGTCCATGGACACACAATAATTACCTCTCTACTCTCCCAGCAGTGGACACCCTGCTTTGCCATCAACTTCCATTATCCACAGGTAATGCAACACATGTCATCGGTGGAGTCCTTTCTAGACCAGTAAATGTTTCTCTGGGGTAAATAACCAGGAGCGGGATGGTTGGCTCAGCAGCGGCACCTCACTTTTCTCCAGGCAGCGAAACCTACACGCTCCCCACCTCCCACAATGCACGGGGGAGCCTGGTACCCTTGACCCCACCAGCAGCTGATATTCTCTCCCTTCTGATGTTTGCCAGTTTCATAGAGGTACAATGAGATCTCGCTGTAATTTAACATGCCTCTCTCTGATTACTAATGATTTTAAATGTGTCTTCATGTGCTAATGTGTTAGTTTTAGGCGTTTCCTCCTCTGAAATTGTCTTTTAAAACCTCAGACCATTTTTCTTTATTGGGGAAGTATCTTGTTTGGATTGCAGGACTTCCAGATGTTAATCCCTGGTTTCAGATGCTGCAAATACCTCCCCCCATTCTGTCACATGTCTTCTAACATCTCCCATGGTGACCTTCATTAAACAGAAAACCTTAATTTTGATGTAATTAAATTTATCAGGTTTTGGTTTGATGTTTTGTGCTTATGAATTTTTGTTTGAGAAATCCTTCCTTGCACTTAAGTCACAAAAATATTTTCCTATGTTAACTTTATAATTGTGCCATCCCGTTTAGACCTTTACTCTGCCTGGAACCCATCTCTGTAGGAGGGGTTAAGTAAGGATTTTGTTTTATTTTTCCCCATACAATGAGCTAATTTTCCAATACCACCATCAGACCATTCGTCCCTTCTTTGTGATGTCACTCTTGTCGTGTATTAAATCCCCCAGGTGCATACGAGTCTGCCACTGAGCCCTCTGTTCTGTTCCACTGGTCTTCATGCCTATCCCTGCACAGACTCCATGGTGAATTTATCACTATGGCCTTGTAAAATCTTTATATCTGCAGGTCAGTTCTTCTTTCTATGTCCTCTTTCATTAAGGATGACTTAGCTATTTGAGGACTATATGCCTTAATATAAATTTTAGAATAAGTTTTAGAAAGTCTAAAAATATCATTTAGAATGTTTACTGGAATCACATTGTATTCATAGATCAAATTGTGAAGAACTCTTATCTTTTGATATTGTTACCTCTCTGAAAGCACAGAGCAAATAGGTCTTCTTATTTCCTGTCTATTTGTTAGATTGTAATGGAAAAAATACTAGGAATGAAGAAATTGAGGCAGAACAGAGAGAACCAGGCAGGGAACCACGGTGAGGGGACACTCTTCCTGCAGCACACAGATGACCACTGCAACCCAGAGCCTGATAAAGTGTCAGCCAAGGCCAAGCTCTGGCTTAGTCACATTCACGCTGGGCCAGGTGGGCAGCCGTCTTAGCCAGTATCTCATTTAATCATCAGCCCTGTCGGGCAGCTACTGCCATCCCTGCTTTGCAGATTCAGTAAGTGGGGAATTGGCCCAAGGCAAAGAATCTGGACCAGGCAGGCTGACCTCAGAGTCCATGCTCATAACCATGGTGCTATCCACCTCCCAGGCTGCTCTTGTGATGCTTCAGTGGCAGGGGAACCCTGTCTATCCACGCTGGACCTTGGGATGTATTTTTGCCACAGCCCTCCCTGGCCTGAGCACGCGCTCCACTTGGCACTTGGAGCCACTTTTGCAGTGACTTCAGGCAATGAGGGACCCCAGCCCCTCTGCCCCTGCCTGGCCCTGGGGTGGAGAGCCAGGCAGAGAAAAGGACATCCGTACTATTAGCTACGCTCCCCGTCTGCCCTCCGCATCTGCACCTGGAAACGCAGCCCATCCGGCGCTTGTTGTTCTGTTGGTCGCACATCCCACTGAGTACGTCTTAATGAGGAAGCAAGGAAGAAGAAAGAAAAAGCCACCACCCAGGATTTCCCTTGAGGCTCGGGGGTCAGGAATGAGGTGATAATTCTTAAACCCATGGAGACCCCAGCTCTACTGTTAGCCCAGCTTGCAGGGTGGTCTTGGGTGGGTCCCTGGGCCTCTCTCGGCCTCCATTTCATCCTCCCCACCCAGGGCTGGTCCACTTGGCAGAGCTGTACGAGGAATCTGGAAGGGAGCTTTAAACTTCACACCCTCCCAGTTTACAAACAGGTTGCAGAAGCTCACAATCTGCTTTACACCCAGGTTTTCTTTAAGCCAAGGGGGGTTCTCAGGGAGCAACCTAACTCCCGCTGACTTAATGCTGGGCACTTTACTTTGTCACCTCACTTAATGCTCTCAGGACAAGGCAAGGACTCAATGAGCCCATCTTACACAGGGTGAAACTGAGGTTCAGAGAGGTGCGGTGACAGGCCCAGGGTCACACAGGCCCTAAGCGGCAGAGCTAGGATTTGAACCCAGGCCTGTCAGACACTGGATCAGTGTTCTTTCTGAGGACAGGTTAGTAACCCTGAGACTTTGGGGTAAGGTTGCTGAGACCTTCAGTGTGAGAAACGGCTGTTTGTGAAGATAAGCCCGAAACCCACCAAGTCTGCCCACAAAAACTGATAATGTGGCTCAACTGTCGCAAGATTTCCCTTCCAGGAGCACAGTGACTTGCATAAACCAAGGGTCCCGGGCCTCCTTTCTTTCATCTGTTTGCTGGGTGGGAGGAGGGAGAAGGGGAATCCAGTCCAGGGCATCTGGGGGGAAGAGGCAGGCTTCTCACCTGTAGAAGGTGCTTGACCGTCTGCAAAGCACACTGGGAAGGGTGGGGTTTGGGGAGGGAGGGTGAGCTGTCCCAGTAGTAAGTTAGGGCTGAAGTGTGCAGTGGCTGTAAGGGGACAGGGACGGATACCAGTGCCCTGCCCTCCTGGTTGGGCCAGGCCAGGGGGCCAGTGTCTCTGCATCTGTCCGTCTCTCTCCTTTTGTTTTCTTTCTTTGTGGCAGTTCATCTGTTAATTCTTCTCTCTCTCTCTCTCTCTCTCTCTCTCTCTCTCCATCTCTCTATCTCTGTATCCCTACTTCTGTCTCTACTGTCACTGCCTCTTTTTTGCTTCCTACTGAGGAAACCAGTGGTTTCGAAATCAAGCCCAGCCACTGGAAGTGACAAACCCAGCTGGGTCTGGCCTGAGGCACTCCCCTGGCTCAGGGCCCTGTCAGGCTGGTGCCAAACTCACACCTCCATCCAGGGCCAACTAATATTTATTCAGGGCCTGCCAAACGTGCCAGGCTGGGGCTGGGCTGAACCGGTGAGCGAGCAAAGCTGTCAAAGTGCCCGCCTGCTCTATAGGAGCTCAGACTTCAGAAGAAATGCCCACCCTGTCTCTGCTCAGCCCACACCCCCTGCCCCCGGCCCTGGCTCCTCAGGCCTCAGAGGTGCAGCGCCCCGCCCCGCCCTCCCGTCCCCTCCCGCCCCCTCGACCCGAGACAGGGGCAGGCCAGAGTGGGGAACGGGGGCTTGCTTGACGTATCCCACCTACTGAGTAAGTGGCATTCTTTGATATTCGGTGTCCCCAACACTTGGAGGGCTGGCAGCCCCCTGAACGGTAGGGGGTCTTCCATGAGGATGGGCCCTGGTGAGTGGCTGAGACCAGGGGCAGCCTGGGTGCGAGGACCAAACCCCACTCCCCCCCCCCCCACCAGGCAACAAACCTCCAGTCCACAACTGCCCCAGTGCCTGAGGGGATGGTGGCCCTGTGGGCCCCCCAGGTGCCCGGCCAGAGGGTAGAGTTGTGGGAGGGCAGTGACAAGGGGAAGGAAGGGAGGGGAGCGGCTGGGGGCTCCTTCAAGAGGCCAATGACAGACTTCCTTATTTGGGCTCAGGCCCTTCCTGAGACCAGAAGGCCGCTTTGCTCTGAAGGCAGGGGGTGGGCGTGCCGGCAGGGTCTTAGGATTACAGGGATTTGAGACTCCTGCCATCCTGGATCTGTGAACTCTCAGACCCATAGGTGTATCTGGATAAGACCTTTGAGGCCACATGGTCCAACCTGGTTCCCATCCCCTTGCTCCCCAGTCCTATTGTACAGAGAAGGGCGCTGAGGCCCAGAAGGAAGCAGGGAGCACCTCTTCCCTCCCACCAAGGTCACTCAGCAAATCAGAGCTGAGTCCAGAGTGCAGGCCAGCCCCAGCCTGGCCACACGGCAGCCCGCTATTCATGAGACACGGTGAGGGTCTGGTCAGCCCGGGCAGTGCCGGAAGACGAGGTCACGGTGCTCTGTCTTGGGAAGTAGAGAACAACAAACCAGCAGAAGATGAAGACACCTGTCAGGGAGGAGAGGGCCTCAGTGAGCCTGGGGTGGGGCCTGGGCTGGCGGCCACTCAGAGGAGGAATCGCTCCACTGTAAAAGTTCAAGAATGTATAGAAAAATCAGACAAAAAATGAAACCTACTCCTGAAAAAGAACCAAATAGATAACTTGAGAATGAAATCCAGAGTCCTCGAAATAAAATCTATACACACAGCTATCTCATAAAAGAAAGACCGAAATGAAGGAATTTTCAGACATGCAAGACAACTACCACTGCCCCTCTTATAGAGGATTATTGCAGGATGTGCTTCAGCAAGAAGAAAAGGGAAGACGTGAGGTATGAAAATTGTAGTAAGTACAGAAATTGATAGAAAAGTAAAAATCTTTGTGTTTCTTTAAAAGAAATGTAGAACTAAAACCCTACACAACAATAAAAAATATTGAGAAGAGTTCAAGGGCAGTTAAAGTGGGCTGAGGGCTCTGTTTGGGAAGAAGAGAGAAATACTGAGCTACACTCAGTTGAAATAACTCAGTGCGGTGAAGTGTTCAGACTTAACTATGATGGGTAACCTCAGAAAGGATAATGACATAATCCACAGTTTCAAGGTGCATCCCTCTCCAAGCCGTAACCCCTGGGAATTTTCAGAGGTGGACTCATAATTCTTCATCTGGGGACAGTCTCCGGTGGCCTAATAATAACGACTTCTGTTGTTGTTAACATAGTTCCCACATATTGAAGGCCTCCTGTATTACACACACACATTATCTCAGTTATTCATCATGAAATCTGGCGAGAAAAGTACTGGAATTATCCCAGCTGTACAGGTGACTGGATCAGAGGAGCTGAGTGACTTGCTGGGGTGGTGAGTGGAGGTGGGATTTGAACCCCGGTCTGCTTGTCCCCAAGTGCTGCCAACCATGGTGCCATGTAGTCTTGTGAGGCACTGGGAGCCAGCCCTGTTGTTGTGGGCTTGCACCTGCTGGATCTAGGACCCCTTGGTTCCTAGTAACTCCTTGTCATTCCTCTCTTCACAGTCAGGCTGTGATGCTTCTTTAAGTTGCGTGTATGAAACAGGGGTATGAGGAACAAAGAGGACAGGTGCGGGTGGGGAAACCGTGTCCCACCTGCACCCTGGGTGCCTGCCCCTTTGCTGGGTATCAGAGAAAGAAGCCCGCGGGAGCAGGGAGCAGACGTAGCAAGCATTTCCTCCACTAACCATTTGCTTCCTGCCTTCACAGCCCCTTAGAGATTCTGTTCGTGTCACATCGCCTTCACATTACATGATCCCGCCCTCCTGGTCACAGATGATTGGACCAGACATGGACACCTGACCCAAGATGGCCCAGTCAGATCCTTGACTCTCCTAAGAACATGGAAGAGACTGAAGCAGACCATGGTCACTAGACTTGGAAGGTCACATAGGGATGAGGGGGCCATATTGGGCAGCCAGTTGAGGGCCATGGGTAGGAATGGGCCAGTGGAGAGAAGAATGAAGAAGCTTCCACAGAGAGAAGGTGAGAGACTACGTGTGACTCCAGGGAAAAAGATGGGAAAGTATCTGCTTTGGTTTGGGTGGCTTTTCCTGACCCTGCTACCAGCTCCCATGAGGTCAGCCAGCCTTCCTGCCCTGGGGTCCTTGGGAGAGCCTTGGATATTTAAAATCAGTGCCCTGGACTTGAGCAAGCCTGAGTAGAATCCTGTTTCTTGCCATCTACCCCCTCCCCCCAAAGCCCCACCCCCTGGTGCAGGCGAGGCAGCTCGTCACCTCCCTGGCCCAGGAGCCTCACCTTGCAGAGACGTGAACAGTGCAAAGACGTAGGTGGTGGACAGGCCTAGGGGTGTGAGGATGGCCAGCCCCCAGCTCACACCCACCAGGCTCGAGAGGCCCAGCAGGGTGAGGACCCCCTTCCAGTGCTGCCGCTTCTCCTTGCCCGCTGTGGCACTCGACAGAGTGAAGATCTTCAAGGCCACCAGGCCCAGGACCACGGCGCTGAAGAGGAAGGTGATGAGGAAATAGCCGTGGACAGTGACGTAGAGCGCAGAGGTGGCAGTTTTCTCACAGAACCAGCACCTGGAGGAGGCGGATGGCCGTTAGGACCAGAGGAAGTCTCCCGAGAGCAAGCCCTGGGCTGTCTCCCTGCCAGATCTTCTCTGACCAAAAAGATGCCTTCTCCCATCTCCACCCATCCATTCCCCACTCTCCCGGGGGAGGGGCTGTCACGAGGCTCCAGGCTGCTGTCTCTTTAGACCAGTTGAGTGTAAAAGGCCAGTTGTGTCCCAAAGACATGTTTCGTTCACCCCACATTATGTTGTAAGAAAAAAAAAATTGAATGAATGACCACCTTTTAAAAGTGAAATGTTTGGCATAAACATCCAAATTTTTTTTTTTTTTTTTTTTTTGGCCACGCCACACAGCGTGTGGAATCTTAATTCCCTGAACAGGGATTGAACCCAGGCCCTGGCAGTGAAAGCGCCAAGTCCTAACCACTGGACCGCCAGGGAATTCCTGAAACATCCAGATTTCTGCTTCTCTTATAAAACCATACAGCTGGCAGCTCTGTGGATGCCCTCCGGAGGGACAGTAGTCAGCTGCCCATTAGACTGGCACGTGATTGCCAGTCTGTCGCTGTGCCCAGCCAGGCCGCTGCGTGTACTTATGTTCCCTGCCTGGCCCCTGGGGCCCTGCATTTGAGGCCCTGGGGACAGGACCAAGGCCCCACCAGCTCTTCTTAGCACAGAACCATGGGCCTCAGGCAGGTACCCTGGGAGAGGCTCAGCTCAGCTCCCCTGTTCCCTGCACTGCAGGAGTGAAAGCCCAAAAGAGCATGTGGATCAGTCCCCCATTGTACAGATGAGGAGATCGAGGCTCTGGAAGGGGACAGGCTTGCCCAAGGTCACACAGCTACTCAGAGACAGAGTCTGGGTGGAATCAGGGCTGCTGCAAATATTGGGCAGGTTGTGCCCTGCACAAGGGCACCTGGCTGGGGGGCAGGTGGGGGCTGAGATCCAACTCACCCTCCACTCACCAGGCTGAGCACCTGGCATGGCAGGTCAGAGGGATGGGGGGGGTACCTTTTAAAATTTGCCCAAAGGTGCTATATAGGCTGTGGTGACCCAGGCTAGAGCAAGGCATCCTGCCTCCTGGTCCGGTTCTCTCTCCTTTTCACCCCCTCTCTCATTGTACTTCCTCTCTCTGGGCCTCAGTTTACCCCTGCAGGCCGTGCGCTAGCTGGATCTGAGGATCCTTTGCTTTGACTTACTCGTCTCTCTTCCCAGGATTCCCTCCTCTCCCCACCTCCACCTCCTTCTGGCCCCCAGGACCCTGAGGCCACCGCAGCTTCCACAGACAGCACTCACAGCTCCAGCGTGGTGGTGTTCTTCTTGTCACGGATGGCGTAGGGGCCATAGCTGTTGGCGCTCCCAGTGCCGATGACTATTAGGGCAGGCAGGCCTGGGGGCAAGGGGAGGAGGAGGTATGGCATTGCTGGGGCTCCCTTGGCACGTCCTCCTCCAAATCCCCCTCCAGCTGTCCATCCCTCGAGCTCTGAGCCAATCAGAGAGGGAGCTGCCCCTCCCTCGCCCCAGGCTGGTCCCCTTGCTGCGTCTTCCAGAGTCAGCCATCCCCTCTGCCTGGCCAAGCGGCACCTACCCCAGCCCACGAGGCTCAGCTTCAGGAAGTAGTGCCCGAAGTAGGTGTTAAAGACCTTGATGACGAGCAGGTAGAGGTGGAAGGCTTCCAGGCCCATCCAGGTGAAGGCACAGAGCAGGAAGTAGTGGAAGACGGCCCCCCGGGCCCAACAGGCAGCATCGGACCCCTTCAGGCCATACCCCACATTGATGAAGAAGGCCAGATTCAGGAGAAATAAGCTGACGCTCAAGGCCACGTGGATCTTGGGGACGTCTTCGGAGTTCAACTTCTGCCGGGAAAACCTGGGGCGAGAAGGGCCAGTGAGAGGCTGCAAGGGGGCACCCAGGCCTCTCCGTCCGATCACCTCTGTTCCATCCCTGCCAGCAACCAGCGTGTGAGAACATTCCAGTTCAAGTCCACGAGCCCTCTCACGACCCGTAGGGCCCTGGGGATTCTGGATCCTGTTGGCTTCATCCCTTGACTCCACGCTTGAGCCAAACTACCTAATCGGCAATTCCTTAAATGCATTCTGCTTCTCTACGCCTCCCGGACTTGCCCACACTCTTCCCTCTGCTCTCAATGCCGTTCCCTGCTTCACCTTCAAAATCCCCCTTGGGTGTTTCTTTCTGGGAAGGCTGTCTCTGAACGTCACTTATCCCAGGCTTATTTGGAAGTTTCCCAGGAGTGAGCGCAGCGTAACTCTCCACCCACCCCTTATTTCCGTCTCTCCCCAGGCTTTGACCTGGGGCCTAACACAATAAGCAGGAGAAAGCCCTGCATTGGTTGAGTGAGTGGGCAGACAGGGCATGGATGTATGAAGCCTAGAACTTAGTAGGGAGGGTGAGGCTCAGAGAGGAACAGGGACTCAGAGTCACAGCACAGGGCAGGGGCTCCAGACTCCCAGTCCAGGGCTTCTTCCCAGGGCTCACTTCCCCCTCTGTGGAGTTCCCACTGCGAATTCCTAGCAAATCAGCTCCCAAAGGACTCTCACTGGAAGGGTGGGAGCTCAGGGCTGCCTGGAGTGGGCGTGAGGGATAATGTCCACCTCACCTGAGATGCCAGGCCCCGCCCCTGGGAGAGGTTGACAGCTCCTCCTGGTGCTCCGAGCCCGTCTCACAGGGTCCAGCAGTGCAGCCAGCTGGCAAGTCGTGCTCAGCTTGTATTCGGCCAGGGCTCGGGGGATGCGGGCAGGGCCGGCACCACTTACACTCACAGTTCGGTCCGAGATGGAGTGGGCGGGGCTGGTGGGGGCCTCAGCCCAGGGCCAGACAGTGCCAGCATGTGCAGGAAGGCAATGGGAGGGCCCCAGACCGGGAGTCAGGAGACCAAGGGCTGCTCCAGGCCCGTCATGGGTCGGGAGGCCAGCCGTGGGGCTGCTCCCACAGGCTCCTTGAGGCTGGCAGTTCCTGTGGCTCCCTCCGCCATGGCCGGGGCCTGGGCACGGGCTGCAGTAGCCTCTGATGTTTCTGCTCCTCCTTCTTCCAGAAACAGCCCCAGGTTTCCCTTGGGAGCACCCTTCCCCACTCTCAGCCATGCACTCTCAAACCCAAGGGCAGGCACTAGGGTGGCCTGACCAATCAGTGTAATTCATCCTTTCACCACAGTGGCGTGTTCAGTCATGGGCACATGGTCTAAGTTAGACCAGTATAACTCAACTCTGGTATACATGGGATAAAACTGCATAGACATATACACACACACACACACACAGAGGACATGCACAGGGTCAGCTTGCTTGGTGTATGACCTCTGCAGGCCCCTGCACTCAGAAGGGCCCTATGCTCGTTTTAATGCTCTGCTGTCACCATCTTGAAATTCTTAATAATTTTTGAGCAAGGGGCTACATATTTTCATTTTGGATTGGGCCCTACAAATGATATAGCCAGCCCTGTGTGCGTGTGTGAACATGCGCCCACACACGCAATTGAGTGCACGTGGAAAATGGTGAAAACTGAATGAGCTCTGTAGTCTTGTTAGCAGTGCTGTACCAATGTCAATCTCCTGGTTTTATATTGTACTACAGTTATAGAAAATGTCATCACTGAGGAAAGCTGGATGAAGGAACCATGGGACTCTAGGTACTATTTTTGCAAGCTCCTGTTAGCCTATAATTATTTCAAAATAAAAATTTTTACATTTATTTATTTATGTATTTTTATTTTTGGCTGCATTGGGTCTTTGTTGCTGCGCGTGGGCTTTCTCTAGTTGCAGCGAGCAGGGGCTACTCTTCGTTGTGGTGCGCAGGCTTCTCATTGAGGTGGCTTCTCTTGTTACGGAGCATGGGCTCTAGGTGCGCGGGCTTCAGTAGTTGTGGCATGAGGGCTCAGTAGTTGTGGCTCTTGGGCTCTAGAGTGCAGGCTCAGTAGTTGTGGCGCACGGGCTTAGTTGCTCCGCGGCATGTGGGATCCTCCCGGACCAGGGCTCGAACCCGTGTCCCCTGCGTTGGCAGGCGGATTCCTAACCACTGTGCCATCAGAGAAGTCCAATAAAGTTTTTTTAGAAACTTCAATTCTGGGCCTTAGTTTAGAATATTAGCTGTCCAGGCAGCTAAGAAGCTATGATGCAAGCCTGGGGCTCCCCAAGGCCCCTGAGTATGGAGAAGTTGCCTGACATGACTGACAAAGGAGAAAGCAAAGTTTTGAGAATCAGAGGGACACCAAGTCCTGGGGACATCTTTTGAGCCCCTGGATCCAACATCACCTGAAGTGAGCTCACCTTGGGCTTTTCAGTTCTGTGAACCACACATTACCTATTATGTTTAAGCCAATCTGAGTTGAGCTTCTGCCACTTGTAACTGAAATAGCCAGACACATTTCAACCTCCAATCCCATTTTATAGGTGAGGAAACGGAGGTTTGGAGAAAATAACAGTATAGTGCTGCACGACTAACACTACGCTGCTGGTTTCTACCCTGCCCTGCTGCCGCCCTTGAGGGCAGGAGGGAGATGTGGGGTGGGGACGGGGTGACCCACCTCAGGAAAGCGTAGACGACAACGGTGAAGGCCAGGAATATCATGGAGGTTCCGCAGCCAGCCTGGGAAATGCGTGTGAGGGTCTTTACGGTGACTTGGTCCAAGATCGGCCTCTGTGGACGATCCCCCAAATAAGAATCTTACCAGTTAGAGACCAGGCCAGGCAGCCTCCTCCCTGGGCCGGGAGCCTTGGCACTTCCAGAATTGCTAGGATGGCGGGGGGCGGGGGGGCGCGCCATTACCAGCAGCAAGGCGAAGAAGGTCAGGTGGTCACAGCGGCAGATGGTCCTATTGACGCCGACGTCTGTGGAACAGCCCTTGGAAGCCCAGTCTCCTGAAGACCCTGGGGAGGAGAGGGAGCCTAGGGGAGGGGCCGGGAATATAGGGAAGCAGAGGGGAGGGGAAGGCAGGGAAAGGGAAGAGAGGGGTCCAGAGAGGAAAGAAAGAGGGGAGGGGCCCTGCGGTTGGAGTCCTGTCCCCTAAGGAGCCCTTACCCTCCGCCCATCTTACCCAGGGAAGATCCTCCAGGCCCTACCTTTAGTCACGTCCCAGAATACACAGCTGAGGGTCATGTTCTGAAACCAGAGATTGGGAGTCAGGGGCGAGGCAGGGGAAGTTGGGAGAGGGGAGAGGAGGGTAGGACGGGGAGGGGGAGAAGACAGTGTGCTCTGGGTCTCTGCACAGGCACGCATTAGGTGGAAGCAAGTCTCAGCCTGTGGTCACACAGGAACGCGAAGCGTTTGATGTATCCTGGGTCAGCGCGTCGGGGGTGTGAAGAGGCGCGGGGCTGTGGCTGGCAGGGGCGCATGTCTGCAGGCACGTGCCTTTAGGGGAGCGTGTGTGTGGGCAGCCGTGCGCGTGCACGTGTGTTTGCCAGGTCCCCTGGGCATCTCTGTGAGCACAGGAGCGGAGGGTGTCGGGGAGGCATGTGGAGACATGCGTGCACAGGGTGGGCGTGTGTCCCTGGGCACAATTGTGTGTCTGGATTTGAATCCAGACCTATGTAAACCCAGGTGGATGTGGGAGCGTGGGGTGTGCAGAGTCCGTGTGTGTCTGCCCCTATGCCCAGGGGTGCCCACCCACATGTCTGCCCCTCAGGAGCTGCCAGGCCAGGGTGGGGGACTCACAGGAGGCTGGTGCTGGTGGGAGAAGGTGATCTCCAAAGGCTCAGCCAGGCCGGTGACGTTTATATGACCCAAACTCAAGCCCACCACGTGATTGTTCAACACGCTGGTGCCATCCTCTAGGCTGAGCCGGGGGCCCTGTGGAGGGACACGGGTGAGGCCAGGCTGCACGAGCGGCTGCCCCAACCCAGCCCTTCTCAGGGCTCCTGGGAGCCTCTAGGGCTTGTGGCCCTTGCCTGGAGGGCAAAGTCTGGGGCCGGGGGAACAGGGGGCAGGGAGTCATGGGCGACCTTCTTCCTGCTGCTCTCTGTAGTCTGCTCCAGCTGGGCCAGGGCGGGCCCTACCCTCCAGGCCAAACGGCTGCAAAGCCGTGTACCTGATGGCTCTCCATTGCTGGTCTCCAGGCCTCCTCCACCCTCTTAACTGGAGTGCAGGGTTAGAAGGAAGATCAGCCGGGAAACGGAGGGCAGTGGTGCCTACAGGTGGGGCGCACCTGCCCACATCAGCACTCAGGGATACACATGTCCCCATGGGAGTGCAGACACGCCTCTGGGGACATGCCTGGTACAAATTTGCAAGGGCCTGGGTACACTTGCTCACGTGAACATGGTCACGCCAGCACACATGATTACGTGCGCACCAGGAATAAGGAAGGAGATACATGTTTGTGCATGCACGAGGCCACACAGGGGTCATGAACACACTTGGGATACACACACAGGAGTCCAAGGGCACAGGTGTGGGCAGTCCAAACAGCGGAGTGTGAATAACCGGCGTGAGCCCGCAGTCCACAGACCCTAGAGACAGGGGTCTGGGATGGCGTCGGCTGCTTTAGGCACACTCCAGAGGCTCCTCACCTCCTCCATCCCCATCGGGCCCCTCAGCAAAGACTCCAGAGAGGGCAAGCATGTCCTGCTTAACCAAGCATGGAACCTCAGCCACCCTGAGCCCCTCCTCACCTTGAAGACATTCCCCGAACCAACATCCAGGATGGTTATGGCCAACCGAACCATTGGTCTGCTGCCCTGCAAGGATCCAAAAAGGCTCCTGGGCAGCCGGACTCTGTCAGGGTGCCGGTGCTCGTCCTCTGTCACCTCCTTCGGAATCTGCAACCACAGACCCAGCCGCTCTGTCTTTCCCTGAGGAGCCCAGCCCCCAACACAGGTCCTGCCCACCCCTCCCCCAGGTGGAAGGAGAAACAGGCATGCTGGGTGGTGGGGCAGCACTGAGGACCGAGGACAGCTCTGAGAGGCAGGACACCTGGGGGCACGGTCCAAGCCCTGCTCTGTCCAGGCTGTGAGCTCCTGGCCAAATCACAGCCCTTGTGGAGCCCCGGTTTTCCCAATATGGAGAATGGAGCCAGTAAGATGCCCGCGTGGCCACCCATCAGGTTGAAAGTGGGCTGTGAAGGGGCGACACCTGCACAGGTCAGTTTGCAAGTGTGAGAGAGGGTCAGTTGTGGTGCTTTTGGCCAGGGTCCTGACCCCCATTGTGCTGACATACGGCTATGGTGACAGTGTCTATTTTCCAACTCAGGGATAAATGGAAAGCGTAAGGCCATCAGGAAGGGAGACAGCAAGGGCCGAGAGGGAGGACACAAGAATTCACACTGAATGTGATACCCACCCCCACCCAACAACAACACATTTTGTAAAAGCTAAGAATGGTCAAAATATTAAAATAAATTTTACTGATAGTTGCGAAGCGTGTTTTGTTCATTCTCTGACCTCATTGCTCCCCCTGGGACTGCAGCCTGGTCCCACCTGGTCCTGCCTCAAAAGCATCCCATGGGCATTGGAACAGGGGGCGCTAAGTGTTGTAGCCGAGAGCCTCAACTTTCTGCTTCCCAGTCCAGAACCTTGTCAAAAGGACATGTGGTTGATTTCACAGGCCGGTGCCTACTCCACGCAGAGGGCTCAGCTGCTGCGGTGACGTGATAAAGGGTTGAGAAAGGCCCCATCCATCTTCCATCTCCCCTTCTCCAGGCAGACCTAAAATCCCTCCACGATAGACCACTTCCCTGCTGCCCAAACTTCCACCCTCAGCTTTATGCCTTAAGGGAGGCTGTGCCCTTGCTGCACCAAGCATTCCCTGTGAGTTATCTCATTTGCTCCCTCTGACAACCTTGAAAGCGGGCAATACCATCCCCATTTTACAGATGGGGAAACCAAGGCTCAGAAAAGTTAGGTAATTTGCCCAATATCACAATAGCTGGTAAGGGGCGGAACTGGGATTTGAATCCAGACCTATGTAAACCCAGAGTCTGCCCGTTAACCCTTTGCAGCACCTCTACAAGTGCCTTTACCTGGTTTCTAATGTGTCCCCTGGTGGAAGAGTTCAAGGGAACCTCAGACTTTGGAGGAGCCTTCGAGCTCATTTTACAGATGAGGACTCAGGGGCCCAGAGAGGGGAGGGGATTTCCTGGAGGACACCTAATCAGGTGGTGGGAAGTCCAGGGCTAGAATCCTGACTCTCGATTCGGTGATCTTCTGAAGGTCTCATCCTAGCACCCTGGGTAATATATTACCAGGATCCACTCAACCAATTAACTCACAGCACCCATTAGCCAGGTGGCAGAGAACTACTAAACGGGACATGGGAAGGATAACTGTTGATGGGCACCAAGCACAGACCATGACTCTCAGAAAAATATGCCTGAGGAAAGTAGGACCAGGACCAGCCAGTGGGGATGGGGGGAAGCCTTCACCTGAGAGGGGGTCAGAGAGAAGTGCAGGTCTTCTGAGATGTTGGTGTTGATGTTCTTGACAAGAGCCTTCAAAAAATCCATATTCACTGTCTCTGTCAGACTCTTCTCCACCAGATGGATCTCATAGTTCAGCCAGTATCTGCAAGGGAAGATAGGGTCTTGAAGGCTGAGTTACCTACTCATAGTCCACTCACCTGGATGACGGGAGGAGAGATACCATGCGCAGCAATCATCAGGCTCCTGGTGTAGGAGAGGTGACCCAGAATATCAAAGGGAAGACCCTGGGATGCTGCAGGAGAGGGGTGGCACGGGAGTGATTCATGCTGGTTCTGAGGGATTCCGGAGCCAGTGGCCCCTCTGAGTATTTTATGTATTTCTCTTTTTTTGTAACAAAATACATTACAATGTACTTTGTATTTTATGTATACATGTATACATAAAATACAAAATAAAATAAAATACAAAATGTATTTTATAAAATACAAAATATATTTTAATCATTTTAAAGTGTGCAATTCAGTGGCATTAAATACATTCACAATGTGTGAAACCATCTTTGCTATCTAGTTCCAGAACATGTCCATCACCTCAAAAGGAAACCCTGAACCCATTAAGCAGTTACTCTTCCCCCAGCCTCTGGCAACCACTAATCTATGAATTTGCTTATACTGGACATTTCATATAAATGGAATTATATGATATCTGGTCTTTTGTGTCTGGCTTCTTTCACTTAGCATGTTTTCAAGGTTTATCTATGTTGTAGCATGTATACGTATTTCATTCCTTTCTATGGATGAATAAAATTCCTTTGTATGCATATACCGTATTTTGTCTATACATTTATCCATTGATGCGCATTTGGATTGTTTCCACTTTTTGGCTATTGTGAATAGAGTTGCTTGTATTTACGTAAAAGCTTTTGTTAGAAGACTTGTTTTTAATTCTTTTGGGTGGATACCTAGGAGTAGAATTGCTGTGTTAATTCTGTTTAACTTCTTGAGGAAGTGTTAAACTGTTTTCCATAGCAGCTGCACCATTTTATATTCCCACCACCAATGTAGGAGGGTTTCAGTTTCTCCAGATTCTTGCCAACACTTGATGTTTTTCACTTTGTTTTGTTTCATTTGCAATTATAGCCATCCTAGTGGGTGTGAAGTGGTATCTCACTGCAGTTTTAATTTGCATTTCTCTAGTGACTAATGATGTTAAGCACCTTTTCATGTGCTTATTGGTCTCTGTAAATCTTCTTTAGAGAAATTCTTCTGAGTATTCCAAACTGTGGGATGATCACTGTGTGGTGTGAGGGCTAACTCACATTTATTGAGTGCTAGATGAATACTGGGAATTCAGCCGTTGAAGACTTAGCTGTATGGGAACTGATTTATGGGAACTGAGTTGGTCTTGGAAACACATAATTTACACATAAAATAAACACAAATTTAAATGCCATTTGTTTTACCGCAGCCCCCTTGCCATGGGCTAGAAAGTTAGGGTGAGCAAAGTCCCCCCTCCCATCCACGTCCCTATCCTGGCGCTCTCCGTGGTGCTGAAACTTCTCTTTGGCCAGAGTCCCTTTTCCCAAGCCTGGGGTCCTAAGCCTTGCTGCCCACCTTTTTAAAGCAATTTTAAACAGGTGAAGGCTGAGGTAGCAATGGTATAGAAGGGGAACAAGAGCAGATACAGCCAGATCGAGGCTATTGGAAAGGAGTAGCTATGGAGGGCTTACCAGGGAGGCAAAAGGGAGGCTTTTATTTTGACATCATTTTTTGGAACACAGTTACCAAGGAATAAAACTCCAAGGAAACCACAGGAAAAAAATATTGTAAAATATAAAGAGTAAACCATGCAAATATGTGTAAACGAGATTGGATGGTTCAGGCAATTAGAACATTCATCCAGAAACAGTGGGTTGAGATTGTCCAAATCCATTGATTGAGCTACACCAACTGACACTAGTTTTTTATTTATCTTTTAAAAATCTAAATGAAGAAGTATTGTGATTTTTATTGTTACCAAATAAAATAGAGAATTGTATTTCACAATACATATAGTTCACCTCATGCACTTAAAAAATTCCTTGACCTTACAAAACAGCCCATGAATTTATCTTCTTGAGAGAAGATTTCCTGATCTGGTTCTCGGAGCACTTAAAAAAAATTGTTTTAGTTGTGAAAAGTAACATATATTCAAAAAGTTTAAACCATGGATGTACAGTTGCTTTTTTTTTTTTTTTTTTTCTGTATGCGGGCCTCTCACTGTTGTGGCCTCTCCCGTTGCGAAGCACAGGCTCTGGATGCGCAGGCTCAGCGGCCATGGCTCACGGGCCCAGCCGCTCTGCGGCATGCGGGATCTTTGCGGACTGGGGCATGAACCCGTGTCCCCTGCATCAGCAGGCAGAATCTCAACCACCGCGCCACCAGGGAAGCCCCTACAATTGCATTTTTAATCATAAAGTTGACACCAATTTAAGGATCATCTTCTTTGTCTGATATCGATTTAGCTATTCAGATATGTTTTGGTTCATGTTTGTATGATACATCTTTTCATTGTAAGTGGTGTGAGGTTCAACAACTTGTCTTTTACCTTGGAGGGCATATATTGATATTCTCTAGTCCTCTGAATGTCCAGGAGATCCACTGAGGTGATGGGACCCTGAATTCTTGTGAAGTTTGTCTCTTACCCTCTAGTTCACGTATGTCTTCCTAAGGCATCTTCACAACTTGCCACTTTCTGCTCATCAGATCTAATCAGCATAATGTTGTCAATACAGTGGACTCTGTAGAATGTCAAGATAAATGAGTTCTCTGTGAACTATCTTATGACAGCAATGGGACGTGACGTAACCCCGAGGGAACACTGTGGCTCTATACTCTTGGCTCTGCCAAGTAAAAGCAAACTACTTCTGGCAGTCCTTGAAAAATGGTACGGAGAAAAAAACATTAGCCACGTTATAGCTGTATACCAATTGTGAGGGGCTGTGTTGATTTCTTTGTGTAAACATACTCATCTGGGACAGTAGCTGCAATTAGACTCACCACCTGATTAAGTTAATGACGGTCCATAGTCATTCTCCAAGATCCACCTGACTTCTGGTGAGTTAAATGGAGTTAATAGGTATCACCATCACTCCTGCTTCATTAGAGCCTTTCATGGCAGCATTAATCTCTACATTTCCCCCCAGCAACGTCGTTTGTTTCTGGTTCACTATCTCAATGGGAAGAAGACATTCCAGGAACTTGTATTTGGCTGTTCAATGAAATGCCCTCCCAAATGCAATTCAATGAACAAAGCATAGTCTTTTTAATAAATAGTGCTGAAACCACTAGATATCCAAATGCAAAATGAGAGTAATAATATAAAGTTAGACATTTACCTCACACTGTGCACAGAAAATGAACTCCAAATGCAAAATGAACCTAATTATAAGAGCTAAAACCATACACATAGAGAAGAAAACTTAGAGGAAAACTTTTGTAACCGTGGGCTAAATGAACATTTCTTTGATATGTTTTAAATTTAAGTTGGATTTTATCGAAATTAAATGCTTTTGATCTTCAAAAGACATTATGAGGAAAATGAAAAGACAAAACATGTACTGGGAGAAAATACATATTTGCAAATCATACGTCTGATAAAGGACTTGTATCCAGATTACGTACAGAATTCTTAAAGCTCAATAATAAGAAGACAACCCAATTTTTAAAAAGAGGGGAAGAGGGGCTTCCCTGATGGCGCAGTGGTTGAGAGTCCACCAGCCGATGCCGGGGACACGGGTTCGTGCCCCGGTCCGGGAAGATCCCACATGCCGCGGAGCGGCTGGGCCCATGAGCTGTGGCCGCTGAGCCTGCGCGTCCGGAGCCTGTGTTCCGCAATAGAGAGGCCACAACAGTGAGAGGCCCGCGTACCGCAAAAAAAAAAAAAAAGACTCAAGTATCACAAGGATGTGGGATAACTCAAACTCTCACACATTGCTGGTGGGAGTGTAAATGGATACAGTCACCATGTCAGTGCTTACCAAAATTCATCATGTACAAAAATGTTCATGGCAGCTTTATTCATAATAGCCCCTGTTATGGACTGAATGTTTGTGTCCCTGCCCCATCCAATTCATATGTTGCAATCCTAACCCCCAACGTGACAGTATTAGGAAGTGGGGACTTCGGGAGGTAATTCACTAGAGTAGAACCCTCATAAATGGGATAGTACCCTTATAAAAGAGACCCCGGAGAGCTCTCTCATCCTTCTTTCTGCCATGTGAAGGTACAAGATGTCTGCACTCTGCAGCCCAGAAGAGGGTTCTCACCAGAACCCAACCCCAATTTTAGACTTCCAGTCTAAAGAACTGTGAGAAATAAATTTGTTTTTAAACCACCCAGGCTATGGTACTTTGTTACAGCAGCCTGAACTAAGACAGCCCCAAATCAGAACAATGGAAATGCTCATCAACAGTAGAAGAGATAGTAAATAGTGGTATATTAATACTGCAGAATACTATACGGCAGCAATGAGGGCAAACTATGGATAGACTAAAGAAACCAAACAAAAAAAACAAAACAACAAAAAAAGATGAAACTCAGGCATACAGATGAGGGAAAGAAGACAGACACAAAAGAGTGTGCACTACGTGATTCTATTTATAGGAAGTTTGAGAACAGGAAAAATCAATACTTCGTTATAGAACTTAAAATAATGGTTACCATGATGTGGCGCTGTTGATGGGGAAGGAGCATGAGGGACCCCTCTGTGAGGCTAGAAAAGTTTTATAGCTTAATGTGGGTGGTAATTAAAGGATGTGTATATAAATATGTAAAATTTTGTTGATCTGTACCATTAACATGTATGCATTTTGCTGTCATGTGTGTGTGTATATATATATTATATATATATAAAATATATATATAATATATATATACTATATATATTATATATATATATATATATAATATATATATATATATATATATATAAAATACCTCAAAATAGATTTTCTTGGAAAAAATTCAGGCTTTGGACTTCTGCTTCTGAGTAGGGTGGAGTTATTTGTGATGGATCAATGCTCTCACTGAGAACAAATAGAAAAGCTAGATATAATACAGAAATAATTTGTTTAACGCCATCAGAGAGCTGCTAAAGCAGAGAGGGGCTAAAATTCTGCAGAGGGAGCATCATAGAGAAATGAACTGAAAATCTGCTGTTGCTTTTCTTCCCCCGGGGACATGTGCTCATTCTAAGCATGTCCTTTGTCTAAGCATGGACGAAAGGCTGGGAATTTGAGCTTCAGCTGAATAGAGGTCACTGTTGGTCATAAAAAATGCCCTGCTGGGCTTCCCTGGTGGCACAGTGGTTGGGAGTCCACCTGCCGATGCAGGGGACACGGGTTCGTGCTCCGGTCCGGGAGGATCCCACATGCCACGGAGCGGCTGGACCCGTGAGCCATGGCCGCTGGGCCTGCGCGTCCGGAGCCTGTGCTCCGCAACGGGAGAGGCCACAACAGAAAGGTCCGCGTACTGCAAAAAAAAAAATGCCCTGCTGTCACAATATGAATGAACCTCAAAAACGTGCTAAGTGAAGAAGGCCAGATGCAAAAGACAACATGTTGTACGGTTTCCTTATATAAAATGCCCAGACAGATCAGTGGTTGACTGTGGCTGGGTTTGGATTGCAAACAGGCACAAGAGCACTTTGTCAAGTATAAACAGGGCATTTGGTGGTCTTGGTGGTGGTGTTGGGGCGGTGCAGAGGGTGAAGAAATAAACCTGGGCACTCGAAGGGTCTCAAATGTACAGCTGATTTCTCCTCCAGACATTTTTCAGAATTGTGAGACTCTATAGTCTGAGAGGCACTAGCTAAGCCGAAAATTCTGAAAAGTAAGAGTTTTCCACAGTATTTTACTTTCTTTTAGTGGATCATAGTTACAAACGTGAAAGATAAAGCAATAAATCTTTGAGAAGAAAACATCGAAGAGTATCTTCATGATCCTGGGGTAGCAAACATTTCCTAAATAAGACCCCAAAGCATTAACTATAATGTAAAAATCTGGTATAGCACACTACATTAAAATTAAGAATATCTGTCTGTAGTCAAAAGACAACGCTAAGAGAATGAAGAGGCAATCCACAATGAAGGAGAACACATTCATGTGTATCTATTTGCAAAGACATGTAACCAGAATATATAAAGAACCCCTAAAGATCACTCAGAAAAATTAAAACAACCCCATAAAACAAGCCAACGACTTAAAAGGCCATTTCACAAAGAGGATATCAAAATGTCTAATAAATATATGAAAGATTAAGTTAAACTTAATCAGGCAAATATAATTAAAATCACCATATGATACAGTACAAACTTGCCAGAATGGCTAAAATGAAAAAGCAGACAATACCAAGTGTTGACAAGGATGTGAAGCAACTAGAACTATCATACACTGATTGTGGGAGTGAAATTTGGTTCAAGAACTTTGGAAAACTGTTAGGCAGTTTCTATTAAAGCTAATCACATGCCTGCCTTATGACCCACCAATTTCACTCCTAGGAATATACCTTACAGAAATACATACATTCACCAAAATACACAAACAAAAATATTTACGGCAACACTCTTTGTATAAGCCAGAAACTGGAGACCACCCAAATGTTACTATCCATCAACATAGTAGAATGGATAAATGAGGTATGTGATATATCTATAGCTATCTATATCCATCCATATCTGTCTATCTATCTATTTAAAGAAATATACCAAAATGAAAATAATGATTATCTCTGAATAGTAAGAAGGGGAATTTTCCACTTTCCTTCTTATAGCTACTTTCTAAATATTTTATGAAGAATAAAATTACTGGACTTCCCTGGTGGCACAGTGGTTAAGAAGCTGCCTGCCAATGCAGGAGACACGGGTTGGAACCCTGGTCTGGGAAGATCCCACATGCCGTGGAGCAGCTAAGCCCATGCACCACAACTACTGAGCCTGCGCTCTAGAGCCTCAGAGCCACAACTGCTGAGCCCTCGTGCCACAACTACTGAAGCCCACACACCTAGAGCCTGTGCTCCGCAACAAGAGAAGCCACTGCAGTGAGAAGCCCGCACACCACAACGAAGAGTAGCCCCCACTCACTGCAACTAGAGAAAGCCCACAAGCAGCAACAAAGACCCAATGCAGCCAAAAATAAATAAATAAAATAAATTTATTTAAAAAATATATAAAATTACTTTTATAATCAGAAAGAGTCATTAAAATAAAGAATACTCAAATTTATTGAGTTCCTATTATTTGCTAATAACTTTTCCATGCATAATCTCCTTTAATCTCAACAACCACCCCAGGAGGAAGGTATAGGAGAGAGATCAAGAATAAAGGCTTTGCAACAGTAATGAAATGACAATGCTGGTAAGATAATGATAACAGCTAACGTGTCTGAATTATGTATTTAATCTTTGCAGTAATTCTACAAGTCAGGTGTTATTTCAGCCCCATTTTACAGATGAGGAAACTGAAAGTTAACCTGTCCAAAGTCCAATTCCACTTTTGAGCACTGCCAGTCTGACCCTAGTCTGTATTACTGTACACCTCCCCTACTGCCCTCCAGACCTAGGTTCATGTTTGATTTTGCTACCTACCTGTTGTGTAACGTGGGCAAGTTATTTAACCTATGGGAGCCTTAGTTTTCTTATCTGAAAAAAGGGTTGATAACAGGACCTACCTCACAGGGTTGTAAAGGTAAAGGAGATAACTCGGTGAAGTGATAGAGTTGGGAACCAAGTCCACATCTTCTGATGTCAGAGCTCCTACTTTCCCCAAGGTGTTTAAGCCCTCCATAAGGCAGCACAAAGAGGAGCCTCCTGAACAGCTGCTTGGAGATCCGAAGCTCCCGGAGCAGCTGCAGGTACTCATGGGAGCCTTTTCAGGCCACTGAAGTGATGGCACTCAATCAGATTGTTGTGCTAACACCAAGTCTGAGAACATAAACTTTTCACTCATTTTCTCCAACAAATATATACTGAGTGCATACAAGCCTGTCCTGAGTATCCCAGAAGAGGATGGGTAACTCTGTTTGGAAGGGAGAGGAGGGGAGAAAGGCAAAGATCTTTTGAAGGTGACTCTTGGAGATGCTGTATTCCAAACCCCTTCCTCTCCCTTAATCCAGTATCTCTTGGTCTCTTGGTCTTATCAGTCTCTTGATCGCACTGATTCTACATCATTCAATGTCTCTGACCCATCCCTCCTATCCAGGTACACAGTGCCAATTGGGGGTGGTGCTGGTGGTTGTTCAGCCCTCACTCTTACCCAGACCACCACAGTTGCATCCTACCTGCTCACATCTCTTGTCACATCACCACCCTCATATACTTCCCTGAAGCCTGAGCCATCTTTCTAAAAATGCAAAGTTGACTATGCTCTTCCTGTATTTAAAATATATCATTGCCCTGCCCCCTCCCGCAGTGGTATAGTTTACACAACCCTTCACACTTTGGTCCCTGCTTAGATTTCCAGTCCAACCCCCCCACCCAACCTCCCCATTGTTGTCTCCATCCCCAGCACTTTACTCTTTCACAGTTCAAAGCACTGTAGTTCTCCCTGTATCCCCTAACACTGCTCGAGTCCAATGGGAAATCTCCTATGCAGCCTTCAAAAGCCATTCATGGGTGGCCTCATCTGTGAAGCCTTAGCAGATTTCCCTCCTTTGAGCTAACCTGGTGCCTTGTCTACCCTCTGTATGATCACACTCTAGAATCACCATCATTTGGGGCCATGTCTCTCCCTCTACAACTCCCAATGACAGGGACAGGGGCTCATTTCACCTCTGCATCCCCTAGATCATAGGGTCTTGGTGGTCAGGGGGAATGTGGGTGTCAAACAAGGTGGAAGGGTAAGATGAGAGGAGCATCTTCTGGGTCCAAAAGGGCTGATAGCTCCATCCCTTCTTAACAGCCTCCCTACTCCACCCCTGCCAGAGCCCCCAGATTCCTTCTCCATCTCAGAGGGCCCTTTACCTCTGCAAGTTTCCCAGATTGCAGGATTCATTCCCTGACGGTGCACACGCTGTGAAGCACTTAGCAGTGTCCTTAAGGCCGAAGTTGTCAAATCGGATTGCATTGATGAGTCCTTTGCAGGGTTGTCTTGACTCCTCATGCATGGTTGCGGAATTCTTCTGATCTAAGAGAGGGATGCAAAGTGTGAATGGGCTGCATGGGAAGGCAGCGGGTAGGGGAGCTCAGGCTCCAGAGTCTGGTGGTGTGGACTACAACCCCAGCTCCATCCCTCTACACTAACTGTGTGAACCTGAGCTGGACTCATACCCATCTCATTCTTTATATACTTGCATACTATCTCAGTATACGGGTGTTGTTATGCTTTTCGAATTGGTCCCGTTGGTGAACACTTAGGGTGTTTTTGTTTTGTTTCGTTTACTATTTTGAATAACGCTACTTACATCTTTGTCAGCTTATGTTAAGAATTCATAGAAAACATTCCTATCCTTGAATTTCTGTATCAAAATGTATGAACTGGGCTTCCCTGGTGGCGCAGTGGTTGAGAGTCCGCCTGCCGATGCAGGGGACACGGGTTCGTGCCCCGGTCCGGGAAGATCCCACATGCTGCAGAACGGCTGGGCCCGTGAGCCATGGCCGCTGAGCCTGCGCACCCGGAGCCTGTGCTCCGCAATGGGAGAGGCCACAACAGTGAGAGGCCCGCGTACCGCAAAAAAAAAAAAAAAAAAAAAAATGTATGAACTTCTAAAAATTGCTAAGTATTATCGAATTTCCTTCTTAAAATGGCTACACCTATTTACACTCGCACCAAATGTGGGCAAGAGTGACTATTTACCCACATGTTCACAGTCCTAGACTTTACCAAACTTTCAAATCTTTGCCAGTTTGAGGGGTAAAATTGAATTTCATTTTAATTTAAGAAGGAGTTTGAGCATCTATTTGTATGTCTTTTTCCATGAACGGCTTTATTGTACCGTTTATGGGGGCAGTGGGGCTGGGTCTTGACAACCTGCACCTTTACGTTTCTGACTGGCCCACCAGGAACTGTGGGTGAAATGGGCAGGGAGACATTTACTTTTCATTTCTTCACACCCTCTCCAGTGTTTGATTTTTTTAAAAAAATTATGCACAATATTACTTTCACATTAAATGAAACTAGTTAAATTTTAAGACAAAAATAAAATACACGGTAAAGATAATGGCAGACCAAAGTTAGGGTAAACGTAGGTAAAAAAATAACATTTTCAAGTGGATCTTATAATTAGCTCTATATGTGACAATGTTTGAAGTAGCTTGTAAAGGAACTTCAGTTTTCTGTTAGACTGTAAAGATATTCATAACATGTTTAATGGGAAAAATCACATGATGGGTGAGCATGTGCATAATAACATCCATGTTTGCTTTTTAAACAAAGGAGGAAGACAGAAGAGGGAAGGAAGGAGAAAGAGAAAAAGAGAAAAAGAGGGAAGAAGAGCAGAGAGGGGGAGGAAACTGTCAGCTCCGGGGAAGGCACCATCCTCTTTGTAATCCCAGCCCTCTGTATGCCTGAGGGGTCACACATGGGTGCTGGGTGCAGGGGGCAACTCGGTGGGTGTTAACAGAGCCTCCCTCCTGGCCTGCCATGAAATTTCACAAGGGCCGTTGGGCTTGTGAAGTTCTTGGCAAGTACCTGGTGCAGAGAAGATTATGAAACTTCGTGTTTGCAATTATTTTTGGAAGATGTTAGAAGAAGCATTTAGCCCAGACAGGGAGAGCCTGAACCAGGCCTGTGTGTGAGAGGCCCTCCAGACCCACCCTACTCTTCTCCATCCCGCTCTGCCCCAGAGGTTGGCCTCTAAGGACCACCTCAATCTGGGTTCATATTGGGGGGGGGTGAGGAGGTCAGAGGTCAGGGCAGTACTCGCCCCTCCCTAAGGCTCCCCACCAGTGGCCTGCTTCCCTCTGCCAACAGCCACAGCTTCTTGTCCCTTGTGCCAGCCCTGACACGTCCTTCGTAAAGTATCCCTTTATTAAAGAGTGTGTCTGCTTCCCTCTGGGCCCCCACCATGCCCTGGACTCTTTTGAAGCATCCCATCACTCTGCTAGACTGTGAGTCCCTTGAGGGCAGGGACCACATGGTATATAAGCACAGGGCCTGACACTGAGTAGAGGGTTCCACCAGCGCTTCTGGAATGAATGAATGAAAGAGAAAATGAACACATGGCAACTGCCCCAAAATGTCCACAAAAGAAGGAGCCTCGGGCTTCCCTAGTGGCGCAGTGGTTGAGAATCTGCCTGCCAATGCAGGGGACACGGGTTCGAGCCCTGGCCTGGGAAGATCCCACGTGCCGCAGAGCAGCTAAGCCCATGCACCACAACTACTGAGCCTGTGCTCTAGAGCCTGCGAGCCACAACTACTGAGCCCACGTGCCACAACTACTGAAACCTGCGCACCTAGAGCCGGTGCTCCGCAACGAGAAGCCAATGCAAAGAAGAGCAGCCCGCTCACCACAACTAAAGAAAAGCCCACGCTCAGCAAGAAAGACCCAATGCAGCCAAAAATTAATTAATTAATTAATTAAAAAAGGAGCCTTCCCTCTAGACATAAACCTCTCAGGGCTACTCACACTGTTTAAACAGCTGAACCAGAGCACCCATCACCATAGGGTAAACTCCATCACTCGGGGGAGCCTTCAAGGCCCGACCAGAAAATTACATCTGTCGTGAGGGGCCCAGGGTCCTTATGAGATCCAGCAAGAGCCACTAGTGGTTATGAAGTTAATTAATCCATCAGGTGTTGCCGCCATCCCGCTGGGATGGCCCGGCCATTTTTCACACTTTTTGGAGCCACAGACTAAACTTTGCTTTTCCCTGAATCTCCCAACATTTGAAGAGACGAGGGTTTTTTTAAGCCCCAAAAAGAGGTCGGTCCGTACGCGCGCAAAGCCGTGTGACCGCATGCTGGACACACACAGGGGTGGGGTACAGGCACGCAGGCCACTCACTGAACCAAGAGCGAAACAGCAGGAGCAGGCAAGGCTCGGAGATGGGTGCACGGGGAGGACGCAGCTTCCTCTGCCCGAGGGCATCCCTGCAGACGGCACAGAGCGCCAGGGAGAGCTGGCCAGGTGGGCCAGGGGTGGGGCCGGCTTTCTTGGGAGCGGAACGGCAAGGGCCAGGCCTGGCGCCCTGGAGCTGCCTCTGGAGAACCACCGCCTGGCTGTGGGCAAGGCCGAGAGCGAAGGGTCAGGGAGGGCCTTGTTCTCGGCTTGGGTGACTGAGGACCAGGGGACCGCTGAGGAGACAAGGAGGGGAGCCGGCGTGACGGGGAACGGGGGTGGGTGGGGTGCGGGGAGGGCCGTGCAGGCCCGGCCTGGCCTCAGCCTCGAGGGTCCCAGCCGCCTTCCCCTGGAGCTCAGAGGCCAGCTGGAGAAGAATTTGTCCTGGGCCCACCCGTGTCCCAGAGCCAGGCCTGTCGGGGAGCCGCAGCCTGAGGGACGAAGTGTGGGCGCACCCCCGATGCTCTGCCATCTCCAGGGCGCTGTGGGGAAGCAAAGAGGACCTGAGACCAGTGTTGACCAAAGTTTATCGGGAGAGCAGGACTGACCCCGACGACAGAGGAGGTGCTACGGCCGTCAGCTGGGCTCCTCGGAGGACCTGCTCCAGACACGCCCTCCCTGTCCCCGACCCTGGGTCTCCCAGGCTTGGCCGGAGGGCGTAAGGGGCTGGCTGCTCACCTGAGGCCAGGTGCAGGAGGAGCAGGACTCCCAGGGCCCCGCGGGTCACCATCCCTGGCCAGCCTGGTCCACGCCTGCCGGAGCCCCGCAGCTGCGCGTCCCGCAGCTCCCAGGCTCTAATGAGCCGGCCCCACCCCGCGCCGTGGCCGCAGCGTTGCCGCTTCCTGTGGCCCCGCCCACGCCCTTCCTGCTCCATGGCACCATCGGTTGGGTTGTGAAAGGTGAGTGTGTGCAACCGGGCAGTGTTCCTAGTCTCACCCCGCCCCATGACCACCTGCAGAGTGGGCCCGACTCGGCAGGAGCTGCTGAACCCACCCAGGGGTGCTGCTCCCAAGGCCTCGTCTGGATGGGTGCTGCGGGGCTGGTGTTCAGCGGCCACAGAGGCCTCTGCACCCAAGCAGGCCCCTGGGGAGTGACGGCGAGCCCAGGCTTTGGAGTCAGGAACTCTTACCTCAGATCCTCCTTTCACAAGCTGGGGGCCTCTCTGAGCCTCAGTTTCCTCCTCTGTAAAGCGCATATAGCAGTGCGGCTGCCCCCTAGGGCTGTGTTGGGGTTTGAGGAGACCAGTGGGCGCAGGGCCTGGCTATAGGGATGCGGATGAAGATGTGGAGAGTGTTCGCGCTCCCTCATTCATGCCTGTGATTTGAACAAGACCAGGCTCAAGCCCACGCCTGCTGGGGTCCTGGAAGGAGAGGAGGAGTCTGGCCTGGAGGCCCCGCCCCCCCACCCAGCAGACTGAATAACAGGAGGGGCAGGATGGCGGGGGACAGGAGCGTGGGCCCTGCGGGTTGGTCGGGCCTGGGCTGACATCTGTCCTGGCCACTTCCTGGCAGCCCGTTTGCGTGAGCCGACCTCTGCTAAGGAGGCAAGTTTCTCAGGAGGCATGGGGAGAACTCATGAGATGATGCCTGTGGAATTGCTCAGTCAGTGAGCGTGGCCATTATTATCACTATCATGATTATCAGTACTGTGAAATTAGCATCACCATCACCAGCGGGTCACGGGTGGCCCAGATGGGAAGCGGGGCAGCAAACACATATGGGGTGCAGTATGTAGGCAGGGGAAGGGCTGACCACCAAGGCCCCCACTGTGGTGGCCCCAAGGAAGCCATGTGGATGAGGCCAGGGCCCTTGGCCGGCTGCTTCGAGATCAGAAGGTGAAGGGCGCTCTGCCAAGGAAGTACATCATCACCGGCATCCGCTCTCGGGGCCACACGGTCAGAGCTGGCCTTGCTCCACCATGGGGTCTAATGGGGACCCGCCCAGCCCTGCCTGGCCTCTATTTCCCCTTCCTCCCACACAGTGTCCGGACAGGACTCAGTTTCCTGCTAAGCCCTCTGGGCCTGGGGAGGGTCAGGGCCACTCATGGGGCCTGGGTGGCAGGTGGGAATCTGCCATGGGCCCCAGGCACTTCCTCTGCAGGGAAGGCTGGGAGGGTGAATGCCCCTCCTCCCACCCAGCCGCACGTCCCGGCAAGGGGAGAGGGTGGACGGCTTTGTGAACTGTGACCTGCTAGGCCCACCACTGGAGACCCACCCGGCCCCTGGGCCCTCCAGAGGGGCTCATGGATGCCTGTTTGTAATGAAGAGGCTGGAGACCTGCAGACCAGGACCCAGGTCGTGTGCAGCACACCTGGGAAGACAGAACCGGGGACTTGGCAAAGTGACAAGGGAGGGTCCGGCAGAGCCAGAGGGAGGGTCACCTCTCCTGGGCCCCACGGGGGGCTGGGGATTGGCCTGGGACCACTTGGAGCCCTGGGACCGCTAAATTCCAGGGGAAACCTTCCCCTTCTGCCACCTCCCACCCCCAGCTTGTCCATACGGCTCCAGGTGGGCACCTGTCTCCAGGTGCCAGGCCTCCAGTACTCTGGCCAGGCCTGGCCAGCAGTCACACCCTGGCCACTCCAATCCATTTCCGACTCCAAAGGGGAAACAAACCTGGCTACGTCCTCGTGGGAAGAGTGGTCCTATTGTCCAAAGTCCCACAGCCCAGAGAAGCGCATGGTAAGAACCATCAGTGTCAAGGAGCACCACGGAGCTCAGGTGGCCCGTGCAGGGCGGGTCACGAGAGGATGGGACCCGACCCAGCACCCCAGCCCCACTACCTGAGCTGCCCTCGGAAACAGAAAGTAGGTGTCAAGAGAGTTCTTTGAAGTGGGAGAATTTGAGGGGAGTCCCACCTGCCCGGGGGAGGGGGCTGGGTCCCTTCCTTCCCTGAGGATGGGGTAGGTATCCCCTCAGGTCTAGCCAAGTGATGGGGGTCTGAGAGACCCGAGAGAGGTCTCTGAGAGCGGAGCTGGCTCTGATCCCACCCAGCTGCTCAACCGGGACACTGTGGGGAAGGTTTGTCCTCAGGGGTTGGGGCGTAAGAGGAGCCCACCACCTGGAGAAGGTGGAGGCAGAGGCCAATGGAAGCAGCAGGAGGAGGGGTTGGAAGAGAGGCAGGGGGCAGGGGGTTCCCATGTGCCAAGGTCCCTGCAGGTCCCCAAAGATCCCACATTCACGCTCATCACACCACTGCCAGCCCACTCCTAGCCACCAAGGCACCTCACACCCCTCCCGTCCAACTCCAGAGAGTTGCCTCTTTCCCCAGCCTGCGCTCCCCCCAGAGCAGCCAGGAGAGGAGGGAGGAGACTGCAGGGGCGGAAGGCTCAGGTGTGGGCCTGGGCTGGACCTTTAGACCTGGACACTGAGAGCCGTGATCGAACAAGACTGCTCCCATAACTGAAGGGGGACAGAAACT
The DNA here is from genome assembly GCF_964270905.1 of Leucopleurus acutus. Lineage (NCBI taxonomy): Eukaryota > Metazoa > Chordata > Mammalia > Artiodactyla > Delphinidae > Leucopleurus > Leucopleurus acutus. Next base: position 27,358,667 of record NC_139162.1, read on the forward strand.
TATTTGACCTGCCTCACCTGTGTCACAGGATGGAGAGGAGAAATTTGCCGGGACCAGTTTGTAAGGCAGCGATGGCAGAAAAGTCCAGTCGTTTCATTCTTGCAGCCCGTCCACTTCACACCGGGCAATAAACTGGTTACACAGGTCCCGCGACCAGCCAAGGGCTGAATTCAGCCCTCAGACGTGATTTCTTTGACCAGAGAATATTCTGGATTAGCCAAGTTTTTTTCAATCAGGGGATTTTACACCAGCACCATCTGGATTTCTTATTTGTCATAAAAGGCAGGCAGTCTGGCTACACGGGCCTTCAACCCTCCGAGGTGGCGACCAGCTGCAGCAGAGCAGCAGCTGCATCCTCTGCGTGGGGCTCGTAACCTTCAGTTCACCACAGACCACGCGCAGCTCCCCCAGCACTGACACCCAGCTGCCATTCCTCCCCCCACCTTTGCCCTGACAACGTTTCCAGCAGATGTCTTTCACACATGGCCCTCTTCTCTTGTTCATGTTTCCTGATTGGCCCCCAGGTGTTTTTTATCATTGATTCTTAAGAGAAGCACAGGAAAAAGCTCAGAAGGAAATTCTTGCCGCGGTTGGTTAGGCGATAACAGCTGATTTTTATTTTTTCTATGTACTCTTCTACAGCTTCCAAATTCTCTACGATGAACACGTACTTCTTTTTAATATGAAAAGACAAATGAACTGGTAATTACAAAGAAAATCCTCCCCATCTTTAAGGCTGAGAGCCAGATCAAATGCTGCCTCCTACAGGAAGCCTTCCTGGAGTCCCAGCCAGGAATGAGGGCTCCCCCAACTCTGTGCCTGTACCTCTAAGAGTTCTTGTCTCATGCATGCCTCCCACATTAGACTGAGAGCTCGCAGGGGAAGCGACCAGGTCTGGCCACCTGTGTCCAACAGAATTAACCGTGATGGGTTGCGAGGTGTGCTCAAGATCATCTGCAGGGGTTCTACGGAGCGTGTCAGGCTCTACAAGCATCACCAGGGGAGGTGTGTCTCAGTCTTTGGAATGCTGGGGTGGAAACGAATTTGGACTGCTACGTTCCACAGTTCTTGCCACAAGAGGGCTTCGGGAGCGGCTGCGGGCCCCTGTGAGGTGTCAGCTTGGCAGTGGTGAGCTAGGGTGATGCAGCTGTGGAGAGGGCCAGATGGGAAGATGGGCCTAGCCCAGCCCAGAACGTTTATACTAAGCCAAGTCAGGGGCAGGCAAACGCCCATGCAGTAGGTAAAGGTTTACAGTAGGCACCAGGTAGCTCTTGGGAACCACTACCCAACATCCAGCATTGGAATTGGGGACTCCGGGCTGTGAGTGGAGGGCTAAGGAGGTCCAAGGAGAGGGAGGACCAGGAAGGGGAGAGGGAGGGCTGGGGAGGCTGACAAAGGGTGATGGCCCTGGGCTCAGAGGGCCAGCATAACGACAGCCCGGCTCCCTCCCTGGGCTGTCATTATGCTCCAGGGAGGGAATGCTCCTCCTCCAGGGGTCTGGCTCAAAGCTCTGCCCCAACTCGTTTCCCCTGCGGGCCATCCTTAGATTAAAATGACAGGGGCTACAGAGCGCCCTCATGGTGATCACCAGAGACGGAACAGCTACGGCACATTCCTGTCCTGGGCTGGGGCACAGGGCCAAGGATGCCACCAGCCTCCAAGGTCCAAGGCCTGCAGATTCCAGCCGTGAGGGCCAGTCCAGTGGTGGTGCATTAAGACCAGCCTTGAGCCCCCTGAGCTGGACCCAAGAGGCAAGTAGCCCCCCGGCCAATTCAGAAGGCCCAGCTTGGGAGTCTGGCTGCCATGGCAACAGCCCCAACCTTCCGAGGTCCTTGGGCCTTCTCAAGTCTCCGGCTGGCTTGGCCTGGCTGCAGGGGCCGCAAGCAGCAGTGAAGAGAGACCGCAACTCTGCTTCCTCGCATCGGCGGGGGGCTGGCGGCCTAGATGCGGCTGGACGAGGTGCTGCCCGAGCTGATAGGGAGCCTGGTACTGTCCGAGCTGCTCTTCAGAGGGGAGGGCCCACCCCGGGCCTGCAGGCGCATGGACCAGTACCAGAGGAAGATGAGGAAGCCTGTGGGGGGCACAGGGCTCAGAGGCTGGGGGCAGCCCCAGCCCAACCCCGCTCCCTTCCTTGGACCCAGATCTGCCCCTGTCCTCCTCCCTACACAGGTTCCCCACACCGATGTGATCCCCGGAGCACCTGCTATGCGCCAGGCACTGGACAGTGCCCTGTACATCATCTCACTTCATTCTCTCCAGGTTCCTTGAGATCAGACCTCATCATTACTATTCTGTTTTACAAACGAGGAGACGGAGGCCCATGAAGGTAAGGGGCCTGGCTGAGCCAGGAGTCAAGCAGCAGTGGTCAGCCTCCAGAGCCCACCTGCTTAAGTACCATGTGATACGCTCCTCCCCAAATCATAATACTGTGATTTATTAATAGCTCAGTAAATGTGTGCATTTATGGGCATCATTTATAATCCCTACAGAGTCCCCTTCACTTCACAGATGAGAAAAAAAGACTCACCTCCCTCACACCCCACTCCCACTGCATGGGGACCCCATGCAATGGGGAGGACTCGGGCAGGAAAACAGGGAAGGCAAGGCCTCCTCCCTACCCAGTGTGGCCAAAAACAAAGGTAGGTGTGTGTGTGAGATGTTGGGGGGCGGGGGTAGAGGGGTGCAGGTAGAGCAGGAAGGGACCCTGATGGCATCAAGCCAGGCCCTCATGATCCAGCCCCTCTGCTCCCCTCCCCTCCCCCCCTCCCCTGCCTCACTACTCCTTAGCCGTGCTCCTCACTATTCTTCCAACACATAACCTAGTTCTAGCCTCAGGACCTTTGCTCGTGCTTCTCCCTCTGCCTGGAGCACTCCACCCCCAGACCCGGTCTGCTCAGCCTGTAACATGCGCTGCATCCCCTGGGTGTCTGTTACAAGGAGGATTCTGACTCGGCAGGCCTGGGGTGGGCCGGAGTCGGTGTTTGTAACAAGCCCCTGATGATGCTGCTGGTCTGAGGAACACACCTGGAGTAACGGGCCCTTGATCTCTCCATGGCTGGATCCTTCTGCTATCTTCAAATGTCTCCTGTACAGAGAGGCTTCCCTCCCCCAGTGTCCCCCACCCAAGCTCAGACTGTCCATCACATCGCCCACTATTGCTTCCCTCCTCTCCTAGATGCCCTTTGATGTCTGCGACCTTGCTTGTCACACCTGGCCTTCCCAGTAGAGATGAGCTCTGTGGAAGCAAAAGGCCCTTGCACGACCAGTTCACAACTACAGCACTAGGGCTTAACACAGGGCCTGTGCACTATAAGTACTCAACAAAGACTTGTCAACTATGGCCTGGATGCCCCCATTTTACGAATGGGAAGGCTGAGGTCCAAAGAAGGCCCTTCAGGTCATCTGGGTCATCCCTTCCCTGGTCTGTGCTCTATGTATGGGCACCCTGCCTGGGCCAGGGGGTGGGGTTTTCTCCATGCCTACCTTGGAAGGAGGTGATGATGCTGAAAAAGTAGAGGACCACAAGCTGGAAGGTGCCAGAAGCAAAGGAGAAGAAGACCAAGGCCCAGGGCAGGCCGAGGACCAGACTGAGACCCAGCAGGGTCAGCACGTGGGGCCACTTCTGGGCGTGTGGGCGCAGCCGCACGATCTGCACCACCATCGTGCCCAGCATGGCCATGTTGAACAGAAACACCAGGCTGAAGAGGCCCAGGTTGGTGACGTGGCTGACCAAGGAGTCCCGGATCCAGCACCTATGGGCAAGGGCACGAAGGTTCATTGCAAGGCCGGGTTGGCACGGTGCTTCCTGGGCCCTGGGCAAGCACCACAGTGAGCCCGAGTACAGGGCAGCTGCTTTAAACACCACTGACTCAAGGGCCAAAAAGCCACTCTCCTTTCAATTATCCTTTATTCCTTCTCTGTAGTCAAGAGAAAGGCTTAATTTGGTCCTAAAACGTTTTTAACACTTCTAACACTTGCTAGTCTCCCTTTCCAAAAAAAGCCAGACTTTAGGCCCACTGCTTTCATCAAGAATTTAGTACCAGGGTTTCCTTATTCCTGTGTTTGCTTTCATGACTACTCACTGTTTAGGACAAGTAATGCTTATTTCCCATTTAGAGTTGATATAATTTTTTAAAAAATACATTTAACAAGCCAGATGATTTAAAGAAAACAATTAAACAAATAATAATACAGATGGCACAAAGTGAGGCAGAATCAACTGAAATTTTCAAAACATTGAAGGAATGGAAAGGGTTCCTTCCTAGCCTAGGGCTCAGGAGCCCTGGAGTCTAGTCTGGTTCAGGGGGACACACAGGCCAGGCCACCACCAGCTTGGGTGAATTAGGTGAGTGGAGGAGGACTGGACTTCAGCCCCACTCATCCCCCAGCTGGGTGCCTTTGAGCAGCGTGGTGTGGATTCCTGCCTTCTCTGGGTCTCAGCCTTTCCATTTTTCCATGGGGAAGAGGATAGAAGGGTGCAGCAAAGGAACATGCTGGAGGCTCAGCTGCACCAACCCATACTCCCACTTGCAAGTGGGGAAACTGAGGCCCAGAGAGGGGCTAGGACCTGTGCAAGGTCATCTGGCAAGTGACTGGCAGATCCAGGCCCGTTCTCACCCTCCCTGAGAAAAGGGTCACCCCAATACCTCCAGCAGCTTGGCACCCAGGAGTCTCCTGGTCAGCGTGACCTGGGCCCAGGCTACTCTCTGACCTCTGCACCATGAGGCCCACCTTCCTGCCCCCACTGCACAAGCCACTCACATGGAAGGGTAGATGACACTCTCTGGGGTCCTGTGCACAGCTAGGATGATGGGGCCATAGTTGTTCACATCCACCAGTGCCACCAACGTCACCAGGAAGATGGGGAAGCCTGCAGGCAACAAAGCATGGAGCTCCATCTCCCGCCCTCTGAGGCCTGCCCTCCCCTTCCCTCTGGTGAGACCCCCTCTCAGACCTGTGGTCCCAGAGCTTACCCAGTCCCATCTGGGGCAGGTCCTCCAAGCTCGGACCCACCCTTCTCCTTTCCAGTTCTGGTTTCTCATAAAGGGAGCCCATCTCCCCTGACCTTACCCCTGCACCCTCAGCATCCTGGGGCCCCCTAGGGGAGAGGGCCTGCAATTCCCTGCTGAGGGGCTGGCTGTCACAAGGAGAGACTGGAGGAGCAGACAGGACATTGGTGGGGTGGAGGACAGTTCAACAGGGGACATCTAGAGTTATACCCCGAGGGGATGTCTGCCCTGGGCCTCGACCTTGTCCGTGAGGTGGAGATTGAGAGCTCCCTGGAAGGGTTGCCCACCACCAAACACCTGGATTTTGACAAAGAATCAACTCTGAAGGAATTTCATATATATCAATGAAGTGAACCAAGAAAGGGCCGAATGAGAAACACGGGAGGAGCCACAAGTTGGGGTCGGGGACATGTGGAGGTTGGTGGGCCTGTGCGATGTTCAAGGACTTGTGGTGTGTGCCCCTGGGCCTCCAGATCTGACAAAGAGAGGTCTGGGCCACAGGTGAATTGGGTTGCTGTCGGCCAAGAACAAATACCAGAGCCACGGGGAACCTGTTACCTGAGGTTCATGGGGATCCACAGGCAGGGCCACCATGAGCCTGGGTGAATCAGGTGAGGACTGAATTACGGCCCCACTCATCCACAGCTGGGTGCCTTTGAGCAGTGCGCAACCTGCACATCCATACATGGTGGCTCCGTCTGCAAACCCCACTTGTAAAAGAGTGACAGATGTAGAGAATATGTAAGCGTTTCGTGGGGACAGGGCTCATCACCTCATCTTCCTAAAGAGGACCCTGACCTAGCCAAGGTGAACAACCCCTGAGAATGGGTGAGTGAAGGAAGCAGTGAGGGAATGGTCAGAGGGGCAGGTGGAGAAGTGGAACCAGGTGCCCATGTTTTGCCAGAAACCAAGAGGAAAAGGCAGGTCTGGGGGGCCCACCAACCCCCTCCACCAACTCACCCCAGCCCACGATGCCCAGCTTGAGCAGGTAGCCTGGCACATAGGTGCCGAAGACCTCGACCACGAGTCGGTAGAGGTTGTAGCCCTCGAGGCCCATCCAGGAGAGGCAGGCGAGCAGGGAGAAGTGCAGAAAGATGGCACTGGCGCGGCAGGCAGCCTCGGAGCCTGCCAGGGCCACCGGCTCGCTGAGCAGGAAGCTCACATCCAGCAGGAAGACGGCCAGCAGCAGGTTCATGTGCACCTTGACGGTGTAATCCCTAGACTTCCTCCTGCACAGGGGAGGGTGGAGGTAGGGCAGGCAGGGTCACTCTGGTGGCCAGCGTGGGAAGGCAGGGAGGAGGGAGGAGGGAGGAGGGAGGAGGGAGGAGGGAGGAGGGAGGAGGGAGGAGGGAGGAGGGAGGAGGGAGGAGGGAGGAGGGAGGAGGGAGGAGGGAGGTATGCCCGCCCACCCCTCCTCCTCCAGGCAGCCTTCCCAGGCTACACACACGCGCGGCCTCCCGTGGCTACAGCTAGGCTCTGTCCCCATGCACCTTCCATGTGTCCAACACCCACAGGCTCAGGCACCGTGTGTGCATCTAACGGCAGATTTAACCAAGCACAGCGAGGAAGACAAATCAGCCACTACAATCAACCAGATGCTCCCAAAGTCAGAAGGGAAAGACTTTTTTTTGCTGTTTTGGAGAATCCATGCCACCCATGTTCTGTGTCTGCCTGTCTGTCTGCACTACTGTGCATCTGTGAGCACACGCTGTGTGGCCTGTGTCCTTGAGGTTGCAAGTCTGTGTGTGCACGTCCTGCTCCCATCCCAAGATACTGTGTGGTGCAGGGCACTGTCAGCCTTCCTGTCCCCAGCCTTTCTGTCCGCCTGGCACCATCCACTGCCTGCTCCAGAGAGTGCAGAAGAACACCTACCATCCTGGATCCCCATGCCCACCCTACCCCTAACTTGAGGCACCACCTTAGGCTGGCCCCATCCCCCTCACCCTCAGTGTACTCATCTGTGAAGTGGGAGGACGGCCCCCCTCGCAGGGTTGGGGTGAGAGTTACACTGATATGAAGCATCCGGCACAGATAAGGTGCTCAGTCCCTAAGGGTTCCTGTCCCTTTGTCCTGGGGCACTTTTGTGATCAATGGGCAGGTGCTGGGAGGGGCTTGTGCCCTCACCCCCAGCTCTCCACTCAGCCTGCCAGCCGTCCCTCCTCACCGCCTGCTCCAGCCCCACCACGTGTGCAGCTGTGGCCACGCCTTCACACGGCTCTACCCTCCCCGGTCCCCGCAAGAACAGTGAGCACACTCCAAGAGTCTTCATTCTACAGCAGAACTAAGGATGTCTCCCTTCCACCCAGACGGGTCCAGGGCCCAACTACAGGTGGACCTCAGTTTAGGCCGAGCCCAGCACTGCCAATCCAGACCCACACACAGCCGGTCTGAGGGTGGGTGGAGGCGTTCTTCACTCCACCGAAGGCGGCCCCTTCTCTCAGCAGGCACCCCAACGACTGGGGTGACACACGCCTCCATGGAGCCAGGGGTCGGGCCTCAAAACAGGCACTAGGGAACAGGGGCTGGGGGCTCTACCTGTCCACAGCGGCCACTGCCAGGCAGCTCCGCTAACCCAGGCCTTGTGGGCCTGGAGCCAGCCTGCTTGGGTTCAAGCCTGCTGCTACCACTTCCCCGCTGTGTGACCTCAGTCAAGTCACTTGCTCTCTCTGAGCACTCTTCCATAGGGCCCTTGCGAGGATGAACCAAGTTCACGCGTGTAAAGCACTTAGAACAGTGTGCGGCATGTGGGCCGCTTGATGTAACTGTCCACCGTTATCATTACCATCACTGTCATATTATCTTGTGCCCCCAGCGGTAGCACATCTGGTTATTCGAAGACAGGAATCTAGATTCTTATGTCAACTCTCCCAATTTTAAATGTTGGCAGTTAATGTAAACCGGAAATGCTATGTTACCCAAACACCACAGATCTGAGCAGGAAATGCCCCCCTGGGGGTCAGCTGGCTGCACCTCCCAGGGCTTCCAAAACTATACACACGTTTCGGGGTCAGGCCAATCTCCAGGGTGGGTCTCCCTCAACGTGGGGTCCCAGCCCGGGGGCCTGGAATGGAGGTTCTCCCTGCCCCCTTCCCTCTTGCTCCCAGGTCCTACCTAGAGCAGAGGTAGGCAGCGATGGTGAGGACGCAGGCCACGGCGGAGATGACACAGCCCACGTACGAGAGGAGAGTCAGGTAGTGCTTGTGGATGGCGTCCACCTCCACAGAGGTAACCTGGGTCCACGAGGCAGGTCAGGGCTGGCCTCAGTGCCCCCAACTCGACACTGAGGGTTTGCCCAGATGGAGGTCTAACCCGTGGTCCCTGGACGGCCTTGGGCGTCTATGAACCACACCTGCCCCCCAAACTGAGAAGAGTGTGGTCCCATGAGTGCATTTTTCACCACATTCTCAAATGGATCCCCGTCCCACCAAGGTCAAGAACCCTCCACCGGAGAATCCCTTTTCTGTCCTGGCACTAATTATTTTTCTGTAGCATTCAAAACAGAAATAAGTTTCCTGTGAGGCAGTGAGCTCGCCACGCCCAGAGAGAGCTGGAAGACCACTCCGGTCCCTCAGATGCTAGGGTCCTAAGAGCTGGGGAGAATGAGCCTAGGACACAAAGCTTCTGAGATCTTGGGGGCACTGAGGTCCATCACAAGGGCCTCAGCATCCCCTTCAGGGCTCCTTAGAAACATACTCCTGGCCCCACCCCAGCCCTGTGGAATCAGAACCCTAGGTTAGGACCAGGAACCTGCATTTTTATCATGCACCAGATTTTGGGAATAAAGAACAAGGGCTTTAGAGACCAGCTCTTCTACTTACTACTAGCTGTGTGAACTTGAGTAAATTGCCTAACCTCTCTGAGCCTCAGTTTCCTTATCTATAACATGGGACAACAACAGGAGTCACCTCGGGGCTTGTTGTGAGGAATGGATGACATATATGCGAGAAGTGGCGGCCACACAGCAAGAACCCGGCCTGTGTATGGGAGCAGGGAAGGAGGGGGCCACGCACCATCAGCACTGCAAAGTAGGTCAGGTGGTTGCAGAGGCAGGACGTCTGCGTCTCTCTCCTGATGGTCTCACAGCCCACATCGCTCCAGCTCCCGGGGCTGCTCACTGAGGAGGGGCCAGCATGGGGCTCTGAGATCAAGCCCAGCACCCCAGCACCCCACTATACCCCACAAATGCACGACTGCATCACTCTTCTGAGCCTCTGCTCCCCTCCGCAGATCCCTAGCCTGACATCACTCCCTCTTCAAAGCCCACCTTCCTCCAGGAAGCCCCCCTTGATTAACTCCATCTCCCCCACCTTCCAGGACCCCCTGGTACCTGCCTCCAGGTACCTGCCCAGCTCAGAGGCCCCTCCACACTCACATGTTAGGTCTTCAACCCAGAATACACACTGTAGAGTCACATTCTTCTGTAGGGACAAGAAAGAAGGGGAGTGGGTCTCACGACAGCCTACTCCTTTCCAGCCAGGCTGAGGGAGTCAGTGCCAGGGCCCCACCCCTTTTGTACCTGACTGGCCGATGCCCTCAGCCAGTCGGTCATTTCGTTAAAGACAAGTGATTCAGCAGAGAGGGGGACAGGAGGACATGGACAACGGGGACCCTTGTGTCCTCGGTTGCTTTGCTCACACTCACCGGCTGTGGCTGGTGCTGGAAGGTGAGCACCATGGGCTCCGAGAGGTTGGCTACTTTGGTGTTCTGCACGACGATACCCAAGACCTTCTCCCCCAAGACCTGGCTGGAGTTCTTGTCCTAGGTATATGGGGTGGGGGAAGAGGGTAGGGAGGGGGCTCAGGACTGAGAAGAAAAGCTCAGGAGTTCCCCAGACCTTCTAGACTCCTGTCTCTGCCCAGCACATTGCTCCCAGATTTTGAGTCTCCCTCTGGAAACAATTCTTGCGAGGGTAGTCATTTACACCATAGTGAGAATAACTCTCTCCCAGGTCTAAATCTCCCAGGGAGACCTGCACGTTGCTGTCCGATTTCTGACTTTACAAGGACTCTTGGAGGAAGGGGCTGGGCTCCATGCCTACCCTTCCACCTCTCCGTCAGACAGAAGCTGCTTTCCCCCGGGGGAGGGCCCGAGGACGACAGCCCCATACCTGGAACAGGGCTTGGCTGCTGAAGTCTACCAGCAGGAGTCTCTTCTCAGCCTCCTGCCTCTGGCCCTTGGTCTTCTGGAAGAGCTCGCGGGGCAGCAGCACCGAGTACTCCAGGATCTCGCTCTGCTCCCCCTGCAGACCAGGGTCCCACGGGGGTTCAGCCAGAGGTGGGCCTCCAGATCCCCCCACATCCCCCCAGCACATGCCTTCCTGGACGCTGCCATCTCCAAGCCCACCTCCTCCAGGAAGCCAGGCCTGACTCACAACAGCCCTTCTCACCCCTCCTTTCCCTGGCACCAGCGCTGGCTGGGGCGCTTGTCGTTAGAGCCCAGGGCCCCAGGGGCAAATGGGCCTGGGAGAATCACGTGGTATTCTGGTGTCTGGGCTTCAGACACTGACCCTGCCTATGGCTCCCTGGTGTGCTGGGGCATAAGAAAGGCAGGGTGTGTAGCCCTCTGCCCCCAACTAGGCCCACCAAGGGCAGGCTCACAAGAGGGCTGCAGGCACAGGCATTTTGGTGTTGGTTGTCTGTCCACAAGGACGTGCCACAGGAGCCCCCTGTGCAGGGACCAGGTCCCTCCCCACCTCTGTCCCCACCACTGTATCAGGAAGGGTCCTCAGTTCCACCGGGTAGCCACTGACTGAGGTAGTCTTTGGGCCTGAGGCCTTCCTCATCAGCACACATCTGGCTCCCGGAGGCCCAGAGGAGGGGAGTGCTCACGGCCTCCACATCTGCTTCCTGCCCTGGCCACTATCCTGACCCCTGACCTCCCGCTGGGAGTGGATGCGCAGGTCCTGGAGGCTGGCTGTGGGCTGGAGCTTCCACACCGTGGCGTTGACCAGATCTTCCTCAAAGGACACCGTGTCCCCTGTGAAGTTCACGGAGGTCAGCTTCGACTCCAGGCTCTGCAGCTGCCTGGCAGTGGGGAGAGAGGGTGGGTGACTGCTGGGTGTGAGGGGCGGATCCAGGCGGGCAAGTAGGCAGGGAGACAGAGGGAGAGGAGAGATTCAGGCAGATACACAGGAAAGAATGTGGGGCAGACAGAATGACCTGCGGGGGTGGCAGGGAGTTAGCCAGAGCGTCAGAGTAAACAGGAAAGGAGGCGGGTGGGGACCTATCCTCGGACTCGGCCACCAGGTTGTGGGCCCAGTTCTGCCTGGACCGACCCACTATGTGCAACAGAGCAGCCCTACCCATCTCTGGGCCTCAGTCTGCTGAGCTGTAAAATGGGTCAATCCTTTTCACTTTATTGGTGGAGAGGAGGGCTTGGGTGCCGCTGACCTGGGCTGGTGGGTGTGACATTTGTTTTTAACGACTCAGGCAGGGGAGGGGCTTGGCCTCCAGGGCTGTATCTCAGTTTCTCCCGGAGAAGATGGAAAGATGAGAACATTCCAGCCCCAGGGGAGGTTTCCATATAGCCGCCTGCTCCAGGTCCCTGCCCTGCCCTGCCCTACCCGGGTCTGGGGGATGCCTCCTCCTTCCCCCTCACACACTGGGACCCACACTTACTGGTCCGTGGGGGTGAACGGGGGTCTCCTTGAGCTCTTCCGGGGATGCTTCAGAAACTGGCTGAGCCGCTGGAGGTCCCTTTTCAGCTCACATGTGTCCACCGAGGCGCTGTGGGAGGTCTTCAGGGGAGGAGCTGGGGGAGAGGGATGGACAGACCCACCAACGGCTGTTGAATGAGGTGCCCGGCCACACTCATTACACTCTCCGTTAATCCTCCAGTGATTCTGAAAGCTTCTATCCCCATTTTATGGAGCAGGAAACTGAGACTCCAAGAGGTGCAGTGGACTCCCCCAAGTCACTCAGAGCTGCAGCCAGCCAGACGGGGCTCTGTCCTGTGGAGCCCCCGGCAACTCCAGCCCCAGCAGGGTGGGCTGGGACACACCTACCCAGGCATGCTTCTGACACACACAGGGAGCTGGGAGGGCCAGTTCCCCAGGGCCAGCCAGGCCCCCTTCAGGAGGAGCTGGGGGGTGGGGGGCTTGTGTGCTGGCTCCAGGCCCTCCACCCGGGTACCATGCACCCAAGGGCTGCAGACTCAGGCACCTCCAGGGCTCAGATGGGACTCAGATGAGGTAGGCAGACGGGAGGAAGGACATGTGGGGAGGGGGCATGCCCTATGCCAGCAAGGAAGGCAGGCCCTGTGCTCCCATCTGAATTTACAAGGCAGAAAGCCTGATTTTTAGATCATTTGAAAACCCTGGCTCATGTTTTCAAAAAACTCTCTACAGACCAAATAAGGCCAGGCCAGATCTGCTCTTCAGGAAGTCAATTTGCAGCTATGCCTGACTTTGCCCTAAACCCTCCCAGGTTGGGGCAGAATCCCAGCCTGGGGGCAGGGAGCCCTATCTACCGCCCTGGCCCCTGTCTGCTGCCCTCGGCAGCACCTGGGCCCACTGCTGCTACCCCTTAGCATTTCCAAGGGCCCAGAGCTGCTAACATATTCAACGCCATTTGCCCCCCCCCCCCCCCCCCCCCCCCCCCCCCCGCCCAGGGCAGCCCCGCCCCAAACTGGAGCTGCCTGAAAGGCCCCAGAATCAGGGAAATCCTAGACCCTGAGTAGAGCCTCCACCTCCTTTGGGCCACCCCCTCCTCCCTGCCCCCACTCAGCACTGAATAGAAGGCAGCGGCCACACCACACCTGTCACACCCCAGCCAGACACACAGTCTGCACACCTGTGTCAGCCTCCGGCCTCGCTGCGTCCTGACCTCTCACCTCTTGCTCTCTCCCGCACCCCTGCCCCCATCCCCTCATGCCAGTCAGCTGCGGGGTTCAGATCCTGGCTCCCTCACTCACTAGCTGTGCAACTTTGTGCCTCAGTTTCTCCTCCGAGAAATGGGGATAAACACTCTAGGTGATGCTGACGAAGCAGAATTTTTCCTCCGCCTCCTGACCTCCAGGCCCGTCTCTCCATTCGCTCTGCTCCCACCCCGTTCACTCACCGTCCTCTACCTGGGCCTTCCCCGCAGTCCCGTTGCTCCATTCGCTCTGCTCCCACCCCGTTCACTCACCGTCCTCTACCTGGGCCTTCCCCGCAGTCCCGTCGCTCCATTCGCTCTGCTCCCACCCCGTTCACTCACCGTCCTCTACCTGGGCCTTCCCCGCAGCCGCTGGACGGCACTTCGCCCCTCCGCCCTCACCCCTAACTTCCCACAAACCTCCCCAAAGCACACCGTGGATCACACTCTTCCACTCCTCGGACACCTTCCCTGGCTCCCCACTGCCTGTGGACAGAGCCCCTGCTCCGTGACCTGACATTCGGGCCCGTCTGCTTTAACCCCGCCGCGCATTTTGCCTTCCCCGCCTCCAGGCCTTCGGCCCAGCTGCTCCTTGTGCCTGGAAGTCGCCTTACTGTGGAAGGAGAAGATGAAGCCGGCCGCACTGGGCAGACTGGTGTTCTGGGGGTTCCACCAGGAGCTGACAGAGGTGGCGAACAGTGGGGCCCCCTCGGCCAGGCTCTTCTCCTGCTGCCAGAAGCACAGTAGGTCAGAGGCTTGGTTACTCAGCACGAAGTCGCTCTTGCCGTAGCGAAGATGCAGTTTCCCAGCATGGCGGTTCCAGTAGAGGCAGAAGTGGTAGAGGCCCCTGGGATGAGGGAATGACCTAGGAGCCAGATGGGCTCCAGGGAAGGGCGCATGGACTACGAGGGCCTCCTCAGTGTTCTTGATGGAGATGTGCAGCTCAGATGTCCGCTTATAATGGAGGCTGCTGTTCTGCGTCTGGTTCCGCTGGCCACAGAAGCGGAAGTCTTCCCGGGGGCCCCCGCCACGGGCACCTGAGGAAGCAGAGACTGCAGATGGGACTCTGGGCCCAGGGGCAGGCTCCGGGCCCAGAACACAGGAGCCCAGTGCCTAGGACCCACACACATTCCAAGGACCTATACCTCAAAGGGTCTCCAAAAATGTGAGTCTACCCTGTTCAAAGATTATTGGCTTCAAAATATGAAAAGAACAAACTCAAAATCAATAATAATTTCAAAGACAAAATAATATTTTAAATAGCAATAAAACATTTAATGAGGCCATGCCTGCCACAGACAGTTGTGCAGGCTGTGTACTGCACAAGGATGCACTGGCTGCAGAGGTGAGTAGGGCCAAAACCCAGTCCATGTTCCTTTCTCCAAGGTACCATCATCCACTTGCTAAGCTGTGTCCTCAGGCCTGTGCCTGCCCAAAGGGGTTAGTGGATGTGCTGGCAGCTGACCTAGACATCCTTAACATAAGGATGGCATTTTAACTAAGTCCTAGGGTACCTCCAGGAAAGCCTACCTGGAACCAGGAGCAGACCCAGCAGGAACGGCACTGTCTGCAGCAGCACTTGGGCAGCCATCTTCCTCCCCAAAGTCACCCTGAGAAGTCACCGCCTGAAAGAGGACAGGAGTGTTGGCTCGAGGTCCTGACCCACAGGGTGGCTGTGCCAACCCTGAAGAGGGAGAAGCCAGGGTAGCATGGATGTGGCATATGAGGTGGGGAGGCAAGTGTGGAAACAGTCCGTGGACCTCCCCAGAGCTGCCAGGAGCTGAGCATCAAGAGGCAGTGGCTAAAAGAAGACATACAGATGGCCAACAGGCACACGAAAAGATGCTCCACAGCGCTAATTATTAGAGAAATGCAGATCCAAACTACAGTGAGGTATCAACACACAGGTAGAATGGCCATCATTAAAAAGTCTACAAATAACAAATGCTGGAGAGGGTGTGGAGAAGAGGGAACCCTCCTACACTGTGGGTGGGAATGTGAATTGGTGCAGCCACTATGGAGAACAGTATGGAGGTTCCTCAGAAAACTAAAAATAGAGTTGCCATATGATCCAGTAATCCCAATCCTGGGCATATACCCAGACAAAACTATAATTCAGAAAGATGCATGCACACCTATGTTCATAGCAGCACTGTTTACAACAGCCAAGATGTGAAAACAACCTACATGTCCATTGACAGAAGAATGGATAAAGAAAATGTGGTACATATATACAACGGAATACTACTCAGCCATAAAAAAATGAAATAATGCCATTTGCAGCAACACAGATGGACCTAGAAATTATCATGCTAAGTGAAGTAAGTCAGACAGAGAAAAACAAATACCATATGCTACCACTTATATGTGAAATCTAAAATATGACACAAATGAACATTATCTATGAAGCAGAAACAGACACACATAGAGAACAGACTTGTGGTTGCCAAGGGAGGGGTGGGGAAGGGACAGATTGTGAGTTTGGGATTAGTACATACAAACTATTACATATAGGATGGATAAACAACAAGATCCTACTTTATAGCACAGGGAACTATATTCAGTAACCTGTGATAAACCATAATGGAAAAGAATATGAAGAAGAATATATATGTATAACTGTCACTTTGCTGTACAGCAGAAATCAATACATTGCAAATCAACTATTCTTCAATAAAATAAAATTAAAATGCAAAAATTAAAAAAATTAAAAAGAGGCAGTGGCTGAGTTCAAGTCCCAGCTCCACCTCTTGCTCGCTGCATGACCCTGTAAAAGGGTCGTGGAAAACAGGACGAATAATAGTACCTCCCTCCAGATCCAGCAGTGATGGGCTCATCAGGCTAGAACTGGTGGGGGGAGAGGTTCCCCAGCACCACCAGGAACCACCCCAACCACGCTGCCCCCTCCAGGCCTGAAGAAGACACAGGAAAAAGGGGGCTTGCAGGGCTCTCCTCCTGGAACCTCACCATCATCATCCCTAAGACCCAGCTCAGAGGTCACCTCCTTCAGGAAGCCTTCCTCAACTCCCTCTACAGTCAGTCCTGGCCTCCTTTGGCTCTCTATGTCTGTGTGTCTGTTTCTGTTTCATAGGGTCCCGTTAGCCAACTCTGGGAGGTGCAGGATGGTACATCCCTCCTCCTGGTGCTAGCCAGGGAGCTGCTGGTCCATCTCTGTGCACAGGGCCTAGTGTGCACGGAGGTCGCTGGGCAGGTGGACAGTGAGGGAAATGGAGTGAAGGATCAGTGCAGCCACAGCGCCCTCTACAGCCAGGGGATAGAGGAGACAAGCACTTCCTGTTATGGCCACCAGGGGGAGCCAGTTCCCAGGGCAGCTGGAAAGGCAGGGGGACGTCCCAGTCTGGCCGGGAGACATAGTGTGGCCCAAGTCGGGGGAGATCCAGTTCCCCTCAGCCCCATCCTCTTGTAGAATGCCCCCCACCCCAGCCTCTATTAGCTTAGTACCTACTACCTGCCAGCCTGTGCTGACCCACCCCCTCACCCCTATACCTGTATTAATCTTCATTCCCCTGTGAAGTCAGCCCTACCATTGGCCCATTTCACAGACAGGGAACCTGAGATCCAATGAATTAAATGATTTGCCCGAGATTGTTCCAGACACCAAGGGCTTTCTCTGCCTGGTCAGGACTGTAGTGCCTGGCAGGGAACCTGCGTGCCTGGTACTTATAGAGAGATGCTGGGTGGCTTGGCCCTCCCCACTGCCAGCTGGCCTTATGACTGAGCTGGGTGCTGGCAGTCACGAACAGCCATCCTCATCCTGTGAGGCACTACATATGGCTGTGGTGACAGATGCAATCATCTGCCACAAGCCAGACAAAAGGAAGCCTGGCAACTATGGGGCATGAGAGGAGTTTGACTTTGGGAGGAAACCAAGGAGGGCTTCCAGGAAGAAGTGGCTTTTGGATGGAATATTTAAGGGCAGCATTAAATGGAGGGGTGGTCCATGCAGGAGTTCACTGTCTCCTTCCTGGGCTGGGCCTTCCCTGAACAAAGCTGGCCCCCTCAAGCTAGAGCCCGTCTCCAGTGTCCCACCATGTGTAATGGAACCCCAATTTCTAGGGCCTGGTCAGTCTAATCATTGGTCAGTTGGCTTCATCATCCTGCCCTGGTGACATCACAAGACCCCTGAGAGGAAGGATGTGAAAGTGTTTGGGGGAATGGCCGCTGTTTCCTACATTGTGATATTTAAGGTTTCACTCTGCGTCCTCTCTGAGCATTTTGGCTCCTTTTGGGGTTTTTTTTTTTGGTTTTTGGTGTTTTTGTTTTTAGGGAGAAGGATTGATTTATTACTTGCTGCAAGTAAGGAGAACACTGGGGATCTTTCCAAAGCAGTGTCTCCCATTTTGGCTCCTTTTGAAACTGCCACTCCAGACCAGTGAAAGGAAATCCAGCATCCAGGGACAGAAACATGTCTCTCCTGGACCCTTTCTCTTTCCTTCTTTTTTCTGCCGGTCGCTGTCTACATCTGATCCCCAATCCAAATGACACCTCCTCCAGGAAGCCCCCCCCCGACCCCTGCTTTGACCCCTGCTTTATATTTCTGAACTCAGAGCTCACAATCACTTTGCAGATTTGGCCCCAATTTTCCATCTATGGCATTTGGACTCAAGGCCCAGAGAGGGCCAGTGATTTCCTGACATCATACAGAAAACAAGGATGGAGCTGGCCAGAATCCATGTATCTCTCCGGCCCACTGACCTTCAAAGTGAGCTACCACTATCGGTATACAGGGCCCAGGACAGGGCAGAATCATCTGCTTTCATCAATCCTCCTGGACTGATTCCTTTGAGAGCAAAAAGGTGGAAACAGAGAGTGAGCTCCCCATCACTGGAGGGATACAAGTGAGGCTGCACCACTGTGAACTACCATGATTCCAACAGACAGGGATCAATGGCATGACCTGACATTCCTGGCTCATCCCCACTCTACCTTGGCAACTTGAATAGCCACTCCAAGGTGAACAACTCTAGTCCTATGGACATTCTTGGGATTTGAGGGGAGGGACTGCCTGGCTTCCTTTAACCCACCCTTAGTAGACTCTGGAGGCAGACTGTCTGGGTTCAAATCCCAGTCCCCCTACTCAATAGCTGTGTATCCTTGGGCTAGTTACTCACCCTCTCTGGGCCTCACTCTCATCACCTGTAGATAGGAATAAAAATTGAGACTCCTGCAAGGGTCGTTGTGAGAATTAAATGAATTGATACCTGTAGAGGACTTAGAGCAGGGCCATGCACACGGCAGGCACCATAGGTGTCGGCTAGATATCTCTGTATCCTTCCTGACCAGCTCACGCGTGCCCCTCAATCAACCCCTGGGCCTGTCACGGGTTCCTACTCCTATACCTTCCCTCCCACCCTCCATGTAATCCCCTCGGGGCCCCCACAGCCAGCTCAACTTCCAAAGCACCTTGATGGGAAATTCTTAGAGCATGAATTTCCTTTCCGGGAAGACTGAAACCCCACCCAGAAAACTTCCCTCCTCACAGCCTGGAACTGAGCCTGTCCCCAGAAGCCTCTGAAGGACAGGAGAGCTGAACTGGGGCACCATCTACGTTATCAAGAAATCCTTTGCCATTTCACAGATCAGGAAACTGAGACTAGGGAAGGGCCATCTGTTCCGAGATCTCCACCAGTGGAGCCAAGACACAGACCTCCGTCTCACCCTAGAGAACTCCTTGCAGCGCTGGCACTGTCAGTTTCTAGAGATGCATGCCCCCCTGGCTTTGGCAGACCCCCAAAGAAAAGGAGAGAAAAATGGTGGGGCCGGGGTCAGCCAAGACCACAGGCAGTGCAGACAACTCCAGCCTGGGAGAGAGGATTTGGGGGGGCCGAGCCCCCTAGGGATGCCCCCATCCCCCAGCTCCCCTTCTGGAGCAGCTGCCCTTGACCTCAGGCCTTCCGTAAACACAGAGAACAAAACAGTCTGGCCCAGCCTGACACAATGGGGGCCACGATCACAGAGTCCCCAAGGATCCAGGCAGAGCGGAGGGGACCAGGGCTCCTTTAAGCCGAGACTCCCCGGCTGCCCATCCCCAGGGCTGGCTGGGCCCGGGCTGCAGGCCCAGCCCTGCCCATCCTCGTGGTGGGGGAGGGGGAAACAGGCAGGGCACCCGTGGCTCACTTTCTCCCGCCGGGGCCTGAGTCACTTCCTCTGCCATCCATGTAGAGCCACGAGTCACCGCGGGCCCAGTCCAGGCTCCTGGAAAACCCATTTCCTCGGAGGATGGAGGTGGAAGTTGAGTGGACAGGACCTGGGCAGCTCTGCGGTTAACCCTTCCTGGGAAGGCACCTCCCCAGGAAGATGACCTGGACCTGGGCCCCCATACCTTTCCTTCTCCTGCCCGTAACATACACTGTGGACCACAAACTTATCCACCCCCCGGCCAACCTGTCTCTTTGTCTGGAATGCCTTTCCTAACTCCATGACCCAACTCATCCTTTGAAACTCAGTGAAGACACACCCTCCCCATGAAGCTTTGCCTAAGGGCCCATCTGCCATCAGAACTAACTTCTGTGTTCTGGGTGGGGCTCAGGGAAGGGGGCCAACCATGACCTACACTCAACCCTATGTGCTCCCTTTGCCATGAGGCGTTACTATCAGAGGTACCCAAACCCACCCACGGGTCAGAACCACCCGAGGAAGTTCACTAAAATGCAGATTCACAGGCCCCTGCACCCGGAGGAGCAGATGCTGCAGGTCTGGGGATAACACCAGGAGTCCTGTTTACCAGAGGCAGAGGCGGGGAGGGCCCAGCCCCGAATCACTCAGATGGTGAGAGGTTGGCCCTGGACAGGGTCCGGGACAGCTTGCTTCCCCGCAGTACCTCTTCTCAACCTCACTGGTGGTGAGGATGAATCACCACCCTGGCTGGTTCACCCAGCATTTAGCAGGGTGCCAGGAACCTGGAAGGAGCCTCCCAAGGCACAGCTGGGCGCAGGAGGGCGTGGGTGGGGGAAGGAGCCCCTGCCTGAGTGGGTCTTCAGGTGTGAGCCTGGTCTTGCCCTCCTGGGGGAGGCGGGGGGAGGGACAGTAGGGAGACGACCCAGCTCAGCTCTGCAGCTCCAGCCCCCATCCTCAACTGCTCTCCAGTGGGGGGAGGGGAAGAGGGGGCAAAACGGAGCTGCCGGCTAGGCCCCTCCCCCAGCCCTGGGCAAAGGGCCTTAGGAAAGAAGGATTTGGCCAAGAGAGGGTTGGCGAGCGTGAAGTCCTTGAGGGTAGAAGCACACACGAGTGTGGATGTAGGTGTGCGCGCACGTGTGCGCACCACACGTGTGCGAGAGTGAGGAGGAACGTTAGAAGAGAGCAGAGGCTCTACCGCAGGTGTTTCCTCCACAGGAGTGGTGTCGGGGGTGGAGAGGACCCTCCACCAGCCGTTTCCAAACTCTTTTGTAAATGTCAATCTAACTTAGAAACACCACGTACCCAACAAACAAATGAGGTACCCCATCAGAGCCGGTGGGACCCCGGACCACGCCTCACTCCCAGCCCAGCCGCCAGCCTCTCAGCAGTGCCCGTGGCTCCTGGCAGCACAGCTGGCACACATGGAGCCCCTCTCTCCTCCCTCTCGTCCTGCTCTGCAAGCCAGGTGACCGAGGCCCCAGCTAGGTGACCACACAGAACTCCCCACAGGAAGGGTGTTCTGGCCTGGCTGGGGAAAACAGAGTGACCTCAGGTTTCAGGAATTTTTCTACAATAAAAGAGAATAAAAATTAAGCTAGCTGCCTGCCCGCAGGGGCCGGCGGATGCCAAGGCCTGGCCTGCTCACTGCCTGGATGGGTCCCACACTCGTGCACCAGACCTGCTGGAGGGCTGCCCCGCCCGCGCAGGGCCCACCACCCCACACCTTGTGGTCCAGCCACGTCCCTGGGCCATGGCTCCCTCTGCGTGCCCAGACGGGCCCTGGCCTTGCGGGGAGACCGGGAAGGGGAGGAACGGGGCACCTGCCCAGGTGAAAGGACGCTGGGTTCTCCCGGAAAGCCAGCTAACCAGAGCCACCCACCTGGTGACCTGCTTTATCTGGAACTGGAGTGTTTACTTACGAGGCCTCAGAGAGGCCAACCGACAGTCACCAGAGATGAGCCTGGGCTTGAGTGTTCCCACCTCCAAAGCTCTGCACACACCAGTCCTCCTCCCTGGGATGCCAGCCTTGTGACACGTCTGTGAAGGTCCCCACACCCTGGGCCTCAGGCCTCCACATCCTCACCCAACTGCCCCCCACACTCCAGCCACACAGTGCCTGGCAGAACAGCAGATGGCGAGTGGGAATAAACAGAGGTCTGTCTGGCACAGTGAAAAGGGCCCTGGAATCCAAGAAGAAGAGTGAGGGGGATGACAGTTCCCGTTCAGCAAGCGCTCACTTTGCGCCCGGCACCGTGCAAAGCACTTTTCCCAAATGATCGTTCAATCCTCACCTTACCTCTGTGAAACAAATGCTCTTATTACCCCCACGTTAAAGACAAGGAAACGAAAGTCCAAAGAGGCTAAGTGGCAGCCAGGATCACAGAGCAAGTAGCCAAGCCAGGATTCAAACTCCAGTCGGCCAGATCTCAAAGCCCGTGCTTTTAGCCACTGTGGCCTCCGGAGTCCCTTCCTTCCCTTCTCTGGGGCTACCTCCCTGATTTTACCAAGAGGTAACTTTGCTAAGCACTTCCTAAGAAGCTCTAGTTCCCAAGTTAGAGAAATACTGCAGGCACTACTTGGTCTTGTGAATTAACACATCAAAGGTTCTGATAAGTCCTGCAGAAAGAAAATCTACAGAGCTTGGTCAGGCTTAGTTTCCCAGCCCAATGTGGAGGTGCAGCCTCTTTTGCAGGACGCCGGTTACCAACATGAAAAAAGGAGCTCTCGGAAATCTTGACACCACATAGAAAAGAAGCCTGTCAGCATGCCCCCTCCCAGCCTCTAAGCCCCCTCCCCTCCCCTCCCCTCCCCTCCGAGCTGTCCCAGAGGCCATTAACTAGCAGGAGCCATTTAGGCTGTGATGTGCCCGAGGGCAACTCATCACCATCTTTGACACTTCCAGGTGAGAGGTCCTGGGGGAGCCTGGGTTATATTCGGCCCCATCCCACCTCCCTTTGGCCGGCAGCACCAGCTCTTGGGGAAAGGGGCACTACCATCCCTGCTTCCAGATTGGCTATTCCATTAAAGCCAGCCACAGTCACCTCAAGCAGCTGAGACACTTAGAATGTTGGGACTGAAAGGGAGGGAGGGAGAGAGAGAAAAAGAAAGAGAGGGAGAAAGAGGCGATGAGAATGCAAGAGCTTCTAGGAGCTGAGAATCAAAGCCTTTCAGAATCTGAGTGGGGATGGAAAAGACCTAGAACCTCAGGGAAGAGGAGGGATTAGGAAGGGTCCCAGGTCTGGCCCAGTCTGGAGTGGGGCTCAGGCAGCAGGACTTCTCACGAGCTGTCCCGGGACAGTGGCTCCGGCCCTGCCCAGCTCCGCGCCCCTGGGGCAGCCTGCAGCCCACAGCCAAGTCTCCCCACAGCCCTCCCCAAGAGGAGCAGCTGAGGCTGGACCCCAGGACCCCAGAGCACTCACCAGTCAGCACCTGCCCAAGGAATGCAGACTCCCAGAGCAGGGGGAGCATAGGGTCCAGGACCAGCTCCACAGCTAACTGGCCCTGAGACCTTTGGACCAGCCTGTCCCCTCCCTGGGCCTCAGCTTCTTCCTCCGTCGAGGAGGTGACTATGATCCCTGTCCCCTGTCTGTCTTCTCCATAGCCCAGGGTCTCAGGATGCTTCCAGGGAAGGGCAGGGCTTACCTCCCAGCTGCCAGCAAAGGGAAAAGATGCTGGCCATCTCCTCTCCTGGCCAGCCTGTCTTCCCTCTCAAACCACAGACGGACCTCAGCTGTATGGCTGCAGTTCCCCTTCAGCATCTATATTCCCGAACTGCCCAAGGCCAGGCTTACAAGGTCAGCCCAGTCACCTCCCTGCTCATTTTGAGGGGGGCTGCAGTTCGACTCCCCCGGGCCTGGCAGAATGCCCGCCTTTGGAGCACAGGACCCTTAGCGTTCCCAAGGTCAGCCGCCAGCCCTCCCTTTTTTATCTTCTCTTCTGGGTCCCAGATCCCTGGCTGAGGGGTGGACAGGACACACAGCCAGGCGTCCTCCCCCACGAGGGCAGTGGGCCTGGGCGAGGCTGAGGTTCCAGCTCCCTCCGGGAAAGGTCGGCGGAGGCACAGACCAGGATCCCATCCCAGCTCTCTGAGCATACATCGCTGCCTCACCGGGTCCTCCACTGCTGTTTGCACACGCCCACAGACAGGGCACTCACCACCTCCAGCCACAAAGCTAGCATTTTTTTTTTCTTTTTTTAATTAATTTTTATTGGAGTATAATATAAAATTTGTTAGGGATGTCTAACAGAAAAAGTGGAAATATAGTATTCTATCTTGCCCTCTAACAGAATTACCAAATGTCGCAGACCCACGATGCCATCACTAATAGATCTTGGTCACAAAGCTAGCATCAATGAAGCTCTCTGAAAATGCAAGACTTGATTCTAAGCTCTCTACACAAGCGAACACATTTAATCCTCCCCCAAATCTTATGAGACGAGTACCATTATGCCCATTTAACAAACAAGGCCCTAGAAGATCAAGTTACCTGCCGGAGATCACACAGCTCGAGGTGCAGCCTCAGAGCCTGACTCCAGAACCCATGCTCTTGACTTTGCAGCGTTTCCCCTGGACATGAACTGACTGTTAGAAAGGGCTTCTCTTTAAAATTCGTAGTAAAAGATGCTTCCAAAAATGTGTTTCCTCGAGATGAGATGAACACTTTCCTCCGAGGACCCTGGACCTGGAGCTCTGTCAGGACCGTATCCCAGCCCCACTCCTACACTCTCAGCCACCTGCAGGCCCTGGACCTCCCCTTCCAGCATCCTCGGAGGCTTGTCTTTGACGATGGGGGTACAGCCCAGAAACTGAATTTTAGCTGGAGTGTGGCAGAGGGAAGGGGTGTGGGGTGTGAGGCCCTTACCCCCAACCACTTCCTGGTGGTTCTGATCTGCTGTCTGCTTCACTGACCAGGTCCCCTCAGAGTAGCATCTCTGACTCTCCCAGGGTCCCTAGTGTCACCCCAGCCCCAACCCCACCTTACCCATCCGCTAAGTTCTCAGTGTTGGGAAGAAGGGAGAGGGGGAAGGGGGATGGAGGGGAAATGGAGGGGAGAGGAGGAGGGAGAAGATGATGATACAGGGGAAGAGAGATGGAGGGGGAGGGGGTGAACAAGGGAAAGGGGAGAGGGGATAAGAAGCGGGGATTTGGTGAGGAGAGGGGAGCGGGAGCACGAATGAAAGCAATGGCGGGAGGAGGGGAAGAATCATACCTGGATTCCTCCTTCGTGTCATCAAGTGGATTATAAAGACATAAAGAGCGTGAATGAGTGGGCCAAGGGCTCGCCTTGTTTGCAGGATGCAGCCCGCTGGGGTGGTGGGTCAGTTTCTCCCCACTTCGAGAGGCCAGACGGGCACTTTGAAGCTGAGCCTCCCCAGCCTCGGTCCCTGCCCCCCTCACCGGAGCCTCAAACAAAGCGGGCAGCCTGGGAAGACGGGCTGCAAGTCCCAGCCGCCAACCCGGGAAAAGGGGCGCAGGTGACAGCAGCCCCTGGCAACCGTTGCCCTGGCAACCGTTGGCAGCTGCAGGGACTACGTCACTGCCCAGCTCCAACCCAGCACAGCGCAGGCCCTGACTTGTCCTGTGCCCAAGTCCCCTTACTTGGATGCTGGCCAGGTAGGGAGCTGGCAGGAAGAAAGGCAGAGTTTAGGACACCAGATTATGGGGTACGTTGGCGGACACCTGCCTATGTTTGTCAATATTGACTTAAAAACCAAATCTTTTTAGAACACTAGTGGGGGCTACCCCTGTGATGAAAAATGCCTGCTATCAGCTACATATGCCCCTGAAGGCTGCCAGCTTGTGGCCTTGGCCTTGACCCACACTAGACACCCGTCTAATCTCCACCACTGGCTGCCATGAGCACAGAATGTGCACAATACTTCACTGGAAGCATCTTAGGGGAGTACCTCCTCCAGGAAGCCTTCCCAGATTGCCACAATCCACCAGGAATCTTCTTTCTGAGTTAGCCCTGGGGCTGGGGGTTCCCCCTGGCTTTCCTCCAGAGTTCCCTGGGGGCCAAGAGTGGGTCCTTTCTGTACCCCAGAGTGAGTACCAGTCTGGGGAGGGAGGAGAACAGAGGCAAAGCTTCTGAAACCCTGCCTATGTGCCAGGCACTACACTGAGCATTCTGGAGATCCATTCCCACCACTCTGCGAGGTTAGCCCTGTTGAACCCATCTTACAGATGCGGAGAGAGAGGCTCAGGAACATGATGTGACTTGCTCAAGACCACCCAGCTGGTAAGAGCGGTGTATGGAATTCAACCCACGATCTCCTCTGAGACACGACGACATCAAGACCCAATATCCATCTGATGCTTGACTAATCCCACCCCCCATTCAGTGCACATCCAAACTTTATTTGATCACCTCCAGTGACAGGGAGCTCACCTCATCTGAAGAGGACACATCCCTTTGATCTCTAAAACGTCTTTCGTAGCCACTGAGTCAAAGGGAAAAGGACATCAAAGCTATGGGGTGGCCCCATGAGAACCCAGGGCCCAGAAGAGAACCAGGGCCGTCGGGCGCCCCCACTGAGGCCTTCAGCTCCAGACCAGCAGCAGATCAGGAGGCAGAGTGGGGCTGCTCAGGGGCCCAGGGTCTTCAGAGCACTTCCCCAGAAAAAGCAGGAATCCCTTTGGCAATCATACTCCAAGGGGCTCTGGGATGCTTTCTGGCCGAGGCCATGGGAAAAGCAGCAGGGGCTGGGGTCCTTGGGATGGTGTGCCCCTGCACCAACATCACCTCCTCCCCCACCGATGGACCAGAGCCAGGAGGCGGCTATTGTCTCACTGCAGGCCCAGAGCTGTGTCCTATTCAGGCACTATTTTTGGCCCCCAGAGGAAGAGGAAAAGAAAGCAAAGAAAGGAGTTCCTGTTCTCAGTGGAACCTTTGCCTGGAAAGGATTCCAGGGCCTGCTGGGCCAGAGAAGGCAATCACTGTTGGATCAAAAGATCCTACACTTAAAAGGAGCTGGCAGGGGGCTGTGGTTCAGTGAAGCCAGAGGGAGGGCACAGATGGGGCACCCCTGGCCTTGTACACACACTTGGCACTCACTAACTGCAGTGACACGCAGAGAAACAGAGGCACAGGATCCCCGGTTCCACCCATAGTCACTAAGCACTTGTAATGACAATAATTTTTAAAACCTACAATAACGCAGGGCTGCCCAGAACCAAGTCTCTGCCAGAGAGATTGACTATCCTCATCTAACACCCACAACGCTCCTGACCAGCGTGGAGGTCGGCGACAAAATGGTAAGCCTCATAAATCAGATAACTGACGCTCACGGAGCAGCACGACTGCCAAGAAAACAAGCTAGCGACCCCCTCCAATCCCTCCACCTTACGCCACCCTACGTCTTCCTTGCTTTCACCAACTCCAGCACATGAGCCCTCTTTCTATTCTCAGACACACCTCAGGGCCTTTGCACATGCTTTCCCTTCAACGTAGAACATTCTTTCGGGGTTCTTTCCCTGACTGGTTCCTTCTCGGGTCTTAATTCAAATGTCCCCTCTCCTAAGCTTTCCATGTCAACCCAACCAAAATTATCCTCCCCATTCATCACTCTCTTCCATGTCACCGTATCTTATGAACTTTATAGCACTTCACACTGTCTGAAATGACCCTGCAATGTGCTTGTTATCCATTTCTCCATGTTTGCTCTGTCTCATCCATCTTGCTCATCACTCATATCTCCAGTACCTAGTACCACAGTGCCTGGTCCACGGTAGATGCTCAATGACAGCTAGTTAATAAATGAATGAGTGAATGAGACAGAGCTGGGACTCTGACTAGGCCAGGCCGGCTCCAAGCCTCTTCCCAATCGGAGCCAGTTCCTGATGCTCAGGGCAGGGAGATTCCAGCACTGAGCTGTCCCCACTCCCCAGCCTTTGATGGGATTAGGGGCATATACACCTTTGCCAGGTGCTTGGCCAGAGAGGAGCTCCCAAGACTGTGCACAGCCTAAGAGCCAGGACAGGACCCGAAACTTCACATCCAATACAGAGCCACCTGGTAAAGGCTCTTAAGAAGTCCTGCAGTGCAGAAGCCTGGGCGCACAAGGCTTTCCTAAACCAATGGGACCACAGACATACTTTTGCAGGTGCTGGATTATTTGAGGTCTGAGATCCCATCTGAATCTGTGATCAAAATTTGAGTTTTCTCTCTACATGAAGGCAAAGTAACCACCGCCACGCCCCTCAACCACCTGCTCCTGGGGCCCAGGGCTAGAGGAGGCACAGGCATGGGATTTGCTGATGAAGGTGGGTCACATTCCCACTGCTGCAAATGCCAAAGCTTCTGTCTGGACTCCCCGTGGGCTCCCTAAGGTGGAGCAAGGAGGGGAAATGGCACGTGCCTGTGGCCAGGGAGGATCCTGGGGTCTAGGCACCTGGGGGCAGGTGTATCCCAAGAACCAGCCTGCAGAGATTCGTGAGGGAGCTGGGGCAGTGACGGGAACCACACGGGAGGACGAACCACACGATGTGCACCTGGCCTCCTGCAATGCACACAGCCACTCTGTGAGCGGTGGGCATTATTAAGCCCATTTTACAACTGGGAAAACTGAGGCTCAGAAAGAAGCCACTCTCCCAGCTGGCTTCTCCCGGGTGGGGTCACACAGCTGATGAAACTGGACCCACACCCAGCTCTGTGCGCTCCTTTGCCCGTGCTGCCCCCATTGTCTCGCACGGCACCCCATCTGCAGCACTGGAATCTGTAGGACATGGAGAGGAGGTGACAACCTCCCTAGGGAATGGCACGAGGCCCAAGAGGATGTGCCGTGGGTCCAAGGCATCGCAGCCCAGGAGCCAGACCCTCATCCCTAGGCTCCTGGGGTCTGCAAGCATCCCCATCCTACCTGGACAACAGTTACTACAGCTCCCAACTCCGGTTCCCCAAACCCAGGTTGGGGGAGCAGAGGCCAGACTCCTGGGTGTGCTGACACCCGGCGCAGGGTTTCCTTGAGGAGACATTGGCTGTCCTTTCCAGTACAAATGGCGACGTGTGCTGCACCAGGGCCCGGCCCAGGTATTGGGACCTGCACATTCTTGGCTGCCAGCCAAGGAGACGGAGAAGAGACTCTGCCCATCTGGTCTGGGGTGTGTGCATAGCCCCGTGAGAGTGCACCAGGTATGGTCATGGACAAAGGATAAGTACAGCTTTGAGGAAATCGCACAAGGATTCCTTCCGGCCCTGCCCACTGCCCACAGCTCTCGCCAGGCAATGCCACATGCAGGTGTGTGGGAGATGGAAGTCCCACAACGAGGCCAGGCACGCATCTACCAGGCGCAGGCCTATCGGATGAGGGAGAGCGAGGGGCAGCATCGGCTCCCTGATAATTTGGGAGGTGAGCATCCCCCTTCCCAACTCCTCCATCACACCCTCCTGCCTCACGCCTTCTGCTCTAACCACCGGCCTTTCAGGGCACTGGAGCAGGACTGGCTCCCGGACAGAGAGGCCCCCACCCCCAGGCCATCTTCCTCTAATGCAGAGGCCTGTTCCCTGGTGCCTGGAAGCCCTGCCAGCTCCTCCAGGGCTCAGCTTTTATCTCGGCCTGCCTGGAACTGCCAAGTGCACCACAAACCGCCTGAGCCAGCGCCAGCCCAACTCCCACCACCCTGGCCTCCCCACCAAAGCACAAGTCAGGCTGCAGGTGGGGGTGGGCAGAGTCCTGCTGATGCCCAGGTGGCTCCAGCTCCCTTAGGGCGGGAAGGCAGGAAGAACTGCCCCCAAGTTATTACACGTTATCTCTGGGCCTCAGTGCACCCATTTGCCCAAGGGGAGGATCCTAATAGTAAAGGCTAACATATGGGCCACGTGCTGTTGTAAACACTTTACTGCATTAACACCTTGACGCTCAAAACAGCCCCCTGAAGTAGACACTAATAGTGTTATCTGCTTTTTCCAGATGAGGAAAATGAGGCAGACGCCCAAGTTCACACAACCCGAGAGGAACAAAATTCTCCCCAGACAAGCAGCCTTGCTATCTCTGTGGGTCCTGTCGCCCCAGAAGAGCATGGGCTTAGGAGCGGCAGGGATGGGGTTCAAGACAAGGGCACATGTCCGCGGGACCCCAGCATAGACTCTGGCCTGGCTGAGGAGCCCCCTCCCCACTGAGGGGGGCAGGAGAGCACAGTGAAAAGAGCCCAGACTCTGGAGATAAGCGGTCACTCCTGGGTAAGCCTCTGTGCCTCAGTGTCCTCATCTCTAAAATGGGCACATCAGGAGCTTGTGCCTGGCAGGAATAAATGTGTGTGCAGGGGCTTCCCTGGCGGTCCAGTGGTTACACCTCCGTGCTTCCAATGCAGGGGGCCTGGGTTCGATACCTGGTCAGGGAACCAAGGTCCCACAGGTCACATGGTATGGCCAAAAGAACAAAACAAAACAAAAACATGTGTGCAAAGCACTGAGCCCAGGGTCCAGCAGAGTCCGAGGGCAGGGAGGGTCCAGGACTGTTCTAGCCCAGCCGAGCCACCAGGGAACCAGGGAGAGCTGGGGGCTTGAGGGGCCTGCAGGGGGTGTCTCAACCCACTGGTGCCAGTGCAGGCACCGGGCAGGGATCAGAAAATGTATGTCCCAAGCTCTCCCCTTCAGCAGCCCTGTCCTGACCCCCAAATCTGCAGGCTTCCCCATGGGTCTCAAGGAACTCCTGATGGGGTGTGAGGACCAGACTGGGGGAGGGCAAGCCTGGGAGGCTGGGGCCCAGCCAGGACCCCACCCCACCCCGTTTGAGAGGTCCCTCTGTGCCAGCCCCGCCCTGCCCCCACTTGCCATCTGCCTGGTCCCCGGGGTCCTGGTGCCCCAGCTGCCGCGTTTGCTCATGTGATGCCCCATCTGCTGCGAGTCGGAAGGAAGGTCCACAGGGCCACCCCGGGTCGGGCTGGGGTGCTGAGACTGCTCTGGTTCTGGGTGGGCTGGCGGCACTGACATTTGGGCTGTGTTGCCACATTTCCCCCACCACTCTCACCAGCCCTGCCCCTGACTCTTCACTGCATCCCCGAAAGGGGCGCAGTCCCACCACCCATCACCCACACGCAGCTCTTGCGGAGGATGAAGTGACTTGGGGCCCGGCTCAGCGAGAGCACCGTCGTGTGGCCCCCTTCATGGCTGTCCCTGCCCTGCCCCTCCCAAATCTGTCATGCCGGGCCCCGCTGGGAAGGCGACCCCGACTACACACAGACCCGGCCACAGCCCCGGCCCCTCTTTTACCTGCCCTTCTCCTGGGCTGGGCGACCACCGCCCCTCTCTATCCCCACAGCCATGAAGCTGCCCTCCAAGTAGAAGCCCCGGGCCTGGGGCAACCAGGTCAGCCCTGCATCACAACCCTGCCCTCCTTACCCAGCTGGGGTGGCATCCTGGGCACCCAGACCCCACCTGGCACCCACCTGGCCTGGCTGCAGTACCACCCAAGTCTCCCCGCCATCCCTTCCCCTGAGAGCAGATTGGGATCTGCCAGCCTGGCACTCCAGGTCCCCAAAATGACGCATGCCGGGTCTCCAGTGCCATTGCCTGCCCCACTCCCCGCAGTTCTCATCATTCCCAAACCTTTTCCCATGCAGCTTCCTCTGCCAGGAATGCTGCCTCCCTCTTCCCTCCAATCCCCATACGTGTACACCAAACCCTCCTCCCCTCCCCACCAGCACCCAAGGCCAGACTCTGGGCCCTCTGCAGAGCCTCCGGGTCCTCCCAGGTCAGGAGGTTCTCTCCTCCTCCACCAGCAAGCTTATCTCACTCGTCA
The DNA here is from genome assembly GCF_964270905.1 of Leucopleurus acutus. NCBI lineage: Eukaryota > Metazoa > Chordata > Mammalia > Artiodactyla > Delphinidae > Leucopleurus > Leucopleurus acutus. The sequence continues at coordinate 27,389,406 of NC_139162.1, forward strand.
GCCTCAGATCCTGCCTTGTTTGTGTCCCTGGCAAGATGAGGGTGTCCCGGCCAGGCTGACCAGGTCCTGCCCAGTGGCCCAGGGCACCAAAGCCAGCACAACAGTGCAGCCTCCCTAGCACAGCCTCCGCCTCCCACACCACACTTGGAGAGGCGTCCTTCACGACCCTGACGTTCTCGGAGCCAAGACTGGGACCACAGCAGGCAGGGCAGCTATTAACCCACCCCACATGCCCACTTAGCAGCTGGGAAAACTGAGGCCCAGAGACAGAGGCAAGGCAAGGCGGCCACGGTGATACTATGACCAAGGTGGGGCTGCATCTCAGGTCCCTAGAGTCCCTGCAGTAAAGGGACTCAGATCTGGTCCCAAGATCTATTCCTGCCCTGGATATTGGCAGGGAAGACCTCACGGGACCCCTGGCCTGGGCTCTGGGGAACCAACTCAGCAGCTGGTGGCTCTCACTGACCCGAGACGCTTCTCCCCACTCAGCCTCCAATCGAGAGGAATCAACCCTCTGCCCTCAGGGTATCTGCAGCAAGGGGGCAGGGACTTGGCTCTGGACCACCCACACCTCATTTGTCTCATTCGCTGCTGTGTCCCCCCCCAGAACAGTACCAGGCACACAGTAGGTGCTCAATAATTGTTTATATGAATAACTTCTGGGACTTCCCTGGTAGCACAGTAGTTAAGAATCCGCCTGCCAATGCAGGGGACATGGGTTCAATCCCTGGTCTGGGAAGATCCCACATGCCGTGGAGCAACTAAGCCTGCGAGGTACAACTACTGAGCCCACGTGCCACAACTACTGAAGCCCGCGCACCTAGAGCCTGTGCTCCGCAACAAGAGAAGCCACCGCAACGAGAAGCCCGCGCACTGCAACGAAGAGTAGCCCCCGCTCGCCGCAACTAGAGAAAGCCCGCGCACAGCAACGAAGACCCAACGCAGCCGAAAATAAATAAATAAAATAATTTATTTTAAAAAAAACAAAACTTCTTTGGCCCTCTAGAGCCACAAAGGCTATTCCTCCCCACCCCACCTAGCCCAGGCCAGAGCTGCTCCAAGGCAGGATGGGAGTGGGGCAGGTGAGAGGGTCCTGCCTTAACTCACGCCCCCCCCCACTGCCTCAGTAGAATGAACACCAGCCCCTTCCCATGGGGCCATGAGAGACCCCAACTCGTTACCACAGGAAGGAGGCTGGCTGGGGAGGCGGGGAGGAGAGGAACCAGCAGTTCCCAGGTGGGGAAACCCTATCAGCACCGGGCAGACGGGGGCCTGGGGTCTGGCGGTTAACAAGCAGGGAGCGCTCCAGCCCTCAGCCGCTGCTTCCCCGTCTACTGCTGCTGGTTTCCTGGACGTTCTCTCTCATCCCAGGTCCCCCATGTTCAGACCCCACTGCCAGGACCATCTCCTCCTAAAGGTGGCCCGGGCCATGAAGAGCCAGACTGCCCCTGTTTCACTGGGGGGCCCCAGATGCAGCATCCGGGCAGCTGAGGCAAGGCTGCCCTCACGTGCCCATGCTCAGCCCCCGGCAGCATCCTTTCCTCCCCGAGGCGGGAGGCTGGCTTTCCATCCCCAGACTTGTTCTGTGACCTTAGGTAAGGCCCCTGTCCTCTCACAAGCTTGGTTCTCCCATCTGTACAGTGGGGGCAGGAGAGCACAGTATCTCACCACCCACAGAGCAGACCCAGCTTGCAGCGCCCAGGGACTCTATCACTTTGAGCCTCAGTTTCCCCAGCTAACAAATGGCTAGTGGCTCTGAGAGGTTCCATCCTCTCAGGCCCGTCCCCTTCCCAGGCGTCTCCCTGTCCATCCACCCCCAACTCTAGAGACCCTGCACAGCACTGCTCTTGTGGGCTAGCTCCCACCCAGATACCAAGACTTCGGCGCCCCGGTCCACTGCCACCCCACCCTCTGCTGCACACACTCCCATCCCTCCTCCCTCCTGCCGTCATGCCCTTGATCTGGTACCTGGGTAGAAGGTCCTGCGCGGGGCCGGGCAGCTGAACCGCCTTTCAAGATCCCCCTCCGAGGCTTAACCTGCCAGCTGTGGTCCCGTTTCTGAGAGAGCTGGTGAGTGTGGAGGCTACCAGCCCCTCTCCTGAGGCAGGGCAAGGCAGGCAGCCAGTGTGGAGCCCGGAGACGCGCCGGCTTGTGTTTTTGGGTCGGGGGACACCCCCCTCCTGCCCCAGCTGGGCTCCTCCCTGCTCCCAGCTCGGCTGGGGATGACGGGACCGTACGTGAGTCACAGATTTCTCAGAGGGAGGCTGGGAGGGGGCAGGGCTGAGAGAGCCGAGGCGGGGACACTGGGGGATGCCCATGACTCAGCTCTGGGCAAGGGGGGCACTTCAGCCTCACCCGCCCCCGATCCAGGCAGACAGGTGCCAGGCTTCATGGACGGATGCTGGTCGGAGATAAGTCTTCCTCCTCGCCCTCCATCTGTTACTTCCCCAGGGCTGTTCTCCACAGAGTTCCCGCCCGAGAGGCCAGGGTTGCTATGGCAACAGGCCACCCCGATGCTGCCCCCCCCACCCCGACCCCGCACCCAGGCCCGGCAACAACGGCCCTTTCCTGAAAGAAAGCCCAGCCTCCTGGGCAGCAGGCAGGAGCCGGCGCTGACCAGCAGGGCGGAAGGCACGCTGGGGAAGGGGGGTGTCAAGCAGCCTGGCATGCGGCCACCCAGGCCACACACAACTGGCTACCTGACCTGACTCCTCCCTGAGCCTCTGTTAGTCCCCCCCGGCAAGGGGATCCACCTCAGCGCTCCCCCAAGCACTCACAGTTTCAACATTCCAAGACTCAAGATCTGGATTCTGAGACCCCAGGGGCTTCTGGAAATGGCCGCCCAGTCCATCTGCTGGGCCAAAGGGGAAACTGAGGCCCAGGTGAGGAACCATTCCTGGTGGTTCCAAAAGCTCAAAGAGAGAAATCTGGAAATGGGCCGATGCCCCCATTCCCCTTCTGGTCACTGGCCTCTGTCAGCATTTCCCTCCCACTGCTAAGGTTCATGGCCATCCTGGGAGTCAGGAAGCTTCGGATGGCCCAGGGCATCCCCCCCACCCTCCACGGAGCGGGGAACCCCTTCTTCCCTCATCCCTCCAATGTGAACAGATGATTCCCAAGTCACAGATGCTGGAAGGATTTCACAACCTAATGAGGACAAGCGATGACAGCAACAATACCAAGAGTAATAATAATAATGATTACATTCACTGACCATTTACTACATTCCAGACCCTTCCCTGGCACTGTCGCCATGGTGCCACAGGAAAACGTGTTGCTCAGACCAGCGCCTGACACTTGATGAGCCCTCGGTCAATATTCATGGTGAATGTGGTGATACAGAAGGAAGAGATATGAAGCCCAGAGAAGGGAGTTAACTCGCCCAAGATGACACAGCTGGGAAGTGGCAGAGATGGGGTGGGAGCCCAGGTGATCCGGCTCCATAGCCTGCTGTCCTAACCACTCATGAATTTAGCCTCCCCAGGGGGACCACGAAACAAGGCAGCAGAAAAAGGATGGGGTGGAAAGGATCCGGGAAAGGATGGGGATTCCCTTACATGCATGTCTTTGGGCAAGTTACCACCTCTAGGGTTCACTTTCCCCAAGGTCTGTCCTTCAGGGCTGGGCCAGCTGTTCACTGGGGCAGCCTCAGCTGTTCCCCGGGGTCCAGGCCAGCCAGACAGCAGTCACCCACCCATTCACACACACACACACACACATGCCACAGAGGGTGCTGGCCTGCAGGGCACAGATGGAGGGTCAGTGGCGCTACTTTGCGGTTGGCACGGGCTTGCTGAGCTGGATGTCCAAGCAAGGGATGGAGAAGCCTGGAGCCAGCTGCCACCCTGGCCACCCAGGAAAGGCCTATGCGGTGGCCCAGCCGGGGCAGGAGTTGCTTGCCAAGCTCTGCCTGCCCTCTCACCATCAGGCTGCTCAGAGACCTGCTGTGTGCTGGGCACTGTGCTAGGCTCCAGAGGGTGGAGACAACCCTGGCTCACGTGGTGGTGACACCAGACAGTCAGTTATCAGCACCGTAGAGCCCCAGAGGCCTCTGAGAGTCAGAGGAGAGAAACCAAATAAGTTATTATTAATTACAACACTACCTCTTATTAGCCTCGATACGTCTATGGGATTGATAACAGGGGCTGTGTCCATAGGGTTCACTGTCTAAGACCTCTGCTCTCTGTGGATCCTTCTCACTGTATCCTCCCAACCCTGTAGGCTGGTCCCACTGGTATGTCAGAGACACAGCTGGTCTGTGGCTGGACCTCCAGACCTGTGGGCTCCAACCAAGCACCCACCAGGTGCCAGGCCCCTGCCAGGTTCATCACATTCATCGTCTCCTCTGCCTCTCACGACAGCTGCTATCCTGCTCCACAGAAGAGGAAGGAGGCACAGAGAGGGCGAGGACCTTGCCCTCACCTTTCAGGGTCAGAGCCAGGGTTTGAACCAGGCTCGTCGGCCCCTGAGCCCCAGCTGGGTCTTGAAGAAGCGGTTTCAGTGAACAGAGACCAGCAGGAAGGGCATTCTGGGTAGAGGGAACGGCATCAACAGAGGGGGAGAGGTGGGACATGGGAGACATCCTTGGAAGGAAGTAGAATCTAATTAGGGGGCTAAGGGCAGATGGCAGATTCTGAAAGCATGGAGTTTGCCTTTGATGGTATTTCGTCAAAGTTGCTGAGAAGCACTCAGAATGGCCCACAGACCTATGGCATGACCAGAGAAGTTGTCAGAAATCCAGCATCTCAGGTGTGTCCCAGACCTGGTGAATCAGAATATATATCTGAACAAGATCCCAGGTGGTTCCAGCATTTGTTTTTTGCCACATCGCATGGCATGTGGGATCTTAGTTCCCCAACCAGGGATCGAACCAGTGTCCCCTGCAGTGGAAGCATGGACCACTGGACTGCCAGGGAAGTCCCCCAGCGTTTGTTAAAGCAGGAGAAATTTTGGTCTACTCTAGGGGCTATACCAGCAATGATGGATGGGATGGGATGTGGAGAGGAGGCCAGGACCCAGCGGGGGCACTGGAGAAGATGGAGGTGGGTGGGAGGCTAGGGGGGAGACTTTGGTCCAAGAAACCAGAAGCAGGGCTAGGACCTCTTCTCACATGTGAGAGGGGATAAGATGTCAGAAACTTCCCTCAAGTATGTGGGGGGATGGGACGGGGTACAGATCTGGAAGACAGGCACAGTGGAATGGGGGTACCCTTGTGACATATTGGGAAACCCTCCAAAAGGCAACTGGAAACATATCGCTAGGACTCAAGGGTGAAGGGCTGGGGTCCCCCAAGCCCAGGGAAGGTCATAGACATTACTGGCTGGTGACGGTGACCAGAGATGGGGTGGAGAGTGCAGAAAGTTGCAGAAAGGTCTTCATTTGAAGGGATGGAGGAGAGGGGGTAATGTTACCACCTGGAGGTTGGTTCAGACTCTGGGCTCAGGCCAACGGACTTCTGCTCGGCTCTGCCAGCCGGGGTGACTCAGGCAGCATCTCTCTAGCCATCCGCTGTCTCACTGTCAAGTGGGGATAATAACAGCACCACCAATAGTAAAAATGAGGCCACGTACGTAAAGCTCATGGCCTAGCCCTGGCACAAATGCGTGCTCTGATGTATTGTGAGGGCTTTGCTGTTCAGAGCAGCCTGAGAAGGAGACAGAGAGGGGGCTGCCAGGGAGGTGGGAGGGCGTGTGTTCCCCAAGACAGGAGGGAGGACGGGACATCCGTGGTGGCCACTGTGACAGAGGCTTGGGCAAGTGGGAGGACACAGCAGGGCTTCTTCCTGGAAGCCTCACCCTTTTCCATCTCTAACTCTCCAGCCTGGGCAGCCTTGCAACCAGTGAAGAGCCGTGCCCACCTGCAGGAAGAGTCATGGGCAACCACTGCCTGTGTGTAGGTGGGTTTCCATTGGACAAGAGCTGTTCGAGTTCAGGCTTCTCCCTTGCAAGCTGAGTGGTCTTGTAAATCACTGAGCACCACGCCTGGCACACAGTAGGTGCTCAACAAATGTTGGCCAATGTCATGATTATCATCAAGTCAACACAAATGTCAAGGGCCCAGCACTCCGCCATTGACAGAGCCCTTTCATGGCCAGTGTCTCCTCTACAAACTGTGATGACTGATCCCACTTAACAGAGATGGAAACCAAGGCACAGAGAGAGAACTTTCCCAAAGCCTCACAGCACAGCAGCAGCAGAGCCAGGATTCGAACCCTTGTCTTGTGACCCAGACTACGTGCTTTGTGGCCAATGCTCCCAGCCACCTCCCAGTACATTCTCGTGGGAAAGCCTCCTGGCCGCAGGCGCGGGGGCAGCCGCAGTCCCATGATAACACCATCACAGCCGTCCCAGGCCCAGGGGGATGGCAATGCCCATGTGACTCAGCTGCCCTCACAAAGGGAACTGTGTGCCCAGTGCCTCAGGCCTGCCGCCCTTACCCACCACCCATCCCCCAGCTGCAGAAGGAGCGGGGAGCCTGACATATCCAAGACGCAGGGAGAATTAGAGGCACCATCAGCCAACAGGACAAGTCTAATGGAGATTCAAGCCCAGGCTTGGGGTGCAGGAGGCTGGTGCCAGCCCCAGTGATGGAATGAAGGGCCAGGCGAGCAGAAGGGCAGGGACTGCCCAGGTCCAAGCCGGTTTTCTGAGGCCTTATTTGGAGCTCCAAGGACAGACTCAACCCCATTGGCTCTCTCGGGGGTGGAGCCCAGGCAGGTGCCCCACCCACGTTTACCTGCATCAGGTTTCAAAAGTACTGGGGCTTGTGGTCTGGGCTCCTGTCCCCAGCACTGACCTCTCTCCACCCCTTCCCCCTGAAGGCTTCAGACTCAGAGCCCATGCACCACTGTTGAGCTCTTACTGTGTACCACGCAAGTGACTTGCATTTTCTCCCATGATCCTGCCCAGGAAGCCTTGCCTCTTTTGCTGAAGGAAGAGACAGGCTCAGAGAGGGAGGGCGCCCAGCCCAAGGTCACACAGGATCTGACTTCAAGGCTTCCTTCCTCCCCCAATACCCTCTTCCTGGTTCCAGTGACCACATGCCTACGAGAAGTGTCCTTGGACCTGCCCCAGACAGGCAGGCAGACAGACGGACATCCCCCAAACCCCACGGTCACCCTGTTCCTGCCCAGGAACATAATTCAGGGCCTTAGACAAAGTTCAGGTTGGCTGGGTCTCCAAGGGCCACCCCTGCTGACCTTTCCGGGAGGCGGGCATGGCTGGGTGCCCAGCTACCCAAGATAGAAGGTAGACAGGGTGGCCGCCTGCTCTTCCTAGGTATGACGGAATGTCTGACCTCAGCCCAGCCCCTCAAGTACACTTGGCAGGAAGGTTGAATCCAGCCAGAACAGGCCACACTCCTGCCTCCCAGCCTTCAGAAGCCCCTGATCCCAGGGCAAGGGAAGGCCCACCAACGACAGGCTACAAGCCCTCTCCACAACCCCACTCCCATGCCACTGGCCTGGACCACCCTTACTGCAGGAAGCAGGCACAGAACCGGGTACCCAGAGGCCTGGGTTCCTCAGGTGAGACCCTAACCATCTGTAAACACAGGGTGCCCCTTTGCAGCTCAGGGGATTGGAGCCCGTGGGCTGGGTGGTGCTTCACCACTCAGTCACTGGAGCTAGAAGTGCAGCCCTTCCTTGGGGTGTGACACCTGGGAGAACCACTCTTCCCAAGGGGACCCCCCCTGGGGCTCTGCTCAGAGGCAGGTTTGCCTGGGGGAGACCCGGTGACTGGGTTTGGGAGGCTCCAAACTGCCCCTCATCACCCCACCCCCCCAGATTCCTCCCAGCATTGCCCCCAAAGTCCTCCAAACAGCACTGCATGGGACGTGGCATCAAACTGTCCAGATCTGAGCTTCTGAGCCTCAGGGTCCAAGGGTGTAAAATGGGGCCGCGCGGGCTTGTCTGCAGCCAGGGCCTCCGGGGAGTAACAGGTACCGTCATTATCCCAGGCTCTCTTTTCAATGCAGATGCCCCCCGTGGGAGGAGCAGAAGAGGCTTCTAACTCCTTCATAGGAGCCTCCCTTCCTGAACATGAGGGCCCAGACAGGCCATCCCAGCTGCCGCCGACGTCTCTGTGGTTGTGCCCCTTCTGTCAGTGCCCCCCACCCCAGCCCTGGCCCTTGAGGTTTGGGTGGCGGCTGCTCAGACGCCCAAGACTTGGGCCAGGTGGCTCTGGTCAGGGGTGAGGCACCGCCACGCCCATGCCAAGGGAGGCAAATGAGGCCCAGAGAGGTTGAGCGACTACCCACCAGGTGGCACAGCAGTGGGCAAAGATGGCAGGTCTTGTTTTGTCTTGGGGTGACAATGTGCCATCTCGCTTGAATGTCACAGGCTTCCCAGGGCCCAGGCTCTCGACTCTGACGTCCCCATGTGTCCCACTGCCACTCCCGCCCCCCACTACCCACACACACATTCACTGGCACCCGGCACAGGAGACACACCTGGGAGTCATAAAGAGGGTGCCTCAGTGTGCTCACCTGGCAACCGGGGCGGCCATCACTTCTCTTTTGGTGAAATAAACAGTCGTGCGTACTTTGTGGAAAGGCCAGCCTCGCCCCCAGAGACACCCCCAGCGCCTCTCAGAAGCACTGCTTCCCGCCTGTGCGTCTGGCCCGGCAGCCAAGGAGCGCCCCCGGGGTCTCCCCATAGGTGCTGGGGCGCAGATGGCTTAGGAGGCGTAATGGGGCAAGGATGACAGACACTCATTAGCAGCGGAGGCCTAAGCAACAGAGGGAACACGGGGGGCCCATTTTGCTACCGCAATGCCCCAGGGAGCCAAGTGGGTAGGGGCAGAGCTGGCCGGGCGCCAGGCCCCCACCCCACCCGCCCTAGCCACCCATCTCTGTCTGGCTGCCGAGTGGAGCCAGGAGCCTGGGTGTGTGGGGGCGGAGGTGGGGCTGGAAGGCTGCCGCTCCCGTCTTTGTTTTCAGACCTCTGCTCCCACCACCTCGGTCCAGGTAGATAAGGAACCAGCCCAGAGCCCGCAGGCCTGGCTGAAGTTCCCACAGCGGGCACCGGCAGGGCCGGCCCTTTCCTCAGGACGGCGGCCCTCACCCTGGTGTGTCCTGGGCCGCCACCTACGAGTCGCCTGACGGAGGCCTGGCCCGGGTCAGCAAGAGGCCATTTGGGGAACCGCTTGCCTTTCGCCTCCGGCCTCTGGCGGCCACGGCCGGGAGGGCCGCGCTGCGCTGGGGGAGCCGCGCAGAGGCGGAGGGACCCTGTGCTGGCCAGAGGGGCAGGTACAGCCCCAGGCCTGGGCCCTGTTCCCTTTCACCTGGGGAGGCCGCCCTCCTGCTCCTTGTCAAAAGCCAAACGACCTGCGCCAGCAGCTCCCAAACCCGTTTTCCGTGGGACCCCCGGTGGAAACAGGCTCTGGGCGCCGGGGGCACGCCTCCCGCCTCCCCGTCCAAGCACCCAGGTCTGCAGCCTCCCCTCAGTCCCCTCCCTTCGGCAGTCTCCTCATCCGAGCACAGAGAGCACAGCTCACACCCTGCGCCCTTCCCTGTGCCAACATAAGCACCACGTGAGCATGGCCGGCCCACACTCGGAGCGCCAAGGGGTGACCCCGCGACAGCCTGGGCCTCCAAATCAGCGCAGAAGCCTGAGGCCTTGCCGGGCCTCACACATGCCTTCAGGCGTGGAACGAGACCGGGGGTCGGCCAAGGTCGAGCGCGCCAGGCTAGGAGCCACACTCCCCCATCCTCTTCCTCCCTGGCCCGAACAGCAGCTTCTTACCTTCGGGTCTGGGCAGGCCCCGGCCGGACTCTGCCTGCGCCGCCTGTCCCGCTTCCACCTCCTCCCAGGGCTCACAGGCACCGACCTGAGCTCGTCCGGGCCCGGCGGCCCCAGGTGTGGCTCCGCCTGCCCGTGTTGCCCGATTTCCGGTGGCCTCACAGCTCCCGCCTCCCTCTCTCATTCCTGCGTTTCCCTGCAGGAGCGGACCTGGCCCCTTGGGTGCTGCATGCCCCAAACCCTCACCTCAGCCCTTAATGGGCTTTCAGCACCCCTACCCAGGGACCCCTGGGCTGCTGGCCCAGCGTGGCCCCCGAAAGGGCTCTGAGTGCCCGCCTCCCCAGGGCTGGTGGGCGTGGCTGCCCCACCGCCATATGCAATCACCAACTCTGCGAGCTTCCACCTGCCTCCTACGTGCTCAGGCCCCACCTGAAGCCTGGCCCCAGACTCACCTGCCTGCAAGATAAACAAGCCAGCAACCAGCATCTACTTAGAGGCAGGAGGCGAGGGTGGAGTGCGGGGGTGTGATGGGGGCCGGGGGGCACGGTCCTCGCTGTCAGAATGTTGAGCTGACACAGACGAAGGGAGGGGGCAAGAATGGAAGCTTCTTCCTTGGCAGGGATTGGGGTATCCCGGGGTGCAGAGGGGAGTGGTCCAGGGAGGCTCTGCTTCACGCACGACGTCCCCACGGAGCCTCTGAGTACACCCTTCCCAGCCTCCTCCTGGACCACTTGCCCCCCGAGCCCTGCCTGCCCAGCCCCTGCATCACCCTTGAGGCCTCACCCGAGACCAGTAGTTCTCCTGGGGAGCTTTTCAAAGTTCTCACTCCATGTACCCATTCCCCGAGGTGGCTCTGATTCCCACCCCCACCACCAGTACCCATAGTATTAAGAACTGAGCCACCCGTTCTTCTTCCAAGAAGCCATCCAGGCAGTTGTTGATTCATTTGGCAAAGCCTGTACCAGGAGCCACTGTGGGCTGGCCCCAGGCTAGGCACTGAGGTACATAATTGCAACCTTGAGAGCCTTCCCTTGCCTCCCCTGCCAACACACACCATGTCTCCCACAGTCCCCTGGGTTCCCCCTCACCTGGGGCCCATCCCCTAGTGTGAGAGTCATTTCTTTCCTAGCCCGTGTGCCCTGCCAGATCGTCAAAGCCACGCCCCAGCCCAGGGCCTGGTGGGTGACTGGTGGGTGAAGGAGAAAATGTGGGGAGAAGGAACGGATGATGGATGGACAGAAGGCTGGACAGGTGGATAGATTCAGCCATGCATTTAGAGAGTGCCTACTGAGGGCCTACTGTGTACCAGGCACTGTTCTAGGCACTGGGGACACAGCAGCAAACAAAACACAAAAATCTCTGCCCTCTTAGAGCTGTGGGAGACATAATAAATTAAATAAGGAAATAAATATGAAATATATCCAGTGGCAAGAACTATGGAGCAAAACAAAGCAAGGGAGGCAGAGAGAAGGATGGAGGAGAGAGGGTTGGTTTAGATTTTCTTGGAGAAGGTGACACTTGACACAGACTGGATGTGACAAGGGAGGTAGACTTTGCGATGTCTGGAGGGAGAGCATTCCAAGTAGCAGGAACAGCACATGCAAAGGCCCTGTGGTAGGTGGCTGCTTGGTGTGTTTAAGGAAAAAAGAGGATCCGGGCATGGCTGAATGAAGGGGTCGAGGTAGAGAGGAGCCCAGGGAGTTGAAGGAAGGATGGATGTACAGATGGACAGATGGGAACAAGGGTGGTGGACCTGGATCTGATGAAGTGTGGTAGAGCTCCAGCCCCCTGAGGGAGGGTTTGCCTCTTGGCCACAGCTCAGACTCATTCCTGGAGGCTAGCCCAGATCCCACGGCGGTTCCTTGTCCCCAGATCACCTCCCCAGTTCACCTGGGGAAATTTCCAACTGCTGATACGGCCTCTGCTCTGCCCATGGGCACGGGTGCCTGCTCTGCTCAGCAGGAAGCTGTGCCCCTACCCCCATGGCTGAGCACAGATGCGGGCACCAGGAGAGAAGTGGGGTGTCAGAGAGAAACAGGCCTTTAGGAAGAGGGCCTGACCCCTGAAACCCTGGAGTTTCCCCAGTGTCCTGAGAGCTGTGCCCATGGCCCCAGAGATGACACCCACCCCAGTAAGGACACCAAGGGAGTCCCACTGACTTCCTGTATACCCGCTGGTGACTCCCCCACTCCTGACACCCACACTCCATCCCCCCACCCTATGCCACTCTGCCCCCAGGGCCCTGGCTAGTGATGTAATCACCAGGCTCTGTCAGGTGAGCAGGAGGGGCTGGGGCTACAGCCCTGGGCTGGGCCCTCATTCGCTGGGTGCACTTGGGGAGGTTGCTTAACCTCTGTGCCTCAGGTCATCTATGAAATGAAAACACATGCCTTCGCCCTTCTTGTCTTCCAGAGGCCAAGGGAGGAAAAGGGATAGATGGGTCAGGAAAGTGCCCTGGGAAAGACACCTGTCAGAGCAGGTGTCTGAGGAGCATTGGTGGGGCCGGGGGCTCGGTCTCTAGGAGCCCCATCCAGGACCTGTGGATTATCCCATCAACTCCTCGCTACACCCTATGAGGCAGGAGCCACTTTTTAATGTGAGTTTTACAGATAAAGGCGGGGTTGGGGTGGGGGGAGTGTTAAGTAACACATCTGAGGTCATAGCCAGGCAGTCTGATCCAGGACTGGGGCCCTTTATCTGACCCTGGGCGAGCCCAGCCTCCCTCTGCTCCCCCCACCCCCACTCAGAGGGGAGCCTCAGGACATGCGGACCCTTTCCTTTAAGGGGGAAGCGTGGAGGGGTGTGAAGGGCCCCAGCTGTGACCTCCCATGCTGTAGCAGGACCTCAGGCTCGGTCTCCAAGCTCCCTCTGAGAGCTAGTGCTGCCCACAATGGAGAGAGTGAGCTCCCCGTCCCCAGGGGAAACCAAGGAGGTGCTCAGCTGGAGTGTTTCAGAGAAGACACCTGCCACATCTGTGAGGAGGACTCAGTGGTCTCTAAAATCATTTTCTAATCACAGGTTAATTCACGTGGGCCACTTTTTACTAATTCATGTATTCACTCGCTAAATTGATATTTGCAGAATAACTACTGGGTGCCAGGACCTTCCTCACATTTTTAAAAACAAACTGCTGGGCTTCCCTGGTGGCGCAGTGGTTGAGAGTCCGCCTGCCAATGCAGGGGATACGGGTTCGTGCCCCAGTCCGGGAAGATCCCACATGCTGCAGAGCGGCTAGGACTGTGAGCCATGGCCGCTGAGCCTGTCCACGACGGGAGAGGCCACAACAGTGAGAGGCCTGCATACCGGAAACAAACAAACAAAAACAAACTGCCGACAGGGCAGGCAGCAGCGCTCTGATTGGGCGTCGGGCTCTAGAGCAGACTGCCTGGGTGAGGCATCCCAGTTCCACTTGCCTCCCTTAGCCTTGGTTTGCTTATCTGCAAAATGGGGGTGATAGCGGTATCAATCCATGAGGATTAAATGAGAAAATGCTGAGTGCTTCCAACAGTGGCTGGGACATGGTAAGGGCTAAGTCAATGTTTGCCATATCCAAATGCAGAGGGGAATTGAAGTTACTGACCTTATAAAGCCCCTTCTGGTCTTCACTGTGGCCTCTGTATTGAACGGAGTTGGCCTCTTCCTCCTTTTTGGCCACATCTGGAAGAAGGTGACCTCCCCGGCCAGATGTGGGTGTACAAGCCCACAGCCCTCACTGTGCTGGGATGGGCAGAGAGATAGCCAAGGGCATTACCCTGCTTCCCGTGAGGAGTTCATTCTCCACCATCTGCATCCTTGGTCACACACCTTCCAGGTTCTGTCTGTACCTGCTCATCCGTCTGCACACAGGAGACCTGCTTCCAATCCTGGGTCTGCCACTCACTGGCCCTGTGACGCTGAACAGGTCAGGGCCCTTCTCTGAGCCTCAGTGTTCCCGTCTGTGTCATGGGGACAGTAAGTGGACCCATGCTGCAGTGTTTTCAAATGACTCACATGAGGAGACTTGGGGCAGGGAACCACTTTGCCAACCAAAAGACTCACTTCACCATCCCAGCAACTCTGACAAGTGTCTGTCCCCATTTTACAGATGAGACCAAGGGCAGAGAGAAAAATTTGCTCATAGCCCATGTGTTTCTGTGGCATCAGGCCACATCTTTGGCATTCCGTGACAGCAGAAGCTGTCCTTGTGTAGTCTCAGGGGTCCTCTCTGGGTTGATCCTGTGTCAAGGTGACTGAGTTCTAGGGCAACTGAGTCACCTTTTCCTGGGGTCCCGCCACATCTCCTCGGAGTCAGCACTCCCTGTGTAGCAACCAAACACAGGAAATGGGTACAAACCCGACGTCAAGACTACAGGGGCAGGAGCTGTGGGCCTAGAACAGCTCATGCCGGGCCTGTGTCTGGGAGAAGCTTGGAGGGCATCTCATCACAGCCCCAGCACGGCCCTGACCTGCCCATGGGTCTCTTATAGGGATCGGGTGTCCCTCGTCTCTCCTGATCTCCCACCCCATCTCTGCCCAGACAAATCCCACCCACCCGCCCCCATAACCCAGTTCAAATGCCCCCTCTTCCAAGAAACCCTCTTGGAGTTATCCCATCCTTCCCTACGGGAAGTCAGCCTCTGAACCTCTGTTGGGAAGGGGGACGTTTTACCTCTGCTCCTCTTGAGTTCTTGTGGCTGGACTAATCATAAAATTGACACAAGACATTAATAGGAGAAACAGAAACAAAATTTAATTTGTGTGCAGGGAGATCTCAGAAATGGGACCCAAGGGACTTCCCTGGCGGACCAGAGGTTAAGACTCCATGCTTCCACTGCAGGGGGCGTGGGTCTGATCCCTGGTCGGTATACTAAGATCCCGCATGCCACACGGCGTGGCCAAAAAAAAAAATAAAAATGAGACCCAAGAAATGGCCAAAGCTGGCAGCTTTTATACTTTTTAGACAGAGAAGCAATAAATTTGTGAGGAATTGACAGGATAAAGAAACTTAGGTTTGGGCACTTAATTAGTGAAGAATCTAAACAGAGTTTGGGCTTGGGGCAGTAAATTAGTAAAGAAGTAACAAGGTTTGTTTGTGCAGGCTTCTTGGCCCCAAATTCTCCCTCTCTGGCGATAAGGCTGTCCTTACTCCTCCAGATGCAGGAAGGGCACTGTTCACATGAGAGAATTGTTTCCTGCTTTTCAGGGGAACAGAAGAGGGTCAGAGCTTCCTTCTTGCATCGGCTGCTTCTCAAGCAACTTCAATTCAAAATAATCAATGTGCCATTGTGACGTATTGGGGGCAGCCTTCCCTGAGCCCCGACATCTCAAAAGTCCTGCAGCACTTTATCTACAAGAATATTACCATCCAACTCTCCTGAGCACCTCCGTGCCAGGCCCCTTCCTTAAACTCTGCATGGACTGATTCATTTCATCCCCATAACGATCCTACGGAGGGGTGCTATTACAGACGAGGAGGCTGAGGCCCAAAGAGATTTAGTGACCTACCCCAGAACACATCGCCAGTAAGTGCCAGAGCCAGCATTTGAACCCATATCTGTGTTGGACCATGATTTGTCTCTTTCAGGCAGCTTCTCAGTAAATGTATTTCATTCATTCATTCAACAAACATTTTCCAAGTGCCCACTAAGTGCCAGGCCTCACCCTGGGCTCTGTGGACATGAGACAGACACCACCCCTGCCCTCATGGAGTTTATAGCGTGATGGGGTGAGGAATTTTTTAAAAAATCAATGATGTAATTAATGAATCAAGTAATTCAAGAAGTATGAAGAAAAATAATTACATAAAATGTAAGGGCAATGAAGAAAGCAAACCAAAAAACATAGGGGCAGAGATGGCATGCAACAGGGAACCTGCTTTAGCCAGGTAATCAGGGAAGGCTTCTTGGAGAAGGTGACATTTGTTACAAAGTCCTGATGGATGAGGAAGAGCCAGCCTTGGAAAGAGTGGGTCTGGGGCACAGTGTACCAGGCAGAAGGAACAGCATGTACAAAGGCTCAGAGTGGGAAATGAGCTCAGAGCGTTGGGGAAACAGGCAGCTGGTAAGCGTGGCTGGAGCACTGGGCAAGAGAGATGAGGCCAAAGAGGAGGGCTGTGAAGACAGGGCGGGAGGTGCAATCTTGATCCCAGAGCAGTAGGAAGTCGTGGGTGGACTTAAGCAGGGGGTGAGGGCATCGATTTACATTTCAAGGAGAATAGCTGTAGGATTAGGCTCTGCCCTGCCCAGGTCAAGGCTATTGGTCAAGGCTGGATCAAGGGTCCTAACAGAGGTAAGCAGGCAGGAACCCTGCAGAAGTCCCCCAGGGCAGAGAGTGGGGCAGCCTCCCAACCCATCCAGGAGGAAGACACTGACTCTGGTCCACCCACAGTAGCTGGTTCCCACAGAGCTGGAAGGCAGGTATCTGTCCATCCATCAGCAGTCTGTCTGTCCATTTACCCATCAGCCCTCTGCAGCCTTGGGTCCAGAGATGGCCTCCTCTGCCCCTCACCAATAGCGAGCCCCGTGACCCCTGCAGTGGGAGCGTGGAAGTCCATAACTGATATTTTCATTTACATCAACATTTAAGACAAAACTGAAATGACAAAGACATGTTGGAACTTCACTTGTTCATCAACGACATGAGCGATTTTTTGCTGGATATGATAATAGTCCTCGAATCCTGGAATTCTTGCTGACTCATAAAAGCTTTTGAATACACTGCTGAATGGGATAACAGTTTTCTGTTGTTTTGTGCTATTCACGAGATAACAACCACAGATGTGACACACTGGATTGAATGTGCCTTACTAACAATTTGCCCACTTCCTTAAGTCTATCTAGACAATCAACAAAATGATATACCAAGGCCTGATTTACAGCATCTGCAGATTTCCGTGGTATAAATACTCCCACTGTGGCCAGTTCCAAGATGCAAGCATTGAACGTGGAACCGGAGAAAAGATGTGCTGTGGCTCACTATTCTATAGCATTTCTACTGTACCAGTGTGATGGATGTCAAAAACCACAGGAACATAGATTGCTCTCTTGCTGGGGCTGCCACGACGAAGTACCACAGACTGAGCAGCTTAAACAACAGAAACGTATCGTCTCACAGTTCTGGAAGCTGGAAGTCCAAGATCAAGGTGTCGACAGGGCTGGTTCCCTCTGATGGCTGTGGGAAGGGATCTGTTCTATGCCTTTCTCCCAGCTTCCGGTGGTTTACTGTCTATCTTTGGTGTTCCTTGGTTTGTGGAAGCCTCACCCTGATCTCTGCCTTTATATGACATTCTCCCTGTGTGTGTCTGTGTCCAAATGACTCCCTTTTAGAAGAACACCAGTCATATTGGATTAGGGCCCACCCTCATGACCTCATATTAACTTGTTTCCCTCTGTAAAGACCCCCATCTCCAAATAAGATCACATTTTCAAGTACTGAAGGTTAGGATTCCGACCTGTGAATTGGGGGAAGGACACAATTCCACAAACCCATAACAATAGATAATGGCAAAATGTGGCATAATAATTAGAAAGTAGTATATTTTGAATATTTATTACTATTTTGATTATAATTTTAAGTTTTTACAATTTAATTCTTAACAACGGCTGTGTTTCACCACCAATAACCTGCTCTTGCGAGCCCGTACGGATAGGTTCCAGCTCACCAGTGGCCCTCACCTCCCTTCAGCCCTGTCCCAAGTCCCCAGCCGACCTCCCTGCAGGCTCAGATGAGGGACAGGTCAGGAAAGCTGGGTCTAAGTCCTGAACATACCCTCTGAGGAACCCTGAGAGCCTGGTCTCTCCTTACCAGGAAGGGGTCCTGAGGGAAGGGTGCTCCAGTGACAAGCTGTGGTCTCAGGGCCGCCCAACACAACCACCCAAGAGCTGGAAACAGTCCAAGGGCCCAGCACCGGGAAATGGCTCCGAAAGCACAGCCCAGCTCTGCCCCTCCTAGGGCGACCAACGGTCTCTATTTGCCCCGGCCTGTCCCTGCTTTAGCACTGAACGTTCTGGGCCCCAGGAAATGCCTCGGTCCCTGACAAACCAGGCATTTGGCCATCCCCACCTCATGGTCATACGGTCAGGGCCAAAAAAAAAAGAAAAAAAGCTTATAAATACTAAATTCAGTGAAAATAAGCAGAAAACAAAGGTGGCATCTCTACCCATCCCAAGGACCTGTTTCTCTGCTCTGAGGCAGGGCTGGTACCCAGGGGCTACTCAGAAATACTCTGAAGAGCCAGTGGTATCAAATTTGTGTCTCTGGGTCCAGCTTCCAGATAGCAGAGATGTGGGGAAAGGAGAGGCAACCCTGAGGGGTGGGTAAGCGCAGGACGCTGGAGCCAGTTCAATCCCAGCTCTACCACTCACTTGCTGTGTGACCTTGGGAAGGTAACCTAACAGCCTTGTGCCTCAGTGTCTCCATCTATAAACTGTTCCTACCACCTTGGTTTGTGCAGCTTCAGTGACAGCAACCACAGATAGCACAGTACCCGGCATGCGGCAAGCACTTAGGCAGCGCTGTCAGAAAGCAAAGCCAGTTGGAAGGATTGTGGGTATTTTTTTCCATTTTAGAATTATTTCCATTAGGGCTGTTCTAAGGTTGTTTGCACAATGCAATCAAAACAAAACGAAAACCATAGGTATCTATGTACATAGCTGTATACGAATAGAGCCTGAAACCAAATGTTACACTGTGGAGGGGTGTGTGATGGGGGCTGCTCCCAGGATGCTGCGGCTGGCCCCAAAACGTGCCATTCCTGGAGGTATATCTTTAGAACAGCTGATAGGAGATGCAGCTGGTCGCCTCTCTGAGGTTATGCTAACCCATGTCAGAACTAAAATCCTCAGCAAGCTGAGGAAATGGGAGGAGGTGAGCACGCACAGCTCCTGCATCAGAGAGAGTGTCTGTTGTTTCTGGGGAAGCCCAGCACAGGCACGACTCAGGCCCACCTGCACAGCTGACACGGGTTCCGTTCCCCTCAACACTGACGGCGCCTTGCAGCGAGAGGCCTCAGCAACTTAGGGCTGCCGTGGCCCCGGAGGGAGGAAAGTCCGCCCCTGTACACGGAGGGGGCAGCCATGCCCTCCCAATCTGCTTTCTCCCTGGTCTCTGAGCTCCTGTCCTAACATTAGATTTGCCTTGTGCAGGGTGGGGTGGGGGGACGGGTGCCTCACTGCCAGCAGCCAATGACCCTGCACCTGCTCGAATCTGCCTCGGACTCTATGAGGCAGGCTCTGTTATGATCTCATCTCAAAGTCAAAACAAAATGAAAAGCACACGCCTCAGAGAAGAGCACAACGTTTACTTGCCCCGGAAAGTAGCAGAGCCGAGATTTGAACCCAGGCCCGACAGGCTCCAATGCCCACTGGCTTAACCACTGACCCATCCTCTCCCCCTGGGCACGTGGACATCTGCCTGAACCTCAGGTGACCAGCATGGCAGAAGACACGCTGAAGCTGAGTTTGCAGGCTGGAGCTGGGGTCCCGACTCTGTCCAGGCTCACTGCGTGAC
The DNA here is from genome assembly GCF_964270905.1 of Leucopleurus acutus. Lineage (NCBI taxonomy): Eukaryota > Metazoa > Chordata > Mammalia > Artiodactyla > Delphinidae > Leucopleurus > Leucopleurus acutus. The sequence goes on from NC_139162.1 coordinate 27,408,631, forward strand.
TTTGGTCAAGTCCCTTCCTTTCTCTGTGCCTCAGTTTCATTGTCTGCGGAAGCTGATGGCTGTACCAGAGCAGGAGCTACAAACTGCAGGGCCCACCAGGTCCGGGCAGACCAAGCTAGTGAGGGCAGGAGGGAGGTGGGAGTACGTGGGTGACAGGAGGGAGTGCGGGAGCCCGGGGTGATCTGGAGACCACGGGCCAACTTGGGGATGACTGCCAGCTCCAGCCAAATGTCACTTGAGGGGGTTTGGGCCCCGTGTGGCCTGATCCTTCAGTCTTTGGAGAGAAACCGGAAGCTGATTTTTATATTTGAATCTAAATTGTTAAAAGTTGAGAATGAGTTCAAATGGATTTCAAGCCTTTGAGAGTCAAAGCCTACATAGGGCCAGACACCACCCATGGGCCTCTCACTGACAACCTCCAGACCCCATGTCAGAGCCTTTGGGTGTTCCCCAATATCTATATGCCCCTTTAGTGGAATAGAACCTCATATTTTTAGCTGGGCTCATAGCTCCCCAGAATAAAGACATCATTTCCTGGTTTCCCTGGCAGTTAAATGTGGCCACGTGACCAAGTGCCCCATCGGCCCGACAGGGAGATCACAAAGGCTAACATTGATATGGGCCACGTGCTGTTGTCCACACTTTACTGCATTAACTCCTTCATGCTCACAGCAGCCCCACAGTAGATACTATTTTATCCACTTTTTCCAGATGAGGAAACTGAAGCACAGACACCCAAGTTCACAAAGCCAGAGAGAAACAAAGCCAGGATTCTCCTCAGACAAGCAGCTTTGCTATCTCAGTGGGTCCTTTCACCCCAGAAGACAGGTTTGGGCTTGGCAGCAGCAGGGATGAGGTTCAAGACAAGAGCACATGTCTTTGGCCCCCAGCACAGAGTCTGGCCTGGCTGGGGAGGCCCCTCGCCAATGAGGTGGGCAGGAGAATATAGTGGACAAGAGCCCAGACTCTGGAGCCCCCAAGAAAAGAGGTCACTCCTGAGTAAGCCTCCTGTGCCTCAGTGTCCTCATCTCTAAAATGGGTACATCAGGAGCTCGTGCCTGGCAGGAATAAAGGTGCGTGCAAAGCACTGAGCCCAGGGTCCAGCAGAGTCCGAGGGCAGGGAGGGTCCAGGACTGTTCTAGCCCAGCCGAGCCACCAGGGAACCAGGGAGAGCTGGGAGCTTGAGGGGCCTGCAGGGGGTGTCTCAACCCACTGGTGCCAGCGCAGACACCGGGCAGGGATCAGAAAATGTATGTTCCAAGCTCTCCCCTTCGGCAGCCCTGTCCTGACCCCCAAATCTGCAGGGTTCCCCATGGGTCTCAAGGAACTCCTGATGGGACGTGAGGGCCAGACTGGTGGAGGGCAAGCCTGGGAGGCTGGGGCCCAGCCAGGACCCCACCCCACCCCGTTTGAGAGGTCCCTCTGTGCCAGCCCTGCCCTGCCCCCACTTGCCATCTGTCCTGGTTCTCCCAGCTGCTGGGTTTGCTCACGTGATGCCCCATCTGCTGTGAGTCAGAGGAGGGGTTCACTGGGACGCCTGGAGGGTGGGATTAGGGGTGCTGAGTGCTGTAGTTCAGGAGGAGGAGGCGGCTCTGGGATTTGGGTCTGTGGGGCCACATTTCTCCTATTCCCCTACCTGCACCCCCAACATCCCCACTGCCCCCTCCATGCCCTGCCTCGGAGCCCTGCCATGGAGAGAAGCCCATCTGAATCCCTGAAAGGGGCGCCGTTCCCACCACCTGCACGCAGCTCTTGCAGAGGATGAAGTGACTTGGGGCCCGGCTCAGCTAGAGCACCGTCCGTGTGGCCCCCTTCATGGCTGTCCCTGCCCTCCCTCTCCCATCTTTGTCATGCCAGGCCCCGCTGGGAAGACCACCCCCACTACACACAGACCCGGGCCCTCTGCCCCAGCCCTGCATTTCCTTATTGGAAATATAGCTAAATTCAACCTGCTTCTCTCCAGGCTGAAGAGGAGGCCTTCAAGACTGGACTCCTATGTCCTCAACCCACAGTAACTGTGTGACCTCTGGCGGATCACTGCCCTCTCTGGGCTCTTCTCCATCTAGACCCAAGGCCTCCTGCCATAGTTTCTGAGTTAATTGGTTTTGGATGATGCCCAGCTTTGGTCATTTTGTTCAAGCCTCTCCTACCAGGTGACTTCAGTGTTAGGGAAGAGGAAGAGTTGTGTTTTCTTCCGGAGGGTCTTGGGTTATCAGGCTCCCATTTCTCCCCCAGCCTCAGTCACTGGCTCAGCCTTTCCCCTGGAGGCATAGGGTACTTGGGGGCAAATGATCCAGAAGGCAGAGGCCCAGAGAGTCGACGTCTGTGCCCGTCAGCGGTGGAAAATGAAACCTTTGCTGGCCAGACACCCAGAAGCTGCACCTGCTGTTCCACAAACACGCCTCCGAGCAGCAGGAGGCCTGAGGTCAGCCCCTGGCGGGCATGCAGCCAGGGCAGCCACGCCCCAGCCATGCTGAGCCTCTGCCAGAGTGAGAGGCCAGGAATGTACCACAGTCACCCATGGGGTGGGCCACAGGATGTCACAGAAACAGCCCAGCCCTGGAGACATGCAGACCAGGCTCCTGTCCCCCCTCCATCACTGACTCACAGTGACCTTGGGCAAGTCCCTTTCGACTCTGAGCCTCAGTGGGCCTAGTCTTAGCAACAATACAGTAAATAAAGTGCCCAGCCCAGGGTCCAGCCTAGAGTTAGAGCAGCAAACTGCACCACAACAGGAAGAGGAAAAAAAAAAAAAGATAAGCTGAATTTTCTCTTTTCCAGTGCTTGCCAAAGTCCATAAATTATGCCCAAGGTTAATAAGTCAAGAAATAGCAGTATAAGCATGTTATTTATTGCCCTGGAGGTAACCACCACATAAATTAAAGTAAGTGGTAGACTCTGAGGAGGGGGTTTGCAGGAAACTGGGCCTTTTGATAAGTCCTATTTACCAGTTCGTGTTTTTAAATATCTATCTCTTTTTTTTTTTTTTTTTTTTTTTTTTTGCGGTATGTGGGCCTCTCACTGTTGTGGCCTCTCCCGTTGCGGAGCACAGGCTCCGGATGCACAGGCTCGGCGGCCATGGCTCACGGGCCCAGCCGCACTGCGGCATGTGGGATCTTTGCGGACCGGGGCACGAACCCGTGTCCCCTGCATCGGCAGGCGGACTCTCAACCACTGCGCCACCAGGGAAGCCCAAATATCTATCTCTTAAAAGTATTTATTAAAAAGTGACTCAGCCCTTGCAGTGTTGTTTTGGGAGGTCACCACTCTTTTTTTTTTTTGGCTGCGTTGGGTCTTCGTTGCTGTGCGCGGGGGCTACTCTTCGTTGCGGTGCGCGTGCTTATTGCGGTGGCTTCTCTTGTTGCAGAGCATGGGCTCTAGGAGCGCAGACTTCAGTAGTTGTGGCACGTGGGCTCAGTAGTTGTGGCTCGTGGGCCCTAGAGCGCGGGCTCAGTAGTTTTGGCACACGCGTTTAGTTGCTCCGCGGCATGTGGGATCTTTCTGGGCCAGGGCTCGAACCCCTGTCCCCTGCACTGGCAGGCGGATTCTTAACCACTGTGCCACCAGGGAAGCCCCGGGAGGTCACCACTCTTAACAGAAGTATTTGGGGCCTACAACGCCAAAATAAGTCAAAATAAGCCTTATTTTGACTCCACTGAAGTTGTGGAGTCAGGCTGCTAGGGTTCAAATCCCTGCTCTGCAACTGGCAAGCTGTGCCACCTTGGGCAAGTTATTAAACCACTCTGTGCCTCAGTTTCCTCATCTACTGAATAGGAATAATAATAATTCCAGGCTGCTAGCATATATAATTGTGAGACATTATCATTATATATTTGTAACTCGTATAAGCAATTGTTTTACAAAAATAGGGTTATTATGCTATACATAGTGTTTTATAACTTGCTTTCTTTTCTCTTGCTAAGACATAATGGATATCATTCCAGGCCAGTACATAGAGTTCTATTTCATTCTTTCTAATTGACGCAAGAATTCCATTGCACACAATGTAAAATTTATTTTTCCATAACCCCCTACTGAAGGAAACTTAGGCAGTTTCCAATTTTTAGTATAATATGCTTCACAGCAATGAATATATATTTTGGGCACACGTGGGGCTATTTCTGAAGAATAGATTCCTATAAGGGGAACTGCTGGGTCAGAGTTTGTGCGGTTAAAACTTTTATAGATACTGCTAAATTGCCCTCCCTAAAAGCAGTACCAGGTTAGATTCCCACCAATACTGTGTGAAAATGCCCATTTTCCCATACTCATACCACTGTTTCTTATGCCAATCCGGAGAGGGCTGATGCCATTATTTTAATGTGTCTATCCATAATTGTGAAGGAGTCTGAACATCTTTTCATAACTTTACTTCCCATTTTTATTTCTTCTTGTGTGAAACAACTGTATCTATCCTTTATCCATTTTTAATTGGGCTTTTCGTCACTGATTTATTTCCTTACGGATCTATAGGACCTCTTTTCATATTAAAAATCTTAATTCTTTAGTACACACGAGGCAATATTTTCCAGTAGTCTACTGTATGCTTTTCAGCTAAATTCTCTTTGGTCATAGAAAGTTTTACATTATTATATAGTCAAACATAATGTTCCTTTATGAATTTTGGCCCTCATGTCTTAGCTTTTACTGGTTGGACCTTATTAAAAATATTCTTCTATATTTTATTTTTATAGTTTTTGTATAACATTTAATCCATCCATCTTTAATCCATCTGGAATGTTTACATGTGTGTATAACGTGTGAGGTAAGGATCTAATTTTATTTCCTTCTAAATGGAGAGCCAGTTGTCCCAACATTTACTGATTGATCCATCCTCTCCCGGCTGACTTGCGATGTCCCTTTGCCAAATGTAACTCTCTGACATTTTAAGCACCCTTGTTGTGACCGGCACGTGGCAGAACTCTGTAACTGCTGACTTTGGGAGCAAATGAAATGACAGCTAAATGAGACCAGCATATACTGTCATGCAGCAAAGCACGAATCTCAGAATTTAAAACTGGCAGTGAATATGAAGTGGCTCCCAGTATAAATGAATATCTGTGGCTTTGGTTTTTGTTTTCAAATTGGTTTTATCTCCCTGCAATAAAATTTCCACATTTTAAGTGTACAAATCAATGACTCGACAAATGTGCACGCTTGTGTAGCAAACACCCCAATCAAGATATAGAGCATTTTCATCTTTCGACAAACTTCCTTTGTGCCCTTTGGAGTCAACCTCCCCTCCACTCCCACCCCAGGCAACCATGATACTAAACTGTGTGCGTGTAGTACATTGATAACATTTTCAGAGAAATAAGTAAACCGGCTGCAGCATGAGCCTGTTGGCCAAGGAGGAAGGCCAACTTCCCCTCCAGGAAAGGACTACTCTCTTGAGACTGACAAACACCTCCTTGGACCTGTTTGATTAAGAAGGGGGTGTAGGAGGGTAATCCAGGCTAGGTATCCCCAACTCAGGCAGGCAAGTTTGTCTTCACAGTTTTTTCCAAGTCTAGAAATCAAGTCTGCCAAATATTTACTTAATATTTTCTTTTAGATCTATGGATCTTTTAAAATTTAATTCCAAATGATTGCTTTTAAAAGAAAACACAATATCCTGTGTTAAATGACCAGGGTCACATGCCATAATTAATGAAAAGCTACTCATTAGACTAAAGTTAAAAATTAATTGCCCTGTGCCAGCTAAACTCCCATTCATATTGCCTCTTATGGAAAGAGCCACAGACCCAGAAGAGGTAAGTGAGCTGCAGAGGAAGAATCCAGAACTTGAGGATGGAGGCGGGTGGCTTGAGGGGCAAGAGAGTGGCTGGAGGGGACAAGCCAGCCTCAGTGTGTCTCAGGACCTAAGGGCTTCCTTTTGCACTAAAGCAGTGGAATTGCTTTAGGAACAGAACTCAGTCCACATCCCCCGTCCCTGCAAGCCTGTGACAGTTTCTTAGCTCACAGGTTCTGAGACCTTCCATCCATAAAAGGAAACATGTATTTGAGGGGTCAAAGAGAAAATACCTTTGGAGTCAGAAAGACTGGGATCTATTTGTAGTTAGTTATGTGTCCTTGGGGAAGAGAATAACCTTTCTGAGCTTCAATTTCCCCACCTGTAAAATGGCCATAATAGTAGTACCTCACTGGAAGGACTGAATCTGCAGGGGTTTGCAAAGCACACCGCTGGGCAGAGCTGGCTCTCTGTAAATGAGAAGCAGTTGTTTTATTTCCCCTAGGATCTTGGAGGATGCAAACCACCGATATCATCAGCCTTTGCCTGAGTGATGAAGTGGTTAATGAAATCAGTCCCTCCTGAAAGAAGAGGCTCTGGCAGTCCCCAGTTTTGTTAATGAATTGCTCATTAAAGTTCTACCTGTTCTGGGCTTCCCTGGTGGCGCAGTGGTTAAGAATCCGCCTGCCAATACAGTGGACACCAATTCGAGCCCTGGTCCGGGAAGATCCCACATGCCGCGGAGCAACTAAGCCTGTGTGCCACAACTACTGAGCCTGCGCTCTAGAGCCCGCGAACTGCAACTAATGAAGCCTGCGCACCTGGAGCCCGTGCTCCGCAATGATGTGTAGCCCCGGCTCGCAGCAACCAGAGAAAACCTGCACACAGCAATGAAGACCCAACGCAGCCAAAAATAAATAAATAAATTCATTTTTTAAAAGAAGTTCTTCTTGCTTTGCTAATGGGCACAATTAACCGCTTGCGGGTTGGTGGCCCTAACTAAATGACAACTAATTTGGGGGTTGGCCTGGAGGCAGGATATGGGTGTGTGGGAGCCCTGGTCAAGGAGTGGGGCTGCGACACCTGCTCTGGAACCACCACAGCCAGGGCCTCTTCCGAGGTCTGGCTCCCTCTGGGCATGGAGGTCTGGGGCCGGGGCCTGGGAGCTGCCTCTAGCCCCTAAGGCCTGGCAGGAGGGGGCCTTGGTGAGTGGGAATTCCTTTTTGCACTGACAGCTGTGTCAGGCCCTGGGTGACAGTGTCAGGTAGTCCTCCCGGCCCTGCCATGTTGGTTCTGCTGCTCTCCTCATGCACAGGTGAGGGGCCCTGAGGCTCAGAGAGGTCAGACGATAGGTGGTCAGGGCAGTAGTGCCCCTGCTCAGGCTCAGTGCTGCCTTTCCCCTGTGGTGGTGCAGGTGGAGACCCTAGTGTCCACACTAGGAGGGACAGTCACACCTCTGCCTGATGCGCAGGTCATGTGGGGCCCTTGAGACTTATCTACGCTGTCTCTGGTCCCATTTCATTGACAGGGGACTGAGGCCCAGAATGGGCGGTGACTGGCTTGAAACATACAGACAGAAGCCGGAGCCTAGCTGTCCTGCCTCAGCTCAGGGAAGACAAGTCTGAGTAGGGCTCAGCGTGCCTGCCTGGGGCCCCCCCAGCCAGAGGGCTGCTGCGAATTCTCACCCCTTGCTGTTATCTACCCCTCCCCCTGTGAGAAGCCACTTACCCAAGACTGTGGCTGGGTTACACCTTCCTAAGTGCTGCTACTGGTGGTAGAGGCAGCTGGTTTGAGGCTGCGAGTTCTCAAGCTTCTGGGTTCCCGGCAGGCAGCTTCAACTCATCATCCAGCGCACACCCTCCCAGCTCTTTTGGGTCCTCGAGTCACCTTGGCAACTGCAACCCCCAAATCTCCCAGTACAAACCTTGGAGCTTGGTCCGAACACCCTCACCAATGGGGAAACCAAGGCACAGAGAGGGAACAGACCAGGCCACAATCACACAGTGGTGGCAGAGCTGGGGCTAGAACCCTGGAGCGCCCCTTTGCAGATTAGGGAGCCGGTGGCCTTCTGGGTGGCTTTGGTGGAGTCCATGCCCTCTCTGGGTCTCAGTTTCTCATATCTAAAATGAAGGGTTTCGTGAGATTAAAACAGTAAATGCAATAGTAATATTCTCTCTGTTATTTCAGTTGACCTAGAGAGGTATGTGAGACACTTTTTATCATCCCATTTTTAAAAAGATTTTATAGTGCCTATTATGTTGCAGGCACTCTCTCAAGGGCATTACAGTTATTAACTAGTTTATTCTCCTATCAACGCTATAAGCTAGTTACTATTATGACTGTCCCATATTGCAGATCTGTCAACTCAGGCTGGGAGAGGTTAGGTGTAGCTTCCTTGGATTGCATAACTCGTATGTGAGGAAGCTAGGATTTCTGCCTAGTCATTGCTGCAGTCAGCCCACAGCACTGTGCCCATTTTACCAGCCATCCACGGAGGAGGAGGCAAGAGGTCCTTACGGCAGCAGTTTGGGGACAGGTGGACACAGGTGAGGTCACTGGGAGATGTGCCACGAGCTGGGGAGTCGGGCTCCACTTTCCTGCCTCCCCAAGGAAGGGAAGGCATCTGATCTTTCCTTGAGTTCTGCCGGTCGTATCTAACTCACTTCTGCTCACACCATCTCAGAGGACACAGCATCCTGGCAATGGTACACCAAAGTGGTGACAAGTTGTAGGCTGGATATATGTAGAGACTGGCATTATAAAGAGAAGACTTTCTGGTGGCACAGTGGTTAAGAATCCGCCTGCCAGTGCATGGGACATGGGTTTGAGCCCTGGTCTGGGAAGATCCCACAGGCCGTGGAGCAACTAAGCCCGTGCGCCACAACTACTGAGCCTATGCTCTAGAGCCCATGAGCCACAACTTCTGAGCCCGTGCGCCACAAATACTGAGCCCAAGTGCCGCGACTACTGAAGCCCACGCATTCCAGGGCCTGCATGCTGCAACTACTGAAGCCCACGCACCTAGAGCCATGCTCTGCAAAAAAAGAAGTCCCCTCAATGAGAAGCCCGCACACTGCAACAAAGAGTATCCTCCGCTCGCCACAACTAGAGGAAGCCTGCATGCAGCAATGAAGACCCAATGCAGCCAAAAATTTAAAAAAAAAAAATTTTTTTTAAATAAAGAGAAGACTTTCCTTTATGCAAATGTGCCCTCAGACCCTTAGACCCAGTGCATCTAAAACTGATATTAAGATTTTTGTTTTCAGTGATGGCAGATTTCCTTTACCCTCTGAACATGGTTTAAAATGCTGAGTAAAATATTTTTTTAAATTGCAGAGCTAAAAAGATCATGGGGAAGCAGCAGGCTAAAACTGAGGAGAAAATATAACCCCAGAGAGGTAAGCAAAGTAACAGAACCACCAAAGCCACTTCTGTATGAAGGGTATTGACAGATGTTACCCACTTGGGCTTAGATCTGGGGGCTTTCAGGGTAAGCAGGACAGAAGTCAAGACCAAAGGCCAGTCAAGGGAGGTGAGTCTTAAAGCAGACCCTTCCCATGTAGGTTGGGAACCCCTCCTCGGGAAAAGGGTAAACCAGAACTAAATCATGCCCCTCCCATTGGCCCCAGAAAGCAATTTGGAATTGAGAAGAGCAGAAGCAAAAGAGCAGGGGAAGAAGCCCATTCTGAGAACTATAACCATAGACTGACACACACGCACTTTGCCACTCCAGGTACAATAGCCAGGGGCAGACAGGGAACCTCAAGTTATGAACTCGGTCAGAAATTTTTCCACCTTAAGCGTCACAACTGCCTATCAGAAACAAATAAAAGAAGGGGGGGGGATTGGGGGAGGGATGGAGTGGGAGGTTGGGGTTAGCAGATGTAAGCTATTATATATAGAATGGATAAACAACAAGATCCTACTGTAGAGTACAGAGAACTATATTCAATATCCTATGATAAACCATAATGGAAAAGAATTTTAAAAAAAGAAGGTATACATATGTATAACTGAATCACTTTGCTATACAGCAGAAATTAACTCAACATTGTAAATCAACTATACTTCAATTTAAAAATTTTTATTAATATAAAAAAAAGAAACAGATTGCAGTGTTGAGCGTAGCACTCGTGCACATGGCCTGCCGAGCTGAGGTGTTGGGCACAGCCGTTTCACACTAGGAACTCTGGTCTGAAGAGCTGGGTGCACTTCGAATGAAACTAGATAAGCGCAAAGGGAAAGAAAAAAGTGCTTTATGTACATTCTGTCAATGAATCCTCTCAACATCTCTGCAAGAACCAAGATGGCGGAGTAGAAGGACATGCTCTCACTCTCTCTTGTGAGAACACCAGAATCACAACTAGCTGCTGGACAATCATTGACAGGAAGACACTGGAACTCACCAAAAAAGATACCCCACATCCAAAGACAAAGGAGAAGCCACGATGAGATGGGAGGAGGGGCGCAATCACAGTAAAATCAAATCCCATAACTGCTGGGTGGGTGACTCACAGACTGGAGAACACTTATACCACAGAAGTCCACCCACTGGAGTGAAGATTCTGAGCCCCACGTCAGGCTTCCCAACCTGGGGGTCTGGCAATGGGAGGAGGAATTCCTAGAGAATCAGACTTTGAGGCCTAGTGGGATTTGGTTGCAGGACTTGGACAGGACTGGGGGAAACAGAGGTTCCACTCTTGGAGGGCACACACAAAGTAGTGTGCGCATCGGGACACAGGGGAAGGAACAGTGACCCCAGGGGAGACTGAACCATACCTACCTGCTAGTGTTGGAGGGTCTCCTGCAGAGGTGGGGGGTGGCTGTGGCTCACCACGGGGACAAGAACACTGGCAGCAGAAGTTCTGGGAAGTACTCCTTAGCGTGAGCCCTCCCAGAGTCTGTCATTAGCCCCACCAAAAAGCCCAGGTAGGCTCCAGTGTTGGGTTGCCTCAGGCCAAACAACCAACAGGGAGGGAACCCAGCCCCACCCATCAACAGTCAAGTGGATTAAAGTTTTACTGAGCTCTACCCACCAGAGCAACAGTCAGCTCTACCCACCACCAGTCCCTCCCATCAGGAAGCTTGCACAAGCCTCTTAGATAGCCTTATCCACGAGAGGGCAGACAGCAGAAGCAAGAAGAACTACAATCCTGCAGCGTGTGGAACAAAAGCCACAATCACAGAAAGATAGACAAGGTGAAAAGGCAGAGGGCTATGTACCAGATGAAGGAACAAGATAAAACTCCAGAAAAACAACTAAATGAAGTGGAGATAGGCAACCTTCCAGAAAAAAAATTCAGAATAATGATAGTGAAGATGATCCATGACCTCGGAAAAAGAATGGAGGCAAAGATCGAGGAGATGCAAGAAATGTTTAACAAACACCTAGAAGAATTAAAGAACAAACAAACAGAGATGAACAATACAATAACTGAAATGAAAACCACAGTAGAAGGAATCAATAACATAATAACTGAGGTAGAAGAACAGATAAGTGACCTGGAAGACAGAATGGTGGAATTCACTGCTGCGGAACAGAATAAATAAAAAAGAATGAAAAGAAATGAAAACAGCCTAAGAGACCTCTGGAACAACATTAAACGCAACAACATTGATATTATAAGGGTCCCAGAAGGAGAAGAGAGAGAGAAAGGGCCCGAGAAAATATTTGAAGAGATTATAGTTGAAAACTTCCCTAACATGGGAAAGGAAATAGCCACCCAAGTCCAGGAAGCACAACAAGTCCCATACAGGATAAACCCAAGGAGAAACATGCTGAGACACATAGTGATCAAATTGGCAAAAATTAAAGACAAAGAAGAATTATGAAAGCAACAAGGGAAAAACGACAAATAACATACAAGGGAACTACCATAAGGTTAACACCTGATTTCTCAGCAGAAACTCTACAAGCCAGAAGGGAGTGGCATGATAACGTGATGAAAGGGAAAAACCTACAACCAAGATTACTCTACCCCGCAAGGATTTCATTCAGATTCAATGGAGAAATCAAAAGCTTTACAGACAAGCAAAAGCTAAGAGAATTCAGCACCACCAAACCAGCTCTACAACAAATGCTAAAGGAACTTCTCTAAGTGCGAAACACAAGAGAAGAAAAGGACCTACAAAAACAAACCCAAAACATTAAGAAAATGGTCATAGGAACATACATATCGATAATTACCTTAAACGTGAATGGATTAAATGCTTCAACCAAAAGACACAGGCTTGCTGAATGGATACAAAAACAAAACCCATATATATGCTGTCTACAAGAGACCCACTTCAGACCTAGGGACACATACAGACTGAAAGTGAGGGGGTGGAAAAAGATATTCCATGCAAATGGAAATCAAAAGAAAGTTGGAGTAGCAATTCTCATATCAGATAAAATAGACTTTAAAATAAAGAATGTTACAAGACACAAGGAAGGACACTACATAATGATCAAGGGATCAATCCAAGAAGAAGATATAACAATTATAAATATATATGCACCCAACATAGGAGCACCTCAATACATAAGGCAACTGCTAACAGCTATGAAAGAGGAAATTGACAGTAACACAATAATAGTGGGGGACTTTAACACCTCACTTACACCAATGGACAGATCATCCAAAATGAAAATAAATAAGGAAACAGAAGCTTTAAATGACACAATAGACCAGATAGATTTAATTGATATTTATAGGACATTCCATTCAAAAACAGAAGATTACACTTTCTTCTCAAGTGCACACAGAACATTCTCTAGGATAGATCACATCTTGGGTCACAAATCAAGCCTCAGTAAATTTAAGAAAATTGAAATCGGGCTTCCCTGGTGGCGCAGTGGTTGGGAGTCCGCCTGCCAAGGCGGGGGACACGGGTTCGTGCCCCGGTCTGGGAGGATCCCACATGCCGCGGGGCGGCTGGGCCTGTGAGCCATGGCCGCTGGGCCTGCGCGTCCGGAGCCTGCGCGTCCGGAGCCTGTGCTCCGCAACGGGAGAGGCTGCAACAGTGACAGGCCCGCATGCCGCAAAAAAACAAAAACAAAAACAAAAAAAAAACAAAAAAAAAAAAGAAAATTGAAATCATATCAACCATCTTTTCCGACCATAATGCTATGAGATTAGAAATCAATTACAGGGAAAAAAAACGTAAAAAACACAAACACATGGAGGCTAAACAATACATTACTAAATAACCAAGAGATAACTGAAGAAATCAAAGAGGAAATAAAAAAATACGTAGAGAAAAATGACAATGAAAACACGACAATCCAAAACCTATGGGATGCAGCAAAAGCAGTTCTAAGAGGGAAGTATATAGCTATACAAGCCTACCTCAAGAAAAAAGAAAAATCTCAAATAAACAATCTAACCTTACACCTAAAGGAACTAGAGAAAGAACTAAAAAAAACCCAAAGCTAGCAGAAGGAAAGAAATCATAAAGATCAGAGCAGAAATGAATGAAATAGAAACAAAGAAAACAATAGCAAAGATCAATAAAACTAAAAGCTGGTTCTTTGAGAAGATAAACTAAATTGATAAACCATTAGCCAGACTCATCAAGAAAAAGAGGGAGAGGACTCAAATCAATAAAATTAGAAATGAAAAAGGAGAAGTTACAACAGACACCACAGAAATACAAAGCATCCTAAGAGACTACTACAAGCAACTCTATGCCAATAAAATGGACAACCTGGAAGAAATGGACAAATTCTTAGAAAGGTATACCTTTCAAGACTGAACCAGGAAGAAATAGAAAATATGAACAGACCAATCACAAGCACTGAAATTGAAACTGTGATTAAAAATCTTCCAACAAACAAAAGTCCAGGACCAGATGGCTTCACAGGTGAATTCTATCAAATATTTAGAAAAGATCTAACACCCATCCTTCTCAAACTCTTCCAAAAAATTGCAGAGGAAGGAACACTCCCAAACTCATTCTATGAGGCCAACATCACCCTGATACCAAAACCAGACAAAGATACGACAAAAAAAGAAAATTACAGATCAATATCACTGATGAATATAGATGCAAAAATCCTCAACAAAATACTAGCAAACAGAATCCACAACACATTAAAAGGATCATACACCATGCTCAAGTGGGATTTATCCCAAGGATGCAAGGTTTCTTCAATATACGCAAATCAATCAATGTGATACACCATATTAACAAATTGAAGAAAAAAACCATATGATCACCTCAATAGATGCAGAAAAAGCTTTTGACAAAATTCAACACTGATTTATGATAAAAACTCTCCAGAAAGTGAGCATAGAGGGAACCTACCTCAACATAATAAAGGCCATATACGACAAACCCACAGCAAACATCATTCTCTCAATGGTGAAAAACTGAAAGCTTTTCCTCTAAGATCAGGAACAAGACAAGGATGTCCACTCTCACCACTATTACTCAACATAGTTTTGGAAGTCCTAGCCACAGCAATCAGAGAAGAAAAAGAAATACAAATTGGAAAAGAAGAAGTAAAACTGTCACTGTTTGCAGATGACATGATACTATACATAGAGAATCCTAAAGATGCCACCAGAAAACTACTAGAGCTAATCAATGAATTTGGTAAAGTTGCAGGATACAAAATTAATGCACAGAAATCTCTGGCATTCCTATACATTAATGATGAAAAATCTGAAAGAGAAATTAAGGAAACACTCCCATTTACCACTGCAACAAAAGGAATAAAATACCTAGGAATAAACCTACCTAGGGAGACAAAAGACCTGTATGCAGAAAACTATAAGACACTGATGAAAGAAATTAAAGATGATACCAACAGATGGAGAGATATACCATGATCTTGGATTGGAAGAATCAATATTGTGAAAATGACTATACTACCCAAAGCAATCTACAGATTCAATGCAATCCCTATCAATTTACCAATGCCATTTTTTATGGAACTAGAACAAAAAATCTTAAAATTTGTATGGAGACACAAAAGATCCCGAATAGCCAAAGCAGTCTCAAGGGAAAAAACGGAGCTGGAGGAATGAGACTCCCTGACTTCAGACTATACTACAAAGCTACAGTAATCAAGACAATATGGTACTGGCACAAAAACAGAAACATAGATCAATGCAACAAGATACAAAGCCCAGAGATAAACCCACAAACCTATGGTCAACTAATCTATGACAAAGGAGGCAAGGGTATACAATGGAGAAAAGACAGTCTCTTCAATAAATGGTGCTGGGAAAACTGGACAGCTACATGTAAAAGAATGAAATTAGAACACTCCCTAACACCATACACAAAAATAAACTCAAAATAGATTCAAGACCTAAACGTAAGACCAGACACTATAAAACTCTTAGAGGAAAACATAGGAAGAAAACTCTTTGACATAAATCACAGCAAGATCTTTTTTGATCCACCTCCTAGAGTAATGGAAATAAAAACAAAAATAAACAAATGGGACCTAATGAAACTTCAAACCTTTTGCACAGCAAAGGAAACCATAAACAAGACGAAAAGACAACTCTCAGAATGGGAGAAAATATTTGCAAATGAATCAACAGACAAAGGATTAATCTCCAATATATATAAACAGCTCATGCAGCTCAATATTAAAGAAACAAACAACACAATCCAAAAATGGGCAGAAGACCTAAATAGACATTTCTCCAAAGAAGACATACAGATGGCCAAGAAACACATGAAAAGCTGCTCAACATCATTAATTATTAGAGAAATGCAAATCAAAACTACAATGAGGTATCACCTCACACCGGTTAGAATGGGCATCATCAGAAAATCTACAAACAATAAATGCTGGAGAGGGTGTGGAGAAAAGGGAACCCTCTTGCACTGTTGGTGGGAATGTAAATTGATACAGCCACTATGGAGAACAGTACGGAGGTTCCTTAAAAAGCTAAAAATAGAATTACCATATGATCCAGCAATCTCACTACTGGGCATATACCCAGAGAAAACCATAATTCAAAAAGACACATGCACCCCAATGTTCATTGCAGCAGTATTTACAATAGCCAAGTCATGGAAGCAACCTAAATGCCCATTGATAGACAAATGGATAAAGAAGATGTGGTACATATATACAATGGAATATTACTCAGCCATAAAAAGGAACGAATTTGAGTCATTTGTTGAGACGTGGATGGATCTAGAGACTGTCATACAGAGTGAAGTAAGTCAGAAAGAGAAAAACAGATATCATATATTAACGCATGTATGTGGAACCTAGAAAAATGGTACAGATGAACCGGTTTGCAGGGCAGAGGTTGAGACACAGATGTAGAGAACAAACGTATGGACACCAAGGTGGGAAAGCCGTGGCGGGGTGGAGATGGTGGTGTGCTGAATTGGGCAATTGGGATTGACATATATACACTGATGTGTATAAAATGGATGACTAATAAGAACCTGCTGTATAAAATAATAAATAAAATAAAATTTTAAAATTAAAAAAAGTAAGTAACGTGCTCATAGAAATGTAAAAAGCCTCAAAAAGACAGTGAAGAGAATCACTTAAAATTATGCCCTTCTGGGCAAACAATGATGTAGTGAATGTTCTTCTAATGATTTTTTTCTGTGCATATATAGATAGAAAATATGTATTTTACAAAAAAACAAAAAAAACAAATACAAGGCTGGAGGGGACCACATCCATTCCTTGGGGGAAGCCCCACAAATAATTTTTCAAAGCCAATGCCCATAACCAGGTCAAAGATGACAAAGTACATAAAGACAAGAGAGAATGTAAGTCAAAACCAGTAGAAGCAGATCCATGGTTACTGCAGATTTTGTAATGATCAGATAAAGAGGATAAAATAACTATCCTTACTATATTCTATAAAAGATGAATGGGGCTTCCCTGGTGGTGTAGTGGTTGAGAGTACGCCTGCTGATGCAGGGGACATGGGTTCGTGCCGCAGTCTGGGAAGATCCCACATGCTGCGGAGCGGCTGAGCCCGTGAGCCATGGCCGCTGAGCCTGAGCGTCTGGAGCCTGTGCTCCACAGCGGGAGAGGCCACAACAGTGAGAGGCCCGCGTACCGCAAAAAAAAAAAAAAAAAAAAAACAACCTGAAGATATCTTCAGGAAACAGTAAACTATGGAAAGTAACATCGCATGTTTTTTAAAGAGCCAAAGGAAACTTTTAGAAACTTGAAGATACATCAGAAGAAATTATCTAGAATGTATTCCATAAAAACAAGAAGATGGAGAATACTGATAAGAAGATAGGAAACATGGAGGATATAGTGAGAGAAAAATCCAACACATATTTAATCAGAATCCCAAGGAAAGAGGAAGAAATATTTAGAGGTAGTGGCTGAGTATTTTCCAGAATTGATGCAAGATACAAGTGGCCCATCCACAGATACAAGTGGCCCAGAAAATCTCAAACAGAACAAATACAAAGAAATTGATATTTAACAGAAATAGAAAAACAATGAGAAAATATCAAAACCAGCCAGAGAGAAAAGACCATTTACTTTCAAAGGAATGGCAATTAGACTTACAAATCATTCTCAACAGCAATGACAGAAATCATAGAAAAATAGAACGAAATCCTCACTGTGATGAAGCAAAATAACTGCCAACATAGAATCTATACTCAGCTAAAATATCTTTTAAGAATGAAGGCAAAATAAAGACATTTTCTTTCAAACAAAAACTGAGAGAGTTCATCATCAGCAAAACCTCACTACAGAAAATTTTAAAACATGTACTTGAGGCAGAAGGAAAATTATCTAGATGGAGGGTTGAGGATACAAAAAAGAATAGGGACTAGAGAAAGTGGTAAAAAAAAATATGGACAAATGTATAAAATAATGACTCTATAGAACAGTAATCATAAAGTATAGTGGAATTTAAAATAAAATGAAAATATCAGACAATCTAACATAAATTGGGAGTGGGAAGTAAATAGAATCAAAATATTCTAATATCAATGTGGTATTCAGGGGAAGGGCAAAGGTTTGATAAATTTTAGGCTTTAATAAATTAAGTGTGCATGTTACAATTTCTAGGGTAAACACTGAAAAAAAGGGTCAGGACACTGGCCCATGGGTCAGACCCAGCTTGCAACCTGTTTTTGTATAGCCTGCAAACTAAGAATGGTTTCTACATATGAAAAGGGTTATAATAATCCAAACAAAGAAGAATGTGTGACAGACTGTCTGTGGCAGGCAAAGCCTAAAATATTTACCATCTGGCTTTTTATAGAAAAACGTTGCCAGCTCCTGCACCAAAGGAATAGAAACAGAGTATATCATTTCAAACTTATTAAGGAAGTAAATGATATGAGTTAAATGATAAAACATATACAGACAACTCTTTAAAGCCAGAAAGAAAAGAAAAAAATAGGATGAATAAGATAAGTAGCACAAAATAAGATGGTAGATTTAATTCCAAATATTTACAGTAGGTGTACCTTACATTTACATTTACCTGTACATATATATTAATTATAAATGCTCCAGTTAAAAAGCAAAATTTTCAGACTGGATGGGGGGAAATTTATTTTGTTTAAGAATGAACAGGGACTTCCCTGGAGGTCCAGTGGTTAAGACTTCTCCTTCCTGTGCAGGGGGTGTGGGTTCAATCCTGGTTGGGGAGCTAAGATCCCACATGCCTCGTGGCCAAAAACCCAAAACACTAAAAAAAGAAGCAACATTGTAACAAATTCAGTAAAGACTTTAAAAATGGTCCACATCGGGGACTTCCCTGGTGGCGCAGTGATTGGGAATCCGCCTGCCAATGCGGGGGACACGGGTTCGAGCCCTGGTCCGGGAGGATCCCACATACTGGGGAGCAACTAAGCCCGTGCACCACAACTACTGAGCCTGCGCTCTGGAGCCCGCGAGCCACAACTACTGAGCCCGCGAGCCACAACTACTGAAACCTACGCACCTGGAGCCCGTGCTCCGCAACAAGAGAAGCCACAGCCCAAAATAAATAAAATTAAATCTTTAAAAAAAATAAAAGACTGCATCCTTTAAAAAAAAAAAAAGGTCCACATCAAAAAAATCTTAAAAAAAAAAAAAAAGACTCTGCACTCCCAATGCAGGGGGCCTGGGTTCCATCCCTGCTCAGGGAACTAGATCCCACATGCCACAACTAAAGACCCCGCATGCCACAACTAAAGATCCCACATGCTGCAATGACGATCCCATATGCAGCAACTAAGACCCGGCACAGCCAAAAGAATAAATAAATAAATATTTTTAAAAAATAAAATAAAAAATGAACAAACACCTCTAAAACATAAGACTAGAGAAAAGTTTAAGGTAATAAAATAAAAATACTAGTTTTAAAAAAATTGTTATAACTATATTCATAAAAAGACAAAGTAGGGGTTCCCTGGTGGCACAGTGGTTATGAATCCACCTACTAATGCAGGGGACATGGGTTCGTAGCGCTGGTCCAGGAAGATCCCACATGCCGTGAAGCAACTAAGCCCATGCACCGCAACTACTGAGCCTGTACTCTAGAGCCCACGAGCCACAACTACTGAAGCCCACGCCTAGAGCCCATGCTCCTCAACAAGAGAAGCCACTGCAATGAGAAGCCCGCACACCGCAACGAAGAGTAGCCCCTGTTTGTCACAACTAGAGAAAGCCCACATGGAGCAACGAAAACCCAATGCAGCCAAAAATTAATTAATTAATTTTAAGAAAAAAGACAAAGTAGACGTTAAGGCAAAATGCATTACTAGAGGGAAAGATAATAATAAAACTTAATTTCACTAGGAGGACGTAACAATATTAAATTTCTATCTACCTAATAACATAAGCTCAAAATATATACAGCAAAACTTGATAGAACTACACAGAAAAATAGACAAATCAACAGCCATAATAAATTTTCAGACAACTTTTTCAATTTGATAGGGAAGGGAGATGAAGATTTGATGAACTCAGTTAATAAATTAGACTTGAACATACATAGAACACTGCACACAACAAATGTAAAAAACCCATTTCAAGCCCATCCAGAATATTTATAAATATAGCTCATATTCTGGGCCATAAAGCAAATCTCAATAAATGTCAAGGGATTTAAATCATTCAGATAATGTTTCTCTGACCACAATGTAATTAAGCTTGAAATCAATATAAAAGGAAATTCCCACATATTCAGAAAATTTAAAGACACACTTTTTATAACAAAGAAGGAACCACAATTAAAAACTTAAACTATTTCTAAAACTGAACAGTAATGAAAATATATATTCAAAATCGTAGGAAATTTTTCTAAAGTAATACTTATAAGGAAATATATAGCATATACTAGAACTGAATAAAGGCTTAAAATTAGTTAGGTAAGCATCTACCTCAAGGAGTTAGAAAAAGAGTAGCAAATTAAAAGTATATAGCAGAAAAATAATAAAGATAAAAGCACAAGTTAGTAAAGTAGTAAGCAAACTTACAATTAAGAAAATCAACAAAAATCAAAATTGACTATGTGAAAGACTAACAAAATTGACAAACCTCTGGCAAACTATGAAGGTAAAAGAAAAAGGCACAAATAACCTATGTCAGGTTGGAAAAGAGAAACATTATGTTATAACAGTAATCATATAAAACAGAATATTGTGAACAATTTTATGCCAATAAATCTAAAAATTAATATCATTAAATATTATAAAATTCCTAGAAAAACATTGCTTACTTAAGCTGCAGTAAGCATTCTAAATGGAAATAAAAATCCTGAACAGGGGCTTCCCTGGTGGCGCAGTGGTTGAGAGTCCGCCTGCCGATGTAGGGAACACGGGTTCGTGCCCTGGTCCGGGAAGATCCCACATGCCGCGAAGCGGCGGGGCCTGTGAGCCATGGCCTCTGGGCCTGCGTGTCCGGAGCCTGTGCTCCGCAACAGGAGAGGCCACAGCAGTGAGCGGCCCCTGTACCGCAAAAAAAAAAAAAAAAAAATCCTGAACAGTCCTGTACACTAAGTAACTTCTATCTGTAGTCAAAAATCTTCCCACAATGAAAACCCATCACCAGAGAGCGTCACTGGAAAATACTACAGAAAATTCTGGAAAGACATAATAATTCTAAATTGGCCCAAACTCTTAATGAAGACTCAAACTCATTTTATGAGGCTAGCATAATCTTGACATCAAAACCCAACAAGGCATATGAGAAAGAAAAATTACAGGTTACTCTCTCTCAAGAACACAGAGGCAAAAATTCTAAACAAGATATTACAAACTATACCCAGAAACATATAAAAGGATAATGTTATGATCGACTTAGGTTTAACCAATGCAATGTAGATTTAACGTTAGAAGAAAAATTAATGTAGTTCAAACATTAATAGATCAAAGGTGAAAATTCTAATGATCATTGTATGCAAAAGAGATGTTTTGACAAAATTCAATATCCATTCATGGTTTAAAAAAAAAAAAACCTTAGTAAACTAGAAATATAAGGAACTTCCTAAATCTGATAACGGGTATACACTTTTTTAAAAAACCTTACAGCAAATATTATACTTTAAGGTGAAACTGTCAAAAACTTTCCCTTTGAAATTGGTAGCAAGATAAGAAAGCCTGCTGTTACTATACCAGTTCTGTATTGTTCTGTAAGACCTAGCCTATGCAGTAAGAAAAGGAAGAGAAATAAAACAGACAAGGATTGGATAGAAAAAAAACAAACTTCATTATTCATAGATGCTATAATGAGTACATTTTTAAAAATTGACAAACTATTAGAATTAATAAGAGAGTTTAGCAAGGTTGCCAGATACAAAAAATCAATGTTAAGACATCATTATGGGGAATTCCCTGGTGGTCCAGTGGTTAGAATTCACTGCCAAAGGCGTGGGTTCAATCCCTAGTCGGGGACCTAAGATCCAGTAAGCCGCAGGGTGCAGCCAGAAAACAAACAAACAAAAAGCTAGAAAAAAAACCTCTGCCTTAAAAAACCAAAAATAACCCCACATCACTATGCAATACTATATAGTAACCACTATTAGAAAATAAACTTTTTAAAAGGTCACTGTAACAGGCTCTATTCACTATATGATGGCCCCAAATGATCCCAGCTTCCTGGTAGTCATGCCTTTATGTAATCCCCTCCCCTTGTGTGGGCCGCACTTAGTAACTTACTTCTAATGACCAGCATATGGGGCTTCCCTGGTGGTGCAGTGGATAAGAATCCGCCTGCCAATGCAGGAGACACGGGTTCGAGCCCTGGTCCCGGAAGATCCCACATGCTGCAGAACAACTAAGCCTGTGTGCCACAACTACTGAGCCTGCGCTCTAGGGCCCACGAGCCACAACTAATGAAGCCCGTGTGCCTAGAGCCCGTGCTCCACAACAAGAGAAGCCACTGCAATGAGAAGCCTGCACACTGCAACGAAGAGTAGCCCCTGCTCGTCGCAACCAGAAAAAAGCCCGCGTGCAGCAACGAAGACCCAAAAGCAGCCAAAAATAAAAAATAAATAAAAATAAAATTAAAAAAAGAATAGAATATGGCAGAAATCATGAGATGTCACTTCTGATGTTAGGTTATTAAAAGACTGTGGCTTACATTCTTGGGTGTTCTCTCTCTCTCTCTCTCAAATCACTTCTTCCCAGGAAAGCCAGTTGCCATGACATGAGGCAGACCTACAAATCAAGCTGAGGTAGGAGATAGATAGGCCCCAGGCTGAGCAGCTGCAGCTGGTCTCCTGCTGACTCTTTGAGATGGGATACCAGTGGGAGAATTGGGCCCTGATTGGGTGCATTCTTGTGGATTTCCCTGCCCAACACATGCACAGAGAAGACCCTCAGTCTACGGGAAGGACAAAAGGAGAGAGGATACGCCAGCTGGAATCCATCTTGGCCGAGAGATTCACACCCACACCAGGACCAAATATGGAGATGACTGGCCAGGAGAAAAAAAAAAAGGAAAACTGCCCCTATATAAGCAATCTAAGCTGCCCCTACTGGGTGAAACTCAATCTGACTCGCCTGTGGGCTCTTTTACACATATTTTGTTTTTTCCACAAATACTTTGCTTCTTCCACACGTACTTTACTTCTAATAAATGCTTTTATCTTTCTAACAGCCTTGGTCTCTTTGCTGAATTCTTTCTTCAAAGAAGACAACAACCGAGGTCCTTCTTCCAGCTTCTCACTGTGGGAATCAAAGCCTTCAGATAAAGCCACAACCCTAGCCATCAGCTTGACTGCAGCCTCATAAAAGACCTTAAGCCAGAGCCACCAGCTAGGTTCCTACTCACAAAAACTGGAGATAATAAATGTTTGGTGTTTTGATGCTGAGTTTGGGGATAATTTGTTACATGTCAATAAGTAACTAATATAACCACCATCTACAACACTTCAAAATATATCAAGTACCTAGAAGTAAATCTAACCAGAAATGTACAAAATTCAGATAAAATTCTAAAACTTAATTGGGACATCAGAAATAAACTGACACACTCACCAACGGTCCCATACATACGTGGCTGCCTGATTTACGACAGAGGTGGCATTTCTGAGACTTGAGGAGAGACTTGACTTTTAATTAATGGTGCTCGGATGGTTGGGTATCCATATGGGGAAAAAAAAAAAAATTCAATCCTACTACATACCAGTCACGAAAACCAATTGCAGGTAAATTAAAGACCTAATGGTGAAAAGCTACAAAACTTCTGAGCAATGATATAGAAATATGTCTTCCTGACTTTGAATAAGGGAAGAATTTCTTAGACACAAAAGCACCAGCCATCAGGTAAATGTTTAATCAACTAGAACATATTAAACTGAAGAATTTCTATTCATCAAAAGACTACAGGAGAGGGAATTCCCTGGCAGTCCAGTGGCTAGGACTCCATGCTCTCACTACCAAGGGCCCTGGTTTGATCCCTGGTCGGGGAAATAAGATCGCACAAGCCACGTGGTGAGACCAAAAAATTTTTTACTTAAAAAAAAAAGACTACAGGGGAAAAAAGTGAATAGAAAAATCACAGAGTGGGAAAATATAATTGCAATAGTGTAACAGACAAGAGAGTCATATCCAGAATATGTAAATATCCCCCAGAAATCAATAAGAACAAGAGGAGAAGGGAGCCTGAGACAAGGGCTTGGGCGTCTAGAAGATGATGCCCGAGGGAGGAGTGAGGGGTGGGGAGAGTGAGACAGGGCAGGCAGACATCCAAATACAAGGGCATTATCAAGGTCACTGTTGTAGGCAGCAGGACCTCCAGGACCTCTGAGGAGCTCCAGAGCTGTCTCCATGAAGGTCAGGAGGTGGGGAGCCCATTCATCAGCTATCACGCCCCCATTCCAGTCTTTTCCACAGTGTTGGAGAAGACCCTGGGTAGAATGTGGAAAGACTGGCTCTCTGGTGGGAGGTTTGTACCCCGCACAGCGGCCGAAATCGGAGTGACACTGGCACCAGAGGCATACGCTGCAAACAACCCTATAGAAAATAGACAAAAGATTTAAATAGACACTTTAAAAGGGGGGAGGGTCCAACCAGCCAATAAATATATGAAGAGATGCTCTAGTTCATTAAATTGCCTTGGAAATGCAGCTTACAGTAACGACGAGATACCATTACACACCCAGCAGATTGCCAAGAAATAGCAATGCCTTGTGCAGCACCAGAGAGCCATGGGAACACTCATCCAAGCAGAGTGGGACTGTAAATTTGTTCACCCACTTCAGAAAACTGGCATCTTCTAGTAAAGTTGAAGATACATATGACCTGTAGCTCAGAAATCCCATTCCCAGATATACAGCTTGGAGAAACACGTGTATAAATATGCACCTCTACGTACATATGAGAACGTTCATCGGAGCATTGGTTACAATAGCCCTAACCTGCAAACATCCCAAACGTCCATCCACAGGAGAATGGGTTCATAGCTTGTAGTGTGGTCACGTACTGGAATGGCATACAGCAATGAGCTTGAATAAACTGTATCTACACACAGACACAGAT
Source organism: Leucopleurus acutus (assembly GCF_964270905.1). Lineage (NCBI taxonomy): Eukaryota > Metazoa > Chordata > Mammalia > Artiodactyla > Delphinidae > Leucopleurus > Leucopleurus acutus. Next base: position 27,433,283 of record NC_139162.1, read on the forward strand.
GAATCCTACCCACTTAATGGTAAGTTGAAGGAACATGGGGTTTTTTTACATAAACTTCTAAAACAGGGAAAACCAAAATTATGTTATTCAGAGATGCAGATATAGGGGGTAACACTATCAATACAAGTGAGGAAGCGATGCCTGTAAATGTCAGGATGTTTCCATGCTCCGTGCAGGAAGGTGTGGGATGGAGAAAAGAGGCTGGAGGTTTCAGGGGGTGGGGGTTACATGGGGATTTGCTTTATAATTTTTGTTAAATTGTGTATAGATGCTGTGTATTCTCTATAGTTCACATTTTATTAATGTTTAACAATAAAGGATTAACTGAGGCACACACACATACCACCTGTTCTCCCTTCGTGGGTTCCCCACCCCAGTTACAGACAGACCACCCACCACCCAGGACCCCAGGTATCAGCCTTGATGACTCCACCCACAATCTGGTGGCCAGCCAAGCAATTCCATCCTGTGGGTCCCCCCTCCCAATGCCCCACAGAGCCTCGACCCCCCTCCCTCCATTCCTGCTGTCAGCACAACCGTGGGAGGGGTGACCCACCAGTGTCGCACGTCCACCCGGGAACAACCAGAGATGGCTACTCCTCCCTGGACATTTTTCCAACCTGTTTCCACCCACTGCCAGAGTGACTCTTTGGAAACACCACCTGCATGGGGAGCTCACCTGGTCAAAGACCTTCAATATCGCCCCACTGCCCAAGCTCCAAGATGGGGCCCCTTCTTACCCCTCTGGTTTCTCTCTTGCCCCTCCCACTGCCACCCTGCCCACCAAGCCCATGTGTCTGCACTCTCTCTTCCTCTTACCACCCCCAACTTCCCCCTCCCACTTGCCTTCCCCTGTCCCACTCTACTCAACATGGAGGTCTCAGTTAGAAGTCCCCTCTCATAAGAAACCTTCCTGCCAGGCTGGGTTACACCGCTCACCCTGCCCTAACAGCTCACCTAAGGAAGCAGCCAAGCCCACAGGCTCCAGGGTCTAGGGTCCAGGTCGGTTTGTGTTCCTGCGGCGTGGGTCCCTGTGGTGAAGGACTGAAGCCAGGACCTGCCTGCCTGAGACCAGAGGCTCCCGTTTCTGCGGAGGAAGGTCTGGGGTGCCTCTGACAGGCAGCATCTCAGCAAAGCATCCCCTGGGCCAGGAAGCCTGGGGAGGGGCCAGGAGCCAGCCGACAAAGAGACCCCATGGGCTCCAATACGAGGACATCAGCAGTGACTACGAGGGGCTGAAGCTGAACCAGAGGCCCTTCACCCATTTGCCTTCCAGGAGCAACATAAGCCTCTCAGATTTTTGTTTAACTCAAAGACCTTCTCCACAATGTCGATCCCCATGCAGAGGATGGGAGAGCCTTGGAGTCTAATGTGCTATAAAAATTAATAATGAAATGTGACATTTTTGCACCCCCAATTTTGTCCACACACATCATCTTATGTTATCATTGCCTGGTACATCCCTGATCCCACCAGATGGTGAGCCTGGAGGAGATGGGGGAGAGGGGTGGTGGGAGCAGCAAATGGGCCTCCTCCCTTCATGGGGAACATCAGGCTGAGCAAGCCTGGCTCAACATGGGGTCTTTGTGCATGTGGGATAGACAGAGGGTAGATGGACAGATGTTGGATGTTGGATGGATGGATGACTGGATAAAAGGACAGATGAATGGATACATGAACAAATGGAAAATAGAGGAATAATGAATGGATGGACAGACAGAAGGATGAATGGATGAACAGATGAGTGAATGAACAAAGAGATAAATGGATGGGTAGATAAAAGACCAGCAGACATTCCCACAGGGGGATGGAAAAACTTACCAGTTTTCTTATTTAACAGAGGTGGGAAAGCCAAGTCAGGGCCTCAGATGCACTCTTGCTGGAGATGCACCACCTTGCAGTTGGCAGGAATGTGGGAGTCCTCGCTGCCCTCTGCAGGTTGCCCATGGGCTCTGGGACCAGGGAAGAAGGCAGAAGTGGCCAAGCATGATCCCTGGTGGTCACCATAGGAATGACAACCCCAGCACCAGACTTGCGGTCCTGGCGGTGCCCAGCCAGCTGAGGAGCCCACCTTCACCCTGACCCCAGCTGCTGACCTTCTGGCCCTTAGGCTGAGGCTCCCATGTGAATGTTCTTAGGCACAGCTCACATCACCAGTGGTGTGAGAGGCGCTGGACCCGCTGTTCACACTCTGAAGGGCCTACTCCTGACCAAGTCCTGTTAGAAATCACCTAGAGAGAGCTACTGAGGACATCCGTGAACAGGTGGCTAATAACAGCCCACATTTAAGCACTGCTCATCACGCTGGGCGGTGGAACAGGTCACTCACACCTTTCTCTCCCTGATCCCTCACAGCAGCCCTGGAAATAGCAACTAGGACGGCCCCCATTTTATAGGTGAGAAAACTAAGTCTCAGAGAGGCCTCAAGAGGACTGCCAAGGTCTGCGATGAGTGAGTGGCAGAGCCAGGATTCGAACCCAGGCTGTCTCTGATTCCCTCCCATGCTGGCTCCCTGCCTCCCTGCCAAACCCTGCTAGGACAATAATCATGGCTGACTTCCTGAGCATCCCGGCTGGGTCCCCAAGGGCACACAGACACACACACACACACACACACACACACACACAGCCCCTACTCCCGGGTGGCTCCCCAAGGGCACACAGACACACACACACACACACAGCCCCTGCCTCTAGAGGACTCATCATCCAGTGGGGTTGTTCCCATCCCTCTACTGTTCTGATAAGGAAGCAGAGGCTGATTTGAATCCCACCTCCGGCACCGAGTAGCTGTGTGACCTTGGGCAAGTCACTTAACCTTTCTGTGCTTCAGTTGACTCATGGGTGTAACAAGCACGATAATAATCAAACTTACCTCACAGAGTTGTTGTGAAAATTAAGTGAGCTAATATATGTAGGGGGCATTGGGTACATAGTAAGGGTTCCCTCTTACCATTATTAGGGAGAAAATGGGGCTCAGAGAAGGAAAAGCCTGAAAACTCACAGGTGTAGCAATTCCACACTTACTTTCGTTGTTTTTCAACAACAGGATGGAGACGAGGCCAGGCAGCAAGATGGGGAAGGTGGCAGTGGCCGTGGGCGCTGTGGCGATGCTGGTAGCGGAGCCTGGGGAGGACGCCTTTCCGAAGCTTTTCCGCTTCTGCCGGCAGAGCCGCCCCGGCACCGCAGACCTGGGAGGGGTCACTGACTTCTTGGTGGCCCAAGCAGCCCAAGGCATGGGGCCTGGTGCCCCCAGGGTAGTCAAATCTCAGCTAAATGTGTCCCCAGCCAGTGACCACGATGCATACAGAGCAGGACTTCAGCTGGCCAGCAAGTGGCGAGCCTACGGACTGCAAGCCTACCCCGGATTTATTTTTATCCCAAACCCTTCCTCCCAGGTCACCAGCGGCATTAGGTGAAGCAGCGCCTTAAGTCATATTCCCGGAAACCCAATGTATGTAACCTGGACACACATGTGACTAAGAAGAGACCCAAGATTTGTGGGAACAGAGCAAAGAGCTTCTAAGGTATAAAGAAGTGAATAAATAAAGACCCTGAAGTTTATTAGAGAAGCTGCACTGGGTGACCCTAGGCTACCATTGTAACTGGGACAGTAAGAAATACTCTGCAGATCACTACACACCTTCCCCTGCTGACCTGACTTTCCTCTCAGGGTAAGTGGACACCGCCTGTGGATTTCAGGGTTTCCGAGCTGAAGCTGGTATCCTGAATTACTACCGATGAGACTCCACGCTGGGAATCCATGTAGATAAATCTGAACTAGAGCACTCCAAACCCCTGCTGTCGTTCAGCTTTGGACAGTCTGCCATCTTTCCCCGGGTGGCCTCAAAAGAGATGAAGCCCCCATCCCCATGTTTATGCACAGTGGTGACATCATGGTAATGTCAGGTCTCAGCCGCCTGTTGAACCATGCAGTCCCGAGGGTCCTTCCCAGTCCAGAAGGGGAGAGCCTTCCTTGCTGCCTAGAGACGCCTCTCCCAGCTGACCTCCCCAGAGACTCAGTGGTGGAGCCCTGTTCTGTGGAGGACTGGCAGGTGCGTGCCAGCTACTTGAAAGCTGCTCGTGCTGACATGACTGTCGGACAGGTGTTGGCCATAGGTCAAGACTGCCCTTTGGAACCCATGGAGGAGAATAAAAGAGATGCCCCCACAGAAGTTTCCTGTCATCTGGATGATGAGAATAGCCAAGAAAAACGAGCTAGGTTAAACCCTGACTGCTGAGACTTAAGAGAGCCCGTTCTTTGACTCGGGCAGGTCTCACAGTAAATGATCGTGCTGTTTTGTATTGCCATAGACTTTAGCACCGAGACAAGCCAAAAACAGACCAGGAAAAATTCATCATGGATCACACTGTTGCCTTGGAATGCACCCTGAAGAGAAAACTGATGAACCACTTTGTTCAGAGAAGTGTTCGACATGGTCCAGTCCTGGTTAGGTTTGGGCACCAACGTATGTGAGAAGTCCAAGGAGGTATGAGCTCCCGCCGCAGTCTTCTCAGCCTCGCCATGACCCGTGAGAGACGTAGAAGTGAGTTTCCATGTCTATGGAGTCTTATTCTTTTTTTTTTTTTTTGGCTGCACTGCGCAACTTGTGGGATCTTGTTTCCCCTACCAGGGATCAAACCAGGGCCTTTGGCAGTGAGAGCTGGGGGTACTCACCACTGGACTGCCAGGGAATTCCCTCCACATCTATGGAGTCTTTAACTACCTCAGGGGACTTCCCTGGCGGTTCAGTGCTTAGGACTCCATGCTTCCACTGCAAGGGGGCACTGGTTCAGTCCCTGGTCGGGGAACTAAGATCCTGCCAGCCACGCGGCACAGCCAAAAATAAAATACATACCTGAGGTTTTATTGATGGGAAACATAATACCCCTCCCACCACCCCCTCTAGTGATTTGTGGTAAAATTGTGGGTCCATGAACCAACCATTAGTCTTGTCTTCTTAATTCTTCCAATCAACATCAAATTCTTTGACCTTCTCTGGCCTTCACAGAAGAATCTTATACACATTAAGACAATGGAACTGGAAATCACATCCCCTGGAATACGAAGTAATCACAGTTTTCTCTCTTGCCTAAAAGGTAAATATATATAAACTCAAGGAAAGGGGAACAGTAGTTACTCCAGATGTCTTTTTGGTGTGTAAACTCTTCCAGTTGGCTTTTAAATGCAATTTTAATTGTTGGACTAAAAATGTCCCATGGGTATTCTGTAACTGTTTAATGCACGAATAAACTTAATTTCAAATTAAAAAAAAAGTTGGAATCACATCACTCTTCTCAGAAACCAACTCCCCTTTGCCTTCCAATAAAATCCAAATTCTGGAGCCTCCGCTACCCTTCCCCCTCCTCCCCTCTCCCTCCCCAGAGGCGTCCTGAACTTTGTGGCTGTCACTCACTCACTCTGTCTGTAGAGCTTAGTAGAGTATACATGCTTAGATATCATTTGCTTGTGCTGGGTTTAAAACTAAAGAGTATCAAACCACGTATAGTCTCTGGGATTTGCGTTTTTCAACTCAGCACCACGTGTCTTAGATTCACCACGTTGTTGCAGCATTTCTGCGATTGCCAGCAGTGCTCTTACGAACACTTTCAGATGTGTGTCTGGATACACCTGCAGGGCTTCCTCTCAGATAGAATCCTGGGAGTGGAATGGCTGGGACATGGGTGTGCCACTGTTATCTTTACAGAGGAATGCCAAACTGTTTTTCCACGAGGCTTGAATCACTTTACAGTCCTGACAGCAATTTTGAGAGTTCCTGCTGATCCACATCCCAGCCAACATTTAACAGTGTCAGATGTCGCACTTTTTACCAGCCAACTGGGTAAAAAATAACGTCTCATTGTGGTCTTCCTTTCCATGTCCCTGATCGCTAGTGAACTTAAGATCCCATCATGTTTTCTGGCCATTTCATCTTTTGTGGAATGCCAGGTCATGGTTTTTGCTCATTTTTCTCTTGTTTATCTTTTCTTACTGATCCATAGGGGATCTTGATACCAGCTCTGTGCTTACATCTTTTCCCAGATACGGCTTACATCTTTTCCCAGATATTTTCAGGTGTCTTTTGGGAAACAGAAATTATTTTTAATTTTTTAAAAATTTTATTGGAGTATAGTTGATTTAAAATGTTGTGTTAGTTTCTGATATATAGGAAAGTGAATCAGTTATACATATACATGTACCCACTATTTTTTAGATTTTTTTTTTCCCATATAGGTCATTACAGAGTATTGAGAAGAGTTTGCTGTGCTATACAGTCGGTCCTTAGTAGTTACCTATTTTATATATAGTAGTGTGCATATGTCAATCCCAATCTCCCAATTTATCCCTCCCCCCCTTTCCCCCTTGGTAACCATATGTTTGTTTTCTACATCTGTGACTCTATCTCACACAGAAATTATCTTTAATGTGGTCAGTTGCATCTTTTCATCATGGTTAACACCTTTTTGGTGTTTTCTTTAAGAGTTGTTTCCCCACCCTGAAGTCAGAAAGATATTAACCTATATTTTCTTCAAACAGTATTAAAGTTGTGCTTGTGCTTACTAACTCCACTGCACTGAGGTCAAAGAATGTGCTCTAACAGCAATTCTTTGAAACTTTTTTGGAGGTGGCTTTCTAATCTAGTATACTATCAAGTTTTGAAAATAGTCCATAAGTGCTTAAGGAGAATCTGATCGCGGAAGACAAAATTCAATTAATGTCCCTTATATCAAGTCTGTTGCTTATGTTGTTCAAATCTTCCATATCTTGGCTAATTTGTTCAGCTTTGCCATCAATAATTAAGAGAAGCATTTGAAATATCCCATGCTGCTGGTGGCTTTGTCTCCCTAGTCTACCAATTTTTAAAAGATTTGTCGAAGTAAATTTGCAGATGATAATTCACTTTGAAATGATACAGACATTCATAAGAGAGAGAAATAACTATTGTCATGGGGGAAGGACAAAGGCTATGGAGGCGAGAGAAGGCCCCATCCTAGATTTTATAGGTCAAGGGCAGCTTCCTGGTCCAGACACATGGAGATCAGGAGAGGCTGCAAAGCTGAGATCATAAGGGTGTGTTGCCATCTTTCTGCAAATGAAAGACCTGACGGACAGTGCTCCAGGCAGCTTGTGCCAAGGCCTGGAGGTGAGAAAGGACCTGTTCAGGGAACTTGAAGTCTTAATAGTTCAGGGTGGCAGAAGCAAGGAGGATGAGGAAGGAATGGTGGGAAGCAGGTGGGAGAAGTGAGCACAGGTCAGAACCCCAGGGTCTTCGAGCTCCCAAGGGGAATTTGACTACAAGGAGGGTTTCAGCAGAGAGGGACATGGTCAGGTTACAGGACGAAAAAATTCCCTCTGGCTTCTGAGTCAAGCTCAGACTGGGAGTGGGGAGGCAGGGAGGCCTGTGAAGAGGCTCTGTGGTGGATGGAGGCTGGTCTGCACCATGGTTGATGGGAGGGGCACCACAAGGCAGAGCCCTTTAGCGTCCTGGTGGCAACCTTGGCTGGCAATGGGAGCCCTGGAGGAGGAGGCTCGAGTTGAGTGCAGGGCTCATTCAGTGGGCAGAGGGGTCCCCAGTCAGCACAGGGTGGATCGATTTGAAGGGTAAAGAGTGGACACCTCGGACTCCAGAGCCAATGCTCCTTTTTAAGAGTGTTGCCAGACTTAGCAAAAGAAATAAAGAAAAGAAAAAAATAAATAGATGGAGATCTACAGGATAAAATTTGTATTTCAGATAAACAGTGAACATTTTTTTGTATCTGTCTCTCAAATTGGGCATCCTGTATTTTATCGGGTAACCCTCATTCAACCCTCCTCCCCCCATACACACATTGTCTTTCTGAAAAAAAAAACAGCAACAAAGCAACATAGAAACTGCTAGTCTGTGGCCTTTCTGGCTTCCACTTGTCATCCTTCACCCCGGGCCTCCTCGGAGACTCTGGCCCTGAGCAGTGAGCCCTAGGGGCCTCCAGCTCCATCTTCCCACTAAGTCTGGAAGCCCCTGACAGATGGGCCCGGTGCCCAGTCTGGGCAAGGCCAGGACCCCACTGGGAGTGAGGGGAGGGCACCGAGGCCCATCAACGGCTCCCTCAGCCCTGCCCCCCACCCGGTTAAGGCGTTTCCGGGAAGTGGTCCCTGCCCAGCGCCTGAACCCCCAACCAGGCTCAGGGCCACAGAGCTGGGGCCGTTTCCTAGAATTACCAGAACCATTCTGTGTCACTGTGGCCACATCCTCCCTTGGGCAGCCCTGGGCTTGGTAGGATCTAAAAGGCCAGGTCTGGGCTGGGCTGGGTCCTAGGCAAGGCCCTGCTTCAGTGGGCTGCGGACCGCTCCCCAGAGCTGCCCAAGAGAGAGGCCGGACGTGCCCATGATCCTTGGCACCTGCATTGGGACGGGGGCCCACCCCAAGGCCTGGGGAGCCTAGTACAAGCTAGGGCTGGCCAAACTAGGGGAGCTCGAATGGGGGCTCACCTCACCCTGAGAGAGGCAGGGGGACACTCTGCTGGAGTAGGAGTGGGAGAGAGACCTCCTCTGTGGGAAAACTGGAGAGATTTCATGGGAGGCATGATAACTGAGCCCCTGAGAATTTAGATAGATCAGAGGATTTGGGAACCGAGGGGTAGGGGGACAGGTGGCAATGGCCTGGAGCCTGTACCGTGTGAGAAATGTCCCTAAAATAACAAAAGGCCAGCAAGGCTGGACCAAAGGCAGCTCTGGGGAAAGTGGGAGAGGAGGTAGCGCAGCAGGACAGCAGGATATGCTGAGCGAGGAGCTGGGCCTGTGAGGCCGAGCAGACTGGACCTTAGGGGGTCGGCCTCTGAGACTCAGTTGACACTGTAATAATAATAACAAAATACGAATGATAACGATAACCCTTTACTGAGCACTTACCCTCTGCTATGCCTCTTTATATGGGTTATTTTATTTACCCTTCAAAATAGGTACTACTATTGCCCCATTTTACAGATGGGAAAACTCAGGCACAGAGAGGTGGAGTGGCTTGTCCACAGTCACACAGCTGACAAGTGACAGAGCGGGCACTTGAGCCCAGGCAGTATGCGGAGCCTGCGCCACTCACCAATTAGTGAAGGGCTATTCATATCAAGAAATGAACAGAGGGCAGAGGCTCCCCCTGGGAGAAAAGGGATCCGGCTCCAACTCCCTCCCAGTGACGTTCAAAGTCATCGCAATCTATCTGATGGCCCGGAGCGGGGCCCTGAGAGCCTATCCCAGCCCAGCACTCTAGTGCCACGTATGCCCAGAGCATGAGACCCCAAGAGCCAGAGCGGGTGGCTGCGTTGGGAAAGAGAGAAATGGCTGTGTAGGCAGTGCTAGCATTCCTCCTGCTGGTCGCCCAGCAGGTGCAGTCCTGGAGGCAGAGCCTCTCCATCTGGTGTGTCATATCCACAGACAGGCGACCACAGCATCACCAGACATGGTTTTGGACCCAGTGGCTTCTGACATTGGCCAACAGGGCCCCCTGGTGTGAAGCCTGGGAAAGGCGCTCGCTTCATGAGTGGTCTCCCACTTGGCCTGACAGGACAGGGCAAGGGCAATGGTGATTTTCTACGACTGCGACAGCTAACAAAACAAACAGGAAGGAAACTGAAATGGGAAGCCTGACAAAAGACTTGTATAATTTATACCAATTTATAAATACTTTAGGTGCCCACCCACTCCAAGAGAACAGACAAACAAGCTTGGGATTTAGAACCCACACCCTCACGCCTACCAGGTGAAATTCAATCCTGCCCAGTCATCAAATAGCCGGATCACTGGAGCTCAGATGGAGGGGAAAGAGGTGCTCCCCTCCCACCTCCAGGAAGCCCTGTGGCCCCAGCTGCTGGTCTTAATGGCCTATGGGGGTCTGGGGAACGCTGGAAGAGGAGCCTCTGGAAAGGACTGGACTTCCTGATCTTTGGGAAGGGTGGACTTGGAGTTAGAGTCATCATAATTTGGGGGTTAAAGGAAAAGAGGCCTCAGTTACAGGCTGGTGAGGTCTCACACACTGGGTGGGTCTCTAAGCGCTGGGCTGGGGACCCCCGGCCAAGGCTGACCCTCTCCCGGAGGAAGGAAGCAGGGCCCAGCAGGTGTTTCAAGGGCAGGCCCAGGCCGGGGTGGGGATCCCCACCCCACTATGACCTCGTCCTCCCTGGTGCCATTGAATCTGCATAAAGCTCTGGGATTAGGCAGGACCACAGCCATCTGCCACCATGTCACAGATGTGGAAACCAAGGGTCAGTGAGAAATGACAGGCCCGAGGTCAGACAGTGAAACTCAGAGAAAGGCATTGAAACGTGGCCTCCTGACTCCCAGGCCAGTGCTCTGGCCATAGGCCTGGCCAGCTGGGCCCAGGCACCAGGGGCAAGTTTGCTGCCCCCAGGTGGGGCTGGACCTGCCCCAGAGCAGAATGCCTGGGGACGGAGAGCAACACGCTGCCCTCTGGGCCTGGAGAAGGCATGGAGGTGGAAAAGGCCCCCTGGAGGCGACAGTGGCCTCTGGTGTCCAGCAGCTGGCCTGCCATCTTCTCGACTGGAAGCCAGGGCCTCCGGCTGCAGGCAGCCAGAGAAGCTGGGGGCTCCAGGCCAGGAGGTCCAGACAGTCCAGACTACTGCACCATCTGGGAGGAGCTGAATGCCTCCATCTTTGCCTCTGAGTGGCGCCTCTGGGAGCAGAACCACAGGAAGAGGAAGAAACCTGCACGGAAAAGACTGGTTAGTGGAAGCGTCTCAGGAACAGCGTGGGGCCTCCTCCAAGATCCAGGCACCTCCTTGACTGGGGTAAGTGGGGCCTCCCTGAGGCCCAGCAGTAATTCTCAGAAGCCCTTCCTGTTGGAGGCCAGAAGGGACCGGGCGTAGGAGCTGGAGGACCAGCCACCGCTAGCCCATAGGCTGCCTTTGTGCAAATTACAAGGTGGCGCCCCTTCCTATGGGCGGGCGTAGCCCCAAACCAGCTTGTCAGGGCCCAGATTTCAGCCCCTGACTCACCCCCTCAACCTGGAGCCCTTCAGGAGTAAACACGTAGCAGCTGTACACTACCCCCCTGGGGTTTCCTCCACGTCAACCACAGGCCCTACCGTAGAGCGAATTGAAGGTGGTGAAGAGGAAGAGCTGGGGCAGCAGGAAGACACCAAAGGAGAAGAAGGCCAAGATCCAGGTGGTGCCCAGCAGCACGGTGAGGCCCAGCACGGTGACGGTATCCCAGCAGGCCCGGGGGCCCAGCGCCTTCTCCTGCGCCCGCAGTCTGTGCAGGACCCGTAGCGCCCAGGCCAGCACCACCAGGTTGAAAAGGGATGTGAGGCCACCAGAGCCCATGACCAGGACACCGTGCACCCAGGCGTCCCGCACCCAGCATCTGCAGGGGAGGGGCGAAGCGCTGGGGTTGGTGTGGCTCCCAAGACGTGGCAGGGAAGCCACGGTCTCCTGGGCCCCTGGACTGCCTCTTGAACCCGGTCCGGTCTTCCGGCTCAGACCCGTCATTTCTTGCCTGACTGCACACGTGGTGAAGTCCTGGGCTCAGCTTTCCAGCCAGGCCACCAGGTAGGACCCACCTGCCACCTCAGCCCCATGCCTGAAGCCTCTGCATGCCTCCTTTACCCTCTCTTACCCACCTGAAAACTCTCTCTCCTCCCTTGAACATCTAACCCTTCCCCCTTCCACGCCCAGCCCAACTGTCAACTTATAAGGTATTGATTACATCATTGGTCCATGGTCCTCTTTGCTGGAAACTTCTCCTTCCACCCACCACACGATTATCAACATCTCATCCCCATCTTCGTGCAGCGGTGCCAGGAGCCCCTCCCCACCTGGACTGGGCCACCGGCCCTTCCCTGAGCTGCTGCAACTCACAGCTTGGTGGAGGGGCGCTCTCCATGTGTGGACTGAGGAGCCGGGGGAGCAGCAGGAAAACTCCACCGAGGGCAGAGGGAAGGTCAGAGAGATCCCTGACAGTGGCCCCAGCCCTGGTCCTAGACCCTCCGTGAGGTCTTCATGGCCTCTGCTTCCCCCAAACACCTTCAAGGCAGGTGCTGCCTTTTACCCCATCAGGTCACGTGATTTCCGTGAATCAGCCATGCAATCCTCATGGTGACCCTATGAGGCTTAGAAACGCACACCTGCCTAAGGTGGGACTTGAAGCCCCGCGGTCTAAGCACAGAGCCTGAGCCCCTAACTGTCACGATCACCTGCTCGGGCTCCTTTCACTGCAGTCACAGAGTCCTTGAACATGATTTTGGGGGTTCACCCAAGTGGATGAGTGTGGTGGTGGACCATTCCTTCTCACTGCCAGATGATCTGTCTGACAGGGGTGGCTCTATCGCATGTACTAGTCTGGTGTCCTGTCAGTGGGCACTGGAGTTATTTTCAAGGTTTTTAAAAATCGCTGTTAAAGAAGATGTGCTATATACATACACACACACATAAACACAATGGAATATTATTCAGTCATAAAAAGAAGGAAATCTTGCCATTTGCAACAGCATGGATGGACCTTGAGATCATTATGCTAAGCGAAATAAGTCAAAGAAAGACAAATACTGTATTATCTCACTTACTTGTGGAATCTAAAACAAACAAACAAAAAAACAAGTTCATAGATACAGAAAAGAGATTGGTGGTTGCCAGAGGCCAGGGAGGGGGGGACAGGGTGCAAAACGGGTGAAGGGGGTCAAAAGTTGCAAACTTCCCGTTGTAAAATAAATAGTCCTGGGGATGTCATGTACAGCATGGTGACTACAGTTAACAATACTGTATTGCATAATTGAAAGTTGCGAAGAGAATAGATCTTAAAAGTTCTCATCACAAGAAAAATCAATTCTGTATGTCTGGTGACAGATGTTAACTAGACTTATTGTCGCGGTCATTTGGCAATATATACAACCAAATCGTTATGTTGCACACCTGAGATTAATGAAGTGTTATATGTCAATTATACTTCAATTTAAAAAATAAAACAAAAAATGTAAAAGAATTTTTAAAAAAGACATATATATGTAGTAAGGGTTTTTTAAATGCAGGAGAATAAAAGTCACAAAGTCCAGGGTGAGAGGGGAGAGGGAGAGGTGAGGAAGACCGGGAAGGAGATGGGTCTTTGGGCAGGAGCTCGCTAACATCCCTGCATTAACGTGCTTCCTGTTCTGTGGAAGCATCACTGCAGTTCTTTTGCCATGTCACGTGTTATACAATAAAAACACACGTTTAAAGAGTCCTAAGTCACACTTGCTCTGAGAAAACACCCCCACCCTCACAGAGAGGAATTAACCCCATCTCAGCCTCACTCCGTGCCCAGAGCCCTCACTTCCCAGAGACTGGGATGGGCAGTGGTTGGGGGCCGGGCTCTAGAGCCAAGTCCCAGCTCTGCCCTCAACTGGCTGGGTCTCCTTGGCCAGGGTTCTTCAGCCGCCTGTGCCTCAGTTTCCCCAACTGTAAACAAGGGCTGACAATGGGGCCTGCTCCTTGCTGTGAGGATTCAGAGCCAGCCCTCAGCCGTCCTGAGCTGGTGTCAGCCAGGAGAGGGAAAAAGGCCAGACGGCCAACTGCTGGTGATGGGTCTGCAGGGGGTTGTTAAGCTACTCCCTCTATGTTGACTGTTAGAAACATTTCATCGAAAGAAAGAGGTTAATGTCCGAGGGCACGGGAAGGGGCGACAGAGTCTGTCCCCCAAACCGCCTTGCGCCCCCTCCCCACATACACTCTGAGCACGGTGACTGTGGTGTCCCAATCCCCACAACACTCTCTCCTCTGACTAGGAGGGTTGGAGGGCTGGCAGTGCCATGCCAGGCACAGGTCAGGGGGGGCCACAGCCAAGCGCCTGAGCGAAGCACGGAGGTGAGGAGAGAGAAGAGCCAGGCACAGGCTGAGCTCCACCGCAGGGCCTGAGAGCCAGAGGGGTGCTGGCCGCCAGCGGCCGGGAGGGGCAAAGGCCCCCCTGCCCCGGCCTGGTCTTGGAGGCCCATGTGCTTCCTAGAACTAGCATAGAGAGTGAACCCGTCCTGCCCGAGACCTTAGGGATCCAGCAGAAGGGGCGTGGCAAAGACCCCTGGAAACCACGCCCCGTGTAAGCAGTAGTCCCCTCCCTGCCCTGCAGTCAGTGTCCCGCCTACAAGGCACCCCGTCTAGAGCCCCAGGACTAGAGCCAGGGAGCCTGCCGCAGCCCTCAGCGCACTCACATGGACGTGCTCTGGGAGCCCGTGCTGTTCCCCTGGCTGTCGGAGAGCGGGATCCTGTAGGGTCCGTAAACTGAGCTCTTGACGGCAAGAAGGAGCAGTACCAGGAAGGCCGGGACCCCTGAGGGGTGGGACAGAGGCTCAGTATCTGTCAGGAGACCCCAGAGATGGGCTGGTCATGGGTTCCTGGGGCTGCTAAAACAGGATTCCACTGGGCAAGCAGAGGGTGGGGGGAGGGGAGGGAAAGAGCTCGCTCTGAGTCCCCAGCCGCTGTCACGTGGTCCAGCCTCAGCGCAATTAGCCTGGTGGTCTTAGAGAAGGCTGATATGAATGAGGGCTGTAGGGTGGAACAGTAGCGGCAGTAGTAGTGGTCACACTGGGAGGTGATGGCTGGAAGGTAATGGGAGAGAGGGTTTGGGAACCGGTGAGGAAAGAGATAATGAAGACAGGGGCTAGGATGGTGATAGAGACGCCGATGATGGTGGTACCAGAGATGGTGGTGAACACAAGGCTGAGGATAGTGGAGGTGACGGTGGTGTTGGAAGTGGTGGTGATCTAGATGCTTTGGAGGTGGAAGTGGTGATAAGAATAGTCATGTAGGAAGCGGCGGTGGGTGCTGGCAGGGATGGTGACCAGTGGTCATGGCAGTGGAGGAGAAAGAGGACAGGAGGGGTCAGACGCCCAGTCTGGCTGGAAGCCTCAGGAAGCAAGCGAGAGGGAGACGGTGCTTACCCCAGCCCAGGGCACAGAGCTTGAGCACGTATCGGCGGATGTAGATGTTGTAGACACGCCCAAGTAGGAGGTAGAGGTTGAAGCCTTCAATGGCCATCCAGGTGAAGCAGCTGAGCAGCGCGTAGTGCAGGGTGGCAGCGAGTGCCACGCATGCTGACTCAGGCACGGGGGGCACGGCCGGCACTGGGCTCAGCAGGAAGGCGACATTGAGGAGTAGCACCGAGGCGTGCAGGTTCACGTGGATGCACGTAATGGAATCACTCGGCTTCCTGCGGGTGGGGGCGTGGCCCTCCGTGACCGGACGTCACCAGGCAGCGCCACCCCCTGGGCTCATAGACACGTAATGACCGGGACACAGGTCGAGAGAGGCAGGGACCCAACAACAGCCACACGCAAGGAGGCTGGTCTCCTGCTTCCCAGCCTCTGCACTCTGGAAAAGCCCACCTGACTCTGGGGGCCCAAGTAGGAAAGAAGGAGGGGTGCTGAGCAGCAGTGGGTGGGCGGGCCCAGCACGAGGGCAGGGGAATACCTGGCAAGGAGGTGCAGCAGGACAGTGAGCAGCGAGGCCACGATGGAGATGCTGCAGCCCACCAGGGAGATGTATGTGAGGGGCGCCAGCAGCTCTGCAGGGACTGGGGCCTGGGAGAGTTGCTGTGGGAGGGAAGGGGGGCCAGAAGCATGGAAATGCCCTCCACTGCCTAAATCAAAGACACCTGCCAAGACCTCAGCTTCAAGCCCCCCTACCCTACAATCCTAGCCGTGGTCCTGACTTGAAAACAGCCACAGCAGACACAGTGGCTTTTCTGCCTCCAAACTCCCATCTCCCCTTCCTCCCCTCCCTCACTCCCGCACGTGGGTGGACCCTCCACTTCTCCTACTATGTGTAGTCAGGTGCACCAGGCCTGGCCTATCAGAGCCTTCCCTCCTCCTGCCCACAGTGATTGGTTAAGGGATGGGCATCGGACACACTCTAGGCCTGTGGGACTCAATCCTATGGCTTTGGCTGGCAGAATTCGGTGAGAGAGCTCTCGTTCTACTGACCTGAACCTAGTAGGACATAAAACAGGAAATGCCAGCAGCCATATTATAAGCCCATGGGGAGATCCTGTCTGAGAACTAAGCTAACACAAAGCAAGAACGATTGAGAGACTGAGATAGAGTCCTATCTTGGTGACATTGAGCCCCTAGATCCAGACATGCCTGAAGCCTAACCCAGCCTTTTCGGGAACATGAACCCATAAGGTGTTTTGGTTTTTTTTTTTTCCTTAAGCCCATTTGAGTTGGATTTTCTGCCCCCTGCACCAGCTTTTGCCTTTCTCCTCTGTCCTGGATAGGGGGCCCTCTGCAGCTCTAGCCTCACCCAGGCTAGATGCACACATACCATGAGAACAGCAAAGTAGGTGAGGTGGTTGCAGCGGCAGAGCACCTGGGAAGGTGAGGGCTGCTCTGTGCGACAGCCCTCAGTGCTCCAGGCCCCCCAGTGGTGCTTGCTGGCTCCCTCCTTCCAGAAGACACAGGTCACCGTGTAGCCTTCCTAAGGGGAGATGCTGGAATTGGGTGCATCCAGGGGGTGGAGGGGAGGGCCATGGATCAGGGAGGGTCTGGAAACTGTGGGGGCCGAAGGTGACTCAGCTGCACCCTTGTCAACATTTTACCAGGCACGGGCTGGGCTTTGGCATCAGACAGGCCAGATTCCAGCCCCACCTCCCCAACGGACTCTGAGAGTGACCTGGGAAAGTCACAGAGGTTCTCTGAGCCTCAGTTTATTCATCTGCAAAATGCGATCATTTATACTCAAGTCACAAGGAGGGTGGAATAATCAAAGGCAATGAGAAATCTTGAGTGCCCAGCTCTGGCCAATACAGTAGGTGCTCTATAATCAATGTCCGCTCTCCCCTCCTCCCCATGGGGAACAATGACAGTCCAGACCCATCCCAGTGGGGGAGAGAGAGAGTCATCTACAGACAGCCCTGACGCCAAGCCCTGTGGGTGGAAAGGTGAGGGAAATGAAACAGGCACTCCATGGAAGACCGTGGAGGAAAAGGCAGAGGAGTCCTGAGAAGGGAAGGGACAACTGGGGCACTGAGGCCTTAGAGGACACATCAGATTTCAACAGAAGTGGAGCAAGGATGTAACAGGGGCAAAAGCCCAGAAGAGTGAAAGGAAAGGACAGTGGAGAAATTGGGAGTGCAGAGCGGTCCTGATGAGGCTGACAGAAGATATGGCCAGACTCTGGGGCTTTTCGGGAATGCCATCAGGGCTTGTGCCCACCCAGCAGCCCTTCTTCCTTCTTTCGGCATCAATATCTGTAGTTTCCTTGAGGACCCATCCCTCTCCCAATGACAGGTCAAATGAATCCAGCCCAGTCCCTGGGCCATGTGACCCAGGTCTGGCCAATCTACATGTTCCATCCCCCTGGGCACAGTGATGGGTCAGGGATGGATGACACATGACCCAGCTGGACCTTTAGAATCCGTTATGGGATCCTGGTTTGCACTGGCAAGAAAGAGCCTGCTGAGAAGAGGGGAAGGAGGTCCAGCACTTCAGCTGCCATCTTGCCACAGAGTGGAAAGCCAAGGCAGGAAACCATTGTTGAGAGATGGAGACTGAGCCATTATGGCATCATATCTGTGCCTGAAGCTAGAACAGCCCTGGACATTTCATGTACATGAGCCAATAAGCTGGCTTGAGTTGGTTTTCTATCATGTGCAATTCAAAGACTCCTGATGAATGCAGTGTGTCAAAGCCTCTCTCTCATTTCTTTGGCAGGAATTTTCAAAGTATGATAGATTTAAAGCAGCTTGTTTCTAAGATAGTTCCACAAGTCTGGGTTTGATCAAACCAGTGTTCGACAGGACAGCCACAAGGGGTAGGGGTGGGTGGATGTGGGGGTGGCCCCAACAATACCAGGCTTTGGTTGTGCCAGAAGCTGATGTTCACCGGCTCACGGAGGTTGCTCACTTGTCCATGGCTCAGCTGGGCCCCCAGAACATAGTTATTGAGCACAGATGAACTGATGTCTTTCTGGAAGGGCAACAGAAGAAGCACTGACTGGAGGGGACATGAGGAGACCCTGGATGAGGTCCAAGAGCCCCCATTCTCCAGCCCCTCCTCCCTGGATGAGAACAAGCAGCATGGCTTTCACTTGTACAGCTGCGCCAGCCTCACAGCCTTTGCGTATGCTGCCCCCTCCACCTGGAACCCTGTCTTCTCACTACCACCACCATCACCTCCCATTTGTTAAATGAATTCCAGCCTCATACCGTCCATGTCACCCTACCCTAACTCAGTTTCGAAGCCAAGGTTAAAAGGCACCTCCTCCAGAAGCCCTCCAGGACTGCTCATTGGGAACCATCCTGACCCCACCCTGACTCATCCATCCCTTTGAATCTCTATGGTAATAATCAACCTCAAGCTAAAATTAAGTCTCTAAGGTCCTGGTCTAACTGTTGAGATAGAGAGCTTTCTGAGGACAAAGATCTTGTGACCTACTTGTCTATCTCCCATCTAGGGAGAGGCACACAAACAGTAGATTTCTTAGGTCTCGTTTGCACATTATAATCATGCCTCCCTTCCATTTTGCTAAAACAGAGGCCCAGAGAGGGGCACTGATTGAAGTTGCACAGTAGGCTGGTCCCTGCCCAGAGGCCAGGAGGTGGCATGCACGCCTGCAGTGACCCCCCAAGAAGGAGCCCACATCCACCCTGCTTGGCCTACTAGCAGGCCCTGACCTGAAAAAAGCGGGCGTTGGAGAAGTAGACGCAGATGAGAGTCAGCTCCCTGGAGCGCACCCTGCAGGCATCATGAGTCAGCTCAGCTGGGAACTGCATGGCGAGTGGGACCTGGGCCTGTGGAAAGCCAGAGATAGGCTGCACCTGGTGTCCGAAGTCTCCAGACCCACCACAACACCTTCACTACTCCCCACTCCCCAGGAAGCCCTCCCAGCCTTGGCCCGAGCCTCTCCTACCTTGGAGCCTCCGCCCACAGAACCCTCTCCTGCCAGGCTGCACCTCCACCCAAACTTCCCCCGATCTCAGGCCTTCCCTTCAGGCTGTTCTGGTCTTGAATTTGGGTTATTTATTCCACTCAGCTGGGGCCCTGAAGATGGAGGGGATGGATCCCCCAGCACCCAGGTATTCAGCAGGAATCATACCAGGGCCCTCAAAGGTGTTCCGTTCCCCTGGCCTCTCCCACGACTGCCTCACCCCAGGAACCTGCAAAAGCAGGAAGAGGACACTGCCCCTGAGGGGCCACAAGCACCCCCTTTCCATCATTCACATGAAGAACGTCAGCCCCATTTTACAGAGGCGGCAACTCACAGCTATTAAGGCAGAGCCCTGATTGGTGGGAAGGTGGGCGATGGACCCTGGGGAAAGTCCAGACCTTAAACCCCTGGAGAATTTCTGGGGTAGAGGAACTGGCCACCCCCAATCCCTGGTCACCTCTGACCTGGGGGACCTGCTGCAGAGCAGCACTTCTCAGTGAGAGGCCAGTGAAGTTGCAGCCCAGCTTGAAGGCTAGTGTCTGGATGGTATGCGTCCGCAAAGTGAGGTTATGGCCCCCAAAGCTGGCATTGAGTAGCCTTGACTCTAGGCCATGGATGAGCCTGAAAGTGAGAGAGATGGCCAGAGCCCGGGGTAAGGATGGAGGTGAGTGGCACTCTCCACAGCCTCCCCCATCCCACACCCCTGTCACTCCCACCTCTAGACCCCTGCATACAGTGTTCCTGGCACACTCTCACCTCCCCACCCCACCCATCTCCTTCCATTAACTCTTGTTTGGGTTCCAGTTTGTTGACACCTCCTCCAGGAAGCCTTCCCTGGCAGCTCCCCACTGACTGAAGTGCTCCACAGCCCTATGATTCCCTGGTCAGTCATCAGCATTGGCCTCTCACCCTGAGCTACTAGGCTTTTGGGTCACAGACCCTGGAGAGCCCAGCCCAAGTCTTGGAGCCCCTTCCCAGAAAAATGCATGGAGACCCATGATTCTGCACCTGGTTTCATGGCATCCATGGTTAAGGGCCCCCAACCAGACAGTAAACTCAATGAGAACAGGGATGTGTCTATCCCACGTCTCCAGAGCTTGGTGCCGGGCACACATTAGCTACTCAATAAATGAGTGTTGAATAAATGAATTAACAGTCTACACTGGACCAACCCTGGGCCATGGATTCAAGGTGCAAGCTGGGGGTGGAGGCACAGCTGACTCTGGGAGGGAGAGGAGGGACACCCAACTCACTCAGCAAAAGAAGTGAGGCTCCGGCTCCTGGCTGCCGTCTCCATTCTCTTCATCCAGCGCAGGATTTCTTGGGATGCCTCTGTGAGGAGAGAGTCAGACATCCGCCTCAGTCTCTGTCTGCAGCTGCCCCGCCTCCCGCCCCATGGCCTCTGGGCCTTCCGCCCCAGCCTCCTGCTGCCCCAGGAGGCCTAAGTGCCCCTTTTCAATCTCCCTTGGTTTGAGGCCTCCCCGCTTCACATCACAGCCAGGGGTCCAGGCTAGGATGGCTCTTGCAGCTCAGCGGAGCCCTCTTACCCTCTGTTCTGCTCTGAGACATCAAGAGGCACAGGCAGAGGAAAAGGGCCCCGCAGCGATCCATGTCCTGTACCGAGTCTCCTCCAAGAACTGGCTCCCGCCCTGGAAAAGGTGCATGTCTTTGTCACCTCGGTGAAAGAGCCGCCTCTAACGCTAGGCATCTGGCATACCCCAAGAATAGGACGTGCAGCATCTTATTTGATCCTCACTACTCCTGCATCTCACAGATGAGGAAACCGTGGCTCAGCGAGCAAGGCGTCTTGCTTTGCGTGAGGCTGCCTGAAGCCATGTCTCTGTTACTCCAGAATCCTTGACCATTTGCAGCTCTGCCTGAGACACATCCTCCTCCCAAAACCTGGTATCTCTGGGGGCCTCCCCGGGGCTCTGATCTTACCCAGGGGAACATTGGGAGTTGCTTGTCATTAATCCTGTCCAGCCCTGTCGTTCACCCACCATGTGACTTCGGGCAAGAATCTGTCCCTCTCTGATTAAACTACCAGCAGCAGCAGCTGGGGGAATCCGAAAGTTGGAGCAGAGAAAAAGACGAGAACTAAGAGTTTCAGGAGAAGGCTGGTTTTGATGACAATCGTGGGAGGTCAGAGGCCACCAAGAATCACAGCAGCTGGATGACATCCGGAAAACCACTGCCTTTGTCCACAAAGAATTCCCCCAAAGCCCATTTTAAAGTATAATGGGATTTGAACATATTGTTAAGTATTGTATTCAACACTTGCTTTGCAACCTTCTCTTCATTTTCACTTATTTTTGTGATTGCCAGGATCTATGGCAGCTGTTAGTTATGAATTAAGATGTCAGGTTCAAATTTGTGAAAATAAATCCAATGTTTTGGTTTTAAAAAAAAAAAAAGAATCTGTCCCTCTCTGCCCTCATTTCCCTCGGTTTTAAAATTAACTAATAGGGACTTCCCTGGTGGCACAGTGGTTAAGAATCCGCCCGCCGATGCAGGGGACATGGGTTTGATCCCTGGTCCAGGAAGATCCCACATACCGCAGAGCAACTAGGCCTGTGCGCCACAGCTACTGAGCCTGTGCTCTAGAGCCCAGGAGCCACAACTACTGAGCCTGCATGTCACAACTATTGAGCCCAGGTGCCACAACTACTGAAGCTCGCGCAACTAGAGCCCGTGCTCCACAACGAGAAGCCACTGCAATGAGAAGCCCACGCACCGCAAGGAAGAGTAGCTCCCGCTCACCGCAACTAGAGAAAGCCCGTGTGCAGCAATGAAGACCCAATGCAGCCAAACATAAATAAATAAATTTATTTTTTTAACGTTAAAATGAACTAATAAACTTCTGCTTAAACATAGCAAATTTATGCCTACCCCCGAAACTCCACTAAAATGAGAGTGAATGAATAAAACAGACACAAAGCCACAAAAGACAGAACAATGGGAAAGAAGACAACAGCAGATGAGAGATATCAGTGAAACTTTGGAGGCCGCAAAGCAGGTGGCCACCTGCTTAAAAAAAACAAAAGTTAGCAGACCATAAGACGTTGAACCCAAGCGCTTGCAGTAAGGAGAGGTGAATACAGCGGGTGGGGGGATCGGGGAGGGGACACGGGGAAGACAGCTAGGTCAAGCCTCACCACTGTGGGAGCACTTGAGCGCTGGAAGCATCGGGAACCTCTGAAGGTGGGATGAAGGGTGAGGCTAAAAACGGGGGCCTGCTGGTTGTGAGTTTTTAAAATGACCAGCTGGGTCCCCAGATCTCCTCTGCCACCTGGAGCATCCAGGAACCTTCCTCACCACCCTCGCATCCTCAACCCTACCCTCCAACACAAAGTACATTCCCTGCAGACAGTGCACCAGAGAGAATCTGCAAGGTGCCATTCTGGTACAGGAAAATTAAGCCATATCCCCTCCCCACCTCATCCTCCAATCAGCTTCCAGAAGACTGCCAGCAGCCAGGCAATGATGCTCCGAGGCAGGAGAAAATTCTTCTCCGCAGAACTGACCATTCTAAGAAAAGTATCCTGTAGCTACTGACATTTTGGTGCTCCTTGATAAAACAGCCAGGACCAAGCTTATGGTGAAGCCTCGCCAGTCACCAAGCCCTACCAGGCACTTAAGTGGGTTTTTTTTTGTTTTTTTTTTAACGCACACACATAGTTTATTTATTTTCAATTAATTTAATTAATTTATTTATTTTTGGCTGCATTGGGTCTTCATTGGTGCGCACTGGCTTTCTCTTGTTGTGGCGAGCGGGGGCTTCTCTTTGCAGTGGCTTCTCTTGTTGCAGAACTTCATAGCAGCCTTATTCGCAATAGCCCCAAATTGGAAACAATTCCAATGTGCCTTCAATGGGTGAATGGTTACACAACCTCAGGTACATCTGTACCATGAACTACAACTCAGCAATTAGAAAAATATACTGTTTCTCACAACTTGGATGGGTCTCAAGGGAAAGCCAATCTCGAAATGTTGCATACAGTATGATTTGATTTATATGACATTCTTGAAATAACAAAATTATAGAGACGGAGAACAGATTAGTGGTTGCCAACAGTTAGGGATGGGGGTGTTTCTGTAAAGGAGCAGCACTAGGGAGCCTTGTGGCGATGGGACAGTTTTGTATCTTCATTGTGATGGTGGTGACAAGAATCTACATGTCATAAAATTGCACAGAACTAAGCACGCACACACACACACACACACACACACACACACACACATAAATCAGTGCATAAAAACTGATGAAATTGAATAAAGGCTGTGAATTGTACCAAAGTCAATTTCCTGGTTTTGATATTGTACCTTAGGTGTGAAAGATGTTACCATTGAAGAAGACTGGATGAAACGCACACAAAACCTTTTTTGCAACTTCCTGTGAATTTTTCATTTTTTCAAAATTAAAAGTTAAAAAAATACAGTACGATGGATTGCCATTTCACTATTAAGAATTACGATGTAAATAGCCACATAGAAGAGGAGCACAGCATACCATTGAGCGGAAAGAACAGGTTAAAAATAACACATATAATATAACACATATAAATAAATAAATAATAGAGAATAAAGACTTTGGAGTCATAGAGTGCTGGGTTCTTATTTATTTGGCTATTAGGTTATTTATTTGGCTGTGTTACCTTGGGCAATTCACTTACCCTCTCAGAGCCTCAGCGACTGAAGGAAAAGATTTGGAGGGACAAAGGAAACCACTGAATGAAACCATTTGGAATGTTTCAGGTGAGAAAACTGAGAACCCAAGAGTGTAGAAAAGACCCCCTCACAGTACGAAGGGGGAAACTGAGGCCCAGACAGTGATGTGGATTTGACCTCCAGGGTCTGGACCCTAAGACGGGGTCCCCAGGCCCTTGGCCATGCTTCTGCCAGCCATACACAGAGGGAAGAGGAGCTTAACCCCACCCTGCAGCTGGGGAAATTAAGGCCAAAGCAGAAGTGACATCCCCCCCACCAAGCACCCAAAGAGAAGCTGTGGTTTCCACCCCCTTTCCCAGGAGCAACCACCATCTTCACTTCTGCTTGCAACCTCCAACATCCCCCGCCTCATCTTTTCAGAGAGACCACCACTCACCATTACCTCACACCCTCAGCCATCTCCGTCTTTTTGCGATTTGCTATTTGGGGTCCTCTAGAAAACAGAAATCCCTTACCTGACTCTCAAGAAGGTTCCATTGACTGTGGCAAAACTGAATACCACACAAGGGTTTTCCCGGAGTTCTTCAGCAGGCCAGTGGGTAGCCGAAACGCAAACCGAGACTCCAAGTCAAGTGCTCTCTCCCACAATGCGCTGCAGCCTCCTAAAGATGGCCTGGTGGCTGGGTTGCTGCATGGATAAGGCGACAAGTGGAGAGCAGAACAGAGCCTTCAGAAGATGTAAATTTGATAACTAGTTCCAGTATTCAGCACTTGAGGTCTGACCTTAGGCAAGGAACTTGACCTTTCTGTGCTTCAGGTTTTCTCATCTGTAAAATGAGGCCAAGGTCATCTATTTCCCAGGAAGAGAGACTCAAACAACCATTTCCATGATCCACACTCCAGGGAATCTAAGGCTCTGACCCAAGGTTGCCAGCCAGGACTACACTCGGCGGGAGAGCTCGGAAGCCCTGCCTTCCTATCCAGAGCTGGCTGTGCCCACCCTCTCCCCAGCAGCACCAGTCTCCACTGAGCCACTGCATTTCTGGATAGGGCCCCGCCTGCCCCTCCCAACAGCTGCTCTTGCCAACCAAAGGCTGACGTCCCTACTTCTGGCCTCCCCCTGGCCTGGGTGAAAAGTGAACCTGTGGTCTCTGCAGGAAAGTCCTGACAGGTGCCATGATCAGCCCCATTTCACAGGCAGGGAAAAGGAGGCTCCACCAGCACCCAACAGGGGGTCTGTGACCCAGCCAGGTCCAGAGCCTTTGCCTGAGAACACACTGTCCCCAGGCTCCCTTCCAGGTCACTCAGAGGAACCGCATCTGCTCTGATTCGCCCAACATAAACTCTGTGCCAGGCCCTCACCCCTGTCACCTGAGGTGCAGGTTACTGGACTAGCCCCATTTTACAGATGAGGAAACTCAGGTGCAGAAAAGCAAAGTTCAATAACTTGCACCAGTCCACATGGGGTAGGGGGGTGGGGGGGATAAATATTTGAACCCAGCACCCAACCACTCCTTAATATAAATGCCTTTTTTCAAAAACATAGATCTGTACATTCCTGAGATTTGGGGTTGTCATCAGGGGCCCAGGAACTGGTGAAGGGAATGAAGGTGAGTCCCCACCTTGCGGCTCCACGGATGTCACCAGTCCAGCAACCACCCAGGCAGGGGCGTGCCCAGTGCCTGCTAGGGAACCCAAGGGTCAGGACAGAATCTGGAGGGAGTGGGGCATGGAAAGACCCAGACCGAGGGGCTGACCTGTGCAGCTGCTGTTGTCTCACCGCCGTCTCGCCGCCTTCTGCACGAAGAAGGGGAAGTTGGGGACCTCTGCGCTGCGGGCAGGCGACCTCCCTGCCCCTGCACTGCTCTCTGCTCTCTTCACCCAACAGCTGCACTGCAGGATCCCACTTCCCTTCTTCTGTCGCTGGAAGAAGGCTATTTGTTACTTCTGAGCTGATAGCCACTCCCAGCTCACCCCTTGATCTCACCCCCTCAGGGCCTGCAGCACTTCCTTCGGGCAGCTGCACATTTGCAGAGATGCTGGGCGTCCGTGGGGAGAGGGAGAAGGGCTGGCCAATGTGGCATCCAGCGGGGTCCAAGACCCACTCAGCTCTGTGCCCTTGGGCAAGAGACGTCACCTTTCTTGGCCTCAGTTTCCCCTTGTGTAGGAAAGGGAGAATGATCCCTGCCTGACCTAACGATCAATGAGATGGATGATGGCAAGGACCTCAGGCAAGGGCTGGGTCACGCTGCCTGGGTTCAAATCCCAGGCCCACCATTTCCTGGCTGGGTAACTTTGGGCACGTGACGGAAATTCTCTGAACCTCAGTTTCCCCTCTGTAAAATGGAGACAACGACAGTACCACTTCATGGGGTGGTGTGGGGCTTATCAAGGGTAATGCTGCAGAGTCAGCGGAAGTGCTCCGTGAAGCCCTCAGGTTTCACAGATGGGGTGCCTGAGGCCTTGGGAGGACAAGAGTTACCCAGTGCAGAGCCCTTTGGAGAAAGGGCTCACTGGGAGCAGAGCTCAGAAAACATGGCCAGAACTGTGAGGCTGGAAGGCCGGCCAGCTTCTCCTTGAGCCAGGGGTCTGGTCCAGCCTGTCCTACATCAGTCACCTCATCCACAGAACCCTAAGCAACAGGGGGAAGTGTCTGTGTGTGTTGGTGGGGAGACAGGGTGCTCTCTCTTGCCAGGGCCCCAGCCAGACTCCCTAGGAAAATTCTGACTCAAGAATGTGCTTTTCTACCCCCAGGGCTGTGATGGGGATGCAGCAACAGGGAGAAAGAAGCAGGTCCCAACATGGTCTCCCTCTTCTCTGCCCCAACACTGGAGGCCTTGCTGTATCTGCTCAAGCACAGCCCACAGGTAGCTCAGGGGGCCTCTGTGCCACCTGAGGAGGGGAGCTGCTCCTTGCAGGGCAGGGAGATTTAGGGGAGGCGCAGGCCCACCCCAGCTGCAGTGCAAAGACTTTGCAGGGACACCCGTGTGTCTGTGCCCTGACCACTCGGCCACACTCCTGCTGGGTGACTTGGACAAACTCTTGCCCTCCTCCACACTTTGGTTTTCTGTGGCCATGATGAAGCCCTTGACCTCTAGGCCCTTCCTTCCTTTCCAAGGTCTCCTGGCCACCTCTAGGGTTACAACACCAGCAGCTGCTCTCAGGGCCCAGGAGGAAGCCCTGCTCACCCCAAAAGCCCCTCTATTTTCCATCCTGGATCTGTGCTAGCCTTACTATGCACCGCCTCAATTGGGGGTGCCAGTTACATAACCCTGCCCTCCAGATCCTGGAACTCACTGCCAAGACACTCCCCAGCTCAAAAGCCAGCAGTGGCTCCCATTGTCCTCACGGTCTAGCCCCATCCAACTTCTACTTCCAGCCAGTTCGGGATGTGCTTGCCATGTTCATCCCCATCTCCCTGCTCTGTTCCTGCTCTGACACACACATACCTGTGGCACGCTAGCTCCTCTCCATCCCTTAGGGCCCAGTCCTGCCTACTCTGGGAAGCCTTTTCTGACTCCAATTCCCCTATAAAACATTCCAGATGCTTCCGCTTTAGGAGGTGTGTCAGGTCCTTGTTCAGTCCCCCTGGCAGGGAGGAAGGCAAGCCACTTCCCACTCCCCAGCCTGGGAGAGCCACACCCCAGCCCTAGTGAAGTGTCTCTCCACATGGGGGCTGCTCCCCCGGTGATCTGTGGGAGGGCAGTAAGTGGCACCCCGGACAGGCCTTTAGATAAACTACTGAGTCACACCATGAAAAAGTCATTTACTTTTCAGTCTTTCTCGATCCCGGTGGCAACCAGAAGCGCCCATTTAGAACTAAATTGTCTCTAACCTCTTTCTAACACTGCCTTCTGTCCTTTTGATTTTCATTCTTCAAACTTCTATTGGACATAGAAAACAAGACACCTGATTTTTAGTGATTTTTTATGGTGGCAAAATATGCAAGAAATTTACCATTTTAGCCATTTTTAAGTATACGGTTCAGTGGCATTAAGTACATTCATATTGCAACCATGGCCACCTTTCATCTTCAGAGCTTTTCCACCTCCAGAAACTGAAACGCTGCACCCATTAAACGCTAACTCCCCATTCCCCACTCCCTACAGCCCCTAGTAACCACCACTCTATTTTCTGTCTCTGTTTGGCTCTAGGAACCTCATTTAAACGGAATCATACAATATTTGTCCTTTTGTGACTGGCTTGTTTCACTTAACATGATGTCCTTATGGTCAATCCATGCTGTAGCATATGTCAGAATTTCCTTTCTTCTTAAGGCTGAATAATATTCCTTTGAATGTATAGAGCACATTTTGTTTATCCATTC
This sequence comes from Leucopleurus acutus, assembly GCF_964270905.1. NCBI lineage: Eukaryota > Metazoa > Chordata > Mammalia > Artiodactyla > Delphinidae > Leucopleurus > Leucopleurus acutus. The sequence continues at coordinate 27,461,156 of NC_139162.1, forward strand.
ATCCACCAACAGACACTTGGGTTGCTTCTACCTTCTGGGTATTATGAATAATGCTCCTATGAACATGGGTGTACAAATTGTATCCCTTTTTAACAGAGAGAAAGTTTCTAGCTAGACTGATGATGTTTATTTACATGACGTTTATTTTTATGACTTTCTTCTAGTTACAGCACCTGATAACAGATTTCCTATTTAGCCTAAAATACACGTCTGTCCTGAAAAAAGTGAAATGATTTAAAGAAAAACACTAAGTAAATAATAGCACAAGTGCTATATGTTGATGGCAAAAAGTGGCGGCAGAGACACAGGCCAGAGAACTGCGGAAGTGTGGGAAATACTAACACAAGCCTCAATCAAAACCCTCCTGTGCTAAATTGGGGAAAGAAACCCCTCAGGGGCCACTGGGAGGCTGACACCAGATTAGCGCTGCATCCAGAAGACTGCCAGGAGGCGTGGTTTTAGCAAAAGGAATGAGAATGGGAAAACTGCAAGTCAGATCTGGGCTCTGAGACCTCCCAGCCGTGTGACCTGAGTCTGTCACTGGGCTTCTGATCTGAGGATCACATTTCTCACTGTGAGATGGTGGTAACAACACCCAGCTCATAGGAGGGCTATAAGACTGGGTTAATTCATGTGAACTCCCAAGCCTATGGTCAACACACAGCTAGGGTCTATGAGCGGGCAGTTCTCCTCACCTCACCCCCTGCAAGAGACACCCCAGGACAGTATATTTGTTTCTTTTCTTGAGAGAGAGCCCTATTGTGATGATGTTATAATTGGAGCTTAGGTTCATCATCAACTCAGCCTCTTCCACCTTCACTATCTGTATCCCCACCTCCAGAAAACTCTGGTAAAGAACTCTAGACTCTTGGTCATGGCTGTCCTTACTGGCTGTGAAACTTTGGGTAAGGCTGAGCCAAGAGCCTCAATGAGCATTTCCCCAAGTTTAAAATGGGGATGTTCCAGTCCTCTGAGTACTCAATATCTGAATCTCTCAGGTCCAAAGTACACACAGTAAGCAAAGGCCAGCCACTGCAACATTTACAGGTTAGTTCCCTCTCAACCACAACATATCCCCACCCAGATCAGTCCCTAGCTGACTGTCAGATGCTATTAACATTTAACCACGCAAATACAAAGCAAATGGTTATGAGTGAAACTGCAAATCTTGCAAAAAGCGTGAGATTTCATGAAGTTGATGGAAGTGATGCCGTGGAAATGGAGCAGCAGCTGACCACAGAGGAAGAGAACTTCTGTAAGAGAAATGACCAAGAACTTCCAGAGAGAACTGTTTGACTATCAAAGGATTCATAGTGAGCCTTGGGAGTGAAACCCCAAATACTTCTGCAAAAACTGAGCCTCTTGCTGCAAAGAGCCAATACTTTGTTCATTCTAATGCATGCATGATTGCAACCATAATCTAAATACAGGCATACCTTGGAGATATTTCAGGTTCGGTTCCAAGTCACCACAGTAAATCAAATATTGCAGTAAGTCGAGTCACACGAATTTTTTGGTTTCCCAGTGCCTGTAAAAGTTATGTTTACACTATACTGTAGTCTAGTAAGTGTTCAATAGCATTATGTCTAAAAAAACCTTTTTAACTTAAAAATCTTTATTGCTAAAAAATGCTAACCATCATCTGAGCTTTCAGCAAGTCATAACCTTTTTGCTGGTGGAAGGTCTGAAATATTTTGAGGGTTATCAAACGGTGACACAGAGACTCGAATTAAGCACATGCCGTTGGTGCCAACAGACTCGCTCTAGACAGGGTTGCCACAAACCTTCAATTTGTTAAAACAAAACATCTTGTGAAGGGCAATAAAAAGAGATGTGTCTCTACTGTTAATTACCGGTTCAAACTAATTTATCTTCTTCATTTTTAGTTTCTTTTCCCATGTAAAGTCCCAATACAGCAATATACCTCTCTGAACTTCTGGTCCTCTTTTTAGACGGATTCACCTCAGTGGCCTTCCAGCGGACAGAATGTGGTAAGAACAGGGCCGCCAGGCGCCCGCCTCCCCATCTCGCCAAAACCGAAAACACTCACTCGCAAGGGAGGAAGTCCCAAAGTGACAGGGCGCACGCAAGGGCCCCAGAAGGTAATTGCCCGGGACCGCCCCGTCAGCTGCGGCCCTACCCTTCGCAGGAAGTACCCTGGCACATCAGAGAAAACCTCCGCCCGGCGGGCCAAGTGCCCCATCACACTTCTCAACACGCACGAGGTTACTCTGGCCAACCCTTCTGCTGTACAAAGGGAAAACTGAGGCCCGATGAGGGGCAGGGACTTGCTGCTCCACGTCCACTCGGTGGCAGAGCTGGCACTGGGAAGAATGCAGGTAACAAAAGTGAACACTTGGTAAACACGCTCCACGTGCTGAGCCCGGGACAGCCGGTGCCCAATTCAGCTGCTGGGCGCCTAGTATGTCACTGGCGCAAGGAGAAACCTGAGGCGGGAAAGCCGAGCCCCGCGGGCGCCCCCAGACCATGCCTTCCTTCCCCCCTACTCTCGGCCCCCATGCTGGGGTGGGGCCTATGTCGGGGTCCGGCACGCTCTGTGCTGATCCCGCCGGCTCGGCCCGCGCCCCTCGTCCCAAAGTTAGGTTTGGGTCCCCCACCCCACCAACTAGGACGGCCAGGGTCAGAGCCAGTCCGCAACCCGCCGGGGCCCCACCGCCCCCGCCCCGCCGACTCCTCTCCCTCCCCTCCCCCCGGGAGGGAGGAGGAGACTCCGCGGCCCTCCCTCGGCCCTCCCGGCGGCGGCCGCAGCAAGCCCCGTGCCCGCTCCGCCCATCCGCGGCGGGTCGGACGTCCGGAGCCCGCGGGTCCCCGGCCGAGGTGAGCGGGGCCGCCAATGCAGGAGACCGAAAGCCACGGCGTCCCGGGAACTCCCTCCAGGCCGCGAACTTTCCGCGGGAGGGAAGGGGTTAAGTTGGGGGCGTGTTGGAGTAGAGGAGAGAAGCTGGGGCTCTCGCATCCGCAGCAACCCCCAGACTCGGAGCAGAACTTCCTAGCCCCCTCCCCGGGTTCCCCCACCTCCTGGGGCCCGGGCCTCGGGAGTGAAAGGGCTGCGGGAGTTGGGGGTAAGGCAGGGCCGCCCTCGGAATGCACTGGGCCGGGGCCGGACGGGAGGGGGGCGCCAGCGGGCGGGGGCGGAATTTGGAACTCTCCCGGGGGACCCAACGTGGTCACCATGGCGAGTGCGGGATGGACGGGCGGCGCGGGCCAATCGGAGCGCGGCGCCACTGCCCCAGGCCTGCGGCGGCTGCCAATAAGGGACCGCGTGGTGGGGTGGGCGGGACCGCGTCTCGAGGGGCCGGGAGACCCTCCTCCCTTAGCCCGCCGCTCGGGTGAGCTGGGAGGCTGGGGAGGGGGTAAGGAAGAGAAGTCTAAGGCGGCTCGCGGTCGTGGGAGGGCCGAAGGGGAATTTCTGGAAGGTGTTGGGGCAGGTGGAACGACGGCTCAGTGCTAGGAGAAGGGAGTGGGCCTCGTTGACCCACCGTTCTGATTGTACGAACGACTGGTGTCCGGCAAGCCCGTTCCCCATCCGGGGCTTCAGTTTTTCTATCTTAAGTGTCGGTTATGTAGGGCTGTTGTGGAGCTTGGATTAGTTCGTATTGGCGCAGATTTTTCCCACTTGTTGGACAAAGCTTTTAGGTATCTTGTTAGTGCCTCTCCCCATCCTACAAGTAAGGAAACAGCCTCAGAGAGGGCACGGACTTGCAGATAGCACACAGCATAACAGAGGCAGAGATGAGACTCGTGGGAAGTCTGCTGTACAAGAGTGAATAGTTCAAGGAGTTGCTCAGAGGCCCGGGGCAGGGGTCCGCCCCCGTGAAAGGCTTCCATCCTCTGCCAGCTATGTTTGGCCACTTTGGCCTGATGACTGAGGACCCCACTGTGTAGGTGGTCCCAGGGGCATCTTGCCCCTCAGGTGATCACGACCCAAGAGGGGAGGCATCCCGTCCCAGCATTCTAGCACCCCACCCCCAGCCCTACTTTGCTGCTGGTCCTCTATGTGGATGTGGACCAGTAGCTGTACCTCTGGGTCTCAGTTGGCCCATTTATAAAGAAGGGAGTTCTGATCGGTGATTTAGGATATCTGTGGCTCCTCGATATGAGATGGGGGTACCTGGGAACAGGCCAGGGGTGGCCACCCCCTCGGGCTCCGGTTCAACCTGCAGGCTCCCTCCCTCCTTCTCAGTCCTCTCCTGGAGGTCCAGTGACTGGAGCGTGGGCAGCAGGTCAGAGGGACAGGCGCCCACAGTTTGTGGGCTGACCAGCCTTGGGCCCTGCACTTATCCAATCAGGCCGTCCTTTGTGGTTTCCTGCCGGGCTCTGCTCCCTGCCCACAGCCAGGCCTGTGGCCACACGCCAGCCCTAGAGCCCCACCTGAAAGGTTCTGGGAAAACATAGAGGGTTTCTGAGCTAGAGGGAAGAGTAGGGCCACCAGGCGCACCGGCCCCAATACCCTAAACTGAGCCCCATCTAGGCCTCGGCATTGCTTACTCTTCTCACTAGATATGAGTCATCTAAACATGCTAAGGACGAAACACAAAGTTGTCCCCCTGTGAGTCAGGCTTCCTCAGATAAGATGCCTGATCCTTGACCTGGCCATGAGATGACCTCTCACTGTGACCTTGGCCTCAGACAGACTCTGACACCTACCTGGCTCAGAGCCTAGCCACAAAGTGACTCCTGATCCTTAGGATGGCTCAACCCTCCCAGGTTATAGGCAACCCTTAACTGTTCATTTTCCATCCATCAACCTGGGAAGCATTTATGCAGCATCTGGGCCCTGTGCTGACAGCCAGCGAGACCAAGATGCCCTTGTGGACTTCACAGTGTGGCAATTGCTGAAGAACAGGGAGGTGCCAGTGCTTTGGGAGCACTAACATACTCTGTGTACAAGGTCAGGGAAGGCTACCCAGAGGAGACGTATCCCAAACTAGGTCTTAAAGGATGCATAGGAGTTTGCTGCTGGAGAAAGAAAGGAGAAACAAACGTTCCAAACAGGTCCATGAGCAGCAGGAACCACTGGTCACTTTGTGTAGACAGGGCTGGTGAGGGCCTAGCCTGAGGCAAATATCAGATCAAAACATTATGGTTTCTGTCCTATGAGTGGCCAGCCGCTGCCTGGAGCAGTGAGGATGGCTGCAGGGATGGGGTTCAGGGGCTCTGAGTCCCACGTGGCCCCGCTGCCCAGCTCAGGGGATGTGAAGTCATGGTTCAGCCTTCTGCTCTCCACCCCACCAGTCAACTTGGAGTAAATCTTGTATGCAGGGCCTGTCCTAGTGGCTCTGGGTGGCGCAAATGTCCTACCTGGGTTGGGGGAAGCCTGGACTGCAAGAAGAGAGAGGGCAGCTGGCCAGGTCTGGCTGCGGAAGGTTATGGGGCTCTGCTCCCGGGCAGAGAGTGAGGCTGGGGAGGCCAAGGTGTTTCCTGGAGGTGGTAGAACTGAGCTTGAAGTGTGGGTGGGATTTTAGAGGCTGAGGGGGGCATCCCAAGTGGGGGAACAGCCTGGGCAGAAACCCTGAGGATTCAAGCAGGAATAGACCCGTCTGGCTGGTGGGAGGCAAGAGAGGGGAGGGTGGGTGGGAAAGGCTCTCTGGGCCTGTGGAGGCTGGTCCCTCCTCCACCTAATCCTTGGGAGGTGGTGACACCCTGCAGAAATCAGGAGGCCACCCCACACATATCTGCACAACCCTGGGGAAGAAGGAGCTGAGCCTGGTGGGGTAGGGCAGCTGGAGCCTGTCTCTACAACTGCAAGCTGAATCTCTGTGTGGCATCAGCTCTCGGTGAGTGTGTACGTTACCAGGGCTTGGGGGTGTGTGTGTATGTGTCCGTCCATGTCGCCAAGGCTGTGTTATGTGAGTGGGGTGGGGTAGGGGTGAGGGGAGACGTTTCTGGGCAGAGTCTAGCTGCCCTTGAGTGTGTGTGCAGGGCTCCTGGTGTGCTGGGGAGTAGGCTTCTCCAGAAAACCGACCTTGGGCTCCCACCCCCGTGCCTTTACATGTGCGCGCACACACACCCTTCAGGGGACCCTGGGCCTGCAGGAGGGAAGGTGGGAGGGCTGTTCAGAGCCCCTCTGTCCCCACTGCTCCCCGCCACCAGCCCCCGGGAGGGGCCGGGCCAGGCTCCTGGGGAGGGGAACAGGAGCTGAGTCTGGAGCCCACCCCTGCCTTTAGTGTGGGCGCCTGGAAGCCATTAGAGGCCGGGGTGGCGCCTGCCCTGCCCCTGCGCGACAGGCTTGGGATTCCTGGAAGGACTGGGCCACCCCCTCCCTGCCAAGCCCCGTGCCAGGCCTGGCAGCTCCCAGAGTGTCAGAGAGAATGTGGCAGTGCGCCCCCGCCCCCCTCTCAGTTTAGGGGCTGCAGGACGGGCCCAGCAGACAGGAGCCCGGCCTTAAGCACCCCCTCCTCACCACCCCCCGTCCCCCATTCCCAGCACAGCTCTGGTGGGGCTGCCTGGGCTGCCTGCCGGGCTGGCACTCGGGTTTCCTGCCTCCTTCCCCTACCCCGTAGGCTCTCACATTGTTTTTCTTTTCCAAGAGCTTCTCCATGTGGAGCTGGGCCAGGAAAATGGGGCGAGGAGGAGTGTGCGTGTCCGTGTGTGTGTTCGTGTGTATGTGCTTGTCTTAGGGGTGAATATGTATCTTTGCATGTCCCTGTGTATCCATCTTTGTGGGCATGTATATGTCTTCAGGTGTGTCTGTAACTCTGTATCTACAAGGGAGCGTCTCTCTGTGCATACATACAGTTGTGTGTGCATACGGGGCCATTTCTGAGTGTGCGTGTGTCTGCCCGTGTCTCTGTATCTATATTTACATGTATGGGATTGCTTGTGTGTGCAGTTGTGTGTCTGGGTGTGCACATGTCTGTGAATGCACGTGGAATCTAGGCCAGCCACCTCATTGCACAGTTGGAGAGAGTGAGTCGCAGTGGGCACTCAGCCTTCCAGGGATCCCGTGGGGAGTCAGGGGTGTACAGGGACCTAGAACCTAGGTCTGTATGGCTGTGTCTGTGTACATAACTTTGTGCAGTTGTTACTGGGGTTGATACATGCATGTTTGTGTGTCTGGAACTATGGGTGGTGACAAGGCATCACCAGTTACTCATATGTCCCAAACTTGGATGATTAAAATGCAAATTCCCAGCCCCACACCTACTGAACATGACTCTCTGGGGGGTGAGGCCCAAGAACTGCATTTTAAGCAAGTGTCCAGGTGAATCTGAAAGACTCCTTGATCTAGAAGTGCTGGTCTCCCTCACCTCTCACCCCAGTTCTACAGGTGGAGAAACTGAGGCCCAGTACATGGGGCAGTGGTTTACATGAGGTTGGTGACAGAGCTGGGCCCAGAACTGGTGCCTGGTGAAGGCAGACAGTAAACAAACAGCAAATGCACTAGAGAAATGTAGTAGGATCACTGATCAATGCTGAGGAACTATGACACTGATGGTCATGAATTGAAACTGACACTGGTCCACACAGTGGTGTAAAACCTGCGATGCCTGGTTATACGGGTGAGGGCAGGAGCAGGCAGAACGGTGGAGGCGACCAGGGTTGGCGTTGCCTGAGAGACAAGAACAGGTGAGACAGCTGGGGCACTCAGGGCATTTGTGAGGACGAGGTTGCGACCGTGGCACGTAGCAAGGAGAGAAGGGACAGGGTGGGCAGTGGGGACAGTGAACAGGCGGGGCGATCGGTAGGCTGTAGCTCCTTTGGAGATTGAAGAATTCTTGGTGTTCGATCCCTAGAGGGAGTGAGCTTGGAACTGACTCTTGAGAGAGGTCACAGCTATTGGTAATGACAAAGGTTGTGGCCACTGGCATGATCAGGTTTGTGTTTTAATTTTTTTAATATAAATTTATTTATTTATTTTTGGCTGCGTTGGGTCTTCGTTGCTGCACAGGCTTCTCATTGCAGACTGCTTCTCATGGCAGTCTCTTGTCGCGGAGCACGGGCTCTAGGCGCGCAGGCTTCAGTAGTTGCGGCACGTGGGCTCAGTAGTTGTGGCTCACGGGCTCTAGAGCAGAGGCTCAGTAGTTGTGGCGCATGGGCTTAGTTGCTCCGCGGCATGTGGGATCTTCCCGGACCAGGGCTCGAACCCATGTCCCCTGCATTGGCAGCGGATTCTTAACCAGTGCGCCACCAGAGAAGTCCCAGGTTTGTGTTTTTAAAAACTCACTCTGGCTGCTGCCCTTGAGAATGGATTTGAAGGAGGCAAAAGGGGGCAGGGGGATGGGGCAGGGAGGGCGGTGGCTGCAGTCTCCCAGGTGGGAGATGATGGTGGTGGCCTTGACAGGTTAGTGGCTGAGGAGGAAGAAGGTGGATAGATCCACGTGATGTGTGGCAGACAGACTGACATGACTTGGAGGTGGGGAGAAAGCAGATTCCAGGATGTTCCCACAGCGTGAAGGAGTAAGGAAATGCTCTTCTCCCAGAGGGGACATCCAGAAGGAGGATCCAGTAGTGGGGAGAGTGGAGACGGTGAATCCCATCCGACCAAGCTGAGTCTGAGTTGTCTGAGGGACATGCTGGTGGTTTGGGCGATTCTGGAGGGCAGCCTGGGGTGGAGAGAGAGATTCAGGGTTATTGAGGACATGGCGAGATGGCTCAGGCAGGGGCAGCCAGAGAGGAGAAGGGGGCAAGGACTGGATGACACCAGCACTCCAGGGAAGGTGATGGGGAACAGCTGGAGAAGAGGAGGAAAACCCAGAGAACACCCTGGGAGAGAGCGATGCAAGAAGGGAGGGATGGAAGGTGCCCAGAGCTAGAGAGGGCACACCTGGGAGGGCTAGGATGTGCCCAGTGGGTAGGGCAGGGGAGCCGGAAGCCAGCCTGGCAAGGCCTGATGAGAGAGAGAGAGGGAGGTGGACAGGGTGGAGACAGCAAGTGTGGACCCCTCGGGATGGGCCTTGAAAGGGAGGAGACAGAGAAGTGAGGTGAGAGTGTCAGGAGAGACTTTAGCGGGTGGGGAAGGCCCCCTGGAGAGGCATCATTGGCAGGGGTGGGAGAAGCTGGATGTGGGAGGACTTTGACCCAAGGAGGGAGAGCCCCGCTGTCCTCTTAGGGGCAGAGAGGAGGGGGCCGTGGGGCTTGGGGCAGGACAGGGAGGGAGTGCCAGCCTGACAGCTTCTCTTTTCACTGCAAACTCTGACATTAGATCACCTGCCAAGAGTGACGGGCTTAGAGGCCAGAGGAGGGTGAAGAGGTGACACAGAGCGTTGGCCAGACAGTGTTGGGACACTGTTCCGGATTGCTGAGAGCCCCACCAGCAGTGCCCTGGTGGGTCCCTGAAAAAAGGAAGAGATGGCAATCAGGGCAGGGCCTTAGGGGCCGGGGTGAGGATCTGTGGGACAGGCCCAGCTGAATGGGGAAGGAAGTACGAGATGCCCCGAGGGGCTGCTCCTGGGGGTCAGCACAGAGCCACATGGAGGGAGGGTGTGGCAGGTTGGGGAAAGAGAGGGGCATGTGTCTCACTTATTTTAAAGGGGACGTGGCCCGTGAACAGCAGAGCTCAGCGGCAGGCATGGGGGGCACCTCACCACACCGCACCGCCACCATCTAGACACCGGCTTATTTCTGTCGTACCACCAGTGCGTGCAGGTGTTCACCACACCTGCCCCAGTGTTTGCATTTGGACTTCTGGGTGCTGTATCTGGATTAACTCCAGGGCTTAACTTTGCTGAGCCTCCCTTTCCTCTTCAGTAAATGTCTATAATTTCCCCCAAGTCTGTGGAGAGGATAGTTCACGTAGCCATGGTGCCTGGGCCTCCATAAATGTCACTGTCATTGTCATCAGTGCTGGGACAAAGACCAGGAGGCAGCCCCTGCCCTCAGCAAACTCACAGCCTGGGGTCAGGATGGGGAGCACACAGGGACACAGATAAGTGATACAGTGAGATTGGCTAGTGGAGACATGGGCTGGGGCTGACCACCTGGCCTGAGGGGGTCCGGGAAAACTTCTTGAAGAAGGTGATATCTCAGATAAGTTTTAAGGATGAGAAGCGTTAGCCCAGTGCAGGAAGAGGCTGGGAGGGGACTCCTGGCGGCAGGGCCAGCATGGAAGCATGCAGCATTCCCGGTGGAGAGAGAATAGTATAAGCCATTCGCTGTGTGAGATGGGACCTGAAGGTCAGGGACAGCAGATCAAGGTTTCAGATCAGCTGCAGCTGCTGCAGGGTGAAGGGACTCAAGGGGGGAGTCTGAAGGCCAGTGAGGAAGCGGTTGCAGGCCCTTGCTCACCATTCCAGCCTCACTGGGGCTTCTGGAGGTGACCACTTTCACTCCTCCCACCTTTGCCCATGCTGTTCCCTCTGCCGGTTACTCCCTTCCCATGGCTGAGCTTAAGGATATGGACGGATGGTAGCCACCTCCTAATAATGGTTGTGTTCTCCCACAGGTTGGAGGAGGCATCCCCCGCCCCGTGGCCGGGAGAGCAGCGGGTAGCAGTGGCCATCATGCACAGTGGTATCGCGTCCGCCGCGCGCGCCCCGCGCCGCCTCTGAGTCTGGGAGTTCCAGCCCAGGGCCCGAGAGCCTGCCCGCCCCCGCGGCCACACCATGAGCCACGGGCCGAGCCCCCGGCTGGCCGAGTCCCCGCAGCTGTCCAAAGGCAGCCTCCTGACCATCTTGGGCAGCCCGTCGCCCGAGCGCATGGGGCCGGCCGACTCGCTGCCGCCCACGCCGCCGAGCGGCACGCCCTCGCCCGGTCCGCCTCCTGCTCTGCCGCTGCCGCCGGCGCCCGCGCTGCTGGCCGACGGGGACTGGGAGAGCCGTGAGGAGCTGCGGCTGCGGGAGTTGGAGGAGGCGCGCGCGCGGGCGGCGCAGATGGAGAAGACCATGCGCTGGTGGTCGGACTGCACGGCCAACTGGCGCGAGAAATGGAGCAAGGTGCGCGCCGAGCGCAACCGCGCGCGCGAGGAGGTGCGCCAGCTGCGCCAGCGTCTCGACGCGCTCACCAAGGAGCTGGCGGGCGCGCGGCGCGAGCGCCAGGAGGCGCAGGGCGAGTGCGAGGCGCGGGGCCGCGAACTGGCGCGGCTGCGGGGCGCCCGGGGGGTCATGGACAGGACGCCTGACGGTCCCGAGACCGAGCCAGAGAGGGAGCAGGAGCCAGTGCGCGACGTCGGGTCGGAGAGACCCCCGGGCAGCCAGGTGCGCGGCGGGGGGGCGGGGCTGCTGGGCGGGGCCTTCGCGCTGGATTTTAGAAGTGGGAGGGGCTGATTGACTCGGGCAGAAGAGGTGGCCGCCTGGCTTAGAAAGAGGGGTAGTAAGGGCCGGGCCCGCAGGGAGGTTTCACTTCTTCAGGGGGTCAGGCTCTACACTGCAGGGCCCCAGGTTACCTCCCTTCCAGAGACCGCCCGCAGGGCAGAGAGTCCCCGGTTCTGGTGGTCCCTCCACTCCCACACCTGAGTAGTCAACAGAACCAAGAAATCATCCTCTTTGAGCAGGAGCAGGTTCTAAGCACTTACCTGGAAGACATCCATTAGTAGCAGAGCTGAATCCATTCATTCGTTCGATTTGAATTTAGGGGAAGGGGGAGACATAAGAGGTGTCAATCAAAGCTGAGGGGTGGGGGGTTATCCGGGCAGTGGGAGCACAGAGGAGGTCCCAGATCCAGGCTTTGAGGAGGGGGCTGCACAGAAGCTTTTCTGGAAGCAGTCCATTTAAGCTGAGACTAGGAGGATGCGGAGGAATTGGCTGTGAAAAGTGCAGGAATGCATTCCAGGTGGTGGAAATTCTGTGCAAAAACCTAGAGGCCGAGAGTGCCTGGTGAGTTTGGGAAATGGCATCCACGGTTCGATGGGCACCTCCACAGGGCGCTAGGCTGTGCACGTGCGTTGTCTGCTTAATTCTCAGAGCAACCCCAGGAAGTATTTCCTTTACCAACGAGAACACGGAGGCGTTGAGAAGTTAAGTACCAATGGCTCCCAGCTGGTGACTAGAGTCACTGGGAGTTGCCCTCAGGTGAACTCCAGAGCCCATGGTGATAGTCATCAGTACATCTGGAATATTAATGGTGTGTGTGGAGGGCAGCCTCCCCTGAACCAGCAGGCCTGTCACCAGAAGGCCATCTAGGGATAGAGTCCAGCATCAGGTTGCTCCCAGCTCTGTCCCCAGGCCGGCCAGCTCCTCTAAGATTCTTGGTTGCCCCCTCTCCTCTCCTGCCTGTGGGCTAGAGTGGGCACTGCTGCCTCCTGGTGGCTGAAGCCCCTCTTCCCCAGGCCTGCATGGTGTTTGCAGTTGGGATTCATTGCTTTTCTTCGGGGCAGGGAATGAGAGCCCCTGTATACCAGCCAGCCTCACGGCACTATTCCTGTTCTCTCCTTCTTCTGGTTATGAGTCACAGTCGACGGGGTGGCAGGTACCAGCGGTGGGAGCTCTGGAGTTGCAGTCTGAGTTTGCTCTCCAGCCCAGCCCTGTCCTCTGTGACCCACAGCAAGTCCCTTCTTCTCTCCTTGTTTCCTCATTTGTGAATTGGAGCTTTGGACCAGGTGGCACCAGAGGCCCCCACCCAGACAGTCTGAGATACAAGAGGAGTAGAATCTCACTCCTCAGGGGGGCCTCAGGGCCACTGTCCCAGTCTAGATAGGGAAACCAAGGGCCAGTCAGGGAAGGGGCTGGCCCAGACTCATCTGGAAAGGCTGTGGGAAAAGCCAGGCTGTAACAGAGGCCATGGGCGTCTTGGGTCTGTAGTCAGAGGCAGGCCAGGGGGCAGACAAGGGCAGAGGGGAAGGGGAGCCTGGCAGGGAGGAAGAGGCCTCAGAGTTGAGTTAATAATCACTCGCTGCTTCCTATCTGGGAGCTGGTTCCGCTCGCAGAGGCCACCCACCTTCCTATGCATCTTTTGCCACTTTACTTATCATGTTGCAGGTGTTTGCACCTGAAAAACGGGATCTTCGAGTGGGAATTCCTTTTGAGGGAGTCTAGTCTTTATTCGTTGTAGGAATCCCTGCTTCTACATACCTTCACACCAGTGTCCCACCAAATGTTTGCATACTTCCACTGACAGGGAGCTTACCACCTATTCTGGGGACTCTTCCAGGATTCAGGGAACCTTAGTGGCTGACTCTGTGTACACTTTTAGGCAGTGCAGGGAGAGGGTGTGTCCCTCCCTCTCCAGGGGTTGAGAAGCAGGCAGCAGAAGAGGAAACTGGGATCCAGAAGCACTGTGTGACTTGCCCAAGGTTACCCACCAAGCTGATGCCAGACCCTGGGCCTAGGAGAGGCCACGATGAAGGCCAAGAGGGTGAGGACTCAGCGACCACTGACCCCGCCTCCACCTTGGACCCCACAGGAGCTGGAGCTGGTGGAGGGCCTGCTGAAGAGCAGACCAGAGGAGCCCGAGGGCTGCTGGGAGGCACGCAGCGTAGGGGCCGGGGCCTCACGGGGCAGCTCGGGCCGCCAGGAGCGTAGCCGACTGCCCTGGGAGGACACTGCCACCATCGAGGAGGATGCCTCCAAGTTGACTGCCCTGCGGCTACGGCTGGATGAGTCCCAGAAGGTGCTGCTCAAGGAGCGAGAGTAAGTCCCGGGAGGCAGGCAGGGGCCGGGGGCCGGGCCAGGCCACTCCAGGGCGTCCTCAGAATCACAGAGTGAAAATCCGTGTCTCAGAAGGTGAGATTCACTGAAGCGGAATGGTACTGTTTCAGTCTTGGGACTTTAGAACAGTGGTGCTCTGCCCAAGGACACAGTGTGAGGTTTTTTATTATTATTATTATTATTAATTCAAATAATACGTGTTGGGCATCGGGGTCAGATTCTGCTCAGCAGTGAGGATACAGCCATCAGTAAGACCAGAAGTCCCTGCCTTCATGGGGGGAGAGTGCCGTGGGCAAAAATAAAAGCAGGGAAGAAGGGATAGGGAGATTGGGGGGTTGCAGCTGGGGATTTGGCTTTGGACGTGTTGAGTTTGAGATGGCATGGAGGCAGTTGGGGACATGAATGAATCTGGAGTTTGGGAGACGGGTCTGGGCTGGAGGTAAAAACACAAGAGTCATTGGCAAGTAGATGATACTGAAAGCCGTGAGCTGGGGTGAGAGTGGATAGGGAGGTGGCCAGAGGATGGGGCCCTGAAGCTGACCAAGTTTAGAAGAGGGAAACAGCAAAGGAGATGGGAGAAGAGAGCCAGTGGGGGGCAGAGAAAGCAGGAGAAACTGTGTCACGGAGGAGGGAGTGATCAGCTAGTCAAGTAGGAGGAGGACTGAGCACTGACCAGTGGATTTAGGACGTGGAGGTCACCAGTTACCTTGATCGGGGCACAAGCCCGATTATGATGAATATTTTGTAACACCCTCTTTTCTGTCCAGAAACTAAACACAAAGATAGTTTAACTTAACTACACACAGAAGTCTTTTAAAAATCAACATAATGCCCTTGTGAAGATAGAGGCAGAGATAAGGGTGTTGCTTCTGTAAGCCGAGGAACACCAGAAATTGTCAGCAAACCACCAGAAGCCAGGGGAGAGGCATAGAACAGATTTCCCCTCACACCCCTCACGTGGAACCAACCCTGCCAACACCTTGGTCTTAGATTGGAGCCTCCAGAACTATGAGACAATACCTTTCTTTTAAAGCAAAACAAACAAAAATCAACCTATTGTACAAACTGAAATGTAAAGAAATACTAGACTTCCAGAACGGGAGACCAGCACGGTGTGGGGTTGGTCGTAAAGCACTGTGTGCTGGGGCCAGATACCACGCTTGTTACCCACAGCGCCTCCTTCATGTTCAGGACAGAGTGCAGGGTGGGGGTCACGAGAACACATGGGACTGCCACCCAGTGCTGATGACAAGACGGGACCCGTCCTTCAGAGAGTCACTGGACAGTGTTTCCCAGCTTTTCCAACTGCAAAGCTGTGTGTTCAAACCAAGCCTACATAAAACAGATAGGAAGAAATGGGGGTCTCATTTGGCACATGAGCCCAGGGCCCAGTGCCCTGGAGGCCCGGTCACTCCACACTGGGAGCTGGGCACCTGTAGCTGTGCAGAGGGTGGGGCTCCAGAAGAAATGCAAAACCAGGGTGCCTGCCGCAGAGTGGGGCGCCAGGGCCTTGAATGCAGAGGCAAGCACTTTGGACATGGGATTGACAGGTGCAGGCTACATAGGAGGACTCAGCGGAGGGCCCCAGTGGACTCACCCCCATTTATCCCTCCCTCTCCCCTCCCCAGGGATAAAATGGCACTGAGCAGGAACATTGAGAAGCTGGAGGGGGAGCTCAGCCAGTGGAAGATCAAGTATGAGGAGCTGAGCAAGACCAAGCAGGAGATGCTCAAGCAAGTGAGTCCTGGAGACCACAGGGGCTTCCTGGAGGACGCAGTGCTGCACTGTTGAATTTCAGCAGAGGGAATGGAAGAAAGAAGGGCATTCATTCATCCACTGTCTCGCACCAGCCATGTGCCATGCAGTGTTCTGAGTGCTGGGGCAGGCAATGTCCTTACCTTTAGGAGCTCCCCTTAGCGGGGGCCGTGGTGAGGGAGACCAACAGTAAGCAGGTAGATAAATTCAGAAGCTGTGAAAGAGTCAAAACACAATCAGAGAAATGAGGTGGTGGGTCATTGAAAGAAAGGCTTCTCTAAGAGGGTGACATTTGAGGCAAGAGCTAAAGTGATTAGAAGAAGCCACCCTTGAGAGGAGATAGGGGCAAAGTTCCTGGCAGAAGGTACAGCAAACGCAAAGGTCCTGAGGCCAGAACAAGCCTAGTGTGTTCAGGAAATAGAGGCCAGTGTGGCTGGAGGATAGTAACTGAGAGATGAGATTGCAAGGGGAGCTAAATCCCATAGGCCTTGTAGACCAAGATGAAGGGGAGGAGTCTGGACGTTCGCTGGGCACACAGTGGGTGCAAAATCTCGCTGGAGCCTCACAGCAGTCAAGAAATCTGGGTCCTGATGTCCCCATCTTACAAATGAGGAAATTGAAGCTCCAGCTGGCAGAGAGGGGATTCCACCACTGCATTCTGGGGACTCAGGGCAGCCAGGGGTCAGGCTGGGCTTCCCTTACTGCTTCCTGTGCAGGCCCTGATGGCCACCAGGGGGCGCAGCCACCCACGGAAAGCTGGGCTGGATCCCTACTTTTCCAGAAGGCGTGAGGTTCACAGACCTCAGAGCCTGAAACTGTCCTGGAAAACCTGTCTTTAAGTAGAATCTCTTTAAGGAATCTCCTAAAATAGAGCTTCCCAGACGTCACCCTCATCCTCCTGAGTCAGCATCTTTGGGGGTTGGGTCCAAGAATCTGTCTTTTTAATCTTTTCAAATTGTGTAATCTTTTGAAGAAAAGTGAGTAAGACACAACCGTGCAGATTTACAGATACATAATTATAAAGATTCTCATTTGTATCAGGCTCTCTTCCCTCAACATTCCATATTTAAGGCTCATCCATGCCGTTGCAAAGAGCATTCATCTGGCAGTTTTCCCTGCTATACAACAGTGAATCTGCACTATTTTAAAAGCACCCCAGGTGCTTCTCATGTGACCAACCCCACACCCACAGGCAGACCCGGATTCAGATCCACTGGGTGCGTTCAGCCGGTGTTCACTGCCCCGGGCCCAGGCCATACAGGGATACGAAGGCGGGCAGACAGACACGCTGTCTGTCCTCCCAAGCTCACATTCTTGGGGGGACGGGCGTGTGTGTGGAGAAGTACCCCTTCTAGGCAGGGAGGACAGGAGAGGCCTCCCTGAGGAGGGACCACTTAGGCCAAGACCTGAGAATGAGAAAAGTCAGCCCTTCAAGATACCTCTGAACGGGGGCACCAGGCAGAGGGAACCACACGTGTGAAGCCTGCAGTGGACAGGAACTTGTGTATTTGAGGACTAGGGAGGAGGCCGAGGTGCCCAGAGCACAGAGAGCTCAAGGGAGAGAGGTGGGAGATGTCGTTGAGGGGAGACAGGTAGGGGTCCAATCCTGCAGGGCTTTACGGGACCATAGGGAGGGGTCAGTTTTTATCTTTTTTTTTTCATTTTTATCATTTATTTATTTATTTTGGCTGCATTGGGTCTTCGTTGCTGCGCACGGGCTTTCTCTAGTTGTGGTGAGTGGGGGCTACTCTTCGTTGCGGTGCACGGGCTTCTCATTGCAGTGGTTTCTCTTGTTGCAGAGCGCGGTCTCTAGGTGCACGGGCTTCAGTAGTTGTGGCTGGCGGGCTCTAGAGCGCAGGCTCAGTAGTTGTGGCACGTGGGTTCAGTAGTTGCGGCATGTGGGATCTTCCTGGACCAGGGCTCGAACCGATGTCCCCTGCATTGGCAGGCAGATTCTTAACCACTGCGCCACCAGGGAAATCCGTCAGTTTTTATCTTAAGGAACCTGGGAATGGAGATATGATTGGATTTATCTTTTTTATTTTTATTTATTTTTTGGCCACGCCGCATAGCTTGCAGGATCTCAGTTCCCCAACTGGGGATTGAATCGGAGCCCCCGGCAGTGGAAGCGCCGAGTCCTAACCGCTGGACCGCTAGGGAATTCTCCTGGGTTTATCTTTTTTTTTTTCGCGGTATGCGGGCCTCTCACTGTTGTGGCCTCTCCCGTTGTGGAGCACAGGCTCCGGACGTGCAGGCTCAGAGGCCATGGCTCACGGGCCCAGCCGCTCCGCGGCATGTGGGATCTTCCCGGACCGGGGCACGAACCCGCGTCCCCTGCATCGTCAGGCGGACTCTCAACCACTGCACCACCAGGGAAGCCCGGTTTATGTTTTTTCAAAGCTCCTCCTGGGCTGTTGTGGTGGAAAATGGGTTGACTGGGGAGATGAGGGGCAAGAGTGGACACTGGGAGGCTAGATGGTAATGAGGTAAGAGGTGAGAGATGTCAGAAGAGGCAGAAGTGGTCAAATTTGGGGTCTGTTCTAGTTACCCGGTGGCCCATTTGGGCACCACCTCAGGCTCCTTGCTGAGCCCTTATGACCAGTGCCCACCCACCAGGGCTGGTGGTCCTCACCTCACCAGGCTGTGCTGTGTCATGCAGCTCAGCATCCTGAAGGAGGCCCACCAGGACGAGCTGGGCCGCATGTCCGAAGACCTGGAGGACGAGCTGGGTGCACGCTCCAGCATGGACAGGAAGATGGCGGAGCTGAGGGGCGAGGTGAGGCCGCTGGGAGCGCCTGGGGCTCGGGGGACCAGGGGCCCTGCCACCATCAGTCATTCACGAAGAAGAGGGCAGGAACCAGGCCTGTACACTAAGGGGGAACCAGCCACACCCCGAGGGTGCTCCAGTCTGCAGGGGGTGGGCCTCTCTCCCACACAGAGACTAGAAGCGCCCTCACATCCTGCACACCGTGAAATAAGCCCGGGTTAATTATAGCCGCTGCAGCTGGACCTGCTTCCTGGAGTCAAAAAAACGGCTGCAGGAGGAGGTGGGGAGGGGGAGCCTCCAGCTCTGGCCTTCCGCGCCCCCTCCCTGTGGACCCCTCCCCCTGTCCTGCCCTGTTGCAGATGGAGCGACTGCAGGCAGAGAACGCAGCCGAGTGGGGTCGCCGTGAGCGGCTGGAGACAGAGAAGCTGGGCCTAGAGCGTGAGAACAAGAAGCTGCGGGCACAGGTCGGGGACCTGGAGGAGGCGCTGGCCCGGCGGCGGCGGCAGACAGCCAGCGCGCTGGACTGCGACCTGCGGGCCAGCCAGGCCGCGCTCTTCGAGAAGAACAAGGTGGGGCAGTGGGTGGCGCGGCCAGGGCTGGGGCAGAGGGCCTCCTGGGTGTCCAGCTCTAACCCGCAGGGGGCCAGGGACCGTTGAAGTAACAACTACGGACAGAGGTCGTAGTCGCCACAGCCGCGGCTCCTGCCGGGCGCCTGCTGTGGGCCAGGCTAAGTGATATCATAGTAGCTGCATTTATGGGGCACCACTGTGGGCCAGGCCCTGTGCCGGTGCTTTTTGTCCATGATATCACTTAATCCTCTCAACAGCCCTTTTATTAACCCAACAAATGTTTACTGAGCACCGTGTGTAAGCCTTGTTCTAGGTGCTGGGGACACAGCAGTGAACGGACAGGAGGGACGTGGCCTCCCCTCGTGGAGCTGGTGGCTCAGGGCGATGCAGGTGTTTTTCCCTCCCTCACACACTCACGCTGGTCACACAGCTCCGTGGCTGGGCAGGAAGAGGGAAGAGGGAATACCAGGGGACCTGGCTTAGACCCAGGTCATGGGGAGACTTCACTGAGGCAGTGACGTTTGAGCCGAGCTCTCAAGCGAATGCAGGTGTTGACTGGTAGTGAACTGATTCCGGGAGAGAATTCGGAAATACTGTGAATGAACGTCCCATGGCGACAGGGACATGGAACTTTGGAGGAGCAGGGTGGCCGGTGTGCCTGGAGGGCGGTGGGCAAGAAGGACGTGGTAGGTGAGGCAGGAGCTCAGGGCCACCTTTGAAGAGTAAGAGGTAGGTGCAAGCAGGTTGTGGTTCTCAGCGCTCACTGGCTGCTGTGTGGAAGGCGGATAGGAAGGCAAGCCGGTGGGGAGTCTGTCGCCGTTTCCCGGGGCAGCGGGAGATGATGGCGGCCAGGACCAGGCTCAGGTTGGTGGAGATGGAACAAAGAGGATGGATTCAAGAGACCTTTAGGTAGTTCCTGTCCCCATTTCATGGATGCGAAAACTGAGGCTCAGAGAAATCACAGAGCTCAGGGGTGGGCAGCTCCTCTCCTGGCTGCGCATCCCCTTCCCAGCCACTCTGGCTTCTGATCTCTTTTCTTCCGACACCCACTCCCCATCTTAGCTCATCTCCAGACCCAGGGCTTTAATGCCATTTACACACCAAAGAATCCCGACTTCACCCCTCCCCAGAAAACATGACTCAGCTCAAGTAGGCTGCTGGACACCTCCATGTCATGTCCCGCCGGCGCCCCAGAGTTACATGTCCAGAGTGGAGCCACCAGTTCCACCCACCTCTTCCCTCATTGCCCCGCATGCCTTCTCGCCTCACTAGACGGCACCTGTAGCCTCCAACTGCTCAGCCAGCTCTAGTACTGGTATTTTAGACAGCAGGTGGAGAGATTCCGGGCAAGAGAGACTCCGGCACCCCTAGAACTGCCTGACCTCATGGAACTCCCTCGCACAAGCCCTCCCCCAATCTCTGCTCCCTTGCAGGAGCTGGCAGACCTGAAGCATGTGCACAGCAAGCTGAAGAAGCAATTTCAGGAGAAGGTGGCGGAGCTGGCACACGCCAACCGGCGGGTGGAACAGCACGAGGCAGAGGTGAAGAAGCTGCGGCTGCGGGTGGAGGAGCTCAAGAAGGAGCTGGCCCAGGCTGAGGACGAGGTGAGCGCCTGCTGGGGCCCAAAGCACGCTGCAGGGCCTTCCCATGTCGGTCCGTGCTGGGTCCCCTGGCACAAGCCTGACTCTCAAGAGGGACCCAGGATAGAGCAGGTGGGTGGGTGACAGATGGTGTGTGGGTAGGAGGATGGGAAGAAAAATGGACAGACAAGGTGGATAAGTGGTTGAATAGATTAATGGATGGATGAGTGGGTGGATATGGAGTTGGTTAAATAGAAGGACAGAAGGATAACTCCATGGATGGATGAACAGATGGATGAGGAAATAGGTGGGCAGATGGATGGGAGAGGGAGAGAGGATAGATGGATGAGATGTAACAGCAGATGTCTGATGGGTGATTGGTTGGATGGATGGATATATGGAAAGATGGATGACTGAGTGGATAGTGGAAAGATGGACAGACAGCTGACTGGGTCAGTGGGTGGAGGAATGAATGAAGAGGGAAAGAAGGACAGAAGAATGGAAGGACACAAGGGTAGGGTGAATGGGTGTCTGAAGAGATTAACGAACGGTGAGTGGTGGGTACCTCCATGAGCAGAAGGATATTTCCGTGGGTGAATGATTAGATGAACAGATTCATAGGGTAGGTAGGTTGATGGGTGGGTCAGTAGCTTGGGGCGTTAGAGGATGGGTAGGTTTGGAAGGGAGGGGCAACAGGAAAGAAGAGAAGTGAAAGGGATGTTTCCCTGGAGGAGGTAGGCCTCAAAGGAGCGACAGGAATTGCTCTTGGGGAAGGTCATTCCCACAGAGGAACAGCAGGAGTGGCTGGTCCCAAGCAGATGGAGGGGCAGAGGCTGGCGCAGCCCTGGGTGACTCCCACGCTCTTGGCCCTGCTCACCCCCCAGTTGGATGAGGCCCACAACCAGGCGCGTAAGCTGCAGCGGTCACTGGACGAGCAGACGGAGCAAAGCGAGAACCTGCAAGTGCAGCTGGAGCACGTGCAGTCCAGGTGGGCCCAGCGTGCAGCCCCTCCGGGGGAGGACTCCTGGCTGGGGCTCAGAAACAGGGCAGAAGCGCTTCCAGCCGAGGGGAGCCAAGGGTCAGGGGTCAGGGTTGGAGCCCTGAGTGGGGCTAGTGGGGAAGACAGAGAAGGAAGAGATCTGGACGTCCTGGGGCCAGAATCCTGTCCCCTCCAGGCAGGAAGGGCCAGGGCCAGGAAACCGGGGAAGGGAGTGCAGGAAGTAAGACCAGCTGGGAGCCTCGGAATTGTGTCGTGTGTCCAGAGGATAGGAGGGGCGGCCAAAGAGATCAGGCCCAACGTGGGGCAGCAGGGAGGGACAGTGGGTCTGGGGAGTCTTTGATAAGAAGAATGAGCAGGCTGGGGTGATCCTGAAGGACTGGAGGGCAGGGAACCACGGAGGAGCCCCGGCCTTGATGGTAGCCCCGACCCCCTCATCTGTAGACAGGACCCATCAGCCTCAGTGAGGGAGGACCAGAAGGTCTGGGGGACCCACCCAGCACACTCTGCATCCCTCTGCTGCCTCCCTCTCCATCACAACACCCTGTGAATGGCTCTCTCCCCCAACTCCCCTCAGAGACATGAGATGACAGATAATATCTTGTCCAAGCCCCTCCCCATTTCAGAAGCCCCCCACCTGAGACTGAGTCTTCCTGTGCCGCGCCTGGGGCAGGCCCGTACCTGCGTCCTCTTATTTCATGGAATAGACAGAGCCCAGGCTCTGCAGCAGGCTGCCTGGGTGTTTGGGAATTCTGGCTCTGCACTTAGTAGCCGTGTCATTTGGGGCCACTTACTTGACCTCTCTTGGACAGAGTTTGCTCATCTGTAAAATGGGGCTGATAACAGTTTTTATTATCTCTTGGTTGTGGGAATTAAATGAGCTGATCTATGCTTATAAAAGTACCTGGCACATAATAAATGCTAAATATTAGTGGAGCTTTTGTATTTGGGTCAGATATTGTGCTATAAGAATCATGCTCCTATGAGAGAAGGAAAGGGAGAGATTTTTTTCCTAGGGGGCTGGCAGACGAGGAAACTGAGGCACGAGAGGGTAAGTCCTTCCACAGCTACACAGCTAGTGGGTGGTCAGGCCAGATCACCGCCCCCCGCCATCTGCCGCCTGAGCCCTCATTTGCAGAGCATGTACTGTGTGTGCTGAGTTTCTGTGGCTTAGAGTACAAGCTGTGGGAGGCAGACCTGTCAGCTGTGTGACCTGGCCAGCCGAGCCTCAGTTTCCCCAGCTGCCTGGGATGCTGCCTGTAAAGTGTTGTTCAGGGGCCCAGGCATGAGCCCAAGTCAGGCTCAGTGTCTGGCCAGCTCTGCCCCGCCACCCCACCGCGCCCCCCCCCCCCCCCCCCCCCCCCCCCGCCCCGACCCCGGCCCCACCCAGCACACACCCCTCCAAAGGCCGCCTAGCCTCAGGGCTCTCCCGCAGTCTTGGCCACATTCTCTGGGAGCCATAAACTCCCAGAGTGGGCAGGCAGGCTCTGCCCAGCCTCTCAAGTGCTTCCATCGGGGAGGGCGGGGCTGCCCGGGACCGCTGCCTCATTTTATTTCCCAACTTTTCGTGCTTTAATGTTCCGGGGACAGCTCACTAAATCACAGTGCAGTAATGGAGGCCCCCGCCTGTGCCCCTCCCTGCCGTGTTAATAATTCATGCCTTCCAGTAAGATGCAGCCTGGGCGGCTACTCCGCTGGGGGTGGGGTGCAGGGGAGCCAAGGGGAAGGGGGGATGGGCATTTCCGCCACCAGCTCCTCTTAGAGGGAAGTTTGCCTGGTAAATTTTGGCTTTAGGAATTTTACTGTGGGGAAGAGCTAGGGTGGAGCGCTTTCTCACTGACATTGAGGATGTGGGGGACTCAGAACCCATACCCCCAAACTCTCTCCCTGTGGGCTCTGGAGCCTGGCTTGGGTTTGAATCCCAGCAGCATGACCTTGAGCCTGCGGCTTCGCCTCTCTGAGCCCCTGGCCCACTCCATAGCCAGCCATCCAGCTCAGAGCCCAGCACCTGTCACTGCTGTCTGTGGGACTTCGGGCACATTACTCAACTGCTTTGTGCCTCAGTTTCCTTGTCTGTAAAATGGGGGTGACAGAAGCACCTCCCTCATTTCAGGGGCTTCCGGGAGGATGAAGTGAGGTGAGGTAATGTTTGTAAAAGGCCCAGTCTGGTGCCTGGCAGCAGGGAAGCGCTAGGGGCGGCTTAGCTGCTGTAGCACCAGCTGATCAGGCTCATCCCTGACCCGCCTGTCACCCCACCCCACAGGCTCCGGAGGCAGCAGCAGAACGCCCCCCTCTTTGGAAAGATCCGCAGTGCTCGCTTTGGCGCCGAGGAGGCGGGGGACGGAGCCAGCGACCTGGACGAGGATGAGGACCTGCAGATCCAGGTGGCCTAGAGCTCCCAGGGCTGGGCAGGACTGGCCAGCAGCCCGGGCCCCCGGGTGCCCAGGCTGACCCGCCACTTGAACTGATGCAGCTACCCGTGCTCGCTCTGAGAGCAGACCACGGTCCCTGCCACAGATGACTTCCTTCTCTCCCACAGTGGGCATCGGTGGTCCCACCTTACCTACACTCTGTGAAAGGGAAGCCATGGCCTATGTTTTTTATATATATATATATATATATAATATATATATATGTGTGTGTGTGTGTATATATATATATATATATATATATTATATATATATATATGTATATGCCTGGGGTCCTTGGACCCATTTGGTTTTATAGACACAGGACCACTCTGAGGCCCACTCTAGGTGCCGCCCCCCCACGACCTTCTTGCAGGGGGAGCGGGTGTCAAAGGAGGGCTGTTGGGGCCTCCACCCAGGCTGCCTCTCTGGGCCCTAGGGGTTGGGCGGGGGCTGTGGCTGTTCATAGTACAATGTGATAAACCCAGTCTTTTGTAATAAATGGAGTTCAGGTTCTTGGGCTGGAGTCCTGAGAGTGTGGCAGATGTGGGCACACAGTGTGGGGGACAGACAGGATAAGCCTACCCCTGGCACCGAACCTGAGCTCAGGAATATTGATATTAAGTCACTTGAGTGACTTAATAAATGAATGAACGTGAGAAAGAATGAATGAATGAACACTGGAACTGCTGAATGGTCTGGAATCCAGCTCCTTTGAGGGGAAGGAAAAGGGATGGCGCATGTCAAATCTGGAGGAGACTTCAGTTCTGGCACCGGATGAATTCAAATCTCTGCTCTGCCTCTTACTGGCTGTGCAACCTTGGGGAAGTTAATTGCCCTCTCTGAGCCTCGGTTTCTCCATCTATAAATTAGATGTCTCATAGAGCCATCAGGAGAATTCGGTGAGTTCATCTGGAGCTCAGTAAAGGTTAGTTATAATTGAAATACTTGAAGGTATGCCCTGGAGAGGGGGGCTTTGCCAGCTGGGTTCTGCCATAAGGGATGAAGTTCAGACAACTGACTGGTGGGTGTTTACCCAGAGGTAGGTATGAACACAACAAATAATCCTTTTATCATTCCCCTAGTCCTGCTCTAGGTAGTGAAATTATAGGTAATCTTATTTTTGATACTTAATTTCTAAACCTTCTATAACCAGCCAATTTATGTTAAATCTAGTGGAAAATGTTATTAAAAACACAGTAGCATATATTTTTGAATCTTCACAAGTTGAGGTGGCATTTGAGACACCTGCCCTTGATGGGAGTTTTACATGAATTCTTGGCACCAGGGCCTGCTTTCTGCAGGAGGAGGCCCTCTCAGAACTGTTCTGGCATGCGGGCCGTGGCCAGTTTCCTGTGTTCAGAGGTGAGTACGGAGAGGCTGGGCTTGGATCAGGGGCCTGGCACCAAAGAGGAGTTAAATTCAATTGATAGAAAAAAAAAATTCAATTGATAGAAGGGCTCCCTGCCCCGGAGTGGGCAGCTGCACTAAAGGACTTCTCTCTTGTTGTGGCCCAGTCTGAGGGACCCCTGGGGCCATGGTGCTGGGACCCAGTGGATGCCACAAGCCCTGGGGGCTGAGAGGAGGGGAGAGACAGGCCCATGAGCCCAGCAGGGGGTAATAAATATGGGCACCGAACATGTCATGTCCCCTGTTGCCAAACCTAAGCTAACCATGCTGTAGAGGTGGGGTTTGCTGTCATGGCAGAGAGGCCCATGTCCCTTCCTGTGCCCTGAGCGGGAGAGGAGGGAGTGGGCAAGACCCAGCCACCAGGATCCACACCGCCACCCACCCCCGTGGGCCTTTCCTCACAAGCCAGGGCCAGCAGAAAAGGGAAAAGGCGCTGGGGGAAGAGGACAATTTCCTGCCGGGGGGCGGGGGGGGGGGTTCTTTCTGTTTTCTCTCCCGAACAGGAAGCAGGCCCTAGAAGAGGCTGAAAGTGCTGCCCTTTGACCCCCAGGAGCCAGGATCCAGGCACTCACTGACAGCAGCCCTGAGAGCCGCCCCTGGGCCCCCAGGCGGACCTGCCATTCCCAGACACAGAGCAGAGCGTCCGGCACAGCAGGCTCTCCCAGACTCCCTGGCACCTCCAGCGAGATAGTGTGGGGCAGGGGCCCCATTATAGCCCCTGTCTGTGGGCGGGGCCGCTCCTGAGAACATCAGAGAGGAGAGGGTCTGGCCTTCTGCCTCCAGTGTACAAGGGAGACCAGAAGCCTTGGGAGGGAAGCACAGCCGCAGGCAAAGGGCTGGAAGATTCCCTGGGCCTGGAACTCTCGCTGCCTCCCTGCTCACAGCCCTTCCTTCCCGGTGGTCGTGAGAGCAACATCTGCCAACAGGAGCATCAGCTTTGGCTCCCGTGATGCTTTCAAAGCTGTATTTAATGCATTGCTAATGTTGATAATGGGAGGTTTTCTCATAAAAAATGTGGGTGTCCCCCTCTTGAGAAATCAGCACCTCAGACCACGCTGGGCTCACACTCCTGCGTGGCTGCAGCTGCAGGGCTGAGAGGCAGGTGCTCTCCGGAAGGGGGCACAGCCACCCGGTGAGCCACAGTCCCCACCGCTCCCTGCAGCCTTACCTGCACCCTCCTCGTCTCTATTACCGCCTGGCCCCTGAGCCATGTGAGTGCCCTTCCTCTGGCCTAGTCCAGTCTTTCTTTGAACAGGTGAGGAAATTGAATGGCTGAGAGGGGCGGCACTGGCCAAAGTCAGTGTGAAGTATAGCCAGGCCAAGTATACGTGTCATTCTCGGGATCAGAACTCCTGCAGGCTTCTTGTCACCACAGGGGTGACTGCCGAGAACAGGTAACATGTATTGAGCCACGCCATGTGCTTTACAGTCTTGTGAGGCAGGCACTCCCGTGGTCATCTCTCTTGACACCAAGGATGCAGAGGCTCAGAGGAAGCAGGTGACTACCCCAAGGCCACACAGCTGGTTGGTGGTGACCCTGGCATTCCAGGTCAGGCAACCTGAGGCCAGAGCCCACACTCCTGGTTACGCCCCCCTTCCCCCAGCCCTCCAAGGCAAGGCCCTGGATGGTGCAGCCCCTGCCCTCGGCAGCCCCACCCCACTCAGCAGACCCTGCAGCTCCAGCCATGTTGAACTCCCTTCCTACCACCCAGAATCGCCCCTTCCCTGTCAGAGTCCCACCAGCCCCTCAAAGCTCAGCCTACTTGGTTCATCCTTAGAGTGTTAGTGGGTTCTGTACCTGTCTGCTTCTCCCACCCCACCAGATGCTCCTGGAGGGCAGAGAATCCTTCCAGCAGCCAGCACAGTGCCCTAGGCCTAGAGAACATCTTTAAGGGAGGGGAAGAAGGATGGCTGGATGGCTGGATAGATGAGACGGTGGAAGGCTGAAGCCAGAAGCACCGCCCACCCCTGACTCCAGCTTCACTGCAGTACCTGCAGGACCAGTCCTAGGTATCTTTCTGCTGGTCAGCTGAGAAGTCTCCCAGGCACTGAAAGCCACAGCAGTCCAGGGGCAGCAGTGCCAGGGCCTCTTCTCACAGGCCTGGAGTGCCCAGACAAGCTGCAGAACCTGCTGGGCCAGACACTGCCCCACCCGGCCCCTCCTCCCCCTGCAGCATGAGGCTGGGGCCCCTGGAGTCTGTCCTCTGAAGGCTTGGCCTCCCCTTGCTCTCCAGCCAAGTTTGTTTTGCCCCTACCAGCCAGCCCCTAGGGATCCCTGCCTGGAAATTTATGCCCAGGAGTGAGTCCCCATGCCCCAGCACTTCAGGCAAGCTTGGCTTCTAGATCCAGCTGCTTTTTGATTGGCTGTGTGTCTGCTGGCAATCTCCTATCCCTCTCTGGGCTTTCATTTCCTTATCTGTAAAATGGGGACAGTAGCAACTGGATTCTCCAGACATAGTATAACTTAACTGTTAGTAGTACTTTTCTGGCTTTGCTTAGGGTCTGCATCGTCTTCCCAAGACCCTAGCTCCCTGACTGCCTGGGGGCCCACCAGCCACCCTGGGCACCCCTCTGGGGCAGTGGGTGGTGGGCTGGAGACAGAGGCAGCACCCAGGAACCAGCTGTAGCTCTCAGCCCGCTGCTCCCACCACTACCACCACCCAGCTCCTCTGCCTACTAATTGCAGGGTTGCAAGATGCCAGCTGCCTCCCAGGCCCCAGGTGGGTGCCTCCCAGTGGATCAAGGGCTCCCTGGAAGGCCTCCCAGTTCTCCTCCAGCCCCACAGACCCGGCTGCGCTGGGGTGGTCTCCATGGTGCTCAGACTCTCCTCTCCTGCTCTGGGAGGGGCCCAGAAAAGGTGTAAACATAAAGCCTTCCTCAGGCTCTCGCATTTCCCAGGCTTCCCCCACACCAGAGAGGAGCATCCTGGGTCCCCCACCCCCGCTCAAGAACTAGCCATGGCTCCCCACTGCTGGACCGATAAAGTCTCGCTCCACATCCTGGTCCATGGTGGGTTTCAGACTTGCCCTTAAGCACGTTCCCCAGTGGCCTTGGTCTCAGGTCCCTGTTGCTCTAGGATGAAGTCCAGACAGGCCCCTCTCTCCCGCCCCCACTGGCTTCCCCAGCATCCTCTCCATGCCTGCCCCACGGCTGGAGTACCAGTGGCGTGGTCAGACAGGATGCCAGCACCACAGTGACTGGCGCGTTCCTCATCTGCTTGCACCGGGACCTCCAGCTCTGAAGGCAGGGGCCCCGCCTATGGGACCCTGAATCCCCTCCCCAACCCCACCACCAGGAAAGGAGGGGGAGTAGCATTCAAAGCACATGCACTGCCACCGGAGGTGGACCATGGCAGGATGAGGAAACCGAGGCCCAGAGAGGGAAGGAACCAGCCAGTAAATCACAGAACCAGGGTTCGAATTCGGGCAACTCCTAAGACCAGGTGTTCTCGGCTACAGCCCTCAGCCCAGGTCTGAGCCTGGTTCAAAGCAGAGGCTCTGTGACTGTTCAGGGAAAGGACAGGGGGAGGGGAGAGTAAGGTAGTAATGGTGTGAACCGCTGTCGCCAAGCCCTCTTCTCTTGAGATCACTCAAGGTTCTTTCTCACCCAGCACCTGACTTGAGGCTCTAACTTAGGCAGGTCTGAGATGGGACGCCATTACCTAGATGAGTTAAACTGAGGTACAGAGAGCCAAGTGGCTTCTGCAGGGGCACCCAGCACTATGTGTGAGGAATCTCCAGCTTATTTTAATAGGGTCATAATCGTTTACTCCTTTGATCTCCATTCTAATAACGAGAGCAGTCAAAGAGCTGTGGATTCTGACCCCTATTAGTTAGGGGTCACCTACCTGAGCCTCAGTTTCCACGTGTGTAACACGGGGTGCCGTGGGGATTAGAAAGGACATTTGTCAAGCCCCTAGCATGGGCTTCAGCTCCCAGCGCTACTGTTGTTTGTCCATCTTTGTCCAAGGACACCCATCATATCTGTGTGGAAGACCAGTTGTGCAGGCGGGAAACGTGCCCTTGCCCACACTGGGGTGGGGTCCTCTGTCCAGGATCTGCCTCTGCCCGTCTGCCCTGCCACACTCAGCTGTCCCTGCTCTCCGTCCCATCTCAGAAACCACCTGATCACCTTCCCAGTCGCCCAGGTATCCTAATTCCAGGACGGAATGGGGTTTAGGCGGTAACACTGGGAGAACAAAGGCATCTTTGTCTGTTCTTGGACCACCACCCCCTTCCGACCAACCCGCCGCATTGGCTGATAAACTGGAGTTAGGTGTGTAACAAAATCTCTTGGGAATTTGTCTGGTGGGAGTCCCTTACCAGATAAAATTTATCTGATCCCCCAGTCCCCAAAGGGTAAACTGAGGAAGCCGCCAAGCTAAGGGGGAAAGGGTAGGGTCAGAAAAAAGAGGACCCCCGCCAGGCAGTCCGCCTCTGTTATCTCTCTGGATGCTCATGACACCCCAGTGAGGTGACCCCAGGTATCATCCCACCTTATAAGTGAGAAAACCAAAGTTGAGACCCTCAGGAGCTCCGTGAATCCGGGCCGTTGTTCTCTAGCAAGGATGCTGGTAACCACCGCCCAGCAGCTCCTGGTGTACTTTAACTGTAACTCACGCCCCTGCTCTGGCCTCCAGGGCCCTTGCAGGTCTGGATGGTGTCTGTGCACGGCTTCATCTACCACTCTCTCCCCATCGCTTACCATCCAGACCACTGGCCTCCTTTCTACTCTAAAACCCCAAGTCCGTTTCTGCCTCTGGGCCTCCGGGCACGCTCTTTCTTCTGCCTGCGTATCCTCCCCTAGCTTCACGAGCCACATAGATGGTCCCTCTCCTGTGTCCATGAACCTCCTTCTCAGTCCCTTGACGTTGATTTTTCCAGATGTTTTCTCCTGTAATTACCGATTTACTCACCTGGCTGGTGCTGACTTGCTAGCCTGTGGGTTCCCTAAGGCCTAGGATTTGGTGCTTATTAGTCACATTCGTACCCCCGACACCAATGCCTGCCACATAGCAGGAGCTCACTAAACTTCGATGAATGAATGAATGAGTGAATGGGTGAACACATGAATGAATGAGTGCCCATGCTCCCTCCCAGGCCCCTGCTCTGGGCTCCCCAAGGCCAGTCCCAGAGGCTCAGGTCAGTCCAAGGCAGCAAAGAGATGAAGTTATAAACCAGGGCAGGCAAATGGACCGTGCAAAGTTTTTTGAGAGGAAACTCAAAGATACAGTGCTATTAAAAATTGATATTTCAATGAGATAATCCCTCTCCTAGGCTTTTAATTGATTGTCTAAAAAGCCTTCCTCTGTTGTTGTGCTTCTTTGTTTGCAGGGACCATTAATTTTTTTATGGACGATCAAACCCGGATAGACTAGAAGGGCCACCACACAGCTGATTCAAAAACAGTCACCAAGGCGCCAGGGACACCCATCTGGGGGTCAACCAGGAGAGGTGATGTGGCCATGGAGTTGGCTCTGGATTTGGGGAAGAGAAGGAGCCCCTGCACGTCCCGGGCATGCATGTGCACGCGCGCACACACACACGCGCACACACACACACACACACACACACACACACACACACACACACACACACTTGCCCCTGCCCCCAGACCCAATAGACAGGCTCAGTGAAGGGAGGAGAAACAGGAGATGAGGGCCCCAAGGGTGGGGGCAATGGCTGTGGGGGGAAGCCCTGCTCTGGGAGTTGGGACCCCTGGGTTCCCTCCCCCACCCCCGTGCCACTAGTGGCCGGTTCCGCACCATTCCAGGCCTCTGTTCCCCCATCTGTCCCTTGCAGGGTGGGGCTAGAAGCAGACAGGGAAGAGAAGGTGAGTGAACAGTTGGGACCTCCAGCTTCTGCTGTTTCACCTCTCTGAGCCTCTGTTTCCTCGTCTGTCCAGTGGAGTGTCACTGGCACCAGGTTCAAGGTGGGGACTCTGAGAGCCGTACAGAGAGCCAGGAAGGGCTGCTGGTGCTCACACTGTTGTTAATCTCAGCATCCTTCTCCTGGCCCTCAGGGCCGCGCCCCTCTCCCCTGAGGCTGACTTGGACCACCTCCTTCCTCCTCCCTCCGGGATGGCTCTGAATCGGCCTCCACGCTCTGCTGCAAGGATTGTGGCTGTAGAGGTGTTCTGTGAGCACCTGTCTGCCTGGCCTCTGGCCAGATCTGCTTCTCTCCCGACCCCAGCCATCCACTCCATCAGCCTGACAGGCAGCCTCAGTGAGACCCCAGAGGGCCCCCAGCTGTAGAGCATCAAGCCAAGGCTGGGCTGGGCTGGCCGGGCCCCTGGCCCTTTCTTAAGTGCCTTGCCCATGAGCCGGCCTCCCTCCCTCCCTCTCTGCTGCTCCATGCTCCTGACACCTCTTTTCTGGAAGGGAGAGACTGGCCAAGTAGGGCCATCTTCCTGGGTGTGTGGCTTGTGCAGTCACACAGGGCCTCGTACTTTGAAGGACCTTGTGTTTGGTTTAATGCTCTGTTGTCAGTGTCTTGAAATTACTAATAATTTTACAAGGAGTCCCACATTTTCGTTTTGCACCAGGCCCGGTAAATTTTGTAGCTGGTGTTGCTGTCAAGGGACAGACCTGCTTCAGGAAATGGCCAGAGGGTGGGTCCCCAGAGCAGAGCCCCTACCTTTAACCATCACTCGTCCCATCCAGAGGACTGGCCTTATCCCTCATCTTCCCTTCCTCACGTTCCCCAGATCCCCCAGCTCAGAAGCCCTGTGGCTCCCATCTCCTCCCTATGGGGGCTCTGAGCGGGGAATGACTTCTCCAGGCATCTCTACGGGAGGGGATTCTAGGGAGGGTGTCTTTTCTACGGGGAAAGCAAAGGGGCTCTCAAATCCATATGTTCCCTCCAGACTGGTACCACTTTCGTCAAGTGGAAGCATGGAAACCACAGAACAGATGAGACATGAATTCATTTAAACGATCTGTAGAATTCATAATAGCCCTCAGTCGCCATGTTTTTTTTTTTTCTCCAGGCAACAGATATTAAAGGTACAACGGCTTTGACCTTTTATAGGTGTTGGAACATTTTCCTCCATCAATGTGCATCCTTAGATGGTAAAAGGGTAGAAATCCCTGCAGAGCAAACTGGCAAAATGCAGCTAAAACAAAGACGGGTCACTTTTAGAAACCTGTCCTAAGGAAGGCTGTAAGCCTGTGTAATATAGAAGCGTGGGTACAAGTATTTAGCCACACAGCGCTCATTGTGGCATTGTTTACAAGAGCAAAAATAGAGACAGCTAAACAGCCGGTGGTCAGGGGCTGGTGAAATACATGACAGCACATTTCTCCAGGGGGATGCCAGACAGTCAGCAAGATGAAGCTTGTTAAAGAAAAGGGAGTGAGTAAAAAATCAGATCTGAATATAGCATACAATGCCGGCTTGGTTTTCTCTCCGTTTGTGTGGAAGAACTGACACCACAATGTTAGTGTCGGGGTCGTTATATTTCTTCTTTTTTATCCCTGACTCTCCTGGCTCTTGGTGGCCAATCGCCAAGGAGTCAGGGACACTTGACTTTCTGAGGATCTCTTTTATCTGTCCCTTGCCATCACCCCTTCTCACTACCTAAGTCAGACCACCTCTCTCCTGTAAGACTTGCCTTCGCTTCCTGTCTTGCTCCCCACAATTCCATTGAGACCCCTCCATGTATTCTCTAAGGGCAGCCAGAAGGATTTTTGCAAAATGCAAATTGGATCCTATCCCCTTCCCCGTTTAAAACCCTTGACTAGCTCCCTATTACTCTTAAGATGGAGACCAAACCCTTGAACTGGCCGTCAAGACTCTGCATAGCCAGCCTCACTGAGCACCGTGCGTCCCCATCTTCCTCTGCATTCCAGCCACTCGGGCCTCCTCCCACGCTCTTATACAGGGCAGGCTCTCTTCAGCCAAAGGACCTTTGCACATGGCAGTTCCCCCAACTCAGAACACTCTGCCATCCCTCTCCACCACATTAACACACCCTTTTGCTTTCACCTTAAGAATCACTTCCTCAGTAAAAGCCTTCCCAGGCAGGTCAGGTGCTGCCCATACCTCTTCCAGCACCCTGTAGCCCCTTTCCCTCTCTGCCCTCATGAGTTGCACCTGCAACTGCGGAGTTCTTAGATCCACGCCTATCGCTTTTACTAGACTAAGAACTCCTGAGAGGCAGGCTGTTCTTGTCGACCACCGTGTCCCCAGTGCCCAGCGCCTGGCACAGAGTTAAGTGCTCAGATGTTTGTTGAATGAATCAGCGAATCCGTGAGGGAGGGAAGGCTGACCTGACCACGCGACCTCCCTTTACTGCTGGCTGCCATGCCTGTCCAGGGAACAGCTTGTCAGTCCTGCTAGTAGCATATGACACATGTGCTCAGGATGGCAGCCCAGAGAGAACTGCCTAAAGAGAGCCATGTGCTGGGAGATGGGGCTGGAATGTCACCTCCTTCCTGAGAGCTGCTCTCTGCATCCATCGGAAATTGCCCCTTGCCCAGCCTCCTTGGAAGGAAGCAGAGGGAGCAGGGGGGCCCCACCTCCTTCTTCTCCACCCCCCTCTTAGTTAGTCCCCTTTGATGTGAAGGTTCCTGGGGAGGCTGGTTTGTGTCACTGTCCAGCTGAGGGAGGGAGACAGATCAGGGCCTCATCTTGACTGGCGAACTGGCCCAGATCTCAGTGCTCCTGTACAGCAAGTGGAGGGGCGCCAGCCTGTCACCGACAACATTTGAAAAGAACTCACCAATCTGATGGCTACGGTAAGGTTGCCTGGGATTCTGGGGATTCCTCCCAGCTCCAGATTTCATCTCCTCTGGCTCTGGCTCTGTCAAACCTGCCCTTTTCCCAAGAGCAGACCTGGGGGTATGGGAGGAGTGAGGACTTTGCTGGAGGCCCCCCTGGGAGACCAGCATGGACAAGGATCCCCATCCTTCTAGGTTATGTCAAGGCCCCAAAAAACAGAGACTTCATGGTCTCCAGTTCAAGTCCGGGCATGGCTACATCATCCTGGACAAATTCTTTTTTTTTTTTTTTTTTTGTGGTACGCAGGCCTCTCACTGTTGTGGCCTCTCCTGTTGCGGAGCACAGGCTCCGGATGTGCAGGCTCAGTGGCCATGGCTCACGGGCCCAGCTGCTCCGCGGCTTGTGGGATCTTCCCGGACCGGGGCACGAATCCGTGTCCCCTGCATCGTCAGGTGGACTCTCAACCACTGCGCCACCAGGGAAGCCCCTGGACAAATTCTTCTACTTACTGGGCTTCAGTTTTTCTACCTGTGCAATGAGGATTGCGACATCTACTCGAGGTTGCTGCAATGAGGTTCAGTAAGCTCGGATGGCATTTCCCCAGGTGTGGACTCACACCACCATGGCCAGTAGAATGATGGGAGTCACACTCCACACACTCCACCGTGGGATCGTGCTACGCATAAACGATTCTGTGTTCATTTTTCTTTTCAACCTCTGACAGTTTCAAGAAGGTCTCAGACAGGTGGAAGTGTAGGTTCAGCGTTTATCTAACACTTGCTAAACTCCTTTTTAACAAAAGCCTTGGAGTTAGCTTTCTAGGCAGCAGTGTTAGCCAGCACACATTTAATGCATTTGTTTTATTTTTCAAGGTATTTTATTTATGTAGTTTGCTCTTGAAGCAAATAGAAAAATGTGAGGTGATTTAAAGAAAGGCACTGAGCAAATCATAGCACAGGAGGCGCTTGAATCTGGGAAAAATCACGAAGTGGCTGGAGTGGCTAGGGCTTGGGAAATATTGTTCCAGCACAGGCGAAAGTACTTTGGGTGAAAATACTTTGAAAACTGTCAAGTGATGTACAAACAGGAGTGTGGGTGAGGGACCAGAAGGGTCAACACCAGAGAAGGGCTTTGGGTTTCCTTGGGGTAAATCTTGGGCCTGAGTATATTATTAATGATTCAAAACCCAGTAACGTGTGATAATAGCTCTCCCGCCATTCTATACACCAGGCACTGGGGAGATGCTTCCACCGATGCTATTTTACCTAACTCTCATTGTTCCCATTTTAGGGGGAGGAAATTGAGACTCCAAATGGTGAAGGGTCTTGCAGCACATCTGGGATCGACCCCCACGTGCTTCCCTGCCTCTGTCCTGAGTGAGGATTTTCAAGTACCCCCTCCCAGCGGGACGCCTGGGACAGGCCCTGAGGCCTGGGCTGCGCTCAGCACGGGAGAGGTAATATATCGGGGTGTAACTCCTCACAGAGCACTGTCCCCACACCCTCCCCGCCAAAAGAGTCCCACTGGAGGGTGGAGGTTATAGGAGGAGTAATCACTTGTTAGACTTGGCACTTCTTAGACTTCGCACTGAAAGCACAATCCATAAAAGGAACAATAATAATTTGGACTTCATTGAACTTAAATTTTACTTTGTGAAAGACCCTGTTAAGTGGATGAAAAGACAAGCTACAGACTGGGAGAAAATATTTGTAAACCACAAAAGGTGGTTTACATATTCGCCGAGTCCCAGCCCGAACCGATTTGTAAATCCACAAAAGGACTAGTATCCAGAATATATAAAGAACTCTCAAAACTCAACAATAAAAAGGCAAATTATCAAATTAGAACATGGGCAAAAGACATGAGCAAACATTTCACTGAAGAAGATACACAGATGGCAAATAAGCACATGAAAAGATGTTCAACATTAGCCAGCAGGGAAATGCGAATTAAAGCCACAATGAGATATCCCTACACACTTATCAGAATGGCTTGAAAAAAAAAAAAGAAAAGTGATAACAACAGCAAATGCTGGCAAGGATGTGAAGAAATGAGGTCATCATACATTGCTGGTGGGAATGTAAAACGATACAGCCACTCTGGAAAACAGAGTGGCAGTTTTTAAACTAAACATACAATTACCATATGACCCAGTAGTTGCACTCCTAGACATTTATCCCAGAGCAGTAAAGATTTATGTTCACACAAAAACCTATACATGAATGATTATAGCAGCTTTATTCATCACAGTCAAAAACTGGAAACAACCCAGACATCCTTCAGTGAGTGTGCAAAATAAACTGTGGCACATACATTCCATGGAATACTATTTGGCAGTGAAAAGGACAAAGTATTGATACTTGCAACGGCTTGAATGGATCTCCAAAGAATTATGCTGAGTAAAAAAAAAAGCCAGTCCCCAAAGATTATGTACTTATGATTCTAATTTTAAAACGTTCTGGAAATGACCAAACTATAGAAATAGAGCACAGATTAGTGGTTGCCAGGGGTTAAGGAGGGGTGAGAAGGGGAGGGAAGTGAGTTTGGCTATAAAAGGGCAACAGGAGGGATCTTGTGTGATGGAAATGTTCTGTATCTTGACTGTTTCATTGTCAACGTGCTCGTTGTGATATTGTACTCAGTTTTGCAAGATGTCACATTGGGGAAACTGGGTAAAGTCTCATGGATTCTCTCCGTATTACAACTTACAACTGCATGTGAATCTTCAAATATCTCAAAATAAGAAGTTTAATTAAAAAAAATTTGGGTGACAGTACTGCAGACAGAGAGTGGATTGGGCAAAAATTAGGAGAATGAGAGAATGAAGAAGTTTCAGAAACCCCACTCCAGACAAGATGATTTCTTATTATGAACACTCTTTTGGTGCTTGCTGTTGGCCAAAACTCCTCCAAAGGTTACTGGTGGTGAAAAGACTTTGCTGTGATGGATCAAGTGCTGGGGGCTTTATGAGCTGTGGTTTGAAGCAAAGCAGGTGGGCTCAAATCTGGAAGGTGCATGGGGGAGGTCAGGAGGTCAAGACCCAGGCCAGCTTGGCTGGCAGGGACAGGTTGAGCACGTCCACCTCCTCCCCTGGCCGCGTAAGACTGGTTAGCTCAGGCCCACGGCAGAGGCTGCTGGGAGTCCCTGGGGCTCCCTTGGTGGCCACCGGCATGACAGTGACCTCTCTGGGAAATATTCAGGGGAAGAGAAACAGCCCCCTAAGAAGTTCCGTGGGCAAGACTAGGCCAGGCTGAGGCCCAGTGTCTAGGAGGCAGGGGCATGGACTCCGTGGGTGAGTGCTGTGGTCCTTGGGCCCTAGATAGCTTGGAGGAAGCTTCTCTAGAGTGCGGTTTCCTTTCAGGAAACCTGGACAAGGGTTGGACTGGGAGGCATTTTCATTTTTTAGGATTTCAGTTGTTTAGGTGTGGCCTTTTGTTTAGTTTTGTATATTGGGTGTAAAGCAGTGGTTAGGGTGCATTAGAATCACGTAGGGGCTTGTTAAAACGCAGATTTCTGGGCACCACTAGAGATTCTGATTTTGCAGGTCTGGGCTGGGGCAGGGAATTTGCATTTCTAACAAGTTTCAAAGTGATGCTGATGCTGACCCTTCACTTTACAAACCACTGGTGTAGAAGGGTGCAGACAAGAAAACCAGTAGGGTGACACAGTCCCTCCTGTGGGGAGGCCCTAGGCAAAGTCCTCATCCCTGCCTTGCACAGCTGGGGAGGCCT
Organism: Leucopleurus acutus; assembly: GCF_964270905.1. Lineage (NCBI taxonomy): Eukaryota > Metazoa > Chordata > Mammalia > Artiodactyla > Delphinidae > Leucopleurus > Leucopleurus acutus. The sequence continues at coordinate 27,498,637 of NC_139162.1, forward strand.
GTGGTTTGTGATTCCAGCAGGGCCATGACAGGACACCTGCGCAGGACTGAGGGGCAGTGAGGAGAGTGTGTGTGCTGGGAGGTGATGGAGGGCAACGGGGCTGGCACTTGAGGGCAAAGTCTCGGGGTGTGGGGGGGAGGTAGGATGGGAGTACTGGGTGTTTTGAGGGCGGTGAGGAGGCCAGGGGAGGAAGGGGAGGCTGCAGACTGCTAGGGGAGCTGACAGGCTAGGAGAGAGGCGCGCACGAAGCTTCAGGATTGTGCGGGGGTGGGTGGGGCGATAAGGATGTCACTGGGGGTCCTGGCTAGGCTGTGGACGGCCCCGGAAGTCCTGTAGGGGATAGGGGAGCAGTGGATGTGTGTATGATTCCTGTAGAAGTTGTCGGGGTGGTGGTTGAGATCTGGAGGCTGGGAGCTGATGTCGTGTTCAGCTTTCAGGGGCTGAGAGGCGAAGTGAGATTGGAATCTGGGGCCCAGGCAGGGGCGGTGAGGCTGAGCCGGGGTACCGAGGGCTACCTGAAGGGGCCGCGGAGGCGAGCTGGGGATGGGGACGGGGGTTGGTTGGGGGACGGGGAGGGAAAGGAAGCCGGGACGGAAGTTCTTGTCCCTCAGCTCGGAGGAATACGGCGGGGGCGGGCCGCCCAGGGTGGGAGTGCCGCGCCGTAGGGGCGGGGCGGGGCGGAGTGGCTGGAGCCGGGCTGCTGGGCAGCGCCGCCGAGTCCCAGCCCGAACCGAGCTGGGCGGCTGCACCTCCCTCGCAGTCCCCACCCGGCGCCGGGCGCCGGGCGCCGCCGCCGCCGCCGCCGCCCCGCCGCCCCCACCGGCCGCGCCGTGACGCGGGCATGAGTCTGGCCCGCCGCCCGCCGAGCCAGCGCCCCCAGCAGGGGCCGCGGCGCCCAGGTAACTAGGGGGGCGCGAGGAGGGGAGGGCACCTTAGGCCGCGCCGGAACTCTCGAGACCCTCGGCTACTCCAGCCTGAGAACTCTCCAAGCCCGTGGGACCTTCCTACCCTGTGGGGGGCCTCAGGGGTCCACCTCCAAAAGCCAGCCCCGGCCCCTGAAAACTACCCCCTGAGCTCCACCTACCCCCAGCTCTCCTCTCCAGGGGAGCCCAGGTCGGGGCCTGACCTCACGCCTACCCCACACTCACTCATCGGAGGAGCCCAGGTCCCTGTACTCCCTGGCCCTGGGCCTGCCATCCTGAAGGGGCATAACCCAGCGCATCACAGCCCCCATCCTCCTCCCACCCTTCCTGCTCCCATGGCCTCTTGCTCTCTCAAACCCCACCCCCAAATTCCAACACTTTCTCCATCTGCCCCCCTACTGCCCACCCTACCTGCAAATGGTTCCTACCCTACAACTTAAAGGAGGAGCCAGCTGCCTCCTTTCCTTGATTCTTCTTCCCTGGTGCTGGGGTCCTGTCCACTTTCTCTCCCAGGACACCCAAAGCCCTGCTTCCAGTTAAATGCTTTCTGTCACTGCAGAGGTGTACGAGCGGAGCCTGGGCACCTGGGTGATGTGGGCAGAGCAGGGCCTCTGTGCAGTCTCCCTGTCCCCAGCCGTGGGTGCGTGGCAGTTGCCAGGAGACTTGGATGGAGCGTTTCAGGTGTAGGGGGCTGAGAGTGGAGGGCAGTGACAAGCCTGGCAGGGTTCACAGCAGCAGTTTGAGGCTGGGCTTATTTATTTAGTGCAGATTCCTTTCTTGCCCCTTTTAGGGGATGTGGCTCCAGTGCAGGCCATTCCTGCCCCCCACCTGGGATGGGTCTCAGGAGCTGTGCCCCCTCCCGCCCAGTTGCCTGCCCCTCTGAGCCTGGGCACTGGCTACTTCTAGCTCTTCCCTCTAAGGCAGGGCAGCAGAGCTGGGCATGACCTCATCCAACAACCGAGGCCAAGGTGGGGCCACCTGGCCAGGCCTGGACACAGTGTCAGCAGTGCTGTCTCCTCCCAGGATCAGCTTTGAACCAAACTGTGGGTCTGGGGCCCAGGGAGGTGGGAACCCACTGCTGCTCACACGTCTCTGGAAGTTGAGCTGGGTCTGACCAGGTGGATATTGATGGTGGTGGGAGAAAGGATGAGGAGAACAAGTCCTGGAAATAATTATGTTTTCAGTCCCCAAATACCGAGCACCTACGCCACACTAGGCACCATTCTAGGTGCTGGGATGGAGCCATTAACTAGACAGACACGGCCTAGCCATCAGGAAGCTGACGTTCTAGGGCGCTGTAGGAGACAGAGAGTGGCCGAGTAGCAAATCGGCAAATCGGCAGATGAAGAGTGATATAGGGGGACAGTGAAACTGGGTGTTGCGATAGAGGCTGATTGAGGAGCTCCTTTGGCCAGCATGGTCTGTGAAGACCTCTCTGAAGTGACAGTCTTTGAGCTGAGACCTGAATGATGCAGTAGAATGAACCTTGGACCATCTGAGGGAATAGAGTTTTAGGCAGGGAACAGCAAGTGCAGTGATCCTGCGTGGGTAGGAGTTAGGCATGTTGAAGAACAGAAAGAAGGCCAGCCCCGGGGGAGATGAGGCTGGACGGGTGGGCAGGCAACCTGGAGAGAGCGGAGTGGCAGTGGTGTGGAGACACAGCACCACTTTCCTAACTGGAGGGCTGTTCAGACGTCCTCTCCTCCCGCCAGTCTTCTCTGCCCAGTTCGTTTTTTTTTTTAATAATTAATTCATTATTTATTTTTGGCTGCATTGGGTCTTCGTTGCTGTGTGCGGCTTTCTCTAGTTGCGGCGAGCGGGCGCTACTCTTCGTTGCGGTGCGCGGGCTTCTCATTGCGGTGGCTTCTTTTGTTGTGGAGCACGGGCTCTAGGCGCATGGGCTTCAGTAGTTGTGGCTCGTGGGCTCTAGAGCGCAGGCTCAGTAATTGTGGCTCATGGGCTTATTTGCTCCACAGCATGTGTGATCTTCCTGGACCAGGGCTCGAACCCGTGTCCACAGCATTGGCAGGCAGATTCTTAACCACTGCGCCACCAGTGAACCCCCACCCCCACCCCCACCCCGTTGGTTTTTGATCTGTCTTTGCCACCCATCTTGGGACCTGCAGTGTTTCAGGTGGTGGTTGCTTGTGGGGATTTGCATAGGTGGAGGTCAGGGGTGGGGCCGTCTGGGGAGGGGATGACCTCCTCCTGGCCCCTGATAATAATCACACAGGTAGAGAGGACCAGGCAGGTGATGGGAAATGACCCTCACGCCAGAGAGAATCCCGCCAATGGGATCTTTGCGGGGGGTGGAGACAGCGAGCCATCAGTGAGACGGTGTCCAAGTGTCCAGGTAGGGCTGTCCCTGAAGCCCTGATAAGATCCGATCTGTCATGGGGTGGGGAGGCCCAGCCAGGCAGGCAGCCGCTCCTGCTCAGTCATTGGTTGCCAACAGCAGCGGGTAGCGTTTGTTCTGGAGCCAAAGCCTCCAGGCAGAATCAGGGAGGTGCAGGGAGGGGTGCTTAGACGACTGCCACCTGGGGCAGGTGAGCAGGGGGCCGCTCCCCACCCCTCTGCTGGGCACCAGGGAGTCTCATGCCCCCTCCGCACAGGACACCTGCCCTTCCTGGGAGAGGGGGGCTCCTCCTCTTTCTGGAGGAGCTAGCGGTGGCCTGGTCCAGGGCGGGGACGATCTCTGGTTGAGCAGCTGCTTCGATGCCAGGTTGGGAGGAGGAACGGGGGTCCCTGCTCCCTACCGCAGTGCTGAGGGGGCTGCTGGGCGTCCTGCGTAGCCCCTCTGGGTGCTCAGAGCTAACCTTGCACACCTGAGACCACAGGCCCTCTCCAGTTAGCAGGGCCTTTTCCCCTGCTCTAGGCTCGTGAGAGGCAGAGCTGGTGGTTGTTCAGGAGTGATGGGGAAAGTGGCCCCAGGTGCAGCAGGGCGGGGGCTGCCTTCCCAGTTCCTGGCCTGCTGAGCTCAGCTGCTCTCCGTCCCTTGATGCCTCATTGGGTCCGCACAGGCTCAGCCTGGGGGCCGTTTCTGTTGCTTAACACAGTGCAGTCCCTTTGGGGCATGGGTTGGCTCTGGGTGCCCCCTCTCACCTTGTCCCCATTGCCCATCAAATCTGTGAGTCTACCTATTGGCTCTTCCCCCCTCTCCCTCCTCCCCAGCTCCCCTTTGCTCTACCACTTTGGGCCCCAGTGTGGGTCTTGCTCTTGCATATTCATTAGGGACTGAGTAAGGTCAGCACCACCTGTGACTCCAGGCCAGTGTGGGCTGCCAGGCCCTTTGACACCCGGGCTTCCCCTGGAAGGTTGCTCTTCCCAGTGGTTTGTCTCTGTGGGTTTATTTCTAGGGCATGGGGTGTGGGACTGTGGACAGACATGGCACAGGTGCTCTTGAGAGCTTGGTGATGGCAGTCACTCAAGGGGTGCTGCTGAGAAGGTAACTGGTGGAGCCAGGAAGGAGCAGGCCTGCACTGGGCAGGTGGAAGGCTGAGTTAGGGTGCTTTCACAGCCCTCGGCTGGGCAGCAGCTCTCGCAATAAAAACAGCCCTTGGGGTTTTCAAGGCAGAAGCTCTGGGTCCAACGTGGGCAGGCAGGTGCCTCATAGATTCATTTCCTCATTTAAAATAGGTGGATTTATCCTCATTTTTTTTTTTTAACTGATGGGGAAATTGAGGCGCTGAGGAGTTAAATGGCTTACGCGGGACCACCTGCCAGTTCGATTCATGTTCCTGGCTGGGCCACGTCTATGGCTGCCTTGGATGAACCCAGGGGCCTCGCTGTAGGTGTGTTCTGAAAGGGGCCTTCCACGCTGTGGCCCCTCAGCCAGCAGCCAGCCAGCTGGCACCTTGGAGGGGGCTTTTACGGAGCTGGTCCTCGCTGTGGGGACAAGGCAGCCCCAGCTGGTAGAGGCAGAGCTGGGAAAACTTACTCTTCTTTGAGTGCCAGCACCCAGGTATGGCAAGGATGTTGGGGGTCAGTACTAGGGAGGGTACCCCACGCTAGACCTTATAGGAGGAAAGCAGACCACTTGGGTGTGGAAGGGTCTTGGCCCCCAGGGAGCTGGGAGAGAGCGAGTGGATGGGCAGGGAGGCCACTGAGGGGTGCTGAAGAGGCTCTTGGGGTACAAGGGGCATAGGGAGCACTACCGTCTGTCCCTCTGCCTGTTTTCGTGTGCTCACTGGGGTAGTCACATCTATTCCTTGTTAGGGACTCGACAGGCCTCCAGAAGATTAATTAATGCCAAGCTGCTGGCAGCTCCAGCAGGATGCTTGCCCCAGGGCCCTGTCCTGGCAGCACAGATGCCCAGCTGACCCCAGAAATACTGCTCCGTTCCCACCCAGCAATCCTGGAGACACGGGGGGCCATGTTGCTGGCACAGCCCTGCCTCTGAGCCTGGATGGCAGAGAAGGCTTAGGTGGTGGCAGGCCGCCAGAGCCATGTGGCAGGGCATTCCACCCGCAGGCCTGCCTCCATCACCCACTCTGGAACTTACATGTCCCTGGCTGAACCATGGGCTTGCTGTGTGACCTTGGCCGTGCTGCTTATCCCCTCTGGGCAGCTTTCTTTTCCCCAACTGTAAAATGATGTAGAATCGATGTTGGACTGGGTCATCACTGAGACACCTCCCCCCTAAGTCTGAGTCTTCGTTATCTGGTAATCTGCCTGATTCTGAGAGCCCCTGACGGCACCCCTTTTCCCGATGCATATTGGCTGCCCCTGGGTGCCCCTCAGTGTGGTCCAGCTTTGTCCTCTGCCCCAAGCCCAGGTGATTGCTAGTTCTCCATGTAATTAACTCCTGCCTGTGCTCAGGATGTGGGGCACCGCAAGTCCTGGCCAGACCCAGTGCCCTCACAGACCAGCCTGACCTTCCCAGCGCCAGGGCGAGGTGACTGCTTCCACAGTGGCCACCTCCAGCCTGCCCAGCACATTCCTCAGGCTTATCTGAGAGCCCGCCCCACTGGACTCTGCCCTCCCACCCAGGAAGCAGCACCCAGACGAGCTGCTGAAGAGTTCCAGGGGCAGAGAGCAGGGCCTGAGTGGGCTTGAGGTGACGATTCTCAGCCTCTTGCCTGGAGCTGAGGAGAACCAGGTATAGAACGGGGTGGGGCAGAGGGATTGGGGGGTCTGCTGAGACTGACAAGGGAAGTTGTCTAACCTCAGGGAGCATGGGTCCCAGAATCTGTGCCATCTCCCAAGAGCCCCATCTCTGGGAAGGCTTTCCCGTGTGGAGCCTCCTGTGCACAGGAGGGGGGCCTGCTCTAAGTCTACCCCTAAGTTGTAGCAGGAGATAGGGCCCAACAGCAGCTCGGGGCCACCTCCTTTCCTCTGCCCGCACCTCCACAGCAGGAGCCGGAGCCAGTCCTCCCAGGAAGGGGTTAACCGCCAGCCCCAGCCGTGAGGGAGGGGACTGGGCTGGACCATTTTCCTCGTAGCTGCCTCCACCTCGGTTTTCCTGAATGGTTCTGTCGTCCTGGGGTGGGGAGGGAAGGGAAGGAAGAAGGGCGGGCTGAGGGAGGAAGGGAGGGAGGAGTGTGGGAAGAGGAAGGAAGAAAGAGCGAGACAGCCAGGGGAAGAGAAAGATGTCACTGTGTAATCTCCCTGTCAGTTTTACTTCCAGCAGGCTCCGGGCGAAAGAGCTGCTAGAACAATGCTGAGGCAGCCCCGACGGAGTATCTCGAACAGGTGATCGGAGGAGCCGGGAAACCGAGGCCACCTGGGCATCCCTCCCCTCGCCTGGGCCGGCCAGAGCCTCAAAGACGGTGGAGAAACCATGGCGACCAATTTCAACGACATCGTCAAGCAGGGCTACGTGAAGATGAAGAGCAGGAAGCTCGGGGTGAGCCACCTCCAGGGGGCCCTGCCAAGGAACTTGGGCTGGCGCCTGGTGGCGTGTCCGGGGTGTGCGGCTGCCCGCCTGTGGCCCGGCATCGTGCATTGCTGGTCTGGAGGCTTCTGGCCAGCGGGCTGCCCAGCATGTGCCTGGGCCCGGCTCTGCCTGCTGCAGCTCCCGCCCCAGCCGGGCTGGCTGGCTGGCATCCCAGCGGCTGGGCCAGCGGTGGCAGCCGATGGGCAGGCGGCTCCCCTGCTATTGTTGAAGTTGTCGCCAGGGCAGCGGCTGGAAATGCCGGGCTGTGTCCGAGCTGAGACCGGCTTCTCACTTCCCCTTGCCATCACCTCCTCGTTTCCTTCCTCCCCTCTCCTGGCCTCTTTGCTTTTAAGTACCTCATCTCCCCTGCTTCCCATTGCTTTCTGTGTACGGGCGTTTATTTATTTATCTTTGGTGGTTGCTTTTCCAGTTAAAAAAAGCATTTGAGAAGGAGAGTGGTTGGTTGCTGGGGGGAGGGCAGTGGTGGGAGGGGTGCAGAAGCCGGTGTTTACGTGGTTTATGAGAGAGAACCTGGCTGGGCTGGATGGCCCGTGGCACTGGGACAGGCTGCTTTCCTCCCAGGTGTTGGAGGCGGCTGGGGGCTTGGAGGGCCTGTGGAGATGAGGCCTCAGACACACCTCTGCTGGGTGTGCACCCTCTCCCACCCCGTACGGCTGGAAACCGCCCAAAAGGCATGAGCAGGGGCCCCGGGGACCAATTTAATAATCTTGGTGAGATTGTCCCGAGAGCGGGCTTTATTCCCGGACCCTCCTCCCTCCTCCAGTGAGGGGTCTCCCCAGTAGAAAGAAAACCCTGGCGACTGAGGTAGCCCAAGTCTTGTGTTTTACCTGGGTCCCCTGCCCTTCCGTTCCCCCTCCCCCATGGCCTTGATGGGGTGGGGGATCCGACCGCTCAAGGCTTCCTGGCTCAGCTGAGTGGGGTGGGGGAGGAGCAGGGCTCTGATACTCAGCTTCCCTGCCTGCGAACCAGACAGAGCAGGACTGGCCTTGGAGCAGGGCGGCTCCTGCACCTCCTTCCCCTCCTGTGCCCTCAACCCCCAGGGCCCCTGCGGGAGGCTCTTCTGTCCCGGCAGGAGGCGGCCGCTTAGCTGGTGGGCATGTTTGGGGTCTTAACTGGATTTGGACTGTATCCCAACCTGGGCCGTGGTGGCCATCGGCCACCTTGTTCGTGCCCTGAGAGAAGGATGGAACCCACTTTGCGCACAGAACAAGGAGAAGAACTAAGGCTGAGGTGGGGAGGCAAGGGGGTGGGGGCCCAGGTTCTAGTGTGGTGACTCGTTCCTGAGGGCCCAGACCTGTCAGGTCCCCAGGGGCCAGCTGGGCTGCAACCCTGTCCAGAGCAGAGCTTCCCAGGAAGGCAAGCCACTTGGGGTGGCCGCTTGGGCTCAGAACCAGGCCTGTTCCAGGGGCAGGCCTGGGAACCCATGGTGGGCACAGTCAGGGGGACGGTTTAGGGGCTGGGGCGTGGCCAGGCCTGGTCTGGAATCGCTCGCACTCAGGGAACCCGGCTTCCCCCTGCAGACCTGCTGTGAGGGGCTGCGGCCACCCAGCTGCTCTTGTCCCGGGGCAGCCATTCTTGCCTCAGCCCACAGAGGCGAGGCGGTAAGGGGTGGAAGAGATCAGGAGCAGATCGTCCTACCTGCCAGGGCTTTCCTCCCAAGGCAGAGCTCTGGCAGAGTGTTTCTGAAGCGCTGATCAAAGACCTATGAGAAGTGGGGAAGGAGGGCTCTTGAGCGCAGTGGCTCCCTGGGGCTGTGTGTGTATGTGCTGCGTGTGCGTGCTGCGTGTGTGTGTGTGTGTGTGTGTGTCCTGTAACCAGGCAACCGGAGTGCTCAGGCCCCCAGGACTTCTGCCCCTGCCTCTGCAGACGGCATGGAGCCCATCCTGGCAGGGCATATCTGGGTCGGCAGCATTCCTGCATTCATCCATCAATCCATCCATTCATTCACGGTCCCTTCATATTATCATTCACTTGTTCAGCAGAGGTCTGTTAACGAAGCGACTGGGATGTGAGGATTCTGAGAATAAAATATAGTCTCTGCCCTAAAGGAGCTCCTCAGCTGAGAGCTGAGGCCTGCTGGGGTTTAGGTGGATAGACCAGGGGCTGAGCCAGGGTCATGGGGGCAGGGACAGACATGTCTCCTAGTCTCAGGGGCCAGAAATAGCCTGGTTGTGAGTAGCTTCTTGGGATGGGGACTGCCTGAGCCCACCGCACCCCAGGATCCTGCCTGCCGAGGACCTGGTACCCACACAGCAGGGCAGAGAAGGGGAGGGGGCTTGAGCCTGTGGCCCAGAGGCCCCTTCGCCTCCTCTGCTCTGGGCCCCTCAGTCTCCCCACTGTTTGCCAGTGAGAGGAGCACTGGAGATTCCCGGGGAATGGCTCTGCCAGGCTTCTGGAGTGCTTGCTGAAAGAGGAGGTACATCCCCGCCAGACTTTGGACTGGAAGAGAGCCTAAGGTGGGAGGGAGGGGGCCATGGGAGGAAGAGTCAGCAGCCCAGGCAGGTGGCTAGGGCCACCCCTTTGTGGGGGGTTGTCTGACAAGCCAGCTTGCCCCTTAGCCCCGGAGAGTGGTTGGCTTCCTGCTCCCTGGCTCTTGCCTCTTGGATGGAGTCCGTGAAGCTACAGAGAATTGGGGTGGATTTAGGTACGGGCAGTGGTTGGGACAAGGAGGGAACCTTGCCCGGGAAGGCACCGTGCTCTGGGGTAACCCCAGTTTCTTGGCTCTGCCCCTTGATCTCTGAGAGCCTCTGGTTTCCCAGCTGGAACAGGGAACTAACCCTGATTCCCTACACTCCAGGGTTGGTCAGAGAATGAGAAGAGAGGGTTAGTGAAAGGTCCTAGAGACAAGAGGGGGTGTTACCCACATCAAGAGCCCTCCCCCGGCTCTAAGAACAAGGGCCACGGTGCTTTGCAGGCTGGGACCGGGCAAGGGCCTAATCCCTGTCCCCGCAGCACTGCCTCTGTCGTGGCGGGTGCTCCTGGGGCCCTGGGCAGAACCTTAGCACAGCGGGCTCCCAGGACAGCCCTGGTTCTAGGCAGCCTGTTTTAAATACCAGCTCTACCATTCATTAGCTGTTACTCAATTTTGGGGTGCCTCATTCCCTGTCTAATAAAGTGGAGATGATAATAGAAGCGACCTCAAGAGTGACCCTGAGATTAAATGTGAAGAGTGCTAATAACAAAAAGTACAAATAGGAAGCACTCCATAAATGTTGGCTACTTACGTTACACCCAGAGCTAAGCTCAGTAAACAGTAACTCAGGAGCACCCTTTATGGGACAGCCTTTCAGAGCCAGCGAAGAAACGACTGACTTTTCAATTCGGGGAGGGTCCTCTTCCCCAGGGCAGGGTGTCATGCTCGTGTCAGCTGTCCCCAGATCTCTTGGGCCTGAGCTCCCTGGAAGGCTGTGCGGCACTGCCCGCTGTGGTAGGCAGGGGTAACTCCAGGGTCACCGGCTGCCTTGGGGGTGGTCCGGGGTCTGATCCCCCTGCCATCTTGTCCCACAGATCTACCGGAGGTGCTGGCTGGTGTTCCGGAAATCCTCCAGCAAGGGGCCCCAGCGGCTGGAGAAGTATCCAGATGAGAAGTCAGTGTGCCTCCGAGGCTGCCCCAAGGTTAGGGGGCCCGGGCCCTAGCTCTCCCAACCTGTAAGCAGCGAGGATTTGTTCAGAGTCCTGAGGGCCAAGAGGACCCTCCTGGGGGTGGCAGAGCCATGGGGGATGCAGAGGGAGGTGCTTCAACCTGGCCGAGTACCTTGTGGATGCTGTTCCAGGTGACAGAGATCAGCAACGTCAAGTGTGTCACACGGCTCCCCAAGGAGACCAAGAGACAGGCAGTGGCCATCATATTCACCGACGACTCGGCACGTACCTTCACCTGCGACTCAGGTGAGGGGATGCGGCTGCAGGCTGTGGGCTGGTCAAGGTCCACTGCCTGGGTATGATGTGTGGGTGCAGGGCACCTTTGGGGGAGCAGCCCCAGGGCGAGGTGGGGCAGGCGCACAGAGCCCGCTGGCCTTGCCCCCTGCCTGGCGGGGTGGGGTGACTCCGGCTGAAGCACATGGGCTGGGCTGCTGGGGCCCCTGAGCTGGCGGCACGAAGAGGGACTATCTTCTCCAGAGCTGGAGGCAGAGGAGTGGTACAAGACTCTGTCTGTGGAGTGCCTGGGGTCGAGGCTCAATGACATCAGTCTGGGAGAGCCGGACCTCCTGGCCCCAGGAGTGCAGTGCGAGCAGACAGGTGAGGCCTGGCGCTGGCACGGGGTGGGGGTGAGAGGGAGACCCCCCCCAGGCCCCCCACAAAGCTCCAGGCCCACTTGCCCACTCCCATCCAGATCGCTTCAACGTCTTCCTGCTGCCCTGCCCCAACCTGGATGTGTATGGCGAGTGCAAGCTGCAGATCACCCACGAGAACATCTACCTCTGGGACATACACAACCCCCGCGTGAAGCTCGTCTCGTGGCCCCTCTGCTCACTGCGCCGCTATGGCCGGGATGCCACACGCTTTACCTTCGAGGCTGGCCGGTAGGACCCACTCGCCTCCCCGCCGTCCCACCGCGGTCATGATGGTAGCTGCCATTCACTGTGTCGGGCACTGTGCTGGAAGCTTAAGTTATTTATCAGCACAGCATGCTGAAGGGGAACCCATTTTACAGATGAAGAAATTGAGACTCACAGCAGGTAGGTCAAGTGAAGCTGTTTACCAAGTCAGACTGCTCAGGCTCTGATCAGATGCTGGCCCTGGCATTGACTAGCTCTGTGATTGTGGACCTGAGTCTCAGTTTCCTCCTCTGTCAAATAGGGGATGATAAAAGTACCTGACCTCATAGACTGGGTTATGGTAAGGACTGGGTATAGCTTGAACCCTGGAGCAGTCTGCCTAGACTCAAGTTCTGTATAATCCACTGTGTAACTTTCGTTGTTACCTTCTGAATGCCTCAGTTTCCTCATCTGTAAAATGGCTTGAGAAAAATTATAATAACGAGGAAACGGTAGTAGCACACAGACCAGAGTGGGGTGGTGGGGAAAATGGAATGGATTAATCCTTGTAAAGCATATAGACCCCCACCTGGCACACAGAAAATGTTCAGCGTGTTTGAGCTGGGTGGTCAGACCCTCAGACGACAGCCCTGCCTGTTCCCAGACGAGAGCCTGACTGTGCATGTGCACACACATGGGGTCATACCCACCACCTGGCTCTCGGTGCTACTTGTGTCCCCAGGATGTGTGACGCTGGGGAAGGGCTCTACACCTTCCAGACGCAGGATGGGGAACAGATTTACCAGCGGGTCCACAGTGCCACCCTGGCCATCGCTGAGCAGCACAAGAGGGTCCTGCTGGAAATGGAGAAGAACGTGAGGGTGAGGCAGTGCGTGTCTCGGTCCAGGGTAGGGGGAGGCTGGCGGGCGGGGGGCCGTGAGAGTGGCAGCTGTCTCCAGCTGGTGTGTCCGGGAGAGGCAGGCAGGGTCTTGGGCTGGCTGCTCTGGGCTTAGCCACTGACCCTTCTCTGCCCCACAGCTGCTGAACAAGGGCACAGAACATTACTCATACCCCTGCACGCCCACGACCATGCTGCCCCGCAGTGCCTACTGGCACCACATCACCAGTTCCCAGAACATCGCTGAGGCCTCCAGCTATGCCGGTGAGTCACTGCTGGGCCCCACCCACACCGGCCAGGAGGCTCTGTGGAGGACAAGGCATGTTGGGCAGGGGCCTTCTGTCCCGGGCCCAAGGCCTCAGCCTGCCTGTGTGTCCACAGGTGAGGGGTATGGGACGGCCCAGGCCAGCTCAGAAACGGACCTCCTCAACAGATTCATCCTGCTAAAGCCAAAGCCCAGCCAGGGGGGCAGCAGCGAGGCCAAGGCCCCTTCCCAGTGACGGCAGAGCTGGCACACAGATGACCACTGGGGCTGCCTGCAGCGCGTCATGGATGGCATGGAAGGGCTGTGGGCCAAGAGCCTGGGGAAAGGGAGCAAGCGGTCCCTTCTTTGCCCCCGAGGGTGAGACTGGACCAAGGCAAAGGGCTGGCCATGCCACCTGAGCATGTGTGAGGGGCTGGAGCTACCATGGGACTATATACTGTTAATGATTTTAATATATATGGCTTATGATGTATTCTGTATTAATAAGATTCCCCCTCTGACCCTCCCTGCCACCACATACACAGTTTTTAATCCCATGACCAGGCCACAGTCAAGGCTGTTTTGAATGTGAGGGCAGCGGTTTCCCTGTCCCCCATGGTACCAGCCCTCCTGCTGCCAGGACCTGAGCTGCCAGGGCCAGAGGAGGGAGACACTCCACACTCCCGGCTGCCGCGCTGGCTGCTGGCTTTTCCCAAGCAGCCCAGGGGCGGAGACAGCAGGTGGCTTCTCAGTCCCTCTGGGCCTAGAGTGGCACAGGAAGGATCCGAACTTACACTGTGCCACTTGGTAGCCTTGCACTTGGAGTTTTCAGCAGAGGTGACGTCTGGTTGACACCTCAGGTGAAAAATCTGGCTTGAAAATGGTTTCTGCCCAGACTCCTTCATGCTTAGCAGGCCGAGGAGACGCCCTGGGGGTGGGGGGTGCTGGTTACCTTGCCCAGGGAGGACAGCCAGTCCTGGGCTCTTTCCTGCCCTCGGGCCAGGCCGGCCACACAGGAGGACTGCGGTGAGGGGGAGTGGGGAAGCGCCCTGCTGCCCGCTCTCAGTGACCGGCGTGGGCAGTGCTCCCACAGAGGGAGCCCCTCTGCCCTGTCTGGCCTCCCTCCGGCAGCCAAAGTACTCAGAAGCCGGTCAGAGACCTCCCCATTTCCTCCTCCACATGGTGCTGAGGCTCCCTGCTGAAATGCAATTAAAGCAACTGATTTTCTAGTGCTGGTATTTACTGACGACCGTGCAGAAGGGCTATCTTTTTACTCACATCAAACCTTTAGTTGCGTGTGTGTTGGGTTGTTTTTAATATTTTAGGGTTCTGATTTGAGGGAACAGACCTTCTTGTAAATAACCATTATTCAAGTCGTGGCAGGAGGATGCTAAAGCAAGAGGCCCCCTCCGACAGAGCACTGGAGCCTGGGAGGTGGCCACAGCCTGCTCAGCTCTGACCCTGACCCAGGGAATGACCACCTAGAGGAATAAGCTAGCCTGAAGAAGGGAGCCCAAAGGCCACGGAGGGGAGGCAGAGCTGGCTGGCTTGGTTAGTGGCACGATGACGCATGAAGGCGATTACGTACGTTTTGCTCTTTATTGCCAAAAATAAAAACTTTAAAAGACAACTACTGTTAATAAATAACCCTTCCTTTTTGTACTAGATCTCTGGTTTTCTCCAGGCTTCTCCTGCCCGGCTGCCTAATGAACTGCTTTGGGTATGTTCCTACCTATAGGGCTAAGTGGTCAAGGCCAGACCTCCATGAAGGCCCTTGCCCTCCCCCACAAATTAAATAGCCTGGCCATTGTTGGTGACGTTCAAAACTCATGGGTAGAGAACAAAATACAAGGCTTACTGGCGGGAAGAGGGGGATAGCCTGGGCCTAACACTACTCTCACAGGATTCTCAAATTAGGGACACTTGGGAATTTGAGTGAAGAACCAATAGACTGGCCGGGGCAGGGACTGGAAGGGCTGGCAGGAGCCTGAGTAGGGTCCTAGATTCAGCGCTAACACAGAAGCCTAAGGTGCAACAGTGAACATTCCAACTTGTGAACAGAAAGGATTTGAAGTAAAGAACTGAAATACCCAGAAGATGAGAGTTCAGCTCAGTGGTTCCCAACAGGGGAATGCCGTGGCCCCCTGAGGCACACTGAATACAGGGCAGAAGGGATGTTCCGGGCAGCACTACTGCCCATCAGCAGGCAGGGCCGGGTACGCTAAATGTCTGGGAAGGGACCGTCCTGCCTCCAACAGCAGTGCTGGCCCTGGTAATCTGTGACTGCGCAAGGCTGGGATGGACCTACCCTTCCCCGCTGCTACCTTTCTAATTGGTACTGAAGACTTGCCAGGAAGCTTGAGCAACAGCTGTCCAGTCCCCAGGAGCCAAGATCTGGAGTCTCAGGAGAGACCTAAAATTCAACTGCTGTTCTGCTGAAACAGGTGAGCTGCAGCTAGTTTATGGTCAGGACGTCACTCTGGATCTCGTGGCTTAACTGGGTCTGTAAATCACTCAGCTTCTTCTTTAATCCAGACAGGGCTGACAGGACAATGGTTTCAGGGCGCAGAGAGCCACAGGACTCCACGTTGTAGTAAAACCTGAGAGGCAAGAGTCTGGTGAGAGCCCTCCATGAGGCTCTCATGAGCTATGGCCACAGGCCCGCCTCCCTCCTGGGTCCTGACTCCTTTCTCCCCATGAACTCGACCTTGCCCCAGGGCTGACCTCCATCCAACCTCTTACAAACAGTGGTCCCAGGGCACTTTGCAGGACCTCGAGGAGGCCACGGCTACCTCAGAACAATATCTCAAAACACCTGTGTATGGATGTATTCTACACTGGGGGTAAGAGAACGATAAGTAAGCATGTCACCTGCTCCAGCACTTTCATGTTCGTCACTAGAAGGCTCTGGTCACTTTGGGGCCCTAGGTTTGATCCTAGGTTGATCTTTCTTTGGGAGCTGAAAAATCAGACTAGGAACAGTCTGGATAACTGGAGGGCCCCCCTTCCCCCCAGCGACCAAAGGGGGATGATAATCTGCCTGGATGTGCACGTACGGTGGGTTCAGCAGTTACCAGCCCCTCCTCAGCTGAGGGGAACTGGGATGGGCGGGAAAGGGCCTCCCTAACTCAGAGGCTGCATCAGAACTGTACGTCCTTACACACGTTACCTTCAAGTGCCAGACCGGGCTCTTACCTCTCCGGCTTGCCGTTGGGGTCGTAGGGCGCCTGCGACTCATCCTCGTCCAGCTCTGAGTACTCACTCTTCGGCCTGAGGTCAAACACAGATCAGCACAGGTTGCTCCTGCCGCTTTGAGGGCACCTGTGTCTCACAGTGAGGCTGCCCCATCTCGGTCACCAGGAGCCATTTCCACACCCGCCCGCCCTGCCTGCCTTCGCTCCCAGCAGGAACATACCACTCCTCCGGCTTGGGGTACACCGTGTGCCTCAGGGCATTGTCGGGATCGTATTCAAAAGCCACGCCTGCAGTCGGGTTCCACTTGGCGTGTTCCTTGCCAAAGCCCTTTTTGGCGTAGGCTCGAAGCCTCAGCTCCTGGCCCTTTCTCAGCTTGACGATGAGAATGTCTGTGGGGAGATGTGAGTCAGTCGAGGGCCAGCAGAGGCACGGCTCTCCACGGTCCGACCTGCAGCGCCACTGAAGGGCCGGGCAGCGCGAGAGCCTGGGTCTGGCGTCCGCCCCTCGGGCCCTTACCATCCTGCTCCACGTAGTCGTTGGGGTCATTATCTCGGCTCCGGGATGTCACCTGTAGGGGCCCAGACAGAGGCACTTATTAGCTGCTGCGCATCTCCCCACGCACCCTTTCTGGCACCCACCTTCCGGCACCTCCAGACCGCAACCTGCCGAGCCGAGGAAAGGATGCCTGAGGAGGAGGTGGCAGAAGTGCCCACTAGGACCCAGTCTGTGCTGGTTACTGGCCTCTAACCCCTACCTCATGGCTCTGTGACAACCTCCCCAGTCAGAACAGTGCCATGGCCTTTAAAAGGGTCCTTAGTGGACAGGGCCCACAGCACCAGTGCTTCTGCCCACACTGGCAAGAGTCCAGAATTATTAGCACTTCTAGGCATCAAGCTTAGGTTAAGGCAGAACGTAACACAGGGAAAGTCGGTGTCTTATAAGAATCCACCCCAATCTGGCCCACTTGGAGCCAGGAGAGCAAAGGTCCTGGCTACGGAGGGCGTTCCTGACCGGAATGACCCGGGGGCTGTTGGAGATGAGGTCTCGAGACGTGACGTGACGCGTCTGGTCTTCGTTACACCGCACGTCGAGGGTGAACTCCACCGAGCACTCGGGGCAGAACTCTTCACACGTACAGTCCTGAGGCAGGAAGAGAGGCAGGAGTGAGTCTGCGGAGAGACGGCGAATCCTGGCTTGGCTCCCCGCTTCTAATACCCTGTTCCTTAAGGTTCTTCATCTGGGAGAGGGTGGATCACAGCCTCCAGGCTCTCGTGGGCTGTGTCCATCTGCACACCACTCAGGCTGCTCAAGGGCAGGCGCGTCCCAGCTCAGAGACCGCCTATACGCTGGCGTCCATGTGTCCTTCCCACCCCTCGCTGCCAGGCCACCGCTGGGAGACACACTAACATCTCACCCTGGCCTCGGAGCGCTCTTCCTCAGAGAACCAAGGCGGTAAGAAGGAAGAGGCTTTCACACTGCATAGTTCAGCGTCCCCTGCGCTAAGTGGACTAGCCTGGGAATGCAATTGCCATTTAAAATAAAACAATCCAGGGAACAATAGAAAAAAGTACATTTTAAATTCCAGACTACTGACCTTTTCTTTAAAAATTTCATACGGAAATTTTTTCACAAAAGCAGAGAAGAGTGTAAGAGACTGCCACAATGTAAGCATCACTTGGCTTCAATAATTCTCACGTTTGCCATTCTTTAAACTGATTCTTGAAACCCTCCCGTATTAGAGATTAGCTGCTACCGTTTAACTTCAGGCAAGACGAGAGTTAACTAGAATGTAATCAAGCAAACTGTTCTCCCCCTCAAGCCAGTGAGGAAAATCCAACCTATTTTCGATGTTTTCAAGACAATGAGGAAGATCTAGGGGCCATACCTGGATAGTCTGCAATCATACACAAGTGAGACAGGAAGGCAACCTAGACCCTTGAGACTGAATCACTCACAAATATGAAATTAAAGAAGCAAAATGTAATGGAAGACAAAAATATGAAAAGGTACTTAACCTCAAAAAAATATATATAATGAAAAGAGAGGAGTCTGTTCAAGAGATCAAGAGACTAAAGAGGTATAACAACTGAATGCAATGCACGAATGACAGACCCACAAACAAAAAACAATTAAGGGGAATTCCCTGGCGGTCCAGTGCTTAGGACTCCTCGCTTTCACTGCCAAGGGCGCGGGTTCAATCCCTGGTCAGGGAACTAAGATCCCGCAAGCTGCGTGGTGCAGCCAAACAAGAAAACAGTTAAGGACATTTTGAGGATAACTAGGAAAATCTGAATTTAGACTGTAGATAGATAGTACAAATCATGGCTAATTTTCCTAGGCATGATAAGTGTGGCTATGTAGGAAAATATCCTTATTTTTAGGACATGCATGCTGATGTAGCTCGGGGGAGAAATGTCATGATTTCTGCAACGTTCTTTCAGACCGTTCAGCAAAAATCACATCTATATGAAACACAAAGCAAATATAGCAAAATATCAACAACTGGAAATTACAGGTGAAAAGACAATGAGTATTTATTCTACTTTTCACTTTTCTGAACATTTTCAGAAAAAAAACCCCGAAAAAATCCATACCATCTTTGCTCAGTAAATGCAATACTAGAAACAAATTTAACGGTAGGAACTGTTAGGTCATGGGGGATGCATATCTTTATATAAGATACTGACTAACTGGTCTTCAACTGGTTGTACAACTGTCTTCACCAATATATGTGATGTTTTAT
The DNA here is from genome assembly GCF_964270905.1 of Leucopleurus acutus. Classification (NCBI taxonomy): domain Eukaryota; kingdom Metazoa; phylum Chordata; class Mammalia; order Artiodactyla; family Delphinidae; genus Leucopleurus; species Leucopleurus acutus. The sequence continues at coordinate 27,517,014 of NC_139162.1, forward strand.
TTCTTAAAAACAGACTCTGGAGACGTGGAGCAAAATGGTGAAATGTTAGAATGTGACAACCGGTTTGGTGGGAGCATGCCTATTTGTTATATTAGCTCCACACTTTGCTGCGTGCTTGAACAGTTCTTTTAAAAAACACATATAAATTTACAAAATATATCAAATTAGCCACTATAAAAATGACATGCCCTCGGGAATATTAGAAAATGGGCTGATTCAGGATCACCTACAGCCATCAAGAAGGAATAGTCTCAAGCTGTTACCTAATGCAGCTCTGCTGAAAGGATGCAGGTAACCTAATCCTGTCCTACACTCTCCCTAGTTCTAAGTCTGTTAACGTGTCATGGAAGTGCAAACCTGGCCCTAGAGGCAGGGAGCCGTGTTGAACTAGCAGAACTTACGGGGTGAGGCACAGACCTGCAGACACCAGTACCCCAGTCACTCAGGTGCTGCTCGGTGGGACAGCTCTCACTCCCTCTGCTCCTTCTCCTCACCCTCTAACCTCTGTCGACTTCCTTTAGCCTCCTAGGCCCCTGTCCCTGGGAAGAGATGCTCTGGAAAGCAGAGTCTGAAGAGAAACAGCCCCACCCGTTCCGTATAAATGGGCATCCAGGAGTATGCCCCCTCTTATGTGGCTGGCTAATGAGACTCCCCAATGCCCCTTGAGACTAATCAATCTGAGGTCCCATCAGAACCAAAGACCAATCAATGCCTGCTTTGGGCTCTAGACAACATCTCCACATTGTCTTTCTAAAAGCTGAAAGCAAGATGTCGGGAAAAATCCTTGTAAGAACTAAGGTTCCCTGCCTCCCCCCACTCCCGACCTTCCATCCAAGCACACAGCATACCCGGGAGTACTGCAGCTTGTCCACAATGTCGTCACTCGTGAGGGGAATTAATCCTGGAAGACAGAAAAGCACATTAAAGAAGGCCAAGGGGCCAAGCCAAAAGGAGAACCCAGAAGTCACCCCGGGAGTGAGGAGGCTTTCTCCTCTGACACCGGCACAGCCCCCTCCCTTTAACTCTCCAAACTCAGCACTCACCAAGCCTGTGAGCAATGAACTCATCGTGAAGGACTGAGGAATTGGCATCAATCTGAACCCAGTCAATTGCTAAAGAATGAAGGAAGCAGAAAAGGAGACATGCAGTTTAGCCACATTTATCTAAAGACTTAAGAGCAATGGTTCTCCAGATTTAAAAATCATCTAATGCTTATGAAATTGCAGAGGCCTGGCCAGGCTGCCAGAGACTCTGATTTCACAGCTCTGGAGTGGGGACCAGGAAGCTGCATTTTAACAAGAACCACACACACCACCTGCTTCCCTGCTCAGGTGGATCTGATGCAGAGAGTTCCCTGTACCACCGAAAAAACACTGACTTATTAGAGAATACCACGGGAGTGGGAACGTGTTTCTTTGAGCTGATTATTTCTGTCGGAAGCACTTAAATCTGCTATTCATGCCAACACCAAATCCAAGAGCACTTGAAAGTCAGACAAACCTCACAGAAGTAACACAGACTTATGGTCCACATCTCATTTTATGATATAGTGACCAGATTACTCAAGTTAATACTTTATTATCACTCAACCAACTAATGCTTACAGAATCCTTTAATGAGCGAGGCATACTAAGTATACAACCCAATCCCTACCAGCAATGAGCTAGTAGGACGGTAAGAACTGTACCTGTCACACACGCCTGACTTAAACACACATTCACTCATTCATTAATAAACATCTGCACATAAACAATTAAATTCATTAATCAAATGGCACTGCAGCCCAACTGCCCAAAGAGGGGCATGGACACTAGGTACGGAGGTCAGAAGAGGACCAGACATGACCTAGCCCCAACCTGCTTTGTCCTATGCTTCCTATTGCTTCCTCAACCCAAGCCAAATAAGGACCATGAGCCATGCTTTTCTGCCTCTGCGTCTTTCCTCCCACCGGCATGCCCTTAACCTCTCCTGTGCAGCTGAAAATCCTGAGCCTCCTATAAACCAAGCCTTGCCTGCCCTCCATGATACAGAGACGAACACTCTGTCCCTGTAAGCTCCTCCCTCCCAGAACTCTGTCCAGACTTCTCTTAAGACACCTGTCATATTTTGCCTTGTGTTATATTTGTGTGTCTTGTCTCTACCTCATGCTTCAAAAATCCCTTGGAGCAGGGTCTTCAGATGTCTTAACTTCTGTATTCCTAGCTGGGGCCTGGAATGCAGCAGGTGCTCAATATTATTTGTGGGAAAAGTGGCACTTAGAATGTCAGGGCTGCATCCTAAAGCACAAGTCCCTCATTTTACTCGTGATGGAACTAAGGCCCCGGGACATGGAGTGATCGGGCAGAGAAGGAGGACCAGCCCTCCAAGCTCTGAGTTGAAAAAGTCTCTGGGGGTGGTAATGGTGGAAAAACTATAACGTTCTCTTCTTTACCAAGCATTTGGCCTGCTTATTTCCTTAGGAGTCTGCACGCTTGATGCAGCAACTATAACCCAAACTCTCTGAGCTGACACTCAGAAGATATTTGTAGTGTATCTGTAAACGTGTAGAACGCCTAGTGCGGAATGGCTGGAACCAAAGCAGAAACAGATTCTCCCTCTTCTAGGCACCAAGGGCCCTGTAGCTATGCCTCTCCTTAATTGATCCAAAAGTCTGTCTTGCATTTGGGTTGTCTGTGAATTCATCTTTCCCCTGCAACTTCACTGTGAGCCTTTGGAAGGCAGGAACCCTGTACTTTACAGCTCTGCGTTCCCAGTGCCTAGCACCACTGCCTGGTGCTTATAGGCTCCCTAAATACAGTTGACGGAACAGATTCACATCTACCGGTAGTAGACACTCACTGAACACAATGCACAGAGATTACCTCCTTAATAATTGACATCACCCTGATAACTACCATTAGTGTCCGAACGTTAGAGAGGAAACTGCAGCACACAGTTTAATAACTTGCCCAAATTTCACAGAGACAGTAAGTGAAAACAGTATTCAAACCCAAGTCCAGACTCCTGAACCCGTGCTCTCCACCAACGCACGTGGAAGAGTGGAACTAAATAGCCCAGGGAGGTGACCAGAGTGGCCCAGGGCCAAGGGCACAGAGACCAGTCAAGTCTGCAGCATTACTGTTCTCTCAGCGCCCCCATCCCCGGCCCAAACCAAGGCTGGAGGCAGGAGCGCCAAGGTATGGGGAGGGTTGGGGGGAGACCTGGTGGCCCTGGCAACAAGGCGGGGGTCGCTTACCTATTATGGGCACCTCAGCGATGAACACCCTCCGGATAGAATTTGCCACCCTGAGGAATGAAAACCAAGCGGCGTGTGGGCACCGCAGCCTCGACAGGCCTTCCCCGCGACCCACGGTTCCCAAAGCGAAAGCCCTGGTCTGGAAAGATGACCCCCGCCCCACCTAGGCTGGGGCCCGCGGCTCTCCAGAGCCGCCAGCCTCTTCCCTCAGCAGCCTTACGCCAGGTCCGTATTCTCGATGATGAACTTGACATTCTCGTCGGTGAGCTCCGTGATCCGCACGGTAGGCTGGTTGGCATACGGCATCGCGCCCCACCACTCTCTCGGCCGCCAGCGTCGGCTGTACTGCGCCTGCGCCAACGCCGCCACCGGAAGTCGCTCGGCGCGGCCTTGCCGCTTCGGCGGAGAGGCGCTCAGAGCGCCACCTGCTGCTCGGAGGCCCAAAGTTTTTTCCACCCCCGCCCCCTTCTCTAAAGGGCACCAGGTTCAACCATTTGGAGGGCGATTTGGCAAAACATGCACACGCGCTTGACTCAACCATAACACTTCTAGGACTTCATACTGCAGAAGTACTTGCAGTTGTAAGCAAAGATACATCTACAAGGACGTTCACTGCAGCAGTCTGTAGCAGAAGATAAAACTACTTGCCCATTGACAGAGACCTGATTAAATATACAAACATAGGAATACAGTAACGTTTTTTAAAAGAATGAAGTCTGTACATTTATGGAAGAATAAAAGTACAGTCGGTCCTCCGTATCCAAGGGTTTTGAATCCGTGTATTCAAACAACTGAAGATCAAAAAAAAAAAAAATTCCATAAAGTTCCAAAAAAGCAAATTTGCTGTATGCCCAGCAACTATTTATATAGCATTTACATTGTATTTACAACTATTTACATAGCAGTAAACATTGTATTAGGTATTATAAGTAATCTAGAAATAATTTAAATTATATGGGAGGACATGTGTAGGTCATATGCAAATACTACACCATTTCACATAAGGGACTTGGGCATTCACAGGTTTTGGTGGGGAGCAGGTATCCCACGGATACCGAGGGATGAACGTACACTTTAGCAAAGTATACTTGAACAATAGGTTTATACCCTTTCCCTTCCACACCCCAAGTCTGGATCATGCACTTCTGAAACTGCAAGAAGATACAATGCTCTTTAATGTATTGATATCATCTACAGTTCTGTGTAGCTGCAGTGAGTAGGTATGAGTTCTTCATCTCCGCATCTCCAGTGCCTGTCAGTGTGCATCTCATAGGTTGAACATTCAATAAAGAATTACCAAAGTCCCCTAAACAGCCTAGAGAGAGGTTAGAGTGGGCTTCAAAAAGGTGGCAGCAGCTTTTTTTTTTTTTGCCGAGCCATGTGGCTTGTGGGATCTTAGTTCCCCAACCAGGGATCCAACCCATGCCCCCTGCAGTGGAAGCACAGAGTCCTAACCACTGGACCGCCAGGGAATTCCCAGGTGGCAGCAGCTTATACAGAGAAGCCCTAAAATAGAACTTGGCAGGGGACAACATTTAGGGGGCAGAAGAAGAGTAATCAGAGGAGATGAGGAGGAGTTTGCCTTAGCAAGGAGTGACACCTCCTCCTGAGACAGAGGGGAAGAGCATTGAGGGGGCCCTTGCTACACAGCCTGTGTCATCTCAGTAAATTAAGAATTAAAGTAGTCTTCTGAGTATAAGACAGATCCTATAAAGGAGAGAATGGAATGAAATTTGGAATAGCTACTGCAGGGAACTTGACAGGATGTCGAGGTAAAGGAATTAGAGAGGTGCAGAAAGGGCCCAGAGGAAGGTACACAAGAAGAGACTGGAAATTCCTACTAGCTTGTTACTCCCCCCATCATTCAGTCTACTTGGGTAGGAGACAGCAAAGCAGAAAACAGATGCTGTGGGATGCTGTATGTACCAAAATGTTGAAGCTCTAACCCCTAATGTGAGGATGTTTGGAAATGGGGCTCTTTGTGAGGTCATGAGGGTAGGACTCTCATGATGAGATTAGTGCCCTTATAAGAACAGGGAGAGACATCAGAGCTTGTTCTCTCTCTGTCATGTGAGAATGCGGGAGAAGGGAGAAGGCGGTCGTCTGCAAGTCAGGAAGAAAGTTCTAAGAACCAAGTTGGCTGGCACCTTGATCTTGGGCTTCCAGCTTCTAGAACTGTGCCATATTTCATCACAGCAGCCTGGGAAGACTAATGAAACAGAGTTAACCAGACTGATAAAGGAAGCCCAGACAGTGTAGAGGCTGAGAGAACTAGTAAAGCTAAAGACTGTGTCACTGAAATAGTTAGTGACAGACAGGAGTCAAAGGAGCTAATGGTGAGGGGGAAAAGGCCGCTGCCATCCACATTTTACTGATGGGAAGCCTGGGCCCACAGATGCAGAGCTGTCCTAACTGCTCAGTAGTATTAGTCAGCACCAGGACCAGAACTCAGGTCTCCTGGCTGCTAGTTTCAAGCCTTTTCCACAACACTGTTGTCTCACTCTGGCGTGTTGGATACCTGCCATGGTCTATATGGAAACTACCTACACAACAGGAAATTGCTTCAAACATATTTATTATAATTTTTACAGACTCTAAGTTCATGAATAGTCCTGCAACACATGCTGGTGTAACTCGACACAGGGCCTGGAATCACACCTCTGGCCAGGCTGCGCAGTACCATCCAGCACGCACCGGTCTCAGGTGAGGCAGCTTGCGAGGGGGTTTCCAGTGCAGCATCTCAGGACACCAGAGAAGGAAAGGGCAGCATGGTTCCCTCTGGGTGCACAGGCCTGTGCTGTGCTGTGGATGAGCTGCCACCTGGGGTGGCTTCAGACCCTGACTCTGACCTGGGAGCCCGAGAGAGCATTTCTAGGCAGGTTAAGACATGATCAAGGTGCCTGAGAGACGAGGACAGGGGCGTGCTGGGTTTCTGTGGCTTGAATGCTTGATTGAGTGCTGCAGTTTTTAATCACACAGCTGCAATGCAGAAAGGCATCAGGAGGCCGGACCCGGTGTTAGGAACTGAAAAAGTGGCCCAACCCTGGGCTACAACTGTATCTATCCTCCAGTGCCCTGTGGCTTCCAGGTGGCTGTGGTAGTGTGTAGAGGCCTGCGGTGTTCTCTCGTTAACGCCCTGTTTCATGGACGGCACCTCATGCGTTTCAAAGCCCTTTAAATATATCCTCGGGTTTTCTTCTGGGCACCCTAGCTTACACCCTTTCTTGCTCACCGGCGCTGGTTTAGACCTGCCAAATTCTTGAGCTGACGAAGGGATGGAAACAGAGAGTGATGAGACCTTGCTCTGACCCTAGGACTCCAATGGGAAAGACTGAGATTTCCAAGGCAGCATGTGTGGCTATGATGCAGAGGTCTGACATACCAGGGTCCCGGGAGTGAGCACTGTTTCCTGACGCCAGTAAAAAATAGAAGTGGGGTACTTGGGATCTAGAGATTGGGACTGAACCACTGTCAGTCTTATTATTAGCTTTCCAGTTTAAGGCTACAAAACTACTTGGGGTCAGTGACACACGTGAGAATGGATGGGCAGGGATGAGCTGGGCAGTACTCACTGTCACCGCTGCGCCCATGAGTCCTTGCACCAGTGCCTCTCCGGTGGACTTCACCTAGAAGGAGTCAGAGTCAGGTTCTCTCAGGCCCCCACCACTAGCTCAAAGGTGAGACAGGTAGGGCAAATCAGTAGGCCTATTAGCCCCGACAGGTAGAGTCAAGAGGGCTCTGTGTACTGGAGGAAGAGCCCATGGACAACACAATCACAAATGGGCCAGATGTGGCTTTCAGGGTAGGCCCTGGGGACTGTCAGCTGAAGTCAAAGGGGAGCAAGAGAACAGACAAGTGACCAGTGTGGCCCAAGGAAGACAGTGTGCCTAGTGAGGAGGCTTCCCAAATGCCTAGCCCCCAGCTACCTGCTTGGCAGTGTGGCCCACGTTCATTGCGTCGTTAATTCGGTTTTCCAGGAAGTGCCAAGTGTCCTCAAAGTCTGGGGAGGAGTCCTGCATCATCACCAGCTCTGTCGTGTTGTAGATGCCAGCCAACACTGCTCGGCGGGTGTACCAGTTAAACTGCAAAGAAACCCATCAGAGAGGTGGGTCACCACTACTGCTGCAGGCTGGGGGAAGTCTGGGTAGTTCCTACCCAAAGCCACTGGCACTCCTGGGCTTCCTCCTGATTTCTTCTTTTCCTCACAGATACACATGGCCCTCTAGACAAGACTGCTGTTCCCAAACTAGGCTGGGTGTCAGAATCACCTGGGAGATTAAACATGCAAGCTACTGGGCCCAACCTCTTAGAGTCCAGAGGTCTGAAATAAGTGCCGGGGTCTGGATGTTTCATAAGCGCCCCACGTGATTTTGCTACATCCACTCGGCTTTGGAAACGCCAGTGAAAAGCCTAAGTCTCAGGACATCGAAGTTCCAGGGAGGCTCTGTGGTCAGGCAGTAATGACCAAACCTTCGCGTGTTCATCAGTGAAGTGAGGGCTGAGACAGCATCACGGACAGACTGGAATACCTAGGAAGAGCTGAGAGTTCAAGTCCTTCAGCAACTTCTGACTGTCCTGGCGAACCACTCTTTAGAGCCCTAGCTCGGCTGCTTTGTGTTTTATCCCTCTGATTTCTTAGCTTTCTAATTTCATTTTCCTACCATCTCTGTTGGTGGTATATTCCCACACGATGGAAGTTTATTAAAGCACTTTGTTATAACTGTGGTGGGAGCATCTTTTTCGCCTCCCATCCTGGATTCCACAAAGTACCATCACACATTAATTTCCTTTATGAAGGTATATATATATTTTAATTTCCTACCAGAAATATGGTAGCACTAACAAGTCAGATTCTTTCCTGGTGCCTGTTTAAAGCCTTATTGATCTCTTAGCGAAGCAAGCCAACATGGACTACAGGGAGAGAGTTTCTTTTTAAAGCAACGAGTGTCTCCATGGCATTCATTTTTTTTTTTTTTTTAAATCAGTCTCATAAAAGACACACACTGAGAAAGTCTGCTACGGAATCTAAATCATAGAAGACTGAGGGGGAAATGACTATAAAATGGCAATCCAATCACAAGGTCCTCTGATGCCTTGTCACCAGTCTAGTGGGGGAAGGAATACCAATGGCTCATGGCTACGGCACTGGTCCCTGAATGAAGACGACCTAGATCCCACCGTGGCTTGTGGAGGGACCCTCCTCATACCTTAGCCTCCCCTTTCCAAGATGGGAATGACACTGTAGTCCCGTGAAGGATTTGTTATCAAAGAAGTTTCACAAACTTCCTGAGGAAATGCTTAATCCAAGCGTTGCCAGTAGCCTGTGGGCCTGCAGAGAGCACTCACGTCAGTGGACTGGTCCCCAGCGTAATGCCACATGTCATCCACCATGCTGGTGAGCAGGCCCAGGCTGGCCGGGATGTTGTGAGGGAGCAGAAGGATGCCGAGCGCCTGAGGAGAGACGGCAGAGGAGTGGGACTGCACACCGGCAGTGGCGGGCTCGGGTGGCTAGTGCCTCACCTCCCCCTGGAGGTACGGAAGGGGGCCTGCCCAGCCCTCCTTCTGAGACTCACCATCTCCACCCACTCGTGTGAGCTCCTGGCGTCTAATGCTCCCGACTACAGCTAATGGGAGCCGGGGCAGATCCGACCCTCAGCTGACCCAGTCAGATTCTCAATCCCTAGCATGTGGACTTGGGAATGCAGACAGCCAGCTCTAGACTGGTGGCTTTGAGTACTGAGAGCACCCCATTCTGTAACATGGAGGAAGAAGCAGGGATAGCTGGGGAGTCTGGGGGTGGAATTTGAGGTGGAATGGGTCAAGCTGGAGATCTGAAAGCAAGCGTGGTGAGCATGGGCAGGGGATGGGACTTGACTCTGGACTGTACTCCCTCACTCCCGCCCACAACTGAAATTACATGCTCAGCCGTCTCCCAGCTGGGCAGAGGACACTAGATGATCCGTGGGCCCTCTCAGTGCTGATGTGCTTTGAGTTCTTAACTGAGAGAATGGCCTGCACTGTGACACACTTTGAAACAGGAAAAAAGGACCTTTAGAAAAGGGGAGTGGGAAGCCCTTGGAATGAATACTCCAATTCTCTAAGCATCACACTGACATACTGAAAAGAAGTCCCAGTTCCCTGAGATCTAGAACGCGACAGGCCTGTTAATGATGATGGCCAGTAAAATCTTCTGACTTTTCTAATCCCCTTCATGGATTCCTCCTCACTGAAGACCTGGTGGCACACTCGGGCCACTAAGACCCCACCCAGGACGTGATCTAGGACCCACGCCACCCACGTTTCCAGGAACTGAGACACAGATGGCTCAGAGGTCCTCTCTTTGGCTCTCGCAAATCTGAAAGCTAGCTCCACCAACTGCACTGCGAATCCCTAGTTTTGTGGAGATCAATGAGCTGACTTCTGAACCGTGTGCCAGACCCTCCAAGTGAAGGTGCCGAGGATCATAAACACGAATACTTTCTGCCCGGGGGCCTGGATGTGGACTCCGTACCCGAGGCCAGTGCTCAATGTACGGGATCAGCATTCTCAGTCTGGTTTCCACAGCATCCCTCAGGAACTCGTCTGTTTTCCTCTTCCTGGAAGAGGGAAAAGAAAACAGTGTGTCTCTGGATCAAAGGCATGGGCTCGGTGCTACACCGTTTACTCAGCCCTAGTGGGGAGGGCCCCACCAGCTCCCGATGAGACAGGCAGCTGCGTTTCAGTCCCAGCAGAGCAGCAGGGCTGCTCAGTGCTACCCTCTTGGCTCTGCTTGGATTGGCCTCCTGGGGACAGCTGGTGGCGCCTAAGCTCCTTGAACCTTAGCTGCCACCCCGAGCAATGACGCCATGGGACTTACTCTGCCTGGCCCAGCTGTACCAGCTTCTGCTCCTCTTCCAGCACACGGGTGAGCCGAGAGTTGCACTGGGTCACAAAATGCAGTATCAGTTCACTGCCATCATTCCCAAACATGTTGGCAGCTGCACTGGAGAGACCCAGAGACTACAAAGGGGGAGAGGGAAAACAGGAAAGTGGCGGGTAGGTGGAGTGGACATTTGCCGCCTGTTCATCACTAGTGCCTCCTCTTCTAGTAACAGCAGCTTGGTTCTCAGTGGGACACCCCACTCTTCATTCCTGTCCGTGTGATCTGGGAGAAGCTGACCACCGGTCCCTCCACACTCCATCAAGCCCCTGGGTGTGATGCAAAGCAGGGGATCCAGACCTAGATAAGTGGGGTTCACAGCAACTAGTTCAGGAACGTGCACGTGACCAAATCCAGCCCTACGAGGCCGCCTCCACACTTTTGCTATGACCGATGGGAAAGAAGTACCCTCTTTCCTCTGGGGCTGCTGAGCCATTTTTAGTCCTGCATGGGAAGCCCCTGCTGAGAATGAAGCTCACAGAGAAGAAAGCAAAGCAGATATGCTGTAGAGACAGTTCCCAGCAGCAACAATCTAAGAACACCGAGCCAGAGCTACTTCCAGACCTTTCTGTTATTAAATGAGCCAAACACTCCCTTTCTTGCTTGAGCCAGTTGAGTTTGAGTTCTGACACTTGTAACCTAGAGTTGTAACTATTATAAAAAGGGGCTTGGGAAGAGCGCTCATAACTCTCTTCCTCAACAACTCACTTAACCTAAGCCTCTTGGAAAGTAGGTCTCTCAGTTGTTTAAAAAAAAAAGTCTCACAAACTTTTTTTTTTTTTTTTTGCGCCACACCGCAGCATGTGGGATTTTAGTTCCCCGACCAGGGATCCAACCCGCGTCCCCTGCATTGGAGACACAGAGTCTTAACCACTGGACTGCCAGGGAAGTCCCTCACAAACTTTTCCTAATGAGCTGTCAAAGAGTTAACAAAGCCACAGAGATCCTTTACTATTCCTCACATACAGGACTCATTGAGCAGCTACTGGAGGGAGAACCCTGACAGCAGCAGGGACAGAGGGCAGAAAAGGAACCAAAAAAACCATTAACTCTAAATTCCCACCATTGGGAAAGTGCCTCTCTTTTGGTGGGAGTACACGGCCGTTTTGGAGGGCAGCTTGGCAATACTCACCTCAACACCAGAGCCGCAGGAGCATCAGTACTAAGGGTGACTGCGTGCTCCCTGTGTGCCTGGTGCCTGGCTGAGCGCACTATATACACGACCTTGCTGCAGCCCCACAGCAACGCCAGCAGGTGGGTATTACCATCATCCACATTTTACAGAAACCGAGGCTTAAAGCTCTTAACCACCAGGCTATGCTGCCTCTAACATGTATGTAACAGGAACCTCGAAAATATACACACTCCCTGGGCCAGTTGTTGAGCTACTGTCTCTCAGCTCCAAACCTGCCCTTCCTCTGCAAGCCACACTTCTGGCTCCATGTTATGTCCGCTGATAGAGTCTCTAGAGGGAGACTGCAAGGCTGGAGGAGGAGGAAGGGCCTGGCTCCTCGCGGTTTACTTCCCGTCTGCTAGCGGTCTGTGTGAGCAGCGCCCTCCTTCACCACCGCAGCAGTTCTGTCCAGTGGCAGCAGCTGAACCCAGTCTGCAGTATTCTCGACAGGTGCAGACCCAGTTTCATCGAGCCACCATCCTCTCCCAGCCCTCCCAGCCGCTCCGCCACTTCCCCAACCCCAGAGGCCAAGTGCCAGCCCCAAAGGACCCTTCCTCCAAGGTCAGCGACACCAGCACCCGCTGAGGAGAGCGTCCTCCGGAGACGTGGGGGTTTCACCGCCACAGGGACTCTCCTTCAAGCTCCTAGCTGTAATCATTCCAGCTCTTCCCTTTGTTTCCTTAGCCCCTGGGATGACAGCTCCTCCCTGCAGGTGCTACCTCTACCATACCTTAGTGTTCTTTTATCCTTTCAGTTACCTGGTTACCAATTTCACATCTAGTTAACAATTCTTTGTGTTAAATTCTATTTGAGTAACCTGTGTGATTTCTTCTGATTGATGCACTCCCTGAAAGACCAACTCCACTTCTCAGAATTTGTCCTAAAGAAACCAACCAGAAATGTACTTAAATCTGTCATACAAATAGGCTTATAATATTAAAAAAATTGGAAACAACCCAAATGTTTATCAATTGAGTTCAAGTAAATGCAATAGGTATTATGCAGCCGTATGAATGGAGATATACTGAGTGAGAAAAGCATATGAAAAAGAGTGAAAAATTTAACCATAGAATATTCAATAGAATCAGATTTTTCCAAACAATCCTGTTACATTTCTGTCCTCCCCTGGTTCCACACCTTTCTGTAATGATTCTCTCAAACCTTCTCTGCTACCTCCGAACCTCTGTCTCCTCCCACTGTTTCCTAACTTCACGATCAGGAGACAACCACACCTACGTTACAGAGAAAACAGAAGCCATTCCCTGGGAACTCCTTAAAGGTTCTTCTAGAAACTAAGCCTGCAGCTGTCTTCTCCAACTTTGCCCCTAATACATCGAAGGCTAGTCTTTCCACCTGTCTTCCGGATTTCATAATCCTTGCCTTCAAGGAACCTCACGTTTTCTATTTTGCCACTTTCTCTTGTATCTTCACCGTCACGGTGTTTCTGTGCCCTCCTGCCAGTATTCAAACATGCTCATCAAACTTCCATCCCACTTCCCCTGCTTAGTATACTAGCTCTCTTCTCCCCCTCGCAGCCAAACGCCTCTGCACTTCCTGACCTCTACTCACTCCTCAACCCACCAGTTATTTTGGACCTGTACTCCCTTCAAACAGCTGCCACTGCAGTCACCAATGTCTAGTTGCCTCATCCACATTCTCCCGCTTTGCCTCCAGCGCAGGCTCCTCTACCTCAGTCTTCTTTGCCACCCCACCCTGTTCCACCCCACCCTTAAATGTCAGTGGTCCCTGAGGACCTAGACTCCTCCCTCTTTTCACATGACACTCTAGGCACATTCATGCCACCCTAGGCAATCTCACTCACTTCCATGGTTTAATGACCACATACATATGTGGATTATGCCCCAACATATACTCTAGTGCAGGCAGCTCCTCCAGTTTCAGGCCTGTATGCTTGAGGTCCCCCGTTGGCCGACCCAAAGACCCCTCAAATTCAACAAAGCTCAAGACTGTACCCATGGGGCTTCCCTGGTGGCACAGTGGTTGAGATTCCGCCTGCCGATGCAGGGGACACGGGTTCGTGCCCCGGTCCGGGAAGATCCCACATGCCGCGGAGCGGCTGGGCCCGTGAGCCATGGCCGCTGAGTCCGCATGTCCGGAGCCTGTGCTCCGCAACGGGCGGGGCCGCAGCGGTGAGAGGCCCGCGTACCGCAAAAAAAAAAAAAAAAAGAAAGAAAAAAAGACTGTACCCATGGGCCTTCCTCAAACCTGGCTCTTCAGTGGTCTTAATCTAAGAAAACGGCGCCACCATGTACCCACGCATGCAAACCGGCAGGCAGCTCTGGTGGCATTTTGTCACTCCCTCCTATGTCATTCTCTCACCAAAGCTACCCACTTGTCTCCACGTTCACTGCCACTGCTCTAGGTCAGAAAGCCCTCATCTCTCCTGGATGACGGGCAGCCGCTCCCCGTGACTCTCTGACTCCAATACTTTTTCATCCAGCAGCCAAAGTGATGGTTTTGAAATGTCAAATTGAATTCTATACCTCCAATTATTCTTAGAATAAAAGAAGGCCTAACTCTTCAACATGACCTTTGGACCTTGCCTGATGTGGCCTCAACTGACCCTTCCCCAGCCTCACTCAGCTCAGACCTCTTCCTGATTCTCGGCATGATGGTCTTCTTCGGTTCCTCTAATGTGCAGGCTTCTTTCCACTCTGCACATGCTGTGTCTCTGTCTGGACTTGTCCATCCCCCACGCCACCAAATCAGGTAAAGCCTTCTCATTCCTCAGCTCTCAGTTCCAAAGCCTTTCCTCACCACGTTCTCACCCCACCCCGAGTTAGATTCAGTCCCTCCACTGCATGTCACAATAGCACCTTTTCCTGATAGCCCTTACCACATTTTATAAATATGTATTTATATATATGTGATTAACGTCACTAGACTGGAAGCTCAACAAGGGCAGAACTTTGCCCACCCTGACTACTATGATGCCCCTAGGACCTAGCGCACTCTCTGTTCAATAAATAAAGAGTGAATGATTAATAAATGAAAGGGTTTTTTTTCTAATTTGAAAGATCAAAATGTTGATCTTTGTTATCACAGACAATTTTAAGTTCTTTTTTATATCTGTCTGTATTGTTCAAAGCTTTCACAGTGAGCACACAGTGGAATCATATAGTATACACATTCCACTTATGTGACTTCTGTTACCATACGTGCTCTCGGGAGAGTGAGAGAAGACAAGAGAAATAACAGTTAAATTTTAAAAAAGCAGCAAAGTTGCCCACTGTCCCATTTCAGGAGCAGATATCTCACGTGCTTGGGGTGGGAGATGTGAACCTGCAATTCCATCAGTCTCCATCCTCACAGACCTTTCATAGGATGGTATGTGGCTATGCTTGATGATTCTGCACAATGAGGCCTAAACGTGAGCCTATGGCTTAACCTAAAGGAGCGGGCTGCTCCACTGCAGGAGGAAACACCGATTATTAGACTTACATAGAAAAATGAGGTGTGCTGGTCTCCAAGGTGGTGCCTTCTTGGGAGTTTTCAAACACCACATTTTGTCAATTCTAGGATCTCCATTTTTTTTTCATTTTAAACAATCAGTGTAAATCATAAATTGATGATGCGTCACAGTTTAACAGACAGCATTTTTCTTTTTTAGTGATGCATAAAATAATGGCGCTTCTTACAACCAATGGCATCTTAGAGTCAATGAAATACGGCAGGTTTTTTTTTTTTTTTTTTGTGGTATACGGGCCTCTCACTGTTGTGGCCTCTCCCGCTGCGGAGCACAGGCTCCGGACGTGCAGGCTCAGCGGCCATGGCTCACGGGTGCAGCCGCTCCGCGGCATGTGGGATCCTCCCGGACCAGGGCACAAACCTGTGTCCCCTGCATCGGCAGGCGGACTCTCAACCACTGCGCCACCAGGGAAGCCCGGGAAGCCCCTGGCAGTTTTGATCATAGGCAATTCTTGTCTAATGAGCTGCCTTTAGAACCTAACTGCCAAGAACCAACTCCACGGTATATTCTTTTTATATTAAAAAATAATTAAAAAACAAAGCCATTTCTACCCTATTGGGGAAAAACAAACAACACAGAACCAGAAAATCGTATAGCAGTGAGGAGCTCTGGGGCTCTGAGCTGGGCTGGAAGAAAGCCCTCTGCTCTGGCTGCTGTGATTCCCTCCTGGCTGATCTTGGTCAGGCTGCCCCGCCCGCACCCATACACACCTTGGCTCCTTCTGCAATTGCCTCTGCTGTCCACCCGTGGGCGGGCACACACTCCAGGGCCGCCGTCAGGATGCGCTGCTGCAGCTGCTCCTCACTCTCGTAGTCCTCCTCCTCCTCACCGCCCTGGTCTGTGTACCTGAGACCCAAATGCAAGAGAGACATGGGGACGGAGCCCGGCACACCTCACCTCACCTCACCGCCTGCTGCCTGGCATGCAACAGGTGCCTGGCCAGAAACCACAGGCTCTGTGCCTCCTCTCAGCATGTGTTGAGAGGACATATACTTATGTGTCGGTATCAGCATTTGAATGCCAACAGAGCAAAAATCATATCATCCTTCGCCTCCCATAGAGTCACTGAGAGAAAGGAAGCATGAGCGAGGAGGTCAGGTGATAGGAAGGTGCATGCTGTCACAGCACCCTGGATTTCCCAGTTTATAGCCTTACCACATTGTTTCTTTATCTGGATTTGTACCAAACTGTAACTCCATTGAGGACAGGGACAACGGTTACGTTATTCACAGGGCCTGGCACAAAGTAGATCCTCAAACAATATTTGTTGAATTGAAATGAAAACTACTTTCATTGGGAGACCAGAAAAATGACTGGGAACACTCCAATTTCAGAGCCAGAGGAACTTCTCAGCGGCAGGATTAAGTAAAGACGAAACATCTAACGGAGATGTAAATTATTATTTCCTTTCTGGAGGGCAATTTGGCCTCACATGTGTAACGAAATGTAAAATGTGCATATCCTTTGACTCAGTGCTCCCACTGCTGAGAGAATCATCTACTTTATCACATTATTTTTCATACCAGTGAAGGAAATCTAAATATCCATCAATAAAAGACAGGTCAAATAAATTTTGGTACTGCCGTTTGCTGGAATACTATCAACCATTAAAATAATATAGATTGTGAAATGACATTATAAACGTACTATTGAGTGAACAAACAGGTTCTGGAACAGCATGTATAGTGCACAGTGTAATTAATCATTTATAATATATACAGGGTTATATACGAAATACGTTAGAGAAAAGGATATTCACAAAGAGTTATCTCTGGGTTTGCGATTTCTGATAATTTTTTTACTTTTGTGAACTCCTTTGTATTATTTAGAATGGTTTAGAAGGTACAGGCACCGTTTTCATAAAACAAACAAACAAACAGTTTCCTTTCAAAGATAAGGTTGAAAATGATGAAAGCTGTGAAGGGAACAGAGAGGCTAGAGGAAGGAGAAGCACAGATTCACCCAAGCACGCAAAGTGGTCAGAAATGGGTGGACTGGGGTTCTACTGCCTACCTGGGGGGTGAACGAGAAGACTCCTGACTGGGTTCTTCTGTGCCCTGTGTCTCAGAATGTTGCTGAGAAAAAGAGGGGGGAGGTTGCTGCTTCTGCTGATCTGAAGACCTCAGCTGTGTAGCTGAAGCGTGGAAGGCACGTGGCACCAGGGCTGGTCGGCAGCGGGACACTGAAACAAACTGAGCTGGTCAGCCAGGGACACTCACCAGAGAAGACCCTTTGAGACCCAGAGTGGTAAGAGGGATGGGGAGGAAGAAAAGCAGAGGAAAACCAGAACCAAGTGTTTGATCCCACACAAAATTCTTGGGTAAACTGGGAACCTTTCGACATGATGTGGTGGCAAAAGCAGGAACCAGGAAACGGAAGACCTGTCTTCTAGACATGTTTCCATCATTTGTTAGCTGTGTGTTAATGGGCAAACCATTTCACCCCAATGAGCACGACTTTAAAATACGCAAATTAAGAGAAATAATCTCTACTTACTCAATGGGAGTGTTGCGAGGCCCAAACAAAAAAATGAAAGTGACTTGAAAACATTATATATTTATATATCATGGCAAGAGCACTGGACTATAAATTAGAAGGTCTGAGTACTGACTCCCTAGTGGTTATGTGGCGTCTCTATCTGTTTTCTCATCTGCAATATTGCAACACCCATTTACTTTAGGAAAGGGCTTTTGAAAAGTACAGTACTGTATTTCCTAAGCAAAGGCTCATACTATTTTCTTTCCCAGTATTTTACCATAAAAAAAAAAATTCAAACATACAAGCAAGTGGAAAGAATTGTGGCATGAACACCTGTATATCTATCACTCTTCATACATCAAGCCATCTTATTTATTTATTTTGGCCACGCCACACGGCTTGTGGGATCTTAGTTCCCCAACCATGGATTGAACCTGGGTCTCAGCAGTGAAAGCACCGAGTCCTAACCACTGGACAGCCAGGGAATTCCCCAATCCATCTTATTTTTTGATGCATTTGTTGCAGACTTCAGAATTCTTTATCTTTAAACATTTCAACATGCACATCATTAACTAGAGTTCAATATTTATTGAATATTTACTGTTCTTTTATTGAGGTGATATTTACATTCAATGAAATGCACAAATCTTAAATGGGCCAATTCTGAGTTTTGACAAATGTATACACCTGCCTAACTTGAACCCCTCTCTAGAGATTAACATCACCCCAGAAAGTTCCCTCTTATTCCTTCCCAGTTATTCCCCACCCACACTATGCTGAATTTTTCATTCTAGTCTTGCCTGTCCTAGAATTTCATCTAAATAGAATCATACTGTGTATCCTGTGTCTGTATAAGACTTCTTTTGCTTAGAATACTCTTTAGATTGATTCATATTTCTGTGAAAATCAGGAGGTTGTTACTTTTTACTGCTGAGTAGCATTCCACTAAGAAACGCTATTCTATTGAACACCTGGGCTGTTGGCTATTATAAAGGTGCTATGAATATACTTGTTCAAACCTTTTTATGGACATTTTGCTTTCATTTCTGTTGAGTAAATACCTCGAAGTAGATTTTCTGGGTCATAGGCATTACTTTTACTGAACATATTTAGTTTGGAGCTTTGTATAGAAACAACAAAACAGCACTCATTTTAAAGAAAATCTGTGGACCAAATCAGGAAAAAATGATTTTTAAAAGAAACAGCACCTATGTGTGAAAATATCAATTATTTTAGCATAGGTACAGAAAAAAACGGACCAAATATTCATAAAACTTCGAAAAGGACCTGGGAGGTCCCAAAGCAATATTGCAGAACCACTGCAGTCCACGAGAAGATTTTAGGTGAAATACAGGAGAATATTATTTCATTAGTTATATATTTATGTTAATATGTTAATTCATACGTTCTATTTGTGGAAGATGACATTGGTTTTCCATTTATGGTAGTGATATAAAGCTTCCTCTTTTAAGAAAACGTCTATATTTTTACGAAATCAGACGCATAAACAAAAATACTGACTATATGGTGGCAAAGGTGGTACGAGGATACTGAAGAATTAGTGAAGAGGTGGGGAAATGACTGACTTGGGAAAAAGTAGACTAGGCGCTCTCTGTGTCTGTTTCCCGGGATCAGGGCCCAGGGACTTGACAATGGAGTTAAGAGACTGGGTACAAGTGTGCCAGTCTGCAACCGACCGAGCTGTGTGACCTTGGGCACCCACAGCCCTCTCTCGGGCTGCGTCAACTCCATGAAATGGGAGTGACAGACCCTTCCCTGATGCTCTCGCTCCTCACAGGTCGAGAATGGGGTCAGAAGCCAGCCAGGCGGCCACTTCGAGCCCGAGGCGCCGGCGCGAGCCGCTATGCCCTTCACCTCACCTTGCTCTCGAGCCGCCACGAGGCTTCTTCCGCCCCTCACCCAGCCCAGATCGGCTTCGCGCCCCCTCCCCTTCCCTCCCCGTTCCCGGGATCGGCCGCCCTCTCACCGGGGAGGCACCGCAGCTGCAGAAGCCTCCACCCCGCCCTGCCGAGCGCGCCAGACACCCTCGCTGCCATCTTGGAAGCGGGCACGCTGCCTACAACGACGCGCCGTATAGCACCGAGTCAGCTGCATGGCCACTTCCGCCCTCCCCGCGCAGCGGGAGCTTCGTCCTCTCGCGAGAGGCGCGAGGTGCGGAGCCGGCCGATGCTGAGAAGCCGGGAGCGAGACCCGGGCGGCAGGTGAGCGATCACCAGGTGGTCCGAGAGCCCGACCTTCCCCAACGCCCCCGTTCCGGCCCACCCTCTGCCCCATGTCCTCTCATTTCCCATCCCCAGCCTCGTCCTTCGGCGGAAACGTGGCTATGGCCACCTCCCAGAGGACCACAGCGGGCTTTCGCCCGGGGGAAGCCGGTGTGAGGGGTCGGGCCCGCCGTGCCTCGTCCCGGTCTCCTGGCGTGGTGGCTTCTGCCCTTCCCGAGCTGCCTTATCTCCCGCGCTGCCGGACCCGGCCTGAGGCCCTGGGGGACAGCGCTGAGCTGGGGTCCGGGAGACCGGAGTCTGAGACCCGGTTCTGCTAGTAGCCAGCTGTTGTGACCTTGAGTCTCAGTCCCTCTTCGCAAACATCAGGGAAGCTTAAGTTTCCGTCTTTGGGGGTACCTGGACCCCCCAGGTTGTAATTTTGAAACTTTGACTTCCCTGAACCTCCGAAGTGTTGAGTTGATATAATTGAGTATTCCCAAACTTGCCGGATTGGAAAAACCATCAGGACACTTGTTAATAAATCGGATACCGAGGTCTTTCTCCTGGAGAGTTGATTCAGTACATCTGGAATCTTATTTAGCCCTGGAATCTTATTTTAACAAATGCCCCCGGGTGATTTGGACGATCTGCAAGTTTGGGAAAGGCTGGTGGCCTTTATTCTGACATTGAGTGCCAAGCTCTGCGTGACTCAGGGAGGTCATGGACTAGTCACTGAGCAGATACGTAAATGCGGAGCGCCTCACTGGGAAACCTATCACCAGGGAAGGCTTCATAATAGTCGGAAGAAGTAAATGGTTTGGGGATGAGGGATAACCAACAGCTGGAGCTAAGCATGCCGTTCTGTAAGTTTTGTGCAGTTAGACCCTTGTCTTTGTATTTCTGCACACTCCTTATCAACCTTTTCAGAACCTCTTACTCTCCCCTGCGTGAGTGTGGGGGAAGCCTCCCCCTAAGCCAAAACTACTCCCCAAATGTTAAAATTTCAGATCCATATTTCTGGGTTTCGGTAAAGCACTACTGATCTCTCCATGAGGTTTTGTTTTCTGAGTTCTGTCCACTTATCTTCGAATGAATCTTTCCTGTGGAAAATCTAGCACTTGGATATCCTTCCTGAAACCCTTAAGTTTGACACACACCTAATTGCCTGGCGACAAAGTCTTCTATTTTTTTTTCCTTTGAGTTTACTGTTTCCTTGCAGATTGTCACCTTTTTTTCTGTGTGTGTGTGTGTGTGTGTGTGTGTGTGTGTGTGTGTGTGCGCGCGCGCGCGCAAGTGCACGCGCTTCGGTCAGTTCATTTTAATTAAATTTTTCTTTCTGTTAACTGTCAGTATTCTTAGAATTTTTTATGCATTTGACTTAAAAGGATTTGATCCTTGGTTTGACCTGATACCCAAACTTCAATCTTATTTATTTTCTTTTGGCCCTCTTCATCCTTAAAAGGAGCCTAATGCCTCAGGATTTGATGTTTACTGGGTGCCTTAAAAATAAAGAAGTGCATCTCCAGAAGTTGTTCTCAGACATCTGCTTTCACTACCTGCCCACCACATTTTAGAAGGGCTGTGGGCATGTGTGTGCAGCAGTCAGAGTTGGAGAGATGCTTAACAAGTCCAGTGACGTGACAATGACTTCTATTCCACCTCTTTTTATTTATGAAACTGGGCTCTGAGTCACACTTCTAAGTATGTTGATTTAGGTGCCAGACATTATTTCCTTGTTTTTTTAGAAAAGACATTGACAACAACATAAAACTCTGATGATGAATAGTATCACACTTTGGCTTTTAGATATTTAAAAGAACATTGTGTCCCATTTTATTTGGAAAACGCTGACTGAAAGTGGTGGCTGTGTCTTTTTGAGAGTTAATGTTTAATAAATGTATTTTATGAGTTCCCTGTTGCCATAGAAGATTAGTTTGGGGGGATATGGAAAACAAAGCACTTTCCATTCTTCTAATTTACAGACACAATCCCACTGGAGTACTGTATAAGATGTCATAAAGTGCAGCTCTTATGTTGTATAACTTTAACAATAAAAAAGGAGCTTCACAGTTCTCCCTGGGGTGTCCTCCCAGCAGGTATGGCTGAGGAGGAAGAACAAGATTTTATAGGACTGTTAGATGCAAAGGCAAATAAACTGGCCACAGAGAAGTGGAGGCTCAGAGTTCTCTTAGAACATTATTTTATTGAGCTCTGTGTGCCAGGTCCTGCTGAGTACATTGCATATTTTTATCTTCTCATTTACTTCTTGCAGCAGCCTTGCAAAATATAAGATTATTCTCCCTACTTTATTAATGAGAGAAGAGGCTAATCACTGATCCATTGTCATGTAGCTAATAAATAGAAGATCTAGTGATAGGTAGAACCCCAGTTCATCCGTATTCGAAACCTGTGCTCTCTGAAACTCTGCCTGATAAATTGGGAGATTGGGATTGACATATATACACTAATATATATAAAATGGATAACTAATAAGAACCTGCTGTATAAAAAAATAAAATTCAAAAAAATAAAAATGAAAAAATAAAACCCTGCCTCCATTAAGTTTGCTGAAAAGGTCTCAACATCTGGCTTTTTGTGTTTCTCTAGTTAATGAGTAGCCTTTGGCCCCTCAGTTCTTCCATGAGCATTTTTCTGTGAGTACAGTGCAAGGTTGTAGTGGGAAGGGAACTTCTCATCTCTTTCTATTGTCCCAAGGGAGAGCCTGTTCCAACATCATTCTAGAAGGAGATCATTTATTTCTTATAACTTCATACCCAGCAATCCATATTCCTATCTTCCCCAGCTGGTTCTTAAATGTGAGATTGATCCAGAGTTGTTCACTTGAAAGATTTGTAAGGGTTCTTCCTCAACATGTTACAGTTGAAAGCTTAAAGTTTCAGTTCTTGATTGTGTGCTTTTTAGGGATTTAAAAACCACAATTCAATGACTAAGGAATCCTGTTTATCTGATAACACTTGGCATCCTTTTACCACGGGGTGCAGTCAGGTCAGGACAATAAAGAGGGCATTCCACAGGGAAGGAACTAGATAAAAAGCATGATAGAGTGAAAATGCCAAGATTTTTCATACAACAAGGAAGGATTCACTTTGGGGAGGTGGGAGATACAGGTGGAGCCAGATTATGGAGCACCTGAATCCGGAAGACTGAAGAGTTTTGACTTTGCTCTAGAAAATAAAAGCCTTAGGAAACGAGCAGCAAAATCAAAGTACTACAGTATTTAAGGATGACTGGCTGACCTAGGCATGTTTTGTAGGCTAAGGAGCAAATCATTTGAAGGGAACATTTTTTTTTTTAAAGATTCTGCACTCAGATTGCTTCACATGTCTTTTTTTTTTCTTTAAGATTTATGTATTTATTTGGCTGCGCTGGGTCTTTAGTTGCAGCACGTGGGATCTTTAGTTGTGGCATACGGAGACTTTAGTTGTGGCATGCGGGATCTAGTTCCCTGACCAGGGATCAGACCAGGCCCCCTGCGTTGGGAGCACGGAATCTTAATTGCTGGACCACCAGGGAAGTCCCTGAAGGGAACATTTTTAAAGAAGGAAGAGTGTGTAGGCCTGACTTAAACTTGGTCCCGGAGTGTCTGTGGTGGCATAATTGTCACTGGGTTAGCCACCTCTGCAGAATACAGAAGTATTCGGCTTAAGACCCATCTGTGTGTGATCCCTCTCCCACAGCTTTGGTCTCATGTAGTTTGGTAGAGCTGTCTGAAGCCAGGGACTTGGAGTCATTAATGTTTAAGAAAGAAATGGGGAACTGAGTAGACTGCTATCTCCTGACCTGATTGCATCGTGAGGACATTCTATACTCATCTGAGTATCAAGTCAAAGAGAAAGTTGACCCCGGCAGGAGGAAATTTCCGTAGGTTAAAAGCATGGGTTTTACAGTCATATAGACTTGGATTCAGCTCCCAGCTTTTACTTTTTCCACACAACACTTACTAGTCGTGTGACCTGGGCAAAGTCAACAGCCTGTTTCCTGACTGTAAAATGGGAGTAATATCTAGTTTAAGGTTGTACTGAGGTTCAATTGAGGTAATGTAGGTAAAATGCTTTGAAGAGTCTGGCTAATGTTAATTGTTAGAGATAGAGGTAGTAGATACTATTGATCAATGCAGAGTCAATAGAATTGAATTTTTATATCTTGATGAATGCGAAAATATCATTATTCAGTTTGCTAAATTTACATATGTTGTCTCTTTTTAAAAAATACACTAAGCTTGTGGTTGGGTTATATCAGCCAATTTATTTGCCTCCCTTGCTGAGTCATACTTCTGCCTAATTAATGTCCTGTGTGTTTTACATTCTCTTCAAGCTGAGTTGTCTCATACCAAAGAGAAAAGAATATTTGTGCCTTCAACCTCCTTACTTGACCGCCCAGTCAGGATTCTCACCAAGGAAGCCACCTGCCATATTTGGGAATGTTGGGGTTATGAAACCTTGGGATAATGGGTTTATTTATTCACACTCTGGTATCTACAGTGAGTTTTTCTAATGTGGTCAGCATTTCCTGGTGGGAGGTCAGAATTAGGTTGCAATTCTAATCACATTTGGTGGTACTCCATGGATTGAATTGCGTTTTGTCTCTGCTCACTCTTGACTCTCCTTTGGCCCATAGCTTTTAGGTCCACAGCACTGCAGGAATGGCAGATTTTGGGATCTCAGCTGGCCAGTTTGTGGCAGTGGTCTGGGATAAGTCATCTCCGATGGAGGCTCTAAAAGATCTGGTGGATAAGCTTCAAGCCTTAACTGGCGATGAGGGCCGAGTGTCTGTGGAAAACATCAACCAGCTGTTGCAGTGTAAGTACCTACCCAGGTTGTCTTACAGGGAGGGCGGTTTTGATGGCAGTGCTGCATTTCTTGTCGTTCCTTGATAGCTGGAGGTTTTTTTGTTGTTGTTGTTTTTTAAATAAATTTATTTATTTATTTTTGGCTGTGCTAGGTCTTTGTTGCTGTGAGCGGGGGCTACTCTTCATTGCGGTGCACGTGCTTCTCATTGTGGTGGCTTCTCTTATCGCGGAGCACGGGCTCTAGGCACACGGGCTTCAGTAGTTGGGGCTTGCGGGCTCTAGAGCGCAGGCTCAGTAATTATGGCGCACAGGCTTAGTTGCTCCGCGGCATGTGGGATCTTCCTGGACCAGGGCTCAAACCCATGTCCCCTGCATTGGCAGGCGGAGTCTCAACCACTGTGCCACCAGGGAAGCCCAATAGCTGAGGTTTTTTTTGGGGGGGTGGCACATGATAGTAGTTTTTTCAGTTGAGATACAGTGGACTTAGCAGTATAGTTGATGATGTGTATAAGTAAGTTCTTATTTCTTATTAGATGTTCCACATTTTTTAAAAAAGCTTGGTTTTCGTCCACCTTCCTTTTTTACTTTTTCCCCTGAGCATACAAAAGGAGATGAAGTTAGTAAGACTGAGGGAGAGCAGGGCAGCAGTGTCCTTGCCCCTCTTGCTAGTAATGGTGGTATAATAGCATTTGCTGAACAGGTAGGTGTTTATTCTACAAGGCCACGCATGTAACCTTTGTGGGGACTTGGGAGGGATTGGGAGATTCTGGGGCCAAGGTGATTGTTGATTAGAGTCTTCCTTCTTTTCAGCTGCCCACAAAGAATCTAGCTTTGACATTATTTTGTCGGGTATAATTCCTGGAAGCACCACTCTGCACAGTGCTGAGATTTTGGCTGAGATGGCCCGGATCCTTCGGCCTAGTGGATGTCTTTTTCTGAAAGAGCCGGTAGAGACAGCTGTAGGTAAGGAAATTTTCACCTGAAAGACTAGAGTTTAACAGGGTTGAATCTTTAGGTATGTTTACCGCATCTCTCTGAGAAGGAGGTATAATTTGGAGATCAACAGTCCTGTACTGAACCTTATCCTTAGGGATAAGGGATGAATTATTGTAAAACTCTGAACCAGCACATCTGAATAAATTGTGATATTTGACCCATTAGGTAGTAAAATAGAAGGAAACTGCTCATCTGAAAATGGCTGGATCCTTCAACAGGTGAATGCTTAAACTGGTACATCCACACCATGGAAAACTATGCAGCACTAAAAAAGGAACGAACTATGGCCACATGCAACAACTTGGATGAATCTCAGAGGAATCGTGCTGAGTGAAAGAAATCCAATCTCAAAAGCTTAGAGGCTGTATGATTCTGTTCATATAACATTCTTGAAATAACAAAGTTATAGTGACAGAGAACAGGTTGGCCATCGTCAGGGTTAGGAATGGGAGGAAGGGGGTACGTGAGGCTGTAAAGGGGGTGGTGTGAGGGTTCCTTGTGGTGATGAAGACTACGCACACACACACACAAGTGTATGTAAAACTGGTGAAATCTGGATAAGCTCTGTGGACTATCAGTGACAACTTCCTGGTCTTCATATTATATGATAGTTGTGTAAGATATTATCGTGGAGAGAAGAGGTGAAGGGTCCTTGAGACCTCCCTGAACATTTTTTTTTAACTTGCTATGCATCTATAGTTATTTCAAACTAAAAAGTTAAAAAAATTGTGACTAGAAGTCTGAGAGTGATGAGCTAAGTATTGATTCATGTGAAAGTAAAGATAGAATCCAAGAAATAAAAACCTCTTTTTTGCTCAGTGGTAAAGCTGTCAGAATCATTCTAGATTTTTAGCCTTTTTAAAAAAAAATTTTTATTTATTTCTTTATGGCTGTGTTGGGTCTTCGTTTCTGTGCGAGGGCTTTCTCTAGTTGTGGCAAGCAGGGGCCACTCTTCATCACGGTGCGTGGGCCTCTCACTATCGTGGCCTGTCCCGTTGCGGAGCACAAGCTCCAGACGCGCAGGCTCAGTACTTGTGGCTCACGGGCCCAGCCGCTCCACGGCATGTGGGATCCTCCCAGACCAGGGCTCGAACCCTTGTCGCCTGCATTGGCAGGCAGATTCTCAACCACTGCGCCACCAGGGAAGCCCGATTTTTAGCATTTTTAACTAGACTTTCTATCAAAATGTGATGACTTATTTCATCAAATAATAGAAATAAAAGTATTTTGAGGGCTTCCCTGGTGGCGCAGTGGTTGAGAGTCCGCCTGCCGATGCGGGTGACACGGGTTCGTGCCCCAGTCCAGGAAGATCCCACATGCCACGGAGCGGCTGGGCCCGTGAGCCATGGCCGGTGAGCCTGCGCGTCCGGAGCCTGTGCTCCGCAATGGGAGAGGCCACAACAGTGAGAGGCCCACGTACCACAAAAAAAAAAAAAAAAAAAAAAGTATTTTGAAATGTGTAAAGGCATTTATGTGGAAATATAAGCTTGTGATGTTAATAGCAACTATAGCCGTCTTTGGGATGTAAACCTTGGGTGACTAAACACAGTGTCTGTCGGAACTATACAGAGATACTTGTATACTTTACAGTTTCTCAGCCTCTTGGTCATTATCCAACAGCCCCTGGAAGGTTAGGTTTTTCAAAGAAACAGAGAGTGATATGAAGCAATAATAATGGAATTATTATATGACACTTAAGAGCATCAGTAAGAGCACTTTGAACAACCAAAAGGAGTTGTCCAATTAAAATATTATCACTAAAATATATATACATTGAACAGAATAGGTTATTATTGTTTTAGTGCCTGCTGACCTGAAGAGAGCCTTTATTATTTTTCCTGTTTTGACCTATAAAGCTATTAACTGGGGTTTTCCTCTTAGCAGTTAACAATAGCAAAGTGAAGACGGCATCTAAGCTGTGTTCAGCCCTGACTCTTTCTGGTCTTGTGGAAGTAAAAGAGGTATGTTTGTAGACGACCTTCTTTGCTGGGAATTTAAGCCTTGGGTGACTAAACCCAGTATCTCTTTTGTCAGACGATACAGAGAGAATCTGGGAGAAATAACAACCCTGAAGGTGAGGTGATCAGTGTCACTCAACTAGGAAACAAGTTGAGAAGGGCTCTGCATGGGGGAAACCAGATGCCTCGAAGGACGAAACCTCTGAAATCAATCTCCTCTGAAGAGACTCAGCTTGGGCCCATGTGGGTTGGGACATATTTTGGTCTCAGTACTAGTGGTGACCACTGAGGCAGGGCGAGAGCGACACATCTCTTAGTGGACACGAATCTTAGGCCTAAGTGAAGGGCAGTTGCCTGTATTTTCCTCAGCTTTTGGGTGGGAGGCTAGAATAGGTTGGAGCGGGAAATCCTTTTCTGACAATTCATTAGAAATATTAACATTAAATAGAGGTATTTATGGTTCTACATTATTCTCCAATGCTGAAATTTCCTTGTGTGAGAGGTGTTATACCACGATAGCTGTTATACCATTGATCTGTACATGACCTAGGGCCTCAGTTTCTTCACGCCTACCCTTTCTTATTTTTCTTTTTAGTTAAAGTTCTTCCATTTTTTATTCCAAAATATGGGATGTTCATAAAAATTCAGTTAAGACTGAAGAATATAAAGTGACATCTCAGGCCTTGCTTACACTTTCCTCCCCAGAGGGAGCCACCAATACATTTTTTGGTGTGGCTGTTCGGACTTCTTTTTATGTATTTACAAGTGTGTTTTGTGTGTGTGTATACACATTTTTTAATGTAAACAAGGTCGTATGTATACAGTGTTCAGTCACTAGCTCTTTTCCGCACCTTTAGCTGCCTTCGACATTATCCACCTCAGTGTACTGACCCACTTCCTTACTAATGATGGAATGGCGTTCAGTGCTCTAGATGGACTGTGGTTTATGTAGCAGTTCCATAATTGTCGGACATAGAGGTGGCACCCCCAGCTTCTTCCCAAGGAACATAGAAAGCATTTCCCTCCCCCTGTGGTTCTCTTTCTCTACTGTGTATTTCATTTCTAGCATCTTTACTGTGGGCACGCTCCCCCGCCACAGGCTTCGATTCCATTCAACAGCCTCTTCAACATGTCCGATTCATCTTGATAATCATAATCATTACAATCTCCACAATGCCTCGCACAGTGCCTTGTACCTAAAAGACAGATATTTGATAAAACTCTCCAAGGGGCAGACTCAACATAAACATGTAGACAGAAGTTACACTCCAGGGTCCTGATCAGTGAGAAACTGAACGTGAGGCACGAGGCAACGTCTGTGATCTCCTGCTGTCGTGTGCTTACTACAGATGTGAGCATTTGACACCTGTGAGGGGGACATAGTACACCATCATACTGTAGAAGAAGTGTGGCCTAATCCTCTGATATCTTGAATTTCAGCTGCAGCGCAAGTTCTTGAGCCCTGAGGAGATTCAGTCTGTCCGAGAACACCTGGGTTACCACAGTGACAGCCTGTTCTCTGTGCAGATCACAGGAAAAAAGCCCAATTTTGAAGTGGGTTCTTCTAGTCAACTTAAGCTTTCTACTACCAAGAAGTCTTCCGGTGAGACTGGCCTAGGGACATTGTTCTGTGTGGGCCTGAAAAGCCCTATTAAAAACTGAGCCAGAGATCTGAATGAGGTGGTGATATCTTCAGAGGATCATTCCCTTCCTTAATTTCCCTCATTTCCAAATGGAAGGATGCTTAATGTACCGTTGTTCTGGTCATATTCGGATCCAAAACTGAAATGATGCATAGATATTACCTAGTTCAGCCCCTTCTTCTGCACCAGAGGACACTGAGGTCTCCAGATTCTAGAGGTCAGACTCCCGTAGCTTCATTAGTTGATGAAGTCTTTCCAGACCCCAGAATTATGACATTTACCCTCAGAAGACCTCACAGTGACGGTCATGGCGGATAAGAGTGTGCTATTCCCCTTCCCATGTGTCCTTTTCTCTGTGCCACTGAATTCAGCTTTTCTTTGAGGATCTTAAGACACTTATAAAAATATCTCCTCTCAGAAGATTGCACTCCACCCTTTGTCATCATTCTCACCCTTCCTATCACTATTTTTTAATGCCTGAGTTGAGAAAAATTGTCCTAGCTGTGAGGTATGCAGAAATTTACAGGTACATTCACACTGCTCTGTTTTGACTGTCCAGCCTAAATCTTCAAGAAATCCTTTAACGTCCTAACCTTTGGAGTCACAGTTCCAGAATGGGTAGGAGCAGCTTAGATGACCTGCCCTGCGGGAGATCTGAGCATCCAGTGTGACAGTGATCTCTGGGGGGTGCGCTTCCCCCCAAGGCCCATTCGTGGACTGGCCCACACTGAGCCCTCAGCTCTTTGGGGCCCAGAGAGAGAATCAGGAGGTGTGATTTGCTACTGATTTGTTGTTACACCGCCGCCACCAGCTCTCGAACCCATTTTCTTGTCTGTAACAGGTCTACATGTGACTGGAGCTTTGCTATTTATAATGCTTTTTGGTACAGTTTCTTGTTTAATATTCAAATCTCCTGCAGTGGGTATAGGGAATCCTATTAGCCCCATGTTCTAGGGATGGGAACTAAGAGAAGGAGGAGAAAGCAATATGGAGTGGAAGTTAAAAGCGTTAGGTAGACTCTGTCTGTACTTGTGTTATTTGTGGCTGTGTGTAACTGGCCTAAGTATCTAAACCTCTTTCCTCATTTATAAAGTTAGGATGACAAGAACTTTCCTCATAAGGTGGTGAGCAGGACTAAATTAGATCATGTATGTAAAATGTTTAATGTAGTATCTGGCACAAAGCTTAACAAATGATGGCTTTTATTGCCATAAAGTGATGGGTTCCTCTCATGCCTTTCTAAGTGGCAGAGCTGGGCCTTGAACCCAGGTCTTTTGACCGCCGGCCCAGTGTGTTCCCTGCACAGCCTCAGTAGTTTGTTCGCAGCTGCTTTTCTGGAGCTTGTTTTCTTTCATTGGTTGGATTCAGGGAAGCCTGCTATGGACCCTGCAGCTGCCAAGCTCTGGACCCTCTCGGCCAACGATATGGAGGATGAGAGCGTGGTGAGTCAGCACTGTGGTCACCTGATTGCTTTCTTTTCCCACTTTGGGTGGGAATGTTGTTGTTTGGAGCGGCCTCTCTGGGTTTGTAGGTGTGAAAGCATTTAAAGCCCAGCCTTGTGGCTGTGCCTGCCACTGGCATTTTTTGACTCAGAAGGAAACTCCACGTTAGTGGCATTTTAAGTTTCTTTTTCAGCATCCTTCCCCCCGCAGATTTTCTTGTTCTCATTTCATGTGATATATTAAAGACTCTTGTGGGCATGCGTAAACCTGAAAAGAGTTTGTCAGCTAAAATATTTTTTGGCTCCTTCGTCTGGGCAAGTCACCAAATGCTCACTGTCTTAACAGTAATGCTCTTCCAACTCAGACCAATGCTTTCTGTAATAAAGTTCTTCATTCCTACAACTATTGAAGTTAGAGTGGTAAGCAAACTAGGCGACAGTTTGTGCCCTCACAGAGCTTACAGATTAACTGTCTACACATTTATCGAAGAATTACACAAGTGTATATATCATTATCTGCCTTTTCCTCTGGAATTATATAGAAAATATTCCATTCCCTTTTCCCACACGACAGCCCTTTATATATTCGCATAAATATAACGCTTCTCTCTTTGTTCTTCCTGCCCCCTCCCTCCCTGCCCTCCACACACATATTCTCTGCACATCGTAAATGAGTGCCCAGCCCCCTCACAGCCTAACACAGCTTCTGTGCACGTAGTGTACTCACTGTGTGGTCAGCTTGGGCGTGATGATCAAGCCCGGGTAGGATGATGGGTGCCTTCTACATAGATGGGCGAACTGCTGCTGTGGACTGTGGCCACTTCACCTGTTCCTTAGCAGAGACCATGACTGTGTCATTAATGGCTTCAAACATTCTCCAGGATCTCATTGACTCAGATGAACTGCTGGATCCAGAAGATATGAAGAAGCCAGACCCAGCTTCCTTGCGGGCTGCTTCCTGTGGGGAAGGGAAAAAGAGGAAGGCCTGCAAG
The DNA here is from genome assembly GCF_964270905.1 of Leucopleurus acutus. NCBI lineage: Eukaryota > Metazoa > Chordata > Mammalia > Artiodactyla > Delphinidae > Leucopleurus > Leucopleurus acutus. The sequence continues at coordinate 27,548,372 of NC_139162.1, forward strand.
AACTGGTAAGCCTTGGGGTGAGAAGAGGCTGCCAGGCTGCTTCCAGCGGCTTCTGATTATCAAGGAATCGCTGTACTTTACGATTACTAGAACATGTTTTATTGTAAAATGTATCAGACGGTTAGAAGAGTATGCTAAATAAGTACATTTTAAAGAACAATAAAATGAACACCCATGTACTGCTCACCCAGCTGAAGAACCAGGAACATGACTTGTTCCTTAGAAGTCGCCTCTGCGTGCTCCCTCAGCTGCATCTCCCTCCCTTTCCTTACAAGAGGCTACCATTCTCCCAAATTTGTGCTAACCTCTCCTGGCTTTTTCGATAGTTTACTGTCTATGTGTGAATCTCCAAACAATACATCATTGAATTGTGGAGCCCAAACCTGACTAGGCCAGGAAAGGTCAATACTCCACATCTGTGAAGGCTGCCAGGGAAAAGGTCTGTCAAGGATTTGGAGTTTCTGGGTGGTGGCAGGTCCCGCTCATCAGCTGCTAACTTTCCCCCAGCACCTGTGGCCTCGCAGAAGAACTGGAAAAAGAGAAGCTGAGGGACCAGATAAGCTCCCAGCCCAAGTCGGCTTGTGGAAACGTGAGTATCTGGTTGATTACTCAGTATTCACAAAGGCCTAAACTAAACACAGACCAGCTCCAGCTCTACAGAGTTCACTGCCCAAGTATTTTAATAATAGGTGAACATGCGAGAACGTGTCTCTAGGTAGTAATGGGAAGAGGGGTTGTCTCCTGAGAGTGGGTAGCACACTCATGCCCGTAGGGGAGGCACTTGTCATTTCTTATTTTTGGCCCCTTTCTTTCTGCTTCACATTAGGCCTGAGGCTACTCAGCCATTTGCTGAGTGTGGCTGTGATGTGAACTGCAGAAAATATAGAAGTATGTCCACCTAAGGAACTTCTCTAGACTTCTGTCTTTCATGAAATCAGAGATCTTAACGACTCTTAGTATTTGGATCCCAGTTGGACCTACAAATGTACGCAGTCGTTCTCTTCAGGCCGCTGTGGCCATACTATGAAATTTGGGATCCCTTTCTCCTGGCCTGTATCTCTGGGAGAGCTGACACTTGGCTTCCCTGTATGATGGTCTCTTCTTTCAACAGTGTTACCTGGGTGATGCTTTCCGCTGCGCCAGCTGCCCCTACCTTGGGATGCCGGCCTTCAGACCTGGGGAGAAGGTGCTCCTGAGCGACAGCAGCCTCAATGATGCCTAGGGGAGGGCCCGGCCTGAGACACGCCTGCTCCTCCGCCAGCTCCTGCCCCTTCCATCCCACCACGTGGTTCCTCCCGCCTCCTCTCGATTGGCTCACTCTGGCTTAGGTCCATTGCGGAGAGGGTGCTCAGTGGACAGAGTGGAGCTGGCTGGGAGCAGTGGTGTGGAGTGCTGCTGCAGATCAAGACCACGGTATCCCGGGGCCCTGTTACCCTGAGTGGGGACCTCCTTCACCCAGTGTTAGGTAAACGGGGCACATCCCAAATAGGCCCCTCTCGCCAGGTCAAAATGCTGACATTTCGTAACACTCTCCAAGCCCGCCATCCTTGAGTATTAACACTGTGACAGAGAGGGCCCCACCCCATTCTCAGCTCCGCAGTAGTGCCACGGCTTATCTTCCAGAGTTGGTGGTTTATTCACCATGCAGTTTTCTTGGTGACAAGAGGCAAGTGTCTCATGACCTCAGAGCACCAAGGGAATCACTGCTTGGTTGCTGTGATCATATCCAGTGTCCCTCTGCCCCCTCCAGTCCTACCCCCCAGCCCTGTTTTATTGTGTTGCATCTGTGCCCTACTGTCATTTCTGTTAATCTCCAGGTATTAAACTTACGTACTAATGTATATTCGCTGTGAAGAGGGGATATGTCTGTGTGTGTGTGTGTGTGTGTGTGTGTGTACGCGTGGTGTCTGACACAGCCATCCAAGCTCACCTGGGACCACAAAACTCTTTTCTGGAGAGGCTGAGTCACACCACATGGGGCCAGTCCTGCACTTAGAGATCAGGGCCTCTCTCCATCTGCTTTAGGAGAGTCCAGGTTGGTGGCATTTAGAGAGAAGCAGGACACAAGTCTGACCCAACAGTAAACCTCTGAGCAGGAGACACTTTGTTCTTCTTGTTCTCCAGCAACGCAGACTCGGAATGGATCTTGCCAAATAGCAGAAACATCATGTGGATTTCAGAGACCTGGGTTTTTCGATTTTGACAATAAAGAAAAGTGTTCATTGGTATTTGTCCTTGAAACTTGACTTGATCCTCTAAGTTTGCTTTTGCTTATCCTGGTCCCTGCTGGTGGATTTTAGTTATGGGTGTGGCTTGACTCTGAAGCCCCTGTGGTAGGCTGAGTTCTAAGATGACACCCCAATGCCTCACACTTTTGTGTAATGCCCTGCCCTTGAGTTTGAGCAGGACCTGTGAGTATGATGGGACATCACTACTGTGATTAGACTACCTTGTGTGGCAGACGTGAAGGGATTTGCAGATGTAGTTAAAAGTCCCTCATGGAACCCTCAAACACTGTTGGCAGGGATATAAATTGGTGCAGCCACTGTGGAAAACAGTGTGGAGGTTTCTCAAAAAACTAAAAATATAATTACCATATGACACAGCAATTCTCCTGGGTATATATCCAAAAAAACAAAAACACTAATTCAAAAAGATACATGCACTAGCCATGCATTAGAATCACCTGGATTCCAGCTTCCCCCTCCCCAGAAAACAACAGAAACACCATCGCCTGGGATCCCTCCTTTCCAAAGACCAATTAAGTCAATCTTTTGGAATAGGGCTGCAGATGTCAGCATTTTGGCAAAGCTTTCCCAGGTAAGTGCCTCCAAAGTTGAGAGCCACTGCCCTGGAGAAATTCTTCGACACATGCACCAGAAGACAAGCTAAAAAATGTTTAAAGCAGCACTGTTTGTAATAGCAAGAATCTGGAAATAATCCAAGTGGCCATTACCAAGAGGATGGGTGAAGGGGTTGGTCGTCACACGGGGGAAAATGATGAGTTGGAGCTGTCTGTGCACATCAGCGTGGAAGAATCTCAGAGAACAGGGAGCCGCAAAAGCAAGTCACGGGAGAGCATGCGTATGAGATATGTTACATTTACATAAAGTTCAAGAGTTTAAAAACATACAAGATGCATCAACATATTGTTAGGGATGTACGCGTACGTGCATATGTAGTATGTATATACACACATGTGACAAATGAAAGAAAATCAAGGAGAATGATGAACACTAAATTCAGGAGTGTAGATGTCTCCGGAGGCTGATGGGAGGAGGACAACAGGGAGGGGGATGGGGACTTCAGAGCAGCAGGAAGGTTCTATTTAGTAAGCTGGATGGTGGGTATACAGGTGTTTATTTTTTATTGGTTTGTCTACCTTACATATACATTATGTTGTTTTGTTTTGTTTGCGGTACGCGGGCCTCTCACTGTTGTGGCCTCTCCCGTTGCGGAGCACAGGCTCTGGACACGCAGGCTCAGCGGCCATGGCTCACAGGCCCAGCCGCTCTGCGGCATGTGGGATCTTCCCGGACCAGGGCACGAACCTGTGTCCCCTGCATTGGCAGGCAGACTCTCAACCACTGCGCCACCAGGGAAGCCCCATACATTATGTATTTTGTATTGATAAGAAATTTCATTTTTAAAAAACCAGGGAAACCCACACATAAAACTCTTGGTCTTAAGGAAAATGCCCACTAGCCTGGCACAAAGTCCCATGCCTCCCTGACAGGAACCTCCAGGAAATATTTGGCCCAGTTAACGTCTCATTCAAAATTATAAAACGAACCAACACAAATGATAATAATAACAGTAACAGCAACAGAGAACATTGCCACTGAGCAGATAAACATTGCCTGTGACCAAAATTTTTACTACAAATTACACAAATGTATAAAATATATCAAAGAGATACAAGAGCTCAAGGAAATGATGAATGAGGCAGAGAGAGAGAGAGAACCGTGATGGAAACGTGCACTGGCAGAGCCGAGGCAAGAAGTGAAAAAAATAACATCCTAGATATGAAGTCAATATTGGAAATAACACTAGGAGAATGGACAGGGCTAAAAACAGGGACAGGAATAAAAGACCAACCAAATGAAATGGAAATAAAGAGGGAGAAAGGATCAGTGGGAAAATGATTAGGCACAGAAGGTAGAAGAAACACCAATAAGGAATCAGAATGAATTACTTAAAGATGTAATTCAAGACCTTTTCCAGAAATAAAGCAAGAGTTGATCCATAGATTGATGAAAACAAAAAAAGATACAGAACGTTCAATACTAAACGTAATACTTTTGTTTGCTAGTATTTCTAGTCCCAGAACCCGCGCATGCAGAGGGCTGAGCATCGCAAGGGGGCCTTGTTAATGCTTAGTTAGGGTCCCTTACCGTGAAAGCCGTGTGATACTCTCTGTAAACAAGCAGAACAAACATGGTTGTTTTGAGTCCAGAAATGTTTCTAGTTTGTGCTTGTTTGTGTTATCCTCTCTGCTCCTTCAGTCTTTCTCTGCTTCCTTGCTGTCCCGTCGCAGGGACAGACTTGCGGGGTAGGGACAGGGCAGCTCTGCAGGCAGCCCTTCACCCCTCTCGCTACACAGTGGGGACTGAACGCTCCACTCCAACCTTAGTGGCCTCAGACCTCACCTTCTTTTGTCACTTCTGGGTGGTCAACTTGTGGTCTGTTCACCACCATCCAGCATAAGCGGCCTTTACCTCTGCAAAGCCCTGTGATGATCTGAAAGCTACATTTAGACCCAGCTGGGCTCAGAAGTGCTCAGAAGCCCCTCCCTCCCTTCCTTCTTTTCTCTTTCTCTCTCTTTTTTTAAACAATTAATTAAACTTTTCTTTCTTTTATATTATGACAGATTTCAGATACAGAGAACTACAGATACAATACAACAGACAACCGGGTTTGCCATATTTTGATTCAGATCACTCTATTTAATAGGTGAAATCTCACAGCTGTGTCATCCCTTTCCCCTCCCTACCCTCCTCAGAGGTGTTCTCCATCCTGAGGTCATATATCACACCTGTGCCTACGTTTATATTGTTACTCTGCAGAAAAGAGCTTGTATGAAATGCGTCCCTTTTCTTTTTTTTGAGGTGAAATTTGCATAACATAACATTAACCATTTTAAAGTGAAAAATTCAGTGGCATTCAGTGCATTCACAAGGTTGTGCAACAACTGATTCTGTCTAGTTCCAAACATTTTCATCACCCCCAAAGGAAACCGTGTACCCTTTTAGCAGGCTGCCCTATGCCCTTGCCTCTGGTGACAACCGACCTGCATTCTGTCTCTATGGATTTGCCTCTTCTGAGCGTTCCATGTAAATGGAATCACACAATATGTGACCTTTTGTGTCTGGCTTCTCTCAGCATGTGTTCAAAGCTCATCCACATGGTAGCAAGTACCAGTACTTCACTCTTTTCTATGGCAGAATAATATTCTGTTGTGTGGACATACACTATTTATCCATCCATCCACTGATGGACACTTGGGCTGTTTCCACCTTTGGCTTTGGTGAATAGCGCTGCTATAAACGGGTGTGTCCGTGTGCTGAACACGTCCTTTTAAGGCTTACTTCTCAACAAGGCCCCAGCCCCTTTGCGTGTCTGAGTGTCTCATCCCTGCAGTGTGCGTGGTGGCTTTGGAGAAGGGGTCATGGCAATTCAATTATGGGGAAACTGCAGGTTTTCGAAGACTCTGCTCCCCTAAGGGCAATGTGAGAGGCAGGACGGCGGCAGACTAAGCCCCATTCTCTAACTGGCTACACCCTAAAGCAGGTTAGAGAAGGGTTCGATTTCATCATTCCATGGAGAAACAGGCCCAGGAAGGTGAAGCGATCGTGTCAAAAACCCACAGCCAGGGCTTCCCTGGTGGCGCTGTGGTTGAGAGTCCGCCTGCCAATGCAGGGGACACGGGTTCGAGCCCCGGTCCGGGAAGATCCCACATGCCGCGGTGCGGCTAGGCCCGTGAGCCATGGCCGCTGAGCCTGCGCATCCGGAGCCTGTGCTCTGCAACGGGAGAGGCCACAACAGTGAGAGGCCCGTGTACCGCAAAAAAAACCCCAAAAAACCCCACAAGCAGTCAGTGGCAAAGCCGAGACAGAACAGGTCCCTGACCCTCTTCTGTTAAAATGTACCCATGGTGCAGCCACTATGGAAAACAGTATGGAGGCTCCTCAGAAAACTGAAAATAGAATTACCGTATGATCCAGCAATCCTACTCGTGGGCATGTATCTGGAAAAAACTATAATTCAGAAAGGTACATGCACCCCTATATTCATAGCAGCACTATTTACAATAGCTAAGACATGGAAACAACCTAAATGTCCATCGACAGATGAATGGGTAAAGAAGATGTGGTACATATATACAATGGAGTACTACTCAGCCACAAAAAAGAATGAAATAAGGGGTTTCCCTGGTGGTGCAGTGGTTAAGAATCCGCCTGCCACTGCAGGGGACACGGGTTCGAGCCCCGGTCTGGGAAGATCCCACATGCCACGGAGCAACTAAGCCTGTGAGTCACAACTACTGAGCCTGCGCTCTAGAGCCCATGAGCCACAACTACTGAGCCCGCATGCCACATCTATTGAAGCCTGTGCACCTAGAGACTGTGCTCCGCAACAAGAGAAGCCACCGCAATGAGGAGCCCACGCACCACAACGAAGAGTAGCCTCCGCTCGCCGCGACTAGAGGAAGCCCGTGCACGCAACAAAGACCCAACACAGCCAAAATTAAATAAATAAATTAATTAAAAAAAATGAAATAAGGCCATTTGCAGCAACATGGATGCAACTAGAGATTATCATACTAAGTGAAGTAAGCCAGACAAATACCACATGATGTCACTTATATGTGGAATCTAAAATATGACAAAAACGAACCTATCTACGAAGCAGAAACAGGCATAGAGAACAGACTTGTGGTTGTCAAGGGAGAGGGGGCATGGGGGAGGGATGGATTGTGAGTTTGGGGTTAGTAGATGCAAACTATTACATAAAGAATGGATGGACAACAGGTCCTGCTGTATAGCACAGGGAACTATATTCAATGTCCTGGGATAAACCATAATGGAAAAGAATATAAAAAAGAATGTATGTATATGTATAACTGAGTCACTTTGCTGTACAGCAGAAATTGACTCAACATTGTAAATCAACTGTATGTCAATAAAAATAAATAAATAAATAAATAAAATGAACCCATGGGATTTAAATGTATGTAGGTGACTGAATGCCACTAAAGAAGAATTTATTACTTACATTTCCCAAGAGAAGGGGCCATGCCACACCACGCAGGGCAGAAGGAGACGCGAGGGGAAAGCCGAGGCCACAACCCTTATTGGGTTTCTGTAGAAAAAGCAAGGCAGGGCAGGGTCAGCAATTGAGGACTGGCCTGTGGGAGTCATTCCAGCGGGCTTTGGGGTGTGGGTGCTGTCCCTCATTGTCTGGTACCCGGCCCTGGGTGATTTGGGGAAATATTCATTTGGGGAGTGAGTTATATAAAGGAAGTGGTTGGGGGATTCAGGATTGGTTGGAGAGTTTGCAATATGATTTTTGCATGCCTTCGAAAGCTGGATCACAGGGGAGGTGTAACTTGTGATGAATGGATGCCAAGTAGACAAATACAGAATCTAAGAAGACACGGTGAGAACACCCCTGGCGCACTGCTCTCAGCACTGCCCACGTTGCATCTGGAATTAGTGGCCCTCCAATTCCCAGCAGTGGTTTTCCTTCTTCCTCTTCATCTCGCTAACCCCTGGCAGCGCCGTTGGTGGTTTCCTTGCCTCTGCTCCCTTAGGAGAAGGGCTGGCCAACCGCAGACACTCTGACCCTAGGCCCTGAGCAGCTACAGTCGGATGTAGGTGACCCCAGCCCCTGGGGGACATCAATCAGGCTCAATCTTTATTGGGAGCTGGAGCGCCCTCTGGTGGGAAACCAAAGAGCAGCGCAATTCAAAATTCCACTTCAATGCCGGGCTTGAAGCCCAGTTATGTTATCAGGGCACCGCTCCTCTGGGAGCTTCTTTCTTGACGTGCCCGTCATGGGATTCACCCAGGGGCTTGTTGATGAAAATATATATGTCAAATTTCCACTATGCACAAAGCACTTTTCCCCCCTTATAAATGAATCAGTAAGTACCGAGTTGCCTGATTCAAATACCTGCCCCAAGGAGCTCATCATCGAGTCAAACATGCAAGTAACTACATTTACCGGGGACAATGTGGTAAAGCTGACGTGAGAGCAGGGAGCTTATGGAAGACACAGAGTGGGGCATCAACTGCAACCAAGGAGACCAAGGAGGGCTTCTTGAGGGAGGCAGCATTTGAGCTGAGCTCTGAAGGGGGACTGGATTTCAGATGTGGAGGAGGCGAAGCTCTTTTCAGGTGGAAGGAACAATGAGAGACCAGCGCCCCTCCCTACCGTTCTGTGTTCTCTGGTTCCTGCCCTGTCCTCTTTCTTCCTATCTCCCTACTAGCCTGTCATGGGGAGTCTCCCAGTCACGAGTCCTTAAAATGGCTTCTTCCCAGGGGAACATGGTAGCTGGTCCCATGTCCTGCATCTTGCCCCACCCACATTGCACCCTGACTCCGCTAGTAGACACTTGGATTCTGAATCCTGCATTTTGTTGCCAGTCCTGGCTCCACCTCTCCCCCACTGAGGGACCTTTAAGCCAACCCCCTGCTCGGTCACTCTCAGGGCCTCCCTCCGGTAACCCCTTACCTCCTCATCGTCCTCCACTTATCCGAGTTCACAATATGGGCCTCTGAGGAATATTTCACTTTCACTTTCATATTTCACTAGGAAAAAAAGGTTTTGATTCTTTTAAGGCAAGTTTTCAATGCACTGGATTACATGTATGTTCTCTGAGTGTCTTTCTGGCAGGGCGAGGGATCTGGGCCCCAGCCCTAGTTCTCCTTTGCTGTCCCAGGGGCTCCTCCTTGCCTCCCCCTATTCTGAGATCACCTTTTTCTCACCCCTCACCCCATGTATCCAGATGACATTTTTCCACAAAGAATTCAGACTAGGCTGCCCCAAGGACTCTGGATCCAAGGCAGCTGTTCAAGGGATACTCCTTGGGACCAGGGCAGGGAAAGAGCCCACCTGTGGCTGAGGAGACCCTGGGGTCACAGAGAAGTTCACAGTTCATCACCATCATCAGTCTTATTAGTAGTAGTAGCAGTACTGCTGCTGTTGTCTTCTTGTCCCTCTTCGAAAGTGGGCTTGGCTCTGACATCTGCCCTGCAATAAGACAACTGGCCACAGGGGGGCAGCAGAAGGCATAAGCTTTACCTGAAAATAACTCAATTGCAGCCCCGCCAAACAACACAGGTCACAGAATCCTAGGAGAGAAGGACCCATTGCGCCTGCTCCCAGACTTAGTCCCAGAGAGAGAAGCCACAGCCTACAGCTGGTCAGGAGGGTGAGGCAGAACTAGAATCCGAAGACCCTAACTTCCCCCAGCCCCCCACGGCTCCAGTCCTGAGCTGCGCCTCGACAGAGGGGTCTGGGGATGGGTCCTGGTCCACATCCTTCTGAGCACTATGGGGTCCCCAGTGAGACTCACTGAGCTCCCGGCCTAACGGACGAGTCAGGACGAGAGACCCACACAGGAGTCGACGGGAGAACAACCCCCTCGGGCTGCCCCAGAGTCCCTGAAAGCGGGAGGAATCAGAGCAAGAGAGAGAATGGGGGTAGCTGTTCTCAGGGACAGCTTCCTGGAGGCTGGCTTGGGCTGAGGCTGGGTGAGATGTCACCTGGTAGGGCGGGGCTCACACTTCAGGTCGGCAGGAACCACGGGGCCAGGCTGGGGCGGGAGGCGAGGGCTGGGGGCAGCGGGGATGAGCGGGCTCTGGGGTGAGGCTCGGGATGAGGTGGAGCAGCTCAGCCCTGGGAGCCGGCCTGGGGTTGGAGCCGGGAGAGGGAGCTGGGCGCAGGTGGAGCTGGTCTTGCAAAGACCGTCCGGGCGGGGTTGGCTGGCCTCGAGGGTGGGTGGGGGCTGGGAGGTGGGTGAGATGGGGAAGGGGCTGCGGGAGCCTCCGGGCCAGGGAGCTCCCCAGCACTTGACAGAACCCTGGCCTGCGGAAGAATTCTAGAACCATTTGTGGAATTGGATCAAATGCGTAAGGCGAAGCGTGTCCTCAGCTCCGCATCAGCTGGGGTGTCACGGAGGAGAATGGGGCAGGCCTGGGAGGGCTCCATGGGCAGATAAGATGGGAGAGAATCCAGATGGCCCTTCCCAGGTCCCCCTCCTGCCTGCGTGCAGCAGAGGGGAGAACCTGCTGGCCTCTTGTCACCCCTGCCCTGCTCGCCCCACAGACCCCCCTCAGCCCTACCCCTGCCCGGGCCTCCCCTCTTTAAGGTGGTCTGCACACTCGAAGCCTCATTTTCCCTCTCCGACCTGGACAGGGTGAGACTAGATGTTCTCTGCGGGCCCTTCCAGGGCGACAGGCCAGAGTGGACAGAACACACTGACCCAGACTGGGGGAGAAAAACTTTAATCAGAGAAGGGGACAGGGGCCTCTTTGTCCTTGTAAGGCCTCCACTGGACCCAGGGAGCTCGGGGTTGGGGTAGTGAACTTGGAGGCGGGAAGACTGCAGATGGGCCAGGGAGAAGTCAGGCCGGCTGGGCGGCCAGGTCACATGACTTCGTGGTGTTTTGCAAGTGCTTGACTGCCTTCTTCACCCACCCGTCCTTGGGGTCTGAACAGATGGATCTGCCATGGAGAGCCACCAGCCTACACAGAGCGCGGGCGGTCAGGGCAGGAAGGCCTTCCAGAGCCCCGGGACCAGCCTCGCCCTGCACTGACGAGGACCCTGAGCCCGCAAGAGGGGCAGAAACTTGTCTGAAGTCACCCAGGGCATCAGCGGCAGCTCTGAGACACCCGGCTCTGTCCTCGGTGATTCCTGACCCTCCCAGGGTCCCTGCCAGGCCTGGCCCTCCCAGGGAGCCGGGGCCGCACGACTTTGCCCGCCCCCGTCCTCAGACCGCCTGTACCCACCTAGGCCTGGGAACGAGGGGTGCCCGGGAGGGGCCCAGTGCTCAGGGCTCAAGCCCAGGGCCTGCGAAGTGACCACATGGGCCGCTGACTGCCCGTGTGATATGGGGCTGTCCCATCTCTCTCAGGGCCTCAGTTTCCCCATAAATCAATGAAGAGCTTAGACCTCACAGCCTGGGGCCCTTTGGGGGCTCGCAGTGTCGGGTACGGGGGCTGCCCTGAGGAGCGGGACCAGGGGGTCAAGGGACGAAGGCCCTGCTCTCTCCTCTCCGCTCCCCAGTGGCCCTTCTGGGAGCTCCAGGCTCTGCCTTCTCCCACACTCAGCTCCCAGGACAGGGGCAGGGTGGGGACAGGCAGACTCACACGATGGCATCCCTGGGACAGTCCCCTGAGGTCCGGTACCACCTCACCAGCTTCCTGAAAGGAATGGCTCCTTTGAAGTACTGCAGGCAGCACTCCCGGCCCACATTGGCTCCTCAAGCTGCGGGGGAAACAAAGCAGCAGCAGGTGTGTCTGCGGCTGTCTGCGTGGGGAGGGCATGTGCATGGCTATGGCTGTGGTTGTGGCGGAGGCTCTGTGAGGGTCTGCACGTGTGTGTGTGTGTGTGCGTGTGTGTCTGGAGCCGAGTCTGTGTGTGCATATCTGCATGTGTGTTGGTGTGCCTGTGTGTGTCTGTGATATCGGGGTGGATCCGTGTGTGTGTGTGTATTTCTGCATGTGTGTGTCCGTGTGGTTGGGAAGGGTCTGTAATTGTATTTCTGTGTAGGGCGTATGTGAGGGGTCTGCACATGTGTCTGTGTGTGTCAGTGCATGCACGATTGTGTGCATGAGGTCCTGTGTGTGCTTTGGGGGGCCCTTTGAGTTTGTGTGTCTGTTCACGTGTCTGTGTATGTTTGGGAGGGTTTGTGTATGCATGTCTGTGTGTGTGCCTGTGAGTGTGTGTCTGTATGTGTGCATATTTGTGTGTGTGAGATCTCTGTGTGTGTGCATGTGTGTGTCTGCATGTGTGTGCATCCGTGTGTGCTCACACTCAGACCAGCCCCGAATCACCAAATGTTGACTCTGGGCCAGGCTCTGGGCTGAGCCTTTGCTACCGCTGCCCCTTCAGCCCTCAAGCACACCTGGAGACAGGTGCTGTCACTACCCCATTCTACAGATGAGAAAGTGGAGGTCCGGGGTGTGAACACACTTTACTGGGACTCAGTGTCCTCATCTTTGCACAAGAAAAAATATCCAACACTTGCTAACTGGCAAGCTGGTAATCTGTGACCACAATTAAGGCCGCGACAGAGTGTTTTCTAGGAAGGCTCTGACTGTCCTCTGACCACTTCGGGGGTGGAACTTGGTTTGACTAACACGGAGCTGACCAGGCCCAGCGTTTTATGAAGTGAGAGTGAACATGCAGCCAACTATGAAGATCACCCCATTAAGATAACCCCGAAGACTGCAGTTGTGTCACCATGTCACCACACAGGGCGCTAACCAGCTTTATTTCTAAAGTAGCAATCTTATCTCAGTCTTCCTTTCCCAACTGAGTATAAAAATCTCTTTTTTCAGCTGCTCTGGGAACCAATTCTCCTGCCTTTATGCTGATCCTCTCATTGTATATAAGACCCATTACTAAAATAGACTCTAACAAATACTTGTGAGAATTCTTCCTTTTCCACTGTCAAAACACAACCACAGTCACTGCCTCACAACATTTGCAGTGTGAGATATGCAAGTACTTTGTTCCTCAGAAGCTGAGCCCCAAGTCCTGGGGCATCCACATCCTCATCTCCATCATTTTCCTTTGAATGCCTCCCTCAAAATTCTATTGCTGGGGCTTCCCTGGTGGCGCGGTGGTTGAGAGTTCGGCTGCCGATGCAGGGGACGCGGGTTCGTGCAGCGGTCCGGGAAGATCCCACATGCCGCGGAGCGGCTGCGCCCCTGAGCCATGGCCGCTGAGCCTGCGCGTCCGGAGCCTGTGCTCCGCGACGGGAGAGGCCACAGCAGTGAGGCGCCCGCGTACCGCAAAAAAAAAAAAAAAAAAATCCTATTGCTGCCGGCCTCTCGCATCTTTGTAGGAATAAGTGGGGTGTAGGAATAATGTGTGTGGCCAGCTGCTGTAGTCTCAGGGCCCCCACTCCTCCTTGCCCAGTGTCCCTTCCTCCTGCTGCCTCTGATCTGCTCTCACCTGCATGGGTGTCCTGCAGGGAAGCCCCCAGGAGGAGCACGGCCAGGAGCAGCATCTTCAGGGAGGTCATGGTACCGGGAGCCCGGGAGAAGGTCTCTGTGTGTGGGCCTCTTTGCTCAGGGGAGACCAGGATAAGCACAAGTGCGGAGGCGACCTATTTAACCTCTTTGGGGGTCTTGCCCCGCCTCCTGTCACCTCCCCCCACATCCTTCCCTAGACCCATGGAGTTCGACGCATTTGAGGTGATTCGGCAGAAGTCCAGTCTTGGAATATTTGCGGCTTTCCAGAGAATAGACACTCAGCTGGGGACAGAGGTGGATTATGTGACACACTTCTTTCACAGGGGACATTTCCTGGTTCCTCAATTAGCAGAACCAAAAAGCCTCCATCCTAAGCTGCGTGCACCCCTGCTCTGAGGCTGGCAAGCCTCCTTCGTGCACGGCGCCCTGGGTTGGGGGACAGCCAGGCAGGGGCCAAGAAGGGCTGCTTAACCTGGGCCCGGAGGAGCTTCAGGGTGCCAGGAAGGCCTCCTCAGGCGGTCGGCAGGCTGCACGGGCACACGGTGTCTCTCTGCAGGGGGAGCTCCGGCTCATTCTGAGAAAGGTCTGAGGCCCAGACAGACTTGGTTGTGGGTCCTTCCCTAAGCTGGGCCCTGGACCCCAGAAGGCCAGAGCCCGGCAGGTTTGAATCACCATGTAGTCCCAATCTGTAGAGATTGGGAAGCCAAGTTCCCTTCTGGCTCCTAGAAGAGCCAAGTGTGCATTGGGCATGTGGTCAGGGTCCAGTCCCAGCCAGGCCCTGAGCAGAATTTCCACGAAGCCCATGGGCCACAGCATCCCTGCATCAGGTCAGTCTCCTGGCCATCAGAGAAAATGGCCAACAGTCTGCTCAGGGCTCCCCCCGAACCAGATTATGGGAGTCCCTTAGCTAGAAGGAGAGTCCCATGCCCACCTCCACAGGCTGCATCTCACCAGGGCCACCCTGGACTTTGATTCTGACACATGGGGTCTAGGCCTGACTCCACCCTGTCCCTGAGCTACCAGAGGCAGCTCAGAATGACACCCACCCACCCCTGCAACAGGGTGTCTGGTGCATCTGACCCTCTCACAGTCAGCTCTGTGTTAATCACTGAGCCATTATTACCATTTCATTTCCAGTGATGAAAACAACAGCAGGTGCTGTTGTTTTTGTTTTGTTCTGTTTTTGTTTCTAATTGAAGTATAATTGACCTATAACACTATGTTAGTTCTAATAGTACAACATAGCGTTTCAATATTTCTATACATTACAAAATCACCAAAGGTATTACAATATTATTGACTATATTCCCTATGCTGTACATTTCATCCCAGTGACTCACTTATTTTGCAAACTGGAAGTTCGTACCTCTTAATCTCCCTCACCTATTTCACTCATCCCCCTGCCCCTCTCCCCTCTAGCAATCACCTGTTTGTTCTCTGTGTCTGAGCCTGTTTCTGTTTTACTGTTTGTTCATTTGTTTGTTGGATTCCACATGTGAGTGAAATCATATGGTATTTGTCTTTCGCTATCTGACTTATTTCACTTGGTATAATACCTTCTAGGTCCATTCATGTTGTCACAAATGGCAAGATTTCATTCTTTTTTATTTCATTCTTTTTTATATGTGTATATATCCCACATCTTCTTTATCCATTCGTCTATTGATGGGCACTTAGGTTGCTTCCATATCTTGGCTGTTATGAATAATGCTGCAATAAGCATAGGGGTGCATATATCTTTTCAAATTAGTGTTTTTGTTTTCTTTAGATAAATACCCAGGAGTAGAATTGTTGGATTCCATGGTAGTTTTATTTTTAATTATTTGAAGAACCTCCATAATGTTTTCCACAGTAGCTGCACCCACTTACATTCCCACCAACAGTGCACAAGGCTTCCCTTTCCTTCACACCCTCACCGATACTTGTTACTTGTTGTCTTGTTGATTATAACCGTTCTGAGCTGTGAGGTGATAGCTCATGTGGTTTTGATTTGCATTTCCCTGATGATTAGTGACGCTGAGCATCGTTTTCATGTGCCGGTTGGCCATTTGTGTGTCTCCTTTGGAAAAATGTCCATTCAGTTCCTCTACCCATTTTTTAATCAGGTTGGTTTTTGTTTGTTTGTTCGTTTTTTTGATGTTGAGTTGTATGAGTTCTTTGTATATTTTGGGTGTTAACCCCTTATCAGATATGTCATTTGCAAATATAATCTCCCATTCAGTAGACTGCCTTTTTGTTTTGTTGATAGTTTCCTTTGCTGTGCCAAAGCTTTTCAGTTTGCTGTAGTTCTATTTGTTTATTTTTGATTTTGTTACCCTTGCCTGAGGAGACCTATCCAAAAACAATATTACTGAGACCAGCATCAAAGAGTGTACTACCTATGTTCTCTTTTTTATTTTTTTAAACAGTATATATGGTATATTTCATAAAACTGTACATTAAAAATGTAATCTACGCACACAGATAAAAAGTACAGGTTATATGCCAGTACTGGTTATTTCTCAGTTCATGAGAGCGTGAACTGAGCCTATGTTCTCTTCTAGGAGTTTTATGGTTTTAAGTCTTACATTTAAGTCTTTAAACCATTTTGAGCTTATTTTTGTATAGGATGTGAGAAAGTAGTCCAGTCTGACTTTTTTTGCATGTAGTCCTTCAGCTTTCCCAACACCATTTATTGAAGAGGCTGTCTTTTCCCCATTGTGTATTCTTACCTCCTTTGTTGCAGATTAATTGCCCATGTAAGTGTGGGCTTATTTCTGGGCTCTCTATTCTGTTCTATTGATCTATGTGTTTTTGTGCAGTACCATACTGTTTTGATTACTTCAGCTTTGTAGGGTAGGTTAAAATCAGGCACTGTTTGTTAAAACGTGGAACAGTGCTCAGGCTATAACCTCATCAGCCCTCACGGCTCACCTGTGAAAGGAAACCATGACACTGGACTAGATCATAGGAGGAGGCCACGTGCTCTTCCTCCTCCCCCAGGGCCACCTCCCACAGGCTGGGCTGCTTCAGTTCCTGGTTGGGGGAGTCCTCCTGTCCATGGTAGAACCACCCTGTGGGTGGAATGCTCTGTCGTGTCCTTGCTGTGTGACCTCAGGAAGCTCGCAGACCCTCTCTGGACCTCAGTTTCATTTCCTGTAGGGGGACTCAGGAGGCCCCACCAAGACTGTAGGTCTGAGAAAGATGGGGTCCTCCCTTAGTGGAGGACAATTTGTCTGCTTCTCTTAAGGTCACATCGCCTGCCAGAGACCCCTAACCCCACCCACTCCTCAAGCCACAGCCCAGGAGGGTTTTCTGCCCCCAGCCTGTCCTGCTGGCCGTTCCTTCTATCCCCGGGGCAGGTTTCCATTTGCACATGCAGTGGAGCAGAGGGGAGGGGAGTGGCATCTTCCTGTCTGTGCACATCTTTGGCGCCAGCTTCCTACAGATGAGGGGGCAACCTGTACCTCCCACAGAGGAGTGCCCGGCAGCCCCCCTCCTGCTGAGTCAGAAGAGAACAGGCCCAGCTGGGGAAGGGGTGCTGGTGCCCTCAGCCACCCTGGCTGGGAGGGGAAGCTCTGGCCTGGAGACAGAAAGGAAACACAAAAGCCCAGAGGTGCTCAGGGAGGGCCTGTGTCCTGGAGGACGCAGAGGGGGCATGTCTGCTGATGCAGCCCCTCCTGGATGGAAGTCTCTGCATCCTCTCTGCTCCCCATGCCCTCTGCCTAGTGGCTTCTGCCCCCTGTCTTGTGGACACTCCGCCTCCCACAGGGGCTCTTCTCTGTTGGACAACAGTAAACTGTTACGACAATGATTAGCAGCCTTACTAACAGTGAGGCCGCCCCAGCACCCACTGCTGGGGAAACTCCCTGAGTGGGTTTTGAGTTTCCCCTGTTTTGCCACAGACTCAGAACTTTTCTCTGGAAGAACCCAAGTTCCCCTGTCTCTTCTAGGGAACAGGTTACAAGAACAGGAGCAGAGGGTTCTGGACTAGCTCTGAGCTGGCGCAGCCTGCCTAGCTGGGGACGGGGAACAGAGCAGCAAATGTGTCAGGGAGCCCCTGCCATGTGCCCAGCACTGTGCCAGGGGCTATGGGGCGGGCAGAGGCCAGATGTCACCCTTGCCCTTGGGGGAGTTCGCAGGAAGTGAGCATGGAGAAACAAGGCCTGGCCTCACAGGGGAATGTGCAGATGAGGCAAAGGGCTGCAGGGCCTGGGTGCGGGGAGAGGTTGGCCATGTTGGAGGCCACAAGGAGGCTGCAGCCAGTGAGCTGGGCCAGGCAGGTGGGAGGACTCACACCAAGAGGAGGGGTGGGCATTTCACATGAGGGGAGCACGGAGCAAAGGTGCAGAGATAAATGGGGGAAACAGAGGGAACCCTAGTGGGGAAGATGGCCTGGATGTGACACCGGGACAGTAAACTCCGTGGCGACAGGAGCGTGTCTGCCTTCTTTACCATCGTGTGTGTCCCCAGCGCCAAGCACAGTGCCTGCCATACAGCGGCTCGCAACGAGCCTTGACTGAGTGAGTACAGGACGGAAAGGCAGGTTGGTGACACGGCGTAGGAACCGGGAGGGAAGAGCGCATCTCTCAGCCTAACTTGCAAGAGACAGAGGAGACCAGGGACATTTTTGAGGTGCTTTCCTCACCAGGGATTAACCCACTTATTCCTCTTTGGTTCTCCCAGCTGCGAAACAAACTCCAAGGGACCTTCCGGATGAGTGTCCTGGAGGGTGGGCCTGTGATAAGGGTCTCAAAAGGCCTTTATGGTGCTATGTGGACTCGAAGGTCTGTCAGGGGGATCAGGAATGCGCCCTGGAAGAGGGAGAGGGAGGGAAGCTGAGAGGGGCCGCAGGGGAGGGGGCGCTCCAGATGGAGGGAGGGGGCGGGCACAGGCAGAGAAGCAGGCCAGATACAGGCCTGTTAAGAGAACAGCATCAAAGGGGAATTGCATCGGAGCGGGAGGAAGTGGCGAAGCTTCCAGAGGTCTCAACACCTCTGCCCCAAGCCGCCCAGACACCCTGGCACCCCTCCTGCCCCAGCCCTGACACTGCTGCCACGGGGAGTCCCTCGAGGGTAAAACCAGCTAGAGGGGTCACATTCCCTGCCCCAGATTTAGCTTGAAGGAGCCGGACCAGCCTGATTCCGGGTTCCTTTCAGGTGAAGGAGGGAGGGAGGGAGGGTTCCTGGCCCACCCCTGGCTCTACCACGGGCTGGGTGGGAACCGGGGATGCTGCTATCACACACCCCAAAACTTAGCCCCAAGTCACCAAGCAGGGACCGGGTTGCTGGGGTGTAGAAGCTCTTTATCATCTTCAAATTGCACAGTTGTCACTGGGGCAGCAAAGTTGTCACCGTGGGTCACACCCCTGTCAGCTGAGGCCCAGGGTCTCCTGCAGGAGATGGAGTGTTTGGTCTACTCAGCTCCATCCTCTGGCAGCTGAAGCCAGATTCGTCCTGCTCTGCCCTGCCCATGGGGGCTGAGGTGTGCAGGTCCCCAAAGTTATCTCCATCCTCTAATCCCAATCCCCTGCCCTGAGGGCCTGATGTACTCACTGATGCACTGATGTCCTGACAGGTTGTTCCTGACAGGTTGCGGGTCTGCTTGGTTCCTCAGGTCAGAAACGCAAGGGTCATCCCTGCCCTGGGGTCTTCCCCCACTCCCCTCCTACTGAGTCGGCCACCTAGACATGTCTTGAATCCATCTCCTTCTCACCATCCACATGGCCACCCCTGCATCTCTCTGCTGGGCCACGGTCCCACACTCATCTCCCCACTCCCAGCCTTGCCCTCCAGTCCATCCTCTCTAAAGCCCAGTGATCTTCCCTAAACACAAATCTCAGCGAGGCTCTCCCCTTGCAAAATCCTTCATTACCCTCAGGATGAGGTCCAGATTCCCACCGACTTCTCAGCCTCAACGTTTTTTTTTTTTTCGCGGTACGCGGGCCTCTCACTGTTGTGGCCTCTCCCGTTGCGGAGCACAGGCTCCGGATGCGCAGGCCCAGTGGCCATGGCTCACGGGCCCAGCCGATCCACGGCATGTGGGATCTTCCCGGACCGCGCCACGAACCCGCGTCCCCTGCATCAGCAGGTGGGCTCTCAACCACTGCGCCACCAGGGAAGCCCTCTCAGCCTCAACTTTTGTGCTCAGCCCTGCCACCTACCATGTCACTTTTTTCCAGGCACATCGATGTTTTCTCAGTTCCTTGAAAATGCCAGGCTCTCACTGACACTACTCAAGTCTTTGCACAGCCTGTCCCCTGCTTCCCATCTAGAACACTCTCTCTGCTCCCCACACCCCACCACCTTTCATTCCTACCCTCCCTCAGATCACAGCTTAAACTCTCACTTCCTTCCTTCAGTTCCAATTTCCCTTTGTGTCCTCATAAGTCACTGACTTTCCCACTACGCTCTCTTTCCATTGCATTGTGATGGCTGGTTTATTGCTGTGAACTCCTTGAAAACAGGATCTCTCTTTTTTTTTTTTAACATCTTTATTGGAGTATAATTGCTTTACATTGTTGTGTTAGTTTCTGCTGTATAATAAAGTGAATCAGCTATATGTGTACATATATCCCCGTATCCCCTCCCTCTTGCATCTCCCTCCCACCCTCCCTATCCCACCCCTCTAGGTGGTCACAGAGCACCGAGCTGATCTCCCTGTGTTACAGGGCTTCCTTCAGCTTGTACCTCCAGGACTAGCACCCAGTAAGTACTCTATAAGATATGTTTATTGAATGGATGAAGAGGTGGATGGTTGGGTGGATGGGTGAATGGGTGGACGAATGAGGGATGGATGGATGGATGTGTGGCTGGGTGAGTGGATGCATGGATGGGTGAATTGACACATGGATGTGTGGATGGATGGATGGACACTTAACACATTTCTGAAGTACAGCTTGGGCCCAGCTTCCATTCTATCCTAGTGGTTCCTTCACCTCAGAACAAGCGACTTTTTTTTTTTTTTGGCTGTACTGGGTCTCTGTCGCTGAGTGTGGGCTTTTTTCTCTAGTTGCAGCGAGCTGGGGCTACTCTTCGTTGTGGTGCGCGGGCTTCTCATTGCGGTGTGCGGGCTTCTCATTGTGGTGGCTTCTCTTGCTGCGGAGCACGGGCTCTAGGCACATGGGCTCAGTAGTTGTGGCTCGCGGGCTCTAGAGTGCAGGCTCAGCAGTTGTGGCGCACGGGCTTAGTTGCTCCGCGGCATGTGGGATCTTCCCAGACCAGGGCTCGAACCTGTGTCCCCTGCATTGGCAGGCGGATTCTTAACCACTGCACCACCAGGGAAGTCCCAAGGACAAGTGATTTTTGATCTAGTGTGTCCCACCAGTTCATGAGATACACCTGAATCCTTCTGTCATGGATGAGGTGGAGGAACCCAACCAAGGCACTCTTTGATTCTGTTTCCATCTAGTTCACAGCTTCCTTGTGGGTTGTGGCCATTTCCTACCTCTTGCCAAACCTAAATTTCTTCAACTGTGGCTTTGATCTCATCCCTTCTTCGTCCCAGAAGGGCCTTCTTCCTTCCATTACGCTGCCACGTCCTGGCTTCTCACAGTCTCCTGCCCCATGGTCCCCTTCCCCTCTGCTCACGACATGATCCCATTTCTCTGCTTCCATAAAACCTCTCCTTGCCCCCAACTCCCCTCTCTCCTAAACCCCAGCACACTGTCCTCCTATTTCCCCCTTTTATTCAGCACCAAACTTCTCCTATGTGTGGTCTACACCTCCCACTACCAATTTCCTCTCGACCCACGTGTGATTTAATTCTTAGACTGTGGCTTCTGGCACTGACACTCTGGGGAAGTGACTCTCTCTGGGCCTCTCAACATCCCCCCCCTTCCATGGCCACTCCTTGAACTTCCCATCCCCTCACAGAGGGCAGTGTGGGGCAGTGGTTACCAGCAGGTGCTCTGGAAGCATTATCTACAGCCCCAGTCCTTCATTTATCTGTCCCTGGTTGTGTGACCCAAGAACAAGACTATGAACCTCACTGTCCCCATTTGTAAAAAGGGGAAGGTTGGTAGACTCTCCCTCACGGTATTACTGGGAAAATGAACTGAGATGATGTATGTAAAGTTCCTCGTCCCCAGCTGTTCTGATGAGTCTCCTTGTCATCACCGAGAACCCACTTCCCTTCTTGACATTCCTCCCCATGGGATTTGACACATGGTTCCTGCCTGGGCTCTCTGTGGGCTCCTCTCAGTAACATCCCTGAGCTCTCACCACAGGCTGGGCGAGGTTCTTAGCAGTTATGTTTATGGGGGAGGGGACGCATGGATTAATGGACGGGTTTGCTTTGTCCTCACAACAGCCCTAGGAGGTAAGAGCTATTATTATCTACGTTCTACAGATGAGGAAACTGGGGGCCAACCACGGTGGTTAAGAAACTGGTCCATTTCAGAAAGAGAAAAACAAATACCGTATGCTAACAAATATATATATAAAATCTAAAAAAAAAAAATCGTTCTGAAGAACCTAGGGGCCGGACAGGAATAAAGACGCAGACATAGAGAATAGACTTGAGGACACGGAGGGGCAGGGAAGGGTAAGCTGGGATGAAGCGAGAGAGCGGCATGGACATATATACACTACCAAATGTAAAATAGATAGCTAGTGGGAAGCAGCCACATAGCACAGGGAGATCAGCTCGGTGCTTTGTGACCACCTAGAGGGGTGGGATAGGGAGGGTGGGAGGGAGATGCAAGCGGGAGGAGATATGGGGATATATGTATATGTATAGCTGATTCCCTTTGTTATACAGCAGAAACTAACACACCATTGTAAAGCAATTATACTCCAATAAAGATGTTTAAAAAATTAATTAATTTAAAAAAAAAGAAAAGGAAAGTGTTCCAAGGGCACAGAGCTAGCCTGTGGCAGAAGCATGCCCGGGGCTCTGTCCTAGGGTGTGTTTTCACCTCAAGCAACCCTTTCTCCCTCCCTGATGTCTCCACTCAGGCCTTTGATCTTGGGATGAATGCTTCCTAAATCTCTGTCCCCAGCCTCTGCCAGTGACAGATCAAACACACACCCCTGGACTCCACCCCATCCTCTGGCTTCCTCTTGCCTGCACTGTCAGATGCCTTAGCTCTCTCTGCCTTGCGGTCTAGACGGCTCTGTTCAGGTCTGTCACCCACACTGGACTGAGCTCCAGAGAGGAAGAAAGCTGTCCCCTCACGGTTCACTCAGCCTCAAGGACCAGAAAGGCAGAACCAAGTTCCCTTTTCACCAACTTCCCTTTTTTCTGTTCAAGCCAATATCATTCCCTACCTCCCCATCTGCCTCACTGGTCTGAAACTTTGCCCTCGACTCATTCCTCGCCTCCAGCCCCCACATTGCAGCAGGCACAGACTCTGCTCAGCGATGTCGTCAGGCAACTCTCAGCTTTCTCACTTCCTCTTCATTCCCACTGGCTCCACACGAATCCTTCACACCCAGACTGTATCAACAATTTCCAATCCTATTTCCTCCTCTCTGGTCCTCTAGACGCCACCCACCTGCATGCTTATGTCTGATAGGTCTTTCTCAAGGGCTACTGCCCCCCCTCAAGAACCATCGATGGCTCCCTGCTTCCTTCTGCCTCCACTAGAAACTCTTCAGGCCAGTCTTTAAGCCCTACTGTCAATCTGGTCCATCCCTCCCTAGTCAGTGTCATCTCAGGGATCCCCAGGGTTCACCTTATATTCTGTGCCTGGGTTTGCGTCTCCTGTCTTCTGCTTTTCTAGATTACCCACCCACTTCTCCGCAAACCAATTTCTACCCGTTTCTCATATCTGGCATGCCATGACGGATTAAGCAAGGGGGTCACTGTGGAGCCGAGGGGCTGGGAACAAAGACTCACCGTCAGGTAACCCGGGTTTGAATTCAGCTCTGCCATCGGCAAGTTGGGGGATTTCAAGCAAGTCATTTCCCTCTGAGCCTAGGTTCCACATCTATAAAGTGAAAATAATAATAGTAACTGCATTAGAAGGTTTGAGTTCGCGTCAACTGCCTTAGCGCCTATCTCTGGCAAATAGTACGTGTTCCTGACTTTAAATATCATCTCTATGCCAATGACTCCCAAATTCCTCCCGCCAACTCCAGACTTGTGTGTCAGCTGCCTACTCAACGTGTCAAACAGATGTCGCAAACCGCCAAGTCCAAAACTGAATTCCCCATTCCCGTTTACTCCCACACCTGCTCCTCCTCTGTTCTCTGCCAGCCCCTTCCGTCCGGTTACTTGGCCAGAAACCTGGCTGCCATCCTTGACGCCTCTTTCTCTCACCCCCCACTTCCCATCTGTCCGGTGATCGCCTGGCTCTGACTCCAGAATCCATCCAGAGCCTGTCATCTCTCCCCTGGATTCCTACACTGCCTCCTGCCGTCTCCCCACCTCCATCCTTGCTCCCTACAATCTACTGTCAGCACAGCTGCCACAGGGAACGTGAGTGTCCTCTGATCAGAGCATCCCCATGGCTTTCCATCGCACTCAGAGGAGACACCAAGGACCCCGCAGCAGCTACAAGGCCTCATGTGCGCTGCACCCATCCCTACCCTGCTAACGTTGGCATGTTCTTTCCCTGGATACCTGCGTGCTTTGTTCCTTCACCTCCTTCAAATTTTACTTAAATGTCACTTTTCAGTGAGGTCTACCCTATTTAAAACTGCAACCCACCCCCACCTCTTCCTCTGCTCTATTTTTTCTTTTTCTTTTTGCTGTAATACTTATCACCCTCAAACATACTATACCACTGACTTACTTATTCTGCCTGCTGTTCGTTGCCTGTCTCCTACCCGTATCCCCTTACCCCCATCCCCACTGGAATGTAAGTTCCACGGGACAAAGGCCTTTCAGTCTTTGTCTGAAGCACACCCCCTGGCACACAGTGGGCCATATTCTACATACTGGTAGAATTCAGTGAGTGGACCAATAATGGCTGACATTGTGCCAGGGGCAGAGTACAGAAGCACTTCTCATGGAGTCTCGCTCTTACCGGTGATGGACTTGTCTCAATCTCTCTCGTGCCTTAGCACTCCATCTGGGCTCCCGCTCCAGCCCTGTAAAACAGTTCCTTTTATTCATGCTAGAGTCCAACTCTCTCTTTCCGGAGAGCATGTGTCCCAGTTTCCAAGTTATTTCATAGGCAGGTCTTTGGTCTCTTTGCCGAGTGACCGGTTCAAGGCACTTAGCCCTCGGGGAGCAATGACGGATCTTTGGTTCGGATGTCAGAAGTCTGCAGCCAGCCTGGCGGGGTGGGGGTCCTTCTTATCTAATCTGACCCTCGTGCTCCCAAGAAAGGTTTGTTCAGCACCAGGGTCAGCGCTCAGAGCCCAGCGTCCTGGAAGGAGAACACGGCACCCTTGCTAAGGAGCCTGCCTGGTGGATCTGGCCTCTTTGAAAGTCTAGGGCTTTCCCCGCATTCCTGTCCAATCTCAGCCACTGCAGACAAGCCAACAGAGACAAGAGCAGCGGCGTTGGGCCATCTGACACGTGGCACAGTCCTACGTGGATCATGGCTCCCCCAGTGAGGGCTGAGGGTGCAGAGGGGGTGTGGCCACTTCTGAGCAGGGTCCAGACCTGGGAGGTATGAGCCCGCAGAGGAGGCTAAGGCCCTGTTCCCTTTCCAGAGAGAAGCCGGCGCCTCAGCAGCCCTCCGGGCCCAGCCAGGTGGGTTGTGCTTGTCCTACCACACGCGGGGCTTCCCCCTCAACCCCACTTGCTTGAGCATCTCCCTCCTTCCTGCCTTGCCTCCGTCCCATCAACTCTCCAGACTCATGGGTTTTTTTTTGTTGTTTTTTTTAGATGAAACTAAAACTATCTAATCTAACTCCAAAAATAATTTGGTATTTTTATTGGGATCACATTGAATGTATAGATGTCTTTAGGGAGCTGGGTATCTGTACCATCTACTCCTTGAAGTTTTTCTTAGCCTGTCCGACCTCTCCTCCCCCAGTCACCTCCTGTGGGGTACAGGCTGGGGAGGAGGGTGACAGGCTGTCTCCGATGTCTGAGGTTGGACTCATTAAGGACGTGCTCTCAGGGGAGATGGGGAGGAGTGTGGGAATGAGGGCAGGGAAGGGATGGAAGCCCAGATAAGGTGTGATGTCAGGCACGGTCCCCCAGAGAGTTTCTGCCTGGCCCCGCAGGGGCTCTAAAGTGAGAATTAGAAGCAAAAGCAGCCGAAGGGAGTGGGGCTCTGGGCGGGACACCAGCACCATTAACCACAGCCATGAACCCACCACCAGGTAAGAGTCAATATTACTGCTCACGGCGGCCCTGTGTGCCTCTCCTAATCCATCCCTCTATGCATTAGAGAAAACTGAACTGGGCATCCATTAGTCCCACGCATTTCTTCATATTTTACTAATAGGTGTATGTCCCTAAACAATATATAGCACTGTTCATGCATGTTTTTATGCTTCATATTAACACTGTCATATTGTATCTGTACTTTCACATTTTGCAGTGTTGAACTTGAGAGGCATGTGTGTTGACAGGTATCAATGTATTTCTTTCTTTTTATATTGTATGCTCTTCCATACAATAACTATACTACAATTGACAAAAAGGAGAGTGGGGTCTCTGGAGCTGGACTGCCTGCTGGCTTGGTCAAGGTAAGCTCCCTTAATCGGTCTGTGCCTCAGCACTTCCATCTAGAAAATGGGGCTCCTATTAGTAGGACATCACCTGAAACCTGAGGAAGGGATTTAAATGAGAAAATTTGGGGGCTTCCCTGCTGGCACAGTGGTTGAGAGTCCACCTGCCGATGCAGGGGGCGCGGGTTCGTGTCCCGGTCCGGGAAGATCCCACGTGCCGTGGAGCGGCTGGGCCCGTGCGCCATGGCCGCTGAGCCTGCACGTCCGGAGCCTGTGCTCTGCAACGGGAGAGGCCACGGCGCTGAGAGGCCCGCGTACCGCAAAAAAAAAAAAAAAAAAAGAATCCACCTGCCAATGCAGGGGACACGGGTTTGAGCCCTGGTCCAGGAAGATCCCATATGCTGCGGAGCATCTAATCCCGTGTGCCACAACTACTGAGCCCGCACGCCTAGAGCCTGTGCTCCGCAACGAAGAGAAGCCTCCGCTCGCCGCAACTAGAAAAAGACTGTGCGCAGCAACGAAGACCCAGTGCAGCCAAAAATAAATAAATAAAATAAATAAATGAGAAGATTCATTCGAAGGCACACAGTGGTGTGTGACAGGGACAGTGAACCTCCCGAGGAGGAGGCGGCTAGTGTCCTATTCATCGGTGTCTCTGGCCGTAAATGAACGACTTCTCCTCCTTCCCCTGCTCCCCTTCCCACCCAGGGGCCCCTCGGCTTCTGCTCCTGACACCCTGGAAAGAGGACCCGGGCCTACGTACCTGGCCTCTCAGTGTTCACGCCGACAGGACTTCAACTCCATCATGTTGATGGCAGTCATGATGATATATAAAAATGAGGAAGCAGGCTGCACAGGGACAGTGAGACCCAGGGCTGGGGAGGAGAAGGGAAGACCCAGGAAAGTGGCCAGGCCAGGCAGAGGCGCCCACGCTGAGACCCTTGAGATCCCAGGATGCTAGGTTCTCCCTCCACCTGCTCGCCCCTCTGTGCGTTTGGGTGACAATCAGAGCCTTGACCCAGTCCAGGCTTCCCAGGGGTCCTTGCTGGGCCTGAGGAGCAATTTCTTGACCAGGACGAGATGGCGGAGGGTCAGAGAGTTTCCGGGGTGACTTGAACACATTTTCACAGAAGGCCACTTTCAGTCTCTGACATCCCTTTGAGGCAGTTAAATATTTTCACCAGGAAATGCCTTGAAATGCACCTCCCCGCCATGGATGGGCGGGCTTTGAATAAATCAGAAAGGGGTGTGGCACAGGCACCAGGTCAGAGAGGGCCAATGAACACAGACAGCTGTGGGCCCTGGCCCTTCCCCTCTTTCTCTTCTTCCAGGACCTGTGGGGGTCACTGAGGCACAAAGGGAACATGACACACACATGCCTGCTCTCACGGGTCTTACGGAAGCACCATGAAACAAGCTGGGTCACATGAGGGATACAATGGGCGCAGGTGAGGTGAGTACCCGTGGCAGGGAGCCTCGTTAAGCTAAGTCAGGGAAGGCCTCCTGGAGGAAGTGACATCTAAGCTGAGACCAAAGGGTGAGTAGGAGTTGGCAAGGGCAACAGTGAAGGGGGAAGTTATTCCAGGAAGAGAGAACAGCCAGTGCAATGGCTCAGAGGTATGAGAGAGAAGATTGACTTGAGGATGTAAAAAAAAAACAAAACAAAATGTGTGCCAAAGGTGATGTGGGGGAGTAGAGTGAGAACGGGGGAACCCGCATCAGGGGAAATGAGCCTGGAGCCAGCGGGCCAGTTGAAATCCTCTAGGAAAATGAAGACACGGAACATGCACTTGTCAGTCCCTAGAACTCTGCTCGATTTCTGTGCCAACAGGCCTAGGTTACACTGGTTGGGCTTCTGGGCTTAGGAGGTACGTGAAAGACTGATTAATGTAGATCATCTGGCAAACAGCCGGTGCTCAATCATTTTAATATTCTTCTCTCTGTTTCCTTCCTTCTCTGCTGCGGTGATCACTAGCGTATCTGAGTCATTAGAACTCCCGAGTATCAGTGTATCTCAAA
Source organism: Leucopleurus acutus (assembly GCF_964270905.1). Taxonomy (NCBI): domain Eukaryota; kingdom Metazoa; phylum Chordata; class Mammalia; order Artiodactyla; family Delphinidae; genus Leucopleurus; species Leucopleurus acutus. The sequence continues at coordinate 27,576,153 of NC_139162.1, forward strand.
GCAACTACAAAACCCTTCTCCTTTCCAGCTCCACTCAGTGAGAACCCCAGATAAATCCATTAACAGCTGGTGGGCTAAGGATGAACTTCATCCCGTCTGCCAAGAGAGCAAGTGAAGACAGGTGAGCTCGATAACGGAAAGCTTGTTTACCCCAGTTAAGGGAATGGTTCGAGCCTTTTAACAGCGTCATGCACATTACTGACAAGTCGTTCCTACTTAGACCAAGTAATATATTTCTTCTTCCTGATTGCTGCATCAATCAGGATAGGCTAGGTTATGTTGCAATGACAAATAGCCTCAAACTCTCAGTGGTTTAAAACCACAAAGCTTTGTTTCTTCCACATAGATCTGCTGGGGCTCTTTCTCTGGCTGGAGGTTCTAAGTCATCCTCACTCTGGGACCCACGGTAACGCACCTGTCATCTTCTGGAATATTGCCAAGTTCTGGACCCAAGGAACTAAAAGTTTTGAAGGCTCTCTCACTGATAATTAAATGTTTGAATCTGGTTTGACAAACCTTTCTCCCACTGCCAGTTCAGAACTGGTCATGTGGCATCTCACCAACGCCAAGGCGGCAAGAAGAGCAGCGCTCTTGAATGCCTAGGGGCAGTAAGCCAGAACGACTCAGAGAGACTGATGCTGAAACTAACTTCCCATTCTGTCCAAGTCTAAGATTCAGGCGTCTTGCTAGTCTGCTTCTGATTACTTGGGGTTCATGAGTTTTGACCTTGCCAAGTTCAAAAGCAATATAGAGGAAAAAAGTTACACCAATTTGAACAGCATCTATCAGCTTAGGGAAAAAATTATGCAAATTACAAATGATTTTTATCTGCTTGCTGACACTATAACATGTCTTCATCTTTACCGAAAACCAGGAAGACTGCTTTTCTTTATACACATCCTATAATGCTATAGTCTTGTTTGGGTAACCAATAGCAAAAGTGAATAGAAATAGGATGTTTCGAACCCTTTGGAAACATCTATCGCCTGATCATAGATTCTAATTTACCGAGAGCTCACTACGGGCACGTCATTTTTCTAAGTGTTCAGCAAGGATTATCTTATGACATCTTCCCCTACGAGGAGAGTTGTTATTATTCCTATTCTACAGAGGAGAAAATCAAAGCCCGGAAAGGTTAAGCAACTTGCCTAAAGTCATACAGCCAAAGATCACCATGTTACATTACACTCCTGTGTGGATAAAAAACAAGAGACTCAGTATAAATAATTCTGTTCTGTCGTCTGGGGGCAACAGATCCCTTGAAGGTAAGAGGGGGCATCTCTTCCAAAACCTTCCCTGCTTTGGAATTCTCCTAGGTTCAGAGGCATCACCATCACCAGCCGATTTGGTGAGATTAATGAGATCCTGCGTGGGTCTGGCCGCTGAAGTTTGCAGTCATCTGGGGAAAGCCAGCCTAGCCCTAGATCTCTACTTTAATCCCAGCAGCGGAAACATTATTTATCCAGGAAAGCACATGACTGAGAAGAAGTAAATGGGGCCCGGGGTGGTCTCCCGAGCTATTAGTCGCACAGGGGCACACACACACACACACACACACACACACACACACACACACACACACACTCAGATGCCTATTATTCAGCCTCCTGCTGGAAATTCCCAGCCATTTGTGTCTGTGTTTTTCTGTCTGGCCTCACCCTTTTGGGGAATGTACAGAGAACAAAGGAGAGCGAAAGGGGAATAACAACAAAGGGCAGAGGGTGAGAAGAATGCAGGTAGCTACCACCCAAAGGACTCTGCAAACCTGGGGGCGGGGGTGGGCTGGCCTGGTGCAGAGGGCTCTAAAACTTTGGCTAGGAGCCAAATCCCCTAATTTGGAAGGCAGGGCAGTGGGGGAGGGGGAGAGGAGGGGAGGAGGGGGAAGGGGCCACTGCTTGAAGATTCCCAGCTCTCCCACCCCTGCAGTCTGAATTCAGCAGGGCTGAAGTGGGGCTCGGGAGTCTGTACTTTTGACAATCTGTGGCTCACGCTTTCAGACATAGTCATTAAGATTGAAGTCCTGGAGAAAGACTTCAGGTCATATTCCAGCTTTGCTGCTTACAAGCTGTGTGACCTTGGGCAAGTCACGTACGCTTTGAAAGCCTTACCCTCGTCATTTGTAAGGTGGGAGCCCTTGTACATAAAGAACCTAGTATATTGCCTGGCACATGGTAAACATTAAATAAACAATGGCTATTTTAATAATAATAATATTTTTATTATTATATCTCAGAGCCCTGATTGCTCTATCCAAGATTTCAGAGGCCTCCAAGTCTCTATGAAACTGCACTAACTGTGAGGCATCGCTTCAGCTAAAGTTTAGCTCTGTAACTGAAAGAGAAAATAAAATACAAACACCCAGCATCCCTAGGGAGGTGCTCTGGACTGAGGGAGAATAAAATTTCCCCACTCTCCATCCTCTTCTGGCACATGAAGAGTTCCTTATCTGAGAATGTGATGAAAAGACGGGGACAAGCATTTTCATTTCAAAGCCTCCGTTGGTGTCTCATGTTGCTGAAAGGGTGGTATTCGGGGAGAGGCTGTGGGGCTGTGACTTTGCCTCCAAGCTCCTTCCTGGGGGTGGGAATGGGCAGAAGCAGGAGGGACTGGACTTGGGGTGGAACGGGAGAGCTACTGCACACTGCTAAGGGCAGTACTAGAATTTGCAGCGTCTTCCCTGGCGGTCCAGTGGTTAAGACTCCGCTTCCATTGCAGGGGGTGTGGATTTGATCTCTGGCTGGGGAATCCTGCATGCCGCGCAGGCTGCAGCCAAAAAAATAAATAAATAAATAGAAGGTGCAGCTGGCGCAGAGGCAGCAATCTCAGATTCTTGCAGGAACCTCAAACGCAAACGTCTATGGGGCTTGGCAGGTAGGAAAATGAGGGAAGCAATGTGTAAGAAAAATCATGTGCCCATCATATTCTGTCTTTCCTTGTCCTACTTTTGATGAAGACTTGGGCTCAGAGAAAAATATCCTTAGTATAAGAAAAACAAGAGAACGGTGATGATAAATGGCCACTGACATGGCCACAGGGTCCAGACCACAAAGAGGTGGAAAGGATGGTAGAGAACTGGGGGTTCTCAGCCTGGCCTGCCCCCTCTCAAGGGGCAGCCACTGCTCAGGCCCTGCCCACTGTCATCCTGGGGGTTAAACCACCCAGTGGGACCAGACCTTCTGAATCACCTGAGAGAACATAGAAAAGTGAGCTGATGTGTGTAATTTCCTGATTTTTATTTATTTATTTATTTATTTTGCGATACGCGGGCCTCTCACTGTTGTGGCCTCTCCCTTTGCGGAGCACAGACTCCGGACGCGCAGGCTCAGCAGCCATGGCTCACGGGCCCAGCCGCTCCGTGGCATGTGGGATCTTCCTGGACCGGGGCACGAACCCGTGTCCCCTGCATCGGCAGGCGGACTCTCAACCACTGCGCCACCAGGGAAACCCAATTTCCTGATTTTTAAATGTTGCCTCTAATTTTTAAAAATACCATGTAGACATCGAATCTAAGATGGCTTTGATTGCAAAACATTCTGATATTTAATAAACTACTAATAAAGAACAAAAGACCTGTCAATTAAACTGTGATAAGTCATTGATTGTAGGACAAATCCTAATTCTAAAGATGTCACAATGTGAAAAAAAATGTGCCTCTAAGAATCCATGAAATACTGTATAATAATAAGCTGGGCTTGGCCTTTGGCACCTTGTACAGTTTCCAACCTACACAACTGTACAGAGCAGCTCTTATGATGCCACCTCGGGCACTGGAGGCCTATACTTGGGTCATATCAATGGACACCCGCGTCCCTTGAGGAGTAATCCCTCTTTGATCTTCATCTGGACCAGCAATGAGTCAAGGCAGTAAAGAGGAAAATGTGGCCCGGTTTGTTCCTGTGGGTCACTAGATCACTAATGGTGATACCAAGGCCCCCAAGATGGTGGTTTAGTAGACATGGGCCAGGGGTGGGGTGGTGGTTCATAAGGGATTCTGATTCCTGCCAGGGATGGGAGCCACCAGAAGTCTCACACCTGATTTTATACATGGCCCAATGTCCCATACCTGGGCAGAGCAGAGCCAGGCCAGAGACTCAACCCTCCCCAGTCCTGTTCCCAGTGCCCCCTTCTCCTGCTGACTGTCAAGATCCTGCCCCTCTGCCCCACGGGTCCCCAGTACTTCTCCAGAGAGTCTTTTGTTTGTTTGTTTCTTTGTTTTTTCCACACAGCTTGGCATGCGGAACTCAGCTCCTGGACCAGGGATTGACCCATGCCCCCTGCAGTGGAAGCGCAGAGTCTTAACCACTGGACCATCCAGGGAAGTCCCGCTTTCCCAGAGAGCCTTGGCCTCTCCTTTGTTCCATCCTCCGGAGGCTCTGGTGCTGAGCCTGCCCTAGGAAAAGCAACTTTATTTCATTCACAAGACTTTTCAATTTTATTAGTAAAATACAAAATGGCACAGACATTGGTGATAGTGTTGGAAAAGCAAAAGGATCAATCAACTCCTTCTGAAGTCCTCCCCAAATTGTCTTTGTACCTGTCCTGCTTGGCAGAGCTCACAAAATCCGTGGAAGGGGGACACGCTGTCCCCAGCTGCTTTCTTACAGAGGGGAGCCCCTTCACGGGTGCCCGTCCCTTGAAGGCTCCCAGGCCAGAGAAGCCCCCAAAAGTGCATTCAGATCCGCTGTCTTCCTCTCTGAGCTGTCAGAGTGCCGCCAACCGGAGCCAGCCCCAAACATCCTGTGCCATGACCTGCAGGGGAGTGCAGGAGAGCCAGGCCGGCAGGGAAACACGGCTTCCCTCTCTGTGGACCGGAGCCCTGGGTGCTTCCTCTCAGCACCTGTCTACAAAGGAGCATGTCACCTGTACCTGGGGGAAGCCTAGCCCATGGGACACCCCTCTGGTGGAGGGCAAAGAACACCATCAGAGACAATCGGAGGGAGGTGGGGAGCTGCTGCCAGGGACCTGAGAGACCTGCAGGTCCGGCTCTGACTGCGGGGTGCTGGCCGGCCCGGTGAGCCTTCGGCCCCATCCAGGCCTGCCCCGAGTCTTCAGTGCCAAAAAGAGAACCTCTGACTTCATGCCCACAGCTTCCCTCCCGTGCCGGTCCCTCCCCACAAGACAAGAGTCCCTTTCAGAAGTAAACACGGGAACCTCAGCTTTCCCTGGTGGATTCTGATCTCATGGAAATTCCTGGCCCTGCCTGCGGGGCGGATGAAGGTGAGGGGAGAAGAAATCAGAGTGCAGAGGACAGTGTTTTCAGGGAGCGAGAGGTGGAAGAGGACCCAGGCCGCAGGAAAGAAAGAGAAAATGCCTGACTCGGGTCCCTAACGGAGACGCGAAGGAGCTGCAGCTGCTCCCTGGCTCCTTTCTCGGAGCCTGCGGGCCTCCCCTCCTCCTTCAGCCTGTCACTCGTCTCAAAGCCAGCGGGGCCGGAGGGGGGGCCTTCAAAGTTGGTCTCTGCGCCTCAAGTACCCCAGCCTAGCCCCCGCCAGGGGGCCCACACTGCTGACAACGGGGCAGGACCTCCAGGTCCCAGCGTCCATGGAAGTGCCGGTCTCATCGATTGGCAGAGACCATTTCTTCTGATGAAGGTTGAGAGGCTGCACCCAGGGTCTGCAGAAAGGGGTCTCTGGATCAACTAGTGATGCCTGCCAGGGCTACAGGCTATTGCCACATATTTGCTGTCCCTCTCCCCTTTCACAGGTGGGAAACCAGAGGTATGAATGCCTTGATGGGTTGCTGGTGGGCCTGGGACTAGACCCCCCCGACCTTCACGCTCGTAGTCAATGCTCCTTCACAGCACAGACGGGGCAAGGCAGCGGGTGGGAATCAAAACCACTGGAAAACTTCATTTCCCATTCCCATGATGCCTACCTGAGGGCAGATCCTTCGCCGGGATCAGTCCCAGGAAACACCACACTAGCCTCATGCAAGAAAAGACAGGCCCCCGGCTGGGGCATGGGGTCTATACAGGGGGCAGGGGAGCTAGCACCGCAGGTGGCCGGGGTGACTGGCAACCAGAGCGGGACCGAGAGACACGATGAGGTCTGAGGGAGTGGGGAGAAGGGGCCTGGCCTAAGCCTCGTTGGTAAGAAGGGATGACTGTGGTACCCGCAGGGGTATGGGTCAGAGGGGCCGGGCGTTCAATAAATAATTGTTCACTGGGGCTGGCACGGTATCTAAGGGACCCTCTAACCAGCCAACAGCAGAGGGGAGTTTTCGGACTTGGGACGTTGGAGTGAGTTGTGGAGGCCACCCCCTCGGTCCGCAGTAGGTCAAGGATGGTTAAGGGTGGCCTCCAGGAGCTGGGGGTGGTTCCGCCCAGAGGATCCCACCTCCTCGCTCCAGTCATTCCAGCTCGGGCCAGACTCTTGGGTGAGGGTGAGTGTGAGGATGGGGGACCCCAGGCAGCTGAGTTGAACAACTGGATGCAGGCAGGTGGGCAGCTCATACTGGCACCAGGACGTACGAGTTACTGCCACAGCTCCGGGGCACGTAGCGAAGCCCCTCCACCATGTCTCCTGCCATCTTGCGGGGGCAGCCCTGAAGGCTCTGGTAGGCAAACATGGCCACCCCCAGGCAGAAGAGGAGACCGAGGAAGGCCAACAGCCCCACTGCCTGCCTTCGGGTGGCTGCCTGGGAGTCGGGGATGGGAGTGACGAGGACACCCAGCCTCTGGGGATCCACGGTGGCGTGAATGGGCTCCTTGGCCTTGGGGGTCCAGCTGCCAGAGGCCAGTGGATCCGTGCTGGGGACCCCTTCAGAGGATACAGGGACCACGAAGACATCGGACACGCTGCCGAGCCCCATGAAAGCATCCGTGTGAGCTGAAGTGGGACCCAATTCTTTGGACCCTAGAGAGTTCTCTGGCGTGGGGTCCTGTCCCTTGATCCACCCAGGTTGGCCTTCGGACCCAGTGTTGTTCTCTGGGACTGTGTGTGAAATAGTGAGGGCCTGGGTGGAGGGGGCCTGGGTGGAGGGGGCCTGGGTGGGGAGGGTCTGGGTGGAGGGGGTCTGGGTGGAGGGGGCCTGGGTGGAGGGGGCCTGGGTGGAGGGGGTCTGGGTGGAGGGGGCCTGGGTGGAGGGGGCCTCAGAGGCTTTCCCGTCAGCCTCGAGGTCTGCCCCAGGTTGGTAGGCGGTAGAACTCTGCCAAGACGTGGTGGTGGTGACGGCAGGCTTGTTGAAAAGCTCAGTTGTCTCGGGCCCTCCATCCGGAGTCTTTGAAGTGGAGGGGGACCTGGTCCCCCTGGAATCAGCCACTACTGGTGGCAGCTCTGGGGAAGTCCCGAAGGCCCTCTGTGTCTCCCGGCTACTGCTTTCGCTTGTGAATTTGGTCTCTGAGGCCTCAGACCAGTCCATCCCCCTGGTGGCTGGGCTGGTCCTGGGCTCACCCACGCCGATTTGCTTCTCGAATGTGCCGCCATTTGGAGCCCGAGCAGCAGCCTTGCGGTCTAGGTGCTCCATGGCTTTCTGGACCCATTTCTCCTGCGGGTCAGCACAGAATAACTTTTCCTTCATGGTCTTCAGGCTGCAAGGAAGGAAGACGAGGGACCCAGTGATGCCCAGATGCCATGCGGAGTAGGGGTATCACGCACATGCACTGCAGGTGAGCAGACCCGGCTAGAAATCCTGCCCCCACCACTTACTAGCTGTGAGCTACAAGTTCTTAGCTGGGGCAGCTCAGCTTATGGAACTTCCGTGTTCTCACCTGAGAACCGGAAAGAGAGTCCTACCTTCCGCGGGGTGACCAACCATCCCAGAAAAACTGGGACTGAGGGCGTTCTCAAGATGCGGGTCTTTTTGTGAAAATTCCAGCAAACTGGGACAAGTGGGTCACCCTACTTCTGTGTTATTGTAGAAGATGAAAATGATGTAAAGCCCCTGGTTCAGAGTAGGAGATCAGCAAAATAATAACAATGTTAATAATAATGTCATTAACATGAAGGTGGGGGCTGTGGGCTGCAAGTTTTCTGATTGGGAGAAGATGTCACCGGTGTTCTCTGGCAAGCTTGGTGGTAGGGCCTCCTCACTCTGGAAAGGACTCGATGTCATAACGTCCTCTTCCTCCTCTCCCTCGGTTGCAGGCTGCCCTCCGGACCTCTACCCTCTTCTCCTAGTGTGTATCCTCAGACTGAAAGGGCCCCTAGGGAGCTCCAACCCTGTATATGGTGGCCCTGCTGGGACCCTGAGCGCCATCCAAATCTTGAACTTCCTTTGAAGCTGCGTGTAGCTGGTTTACTACCGAGACCACGGCTCAGAGCTGGCGGGGACCCTTGCTCCACGCCATGACCTGTGCTAGGCATTTTGCCTGGTTAAACTTCACACCCATCCTGTAAGATGGCTACCACGTGCACCCCCATTTTACAGATGAGAAACCAAGGCTCAGAGAGGTGATGTAAATGTGCCTGGCTCCAGTATGCTAGGAAGCCAGAGAGGTCCAGAAAGCAAGCGTGACCCTGTAGGCCCCACAGGTGCAGTGCTGCCCTAGTGCCATCATTCCCTCTCTGGAGCGTCCCACTTCCCCTTCGCCTACAAAATAGAAACATATACGTGGGGGAGTCTGGGGGAAGCGAGTCTTGACAGGTGAGCAGAGAGGTCAGGCAGTAGCACATATGCTCCTCTTAGTAACAATCAGTGGGAGGAAGTACAACTTCCTTTAGCTGAGACCCTACTTCAAAGGCCCACTGGCCATTTCCTGTTGCCAGGACTCAGGGTCTGGCTGAGTCTGGCTGAGGCCGCTTTAAGACCCAAAGCTCAGTCCTGGGGAAAGGCCTCAGGGCTGGGCCATTGGCAGTACCCAAGAAGGACCCCAGAGGAGCAAGCAGCCACGATGGCCAGGGATCCCAACAGCCAGAGGGGAAGCTGGCCTGGCTTGACCCCTCCCCAAAGCCTCAGAGGGATTCTATTTCCCCATCTGTCCAATGGTGATAATAACCTTGGCCTCTCCTATTGCCAGCAGCTTCTGGGCACCCTGCCAAGCACTTTAGTTTCATTATCTCTTTTCAGCTTCCCCAAACTACCCATTTTACAGATGAGGAAACTAAAGCGCAGAGGGTAGGCAACATGACCAGGGCCACCCAGTCTGTAAGTGGTGAAGCCAGGATTTGCACCAGATCTGTTGGCGGCTGGAGCCTGCACATTCAGAGCACCGTGTTTTCATCCCCCATGAAATCCAGCAGGTTCGAGGGCTGCATAAACACCCTTTGGCCCAGAAGGAATCATCACCCTGGGTGGCATCTCCAGGCCACGGCCGTTCAGGAAGCCACAGCTCATCTTTGCCCTGTGGCACAGATAGTAAGATTGGCGAGGAGGCTAGCAGGTCAGGAGCAAGAGAAGAGCCCAGCTTTGGGTGACAGGATGTGGACACGGATTAGCGGAGGCCAGGGAACCACCCCCGGGGCCTGAAAGGAACTCAGAGGCCAAGAGAGCAGTACCTACATGATGGCACGTTTGCCGCATGATTCTTGATTTCGTTGGTAGTGAACTAGACGAGCCACGGGGATCTCCGAGGTCATTTTGCCGCACGTGATGTTACACTTCTTCACACCGTGGTGCTGTCCTGAGCCCACAGAGGCCCCCAGTCAGCAGGACTGTCCATGGGCATCTGGCTTCCCAGCCCCACGCCAGCTTGGCCCCGCCGCGCACCCCCCAAACCAGAACCGATGCCCCACACCCTTGACCTCAGCCCCCTGTCCCCGGCCACACCTCTCTATGCCTCAGTTTCCCCACCTGTAAAATAGAGACAGCAATAGAACCTACCTCAGAGGGTTGCTGTAAGGTGATGAAAATGAATTCTTACTTATAAAGCTCTTATTGCCTGGCACATTGTGTTTAATTTTAAAAATGAAATCGCTATCGTTGGTTCACCCAGGGGAGAGGAGTGTGAGACTGACAAGGATCTGCCTGAGGTCACACAGCCAGCAAGTGATGGAACAGGCTCTCCTGCCGGGCCTGGCTCCCGGCCCTTCTGGGCCCAGGGCGCTGCCCTTCCCCCCACCATGCTTTTACTCCAGTAAAGTCACCTGCTCAACTATCGCCCCCTCCCAACCATATCCCATCCGTCCCTCTCAGCCGCAACCTCTGGAACACACCCAGACCTCGGTCCATCCACAGCCCACGTGTATACCCTATGACACACACGTACACTCATAGAACAGACACAATGACACATATATATATGCCCCCCACCCCCCCAAAAAACACATAAAGGCATACATGCAACCAGGCACACATAGCGGATAATAAAATTTGTTAAATATATAAGTACAACCACCTTCTAAGGAGTGTGCTGAGTAGGTGATCCTTTGTTCTGCCATTAAGAGCCAGGATGATTTTGGAAGCACTTTCTTGGGAGGAACGCAATGGGCCATTTGGATTCCCAGGGCAAGCTGGGAGCAGGCGTAAGGAGGAGGAATGGAGATGCGTTGTACATGGAGTGGGGACAGAGTGAGATGGGCGGGGGCCTGCAGATGGCTGCGTCCCACGTGGAGCCAGACAGAAACCCCAGGACAGAATGATGGTGACCCAACAGATAGCTGAGAACCCAGGTATTTTATATAAACATTTGAAGTGGTTTGCATTGCATTTCCACCTTCCCCTAAAATCTCCAGCAAAATTTACTCTGTTTGCTGTAAGCTCTAGAGGGGTATGCAAAAAATGAGGAAGAACCTGAGTGTCAGATCTGGGTCAAGGTCATATGCCGCCGAAGCATGACCTTAGAGGGTTTTGCAAAAATCTAGAGGCCAGGACTTCCAGGGCAGTGGAGCTGAGGGAACAAACTAATTTAGCTCTGCAGAGCTAGGGAGGCCCCAGGTGACCCCCCCGGGGTTCCACCAAAACACACACAGCTCACACACAAATACTTATGTGTGTGGACACGCAAACCAAACACGCTCCGCCTTCCCAAATACAGGCGTGCACACACGCCTTCTAGAATCTGCCACCCCTTCTCTCATCATTTCCCCTGCCTCGGCCCACCCTGCTTTGTGGGAAAGAGGGTGCAGGGCTTGCAGGGTGAGGCTGGGCCATCAGGGGGCAGCAGTAGTAGCCCCGAGGTGGGCGGCGGGCTCCCTGCCGCTGGTCCCTGAGTCACCGGTAGCCCTTTCTCTCTGAGGAAACAGGATGTGAAAGGCGCTTTATCATCCTCCTTCTCCCACAATGGGACCTCAGAATGACTCAGCTGCAGCCCCCCCAGGTCCTGTTGAGTAGAGCCAGGAGCCGGCCCCTGGACTGGTGTGGCAGGTGACTTCCAGAGGAATCCCCAGAAAAATGGTGCCCCCGGATGGCCTGGACCCGGGAGAGGCTGTCCAGCAGACAGGAGGGATAAGCTCGGGCAGGTCAATTTGCTCTTCTGACTTGCTTCCACTGCCCACCTCCAGGGCTTAAAGAGACACAGAGGCGGCCTGTCCTAACGTCTCCGCCCTCTGCCGTGGTGCCTGAATGGCCCCGGCCAGGCTCTGCTCTTGGTTCCGCTTGAGAAGGTTGTGGAACTAACTGGGGGGTCTTTTCTTCTCAGAGCTGAAATTTTCTTTTCTGTAACTGGAGATAATGCCTCCACCAGCCAGTCATCTATTACCTGTCCTATGAGTGTCGGGAGGACAGGGACCTTGTACGTCTTGGTGTCACAGTGTTTCCCAGCATCCAGCATAAGGTAGATATAAATATTCATCGAAGGAAATAATGTCTCAATCTACTTATCCCTTCACATACCTCCCCATCCATCTATCCATCCATCCATTTATCTGCCACCCCCTTGTCAATCCCCTACGCATTCCCTGCCACCCACCTGTCTACCTCCCATCCATCTCCACTCACCCTGGTCCATCAGTCTATCTGTGCCCCACTCACCCACGTATCACCTGTCCATCCCCTACGCATCCTCCGCCCCCTTCATCTCCCCATCCCTCCATCTCTCACCAGCCCACTCACACATCTTTCATTATCCATCCATTCATCCATCCACTTCCTGATTCAGGCAACACTTGTCTGAATTACTTTTGAGTATCTGCAAAGACCCAGACCCTCTCGTCCTTAACCCTGAGCTCCTTCTCCCGAAGGTGCTGGTGCTGAGCTTGAAGAGAGCACCTCAATCCCAATAAATGCTATCAGAGCACCATGTTTACGCAGTTAATCAACAAATGCCGACCTGGCTCTTGCCAGGCCCTGTGAGGAGTAGAGGGATGAACAAGGCCCATCTCTGCCCTCAGGAGTCTCCCAGCCTGATGGACAGCTAAGACATAACCACAACGTATCAGAGCTTTTCTTAGTAGAACACCTACTGTGTTTTGGACCTTATGCTCAGCACACACACATCTGCTCTCATTAATTCCTGCAAAGGGATGATTTTTATCCCCATTCTAAAGATGCAGAAGCTGAGAATCAGAGAGGTTTAATGACTTGCCCAAAGCCACACAGCTGCTTAGTGGCAGATCTGGTTTTCCTCCCAGCCCCTAGACATCCACTGTTCTAGGCTGCCTTAAACACCAGGTAGAAACACCGTGTTCCAGAACAGATCCCAAGTGTGCCAGGGTTTACAGGAGGGAGAGACCACTTCCAGCTGCAAGTGATCAGGAGACGTTTCTTAGAGGAGGTGTACATTAGGCTGGACCTCAAGGACTGTTTGGAGGATTACAGGCAGGAAAAGATGGGAATGTTCTGGGTATTTGGGTGGTAGAGAAGGCTTGAGCCATTGCTCAGCTGTGTGTCCTGGACGAGTGATTGAGCTTCTCTGAGCCTCCATTCCCTTACCTGTAAAATGGACATGATAACACCTGCTTCGCAGGATAGTTATGAGAATGAAGCTTTAAAAATATCTGGACCCTTAGAGCAGGGTTTTCTCAACAGCAGACACCACTGACATCTTGGACCACATAATCCTTTGTTATGGAGGCTGTTCTGTGAGGACATTTGGCATCGTCCCTGGCCTCTATGTCCTAGGTGCCCGAGCACCCCCCAACCAAAATGTAACAACCAAAACTGTGTCCAGAAATTGCAAAATGTCCCCTTGGAGGCCGAATCCCGCACTGAGGAGTGCTGCCCTGGAGACACCCATGTGTCCCCGCCCAGCTCCCTCAACGCCCCCTTCTTCCCTGACCCACTACTTAAAACCTCAACACCTTCCCCACCACCCCCGACTCCCTGCTTTTTTAAATCACAGCGCTTTTTTCCTTCTAACAGACCAAATCTGTTGATTTTGAGGACTGTCTGTCTTCTCCAGTTGATGCTCAGCACGCCGAGGGCTGGGATCTCTGGCAGTTGTATTCACTGATGTGGCCCCAGCACCTAGCATTGTGCCTGACACGTAGTAGGTGCTCGGCCAGTGATGAATCAACAAAATGCACAAGGAAGCACTTTGTGACATATAAGATCCTAACCAACGGAGACCTAGAGGAATTTTAATTTAAGTTCGACTTGGGCCTGGACCTGACCTGGATTTATCCTCCCCTGCCTTCCCCCCACCCACACCCTAACCAGGGGGGCAGACGACAGCAGCTTAATTCAGATTTTTTTTTCTCTCTTTCTTGCTGGAGCTTGAGTGGGAGTGAATGCGTCAGTGCTTGGGGAGAAAAATTCTCTCCTCTGACTTCTATCTGCAGGTTTGTTATATAAAGCAGAGAAGCCTCTTGCCTGACACAGCCCTGCAAACCCACATTTGGGAACTGACGCCGCCACCCTGCACCAGCCAGGGCAGTAGCCACGAAGTCCCCAGCCCCCTTCCGGGCCTCTCTGGCTTGTGGACCACTCCCTAGTCCTGCAGGGGTTCCCAGGGGCTCTCTCAGAGGCACAAATGCCGGTGTGGCTAAGGACTTCCAAGATGAGCCCGGCCAAGTGCCCAGTCTTAAAGGAGGAGAAACTGAGGCTCAGAAAGGTTGAAATATGTGAGTATGTCCCAAGATTAGGGCAGGAACTTGATGATTCTGACGCCTCGGGCTGCTGGACAGAGCATCCAGAGTGCCCCCAGGATCCCCTCTCCATCCTAACATAGAAGACCTCCACCCCCAGCTTAGTATAAGTAATCCCTCCTCCTCCCACTTTCAAAGCGTCCTCATAGACATTAGAGCCTCACCACGTGGAGGCAATAGCTATATTTAAACGTGCAGCAGCTGGGACCAAAGAAGGTAAGACCCCACTCAGGTTCAGGGCTATAGCAAAGCAACCTCCATCGGAGTCCACGTCTTCCGTACCCACTATCCCCAAACCCCTCGGAGCTCAGTGTTCTAGCCCAGGAAGCAGGAGGGCCAGCGGCACGAGGCCCGCACCACACCACCCACCTGCTCTCTGCCCCACTGGTGGGTTTTCCCCAAATAGAGGGCCTCGGGGGACAGTTTGCTCCACGGAGGTGCTCTGGAAGCTGGAGACTGGTTCTCGTTTTCCCAGCCTGGCTGTGTGCCCTAAGGCAGCCTCCCACCCTCTCTGAGCCCCAACCTGCCGGATGGCCCGGGTATTCCCTGAGAATGGGGCTGACTCAAACGGTTCTTGAAGGCAGTGTGATGCACAGATGTGGTAAGCATGCATCCACACTCTCTCCTGCGCCCGGTCTTACCCTCTCCTGCCCTACTTGCTGGCTGTGCATCCTCAGGCCAGTTTCTAAACCTCTTTGGGCCTCCATCTTACTCATGTCG